>NC_138766.1:81627519-84237519 GCF_965113315.1 Podarcis vaucheri
AAATCCTGAGGAACTGCTGCCAGCCAGTGCAGACAATGCTGAGGAAGATGGGCCAATGGTCTCACTCAGTATAAGGCAGCTTCCTAGAAGCTGCATAATCCTCTCCCACAACGAACAAAGAAGGAATCCATGCCATTACGGATGGATAACCCCATCCCCAGGAAGTTGTTGGAGAACTTAGAATCATAGGATGCTAGAGCTGGAAGGGACCCCAAGGGTCCTCTATTCCAGTGGTGTAGCGTGGGGGGTGCCAGGGGTGCCGGCCGCACCGGGCGCAACATTTTGGGGGGCGCGTTTGGCCGGCCCCCCTCGAGGAAGCGGGAACCTCTCCAAGGCGCAGCGCGCCGTCGGTGGAGGAAAAGAGCCGCGCAGCAGCAGCAGCAGCAGCAGCAGCAGCAGCAGCAGCAAAGCCGGGAGGAGGAGGAGGTGGAGCGAGCCTGCTAATTGCTTGCTGGGAATTACCGTAATTTTCGCTCCAAAACACACACTTTTTTGCTCCTAGAAAGGAAGGGAAAATGCCTGTGCGTGTTACAGAGCGAATGCACTCATGCTTGCTTTACAGCCAGGAGGAGGGGGAGGAGCTGAGGAGGAGGGAGGGAAGGAGAGCCATGCCAGCAAAGCGGGCAGCAGCCGCTTACACGCGAGGAGGCACAGACGGGAGCCATAGCGAGCCGGAAAAAGCGCTGCGTAGCCAGCAACAGCTGCTGCAGCCTCAGCTAGCAAAGGTCCGTGCGCTCTCTAAACGGGAGCAATGAGGCTGCAGAGGGACGGCAGGGCACAGGAGGGCTCTGAGCCACGAGCGCAGTGAAAATCAGTAAAAAGGTTTTTTAAAAGGCTGCTGGGGACAGGAGGGCACGGGATGAGGGAGAGGGGGAAATTACAATTCTCCCAGCGTCTCAGCTGATCCGCTGAGCAGGACTTGGGTTGCAGGGGATTCGCCATTAGCTGTGTAAAGCAGCAAAGAGGGAGAAAAGGAGCAAAGCGGGAGAGGAAAGGAGCTGCTTACACTGCTGTAAGTGGCTGCTGTCCGGTTGGCTCCTTTAAAACAACAGTGCTCTTTCCCTCCCCCCTCCCCGCTCAGCTCTCTGAAAAGCTCCTTCTCCACCCACCCCATGCGAGCTCCTTTTCCCCTTATTAGCCACATCCTTCTCCACCCACCCCACGCGTGTTCCTTGTCCCCTTAGACCCCTCTCCTGCATTATTAGCCACATCCTTCTTCACCCACCCCACGCGTGTTCCTTGTCCCCTTAGCAGTGGCGTAGCGTGGGGGGTGCAGGGGGGGCCGGGCGCAACATCTGGGGGTTAGGGTTAGGGGGCGCAAATCCACGGGTTAGGGGGCGCAAATTACTTGCCTTGCCCCGGGTGCTGACAACCCACGCTACGCCACTGCTCTATTCCAACCCCCTGCAATGCAGGAATCTCAGCTAAAGCATCCATGACAGATGGTCACCCAACCTCTGCTTAAAAACCTCCAAGGATGGAGAGTCCACCACTTCCCAAGGGAAGTCATTCCACTGTCAAACAGCTCTTACTGTCAGAAAGTTTTTCCTGGTGTTTAGTTGGAATCTCCTTTTCTTGGAACTTCTCCCCTGTGCAAATAGGGTGGGGAATTCTGGGAGGCCAGTTCCTTGTACTCACCAGGAGCTTCACAAAGCAGCAGAGAGCACGGGCTTTTCGACATGCACCAGGTGCAGTCAAATTTTGGAGAATGCAGCTGCTACTTTGCAATCAGCCTCGGCATACTTTGCTCAGAGGCAAAAGTGACTAGCTTCCTTCCACGATGCTGTAATTGCAAATTTCGCTCAATTAGGGATATGAGTGATGAAGCTCATTTAGGACCTGTGGCCACCTGCGGCCAACCTTTGCTCCTCAAAGAATACTGTGCACAGGTAAAAGTGTGCGTGCGTGTGTTTTAAAAATAATTGTTTTTTTTACAGCTACACAAATCTCTTTGCAATGCAGTTTGGCTAGCTCTCTCTGACACATATTCAAGAAGATGCTGGAGTCTAACCAGTAGTGGATGCTGTGGTGGGGCAAAGACGCTGACCTGACCTGCAAGCAGGTGAGTCGCTGCTGCTGAGCGGGAGGGACAGAGTGAGGTGGGCACTGAGGTGGACGCAGTGCAATTGCACAGAAAGCTGACCGCTGGAGGTGGCAGTAAGAAGACTTGTTGGGTACCGTATTTTTTGCTCTATAAGACTCACTTTTTCCCTCCTAAAAAGTAAGGGGAAATGTGTGTGCGTCTTATGGAGCGAATGCAGGCTGCGCAGCTATCCCAGAAGCCAGAACAGCAAGAGGGACTTCTGCTTTCACTGCGCAGCGATCCCTCTTGCTGTTGTGGCTTCTGAGATTCATAATATTTTTTTTCTTGTTTTCCTCCTCCAAAAGGTAGGTGCGTCTTGTAGTCTGGTGCGTCTTATAGAGCGAAAAATATGGTATTTTTATCATATGTGGTGGGAATGTAAAAAAGTGAAAAAAGTATGGGAAATGATATATAATGAAATGAAAAAAATGTTGAAATACACATTTATTAAGAAGCCAGAAGCATTTTGACTTGGCACTGTAGGAGATGATATAAATAGAAAGGATTGTAAATTATTTTTATATGCAGTGACGGCAGCAAGAATATTATTGGCACAAAATTGGAAGCAAGAAGAATTACCGACAAAAGAAGAATGGAGGATGAAACTGATGGACTATGCAGAATTAGGCAAATTAACAGGAAGAATTTGAAACCTGCAGGACCAGAGATTCACAGAAGACTGGTGTAAATTTACGGACTATTTGAAAAGTAATTGTGACGATCAGATTACGCTTGTAGGTTTGCAAGAAGTTTTGTAAGGTGAATTATTTGAATTATTGCAAAAACGGTAAAGAGGAGAAGTTTTAGTTAAGATAAGGCAATATGAACTTAGGAAATGCAGAAGAAGTGATAAGAATGGTGGATCATCAGAGGTGCTGATGGAAGTCCAAAAAGATTGTATAAGAAGTGAAGTTTTGTTGTATGTATGATAATTAATATGTTAAAATTAATAAAAATTATTATTAAAAAAAAGAAAACCTGTTGGGTAGGAAGTGGAAAGGAGTAGCTAGAAGCCTGAACAGCAGCCGTCCGCACTGTAACTATTTTGTTGCAGAGTGCTGGGGGAAATTTGCAGGAGTCCATTTTTCTCTTCCAACACTGATTTCCCTTCCCTTCCAGGTTCAGACCCCGCATATTGCCTCTTGTTGATTCAGGCTGGGAGATTAGTGATGAGCCATCTCTAAATTTGTCCCTCGAAAATCCTCACTAAATTGCCCCTTTGCCGTTTTCCCTTTCCTACAAGGGGGAGGGGTGGGGGTGGGGCCAGAGAAAGCAGGTTTTAATTGCCGGTTTCTTCTCACTATTTAACTGCATGAGATATATATATATATATATATATATATATATATATATATATATATATATATATTTAACACAACATAGAGACCTAATAAAGTTAGACATTCAAGAATAAAATATCTTGATATCCAAAACAAATCCACATGCTAATATCTGCAAATAACAATAACACATAGAATGAATACAGAAAGCTGGAAACCGATTCACCTCCCTGGAAGCCAATTATAAACTTTAAAGTGTAATAGTTCAATTATAATTTTTCTTTTCTCCTCTCTTAATAGCACTATTTATAGTCCTATTTCATCTTAAAAAAAAAAAAGGAAGGGAAAAATAACAAGAGGAAATCAGTAATAAAAGCCCCTACTCCCACGGGATGAGAAACAGACTTTGGGAAATTTAGAGAGGCTGTGCCAGAGGTAAATCAGAGTCCTCAGCCCAGATCAACAGGAAGCAACATAATGGACTGAACTTTCAAAGAGGAAGTGTTCAGCTTAAAGCCACAGCGGATCTGGAAAGTCTTACTAGCACTGAACCTGTCCCCACTGGGTAGGCTGATGCTGCAATTGGATTTTTTACTGCTCCCCCAAAAGGCACAAGTAAGGATGGGGAAAGCTTAATTAACTATGAACCCTGAAATTTTGTACCCCTTACAAACCAGTGCCAAAGTTTTGTCATTTTGTATGGTCTCGTAGGGGCCCCCCAAACAGAGTAACTGGTACATCCAATCAGGGTTCATAGTTAACACCCAGAAACATGGTCTGATTCACTCTAAACTGGTGCCAAAATTTTGTAGGTTAATAAAGCTGATGGGGGAAAAAAACCCCATGAGTTGCTTAGAACTAGTGATGGGGAGAATTTTGATTCAGTTTGTATTTAAAGGTGAATGTACTTAATCCACATTTTCCAAAGCAATTTGGAAACTGAGACACGGCCACCCTCTGAAATGTGCACTTCTTTGAATTTTGTGGTGCCGAATAAGACTGCATATATTAGTGAAAATAATGTATGAAAAGGCATTATTTTAGGGGGGGAATGCCTTGCAAAAATATGTCTTCTTAGGCAAAATTGCATACAAAAATGTGTGGGAGGAATTTGCAATAACATGCGGCTGAATTTTCTCGAGGACTTAAGTAAAAGAATTCAGAAACCGATGCGGAAATGTGGAGAACTGGGTTTAGGACTGGGAAAATGAGGAAGTGAAATTGACAGATTGAGCCACCCCTATTTAGAACAGGAACTAGTCCATGGACCTCTAGATTTTGCTGGATTAAAACCCTGACCATCGGCTATGTTTGCTGGGCTTTATGGGATCAGGAGTCCAACAATGTCTGGAGAGCCACAGATTCTCCATCCCTGCCTTGGGAAACACCAGAATACAAAATTCAAGGAGAACTTGGGTTGTTGTTTTTTAATTAAGCTTCCAGGACAGGTGTAAGCTTTTCTGTTTCTGTTGTCCTTAACCCCGTTATTCTGAGAGCAGCACCAATGAAATAAATGGGAGCTGGAGGCAAAGCAAAGTCCTACTTTCAGACGAGAGACAGACCTTTATTATGGGAGTCCATTCCTAAAAACACAGGGAAGCATATGGAGCCTTTGAAGCGTTTGGGAGATCATCTTCCACCCCAACAGCAGTTAAGGCTGCAGCCCTCTCGAGAGGAAGAAGAGCTCAGCTGCTTCTTCTTGACATCATCCACCCCGGACACCGCTGGGCTCAGTGCGGTGCCAAACAGAAGGAGCTGGATTGGTTTTTTGGGCATCTTCAGGGGTGCGACGTTGGATATTCTCACCTGGGAAGCCGTCGTGGGGATTTCCTCAGGGCACCGGGTCCAGCTTGTGTCCTCTGGAACCCAGCTGTAAATCGTATTATAGGAGCGGGTTTCGTCCTTGCCCGCCAACAGGTAGATCTTACCTTGCCATTCCACCGCGCAAGAAAAAGCCAAGGCTGTCGGTAGCTCTGGGACAGTGACTTCCCAGCTCACCCTGCCATTCTCAAGGAGGTAAAAGCTCCCTTTGGTGCAGTTGGGGAGCTCCTCAGTGGCCATGGCGCTCTGGACCAGGAAATTGCCCCTTTCCTCGGTGTACCCACCGAAAACATATATCCCATTACCGACTGAGACAGCCGCTGCACCATAGCAGGCAAAGTCCATGGGCACCTCATTCCACCAGTCGGCATTTGTATCGTAGATCAGAAGCCCCTTGTAGCTCCTGGAGGCTTTCCCCCCTACAAGGTAAAGCTTATTCCTGAGCACCGTTGAAGCTGGGTACATCACGGCAAGGGGCAGGTTGGAGATTGGGGCCCAGGCATTCTGCTCAATGCTGAAGGCCTCTGCGGAAGAGAGAGGGCCAGTATCGCTGCAGCCTCCGACAGCATACAGCTTTTTGTCACAGGCCAGAAAGGGGTGGAGGGCCCGGGCTGTGAACATGGACGGGAGTTGTGTCCATTGGCTGGTCAAGGAATCGTACTGATGCAGAGTGTCAACAAAAGAGCAGTCGGCCTTCTGACCTCCAGACAAGTAAAGCTTGCAGCCCATGGAGGCACATCCAGAGTAGCTCAGGTACTTCAGCGGCGGCAATGTCTCCCACTTCTCTGAGTTGGGGTCGAAACAGTACAGGTAAGATTCTGGGTCATCTCCATCCTGGGTCCTGCTCTCATCGACCTTCAGGCAAGCAAGGCAGTCGTCGTACATGCCCTTCCTGAGCCCGCCACTTGCTTGGAGCCTCCCTGCCCCATCCAGCTCCTTCCACTTCAGACGCACGTGCCTGTAGTACTCTGCAGTGTCCGCCTGGACATCGACGAGCTCTTCGTGGGTGAGCAGCGAAAAGCGGACATGTCCGAGGAGCTCTTTGTACAGCGGGAGGCGCACGGAGGCCGCAGACTCCACCCAGTTGCGCACAGCCTGGTAGACGATCAGCTCAGAGGGCACTTCCAGGTTGTCTGAGGAGATGAGGCTGATTAAAGCTTTGGGTTCCAGGTTCAGGAAGGCTTCCTGCTTAGCGAGGGGCACAAAGTGTTGCTTGATATAGCATGAGGCTGCGTGAAGCAAAGGCTGGTGGTTGTGCTGATGAGCCAGGCTGTAAAGGGTGAGGCAGTTGTTCATGGAGATGTTCATCTCGAGAAACCTGGCAGGGAAACAAAAGAGATGCCATCAGTTTTAGAGACCAATGCCTTCTCCCATTGAAATGTTTGGATGAAATATTGCTCTGGGAATTATGTGTCTCCCCATGTTGATATTCCCCGCCCCCTTCTCTCAACAGAAACATAACAGAAACATCGAGCAGTTAACAGAGGGGTCCCTCCCCTCCCTGATGCTGTAGACTACAGTTTCCATTATCCTTCCTGTCTTGGCTGGGGCTGGTGGGAACTGTAGTCTAAAACATCTGGACAGACCATGTTGGCTACCCCCAGGCTACCAATACCAATAAAAAATAATTCTATCAACATCATAATGATGTGCACAGAGTAGCAGTGTTAGCAAGAAGGATGATAACATTCCAAAGAAACTTCATGCCTAAATGAGGCCAATAAAGGGGAAAGCCATTTGGGAAAGAAGAAGAAGAAGAAGAGTTTGGATTTGATATCCCGCTTTATCACTACCCGAAGGAGTCTCAAAGCGGCTAACATTCTCCTTTCCCTTCCTCCCCCACAACAAACACCCTGTGAGGTGAGTGGGGCTGAGAGACTTCAGAGAAGTGTGACTAGCCCAAGGTCACCCAGCAGCTGCATGTGGAGGAGCGGAGACGCGAACCCGGTTCCCCAGATTACGAGACCACCGCTCTTAACCACTACACCACACTGGCTCTCTAAGAAAGAGTTCCTTAAGAGTTCCTGTTTGTGCTTGCAACATAATGCTGTAATAGAAGGACTATAGATCTACCAAATGCTTGTTAATTCTTATCAGTGAGAAGGGAGAGGGGAACTCCTGTACTTCTTTGTATCCTGTCTTAGTTTCATGATGTTAGCCACCCTGAGCCCGGCTCTGGCCAGAGAGGGTGGGGTACAAATAAAATTTTTAAATTATTATTATTGACTTGACACTTGCATTACCTTCCAGCTGTCTCTTTCAGTGGAAGGATCTGGAGCTTGCTAGCTGCAGTAAAGAGGTCCTGGGCAGTTTCTGCAGTGAGAGACACCTCTTCTGTGTAGAGATAGTCCAGCAGGCAGTGGAGTGTGGAAGCAGTGATGTCCTTAAGCTGGATCTCCCCGTTGTGTGACTCAGAATGGACTAACATATCTCTGAAATAAGGACTGACTGATGCCAACAGCATCCTGCATTTGGAAAGAAGAAACGTGCACATTATTTATTAGCTATATTTACTGGAGAGGGGACCATAACTGTCAACTTTCCCCTTTTCTTGCGAGGAATCCTATTCGGAAAAAGGGAAATTCCATTTAAAAAAGGGAAACATTGACAGCTATGCAGGGGACACCCCCCCCACTATTATTGCCTTCTGGGCATTGTGCAAGAAAAGAGTAAAGCCAAGTAAAATCACAAAAACCAGAACAAGCTTCAAAATGCAGTTTTAAAACCCTGAGGGTAAGCTGCATTGCAAACAGCAGAAGTAGAGAATTTAGAATTTAATAGAAACACTTAAAAAGCCTGAGAGAATGAAAAGGGTTGGGTTTTTTTTTTGTCTGGTACCAAAAATACATTAAATTAGTTGCCAGGTGGGCCTGTCAGGGGAGAGCATTCTATACATGTGGAGCCACTACTGAGGAGGCCATGAATCATGAAAGGGAACAAGAAGATTCTCTGACTAATGTTCTTTTTCTTTTTTGGCCATGGAAAAGGGAGAGTTGTTTGGATTCTCTAAGACAGGGTTTCCCAAACTTGGATCTCCAGCTATTTTTGCACTACAATTCCCATTATCCCTGAGCACTGGTCCTGCTAGCTAAGGAGGATGGGAGTTGTAGTCCAAAAACAGCTGGAGACCCAAGCTTAGGGAACCCTGCTCTAAGACCTCTCAGTGCTCTTTCATTTGACTGGCCATCCAGTCTTCCTGGACCTTTCTCAGGTTTAGGACAGAGTGGCACTATATTGTTGGGTGCCCTCTGGTGCTTTCGGAAGGTAATGTGGAGTCATCGCTGCTCTAACTAATGACTATTCTTCTGTGGGATATCACAAGGTTCCTTTGTTGTTGATGTTTAGTCATTTAGTTGTGTCAGACTCTTCGTGACCCCATGGACCAGAGCATGCCAGGTACTCCTGTCTTCCACTGCCTCCCGCAGTTTGGTCAAACTCATGCTGGTAGCTTCGAGAACACTGTCCAACCATCTTGTCCTCTGTCGCCCCCTTCTCCTTGTGCCCTCCATCTTTCCCAACATCAGGGTCTTTTCCAGGGAGTCTTCTCTTCTCATGAGGTGGCCAAAGTATTGGAGCCTCAGCTTCAGGATCTGTCCTTCCAGTGTACTCAGGGCTGATTTCCTTAAGAATGGAGAGATTTGATCTTCTTGCAGTCAATGAGACTCTCAAGAGTCTCCTCCAACACCATAATTCACAAGCATCAATTATTTGGCGATCAGCCTTCTTTATGGTCCAGCTCTCACTTCCATACATCGCTACTGGGAAAATCATAGCTTTAACTATACGGACCTTTGTTCCCAACACTGGAGAAAAATCTGCATTCAGATGCAAGGAGTCCCTCGATTTGAACTGTGGTGGCATCCATATGTTGACAAGACTCTATTTCTCTCTTTTTCATCCAATTCAGCTGTCCTCGTGTCTTCCTGGATTGTCTAGATGCTATTCTGGACAGAGTGAGACCTAATAGGTGGAAACTCAAGGCAGATGGGACAGAGGTGATGATAACTCTCAAGCCTTGGTGTTGGGCAGCTTCCTACAACCTGCTGCCCTCCAGAGGTTTTGGACAGCAACTCCCATCATCCCTGACTATTGGCCATGCTGGAAACCACCAGAAGGGAAAGAGTTAGGTAGGGGATTTATATTTCTGGATACAAGCACCGAGTAAGTGTATGGCTCAAATACTAGAACTTCCACAGGACCACATGGGACCCAAAAGCCATTTAGATCTACCTGCTGAAAAGTTCCTTCTACATAAAACAACATTGTCCCTGTTGTGGTGGGAAATAGGCCAGGATCAAAACAAGTTTTGTCTTGTCTGCAAGGGGTTACCACTGCCTGCAATGGTACAGACTCACCTGTGGCAATGAAAGCTCTTTCCTTCCACGCCCAAGGTGACATCGCATAGCTGCTGGGTCTGGTATAGCTGTTTCAAGCCTTAAAAAGAAGAAAGGAAACAAAGCTGTTGTTACTCTCTCTCCACACAACAGCGGGATTTTGGGGAAATGGAATTAGAGAACCAGAAGTAACCCTGAAGCTCATCTGGTCTAACCCTGAAGCTCAGCACAGGCTCTGTAATGTAGAATGCAGCAACAGCTTCCCTGACAAGTAGCCATATAGCTCGGCGTAGATACTATTTGTGGAGAGCCCACCACCTCCTCTAGCAGTATGTTTAATTCTGAGCATCAGACTGTTTCTCATAAACTGTAGCTTGGGAATCTTTGCTTCCCTGCAATTTCCACCCATTGGTTCTAAGTTCTCTGGAGCAACAGAGAATACGTCTGCTCCAACATTTGCAAAGACAGTCTTTCAGATATCTGAAGGCAACTGTTATGTCCATCTCCTAACCTTCTCTTCTCTGGGCTTACCACACCCAACTCTTCCTTTTTAAAAATCCTTTATTATTTTATTCACATGATATACATTCTTTACAACAAACAACTCCAAAATAAACAGATAACTCCAAAATAAAATCATATGTAACAAAACCATAAGTCTCATGTTTTCCTTTACACTGATCTCCTCTCCGATATCTTTACTTGATATTTCTTGCTGCTTTCTGCTTTCCTTATAGAATCTTTATGAAAATTTAAATCTCTTAAATCCTATACCAAACTTTAACAGTTTCAATTAATCGCTTCACCTCCCTCCCCCTCAGCCCAGTACTTCCCTCCACCCATTTTTTTTTTTGGGGGGGGGTGAAATTGCTTTTATTTGATTTTACAAATGTAAATTTATAACAAAACCAAATATATATCCATATAGAGAGACTTCTCTGGATCTCAAGACTCGCCCCCCCATCTGATCCATGGGTCCTACTGTCAACATTTTCAACTACATATTATTTCATAATCTACATTTTAAATCTATCCACATTGTCCATAGTATTTGTTACATTACAAGTGAGATTAAAATCCTGCTGATGTTTTCATCTGCTTACAGTTGTCTCCTAAATAAATTGTAAATTTCCCCCATTCTTTCTTTAAGTTTTTGTCTTCTTGGTCCCTGAGCTTTCCGGTCAGTTTAGCAATTTTGGCGTAGTCTAAAAGCTTGATTTGCCATCTCTTCTTTCCACACTTAACTCTTCCAACTGTTCCCTGCAGGTCATGGTTCCCACCACCCAAGAGTGAACCATCCCATTTCCCTTCACTCGGGAGATCTTGAGACTTACCCTGACATAAATAGGCTTCATGAGATGGAAGAGGTTTTTCTATGTCATCCTCTTCGTCGCTATCCCTCAGGGAATCCATTATCTCAGCCTCTAAAAAAGGCTCAGGAATCACTCGGCAGCTTCATCACATTCACCTATCTGGAAATAGAATAAGACTATAGAACTCAAACAGCCTTTCCCACTAACTCAGCCTTGTGTGGTGTAGTGGCTAATGTGTCAGACTAGGACCTGGGAGACCAGGGTTCAAATTCTCACTTGGCCATGAAGTTCACTGGATTGGGCCAGTCACTGCCTTTCAGCTTAACCGACCTCACAGGGTTGTTGTGGGAAATTCAGCGAGAAGAACCATGCACACCACCTTAATTTCCTTGGAGTAAAGGTGGTATATACCGTATTTTTCGCTTCATAAGATGCACTTTTTTCCTCCTAAAAAGTAAAGGGATATGTGTGTGCATCTTATGGAGCAAATGGCGCTGTGCAGCTCTCCCTCTCAGCGCAGCACCTCTTCAGCGAAGCGGGAGGAGAAACGGAAGGGGCTCCGTTTCTCCTCCCGCTTCTCTAGAGAGGCGCTGCGCAGAGAGGGCTACCTTAACCTCACTGGGTTATTGTGAGGTTGTTGTGTGATAGCCCTTGTATAGCCCCCTGAGCAACTTGACAAACAGACAGGAGAACATTATTCTTGTTTTCCCTCTTCAGTCAGTCTTGGATTCCATCACTGCCCAAACCATGTGCCTCTATCTCTCCAAACGGCCAGATGATCCCATCTTTTTTTCCTGGGGCTTCCTGTGAGAGAATGAAATCCAAGCACTAATGCCTGTTAAAATGCTTCTCCTGTTCACTTGCAAAATCAAGTTACAGATAGGTAGCTGTGTTGGTCTGGCATAGTCAAAATAAAAATTTTTTTTCCAGTAGCACCTTAAAGACCAACTAAGTTAGTTCTTGGTATGAGCTTTCGTGTGCATGCACACTTCTTCAGATACACTGAAACAGAAGTTGTCAGATCCTTCTATATAGTGAGAAGGCGGGGAGGGGTATTACTCAGAAGGGTGGTGGGAATGGGAGATTGGCAGATAGCTGAGATGAGCCTGTTGACGACTCTTAACGACTGTAATTGAATTTAAGAGTCGTCAACAGGCTCATCTCAGCTATCTGCCAATCTCCCATTCCCACCACCCTTCTGAGTAATACCCCTCCCCGCCTTCTCACTATATAGAAGGATCTGGAAACTTCTGTTTCAGTGTCTCTGAAGAACTGTGCATGCACACGAAAGCTCATACCAAGAACTAACTTAGTTGGTCTTTAAGGTGCTACTGGAAGGAATTTCTTTATTTTGCAAAATCAAGCTTTTGTAAAGAGGGTCTACAGAAATAAAAGATTCAGAATAATTTTTTTCTTGTTTTCCTCCTCTAAAAACTAGGCGCGTCTTATGGTCAGGTGCGTCTTATAGAGCGAAAAATACGGTAGATGCAATAATAAAATAAAATAAATAATTCCCCAACTTGGCACACTCTCGATGTTTTTGATTACAATCTAGCTTTAGCCTTGGCCAGCATGACAAATGGTCAGGGATGATGGGGTTGCCCAAAACATCTAGAGGGAACCCGATTAGGGAAGGCTGTCCTCATCCAAGTTCTTGAAATCCCAGGCTAGGAATTTTTTTCTCAGTTTCACATCCTGCCTCTTAGAGTGTGGTGCTGATAATGCCAAGGTTGCAGGTTTGATCCCCGTACGGGACAGCTGCTTATTCCTGCATTGAAGTACGTTGGACACGTTTTGCACCAAATGGGGTAACCAATTTGGGTGCCCCAAAATCATACTGCCACTAAATATAGAATTTGTTTTGTCAGCTACAACCTGTGATCAACCTATTTCCAAAGGGAAAGGGAGAATTATGGTGATCGTCTAGGATTCAGCTTCCGGTCCAAGAGTTTCCAAGAACTTCTGATCTGGAATTTCTCACAGATGCTTGGTTTACTTTTAACTTTTTTTTTTTACATTCATTTTTTTTTTAAAAGGATACTTTTTAATTAGTTGCTAACATGCAAATATAGTACTTGCAGATTTGAACATATGTGTTTCAGACCACAGCATTGCAAAGGTATTGTGTTCTCATGATACCACAATACATTTTCTCATAAAAACATCTCCCGCCATGTGACCACCTGATAGTGTAAATTTTCATGTTTCCTGCCTCTAAGAATGGAGACCCCAAGGTTACCCCAAGACAATTTGCTGCCTCTGGTGAAGGACAAAATCGTGCCCCACTTCCTAGTGCACCTACAAAAGATGGCCAAAATGGCTGTTGACCGTTTGTTCAACACTGCTGACAAGACAGCATCATCCACTGTATAATAATAAGAATAATAAGAATAATAAGAATAATAAGAATAATAAGAATAATAAGAATAATAAGAATAATAAGAATAATAATAAGAATATAATTATACCCCACCCATCCGGCTTCCAACAGAATATTAAAATACAGTAGTCTATTAAACATTAAAAGCTTCCCTAAACAGGGCTGCCTTCAGATGTCTTCTAAAAGTCTGGTAGTTGTTTTTCTCTTTGACATCTGGGGGGAGGGCGTTCCACAGGGCGGGTGCCACTACCAAGAAGGCCCTCTGCCTGGTTCCCTGTAACCTCAGGAGCTGGACCTCAGTGTCCGGGCAAAACGATGGGGGTGGAGACGCTCCTTCAGGTATACTGGACCAAGGCGGTTTAAGGCTTTAAAGGTCAACACCAACACTTTGAATTGTGCTCGGAAACGTACTGGGAGCCAGTGTAGGTATTTCAAGACCGTTGTTATGTGGTCTTGGCAGCTGCTCCCAGTCTGAGGTTAGCTTTGGGGTCACATTAGCAGGCCATGTGGGACACACAGGTCTGTTCACAGCTGCGTCCTGAAAAACTTCATGCCAGTCTCAGACAGCTGCTGCACTCTACCCAATGGTAGGGCTGGACCTCAGTGTGTGTGTATGTGTATGTGTATGTGACCATAACTACTAACCTGTGTTGCAGAGACAAGGCCTCAATTTTTTCCCCCCAAGCTTGCATAGCAGGGGAATCAAATAAAGAATGATAATGGTCGCCTCCCCTCTGTGTTCCAATAGCTCCAACTGCCAGTGGATGGCTCTTAAGGGTGCAGGCACCTCAGGTACACAATGTGCTTTAAATGTGTAGTGTGCACACAATAAGGATGGCTTTTGTCATTCCAGGACTATCCCTGGAAAACTGGGAAACTTGGAGAGTATGGAGCTTTAACCACTGTTGCTGATTTGGTGGTGTAGAGCAGGTATTCAGTGCTATAGCAGACAACCTTAATGTCTTTCTTAATGCTCTCTCTCTCTCTCTTCTGGAATCTAGACACATATAAAAAATGTTGTGAAAATTCTTTTTTTTTTAAAAGTTTTGAACAATGTATCAAATTTGCCATAGCTCACCATTGCCATCTAGTGTTACATTTCTATAATGCACTTTACAACACAAAACGGTTTATTTGCAGCTGTATAGCTGAGCGCTCTCTCTCTCTCTCTCTCTCTCTCTCTCTCTCTCTCTCTCTCTCTCTGTGTGTGTGTGTGTGTGTGTGTGTCTGTCTCTTGAAATGTATCTCTCACTAGAATCAAATCAAGCGGAAAAGAGAGATGTTTCAAAAACTGTGAACTCTGGCTATTTCCAACAACAGCAAGAGCCTGTGGCTGAAAAGCTACAAAAGCAGCAGTCACCCTTTTTGGGGGATTTTTTTTTTGCAATTGCTTCAAATAGCTAAAAGAGCTCCTCTCACCCCCCCCCCCACGTTCCTTCTCTAGCCTATCATTTTCTTTAACCTCAAAAGGCGCCTGAATGATGCCCTTCAGAGGTCTTTGAAGCACCAAACTTTTCAATAACACGTGTCACAAAACTTGCACCTGAGACTCCGAGAATGCCAAGGCTGGAACTGCAAGATATCATTGCTTATCGAGCCAACTGCTGAGTGACACCGAAGTCAGTTCCATGTCGATGGAGGTGATTGTAGTAATGTCGCAAGCACAAAAAAAATACTGGTTGTTGTTTTTACTTCTTCTGGCCACGTCTCCTACTTCATAGGTTACAATCGTCTCAAAAATCACCACATTGGACGTAGCGATGCTTCTGAATAGCAGTTGCTGGAAACCACAGGAGGGGACAGGAGAAGAAGGCTCTTGTGGTCAAATCCTGCTGAGCATCCCACAGGCATCTAGTACCACAGGCACCTCGGACCATTAGGTCCAGTTGTGGCCAACTCTGGGGTTGCAGTGCTCATCTCGCTTTATTGGCCGAGGGAGCCGGTGTACAGCTTCCAGGTCATGTGGCCAGCATGACTAAGCCGCTTCTGGTGAACCAGAGCAGTGCACGGAAATGCCGTTTACCTTCCCGCCAGAGTGGTACCTATTTATCTACTTGCACTTTGATGTGCTTTCGAACAGCCACTGGGAGTGCGGAATTAAATGGTCCATTGGCTGACCCAACAGGCTCTTGTTATGCTCTTATGTGGAAGGATATTGTGAAATTCGAGAAGGTTCAGGATAGGGCAACCGAAATGATCAAGGGGGATGAGGAACTCCCCTAAGAGAAAAGGTTACAACATTTTAGTTTGCAGCTTTTTAGTTTAGAGAAAAGGTAAAGGGACCCCTGACCATTAGGTCCATTTGTGGCCGACTCTGGGGTTGCGGCACTCATCTCGCTTTATTGGCCGAGGGAGCCGGCGTACAGTCATGTGGCCAGCATGACTAAGCCGCTTCTGGTGAACCACAGCAGCACACAGAAACGCCGTTTAACTTCCCACCGGAGCGGTACCTATTTATCTACTTGCACTTTGATGTGCTTTAGAACTGCTAGGTTGGCAGGAGCAGGGATCGAGCAACAGGAGCTCACCCCGTTGTGGGGATTCGAACCTCCGACCTTCTGATTGGCAAGTCCTAGGCTCTGTGGTTTAACCCAAAGCGCCACCCGTGTCCCTAGAGAAAAGGTAAGTGTATAGAACTATTCACGTGTGGAGAAAATGGACAAGGAGAAGTTTTATCTCCCTCTCTCATTCTTCTTTTTATTTGGCGATCACTTGTAGCCAAGAAATAATAATAATAATAATAATAATAATAATAATAATAATAATAATAATAATTTTTCTTTATACCCTGCCCTCCCTGGCCAGAGCCAGGCTCAGGGCGGCTAACACCAGTAAAATTACAGTAAAAATATAATAGGGGGAAAACCCCAATTTAAAATACAGGTTAAAATGCAATTTAAAATGCAGCCTCATTTTAAAAGTAGCCCATAGATCAAAACCATAAGGGGAGGGAAACATAAGGGTCAGACTGAGTCCAAACCAAAGGCCAGGCGGAACAGCTCTGTCTTGCAGGAAAGATGTCAAGTCCTGCAGAGCCCTAGTCTCTTGTGACAGAGCATTCCACCAAGTCAGGGCCAGTACTGAAAAGGTCCTGGCCCTAGTAAGATTGTCTTCCATAAACAGGTTTTAACAGTGAGTTTGTAAGTGGCTGTGGAGGCCATTCCTGGACTCACACGTCCTTCCACAGAGGGGACATAGGTTTCTGGGCAAGAGTTGATCATGGTGAGGGTTTGCCAAGCGTGCCTTCCTCTTAGCGTGTTTCTCCCTTTCATCCTGAGTTCAAGTATCTTCAAAGCCCATGACACCTTTGGTAAAAGCTGTTCTCCAACCAGAGCGCCTGCAGGCCAGTGTTTCCCAGTTGTTGGTGTTTATACTACTTTTTAAAAATAGATTTGCCTTGAGAGAGTCTTTAAACCTCTCTCATAACACTAGAATATGGGGACATCCAATGAAGCTAACTGCTGAAAGATTCAGAATTGATAAAGTACTTCTTCAAACAGCACATAGTTAAACTGTGGAACTCACTGCCAAAGGAGACAGTGATGGCCACCAACTTGGATGGCTTTAAAAGAGGATCGGGCAAATTCATGGAAGATAAAGCTATTAACAACTTCTAGATTGAGTGGCTCTGTTCTGCCTCCACTGTTGGGGGCAATATGCTTCTGAATACCAGTTGCTAGAATCCTGCTGCCCACAGACGAGCAATGACATCTGAATAGGGTTAATCTTCTGTCTCTTTTTCTATGTAGCAGATCTGTTATGTACTGAAGTTCTCACCCTGGGCCAGCAGGGGGATAGTGTAGATAGTTATGCAAATGAAGGATCGAAAGTGACGTTCAGTGATTGGACAGTTTTAGAAAATTGTTACAGTTACGTTGTACTGGAGCTCTATATAAGCAGGCTGACTGAACTCTTCAATTCAGTTCTGTTCTGGCCTGTGAATAAACAAGAGCTGTTTGAAGAATCGCTGTGTTGTCTGATATGTTCACCCACAACTTAACAAGATCCCTCTCCTAGTCAGCAGAATACATTTTTCCTGTGCTACTCAGCTCCGAAATTATGCATCATCACACCATCAGCACAGTTGCGCAGGCAATGAACCAGCAACTGGCCGGTTCTTAGTCAATACAGGAATGTTGACTTGTTATCCAGAGGCAGCTGTACTCGAAGCATTGCATTTCAGGGATGAAAATGTAATGGTTCTTGCCCTGCCTGTCTGCCTTCGAGATGAATGATTAAAGAATGTGAAAGATGTGCAAGTTCTGTTCTAAATTCTGCACCAGGAAAACACAAATTCATGCAAATAAAGAATGATTCCCCGCATTCCTTGTTTGTTTATTTGGTTGTTTTTGTGTGTTTTTTAAACCCAAAAACATAAAGTTGCTTGACAATTTACTTTGATTTCATCTGCAGAATTAGGAGTTTAAAAAATGGCGGTGGCAAGAGGCAACGTACGAGTAAACGAGTGACAGCATAATATAACCAACAACTACAGTATGAAGATGAAACTTGTTATTAATATAGCACTTTCCCCCTAGAGTGCTCACATGCATTATCTCAATAACCTTTGCATCAACTCTGCAAAGTAGACCAATATTTTGTTATTATTGTCAAATGGGGTGGTTGGTGCCAAGCCTGAAATTGCAGCGAGTTAATGTCTAAGGCTGCATACACACCATGTATTTTAAGCACAACTTCCCCTGAAGAATTTTGGGAACTGTAGTTTGTTAACAGCGCAGCGTGAGGAGCAAACTGCAGTTCCCAGGATTCTCTGCAGGGGAAGCCATTTTTTAAAAATGTACTTTATATGTAGGGTATGTACACAGGCTATGCTGGGAATTTTTTTCAGGAACATGCAGTTCTTCAGCTCTTCAGCCATTCTCTTAATAACAGTAGCCAATGCGCTCCTCTCCAAAGGTTGGGTTACAAATGCCACTATCCAAAACCATTGTCTGTGCTTGTTCCACAGATGGGAGTTGTAGTCCAACAACTTCCGGATGGCACCATTGTTGAGTGGTGGGACAGCGGTAAGACTGCTAGCATCTTTGCAAAGCTAAGCAGGGTCTGGTATGGTTTCAAACTGGATGGGGTACTGTGTGCTGAGATTCCTTCACTGCAGGGGTTTGGCCTTGAAGACCCTTGGAGTCATTTCCAAGTCTACAATTCTATGATTCTATGAGGTCTACCAGTGTTCAAAGAGATCAATTTGGCCTTGGGTTGGGAGCAACCATGTTTGTGCTGTTGTTCCAAGTACAGTGGTACCTCGGGTTAAGTACTTAATTCGTTCCGGAGGTCCGTTCTTAACCAGAAACTGTTCTTAACCTGAAGCACCACTTTGGCTAATGGGGCCTCTCGCTGCTGCTGCGCTGCCGGAGCACGATTTCTGTTCTTATCTTGAAGCAAAGTTCTTAACCCGAGGTAATATTTCTGGGTTAGCGGAGTACGTAACCTGAAGCATATGTAACCCGAGGTACCACTGTACCACTTCCTGGAAATGATACGATAATGATACGATAATCTTTATTGTCATTGTCCCATACAGAACAACGAAATTGAAAAACCTACATCAGGCATTCAAAACCCACAAGCCTGATATCCCAGCTATCCCAACCTGGTTAGCCCCCTGGAAACTCTGATACCCCATGTTTAAATACAATATACTCCCATAGAGACTCCTTATACTGTGTTTAAAACCAAAAGAGGTGGTGGCACTTGCCATTCTTATGACAGGAAATGCTCTGCTGGGGGAGGGGGACAAAAATAGGGGGTTGAGGAGGGTCAGTTGTGGGGAGAGTGAGAAATGTCCCTATTTTCATGTGATGAATGTTGGAGGGTATGTAACGGGAATCTCTAGTGACCACAAATGTTTCACATCAGGATCCGTGGAGCCTCTTTTGCAGACTCGTCTTAGTAAATGTCCTTGCAATTGCATTTGCATTCTCTTTTTAAAAGCAGGCCTAACCCCCCTAATTATTTTGGGAAAGCAGATGCGCTGTCCCTCTTTCCCAGTGCGCAGTCCCTCTTTCCCAGTGCGCAGTCCCTCTTTCCCAGTGCGCTGTCCCTCTTTCATAGAATCATAGAATCATAGAGTTGGAAGAGACCACAAGGGCCATCGAGTCCAACCCCCTGCCAAGCAGGAAACACCATCAGAGCACTCCTGACATATGGTTGTCAAGCCTCTTTCCCAGTGCGCTGTCCCTCTTTCCCAGTGCGCTGTCCCTCTTTCCCAGTGCGCTGTCCCTCTTTCCTGGCCTGTGCTCTTGGAAATCCATTTCCCCAATTTCTGCCTTTTGGAGATGCTGTGTCATTACTTTGTTAATTGCTGGAGTTGTCATTCTTCGGAGCTCGGCTCTCTCCCCAGGGTCTCTGGAAGTAAATTCTCAGAGACGATAACTGTGTGTTTCTGTATGCGTTCGTGTGGGTTGGATGAATATTATCTCACGGGGGTGGATTCATGCACATGAATGCTAAGTTACTAGGCAGACAGCTCAGGTGCTTTATTTTACAGGGGACCCCCCTCTGTTCATAGGTCAATCCACTCCAAATCAAAGGTAAAGAGCCCTCAGAAGTTGTCCACTAACCCATAAAATACCTGGGAATGGGATTCAGTTGTCACACAAACCACCTGGTCACAGTCTTGTCCCCCACTATGTTGAGACGCGCACCGGATATAAATGAATGAATAAATATTGCTTTTGCTTTGTGCATTAATCATTTATTACGGCGCCATTTACTTCAGAGTCCCGGCGCCGACTGCTGTGACTGAGGAATGTTTTGAGGCAACAAAGCCTGTCTATTGCAGATGCTGCTCCACATTCCAACGCCAGCTGCCAGCAAGGGAAGACTTGCTTCCATTATGGGTTGAGCGACCTACGGCTGATCAGGCCCAATGCTTTGCCCCAGAGGATGGGAGCTGTAACTTGGCAACTGGCAGATGCCTGCAAGAGGATACTTGCTTCTGTTATGGCCTGAATGAGATTTAGCCACTCAATCTTCTTTCTTTACCTCAGAAAACAACACCGAGGAAGGCCCAGCCCGAAGGCAGGAAATCCCACCTGAGTAACGCTGTCACGATTGTGGCATTTCTTCGATATCATTTTTATTGTGAGAATTGTCTCATAAGCTGCTTCAAGAGCCTCTCGGGGTTATAAAGTGGGGTCTAAGCATTCTGATTTTTTAAATATATCATCTTTTTGGTGGCGTTTAAAAAAATATTCAAAAATATCTAAAAGAAGAAGAGATTTCAGCTCAGTTTTGAAACCAAGCTTTAAATGCAGTGCTTCTAATTATGCAACCTCAGACAGGAAAGTGTGAGGAGAAGCCCCCCAAATTTCATAATTGAGAAAAAGTGACAGTGTCATTTTTGGCATCTCGAGCCAAAATCACAGCTTCTGCTACAGCACCAGCATCTGTGCAGTTCTAATTAATGCTGGCGTTACCCTCGGCTTTCTGCTAGACAAATCTGATTTGTGCTGTATTGTGTATAAGACTCGCCTCATTTGGGGAGGGAGAAGGGCATTTGGGGAGTGTACAATTCCGCATACTGGTTTAAAACTGCTTTGGACTCCTTCAGTAAATAAGAACTCCATATAAATGTAAAATATTCCATAATTGTTTATTATGATTCTCTGCATGGCAAGCGCCTCTGGGACGTTCCCTTTGGTGCGCGTGAAGCATGGCGTGTTGTGATGCTGATATCCCACCCTGCGTTGCGCCTCGCCACAGCTCGAGGAGCTTCACACATATTAAGAAAAATTAGATAAAGGAGCCAGCTCTCTGCATGCATGGCATTAAAGCACGGCCTGCGACATTCTTCTTTCAAGCATTTCTGAACAGAGAATCTTGTCTCCAGGAAGTGAAATGCCTCTTCTCTTCTCTTCTCTTCTCTTCTCTTCTCTTCTCTTCTCTTCTCTTCTCTTCTCTTCTCTTCTCTGCCTCCCACCGCCATTGTTTGGTTCTACTTAGTTGAAATCTACCCTGTGGGGCTACAGAGTGGGGTCATTGTTCTTTGAGTGGCTGGTGTCTTCCAATCACATGTATACGAAATAAAGTACTTGGATATATATTTGTGTGTGTTCATTTATTTGCTTTAATGATTGCTCAATCGCTGCCATTCCATACAAGAGATTAGATAGATACAGCGGTACCTCGGGTTACATACGCTTCAGGTTACATACGCTTCAGGTTACAGACTCCGCTAACTCAGAAATAGTACCTTGGGTTAAGAACTTTGCATCAGGATGAGAACAGAAATCGCGCGGCAGCGGTGGGAGGCCCCATTAGCTAATGTGGTGCTTCAGGTTAAGAACAGTTTCAGGTTAAGAACGGACCTCCAGAACGAATTGCCGTAAGTACGTAACCAGAGGTACCACTGTAGATAGATAGATAGATAGATAGATAGATCCCCTCTCTCTCTTACACACACACACACACACACACACACACACACACACACGAGCATAGCTAGAAAAAATGGGCAACCCTGGATACAAAGCAGAGATGGGAACTATATTATATAGGTGCCCTGCTTTTTGTTTAGCACCAAGTCAAAATATCTTTCTTTTTTAAAATGAATCTCTTTAAGCTTGGGAATTTCAGAAGGCTTTGGGGAAAACAGGAACCAGAGTTGAAGGCAATGAAGTTGTTCAGGGAGCCTTAACATTAAGATCTGTGTGTGAAAATGGCTGTCTTTAGTTTTAAAGACTCAATGAAGGCTACTAGAGTTTCCCCCAGTGCATCTTCTCCCCAGCCCACAATGCCCCAGGCATAGAGTCACTCCAGGGCATTCTGGGAAGGGTGAGGGAAATGGCAGCTGCCACCCAAAATGGCCGCTATTAGTGAGGGTCTTCCATCTTGTAGGGTGGCCACCATGTGAGGGAGCCGATTGGTTTCATTTGCCCTGCTTTTCTGTTTTATCTGGGATCCTCCAGGATACAAAATCATTTTTTAATAAACAAAACGCTGTCTTATTTACAATACTAGAACTCAACTCTCAGTTTAATTCCTTCCATGCCGCTTCCCTGTCCCTAAATAATTTCTCACTGAACAAAACCCAGATTTTATTTTAACAACATGCCGAATATGTTTCCAATATCCCCTTTTAAAGGACAGTCTGAAACTCTCCGCGAGAGAAGTCCCACCAGCCTTTTCCGAACGCTGATTTGCATTTTTGATCGTGCAGTAATATCACTTCCAGCCAAGCCATCTGCTGGGGAGTTTATTACCACATGTAAGGCAAAGTCTTCCCATTAGATCCAGAACAGGGATGATAAAGTATCTCAGTCCTCTTTCTCTCGCCTGCATTTCCAATATAGATTGGTGTCAGCTGAGTTGCCGAACAGCTGCACAGATGATGGATTTTCTGAAAATATACACTGTTCTTTGACCAAAAGGCTCTCTCTCTCAATTCCACCGTTGCCAGGAGTCTTGCTGAAATTAATGCCCTGGGAGAAGTCAGATTCCATTCCATTCCACGTAGATCTTTGCATTCTGTCCCTAGTTGATACACACTAGGTCTTCCCAGTGTTCTATTAGTAATAGAATGATGCACCAGGAATGGACATGTATAATGCAATTTCCCTCTCGCACACACATATATGCATGTACACGTGCACCCTGAGGAAAATGCCAGTGTTAGGAAATAGCAAAGTTTCAGATGGAGCAAGTGGGGGGGGGGGAGAGCAAAGAGAGCACATCTTATTTATTTATTTTAAGTAGTCCCTCTGGGTCCCTTTCTCTACCGAAGGGTTCAAGGTGACATACAACAGGAACAGCAGCGACTCACCAATAAAAATGTAAACAATTTCTGGGCGATAAAAATAGAACATTTGCTTAATCACTTAAAAGGCTTGGGAGGTCGGTGGGAATGGTGATAACTTAGTAGCATAAAGCTAAAAAACTGAGGTGCCAGATGAGTCAATTGGGGGTGGTTATTCCAAAGGGTGGTTGGACAGTGTTCTCGAAGCTACCAGCATGAGTTTGACCAAACTGCGGGAGGCAGTGGAAGACAGGAGTGCCTGGCGTGCTCTGGTCCATGGGGTCATGAAGAGTCGGACACGACAAAACGACAAAACGACAAAACAACAACTACAATTCCAAAGGGAAGTGGGTGGCGCTGTGGGTTAAACCACAGAGCCTAGGACTTGCCGATCAGAAGGTCAGTGGTTCGAATCCCCGTGACGGGGTGAGCTCCCGTTGCTCGGTCCCTGCTCCTGCCAACCTAGCAGTTCGAAAGTACATCAAAGTGCAAGTAAAGAAATAGGTACCACTCCGGCGGGAAGGTAAACGGCATTTCCGTGCACTGCTCTGGTTTGCCAAAAGCGGCTTAAGCATGCTGGCAACATAACCCAGAAGCTGTACACCGGCTCCCTCGGCCAATAAAGCGAGATGAGCGCTGCAACCTCAGAGTCGGCCACGACTGGACCTGATGGTCAGGGGTCCGTTTATCTTTATTCCAAAGGTAAAGATCCAGAACTGAAAAAAAGACCCTCTCTCTGGTAATCACCTGCCTCCTCTCAGTTGTTCCTCTGGTGATTCTAAGAAATGTTCCTTTTCCTCATAAGAGCCTCTTGACTTAAGTCTCATGGCTTTCGTCTCATTGCTAAAGTAGATGTTTGTTCAACACGTAGCATACAGGGACAGGGAACCTCTCTGACCTTTGGGACTCTACTTCCAAGTCATTGAGTGGTTTTTGTCTAGCTGGAATCAGTGGCGTAGCTAGCTGCTTGGGTGCCTGGTGCGGGGTTGTGTCCTGCAGCTGGGGGTGGGGTGATCTGCCCATGGGGGCAGGGCAAGCTTCTCTGATGCTTGAAGCCTCTCCGCCTCCTCCCCCTCAGCTGTAGGGCGGCTGAAGGAGAGGGAGTAGGCAGACGCAAGTCGCAAGCTGCCGTTTCAGGCAGCACGGAACCTGCAGGAGCCTAAGCCACTACGTCACTCCTAAAAAGTTTCGTTAATCCTATTTTTTATTTTTTTGAAAAACTCATTTTGTAACCCCCCCTCAGTGATGACACCCAGGGCGGACTGCACCCCCCCTTCCTCCGCCACTGGCCAGAATGTGTCCCTGAACTCCAATCATTCTAGATGGAGCTAGCCTAGATGGAGAGCAGAGAAGGCTGTGCAAGTGTGTGTAATACCTACTCTACTGTGTCTTATCTTACTATATAATAAAATTGTAATGCTGTCACCACGCAGCAGTTCATGTGGTTGTCAACAAGAGAGGGCACGGGTGAGGAGGGGTTGGCCAGGTTTGGGAGAAGGGAGGTTGGCAAAGTTGTTGGTGGGATTGGCATGTTGAGTGAGCAGGGGTGGCAGCCCCTAGCATAGGTAAAATTCGCAACCTCTGCTCTTTGGCTGAAAAAGATTCCAGTATACAGGGAGGAGAGCTGGACTCTTTGAGAACTGGGTGTAGGTTTGCAATGACTTTGCTGCTACAGTGGGTTCTGCATCTGCCACCATCAGAGGAAGAGATCATGGGAGACATCAACAGCAGCAACCTAGTGAAGAAGCCCTGCACTGTAAGGGACTAATACCTGACTGCTTCAACAGCCATTTTCAGGCCAGGAGATTCAGGCGCAAGATGGTAGATGAATTGCTTGAGAATTGCTACTGCTGTGGCTGCTAATGGGTCTAGAGACCATCCTACCTGTGAGTCCTGCAAGACGTCCTACTCAGGATACACAGAGACTATTGTTTAGGAGTTTTTGTTGGGGTCAAGATTCAGTTTTTGATATGCTTAAGTTTGCTGTTATCGTTTTATTTATTAGGTAACAAACTTTGCATACTGCTTGGTTTTTACAAAAAAAGCAGATGAAAAACAAATCTCCTTTGCCTCCAGATGACCTAGAGACTCTACTTTGGTTTTGGACAGATACTTCTACCTAGCTGTGCACAGTCTGTAGCTGAAAATGAAGCAGATGTCACATTTTGTTTTTACTGCATAGTATAAGGGTAGCCAATGTGATGCGCGCCAGATTATTGCTGGACTACAACTCCCATCATTCTTGCTCATTGGTGATGCTGGATGGGGCTGATGGGAGCTGTAGTCCAAAAACACCTGGGGGGCGCAACATTGGCTACCCCTGGCATAGTACATCACAACAGCATGATTATTTTTATTTAAAAAAACCAGACTGCAATGAAATATGATAGCTACTAGCCCGTGCAAGTACAGTTGACATCTTAATCAGATTTCATTAGCATAATTGCCATTCCCTAATTTATGAACCATTGGCCTATGCCTTCTGTAGAACATGGCAATCAATGCTTGAGCCCAGCAAGTGTCTTAATTATCTGGTAGCCATCTGGTAATACTCTAACAAGGCAGAAGTTAGCATAGGAACACAGGGAGCTCCCTTTTACTGAGTCAGGCCCCTGGTCCATCTAGTTCAGTATTGTTTGCACTAACTGGCAGCCCCTCTCCAAAGTTTCAGACTCAGGACATTCACAGCCTTACCTGCAGATGTCAGGGATTGAACCTTCTTCATGCAAGGGAGATGTTCCACCATTGAAGAGAAGAACTGAACAGAGGTCAGAAGTGTGCAGGTGCAGTTTGAGACTGCTTGGGAAACATCCTGGAGAAGAAGGCCTTAAGGCAGGGACCCTCAGTCCTGGCAACTGCTCCAAAGGGGCAAGACCTACTGGGAAGGGTTGTTGAGACCACTAGGCTGAGCTGCATTCCCTTTCCTTGCTCTAAATCAAACCAAACTTGGGTCTCTAGCTGTTTTTGGACTACAACCCCCATCATCCCTAGTTTGCAGGACCAGTGGTCAGGGATGATGGAAACTGTAGTCCAAAAACAGCTGGAGACCCAAGTTTGGGAAACATGGCTCTAAATCATGCAGGGAACCTACAGGAGTAAAGAAGGCAATCCTCTGCAGAAGTTACCATTCAAATGCACAAATGATTCCAAAACCATTTCATAAGAACATGCCATAGGCGATGGTTATAACCAGCTCTCCTGCTTGTTGTTTTTCTTTAGTCGTTTAGTTGTGTCCGACTCTTTGTGACCCCATGGACCAGAGCATGCCAGGCACTCCTGTCTTCCACTGCCTCCGGCAGTTTAGTCAAATTCATGCTGGTAGCTTCGAGAACACTATCCAGTCATCTCGTCCTCTGTCGTCCCCTTCTCCTTGTGCCCTCAATCTTTCCCAACATCAGGGTCTTTTCCAGGGAGTCTTCTCTTCTCTTCTCATGAGGTGGTGAAAGTATTTGAGTCTCAGCTTCAGGATCTGTCCTTCCAGTGAGCACTCAGGGCTGATTTCCTTAAGAATGGATAGGTTGGATCTTCTTGCATTCCATGGGACTCTCAAGAGTCTCCTCCAGCACCATAATTCAAAAGCATCAATTCTTCGGTGATCAGCCTTCTTTATGGTCCAGCTCTCACTTCCGTATATCACTACTGGGAAACCCATTGCTTTAACTATACGGACCTTTGTTGGCAAGCTCTCCTGCTTACGTGGGTTTAACTGTCAAAAAGGGCAAAACCAGGAATGAGAAAGCTGTGTCCCTCCAGATGTTGGAGCAATTCCCATCCTCCTTGGCCATTGGCCATTGGGCATCCTGGCTGGGGCTGATGAGAGCTGGAGTCCATCAACATTTGGAGAACCACATGTTTCTTCATCCCTGGGCTAAAGGCACTTCATAGGCAGTAAAGTGCACATTTTAGGACCAGAACAGCCATGTAGTGACTTAGGCCGGATCTCTAAATTGGTGACTGGCAGGCAGCAAACTTCTAAACTATTGATTGAAGATCAATGATCTCCCAGTGTTAGATCTCCCACTGGCAAATCTTTGCAAAGAAACACAGGAAGGTCACTAGAAAATTAAAGAACCTTCCTCTGCTGTTAACCTATTTCTCCCTCCTTCCCTTTGTTGTGCTTTGTTGCAGGAAGGAAGAGAAGGGAGTTAAAAGGAGGCTCCACTTATTGTTTTTATTCATTGCTTCCCCAGAGGAAAACTGAAGCAGACACATTAATGGGGAACAATTGGTACAAATGTGTTCCGTTCTCTGCAGATCTGTGTAATCCAGTTCGGTGACAGATAAAAGAGCACTGATTAGAGGAGAAATTTCTTTCTCTCCCCCTTTCGCCTTTTAAAAATATGCCTTAACCCTTTGGGGATTTTTTGTGTGTGGTTATGTAGAAAACCTTTTATTTCCATGCCATAGGGTTTGATCAGCAGCTCAGCAACATCAGCGGGGGGGGGGACTTCTTTATTTCTTTGTTGTGGAACTGTTCAAACACTTTGTTAAAACGAATGAAAAACAAGCTTGACGGGGTGCAAGAGAGTCTGGCTGGAAGATGCTTCGGCCTGGTTCAGAAGCTTCCCTGAACTTTAGAATCTACTCCTTCCTAGAAACGTCTCTGATACCCCCTCAGGCTAAGTGTTCACCTGACTCTGTACATGCTATTTTAGCAGAGAAGACATTCCATAATACTGGTGCCACCAGTGAAAAAACCCATCTCCCTGAGACTCAAAGCTAGGCATGTCAGGTTCTGCCCAATATTTGCGGGGACGGGACTGGTGCATGTGTTGCATCACTGTTGGGATGCTGCCATGGAGACGTGGGCATTTGGCAGGCCCCCAGCGGGCTCCAGCCACCGGCCGGCAGCTGGGTGATCACCGGTCTCCCTTGGAACAGCATCAAGCAGCAACACGAGCCTCAGATATGTTTAGAGACTCAGCTTATTTACTCTATCAGCAGAGTGAATAAATCTCCACAATGGAAGTAGCGGACAGAGTCATGTGTAAGCCTATTTACAGCATTTATTCAGCATAGTTCAGGAGCAAAGGAAAAAACATGTCTGCTTCCCTTCGTGTCCAGCTAAAAACAGCAATACAAAAGCAATATACAAAACGGAAGATCCCAGCAGACTGCTGGAAGTAAACAGGCATGTGACACACAACAGTCATGCCTGATCCTTTTAAGGTGGAACGGAACTATATCCTAACAATCCCATGGTAAGAAGAGTCCTGACTGTGCCGGGTGTGCCCTTCAAAAGTCCTGACGGGTGGAATGGGAAACAAAAGACGGACAGGTGAAATCAGTGATGATATACTGGGCAAGGAACTTTGATTATCTTCTTTGGCGAACACTCGTAGCCAAGTAGTATTGTCTTCCATAAACACAGTCTTAACAGTGAGTCCGTAAGTGACTGTGGAGGCCAGTTCTGGATCCACATGTCCTTCCACTGTGGGGACATAGGTTTCCGGGCAGGAGTTGATCACAGCGAGGGTTTGCCAACCACGCCTTCCTCTTAGCATGTTTCTCTCTTTCATCCTGAGCTCGAGTGTCTTCCAAGTTCATGACACCTTTGGTAAAAGCTGTTCTCCAACTGGAGCGCTTGCAGGCCTGTGTTTCCCAGTTGTTGGTGTTTATACTACTTTTTTTTTAAGATTTGCCTTGAGAGAGTCTATAAGCCTCTTCTGCTGCCCACCAGCATTACACTTTCTGTTTTTAAGTTCGGAATAGAGTAGTTGCTTTGGAAGACGAAAATCAGGCATCCGCACAACATGACCAGTCCAATGAAGCTGATGTTGAAGAATCATTGCTTTGACACTGGTGATCTTTGCTTCTTCCAGTACACTGGCATTGGTTCGCCTGTCTTCCCAAGTGATGTGTAAATTTTTATTTTATTTTTTACTAATGTAGCTGAGTCCTCAGTACAAGGCAGCTTCATATGCTCCTATTCACATCAGTGGTGTCAGAGATGCATGAAAGACTCATGTATGAAAAGCTTCCAGAGTGTTTGGAATAATGCAACTCTGGTCAGGGTGGATTAAAAACAAACAAGCAAGCCACTCAAAACCACTGCTGATAACAAACCACCACAATGAAATGTTTCACTGTACATCAGTAGACTTGTACCGCTTCCCATCTGTGCAGATTGATGGTAGCAAATAGTCACCACAGCAAGGATCTAATTTATTTTGGGATAAATTATTACTGGGACCCATAAACATGTGCAAGAACAAGAGACTCATCAGCAGATTATTTATTGAAGTGGATGACGTTCTGTTGACCATTCTCCAAAGTGCCAAAATCAACAGACTCCATACCAGCATTTTGGAGACAGCTGAGCTGTTCTTTCCCCAGCAAAGTCCTGTTCATGGCTTTGTTTATTAGCCCCTTGGAAATCTAACCAGAAGGACACACACATAATTTATATATGGCAAAACGGACTGAATTTTGAAATGTTGGGAGGTGGAGAATGTTAGTATTTCATGAGTGGAATGGCATGAGACACCCAGCTTATTAATTTACGACACTTCAGTGGGGTGGAATGTGTTTTTCTGCTTAGCAGGGAGACATGCGCTGTGAAGACCTTGAATGTTCTTTAGCTAGACATATCATAAAATCAAGAAAATTATTATTTGTTATTTATATTTTATTGGGTCCCCCCCAGTGCTGTTTTTTCTGGAAAATGAGGTGCCAGAACTCTCTCTCTCTCTCTTTTTTGCCAACAAAAAGTCCAGCGCCGAGGGCCTTCTGGCGGTTCCCTCATTGCGAGAAGCAAAGCTGCAGGGAACCGGGCAGAGGGCCTTCTCGGTAGTGGCGCCTGCCCTGTGGAACGCCCTTCCAGCAGATGTCAAAGCGATAAACAACTACCTGACATTCAGAAGACATCTGAAGGCAGCCCTGTTCAGGGAAGTTTTTAACGTGTGATATTTTATTGTATTTTTGGTTTTTATGGAAGCCGCCCAGAGTGGCCGGGGAGGCCCAGCCAGATGGGCGGGGTATAAATAATAAATTATTATTATTATTATTATTATTATTATTATTATTATTATTTATTGAAATTCATTATACAATCATACACAGCATTAACGTCACACATACATATACAAAGAAAAAATATTCTTGAATAAATTTACCATAGGGTATTGATTTAGACTTACACATTCTCTTTCCACATAGATTCAAACTAAACTAAACTAAAATAAGATAAAATAACATAACAATAACATAAAATAAAATATAACAAAGATAGGCTTCCCACTCTTTCCTGATGTAGTTTGCATTTATATTATTGAATGTACTTATAATTATTACCTTACTCTTAATAAATTTTCTAATACTTTCTTGCAACATATTGTACCAACTTTTCTTCGTTTCTTACTATTTTATATACACAAGGGGGTCATTCAAACACTGCCAAGGTGGTGCCAGAACTCATCATGAACGCATCCCTCATTCTCTTAGAATGGCAATGGCACCCACCTGAGGGTTGCCAAAACTGAGTTCCGTTGAGTTCTGGCTGGAAAAAAGGGCCTGTTTTCTATTTTCATCCTACTCTACTTTATTCATTTTGCTGAAATCCATGTTAGGATACTGATGTTTTGTTCCACCTTAAAAGGAACAGGCATGACTGTTGTGTGTCACATGCCTGTTTACAGTCCAGCACAGCTTGCTGGGAACTTCCGTTGTGTGTATAGCTTTTGCTTGTGCTTCGTGCTGTTGGACATGAAAGAGAGCAGACATGTTTTCTTTCTCCTGAACTATGCTGAATAAACTGCTTGTAAATATGCTTTACATATGCCTCTGTCCGCCCTTCGGTTGCAAAGAGTTCTTATCTCTGCTGGCTTGCGTGCCCAGTTTCTGACGGCTTCTGAAGCTCGGGTTGCAGTTTTGATGCTGTTCCAAGAACCGGAGTTCGCCCGGCTGCTGGCTGGTGGGCTGGAGCCATCTGGGGGGCCTGTCAATTGCCCCCATTTCCTTGGACACATCCCAACAATCCACGGGTAGAGCTTTATTTAGTTGTAACAGTTATATCACCGGGGCGCGGGTGGCGCTGTGGGTTAAACCACAGAGCCTAGGACTTGCCGATCAGAAGGTCAGCGGTTTGAATCCCCGTGACGGGGTGAGCTCCTGTTGCTCAGTCCCTGCTCCTGTCAACCTAGCAGTTCGAAAGCACGTCAAAGTGCAAGTACTGGTAGATAAATAGGTACCGCTCTGGCAGGAAGGTAAACGGCGTTTCCGTGCACTGTTCTGGTTCGCCAGAAGCGGTTTAGGCATGCTGGCCACATGACCTGGAAGCGGCACAACCCCAGAGTCGGTCACGATTGGACCTAATGGTCAGAGGTCCCTTTACCTTTACCTTTTAGTTATATCACCACTTCCCCTCGAGTAGCTGAAGGTGGCATATGTGGTTCCTTCCCTCCTCATTTTGCCCTGTGAGATTGCTTAGACAGAGAGAGAGAGAGAGAGAGAGAGAGAGAGAGAGAGACCCAAGGTCACCCAGCGACCTTCCTGGCTGTGTGGGGATTTGAACCCTCTTCTCCAGGTCCTAGTACAACACTCTAACTGTGCTTCCTTCAGGATCTGTGGTATTTCTCCCCCTCCATGATCCTTGATGACAATGGCTGGGCCTTGCAGAGTCACAAGAGCTATCGGAGCGGTGCATCCCATTTCGCTGCCAGGGGTGAAATGGGAACGGAACACTGCCCTGCTGCCCTGACACTGTTACAGCCTCCCTTACCTTGGGTTGTGTGGTGACACCCAAGAAACACCAATGATGGTGGTAGGTTCCGGCGAGATCTTTGCACCACTTGTTGATAGTAAATGGGAGGGTGGGCATCAAATCCTGACATCCAGTTAAATACAGGCACATTTAAGGGACATGCTCACTGTAAAAGAGACTGAGCCAGCGCAAACACGAACTGAGCAGGAAAAGCAAGCGGTCTCTCTCGTACTATGAATTTCTGAAAGAATATTTACTTTCTCGGGTGCACAGTCGCTCCTAAGGATACAACATCTGCTTCTGTTTTCTTCGTTTCATCTGCATACCCTCATCCTAGGTTTGACTTCCTTCGGATGAAAGGCTGAACCACATCAGTTTGCCGCTACCAGGGATGTCTTTGAATACCTTCTGCGTTATTGTTGTTTAGTATTTCTATTTCCTTTTTAATGCTAGATGTTACACTAGAGCAGCAGCTCGCAAGCCTGCGACAGCTGGCAAGCAAAAGCCAGAAAGGGGTGAAGTTTACGTGCATGGAGGCAGGAGCCAGCTGTGAGATATTTGTTTAAATAATGATCCAAACAAGCATGTATTGATTCCTGAAACAGGCAGAAGGAAAGCCTGATGGTGTCAGCCAGAGAAGTCCCAAGGTGTTTCTTATATGGAAATTTGATCTGTTTTTGCTACTCTATTACCTTGCCAAATGACTCAAACAATGATATGAGATGCATGAAGCTAGCAGTGTAGACAATTGCTCACTTTTTTAAAAAACTGCCATAGTACTGTTGCATAGTACTTTGGATATGCAAAATGACCTTTTATTTTGGCCTTTGCATATAACAGGTGTATGGGGTGATAGGGGACGGATTTGTTGTTGTTTAGTCATTTAATCGTGTCCGACTCTTCATGATCCCATGGACCAGAGCACACCAGGCACTTCTGTCTTCCACTGCCTCCCACAGTTTGGTCAAACTCATGCTGGTAGCTTCAAGAACACTGTCCAACCATCTTGTCCTCTGTCGTGCCCTTCTCCTTGTGCCCTCCATCTTTCCCAACATCAGGGTCTTTTCCAGGGAGTCTTCTCATCTCATGAGGTGGCCAAAGTATTGAAGCCTCAGCTTCACGATCTGTCCTTTCAGGGAGCGCTCAGGGCTGATTTCCTTCAGAATGGATAGGTTGGATCTTCTTGCAGTCCATGGGACTCTCAAGAGTCTCCTCCAGCACCATAATTCAAAAGCATCAATTCTTCAAGCCTTCTTTATGGTCCAGCTCTCACTTCCATACATCACTACTGGGAAAAGCATAGCTTTAACAATACGGACCTTGTTGGCAAGGTGATGTCTCTGCTTTTTAAGATGCTGTCTAGGTTTGTTATTGCTTTTCTCCCAAGAAGCAGGCGTCTTTTAATTTCATGACTGCTGTCACCATCTACAGTGATCATGGAGCCCAAGAAAGTAAAATCTCTCACTGCCTCCATTTCTTCCCCAGGGGAGGGGTAGTACCTCTGAAACACATTGAGCTCCTTCTGGGGTAGTGTGGCGTTTGCCCTCCTAGGTGTGTGACATCATACTGGGTTCATAAGGAAAGCGTTAACTAATTGTAAAATGACTAACCAATGGGAACCCAAGGGGGCAGAGTTAACTGTGTGTAAGGTTTAAGCACAGAGGGTTTTTTGAGGAAGTTAGTGTTAGAGTTAGGGTGGTTGAGAAGATAGTCTGGAGTTAGAAGAGACAGAGAAGATAAGTTTGTGGGTTGGGCTCGTCTGGTGTGAGAGAATTTGTTAAGAGGAGTCAGTCAAACAGTTGAGATAATCAGTCAGAAGGTATCAGGAAGGTATAGGCCAGTGAAGAAACTAAAGTTAAGATACTCACAGGAATATTATCTGAGAAACCATAAACTTGTTAATGTTTGTAAAATAAACTTGGGGTTTTTTTGGTTCACTTTTAACAACTGTCTGAACTCAGCGTTTTACCAGAGAGTAACGGGTTGGTGGCAGCAGGGAAACGAGCACAGTGGTGGCACAGGGATCAATAGACCGTTAAACGTCCAGGGACCCTGTGTGATTGCCACAGGTAGTTTGTCCACCTTTGATTCCCACCCTGCACTCGGCTCTCCACTGTGGCTCCTAGAAGTTATCAGTATGTGACAGCAGCCACACCCTGGGAATGGCTTTGACTGGCCAGCAAAACGAGATGAGGGTAGCCGATGGGTATCAAACCTTCCGTGAGTTAGGGACTTCCCCTGCATGCAAAGACAGGCTCTGGTAGCTTGAAGCAACAAGACCAATAGTGGATCCAATGGTCAAGAAGGTAGTTTCTGCATGTGCTATAGAGGGAAGCGAGGGGCAGATAAGGCTCGTCCACCTGAGAAGGTAGCCCATCTAGGAGAAGGAAAACTCTGATCCTAAACCTCCACTGCCATGCAGGATATTTCTGTTAGTTTCTGCTCTCTTCACTGTGCAGCGAAGTGCTTGTCACAAGACAATGTTTACATTCCACAGTCAGAGCACTGTTGGGTTTTCCCACGGGAATGGGAAGCTGGATGTGACGTACACTGGTTTCCTGTTTTTCACTGTTCTCTCGGTGTTCTTCGTTCCGAGGAGAAGGACGGTTGCTTCTCTGCTCCAGCAGAGGCAAGATGCATGTTTGTAATTTCTCAACTTTGAACTGAAAATAAAGCAACTTTAAGCATGTGGCACGCACTGTTCGTCATTCCGTTGTGCACAGGACTCTGCAATAACAACATTTTCCATGGGTGAAGTCAAACTATTGCGTTAGCAGCACAAAAGTGACCTTCCCGGGACACAAGCCTGGGCAGTGTGTGCAAAGGTCCTGAGCTGCCCAGATGACAAGATCCCCTTCTCAAACCCCCTCCCCTCAGCTTTGATCCAAAGGAAAGCTGAGCAATACATTTGGCACCAGCTCAGCTGCAGGATTTGCTGGAAGGAGTCGTACAAGACACCATCCAACCATCTTAGGGACTCTGGATTTGTGTAGGGTCTTCTGTAGATGTCCTGCAAGGCAGTGGAAATTTACTACGGAAGACACCAAAATTTCCTCCTTTTCTGCTGCCCCTCTGGAAATCCCCACTTGACACCCATTTGGTCACGTGTTGGCTCTGCCTGGGTGAGGTCAATGGAAAACATTGTACGACTTGTATCTGGCCACCTTGAGAAGCCACAAGGGCAAAACTTGGTTTGGGGAGACTGGTTCTCTTGTAAAGGTGAGCATTTCCTCCTTGATTGCTTGTCTCTTCCTTTCCCCACACTCAGCTGGTATACTTGTAAATCACCAGCTACAAGAAAGATACAGGGAGTCTGCAGGGCTCCCTCCTCAAAAGGAAACCAACACCATCAAAGGCTGTTTTCAAAGTTCCCTCTGCATGGGTGAAATTCAAAGCAGTATGATGAGATAAGAAAGAGCTTTTGTACACTTGAAAGTCCTTCAATTTACTCAGATAATAGCATCTTTCCCATGTTGCTGCAGAGGGTCCCATTGCTCAATTGCAGTGGAGACATTGCAGAAAGGATATGTATTTAGATAAAGATCAAGGTGAATTGTGAGCATCGCTTCGCAGTAGGAGCTTGTTCACAAGAAGAACTGGGCACGAAAGGGAGGAAGACCGCAACATACTTGAAAGCCATGTGTTAGTTTGAGTATTCACATGAACAACTGGAGTATGTAGGAGGACAATATCATGGCCGATTTTGCTTTGATTGGTTTGGTATAGAAAACAAACCACTACTTTGGGAAGGCTTCCTTTAGGGATACAGTGGTACCTCAGGTTAAGTACTTAATTAGTTCCGGGGGTCCGTACCTAACCTGAAACTGTTCTTAACCTGAAGCACCACTTTAGCTAATGGGACCTCCCGCTGCTGCTGTGCTGCTGGATCATGATTTCTGTTCTCATCCTGAAGCAAAGTTCTTAACCCGAGGTACTATTTCTGGGTTAGCGGAGTCTGTAACCTGAAGCGTATGTAACCCGAGGTACCACTGTACTTCTGAATTCCTCTACTTAACAGATTCCTTTCCAAATCTGCCTTCTTATCTCTCTTGTCCTGCATGCTGAACAGCACCAAATGTGGCAGCTTTTCACCCCTCTTCTGATAATATCTTCCTAAGAATGTAAGTGGAGCCCTGTTGGACTATCTAGTCCATCATCTTCACATTAATGAGGTGAGAAACCAGATGCCCTGGTGGGAAATCCAACAGCAGGACCTGAACACAACAGCACTGTGTTGCAATTCTTAGCGACTGGTATTAAGAGTCATAGCCATTGTGTCTGGAAATTCTGGGCCATTTCGAGAATTCTTCTGTCCACCCAAGCCTCTCTAAAATTTGGAGTGATCACTCTGTTCTAAAGATGTCATTTGTTGAAAGATGGTCGTTTAAGTGTGAAGAATGTCTCTAAGTTAAAGGGCATGGATGGGGGAAATGATCCTTGACACTTTCCAGCTTTGTAGTTCCCCCCTTAAGTGAAAGTGCTGCTCTTTCTCCTTCTCCCACCTTTTTTTATACACTGCAAATATGCACTACCACATTATCCACCTCCTCCTCAAGTACTCTTCAAATACCAGAGGAGTGGTTTCAGAATTACGGATCTAATAAGGCAGTGATTTCTGTTCCAGTCCATCAATGGTGGACCTTGGGGTCTCAACAGCAGCGTAGCGTGAGTTCTCAGCACCCGGGGCAACGCAAGTAATTTGCGCCCCCTAACCCGGGGCAAGGCAAGTAATTTGCGCCCCCCTAACCCGCGAGTTGCCGCTGGCGCTGCCGCCCAAACGACGCCGCTTGCCCGGAGGAGGAGGGGGGCAGAGAGGCGAGGAAAATGCAACTGCCCAGCAGCTGCAGCAGCACCGGTGGAGGCGGGGCTGTGAAGAGGGGCTGCCTGGCGCGTCCTCCGCGGCGAGTGCTGAGAGCCGCTGTCTGCCGGGCGCCTTCAGCCCGGACGCGCGCACAGCTCGGCGGTTCCGCGAGACATGCGGCTCCGCTACAGCCTGCGCCCAAGGCTCTTCGGCGACTCCGGAGGCAGCGAGCGCGCCCCCCCCAGATGTTGCGCCCGGTGCGGCCGGCACCCCTGGCACCCCCCACGCTACGCCACTGGGTCTCAAACAAAACAAAGGTTAGCCCTCCCCAAATTTATAATGACAGCCCCTCCCAAAATTCAAGCAGAAATCAAGTTTTAAATACAGAAGAAGAAGAAGAAGAAGAAGAAGAAGAAGAAGAAGAAGAAGAAGAAGAGTAGTAGTAGTAGTAGTAGTAGTAGTTTGGATTTGATATCCCACTTTATCACTACCCTAAGGAGTCTCAAAGCTAACATTCTCCTTTCCCTTCCTCCCCCACAACAAACACTCTGTGAGGTGAGTGGGGCTGAGAGACTTCAGAGAAGTGTGACTAGCCCAAGGTCACCCAGCAGCTGCTTGTGGAGGAGCGGGGAAGCGAACCCGGTTCACCAGATTACAGGTCTACCACTCTTAACCACTACACCGCACTGGTTTGACGTACACAAACAGCCAGCTCAAACTCAGCCGAACTGATATTTTGCTCTTTGGTGGTTCAGTCATAACTAATGGCACCTCACATTTGCTCTCAAAAATCAATCTTCCAGGCCCCACAGCTGGAGATTGGCATGATCCCTTACCTTTGATCACAAGCCTAAAAAAGAAGGGGTGGGTGAAGAGAATAGCAGCCACTGTCATGGATGGGCCAAGAGCAGAAGCAGCCTGAAGGAGGAGAAGGCGAAGTGACTCCAGACCTGCTGCTGATCAGCCTTCTAAGAACCTGGATTGTCAGACTACGTGAACTGAGATATTCCTGATCTCAGGACTGGACTGAACCTTGTATACAGACTCTGCCTCCGGGCAATTACCCCCCTGGTTGGCTGACTTATCCCTCCACTGAGCTCTGCCGTGGCTGGCAGCACAGGACTACAACAGCCACAGCTGCTGCCAAGACAAGATATCCACGGATTTCATATTATCACATTGTGGGGACCAACCTCTTTCAACTCCAGATTGGTTCAAAATGATCCACATTAAGGTCAGGAGTAGGAACATGATGCCTCATAACCTGTTAGCTGCTCCAGCTTTGAGAATGCGGTGCCAGGACTTCCATGGAACACATTCTGGAATAAAATTACGAGTCCACCCCCACCTTGCCAGATGGCAGATCAAGCAGGAAATCTTTGAATAATGACCATTAACTTGAGGTGGTTGGTACGGAACATCCTGTCAGTTTGCATTTCTTAGTACAGAAAGTATTTGATCTGATGTGTAGAGATTTTTCCTATTCTACTTAATTCAAGAGGGTTCCGGAAGCTTCTCTGTGTAAAAAACAACAGCAAGCAGAAGGTTTATGATGTTTGGGTTATTCCTTCAGAGAAGCTGAGTACAGCTGGTTTAAGCTGGTTCTGTTATCTCTTTCTGTCAAGGTCATGCTCACAATAATACTAAGTCCAGAAGGAGTCTGGGGTTCACTTTCTCTTTCTATCTCTTTTCCTTCTGGTGTGGTGTTCTGTACATAGTATGCTTAGTGTTAAGGTTTATACTTATAGTTATTGTAAGTTTAAGTTATGTCTGCTGCAACTGGACAGTGGCAATCCTGAATGTACAGTGGTACCTCTAGTTGCGGACACAATCTGTTCCGGGGTGCCGTTCGCACCCTGAAAAGTCCACAACTAGAGCGGCGCTTCCACCCAAGTGCAGAGCGTGATAGAGCGCTTCTGCGCATGTGTGAAGCACGCAGAACGCTTCTGCGCATGCGTGGGGGGGGCGAAACCTGGGAGTATACACTTCCGGGTTTGCCGCATTCAGAAGCTGAAAAGATGCAAGATGAACCTAACGCAACACGAGGTACAGTGGTGCCCCGCAAGACGGAAAACTCGCTAGACGAAAGGGTTTTCCGTTTTTGAGCTGCTTCGCAAGACGAATTTCCCTATGGGCTTGCTTCTCAAGACGAAAACGTCTTGCAAGTTTGTTTCCTTTTTCTTAACACTGTTAATACAGTTGCGACTTGACTTCGAGGAGCAACTCATACAACGCAGTGTACATAGTAGCCTTTTTTTGAGGTTTTTAAAGACTTTGGTGATTTTTGAAGCTTTTCCAAAACTTCTTTTGCAGCCATTTGGTAAGTTAAGCTTTTAAAACTTTTTTGGGGGGTTTTGGATTTTGGGTTGGGGTGTTTGGAATTCAAGGACTTGGTGTTGGGAAGGGGTTTGCAAGAATCTGGAAGCTTGTGTGTTTTTTTTCTGCATTTTTATGATTTTCTGTGACAATTGGGCCACTCTGCTGTTTTTTTAAAAAAATTCTGGGTTTGAATTTTGAAATGCTCTTTACAGTATGTGTGACTTTAAAGAGCACTTAATAAACTCTTGTTGTACCAAATTTGGCTTCGTTTGGACTTTTTTTGACCATAGGAACGCATTAATTGATTTTCAATGCATTCCTATGGGAAACCGTGCTTCGCAAGACGAAAAATTCGCTAGACGAAAAAATTCGCGGAATGAATTAATTTCGTCTTGCAATGCACCACTGTATGACTGTATTGGATTTGTGACCATTATGCTCATTTGCCTTCAGTATCACTAAAACTCTGCTGGATGAAATATAAATTGCCTCTGGTCTTTTTTTTTTTTTGAAATCCTGCAACGTGTTTAACATGTTTACTACACTACAATGTGTTTACTATACAGTGGAGCTCTGCTCTGGATCAATATTGAATAGAAATTCCATGGCACCCCCCCTTTCCTATTGGTGCTCTGCAGTTGCTTATGAAATATGTTAGGAAAGCATGTTCAGTCTACACATATTGACCAGTCTGAAACAGTTCTTGCCCCTTCCCAAATCTGTAGGCTTATGCAGGTCATTCAGAGGCGCAAAGATATGGGTATGGAGAGCACTGATGTACCAGACCTGTGGCCAGCAGGGTCCCCAAGCTCTGAGTTTCTTCTTACTTTTTTAAAGCAAGGATCTAGCCCTCCTAGAAATAAAGTTATGAAGCAAAAGGAGCATGTCCTCTTCTGGGACACGGTCCGAGGTCACATGCCAGTGGTAGAGTGAGACGTTCGGGTGGGGGGTTGTGGGGTGTGTCTGTCCATTTCCCCATCCATAAATGTTGGATGGTATGGGACAAGAGAGGTGGAGCTAATGTGCATACAGTGGTGCCCCGCAAGACGAATGCCTCGCAAGACGAATGCCTCGCAAGACGAATGCCTCGCAAGACGGAAAACTCGCTAGACGAAAGAGTTTTCTGTTTTGGAGGTGCTTCGCAAAACGAATTTCCTATGGGCTTGCTTCGCAAGACGACAATGTCTTGCGAGTTCCTGCTGGTTTTTTTCCTTTTCCCCTTTTTCTAAGCCGCTAAGCCGCTAAGCCGCTAAGCCGCTAAGCCGCTAAACCACTTATCAGCTGATCCGATCAGCAGATAAGCCGCTAAAAGCCGCTAAAAGCCGCTAATAGCGCTAATAGCGCTAATAGCGCTAATCCGCTAATCCGTCAATGGGCTTGCTTCGCAAGACGAAAAAACCGCTAGACGAAGAGAATCACAGAACGGATTCTTTTCGTCTTGCGAGGCACCACTGTAGTAGTAGTAGTAGTAGTAATAATAATAATAATAATAATAATAATAATAATAATAATAATTTATTTATACCCTGCCCATCTGAATGGGTTTCCCCTAGTGAAAGGACAATATATTTCACTGCAGTTGAGGGCAGCAGGCTAGCTTAGGTGATACAGGGCAAGCCATAGGGCACTCTCAGGTCTGTTTCCTCCCTACACATCAGCATATACCGCCTGAGGTAGCTGCCTCACTTTGCCTCATCATCAGGTGGTGTTCTGAAATGAGAGGATTATTACCAGGAGACAAAAGTAGCATGCCATTTATTTATACATACATACATACATACCGTACATACATACATACATACTGTTATTTTCATGGTACAAAAGATAAATTTTGAGAAAACAATTGTTACAACCACCACCACCACCACCACCTATTATTTATATCCCGCCCATCTGGCTGGGTTTCCCCAGCCACTCTGGGCGGCTCCCAACAGAATATTAAAAACACGATAAAACATCAAACGTTAAAAACTTCCCTAATCAGGACTGCCTTCAGATGTCTTCAAAAAGTCAGACAGTTGTTGATTTCCTTGACATCTGGTGGGAGGGCGTTCCACAGGGCGGGTGCCACTACTGAGAAGGCCCTCTGCCTGGTTCCCTGTAACCTCACTTCTTGCAGGGAGGGAACCACCAGAAGGCCCTCGGCGCTGGACCTCAGTGTCCGGGCTGAACGATGGGGGTGGAGATGCTCCTTCAGGCATACACCAATTCTCTTCCCCTGCCTTGTGGGACAGATCACAATCTCCCGCTCCCCTTGCAGGCTGATGGGTGGAATGATCTGTGGTGCCCCCAACTCCTTCAGCAGAGCCAGGTCTTTACCTTGCAACTGTACAATTCTGTGAAGTCAGGTGCAGGGCAGGTGGGTGTGGCTTGGCTGAAATGGCCGCAGAGGCCAAATGGGGAGTCTGGTAAGTGAATTAGGCCTGTGAGCTGGAGGTAGAAACCACATAGCAAACACCCGAATGGGGCCTGAGTCATTTTCACGACTGACTCTCTCTCTCTCTCTCTCTTTTTTAAAAAAAGAATTTTTATTGAATGATTTTATGTTACAAAAAAAAACAATACAGCCATACTACCACTAAATATAATTAAGAAATAAAAATTACATACATAAATATTTAATTTGTTATTTGTTATTTACCGTATTATTTTCTCCTAAACATTCTATACAAAAACACACATATGTGCAAACACTCACATACCCACACCCGCACACAAAATGATAATGATGAAAGTAAATATTTTTCCCCTCTTTTATCTTCCAAAATCTTTTCTTCAATTTTGACTTCCTGTCAAGTCCTTTTGCATATATTTTATCTTACAATCGAATGTACACAAAACAATAATCCTTTCTATATAAATTTTCCAATACATTCTGAAAACATAATAAATCCTTAATTGTTGTCCACCTCCTTTTAGTTCCTTTATCACTTGAATGCTAGCACGGAGTCAAAACTATTATTGTATTTTTGATCATATCTTCTATAACCATCCCATTTTCCCACAAAATTTTCCTTTGAGTTTCCTCTGAGTTTACTAGTCAGTTGAGCCGTCTCCACCAACTCCTGTAATTTTATTTGCCAATCTGTTATTTTTGGAGCCTCGTGATATTTCCATCCCTTGGCCACAAGTATACGAGCTGCTGCGGTTGCATACAAGAATACCTCTCTTATACCTCTCTCATATATTTCTCCCCAATAAATCTTAATCTTTTCACACGTCCACCACATGTGGATCATGTCACCGTTATTTCCTCCACATCTCCAACAAGCATTAATTCCGATAGTCGGTCTTGATGGGGAGAGCTTTCCATTTGGCACAAAGGAATTAAACAGATGCGATACAATGCAGTAACAGGGACACCCAATGATGAAGTGCTCCATTCCACTTTGAAGCACCCTTTCTGATTTGGATAGAAAACGCTTCCTGCAGTGAAACGCTCATTCCAGTTTTGTGCTGCGCCACAGTACCACACAGGAGAGTTCAGGAAGAAACATCCCCGCCTGTCTTCCCCCAACAACCGTGAGTTCAAAACCCCGCAGATCAAAGCTGGGGTGGTTTGGAAGGCTTGCAGTTAAGAATCCATAGCGGCATCTCGGTGGAGGAGAGTCTGTTGTGTGCGCCAAAGCCCTTGAGAGAATTGGAGTGTTGCACTTTTCAGGAAATTAATTAATTTGTCTCTCCGAAGGAGGCATTAATAATTTATATTAGCAGTGGGACACCGTCGTTCTTTGCCAGCTCGCGCTGCTTGAGGGGGCGAGGTGGTGCCTGTTCGCATATTTCTCTGGAGGTTCAGTGTGTAGAAGAGGAATCCAGTTGATTAACCCTCCCCGGGGTTGTCAGTGAGCCTTCGGGGATTAAGGCTATTTGCAAATAATGAACTGGGCCTCATCTAAGCGATGAAAGTCACCTTCTATGGAAGAGTGGGATAGGAACAACTTTTTCCACCTTCTTTATTTTCTCATGTTTCTTTTGTTCTGAATGTAATTCTAGTTCAGTCTCTGAGACGATCCTCCTGGTAAATCCTTTAACAGGTCCTCTTAACCCAGGATAACCCATGTCCTAGGACCCTCATATCTACGGGACCCCCTCTCCTAGTATGCCCCATGGAGGACCTTAAGACTTATTGGTGGAATGACTATGTTTTTGAATATATACAATCTGATGTATTTGAACAGGTAATGATGGAAGATACATGGGAAAACAAATGTCAAATGATTTTGAACAAATGGACAAGTTATAGGAATTGGATAGCACGGGGGGAAGCTAACCCAAACATCCAAATTAGAATGAATAATCTGTGCACATGGTTAAAGATCTGAAGAGAGAACAATTTTTTGGGGGGGAAGGGTTAAAGGGGAGGGAGGAAGGGGAAAAAATTGTGATAAATGAGTAGGGACAAAAGTATATACTGTTATGCATAACGAATAGGAGGATGATTTTGATGCATGTTATTGTTGGATTTTCGACTGAATGATTTTTCTGTAAGTTATTTGATGTCCCTGGATGAAAGTGTGATTAATAATACAGTGGTGCCTCGCAAGACGAAATTAATTCGTTCCGCAAGTTTTTTCTTCTTGCGAGTTTTTCGTCTTGCAAAGCACGGTTTCCCATAGGAATGCATTGAAAATCAATTAATGCGTTCCTAGGGAAACCGCCTTCAGACCAGGTCCGGGGACAGTCTGTCCCCGGACCTCTTCTGAAGGCTGGGGGGGGGGACAAGGGCTTTTCTTCCCACTGCCAGCCTTCAGAAGGCTGTTCTGAAGGCTGGCGGTGGGAAGAAAAGCCCTTCTTCCCACCTCCCGCCCCGCAAGCTCCGGGGACAGGAGGGCTTTGCTGCCGACCGCCAGCATTTTAAAAGCCCCTGCTGTCCCGGGGCGATTTTAAAATGCTGGCGGGCGGGAGCGAAGCCTCCGCTGTCCTGGGGAGATTTTAAAATGCTGGGGGTCGGCAGCGAACGCTTCGCTCCCGCCCGCCAGCATTTTAAGATCGCCCGGGACAGCAGAGAAGTCGCCCGGGACAGCAGAGAAGACTTCTCTGCTGTCCCGGGGAGATTTTAAAATGCTGGGGGTCGGCAGCGAACGCTTCGCTCCCGCCCGCCAGCATTTTAAGATCGCCCGGGGCAGCGGAGACTTCTCTGCTGTCCCGGGGAGATTTTAAAATGCTGGGGGTCGGCAGCGAACGCTTCGCTCCCGCCCGCCAGCATTTTAAGATCGCCCGGGGCAGCGGAGAAGTCTCCGCTGTCCCGGGAAGGCAGGCGGGGGGGAGCAAAGACTTTTGCCCCCCGCCGGCCTTCAGAAGAGGTCGGCTGTGGGCGAAAGTCTTTGCTCCCGACCGCCAGCAATTTAAAACAGGTCCCCGGAGATTTCCCTATGGGCTTTCGTCTTGTGAAGCAAGCCCATAGGGAAATTCGTCTTGCGAAGCGCCTCCAAAACAGAAAACCCTTTCGTCTTGCTGGTTTTCTGTCTTGCGAGGCATTCGTCTTGCGGGGTACCATAATAATAATAATAATAATAATAATTTATTATTTATACCCCGCCCATCTGGCTGAGTTTCCCCAGTACAGCATTAAATATTAAAAACTTCGCTGAACAGGGCTGCCTTCAGATGTCTTTTAAAGATAGGATAGCTGCTTATTTCCTTCACATCTGAAGGGAGGGCATTCCACAGGATAGGTGCCACTACCGAGAAGGCCCTCTGTCTGGTTCACTGTAACCTCACTTCTCGTAATGAGGGAACCGCCAGAAGGCCCTCGGAGCTGGATCTCAGTGTCCGGGTAGAACGATGGGGGTGGAGACGCTCCTTCAGGTATACAGGACTGAGGCCATTTAGGGCTTTAAAGGTCAGCACCAACACTTTGAATTGTGCTCGGAAACGTACTGGGAGCCAATGCAGATCTCTCAGGACCAGTGTTATGTGGTCCTGGTGGCCACTCCCAGTCATCAGTCTAGCTGCCGCATTCTGGATTAGTTGTAGTTTCCGGGTCACCTTCAAACGTAGCCCCACGTAGAGCGCATTGCAGTAGTCCAAGTAGGAGATAACTAGAGCATGCACCACTCTGGCAAGACAGCCCGCGGGCAGGTAGGGTCTTAGCCTGCGTACCAGGTGGAGCTGGTAGACAGCTGCCCTGGACACAGAATTGACCTGCGCCTCCATGGAAAGCTGTGAGTCCAAAATGACTCCCAGGCTACACACCTGGTCCTTCAGGGGCACAGTTACCCCATTCAGGACCAGGGAATCCTCCACACCTGTCCACCCCCTGTCCTCCAAAAACAGTACTTCTGTCTTGTCAGGATTCAACCTCAATCTGTTAGCCGCCACCTAAAAAATGGATAATAATAATAATGATGATGATAATAATAATATCTAGGATCCATCATGGCTGATTGTGGGGAGTTAAACCCAACTTCCCTCCACTCCAAGTCCAACATCCAACCTCACCAGCTCAACGCTCAGTTTGGCTTGGGTTTGGGAGACATGAGAAGCAACCAGTCTGAATGCCAGAAAACTGAGGCTTGGCTGGAAGATTTGTGTGCCATCCTGCTGGGCATCATTTGGGTGGCAGATGAGGTGCAATTAGATTTTATTTTTTTAAAACCTCTCTTTCTCTCTCTCGCCAACCATGGCAGCCTTTTGAAAGGGATGCTCAGCTGGGAGTCTGGCAAAGCTAGCCAAGCCAAGGGGATGGCAGCAACTGGACTCAACTTGCTGCTTAGGAATAGGATGCAGGGCAAATTCCTGTTCACAGCAAGAAGAGAAAACACTGTTCACAGCAATGGCATATCCAGTTTAACAGTCTTTGTCATTTTAAATGTGTTTGTGGGAGTGGGGGGGGGAGGCATTTCAGTGCTGCTAATGCAATGGTTTGACTTCACCCTGAAGGCACACTCCATTGTCTCTTGAGACAGATGGATGCCAACAACTCTGAGCTCAACTAATGTTGGGAAAATCCTTGTTTTTAATCATGTATTAACTTTCAAAATTCATTTTTAAACCCTGAATAACTTAGGCCTAGGGTACTTTAGGGGTATGTTTGGGATGTGGGTGGCGCTGTGGGTTAAACCACAGAGTCTAGGGCTTGCTGATCAGAAGGTCGGCGGTTCGAATCCCCGCGACGGGGTGAGCTCCCGTTGCTCGGTCCCTGCTCCTGCCAACCTAGCAATTTGAAAGCATGTCCAAATGCAAGTAGATAAATAGGTACCGCTCTGGCAGGAAGGTAAATGGCATTTCCGTGTGCTGCTCTGGTTCACCACAAGCGGCTTGGTCATGCTGGCCACATGACCCGGAAGCTGTATGCTGGCTCCCTTGGCCAATAGAGTGAGATGAGTGCCGCAATCCCAGAGTCGGCCACGACTGGACCTAATGCTCAGGGTCCCTTTACATTTACCTTTACTTTAAGGCTGACATGAGTCCTTATATCCCAACCCAATCACTGAGATCATCTAATGGAGTGTTACTGAGTTTTTCCTAGTTGGTCAGCCCCATTTTACAATATTACAAATTTGAGTCTGCAAAATGCTCTTCCAATGAAGATTCAGCAGGTGCCTCCTTTATTAATTTTCAAATGCTTGCTGAAGACTGTTAGACAATCGGGGCTTCCAAGGGAAGCATCACCTGATGCCCTTATGATTGACAGGTGATTGACAGGTGGGCAACCCTTTTGGCTGACTTTCTGAGAGGGAAAAGCAGACAATTAATGGGGCAGCGGGGAGAGGAATGGAATACAGCAGGCATGGGCAAACTTGGCCCTCCAGATGTTTTGGGACTACAACTCCCATCATTCCTAGCTAACAGGAACAGTGGTCAGGGATGATGGGAATTGTAGTCCCAAAACATCTGGAGGGTTGAGTTTGCCCATGCCTGGAATAGAGTGTCCTGGAAAAGGGCATGGCTGGCTGGAGTCCCAAACACGAGCATTCCACAATGACTGCAACATTTTATTTCCGGTACTCCAATTTTCAAAGTCAGTCCACAAGTGACTGTCCCCTTTTGCTGGTTCTGAGAAATAACAGCAATTTGTCTATTGCTCCTGAACTCTGTGTGACTCTAGTTCAATAACCCCTTACCTTATCTTGATGGACTCACATAATGACTGTGCAGGGGATGCTTCTTGGAAGCATTTAGGCAGCTATTGTTGGAGGCCGGCTGGTGGATGAGATGCACCTTTGGTCTGACCTAGCAGTTCTTTCATATGAAACTCTCAATGCAGCGGGAGAACCTGAGAAGATCTGGCATTAGAGTTGCTGCTGAATTCTGCCTGAAGGGAACATTAGACTTGAAGGCAAGAGGGAAAACAGCCAATCAATTTTGCGGAGAAGCAAAATGTGGGAAAGGCATCCAGAAATGCCTTGTTGGGGTGCTCTGTACATCTTTAGGTGAGTGGACTTGCAAAAATGTTATCAAGCAGGGGAACAGGAATCCCTTGCACACAAAATTGGTGTGTGAGATAGATATATATGTATGTCACATGAATAAGGAAATGCCACTCGGATTTCAACATTTTGCTTTCATCCTCAGAAGTTCTTTGTCGGATGGTGCTTAAATTTTTTATCTTCTCTATTCTTGTGGAAGGAAACCTAGGAGATAAAAGGACTGAGCTGCCTTGATATTCTCAGGTACTACACTAAGTGGATGAAGCAAAATTGGCACATCAGTCATTTGACTGCCTCGCTTTGATCAAAATTGATTCCCCACCCAGCACCCCTCCTACAACCCTAAAGGCTGATTAATAGGTTAGTGTTCCCTCCCCCCCCCACTCCCTGATGCACCATGACCAGAAAAGTGCTTTATACAGAGGTCTTTTGCAAAATAAGCTGTCAATGAAGATCCGGAGTCAAACTGGAACCCTTTGAGGTTAGAGATAGACCTAATTCTTAAGAAAGCTGAACATGGTATCAAACCATGCCTGAGTAAACAAGCTTCCCCCCATTTCTGCCATCCCATCCACAGGTGCAAGAGGTGGGGTGTTGACTATATTTGGGGAAGGGGATGAATTCTGAGAGTAGGGGTGTAAAACTCCCCTCCTCACTCACTACTACTGGCTACCACATTTACTGTATTTTTTGCTCCATAAGAGGCACCTGACCATAAGACGCACCTAGTTTTTAGAGGATGAAAACAAGAAAAAAAATATTCTGAATGAAACAGTAGATTTATGATTTTTGTGGTTCATGTTGTGGCCACAGACATGATATGTGACTTGACTATGAGTTTGGGGTAGCCCGATGCAAAAATCCTGAGGATCCATGTGGATCTGTGCTTTGTAACCATGTTTTTGTGAAATTGCGGCCCCAGACAATGGATGTGTGTTTTTTTGGTGCAGGCTGTAGCCATGGACATGCTATGTGATCTGATGGTGAATTTGGGGTGACCCAGTGCAAAAATCCTGAGGATCCATGTGCCTTTACCTCCCTTCTCCCAGGCAGCCTCCTTTATCTCTAGAGCCCCTTATCTCCCTCCTGATCCCTTGCCGATCAGCTGCTCAGCAGCTTCCTTTCAACACTCCCTTCACTCTTGTTTGCCTTAGTGTCTTTTCCTTAGCTGGAGCAGTTTTTTGCTCCTCCTTTTCTTCCAATTTCTCTCCTCCTTGCTTTAATCTTCCTGTCTCCTCTTCTTGCAAGTTCACTGTCTTTACCTCCCCTCGCCCCCGGCAGCCTCCTTTATCTCTAGCACCGCTTATCTCCCCTCCCGTTCGCTTGCTGATCAGCGGCTTTGTTTCAACACCCCCTTCCCTCTTTCTTAAAAAAAAAAAAGCACGATCTGCTTTTTGCCCCTGGGCAATTCGGCTCCAGGGACCATGCATTCTCTCCATAAGACGCACAGACATTTCACCTTACTTTTTATGAGGAAAAAAGTGCGTCTTATGGAGTGAAAAATACGGTAATTTCCCACAGTACCCCAGAATGATGCAGCTTCGCATATGTGGTGGCCTTGTGGTAAAGTTAAAGCTTACTGGGAAATGATATATAATGAATTGAAAAAAGATGTTTTAAATAACATTTGTTAACAAACCAACCAACCCAGGAGTTTTCCTTTTGGGAATTATAGGAACAGAACTATCCAAACTGTATAGAAATTTATTCATGTATGTGGTTACAGCGGCAGGAATGTTAATTACTCCAAAATGGAAATAAGCCCTGACAAAAGAAGAATGGATGCAAAAACTTATGGAATACGCAGAAATGGCGAAACTTACCGGAAAAATAAGAAATTAAGATAATGAACTTTTAATAAAAGAATGGAAATGGTTTATTGAATATTTACAAACAAACTGTAAACGGATAAGAACATTGGCAGGATTATTGTAATAACCTGCAGTTTTATAAGAGTATACATTTAAAGTAGATGAATAAATGATTAAGTTAATTTGGAATATGCAGAAAATATAAAAAATTAAGGAACCGCAGAAAGGGGGGGAAGGAAGTTTTGAAATGTTAAAATGATTGTAAAATTTTTGAAATGTATAAAATTGAAAACCACAAAGAAAAATTATCTGAGGCATTAAAAATAGCAACTGGCTGCAGTTGACAGCTGGGGAGAATGCCACTGAGATTTCCCCCCTGAAAACAATGGGATGGTGGGAATTGTAGTCCAAAAACAGCTGGAGACCCAAATTTGGGAAACCCTGGTCTAGAACATACTGAACTCAGTAGATGGACCTGTTGTCTGACTCAGGCACTACAAGACAGCTTCTCTATTCTCCTGCTTTCATCCAGGCTATGTCTTCCTTGACTTAACATCTCAATATGAACTCTGTGGTGGTACACTCTAGTATCATATTCAACATGACTTTACTTTTTTATGGAGCCATAAAAGCCTATTACCATTTTCATTGATTGCATTTTTCATCTAATGGGGCCTCCTTGAGAAGCTGACAGCATCATTATCCTGCACTTGTACACCGCCCCCCCCCCCCGAATCTTCCACTTGCCTTGGTATTGTTCAATGAACAAAGAACAGTTATGGAAGAAATTAGCCCAGGTTCAGTGATGCTGAATGGAAAGACGCAAAGCAGTAGACCATGTTCTGTACTATGACTGCAATAAAACTGACTGCATTTTATTATTTATTTCGGTTGTTGTTGCTTTTTAAACTCCCCCCGCCCCCCCGGTGTATTGTTTCGGATGGTTTCACAGGTGTGTAGTGTATTGGTACCTGCCCCAGGCTCTGAGAACCGGACAGGGCAAATGACTGAATGTATGACTGCTGTGTCGAAAGCCTGTCCTCCAGTTTCTCAAAAGGGTTCCTCGTCTGTGCAAAAGGGCTCATGGTTTCTGCCTCGTTCTCAGGGCACTTTGGAATGTAAGAATTTCATTTTGTGCAGGGTATTGAGCTTGCCCTGTGGCTTCCAGTTAGGTCTGCTCCCCTTCCCTGGGGGGCCGTGTTGTGGACCGGCATCCGGGACCCCCCCGTGACCTGGCTGGAGGGCGGATGGATGCCGGCCGTGTCATGGGGCACTCCCGGCTGTGTCACGCCCCTGACCATCCAATTGGCACTGCCGGGGGCATAGCCACAGGTCGTTTAAACTGCAGCGTGCCCAGGGGGGTGGCCTCCTTTTGCCTCCTCACTGGATCTCCCAGCCCACCTGCCCTCTTTTTATGTGTTGCTATGACAGCGATCTTGCTCTGGGCATATGTTGGCCACCATATTGATGGGGCCAGGTAGGAATTTTTCCACTTGGCATATTGGCACCAGCCATTTGGTTTTCACCTACCTTGCAGGAATCGTCACAACTTTGTAAGGTTAGTGTTATGTACTGAGTTGAATAGGATCCAAAAGGCAGCAGTCTTATTGGTCCTAGAACAATAGGATTCAGAATGCAGCAGTCTGATTGGTCCTAGAACAATGCAACAGTATGATTGGTCTGCAGGAGCTACCCAATCCAGCTCCAGGTGGAAGTGAATCCGCAACCTGATTGGCCTACAGGTGAATCCCGGAATTAGCCAATCACGTGGGGCCCATTGTGTAAATAATGTATATAAAGCAGACATTCTGGGGGAACTTCCATTCCTCCTCACCACTATGAGCTGAATAAAGAGCATGAAATCCACTCTCGACTCCGAGTAGCCTCTGCCTGCCCCTCCTCGATGAGGGTATCCTGTTAAAGGGATCTGTGGGTGTGGTTACTGTCCGAAGCCTGATCATGGGCTAGGGCCATGCCATGAACCATCAGGGACCCTGAGGGTGCCCTGATTTGATGTATGTCATAGAGCTCCCTCTACTGGTAGTTTACCCTAGTGTGACTCCCTGCAGATGGGCAGGAGTTGGGATATATCCTGGTTTCACCCAATGCCTAAGCCAAACTGCATACAACTGTAACCAATAGAGTTGTGGCCTTATTTATCCCATTAACCCAAAATACTTGTGTTTGTGTATTTATTTCGAAGTGAGCTAGGCGGTCCTGGGCCTCGCCACACAAGTATGTGGATGACTAGTGTGGGAACTGGAAACCTAAAATATTCGTGCCCATGTGTGTTTATTATATAAGGGAAGTACAGGACCTGGGGTCTTGTCACGCAACTACTGGTTTTAGTACAAGGCATTGGTTCTGGTGTACAAAGACCTATGCAACTGAAGACCAGGAAATCTGTAAGATCGTCTCACCCCTTATATACCCTGTTGATTGCTGTGCTCTGTAGAAGAGGGCCTCCTACAGAAACCATCTTATCAGGAGGTCCATTTCATATGACATAGCAATTGGACCCTAAATGCGGCATCACCTATCCCTTGGAACTCCCTTCCATTATGTCTCAGGCAGGCACCCTCCCTACTGTTCTTTTGGCACCTATAGTAAAAGCTATGGTTTCCCCAGTAGTGATGTATGGAAGTGAAAGCTGGACCATAAAGAAGGCTGATCACCGAAGAATTGATGCTTTTGAATTATGGTGCTGGAGGAGACTCTGGAGAGTCCCATGGACTGCAAGAAGATCAAACCTACCCATTCTTAGGGAAATCAGCCCTGAGTGCTCACTGGAAGGACAGATCCTGAAGCTGAGGCTCCAATACTTTGGCCACCTCATGAGAAGAAAAGACTCCCTGGAAAAGTCCCTGATGTTGGGAAAGATGGAGGGCACAAGGAGAAGGGGACGACAGAGGACGAGATGGTTGGATAGTGTTCTCGAAGCTACCAGCATGAGTTTGACCAAACTGCGGGAGGCAGTGGAAGACAGGAGTGCCTGGCGTGCTCTGGTCCATGGGGTCACGAAGAGTCAGACATGACTAAATGACTAAACAACAACAACAAAGACATTCCAACACACCTTTTAAGTGGAGATCTTTATCCTAGTCTGTGTCTGTACCGGATTTGGAATGGTTCTTAACCAGTGTTCGAAATTAGCCAGGAGTCAGGGGCATTTGGCACCTGATTATTGACCACTTGCAGCAAATTGAAGATGCCTGGGTGTCAGGATGGTGCCTGACATCTCCACTATCTGGAGGTGCATGCCAGGGATAATTGGATCTTGACTGTCTTTACGCACTAATACCACATATTGTAGAATTCTACCAGTTATGTTTTATCTGCACAGTTGGACGAATTTCAGGAACCACAATGCCTTTTCTGTGCAGCCTGAGCAGGAGCGGTGAACAATGTCATAGCCTTAGCTTTTCTTCACTTACCCCACCCCGCTGCCCTGCTCACAGTTGTAAAAAATATTCCTATGTTATGAATGATCCATGTCACCATTAAGAAACAGAGGTTGGAATGTTGTTGTTTAGTCGTTTAGCTGTGTCCGACTCTTCGTGACCCCATGGACCAGAGCACGCCAGGCACTCCTGTCTTCCACTGCCTCCCGCAGTTTGGTCAAACTCATGTTCGTAGCTTCGAGAACACTGTCCAACCATCTCGTCCTCTGTCGTCCCCTTCTCCTTGTGCCCTCAATCTTTCCCAACATCAGGGTCTTTTCCAAGGAGTCTTCTCTTCTCATGAGGTGGCCAAAGTATTGGAGGTTGGAATAGGCCAATATATATGTGGACTGTCCCTGGATCAAGTGACTTTTCTTCTTTTAAGTTCTCAGAGTTCTTAACCTAGTTCTGTGTTGTCATCTGAACTAGCCAGATATTTAACTGATCTAAAATAAGATTTTTAGAGCCGCCTTGCCGCAAAATAGCAACTAGACATGCAGTTTTGGCGACTGTATCCTTGGTTTAAGGAGCCATTTGGCGCCTGGATTCTATATCTGAGTTTCTAACACTAATACATTAAGAATCTTTTCTTTTCTTCTTCTTTACAGAAGGCATCATTTTTATTGCTGGTGGAGGTTTTTAAATGTGAAATTCAGCTCCGGCTTCTGGGAGAAAAAGCACTGGGTGTGCATATCTGTGTGCAACGCTGCATATATTTTCAGCACAGCGCTGGACTACAACAATAGCTCTGGCCTCCAGAACTTGTTACCTGCCAAGTCAGGGGAATGGCTGTAGCTCAGTGAGAGAGCATCTGCCTTGCATTAAGGAAGTTCCAGGTGATTCCAATCTCCAGGTCGGGCTGGGAGAGATTTCCTTCCTGCAACCCTGGAGAACTGCTGCCAGTGAATGTGGACAATACTGAGCCAACTGAACTTAGTATGAGGTGCTTTCCTCCGTCCCAATCACAGCCCAGTAGCAATAGGTGGTGACCCACCAGGAACACTTAATTTTTGCTGCCTACTCTTGTTCATCTTGTCACCCCATTGATATTTATTTATTATTACATGTATATATATATACATGTATATAGGGACGCGGGTGGTTCTGTGGGTTAAACCACAGAGCCTAGGACTTGCCGATCAGAAGGTCGGCGGTTCGAATCCCCGTGACGGGGTGAGCTCCTGTTGCTCGGTCCCTGCTCCTGCCAACCTAGCAGTTTGAAAGCACGTCAAAGTGCAAGTAGATAAATAAGTACCGCTCTGGTGGGAAGGTAAACGGCGTTTCCGTGCGCTGCTCTGGTTCACCAGAAGCGGCTTAGTCATGCTGGCCACATGACCCGGAAGCTGTACGCCGGCTCCCTCGGCCAATAAAGCGAGATGAGCACCGCAACCCTAGAGTCGGCCAGGACTGGACCTAATGGTCAGGGGTCCCTTTACCTTTACCTTTATCCCACATTTTTTCTTCAGCGAACTCGTTGTGGTGCCCATGGTTCTTCCCCTTTCCATATTATCCTCACAACAACTAGGCTGACAGGCAGTGACTGTTCCAAGGTCACCTAGTGACCTTCATGGCTGAGTGGAAATTTGGACTCTGGTCTCCCCAGGCCCTAGTCCATCACTCTGACCACGACACCTGCAGGCACATTTAGTACATCTGTTCATTTGCTCTTTTCCCCTCTTCTCCAGAGAGACATGCCCTTTGCCTGTCCATATTATTTTGCTAGACATCTCCTGTATAATAACTCCTCTTTTTCATGAGCCTTTCTCGCTCCTTTCCTTATTAGTGCTTTCACATCCCAAAATTAATCTGCTAGATAGCTTATTTCATTTGCAAGTACATTGCTTTGTCTTTTGTCTTGCCTCCCCAGTGATATCTTGGCTGAATACTTCCTTTTTATAAGCTTCATTCTCAGTGTGCAGTTTGCAGATTCCCCATGGGGTTGTGGCCTATTGTTCCCGGAAAAGCACCTCTGAGCGGGGGCAGGGGGGGAATGCTGCACCATTTGAACTGAGGCACCTCAAAATGATATTTGTATGTCAGGGAACTAAGAATTAAGAAAAAAAAGAAGAACCTGCTGCATAAGGCCAGTAGCACACCCAGTCCAGCATACTGTCTTCACCATGGTCAACCAGATATCTATGGGTACCTTACCTAGGGGAGCCAGTGTGGTGTAGTGGTTGAGAGCGGTGGACTCGTAATCTGGTGAACTGGGTTCGCTTCCCCGCTCCTCCACATGCAGCTGCTGGGTGACCTTGGGCTAGTCACACTTCTCTGAAGTCTCTCAGCCCCACTCATCTCACAGGGTGTTTGTTGTGGGGGAGGAAGGGAAAGGAGATTGTTAGCCGCTTTGAGACTCCTTAAGGGGAGTGAAAGGCAGGATATCAAGTTCAAACTCTTATCCCAGTACGTTTCCGAGCACAGTTCAAAGTGTTGGTGCTGACCTTTAAAGCCCTAAATGGCCTTGGTCCAGTATACCTGAAGGAGTGTCTCCACACCCATCGTTCTGCCCGGACACTGAGGTCCAGTGCCAAGGGCCTTCTGGCAGTTCCCTCGCTGCGAGAAGCCAAGTTACAGGGAACCAGGCAGAGGGCCTTCTCAGTAGTGGTGCCTGCCCTGTGGAACACCCTCCCATCAGATGTCAAGGAAGTAAACAACTATCTGACTTTTAGAAGACATCTAAAGTCAGCCCTGTTTAGGGAAGTTTTTAATGTTTGATGTTTTATCCTGTTTTTAATATACTGTTGGAAGGTGCCCTGAGTATTACTACTACTACTACTACTACTATTACTACTAAACTGGTAGTATGGCCCTTCCAGCCCCTGCCTTGCAAAAATACATATAAACACACCTGCATATACATTATGTTCTTTGAAGCATGTGACAGGCTGAAAATTATTGCAAGAATACAAAAAGAACATCCCTGTGAATATTTACAGCTAGCTGCATCTAGCACTGTGGAACTGAATTCAAACGAAGCCTTTCTCGGAGGAAACACTTTCTTGAATTTAACCATGGAAAAGTTGGAAAAGCAGCGCTCGCTTGTGCTGCATTGCCCATTTCAAACAATTAGGCATTAGAGTCAGAATTGATAAGCTGGCTGTTTGTGAAATCCCAGGACGTTCCCCTCAGTTGCTCTGGTGGAACACAAGCAAGAACAATGAGTGCACAAAAGGAATGCACCGGTGGTGTGTCAAGAGTAGGAGCGGCACCCGCAGAATGCTGAGCAGGCCCCTCTTTGCCACATTTTTATTCCACCAGGTGTTATGCAGAGTAAGGCTACAAAAACAGCGATAAGGAGGATTTGATCATTTTCCGTTTGGCAGGTTTGAGTCCATTACGACCGCAAATTGGAAGATTGATGTCAAATAACGCTATCCATTACTTGTCGGGAAATGATAGGGAAATTGCAGACAAATAACCCATGATTGTGCAGCGTTGCGTTGTTGTTTTTAGAAATGCGGTGCAGACCAGTCAGTTGGAAAGAGGCATCTCGTTCCCTCGGCAATCATTCCATTTATCCCAGGGGTGCAAAGATTGCCAGCATCTTCCCAGGCACTCCAAAGGTTCTCCCGCCTGATTCTGAATCACCTTTCGAGCGTCGATAGTTGGACCGTAACCAAGCTAAACTTCGTTTCCCACCCTCTCCCCTGAAGGATTTCGAGCAATCAGATTTGGGGGGGAGGGGAGGGAGGGAGGATAAAAAAGACCCACGTGAACAATTAACTGGAAAGTGTGTGTATTTATTTGTTAATCTTTTGTTACCTGCTTTTCACTGTACAGCCATCTCAAAGTGGGGTACAGTATCATTTAAACACAGCCGGCACCCGGGAATTGTACTGCAGTGTGGACAATACTGAGTTAGAAGACTAAATGGTCTGAATCAGCATAAGGCAGCTTTGTAGAAGCAGCTTCCTAGCCTGTCCTGCCTGCCCAGCATGGACCAGGGTATACCAGTCCAGGAATCCCCCTTGGGACAACGAATGACATAGCTAGTGTCCTTTCCCCACCAGGGATTCTGAAACTGGCAGTCCCAAACCCACCCTCTGCTAGTGCCTTGGGAGCACTTCACAACTCTGCTGCTACTGACACCCTCACCTCCCTGCCCGAAGGTAAGTTTTCTTATAGGACATGGAGACAAAGGGGTTCTGTGTGGCTACAATGGAGTCAAAAAAGGGATGCTTGTTCAGCCCCACCTGAAAAGCACAACTTGAGAAAGGAGAAGAGATTCTTCATGCAGTGCAACATCAAACTCTGGGCTCATCCTCACTTGTCCCTTGTCCCATGTTTTCTAGGCACAAGTCTGAGTAGTTTTGCCTTTGCCCTGCCATTCCCCCCCCATAAAAAGCCATTCTTTGGCGCTAAATCGGAGCAAACGACAGTCCATGGAAAACCCGATTGCTGTTTGTTCCGATTCAGAGCTGTACCTCAGGTTTCCCCAGGGGAAAACAGTAGGGTAAACCGTAGGGTTGCCACCTGCCTTTTATAATAAAGGATTGTCCAGTATTCCAGGTCTTCTCTCTCTCTCTCTCTCTCTCTCTCTCTCTCTCTCTCTCTCTCCCCCTCTCCCCTCCAAATGTATGTGTTTGAAAAGGTGTGTGGAAGGTTATGTATTTAAGCTCTGGGTAGCCCAGCGCAGACAGATTTACAAATTCATGCTCATGTGTGTATGTGCATGCACGTGTGTGACAAATTCCAGAGGGTCCATCCTTTTAGGCTGCACTGAGTAAAGGTAAGGTAAAGGTAAAGGACCCCTGGACAGTCAAAGGCGACTATGGGGTTGCAGTGCTCATCTCGCTTTCATGCCAAGGAAGCTCCACAGACAGCTTTCTGGGTCATTTGTCCAGCATGACTAAACTGCTTCTGGCACATGGAAGACTGGGACGAGTGCCAGAGCACACAGAAACACTGTTTACCTTCCCGCCACAATGGTGCCTATTCATCTGCTCACGCTACTCATGCCCTGTCCTGTGTTTTGCCAGAACAAATGTGGCAACCCTAAGGAAACAGAGGTACCAGTGCCAGATTACTAAATAGGCAGAGTAGGCACCAGCTGCCAGGAAACATAGGCAGATTGTGCTCAGATCCTGCTTGCAATAATAATAATAATAATAATAATAATAATAATAATAATAATAATAATATTTATACCCTGCCCATTTGGCTGGGCTTCCCCAGCCACTCTGGACGGCTTCCAACAGTATATTAAAAACAGGATAAAACATCAAACATTAAAAACTTCTCTAAACAGGGCTGCCTTTAGATGTCTTCTAAAAGTCAGATAGTTGTTTATTTCCTTGACATCTGGTGGGAGGGTGTTTCACAGGGCAGGCGCTACTACTGAGAAGCCCCTCTGCCTGGTTCCCTGTAACTTGGCTTCTCGCAGCAAGGGAACCACCAGAAGGCCCTTGGCACTGGACGTCGGTGTCCGGGCAGAACGATGGGGGTGGAGACGCTCCTTCAGGTATACTGGACCAAGGCCATTTAGGGCTTTAAAGGTCAGCGCCAACACTTTGAATTGTGCTCGGAAACGTACTGGGAGCCAATGTAGGTCTTTCAAGACTGGTGTTATGTGGTCTTGGCGGCCGCTCCCAGTCACCAGTCTAGCTGCCGCATTCTGGATTAGTTGTAGTTTTCGGGTCACCTTCAAAGGTAGTTCAGTGGACTTCCGGAGGCGGCGCGAAACAAGTAATGGCGGTCCTCTTCGCGCTGCGAAGAGGGGCTCCGCAGAAAAGGGTCGTTCGCTGCGGCAAAGCGACGACCCACTAAGAAAAACCACGAGCAGAGTGAGCTCGTGGCCGTGGGATCCGGCGGGCACCTAGAGCAACCCCCAAAACGAAGAAGGGACCCCGTAAGGGGCTCCGGAAGCGCGGAGGGGAAGCGGTGCTGTGGATTCATCGCTCTTTCTGCGGGAGTGAAGCCGCGCGGCTGTTACGGATGAGCGCCGACCTTTCTTCCTTCTACATTGGATTACAGACCAACTACTCGTGAGTAAGATTCACCTGAGATTGGATTACAAAATTTATGAATTTGGCTGAAAGCGGGAGACGAGAAAAAGGAAGTCCGTCTCCCGATGGTGCTTAGTGATCAAAGGCAAAGGATCTGACAGGCTGGAAGCAGTACAGAAGGGCTTTAAAACAAGAGAAACCATACGCTTAGAGAAGCTGGAAACTGAAAGGCAAGTTACTTTTATTTCTTTGGGACTGGCTCTATCTTTTTCTATGGGGACTTCCTCCTCTGCTAAACTTACTAAAAAATTTTAAAGACTTTAAAAACCCAAGCCCCGGACTTGCAGAGGGACAAAAGGCTGTTTTGCAGATACACTTACAAATTTGAAATGGATATTTAGAGGCATCACTGTTGGATACAATTTAACAACTGCACTTTGCACCTTTTAAGAGACTTGTGGCAACATTGTGAGAGCTCTGCTTGAGGGAAAAGGTCTTCTCCAAAGACTATTGTTAATTTACTCAATTGCAGGAACTTTAATGGCGACTGAAACTTTGTCTCTTCCTTCCTGAACTGCAACAGTACTCCCTCTAGTGGAGTTTGGGATTTACAATTTCCTGGGAACCAATTTTGCTTTGTCTCTCTGTGGTTTGGTTGTTTACTCCAAGGCCTGCTTTTCCCAGGAAAATTTTGACAGCCTGACCTTGAATCCAAAGACAGGTGGGGAATGAGCGACAGAGTAAAAACAAGAGCTGCGTCGAAGGCAGGGAAAGGCAAACTGACACAAACAACCCTATTTTCTCAGGGACGCAGATCTTCAGTCCCTGCCGTTTTGCAGACTGCACCCTCGCCAACAACTCTAGCTGAAGAAGCTGAACAATTAACAGGTGAGGATATGGCATCTGGAGGGTCTAACACTTTGTTAGAGGAAATGTTACAACAATTTGCAATTTTGAACAAAAAAGTGGATGACCAAACTGCAAAAATTGATTTAGCCACATCCTCAATTACCAAACTTTCAGAACAGGTGGCTAAGCACTCACAAGACATTGGAAATCTAAACGACGCAACATCTGAAAATCGAAAATTGGCGGAGGCTGCGAACCAAAAAGCAGAGGCTGCAGCAAAAGGAGTGGAGGAACTGAAAGGAGAGGTAAGACCTCTCCACAAACATATTACAGACCAGCAGGCCTACCTGTCTTTGGTGGAACTGCGAAATAAGGAAAATAATCTGAGATTACGCTCTATCCCAGAGATTGAGAAAGAGGACTTGATAGGTTTTCTAACAGCAGAATTCTCTAAATTCTGGGGTATTAATGAAGACACAGACTTTAAAATAACAACCGCATTTAGATTGGGAAGAGTCGTTGGAAAAGACAGGCCTAGAGACTGTTTGATCATCTTAAGGACTAAACAGGAGAGAGACAAGCTACTTGACCTACATTTTAACAAAGCACTTGTGATACAGGACAGAAGAGCACAAATCTACAAGGACATCCCTAAGCAATTACTGGATCTCAGATCTAACTATACTGACCTAGCTGGACTTTTGAGAGGTAACGGAATACCATACAGGTGGGAGTTCCCACAAGGCCTTTCATTCAAATACAAAGGAAAGAAGATAAAAATCAAAACGAAAGAGGATAGCCAGAAGTTCCTACACGACAACGGAGAAGACCTGCAGAAAGGAGCAGCAGCTATTTGGCCACCACCAGAGTTCGGGAAAGAGCCACCACCTTCGGACCCGGACAAAAAAGAAGACACCCAATAAAGAGTAACAACAGATCGATACAGGATGTCTCTGCAGCTGTATAGTTGGAACATTAATGGCGCGAATTCCCCAGAAAAACGCAAAAGGATCTTCCATATTCTAAAGAAAGAAAATTTGGATATAATTTGTTTGCAAGAAACTCATGTGACCAGGTTACACAAGAAGGTGTTAATAAATAAAAGATTAGGCCAAGAATTTATTTCATCAGACAGAGTTAAAAAGAGAGGCGTGGTGATCTACGCCAAGGAGAACCTTTCACCAAAATTCTTGTTCAAAGATGAACAAGGAAGAATCCTGGCTATTGAAATATCGACCCAAGGAGAGAAAATATTGATATTAGGAATCTACGCACCAAATGAGGGGAAATCAGAATTTTACAAGAAGCTGCATGAGACATTACTGGACTATCTGGACTACTCTAACATCATTATGATGGGAGATATGAATGGGGTTGTCTCTACTTTTATGGATAAGTCACAGAACCAGAATTTGACCAAAGATGGAAGACTACCAAAAACCTTTTTTGAATTAACTGACAATATGGATTTAATTGATTTATGGAGGACGAGAAACCCCCTTGGTAAAGAAGGAACTTTCTTTTCTGAGGCCCATCTGTCATGGACAAGAATCGACCAAATTTGGACAACTAGAGGGCTGGCACCTAAGACTATAAAAATAGAAATCTGCCCAAAGACATGCTCCGACCATAACGCTTTGAAAATGGAAATGAGACTAACTACTGCCGATTCCTTCAGATGGAAAATGAATGACAACCTGCTAAGAGATCAAGAGATTGTAAAGAAGGCCCAAAAAGCTTTAAAGGACTATTTTGAAATTAACTTGAATACCTCGGTGGAAAAAAGAATAATCTGGGACGCGAGTAAAGCTGTTATGAGAGGGTTTCTGATACAACAGAATACGATCAAGAAAAAGTTCTGGAATGGTAAAAAGGATAAGATATTGGAGAAGATAAGAGATGGTGAGAAAAAATTAAGATTAAACCCAAAATCAAAGGAGACTTTAAGAGAAATTAAATTCCACCAGTCACAATATGCGAAACTGATTAATCAAGAAGTGGAATGGAAGATTAAACAAATGAAACAAAGATCTTTTGAGTCGGCGAATAAATGTGGGAAACTGCTAGCTTGGCAGTTGAAAAAGAGACAAAAATTAAATTATGTTACCAATCTAGAAGTTGAAGGAAAGAACATTCAGAAACCGGGAGAAATTAGAAAGTGTTTCCAGAAATATTTTAAAAAATTGTATACACAAGGATCCGAGGATGCGACTGAGATAGAACAATTTTTGAAAGAAAACGGCCTTCCAGAATTATCACAAGAAAAGAGATCAATCTTGAACTGTAAAATAACACAACAGGAAATTGAGGATGCCATTCAGAATACGCAGCTAGGCAAATCTCCAGGCCCTGATGGACTCACCTCCAAATACTATAAGACTTTAAAAGACTACTTGATACAACCATTAATGGAGGTTTGTAACCAGATTATGGGGGGAGGGAGGGCACCAGATACGTGGAAAGAAGCATTCATCACACTGATACCTAAAGTGGAAACTGAAAAGACTCAACTTAAGAACTACCGACCCATCTCACTCCTAAATGTGGATTACAAAATATTTGCGGATGTTCTAGCTAATAGATTTAAAAAAGTATTAAATGAAGTAATTCATAAGGACCAAGCAGGCTTTCTCCCAGGCAGACATTTGTTTGACAACACCAGGAACATTATCGATATTCTGGAACTTTTACAAACAAACATTAACACCAAAGCAGTGTTAATTTTTATTGATGCGGAGAAGGCCTTTGACAACATTTCTTGGAAATTTATGAAGAAAAACTTGGAAGGGATGGGAGTGGGAAGGGGGTTTGAGAATGGAATAGAGGCAATCTATTCGGAACAAAAAGCTAAGTTGATAGTGAACAATGTGGTGACAGAAGAACTTCATATTGAAAAAGGAACACGCCAGGGGTGCCCCCTATCCCCTCTGTTGTTTATCTCGGTTCTGGAGGTTTTGCTGAATATGATAAGGGAGGATCGGCAGGTACAAGGAATACGGGTCGGAGCGAAACAATATAAACTGAAAGCATTTGCAGATGACTTGGTTTTAACATTACAGGAGCCAGAACCTAGTACAAAAAGAGTTTTGGAATTGATTCAGAAATTTGGTCGGGTGGCGGGTTTTAAGTTGAACAAACAAAAAACTAAGGTGTTAGGGAAAAATTTGACGGCTATTGAAACAGAGGGGTTCCAGAGGGAAACAGAACTAAACATTGTTAAAAAAGTGAAATACCTGGGGGTTAATCTGTCTTCTAAGAATTTGAATCTATTCAAAGATAATTATGAAAAATGCTGGTCAGAGGTTAAAAAAGATTTGGAAATCTGGTCAAGACTGAAATTATCCTTGTTAGGCCGAATTGCAGTTATAAAAATGAACGTTTTGCCAAAAATGTTGTTTCTGTTTCAAGCCTTGCAGGTTGTGGACAGAGTGGAATGTTTTGGAAAGTGGCAGAGGGATATTTCTAGGTTCGTCTGGCAGGGCAAAAAGCCCCGAATAAAGTTTAAAATACTAACTGATGCAAAGGAGAGAGGGGGGTTTGCCCTGCCGGACTTAAGGTTATACTATGAAGCTGCGGCCTTCTGCTGGATGAAGGATTGGATCTTATTGGAAAACACTGATGTCCTAGATCTGGAAGGCTTTAACAATTCGTTAGGTTGGCATGCGTATTTGTGGTATGACAAGGGGAAAACATATGGAATGTTCAAAAACCATATTGTCAGGAAAGCAATATATATGGTCTGGAAAAAATACAAAGACTTATTGGAAACTAAAACTCCGAGGTGGATCTCACCAATAGAGGCCAAAGCTCGGAAAACAGCCAATATGGAGGCACATTGGCCGAAATATTGGGAAATAATAGAAAACATCGGAGGTAATTGGAGGTTGCAGAGCTTTGAAAAACTAAAGGATAAGGTGCAAAATTGGCTACACTATGCCCAAATTAATGAGGTTTTTAAGCTAGATAAAAAGGTAGGATTCCAGGTGGAAAGATCGAAACTTGAGACAGAGTTGCTAGAACCAAAGACCAAGGTATTATCGAGAATGTACAACTTGCTGCTTAAATGGAACACTCAGGATGAGACAGTTAAGTCAGCCATGATAAAATGGGCTCAAGACATTGGTTACAATATTATGTCCGAAGACTGGGAAAGGTTATGGACCACCGGTATGAAATTTACGGCATGTAATGCCTTGAAAGAAAACATTATGAAAATGGTATACCGGTGGTACATGACCCCAGTCAAACTTGCTAAGATATACCATTTGTCTGACAATAAATGTTGGAAATGTAAGGAGGCTGAAGGGACATTCTTTCACCTCTGGTGGACTTGTCCAAGATTGAAGGCCTTTTGGGAAATGATTTATAACGAGTTAAAAAAGGTGTTTAAGTACACCTTCCCCAAGAAACCAGAGGCCTTCCTTCTGGGCATTGTCGGCCAGAAGGTGTTAAAAAAGGATAGAACTTTATTTATGTATGCTACAACAGCAGCAAGAATCCTTATTGCTAAGCATTGGAAGACCCAAGATTTGCCCACACTGGAGGACTGGCAGACGCAATTGATGAACTACATGGAACTGGCCGAGATGACTGCAAGGATCCGAGACCTGGGAGAAGAGGCAATGGAGGAGGACTGGAAAAAATTTAAAGACTATTTGCAGAAGTATTATAAGTTGTATGAAACATAAGACGTCGTATGATTGGGAACGTTAGCCCCAGCAATGAAATTTAATTATCTATGAAACTGACAATATTCATGAAAGAATCAAAGTTTAAACGGGTAAAAAGGATATTATGTTACATTTTTAGAGTAATTGGAGAATAAGAGATTTAAACTTAAATTGCAACTGAAAATGTAAAGAAACATATGAAATAAGGGTATAATTTGCTGGCAAATTTTATTATCAAGAATGCACTCATATGGGAGATGTGGGGAAGTCCAATGGAAATTTGAAATAAGTTGTCGAAATGGTTGAGATTTTCTGTTTTTTCTTTCTTTTTTTCTTTAGCTCTGTCTTTCTTTTTGTTTTCTCTGTAATTTGGAAAAAATGTAATAAAAATTATTATAAAAAAAAAACAAAGGTAGTTCAGTGGTGGAGCATCTGCTTTACATACAGAAGGTCCCAGGTTCAATCCCTGACATATTCGGGAATTGTTAGGATACTGATGTTCCGTTCCACCTTAACAAACGTGTGGAATTGTTGTATGTCACATGCCTGTTTACACTCCAGCACAGCTTGCTGGGAACTTCCGTTTGTGTGTATAGCTATTGCTGATGCTGCTTGCTCTTGGACACGAAAGGGAGAAGACATGTTTTTCCTTTGTCCTGATATACGCTGAATAAACTGCCTGTAGATGTGCTTTACACAGCCTCTCCCTGCCACTTCTGTTGTGTGTTTACTCTGCTGAGTTGCGCACCCAGCTTCTGAAGCTTCTGAAGCTCTAGTTCGCAGATTCATGCTGCACCAAGGACTGGAGTTTGACCGGCATGTTGGCCGGTGAGCTGGAGCCAGCTGGGGGCTTGCCAATTGCCCCTGGTTCCTTAGCAGCATCCCAACAAGAATCTCCCCTGCCTGAAAGCCTGAACAGCCATTGCCTATTTTCCTATGGCCTTATGAGGGGATTCATTGCAGAGGTAAAGGCTCCTGTGCCTTCTGCAGATCAGAAAGTGTACAGCACTTTTCTCTGCTGTGTCGTCGTGACACAGAGCTGAGACAAACCGTACCTGCTGAAAATCCTTCTCCCCAATCATCAACCTCCTTTCCTGTCGCATCTGATATCTCCACAGCAAATTTGCCTTCCAACTGCTTTGGACCGCAGCTCCCTTCATTGGCCCTGCAGGCTGGGGGTGCATGGGATCTGTAGTATAAAACAACTGGAGATCACAATGTTGATGACATCTTCCCTGTATAGTGTTACGAATTTGCCTTGGTGGGTCAGGTACTGTGGATTAGCTCCACATGGGACAGACTTACACCCTACAGTTCATAGAATTCCCTAGGAAGATGGATTGACCATTAAACCGCTCTGGGAATTTTAGCTCTGTGAGGGAAGGAGGGGTTTCCTAATAACTCTCAGCATCCTTAGCAAACTATAGTTCCCAGGATTCTTTTGGGGAATCCTGTTTAAAGTGGCATCAAAGTGCTTTAAATATGTAGCATGGTTGTGGCCTCATTCCTGACCATTAGGTCCAGTCGTGGCCGACTCTGGGGTTGCGGCGCTCATCTCGCTTTATTGGCCGAGGGAGCCGGCGTACAGCTTCCGGGTCATGTGGCCAGCATGACTAAGCTGCTTCTGGTGAACCAGAGCAGCGCACGGAAACGTCGTTTACCTTCCCGCCAGAGCGGTACCTATTTATCTACTTGCACTGGTGTGCTTTTGAACTGCTAGGTTGGCAGGAGCAGGGACCGAGCAATGGGAGCTCACCCTGTTGTGCGGATTCGAACCACCGACCTTCTGATCGGCAAGTCCTAGGCTCTGTGGTTTAACCCACAGCACCACCCACGTCCATGAGTTTTATGCTATTCCTTACCAAAAAGGAAAGATGTGAAATTTTACAATGGAGAGCTGGAACCTGTGGCCAAATGTTATTCCAAATCTTCCTGCTCCTAACGCCCCCCCTCTGAAAAACACATCTGTTTCCGCAAGAAAACCGAAGAGTAGACAGCTTAATGGATTAAAGAAAAAAGCACAGTGTTTCCATTAATATAATTAGTTGCCTGTATGTTACGTCCTGTTGACAAGAGTTTTGCTTCTGTCAGACGTTTATTTATGATCATTGTTTATGTTTAGTGCTTGAGATGTAATGTCATTATAATTAGACTTCGGCACTCAAGTGACAATTAAAAAGGAAGCTATAAAGGTTTTGTTTAGAATCCCTTGACATTTGTTTCAGAATAATGCATTTGTTATATAGTAATGCAATTGCTGGGTTGTAGCACCTTCAGTCTAGTCATCACAGGGGGAGAGGAATTAAACAGCACGAGCAAATGCCGAAGGAACATTTTCAATACACCTTCAAAAAATCAGGTTGGTCAGGGCTTTGTATATCAAACCTGGCCCAGTAGTTACAGCCACTGAGAGATTAAAACACAGAGATGAATATGCATTTAGGTTTTAGCAGAACCAGGGCAAACTAGGTTTAAGTATGCTATGTTTGATGTAGGACAATTGTATCTTCTCCTGCTGTTTCCGTCACCTTCGGTGGGGTCAGACGTTCCCCCCTAAAGCACCAACGCAACCCACTACCACCTCACTTGCCAACCCACCATTCCTCAAACCAGTTGTTTTGCAACCTTGGAAATGTTCCTGCCATTAACGCATACTGTTTATGTTCCAGTACCATAAGATTGCTGCATTCATTAGTACGTGTTAGCCTGTAAGCATTTAGGCACAAGTGTTAACACATGCCATGTTAATTTGTTCTTGTTTTCGCATCACAGCAATTATACCAGACCTTGGAAAGTCCAGAGGGTGATTAAAAATACATATATACAAAAAAATTAAGAAGATGGCTCCGAGCCAGGAATTTGTGCAAAGCTACAAAACAAAAGTTTTGTCAGAAGCCCAAGAGCTGGCTGATTAGTTCAATGAATGTATAAAATCAAGTTCCCCGGCTCCCCCCTTTAATAGATCCTTCTCCCATCAATTCTCTATCTTCCCTGTTCTAATCCTTCTCTTTCCCTCAGCACTCTTTCAATTACTATCTTCTTAGGCTTTGGGATTCCCATTTCTGCCTGATGCTTATTTTGTACCCATAGAAGCTCTGCAATCAAATTGCCCGCCCCTTACTGTAGCACCCTTACCTACAGAAATTTCTTCTTAATCCTCAGTTCGCCACAGAATGTCACTCCTGTCCCCGGAATCTGTATGTTTTAAATCCCAGCCAAACTGCTGCTTTCCCTTCTTTCACAGGAACTGGACTGCAGGCATTCTGAAAGCTATGCTCTCTCAGAACTTTAAACGTTCCATGTCATCACAGAGCTCAGCCAATCAGCGTCAGCAGCTCCACTAAATACAGACTGAACTGGATACTTCATTGAAGGCATCAAAATAATGCTTGGTATAAAAATGTAATTCTCTCAGAGCAATTCTCTGATTTATTATTTCTGTTTATACGCAAAGAAACTGAATCTGAGAGGGTGACTTTTCAGAGCTGGCAGGAATTTGAATCTACCTCTCAAACCTCTTTCCCTAGTGGCTTGGGAACACTCCACACAGAAGCAGCTCACAGGGTGTGGCAGAGCTGCTACAGCAGCTTCCTAGGAGATGGGTGGCAGTATCTTACCAGGAGGGCTAGAGTAACAGAAGGGTGGGGAGGTTGGTGCAGTGCAAACACACTGACAGGTGCGCTAGATTGGCTCTGCTGCTGCGTTTGCACTATGCTGACCTCCCCTCCTGACTCTCCCCTCCCCTGACCCTTGGGTGCCCTTCCAGATTCTAGGACAGTTCTAGGACTCTATTGTTCTGTTATTCTTCCTGGTAAGCAACAGTGACCTACTTGATGGGAAGCTAGCATAGCAGCTCCACCCCCAGTGATGCCATTTCTAAGAAGAAAAAGATGGATGTTCTCCCAGAATGTTAAACCTGACCTGCAACCAACCTCCTATTCCCATATTTTATTTAAATACATTTTCTTCTTTAAAAAAAGGATAGCTACAGCCAGATACACAATTAAGAAAGCAGCAGGCTCAGCCCCTACACTGGGTTGAACAAAGTAAATTATGTACAAGACAACAACTCCAAGAAGGGAGGGCATTAATGGACTATTGTAACACAGCAGGAGGGCAGTCAAAGTGGTATTTGTTCCACATATCCATTTGTAAACAAGCTGTGCCAGATGCAGTTACAGGTGAGCTTTTGAGAACCAGAGTGATGTTATTTGATTCAAGTAGGCGATTCAGGTTCCTCCCCCAACCCTAATATGTGGCCCAGCCCTAATTCATACCTGTCTTCACGGTTTCATTAAAACTCAAGAGCTCTCTACATCTTTCTCCCTCTCTCCCTCTCCCTCTCTCCAGCTTTGGCTGGCACAGCTGAGAGGTATTTGAAAAGAACAGCAGCATAATTTGAACAAGCAAATTTGAAGCACCGCGATCAGGATATGAAACCTATACTAACTTCTGCTTATTTATTTGAGAGCGGCTCTGCTGGTGTCACTTTTCATCACTTGACAATACCCAGGTGCTGCCCAGCTGCCCAGCACCAACTCTTCTTTGCAAATCTATGTGCAGAATTTCTCAGGGTCGTTTGGTTGCCAGGGTTCAAACAGCACTGTGTTGAGCCCAGATGACACACAGTGGCTGTTCTAACCCACTTCATGAGACAGATTTCATCATGGGCTGAGCATCTGTACCAGGTGAGGCAGGTCTGTGAGGAGCTGTCACCCCATTTTCTGGTTTGAGGATCTGCTTGTTCCTGTTTTGGTTCAGCCCTCCTCACCTCTTTGTCCGAATGCCCTGACATTCTCTTCCACATATACCTGCTGACCTCTCCTTCTCCATATGACCGGCACTTCCTTGTCATGCACTTCTCTGCCTCCTGGTCCAGAACTGATTAAGTGACCAGCCAATAACCCCGTATCTGAACAAGGCAGATGAAGAAAAGCAATGGCGAGGACGTACTTTTCCACAGCCTTGTATTGGGAGTAGGAGCCCCAGAGCAACCGAGTTCACGCTGAATGCTTCACTGACTGATGTTAATGAGAGTTTCCTCATATTTTCACACTCCATGAAATCTGATTAGCTTATATTGGGGCTTCCCGGGGCCAGTTTCCTGATGCAGAAAAGCAATAAACAAAAAGGGCAAGGTGGGAGATTGGTAAAGTTCACTCCTGATTTTTACAGCAACTGAACTGAAGCAAGACCTGATTTCACATTACTTCTTAGGTCTCTTCTCACAATTTCTCCCTATGAGAATGGCAATCTCTCACTTCCCCCACCCCCCCAGCTCTGGTCTTGTTGAGAAGATAGGAGTGGTTGAGGCAGACCACGGAGTTTTCAAAATTAAAGTCTATTCTCTGCTAGCGTAACAGGTGCAGGGTCAGCACTAGACTATATTGAGACTCATACAGAAGAAATTATTCCCCCCTCAATCTCTTCCTGTCAGTTTAACTCCACTCATACCTACACACAGAACCATAGAACTGTAGAGTTGGAAAAGACCTCAAGAATCATCTAGTCCAAACCCCTTGCAATCCAGGAATCTTTTGTCCAACGTGGGGCTCAAATCCATGATCCTGAGATTAAGAGTCTCATGCTCTACCAACCAGGCCATCCCAGTAGCTCGATAAATCGAAATTGAAATACTGTACTTTATTGTCACTTGTACAACTCGTATACAGTGAGATTATATGAGCATTCCCCACTTAGCCCTCTTAGTCTTAATTCCCCTTATTAATGACGCACACCAACCAAACCCGAAAGTCAGTTGCCCTGTTGTTATCTTTTCCTTCAGCAGCCTAACAGTCCATGGATAGAAGCTGTTCTTTACCCTGTTGGTGCGACGAATCATGCTTCTATATCTTCTGCCTGAGGGAAGGAGATCAAGAAATTGCTGGCCAGGGTGTGAATCATCCCTGAGAATTTTCCTCACTCTCCTGAGGCAACGTTCTTCTGCTATTTCATCCAGCGGATTCACAGGACAGCCTATAATGTGCTGTATTCACCACCCTCTGTAGGCACTTCCTATCAGTTGATGTCAAACCAGCGTACCACACCGTGATGCAGTATGAAAGGACATTTTCTATTGTGGACCGGTAGAAGGAGATAATCAAATGTTGATTGACATCGTTCTTTCGCAATACTCTGAGGAGACGGAGTCTCTGTTGGGCTTTCTTAACCACCTGGGTTGTATTGATTTTCCAAGTAAGGTCTTAATAATAATAATAATAATAATAATAATAATAATAATAATAGTCTGCTGGATCAGGCCATGAATTTGCCACCCATACAGCTTTAGGAGTAGGTTCTTCAAACACACATTTATGGACTTCACTTATTTCATTTAATTTTGTTAGAGTGGTATCCCACCTTTCCATTATTATGTAGACTCAGAGAGAAATCACCCTTGCAGAAAATGGTCCCAGCAGCTCACCACAAAGCTATAACAAATGCAAGGATTTTAATGGGGGAAACCTAGGAGAGCCAATGAAATCTAGCAGAGCTGGATTTGGCCCCCAGTAGCTGAAGCATCAGTGTTGGAAAACTGAGGCCTGGGTTTCGCCATTCATTGTTTTGATGACAATGGGTGGTCTGTGCAGCAGCTGCAGCAATTGCAAATCAAAGGCTGGGTTGGTTGGCTCCCTCCCTCTTCTCCCTCCCTCCCTCTTGATGGTGATATTTCATTTTCTTTTGTGCCAACTGCTCCTAATCCAATTAGTACTGTTTATTGCAAAATCAAAATGCTGTAATGGAAACCAGGTAATAAAATAGTGTCTAAATGATGAGGTATATCTAATCAGCTTTCCAAGGCTAAGAGCCAGATCCATTCCCTTCACACCGAGTAGCAGTAAAACTTTCTCAGATCTATGCAAAATGTTTGAAATTTGGGTACAGCGAAAATTACGCTTTTAGAATCATAGAATTGTAAGGGACCCTGAGGATCATCCAGCCCAACCCACTGAAATGCACAAATATGCAGCTGTCCCATTCGGGAATCGAACCTGCAACCTTGCTGTTATCAGCACCACACTCTAACCAACTGAGCTATCATATGAACATTTTCCCCATTGCCAATTATCTTTCTATAGATATGGAAGATAGATGATAGTAGAGAGAGAGAGACGTGTCTCTCTGTCAGCATTGCCCTTGAGCCAGTGCCACGAACTGGACTCATCCACTTCAGCCCCGACTGGGCTAGGCGAGCTGGGTAGCACTTCCAGAGACCACCTTCTGCACAGGAACAGGTCAAAGTGCTGTGGACTCACAGCTTAGAGTTGTGAGCACCGGATTCATTCCAACAAGAAGACAGTTGTTGCACAGCAGAGGAGTATAGCAGAGCATAAACGACTCGGAGAGCAGCTCTGTAGAATATCTTCTTTTATGCTATCTACAACTATAATACACAACTATGTACAGAGCTAAATGAGGTCTAAGCGAAAAATGCTGAACTGCAGTGAGTGTCTGCAGCTGCTCTTAGCAGCAACCTTATCTATACACACAATCTCTCTCTAACACTCAGTCTCTCTCTCTCTCTTTGATGTGAGGCCGCAGCGGAATAAGTAGAGAGCAGAAACTGCCCCCTCCTCTCTGGAGAATCAGCAGAGAACACCAGCAGATTCTTGGATATGGGAGGGGTGAAATCTCCTCACTCTCTGTGTGAATTTTTCAGTATATTGTTTGGTTGGAGAACATCTCAAAATCCTGGAGAAGTGCATTTTTTGAAAACTAGCTGCATTTTTGTTGCTACGATGGTTTCAGAAGTGCAAATTAGGTTGTTGTTGTTTAATCATTTAGTCGTGTCCGACTCTTCGTGACCCCATGGACCAGAGGATGACAGGCACTCCTGTCTTCCACTGCCTCCTGCAGTTTGGTCAAACTCATGCTGGTAGCTTCGAGAACACTATCCAACCATCTCATCCTCTGTCATCTCCTTCTCCTTGTGCCCTCCATCTTTCCCAACATCAGGGTCTTTTCCAGGAAGTCTTCTCTTCTCATGAGGTTGCCAAAGTATTGGAGCCTCAGCTTCAGGATCTGTCCTTCCAGTGAGCGCTCAGGGCTGATTTCCTTCAAAATGGATAGGTCTGATCTTCTTGCAGTCCATGGGACTCTCAAGAGTCTCCTGCAGCATCTGACTAAAATGCAAATGAAATTGATTTTTCCTCCATACCTACCTAGTAGTGTATTTGATTGTACTGTGGGAGCCTGTGGTTCAGATCCTCATGGAGGTTCGTTAGCCCTTTTAGCCAGGACTATCACATAGGGCTATGGAAAGAATGGGAGCTCAGAGTGTAGGTTTCAAGCAGTGGGCATGCAATAAAATGTCCTAAAACCAGGATAAAAGCAAAACAAGTCTATATATCAAAACCAAGCAGCTTGTACAACAGAAATGTAAAATAAAGACTTGCCGTTTGCAAAATCTTGGGTAAACAGAAAGGTCTCGTGTTAAATGTTTGGAAAAAGTCAAAAGCCCAAGGCAGTATAAGTTCCTCAACTAAGTTTATTCAACATTTGTCAGTGACAACAGCTCACTCATAGGAACACCAGAACCAAACAAACTGGACAACATGATAATAATCCCAAGCATGAACTGACAGTTGACAGTTGACAGTTCACAATTGACAGTTGACAGAGTATATGCTTACTTGTCATTAGAACGTTCGTCCACCAACGCTTCTACGATTGGTTAGAACATGCCTTTTAACATAAAATGTGTTAAACCCAATACATAACATCTCAGTAAATATCCTTTCAAGCAATCTATAATATTTGCTCCTCCTGCTCAGCTCCTGCTTGCACTGTCTCAGGCACTCCTACCTTGAACATTGAGGGATTGAACACCCTCCCTCACTTCCATTCTAAGTAGAGGACCAGTGCTTCTTTCTATGAACCTTCTGGGAGCTGATGTAGGTACGTTTCCTCACTGACTAGAGGCTAATACGACAACAGAATCTGTCTCTTTTTCTGCTACTATGGTGTGGCAGCCATTTTGTGTTGTGCCACACCAGCCACGGTGGCCATTTTGTGACTGGCGCCCATGATGCTTTCTCAGAAAAGTTGACGACAGATGCCTCATTCCCTTGCTTGCTTCATGCCTTGTGAGCTGTTCCAGCAACCTCCGGCTGGGTGCTATACTTTGGAGAAAACACTGAAGTAAGCAACTCTTGGTGATCCGGCACGGCTCACCTTCCATTCTTACAATTCCTTTCACATAGCATGCTTCTTCTTCTGCCTGAATCTTTTATTCAGTTTTTCTTTAATGCTCCCATCCATATGAATGCTGGAAGCGATCTTGCTTCATAGGCTCAGGCATTAGTCCAAGAACCCATCAAGGCCAAAGTTCTTGATAATAGTGTTGACTTGCCCCGGGAAGCAAGTTTCTAAATGGAACACTTGGGAATCCCACCGTGTAAATAATTTAAACTTGATCTGGGCAAATTGTTGGAAAAATACAGAATAGGGCATATTCACACAATGGAAACAGACAATCTGACCTAACAAGGTCTCATCTCTGCTTATCTTCTGCAATTTCCCCCCCTGCTACCACTCCAAAATAGAAATGAGAAAAGTGACAAGGGAAAGACCTTATGTTTTATTTTATTTCTCCTCCACTTAAAGGAAAAGGCCAGAGGAACCCATCTATTAGCTGAAAAGACAAAAAAAGAGCCTAGCGTGTCATCTTAAAGTGAGGCAGGAAGATCAAACAGACAATTTTAGCACCACGGCAGCCAAGTCCCTTCAGAGGCTTCTACGTATAATGTATGTTTAATAAAGTGGAGGAAAATTTCTTCTTGTTAAGAAGTGCTTTGAATTGCTAATTTGCGAGGTATGGAATTTTACTATTAAAACCAAGGCCACTTCTCGCTCTTTCATATGCCACCCTTATTCCCCCCCCCCAAGTGAATATTTACACAGCTGTGTACATTTTGATTAAAGTTACTGCCAGTTCAAAGGCTCCCCATTGATTAATCATATGCATGCTATCAATGCATTGATTAATCCTATGAACACTTACCTAGGAGCAAATCTCCCACTGAACTCAAGGGGATTTCCTTCTGAGACTGAACCATGAGTAATTGACCCATAGAGCTGGGGTGTTGTGCTGGTTGCTAAGTGTTGGGACAGATCCCACCTGGAATACTGTGTCCAATTCTGGGCACCACAATTTATGGAGGATGTTGACAAGCTGGAACATGTGCAAGGGAAGGGCTACCAAGGTGAGCGAGGGTCTGGAAACCAAGCCTTATGAGGAATGGTTGAAGGAGCTGGGTATGTTTAGCCTGGAAAAGAGGAGACTGAGAGGAGATGGGATAGCCACCTTCAAATATCTGAAGGGCTGTCACATGGAGGAGGGAGCATGCTTGTTTTCTCCTGCTGTGGAGGGTAGGACTCAAACTAATGGCTTCAAGTTACAAGAATGGAGATTCCAGCTGGGAATTTTCTGACAGTGAGAGCTGGAAATTTTCTGACAGTGAGAGCTGTTCAACAGTGGAACAGTCTCCCTTGAGAGGTCGTGGACTCTCCTTCCTTGGAGGTCTTTAAGCAGAGGTTGGATGGCCATCTGCCATGGATTCTATAGCTGAGATTCCTGCATTGCAGAGGGTTGGACTAGATTACCCTTGGGGTCCTTCCCAACTCTACAGTTCTATGATTCTATGAGCCTGGTCTGGAGACACCCTGCTCCAAATCCCCACTGACTCAGTCAGTGGATTGGACATTGCATACCCTCCAACATGTCACACGTGGCACATGTCTTGAGCTGTCGTGCTCCCATGTGACTCATGTGAGAGCACAGTCCCCCAAAATGGATGTCTTTGGGGACTCTTGCAGAAGCCAAAAAGGGGAATCCCAGGATCCATTCAGAAGCTGTGATGGCTTCTGTAATTCTGGGATGTCCCACTTAAAGCGGGACAGTTGAGAGGTATCTCATTGCCATTGAGCCTAGCCAACCTCTGATCTGAGGATAACAGGAAGTGGAGAGAGGCCAAGCATCTGAAGGTGTTTTCTTCTGATATTTTGTAACATGTATTTTGCATCTGGCCCTCTTTGTTTATTTCCAAAAGTATGGAAGTGATGCCTTTGGATGCCAGCACTAAATGCATAGCGAATCACTTCTGCAGATATGCACGGTGTTTCTGATATACTAAGCTGTATTTTCACAGACCAGAAAATATGCCAACTTGCTGATTATACAGACCACGTTTGCTACACAGCTATTATACAGCCTGTAGTCTATCGTTAGGGTGAGTCATTCTTCACAGCTGCTGTAGGGAACTTAGCTTTCAATAAGCATCTTAGAGTCAATAAGGTCTCCACGATAGGATATGAGAAGGAATTTGTACAAGATTCAGATATGGAACATTGGATGTGTGTTTTAATGTTATTGTTTGTTTGTTTTGCTGTATTGTTTTTTATGCTTTTTCTTTTATGTATTGTAATGTATGTCTTGTCAATTTTGTTGTTGTTTTCTTTTCTTCTTTTTTCTGTAATCGTTAAATTTCTAATAAATATCATTTAAAAAAAAAAGGAATTTGTACATTAATACGGTGCACCGGAAGAGAAGAGCTAGATTTATGCTTGTTGTTGATTATATATATATATATATATATATATATATATATATATATATATATGCTTTCGTAGATTTTCACGGGTACAGGAATGTAGGTTTTGGTGTCTTCGGGTGTCTTCCCGTGTAAGAGTCGGGGTGTCTGGGCGACGTTTCGACGAGGTCTCACTCGTCATCTTCAGGCTGGTGCTTTCGGCTTCTTGTTACTGGAACAGAGCAGAATCTGGTGTTTGAGTTCCTATAAATACTGTTGAGGGGTGTGGTGTATAGCCTCCAACGTTCTGGGCAGAGAGGAAGTTCCTAGATTAGTGTGCCTTTTCTTCTTTTGTTCCTTAATTACTTGAGGGATATCTTGAGTGATTTCATGAGTGATATTCTGAATACCACTGGGTGGGTCATTAAGTGTAGATTAGTTGCTAAAGCTTTCGTGTCTTGACCTCTTGAGCTTGTGAAGAGTTTTTCTGAGAAGATGGCTGTGCTGCATTTAGTTGTGCTCTGGCTTGGCTTCGTGTATAGGGGCGAGCTGTAATTTTGTGCCTTGTGCCAGCCAGATCTGTGTAGGGATTGCAGGGGGGTGCAGCATCGAAAACCAAGGGGTCTATGAAATACCCTGCAAAGTCTGCCCAGCCACGTACATTGGACAAACAAACAGACGAATAAATGCACGTATCGCAGAACACAAGAATGCCGTCAAAAAAGAAGAAAAAACTTCCTCTCTTTTCCAACACATGAAAGAAACAGGACACGAAATTAATTTTGCAGATTCCAAATTGCTCTTTAACATGGAACATCACCACAAGAGAATAATCATGGAAGCCATCGAGATAGAGAAACACCCTCACAACATGAACAAGCGTGACGACACGTCCCGCCTGCCTGACATCTGGAAATTAGCCCTCCCCACAAAAACCGACACCAGAACCAGAGGCACACAGAACGCCGTCACCAATCAACCACACCAGACCCAAACCCAGACCCTCTCCACAGACATACTACAGACTCCATCCAGTAGCCAAACTATAGTGGCACCTCCGGATGCTGCACCCCCCTGCAATCCCTACACAGATCTGGCTGGCACAAGGCACAAAATTACAGCTCGCCCCTATACACGAAGCCAAGCCAGAGCACAACTAAATGCAGCACAGCCATCTTCTCAGAAAAACTCTTCACAAGCTCAAGAGGTCAAGACACGAAAGCTTTAGCAACTAATCTACACTTAATGACCCACCCAGTGGTATTCAGAATATCACTCATGAAATCACTCAAGATATCCCTCAAGTAATTAAGGAACAAAAGAAGAAAAGGCACACTAATCTAGGAACTTCCTCTCTGCCCAGAACGTTGGAGGCTATACACCACACCCCTCAACAGTATTTATAGGAACTCAAACACCAGATTCTGCTCTGTTCCAGTAACAAGAAGCCGAAAGCACCAGCCTGAAGATGACGAGTGAGACCTCGTCGAAACGTCGCCCAGACACCCCGACTCTTACACGGGAAGACACCCGAAGACACCAAAACCTATATATATATATATATATATATATATATATATATATGACTTTTATAACGCATCGAAGAGGGAGAAAATGATGCTGCAAACAGAGAGGCTTAATTTCTAGACTGAGAGTGAGAGACAGTGAAATTGTATATTGTAGAAAATGAATTAAGGGGTGATATGATAGCCATGTTCAAATATATAAAAGGGTGTCATATTGTCATATAGAGGAGGGAGAAAGGTTGTTTTCTGCTGCTCCAGAGAAGTGGACATGGAGCAATGGATCCAAACTACAAGAAAGAAGATTCCACCTAAACATTAGGAAGAACTTCCTGACAGTAAGAGCTGTTCGACAGTGGAATTTGCTGCCAAGGAGTGTGGTGGAGTCTCCTTCTTTGGAGGTCTTTAAGCAGAGGCTTGACAGCCATATGTCTGGAGTGCTCTGATGGTGTTTCTTGCTTGGCAAGGGGTTGGAATCGATGGCCCTTGTGGTCTATTCCAACTCTATGATTCTATGAATTATTTGGTAGAGGCATCTTGCAGTCCTGCTGATAAATGTGAAAGCTTTGTGTATGTAATTAATAAGAACCATTATGTGGCCAGAAGCCAATTAAGCTAAAACTCTTGTGTAGAAAGTGCATAGACTGTGGAACTCACTCCCACAAGAGGCAGTGATGTCCAGCAACCTAGATGGCTTTAAAAGAATCATAGAATCATAGAATCAAGCAGGAAACACCATCAGAGCACTCCTGACATATGGTTGTCAAGCCTCTGCTTAAAGACCTCCAAAGTAGGAGACTCCACCACACTCCTTGGCAGCAAATTCCACTGTCAAACAGCTCTTACTGTCAGGAAGTTCTTCCTAATGTTTAGGTGGAATCTTCTTTCTTGTAGTTTGGATCCATTGCTCCGTGTCCGCTTCTCTGGAGCAGCAGCAAACAACCTTTCTCCCTCCTCTATGTGACATCCTTTTATATATTTGAACATGGCTATCATATCACCCCTTAACCTCCTCCAAGAGGATTGGACAAATTCATGGAGCAGAGGGTGATCAAAAGTTACTAGCCATGATGGCTATGTTCTGCCTTCCCAGTTGGAGGCTTCTGAATACCAATTGCATGGTGAGTTCCTGCCTCCCCCCCCCCAGTGGAAATAAAGACATGTGACACAGCTATTTAAGGTTAATGGGCTAAATATGGCCCCAACTTTATTGGTTACAGGTGATGAGCGGCATTGGCTCAGGCATTGGTCCTAACCAACTATCCGGCTTCAACCTGCTCGCTTGAAGTCCGGGAAGGGTTAACCACCAGTAGGGGGAGCCCTGATGAACATCAACTAGGAACTCCCCCGGGGTCACCGCTCAGGGGCGTGCCTTAGGCCTTCACCTCCATAGGCTTCGGACAGGGCCACCCCCCCGAATCCTTTAAAGGACTACCCTTCCATATGTGGGGCAGGTGATGGCGCTTCCTCCCCCCTTCCATCTACGTAACAATAACAATACCAATGCCTAACCGCCAATACCAAGGAAGTTGTGACGATTTGCTACAAGGTAGGCGAAAAACCAAGTGGCTGGTGCCAATTTTCCAAGTGGAAAAATTCCTACCAGGCCCCTTAACGGCGACCAACCAAGGTCCATAGCAAGGTCAAAGACGAAAAAAACCTTAAAGGGCGGGAGGGTGGGAAACTGGAGCAGCTGGAAGCGGCAAAGAGGGAGATCCCAGGCTGCCCTTACATTAAATGGAGCAGGCCACGCCCCCCCAGGCCAGCCGATTGGCTGGCCAGGGAATGATGCGATCTGGGATTCCCTCAATCGCGTGGAGGCTGAAAGCCAGCCCCTGCGCACATGGTGGGAGGGTGAAGCCCGCAACCCCACCTCCTTTCTACGCCAGAAGTGGCTTTGCCAGAAACTACAAGAGGGGATATTGTTCTTGGGCTCAAATCCTGCTTGCTGGTTTCCAACACTGTGAGAACAGGATGCTGATCTAGATGAGCCATTGGCCGGATCCAGCAGGCTCATCTTATGTTCTTATGAAAACTAGGTCCATGGCTGTTGCTTGATATATTACATTATCACTTCCCTGGGCTTGTTAGGAGATGGATTACTGCATTTTTTACATCCGATTTCCTTAAGGGAAGCCCCAGAGTGTAAGTAGGTGGGGGGGGGATCTCTTGTAGGTACAATAGATCTTTGCCTCCTCCTTTAATCACACTCTTTTAACACTGTTCTGTTCTGTTCTGTTTGAGCCTATGGCCCTTTAGAAGAGATTCAGATGTGAAGTAATCAAGGGGAAGTCTCTAGGAGCTTGTACAAAACACAATGGCCCTTTAAAGTGCAACAGCTTCCCTCTGAGGGGATGGAGCCAGAGGCAATCCCTTAGCTGCAGGGCTATTGAAGCTCACAGTTGGCTCCAGGCAGTTGCTGAAGCAACATCCTTTGCTAGTGCTCTGAATGGTTTGAATTCAGGCTCTCTGCTTCGCACAGAGCTGTCCAGGGTCCTGAACCCCAACAGCTAGCCTGCCCTGAAGGATGCCACTCCATATTCAACAGGACCTGATCACATTTACCCACTGCAATGATCAGGTTACCATAGTCCAAGTTACTTGAAAGATATATATCGGTACATCTATATACCTGTATATGTCATTTCAAACATCTCTGCAACGCTGCTCATTGCTGCAAATGATCACTAAGGCGTACAGGGGCTACTAAACTTTTTTAGCTTGCTAATTCTTGATTTTCAGTGCACTGAAGACACATAGTTTGAAAAGATATTTGATACAGGTTTCAAATATGTTATCCCAGCTTGAATGACGATCTAGTTTCATTTCATATTATTTGCAAGACTAAAACTGGAGGATGATTTCTACCAGACAGCTGAAGTGTGTGTGTGTGTGTGTGTGTGTGTATTTTCCCCTTCTATAACTAAGATGAATTCAATTGATTTAGCTTTAAGTTCAAAACGATGGAAATAATGTGTAGTTATAGTTTTTGGCAGCTACATCAACTTTAGGGCGTCAAATAACTTGCACAAATTATTTTACTCTTTTCACAGACCATATATAATGCAAAAATGGCAGGAAAGGTTGCACACACAAACTAATTTCAATTGACAATATATGAGGCAGACAACTCTAGAACGAACCAATGGGTAATGGGAAAAATTGTGGATCTAGAAAGGTCTAGCTACGAAGTATTTCTTTTTATAAAAATACTGTTACATTTCAGAAGGGGGCAATCCTATGGGAAGAATGTCTGGGATGAACAGCTTACTGTGCAGTGGATCTCTGTCTGAGCCAGGAGGTTCCTTGCTCAGTTGAGCTAGCTCAACCAGTAGAGCACGAGACGCTTAATCTTAAGGTTGTGGGTTTGAGCCCCATGTTGGGTGAAAGATTGCTGCACTACAGGGAATGGGACTAGAAGACCCTCATGGTCCCTTCCAACTTCCTTGGAATCATAGAATCATAGAATCCTAGAGTTGGAAGAGACCACAAGGGCCATCGAGTCCAACCCCCTGCCAAGCAGGAAACACCATCAGAGCACTCCTGACATATGGTTGTCAAGCCTCTGCTTAAAGACCTCCAAAGAAGGAGACTCCACCACACTCCTTGATTCCACGATTCCACAATTTTAAGTTCCTGACCCTGGCTCAGCTGAAGATATGACTAAGTAACTTGCCAAATCTCAGCCAAAGCTGGTTCAGTCAAGACTGAGGGGTGTTATAGGGCTGGGACCAGGCAGAGGCACCTAAGCAAGATCCTAACGCAGTTCAGGTCAGTCATGTGACCTGGCAAAGAAATGGTAGTGTTAAGTCAAACTCTTTTCAGAGTCTTGTTTTCCCTCTGAAAGGCTTGTGCTGGCTTAGTTGGCAGTAACATTGCTCCCGAACAGGGTTTGGAGCTGATGTTATTTTAAAGGTAAACCGACTCTGGGGTTGCGGCACTCATCTCGCTTTATTGGCCGGGGGAGCCGGCGTACAGCTTCTGGGTCATGTGGCCAGCATGACTAAGCCACTTCTGGTGAACGGAAACGCCGTTTTCCTTCCCACCGGAGCGGTACCTATTTATCTACTTGCACTTTGACGTGCTTTCGAACTGCTAGGTTGGCAGGAGCTGGGACCGAGCAACGGGAGCTCACCCCATCGTGGGGATTCGAACCACTGGCCTTCTGATCGGCAAGTCCTAGGCTCTGTGGTTTAACCCACAGTGCCACCCGCCTCCCACCTGATGTTATTTTATGCCTGCTTAATTTATGCCACCTTGCTTGTGTATAGGATTGCTTCCTCAAGAACAGTCTCAGGTAATCTTAAGCACATTTTCTGGAAGGATGGTCAAGCCCCTTGTGGCTTATCACACAATCTGTCGGAGTTTTCTCAGGAAGTTTATCATCTTTCTGAAAATGTGGAAGGAAGGAAGGAAGGAAGGAAGGAAGGAAGGAAGGAAGGAAGGAAGGAAGCTCAAAAATTCATTGATCCTGCTGGGCAGTTTATTGGCAGTCCTCTTCTGTAGTCAGGACTCTTCCTCTATCATTCCCCCCCCCCTTTAACTTACTATGCCAGGGAGGAAAGAAATTGGTAGTGAGGAGGGATGGGAGAGATATTTGGTGCAATATGCATTTTAACACAAACCAAATTTGCCCTTCCTGAAACAATATGCAAACTGAAATGCATATTGACTTCTTTCAAAATCCACACTTCTCCCAATTTTGCGATGCCGTTCTCCAACCAAAAAATGTGCACAAGAATGTACAGTGGCACCTTGGTTGTCGAACTGCTTGGCTCCTGAACAAATTGCTTGGCTCCTGAATGCTGCAAACCCGAAAGCAAGTGTTCCGGTTTGCAGACATTTTTTGGAAGCTGAATGTCCGACACAGCTTCTGATTGAGTGCAGGAAGCTCCTGCAGCCAATCGCAAGCCACGCCTTGGTTTTCAAACAGTTCTGGGAGTCAAACGGACTCCTGGAATGGATTAAGTTCGACAACCAAGGTACCACTGTATATGTTAGGTCATAGGAAGCATGCGTTAATGAAAATAACACCAACATGCATTAAGAGGAAATTGATTGCAAAACTATGTACATTATGAGAAATCTGAACTAAAATGCTGACAATTATAAACATATGTTGCAAACTGGTGGCAAATTGAATTTGAGACTGGAAAAATGAGAAATTGAGAGAAACTGAGATTACCAGATTCAGTAATTCCTGGCAGTGTCAGGGCTGGAGTCAGACGCAGGCCAGAAAGCAAAAAGCAGAGCTGGTCAGTGAAGTTAACTCTTTATTAAAGAAATGGCATACAACTCAACAACCCTTCCCAGTAAGTCCTGCCTCTACAGAGCCATTGTCAGAGCAGTCCTTTCACCTACTTCTGCCAGCTGCTTCCCAAGCAGTCTCAAACTCTGACCAGGGTACCTCTAATCTCTGTCCTGCTCTATGCAACACTGTGTGTGTCCTTGGAGAGGCAGGCTCCCTGGATTCTTGAAACCACCCCCTCTGCTTCAGCCTTGGAGTCTGAACTGCTCCCTGTCACAAGCTCTTCCTGTTCACTAAATCCTGTTGTCCCTTCAGCATCCAACAACTGCTCCCACTCTTCTCCCTCTGACCTCTCCTTGGTGTCCCACCACCATTCGCCTGGCTCTGAGCCTTCCTTCTCTGGGGGTTCCCTTGGGGGTTCCCCAACTGGTGCCTCCCACGACTCCTAATCATCCATCCAGTCCCTGGCAGATTGCAAGGAGGGTTGGCAATGTTGGAGGTTTTGTCCTTTAGATCCCCAACCGCAGATGCTTCTGCAGATATGTCCATTCTTGCCACAAGCTCTGGGAGTGGCTGTTCTCCAGTACTTCCTGACACATTGTAAATTGCAGCTTTCAGGATGTATTGACATGGAGGCCTCCACTACTACAAGGTCTCACCAAAAGTGACATTCCTCATTGCAAGGGTGGGTTTGATATATGGAAGGAATGTTCTGGCACAGAACTGAGCCCATTAGCAACCGAGCCCAGCCTTTGCCTTGAACAAAGGGGCAATAAAAGAATGTGGAAATGCACTGCGGTTTTCATTGGGGGGTCGGGGGGTGGCATTGTTTTGCTTAGTGAATTCAGTCCGCCAACAATCAACTTGTTGCCATTTTAATTCTACCTTGGTTTGAATCTGCTGAACACCATGGTTTTCTGGAAACTTCAAAGTGACTTAAAGCTACTTTGAAATGAATGGGCATTGTTAACAAGTCCTGTAAGCAAATATCCCAAAGCAGCATTCCCCAACCTGGAGCTCTGCATCTGTTTTGGACTACAAATTCCATCACCCCTGACCATTGGCAATGCTGGCTTGAACTAGTGGAAGTTGTAGTGTCAGGATCTGGAAGGCTGTTTTAATGGATTGAATATTATTAGAGAGTTGTGGCTTTAAATGTGGGCACTGAGAATAGACACTTTTATCTATATAAAAGACAAATGAAGGTGTTAGCTAAATGATAGTTTCTCGCGTAATTTAATTATACAAAGAAATGATCTTCTCCCTTTTGTTGTTTGCAGGATCACTGCATTCAGATTTGAAACTGCCTTGCTATAAATCTGACTTTAATATTGGAGCAAGTGCACCTTCTGCATAGCTACCCAGATAATTCAAAAGCCTATCTCTTCAAAGTCATTGAGGCTGTCACCACTGGTTGACAAATGTTCAGATCTGCCTTTAACGGAAGGGCGGCATGATATGTGCCACCCCGAGAAGATAGCCAAACATTCGGGAAGGTCAACAGAGGCATCTGGGTTTTGCTTGTGAAGTTTTAAGTGGATAGAGATAGAACTCAAACAGATGTCTTCAGAAACTCAGCAGGGACTGAGCAATGCGAGAGACAAAAGAAAGCATTATGTCCTAACAATGGCGTTGCTCCAGCTGAGCTCCTCTTTCCTCCTTCCTGGCAACAGCATTTTCCCTTACGGCGGCTGCTTGTGGCCAATAGTCTCTGAGTCCTTTGTTCCTGCACTCTTAATGCACGCCGAGTTCTGGGAGAAGGAGGGTCAGAAATACTTTCCAGTGGCAATGTGTTGGCTGGCTGCTCTGCTTCTGTCTGCCCTCCTTCTCCTCCTAACACTTCCCAACTCTTCTGTTCGTCTGTCTCTGAGCTGTGACCTTCCTCAAGCCCCTGCTTTAAATCGATGCTGCTTTCCTCTTCCACTGCAGTGTCAGGAGGGTTCTCCCCCATTCCTCTTCCCCCATCTTGTCCCCTTTAATCCAGTCCCTGACACTTAATCTATTGTGCTGGGCCCAGGGGTTAACCCAAGCAATGCGGTCCAGGTCCAGTCCCGAATCCAGGGGTTCCATGAGGCGTCCGTCCAACAGGGCCAAGGCAGGTCACAAGACAGGAAACCAGGCTAGGTCAGGCACAGGGTCTCAGGCAGGTTCAAGCAATGTTGCTCCCGCAACCTGGGGCGGGGTCCGACAGCCTTTTATCTCTGCTGGTAGGTCGGTGATCCCCTGGTGACTCACCTCCCTGTCTCGCCCAAAGGCGAGCACTCCTCCTGCGAGTGCTCAGGTCTCTCCTTCTCTCAGACCTCAGTCTCTGCAGCTCGGGAGATGTCAGTGGGTTACTAGACCCAGAGGCCGCCTCAGCCTCCCCTGACCCAACTGGTAGTGGAGCAGCTGTAAGTGATGGCCCAGCTGAAGGCAACAAGGTCATCCCCACCTCTGGAGCCAGGGCAGGCTCAGGCCCCTGACTCGGCCCAGCTGGTGCTTGTTGCAGGGGAACCTGTGCAGACTGGGGCTCTTCAGAATCAGGCCCCAGACTTGGTTCAGCTGCCGCCTGAGGCAGATGATCCGGCGCGGACTGAGACTCCTCTGGTTCCGAGTCCGAACCCGAGTCCCAGGACATCACATCTATTAAACAGCAAGAAACATGGGGTGAAATCTTAGGGGGCAATCCTATTGCAAGATCCACAGGGATGAGCAATTTTGGATGCTGTGCATCTCTGGTTTTATCCCAGCTCAGCAAGGAAAACCCCAGCTCAGACAAAGACAGACTTGGCACAGCTTATTCACCCTGGCTCCAATGTATTCTGGTATCATGGCAAAACCATGTTTTCCTTCTGCCAGGCTGAAGTGCAGCAGTAACAGCCTTGCCGCTGAAAGGCAGTGTAGAAATGGTTCAGTAAAGATAATAAATAACTAAGCAGAATGATGCCAGTCTATAAATAAATAAATAAATTGGGAGTTCACCTAGAAAGGATTCTCTTTCAAAAACTGATCTAAATGGTTTCAAACTAGGTCTGACCATAAGTGAGGCCTTCGTGCTCAGAAGATATGCCCCAGATACGTTGCTTTAAATTCATAGTTAAATTTAGATATTGAAAGAAGGTAAAACTCCGAATTTGAATGAACAAAGGAGACCCTGGGCTCTGAGGCAAGACCTTTGCCTTCTACAGAAGTGTGGAGGGGGGAAGATAGCATTTGGGCATTAAAGTCTTCAAACTTTGCCAAAGTTTCAACCTGTTCCACTGCACTAATTTTGTTAAGGAATTTAAGGCTGTAATCCAATGAGGCTTACCAGGGAGTAAACCCCATTGAACATAGTGGCACTTGGCACCCAAGGAAACCTGCAGACCGCATTGTAAGCAGGAGGAGAAACTGGATTCCTGTTTGCAAACTAATATGCAAACTGAAGCACGACCATCCTTCAAAATTCACACTTCAAAATTTAAATTTTGCCATGCTGATCTCCATCCAAGTAATGTGTACAAAAATGAGTGCACTGGGGCAAAGTGTGCATGGAAATGCACATCTTCCAGAAAATAAGATACGAGAATGCATTATGCTGTGACAAAAATGTGTACGTTAAGCACAATTGCATAGAAGAAATCTGCACTAAAAAGTTGATGAACTTCCATGAGGACAATGCTATATTTTGCTGAAATTGGCTCAACATTGGTTTGAATGTTGATGTTTTGATATTTTTTTTTATTTTTTTGGTGGGGGGAGAGATATATTTATACACTTCCCTAGTAACCTTTGGAGTGAAGGACAGTTTTAAAAAATGCATTGGTGGAGCCAATCGAGTGCTTTTGCGCATAAAGCATTTAAAAATCATATTGTTAGAAAAGCATTGTTTAATGTTTGGATAAGATATAAGGATTTGTTAGGGAAAAAAAACCCCAAGATCGTTGTCACCAATGGAAGCGAAGGCACAGAAAAAACTCAATATGGAGGCCAAATGGCCGAAATATTGGGAAATTCTGGAACAAGATGGAGAGAGAATAAAATTGCAGAGCTTTGAAAAATTGAAAAACAAAGTGAGAGATTGGCTCCATTATTATCAAATAATGGAGGCATACAAACTGGACAAAAAGTTGGTTTCCAGGTGGCAAAATCAAAATTGGAAACAGAATTGTTAGATCCAAAAACCAAGAATTTGTCAAGAATGTATAACTTGCTGTTGAAATGGAACACTCAGGATGAAATGGTGAAATCAGCTATGATTAAATGGGCACAAGATGTTGGACATAACATAATGATGGCTGACTGGAAATGGTTATGGACCACAGGTATGAAATTTACGGCATGTAATGCCCTAAGAGAAAATTTAATGAAAATGATTTACAGGTGGTACATGACACCAGTTAAGCTTGAAAAAAAATCTATCATTTGCCCGATAATAAATGTTGGAAATGTAATGAGACTGAAGGTACATTCTTTCACCTTTGGTGGACGTGCCCAAGGATTAAGACATTCTGGGAGATGATATATAATGAAATGAAAAAGGTTTTTAAATATACATTCCTTAAGAAACCAGAGGCCTTTCTCCTGGGCATGGTCGGCCAATTGGTGTTAAAGAAGGATAGAACTTTTTAAATGTATGCAACAACAGCAGCAAGAATACTCATCGCGAAATATTGGAAGACACAAGATTTACCCACCAGGGAAGAATGGCAGATGAAGTTGATGGACTACATGGATTTGGCGGAAATGACTGGCAGAATCTGAGACCAGGGGGAAGAGTTGGTGGAAGAAGACTAGAAAAAGTTTAAAGACTATTTACAGAAATACTGTAAAATTAATGAATGTTAGAAAAATGTTGGAATGAAGTTATACGGCTTTAGTGGAAATGTTACAAGGAATTAAGTATAAATAGATTAATAGAGCTTTAAAGGGAAAAATATAGTTAGAATGTGTTAAGACAATTATAGGATAGAAAACAGAGGAAGATGGAAAGGAATTGCTGAAACAATTAACAGAAGTGGAATACAAAAAGGGAGGTGTGAGGAGGTCGAGGAAATAAGGGAAAGAAAGATAAGATGTTGAAATTGGATTGTGTTTTAAATGGTTTTTGTTTTGTTTTTTGTTTTGTTTGTTTTTTGTATTGTATTGTATGTTTTTTCTTTTTTGGTGTTTTGTAGTGTTGTGTTTAATTTGTTGGAAAACTAATAAATATTAATTTTTTAAAAAATCGAGTGCTTTTGCAGTTTTGAGCTACTCCTGCAGAGGATGCATTCACATACTTATCTACTCAGAAGTAGACCCACTGAGTCCAATGGGACTAACTTCGCCAGTTAAGCATGTTCAGGACTGCAACCTTAGCTGCAGGAATTCCCATCTATTACTGCTTCAATTTCTGGTTGTCGGGCCGTGAATGGTGTTGCTTATGTAGACAAAACAGCATCATCCATGCGCAAGAGGGTGATACCAGCAGGCTTGGGGAAACCACCAAGGTCTGCATAAACATGGAAAATCTTAATGGAGAACAGAAAATCAACAGAAAAGAGTAATGGATGGGAGCAGTCCACACTGAAATATTTTGATGATGATGATGTTGCTGTTTATTAATTTATATGCCAAAATGACATCTATGTGGTTTACAGCTATAAAATCAATATCTAATACACAGCAACCTGGTATGCCCCGCGGAGGACCTTAAAGTCCCCAAATGACAACATTTTGGAGGTCCCAAGTCACAAGGTGGTTAGATTGGTCTCAACTAGGGCCAGGGCCTTTTCAGTACTGGCCCCGACTTGCTGGAACGCTCTGTCACAAGAGACGAGGGCCCTGCGGGACTTGACATCTTTCCGCAGGGCCTGCAAGACAGAGCTGTCCCACCTGGCCTTTGGTTTGGACTCAGTCTGACCCTTATGTTACCCTCCCCTTATGGTTTTGATCTATGGGCTATTATTAAAATGAGGCTGCATTTTAAATTGTATCTTTAACCTGTATTTTAAATCCCCCTCATTATGCTTTTATTGTAATTTTACTGGTGTTAGCCGCCCTGAGCCTGGCTCTGGCCAGGGAGGGCGGGGTATAAATAAATTATTATTATTATAATATTATTAACAAATCCGCTGTTGTGTTAAAACACTCTTCATTAAAATAGACAATAAAGCATTCAATTAAAAAGAATAACAAAACAATCACAAAATAAAATATAATAAATCCAGTAGAAACAATAAAACCAGAAGTTCGGTTCAAGGAAATGCTTACTTCAATGGGTTGTGTCTTCAGGAACCAGCGGAATGCCAGTACTGATGAAGCCTCTCGTATTTCAACAGGGAGGAGCATTACAAAACACTGGTGCCAACAGTGAAAAAGCCCTGCTTGTCTGATCTTATTAGCAATAAAGGAGAGCATCTGAGCAATGTCCTCGCAGGGTTCCTGCAGCTACCATGTCCAGCCAGTGTTTTATCCAAGAAAACTTCCAGAAGATTAAACTGTGTGCATCTGATCTTATTAATTCTTGACAGCATAGTCTGTTACTCTCTAATCAGCATTATCTTTCATAGAAGTTTCACCTCCTGCACCCCCAGTCTTTTTCCTTCAAGGGGTACACCACAGTTTTCTCTAGCGCCATAGTTCGATAATCACAATCAATAGCTAAAATCAATGGGCCTATTGTTTGTGGCTGCAAGACAGCTAATTAAAATTTATCCAAAAGGCCATTGTTTTCCTTTAAAAAAGCAGTATTTGCTGAGAAGTGGCTTTGTGCTGCTACAGTTCAACTATACTAAACACCAACATATACTGGCCTGGTCCACTGGGATAACAGCTTTGGGACTTAGGCTGGATCCTAAGCCTTCTTAGCTCAGTCAAGAGACCTGCCAGCCTGGTGCAGAACACTATTTTAAAAGGCTTGTTTTCCCTTTGCCAGGCTTAGACGGAAAAGCATTCTCTCTGCTCAACAGGTTTTTATCTTGTGCAGCTTAACTCCAGCTTAACTTCCACAGCTGTGCCTCATGCTCACTTTTTGGGGGCATAGGATCTCTCCCTTGCAGTGCTGTTCTCTTGACTTCACTGAACAGGCATAATTTAGAGCTGTGTGTGAACTCCTTTTGGTTAATATAGTCTCTAGTCAACTCTAGAGGGTTGATTTCACGGCTTGGAAATATATGTTGCCAGTCACCCTTGGCTTTCAGGACAGGTTAACAACCTTGGGGATTTATTAACGCTTATGGCAGAGCAATAGAACATAGAGAGCCCTCTTGCAGGGATGGTAGCCACAGGCAGCCTAACAGATCCCAACTTCCCATAAGCAAGTGCATCATTTGTACCTGCAACAATTTACACGCGCATAGGATCATGACCTAGGGATGCGGGTGGCGCTGTGGGTTAAACCACAGAGCCTAGGACTTGCCGATCAGAAGGTTGGTGGTTCGAATCCCCGCGACGGGGTGAGCTCCCGTTGCTCGGTCCCTGCTCTTGCCAACCTAGCAGTTTGAAAGCACATCAAAGTGCAAGTAGATAAATAGGTACTGCTGCGGAGGGAAGGTAAACAGCGTTTCTGTGTGCTGCTCTGGTTCGCCAGAGGCGGCTTAGTCATGCTGGCCACATGACCCAGAAGCTGTACGCCGGCTCCCTCGGCCAGTAAAGCAAGATGAGCGCCACAACCCCAGAGTCGGTCACGACTGGACCTAATGGTCAGGGGTCCTTTACTTTTAGGATCATGACCTGTGGTTATCGACATGAAAGATTTGCTGCACGGTGGGACGCGGGTGGCGCTGTGGGTAAAACCTCAGCGCCTAGGGCTTGCCGATCGCATGGTCGGCGGTTCGAATCCCCGCAGCGGGGTGAGCTCCCGCCGTTCGGTCCTAGCTCCTGCCCACCTAGCAGTTCGAAAGCACCCCTAAGTGCAAGTAGATAAATAGGTACCGCTTTCTAGCGGGAAGGTAAACGGCATTTCCGTGTGCTGCGCTGGTGCTGGCTCGCCAGAGCAGCTTCGTCACGCTGGCCACGTGACCCGGAAGTGTCTCCGGACAGCGCTGGCCCCCTGCCTCTTAAGTGAGATGGGCACACAACCCTAGAGTCGGACACAACTGGCCCGTACGGGCAGGGGTACCTAATGACACAGCACTACTGACTTGTGATGTATTTTGTGTTTGTTTTACGAAAACAAATCTACTGTTGGTTTTCTGTTGTTCACCACCTTGATATGTCTTCTCAGTGTTGGCAGTACAGACATCTTTGCAAATAAAAAATTTGCATGTTCGCAGTGTATGGGGTGGATTCAACACTATGGTGATAGGTGACGTGTATGTGTTGTTTTCTGATAGTTCCCTGTTTTTAAATCCAGGGATTGCTCCAAGTTTGAGGGAAACATCAGCTCTGATGAGCTGTCTCCTATGCCTGGGATGGGCTCATAGCTGCGGTCTAGCTATGAACTGCCATTTAAAATTTCCCACAATGCCTCTGGCATAGCACTACTCCAGAGAACTATGGAAAAATATAAATTGTAGCTTGCAGACTCAGGGAAAGCATTGATGTCAGAGGGTCCTGCCAGGACCCTGGCAGCTGCCTGAGAGTGCCAGGTGTAGGCAACAGACTTGGGTAAGTTGCTGGTGTCCATGTTGTTGTTGTTGCTGCTGCCGGCCTCTATATGTCTCAAGAGAGAATGGAGTATGCCTCTTCTCTGTGGCACAAGCCTGGGCAGTATATATGGAGGTCCTGGGCTCCCCAGGCAACAAGACTGATGTGGGCCTAGAGAAAGCAGAGCAATATGTTTAGCACCAGCTTGGTTGCAAGTGTTGCCAGAAGGAGACATACAAGGCACCATCCAACTATCTTACACTGGATTGGTGTAGGGTTTCAGCCTGGACACTGAGGTCCAGCTCCAAGGGCCTTCAGGTGGTTCCCTCCCTTAGAGAAGTGAAGTTACAGGGAACCAGGCAGAGGGCCTTCTCAGCAGTGGCACCCACCCTGTGGAACACCCTCCCATCAGATGTTAAGGAGATAAAAAACTACACCTTTTAGAAGACATCTGTAGGCAGCCATGTATCAGGACGTTTTTTAATGTCTGATGTTTTATTATTATTTTTAATGTGTTGGAAGCTGCCCAGAGTGGCTGGGGCAACCCAGCCAGATGGGCGAGGTATAAATAATAAAATTATTATTGTTGTTATTTACTCCTTAGCCAATCACTGCAGATGGTGACAGCAGTCACGAAATTAAAAAAGGCCTGCTTCTTGGGAGAAAAGCAATGACAAACCTAGGCAGCATCTTAAAAAGCAGAGACATCACCTTGCCAACAAAGGTCCGTATAGTTAAAGCTATGGTTTTCCCAGTAGTGATGTATGGAAGTGAGAGCTGGACCATAAAGAAGACTGATCGCCGAAGAATGGATGCTTTTGAATTCTGGTGCTGGAGGAGACTCTTGGGAGTCCCATGGACTGCAAGAAGATCAAACCTATACATTCTGAAGGAAATCAGCCCTGAGTGCTCACTGGAAGGACAGATTCTGAAGCTGAAGCTCCAATACTTTGGCCACCTCATGAGAGGAGAAGACTCCCTGGAAAAGAGCCTGATGTTGGGAAAGATGGAGGGCACAAGGAGAAGGGGATGACAGAGGACGAGATGGTTGGACAGTGTTCTCGAAGCTACCAGCATGAGTTTGACCAACCTGTGGGAAGCAGTGGAAGACAGGAGTGCCTGGCGTGCTCTGGTCCATGGGGTCACGAAGAGTCGGACATGACTAAATGACTAAACAACAACTCCTTAGCTTTTTCTTCTCCCAAAGATGTCCCACAAGGCAGAGGGCATCAATGCGCTAAGCAAAATTACCAGCGTTACCCACACATTCCCTTATCCTGCACTCTTTTGATTTTTCTTCTGTGAGAACAGGGTGCTGGATTAGATTGGCCCATTGGCCTGATCGTACAGGCTCTTCTTCTGTTCTTACAAACACCATGGAGACTACTTCTTCTTCTTCCTGCTAGATAATAAGGTTAATGAGAAGAGAATCGAGGCGGAGCTGCTTTTGCTGCATGCTAACGGAACTAAATGACAGCAATGAAGAAACAGATGCTTTGGATGCCAGCCGAGGAGTTGATCAGCAGAAGCTGAATATTTATTAACGAGCGGTTTTTAGTGGCTGTACCTGGCGGGGCGCACCCCCCCACCGGGCGCCACTCGACAAGCCATCGGTTGCGAGCACCATGCATGCAAATCACTTGATGGATGGAACGGAACAAGCCTGCTTCTCCTTAGTCTCCTGTGGGTTGTCATGCGCTGGGGCACCCAGATCTGTTTATGGAAGCAAAGCCGGATTCTCTGCTACGCAACCATAGGAAGCATTTAATTAAAACCACTGTTGGGGTCTTTGAGAGTAAGAAAAGCTGACTGGAAAAATCAGAGGAGCCCCAAATCGAAAAAATATTTAGAGAATGGAGACTATTCAAAGAATATATAAGATTATATTGTAAAAAATGATGTTATCCTAGCAGAACCGAATGATACTTGTTTATAATAAGCAAATGGAATAAAAATACTAAAAAATATATACAGGAAAAGTTATAAAACAAACTGTGTGATAAAATTAAGACAATAGAAAAAGTACAACGAGAATGATTGGAAGTTTCTTTCAGAAGACTTCATTAGAAAAGACAGGATGTTATAGCCAATGTTCATCTCTTATTGTTAACTCTTCTTTGCTTTTTCATTTTCATTTTCTTTATCTTTTTTCTTCTATATTTTTGTGTTTAATTTTGCTGTAACTATTTGTAATATATATGTAAGATGATATTTTAAATCAAGAAAGACTTTTTTAAAAAAGAAATGAGATTAAGAAACAAAAGGTCTTGTCTCTCATTCTCTCCATCTCCAAAAAAAGTCTTCCCTGCCCATATATCTTCAAGCATCATTTGACAGATTCGGGGGCAGGTACTTATCCGGACATGAGGAGCTCGCTCTGAGGGAATGCAGAATATGAGCGGCATTTTATTCACACCAGCTAAAGGAGCGGCTGTGCATAATTAAGACTCACCAGACCCATTTCTCCTCCTCCTCCTTTTTAAAGCCCATCACATCCTAAAGTTTGCTGCTGGCATTCGCCGCAGGCGCAGCTCACGTTCAGCTTGCCACGCTCACTTATGCGACATATTTTGCCTCTCTTAATTAATTCATGCTGACTGCTGAGTCACCCCTTTCCAGGCCAGCCGCGGCTGGAGCAGTTGCAAAAAGGAGCACTGCAGCCCTCCCCGGTCTGTCTCGCAGAGATTTGTGGCTTTATTTATTGAGGGCCCCAATGCTAATAGTTTACATTTATTAGCAGTTGTACTGTTTTTATTGCAGGCCATGTTGGCAATTTACCGCTGCCATGTATCAGTGCTGCTTCCACTCTCCCGGTAGTTTATTAGCTGCCAGCAGAGCTCATTTATTTTATTTGGATGGCCCCATAACTTTCTCTCACTTTCGCATGGAGGCGGAGAGGGTGGAGCTCTTTTCAAGCCTTCTTTCTCTTTTCCAGATCCAGAGTTCTGCTTTGATTGTTTGCCAGGCCAAGACCTTCCAAGTGACCCTATTTTGCAGAGACAGTCCCAGATTTACAGATGCCATCCTGGTTTCTGATTTGCTTCCTGAATGTCCCGCTCTTCCTTAGAACACCCCTATTTTCTTCGTAGAAATGTTGGAGAGTATGGAGTTACGTGACCCCCCCCCCGAGGCAAGTAGACAAGTAACGATACCAATTTTAGAAGACATCTGAAGGCAGCCCAGTATAGGGAAGGGGTTTTTTATGTTCAATGTGTTATTATGTTTTTATATATGTTGTAAGCCACCCAGAGTAGCTGGGGCAACCCAGTCAGATGGGCGGGGAATAATGATAATAATAATAATAATAATAATAATAATAATAATAATAATAATAATGTAATAGGGCATCCCTATTTCTTAAGGAAATCAGCCCCGAGTGCTCACTGGAAGGACAGATCCTGAAGCTGAGGCTCCAATACTTTGGCCACCTCATGAGAAGAGAAGACTCCCTGGAAAAGACCCTGATGTTGGGAAAGGAGAAGGGGACGACAGAGGACGAGATGGTTGGACGGTGTTCTCGAAGCTACCAGCATGAGTTTGACCAAACTGCGGGAGGCAGTGGAAGACAGGAGTGCCTGGCGTGCTCTGGTCCATGGGGTCACGAAGAGTCAGACATGACTAAACGACTAAACAACAACAACAACAACAATTCCATTGGAGAAATGTTGGAGGGTATGCAGGCTCAGTGTTGAATCTGTGCTAGAGTAGAGTTTCATCATGCAAGGCTGCTCCTGTGACATCTGGGGCACCAGTAGAGCAGTGGTGGGAAGACTTCTCCAGCCTGAGGGCCGCATTCCTTTCTGGGAGACCTTCTGAGGGCCACATGTGGGTGGAGCCGGAGGGAAAGGTAGGTGGAACAGCAGATGTGAATCTTACCTACATACGAGAGACTGGTCTCTACACACAACCAGGCACCTCTCTCTCTCTCTCTTCTTGATCCAGACAAACAAGAGGATTGAGCAATGAGAGCTCAAGGACACATTTCAGCCAGGCAAAAAGAAAAGAACCCCATCCAGGTGTGACCTGGGGAGAGTTCTGAGGGCCACATGAAAAGGCCTGGAGGGCCCCATTTGGCCCCATGCCTGAGGTTTCTCCATCCCTGCTATAGAGCCTCTAAATGCCAGTGTAGACATTGCTAGATGGACCAATGGTTTGGGGGCTCATCCACACTTATCTTTTGCCCCACATTTTCTAGGCACTGGTCTGTGGTTTCATGAGCTGTCTCCAAGTGCTTCCCCCCTTTCTTTTTGCATCATCGCTCTCCCCATGAAAACCCGATCTTTATGGCTGAATCGGAGCAAATGGCAATTCAGGTTCTCTGCAGGTTGCTGTTTGCTCCAATTCAGTGACAGAGAGTGGGGTTTCCTGGGGAGGAAGCGATGGGGCAAAAAGAAACAAACAAACAAAAACCAGCCTTCTGGCCTCGACCTGGAAAGCCCAGACCTGTACCTAGAAATGCAGAGCAAAGGTAGAAGGGGGGATCCTTTGCTCCTATGTGTTTGATTTTGCTGACTGTCTAAGCTGGCCCTTTCATCCTGCCCATCATCCGCCCCTTCCCTTTGATCCCCTCCCTCTCCCTCTCCCTCTTTCCTCTTTTCCATTCCTCAGCTAATCAGACCATACCTTTGAGCTGTAAGGATCTTTCTTTCATTACATCGCTCAGCGGTTCATTTTGTCTGGCTGTGCAGTGGAACAGTAACTGTTTCTAAAATATGCCTCACCTGTAGCCAACACAGTGAGGCTATTAATTAGGGGATAAATGCAGACTGATAAATAAAAGTCTTCATTAGGCACAAAACAATCTTTGGGATGCATCCTTTTGGTCTCTTCTGGAATGTCTGGCAATCACCTGTCCTTAAGAGAATAGTAAGGGAGTCGTTCTGATACGGTACGGGAACAATAGATTGTGTGACTCTGAGCATGTGCAGAAGGCCACTAGGTTGAGACACGGCGGCAGCAAAAACAAACTGAAGATTGTGGGAATACAAAATGTATTTCTAGGCAGGAATGTTGTGCGCATGAATAAGTGAAAGGTTATTCAAAAAGCACTTTGGACATTGTTAAGTTGTGGGTGAACATATCAGATGACATAGCGATTCTTCAAACAGCTCTTGTTTATTCGCAGGCCCAGAATAGAACTGAACTGAAGGTTTCAGCCAATCTGCTCCAGTACAAAGCAACAGTAACAACTTTCTGTAACTATCCAATCACTGAATGTCACTTTCAATTCCTTATTTGCATATGTGGACCTGAGTGAAAACTATCTACAGAATCCCCCTGCAGGCCCAGGGTGAGAACTTCAGTACATAACAAACATTAAAAACACAGCAGTGGGATTGGCAGCAAAATGTTGCAGTCTATCCACACCTTGGGATGTTTGGGGTGTTAGGTGCTCCTTTTGGGGTAATTTGTCCACCTTTGGTCCCCACCCTGCCCTCAGCTCTCACCTGTGGCTCCTAGAAGTTGTCAGCAGACGACAGCAGCCACATCTCGGGAACGGCTTCCACTGGCCGGCTAAACCGGATTAGGATAGCTGATGGGTCTCAAACCCTCGCTGACTTTGGGGCTTCCCCTGCAGGCAAAGACAAGCTTTGGTGGATGGAGCAGGTGAGACCAATAATGCAGAAATGGGGCTAACCGAATTCAAGATTGGGGGAAAAAATTAACAAGAAGTTTGGAGAACCGTTCTCCAAATCTTAAACCCAAAGATGGAGGGAGAAAGCTTGCGAGGAACGAAACATCAAAGACCAACCCTCATCCCTGATCTTCTTTAGCAGAACAGTGAGACAATTGCATTTGATCCTCCGGTTTCAGCGGCACTCCTGAAACTTGAAATGGAGAATATGGAATGATGGTCACTGCCCTGTCTTTCCTTTCATTTAAGAGAACATACACTTCACATTTGCAATTCTCTATGAATAATCCTTCCGGGTTCTGCTATAAGTCTAATGATCTTAAAGTCGTTCTCACCCCTGACGCTTAATGATTTCTCATCTGATGTGAACACGGCAGAATTTTAAAAGCTTGATGAGGAAAATTAAGGTTGGTGGGGTTTTCTAGGGTTTTTTTTTTTTTTTTTTTTTTGAAGGAGAAAATATATTAGAGTTCTGCACCGGATGGCATCTTCAAAGCAATAAGACCTGACGCATTGAGCCTTTGACAGCTGCTGAAGGGCAATAAAGACTCTCTTCTATAGATCATCTGTATGGCACAGAGAGAAGGGAATGTCAGGATAGCTCTGAGATTTATCTGTCCACTTCCAAGGATTTTCTTTTTTGACTGGGGTGCGGGGTGGGGGGCAATGCTGCAAGAAGCTGCTTCAGCAGAGCAGTCCTGCCAGGGAGCAGTGGGGTGAGGTGGGGCAGAGCAGCAGATTCACTGCCACGCTTTCTGGCCAAGGGAGCAGGCTTTCCGGGTCATGTGGTCAGCATGACTAAACCACTTCTGGCACAATGGAAACACCATGATGGAAGCCAGAGCGCACGGGAACACTGTTTACCTTCCTGCTGCAGTGGTACCTATTTATCTACATGGACTGGTATGCTTTCGAACTGCTAGGTTGGCAGGAACTGGGGCAGAGCAATGGGAGCTCACCCTGTCGTGGGGATTTGAAACGCCAACCTTCCGATCAGCAAGCCCAAGAGGCTCAGTGGTTTACACCACAGCACCACCCACTATGTATATGTGTGACAATAGCAGCCCCATGTGGAGGTAAAGGGTGGTAAAGGTGGAGCACCTCTGCTCTATTGGCTTCTGACCATAGCACATCCCTGGTGCTTACTGAAGGATGAAGGGCAAGGCATAGGGGTGGGTCTCGTTTTCTGCTGCATCAGCTCCAGGCTGGTGCAGCTAAGAACCCTTTCAAGATGCATGTGGGTTTGGATCCGCCCCCCATGGGCCTGTGTTGGTGATGGTCCAAGTATACCTGAAGAAGTGTCTCCACCCTCACCCTCATTGTTCAGCCCGGACAATGAGGTCCATCTCTGAGGGCCTTCTAGCAGTTCCCTCACTGTGAGGTTACAGGCAGAGGGCCTTCTCGGTGGTGGCACTCACCTAATGAACGATTTCCTGGAAAAGCATTGTCTTCAGTAAGTGGGACTTGTTTGTATTATCACTTCTATGCCATTTTTTCAGCTTCCATCAAATAACCCTGGGAACTGTATGCCGGGCCATTCTGCAATAGAATTCCCTTTCTTGTGCAACTACAGATCCCACAATCCTTTGGAAGGGCAGCCTGTTAACTCAAGTTTACTCTGTCCTGCAGAATCATAGAATCATAGGATCATAGAGTTGGAAGAGACCACAAGGGCCATCGAGTCCAACCCCCTGCCAAAAGGATGTCACATGGAGGAGGGAGAAAGGTTGTTTTCTGCTCCATGTCACATGGAGGAGGGAGAAAGGTTGTTTTCTGCTGCTCCGGAGAAGCGGACACGGAGCAATGGATCCAAACTACAAGAAAGAAGATTCCACCTAAACATTAGGAAGAACTTCCTGACAGTGAGAGCTGTTCGACAGTGGAATTTGCTGCCAAGGAGTGTGGTGGAGTCTCCTACTTTGGAGGTCTTTAAGCAGAGGCTTGACAACCATATGTCAGGAGTGCTCTGATGGTGTTTCCTGCTTGGCAGGGGGTTGGACTCGATGGCCCTTGTGGTCTCTTCCAACTCTATGATTCTATGATTCTATGATTCTAAGCAGGAAACACCATCAGAGCACTCCTGACATATGGTTGTCAAGCCTCTGCTTAAAGACCTCCAAAGTAGGAGACTCCACCACACTCCTTGGCAGCAAATTCCACTGTCAAACAGCTCTTACTGTCAGGAAGTTCTTCCTAATGTTTAGGTGGAATCTTCTTTCTTGTAGTTTGGATCCATTGCTCCGTGTCCGCTTCTCTGGAGCAGCAGAAAACAACCTTTCTCCCTCCTCTATGTGACATCCTTTTATATATTTGAACATGGCTATCATATCACCCCTTAACCTCCTCTTCTCCAGGCTAAACATGCCCAGCTCCCTTAGCCGTTCCTCATAAGGCATCGTTTCCAGGCCTTTGACCATTTTGGTTGCCCTCCTCTGGACACGTTCCAGTTTGTCAGTGTCCTTCTTGAATTGTGGTGCCCAGAACTGGACACAGTACTCCAGGTGAGGTATTTGTGCCTCTCATTTTTTTTGCCCAAGTGCAATACTTTACATTTCTTCCTGTTAAAGTTCATCTTGTTTTTACGAAGGAACACTGATGGCTTGGGAGAAAAGTCTAGCCAGTTCAGCATCCTGCTAAATGCCCTCAGAGTCAGCTTTCCTCATTCCCTTTGGATGCTGTCGAAGTACAGCTCCCATCAGCCCCAATCAGCACGTCCAATAGTTGGAGAGTATGGGAGTTGTAGTCTGGAGGGCGCCACGTTGGGGATGGCCGCCCTATGTCATAGGAAATGACAGGCTAAGATGCAGCCTACTGTTGTTGATGATCTCAGTGTCAGAGGAAAATCCAGCTAGGCTTCGCTTGGACAATTCAGGCCCCTGCCTTGTTTGCCTCCACTGAGACTCTTTGCCGAGTCCCGAGACATTTCCTATTAGTTATTAAAAGAAGTGACATAAGGAAGCTAATGAAAGAAATGAAGGATTATTCGCCTTAGCAGGAGCAGCTGTTCCCTTTTCATGGACACTTAATCCTCAGTAGCCTAAGCTCCTTGTGCTTTTCTGCGTTCAAGGAGTGTGATTTGTGTGCTTCGGATATGGGAGGCTTGAAAGGTAGTGAGAATGTGTGCATGTTGTGTGTTTTGTGTGTGAACCAACCCAATTCCAGTCTTCCCATCACTAAAATACGACGCCTTCCATTTAGGAAATGGGGAAACGTGAAATTTGCTGGCCATGCATATGAGCGGCAGTGTGGTGCAGTGGTTAGAGTGTTCAAACTAGGACCTGGGAGAGCAGGGTTCGAATCACCGCTCGGCTATGAAGTTCACTGGGTGACCTTGGGCCAGTCACTATCTCTCAGCCTAACTTACCTCATCTGGCTGTTGAGGGGAATTAAATGCGTACGGGGAGAATCTTGTCTGCCACTTAGAGCAAAAGGTGAGATATGAATGCAAGAAACAAACAAACAAAATGTTGAGGTACATTATTAGAAAACGTTTGGCTGCTAGATAGTGGGTGGGTGAATCTGTCAGGGTTGGTTTCTCTCAGCTTCTCCCAGTTGAAGTTTTCCACATTTCCACCTCTCCAAAGAATCCTGGGTACTGTAGTTCGTTAAAGGTACAGTGGTACCTCAGGTTAAGAACATAATTTGTTCTGGAGGTCTGTTCTTAACCTGAGGTACCACTTTAGCTAATGGGGCCTCCTGCCACCGCCCCGCCGCCACACAATTTTTGTTCTCATCCTGAAGCAAAGTTCTTAACCCAAGGTACTATTTCTGGGTTAGCGGAGTCTGTAACCTGAAGCGTCTGTAACCCGAGGTACCACTGTACTGGGAACTGTAGCTTTGTGATGGGTCCCAGGACTGTTGGGAATTTGTGTGTGTGTGCACATGCTTTAAGTGCATTGTGTGTACATGTACACCTCAGTCAGGCTCTCTCCCGAGTCCTACCAAGAGATGCCAAGCATTGAACCTGTGACCTTCTACAATCACAGACCCTCCATGTGTCTCTATTTTCCAGGGATGTTGCTGATTTACAGAAGCCGTCCCCATTTCTGATTTGCTCCCAGAATGTTCCACTTTCCCTTAGGATGTCCCTGTTTTCATCAGAGAAATGTTGGAGGGCATGGAGTTATCCGACCCCCGAGCCATCTGAAGGCAATCCTGTATAGTGAATTTTAAAAAAATGTTTTACAGTGGTACCTCAGATTACATACACTTCAGGTTACAGACGCTTCAGGTTACAGACGCTGCTAACCCAGAAATAGTACCTCAGGTTAAGAACTTTGCTTCAGGATGAGAACAGAAATTGCGCTCCGTCAGCGCGGCGGCAGCAGGAGGCCCCATTAGCTAAAGTGGTGCTTCAGGTTAAGAACAGTTTCAGGTTAAGAATGGACCTCTAGAACGAATTAAGTATTTAATCCGAGGTACCACTGTGTTATGTTTTTATATATATTGGAAGCTACCCAGAGTGTCCGGGGCAGCCCAGTAAGATGTGTGGGGTATAAATAGTAAAATTATCATTATAGAATGGGACGTCCCTATTTTCATTGGATAAATGTTGCGGGGCATGCAACCAAAGCAGATTCTCTTCCACTGAGCCATGGCCCATTCCTAAATCTGCAAGCTTTTCATCCTGAAATGAGTCATTCAATGTAATGGAGCTTTCTATACTTACCCTCAAATTAGGGTGACCTTTCTGTGTCTGTGCCGCATCCTCCCTGTGTTTGGAGGGTAATTAGGAAAGAGCTTGAAAACACCACTTGAAGGACTGAATGGTTGTTCCGTGGGAAACAGCAAGGAGCCGAGGTGCAGGGGCAACCCTGACAAATGAACCCATATTTCACCAAGTGGTGGCACAAAGACGGAGGAGTCAAGGGCATCCGCCGAGCACACAAAGTGATGCTCATGGAATATGGAAGGATAGCGGAGCCTCTTTTCTTCCACGCAGAATCAGGGCCTCTCTCTGCCAAATGAGAAGGGTCTTTAATGAAATGTTGAAATCCCATCTGGAGGATCATAACACAGTGCCTTAAAAGAGCATTCGTCTCCGAGAGCCTGCTGGGATTGTACAAGGTGAGCTCTGCATCAAGGAGGCTTCCTTCGGCCGGGTCTCAATGCTGAGCAATTATTAAAGGTAAAGGTAAAGGGACCCCTGACCATTAGGCCCATTCGTGGCCGACTCTGGGGTTGCGGCGCTCATCTCGCTTTATTGGCCGAGGGAGCCGGTATACAGCTTCTGGGTCATGTGGCCAGCATGACTAAGCAGCTTCTGGCGAACCAGAGCAGCGCATGGAAATGTCGTTTACCTTCCTGCCAGAGCGGTTCCTATTTATCTACTTGCACTTTGACGTGCTTTCAAACTGCTAGGTTGGCAAGAGCTGGGACAGAGCAGCGGGAGCTCACCCCATTGTGGGGATTCAAAACTGCCAACCTTCTGATCAGCAAGTCCTAGGCTCTGCGGTTTAACCCACAGCGCCACCCGAGGCTTCAAATGTGCCCTGTTGTGGTTGTGCTGGAAAATGACACCAGAGCTGATTATTTCAGAGGCACAGCTTAAAGGATGATTCTAGCTAGCACAAGGGCGGTGGCAGGGGGGGGGGAGAGAGATCAATTTATTTTTTAATTGAGTGTGTCCCAATGTGTTTTGAGCAGCACTAGTCCTGCACTGCTTTTAAAAAACGCTTTACACTTTCTATTTATTTTTAAAATAAAAAAATTCCTTCCAGTAGCACCTTAAAGACCAACTAAGTTAGTTCTTGGTATGAGCTTTCGTGTGCATGCACACTTCTTCAGATACACTGAAACAGAAGTTGCCAGACCCTTCTATATAGTGAGAAGGTGGGGAGGGGTATTACTCAGAAGGGTGGTAGGAATGGGAGATTGGCAGATAGCTGAGATGAGCCTGTTGACGACTCTTAACGACTGCAATAGGTCTTACAGGAAAAGGCAAGGGGTGAGAAGGTGAAAAATGGCTTAGTCATGTATAATGAGATAAGAATCCAATGTCTTTGTTCAGACCAGGTCTCTCCATGGTTTTAAGTTTGGTAATGAGTTGCAATTCAGCAGCTCATCTCAGCTATCTGCCAATCTCCCATTCCCACCACCCTTCTGAGTAATACCCCTCCCCACCTTCTCACTATATAGAAGGGTCTGGCAACTTCTGTTTCAGTGTATCTGAAGAAGTGTGCATGCACACGAAAGCTCATACCAAGAACTAACTTAGTTGGTCTTTAAGGTGCTACTGGAAGGAATTTTTTTATTTTGACTATGGCAGACCAACACGGCTACCTATCTGTAACTGGAACCATGGAAGGCACCATATTTATTTTTATTCATTTCTTGCATTGGGGTATATGGGGCATTAGGCGAGTGGTTATACCTCTGGTGGGGGACATGGTCGTGCTCCTTGTGGGGTAGCTTGTCCACAGGTGGTCCCCACCCTGCACTCAGCTCTCACCTGCGGCTCCTAGAAGCTATTGACATGTGACAGCAGCCACACTCTGGGAAATGGCTTAGACTGGCTGGCTAAACTAGGTGAGGATGGCTGGTGGGTCTCTGTTCCTTGGTGAGTAAGGGTATTATAAGAATTTAAGGTCTCAAATATGTAAATTAAATGTACAAGGCAAACATGTACATAAATATATACACCACACGTCTGAAACAGTACACAAAGACAGTCTTGAAACCGTTTTGACTCTCCCAAACTGACCAAATGTTTCTCTGCAAGGAGGGAGGAAATGGAAAAAAACCTCCCCATTGTCTCTGTGCTCACAAATCCTGCCTTAAGGGCACATTTAAGGTGTGACTAGGGTGAGCCTGTGACCTGGCTCAGGAATTACCAGTAAGTATTTATCATTACAAAAGAATGTCCAGGATGCCTGGGTGATCCAAACTGTGACCATTGACAGGTTTTCTGCCAGACAGGATTTTGTATGATATATTGGGGTGGTGGTCTTGGGCTATACCCCTTCTGTGATTTATGTATGATGTTTCTGGGCATAGCTGTCAACTTTTCCCTTTTCTTGCGAGAAATCCTATTTGGAATAAGGGAATTTCCCTTAACAAACGGGAGACATTGACAGCTAAGTTTCTGGGGGTGGTCTTGAGTTTGAAGGTGGGCAATTTCAGAAGTCTATATAAGGGCTGGCACACCTTTGTTCTGGGTCCTCCTCTTTTCTCCTGCATGTGAGGGGAGCACCCTGTTGCAACAGTTTTAATAAAGATCAGGCTTACTAGCTGCTTTGCTTCTCAACATTCTCTGGTTGGCCTCTGTTATTTTCTCCTACTGATAGGGAACCCACTTAAGGACTCTATACCGGCTCTTGGATACCCCATAAGGGAAAAAGGGCAGATTTTGTTTAGAACAAAGGACTTCCCCTACATGTGAAGACAGGTTTGGGTGGATTGAGTGGGCAAGGCCCATAGTGGCTCCAATGGTCAACAAGGTAGTTTCTGCACGTGCTGTAGAAGGAAGTGAGAGGCAGATGGAGCCCGTCAACCTGGTAAGGGAGCCCATCTAGAAGGAAAACTCAGATCCCAATAATAATAATAATAATAATAATAATAATAATAATAATAATAATAATAATAATTTATTATTTGTACCCCGCCCATCTGGCTGGGTTTCCCCAGCCACTCTGGTCGGCTTCCAACAAAGATGAAAAATACACTAAAATGTCACATATTAAAAAACTTCCCTGAACAGGGCTGCCTTCAGATGTCTTCTGAATGTCAGGTAGTTGTTTATCGCTTTGACATCTGATGGGAGGGCGTTCCACAGGGCAGGCGCCACTACCGAGAAGGCCCTCTGCCTGGTTCCCTGTAACTTGGCCTCTCGCAGTGAAGGAGCCGCCAGAAGGCCCTCGGAGCTGGACCTCAGTGTCTGGGCAGAACGATGGGGGTGGAGATGCTCCTTCAGGTATACAGGACCGAGGCCGTTTAGGGCTTTCAAGGTCAGCACCAACACTTTGAATTGTGCTCAGAAACATACTGGGAGCCAATGTAGGTCTTTCAAGACCGGTGTTATATGGTCTTGGCGGCCACTTCCAGTCACCAGTCTAGCTGCCGCATTCTGGATTAATTGCAGTTTCCGGGTCACCTTCAAAGGTAGCCCCACATAGAGCTCATTGCAGTAATCCAAGCGAGAAATAACTAGAGCATGCACCACTCTGGCGAGACAGTCTGCGGGCAGGTAGGGTCTCAGTCTGTGTACCAGATGGAGCTGGTAAACAGCTGCCCTGGACACAGAATTGACCTGCACCTCCATGGACAGCTGTGAGTCCAGAATGACTCCCAGGCTGCGCACCTGGTCCTTCAGGGGCACAGTTACCCCATTCAGGACCAGGGAATCCTCCATACCTGCCCGCCTCCTGTCCCCCAAAAACAGTCTTGTAAGGATTCAACCTCAATCTGTTAGCCGCCATCCATCCTCCAACCGCCTCCAGACACTCACACAGGACCTTCACCGCCTTCACTGGTTCTGATTTAAAGGAGAGGTAGAGGTAGAGCTGCCTTGCAGAATATCTTCAAGAGAAGAAAACTCTAAGGAGTAAACATACACAAATCTGGAGTGGAGGCCCTAAGACGGTTGGATGGCGCCTCATATGGCTCCTTCCAACAACTCCTGCAGCCAAGCTGGTGCCAAATGTATTGCTCTGTTTTCCTTTGTACCACATCAGTGAGACTGAGAGAGAGAGGTCTTGTAATCTGGGCAGCCCCGGACCTCCAGACTCACTTCCCAGGCTTGTGCCCCGGGGAGGTAAAGAAGAAGAAGAAGAATTTGGACTTGATATCCCACCTTTCACTCCCCTTAAGGAGTCTCAAAGCGGCTAACATTCTCCTTTCCCTTCCTCCCCCACAACAAACACGCTGTGAGGTGAGTGAGGCTGAGAGACTTCAGAGAAGTGTGACTGGCCCAAGGTCATCCAGCAGCTGCTTGTGGAGGAGCGGAGACACGAACCCGGTTCACCAGATTACGAATCCACCATTCTTGACCACTACACCATGCTGGCTCCCCTTTCTCATTCCCCTCACTCTGGCATCAGGGAAGCAGGGAAATTTATAAGCTCACAAAGTCATACCTTGACTATCAGCAACAGGGGAGACTGCATCTGATAACAAAATGTTTCACATAGCAGACATTTCACATAGCAGAATGGCTGAGTGGAAGAAAAAGTAATTGGAGCCTTGCCAATGGTTTGTTTAGAGAAATTCCGACCTGGGAAGCCCTGAGTCATAAGTTTAACAGTCCCACTCAGACAAATTAAGCCCATCTGATGAAGCTTTGTTGGGGCAGCAGCAATTATGCATCGGTGTACAAACAAATAATGTAAATGGCAAAGCAATGGGTGTGTCTATTTACGTGGTATTTGCGCATGTTAAAAATGCAACAGCTTTCATTGTAGAGAACCAAGTCCTTACTGTGATGGGAGTCAGTCGGGCTTCATGGTCCCTCTTCAGTGGATTCCTACACATTATCTGTGAAATTGCTCCCAGAGCTGGAAAAGGGATATGCCCTTTTATCTGGACATAACATGAGAAGTTGATGAACATCCACTACAACATATAAAATGAGAAATGGTGAGCTACATAATTCGGAACTAATTTGGCTTTGAGTGTGTGCAGCTGATTTTGAAAGCCGCATTTTAGGTGAATCGCAGATTCACAGCCTTCCGCATCCCTGTAAATAATTTCATTAAAAATAGAACTTATTATTCCCTAGGTAACATTGCCTTCACTTGAAATAGGATGATGAAGAAGATTTTGCTGCTTTTTCCAAACAGCAAACTGGATTTATGACCCTACTGTAAATGTTGCCACAATCAGACGCACTATTGTTTTCCAGAAGCGCTAAGAATAGGACACAGGCATCCATTAAATCTAAATTTTTAATGGCACGCCGTGTGTTTTTCCTCCATTTAATGATCACTTCTGCTCTGCTGCCAGATTTCTCCATTGCTTGCTGGCTGGCTGGTCACCTATTCAACTTTTCTAATGGGTACCATTTGTCTGAGTGGGGCTGTTAAACTCAGACTCAAGGCTTCCCAGGTCGGAATTTCTCTAAACAAATCATTTGCAAGAATCCAGCTGCTTCCCCTTCCTTTCAGCAACTCAAACACAACCCCTGCTAAATGAAACGTTTTGTTATCAGATGCCACCTTCCCTGTTGTGATCATAAATAATGGCTGATTGGGAATGTAATGTATAAATATTTTACCAGTCCAGAAAACTGACAGTTCTTTCTCCCCCGGTATGTTTTGGAATTAATTGGATGCACACAAGATTACTGAATATGAATTAATTCTTAGTGGGTTGTTCAATACTCTCATTAGACTATGGAGGAAACTGCAGGGATATACTGTCTGTTGTGCATCTCTGTTTGCATAAACAACGTTCATAGATTTATGAAGTCTTGCTGTGGCAAATGTATGTCACAGGACCATAGAAAGAAAGTGGCTTTGTACTATGTCAAGCTATCAGTCCATCTATCCTTGTTTTGTTTCTTTTGAAGCTTCCCAGAGTCTCAGGCAGATGATCTTTCCTCTCATCGCCTTCCTGGTCCTTTTTTGGCTGAAGCTGCCAGGAATTTGGGACCTTCTGCTTTGAAAGCTTTGGGGGGTGGGGAGAGAGACTCTTTCTCTCTTAATCTGTTAGCTCTATGTGCACTTTAAGGCTCAGATTAATTCTGTGGGATCTCTCTCTCTCTCTCTCTCTCTCTCTCTCTCTCTCTCTCTGTGTGTGTGTGTAGATCTAGGTCAGGCTTCCTCAACCAAAGCCCTCCAGATATTTTTGGCCTACAACTCCCATGATCCCTAACTAGCAGGACCAGTGGTCAGGGATGCTGGGAACTGTAGTCTCAAAACATCCGGAGGTCCGAGGTTGAGGAAGCCTGATCTGGGTGGACATGGCGCTCACTCAAAAATCCAAATGTGCTCATAGGATTGAATAGACTAGTACAGTGGTACCTTGGGTTACATACGCTTCAGGTTACAGACTCCGCTAACCCAGAAATAGTACCTCGGGTTAAGAACGTTGCTTCAGGATGAGAACAGAAATCGTGCTCCGGTGGCATGGCGGCAGCGGGAGGCCCCATTAGCTAAAGTGGTGCTTCAGGTTAAGAACAGTTTCAGGTTAAGAACAGACCTCCAGAACAAATTAAGTACTTAACCCAAGGTACCACTGTAGTGACTCCTGTATTTAACAAATGGGCAGCTCTGCAGCAGCTCCCCCCACCTCTTGCAGCAGCTCCCCCGCCTCTTGTCGCAATGCTCCAAGGGATATATGAATGCTGCATGCTAAAGTTCTTCCCACACAGAGTTGCAATAGGTGCTCAGCATATCAGTTCCTGTTCCCTGATGTCTCAGTCTTCCAGGCTGTGCGGTAGCTGCGGAATTCAACCTACACAAGCCATTTAACGAACAAAAGCAGGTGTGCTTCAAAAAACCCCCACAGTAAATTCAAAAGTGATACAATGCATCAACAAAAAAGAGACGAAAGAAAGAGGAGGAGGATGGCATCACTGGTTAAATAAAAGAACCAGAAAAGTAGCAATTGCAAATAACAATCTCATTCATATGGATACCTGCCAAAGTTCTGGGCAGAAGGTATCAGGACAGTTCTTGTTGTCCTACAATTGTGAGCTTCTCTTGAGCATCCAGTTGGCTACTGTTTCAGAAAGGATTCTAGATTGGCTGGACCTGATCCAACAAGTCCAACCTTCTGTTCTGGGAGGTTGTGATGGAGGAATGTCAGCGCTTAACAATCTAATCCTATTATGTCAAACATGAGGTTTAATGCAGAAACATGAGTACCGAGTGCCAAAACTCTTAGCCCAGACACATACAAGGATGCTACAAAGCTATACACAAACCTGTCTGCTTGCTGACATTATGGGGCACTACCATAGATCTCGATACCTACCAGTATCTTTGAATCACAAAAGGGGGGAGAGGTAAATGAAGTACAGCAAGCTGCAAGCCAGCTTCATTCACTCTTTCTGGTGAATCTTGAGGTGGGTGTGAATTGGGGCACAATGTTCACTTACTACAATCCTACCTCTGAAAAGTTTGGCCTATTGCTCAACATCCAAAAAAACCAAAGTGCTGCACCAAAAAGCACAAAACAACCCCTCTGCAGCACCACAAATCCAACTCAATGGTGTAATGTTGGGAAATGTCGATCACTTCTCCTAGCTGGATAGTTATCTTTCCACAAAGGCCGACATTAATGCCGAAATCCAGCATCACCTGAGCTCTGCGAGTGCAACTTTCTCTCAACTGAAGTGCAGAATGTTTGAGGATCGGGATATCTGCAGGGAAACCAAAATGCTTGTTTACAAAGCTATTGTACTACCAACCTAACTGTATGCTTGTGAAACATGGACCACTTATAAACGCCATCTCCAGCTCCTCAAAAGATTCCATCAACGGTGTCTCCGAAAACTTTTACACATCACTTTGGAAGACAGGTGAACTGGAAGAAGCAAAGATCACCAGTTTCGAAGCAATGATTCTTCAACATTCAACTTTGTTGGACTGGTCATGTTGTTCAGATGCCTGATTATCGTCTTCCAAAGCAACTATCCTGAACTTAAAAATGGAATGCGTAATTCTGGTGGTCAACAAAAGAGGTTTAAAGACTCTCAAGGAAAATCTAAAAAAGTAGTATTAAAAAAATGTCGTACAAACACCAAAAACACTGACCTGCAAGAGCTCCAATTGGAGAACAGCCTTTACCAAAGGTTTCATGGACTTTGAAGATGCTCAAACTCAGGACGAAAGGGAGAAATGTGCTAAGAGGAAGGCACGCCTCGCAAACCCTCACCGTGATCAACTCCCACCTAGAAACCTATGTCCCCACTGTGGAAGGATGTGTGGATCCAGAATTGACCTCCACAGTCACTTATGGACTCACTGTTAAAACCGTATTCATGGAAGACAATCTTACTTGGCTACGAATGATCACCAAAGAAGAAGAAAGAAGACCTCTGGATGCTAGTTGCTGGGAACCACAGGTGGCGAGAGTGCTGTTCTGCTTGGGTTCTGCTTGTGGGCTTCCCACAGGCATCTTGTTGACCACTGTCGGGTATTGGATGACAAGCTTCTGGTCTGATCCAGCAGGCCCGCCTTTATTCCTATCATGGTCACTCTGGTGATGATGAAGAAGAAGAAGAAGAAGAAGAAGAAGAAGAAGAAGAAGAGTAGTAGTTTGGATTTGATATCCCACTTTAGCACTACCCGAAGGAGTCTCAAGGGGCTAACATTCTCCTTTCCCTTCCTGCCCCACAACCAACACTCTCTGAGGTGAGTGGGGCTGAGAGACTTCAGTGTGACTAGCCCAAGGTCACCCAGGAGCTGCATGTGGAGGAGTGGGGAAGCGAACCTGATTCACCAGATTATGAGTCTACTGCTCTTAACCACTACACCACGCTGCTGGTGGTAATCATGTTCCCCTCTCCTGCACGGCACCATTTTTCTCTTTCAGCTTTGTCAAAGTGATGGGCGAGGGAGCATTGCCTTCACTCTGATTTGATTCCATGACAATGCCATGCGGCCAAATTTTGGGTTTATGGTTTTTGTGGAGAAAAGCATCTGCCTGATGTTCAGAAAGTCCAATCCCCAGAATCTCCAGGTAGATCTGGGAGAGGCTCCTTGTCTGAAACCCTGGAGAGCCACTGCCAGACACTGTTGAAAGTACTGAGCTGAATGGACCAATGGGCTGATTTGGTATAAGGCAGCTTCTTATGTCCCTAGTGAAAGACTCATCATTTTGATGAGAGAAATGGGTGATGGAAGGGGCCATTAACCACAGGGATATAGTCACAGAGACTTGACAGAATGGGAAGGAGCATGGAATGGGGAATCACTTCACTACTCAAGCATCAGACACCAGGATAGCCATGTGCATCTCAGATACATATATCAATGAAACATAAGCACCCCAAATATATATCATACCTCCGAAAAGCGTTTATTATGCCTGTATTAATTCTGAAGCAGTAGTGGATAAAAGTATTCACATTAAAATATGATCCAACCAAATTTGCACGTCCGAGACTAATACCAGAACTGAAATGCAGCTGTCCTTCAAAATTTGCACTGTTCTGAATTTTGTGGTGCAGTTCTCCATACAAACACTGCATACGAAATACAAATAGATGGGAGGAGGGTGCACAAAAAGATACATATTCATAAAGAGGGATGTACAAAAATGTGTTACATTAGGGGAAATGGCTTGCCAAAATGCACATAGCAAGAGAAGAGAAATGCTTGCAAAAAACGCACATGAACTTTCCCGCGGATGGTTAAAATCTCAAACGGATGTGGAAATGTGTTGAACCAAATGCAAGATTGGAAAAACGAGACACTGAAATAAACAAATTTGTCCATCTCTTCTAGTCTGAAGCTCAGCAGTGTATTAGAACAGAGATGGCTCCCTCCTGTCTCAAAAGAAGAAGGTTCAAATGTGATATGTTGTTATGAGTTTGTGGGTACCAGACACTGAACCCCTGGAGGTAATCGCCTGGGATGATGGACCATTAAAATAACATAAGAAAGCTGATGGGGCATCAGCAAAGCCAAGGACAGGGGGCTCTGTGCCAGATTGCAGAGGGTGGTGCTCCTCCTCCATCTCTTAGATAGTTAGAGGACAAAAGTCTTGAGTTATGAGCTGAGAGTTGGCTGTGATGTAATCTGGGGCAGAGGGGAGGTTGAAGGGTGGAAAAGGCGGAGAGAGAGAGAGAGAGAGAGAGAGAGAGAGAGAGAGAACACCTTATTTGATTTCTCCTGGAATCCAGGGCTGTTCCTATGGGAGAAACAAGAACCTTTTAATGCTGGCCAGCCCTCCATCGAGGTCTCAGGTTACATATATGTGCAAATAAACCTTATATCATAAAGACACCACAGTCTCCTCCATGCCTCATTTCCAAAAGGAAACACAAACCGTGGGATAAGCGCCCGGAATCCCTGGAATCTTGCACCATTCAGAGATGAGTGTAGCGTTCAACAATATTTCATTTGTCTAGGAACTTAGTTTGCAACATATAATGCATAACAAGCAAGGGGGGTGGAATCTGATTGGGCTTAAGACATGAAAAAAGGACCAAACTGGAAGTAATTTCCATAGTGGAAGAAAGATGGTGCTGTTATAAAATATGACAGACAGCAGTGCCTTCTTGGGGAGAGAATGGATACACTGTAAAATTGATACCAGTTTTACATAGGAAAAAGCCTGTTTAATAATAATAATAATAATAATAATAATAATAATAATAATAATAATAATAATAATAATAATTTATACCCCGTCCATCCAACAAAATATTAAAAATGCATTGTTTGCATTCTAAAAAGATTAATCGTGATCTGGGCACCACCATTATATTCAAGCAAGAAAAGCCTTGACAAAAATAATATCCCCCCTCAGTGCAAGAAAGTGCTAGTGGTTTATTATTATTTTTTTGCAAAAAATGAAAATAAAAACTCCTTGGCATACTGTATAACAGGGGTGAGAAACCCTTTTCAGGGCTGCATTCCCATGGTGGGCGGAGCCAGGAGCAAAAGTAGGTGGAGCAATGAATGGAAAATTTAACTTTGTACGGTAGTTCGTGGCCACATTCAAAGAGGGTTTGTAGCAAGGCAGGTGAGGGTGTCTGTCCTGGGGAGAATCTTAGATCTAGCTAGAGGTCCCTGAAGGAGCACATTCAATCCCAGGCCTGAGCTTTCCTACCCCTGATATTTTTTAAATATTTTCTTTTTCTTTTTCTTTCTTTTTTTTAAATGGAAGATGCAAACCAAAACATCACTGTCAAACGGAGCTGGCAAATGATTATCTATTGCAGGAATAAAAAGAGGCGGCTGCTACAGCAAGAGACAGAAATATACAGTTTTCCATAAAACCCAAATTACAGCGTGTTTTGTTTTATTTCATTTGCTTACAGTATTTATAAATCATTCATCTTTTGGTACAAGCTAGCGTTCATCTGTCTTGTTACTATATTTGCGTGTCTCTATTTATTTTACGACCGCTGTCACCGAGTGAAAAGTTTCCGCGAAACTGTGCATCCATGTGTCATTTTCAGTCTCCCTTTGACTTTCCAGTCTGTGTTCTCAAGCATTATGGGATGGGATCATGTTTCATAAAACAGCATGCGTCCCACATGCCAAAGATGCTATCTTGGGTATTTATGATGGCATGGTTTAGCTATCAGGCTGCGCTTGTGATCTTTCGAAGGAGAGGAAGGATGCTGTACAAATTGAACTGCTGTTATGTTCTCAATCGTGGCCATTTAGATAAAGCTAGCCGTGGCTAAACACCCTATTCAGTAAAACAGCCAGTGTGGTGTAATGGTTAGAGTACTGGTCTAGCATCTGGGAGAACAGGGTTCAAATCCCCACTCTGCCATGAAGATCTCATGAAGATCTCTTTGGGTCAGTCACTGCCTCTCAGTCTAACCTACTTCTCAGGCGGGCCAGAATGGTTTTCGGCTAGTGGCCCAGCTACGCCCCTATCTGGACAGTGACAGCCTAACTCCTGTTGTCTATGCTCTGGTAACCTCAAGGTTAGATTACTGCAATGTGTTATACGTAGGGCTGCCTCTGAAGATGGTTCAGAAACTTCAGCTGGTGCAGAATTCAGCGGCCAGATTGCTCACTGGAGCAAGACTGTTTGAGAATATTACACCGATTCTGGTCTGACTGCACTGGGCCCAATTCAAAGTGCTGGTTTTGACCTATAAAGCCTTAAATGGCTCAATACGTTTCCAAGCACAATTCAAAGTGTTGGTGCTGATCTTTAAAGCCCTAAACGGCCTTGGTCCAGTATACCTGAAGGAGCGTCTCCAATCCCATCGTTCTGCCTGGACACTGAGGTCCAGCGCCGAGGGCCTTCTGGTGGTTCCCTTGCTGTGAGAATCCAAGTCACAGGGAACCAGGCAGAGGGCCTTCTCAGGAGTGGCACCCGCCCTGTGAAACGCCCTCCCACCAGATGTCAAAGAGAAGAAGAACTACCTGACTTTTAGAAGACATCTGAAGGCAGCCCTGTTTAGGGAAGCTTTTAGTGTTTAATAGGTATTTTAATATTCTGTTGGAAGCCTCCCAGAGTGGCTGGGGAAATCCAGCCAGATGGGCGGGGTGTAAATAATAAATTATTATTATTATACCTCAAGGACCGCCTCTTTCCATAGGAACCTACTCGGACCCTAAGATCACCTTCTGAGGCCCTTCTTCGATTGCCTCCTCCTCAAGAGGTCCTGAGGGTGGCAGCACAAGAACAAGGCCTTTTCTGCAGTGGCTCCCTATGGAATACTCTCTCCCCAGGGAAGTTTGCCTGTCACCTTCATTATACATCATTAAGCACCAGATAGATATGTTCCTTTTTAACCAGGCCTTTGGTTGATCTGATTGACATCTTATGCCCTTTTAAAATGTGGATCTTATTTTTGGGGTGTGTGTGTGTTATTGGGTTGTTGCTTTTATTTTGATTATATATTGTGTGGTTTTACATTTTGATTTTGTTCTGTGAACCGCCCTGAGATCTCCGGGTATATAAATTCAATAAATAATTTTTTTTTTAACTCTGGGACTGTCCTTGGAAAATCAGGATATTTGGAGGGTATGACATAGGCTAGAGCAGGCTTCCTCAACCTCGGCCCTCCAGATGTTTTGAGACTACAATTCCCATCATCCCTGACCAACGGTCCTGCTAGCTAGGGATCATGGGAGCTGTAGGCCACAAACATCTCGAGGTCTGAGGTTGAGGAAGCCTGGGCTAGAGGCATGTAAAATGCCTCAAGACTGTATCATTCATAACTAACTCGCCATGTTCACCCATTGATGTGAGCTTGCAGCGAAGTGTTCTTTGTGCCTCTCCTCCACGCGAATCAGCCAGCCTGCATACTGATAAGTTTGGAGAGGCTGCATAGAAGTGGTTTTTAGTCAAGCTTGCCTTGTTCAGAGGCTCAATTTGTTGATTACTGTCAATGGGCCGACTTGATTCAGAGCATTAGTGCAGAGCTGAAAGGGTATGAGAAGAATCTTAGGTCCTGGTTCAATGGGGTCAGAATTTCATGCTCCAAATCCTTAGAACCAAAGATGCTCTTCAGTTTATAATTTGCTGCTTTCCAACGAGTTGGAGAAAGGCTGTGTACACATGGAAAAGGGATGGCTTGCGTCCTGAAAGCATGTTCAGAAAACGCATTACCATGCAGAGTTTTGCATTTTATCGGTTATTGTTGATGATGATGATGGTTCACAGACATGGGCTTTTGGGAAGTTTTCCCCCCCAAGAATCAAAATATGCATAAAGTTTTTGTGATTCTGAAGAAATGTTTGTTTCTTCATTGATTTGATTTTACCATAATAATGCCAACTCAAGGTGGCTTTTACAAATAATAAAAAATCCCAAGCATCTTAACATCTACAATGGGAAAAAATAACTTATTGAAATAGCAGAAGACAATCTGTTCTTAAATGCCTCTTTAAATAAGAATATATTCTAAGTAGGAAGTGATATGGTGCACTTTCCACAGTAAGAGTACAACAGCAGGCTGCTGGAGAGACAGTGTGGTGTAGTGGTTAAGAGTGGTGGACTCGTAATCTGGGGAACCGGGTTCGCGTCTCCGCTCCTCCACATGCAGCTGCTGGGTGACCTTGGACTAGTCACACTTCTCTGAAGTCTCTCAGCCTCACTCACCTCACAGAGTGTTTGTTGTGGGCGAGGAAGGGAAAAGGAGATTGTTAGCCGCTTTGAGACTCCTTAGGGTAGTGATAAAGCGGGATATCAAATCCAAACAACAACTACTACTACTACTACTACTCTTCTTCTTCTTCTTCTTCTTCTTCTTCTTCTTCTTCTTCTTCTTCTTCTTCTTCTTCTTCTTCTTCTTAACACATAACACAGCAAAACCATTCATCCTAAAGGCCATGCATACATAACAGACTAAAGGGGCTATCCTATGGCAAGATCTCCTGGGATGAGCTGGTTAGCATCCAGTTCCCAGCACAGTTGGGCTATTCTGGCTTAATTCACACATCCTCAGCTCAGCTATAGATAAGACCACTTATCTCCCCCATTGTGACTCAATTTGGGACCCAGGCAGCTGAGATGAGCCTGGTAGATCTCAAGCCCCAAAAGAGATGTGGTGGGAACAGGACCAAGCAAGCGAAAAGGGTGGCGTAACTCAAACACTATTTCAAAAACTTGTTTTCCCTCTGCCAGGCAAAGGTCAGGTCAGCCAGGAGTAGCCATGTTGCTGAATGGAGTTTAGATCTTGTGTAACTTTACGCCAGCTCAGCTTGCACCACCTTCCTTTATGCCAGCTTCTTGCATTCAGGATTGCTCCATTAAACTGGTTTAACAGTCAGTTCATCTCTTTAGGGAATTTAGGATTAATGGAGGTGGAGTTGGGGCGTGGCTAGGGATCTCTAACAGAATTTTAAACTGGCTATTATTCCCAGGGTTCTGTGGGGGAACCCAGCATGACCAAAGAGAGATGAACACACAACTTGCATGGATTTCTAATTTATATAAAGTCTAAAATGCTACAAAACCTTTCATTGGTACAGTCTGAATGGCTAGCGGATAGCTGAACAAACAACTTTTCTGCTGTTGGGAGTGACATTTGGCATTGCTTTCTTATTTATTTATTTTTAAATAAAAACCCTGAGGAGAAAGGGTTGCAGCTCTCTCATACTCTGTGTTTTGGGAAATACTTTTATTGGATATGTAGATAATAGTCTCCATCTACCAACTACCTTAGGATGTGCTTATGTGTCGTTTGCCAAACAAGCTCAGTGAGTCACTTTCCTCAAACGTATGGACGCAGGTGGTGCTGTGGGTTAAACCACAGAGCCTAGGACTTGCCGATCAGAAGGTCGGCGGTTCAAATCCCCGCGATGGGGTGAGCTCCTGTTGCTTCATCCCTGCTCCTGCCAACCTAGCAGTTCGAAAGCACATCAGAGTGCAAGTAGATAAATAGGTACCGCTCTGGTGGGAAGGTAAACGGCATTTCCGTGCGCTGCTCTGGTTCCCCAGAAGCTGCTTAGTCATGCTGGCAACATGACCAGGAAGCTGTACATCGGCTCCCTCGGCCAATAAAGCGAGATGAACACCGCAACCCCAGAGTCGGTCATGACTGGACCTAATGGCCAGGGGTCCCTTTACCTTTACCTTTATGGAGGGATTGGTCTTTACTTCATGGTATCAGATAGTCTTGTTTTCATAAACCCTGTATAATTACTGTAGCTGCAGTAATCCTAGAATTAGCAAACCAAATGCCTCATTTATGGTGCAGAAAAGAACATTCTGTTTAACAGACACCTGCCCATCACCAGTTTTTTAAATAAAATGTATTTAAATAGAGTGCTCCTTTGGCTACTTCAAATAAAATATTGACCGATCCAACCTTATTATGACATTTTAAGGCATTCCTTTAAAATGGGGAGCGTTGTAGCTCAGTAGCAGGGCTCATTCTCTGCATGCAAAAAGACCCGGGTTCAATCCTCAGCATCTCCAAGTAGGGCAGCGAATGACTCCCATGTGATACCCTTGAAAGCTACTGCGATTCAGTATAGATGTTAGTGAGCAATATGTGTTGCAGATATTAATATTGTGTGACTGGAAGCTTAAGTTCTGACTACTTTGGGAATACATCATTGCCCAGACCCATAAAAATATTATTCAAACTTTTAGTGGCAGAAATCTTTAAAATAAAACAGAATACAGCAAAGGATATGTCCAAAATATCCATGCAAAGTCTTTTGCTGTCCAGCACAGGCTCAGCATGTTGCAAAAGATGAAATAATGCAAAGAGACCTCTCTCTCCAGCCTGCATTCCAGCCTCCAGGCTGTTTGCTCTCCCTTCAGGAGAGCTTCATTTTACATCTTCACTCCACTGAGTTTGGGAGAAAAGGCTTAAAGGCAACTCCCTTCAAAATGGAGATTTGCAACCCAATACCTTCATCACTTGATCTAAGGTTACAACACTCACATGTTAGCTACCAGAGAACAACAATCACAAATCATTATCTTAGCAAGAGCTCAAAGTGTTCTATTTGGCTTTAATATAGTCCCATGGAAAAAACCCATGTTAAACCTTCTGCAATATACATTTAGACATTTTTCACTTCTGTGTCAATTAAACCATTGGGCTGGGGTATTGCTTAGGGGGTTGTTGCTGTTGTCAATTTTTTTTTTTGTATCTTTATTTTGTATCTTACGATTTATTAGCAAATTGTTCAATTTGGTTGATGCTTTTGATGTTTTGTTTATTGTCTTTGACTACTTTTTCTATGTTTGTAATTATACAATTTTTTATATGCTGTAAGCCACCTTGAGCATGGCTTTAACTCTTGAAAGGCGGCATGCAAATAAAATGATTGATGGACTGAACTGCCAGACTCAGAATAAAGCAGCTCCACATGTACCTTCTTTTCACTTCCCTGCACATGAAGAAGCGCCATTTCCTGCACCCATTTTCAGTCTGAGTTGAAACTCTCTTTTGAAGGACGTCCAACTTTCTGACAAATCGCTAGGCTCTAGCCATTCCTCCATGTTCTGTTTAATTGAGCTGGAGACGGAGCGGTGCTACAGCTTCTGGTGAGCATGCTGTTCCCTCTGCCATCTTGTCAAAGGTCAATGGTGGACCATCACGCCATCCATCTCAAAAGCCACTTAGAGCACATTAGAGCGATGATGGGCTGCCAAGGAGATATGTGCTTTGTCAACCTTTGTCAGCTTTGTCAGTGGAAAGTATTCTTCGGAGACAGATGTGACTTTCCAATCTCCCTGAGCACCGTTAATGCACGGTTGATAGTCATTTGTTGCAGGTAAACCAGATGTCTACCCTCAAGATGATGCATCTGCTGTGGTCGTATCACATTTTCCGCACCACCCAACCATTAGGAAGGACCATAGCTCAGTGGTGGAGCCTGTGCTTCTCATGCAGAAGGTCTCAAATTCAATCCCTGGAAGATTTCTCTTTGAGATTGTAAGAACAGAAGAAGAATCTGCAGGATCCCGGCAATGACCCCGGATCCTGCTGGCCAACCAGATGCTTGTGGAAAACCTGCAAGTTGAGCACAAGTGGTCTACCTGGGATAGCTCAGTCAGCAGAGCACGAGACTCTTAATCTCAGAGTCGTGGGTTCAAGCCCCACGTTGAGATTGAATCTAAGAGAATGAGGAAAGCGGGGTTGCATTTATTTGACCTGCACCAGAACCAGAGGTGACCCCCAAACCAGCTAGGGAGACAGCTTTCTGTAGTAGTGAACATGAGCGTTGTCAAACCAGCATCTGTTGAGGGCTGCCCTGAGTCGCCAGGCAACTTACTGTAACAACTTCACGGTGAGTCCTGGCACCTATTTTTCCTGGGGGGGGGGGGGGATGGGAGCACTGGGTATAACTTTACACTAGCTTAATTTAAGATGGTGTAAACTTCACTGGTTTCCCATAGTTAGGTTTGTGTGCTGGGCCCGGGGGTAACCAGAGAACAGGTCTGGTCCAGAATCCATAGGTTCTGCTAGGAGTCAGTCCGACAGGGCCAAGGCAGGACACGAGGCAGGAAACCAGGCAAGGACAGGTACACGATCTCAGGCAGGGTCTGGCATACAGCAATGTTGCTCCCGCAACCTGGGGCGGGGTCCGATAGCCTTTTATCTTTGCCAGGGTAACAGCCGGTCTTGATCCCCTGGTGACTCACCTCCCTGTTTTGCCCGAAGGTGAGCACTCCTCCTGCGAGTACTCAGGTCTCTCCTTCTCTCAGACCTTAGTCTCTGCAGCTTGGGAGACGTTGGTGGGTTACTAGACCCAGAGGCCGCCTCAGCCTCCCTGACCCAACCGGTAGTGGAGCAGCTGTAAGTGGTGACCCAGCTGAAGACAACGAGGTAATCCCCGCATCTGGAGCCAGGGCAGGCTCAGGCCCCTGACTCGGCCCAGCTGGTGCCTGTTGCAGGGGAACCTGTGCAGACTGGGGCTCTTCAGAATCAGGCCCCAGACTTGGTTCAGATGGTGTCTGAGGCAAAGGATCCGGTGCAGACTGAGACTCCTCTGGTTCTGAGTCCGAGTCCGAGTCCCAGGCCATCACAGATTGATCTCTATGTCTCTCCAAGTTAAAGGCCAAAACCATTTTGGCCTTTAAAAGTAGTCAGTGGGCTATCTGATGTTTTCCTTAGGAAAACTTGCACTTGAAAAAAAAAGCTGCTGGCAAAAATAAAAATAAAAATGGAAAGCTGGGAGTGTGAATATTAAATAAGCGAGTAAGACTTTCAATAGCCTGCAGCCAACGAGTGCATCTCTCACGATAGATTCCTCCAGAGAGGTTTTCTGTGCCTGCACATATGCTCGTATATTTCTCTTCAAAATGATCCCAAGGAAATGGATTTGGGCAGAGGGGTGCGGCAGGAAGAGCTGGTTGGATTCTCAATCAACTCCAGGGGAAGCCGTGGGATTCAGGTGCCAGAATCCGAACAGATGTGAACTTTAGAAGACACTCTTGCCAAATTGCAACGGTGGGGAAGGTTTTATCACTCCTCCAGCGTGACCTTGTAAAGTCATCTGAGAGAACAGATTGCAGTCAACTTTAGGGATTTACCTGCGTGCACATGGAGGAAAGCAAACAATATGCATTCCGTATTCAAGGGATGATATTGCTGATTATCCTGCTTCACCTTCTTTGGTCTGCTTCAAATTGAAGGGAACGTTTCATTTTCATTCATTTATTGAATTTCTAGGTCACTTTTCACTCACACGAGTCACAAAGTGTCTTACATGTAATAAATAACAACACAGTAGAACGTCAAAATTGCAACATAAATTATAGAAAATGATTAACAAATCATCAATAAAACAACCACCTTCTGTAAAACACTATTAACAAATCAACTTAAAAACAGATTAAAACCACAAGAAAAACTATATATTTTACAAAGCATTACAGCACTCATAATCCACAAAGCAATATTAACATTAACAAACTAGCAACCAAAAAACAAACTAAGCACTGCTGAATTTGTGCACTTTTCCTGAACGAACAATTTTCCTGATCCCCCATGGCTGATCCCCCATCCCCATCCCATGAATGTTAGAAATTGAAGATAAGGGGTTGGATATTTTCCGGACTTGGCAACTAATACTGCCCCCACATCCAGATACATAATCAGTTGCCTGTCTCCAGTTTCCTTTGGTAAACGGGCATTTCTACATACAAACAAAACATTGAGGCATTCCTTTAATACCACTGCTATGTTGTCATTATTTTGTTACACACACACACACACACCCCTTCAGGGCAAAATGAGACATGATGTCAATTTGCACATAAACAATGTAGCGTGCCTTTTTTTAAATAAATAAATAAATTGTTGGTGTGCTAAGAAGGATGCCTAAGAAGGATGAGAACTGGGGTGAGTGGGTGTGATGGCCTGGGCTTCAGACTCAGAGGCTGAAGCTGAGGGATCCCAGCCTGCACAAGATTCCCCGCCTCCAGAACCAGCTGAGCCGGGGCTGGGGCTTGAGCCTGAAGGGTCCTCACCTGTGCTAGATCCTCAGGTGCAGGCATCAGCTGAGTCTGCTCTGGCTCCTGAGGGGGTGGAGGACCCATTGCCTGCAGGTGCTCCACTCTCAGCCCCGTCAGGGGAAGCTGAGGTTGCCTCCGGGTCCGGTAACCCTCCAGCCTCTCCTGAGCTGCAGAGGCTCAGGGCAGAAAGGCGGAGGGAACTATCTTCTCCAAGGAAGAGTGCTCGTGAGTCACCAGAGGATTGGGGCCCCCCTATGCCTCAGGGCAGATAAAAGCCGGCCAGGCCCAGTCCCAAGTTGTGGGAGCAACATTGTTGGTTGTCAGTTCCTGCCTGAACCCTGGTCTGCACACAGCCTCAGCTTTTACGGACTGCCTCCATATTGCTCCTTTGACCTTGGACCAGACTAGGACCTCGCCTCTTGACCCACCCACGGAACCAACACAATGGGAGAGAACCCTGTCCTGCTTACCTGCCTGAGCTCCTGACCCTCCCTGGCTCCCTGCTTGCTTGACTGTTCCTGACTTTGCCTGGCTCCCTGCCCTGCACCCAGCTTCAGCTACTACGGACTGCCTCCACGTTGCGCCTTTGACCATGGCCTTGGGCTCGCCTGTCGGGTAACCCATGGGACCAGCACAGTGGGGATGTGGTAGAGCTGCCCAAGACATTTTGCTACCTGAGAATGGTGCTCCCTGCCTGGTCAGGGAAGCAGGGGTGATGTCAGGCTTCAGGGAATCTGATCCCTCCCACGGTGGCAGCCCCAAAAGCAGATAAAAAATAAAAGTTCTTACCGAGCAATTTATTCAATAATTCATGGAGACTGACAAAGGAATGCAGACTCCATGCGATAATGGCGTTGCTCCGAGTAAGTTCCCCTGTCTCTCCTATTCTGCATTACCCCTGAGTCGGCTAATCTGAGCTTTCTGCCTCTGAGCTTTCTGTTCAACTCCCCTCAATGCTCGCCTGGTCCTGGGAGAGTGGGGTGCTGGTGGTGGTTCAGGAATGCTTTCCAAGGACACGGAGTCTGTCAGCTGTCTCTCCCCTGGTGTTTCTTCTTCCTGCTGCTCCTCCTCTCCCAATATCTCCCAGCTTCTCCCCTCTGCGGCCTCTGAATTATGACCTTCTGCAAACCGCTGTTCTAAATCTATACTGTCCTCCTGTTTTCGGGAAGGTTCAGGAGAAGGAAGGGAGTGGTCCCCACCATTCCTTCTCAGTCCAGCCCCTGACAGGTGATTGAAGACCTACATCAGGGGGAATAAAAACCTTCATTGGGAACGAGGGGGTGGGGGGAGACCAGCTGTGCCTCCTATTCACCAGGAGGCAGCATTGGGATGGGATGCCGAGGAGGCAGCAGATCTGACCTGCGGCTGCATTCCTTGGAGGCCAGATCTGGTGCCCCATGGATCCTGTTGCCTGAGGTGGTTGCCTCTCCTTGCCTCCTCTGTGGGCCGGCTCTGGGAGGTGTTTTAAGCCTCTCTTCTGATCTAGACAGAGCAGTGATGGGACTCAGTATGACAGATTCCTGTGTTCCTATTGTCCTGGTTAAAATCATTCTGAGATATTGTGGTGGTCTTGTAGTAAGGTTAAAGCTTACTGGGAAATGATATATAATGAATGGAAAAATAAAATAACTTTTATAAATAAAACCCAGTAGCTTTTCTTTTGGGAATTATGGGGACAGAACAACCTAAATTCTATAGAAATTTATTTATGTATGCCACTATAGCAGGAAGAATGTTACCAGCCCAAAAGTGGAAAGAAGCAGACGTCCCAGCAAAGGAAGAATGGATACAAAAACTCATGGGATATGCAGAAATGGCGAAACTTACCAGAAGAATAAAAAATCAAGATAACAAACTTTTTTTTAATAAAAGAATGGAAATGGTTTATTGAATATTTACAGATAAATTGTAAACATATAAAAACATTAGCAGGATTAATGTAATAACCTGCAGTTTTATAAAAGTATGTATTTACAGCATATAAATAAATGAGCAAGTTAAATGAACTTGGATATGCAGAAGATATTAAAAAATAAATTTAAGGAACCGCAGAAAGAGGGGGAAGAAAGTCAAGCTTTGAAATGTTAAATTGATTGTAAAACTAATGAAATGTATAAATTTGAATGGTATATATATTTTAAAAAACCATCATTCTGAGATATTAGCCCTGTTGGGGAAGTGGGGAGATTCTGATGTTGGGATCACTGGGAGCTCTGCTCCTCTGCTCAAAGTTTTGGAGAGAGGAACATTTTTTATGGGATGTAGTAGCAGAGGGGAAAGGATTTAATACTCCTACTCACAGGATAAGGGACACGGGTGACGCTGTGGGTTAAACCACAGAGCCTAGGACTTGCCGACCAGAAGGTCGGCGGTTTGAATCCCCGCGACGGGGTGAGCTCCCGTTGCTCGGTCCCTGCTCCTGCCAACCTAGCAGTTCGAAAGCACGTCAAAGTGCAAGTAGATAAATAGGTACTGCTCCAGCGGGAAGGTAAACAGCGTTTCCGTGAGCTGCTCTGGTTTGCCAGAAACGGCTTAGTCATGCTGGCCACATGACCCAGAAGCTGTACGCCGGCTCCTTCAGCCAATAAAGCGAGATGAGCACCGCAACCCCAGAGTCGGTCACGACTGGACCTAATGGTCAGGGGTCCCTTTACCTTATCCACAGGATGTGGTCCCAGTTCTGCTCAATCCTGTGGTGGCTATTTCAAAGATGTTTAAAATGTGCTTGTTAATTGCTTACAATGTCACATCATGCCCTAAGATGATGTAAGTTATTCCTTTTGCTAGTGTGTGTGTGTGTGTGTGTGTGTGTGTGTGTGTGTGTAATATAAAGATACTATTGCAAACTGCTTTGATATTTTTTATAATATAGTAGGATATAAATAATTCAAATAAATGACAGCCATTTTAGCTTTAGTCTTTCCTGTCAGCCCCTTGTTTTGTTTTGGTTTTTTTTTTAAAGGAAAATAGCGTTTTGCTACATAAACAGGCATTTCCAGGAAAACAAGGAACAAATGACTTGTATGCAGCTAATACGGTTGAGGGAGAAATTTGGTTCCGTTTGCATTTTAATGAGAATCTAGCCAATTTGCACTTCTCTAAACACAGCTGTTGGATTCTGTTAGTTTTGAGTTTTTAAGAGGTTTGCCCTGAGAAGCACCCAGCAGAGGAGGGAGAAATGTGAGGAGGGAGAAGAAAGCGGCAGTGAGGATATGCAGAGAATGAATCTGGAGGTTATGAATAAAGTTCCCTCTGAGTATTATTACAATCTATTTCTTATAGGTAAAGTGGTAGATACAAAAGCAGCTATGACAGTTTTCTGAATTTTGCAATGCGGCATTCCCAGGCAAATAATGTTGTTTTTTTTAAAAAAGAATATATGATGCATATATTAACGAAAGTAACATAAAAATGCATTATATATGAAAAAAATGCTTTCAAAAATTAGACAAGATTGCATACAAAAAACCCTGAATATTAGGAGAAATGTGTATTAAATTGCTGATTGTGAGTACTTTTTAAAATGAATGATGCAGAAATATGGGGAACTGAATTTGAGATAAACTGAAATAAACAGATAGTCTTACCCGAGCAGCTAAAAATTATTTCCACTGTTACATCAGCTGAGCAGTACAAATCACTGCCTGTTCAGTGGAAATGGGGAAAGAAATGGCTGGTGTTCACTTATTCATCCTCCTTAGGAACGGAAATCAATGTAGCAAATGCAAATGATATTCACTGTTGTTGTTGCTTTCGGCCCCAAACAATATGAAAAGATTCATAATTGATGGTGTGAAATAAAGTGAAGATAAGAGAGTTGATTGCATCAAATTTAATTGTAGTGGATAACGAGACAAGTGAAGTTCTTTTTGCTGGAAGTTGAACTGCAGCAGAATGGAAGCATCACTGAATGTGACAAATACGTGGTGGTACATCTGCCTACTTGTCACATATCATTTTTATAATGTTTCCAAGGGCATATTCTGGGGATGGTTTGAATTCATTGCAATGCATTACAGTGGTACCCTCGGGTTACATACGCTTCAGGTTACAGACTCTGCTAACCCAGAAATAGTACCTCAGGTTAAGAACTTTGCTTCAGGTTAAGAACAGTTTCAGGTTAAGAACGGACCTCCAGAACGAATTAAGTACGTAACCAGAGGTACCACTGTATATGGTAGGTGGTTGGATGATGGCTCGTAAAATCTGTTTCAATCCAATGGTTTCATAAGAGCCCAGGAAGGGCTGTAGCTCAGTGGTAGAGCATTTTCTTTGCATGCAGAACATCCTAGGTTCAATCCCTAGCATCTCTAGGAGTTGTTGAGTGAGACCCCTGTCTGAAATCCAGGAAAGCTACTACCAGTCAGTATATACCGAGTTTGATGGACCAGTGATCTGAATCCATATAAGGAAGCATCCTGTTTCCTATGTTCCTAAATAAACAAGAACAACTAGAATGTCTGTCTAAAGAAAGAATACGGAGATGGCACACTTCTTCTTCTTCTTCTTCTTCTTCTTCTTCTTCTTCTTCTTCTTCTTCTTCTTCTTCATTGAATTTATATACCACTCTATACCCAGGGGTCTCAGGTCAGTTCACAGAATAAAATCAAGATAAAAGGTAAAGGGACCCCTGACCATTAGGTCCAGTCGTGGCTGACTCTGGGGTTGCGGCGCTCATCTCGCTTTATCAGCCGAGGGAGCCGGCGTACAGCTTCCGGGTCATGTGGCCAGCATGACTAAGCCGCTTCTGGCAAACCAGAGCAGCACACGGAAATGCTGTTTACCTTCCTGCTGGAGCGGTACCTATTTATCTACTTGCACTTTGATGTGCTTCCGAACTGCTAGGTTGACAGGAGCAAGGACCGAGCAACGGGAGCTCACCCCGTCACAGGGATTCGAACCGCCGACCTTCTGATCGGCAAGTCCTTTTTTTTTTAAATATAATTTTTTATTGGTTTTACAAAGATTTTAAACAATACGAACATATAAAAAGACATACAAACACATATAGTTTCATAATTTTTTTTCCATAAACCTCTTTTCTCAGACTCCCCCATACCTCCCTTTTCTGCATCCCAATGTCCAAAGTTTTCCAGCAACTTCCAATTAAATCTGTCAAACATATGTCTTCTTAGTCTTTCCTTCAGTCTAATCTTATATCACTGTAACCCTTTCTTTCTCAAAACCTCGACATTCTAACATTCATCAAGTCTATAATAGTCCTTAAGATAAATTTTAAATTTCTTCCATTCTTCTTCTGCCATCTCCTTCCCCTGGTCGCGGATTCTGCCGGTTATCTCCGCCAGTGTCATATAGTCCATCACTTTCATCTGCCATTCTTCCAGAGTGGGTAGGTCTTGTGTCTTCTTGCGATGAGTATTCTTGCTGCTGTCGTAGCATACATAAAGAAAATTCTATCCTTCTTTGACACCAATTGGCCGACAATGCCCAAGAGAAAGGCCTCTGGTTTCTTAGGGAAAGTACGTTTAAGTACCTTTTTCATTTCATTATATATCATTTCCCAGAAAGCCTTAATCTTCGGGCACGTCCACCAAAGGTGATAGAAAGTACCTTCAGTTTCTTTACACTTCCAACACTTATTGTCAGGCAGGTGATAAATTTTTGCTAGCTTGACTGGGGTCATGTACCACCTGTAGATCATTTTCATAATGTTTTCCTTTAAGGCATTACATGCCGTAAATTTTATACCGGTGTTCCACAAACATTCCCAGTCAGCAAACATAATGTTATGACCAATGTCCTGAGCCCACTTAATCATAGCCGATTTAACTGTTTCATCTTGTGTATTCCATTTCAGCAGCAAATTATACATTCTTGACAGATTCTTAGTATTGGGTTCTAACAATTCAGTTTCCAATTTTGATTTCTCCACCTGTCTTGTTTATAAACCTCCATTATTTGATAATAATGGAGCCAATCTCTTACTTTAGTTTTCAATTTCTCATGACTCTGTAACTTCAATTTATCTCCATCTTGTTCCAAAATTTCCCAATACTTTGGCCATTCGGCCTCCATATTGAGCTTTTTATATGCCTTAGCCTCCAAGGGTGACAACCATCTAGGGGTTTTATTTTCCAACAAGTCTTTATATCTTATCCAAACATTAAACAACGCTTTTCTGACAATATGGTTTTTAAAGGCCCTATGCACTTTGATTTTGTCATACCATAGATATGCATGCCAACCAAATGTATTATTGAAACCTTCTAAATCTAAAATATCTGTGTTCTCGAGGAGCATCCACTCTTTCAGCCAGCAAAACGCTGCTGCTTCATAATACAGTTTTAAGTCCGGCAGGGCAAATCCCCCTCTTTCTTTTGCATCTGTAAGTACTTTAAATTTTATTCTGGGCTTTTTGCCCTGCCAGACAAATTTCGCAATGTCTTTCTGCCACCTCTTGAAACAGTCCATCTTATCAAGAATCTGCAAAGTTTGAAACAAAAATAACATTCTAGGCAATACATTCATCTTAATAACTGCAATTCGGCCTAACATTGACAATTTCAAATTTGACCATATTTCTAGATCTTTTTTAATTTCTGACCAACATTTTTCATAGTTGTCTTTATACAAGTTCAAATTTTTAGATGTCAAGTAAACCCCTAGGTATTTCACCTTCTTAACCACTGTCAAACCTGTCTCTTCTTGAAATTTGTCCCTCTCCATATCTGTTAAATTTTTTCCTAAGACTTTAGTTTTTTGTTTATTCAGTTTGAATCCAGCTACCTGGCCAAATTGTTGAATTATCTCCAGCACCCTTTTCGTACTAGTGTCTGGCTCTTGCAAAGTCAATACTAAGTCATCTGCAAAGGCCCTTAACTTGTAATGCTTAGCTCCGACCTGTACACCTTTAACCTGCCGGTCATTTCTAATCATATTCAGCAACACCTCCAGAACAGAAATGAAAAGCAATGGGGAAATTGGGCGCCCCTGTCGTGTTCCTTTTTCTATCTTAAGCTCCTCAGTTATCACGTTATTTACAATCAACTTAGCTTTTTGTTCAGAGTATATCGCACCCATACCATTCTCAAATCCTTGGCCTACCCCCATCCCATGGAGATTCTTTTTCATAAAACTCCAAGAAATATTGTCAAAGGCTTTCTCCGCATCCACAAAAATCAGCACTACTTTGGTGTTTATGTTCACCTCTAGCAATTCCAAAATATCTATTATATTCCTTACATTGTCTAATAAGTGCCTTTTTGGGAGAAAGCCTGCTTGGTCCTTATGAATCTTCTCCATCAACACTCTTTTAAATCTTTTTGCCAAAATGTCTGCAAAGATTTTGTAATCCACATTAAGTAATGATATTGGGCGGTAGTTCTTAAGTTGAGTCTTTTCAGTCTCTGTCTTTGGTATGAGTGTAATATAAGCTTCTTTCCACGACTCTGGTGCCTTTTCCCCCTCTAAAATCTCATTGCAGACTTCCTTTAACGGTTGAACCAACCACTCCTTCAAGGCTTTGTAGTATCTGGAAGTCAGTCCGTCTGGTCCTGGAGATTTGCCCAGTTGCATGTCCTGAATGGCACCCTCTATCTCTTGTTCTGTTATTCTCTGGTTTAAATCCACCTTGCTTTGATGAGAGATTTTTTGTAATCCATATTTATTAAGGAATTCATCTATGTCCTCTTCATTTTGTGGCCCTTGAGAATATAGTTTTTTAAAATAGCTCAAAAAACAGTTTCTAATCTTGTTAGGTTTAGATCTATTCCTTCCATCCACTTCTAGGTTTGTAACTGTATTTAGTTTCTGCCTTTTCTTCAATTGCCAAGCCAGAAGTTTACCACATTTATCTGCCGATTCAAATGTCTTTTGTTTCATTTGCTTTATCTTCCACTCAATCTCTTGATTCATCAATTCCATATATTGTGTTTGATATAACTTGATCTCTCTCAAAATCTCCTGGGACTTTGGTTTTGATCTTAATTTTTTCTCTCCTTCTTTTATCTTTTCCAAAATCTTTTCCTTCTTCTCATTCTGCTTTCTCTTTTTAATTTTGTTTTGTTGAATCAGAAATCCTCGCATTACAGCTTTGCTTGCGTCCCAGATCACTCTTTTTTCCACATCAGTCTTTAGATTTATTTCAAAATAATCCTTTAAAGTTTTTTGGGCCTTCATGTGGATCTCCTTATCTCGAAACAGGGTGTCATTCATCCTCCATCTAAATTGACCAGTTGTTGTAAGTTTCATTTCCATCTTCACGGCGTTATGGTCGGAGCAAGTTTTTGGGCAGATTTCTACCTTCTTAATCTTTGGAGCCATCCCACTAGTAATCCAAATTTGATCAATTCTGGTCCAGGTCATCATTGCTTGGGAGAAAAATGTTCCCTCTCTCTCAAGAGGGTTCCTCATTCTCCATATGTCTGTTAAGTCCATATTTTCAGTCATTTCAAAGAAGGTCTTCGGAAGTCTCCCTTCCTTGGAGATTGTCAGTCTTTGTGCTTTGTCCATATTTGTAGAAACCGCACCATTCATATCTCCCATAATTATTACATTGTAATCCAGACAGTCCATCAGAGTTTCATGAAGCTTCTTAAAAAATTCCGCCTTGCCTTCATTCGGTGCATAGACTCCAACTATTAATTTTTTTTCTCCTTGTGCTTGTATTTCAACTGCCAGGTATCTTCCTTGTTCATCTTTAAACATCATTTTTGGGGTCCATTTCTCTTTTACATAAATCACAACTCCTCTTTTTTTGACTTTGTCCGATGAAATAAATTCTTGTCCTAATCTTTTATTTATAAGTAGTTTCCTGTGTACCCTGGTTACATGGGTTTCTTGTAGGCAAATCAAATCCAATTGTTCCCTTTTCTCCTAGGCTCTGTGGTTTAACCCACAGCACCACCCACGTCCCATTTAAACCACAAAATACCTAATAAAAAATAAAAACAACAACCCTATATCCTCTCCCCACAAAAACACATTTTAAAAGGGTGTAGGATGTAAATCGGATCAACCGAAGGCCTGGTTAAAAAGGAATGTTTTTGCCTGGTGCCTAAAGGTGTATAATGAAGGCGCCAGGTGAACCTCCCTGGGGAGAGCATTCAACAGATGGGGAGCCACTGCAGAGAAGGCCTGTTCTCATGTTGCCACCCTCTGAACCTCTTGAGGAGGAGGGACACAAAGGAGGGCCTCAGAAGATGATCTCAATGTCCAGGTAGGTTCATATGGAAAGAGGCAGTCTTTACTGGAGAGATGAAACATTCGATGTCCCAATTGAGCCTTCATGGCAACAGCTAAGTGGTAGAGCACACACTTAGCATCCCTGGTTCAATTCCTTACATCTCCATGTTAGGCTACGAAAGTCTCCTGTCTCCATCTCCCCTGTAGAGCAAAAAAACTTATTCGGTCCAGACCAACAATGTCTTGCCTTGGCAGCTTCTTTCCAGCTGAATCTGGCAAGGAGCAAGGAAGTGATGGATAAAACGGTTGTTGAGAGCATCCTTGGAGCCAATATTCATGAGTTGATTCAGCTGACATAATTGGAAGGGCACAGGGAATGAGAACTACAACAAAATTACTTGATTTTAATAAGGAAGATCTTGAGACACTAATGAAGATAATTAGCAAGGTATGCTGGAATGGGGACCCATGTCTCTGAATGCAAATGAAAATGGATTTAAAAAAAAAATCTTGATAGTGCATATCAGTCGCAATGCCCATAAGCAATTATTTTCTGCAGTAAAATCCAAGGAGAATAAAAAATGTTAAGAAGTCCCCGTTCTAAGTAAACTTCTTAGAGCTGAGTCTTTTGATGGAGTTGTCCTTGAACATTAAGATGAATCAGACTCACAGAACTGTAGAGTTGGAAGGGATCCTGAGGATCATCCAGTTCAACCTCCTGAAATGCACGAAAATCAACTAGATCATACATGACAGATGTCCATCCAACCTCTGCTTAAAAACCTCCAAGGAAGAAGAGTTCACCACCTTCCTTGGGAGTCCATGTTGGAATTCCTGCTCCATGATTGCAGTCATGGGATTGTTGTCTTTCACATGATGGTATATGTTTTGACTCCACAAAGTGGGTAGTGATGGAAACAGGATGTTTGTGTTACTGTGTTCCATGAAGTGGGACTATTGTCCTTTGTTCTTTCTCTTTGCTGTCTGATGCTAGAGAGAGAGGGAGCCATGTTGCAGTGCTCCATGTGTGTTTATATGTAAATAAAGTAGATTAGCCCAAATGCTGAGTTGCTGATGTCTCTTATGCAAGCTGTGAAGACTCTGCGGATCCCTAAGTGTTGCTGATGTCTGTTGGCATCGGTCGCTGTGATGTTCGGGCGGAAGAAAGCTTTTGAAGCTCCCGAACTTTCGACCAGGAGGGAGGGAACATGCCAGTCGGGCATGTGTCTCTACTAGGGTCCTGCTCGAGTGTAGGACAAGCTCCTGACAGTCCATTCCACTGTTGAACATCTCTTACCATCACAAAGTTCTTCCTGATGTTTAGTCAGAATCTCCTTCCTTCCTAAACTTGATGCCATTGGTACAGGTCCTACCCTCCGGAAAAGGAGAAAACAAGCTTGCTCCATTCTTCCGTGTGACAGGCCTTGAGATATCTGAAGACAGCTATTATATCTCCTCTCAGTCTCCCCTTTATTAGGCTAAACATACCCAATTCTCAGGCAGAGAATGGGCAGCAGCAGTGGTCTCCAGGTGTAACATGTAGCTTGGACTGGCCCTCAGATGTTTCTCTGCTCACGTATATCAGCTACCGTATTTTTCGCCCCATAAGACGCACTTTTTCCCCTCCAAAAATGAAGGGGAAATGTGCCTGCATCTTATGGGGCGAATGCAGGCTTTCGCTGAAGCCTGGAGAGCGAGGGGGGTCGGTGCGTACCGACCCCTCTCGCTCTCCAGGCTTCAGGAAGCTCTGCGCAACCCTCGGGAGACCGGCTCCAAGGGTTGCGCAGAGCTGCCTGCAATCCCGGGACCAGCGCTAAGTCCCGCCCCGCTCGGGATGGCGGCACAGAGCTGCCTGCCCTCCCGGGACTGGTGCACTTCTCCCCATCACCAGCCCCACAAGCTCGGGGGACAGCGGGGAGGCAGAGCGTGCCTTCCCACTGTTCCCCGACCTGGTTCTTCCAGCCCCGCACCTGGGGGGGGGGAAATAAATTTTTTTCTTTATTTCCCCCCCAAAAAACTAGGTGCGTCTTATGGGCCGGAGCATCTTATGGGGCACAAAATACGGTACTTGCACAAGCTTTTAAGTGTGCAAGTGTTGCCATTCCCTACACATTAATCAGTCCCATGAGAAAAGCACCTCTTCAGAAGAAAAGTGCACATTGATTTGGAAAGAGGCCAATGGAGGGTTTTGATTATTTGGTGATAATAAAAGAGCTTTCATTTTAATTAATTCTGCAGAGCTACTGACATTAATTGAAGAACTCCAGTACTTTTAAAATAGGCTTTAAAAACCCCCATCACATACGCAAATCCTTCCAATTATTGATTGTGAATTTCTGAAGCTCTAAAACGATTCATTTCTACTGTTTTTAATAATTCGTTCTGGAAGGAGGGAAAAAAAAAAAAAACCAAGGAAGCAATTTTCCTTTTTTTTCTTCTAATGAGATCTCTTGCAAGTGGTTTCTTTGCAAATTAATTGCAACTTTTATTTTGAGAGCTGATTGCTGAGTGTGGGAGATGTTCGTTGGAACCAATATTCTAAACTGTACTTCTCACAAGTATTTTTTTATAAGGTATCCTCTACAAAATATTCAAATACCTCTATGGGACAGAAACAATAGCGTTATAATCAGGAATACTAATGCAGTATTCCCTCAAACTGCTTTATAAAAAGATGAAGATTGTGTAATAATAATAATAATAATAATAATAATAATAATAATAATAATTTATTTATACCCTGCCAGCTGGCTGAGTTTCCCTAGCCACTCTGGGCGGCTCCCAATCAAGTGTTAAAAACAATACAGCATTAAATACATTAAATATTAAACATCTGGTGGGAGGGCGTTCCACAGGGCGGGCGCCACTACCGAGAAGGCCCTCTGTCTGGTTCCCTGTAACCTCACTTCTCGCATTGAGGGAACTACCAGAAGAAATAAACTGCCACAGGGGCTGGATTAAACCCACCAGGGGGCCACATTAGGCCCCCCAAATGGACTTTGGACATGCCTTGCCCACAGTGTCTCCCAGTCATGTGAGGAAAAGAGACAAAAGAAGGAATAATCGCTGCATTCAAGACTACTGTAGTCAAACTGGTTCCCATGGAAAATGACTGTGAGGTTTTGGGGATGGAATGCAAGGCACACATTTCTGATCAGTGGTCCTCTGCAGCATCTACTCCCCCTCTATGGAGGTGTGGGACCAAAAAAGGGCCCCCATCCTCCACTTCTCTAAAAGGTAAAGGACCCCTGGATGGTGAAGTCCAGGCAAAGGCAACTATGGGGTTGCGGCGCTCATCTTGCTTCAGGCCAAGGGAGTCGGCATTAGTACACAGATAGCGTTCCAGGTCATGTGACCAGCATGACTGATCTGCTTCTGGTGCAATGGAACACCATGAGGTAACCAGAGCATATGGAAATGCAGTTTACCTTCCCGCCACAGCGGTACCTATTTATCTACTTGCACTGGCGTACTTTCGAACTGCTAGGTTGGCAGGAGCAGGGACCGAGCAACGGGAGCTCACCCCATTGCAGTGATTCGAACCGCCAACCTTCTGATCGGCAAGCCCAAGGCTCAGTGGTTTAGATCACAGCGCTGTTGGCATCTAGGGGTTGAAAGGCCAGTTGGCTTGGCCCCAGCTGGAACGTCTCCCTCTCAGCCTTGCCACTGCGGTGATTCATCAACCTCTGGCTCTGACGTACATCAGTGACTCAAGCTTGCAGACTTGAGCACACTTTACTCAGCAGTGGATACTGCGCAACAGAAGAGGCTTGAGGCTGTAGACACATACTAACTACGTATTTATTAAACGTAAATCAGGACAAAGAAACATGTTGTCTCTCCTTGGAAAGAGAGTGAAAAACAACAGCTATACAGAGCGGAAGTTCCGTTTATGCCAGCATTTCGCTTATGCTGGAATGTAAACAGACATGTGACACGCAAGAATCCCATGTCTGCAACAAAAGGTGGAATGGAATCCTCAACAATCGCCACCCGCATCCACTCCTCTACAACAAGTTCTGAACAGGACTCAGAAAGCACAGTAAACCTGTCTGTGAACCTCACAGTCACATGTGGGCAGGCTGCTTCCCCAATAGGACGGCTCTTCCGTGCATCACTGGTTTTGCATAAAATTTGCACATGCTAATCTATATGTAGGTGTACATTTAGGAATAATGACTATAATTTAAGTAGAAATGCAGTACATCTCGCTGTGATTAAAATAAAACGTATAACTAAAATAGAAACGCAATGCATCTCTTGGCACGTTGGGAAGACTGTGACCAGGCACACTGCATCTTTGCTCAGTCTGCTGTGGAGGTGCTAATGGTTGTTAGGGAACTTCTAGGCCTGTCCTCTCTCTCCTTGGGGTTTTTCATCTTTAAACTTGGCTAGGACGGGGCCAGACTTCAAATGGAGAATTGTCCTCTTTCAGCCCTTCAGAGAAGGGGCTCTCCTCTGCAATGAGCCATGAGAAACATGGCCGCCGTAGTTACCACATTTTTAAGCACCTAGGCTGTGGGTGTTTCATCTGCTTTTCAGGCCTTGTCACCCCCCAGTTGTTTTGTGCCTGGGGTTTTGCTGGCCATGTGCTCTGAGCAGAGTGGAGGAGACAGCAAGATTCCTCTGCCCCATGAATGAGAAGGGATCACCTCGGGCCAGGGTCATGAGCAAACCTGTCCCTTTCAGTTTCTCTCAACTTCTCATTTGGCCAATTTTAAGTCCAGTTCTCCACATTTCCAAATCAATTTGTGATATATATATATATCATGAAAACGAATCAGCATTTTTGTGAAAATTTCTCCTATTTTGTATGTTATTTTCATACATATATGCATTTACGTGCACACTTAAACACACAATATGCATTTTTGTACACCTTACCTGGCTGGAAAAGCACACTGCAAAATTCAAAGAAGTGCAAATTTTAAAGGATGCCTGTATTTCAACTCACATATGGTTTCAGAAAGTGCAAATTTGCTAAGTTTACCTTTCAATTTCTTCCCCATACCTCTCTCAGGCTTTTCTTTTCACTGGATGGAAAGTGAATTATTAGCCTTCAGATTCCCTCATCTTGGATATTTTCACATTTGCTTCAAGTGGGCATGCCCACAATCTATACCTGCTATTTTCCTATAAATATATGGTAGGACAAAGATAGCAAATGTGGTTCTTTCCAAACTCTGCTGGCCCTTAGCTCCCAACAAGCCTAGTCATCATGGCCAATGGTCATGGGTGATGGGAACTGTAGTCAACAACATCTGAGCGACACCTCTTGGAAACCTCTGTGGTATGATCTATTGACTCAGTTATGTGTCTCTAGAGAAGACTTATTGCATTTTTCTCCTGCACTTTTATTGCACATAGCTCCACGTAAGCCGTGAATCCACGCATTTTGTGTGGCTATGATGAATAGCTTAGTATCATATCCACATGCGATCTGACAAATCTGCTTCTTTTACAGAGATACAAAACTCCCTGGCTTTATGCCAATGAGACAACACGGACAGAAAACTCCTTAATTCTACTCGTTAAATGTTCTGCTAAAATATTATAATCTTCTACATGCACATATTCTTCAGCTGTGGACTGATAATCTAACTGTTTAATCAACACTTATAAAAGTCAATTGGAGAAGAACAGTGGGCTTAATGTTGCATAAAGCATACATTTATTCCTCAGGATTGGTTCGTTCTTATATCTTATGTGCGGTATTTAAATATTTTTAAAGGATTACACTTAAAGCAGAAGAATCCCCTGTGACTTTGAACTTTACCTACCAACAGTGAAACCACCTTTAAGAACTTGGGGACCTCCAGTGAAGCTGAGTGTTGGAAGATTCCAGACAAACAAAAGGAAGGGCTTCTTTTTTTCTCTTTCCTTTGCAGAGAAGTGGAGCCAAGATGATCAAGGGTCTGGAAACCAAGCCTTATGAGGAACTGTTGAGGGACTTGCGTATGTATAGCCTGGTAAAGAGGAGACTGAGAGGAGATGGGATTGTTCTTGTTTAGTCATTTAGTCGTGTCCGACTCTTTGTGGCACCATGGACCAGAGCACGCCAGGCACTCCTGTCTTCCACTGCCTCCCGCAGTTTGGCCAAACTCATGCTGGTAGCTTCGAGAACACTGTCCAACCATCTCGTCCTCTGTCGTCCCCTTCTCCTTGTGCCCTCCATCTTTCCCAACATCAGGGTCTTTTCCAAGGAGTCTTCTCTTCTCTTCTCATGAGGTGGCCAAAGTATTGGAGCCTCAGCTTCAGGATCTGTCCTTAGAGTGAGCACTCAGGGCTGATTTCCTTAAGAATGGAGAGGTTTGATCTTCTTGCAGTCCATGGGACTCTCAAGAGTCTCCTCCAGCACCCTAATTCAAAAGCATCAATTCTTCGGCGAACAGCCTTCTTTATGGTCCAGCTCCCATTTCCATACATCGCTACTGGGAAAACCATAGCTTTAACTATACAGACCTTTGTTGGCAAAGTGATGTCTCTGCTTTTTAAGATGCTGTCTAGGTTTGTCATTGCTTTTCTCCCAAGAAGCAGGCGTCTTTTAATTTTGTGACTGCTGTCACCATCTGCAGTGATCATGGAGCCCAAGAAAGTAAAATCTCTCACTGCCTCCATTTCTTCCCCTTCTATTTGCCTGGAGGTGATGGGACCAGTGGCCATGATCTTCGTTTTTTTGATGTTGAGCTTCAGACCATATTTTGTGCTCTCCTCTTTCACCCTCATTAAAAGTTTATTTAATTCCTCCTCACTTTCTGCCATCAAGGTTGTGTCATCTGTATATCGGAGGTTGGAGATGGGATCACCACCTTCAAATATCTGAAGGGCTATCACATAGAGGATGGAGCACACTTGTTTTCTCCCACCCTGGAGAGCAGTACTGAACCGATGGCTTCAAGTTACAAGAAAGGAGATTCTGACTGAACATCAGCAAGAACTTTCTGACGGTAACCATTGTTCTAGGGTGGAATGGACCTTCTTGGGAGGTGTTGGACTCTTCTTCCTTGGAGGTTTTTAAGCAGAAGTTGGCTGACCATCTTTCATGGATGCTTTAGCTGAGATTCCTGCATTGAAGAGGATTGGATTGATTTCCCCTTGGGTGTTTCATCCAGCTTTACAATTCTATGATTCTATGTCTATTCAGAAGAATGTCCCATTAAATCTAATAGTGTGTGCTTGCAATGAAGTGAAATAAAACAGCAATAAACTGATTTATTTTATTTTTTAAAAAGGTTAAACATCATTCAAAACCATGAGTTAAAAACCAATTCCAGCATGTTTACAAATCAATTTACGGGCCAAATTGTTGCCTATGGAATGACAGGCATTATGCAATCTTGTAAAGTTGCATTGTCAGGTCAAGGTAGGATTTGGGAAATATATATTGTGACTGCATATCAAAACTTTGGCTGTTTTTCCTTTTGTGATGTGAAGGATAGTCGCTTCTTTGGGTGTCAAGATCGACTGAAAAACGAGTGGGGGAGAAATACTCTATGTAATAACCTCATCCTGAAATAATGCATGTTTGGTATGACACATGCCGACAGAAGAAGCTAAATTGAAAATTATATGGTTGACACTCCATTGTCCTTGGAGATTTGCAATACACACACTTCAATCAGGCTCCGTGGCGAGAGCCCAGAAACTGTTGACATCCTGGTGAGAAGTTGGGATGAAAAGTCATTCTTTTGTTTCACTGTGTGACACCACCTTTATGCTCTTGAAGGGGGAAAGAGAACAATTTTTCATAAGTGCTTGGAGACCTACAATAAACATCCTTTCCATTTGAATCATATCAGTGCTCAGTTCTTATAAAATGTCGCGCTCTGACACCTAAACCATCCTTCTCTAGAAGCCCTTAGGACAAGTTCTGACATTCTTTCTCCTCTTCCGTGACATCTTACTGTACAAATTAGGATCAAACAGTTGACATTAGGACCTAGCAATTGAGAAGTCCCCTGCGTCTGCACGGACTGTTGCAGAATGTCTGGATGCAACTGGTGAAAAACGTTAAGCCAATGGGAACAGGAGTACCGCAGCCTTCAAGATATGAAATGGCTCCAGACAGCTAATTCCCAAGATGCCAAATTAGCTAGCTCAATGGTAGAATTCACGCTTTGCATGCACACAGCCCTGGATCGAGCCTCTGGAGTCCTTGTCCCCCTGGATTCCAGTCTTTAGTTAAAGGATCATGGGTAGCATTACTTGTAGAAAAAAAAACTGTTCTGCCTGAGACTCAGGAGAGTTGCCATCAATCAAATTAGACAGGGCATGGACAGCTGGGTGGTCTGAAGCTGCATTTGGGCATTCAATTTATCTGAGTGTAAATGAAAATGTAAGGGGGAGCTGCCAAACCCTGCCCCAGCTGGTATATCCATTTAGTTTAAGAATAAATGTCTCACGTGGGGAGCTTTCTCTATTCATGGAGATTCCCTATGCAATAATGATGATGATGATGATGATGATGATGATGATGATGATGATGATAATAATAATGCCACCCTTCTTCTAAGGACCACAGGGCAATTTACAGTATAGAAACACAAAAATACATAACATAACAACAAACCAAAGAATACACCCCACAGTTTAAAAGTCCATAAAAAGGTAAAGTGACCCCTGATCATTAGGTCCAGTCGTGGCCGACTCTGGGGTTGCGGCGCTCATCTCACTTTATTGGCCGAGGGAGCCGGCATACAGCTTCCGGGTCATGTGGCCAGCATGACTAAGCCGCTTCTGGCGAACCAGAACAGCACACGGAAACGCCATTTACCTTCCCGCCGGAGCGGTACCTATTTATCTACTTGCACTTTGATGTGCTTTCGAGCTGCTAGGTTGGCAGGAGCAGGGACTGAGCAACGGGAGCTCACCTCGTCGCGGGGATTTGAACTGCCGACCTTCTGATCAGCAAGTCCTAGGCTCTGTGGTTTAACCCACAGTGCCACCTGCGTCCCTTTAAAAGGCCATAGACTGTTTAATTAGCCAAAAGCCTGGATAAAGAGTATCAGCCTAGAGATATGCAAAGAAGCCTAAAGATATGCAAGGAAGGTGCCAGGCAAGCCTCCCTGGAGAGAGCATTCCACCAACAGGGAGTCACTGCAGAAAAGGCTCGTTGTGTATCCCTGATTAGTCTGGGTTTTGAATCCTGATTGTGCAGGTGCTCTAAATCACATGCACAGCCCCCCACAAGTTGAGGAGTTTCCCTGTTTTGGTTGGGTGGAAGGTAGGAAGACCAACAGCAGGTGGAGCTAGAGGGAGCTAATTCAGGTTTAGCCTACATATCCTCCTCCTTGCTGAGTTCTACAAGGGGCCACACTAAGACTGGGGAGGCAGAAACGGGCAGGCAGTACCAATAAGGAGGCGTGGACTATCTGAGGGCCGCCGAGACCATATAACACCGGTCCTGAAAGACCTACATTGGCTCCCAATACGTTTCCGAGCACAATTCAAAGTGCTGGTGCTGACCTTTGAAGCTCTAAGCGGCTTTAAAGCCCTGTCATTCAGCCTGGACACTGAGGTCCAGCTCCGAGGGCCTTCTGGCAGTTCTCTCCCTGCAAGAAGTGAACCAGGCAAAGGGCCTTCTCGGTAGTGGCGCCCACCCTGTGGAACGCCCTCCCATCAGATGTCAAAGAGAACAACAACTACCAGACTTTTAGAAGACATCTGAAGGCAGCCCTGTTTAGGGACGTTTGTAAGGTTTGATGTTTTATCATGTTTTTAATATTCTGTTGGGAGCTGCCCAGAGTGGCTGGGGAAACCCAGCCAGATGGGCAGGGGATAAATGATAAATTATTATTGTTGTTGTTACTGAGGTTTCATAGGGCAGTGCCCCATTTGCCCTAATGGACCAGTTGCCACCTTCCACCGGCTGTACGTAAGGTGCTCCTTTGAAATACCTAGCTCCTCCCTTTGCAAAACCAATACCCAAGCTATCTCTTCGCTTGCAAGAGGGAAATGGATTGGGAAGCATGGCAGGGAATGACGAAAGCTTTCCTTTGTGATTCCGAGTGGCTGGTCTCTGACTTTGGGGGTTTCTCTGAACAGGCTCACCTTGCTGAAAGGCCTCCCGTCACAATGATGAGCGCTCTCCATGGTACCAACAGCTTTGTATTCAAACATCTGCTCCATCTTTATGCCATTGCTTCAAAGGCTTAAAGGCACTTCAAGGGAGTCTGCCTTTTTTATAAAAAAAAGGAAAAAGAAAACTTCATGTCACGGCGAGGACTTTCATGTCCTGTCATCGCCATCTTTTGAAGATTATGGTTAATGCAGGTCACCTTTGAAGGCTTCCAAAATCGCTGAAGTGGTTCTCCTCAAAGTTCTCTGTGACACTGGGGAGGCTCTCTGAAGTTCTTTTTAGCATTCCTCCGGTGAAACTTTTTCCAACTATAGGAGCATCCCTTGAAGAGCATCCTTTCTTTGTTTGTGGCTTGCTTCTGTGGGCAGCTGTACATCTTCTGGGTATGAGACTTGCTTGTAATGAAGATAGTCACAAGGAGGACTTGCCCTATCTGAGCGTTGCAGTGTCTTTACTCTCATGACAAATGGGTGCCTCTTGGAGTCCAGAGGGAAATACCAACAGAAAGGGGCTGGGATGGTTGGGTAGGTTTGGTTGCACCTGTTGATCTGATTGAGAGGTCCATCATTAGGAGCTCCTCTTCCTCTATGTGCTACTCAAGACATTGTGATCTGCGGCAGAGAATCTTCTTATGGTAACATCTCCTGAAAAAGACCCTTCTTTTGTAATGACCCCCAAACTGAAGAAATCCCTCCCTATAGATGTGCTCTAGGCACCATCCCTCCACAGCTTTAGGCAACCACTAAAGACTAAAGATGGGTGAATCTTGCCAGGTGTCAGAGACCAGGCTGAGGAGTACAGCTATGATGAAGAATGGTGGGAGACTCTCCCTCTCCCTGCTCCTGACCAAGATCCTGAAGCTGCCCAGGAACAGTGGAGCAGTATAGATTTGGAACAGTGGTTTGCAGAGGAGCATTGTTCTGAAGACAAAAGTTGGGAAGAACTGTGGGGTGAAAAGCAAAGTGAAGAAGAACATTAAGAGAGAGAGCTGACAGACTCTCTCTCTGGCTGGAAAGTATTCCGCATATCAGTCAAGGTCACATCACACAGATAAGGTGGCTGCACAAAAAGCAGGGTGGTTGTGATATCAGGTTGCAAGATGGAAGTGACTAGGGAGCATGTGGGCGGAAACCTTAACTGGAAACACCTTCATTCCAAGAGTGGCTGCTTTGTTCTTTTGCTGTGATAATTAAAAACTCTTCATATGGTAAGGGACTCTTTTCTCTTTGTCCTGCTTATCTACAGCCAAGGGGGGGGGAGGAAGCCAAGTCCCCCGAGCCTGTCACCAGGTCATGTGACTGAGGTGAATGGACATAGGGTTCAGCCAAAGTCTCCTCTATCTGGTCCTGCCCCCACCATGCCCTCAAAAAGCCCATTTTGGGGGATTTGAAAGAGCATCTCCACCCTTATCATTCTACCCGGACACTGAGGTCCAGCGCCGAGGGCCTTCTGGCGGTTCCCTCACTGCGAGAAGCTAAGTTACAGAGAACCAGGCAGAGGGCCTTCTCGGTAGTGGCACCCGCCCTGTGGAACGCCCTCTCACCAGATGTCAAAGAGAACAACTCCCAGACCTTTAGAAGGCATCTGAAGGCAGCCCTGTTTAGGGAAGCTTTTAATGTTTGATGCATTACTGTATTTTAATATTTTGTTGGAAGCTGCCCAGAGTGGCTGGGGAAGCCCAGCCAGATGGGTGGGGTATAAATAATAAATTATTATTATTATTATTATTATTATTATTATTATTATTATTATTATTATTTGCACTGCCCTCAGCTCAGCCAACTGCACCCAGGTTGAGCCAGAATGAACAAGCTATGCTACATATATTTGGCTAAGCCAGGGGTTGGGGACATGTAGCTTGGATCGTTCAGTTTGGTTAGGACACCAAGGCTGCAGGGTCAATCTCCATATGGGACAGCTCCATAATCATTCCTGCCTTGCAGGGGGTTGGACCAGATGATCCTCAGGACCCCTTCCAACTCTACAATTCTATGATTCTAGGATGCTGGCTGAGCTAGGGACCAGCTGGCTGGGCTGGATACCTGCTGCACTGTAAGCTGCTCATCCTAGCAAATCTTGCTATAGGATTATGTATTTTCTTAAGACAAAATCCCGTCACTCCTTTCCACCACAAGAGCCTTCATGGCTGCTTACAAGCAGCCCTTTCAAAAAGAAAGATCCCAAGAGTAAATAACAAATGATGGAAATGAAACAATTGTAAAAAGAAAATGAGCAGTACAGACCAGCAATGTTCATCTCAGTAAAGGACAGTTAATGCCAATTACTCTTAAAGACTCAGGCAGCATTAACAAATGCATGTTTCAAGTTAACTTTGGCTTTAATTCTCCATCAGCCACCCCTTGCTGCAATAAACTATGCCTCTCGTATGTGGTAGTGGGATATGAATATGCATGCTAACTATTGTTGTTGCTGTTCAGTCATTTAGTCGTGTCCGACTCTTCGTGACTCCATGGACCAGAGCACGCCAGGCACTTCTGTCCTCCACTGCCTCCCGCAGTTTGAACAAACTCATGCTGGTAGCTTCGAGAACACCATCCAACCATCTCGTCCTCTGTCGTCCCCTTCTCCTTGTGCCCTCCAACTTCATCAGGGTCTTTTCCAGGGAGTCTTCTCTTCTCATGAGGTGGCCAAAGTATTGGAGCCTCAGCTTCACGATCTGTCCTTCCAGTGAGCACTCAGGGCTGATTTCCTTCAGAATGGATAGGTTTGATCTTCTTGCAGTCCATGGGACTCTCAAGAGTCTCCTCCAGCACCATAATTCAAAAGCATCAATTCTTCGGTGATCAGCCTTCTTTATGGTCCAGCTCTCACTTCCATACATCACTACTGGGAAAACCATAGCTTTAACTATACGGACCTTTGTTGGCAAGGTGATGTCTCTGCTTTTTAAGATGCTGTCTACTTTTGTCATTGCTTTTCTCCCAAGAAGCAGGCGTCTTTTAATTTCATGGCTGCTGTCATTATCTGCAGTGATCATGGAACCCAAGAAAGTAAAATCTCTCACTGCCTCCATTTCTTCCCCTTATTTGCCAGGAGTTGATGGGACCAGTGGCCATGATCTTCGTTTTTTTTGATGCTGAGCATGCTAACTATAGAATAGTAATATTATAAAAAGGTGGATATTTTAACTGAATCAGCTTGGCATCATGTTTGATTCAAATATGCACCATGTGTGTGTGTGTGTGTGTGTGTGTGTGAGAGAGAGAGAGAGAGAGAGATGTAATGCAAGGTTATTAAAACACTTCTCTGGCTCATTGTCATGTAGTAATTTTCTGAAATGCTGGTAATTTAATGTCAATGAGTTTTCCAGGAGTTTTTTTCTCTCTCTCTCTTTCTTTTTCCTTAAATCAACCATCAAGTTCTGTCCCCTGCTCCTCTAATAATCCTCTAAAAGCTGCACCAGTGCACTGCTGTTTATTTAATTGTTCTCGCAAACCACAGTGACAGCAGACAAATTGCATTACATTGTAATTTACTTAACATAAGCTTTCCGCATATTCAGTCTCTTAACCTCTTCCAGCCATACTTGTTAAAGTTCTATTTTTAAACTCAGTTTTAGTAAGAGTTTTCAACGTATTACAAAAGCAATGATAAAAATTAAAAAAGAAGACAAGAAAGGGAAAGAAAAGAAAATAGAAGTCTTCAGATGTTAAAATATACATATAAGTCATACTAATAGAGAGCTATCAAAAATTAAAGATCATAAAGAAGGTAATATATATATATATTCAAAAAGAAAAGAAAAAGAGAAATTTCTATTTCTATTTGTTAAAGTTCTAGATGTGCAACTGGGATCTCTGATGGCCCAAACTAAACTTCTCAGATCCTGAAAGTAAAGAGTTGTATTTAATGTATTGCTAAGTGACTAATTCCATCAGTGTCAGAATTGCCTTTGCACAACAAAAATACAAATTTATGGTGCCAGATTATCAGAGTTTTGTGGATTCATTACAACCTTATTTTGGCTTCCACATGCTTAATTTTTTGCTTATTAACTTCATTGCACAGTTGCTCAGTGAAGATTCTCCTGCTGTGCGTTCCATGTATTGATATTGTGAGCTCAGCTGATTCCTTACTGCTACGAAATGCTCCTCTGTATTTCAGCAGTTTTCCTGAGAGCTGTAAAATACAAAGGGGTGTGTGTGTGTGAGTTTGAAAAAACAGAGCAGGAGGGATAAGAGTTAGAATAATAGAATCAGAGAATTGCAGAGGTGGAAGGGACCATGACGGTCATCTAGTCCAATCTAGCAGTATAGGAATCTCTTGCCCAGTGCGGGGCCCAAACCCACAACTCTGAGATTAAGAGTTTCATGCTCTACCAAACGAGCTCTCCCAGGTTATATAGGAATAAGAGAGGTATTTTTTTTAAAAAAAGGTCTTATTTATTTATTTTTAATTATTATGATTATTTCATAAAATTTATACGGCAGTTGATCATAGAGAAACAACAACCCCCAAATAAGTTTACGAAATGATGATGATATTTCCCACCTTTCCTCCAAAGATGACCTACTTGGTTCTCTCCCTTTTCATTCTATTCTCACAACAACCATATGAGTTAGGTTAGGCTGAGAGACAGTGGATGGAATGAAAAGTGGTGCAAAGGAAATTGCTGCGTCCATGAAAGCGATTCTGCTCTGAGCCACTTGTGTAAATCAATTTGTTGTTGTTGTTTAGTCGTTTAGTCGTGTCTGACTCTTCGTGACCCCATGGACCAGAGCACGCCAGGCACTCCTGCCTTCCACTGGCAATTTCGGTTGGGTCAAACTCATGCTGGTAGCTTCGAGAACACTGTCCAACCATCTCGTCCTCTGTCGTCCCCTTCTCCTTGTGCCCTCCATCTTTCCCAACATCAGGGTCTTTTCCAAGGAGTCTTCTCTTCTCATGAGGTGGCCAAAGTATTGGAGCCTCAGCTTCAGGATCTGTCTTTCCAGTGAGCACTCAGGGCTGATTTCCTTCAGAATGGATAGGTTTCATTTTCTTGCAGTCCATGGGACTCTCAAGAGTCTCCTCCAGCACCATAATTCAAAAGCATCAATTCTTCGGTGATCAGCCTTCTTTATGGTCCAGCTCTGACTTCCATACATCACTACTGGGAAAACCATAGCTTTAACTCTACGGACCTTTGTCGGCAAGGTGATGTCTCTGCTTTTTAAGAGGCGCCATGGACTTTGAATAAGCACAAACCTGGGATGAAAGGGAGAAATGAGCTAAGAGGAAGGCATGTTTGGCAAATCCTGACCCTGATCAACTCCTACCTGGAAACCGATGTACCCACTGTGGAAGGATGTGCGGATACATAATTGGCCTCCACAGTCACCTACAGAGACACTGTTAAGACCATATTCATGGAAGACAATCTTATTCGTCTATGAGTGGTTGCCAAAGAAGAAGATCTAGTTTTAGAGAGCTTATATAATGGAGGAGCATTCAACCTTGCAACCTCTCACCGGCAGACTGAATGGATATAATCAAGGTTGGCTCTGCCAGTGCATTTGCACTGCACCAACCACCTTGCTTCCTCATCCTCCTAACCCCTCCTAGTAAGCAGTAGTGACTCAACTATTGAGGAGGTCATGTCACCAACCCACCACACCAACACTGGTTCAGGCCACATTGCCTTCTGCGTACAGTAGACCAGACCCAACACATTCCGGAAGTGTGGTTTGTACATGCGAGGCTACTAACATACTCTGCCAGTGACTCAGCTATGTTGGTGGTTAAACAGAAGCATGGCCTCTTAACTCTACACCTCTGTTCGTGCAGCCTTCCAACCTGTAGAACTCTCCAAACATCTTCTAGTCCACCAATGTTAAAATTCGGGTGTTGGGTGTCATAGACAAGGTGTTTTAGCTCACAGGAAGATTAAAAGTCTGGGGGTAAATGGAGCTCCACAGAAGGATGTTGTGTGTATTTTAATGCAGTGGTTTCCAAAGTGGGCAGTGGGATTACCCTGGTGGGTGGGATTACCTAGGGGACGGTGCTAAGAGGCAACGGGAGCACTGAAAGTATAAATATCAGACTTTGAAAAAGTGCTGTCACTGGCTCAAGTTCATCGATTCTGCTGACTTAATTAAGCTAAATTGTTTTAATTGGATTTTGAATAAATGTCCAATTAATTGTTACTCATTTCAATTTTGTTGTGTTATTATCTCACTTAGTGGGTTGTGGAAACTGCTATTCTGAATAATGTTTTTATAGGGTGGGTCAGGAAGCACTGGGAATGAATTATGGAACCATGGAAGCAAGGTCCCAAAAAAGTTTGGGAGTCACTGTTTTAATGACTTTAGAAGCCACATACTAGTTTGGAAGCAGGAAAGAAAGAAAGAAAGAAAGAAAGAAAGAAAGAAAGAAAGAAAGAAAGAAAGAAAGAAAGAAAGAAAACCCTTCGCAGAAGCTAACCTTTGGCTATATATTATTTTACCGGTAAATAAAAGAGACATATTTTTGCAGGGATAGATGAAGGTTAAGAGGATACATGGAACAAAGATGGAGGATACAGTCTTCCTTTTCCTTTCTCAGGATGTCAAGCTTGGGGTGAGCATGACCCCACCTTCACCCCTCTAATGAGACCTCTGTTGTTCATCTCAGCCTGTGTACTGCCTTCAAGTCTTATGGATGATGTATGCCAAGATTTCATTTCCTTTTCATCATAATTGTTTTTAGCAGGGGAAAGAAAAAGTTCAATTTTTAAGGAGGGGGGAAATGTATTTGAATCTCTATGGGATGCACTATGGACCCGGAGGCCTGATTACCTTGAGTTGTTGATCTTGTCAGATTTCACAAGTTCAGGGGGGTTATTGAGGATCAGCACAGGGTATGTGGAAGCCTCCAAGGTCCGTTGACATGGTGGCAGAGATGGGTGCAGTGGCACTCTGTCACCATGCAGCAGCCTGGCCACAGGGAAGCAATGTTCTTCAGCCGAGACCTTCTGTTTGCCTAGGGTTGCTTTCTTCCTGCATCTTCTTCCATCTGACACCACAAAGGAGCAGTAGAGTGGGGTCATTTTTGCAGTTAGGAACCGGGGAACAGGTTGGGAGATCTCTAGAACTTTCTCCCACCTACCCATTATATCTTCCATGAGTTCTTCAGGATATAGTCCAGCTGTACTTAACCACCAGCACAGTCCCTCTGTCATGGATGTTAGAGAAAGGGTGGGAAACCCAAAAGCTACATTAGTTTCTTGACAACTTGCCAGGGACCACCTGCCAGAGTCAAAAGTGAGAAGATGAATGAATGTAAGTTTTACACTTGTACAGCAGGCTAGTTTCTACACATACCCCTCTATCCTCCATCCAGGTAAGAAAGAGGCATTATCAGATAAGGACTTGTGGGTGGGGGTGTGAAGCACAGCCAGCAAGGAGTATTTTCTGGGCCACTGGTTCGGGCCACCCACCACCTGCCTGCCCACCTGCCTGGGCTGCCTTCCAACTGCCCACCTCTCTGCCCCCATCACCTTCTTTCTCTTCCTGTGACACAGTTGTGATGGCCCAGGCTGTTGCCACGCTGCAGTTTACAGCGCCACCTGTCGGTGGTCAAACAAACTACAGTGTGATAACAGTCTTACGTTTTTATTATATTGTGTGTGCGATATGTCTGTGTGATAAATACAGTGGTACCTTGGGTTAAGTACTTAATTCGTTCCGGAGGTCCGTACTTAACCTGAAACTGTTCTTAACCTGAAGCATCACTTTAGCTAATGGGGCCTCCTGCGGCTGCCACTGCATGATTTCTGTTCTCATCCTGAAGCAAAGTTCTTAACCTGAAGCACTATTTCTGGGTTAGTGGAGTCTGTAACCTGAAGCGTATGTAACCCGAGGTATCACTGTAAAGAATAAAAACAAGCAGGCTTAGCATGGGAAAAACAAAAGAATGTGGTGATATGTTTTCAGGGAGAATAATTTAAAGTATTCCCTCTGGTTGCTAATTTATCCATTGCCTTATTTCTCTCCCCAGCTACACATTATTACTGTTTTCTCTCAAACCTGGGTTTGCAAGCTTCATGTTGGCTACATTGTGTGTTGTTCCACCCTAAAGATGCTTAAAGTTTCCTTCCTGGTTTTTGTTAAAGGCCTTGCCATATTTAGCGAGCCTTAAAAATCAATCAACTTTCCTCCTTAGTTTCAGAAAGGTGTTTCCAGCTGAGCAGCCAGGCTTTGAAGAGATCTATGCATAGAGTGGGTGGGACTAGGGGTTTGCTGGAGGGATTACTACAAAGGTTAATGAAGAGCTGAGAGATTTATATATAGAAACAATGGGAGGTTTTTAAAAGAAAAGAAAGAAAAACAATTTCTTAAAGATAAGTTTGATGGTTTTCTCCTGGTTCTTTCAGATTATTTCCTCATGGAAGAACCTACTGCATATTGCATTAACCAGTTCTGTTCTCAACAAAAATGATTGCAGCAAGCTGAAAATCAGCAAGGCTTCATCTATTTTGTATACAAGCAGAGGTCCAGGAGAAACCCAAGGGTTGCCAGCACCAACTGTCTGCCCCGTGTAAGGTCCTCAACATATTAACTTTGTCTCTTGCATACAAGCCAGGCAAGGGAGTTGTCCATCAGGGAGTGGAGCTACAAGGCTGAGAGGTTATCTTGTGGAGTTGTTGACCCAGCACTGAGCAGATAAGGATGCTGGAGAATCATAATGAAAATAGAAATTGGAGTGGAAATTGCCAACGCTTGCTTATTTGTCTCTCAAGAGTCTCCTCCAGCACCATAATTCAAAAGCATCAATTCTTTGGTGATTGGCCTTCTTTATGGTCCAGCTCTCAGTTCCATACATCACTACTGGGAAAATCATATATGGACCTTTGTTGGCAAGGTGATGTCTCTGCTTTTTAAGGGGGCCTAGGAGGCTTAGAGGGCTGCATTTGTCCCCTGATCCTGATATACCCTATGCATGCTCTAAGCCGGCACCCTTAAAAAATAGCAGTTTCTCATAGTTCAGGCGTGGGGGTGAGTTATTTTACGGTTCACCTCAGGCAGCGTGGGCTCCACAGAGTGGCAATGGCTGTCAAGAGTTTCAGGGAGAGTGTCCCCCCCCCGCTCTATCTGCAGATGGCAGGATTGAACCCGAGACCAGCTCTATCACTGCGAAAGGGCTCTTCCGAACTCTGGGTGTGTTGGACTCCAACTCCCTTCACCCCTGACCACTGGCCTTGCTGGGTGGGACTGAAGGCAAGTGTAGTCCAACACCATCTGAAGGGCTTCAAATTGAGTAAAGCTGATGTAAATCAACTTAATTCTCCAATCACTGATGCACATTCTCTTTCTGTTTCCCAGGTAAGACAGCTCCTTCTCCTGATCCCTGTTGTCCAATAGCTTATGCTCCCACCCCCATTCGCGTAAGGAAAACAGAGTGTATTGACTTATTTGCTTTTCATTACTCATCAGATGTCTGAATATCTATCTATATGTATGTATGTATATTAAAAAAAATAGCCTGATGTAGAAGCCTGGCTAGTTAAAAATTAGCACATTTTCAATCAATTACCATTGTTCATGCATAATGGTGACCCTTAATTTGATATCCTGTTGCCTGAGTTAGCTATTTGCAAGAAGAAGCATATGCCCAGTTATCATTCAGATGCGCTGGCATCTCATTAAACTATGAACATTTTTTCTATTGTCACAACAGAAAAATTAATTATCCTAATTATGACCTGCTGCAGACATTATAATGATTTGTTGTCGGCTTGCCTTGTCAAGAGGTGTTAAAAGTTACCGGGTGTAACAGTGTTTAATGCATAGCTGTAGTTGTCCAAATGTATTCATGTCTTTGCATTCATCCTTACACCACTCAGTAAAATGGGGAAGCTCTTTTGGGCAGCTTTTCTTGCATGTGTTGGATTCATTGCAATAGAATATTTTTATTTGTTTTGGTGGGTTTTTTTGCCCCACCCACTTTTGTCATGGAATCGTAGAGTTGGAAGGGACCCCGAGGGTCATCTGTCCCAAACCCCCACAATGGAGGAATCTCAGATAAGGCATCCATGACAGATGGCCATCCAACTGTTGCTTAGACACCTCCAAGGAAGGAGAGTCCACAACCTCCGAGGGAGACCGTTCCACTGTTGAACCGCTCTTTCTGCCAGAAACTTCTTCCTGATGTTTAGTCGGAACCGCCTTCCTTGTAACTTGAAACCATTGGTTCAAGTCCTACCATCCAGAACAGGAGAAAACAAGTTTGCTCCATCTTCGCTGTGACAGCCCTTAAGATATCTGAGGATGTTCCACCAACCATTGGAATGTGGCCTCCAGAGAGTTGGCAAACTTTGACTCCGGCCCTTATAATAATAATAATTTATCATTTATATCCCACCCATCTGGCTGGGTTTTCCCAGCCACTCTGGGCGGCTTCCAACTGAATATTAAAAACAATACAGCGTCAGACATTAAAAACTTCCCTAAACAGGGCTGCCTTCAGTTGTCTTTTAAAAGTCAGATAGTTGTTTATTGCCTTGACATCCGCTGGGAGGACGTTCCACAAGGCAGGCACCACTACCGAGAAGGCCCTCTGCCTGGTTCCCTGTAACCTCACTTCTCACAGTGAGGGAACCACCAGAAGGCCCTCGGTGCTGGACCTCAGCTGGATGATTGGAGTGGAGACGCTCCTTCAGGTATACAGGACCGAGGCCGTTTACAGCTTTCAAGGTCAGCACCAACACTTTGAACTATGCTCGGAAATGTACTGGGAGCTAATGAAGATCTTTCAGGACCGGTGTTATATGGTCTTGGTGGCCACTCCCAGTCACTTGTGGTGGAATAGATGCCCCTTCTCTGCCTTAGATCAGGAGTGCTTGTTGAATGCATTTATCTTCCAAGGGACAGGTTGCAATTGACTTGTTCAGTCCAGGCAGGAAGTGAACCTTCCACCTTTTCATGAGAATCATTACATGGAATTCCTGGATCCCCATCTCTTCATCTAACTGTAAGTCCCTATGATCCCACCAAATGATGATTCTTTAGGAGGAGGGCTGTCACACTAAGTTGTAATACAGATTCAAGACTGTGGGACTTGCTCATTAGTAAACATGCATGGGGTGACACAGTTAGCTGAACAGTATAAATGGTTACACTCAGCACTTGTTTTCTAGAAGAAGAGGTGCAGAAACTCCCTCTTTTTGGGGAACAGACAAACCTCAAGTTGTTGAGCTTTTTTTAAGGGAATGCCATCTCCCTTGGAAAGCTTCTTTTGGAAGAGAAGCAAAGTTTTGCTTCCTGATCCATCCAGAGAAAAACACACTTCCTGCCCACAACACCAGGACAACGTGGGATCTGCCAGAACACTCAGGAGAAGAAAAGCCCGGATTATACTGATTCTGTGGTGGCATAATTAGTTGGTAAAGGACCCCTGGACACTTAAGTCCAGTCAAAGGTGACAAACTACCCTAGAATGAGCATGATGTGTTCCCCACCAGAGGTACTACCCATCCCCTAACACCCCATACACACTTTGGCTCAGTAACACAAGTGGTTTCTCACTAACATATAGTAAAGGTAAAAAGGTAAAGGACCCATGGACTGTTAAGTCCAGTCAAAGGGTTGCGGCGCTCATCTTGCTTTCAGGCCAAGGGAGCCAGCGTTTGTCCACAGACAGCTTTCTGGGTCATGTGGCCAGCATGGCTAAAGCACTTCTGGTGCAACAGAACACTGTGATGGAAGCCAGAGCGCATGGAAACACCGGTACCTATTTATCTACTCGCACTGGCGTGCTTAGAACTGCTAGGTTGGCAGGAGCTGGGACAGAGCAATGGGAGCTCACTCAGTTGCCGGGATTCAAACCGCCAACCTTCCAATCGGCAGCTATGCCACCTGCGTCCCCTATACTTAGTTGATCAGTACAGTGGTACCTCAGGTTACATATGCTTCAGGTTACATGCGCTTCAGGTTACAGACTCCGCTAACCCAGAAATAGTACCTTGGGTTAAGAAGTTTGCTTCAGGATGAGAACAGAAACCGTGCTCCGGTGGCGCGGCTGCAGCAGGAGGCTCCATTAGCTAAAGTGGTGCTTCAGGTTAAGAACAGTTTCAGGTTAAGAACGGACCTCCGGAACGAATTAAGTACTTAACCCGAGGTACCACTGTATAAAATAAATGATTGAATGTGCACAAGTCTGCATGTAGGAAGACAAACACACCATGGTTCTGTTACTGATGATGCTTGACCCAGTTCAAGGGGCTGTGTGTTCCAAATACATGGTGCCATCACCGAGGAGACCCTATCCCAGTTACCATGCCCTGCCTCACTGCCTCACAGAGCTACTCTTAGAGGATACTTTGGTTGATGGTATCAAGTTACTGAGAGAACCAAGACACAGTCAGGCTTGCTCTCTCTCTCCCCCCCCTCTCTCTCTGTAGCTCATCAACCAGGGTGACCAAAATCTGTTTCAATGTGAAACAGAGGCATGAATTTGGATTGAAATGGGCCCAGATAACCATTTTATCCAAGAACACCTGACAGAGCCTTTGATGCCCCTGACACTCTTTGAGAAGCTTCAGCACACTGGGCAATCCAAACAATAATGTTTGGAGCTATCAAACCTCCACCAAGGATAAATTCTATCTCCAGTTGCTTTTTGTACGTCGAGTAGCGAAGTCTGCCTTTCATATTAGATGAAAGCTTCAATTAAACAACACTGGAGTCTGATGTATCATTATGTTTACTTGTTTGCATGGAAAACAATAAAAAAAACCTTGAATATGAAATTCCCAGCAGACAATTCTCAGCCCTTCATTTGAAATGATTTTAATTAAATCCTCAACAGAAAAAGAAAACAGTCGGCAGTTTGTTTATTTTATGGGTTAATGGAGCACAAAATTTCATTTGTGTTAAGAGGGAAAAAACCCCCACCTCAGACAAGTAGAAGTAAAAGGATCTCAATCCAGCTAAAAAAAAAAAGGTAAAGAACCCCTAACAGTTAAATCCAGTGCAGACAACTCTGGGGTAGCAGCGCTCATCTCGCTTTATAGGTCGAGGGAGCCGGCGTTTGTCCACAGACAGTTTTTCCAGGTCATGTGGCCAGCATGACTAAGCCACTTCTGGTGCAACAGAACACCGAAACCAGATCAGTACATGGAAATGCCATTTACCTTCCTACCGGAGCAGTACCTATTTATCTACTTGCACTTTTTGGCATGCTTTTGATCTGCTAGGTTGGCAGGAGCTGGGACTGAGCAACGGGAGCTCACCCAGTCGCAGGGATTTGAACCGCCAACCTTCTGATCGGCAAGCCCAAGAGGTTCAGTGGTTTAGACCACAGCGCCACCCGCGTCCTCAATCCAGCTAACTCCCACTCAAATTCCTGGTGCAGGAGTGGGGAACTGGAGACCTTCCAGATGTGGATAGACTCCAACTCCCATCAGCCCCAGCTGGAGCTGGGACATCAAAGCACAGCATCAGCTGCTATCACCATGACATCAGGTGACTGACAGGTGGGCAGCACTGGCCAAATCTGGGCCACCAGCAATGGGACATAAGAATCTGGCCCACTGGCCAAACAAGTTTTCCCACACCTAACCTATCGCTTATATGCCCAACTGGTTCCTGGGTTCTGCAGGACGGGGCATCCTGCTAATATCTCATAGAATCATGGAGTTGGAAGGGACCCAAGGGCTATCTAGTCCAGCTCCCTGAAATGCAGGAATCGCAGCTAGAGCACCCATGACAGGAGGTTCTTTCTGTACAATGGAGGAATCAGGTATTTAGTGCCATGGCATCTATCCTTTGGGACTCCCTCCAGGCAAAGAAGACATAGGCACCATTTCTATTGCCTTTTTAAAGCATCTTCCCAGTCTGCATCTGTATTGCATTTGAAATTGTTTTAATTGCTTTTATAGATGACATTTATTGGTGGAAATCGTTTTGGGTTTTTTGCCATTATTCTATGTGTGAAATGGTTTTATGTAGGTTTTGTTAAATTGTGTCGAGATTGTTTCGTAGGAAGCGATTCATACATGGAACAGAAGGACTAAATAACTAACTAAATAAATGGATGGTGTGGGTTTCAGGAAAGAGGGGTCCTGTCCAAAGGCCCCAATTGCCTAGGACAAACCTCTACAACCTAAATTTATTTTCTTATTTTTGTCTTTTTTTCAGGTGGTTGGTTAAGCTCCAGGTGTCTACCTCAGGTAAGACTACACAGTTTATCAATGTTAAATATGATGGTGATGCTTAAATTTCCACACTGGGAAAGCATTAACTGAAGAAAGCTGGCTCCTCTACAACAGGAGTGGCAATCCTCCGGTTTGGGGGGTCAGATGTGGCCCTCCAGCCCTTTCTATCTGGCCCCCAGCCCAGGCTACTCATCTCTCTAGCCCTGCTCTCGATGCTCCTCTAGTGATTTTACCTGCTGGAATGTATCCATGACCTGTGGCAATACCTCCTTCTTGGTTGGATGAAATATGGAGAATGGTATCTCTGGCCCCATCCAGTTCTGCTCCACCAACTAATGCTATGTGGCCCCCAGAAAGTTGTACAGAGGGGAATTTCACTCCAAGAATGAAAACATTAGTCCCCACCCCCACCCCTGCCCCTGTTGCATAGGATTGCAGCTGCATATCTACTGCCTTGGGCTGTTAATTGAGAGCAGAGTTTGCGATGGGGGGGGGGGATGGCCACAGAGCCAGACTCTGCTGCCAGGAGGCAACCAGATTGGTTTGTGTGACATGACATGCCCTTCGCCAGCATTCTGCAGAAAAGAAGCGTGTCTGGGGGAAAACAAATATTATTTTAGGGTTTGAAAGCTGAAAAGGCAAAGCTCTTCCAACTCTCTTGAGAGCGTCTCGCAAGAATGATGTTTCTTCCAGCTAAAAAGCATAAAGGAAGATTGTAAAGAAATGTTTAGAAGCTTCTCCCACCCCCCCTCCCCAACTTTGCAAGTGGAGGGTTGCTGCTGTTAGCTTCATTTAAAGCAGTATCATATTGTTGTTGTTTAGTCGTTTAGTCGTGTCCGACTCTTCGTGACCCCATGGACCAGAGCACACAGGGTGAGAGTTATTAGAAGACCCCTATTCCCCTCACAGGGACGCGGGTGGCACTGTGGGTTAAACCACAGAGCCTAGGACTTGCCGATCAGAAGGTCAGCGGTTTGAATCTCCGCGACGGGGTGAGCTCCAGTTGCTCAGTCCCTGCTCCTGCCAACCTAGCAGTTCGAAAGCACATCAAAGTGCAAGTAGATAAATAGGTACTGCTCCGGTGGGAAGGTAAACGGCATTTCCGTGCGCTGCTCTGGTTCGCCAGAAGCGGCTTAGTCATGCTGGCCACATGACCAGGAAGCTGTACGCCGGCTCCCTCGGCTAATAAAGTGAGATGAGCGCCGCAACCCCAGAGTCGGTCACGACTGGACCTAATGGTCAGGGGTCCCTTTACCTTTACCTTTATTCTGCTCACAAAGTTAGACTTCCCAGAGTAGTTTTAAAAACTACTTTTTTAAAAAACCTTCATTTTCCTTTTAAAAAAAAGTTTTACTAGGAATTTAAACAAAACATATTATCTTTAAACATATTATCCTTAATTCCCCCCCCCATTTTCCCCTCCCCCTCCCTCCCATAAAACAACCACCACCACCAACCCAGACTTCCCTCAGTTCAAATCTCTGGTTTCTCTGTAAATGCTATTCTCTGCATATTACAAAGTTGTAAAGATCCTTAATTTATCTAACTGGTTATTATCAATAAAAAGTTTGTGAGTGTTTATTCAAAACCTGCCAAGGAGTCCAATTCACTTTGTTGCATCTTTAAGTACTTTATAAAAGGTTCCCATTCATCTTTAAAATTACAGTTGTCCTTGTCCCGCAGTTTATGTGTCAATTTTGCCAGTTCTGCATAGTCCATCAATTTCTCTTGCCATGATTCTTTAGTCGGGGTTTCCTCAGTCTTCCATCCTTGTTCTATTAAAATTCTTGCCGCCGTTGTCGCATACATAAAGTTGTTTTTCAGCTTCTTTGGTAGGTCTTTTCCTAAAAAAACCTTCATTTTCCTGGGCTCCTTGAAGGAAGGAAGGATGGGATATGCATATGATAAATATGATGGGTATAGTATTGCAAAGTTCAGAAGTGTGAACTTCAAATGATACCTGTAATTTTGTCAGTGTATTTTTTTTTCATGAAGTGCAAATTAAGTAGGTTTGCATTAAAACGTGAAATGGGGCACAAAATGGACACTATGAGTAAATTAAAACTCAATCAATAAACCAGTAGTAGCCAGAATGATGTCAGTCTACCTCCAGAGAATAAGGTAGACCTAACGATCACAGCCCCTTGTATCTCAGAATGCATGTGCTTGCTTAAGTAGAGTTTTACATTCTTATCTAAATCTTACACTCTTATGCCAGCAGATGTTGAACCAGAAAATGATGTCATCATCTGCTTTTCTTCTTCTAGATACGCAAAACTCGAATATTATTCTCCTTGTGTAGTTACAGAGCCAACCACAGCCTTAAATCCCTTGTAAGGAAGATCAGATATGAAAACGCTTATCTTAAAATAAGCTTGTCAATATAGATGTTAATGGAACGGCAACCTGGAGTTTTGAAAATAAATAAGAAGGCACCTGGATGCCAATTTCAGTCCGTGGAGGTGCATCAGATAAGGCAGTTAACGAATAATGCTGAAGTGAAATAGGATGTTCTTTAAGATGCTTTTTGTTGTTGTTGTTGCTGCTGCTGCTGAAAGCATTAATTTAAGGCAGATAGTGTGTCTCGCTTGGTGCCTTGAAGAGGTGCTTTTAGCTCTATTTCTGAGGCAACCTCATACAATATCTCAGTGCAACTTTCAATTTTGAACTTGCTATATTGGGAGCAGCTTCCATTCCGCACAGAATGGCTCTTTTCAAAAGAGCCACTTCCCTTAAGGATCAAAAGGTCAACTATCCACTCAGAAGTTAGCCCAGACTTTCCCAACTTGTTTCTTCCAGAGGTTTTGGACTCCCGCTCCCATGAGCACCATCCAGCTTGCCCAATGGTTAGAGGTAAGGGGCGTTATCTTCTGGGACATCTGGAGGACACACATTATTTCCTAGGAGGAATCCCTTGGACCAATTCAGATTGGCCAAAGGTCCAGCTCATCCACAATGCTAATGGTGAAACTTGTGACACAGGTTCTCCACTGAGATACCTGGCTATCCAGAAGTGATCCACCCCCCTCAAAACAGTTGGGAGATCTTCTATGTGTATGGCTGCATTGGATCATCTCTGGATAAGTGTTTATGTGGAGAGATCACACCACACATTACATTATGGGTGCGGTGGGAAAGGGTATATGTGCCCTTTCCTGCATCACAGGAACAGCATCTCCTGTCCACGTGACTTGTAAATGAAACCCTAGATAATATGTTGTTTTGGATATTATAGCCTGAAGAGAATAGCCTATGTGCAGCATAGCGTTTGTAGAACCCAGATAGGGACTTCTGACCTTTTGTCACACTACTCTTCCAGTGGCAGGAGGGCATATTCTCTTCTTCTAAAACAGGAATGGCAAACCTGTGGCCTGACAGGTGTTGTTGGATAACATCTCACCATCTCTAATTATCCACCATGCTGTCTAGCTGGGCTATTGAGAGCTGGAGAACCAACAGCAACTGGAGGGACATTGGTAAGAACCGTTGGACAGTGGAACTGACTACCTCAGAAAGCGGCAGGTTTTCCTTCATTGGAAGTTTTTTTAAACAGAGGTTGGATGGTGTCTTGCCAAAGGCAAGGTAAAGGTAAAGGGACCCCTGACCATTAGGTCCAGTCGTGACCGACTCTGGGGTTGCGGCGCTCATCTCACTTTATTGGCCAAGGGAGCCGGTGTACAGCTTCCAGGTCATGTGGCCAACATGACTAAGCCGCTTCTGGCGAACCAGAGCAGTACACGGAAACGCTGTTTACCTTCCCACCAGAGTGGTACCTATTTATCTACTTGCACTCTGGTGTGCTTTTGAACTGCTAGGTTGGCAGGAAAAGGCAAGGTGGTGCTTTCAAAATGAGATTCAGAAGCAATACAAATATGCAAGTGAGTGAGAAGATTAAAGGTTTTGTTCCAAAACAGCAGGAAATACTTACATACCAAGCAAGCACTTCAATCTTCCACTTGGAATCCCTCAAGAAGCAGCAAAGTGACTCCCCCAGGTAGCCTCAGTTTGCGCAGCCCTGCGGCCAATCAGTCCGTGCACGAGCTTCAAAGAAACTCTGCCCAAACCGTCCAATTTTACAGATAGCCTGTAGACTATGTGCAGATCCTCCAATAGCCACCCCCTCCCAATGCCTTACTTTCCCAAAACAATGTCCAACATCAAAGAAGGTAGCCATCATTATCCTCCACAGCTGATTAAGATAGCTGTGTGTGGGTCTTCACCTCCTCCCAACGTTCTCAGGACATTAAAGACTGTTCTTATGCCATCAAAACTTAACAAGAGCAACGGATGAGAAAGAAACAGAGGCAGGAAGGGTAACCGTATCAGATCACTAAACTCCTTGATATATTTTGGTCTTCTGGATGCATTTCCCATTCAGATGGCCATCTGGCAGGGATTTTCTTTTAGCTGTGATTCCTGCATTGCAGCTAATTGGGCTAGATGACCCTTGGGGTTCCAACTCAAATTCTATGGCTATTTTTCTACTAGAAAGTACAGGGAGCCTCCCAAATGTTGCTGGATCCCCAAAACCTTAATGTGCACATACAGGAATGCTTAACATGACCAAGTGGTGGGGGAATGGAAACATATGTAGAGATACCATGTCTCTGTCAGGAGTTTGTCCTACTCTTGTGTAGGACCATGGCAGAAACACATGCCCGACTGGCATGTTCTCTCCCTCCTGGTCGATCGTTCGGGAGCTTCAAAAGCTTTCCTCAGCCCGAACATCACAGCGACCGATGCCAACAGACATCGTCACACTTAGGGATCCACGGAGTCTTCGCAGCTTGCATAACAGACCTCAGCGACTCAGCATTTTGGCTAATCTACTTTATTTACATATAAACACACACGGAGCACTGCTCCCTCTCTCTCTATCATCAGACAGCGAAGAGAGAAAAGAACAAAGGACAATAGTCCCACTTCACGGAACACAGTAACACAACCATCCTGTCTCCATCACTTTCCACTCTGTGCAGTCAAAACATACACCGTCCGTCATGTGATAGACAAGAATCCTATGACTGCAATCATGGAGCAGGAATTCTATCATCCTCCAGGGTTGTAGTCTCCCATGATGGTGCTCCTCTTAGTGATGCTGATGTTTCACCTACTCAGATTCTGCTTCTCATACAGTGGTTGAAATCATGCTATCTATGCCCAGAAAAAAGATGGCACTCTTCCTTAGCAACTTGCCCCGGACTCCTTGTCTGTATTTCCTCAGGGGGCCCAGGGAGATGCAGAACAGTATGGTGTCACACTACTACAAGAGCTGTTCTCTGCATTGCGAGTCATTTGCTGCTTTCTTAATTGGGCAGGAATTAAGTGCCTTTGAGCAACTGTCATTCAGAGCAGTGTGTTCAGGGAGCTGGCCGGGCAGTTCCTTACAGTACGAGGGAATTTAATTTTTTTTCATTGAGCAAAGCCTCTTTAAAATAAAAATTTCCCACATGAAATTCTCGTGCCTATGTTCTTTTGTAAGGGATAATGGATGTGACCCCAAAAAGATTGTGGTTCCCCCCAGATTGAGATCAGAAGTAGACAATCAGAGGTGGTGAGTTCCACACTACATGGGGGGGGGTTTCGTCGTGTGCGCGTGATGTCACACATGCAACACACACGTGTGTCGTCCCATGTGTTGGGAGGAGGCCACAGGGCCCAGGGAGGCCTGCCACGGCAGGGAGACCTGACGGGGCCCTCTGTTGCTAAGGCGAGGCCCAACAGGGCCTGTCTCCTCAGGATCATGGGTGTGATGGCCTGGGATTCGGAGTCAGATGCTGAACTTGAAGAATCCCTGCTTGCACAGGATTCCCCGCCTCCAGGACCAGCTGAGCCGGGGCTGGGGCATGAGCCTGAAGGGTCCTCACCTGTGCTGGATCCTCAGGTGCAGGCACCAGCTGAGTCTGCTCTGGCTCCTGAGGTGATGGAGGACCCATTGCCTGCAGGTGCTCCACTCTCAGCCCCGTCAGGAGAAGGTGAGGTTGCCTCTGGGTCCGGGAACCCTCCAGCCTTTCCTGGGCTGCAGAGGCTCAGGGCAGAGAGGCGGAGGGAACTAAGTTCCTGTAGTAGGATTCCTCGCCTCCAGGCCAGGAGAGGCGAGTCACCTGAGGATCGTGGCCGCCCTATGCCTCGGGGCAGATAAAAGCCAGCCAGCCCCAGTCCCAAGTTGCGGAAGCAACATTGTTGGTTGTCAGTTCCTGCCTGAACCCTGCTCTGCACCCAGCCTCAGCTTTTACGGACTGTCTCCATATTGCTCCTTCGACCTTGGACTGGACTAGGACCTCGCCTCTTGACCTACCCACGGGACCAGCACAATGGGAGAGCTCAGCCTCATCCCCACATGCTTGGAGGGGCGGCTGAGCTGTCCTCAACCCCATGGAGTTGGCACTTACACAACTGATGTGTAGCTGTTGCTTGAAGCAATAATCCCATCTCTCATCCTCATATATCTATTGTAATGTGTCGCAAAAGAAATGTGCAGTCAGCCATCTCTGCCTGAAATAGGCTTTTGTGTGTTCATTCCTCAGAAAACCAATAGTACTGTTTAGGACAAGCTTAAAAATGCAGACCAGATGGAACTTCCCTCCATCTCTACTTAATCTGTGTGGACTCTCAAACTGTGGGGGATAAATTGCATGATATTTCTTTTGTACTACCTAACAATTTTAGAAAGAAACTGAGTAGTAAAAACAAAACAAAAAATAGCAGAAGAATTTAGATTCAAGAAGGAGAATCAAATCCTCAGTTCATTCAACTCTTCTTTGTAGGAAGTAATCTCCAATTGTTTTAATTTCCAAGGTGAGCGTATTGTCATCGATGACTGACCACTTGAAATCAGCAGAGCGATGGCACTCAAACATTATGTCTTCCCCTTAAGAGGCCAAGAAATTCCTCAGTACTAGACATGTTTACTTGAAAGTAAGTCTGATTGATTTCAATTGCAGTTCCAAAATAAGCCTTAAAGTATGGAGGAGCTCAAATCAATATGAGCATCGATGAGAAACGTAAAAGCAATTCTAAGCACTGGCTCCGATCCAGAGAAGCTCAAGTGCCCAGATCCCAATGCTCATTGGATTTCTTGGGCTTCTTTTTCACCATAGCAGTCTCCTCCTCTTAAATCATTCAAAACTACTTATGAAAGCACAATGGTGGATGCAAATAGGTGTTCTTTGTGGTATCTAACAGAGATGTCACTGAAGTTCACACTTGAATAGCTCAGAAATGAAATCTCATCCATCTAATAATCCTCAAATATAATCCAGAGCAAGCTCTGTGCCCCAGAAATGTTTTTTTCTCATTGTAAGTCAAATGGGCCTTAGAAAGCACTGCTAATAACAAGGCCAGTGGAAGTGATGATATTCCAGCTGAACTATTTAAAATTTTAAACGATGATGCTGTTAAGGTGCTACACTCAATATGCCAGCAAATTTGGAAAACTCAGCAGTGGCCAAAGGATTGGAGAAGATCAGTCTACATCCCAATCCCAAAGAAGGGCAGTGGCAAAGAATGCTCCAACTACCGCACAATTGCACTCATTTCACACGCTAGCAAGGTTATGCTTAAAATTCTACAAGGCAGGGTTAAGCAGTATGTGGACTGAGAACTCCCATAAGTGCAAGCTGGATTTCGAAGGGGCAGAGGAACCAGGGACCAAATTGCAAACATGCACTGGATTATGGAGAAAGCTAGAGAGTTCGAGAAAGACATCTACTTCTGCTTCATTGACTATGCAAAAGCCTTTGACTGTGTCGACAACAGCAAACTATGGCACGTTCTTAAAGAAATGGGAGTGCCTGATCACCTCATCTGTCTCCTGAGAAATCTCTATGTGGGACAAGAAGCTACAGTTAGAACTGGATATGGAACAACTGACTGGTTCAAAATTGGGAAAGGAGTATGGCAAGGCTGTATATTGTCTCCCTGCTTATTTAATTTATATACAGAATTCATCATGCGAAAGGCTGGGCTGGATGAATCCCAAGCCAGAATTAAGATCGCCGGAAGAAATATCAGCAACCTCAGATATGCAGATGACACAACATTGATGGCAGAAAGTGAGGAGGAATTAAAGAACCTTTTAATGAGGGTGAAAGAGGAGAGTGCAAAATATGGTTTGAAGCTCAACATCAAAAAAACGAAGATCATGGCCACTGGGCCCATCACCTCCTGGCAAATAGAAGGGGAAGAAATGGAGGCAGTGAGAGATTTTACTTTCTAGGGCTCCATGATCACTGCAGATGGTGACAGCAGCCACAAAATTAAAAGACGCCTGCTTCTTGGGAGGAAAGCAATGACAAACCTAGACAGCATCTTAAAAAGCAGAGACATCACCTTGCCAACAAAGGTCCGTATAGTTAAAGCCATGGTTTTCCCGGTAGTAATGTATGGAAGCAAGAGCTGGACCATAAAGAAGGCTGATCGCCAAAGAATGGATGCTTTTGAATTATGGTGCTGGAGGAGACTCTTGAGAGTCCCATGGACTGCAAGAAGATCAAACGCATCCATTCTTAAGGAAATTAGCCCTGAGTGCTCACTGGAAGGACAGATCGTGAAGCTGAGGCTCCAATACTTTGGCCACCTCATGAGAAGAGAAGACTCCCTGGACAAGACCGTGATGTTGGCAAAGATGGAGGGCACAAGGAGAAGGGGACGACAGAGGACGAGATGGTTGGACAGTGTTCTTGAAGCTACCAACATGAGTTTGACCAAGCTGCGGGAGGCAGTGAAAGACCGGAGTGCCTGGTGTGCTCTGGTCCATGGGGTCCCAAAGAGTTGGATGCAACTAAACAACTAAACAACAACAACAAGGCTTGCCCCACATAATTGATCACAAGACAAGGAGCATGCACACCATTTGAATGACAATGCCCATCAACTATGGGGGGCCCTGGCCCCTCAAATATTTTATTGGAGGTGCTGAAAGGACCTTGGCCCCTAGGAGTTGTCTGCTATGCTCAGGGTCAGGGGTTCAGGTCCTGCATTGGGCAAAGGATTCCTGCATTGCAGGGGGTTGGCCTTGATGTCTCTTGTGGTCCCTTCCCAGTCCTACAATTCTGTGATTCTATGAATGTTGGGTGGTGGCAGGGCAGGGGAGGGAAGACTGGAAGAGGGACTGAAATGGAAAATTCAGAAAAAGGGCATGCCCAGTTCGTTGGAACCCTGTACATGAACACCTCAACTTGCAACTTTTTTTGTGCAGGCTCTACTTTTTATTTAATTATTACAGTTTTCAAGCCATCTGCCCTTGGAACAGCTCAGTGCAGCACACCACATGGTTCTCTTGCTGTTATCTTCGCAATTCTGTGAGGTAGATGAGGCTGAGAGAACGTGATTGTCCCAGGCTCATCCTATGTTTCAGCCCCAGTCTCCCAGGCCTAAGACCAGTACTGTAGCTGCTGACTGTTACACTGCTGCAACTATAAGGCTTAGAAGAAAGAAAGAAAGAAAGAAAGAAAGAAAGAAAGAAAGAAAGAAAGAAAGAAAGAAAGACTGTGAGTCTTAGAAAGGTGGAATCTTCTTCCATGCCATGTGTTTTTTCAGCAAAATATATATATTTCTTTTTCTGTATATCTGCAGAAACTGCAAGGTATAAACAGCTATCCCTACCTTATATAATCCAGTAACCTGCTACGTTATTCAGAAAAAAGCAGCCATGTCGCTGAATGAAATTGACGTATCTTGCGCTGAGGCCCAAAATAGGATTGCATATTAGCAAGGGATTACTCCCTTGATTGCAGTTTCATAACTGCTGCTCCAGGATTTAATAGTAGAAATCTTCCCTTTGAGGAATGTGGGCCTCTCACAATGGGCGCTTACAGATGGTTGACACCAATACCTCTAGATAGCAAAAGCAGGGGAAAGAGAAATAGGTAATCTACTTTATTTCACGCTATCTGCTTTCCATTGTGCGGTGCTTTTAAAGGCTGGTTTTCCATTCACCGAGTTATTAACTGCGACCGCTGCCCCATTCACTGTGGATGACTATGTCAGACCCCAGAGGCCAGGCAAAGTCACTGGCTGCCATTCCAGTAATGACTTACCATGCAGGAACATAATAATAGTGTCCAGATCAAGGGAAATCATATTCCATCTGTTCTGCCCTGGTCAGACCACACCTGGACTACTGTGTCCAATTCTGGGCATCACAATTTAAGAAGGGTGTTGACAAGCTGGAATGTGTGCAGAGGAGGGCAACCAAGATGATCAAAGGTGTGGAAACCAAGCCTGATGAGGAACAGTTGAAGGAGCGGGGTTTAGCCTGGAAAGGTGGAGATGTGATAGCCATCTTCAAATATCTCAAGAGCTGTCACATGGAAGATCTGATCTAATTCAGCACCAGATCTGGTGCTTTGGGGCAGTCCTGATCTGACCTAGATGAACTGGGGTGTGTGTGTGTGATCCGGACCTGAATCCAGGCCCCAAATCTAATGGGGGACCTTGCACTGTCTTTAATTAGGGTTTAATTAGAATTTAAAACTGTGTTTAACCCTGATTAAACATGCTAGCAGCAGGGGTGGAGGTGCACAACCTTGCTGCCCCACAACCCCCCATTTTGACATCCCAGGATTGCTTCAGTTGGACCCAATCCGATCTGGCACTGCCTTAACCTACTCCGGTTGAATCCCAGGTTGACCTAAATCAGAGCTCCAATTGGTTTGGGATCTAGGATTTGTCTGGAGCCATTGCACAGCCAATTGGATACAATGTAGAGGGCTATAACAACAAAAATAAATTATGAAACAATTGGTACTCCCCACCTTAATAGCTATTTGCTGGCTCCATAAGCCTTGCAGTTGGGCTGGATTCTTACCACCCATGGAAATGCTCTCTGTCAACTACAGTCCTTCGTGCTTCAAACTTGGGACTATTAAACTTTGCTTGCTGCAGAAGTATGGAATTATGTTGCTTTTCTCCTCGGGCGCCCTTGCCCGCCGTTTCCTCTTTCTTCATTTTAAGTTTTTCTAAGTTTCTTCTGTAATGCACAAAACTCCCAACAAGGAATGCTACTGATAAACTACAGCCAAAAGACTCAAGCTCGCCATTGAAAAAAAGCTCTTGGTGATTGCAGCAATGGCTTAATACCCTGGGAGGATAAGGCGGCTTTAGGGAATGTCAGGATCAGCAAAGAGCAGGTACAGTAAGTACTTCTAGGGAGACTTTGGCGCCTTCATTGCTCATTTTGCAGCACAAGGAGATTAAGGAGAGCTTGAATAGTCGCTTTACGCAACAGTGTCACTTCCTGGCATGACCTGAAATAATATTTTTGCAGACATTTCCATATCTCCTGCTCTGGGAGGCCTTGCGTCGATGATTTCATTCTGTTGCATAAAGATATAAAAATCAATAGATTTGATAACTAGTAAAAGCCTACTATTTTTGTATCAATGCATGGCTCAGATCCCATTCAAGATAATGTGAACAAGATCCACAGTGAGCAAGGTGACACCCCCAGAGGCTGTAGATTACAGCTTCCAACATCCCTGACTATTGGCCTGACCGGAATTGTCCTAAAATCCTTGCCACTCCATGTCCTGATGAATAGCAGAGTTGCAGAATAATAATAATAATAATAATAATAATAATAATAATAATAATAATAATAATATATCATTTATACCCTGCCCCTCTGACTGGGTTTCCCAAGCCACTCTGGGTGGCTCCCGACAGAATTAATGATAATGATAATAATAATAATAAATGATAAAACACCAGGCATTAAAAACTTCCCTAAACAGGGCTGCCTTCCTATATCTTCTAAAAGTCAGAAAGTTGTTTATTTCCTTGACATGTGATGGGAGGACATTCCACAGGGCGGGCGCCACTACCAAGAAGGTCCTCTGCCTGAATCGTATATTTGGAGTGGGTGAGTCTTGTAGTAATAAAACATGCACTCAAAGGTTCATCAGTAAAAGAGGAACTTTTACTAAAGGCAAAAGACTTCATTACCGAAATAAAAAATAATAATACTGCAAACGTCCGAGGTTGAAAAGGAAAGCAAGAAAGAATGACCAGCTTGCTGAGCACACAAATTTATCTCTCCTGGATCAGTGTGACTTCGAGATCACCAAAACATAAAACATAAAACATAACATTTCCAACCGTATCAGTAAAAAAAGAAAAGAACCTTCTAGAACGAACTAGTATCTTCCAGCATTTTCCAGTTTCTGCCCTGAAAGACTTTAGTCATGACATGGCCATGCTGGCTGGGGTTGATGAGAGGCACTTGGATCCAACATCATCTTGTAGGGGCACCATGCATACTTCAACAAAAGTATAGCTTCCGGGTCAAGGGAAGTAATAGTGCCACTCTATTCTGCCTTGATCAGACCACACCTGGAATACAGTGCCCAATTCCGGGCACCACAGTTTAAGAAGGATATTGACAAGCTGGAACGTGTACAGAGTAGAGTGACCAAGATGATCAAGGGTCTGGAAACCAAGCCTTGTGAGGAACTGTTGAGGGAGCTGGGTATGTTTAGCCTGGGGGAAAAAGAGACTGAGAGGAGATATGATAACCATCTTCAAATATCTCAAGGACTGCACTTGGACGAGGGAACAAGCTTGTTTTCTCCTGCTCTGGAGGGTAGGACCCGAACCAATGGCTTCAAGTTACAAGGAAGGAAATTCCGACTGAACATATGGAAGAACTTTCTAACAGTAAGAGTTGTTCTATGGTGGAATGGACCCTCTTAGAAGGTTGTGGACTCTCCTTTCAGAGGATTTTAAACAGAGGTTGGATGACCATCTGTCATGGATGCTCTGGCTGAGATTCCTTTGATTCTGTGTTGGTGATTCCTGACTTCGGGATTTTCTTAAGAGTTCCCTGGGAAGAGAGATGGATTGTTAACTCACTCTAAGAATCAGGACCTCCTAGCAACCCTTCACCCTTAGCAAACAACAGCTCTCAGAATCCTTTGGGAAAAGCTATGGCTGTTTATCATCAGAGTGCTTTAAATGTAGGGCCTTGATATATTCAGCAAATACTTTGCTCTCCAGACAGTATCAGGCAACTCTTTAACATCAAGATAATGAATACATTTAAATTATAAGCAAATACTTGAAAGGAGAATTTGGGGGAAGAGATTCATTTTCAAGCACCCGGCATCATTTGAAATCTTGCAGGAGCCTGACTTGCACAGAGACATTTGTCAAAACTCCTTACTTCAATGCTGAGGATTCTGATCACCCCATCCTTTAGGTCAAATTCCTTTATTGCCAAATAAATCTCATATACAAAAGAATGTGTGTGTGTTTGCTTCCCCCCCTGCCTACTCCTAGCCTAGGATGAAGTGAATATTAGTCATTTGGGTTTTCAAGCTGTTGTGTAATGTTAATTAAACCAAGCAGGGGTGGGGGCAAGATGTCGGGTAGTGACTGGTCTCCAGAGGTGGAAAGCAGCCTCTCTCCTTGCATGTATGCCCACGGTCCCTGAGAGGAATGCAAAAGGGAGGGAAATGCGTGAGAGGACTTGCCTCTGAGTGAGTTATGCCGGGATGTGGCATTCTGGGGGAAATAGTTTCCAAATGCCAATTTAATGAAACAGGCACAAACAAAACAAACCCTGCGTGGGATAGAGAAAACTGAAAGGACGCGGGAGAGGTGGGTGAAATGGAGATAATAAGCAAGAAGCAGGGCTTCGGAATGGCCTCATGCTTTATAAAGAATGATTACTTTCCTTCAAACATTCCTGTGAGGATTTATTCTACCAGATGCCCTCAGAGCCCCTTTTCCGATTAAAAAATGTGCGCAAGGAGTGGCCTTCGACAGGGAAGGTATTTCGTTTGGGGGGGGCTGTCCAAACCATTGGTTCATCTAGTTCAATATTGTTTATACCAAGGGTCCTCAAACTATGTAAACAGGGGGCCAGTTCACTTTCCCTCAGACACTGTTGTGGGACGGGCTTTGAAAAAAATATGAACGAATTGCAATGCACACTGCACATATTTTATTTGTGGTGCACAAAAAAGCAGGAAAGACAATACAATATTGAAAACGAAGAACGGTTTTAATCAACATAAACTTTAAGTATTTCAATGAGAAGTATGGGCCTGCTTTTGGCTAATGATTAGATAGATATCTAAATAGGGGGAAGCACAGTGCTGGAAATCGCATCGACACAGAAAAGGACTTCTGCATAGATGCAGAAAATGATCCGACCCACGGAAGGGGCTCTGGTGCAGTGAACCGGCCCAGACAAGGTGGTTGTTGTTGTTGTCTAGTCGTTTAGTCGTGTCCGACTCTTCGTGACCCCATGGACCAGAGCATGCCAGGCACTCCTGTCTTCCACTGCCTCCCGCAGTTTGGTCAAACTCATGCTGGTAGCTTCGAGAACACTGTCCAACCATCGCGTCCTCTGTTGTCCTCTTCTCCTTGTGCCCTCCATCTTTCCCAACATCAGGGTCTTTTCCAGCGAGTCTTCTCTTCTCATGAGGTGGCCAAAGTATTGGAGCCTCAGCTTCACAATCTGTCCTTCCAGTGAGCACTCAGGGCTGATTTCCTTCAGAATGGAGAGGTTTGATCTTCTTGCAGTCCATGGGACTCTCAAGAGTCTCCTCCAGCACCATAATTCAAAAACATCAATTCTTTGGCGACCAGCCTTCTTTATGGTCCAGCTCTCACTTCCATACATCACTACTGGGAAAACTATAGCTTTAACTATAACTTTGTTGGCAAGGCAATGTCTCTGCTTTTTAAGATGCTATCTAGGTTTGTCGCCGCTTTTCTCCCAAGATGCATCTTTTAATTTCATGACTGCAAGGTAAGCCTTGCCAACCTCTGGCCGCGAGCGAGGGAGGGAGCGCCGAACAGGGAGGAGGGCCGAGGGGACCCACACACCATTTTCCCCACCTCCTCCGCGCTGGGGTGGTGGTGGTGCTGCCGCCCTCTGAGGCCATAGACCCGTTAGACAGCAGCGGATTCTGCAATTGCCAGGTGGGCTGGGTTCAGGAACCTGGCGGGCCGGATCTGTTTGAGGACCCCTGACAATATTTTATTGAAGGGACAAAGGGACCTCGCCCCATAGGAGTTGGGGCCCCATGTATGAGGGGAGGCTTCTGGTGCTAGGCCCACCCCAACTAGACCTCTTATTCTTGTTCAATTCTTTTTCAAATTCTGCTCTGGCTACAGCCGAGGGAGAAATGAGACTGCTGGACCTTATCCATTGGATCTGCTAAGAGATCAGCTGCCGTTTGGCTCCTTCCTTGCACCAAGCTGACCATGATAAAATAAATTGTAGCTTTATAATGTGTACATTTGCTGCTTGCCTCCTCACCCTCTTTTCATTTTGCCTCATGTCTTTAAGGTTGCAAAGCTGTCATCAGGGACTGTCATGTTATGTGGCTGATGGCTGGGGAAAATGAGACTTATTTGTTTATGTATTTATTGATTGATTTGCCAAATACTTAAATGACAGGTGTTGACAAAAGGCGGGTAGTGAGTTAGGTGAAACAATTTTCTTCCCCCTATCCTGTGTTTTGCTGGGGTGTATATCTGAATTTTATTTTCCTAGTGAAAAGAAGAGAATTTGGGCTCTCTCTCTCTCTCTCTCTCTCTCTCTCTCTCTCTCTCTCTCTCTGTGTGTGTGTGTGTGTGTGAGAGAGAGAGAGAGAGAGAGAGAGAGAGTTTTAAAAGATATATTCCCATTTCAGCTTAAATTGTTTTATTGGTATGAACCCTCACTGTTGTATACTTTATAAATAATTTAAAGAAAAAAGAAATCACCTCCGCCCACCAGCACGCTATCAGATCACAGCTCTAATAAACATATACTGGAGAAATTCAAATAACTTTCATTTCTGGGGGAAAATAAAATCTGTAACTCTTCCCTTCTTGCTTTAGAATAAGAATGCTTGCTTCAACTTGATATATGTGTTCAGAGTTTAGGCGAATAGTGGCTGGTGGCCGCTGGTAACGGTAGGGCAGAAGGTGGGGAGGCCAACAGTAGGTGGCGCCAGAGCCCATGACAGAGAGGGCCGACTCATTCCCAGTTTTGCGCTCATCCTCCTCCCTGCTGAGTTCTACAAGGGCAGCACTACGACTAAGGAGGAACGGGAAGGTGACAGGAAGTACCACCCCCTGGATTCCTCTTAAGTAAACAAGGAATAGCTGAGAGCAGCAGCTGAATGAAGGCATCAATCCTGAGGCATGTCAGGTAGGAAGGCATACCCTCCAACATTTCTCCAATGAAAATAGGGAAGTCCCATTCCGTAATGATAACTTTACTGTTTATACCCCACAAATCTTACTGGGTTGCCTCAGCCACTGTTGGGCAGCTTCCAACATATAGAAAAACATAGGTAAAGGTAAAGGTACCCCTGCCCAAACGGGCCAGTCTTGACAGACTGTGGGGTTTGTGCGCCCATCTCACATCTATTGGCCGGGGGCCAGCGCTGTCCGGGGACACTTCCGGGTCACGTGGCCAGCGTGACATCGCTGCTCTGGCGAGCCAGAGCCGCACACGGAACGCCGTTTACCTTCCCGCTGGTAAGCGGTACCTATTTATCTACTTGCCCCCGGGGGTGCTTTCGAACTGCTAGGTGGGCAGGCGCTGGGACCGAGCAGCGGGAGCGCACCCCGCCGCGGGGATTCGAACCGCCGACCTTTCGATCGGCAAGCCCTAGGCGTTGAGGCTTTAGCCCACAGCGCCACCCGCGTCCCAACATAAACAGCTTCCAACATATAGAAAAACATAGTAAAACATTAAACTTTTTTTTTTTAAAAAAAGCCCCTTCCCTATACAGCAGGGGTGGCCAACTTCCAAGAGACTGCAATCTACTTTCAGAATTAAAATCTGGCAGTGATCTACCCCCCATTTTAGGGGTTCAGCTCAAAGTTGTTGAGCTTTTTGGGGGGAGGAGGAAGGCAAGGGAAGTTGGGGTTAAGTTATTCACACATCGCTATGATTGAAAACAGCCACACATCTGCAGAACTTGAGTGATACTTGTAAACACAACAAATACCGTTTGTGGAGTAGACAGGAACAATATTAAAGAATATAAAACTGTGGGGGGAAACCGACGACAGTATAAACAGTACAATGAGAATGATTGGAAGACTTGTTTTGTCAGAAGTCTTTTTTATTTAAGTATTTATTTAAATATTAATTAGGAAGATTAAGTTTTTTATGCACGTAAATCTGCTTTTTCTTCTTTCTTCTTTCTGTATTTTCTTCTTTTCTTCTTTTCTTTTTTCTTACTTGTTTTTTCTTTAATTTTATTTTTGTAGTATGAGATTGTAAATTCTTTGTATATGTGTGTAATTTAAATTAATAAGGATTAATTTTTTAAAAAGAAAAGAAAACAGCCACACATCTACCAGTAGATCGCGATCGACCTGTTGGACATCCCTGCTATACAGGATTGCCTTCAGACAGCTCGGGGATCAGATAACGTCATAGTCTCCAACATTTCTCCAGTGGAAATAGGGACTTCCTAAGAAAAAGTGGGACATTCTGGGATCAGAAATCGGGATGGCATCTCTAAATCAGGGACGTCCCTGGAAAATAGGGAAACCTAGAGGGTCTGTTGTGACTGTGCCCCATTTGAAGTTGTGGACAACTCATGGTTTACAGAAGCTCATTTTGATTAACAGTCTTAAAACGGGGATGGGGGCTGCATGATCTATGATGAAAGCACATTTGTACACCAGTCACACCGTGAATTTGTGTGCTATTTTTTTTTTACTAATATGTACACATTTTTTTGCATGTACTTCTGACTACTTGTTAATTTATATACCATTTAATGCCAAAATATGCTTCTAAGTGGTTTCCACTAGCAAAGATATTATTTAACAATCTCTGGTTGGAGGGTTGCATTGCAAAATTCGGAGAAGTGCGAATTTCAAAGGTGCACAGTGTTTTAATTCAGGAAGTGCAAATTAGCTAGGTTTACATTCAAATGCAAAACAAATTTATCTCCCATCCCTACCCAGAAACACCAATGAGTTCAATGGGATTTACTCCCAAGCGAGTATATATTGGATTGCAGGCTCACTTGGTTATCCTTTCCGAAGTGCTCATCAGATTGCAGGTTGCAGTGAGGGCTTCTGAGCTAAAGAAAAGATATATCATAATTGATTCTCCATTTTTAGAGTAGGTATCATCTAGCAGTTCCTTGTCTCTGTCTCCAGCACTCCACACTTTTCGTGTGTCTTACTAAAGAAGTGAATTGTCAATCAAAGCAGAGCTACTCTTTGCAACTGTCTGGCTGTATTAATACAGCAGCAGCAGCAGCTGCAGAATTCATCATGCAAAAGGCTGGGCTGGATGAATCCCAAGCCGGAATTAAGATCGCCGGAAGAAATATCAACAACCTCAGATATGCAGATGACACAACCTTGATGGCAGAAAGTGAGGAGGAATTAAAGAACCTTTTAATGAGGGTGAAAGAGGAGAGCGCAAAATATGGTCTGAAGCTCAACATCAAAAAAACGAAGATCATGGCCACTGGGCGCATCACCTCTAGGCAAATAGAAGGGGAAGAAATGGAGGCAGTGAGAGATTTTACTTTCTTGGGCTCCATGATCACTGCAGATGGTGACAGCAGTCACAAAATTAAAAGACGCCTGCTTCTTGGGAGGAAAGCAATGACAAACCTAGACAGCATCTTAAAAAGCAGAGACATCACCTTGCCAACAAAGGTCTATATAGTTAAAGCCATGGTTTTCCCAGTAGTGATGTATGGGACCATAAAGCTGGACCATAAAGAAGGCTGATCACCGAAGAATGGATGCTTTTGAATTATGGTGCTGGAGGGGACTCTTGAGAGTCCCATGGACTGCAAGAAGATCAAACGCATCCATTCTTAAGGAAATCAGCCCTGAGTGCTCCCTGGAAGGACAGATCCTGAAGCTGAGGCTCTAATACTTTGGCCACCTCATGAGAAGAGAAGACTCCCTGGAAAAGACCCTGATGTTGGGAAAGATTGAGGGCACAAGGAGAACGGGACGACAGAGGACAAGATGGTTGGACAGTGTTCTCGAAGCTACCAGCATGAGTTTGACCAAACTGCGGGAGGCAGTGGAAGACAGGAGTGCCTGGCGTGCTCTGGTCCATGGGGTCATGAAGAGTCGGACATGGCTAAACAACTAAACAACAACAACAGGGAACCTATGGCCCTCGACATGTTGCTGTTCCACAAGTCCAAAAGAAAATTTCTTCCCTTCCTCCTTGAAAGCACTACTTTTAACTCGGAAATGGATGAAGGCAAACATGCAGAATAGCCCCTCGGCTTGTTCTAAACACTTGGGAAAGAATAGGAGGCAAGAAAAGTTCATTTTGGTGGTTCATCTGAAATCCTATCCTGTACAGATCTTCAGGAGTCGAGTGAGAGAGGTCCCTTGTCCCTCATTCCATCCCTCTGTTGGATGAGCAATTGTTGTGATGCATTCTTATTCTCTCAGGGATAGCACTAATGGAGAAGCTTCAACGCGGCTAAACGCTGAGAGACCTAGTTTGCTCCCCTGAGCACATCTTCTAGGCTTATTGAAGGGTTAGCTGACAGGGATCTTCTTCAAAAATGGGCCTTGCTATCTTTTGAACAAGAGAAGGATTTGGGCACATCTCTTGATGCTCTCTGACAGGTACAGGTGAAGCAGCCTCACCTTTACTTGCTACCTCTCTAGCATGTGTGGATATTTGCATTTAAAAGACACTGCCTAGGGCAGGGGTCAGCAAACTTTTTCATCAGGGGGCCAGTCCACTGTCCCTCAGACCTTGTGGGGACCCTGACTATATATATATTTTTTTTGGGGGGGGGGAGATGAACGAATTCCTATATCCCCCAAATAAATAACCCAGGGATGCATTTTGACTAAAAGCACCCATTCTACTCATGTGAAAACACACTGATTCCCAGACCGTCCATGGGCCGAATTTAGAAGGCGATTGGGCCAGATCCAGCCCCCAGGCCTTAGTTTGCCTACCCATGGCCTAGGGCCTAGTTCTCAGAACTAACTGATAAAGCAGTAGACCTATTTCTGGGCTGCCTCACTTTATTTTGGAGGTAGGGACTTGCATGACTGAACAGTTCCTCTGCTAAAGATAAGCTTCCCTACACATAGGGGGAAAGGGGATTTAGGGCAGCACAACCAGTTCCCCTGCCCTGGATGCTAAGCCGAGGGAAGTGCTGTCGGGTGTCACAATTACGATATTGTGAATTGCCAACTTAGCAGTTCGAAAGCATACCATCACGAGTAGATAAATAGGTACCACTGTGGCGGGAAGGTAAACAGCATTTCCGTGCGCTCTGGCATTTGTCACAGTGTCCAGTTGTGCCAGAAGTGGTCTAGTCAGGCTGGCAACATGACCCGGAAAGCTGTCTTTGGACAAACGCCGGCTTCCTCAGCCTGAAAAGTGAGATGAGCGCTGCACCCCATAGTTGAATTTGACTGGACTTCAATGTCCAGGGGTCCTTTACCTTTATAGTGAATTGAGCAGAACAGAAGGTGAGGGGTGTGTGTGTTGATTTTTGGGCTCTCATTGGGTGCTGCTTAAATTTGAAAGACCAAAACCTGCTCCTACTTCTGGCCCTAATTTATAGTTCTTCCCCCAAACGATCTGGTTGCTGGGTACAGCCTTCCATCTTTCCATGTAGCCATCAGAACAAACAAGCCTAATTTCTTGGTGTGTGATACAGTAAGCAGATTAGCCTATTAAAACAGGTTGGAAATGATCCCAGAACTCTGCTGTTTGCCTGCAGGGAATTTAAAGCACAAGCAAGGGTTTTTTTGTTTTTTTTTGCCTTTCTTTAAAGAGAAGTTTTCCCTTGTTTAAGGCTGAGTTTGTGGTACTGAATACCAAGCGCTAAGCTGTGCTTACAGGGTCTGAGGCAAATTGGAATCTTGATGAAAAGGAATTGTTGGAGGAAGGGTGGGGTAGTTATAATTTGAAAAACCTCTGCATGAATGTGTGTGTTTGTTCAGACTGCTTTCTTGTTGTTGTGCTCAACCCCCTCCTCCTGTTCAAATGCCTCCTAAATGCAGAAAACAACATTTTTATACAGCAGCTGTGGGCCTTCTAGGACAGGGTGCCAAGGGATCACCCACATCCTTTGTCTTTGTCCGCTAGCCTAACTCGCTTTCGCTCCTGCCGAATTTCTACTGCTGATCAAAGGTGATCAGCTACTTCATTTCTTTTTCAGCAGCCCTTCTGATGTCATAATAATAATAATAATAATTTATTATTTATACCCCACCCATCTGGCTGGGTCCCCCCAGCCACTCTGGACGGCTTCCAACAAAACACTAAAATACAATAACCCATTAAGCATTAAAAGCTTCCCTAAACAGGGCTGTCTTCAGATGTCTTCTAAAATCTTGGTAGTTATTTTTCTCTTTGACAACTGGTGGAAGGGCATTCCACAGGCCTGGCGCCACTACCAAGAAGGCCCTCTGCCTGGTTCCCTGTAACTTGGCTTCTTGCAGCGAGGGAACCGCCAGAAGGCCCTCGGCGCTGCACCTCAGTGTCCGGGCAGAAAGATGGAGGTGGAGACGCTCCTTCAATGAGGTCCTTCAGTACTCCCTCATGAGGTCCTTCATGCGGTCCTTAAATACTCAGACAGGTAAGAATGTAAGGAAGGCATGGACAAGTTAACCAAAGGGATGGCTTTTCAAATGCTTATCAAGCACTCACACTCACCCTTGTCGATGGCAGGATCCGCAATCAATTTAGATTGAAAACGGCATGTTGAGGGCAGGCATAGAATCGTAGAATTGTAGAGATGGAAGGGACCACGAGGGTCATCTAGTCGAACCCCCTGCAATGCAGGAATCTTTTGCCCAACGTGGGGCTCAAACCCACAAACCTGCTATTAAGAGTCTTCTGCTCTGTTGAGCTATCCCAGCTTTGATTCCAGATCGAGAAAAACTTTGTGCTACAAATGGGTTAGGGTGTGTACAGCCTGAGATACTCACAAGCAAGGAGCCAGCATTTTGGAAACTGGGGGTGATGAAGTCACAAACCACTACAATTAGCAGAGAAACAAATAGGGGAGAAACCCGCATCCAATTTCAGCTTCTGTAACACCGAGATGTTGGTAATGTGTGTGAGACAACTGAGCGAAGTGAGTCGTGGCTCATTGTCCGAGTCCTGTTTTAGCCCAGCAGAAGCTCAGCTTCATGAAATATAGAATAAAACGGATGGATGGTTCCTTGAAAACCATGTAGCCCAACTACCTGCTCTATGAAGGCAAGGTTTTTTTGCCGAGGAGATGTCTTGCAAAGTGCTTTGTTTTCACCCGCAATCCCTGGATGTAGCTACACAGCAGCAAATAAAACATTTTAAGTGTGTTGTAAAGCACAGTATACAAATGTGACACTAGATGGCGATGGTGAGCTATGGCAAATTTGAATTCTTTTTTCAATTTTTTTTAAAAAAGCATTTTCAAAGTGTTTTTTAATATGTTTGTAGATTCCACCCCTGTTCTTCTTCATCTCAGTGGCAACAAACAAACAAACTTGACTAACGTTAGTGAAGGTGACAGCTGATCGGACTTGAAACTTCATGTTTTAAAGTGAAAGGGACAGTAGGCTTTCTATCCAAAGTCTTATCATCTAAGCACAATACCTGACAGGTCTGTACAGCTAGTAGACAAAGAAAGCAGCACAACTGGTTCCGTCCTGCCTCCTTGCCAAAGCTTAGTAAGCACTGGCCTTTGGGAAGGAGGTGGGAGAGCTCTGACTGGGTCCCAGAGTCCTCCTGCCTCTTTTCAAAGCCTAGTTAGTACTTGCCCAGCCTTGGGAAGGAGGGATGAGGATGCTAGGACCCTCCAACAGCCTTGCACCTCCTTCCCAAAGCCCAATGCCTCCCTTACTCTTCTTTGGGAAGACAGCTTTGGGCTGGAGTGCATGTGTCAAATTTTGGCCTCACACATGGCACCATATTACCAAGGTCTGCCCCTGGTAGAGGTTAAGTATATGGTACCATGGCAATAATTCTTAAGAGTACAGTCATACCTTGGAAGTCGAATGGAACCCATTCCAGAAGTCCGTTCAGCTTCCAAAACGTTTGAGAACTAAGCTGTTAGAAAACCAAGGTACAGTGGTACCTCAGGTTAAGTATTTAATTCGTTCCAGAGGTCCGTACTTAACCTGAAACTGTTCTTAACCTGAAGCACCACTTTAGCTAGTGGGGCCTCCCGCTGCTGCTGCGCTGCTGGAGCACGATTTCTGTTCTCATCCTGAAGCAAAGTTCTTAACCTGGAGCACTATTTCTGGGTTAGCGGAGTCTGTAACCTGAAGCGTATGTAGCCCGAGGTACCGCTGTACGACTGTATAGAAAAATAAGAATTGTACATTTAAATCATGGCTAGGGTAGACAAAACAGTTTATTTTCAATCTCTGTTGGTTTCACATGCCTTCTTTCATAAACCCGTTCCACCAAATGACCACGTTATTCTGCACGTCTTATTTTAAAAATCTGCATGTACATATTTTATCACAAAACCTGCCTTTGCAATCTCCCCATACCTTATACTGTATACAACTTTAATGCCTCACATCAAATATAACTGATCAGTAGAAAGGACTTTCGTAACCCAAGAAAATCTTTAATAAAAACAATTCTTTAAAAAGCAGACTTATATCAATGTATAGGTTCCCAGATAATGTTATTTTAGAACAAACGTTGTAATGCAGTTTGACATATTTTAGTGAAATCTGGTGGGCGATTACATTCTGATTTACACATTAGTCCCAGAGGTGCGGATCAGGTCCTTTTGCTTTGGGATTCCCATAAACTGAATTCTTCAAGCATCCCTAATCCTGGCTAGAGCACTCTGACAATATCATGGCTTTACTCTGAGAAATGAGCTCCTTGCCCTGTAATGTGAGTGGTTCCCTTTTATTAAAAAAAAAAAAAAACCCACCCCAAGATTGTGCCTCTAATTCCCACAAAAACTCTGCAGAAGCTGCAAAGTCTCTGAAATATGCATCTTGCAGTTTTGATTATGACAACTATGATGACAAGATATTTCTCCGAGCCAATTTGCCAAGCTTCAAAGGCAAAATTGGATCCAACAGTGGCTGGAGCTTCATCAGATGGAGAAACTGTAAAATAAAAATTACACCGACACGCTTCTAATAAAGTTCCCTTCGCTCTCTCCTCCGTGAGTAGCATTCCTCTCCGAGCTGTGAAAAGGATGATTTAATCGCCTTTGCTCGTACATTAGAGGAGCTGATTGCTGGGCTTCTATTTAGATTGATTGTTCTTCTGCTCTTATTAACGAGTGGCAAGTTAATGGAGATGAACCAAAATGAAAAACAGGGCGATTCTCATTCCGCATCCTCTGCACCGCTGAGTTTTGATTTCAGATGTTTTATTTCTCATTTGGAGGCAATGACGATAGAGTGGCCATGCTTTGGGGTTGCTAGGAAGTTGATAAAATGCCTTGTGACCTTTTCAGTTCAGGTCCAGTTATTCTCAAACATTGATCTTCATTTGCGTCTGGCGCCCCTTCGTACTTTCCTCCCTCCTCTCCCCTGACATGCCTGAAAACCTCACAGAGATGGAAGGGATTTCAAATGAGCAGGTCTGGAACAATAATGTTCAAATGTGCCTCCTGTAGTGGTATTTATGGGCCATTTCCCACGGATAGACTGACTTGCTGAGATTGCAGACAGAGTGAGCTCCTGAGCCAAAACAAAACCTCATTCACTGGAGAGCAATGCCATCTCCATGGTTTCACCACAATAGCTAAGGTTCCAATCCTATGGACTATTTCCAGCCCTACCATTCAGTAGAGTGTGGCAGACACCTCAGGCAGCTGCCTTTGGCCACATTCACAACATACTGTACAGTCATTCCTCATGTTACGTTACGTTTGCTTCAGGTTGCGCGTTTTCAGGTTGCGTCCCGCCGCAACCCGGAAGTACCAGAAAGTGTTACTTCTGGGTTTCGCCGCTCGCGCATACGCAAGCGTGCAAAATGACGTCACGCGCATGCGCAAAAGCAGCATATCACGACCCGCACACGCGCAGACGTGGGTTGCGTTCTGCTCATGTTGCGAACGGGCCTCCGGAACGGATCCCCTTCGCAACCAGAGGTACCACTGTACTTTGACAGCTCTATGATACAGGCATGCCTTCCCCCAAAGAGTTCTGGGAGCTGTAGTTTGTGAACGGTGCTGAGAGTTGTTTGGAGACGGTTCACAGGTTTAACTTTATAGCTAATAAGTTACAGATAGCTCTGTAGGAATTTCTTTTAGATCAGGGTCCTTCTGTATGGCGGATGCGTATTTTAATGAACTGAATAAAGTGGAAAGATTGTGAGTCATTGCAGGGAGGGGAGAGTGTGTGTACGAACCTAATAGCATTCAGCTTACTTTTTAGTTTCTATTTTGTTAATATTGTTTTTTAGGTTAGAAATGCCTTATTGATTTGTTAACCGTGCAGCATGAATTGTGCTGTAATTGTGATGTGTATTTTTTGCTTGTTTGGTAATAGTGTTTTATAGATTGTGCTGACGATTTGTTAATTATATGATTTGTGCTGTACTCGCGATGTTCTGTTACGTTTCTGACATTTATTGTACAGAAGCCGCTTTGGGATTTGTTTGAATGGAAAGCGGTGTAGAGATACAACAAATCAAATCAAAACAATCCTATTCCCCTCCCCGAGCTACAGTTTCCAGATTGGTTTAACAATCAATCCCTCTTCACAGGAAACTGGGAATTCTAGCTTGGGGACAGGAATAGGGGCCTCCTAAGAACTCCCAGTAGAGGGATGCAGGTGGCACTGGGATAAACCACAGAGCCTAGGACTTGCAGATCAGAAGGTCGGCGGTTCGAATCCCCACGACGGGGTGAGCTCCCATTGTTCAGTCCCTGCTCCTGCCAACCTAGCAGTTCAAAAGCACGTCAAAGTGCAGATAGATAAATAGGTACCGCTCTGGCGGGAAGGTAAACGGCATTTCCATGCACTGCTCTGGTTCGCTAGAAGCGGCTTAGTCATGCTGGCCACATAACCCAGAAGCTGTATGCCAGCTCCCTCGGCCAATAAAGCGAGATGAGTGAAGCAACCCTAGAGTCAGCCATGACTGGACCTAATGGTCAGGGGTCCCCTTTACCTTTACAGAACTCTCAGCACCCCTAACAAAGCCTATCATTGGCTCTGTCTCCTTCTATGGTTGACCTCCCCTCCTTCTGTCATACTACTCCCATTGGTCAAATACGCTCCAACATTCCTTAGATGAAAATAGGGACATTTCTCACTCCCCCTCCAATTGGCCCTCCATTTTTGTATGTGTGTCATGGTCCGGGTTACAGGCAGTCAGAGTCCTGGCTTGGTATGTCGGTACCGGGGTAGAGGACGGGACGCAGGAATCAGCAGTCCAGGGTCAGCAGTCCAGGGGTCAGGAAGCCAAGAGTCCATGAATCAGGAAACCAGGAGTCAGGAAGCTGAAGCACAGCTAGGTGGGTAGCTTGAGGGAAATGCCGGTCTTATATACCTCTCCTGGCCCTTGCCACCAGGTGCTAAGAATCTTCTGTCAAGCCTCACCTGTGCGCCTTGCCCTTCCAGGCCAAACTCAGGAAGGCCCCAGTCCTGCGAGGCCCTACCAGTCACAGGGCCTGGCTCCTGCACGCACTCCTGACAATGTGTGCCCCCACCACAGAGCATTTCCTGTCTGAAGAAGGGGGAGTGCCACGAGCACTACACCACCAGAACACAACACACATGCCCTCCATCGTCCTAAGAAAACCCCTTAATCCCGATTTAATTTTATTCTTTGCTAGATTTACAAAAAGAAAAAAACACACACCAATAAATAAACTTAGAAAGGGGCAAGATTAGACATGAATGCACAAAGCATTCATTTTTTAAAAAAAACAAGACTCCTTGCACTCCGTTCTGCTCCCTCTTTCTTCCCACATAGGGCAGCCCTGCCCTCTACCTGCCCCACAGAGCAGGTGTGTCATATGGAGCTGGGATGGCAGTGGCAGTCTCTCCTCCTCCTCTCCTGCTCTCCAGCAGCTGCTACAAGCTGCTGAAGGGAGCAGAGGTGGCCACGGAAAAGCAACCATCCTCATTGTCATCACTCAGGAAAAGCACTGGCTAATCTTCTCCCTGAGCTTGCCAGCAATGATGCCACCTGGGGAAAATAGGGACATTCCGGGATCCAAGGGTACAGCAGTGCAGGGCTGGCAGGGCAGCGAGGAGTAAAATGCACCCCCCCAAATTAAAATGTGGCTGGAGCAATCACCCCTCTGGCCCTCCCCAGGCAACACTACTGGTCCTAACCAGCGGCGTAGCGTGGGTTGTCAGCACCCGGGGTAAGGCAAGTAATTTGCGCCCCCTAACCCGGGGCAAGGCAAGTAATTTGCGCTCCCTAACCCCTAACCTGCCGCCACTGCCAGCTTCTTCTTGCTGCTGCCTGGGCTGGTCTGGTGTGGTTCTCTCCTGCGCTCAGCGCTGCGCTGGGCGGCGCTGCACTGTCCCTCCCCCAGATAGTCCCTCGCTCTCTCTCCGCACCGCACGCCTGGCACCCACCCCCTCCACAGTGGGCGGCGACCCAGCAGCTCGGATCGGATTCGCACAGCCAGCACTGCAGTGAGAGAGAGTGAGTGAGTCAGGTAGGGGCAGAGAGCTGCGAGTGCGAGCGCCCCCCCAGATGTTGCGACCGGTGCGGCCGGCCCCCCCTGCACCCCCCACGCTACGCCACTGGTCCTAACTGTGATAGTTTCCAGTATGCATGGTGTTTCCTCTTGGGGAGGAAAATTCTTGCAACCCCAAACCTGCACTGCTGTCTTCTATCCCTTTTGCCAAGCACAGGTGTGTGGCAGGCAGATTATGAAACGCTGAGCATGTTGTGACTGTGATGTCACAATGGGAAAGCATGCACTGGGACTGCGTGGTGAAGGAGAATGGCATGTTCAGAAACATTTCAAAAGAAATGGAATGAATGACAGAACCACAGTGATTCATTCAGTTTGCACTGAATTGAATTTTTCAGCAGTCTATCGTGAACACAAGGAGTGTTACTTGAGAAACAAAAATAATTTGGGTTCCAAAACAGTGATACCAATGGCTTCCTGTGCCTCTCTTAACCGCACATCACAGATTGTTTCCTAATAAGTTCTATGGCACTCCTTCAAAAATGTTTCTGATCCTGTCCCTAATGGAAAATGTTGGGAAAGAAATTTGCCCACACTAGACATTTAACCCAGTTTTAAACTCGTTTAAGGCCACATTCACACCATCCATTTTAAAACACTATGATATCACTTTAAGCAGTCATGGCTTCCCCCAAAAGAATTCTGGGAGAATTCTAGTTTGTTAAGGGTGCTGAGAGTTGTTAGGTGACCCCTATTCATCTCTCAGAGCTACAATTTGCAGAGTGGTTTAACAAATCAATCGCTCTTCACAGAGACCTCTGCAAGCTGTAGCTCTGAGGAGGGAATAGAGCCCTTCTAACAACTCTCAGTATCTTTCACAAACTACAGTTCCCACAATTATTTGGGGGAAACCATGACTTTACAGTGTTATCAAAATCTTTTAAATAGAGGCATGAATGTGGCCCCAGTCTAGGGGTTGGAACTGTCTGACAGCTTCTTAATCTCTTATTAAGAGATTAAGGCAGCCCTGTTCAGGGAAGTTTTTAATATGTAACGCTGTACTGTTTTTAACACTGATTGGGAGCCGCCCAGAGTGGCTGGGGAAACTCAGCCAGATAGGCGGGGTATAAATAATAAAATAATATTATTATTATTATTATTATTATTATTATTATTATTAGTATGCATCGGAACATATCAGTTGTAAATGTTAACCTGGGTGTCTCCTATATAATTAATCCACCTTGCTTACTGAGCATATAGAGCGGTACCTTGGTTCTGGAACTTAATCCGTTCCGGGAGTCCGTTCGACTCCCGAAACTGTTCGAAAACCAAAGCGCAGCTTCCGATTGGCTGCAGGAGCTTCTTGCACTCGGATGTTTGGCTTCTGAAAACATTCACAAACCGGAACACTTACTTTCAGGTTTGCGGTGTTCGGGAGCCAAGCCGTCCGTGTACCAAGGTACCATTGTAATCTGCGTGCTCTCTTTCATGTAACAATGTTTTGCGTGGAGCTGCGCAAAAGTGTGTTTCTTGCATATAAGAGTTTGATTAGGCATATATTTAGAACAGTGCGGTTGACTCCATGCACAGCTTTTCATTACAGGGGTACCTCAGGTTACAGACGCTTCAGGTTACAGACTCCGCTAACCCTAGTACCTCGGGTTAAGAACTTTGCATCAGGATGAGAACAGAAATTGCACGGTGGCAGCGGGAGGCCCCATTAACTAAAGTGGTACCTCACAGTTTCAGGTTAAGAATGGACCTCCAGAACGAATTACCGTATTTTTCGTCCCATAGGACGCACCGGCCCATAGGACGCACCTAGTTGTTTTGGGGGGGAATAAAGGGGGGGAAATTCCTTTATTTCCCCCCCCAAAAACCAGGTCGGGGAACCCAAACCAGGTCGGGGAACAGCGGGATGGCGGTGCTGCACCTCCCCGCTGTCCCCCAAGCTTGTGGGGCTGGCGCTGGGGAGAAGCGCACTTTTCCCCAGCGCCAGCCTCCAAACCAGGTCCGGGAACAGCAGGATGGCGGTGCTGCGCCTCCCCGCTGTCCCCCGAGCTTGTGGGGCTGCCTGATGCCTTCCCGAAGCGCGGGGCACTCTGCTTTCAGCACGCCCCGTGCTCCGGGAAGCAGGCTGCTATCCGCAGCCTAGGGAGCCCTGCAGGAACTCCCGCGGGCTCCCCAGGCTTGCTGATAGCTTCCTGAAGCATGGAGAGTGAGAGGGGTCGGTGCGCACTGACCCTTCTTGCTCTCCAAGCTTCAGCGAAAGCCTGCATTCGCCCCATAGGATGCACCCAGATTTCCCCTTCATTTTTGGAGGGGAAAAAGTGCTTCCTATAGGGCGAAAAATACGATAACTTCTTAACCCGAGGTACCACTGTATTAGCTTATACAGTGTATCAGGAGTTCCAGTTTGGCCCAGCAACCATGGGTTCCCTTGGCCTTGGGTGCCATGCAGCTTGCGTAGCCCTGGCACACACAAAATGTGGGTGCACGGCCCCTGCATGAGGAATTTTGTGGATGCTCAGGCATCCAGGGCCCCAGGGAGTTGGCACCTATGCAGTGCATTGAGGGATTCCCGGGGGGGGGGGGTTCCCAGGGGGTTCCCGTGGACAAATGTAACACAATCAGAATACACAATGCTGTGATGGACAGGCTAATGGCAGCTTCCATATTCCTGCTTTCCTATATCCCATCACAAAGGACAATGCATATAGGGTTTTGTAGGGATTCCTGCACTGCCCTACCATCCCAATATTTAATCAGACCACCAGACTGGAAACTGAAGTTCGTATTATTCCCTTTAAGTGATTGTGAGAAGTAGCCTATTGAGGATCTGAACATACACCCTACACATCATTTGTTAGGATTCTTGCTCTGTGTTTGCAGTCATGGGATTGTTGTCTATCACATGACGGTGTATGTTTTCATTCCACAGTGTGGGAAGTGACGGAGACAGGATGTTTGGTATTACTGTGTTCCGTGATGTGGGACTATTGCCCTTTGCTCTTTTTCTTTGCTGTCTGATAAAAAAGAGGAAGTAGCTGAGGCAGAATGCTCCAAGTATATTTTATGTAAATAAAAGTAGATTAGCCAAAATGCTGAGCTACTGAGATCTGTTACATAAACTGCCAATACTCTGCAGGTTCCTAAGCATGCTAATACCTTTTGGTATCAGTCACTATGATGTTCGGGCTGGAGAAAGCTTTTGAAGCTCCCGAACGACCGACCAGGAGGGAGAGAACATGCCCATCGGGCATGTGTCTCTGCTAGGGTCCTACACATGAGTAGGACAATCCTGACATCATTGTCATATCTATATGAGGTCTATCGCATCAACTTCCTAGACTCTACCAGTTAACAATGGCCAATCCACATTTACCGTAATTTGACACAGAAGGAAGGAAAATGGTCACTTAGCTTAATCTGGTCAATCTTAAGAAAAGCCTTCAGGAAGGTTGGTCACAGAGAAATTCAATGGAAAATGCAAAGCCGCAATATTGTGATCAGATGCATGTTGGCATCTGTGATAAGACACCTTACAGATAAACTGAATACACTATTCTGTATAATACAATCATATTTCTCCATCTCCATCTCACCCAGTTCCCTCATTACAGCTTCCTCAGAGAGTCTCTCCCCCCTCTTTTTAAAGAGAGGAATACAAAGGAGGAATGTTTTATGAATAGGATATCCTGCCTTAGAGCTAGGATTTGAGGGCCCTACTAAAAATTTTACAATTCTATTTTTTTCTGCTGACGGAGATAGAGTTGAATTCTCGCAGATCCTTCGAGAGACTGGGAAGGAGACCGAATCCATCTAAGAGCTGTGGCACAAACAATGTTATGAAAAGAAAGCGGAAAATGCAGAAGGCACTAAAGATAAACATAACTGAAGAGAAGCAGAGAAAGAAAGGGGAAACATCTCAAGGCAAATAGATTTCAGAACAATTTTCTCCTCTCATTGACAAGTCCTCCCCCCCACCCCCAACCCCGTTCTCGAGAGCTCATCTCGGAAACACTGAAGTAGTGACAGCAAAATCACAGTGGGGACTTTGCCGAGGTGGTGATAATAGTAAGAATGAGGCCCTGTAAAAAACAACAACTGAGTAAACTCAGTACAAAAGCCATGGCATCCCCTTTTGAGAAGTCAAATCAGCTTTATTTAATGTGTGGTGGGTTAGGCTTTTGAAAACGCTCTGGCTGCTGAAATTTCCTAAGCAGAACAAGGGTGATACTGCAGTTCCTTATAGCTGCTCTTTATCGCTGCTGATGCTGGCGTGTGGTGTGACATACATAAGTACGAGACCATCAGCCGTGGCTTTCGTCTGAAGTGCAAGGGTGTCTCTCCACCTTTCCCGCTTTACTCAGTCATCAAGCAGCAGAGGAGCTATTCTGAATAACGCATACTTCAGGATCCTGCCACATCCATTTCTTAACCAGCTGGATCTTGTTATTTCTTTTAAGATGCGGTTCCCTACCCCCCACCCCCATTGAAAATTTGCAAATATTTAAAAAGGGAACATGGCATTCAACGTCTGCAAAGTTGCATAAATGTAATTGCCTGTTTCGGAGGTATAAAAATACCATCACAAAAGATGCAAGCGCTGAGGGAAAGAAAAGGCTTGCTTTGTCTCCAAGTTAGAAAATAGTGGAGATAGAAAAAATACAATGGAAAGCCATGCATATTTTTAAAATAAGGCAATATTAACTTCTGTTGTTGTTTTTCTTTCTCACCTAAGTCAAATTGTTCACTTGACCCAACTGGGCCCAAGACAGGATCCCCCTGAATTGACTTGATTCAGTTCAGAAGTCAGGTGCATCCAATGTAGAACCCAAATGTATGTATGTTTGTGAAATATACTCCAAGTCCTGTAGTGACTTCATGCTCTTTATTGCAGCTTCTAAAACAGTGGTTTAATTGCCCCCCAAACCTCAGGCTTTTATATACATTATTTACATAATGAGTCCTGTCTGATTGGCTGATTCTGCTTCCCTCCTGGATCCTGATTGGTCTTTTCCTGCAGGCCAATCAGTTGTTGCATTCTATGATCCTACCAGCCTAACAGGCTGATTAACTCCAATCAGTTGTTGCATTCTATGATCCTACAAGCCTAACAGGCTGATTAACTTCCTCCTGGAGCCTGATTGGTCTTTTCCTGCAAGCCAATCAGTTGTTGCATTCTATGATCCTACTTGCCTATTGTTCTAGGATCCAAGCTTAATACATAACAGTTCGTTTGTTTATAATTTTCAGGTTTATACACTTCAATAATTTTACAGTCATTTTAACATTTCAAAACTTGACTTCCTTCCCTCTCTTTCTATGGTTCCTTAAATTTATTTTTAATATTTTCTGCATAACCAAATTAACTTAATTTGTTCATTTATTCATCTACTTTAAATATGTACTCTTACGAAACTGCAGGTTATTACAATAAGTTTACTCCAAACAGGGACAATTATGCTACAAGAGAGTCAGTCCCTGATCAGAGGACAGTGTTTTCTCCAAAGGGATGTACTTTTTCCTAAGAAGGAAGCCTCAAAGTTGCCCATCATCAGAAGTTAGACAGCAGAAAGAGCAGGTAAGCAGGTAGCCTGGTCACAGTCTTCCCCGATACAGTGTGATACCTTGGGTTAAGTACTTAATTCGTTCCGGAGGTCCGTTCTTAACCTGAAACTGTTCTTAACCTGAAGCACCACTTTAGCTAATGGGGCCTCCTGCTGCAACCGCGCCACTGGAGCACAATTTCTGTTCTCATCCTAAAGCAAAGTTCTTAACCCGAGGGAACTATTTCTGGGTTAGTGGAGTCTGTAACCTGAAGTGTATGTAACCTGAAGCGTATGTAACCTGATGTACCACTGTATTGTAAACTGTGCTGCGTTTCTTTTCAAATTGTACTTCCTATTTCTATACAGTGGTACCTCTGGTTAAGAACTTAATTCGTTCCAAAGGTCTGCTCTTAACCTGAAACTGTTAACTGAAGCACCGCTTTAGCTAATGGGGCCTCCCGCTGGCGCCGCACAATTTCTCTTCTCATCCTGAGGTAAAGTTCTTAACCCGAGGTAATATTTCTGGGTTAGAGGAGTCTGTAACCTGAAGCGTATGTAACCTGAAGCATCTGTAACCCGAGCTACCACTGTAATTGTATCTATGCATTGAATTATGGTGCTGGAGGAGACTCTTGAGAGTCCCATGGACTGCAAGAAGATCAAACCGATCCATTCTGAAGGAAATCAGCCCTGAGTGCTCACTGGAAGGACAGATCCTGAAGCTGAGGCTCCAATACTTTGGCCACCTCATGAGAAGAGAAGACTCCCTGGAAAAGACCCTGATGTTGGGAAAGATGGAGGGCACAGGGAGAAGGGGACGGCAGAGGATGAGATGGTTGGACAGTGTTCTCGAAGCTACCAGCATGAGTTTGACCAAACTGTGGGAGGCAGTGGAAGACAGGAGTGCCTGGCGTGCTCTGGTCCATTGGGTCACGAAGAGTCGGACACGACTAAACGACTAAACAACAACAACAATGTAAGAGCAAAGGAACAGCCTGCTGGATCAGGCCATTGGCCCATTTGACCCAGCATCCTGCTCTCACAGTGACCAACCAGATGCCTGTGGAAAACCTTCAAGCCAGACCCAAACACAAGAGCCTTCTCCTTTCCTGTAGTTTTCAGCAACTGAGATTCAGAAACTTTACTGCCTCTGACTGTGGAGGACAAGCATAGCCACAGTGTGAATTAGTATATGCAAAATTTATGCAAATCGGTGTCCCCTTTTTTGGGTGAACTTCCTGTGTGGTGTAGTGGTTAAGAGCAGTAGTCTCGTAATCTGGTGAACCGGGTTCGTGTCTCCGCTCCTCCACATGCAGCTGCTGGGTGACCTTGGGCTAGTCACACTTCTTTGAAGTCTCTCAGCCCCACTCACCTCACAGAGTGTTTGTTGTGGGGGAGGAAGGGAAAGGAGAATGTTAGCCGCTTTGAGACTCCATAAAGGGAGTGAAAGGCGGGATATCAAATCCAAACTCTTCTTCTTCTTCTTCTTTTCTTTTTGCATAAGTAGCTACATTGGTACTGGCTCACAGAAGATGGGGTTAGAGTCTACAGGGGTCAGCAAACTTTTTCAGCAGGAGGCCAGTCCACCGTCCCTCAGACCTTGTGGGGGCTGGACTATATTTCGAAAAAAATATATGAACAAATTCCTATGCCCCACAAATAACCCAGAGATGCATTTTTTTTAAAAAGCACACATTCTACTCATGTAAAAACACACGGATTCCCAGACCGTCCGTGGGCCGGATTTAGAAGGCAGTTGGGCATGATCCAGCCCTTGGGCCTTAGTTTGCCTACTCATGGGTTAAACTCTTGCTGATATAAGACCTGGCTTTGAGAAGATATTGTATCAGCATACTCATAGGCAACTGAAGTTTTCCACACATAAAACCTGAAAATGATGCACAAATGGTGCCTTCACCAGAAACAAATATTATTCCTTATCACATATGCGCAGGAAGCTTTATGAATAATCACTTCTCTATGCAAATCCAAAACTCTTTGACTAATATTACTAAGGGCCAAACCACATGTGATGCTGAGTCCCATATGACTTTACCCCCCTGGAGGTTTTGTGTTAGCTGTTTATAAAATGCACCCACAGAGGCTGCAATCAGAAGTGAAAGACCCATAGAAGGGTAGGAGGGGAGAAGAGCTTATTAATTCTTCCTCCTTTCTTTCCCCCTATTGACAATTAGCCCCAGCTGCTTCTCCCCCTCCCATGGAGATAAAAGCTTCTTAGGATGCTCTACCCTTCCCTCTGTAATTCAAATATGGATCTAAACCACCCTCAAAACTGCTATTAGCCTTACTGGGTTATAGCTTCCTATAGAAATAAAATTGTAAGAATGTCGTCAGGCTGCAGTTTGCTTTCCCACTGATAGGTGGCACTGTGAACTGCAACATGAGAAGTGGTGGATGCGCAGCCTAGGCAACCTATGGAGAGACAGCCAGAACAAGCTGCAGCAGCCCCTCAGCTCTGCTGGCTCCTCACCCTGCCATCTTTACGATTCCTGCCTCTGGGATCCAGTTCTCTAGGCTGGCTGGTGATGCTATCGGTCACCTTCCTCCTCCCCAACCAACTTGGGGAACTGCTGCTTCTGCCACTGCTGTCTGGCCAGTTAGGATGAAGAGCCAGAGTCCAGCAGAAGGGGTAGTTTAGAAACAAGGAAGATGGAGAGAGAGAAGAGGTTGATTAATTAGACCAGGACAGGAGTTTTTCTCACTCTGTGCCACTGCACTGACCAGATATGGACTCCTCCTCATAGTTGTTTTAAAGTGACAATTTAATAATAATAATAATAATAATAATAATAATAATAATAATAATAATAATAATAATAAACTATTTATACCCCGCCCATCTGGGCAGCTTCCAACAGAATATTAAAATACAATAGCCTATTAAACATTAAAAGCTTCCCTAAACAGGGCTTCCTTCAGATGTCTTCTAAAAGTCTGGTAGTTGTTTTTCTCTTTGACATCTGGTGGGAGGGTGTTCCACAGGGCGGGTGCCACTACTGAGAAGGCCCTCTGCCTGGTTCCCTGTAACTTGGCTTCCCACAGCAAGGGAACCTCCAGAAGGCCCTTGGTGCTGGACCTCAGTGTCCAGGCAGAACGATGGGGGTCGAGACACTCCTTCAGATATACTGGACCGAAGCCGTTTAGGGCTTTAAAGGTCAGCACCAACACTTTTAATTTTGTTTGGAAGCATGCTGAGAGCCAATGCAGGTCTTTCAAGACTGGTGTTATATGGTCTTGGCGGCCACTCCCAGTCACCAGTCTGGCTGCTGCATTCTGGATTAGTTGTAGTTTCCGGGTCACCTTCAAAGGTAGCCCCACGTAGAGCGCATTGCAGTAGTCCAAGCGGGAGATAACCAGAGCATGCACCACTGTGGCGAGGCAGTCTGTGGGCAGGTAGGGTCTCAGCCTGCGTGCCAGATGGAGCTGATAAACAGCTGCCCTGGACACAGAATTGATCATGAGGAAACCCAGCTCCTCCATGTATTGTCTGTTCGGCTACCACAACCTGCATGAATGTTTTCTGTGGGACGTGCATAAACACCCTCCCGTCCACCTCAGAAAACACTCTGGCTGTACTCAAATGCTTCTTCTTGCTTCCTTCAAAACTCCTTGGCCGGCCTCTCCACGTTTGAAATTTTGCTTTGTTCTGTGACAAACTCTAAATAGGATGGGAGAAAACGAAGGGGATTTGGGAGACAAAAGCATCCCTGGAACCCCCCTTCTCATCTTTTTGATGGGATTACAGCACAGCACTTCACAAACGCGGATTGTGGTTTCTGCCCAGGTTTCTATTTTGAGCATGCAAATGCATAGCGCATTCATTTCTAGCACAAAACCCCATAGCCTTCCAGCACTGTAGGATTTGAGTTCTCTTAACTAGGGATATGGTTTTTATAAAAAGGAAAATGTATTATACAGCTGGAGAAGGTACGGAGAGCAGCAGCTGAAATGTCACATGCAAAGCAATGAGAAGTTCTGGCCCATCGTGATTGTGTGTGCTTCCTGAAGTTAGAGATAACATCCCACCGGGGCTTGCGAAGCTGTGCTTGATCTCTAAACAGATAAACATTGTGGTTCAGATAGACATCTGTGTGGAAGGGACACGCTCTATTTGAGGAACTTGCACCCATTTCACATCTGTGGATATGCTTTTTGAAATCAGTACTTGTTGAAGACAATAACTTCTCTTTGAAACTAGTTCTTCGTGTTTCTGCCTCCCCAAACATGCTTGTAGCTAAATAAACAAAAAACAAACCCCTGTGTTGCAATAAGAACTAACCACAGCAATACAAACACAACACGTAATAGTCTTCATATCTAGTGAGCACTGATCCTTAGCATGAATCTTACTTATATAATCTGTTGAAAAATATCGGCTGATGAAGACTATTAGCATCATTCCGGAGAAACTGTCCTTTTGAGGCGTCTTCCGTTGAAACTCTTGAAAAACAATTGAGAAACTTTACTTTTGAAACTTTTGAGATGTCTTCTGTTGATACTTTTGAAAGACTATTGTGAGACTGTCCTTAGACATCTGTTTTGAACACACGGCATGATGGTTCTCACTACCACTCTGTTAGATTGTATATAAGAACTTTGATTGGCTTACTCCTATAATTTGAATGATATAATTAGTCTATTATATATTTTCTACTAACTGTTAGCCTTTGTGTTGTGTTTGTACACAATGGATGGATGGATGGCGGCTAACAGATTGAGGCTGAATCCTGACAAGACAGAAGTACTGTTTTGGGGGGGAAAGGGGGCGGGCGGGTGTGGGGGATTCCCTGGTCCTGAATGGGTTAACTGTGCCCCTGAAGGACCAGGTACGCACTAGAACCACCAGCAAGTTGCAAGGAAGTGAGCGTGACTCACAGAGAAAGCTGGGATCTCTCTCTGTCTCTCTGTGTTAATATTTGCTATGGAACACAGAAAGCCACTGTAGCGATCACACAGGGTCCTCGGACGTTTAATAGTCTATTGATCCCTGTGCCACCACTGTACTCGGTTCGCCGCTGCCACCAACCAATTACTCTCTGGTAAAACGCTGAGTCCAGACAGTTGTTAAAAGTGAACACAAAAAAACCCCAACAAGTTTATTTTACAAACATTAACAAGTTTATGGTTTCTCCGATAATATTCCTGTCAGTACCTTAACTTTAGTTTCTTTACTGGCATCTACCTTCCTAATACATTCTGACTGATTATCTCAACTGTTTGACTGACTCCTCTTAACAAATTCAATCACTCTCTCACACCAGCCTAGCCCAACCCACAGACTTATCTTATATGTCTCTTCTAACTCCAGGCTGTCTTCTCCACCATAGCTGTCAAGTGTCCCTTATTTGGAGGGACAGTCCCTTATTCCAGAGCCATGTCCCGCTGCTGTCCCTTATTGATGGATGTCCCTTAAATGTCCCTTAAATGATGTCCCTTAAATTTCAAAGGAAGCAGCTCCTCTCCCTCCCTCCCGGCCGGCTCCAACTGTGTTGCTTGGCTGTGTTGCTCATCCAATAAGAAGTCTAAGAACAACTGGGGGGTGGAGCTTGCATGCCTTGTGCTGATCAAATCGGCTGCGTTGCCTGGGGACTCGCCATTGCTCAGCGCTTCCCAGCGGAAATGTGACGGTGGTTTTCCTTGAGGTTTCGTTTGGCTGCTGGCTGGGCTTTCTGCCTTTGGCTAAGAGGGGCTCAGAAGTTGAACATACCTGTGCTGAGTGCTCGGATCGGAATCGGATGGATACGTCATCGACGGCCCACTCACCCTTGCCTGCGAAAAGGTCTGTCTGGAGCGGGGGCACATGGTGGGGGAAAAGGAAAGGAGATCTCATGGGAGGGGGGGCTTTTGAATTTGTTTTGGAGGCTCCTTCGATTGACTTATGGGGGAAAAGAAAGGAGCTGGTTGACTAAAATGGTGGGTGACTGGCGATCTCGTGGCGAGGGGGTGAGGCTGTGTGTGTGTGGCTAGTTAATGCAAGCTGAGGGGTTTTTTGAATGCTGGATGTCATTTTGTTGCACGTGCTGCTGCAAACTTTGCAGCGCAAAGCCAGGCCGGGAAGCCATCTTAAGTTGAGGCTGCATAGGCCTTGTGGTGCATGTGATTCAGATTCTATTCAGTTGAACCTCTGGTTACAAAGTTGGTTGGACAGTGTTCTCAAAGCTACCAGCATGAGTTTGACCAGACTGCAGGAGGACAGGAAGACTGGAGTGCCTGGAACAGGTGAGGCTGCTGGTCCCTTATTTTCAAGGCTGCTGGTCCCTTATTTTCAAATCTGTAAGTCGACAGCTATGTTCTCCACCCTAACTCTAACTCTCATCTCAAAACCTCTGTGCTTAAACCTTATACACAGTTAACTCCACCCCCGGGTTCCCATTGGTTAGTCATTTTACAATTAGTTAACCTTTTCCCTATGAACCCAGCATGATGTCACACACCTAGGAGGGCAAACGCCACAGCCACCTTCTGCCAATATTCGTGCTTCAAGCTCACTCCTTGCCTGCAGTGGCTCCACATTCTTCCCAGTATTGGGACATTCCAGAGAAGAGAGAAGCAGTATAGATTTACAACAGTAGTTTGAGGAAGGTCACAGCTCAGAGATAGATGAAGAGAAGAGTTGGGAGGTAACGGGAGAAGAGGAGGGGGAGACAGAGTCGGAGCAACTGGCTGACGTGTTATCACTAGACAGCATTCCAGACCCCCCTTCTCCCAGAACCCGGCGAGCATTGAAAGTGGGAGAGCAAAGGGCTCAGAGACAAATGGCCCTTTGCGGCCATTGTAAGGGCAGCTGCTGCTGCTGCTGCCCATTGAGGAGAGGAAGGGGTGGAGATTACTTGCAGCAGCGCCCTTACTCTAAGAGGAAGCATTCCTAAGCCTCTCTCAGTGAATATTGAATAAAGACTGGGTAACAGCTTACTTCCTTGGCAGCCTGCCGTGAGGGGGGAAGATTCCCTGAATCATCATAATCATCATCATCATCATCATCATATTTTATTATTTGTACCCCGCCCATCTGGCTGGGTTTCCCCAACCACTCTGGGCCGCTTCCAATAAAGATTAAAAATACATTAAAATGTCACACATTAAAAACCTCCCTGAACAGGGCTGCCTTCAGATGTCTTTTAAATGTCAGGTAGTTGTTTTATCTCTTTGACATCTGATGGGAGGGTGTTCCACAGGGTGGGCGCCACTACCGAGAAGGCCCTCTGCCTGGTTCCCTGTAGCTTTGCTTATAGCAATGAGGGAACCGCCAGAAGGCCCTCGGCACTGGACCTCAGTGTCCGGGCAGAACGATGGAGGTGGAGACGCTCCTTCAGGTATACTGGGCTGAGGCCGTTTAGGACTTTAAAGGTCAGCACCAACACTTTGAATTGTGCTCAAAACCGTACTGGGAGCCAATGTAGGTCTTTCAAGACTAGTGTTAAGTGGTCTCGGCGGCTGCCCCCAGTCAACAGTCTAGGTGCCGCATTCTGGATTAGTTGTAGTTTCCAGGTCACCTTCAAAGGTAGCCCCACATTGAGCACATTGCGGGAGTCCAAGCGGGAGATAACTAGAGCATGCACCACTCTGGCGAGTTACAATTCTTTTCCAAAATGGTTACTTCCTTGACCTTTTTTGACACTGCAAGAGAAATATGGAATCGTAGGGTTGGAAGGGACTACAAGAGTCATCTAGTCCAACCCCCTGCAATGCAGGAACATGGGGCTCAAACCCACGACCCTGAGATTAAGAGTCTCATGCTCTACCAAGTGAGCTACACAGTGAAGGTGAACTAGAGGGTGTGCAAGTGAGCAGGTGTTGAGTTGGAATAAAACACGAAGGAGGCTATATTCCTTTGGAAGACGAACATTCCCCAATTTTTCTTTTTCTACGTGTTGAGCATTGAGTGTAGGCTTCCAGAAGTCTGCTGTGCACTGAAAGTTCGCAAGCTTGTGTGTGTGTGAGAGAGGAAAAATTAGGCATATTGCAATTTTTAATACATGCTCCCCTTTGTCAGACAAACAAGGTTTTTGAAAGAAAAACTCTCGCTCAGAATAGGATTAAAATTGGACGGCTCGAGACCAAAATGCTTTCATGAGCATCTGCGGTGTCTGTATTAATTGTAGCGTGTGGGATTCAATGTCCCAGCGCCACTCCTGCTTTCCCAGGGTGCGCTGCCTCAGCAGCTAAAGCAGGCGCTGACAGCCACTCCGTTAAATGCTGCCATTTAAGGCAGGCATCAAAGCGGAAAACAGGTACAGATGGTTCAGTTGTGAAGTTTCAGGGAACAACTCACCTTGCTTTTAGTCACAATGATAACAGCCCTCATCTCCATCGTATGCTTCCCTCCATTTATATCGCTGCATCAAATATATGCTTTCCCATTGCATCCTGGCGTGTTTGCTAGAGGCTGTGTGGCATTTTGGTGCATGGGGCAGACGCCCGCTGTGGTTAAAACAAAAGGAACATGCAAAGATTGGTGGTGAAAATTCCCCAGGGGGTTCAGATTTGGATCGGACAGGAGGGCCAGATCCTTATCTCTCCCTATCAACCAGCTATCAGCAGTCATTTTCATCTGAGTTCAGCCTATTGGCTAGGAGTTTCCCACTCCATTTTGAAAATAATAATAATAATAATAATAATTATTATTATTATTATTATCCCGCCCATCTGGCTCTGGCTTTCCCCAGCCACTCTGGGCGGTTTCCAACAAAATATTAAAATACAATAGTCAAACATTAAAAGTTTCCCTAAACAGGGCTGCCTTCAGATGTCTTCTAAAAGTCTGGTAGTTGTTGTTCTCTTTGACATCTGGTGGGAGGGTGTTCCACAGGGCGGGTGCCACTACCGAGAAGGCCCTCGGCCTGGTTCCCTGTAACTTGGCTTCTTGCAGTGAGGGAACCTCCAGAAGGCCCTCGGTGCTGGACCTCAGTGTCTGGGCTGAACAATGGGGGTGGAGATGCTCCTTCAGTGTCACTGCCCTACATTAAGGAAGTGGGTGCAATTACTAGGGTTGTGCAATGGATTCATGCAAGAACCAAATCCTGAGTCAAATCAAGCATATTTGGCGGACCTCAGATGATTTGGTACTGACAGCCATGGATATTTGCATGTCAGGTTTCATGGACCCAGAGTGACCCATTGCTCAATGATGGGTGGAGCATCAGGCAGGAAGGAGAGGCAGGCAGGGTGGAAAATTCATGGGGAAAGGGCTGAGACCTACCTACCTAACTGGCATGTGCATCTTCCTGGGAGAAGGCAGGCCTAACATCTGGCTCTCCTTCCCAGCCCCTCCAAGTGTCCTTATTTTCCAGGGATGTCCCTGATTTAGAGCAGCCGTCCCAGTTTCTGATTTGATCTCAGAATGTTCTGCTTTTCCTTAGGACATCCCTATTTCCATTGGAGAAATGTTGGATGGTATGGTAAAAGGTAAAGGTAAAGGACCCCTGACAGTTAAGACCAGTCACAGACGACGCTTGGGTTCTGGCGTTCATCTTGCTTTACAGGCCAAGGGAGCCAGTGTTTGTCCACAGACAGTTTTTCCAGGTCATGTGGCCAGCATAACTAAGCCGTTTATTAAATTTGTATACTGCCCTGTACCCACAGGTCTCAGGGTGGTTACAACATAAAATCACAACACAAAAACACAAAATACATAATAAAAGCAAAAACAACCCAATAATCCCTCCCTCGCCAACACATTTTAAAAGGGCATTGGATATCAATCACATGTGCTGTACATAGTGGTTTGCACCACTCGAGCGCCTTATGGACAGCAGTAGGATCCCTCCGTCACTGCTATAGCTGCGAATGGAGGATCCTCCATTTGCAGCTGCAGCCACAAGCAGAGGATCCCGGCACCATCTGTACGGCACTGAAGCAGTGCCGCCAGCAAACCGCTATGTACAGCACATGTGTGGCGTCGCTACGTACGGTACTTGCATCGTACGTAGGGACGCCACACATGCACCCTGCATAGCGATGCTCCGCCCTGGGTGTCACAATGCCTTCGTTTGCCCCTGGTCAAACCAGCACTTTGAATTAGGCCCAGAAACTAATTGGTAGCCAGTGTAGTCGGACCGGTGTAATATACTGAACCTGTCTTGCCCCAGTGAGCAACCTGGCTGCTGAGTTCTGCATTAGTTGATATGCTAGGCCATGATATGCATGTACGCATATTTGCTTAGAAGCATGGTCCTCCTTTACCAGAGTGGGCAATTATGGGGTGGCCAAGTGAGAGGATGCAATGTCCCACTTTGAAAGAAACATCCCCCACTCCAAATATCACAGCAGAAAGAATTATACCCAGTCGTAGATGTTCATAACTACACTGTCAAAATTGCTACAGTTTATCTTACGCTTCAGATTGCCGCAATAAGTCAATGTTTCCTTGGAGTGATCGCTGTTTCAACAAATATCAAGAAATAAATATTAGCTGGCTTGATATGCAGCACGGCTCCTGTTATTTATTAGGCCCCACGTGCCGTGCCAGAACAGATTGCAGAATGGAAGGAAACATGCAAGGATTGCATTAGAAAATAGTCAAAGTTTGAGGTCAGGTTTTCTGTGGCGACTGAACAGAGCCATCGGCACCCAGCCAGATGTTCCACAACTTATACTAGAATCATAGAATCATAGAGTTGGAAGAGACCACAAGGGCCATCGAGTCCAACCCCCTGCCAAGCAGGAAACGAATAATGAAAATGAATAATATAGAGGAGGCTAAGCTTAGCACCGCAAAGCAATTCTAAAGTAAAAAAGTGCAATGTTTTGTTTTTTAAAAAAACAAACGAATTTTGAAACTAGAATGTGTGGATTTTGTAATATAAATCAAATTAAGAAGAGTTTGGATTTGATATCCCACTTTATCACTACCCTGAGGAGTCTCAAAGCGGCTAACATTCTCCTTTCCCTTCCTCCCCCACAACAAACACTCTGTGAGGTGAGTGGGGCTGAGAGACTTCAGAGAAGTGTGACTGGCCCAAGGTCACCCAGCAGCTGCATGTGGAGGAGCGGGGAAGCGAACCCGGTTCACCAGATTAGGAGTCTACCGCTCTTAACCACTACACCACAGCTTATTAGACACTGTGGAAGTGGCAATGGGAAGGGCAGTAGCTAAGTGGTAGAGCTCATGATTTGCATAGTGTCCCAGGTTCATTCCCTGCCTTCTCCAAGTACCGCTGGGAAAGGAGTCATTGTCTCAAAGCCTGGAGAGCTACTGGCACTCTGTTTAATAATAAAGATCTAGATGGACCAATGGCCTCTTCCATATAAGGTTTCTTTCTGCTCTGGTGGGTAGGACTTGAACCAATGGATTCAAGTTACAAGAAAGGAGATTCTGACCAAACATCAGGAAATACATTTTGATGGTCAGAGCTGTTCCACTGAAAAAAAGCGCTTTTTCGGGCACCGCACCCAAAGGCACACATTTTGGGGTGCCGTGCGAGATTGCAGCTCTGAAATCGTGGCACGAAATTGCACAAGATTACGGCATCCTAAATGGCAGCTGTTCTTTCACAAGAACAAACAGAATGCCCCGGTTTTTCCAGGACACTTGTGGGGTATGTTACTCCTATCGAGATCATCTTCAGAGTCTCGTCCCATCTGCCCCCACCAAAAGAACAAAAGAATAGTGACAGGTCACTGTTGGAGAGAGAGTCTGTTTGGTGGAGATGCCTTGAATTCAGAATACGCTCTCCAGAGAGGCTTACCTGACAGCACCCACAAAACAGAGAAACCAGTAGGAGAACACTTCAATCTCCCAGGACATTCTATACAAGATCTCAAAGTAGCTGTTTTACTACAAAGGAATTTCAGAAATAGACTGGAAAGAGAAGCTGCTGAATTGCAACTCATTACCAAACTTAAAACCATGGAGAGACCTGGTCTGAATAAAGATATTGGATTCTTATCTCATTATACATGACTAAGCCATTTTTCACCTTCTCACCCCTTGCCTTTTCCTGTAAGACCTATTGCAGTCGTTAAGAGTCGTCAACAGGCTCATCTCAGCTATCTGCCAATCTCCCATTCCCACCACCCTTCTGAGTAATACCCCTCCCCACCTTCTCACTATATAGAAGGATCTGGCAACTTCTGTTTCAGTGTATCTGAAGAAGTGTGCATGCACACGAAAGCTCATACCAAGAACTAACTTAGTTGGTCTTTAAGGTGCTACTGGAAGGAATTTTTTTATTTTGACTATGGCAGACCAACACGGCTACCTATCTGTAACTGACAGCACCCAGTTGTTGAATTTTTGGCACTGGGTGAACACTTTGTTTTTTAATATATTTTCCAGTTGTTCTGAATTCTTCAGATCCTCAAATAGTTTTCAGTTCTGTTTCATTTGCTGGTGGTTTCTATCTCAACTATTTTTTTTTAAAAAAATGGTAATTTGCTTTGTGTTTTGTTTTGTTTTAATAAATAAGTATGGCTTTTAAACTGTATTGTTCACTGCTCAGAGAACATTAATTATTAGGCTGTATAAATAGGTTGTTAATGAAATTAATTCGAAAAGTTTGGTCTGAGTGAGTATAGGAACTCTCGATACGTGTGTATTTTGGCCACAAAGCTTGCATGAACCAGGTGTTGGAATCATGCATCCATGACCTGATGAACACTCTGTGCAAATATGCTTTCAATCACTTTTATGGCGTTTGTCCAGGCACAAATATACAAAACCTGTGATACTCTAAAGATCCTGAGTTATTTAAACTTCTTAAAATGCTTCATGACACATTTAAGCATTAGATGACAGCTCCGTGTGTGTTGGTGTTTTCTCTCCCCCCCCCCCCGACCCCCGATACCCAATACCTCCATTGTAAAAACATTTATCCATAGTTTTTCTGCTATGGAAATTTGGCTGAGGAGCAACCATTGCTCTTCACGTAATGTCAGTTTCCCTTTCCAGTTCAGTGAAAACACAGGCTGATTTACGCAGTGGCTTCCCTTGAGCAGAGCAACGCATCATGTTTAGTGAAAGAATACATTTTTTAAAGTGCATAGACCTTGTGTTTTTTTTTAAAATCACCTTTCAACAATACCTTGGCTTCTTCTTTCAAACCGGTGATTGACAGTCATCTGATTGGAGCTCAGCGGCTTAATATCAAAGCCAATGGCTCATAAAATCAGAGGGAAATTAAATACCCTTAGCTGTGGGTAAACACTCTGGGAAATTATTGCTATATATTAAAGGCTGATAATTATTCAGAAAGGGGGGGGACCACCAAAGCCTAAAATGTATCACATACACCTCCTTCCGATACACCCCCTTGGGTATTCTTTTATGAGCCTTAATGTTTCCTGGAGTTGGATAAAGCAATTTAGAAGTTAAAGGAGCTGAGCTTATGCAGCTTAGGAAATCGGGGAAATTTATATGGTGATGGATTTCAAAACACACCTGTACAACTGAAGAACAGACTGCTTCTCTAGGAATGGTGATGAGATTGCGAGGCTGGCAGGGAACCAATCAGAGGGCATCACCCATGTATTGCAAGGGTATTGCCTCCACCTGGAACTCTATGTTGCTGAATCATGCTCTTTCCTTCTGTTTAAAAATCTAAAAAAAGAACCCTGCTAGATGAGGCCAAAGGCCCATCTAGCCCAGAATCACAGTGGCCAAGCAGATGCTGATGGAAAGCCCCAGTCTAATAATAATAATAATAATAATAATAATAATAATAATAATAATAATAATAATAATAATAATTTATTTATACCCCGCCCATCTGGCTGGGCTTCCCCATCCACTCTGGGTGGCTTCCAAAAAAATATTAAAATACTGTAATACATCAAACATTAAAAGCATCCCTAAACAGGGCTGCCTTCAGATGTCTTCTAAAAGTCTGGTAGAATCATAGAATCATAGAATCATAGAGTTGGAAGAGACCACAAGGGCCATCGAGTCCAACCCCCTGCCAAGCAGGAAACACCATCAGAGCACTCCTGACATATGGTTGTCAAGCCTCTGCTTAAAGACCTCCAAAGTAGGAGACTCCACCACACTCCTTGGCAGCAAATTCCACTGTCGAACAGCTCTTACTGTCAGGAAGTTCTTCCTAATGTTTAGGTGGAATCTTCTTTCTTGTAGTTTGGATCCATTGCTCCGTGTCCGCTTCTCTGGAGCAGCAGCAAACAACCTTTCTCCCTCCTCTATGTGACATCCTTTTATATATTTGAACATGGCTATCATATCACCCCTTAACCTCCTCCAAGAGGATTGGACAAATTCATGGAGCAGAGGGTGATCAAAAGTTACTAGCCATTGCTCCGTGTCCGCTTCTCTGGAGCAGCAGAAAACAACCTTTCTCCCTCCTCTATGTGACATCCTTTTATATATTTGAACATGGTAGTTGTTGTTCTCTTTGACATCTGGTGGGAGGGCGTTCCACAGGGAAGGCGCCACTACCAAGAAGGCCCTCTGCTTGGTTCCCTGTAACTTGGCTTCTCGCAGTGAGGGAACCGCCAGAAGGCTCTCGGTGCTGGACCTCAGTGTCAGCGGTGTCAGTCAGCGGTGGAGCAAGCGGTGGATTAGGCACCTGGGGTGGCGCACATGCCCTGCATCCAGGGGCGGGGCCAGCCGCCCATGGGGCAGGGCCAACCGGGGCGCGGCCTCTGAGGAGTCTGCCTGCCTCCTCCCACTCAGCCACCCTACAGCTGAGATGGAAGCGGTGGGCGGACCGTTTGGGGCAGGGCGGAGCCTGTGCACGCCAAAGCCACTGCGTTGCTCCCAGGAGAGACGTGTGGTTCAGGCACGCAGCAGGCCCCGTGGTGAGTGCCACCCGGCCTTTTGTCACCCCCCTCAGTGGTAACACCCAGGGTGTACCACCCCCCCACACCCCTTTCTCCACCCCTGGCCCCAATGCTACCAAAATATTGCTGTCTGCAGAGGCTATGTAGTGCATCAAAAGTGGGACAAAAATTAGCCAGAGCATTTGTGGTATAAAAGGCCACAGGATTTCTGCAGGAAGTTACATGATGTGCACTGTTTGGAAACGAAGCAGTGTGACCACCTCTAAACCTTTGCAGGTGCAAACGATAAAGATCAAAGGTAAAGGACCCCTGGGTGGTTAAGTCCAGTGGAATTTGACTATGGGGTACAGCACTCATCACCGCTTTCAGGCCGTGGGAGCCGGTGTTTGTCCGCAGACAGCTTTTCTGTGTCATGTGGCACAACGGGACACTGTGATGGAAGCCAGAGCGCATGGATATGCGGTTTATTTTCCCATCGTGGTGGTACCTATTTATCTAATTGTGCTGGTGTGCTTTCGAACTGCTAGGTTGGCAGGAGCTGGGACAGAGCATCGGGAGCTCACTCTGTCATGCGGACTTGAACTGCCGACCTTACGATCAGCACGCCCATGAGGCTCGGTGGTTTAGACCACAGCGCCATCTGCGTACTCCAGTATTAGAAAGTAGCAATGCATATGTGACCACCCCAATAGCATCATGACCACGAATCGTTGTGAACGCACAATAAAAACGATGTCTCGACCACTCCCCCTGGATATATTTTACCTCTGTCGGTGTTGGATTCCATGGTTGGATTTTATTTTTGTAATATTGCTGGGGTGGTTTTCTTGATTTATGGTTTTTTTATTGGGTTGTTGAATGCAATATGTTACATTTTAATTTTGCCTGTTTTACTCAGTCTCCTATAGAACTCCTCACCCCCCCTGCTTTTAAGTCTTTGATCTGTGTGTGCAGAAAAAGAGTAACTTCTCCATTTTTTAAAAAAGACCCTTTTAAATCTCTTGAGGTAAATCAAGTGAAGGCCTGGTGAAGCGCATTTATATGCAGGAGAGACTGTTGAAAGTAATGTCCCATGAATGCTGCTCATTTTCATGAAACTGAATTTTTCCTGTCAAGTGAGCTTTAGCTCCTTCCAGCTGGCTGTGGTAGGTCTCACTCTATTTGTTTTTTACTGGACCGGAGTGGATTTGATTATGCCCCCGGGCTTCTCACTAATTAGTCCTAGGTACCTAAATCCTCTGAGACACACCAGCATTTCCATTTAATAATGTGGGATTAGAAAATAAAATTCCTATCCATCTCCGGAGCAACTTTTGATTTATTCCTGAATATTTCATAGTTCAGCGTGGCAGAAACAACGGCCAGCCTAAGCAATGCAGGCATTGTTTGGGCCAGGTCTGGGTGAAATTATTAATGGTTTTTCCTATGATATATCAAGAGCACCAGCGTTCTTCTTTTCATGCCCCAGGAAAGCGACAGTGAAGTCCTGGCATTGTACAGCAAGTTCGTACATACCAAAGAATCAAGCGCTAAATGTTTTCCTGGACTTTAAACTGCGTGTTTGGAAGTGGTGTCGGAGAGTTTGCATGTTTGAATGTTGCTCCATAAAAAACCCCAAAATAACATCCCCCGCCAAATAGTATTTAGTAGTTTTCCAAATTTTTAACGAATCCATACCAAATTACATCAAATTTAATACAATTTTTCAAAAAAAAAGTTAATTTCCCACTCTTCATCCTGGATGCTCCATTGCTGCTTGATGCTACATACTTATCTCTAATTCGCATTTCATTCCTTATGTTCAATTCACAATTATTAATTTTGTTTTTCCCCCTTATCCCATATCCATCAGCTGCTGATTTGTTAAGATCCACAAAGGGGGGGGAGTCAAAAGGGATTTTATGTTTATGTCTTTAATGAATTTATGTAAAATAGAAAATGCAAACACACCCACACCCAGAGAGAGAGAGAGAGAGAGAGAGAGAGAGAGAGAGAGAGAGAGAGAGAGGTACCTCGGTTTGAGAACAGTCTGGTTTAAGAATGATTTGGCTTACAAACTCTGCAAAACCGGAAATAGTGTCTTGGTGTGAGAACTTTACCTTGGTCTAAGAATGGAATCTGAACAGTGGAAGGGCAGCGGTGGTGGGAGGCCTCATTAGGGAAAGCGCGCCTTGTTTTAGGAACAGTTTTGGTTTAAGAATGGACTTCCAGAATGGATTAAGTTCGTAAACCAAGGTACCACTGTGTACACACACACACACAATTGGAGGCCAGATGAGCTTGAGAATCATCTCTATGTGAATCTGTCTAAGAAGCCCACTCCACTCCAGAGGGGCTTCTCTGGGTCCCTTGCTATCTCATACATGGCAGAAGGGGCACCAGTGACTGGACCCTTGTGCTCACAACCTGGAATCAGCGGCAGAGCATATGCCCGTGCTGCCCAGTGCATGTCGTGCTCCCAAGGGGGGCATGGCACAAAGGCTGCCCTCCCAGGTGCAGGATAGCTGCTTGGGTGCCTGGAACGGCGCACGTGCCAAGCAGCCAGGCACTGAGCGAGTCACACAATGGGGCAGAACGAGCCTCCCATGGTGGACATTCAGCGCACCACCCGCCGTAGCCTCCCAAGCCTCCCCCAAGCTGTCAAAAAGAAGGGGGAGGGGGTGTCACCGTCCGGTTCACAGGCGATCGAAGTCCCAGCTGGGGACGTAAGGACTGGGGGCAAGATGGCGGGGTGGGAGCAGGAACGGGAGTCCAGAATCCAGGAGTCAGAAAGCCAAGAGTCCGAGGGTCAGAGAGCCGGGAGTCAAGAAGTCAAGGATCTGAGGATCAAGAAGCAAGGAGTCAAACGCAGCAAGGTGTGTTGCTGTGGCAAAGAGCCGAAGGGAAATGCTGACCGGCTCTTGCCACCAGGTGTTGTTGCCATGCCTTGCCTCTTCAAAACAAATTTAGGAAGGCCCCAGTCCTGCAAAATCCTATTGGTCATAGGGCCTGGCTCCTGCACGCACACCTGACGGGGGGGATACCGCCGGCAAAGTGGCGCAGCTCCCCCCTTACCCCGGCAGCTCTGGGTAGGCTTGGGAGTCATGGGCGTGCGGCGTGCCGAATGTCACCCCCCTCAGTGAGAGCATCCGGGGCGTTCCTTCCCTTCCGCCCCCCTTCCTATGCCCCTACCTGGAATAGCCTCCTTAAGAGAGGGATTTTTGACTCTCCATTGATGTTTGCTCTCAGATGGAGCTGTAAAAGCAATTTATTGCAGCCGGCTTTTTAAAGACGGGGCATTAAGAATGTACTGATTTGAACAGTCATTGGTGCTGTGGGTTCTTTTGTCGTTATTTTATTGTGACTTTATTGTCCTAACCTTTGTCAGCTGCCTTGGTTTTGTTTAAGAAAGGTGGGCTTGAAATCCGGTGCATAAAAACGGTTTTGGCCTGGCAGCACTTTGATATTCTTTAAAAAAGAAAGACATCAAAAGAAAATATGAGCCTTGCTTGACCAGGCCAATGGCTCATCTAGCTTAATTCTCATAATGGCCAACCAGATGTGAATGGGAAACCCAAAAGCAGGACTTGAACCCAACTCTCCATGCTTTTGAATCCCTGCAACCTGCATATGTAAAATTGAGACAGAATAATCTTACTTCATTGATTTCTCAGTTTTGCCTAGCTAACCTGTTTGTACTTCATTCTGATAACGCAGGCAAATGGTTTTTGGATTGGCTGGTTTGCAGGGTGTCATCAGTCTGTAACGCCGCTCAGTAGCGACAGCATTTTCCAGTTTGGGGTCCCGCAAGCCCCTTTCGCAGCCCACCACCCGCCTTTGTACATTTCCCTTGTATAACAGTAAAAAGCAAGGAGGCATAAATATATCTGAGAAAGTCATCAGGGATTAGAAAACAGAATCTGCCAATAAATATGGTAATTAGGTAATTTGAGACTTAAAGCACAGGGTTGTTTGAAAATGCAATCTCAGGACTATGGGGCCAGGCCTGAAATTTCCACCATTAAGGAGAATTATGATACAACTGGAACTTTTTAATGACATTTAAACATTTTTTTTATTGGAAGTTAATAACTTCCTGCCTGTGTGAAGGGAAGAGGCAGTGATGAAGCTCTGTGGAAAAGCGGCTTTGGGTTCTGAGTGATTGTGATGGTTTAAATGGCAGTTCAGGTGTTCTCCATGAGCTGTCTTTCCAACAAAGGGTAGGAACGCAGGACTACATCCCCGTGCAATGACTCAAATTGCACAGAGAGATGGAGGGCTGGAGCAAAGTATGCTTACCTTGTAATATTCCCACCAACTCAGAAATGACCAGAGTTGTTCCTTAAGGAAAACGAAAAATTAGCAGGAGAGCAATTTTTCTAAGCCAATCCACTGTCTTGGGAACTTTTCCTCATCTCCTTAGGAACCACTTTCCAACCTGAAATCTAGTACCAGCCATGGAAGGAAGTTATAGGTACTTTCTTTTCCATGCTATTATTCCTGATTTTTTTCTTTATTTGATCAGTGGTAAAGTTCCATCACCTCAAGCTTACAGCCGAAGAGACGCATCACAAAAGGAAATAAAGGTGTGGGAGGGAGGAGGAAAAAAGCAAACTTAGGCACAATTGCATTTAGTAACAAAATGACACTGTCAGCCTGAGAGCAGTCAAAATTGCCACAGTTGGAGTGCTTCTTATTGCTATTTTACCCTCTAAAAGGGAGGTGACTCATTTCCCCCCATTTTTAAGCCCCAACACCTATTAAGAGAGATGGCATTGCTACATACCCTCACTCTGAACTGGCTACATAGAATCTGAATATTCACTGTTGTTTGGATTATGATACACTGCCGAAGCAGACCAATGGTAGGTTGTACTATCCCCGTAAAGGTAAAGGTACCCCTGACCATTAGGTCCAGTCGCAGACGACTCTGGGGTTGCGGCACTCATCTCGCTCTATAGACCGAGGGAGCCGGCGTTTGTCCGCAGACAGCTTCCAGGTCATGTGGCCAGCATGACTAAGCCACTTCTGGCGAACCAGAGCAGCACACGGAAATGCCATTTACCTTCCCGCCAGAACGGTACCTATTTATCTACTTGCACTTGTCGAGCTTTCAAACTGCTAGGTGGGCAGGAGCTGGGACCGAACAATGGGAGCTCACCCCATCGTGGGGATTCAAAGCACTGACCTTCTGATCAGCAAGCCCTAGGCTCAGTGGTTTAACCCACAGCGCCACCCGCGTCCCCCTACTCCCCCTACTCAGCCCTTATAACTGGGGACAATCCCTTGGAAGAGGCAGGTCATCGCAGTCCGCTTATGGTTACTGGGGCTTTTTTTTAGTCGTGACTGCAGCAAAGAGTGCTGGGGCATTCAGTAACTCAATCATTTCCAAGGCTGGGTTGGAAAATAAGTTCACATTATAGAAAACGAGCCTGCATAGGGGGACTTTACAAAATCAGCAAGAAGAAGCGAAAATAGAAAAAGCATTCCAGTTGCAGTTCCTACCTTCGAATTGCCTTTTTCCCTCGATTAAGTTGCAACGAGCATATTTGCTCCAGTAATTCCTAATGAAGCCTTCATGTCTGACTCAGGAATAGGTCTTGCCATTGCTTTTAAAGCTCTCTGTGGTGTCAGTTAAGTTCTACGGGCTGATAACTATCTGTCAGGTTGCATTGTGACTGAGGAGCCTGACCCAACCATCTTCTGACACATTTGGCTTAGACTGCCAGGGCAGGGATGTAGGAAACCTGCAGCACTCTGGATGTTTTTGGACTACAAATCCCATCAGCCACAGCCAGCACAGCTAATGGTCAAGGATGATGGGATTTGTAGTCCAACAACATCTGGAAGACCACAGGTTCGCTGACCCTGGCTTAGACATTTCTAGAGGTGTCTAGTTATGTAGATCAACAATAAATATTGTGCCCAATGAACAGTATTACTGTTTAGTTTGATGTAATAGTCTTAAATGATTGACATATTTCACTCATAGCTGTTTCAAGTATTTTAAACAGAATTGTACATAATTACGCTCATCTGTTAGCTGACGTTTGCACTTTTAATTGTTTTTATATTGCTCCTTAAAAAGGAATCATTTTTTCCAAAATGCATTGAAACGTACATTTTAAAAATTAGTTTTGACCAGCTTCTCTTCAACTTTTCTTCTGCTGTCTTTCTGGTTTCTTTGCCTCCTTCCTGGTTTGGATTTTTTGGGGGTTGGGTTGGTTTTTTGGGGGGAGGCATGCAATTGAAACAATCTGTTCCTCAGCAGGCACATAGACATTAGCATTATCATATGGTTGGGACAGTTTGTGGGTTAACTCATGGATTATTTCATTTCATTTATTTGTTTGTTTGCTTATTATTTTATTTATATCACAAAACTTATACACTGCTTGATTGTAATAAAACCAAAAACAGTACTTCTGTCTTATCAGGATTCAACCAACCAATATCAAGTTGGAATATTGGAATCTTTAGCCTAGTATGGGCCTTTGAAGTTCAGGCACTGGTCTCTCCAGTCTTGCTACACGAGAGCTTCTCACCTAGAAATGTGAGCCCTGTGACCTTGTCTGCAAACAATGACCCACATTCAGGAATGACTAGCATTGCGCAGGTGTTGCCACCGCACATTCTTATTCAGTGGGAGGGGAAGTTAAGCACCCATTATTTTTCTTACCCTGGGGACAGACGGGAAGAGAACTGTAGGGATTTTACTTCCTGCTGGAGAGGCAGTGCAAACAACATAAAAGGATCATGCTTTACGGTCGATAAAATGCTTTACTGTTGGAAAAAACCTGCAGGAGATAATTGCAGGTAGGGGAACTCTGACCCAGATCAGGACCCCATCATGGGGAGCCTTTACCCATTTGCCTCTCCTTCAGTCCCAGTCCAGATCAGACTCCCATAACTACAGCCTCCTTTTAGAAAGCCATTCACACAATTGCTAATTCATTCCATGAACAGTGTTGTGTATCGCTTGACCAGAATGCAGACGAGTTCAAGCCAAGGTTTTATTTATTTTTCAGGCTCTGAAAGGACCTGATAGGCATTGTTAACTTGTTTCTGTTTGCACAGAAAAGCAAGTTTGGTCTAATAACGCATTTTGATGGATTTGAACAACTCTCTGCTTATTCCGGTGCCACTGAAGGCTTCTCCAGTCTTAACGGAGAAATCTAAGGGCTCCCTTGGACAAAAAACAAGGACACCAGCCAAGGAATACCAGAGCAAAACAGCATCCAGTAGGATTGGTCTTTATTGAAGACTGTCGCGACAGGACTCCCACCTGCCACAAGTTGGAACAAGATGGAAGCCCCGAACAAAAGAGCCCCCAAACTTTTATTAGCTGTGAATCCCCATGTTACACCCCCCCAAACTACATCACTCATACATCACGGATACATCATGAGAGGGGAGGTCTGGTGGCAGTAATCTGAGCATCCTGGACCCTGCCCCATGGTTCCCCTTGCCCTCCACCAAACACCCATCAAGTGTAACAAAAGAGATATTTACAGTTCCCTGTTTCCCAGCCAAGTTAATCACACTCTTTTTGTCTTCATCTGGGTTTGTTATTTCTGGAATGGCTACCTGTCTAGCACACAGGTATCAGGAGGCCAGGGATTATCACTCAGGCAGAGGGGCTGCTGAGTAGCTGAGCTCACATGTCTATATGAATTTCCGAAGTTTTCCCAGTGAGCCAGTACATAGATACATTGATCAGTGAATTGTTACATTTGGTATTCTGCAGCAGAGGCCCTTTGAATAGATAGGAAGAAAGTGTTTTGTGAGGACAAATCACAAAAGTCACAAAAGCGATTGTGCTGATTTTGGCAGTGGGCTGCATGTGCATGATATCTGCTGGAGGGGCAACCCCCCCCCCAATCTATGCATAAATTCCTGCAACACCAGTTTGTGTCAAAATGGCTGAACGGGCAAAATGGAGAGAGGAGTGATTCAGGTTCGATCTACTTACCATGGGGCAGGGACCTACATTTCCCACCAAGAATTCTGAGATGTGGAAATTTTTCTGAATGAACATATTTTCAGAGTGAGTTTTGACCAACGCACACATTTTTTTGCATGCTATTTTATCTAACACAATGCATTTTATATGTCCCCGCCCCCAAAAAGTCTTCATTTTTATGCATATGCTCCCCTAATAGACACATTTTTATAAACACTCTTTGACTGGAGAGCTGCAATGCAAAAAAAAAAAAAAAATCAGGCAAATTTCAGAGAGCTGTATTTGGTTTGCATATTGTTGACATTCAGTTTTAAATGCACACTGCATCGAATTCCTCCTCCCGTCCCTAGCAGTGCTGACTTACATTCTCTGACTGTGTAAGTTCAACTTGTAAAAGCTTTAACAAAAGATCTTCAGTCAACTGAAAGGCAATCTTTAGCTTTTAATTAGAAATGCAAACAATCTTGCAAAGAAGGGTCATTATTTAAACTGCTGGTGTGAAGTGGAATCTCGTCAAAAGGAAAGCGGTAACCTGCCATGATGATTTCCCCATTCTCTGCCTTCTTCTGTGCTGATCCAACACCAACTATATGAACATAGGAGACAGACCATTGTCTTATACTGAGACAGATCATTGGTCCAACTAGCTAGTGGGTAGGCAAACTAAGGCCTGGGGGCCAGATCCAGCCCAATCACCTTCTAAATCCAGCCTGAGGATGGTCTCGGAATCAGCGTGTTTTTACACGAGTAGAATGTGTCCTTTTATTTAAAATGCATCTCTGGGTTATTTGTGGGCCATAGGAATTCATTATTATTATTATTTTCAAAATCTAGTCCGGCCCTCTACAAGGTCTGAGGGACAGTGGACCGGCCCCCTGCTGAAAAAGTTTGCTGGCCCCAGAATTCTAGCTCAATACTGTGTACACCAAGTGTCAGTGCCCCCCACACCAAAGGATTTTAGATAGGGGTCCCTTCCTGCCCTTACCTGGGGAAGCCAAGGACTGAACCTGCATCTTTCTGTATGCAAACCAGATGCTCCAGCAATGAGCTATGGCTTTTCCCATTGATACGGAAGGGGGGGCATGTCTTCTTCACCTCCTTCTTCGCTACAATATATCCATTTATTTCCAATTGTCAATGTCAAAAGGGACTAAAATCTATAAAATTCATAGAATATCAACGTGCCAATTTGCTCAATTTCTCTAGGACTCCATGACACCTCCCCTGTCCTCCATAATCCCTCAAGCATGGTGTCAAGACCCTAATCCGGTCAAATCACTCTGCCAAGCCTTTCCTCCGGGCAAGGCCAGGTGACAGACCATGCATACATGGACCATTGTCTTCTCAGGATGTGCTTATCTGCGCATATCTCCAGCTCTGCATATTCCCCCCTCCCTCCTCCATATGTTAATCCTGTGTGACCCAACCTCTTCTTAATGTATTCATGATGTAATCTGTGTAACCCAACCTCTTCTTAATGTATTCATGATGTAATTGGGATGTATTTTGCACTGTATTCTGGGACATGGAGGGAAATTTCAAAAGTTCATGTCACCCCTTTCTCGCTGTTCAATCTCGTCTTGAACCTGTTGCGCAATAAACTTGGATCTTCTCCAGTTTGCTCCTGTCTCCGGCTGAGCTCATTTTCTTCCGCAGGGACCCGTGGACCTAGTCCGACGAGCTGGGTGGCAGAGTAGCCCCGCACCCAGATTTTACCGTAACACCATAAATGTGAAAGCCTCACAGTGTCAGAGCAAGGCTGATCCATTAATTGCCCTGGCGCTCCAGCAGATGACATACCATAACTACGTCTGTTCTGAAAATGTCCTAGAACTGCATATCCTGTGTTGCCCTGCATATTCTTTGCCCACCCACCTGGAAGCACACATACAACACCACTGTTCTGATAGCAGGCCATCCAAGTGTCCCTGTTTTCCAGGGACAGTCCCAGATTTACAGAAGCCGTCCCGGTTTCTGATTTGATCCAGCAATGTCCTGCTTTTCCTTAGGGTATCCTTATTTTCACTGGAGAAATGTTGGAGGATGAGGAGTTATGCGACCCCCCCCCAAGCCAAGTAGATAAGTAACTATGCAGTGGAACCTCGGAAGTCAAACAGAATCCATTCCAGAAGTCCATTCAACTTCCAAAATGTTTGGAAACCAAAGGGCGGTTTTCCTCCTGCAGCCAATCGGAAGCCACGGAAGCCCCATCGGACATTCCGGTTCCAAAGAACGTTCACAAACCGGAACACTCACTTCTGGGTTTGCGGCGTTCAGGAGCCAAAATGTTCAACTCGCAAGGCATTCAGGATCCTAAATGTACAACATTTAGGAGGCAGCCTTGTAAAGTCATACCTCATGCTATGTTTGCTTAATGTTATGTTCTTTCAGGTTACGTTCTGCGGTAACCCGGAAGTACTGGAAAGGGTTTCTTCCGGGTTTCACCACTCACACATGCACAGACACGCAAAATGATGTCATGCGCATGCGCAGAAGCAGCAAATTGCAACCCGCACGTGCGTAGATGCGCTGCTGCGGGTTGCGTTCTTTTCATGTTGTGAACGGGCCTCCGGAACGGATCCCGTTCACAATCAGAGGTACCACTGTATAAGGAAGTTTTAAAATGTTTGATGTTTTGTGGTGTGTGTGTGTGTGTGTGTGTGTGTGTGTGTGTGTGTGTGTGTGGCTGGGGCAACCCAGTCAGGCGAGCGGGTTATAAATAATAAAATTATTATTATTATGGAATAGGACATCCCTATTTTCATCAGAGAAATGTTGGAGGGTATGTGATCAGTAACCCTCCAGTCTCAACCAGAAGTCTTTCATGTCACCTGCAACCCTCTTCCTGCTTAAGGATAGAACTATGGTCGTTAGGAGCTTTGCCACCTGACAAACCCACAGGGTGAACCATTTTTTAAACTACAATATGACCTGTATGTTTGAGCAGTCCCCATTCATTTCAGTGAGATGTTTGTGGCGGACTGCAGTTCTTTCCTAAGCAGTGAAGGAGTTAACAGTGGCACAGCTCTCCAGAAGTATAAAGATAAGCCATTCACGCCAGCAGCTCATGATTTATTCTTCAAGTCATCTTGGCTTAGATTTGCTCAGTAAACCTTGGCCGCATAGAAGTTTTACCATCAATACAGTCTTGTTTCGGGTGCCTTATAAAACCCTCTCCTTTTCTTTCGCCTCCCACTTTTTTTTTGAAAGGAAAGATCAGCCTGCTCCAATCTGGTGTGTTTGTATTTTCACTTAATAGCTACAGGTCACCTTTGGACTTGAGCCGATTTCTCTCATTTAGCACCACTTTTCTGTGCCCAGGCTGCTTAGCAGCAGAGAAATCTATGACGGAAGGAGAGCAAAGAGTAGCAATCTGATTATGGAGTTGGTTGATAAATTGATTAGCTCATTGACATACGTATGATTCCCCACAAGATATAAGAGTGAATACAAAATGCAACATTAATTATAATTAAATTCTTGCCTGTTTCCGGCTTCCACTATTAATTCCCCTAAACTGTTTCCTCTGCAGTTGTTACCGCTACAGCTACAAGAGGAGTTTGGAAGTAAGAAACCCACTCAACCAACTGGTGCATCCTCTTGCCTGCCTACTTGTAAAGCATTTAACAACTTCACAACACCCAGCTTAGATTTCCCAGAGCTTTCTTTGGGTTGGGTGGAGACGTCCTTCACTAACATCACAAGGTGAGGCTGTCCTTAATGTTGCCTGCAGAGTGCTGAGGAGCTGGAGGCAGCCAGCTCACAATGGACCATCGGATTATTATTTTGTTAAAGTTAAATGAAGCTTCTAATCCTCCACTCTAACAACAACTACAAAACAATCTGGAGCTCTTCAGTGCTCCACGGGCAACATTAGACCAGTGTTTCCCAACCGGTGTTCCGCGGCACACTAGTGCCCCACATAGGCACACGCGGGGCGGCGAGCGAGCTCCCTCTCACATCCCATCACCGCTCGCTTCGGCCGGCCTACTGGGCTGTCGCAGGCGGAAGGCCTGCGCATGCGCGAGGTTTTCGCGCCTTCGGGATTCCCTTCACGCCTTCCTCCTCCCGGGTCCTTGAGAGCGCGGGAAGCGGCAGCGTGAGACCGGCGTTGAGCCTGGTAGGTATTGCGCTTGCCAAGGCAGTCATTTGGGAAATGAAAACTTGCAAAGCAAGCAACCAGTTCAATCTGAAGTACGTGTATGCTTAATATCCTGTATCTGAAACCTGTTCTGCCCCCTCCCCCACACTTGGTGCGATTTTCATCTACACATGCAGCAGAGTAAGTTGACCCAGAATAGTACCAATTCAGATGGCAGATGGGAGAATGACAGTGCTGAATGCTTTCCCATGTAGAACAGTCCCTGCAAATAAAAACCTAGCATATTTGGAAGAGGGATGCTAGCCTAACCATTACCTTCTATGCTGTTACTATTTTTTTATTTTTTTTTACATAAGTAAAAAGTGACCTTTCCCCATCTGGCATGGTGGTGTGCCTCGAGATTTTTTTCATGAAACAAGTGTGCCTTTGCCCAAAAAAGGTTGGGAAACATTGCATTAGACCACTTCACTTCTTGCAAAGCCCACTGACCTAGCGTTGACAGAGACACAGAAAAGTAGAGCATGTGGGGGACAGGAGGAAAACAGAATGACAGACTGCCATCATCATCATCATTATATATTATTTATACCCCACCCATCTGGCTGGGTTTCCCCAGCCACTCTGGGTGGCTCCCAACACAATAAAACAACAAACATTAAAAGCTTCCCTAAACAGGGCTGACTTCAGATGTCTTCTAAAAGTCAGATAGTTGTTTATTCCAATGACATCTGATGGCAGGGTGTTCCACAGGGCGTGCACCACTACCGAGAAGGCTCTCTGCCTGGTTCCCTGCAACCTCACTTCTCTCAGGGAGGGAACCACCAGAAGGCCCTCGGAGATGGGCCTCAGTGTCACCCCCAATGATGGGGGTGGAGACGCTCTTTCTGGTATACTGGGCCGAGGCCATTTAGGGCTTTAAAGGTCAGCACCAACACTTTGAATTTTGCTCGGAAATGTACTGGAAGCCAATGTAGGTCTTTCAGAACTGGTGTTATATGGGCTCAGCGGCCTCTCCAAGTCACCAGTCTAGCTGCCGCATTCTGGATTAGTTGTAGTTTCCGGGTCACCTTCAAAGGTAGCCCCACATAGAGCACATTACAGTAGTCCAAGTGGGAGATAACTAGAGCACCACTCAGGCGAGACAGTCTGCAGGCAGGTAGGGTCTCAGCCTGCGTACCAGATGGAGCTGGTATACAGCCGCCATGGACACAGAATTAACCTGTGCCTCCATAGACAGCTGTGAATTCAAAATGACTCCCAGGCTGCGCACCTGGTCCTTCAGAGGCACAGTTACCCCATTCAGGACCAGGGAGTCCTCCACACCAGCCTGTCCCCTGTCCCCCCAAAACAGTACTTCTGCCTTGCCAGAATTCAACCTCAATCTGTTAGCCGCCATCCATCCTCCAACCGCCATGGATTTGTGGGGCCCCAAATGAAATCATTTTGTTGACATGGCAGTTCAGGGAGGTGTAAAACTGATCCAGTTCCTTTTGCAATACAGCTCCAGAGCACAGTGGCACGTAGTCTTTAGAATCTGATTTCCCTGAAAGAGTTGTGGGAGACAACAAACTCTACTGGTAGTTAACAAGGCAAGCTACACCAGGGTGGGCAACCTCATATGTATGTTAAAAGCTGCATTCCCTTATGGGCTGCATGCCCATACACCCAACAATGGGCAGGATCAGAGCCAAACATGGGTAGAGCCAGCCCCTGTCCCTTTCCATTGCCCTCTATTCTCTCACAGTCTCCCCCGCTATTTTTGTTTGAATTACAGTAATATTTACATCTACACATATAAGTTACCATATGCAAATCTTATGCAAATATGTGCCCTCTCCCGCCTTCTTTTTTTGGTGATGCGTTTCCTCTTTTGACAGTACATAAGTACCCCTCACCCACAAGCCCAAACGATCCTCGTCTTAATAGCACATCCATATGGATCCAGGACTGTGAGGTCGTCCAAGTTTCCTGGAAGATGAGAGGCAATCTTCAGTTTACAATCTTACACCAAAAGGAAAGAATAGATACAAGATGGTAGATGGCCGGTGGAGTTAGCATCGAGTTGGTTTCTTGAGTATCGGCCAGACAATTAATTCATTAAGTAAGCAGATGGCAAACACTTCTTGTTAGTGGGAAGAAGATTCTGAGATATGCCTGGGTATGCCATTTGTATATGATCTAAATTAGCTGTTAATGAAAATGTGCTATGTGACAAAACCTGGGGAAATTAAGCAATTTGATATCATATGATCCCCTTCTGCAGTTCACTTTTAGAATACTTTTCTTTATAAACTGTATGTCTAGTTTACCTTCCCCCAAACTGTACAGAGTTTCTTTTTTGAATCAGTGTAGTCTGGTATGGATTGTGTGTGCTGTTGCTTAAGAGATACAAATTTTGGGAATATTAACTTCAAGGAAATGAATGGATTTTAATTCCTGTATTTTATGAGAGGCTATTCAGTGGTGGTTATACAGAGGGTCGGAAAACCTTTCCCTCCCCATGTGGTGAAACTCCAAGGAGGGGGCTGTGTGGACTGGTCTCACTTTCCTCTGCTGATGTTCGCAACCTCCCTGCCACCCATGCTTTTGGACAGTGTGGGACAACCAGTTCCGCCCTGCAGATGAGGTGGGATTGCAGGCTTCACACCCCCACCACGCACGCAGTTCCTGGAGCCCAGCCCCCACGCGATTGGGGGAATCCCCAGCCGCGTAACCCCCTGGCCAGCCAATCGGCTGGCTCTGGGGGCATGGCCTGCCCTATTTAACGCAGGCGCAGCCGGGGATCTCCCTCTTTCCCCACCTGCCAGCTGTTCCTGCTTTTCCCACCCTCCTACCCTTTAAGGTTTTCGTCCTTTGACTTTGCTTGGACCTTGGTTGGTCGCCATTGAGTGGCCTGGTAGGAATTTTTCCACTTGGCAAATTGGCACCAGCCACTTGGTTTCCACCTACCTCATAACAAATCGTCACAACTTTCTTAGCATTGGCGGTTAGGCATTGGTATTGGTTTTGTTTTGTAGATGGAAGAACGGAGGAAGCACCATCACTTGTCCCGCATATTGAAGGGTAGTCCGATAAAGGATTCTGGAGGGCGTGGCCCTGTCCGAAGCCTATGGAGGTGAGGGCCTAAGGCACCCCTCTAACGGTGACCCCGGGGGAGTTCCTAGTTGATGTGCATCAGCAGGACTCCCCCTACTGGTGGTTAACCCTTCCCAGACTTCAAGTGAACAGGCTGAAGCTGGATAGTCGGTTAGGACCAATGCCTAAGCCAATACTTCTCATCACCTGTAACCAATAAAGTTGTGGCCATATTTAGCCCATTAACCTTAATAATTGTGTCATGTGTCTTTATTTCAACTGGGGGGGGGGAGCGGGAACTCACCACACAAAGGATTCTAACTGAGCACTTATCTATGTAGGAGGAGTTCTTGTCCGTTATGCATATCCCTTCTGTCCCTCATAGAATTCTAGCCCAATGGTTGCCATTAATTTGATTCTGAATTGATTTTAGAATGAATTGATTTTAGAACATATTTTAATTAATTGAATGTGATTTTATGTACAGTGGTACCTCGGGTTAAGAACTTAATTCGTTCTGGATGTCTGTTCTTAACCTGAAACTGTTCTTAACCTGAGGTACCACTTTAGCTAATGGGGCCTCCTGCTGCCGCCACACGATTTCTGTTCTCATCCTGAAGCAAAGTTCTTAACCCGAGGTACTACTTCTGAGTTAGTGGAGTCTGTAACCTGAAGCATCTGTAACCTGAAGCGTCTGTATCCCGAGGTACCACTGTAAACAGTCTTACTTTTACTGTTGTTAGCCGCTCTGAGCCCGGCTTTGGCTGGGGAGGGTGGGATATAAATAAAATTATTATTATATTATTATTATTATTATTATTATTATTATTATTATTATTACAAATCCACCTAACAGTTACCTTGTTCTACCCTCATTTTACCAGCTTCCTTGTGATAATATCATGGGGGGCTTTGTCAAAAGACTTCCTGAAATCAAGATACACTATGTCCACAGCATTCCCCTGATCCACCAAGCTTGTAAATCTATCAAAAAGAAAAAGAAAACAGATTCATCTGGCATTTTTTAGTAACCCATGCTGGATCATAGTAAACACGGGATCCTTTTCTAAGTGCTCATGGACTGCTTACTTATTTGTATTAGAGCCTTTCCTGGTATCAGTGTCAAGTTACAGTGGTTACCTCTGGTTACGAACTTAATTCATTCTGGAGGTCCGTTCTTAACCTGAAACTGTTCTTAACCTGAGGTACCACTTTAGCTAACGGGGCCTCCCACTGCCGCTACGCCTCTGGAGCACAATTTCTGTTCTCATCCTGAAGCAAAGTTCTTAACCCGAGGTACTATTTCTGGGTTAGCAGAGTCTGTAACCTGAAGCGTCTGTAACCCGAGGTATCACTGTACTTGGATCTTCTTGTTTCCTTTTTTTGAAGATAAGGACAATGGTTCCTCCATTTCCTTGATAACTTTAGCTGCTTTTTCTGAACCTTGTCCAACTCTACAATATCCTTTTAGAGGTGACCACTAGCACAGTATTTCGATTGCAGTCATACCATAGATTGTATAATGACATTAATATAGTGGTAGCTTTATTTTCAATTCCTTTCCATGTACCCCCATCAACCAACCACCATGTCTAGTGTTTTTACTATGTGGAGACTTCATATTAACCCTAAGGGGCAATTTGTTGATCACTGAGGGCCACTCTAGGAATTTACCATGCATTTTTTTTGGGGGGGGAGAGAAACACTTCTGCTAATCAGCATGTTCAAACTGCATGTAATTAGCATCACTTGTCAATTTCATAAACCTGGCAGCTGTCAAAATACAGTTGGGGAACATGCTGTACTTACACGGAAATATCTTTAGATTCTGTTTTCCTCAGATGTGAAGGACTTGAACAAGTCTGGGAAAGAAAAAAGAAACCAATCACAATAATTGAAACCTGCCATTATCATTTCTGGCTTCATAGATTTTTTGCTGTTGTTGTCATTATATTTCTAACTGAACTATTAAATCAGGAGGACAGAATCCATTTTGAATTTTTCAGGTGAGAGCAAGGATTTAGCAACCTCAGCAAAGCTAAATGACTAGTCTCCGACCAATAAAATATATTCAGAAACTTGCTCAAAGTCTCCTGTTGTCAAAATAGACTTTGGCTTTGTAGGATCAGAATCCTCCTCCGCATCCTCACAGATCACAGTAGATCTGCCAGACAGATTTATCTGCCCCAAGGGCCACACCACATTCCAGTTACTCAGGTTATTCTGTGGAGATGTGAAAATTATGTGCACAGAGAACCTCGGAGTTGAATCAAGAAGTATTTCAGGGTCTGCTTCACAGCTGCAAGATGCAACTTGTCAATGCCTTTTTGTCAACAATCTTGATGCACATCTGTATCTACATCAATATTATTTTTCTAAATAAAAAGGTAAAGGATCCCTGACAGTTAAGTCCAGTCGCGAGCTACTCTGGGGTTGCAGCGCTCATCTCACTTTACTGGCAGAGGGAGCTCGCGTTTGTCTGCAGACAGTTTTTCCGGGTCATGTGGCCAGCATGACTAAGCCGCTTCTGGTGAAATGTTTACCTTCCCGCTGGAGTGGTACCTACTTATCTACTTGCACTTTGATGTGCTTTCGAACTGCTAGGTTGGCTGACCTTCCAATCGGCAAGCCCTAGGCTCAGTGGTTTAGATCACAGTGCCACCCGCGTCCCATTTTTTCTTCTTCTAAATAATATGTCCTATATCCTATGGGACGCGGGTGGCGCTGTGGGTAAAAGCCTCAGCGCCTAGGGCTTGCCGATCGAAAGGTCGGCGGTTCGAATCCCCGTGGCGGGGTGCGCTCCCGTCGTTCGGTCCCAGCGCCTGCCAACCTAGCAGTTCGAAAGCACCCCCGGGTGCAAGTAGATAAATAGGTACCGCTTACCAGCGGGAAGGTAAACGGCGTTCCGTGTGCTGCGCTGGCTCGCCAGATGCAGCTTTGTCACGCTGGCCACGTGACCTGGAAGTGTCTCCGGACAGCGCTGGCCCCCGGCCTATAGATGTGAGATGGGCGCACAAACCCCAGAGTCTGTCAAGACTGGCCCGCTCGGGCAGGGGTACCTTTACCTTTACCTTTATATCCTATGAGCCAGGGGAGTGCAGAGGCTGGCGCTCATTGGGGCAGGTGGAACAGAAGGCAGGGAGGTCAACAGTTGGTGGCCCCAGAGCCAATGGTAGGTGGAACCAACTAATCATCTTCTTCTTTGTTAAGTTCTTCAGAGGACAGACTGAAGTTGGTGGGGCAGTGCCCCACTTGCCCTAATAGGCCAGTCTCCACTGGATAGGACAGAAGTAGGTTCTACAGTGGTACCTTGGGTTAAGAACTTACCATAATTTGTTCTGGAGGTCCATTCTTAACCTGAAACTGTTCTTAACATGAGGTACCACTTTGGCTAATGGGGCCTCCTGCTTCTGCGCTGCTGCCACTGCGTGATTTCTGTTCTCATCCTGAAGCAAAGTTCTTAACCCGAGGTATTATTTCTGGGTTAGCGGAGTCTGTGACCTGAAGCATCTGTAACTTGAAGCGTCTGTAACCCGAGGTAGCACTGTATTCATATTTCCAGTGCTACCCTCCCGAGCTTTCATTTACCAGGTACAACAGCTACAGGTGGGTACAGATTATATGGAGAACCAGGTAAAAAAGAGAGAGAGAAAGGGACATATTTAACCCTTTCTTTCCCTGCTGTTTGATCAAATTAACTATTATTTAGTATTATTTTCATCATTATTTATTTATTACCTGATCTTCACCCTATTCTTCTTCTTCTTTGGCAATCACTTGTAGCCGAGTAAGATTGTCTTCCATAAACACAGTTTTAACAGTGAGTCCATGAGTGAATGTGGAGGCCAATTCTGGATCCACACGTCCTTCCACAGTGGGGACATAGGTTTCCGGGCAGGAGTTGATCACGGTATGGATTTGCCAAGCATTCCTTACTCTTAGCACGTTTCTCTCTTATGTCCTGAGTTCGAGTCTCTTCAAAGCCCATGACACTTTTGGTCAAGGCTGTTCTCCAACTTGAGCGCTCGCAGGCCAGTGTTTCCCTGTTGTCAATGTTTATACTACATTTTTTTTACATTCGCCTTGAGGCAGTCTTTAAACCTCTTTTGTTGACCACCAGCATTATACTTTCCATTTTTAAGTTCACCCTAAATTCCCATGATATCCAGCTCTTGCTTCATTTATTGCAGGAAACATCAGCCAGAAAGCAGCGTTATCTTTTCTTGATATTATGGTATGCTGACCTTTGCGTTAATGAGTGGGAAGGGGACTTTGGATCTCTGTGCAAAGAAGAAGAAGAAGAAGAAGAAGAAGAAGAAGAAGAAGAAGAAGAAGAAGAAGAAGAAGAAGAGGTTTCCAAAAGTCAGCTAAAACACAAACATTAACAACAGTTTAAAACAACTTACAATCATTTAAAAAAAAGGTGGGTCCTAAAAGTCTACACGACAAATTGTCTCTTCTCCCCAATGGTTTTTTTCTCCCAGAGAGAAAAAGATAAGCATCCTGTATATATTTTTTTTCCTTCTCGAGGAGAAAAGCAGCTGGAGCAGAGTTATGATGTCAAGCAAACAGCTGGGAAGGAAATGGTTAATTAAAAGCTCCTTTTTCCGTGCACCTGAAGTCACCCACTGCTGGTATATATATGTAAAAAACAAACCCACAGGAAAAGGATTCCGCAGAACTACACTTCCTTTCTGTGAAAGTGTGCTGCCTCTGCTACCCCTAGCGCTGAGCAGTTTTCATATCTCTACCAATTTACCGCCTTATTTTAAACCAATTGATTAATTGAGTTTTAAAGAAACCAACACCCTTTTGTACAGACAGCCACGATTTCCCCCTCAGTCTGCCTCGTTGAGTTCCAAGCAATGCAAAGGTTAGCATACCGTATGATCAAGAAAAGACGGTGTCTCTTTTCTGACTGGTGTTTTTGGCAGAAAAAGGATAAAGAGTCTGCTCCACCAAGCTGCAGGCTGAACACCAGCTTTGTCCGATGAGTCATTTATTAGGGCTCAGACATGAATAAACGCTGGTTTCGATCATGGGCTATCAGGTGTTTTCCATCTCATTGACCACACTCCCCTGAAGCTGGAAGGAAGGTATCAGCTCCCCTTAGTGGCAATAGTAATGTCAACCGTGGAAAAGGAATGAAGATGAATGATGATAAGTGAGCACACAGCATTGAACATGGCATCTTCCATAATCCTGGGCCACTCTGCACAACGCAGCCCAGTCACAAAGGCCCCATTTCTGCAATATGCTACATTTAAAGCAGTTTCATGCCACATTATCCCACCACAAGCACCCTATAAATTGTAGTCTGTCAAGGGTGCAAGAGTTGCTAGGCGAGCCCCTCGCAGGGCTGCAGTTCTGGGATGGCTCAGTCGGTAGAGCACAAGAGCGCTCTTACTCTCAGGGTTGTGGGTTTGAGTCCCACACTGGGCAAAAGATTCCTGCATTGCAAAGGGATGGATTAAGATGACCCTCATGGTCCCATCCAACTCTACCATTCCATGATTCTAATTCCCAGAGTTATCTGGGAAGAGGGGTTGATCTGAGAACTGTAGCTCTGTGAGAGGAACTTATGTAGGTCGGATCCAGTATATCTGAAGGAGTGTCTCCACCCCCATCGTTCTACCCGGACACTGAGTTCCAGCACCGAGGGCCTTCTGGCGGTTCCCTCACTGCGAAAAGCCAAGTTACAGGGAACCAGGCAGAGGGCCTTCTTGGTAGTGGCACCCTCCCTGTGGAAACCCTCCCACCAGATGTCAAAGAGAACAACAACTACCAGACTTTTAGAAGACATCTGAAGGCAGCCCTGTTTAGGGAAGCTTTTAATGTTTGATGTATTACAGTATTTTAATATTTTTTTTGGAAGCCGCCCAGAGTGGCTGGGGAAGCCCAGCCAGATGGGCGGGATATAAATAATAAATTTATTATTATTATTATTATTATTATTATTATTATTATTATTATCCCAAGCCCATTCAGTTTGGACACATGACCTGGCACCCCAGCGTAGAACACTATTTTAAAGGCTTTTCTTCCCCCTCTCTGCAAGGTTTAGGCAGATTGGCAGCTGCAGTCTTGTTGCCAAGCAGGGTTTGGGTCGGGTGTAACTTTACACCAGATTAACCTACCCTGGTGTCACACGAACCTGCCAGTCAGTAATCACACAGTTCAAAGATGGAGTTAACTCTTTATTAGCAAAAAAATACCATGATCTCCACAGACTTGATTGAGCGTCAGGACCTAATGAGAAGAACAACCCATTCCTGGTAGTCTTCCTCCATGAAACTCACTTGCCGAGTCTGAAAGTCCTTCCTACTCAGGGCTTTTTCCCAAGAATCAGAGACTACACCTGCATGCAGCCAACCTCCCACCCACTCTTTTCATGCCTCTTCTGGTTCCGGAAGACAAGGCAGGTGGAGAGCTTGCTGCAGCAGGAGGGGGAGACACCCATGACTCTTCATCAGCTGGACTTATCTTTGCCTTTTGGTCTCCCTTCATCCCACTCTCCTACTTCAGCTTCTGACCCTGATCCTGGACTTCTCTCTGCCACAGATTCTCATGAAGGCCTGTTATCCTGTGACTGTTGCGTGAAATGATGCATGTCTAAAAAGTGTGCCACCAACAGGAAAGGTCTGGAAAGCTCTGCAGTAGGTCTTGCACCAATGAAGCAGTTGTGAGGACTGAAGGTCTCTGCCTTCCCAAGTCCCCTCCTCTCTGGGGGTTTTCCCAAGCAGCCTAAGGCTCCTTCGTTTTGTCTCTCTTTGCTCCACCCTCTTCATTCTTCTCTGTGTTCTAGGAGACCATTGAAAAGGGGAGTTGGTCACAGCAGGAGGGAGAGCTTCCATGGCTTCTTCAGTAGCCTGCCTCCACTCTGTATCTTGAACACGAGGCTTCTGATTCTGGACTGCTCTCTGCCCCAGCCTCTTCCTGCTCACTAAACCCTGTTGCCTCTTCTGCTTCCAACATCTCCTCCTCCTCCCAGTCTGCTCCCTCTTTTCCCTCTGACCACCCATCTTTGTCCCACCAGGAATCCCCTGGCTCTGAGCCTTCTTCCCCTGGGGGTTCCCTTGGGGCACCCCCAGCTAGTGCCTCCAACACCTCATTCTTCCAGTCTTCTCCTGATCCTCTCTGTGACCACTCATCATTGTCCCACCACCAATCCCTTGGCTCTGAGGCTTCTTCCCTTCCCAGTTGGTTCCTTCCACCGTTCCTCTGCATCCAACCAGTTCATGCTATCTGACTTGCTTTATGCCAGCTGTTTGTGCATAGGGTTGCTTGCCACATCCATCCAAATGTTTTTAATCAATTTGTGCAACTGATTAGTCCACTAAATATTGCAACCCTGGTTTTCTTTCTGTTCAGGAGAGGTGGTTCCAATCTGCCCAGAGAAGTGGTGAGGACCAAGCTGCCAATTCATCAGCCCCTAAAACTTTTAAGGGCTTGTTTAATATTCACTACATAGCTATCTGGAAGGTCAGGGTGTGCTTTGGAAAGGTCATTCCACAAATATGCCTGCATATTCTCTAGGCCCTTACTTCAGTGTTCAATAATGCAACAGGATTATGATAATGATCCTGTTTTATGGCTTCTCTAATCTCGGTGGAACTCAAATAGTTTTTTACAAACTGACATTCTCTATAAAAGATGAGCTTGGGATTCAGGGCGCAGCAAACAAGGTAGTCATACTAACACCAGCCATATCTGACTAACTGACTAGTAACACCAAAGTAATGCAGCAGAGCAAAAGAAGAACCAGACACTTCCATAATAACGTTCTAAAAGTTCAGAAGTTACTCCAGGAGACTATTCCCCAACCCCTGCAAACTGTTGCTGGGGCCAGCAAAGGCAGGAAAGGAACTGATGGCTTGTAGCCAGCTATTACTCAGACCCACTGAAGTTAATGGACCTAAGTTTGTTGTTGTTGTTTAGTCGTTTAGTCGTGTCCGACTCTTCGTGACCCCATGGGCCAGAGCATACCAGGCACTCCTGTCTTCCACTGCCTCCCGCAGCTTGGTCAAACTCAAGTTGGTAGCTTCGAGAACAATGTCCAACCATCTTGTCCTCTGCAATCCCCTTCACCTTGTGCCCTCCATCTTTCCCAACATCAGGGTCTTTTCCAGAGAGTCTTCTCTTCTCATGAGGTGGCCAAAGTATTGGAGCCTCAGCTTCACGATCTGTCCTTCCAGTGAGCACTCAGGGCTGATTTCCTTAAGAATGGATAGGTGTGATCTTCTTGCAGTCCATGGGACTCTCAAGAGTCTCCTCCAGCACCATAATTCAAAAGCATTAATTCTTCAGCAATCAGCCTTCTTTATGGTCCAGCTCTCACTTCCATACATCACTACTGGGAAAACCATAGCTTTAACTATACAGACCTTTGTTGGCAAGGTGATGTCTCTGCTTTTTAAGATGCTGTCTAGGATTGTCATCTTTTAATTTCGTGGCTGCTGTCACCATCTGCAGTGATCATGGAGCCCAAGAAAGTAAAATCTCTCACTGCCTCCATTTCTTCCCCTTCTATTTGCCAGGAGGTGATGGGACCAGTGGACCTAAGTTAGCCTGTGCAGATAACTAGCATTGAATACAATGCACAGTGTTTTAACAACCCTGCCACTGTTGAACAGGAGGGCAGTGCCCCAAATCTGCCTTCCTGCTAAGAATATCTCCCCCCCCAATAAACCTATTCAAAATCCTCTTCCACTGATTTTGAAAGCAATTCTTCTCTAAATATTCTTTTGGTATGCACTTAAACATTGAACATTCTGCAAGAGGCTGTGTCCTCATTTGACATCCAAAGAGTTTTGCAACAAGGGATGGAAGAGGAATTTATTCTAAATGGATTACTATATGGAACCTAACAGTTCTGACCAATTGAGCTTTGCACGCATCCGACCAGCTCATGCGCCAGACTCCTGCTGATGTCTGAGCTGCTCATGCATTGTCAGGTAGAGCATTGACCTCCGGAAAAAACCTGGAGGAGAGCAATATATGAATTTAAGTATATAGATCAGGGGGAGGGAACCTAAGGCCCAATCACCTTCTCAGTCCGGCCCACGTGTTTTTACGTGAGTAGAATGTGTCCTTTCATTTAAAATGGATCTCTGGGTTATTTGTGGGGTCTGCCTGGTGTTTTACATGAGTAGAATGTGTGCTTTATTCATTCTGGAGGTCCATTCTTAACCTGAAACTGTTCTTAACCTGAAACACCACTTTAGCTAATGGGGCCTCTTGCTGCCGCTGTGCCGCCGGAGCACGATTTCTGTTCTCACCCTGAAGCAAAGTTCTTAACCCGAGGTACTATTTCTGGGTTAGCGGAGTCTGTAACCTGAAGCATATGTACCCCAAGGTACCACTGTATTTGTGAGGCATAGGAATTTATTTCTCCCCCCCCAAAAAAAAAAAGTAGTCCGGCCCCCCACATGGTCTGATGGACGGTGGACTGGCCCACGGCTGGAAAATGTTGCTGACCCCTGATAAAGATCTATGTGGCATATAATCTTCATTCTACCATAACAATAGTGTTATGTACTGAGTTGAATAGGATTCAAAAGGCAGCAGTCTGACTGGTCCTAGAACAATAGGATTCAGAATGCAGCAGTCTGATTGGTCCTAGAAAAATGCAGCAGTATGATTGGTCTGCAGGAGCCACCCAGTCCGGCTCCAGATGGAAGTGAATCCACAACCTGATTGGCTTACAGGAGAATTCCGGAATTAGCCAATCACGTGCAGCCCATTGTGTAAATAATGTATATAAAGCAGATACTTTGAGGGGACTTTCATTCCTCCTCACCACTATGAGCTGAATAAAGAGCATGAAATCCACTCTCTACTCTGAGTATATTTCATATTGTATACGTGCTGTCTTTTTATCCTCAGTTATTACCATTTCCCCTACTTCTTCTCAACCACTCCGAACAGTTTTTTTAAAAAACATACCTCCTGTTTTTCCATTGGATTGCAGCTCACCTGACAGCATTTCTTTCCAGTGATATCATTGACTGCGCCTCCTCAGCTGGATTCAGTGAACTGGTCCAAGCGGTTTGGACCAGCGCGGCACAGCTGTGGCGCATGCCAACTCAGGATGCCAATGCAGACTGCCTTCGCAATGAAGCAAGGTGAGAAGGGGGCAGCCTTTTATTTCAAAAGAGAGAACAGCTTTGATTTCTGTCTTCATGCTGCATGTTGAAAATGTACAGGAGAGAAACCCAAGGTATGCCACATCTTAACCCAAGGTATGCCACAAGTTTTGCAGAATGGTTGCAAACAAGAAGGCTGGAGGGGTCTTGCAGACGGCCGTGGCCCCTGGGTTTCTGAGCACTCATGTCATTCAGTTTTGTTGTTTCCTGTTCCTGGATGCATCACAGCTCCCACTTCCTCCAGCATTTGTCTGCAGCCAATGGGAGAGAGAAGGAAACCACACTGAACATTAGCTAATTTCAAAGTTTTAAAAATTATTTTTTTTAAAAAAAATAATGTTTATTAAGAGTTTAGAAATTACAGAAAAGAGAAAAAAAGTTAAACAAAGCAAAACAATACAATACATATAAAACAGAAAACACTACTTATCGTAACAAAACAAAAACAATTAAAAACGCATCCAATATTTCCATATCTTATCTTTCATTTACTTGTTTCGACGACCTCCTCACACCTCCCTTTTTTGTATTCTAGTTCAATTAGCTATTTCAGCAAATCCTTTCCATCTTTCTCAGATTTTGTCCCATAATTTATCTTAACACAATCTGACCTTATTTTTTCCCCCTTTAGCCCATTAACAGTCTATTTTTACTTAATTCTTTATAACATTTCTGCTAAAGCCATATAACTTCATTCCAGCATCCTTCTAACATTCATTAATTTTACAGTGTTTCTGTAAATAGTCGTTAAATTTTTCCCAATCTTCTTCCACCGACTCTTCTCCCTGGTCTCGGATTCTGCCAGTCATTTCCGCCAGTTCCATGTAGTCCATCAGCCAAAGTTTTAAAAATTAAAGACTTGCCTGTCCTGCTGTCATTCACTGAATGCAAAGTCCAAATGCTTGATCCGGCACTTCATAACGTAGGAAGTTTTTCAGAGCCACTTTGTGGACCAGCTTCCCTCCCAAGGCAAATAGCAGCTCCGGGGGAGCAATCTTCATTCTCAACCTAACGGGAGGAAATGGTTAACAGCTGCATTTGTGAAATATACTCGGAGTCGAGAGTGGATTTCATGTTCTTTATTCAGCTCATAGTGGCAAGGAGGAATGGAAGTTTCTCCAGAAACTTTATATACATTATTTACACAATGGGCCCCACGTGATTGGCTAATTCCGTGATTTTCCTGTAGGCCAATCAGGTTGTGGATTCACTTCCACCTGGAGCTGGATTGGGTGGCTCCTGTGGACCAATCAGACTGCTGCCTTCTGAATCCTATTGTTCTAGGACCAGTCAGACTGCTGCCTTTTGGATCCTATTCAACCCAGTACATAACAATTTGCATTCTTCTTCCTATGTTTGCATGCATCTGGTGGGAGGGATAAACATATCCAAGGTGTGTTCAGGTGTATGTAGAAGAAGGGGTACACATGTAAGCTCCACTACATGTCCATGTGCATGACCTGCCCCCTAGTTCCCAAACTTCCCTGTGTTATGTGAGGGAAGGCTGCGTTCGGCTTCTGTGCACATTTGCCTGAATGTGGGCAGAGCTCTCTGCACGATCAGGTGCAGGAAGTGGCAGCCTCGATCCAAATCCCTCCTCCCTTCCGTTCCGCGGCTTAGCCTAAGCAAATGATAAAAGAGGGCAGAGTTCCCAGGAAGTTGCTTGGGAAATCTTTGCTCATTTTATCAAAGCAACAGCTAGCCTAGCAATCCTTCAATGGCATCGAGCAAACAGGGACTATGAAACTCGGCTAGAGTTCATTTCATTGGTACCTCTTTGGGCAAAGTACAGGAAATGCCATTCATTCCACTGATAATGACTTTTTTCAAAAAGCCATTCATGCAGGTAAAAAAGGGGTGTGTGCATGTGGACTGATCTGAATTTGAAACCTGGTGGATGGGGGCTATGGTGCATCAACCTATCCCCCCCCCATCATAGTCTCAGTCTGGACTGGACCCCCTCCCCTTGGCTACTTGCATTGAAAGGAAAACTCCCATTGGTGCCAATGGGAGCTCCCCCCCCCATGCAAATCACAGGCACAGGAGTGTGGGTTGGGGAACTATTCCTGATCTTCATCAGTGATGAAAGTGTTTATTATTTATATTTATATTTATATTTATTTATGCATGTTACACTTATTTTTTTATGTTTACCATTTCCTCCAAGAATCTCAATGCAGTGTACAGTGGTACCTTGGTTTTAGAACAGCTTAGTTTATGAACAACTTGGAAATAGAACGCTGTAAACCCGGAAGTAGGTGTTCCTGCTTGTGAACTTTGCCTTGGAAGCTGAACGTGTTCTGTTTTCTGTTGAGTGTGTTCCGTTTGTAAATTGAGTCGCCCGCTGCTAATCAGAGGCTTCCTGTTGAGTCTGTCAGCTGTTGAGTTCCGAGCACCCACACAACACAGAGGTGATATTTGGAGCGTTCGTTTTTGCTTTTTTTGGCGTTTTTGTTTGTTTGGCTTTTTAGTTTTTGTTACTGTGACTTGTTCTTCATTTTATGGGACTGACTTATGACTGTGGTTTGTGACTTCATTTTTGTGACTTGTTTTTGTGACTGTGTGCAACCCAGTTCAGCTAATGATTAATTGGTTGTGTGACTACAGAAATGGATAAAAGCTCCACATACAAACAAGGACTATCATTAGTGCACGTAAGGAAAAAAAATATTATTTTAATTTTTGTCATCTACAATACTGTCTTACTTATTTTATAGTACAGTACATTGATTATTGCTTTCATTTTATGGATCAATGGTCTTGTTAGATAGCAAAATTCATGTTAAATTGCAGTAATCCATTTTGTATTACTTTCGATGGGACTTGGTTTTAGAAGCTTTGGTTTTGGAACAGACTTCCAGAATGGATTAAGTTTGGGAACCAAGGTACCACTGTACATGGATCTCATTCTCCTCATTTAATTCTCACAACAACCCTATGAGGTAGCTTCACTTGAGAGTCAGTCACTGGCCTAAGGTCATGCAGTAAACTTCATGACTGAGTGGGGATTCGAACCACGGTCTCCCAGGCCGTAGTCCATGGGTAGGCAAACTAAGACCTGGGGGCCAGATCTGGCCCAGTCACCTTCTAAATCCAGCCCACGGACGGTCCAGGAATCGGCGTGTTTTTACATGAGTAGAATGTGTGCTTTTATCTAAAATGCATCTCTAGGTTATTTGTGGGGCATAGGAATTTGTTCATTATTTTTTTTCAAAATCTAGTCCGGCCCTCCACAAGGTCTGAGGGACAGTGGACCGGCCCCCTCCTGAAAAAGTTTGCTGACCCCTGAGGACCTAGTCAAACAGTCTAATGCAGGATCCCCCAAACTTGGGTCTCTAGCTATTGTTGGACTACAATCCCCTGGTCCTGCTAGCTAGGAATGATGGGAGTTATAGTCCAAAATCAGATGGAGACCCAAGTTTGGGAAACCCTGCTCCAGCTGCTACGACACTGGCTTTCAGAGGTTTAAAGGTAAAGGGACCCCTGACCATTAGGTCCAGTCATAGCCGACTCTGGGATTGCAGCGCTCATCTCGCTTTTTTGGCCGAAGGAGCCGGCATACACCTTCCGGGTCATGTGGCCAGCATGACTAAGCCGCTTCTGGTGAACCAGAGCAGTGCACGGAAATGCCGTTTACCTTCCTGCCAGAGCGGTACTTATTTATCTACTTGCACTTTTGTGCTTTTGAACTGCTAGGCTGGCAGGAGCTGGGACTGAGCAACGGGAGCTCACCCCGTCGCGGGGATTCGAACCGCCGACCTTCTGATTGGCAAGTCCTAGGCTGTGTGGTTTAACCCACAGCACCACTCACATCCCACATTCAGAGGATTAAATCTCCTTTATTTCTCCTTGCGACATCCTGATCCAGACTGGGCTCCTAAACCTGGTTTTTGTTTAATATTCCTTTTTTAAAAAATCATTCGTGCAATCGCTAATTGTAAGAATGGCATCTCATCTATGCAAACAGGTTGGAAACGCCTGGCAAATGGATTCTCTTCCTATCGGAAGGTTCAGGAGAGGCCCCACATCTCCTGTTTCAAAGGAAGGCCTGGTCACTTTGTTACCTGAAACCAAGCCAGCCAGACCTGCGAGCGGCTTTGGTCCTCTTTCATTCTCGCAGGAACTGCATGGCATGAGATAAGGTTGTCGGGTCAGCAGTATCTCCCTCCGGTGGCAAGCTTCCAAGTCATGACAGCACGCCGGTTTCTGACTTATCTGGCTCCACAGCCTCTCTCCGTACAATGGAGCCAGTCACAAAAGCGATGCGTGGATAACCTTTCCTCTCCCACACGGCCAGCCCACCTTGGTATGTGAGGAATGGGCAAGATAATATTCGCAGGGAGCTGGGGAGGGGTAAGCTTTGAAGAGGACGCCAGGAGGAGGATGTCTGTGAACATATCATAACTCATCAGACGATCAAATGGGTTTTTTCCCCTTACAGAAGAAGCACTCAGCTCAGTAAAAGGATTTTCTGCTAAGCCCCTCTAACTACGGTAAGAGCCAAATCCACTCTCTGGCAATCCAGTTTCGGCATCAAGGAAGGGCTGCTGAATTCTGGAACCGGTATGCGCTGTGCAAATGGAGTCGATCTGCGCGGTGTTGCCTTATTTTGTGCGCACATTTCTACTGTCTTTGCATCATTTATCATGTGCAAGTCACAAGAATGAGTGAGGCACTGAACCGCTACTACCCTGAACCACTTGACAGCCACCCACCTGCGCTTCTGAAATTTTGGCACCCACCCACTTTTCTTTTGCAATTGTATAGCTTACTTCAAAAAAGAAAAATGAAAGCTTTGATGCTTAGGAAGAACAAGTTCTATGTGTACATTATGATTGTGTTTCCCCTCCATGGTTGAAGTAGGACTATGCGACATCTAATAATAATACTAATTTTATTAATAATAGTTTTATTGTTTATACCCTGCTCATCTGACTGGGTTTCCTCAGCCATTCTGGGTGTCTTACAGCATGTATAAAAAATTGTAAAACACCAGACATAAAAAATTTCCCGATACAGGGTTGTCTTCAGATGTCTTTTAAAAGTCTGATACAGTCATACCTCATGTTACGTCCGCTTCATGTTACGTTCTTTCAGGTTACGTCCTGCGGCGACCCAGAAGTACCAGAAAGGGTAACTTTGGGGTTTCGTCGCTCGCGCATGCGCAGACGCGCAAAATGATGCCACACCCATGTGTAGAAGCGGCGAATCACAACCCGTGCATGCGCAGACTCGCCGCTGCAGGTTGCCTCCAGAATGGATCCCATTTGCAATCAGAGGTACCACTGTAGTTGTTTATTTCTTTTATATTATATGTAATAATAATAATAATAATAATAATAATAATAATAATAATAATTAGATTTCTTATGCCCCACCCATCTGACTGGGTTGCCCCAGCCACTCTGGGCGGCTACCAACAAAAATACAGAGGGAAGGTGGATGAAAGTGCATGAAGGACATTTTTTCCACCCAGAGGATGGAGGAAGGCAGAAGGGTGGCATTTGAATTGGGTGCAGAGTGGAACGGGGAAGACCAGCCTAGAGGACCTCATGAATTCAAGGCGGATGTGAAAGGCACAACCAACCATCCCATACCTTGCTTATGAACACTTATCTGCCTGTTTATGGACCGGAAAACCACTTTAATGTATTTTTAATCTTTGTTGGAAGCCTGCCAGAGTGGCTGGGGAAACCCAGCCAGATGGGCGGGGTACAAATAATAAATTATTATTATTATTATTATTATTATTATTATTATTATTATTATTATTATTATTCTCTGACACAAGCCCCATTGAAAGGGACAAGAGTTGTGAAGGAGCAACATGTGCTTTTGCAGAGTTTTCCGTTTGTTTTCGTGGTACTCACGCTTGGAAATGGCTGATGGGGCATAGATAATAATATTAATAACATCTTGTGCATTCTACTACACTCTGTTTTTTCTTTCTGGGAAATGACCCTGCTCAGGAAGCAAGAAACCCGGTGATGAGATTTTGCAGTTAGCAACTCTTTATCTCTTCGGGAAACAGATGGTCTTTCCTTTCACATTCCCCCCCCCCCATGCACATCATTATCTAATTCTAACCCTAAATTGTTTTTAATATTGTGCTTTAATGCTGCAACATGTACTGGGACCTTAGGGTGAAGGGTGGGTAAAATAATAATAATGATATGATACAATATGATATGATGCAAAGTGTATTGTTCTTAGTTTCAATGCTTGCATTTGAATGGGCTGTTTTGTTGAAAGTCAAGACAACCCACACTTTTTATTGTAGATCAGGATTTTTTTGGGGGGTGGGGGGGAGGCATTGCTAAATGAAATAATCTTCATGCCAGATTACTTTATGCATATATATATATCACAGCAGTTTATATGCATTGCATCAATCTTTATTTGATGAAGACAGGGAAGTAGCTCAGTGGCAGAGCTAAGACTAAGAAAGACTCAAACATTCTTGAGTACGGTTGTCTATAGCTTGTGGATCTGCAGGTGTGGGTGGACTCCAATTCCCATCAGCCCCAGCCAGCAGGGCTAATGGACAGGGATGATGGGAGGGTCGCAAGTTAGCCATCCCTACCCTAGAGCATCACTGCCAGGTGGTGTAGAGCAGCCCTTACCTAACCTGGTAGCCACCAGATGTTAGGGGCCCCACCCATCTTAGTCAATGGCCTGACCGGTGGCAGACCTTTGGGCACCTCAAATTTCAGTGGCAGCCTGTGCAACACCAAAATCCAACAAACCCCCTCCCCACCTTCTGTTGGATGTCATAGTTGTGGTGCAGTCCCCCAGAAGCTCCACATCCAGTGCGACCATACCAGTTGCGCTCCCCTAGATCCGTCTTTGGTCTGACTCTGTACAGCTCTGCTTCCTTGGTTCCTCAGTTTCTGGAGCTTGAAAAGTTGGGAGAAATGGCAAGACAGGGGGAGCGGCCAAGTAGCTACTGGGCTAAGTTCAAGATGCTCGTTTTGGTATACAGTGGTGCCTCGCAAGACGAAAAGAATCCGTTCTGTGATTCTCTTCATCTAGCGGTTTTTTCGTCTTGCGAAGCAAGCCCATTGACAGATTAGCGGATTAGCGCTATTAGCGGCTTTTAGCGGCTTATCAGCTTATCGGATCAGCTGATAAGCGGCTTAGCGGCTTAGAAAAAGGGGGGAAAGGAAAAAAAAACCCGCAGGAACTCGCAAGACATTGTCATCTTGCGAAGCAAGCCCATAGGAGATTCGTTTTGCGAAGCACCTCCAAAACGGAAAACTCTTTTGTCTAGCGAGTTTTCCGTCTTGCGAGGCATTCGTTTTGCGGGGCACACTGTATAGCGTCCGATGAAGTTTGGGACCTGGAAGCCTGAAAAATCATCTCACACCTTATATACCCAATTGATCATTGCACTGTGCAGGTGAGGACCTCTTATCATACCATCTTATGAGGCCCATTTAAGAATTTAAGAATCGGGCCCTTTGTGTTGTGGCACCTATACTTTGGAATTCCCACCCCTCGAATATGAGACAGGCACGGCCTCTGAAATATACTTGGAGTCGAGTGTGAATTTCATGCTCTTTATTCAGCTCGTAGTAGCAATGAATGACTCTTTCCCCAAAACGTTTAGCTATATATACATTATTTACACAGTGGCCCCGCGTGATTGGCTAATTCCAGGCTGCTCCTGTAGGCCAATCAGGTTGCAGATTCACTTCCTCCAGAAGCCTGATTGGCTGCTCCTGCAGGCCAATCAGGTTGCTGATTCACTTATTCCAGGAGTCTGATTGGCTGCTCCTGCAGTCCAATCAGGTTGCTGATTCACTTCCACGTGGAGCTGGATTGGGTGGCTCCTGTGGACCAATCAGACTGCTGCATTCTGGATCCTATTGTTCTAAGATTCAGCTCAGTACATAACAGCCTCCACTGTCTTTTCACCACCTGCTGAAGACCTTCCCATTTTAGAAAGCCTTTGAAACAAGAGCTTTTCAGCCCAGTGTGCGTCTGGATTGGAATCGCTTTAGATATGTTTTATTGCTTTATAGCTTGTTGTTTAACACCCTGGGATCCTTTGGGAAGGTGGGTGGGATATAAAATTATATATTAATAATTGATGGAGTGAAGGAATACATGAAAAAATGTGGTTCCGGTACTGGAATATTAATAGATAATGTGTAAAACATGCAGGGGTAAGCAAGGAAAGAATCAGTTGAATAATTCTTAAACTACAACAACACAACAAGATGGAAGAAGTAAAACATATTGAGATCACACATGGGTGAAGGGGAGAGGGGGGTATAGAGGAATTTATAAAAATTTCTAAAATAATATTTCTAAATGTGTTGCATTTATATATAGCAAAGGGAAGTCTATAGCAATTAGGTATATTTTAATCTAGTCAACTATGTAATAGGCTTATGTTACAAAACGAATATGGATTTGAATTTGATGTTTTTAATTCTTTTTCGGTTTTGGAATAAAGTGGTGTTTTTTTTAAAAAAATGTATATAAATAACTACGGTTGACAAATAGTGAGAGCACTGCTCACCTGTTTCTGCCCATCCTTGGCTGTCCATCTGGGAGCACAAAGAGCAAAACAGATTAAAATGACTGACCTTCCTTTCAGCCCCTGCTCCACTGGACTTGAGGGTTGGGTCCGGATACAGCTCAGTTATGTGACACATTTGAAACGGTGGCTTCACTGAAAGAGCTAGCAGTGCTGGGGGGGAAAACTCTTCACTACACAAACAAACACAAAGTACTGTATATCTTGAGAATAAAATCTGTGCTTCTTTGTTTTAAATGCCTTGACTCTTTTTCCACGCTAGTGTTTATGTGTGTGTGGGGGAGAGTTATTTCACATCCAACAAGTGTTTCTTTTCTTTCAATGCTGCCCCCAGTCATTATTCTGCACCTGAATATTGAGCTATTGCCTTTGCCTGAGGACTTACAATAATATTAATAATGTATTTATTATTTGTACTCCGGTCATCTGACAGAGTTGCCCCAGCCACTTCCAACAAATATAAAAGCATAATAAAACATCCGACATTAAAAAAAATTCCCTATACAGGGCTGCCTTCAGATGTCTTCTAAAAGTTGTATAGTTCTTTATCTCCTTGACATCTGATGAAAGGATCTTCCCCAAGGTGGGTGCCACTGCTGTGAAGACCCTTTGCCTGGTTCCTTGTAACCTCACTTCTCACTTCTGACAGCAGAAGGCCCTCAGAAGCAGTGGCGTAGCGTGGGGGGTGCCAGGGGTGCCGGCCGCACCGGGCGCAACATCGAGGGGGGGCGCGAGTCCAGAGGGAAGGGACAAGTTTCTTCCTCGGCCGGGCTCCCCGCCGCCACCCCCAGCCTTGCGCCCTAGCGCGCGCGCCCCCCCGCCACCGCTGCGGCTGCGCTCCACTCACTGCTCGCAGGAGGAGCAGCCGCTGCAGCAGCGCCGACGCCGCCACCGACGCCTGGCCGGGCACGGGCAGCCTCCGCACCCCAACGCCGACGCCATCCCCTCGGCCCAGCCACAGGCGGCGGCTGCTTCTGCTGACTGGGAGGGAAGAGAGCTCCGAGGGGCCTCGCCGTGTCCTGCGCTCCCCAAAACCCTCCGAGAGGAAGCCGGCGGGCGGGCGAGGGTCTCCCGGCAGAAGGGGGCGCCGCTGGCTCCGGCTCTCAGCGCAAGTCTCAGCCGCGGGGGGGGGGGAGACGGACCACAGCTGGAAGCCCCCGGACGTGGCCGGGAGGAGGAGAGGCGCTCGCCAAGCCCGGATCTGGAGCTCCACCTACAGCCCAAGGAGAGGAGGGGGCGGGGAGGCGCCCGAGGGGAGGGGGCTTCGGCTGCCTCGGCCCGCGGGGGCTCCGCAAATAATAAATTTAATAAATTCCTGCTGAGCCTTTGGGGGGGTCCTTGGCTCCTTCGCTCGCCCCCAGCCCCAGTGGCGTAGCGGGGGATGCAGGGGGGCCGGGCGCAACATCTGGGGGGGGGCGCGCTCGCACTCGAGTGCTAAAATCCACGGGTTAGGGGGCGCAAATTACTTGCCTTGTCCCGGGTGCTGACAACCCACGCTACGCCACTGCTCAGAAGTAGACCTCAGTGTCTGGGCAGAATGATGGAGTGGAGACTCTCCTTCAGGTATACTAGGCTGAGGCTGTTTAGGCCGGCTTTAAAGGTCAGCAGCAACACTTTGAACCAACACTCAAAAATGTACTAGGAAGACTTAAATGGACAATCCCACAAAAGGTTTAAATAGAGGACAGGCAGACTGTGAACAGACAGCTTAAAGTCATTTTTTAGCTCACCCTTCATCTTACCAGTGTGATAAGAATTTTAAAGTCTTAGATATATAAATGTTCATAAATGTACCAGCCAAGCACAGCAGTCTTAGATATATAATAAATGTTCATAAACGTACCAACCAAGCATGTACATAGATCAGCACAGGAAGACCGACCTGAAACCATTTTTGATTCCTAAACTGACCAAATGTTTTCTCTGCAAGGTCAAAGGAAAATGGAAAAGCCTCCCCATTGTCATTTCCTTCACAAATCCTGTCTTAAGGGTATGTCTGTCTGTGTTTGAATAGGGTGAGTCAGTGACCTGGCTCAGGAACTAAGTATTTATCATTACAAAAGACTGGCCAGGCTCCCCAGGGTATCCAATCAAGTGAGCATTAACAGGTAACCTGTCAGACGAGATAAACAACGCACTCAGATTTCTGCTGTAGACCACCTTTTCTGTGGTGTACGTATGATGTATCGGGGTGGTGGTCTTGGGTTACACCCCTTCTGTGATGTATGTATGATGTATGGAGGGGTGGTCTGGAGCTCCAGGGCAGGGAATTTAAAATTTCTATATAAGGGCAGGCATACCTTTGTTCTGGGTCCTCCTCCTTTCCTGCGTGTGGGGGGAGCACCCTGTTGCAACAGTTCTAATAAAGATCAGGCTTACTAGCTGCTTTGCTTCTCAATATTCTCTGGTTGGCTTCTGTTATTTTCTCCTACCAATAGGGAACCTACATAAGGACTCTATATGGGCTCTTGGATACTCCATAAGGGGAAAAGGGCAGATTTTGGTTTACAACACCAGGTTCCACAGTCACAACTGGAAGGGTCACAACTTGGGGAAAGGGCATGGGCTTTATCTGCAGAAAGTTCCAGTCTCAATGCACAGCATCTCCAGATCAAGTTGGGAAAGGACACTCATCTGAAATCCTGGAAATCTGCTTCCAATCAATTAAGACCCAGGGCAGCGGACCTTTTATAGCTCAGAGGCTGCTTTCCCTGAAGTGGCCATGCTTGCCGATGATACTAAATTGTTCAGCTCTGAAAGGACCTCTCCAAACTGAGTGGATTGAAAGTGGCAAATGCAGTTCAGCGTAAAGAAGCATAAATCGCTGCATCTCAAGGCAAATAATAACGACAATAACGAAATCTTAATTTCACGTACACGTTCATGGGGTCTGAACTGGCAGTGACTGACCAGGAATGAGACTTCGGGGTTGTGGTAGATAGCTCAGTGAAGATGTCAACTCTAGGTGGAGCAGCTGGGGAAAAATAGGCAAACTCCATCCTAGGGATCATTAGGAAAGCCATTGAAAATAAGACGGAATATGTCATAATGCCATGATACAAATCTATGGTGCAACCACATTAGGAACTTTGTGCATAGTTTTGGTGGCATCACTTCCAAAAAGGATATTGTAGAGTTGGGGAAAGTGCAGAAAACATCCACCAAAATGATCAAGGGGATAGAGCGACTCTGCAATAAATAAAGGTTGCAGTGTTTGGGATTTTTTAATTCAGAGAAAAATGCGAGCAAGAAGCCACATGAAAAAAAGTTTAAAACACAACGCATAGCATAGAGAGTGGATAGAGATAATTTTTTCTCCCTCTCTCATAACACTTACAGCTCATGGGCAGCCAATGAAGTTGAATACAGTGGTACCTCTAGTTATGAACTTAATTCGGTCTGGAGGTCCGTTCTTAACCTGAAACTCTTCTTAACTAGAGGCGTGCTTTCGCTAATGGGACCTCTGGCTGCCGCTGTGCCACCGGAGCATGATTTCCGTTCTCATCCTGGGGCAAAGTTCTCAACCCGAGGTAACTCTTTCAGGTCAGCAGAATTTGTAACCTGAAGCGTTTGTAACCTGAGGCGTTTGTAGATTGAGGTACCACGGCACTGCAAGATTTGGGACAGAAAAGAAAGTACGTCTTCATGTAGTACATGAAGTTGTAGTCACCAACCTAGATAGCTTTAAGAGGGAAAAAAAAGACATGGAGGAGATGTCTACTGGTGGCTGACAGCATCGGGAGATGGTCTTGCTTGCAGGATTCCCACCAGCACCTGGATGGCCACGAGGAGAACAGGATGGACTAGATTTGATCGGCTTTTGAGCCTGACCCAGTAGGATTTTCTTTTGTGGGCAGCACTATGGGAACTGAAAAAGCATACCTTCTAACATTTGTCTGATGGAAATAGGGACATCCTATTTCACACCCTAGGGGTGGCGCTGTGGTCTAAACCACAGAGCCTAGGGCTTGCCGATCAGAAGGTCAGCGGTTCGAATCCCCACGGCAGGGTGAGCTCCTGTTGCTCAGTCCCTGCTCCTGCCAACCTAGCAGTTCAAAAGCACGTCAAAGTGCAAGTAGATAAATAGATACCACTCCGGCGGGAAGGTGAACAGCGTTTCCATGCGCTGCTCTGGCTCCCTCGGCCAATAAAGCGAGATGAGCGTCGCAACCCCAGAGTCGTCTGCGACTGGACCTAATGGTCAGGGGTCCCTTTACCTTGATCTTTATTTCACACCTTGCAACATTTCTCTGATGGAAATGGGGACGTCCTAATGCTATGTGTGATACCTTTGAACTAAACACTACATTCCAGCCACGCAAGAGCCAGAGTTTTCTACTCTTCCCACAGTCCAGAAAAAGCCAGAAATGTCATGTCAGGGGAAGGATACATTCCAGCAAAAAAAAAAAAAAAAAAAACCAAGGGGTTTAAAGCAGGCCAGAGGTGGGATATGGCCTGAGGATTGTCCTGTAGGTCAAGAGGAGAAGTCTGGCAGGATGCATCCAGTCCACAGGCTGAAGATTCCTCATAGGCCGTACCAAGCAAGATGGATTGATAGTCCATCTCTGCATCAGGCAGCTTCTTATGTTCCTTTGGGAGAACTGCAATAGTCCCTCTAATCCCCCAATTGTTCTGCACGTCAACATCGAAAAGAGAAATCACGGCGATTTCAGAGTTTTAGGTTTAAAAGGAAGGGTAAGGAACGCGGGGAAAGAAAGCTCAGCAGGAAAGCGTGTAAAAGATATTATAAATATTTTATTTCCTCTTAATAACTAGGCAATGCCCTTCATTTTGAAGGAAGTCATACAATCAGGAATCTTCACTTTTCCATGGAAATAACTGGTGTCTGAGCAAACAGCTTTTCAACATTCACCGACGAAAGACGGTAGTGATTCCCAAACCGTACGCCTGGGGCACACTTTGTGCTATGAGATGGGTGAAAGTGGGGTGCCCTGGGGGGAAAGGTCAGAAGTATCCCCATTGTCTGGAAAGAACTAATCCCAGTCTTGAGGCCTTGAAAGGGGGAGATGCCAGGGACAATATAAACTCTCCCCAAGGAAGAGAGTCCACATGGATGAATTAAGAAAACACACACCTTTTGCAAGAATGAAGTGGGCCTTCAGTTTTAAAAACAAAACGCTGTACCCCACGATTAGAAGTTTCGGAAACACAAACTTACAGAATTAACACAGTTCATGGAGAAAACAAGAACTATTGTTGTGGACAGTATCATGACATGTCTTCGTTACATTAAAAAATATAAAGCAAACCTTGCGATGGTTAGAAATACCTAGGCTGAAGTCAGAGATCATCCCAATTTTCATTCACAAGGCTACATATTGTGGATTAAAAAATAAATCATCCTAAGCCATTCACTGATATCCAGATACTCCCTCCAGCTTTTGATTTAGGAAACTGGTGGATGGGAAACAAACCAATGAACAGTGGGGGAGAAACTGGGAAGGAAAGGACAGCTGGCTATATATAGTATATAGTCTAATCTGCTCTACCTGTGAATGTACTCGATTCTGTACAGTACTGCCTTTTATTAAAAGATCTTCATATTTTGCTTTCCCATTTGTTCCTATACTCTTGCTATCAGGAACTGTGAATGGATAATCATTGAAGAGCACAGGTGTTGAAGCAACTGACAAAACAACCCTCTACTGCCCTTGGGGAAACTCTAGCTGTAAATGTGCTAATATGGGGGGGGGGGGCAGTTGGTAGCATATTCACTTTCCAGACAGAAGTTTCCAGGTCTGATTCATAGCATCTCCAGTTAAGGCTGGCAAGAAAACCCTGCCTGAAATCCCACAGATATGCTGCCAGTCAGTGTAGACAATACTAAGTCCTATGGACCAATGGTCTGGCTCAGTATAAAGCAGCTTCCAACATTCCTAGCATTTCACAGATGAACTGCAAAATTCATACCTCTCCTCCGATGAAACCCATTGCCTGTGTTGTAATTTGGAGAATTCAGGTGAAAACAGAATGCTTTATTAAAAAAAACAACAAGGTTGTGATTTGCCAGTATGAAGCAGCATTTTATGTACTGTTTCCTTTAGTAACCTGATTTTTGTTTTTGTTTTAACATCCCTCCTAGATGTTCAAATGTTGATTTTAGTCCTCATGTCAGATGGGGAAAGGTAACCTGGCTGCAGGTTAAGAAATTTTACTTTTGCTTACAGACTTTGTCCCTGATTAGCCAGATTCCAGCCACTGTACCTAATCAGCAAGGCTGTGTACACACAATACATACAAAGCGAATTGTAGTTCACCCACCACAGAGCTACAATTCCCAGCACCCTTCACAAACTACAGTTCCCAGGATTCTTTGGGGGAAATGTGCTCTTAATGTGTGGTGTGTATGGCAAGTGAACAGTAATGTTAGGTTGCATCACCCTATCCTCTTGATGTGGTTTTATCATGAGACGGGGTTCATCTGAACTCCCTTCCAAATATTACAAGGAGGGCTGCTGTTCAAAAGTGTCTACTGGGCTGCAGTTCAGTGACAGAGCTTCTCCTCTGCATGCAGAAGGTGCCAGGTTCAAGTTCTGGCATCTCCAGGTAGGAATGTCACATGTCTGAAGCCCCGAAAAGAAGCTGCCAATCTGTGAAGACAATACTGGGGCTGCCCTTGAGACTGACCCAGAAACTCCAGCGGGTGCAGAATGCCGCGGTGAGACTCCTTATGGGGTCCTTGCTGCAGGATCACATTCACCCAGTGCTATACCAGCTGCACTGGCTCCTGGTGGAGTACAGGATCAGGTTTAAAGTGCTGGTTTTAACCTTTAAAGCCCTATACGGCCTAGGACCCTCATACCTACGGGACCGCCTCTCCTGGTATGTCCCACAGAGGACCTTACAGTCTTCAAACAAAAACATCTTGGAGGTCCCGGGCCACAGAGAAGTTAGGCTGGCCTCAACCAGAGCCAGGGCTTTTCGGCCGTGGCCACGATCTGGTGGAACGCTCTGTCACAAGAGACTAGGGCCCAGCGGTACTTGACATCTTTCCGCAGGGCCTCCAAGACAGCTGTTCCACCAGGCCTTTGGCCAAGGCACAATCTGACCCCGTCCTTTGGTAATCCTCACAGAACTCTAGCCCAATGGTTGCCATTAATCTGATTTGAACTTATAATGAACTGATTTTAGAATGTTGTATCATTTTAATGTTGTTAGCCGCTCTGAGCCTGGCTTCGGCTGGGGAGGGCAGGATATAAATAAAAATGTATTATTATTATTATTACTGAGCTAGATGAACCAATGGTCTGGCTCAGTAGGCAGCTTTTTATGTCATACAAAGCTTTCCATGTTATATGTGGTTCAAAGGCACAAGGCGACAGTCCCAGGGGTGAGGCGATGCCATCTTTTCTTATGCAACATGACCAAATCACTGAACCTTTATTCCAAGGAAAAAAAGAACTCCACCTACATATTCCCCTCCTGTCACACCAGATAAAAAAAGGCACAGAAGCCCTGAATGGGGGGGGGACACACCAAAGTGCGTGTGAGTGTTTGGGGTCCCATAATTAGGATTTTGATGGCCAGGTTGCCAGCATATTTAATATAACTAACAAAGTATTAGAACGTCTGGCCAGAATATTGATTTTACACGGAGCTAGTCTTAAATCAACAGATGATCATGGGGTAAAACTGTTCTTGGAGTTTAGCCCTTCAGGGTACATGTAGAAAGGGTTAGTGTTCAAATGTCAATTCTTTTTTAAAAATGTGACAGAGAAGAGTTCGAGTTGAGCCTTGTCCCTGCTGTGCTAGCTTTCTGCAAGCGGTGATTTCCTCTGCAGAAGGCATGCCACCCCCTGATCTGTACCCAGACGTAGTACAGACTGCCATGTGATCTCTGGCTGGTTTAAAACAGCTCCCCGCAACCGGACAACCTCCAGATGTTCTGAACTACGACTCCCATTCCTGATGCTGGGCTGTCATGGCTGGGGCTGATGGGAAACCTAGCGTGGAGCAGCCCTCGCTCCAGACTAGCCCCAGGGATGTCAGTGACTTGTGCTGTACTGTGTAAACAAGCTACCCCTATAGTTGCAAGTTCTGCCTTAAGGGCTTCTTGCAACACAAGCTACTTTCATTGAAAACACGGTGCTGTTGATTTCACTCAGCCAGCCAGGAATGGCGTACAGACCATCCCTTTTCAGTCATGGCAATGCACTCAAAACAAAACACACACGAGAGATGGATGCAGCAGCAGCAGCAAGCTCCTCCCCTCAAACACTCATATGTATTAATTACACACATGCATTCCTGGAAAAAACAAAGCTCTCCATGGAAACAGTTGCATGTCTGCAGGGACCTTCTCAGACAGTACAATGAATGCTGCCACATCAGGGTGGAGCCTACTGTTGCAACGCAGCCACCACCCCCGTTCCTCCACGAGGATGTCTGGAATAGAGGACCACTTGCTTTGGACAGAGAAGGTTCCCGCTTCAACCAGGTAGGGCTACAAAAGTCCCCAGCCCAAATCCCCGGAGAGCTTCTGCCAGTCAACGTAAACCTTCAGATGTTTGCTAGACTCCAGCTGCCATCATTGCTGACCACTGGTGGGGGCTGATGGGAGTTGGAGTCCAGCAACATCCAGAGGGCACCAGGTTGGTTACCGCTGGTATAAGCAGTACTGAGTGAGATGGCACACTTGCCTGCATATTAAGGCAGTTTCTTGTGTTCAGTTTCCTATACCTGCACGGGCCTCTTTGCATATGCAAGGTAGCCTGAGCACTAAAACATCTTGCCCTATTCGTTTCTCTTGAAAAATAGGGATAATATTGATCAGGCAAATATGCAGAGAGGAGACACCATGGATACGATCCTCTTAGCTGCCTGGTGAGCTGACTTTCCTATCATCCCATCTGCCCAGAAAAAAAATCAAGCTTTTCCTAGAGATGTGTCAGAAGGGCACAATCTTTGAATCAAATGGAAAGTGTGACTTGTTTCAAAAACAAGGGTTCTTTAAAGGCCTTTCTGCTTTCCAATGTCCTACGAATCACCACTTCCTGCAAGTCCAGACAGGCAAATGTGTTTTAAGCTACAGGCTAAAGGTTTCTTTTATAGTTTTTTTTTAAGAAGTGACCTTTTTAATAAGGCATTGGAAACCAAAGCCTAGTTGTGCCCAGGCTACATGCAAATGTATATCCTCAAAGCACTCGTGAGTCATCCCATTAGCGCTAGCCAAGGCCAAATGATTCAGGGAAGGCAGAGTGGGCTAAAGTGTCACCTTGACAAATAGGAAGTTAAGGCTCAAACATTCAAGCCACTTACTCCAGAGGAATCCCATAGGCATTGCTGGGGGGCAGGGACTCAAAGTTAAGCAGTGGAATTCAACACAGTGCTAAGGTCACATTCAGACCATACATTTGAAGTGCTATAAAGCCACTTTGATCAGTCGTGGCTGCCCCTCTCCAGAGAATTCAGGGAGTTGTAGTTTAAGGGGGCTGAGAGTTGCTAGGAGGCCCTTATTCCCTTCATAATTCCCAAAGTGGTTTAATAATTCACTCTTCACAGGACTCTCCAGGAATTGTAGCTCTGGGAGATAAATAGAGGCCTCCTAACAACTCTCAAAGGGATGCGGGTGGTGCTGTGGGTTAAACCACAGAGCCTAGGACTTGCCAATCAGAAGGTCGGCAGTTCGAATCCCCACGACGGGGTGAGCTCCCGTTGCTCGGTTCCTGCTCCAGCCAACCTAGCAGTTCGAAAGCACGTCAAAGTGCAAGTAGATAAATAGGTACCGCTCCGGTGAGAAGGTAAACGGCGTTTCCGTGCGCTGCTCTGGTTCGCCAGAAGCGGCTTAGTCATGCTGGCCACATGACCAGGAAGCCAATAAAGCGAGATGAGCGCCGCAACCCAAGAGTTGGTCACGTCTGGACCTAATGGACAGGGGTCCCTTTACCTTTAACAGCTCTCAGCGCCCTTAACAAACTACAGCTCCCAGAATTTTTTGGAGGGGGGAAGAGGCATGACAGTTTAAATGGGAGCTCTTTAAATGGGAGACTCCAGGAACACAATGGGGTTTCCTCCTCAAATCTACCCAAGAGGGTCAGGTGAAACCCAAAAGCAGAACATGGGGGGAAGAGAGGGGAGATGATTCCATCACTCTGTTAGTGCTAAAATTAAGTCCTACTAAGCGTGGACACACTGAAATTAATGAAATTAGCCATGTCTACTAGCTTAAATGGATCTACTCTGAGTAGGACTAGCACTGAATGCCATGTAGTGAAACAGAAGGCATAGCTGTATCTTGGACACATATAATAGTCATCCCACCCCCACCCTTCACAGAAACTGAAGAACCATCATTGGTGATGGAACCTCCATGGTTCTTGGTGGGAAGCCACAGCAATTACACAACTGTAAGTGCAGATATCCCCACACAGCTCTACTTGTTCCCAGTTTGGGGACAGACCGGTCAAACCAAGGAGTGGAAAGCTGAAGGCCAAAGAACACACACCAAAGCGCAGTCCTAGCAGGCTATTCTTCAGCATCACCAACTCAACGTGTGGACAGGCAGGGAAGCAATGGACATTTGACCAAATCTGTGTCTACACCATGGCTGGGAGAACCTCCCATTCTCCCAGCACAGTGATGGCCAAACTTGGCCCTCCAGCTGTTGTTGGACTACAACTCCCATCATCCCTAGCTGTGTCAGGGATGATGGAAACTGTAGTCCCAAAACCGCTGGAGGGCCAAATTTGGCCATCACTGTCCCAGCACCTGCCGGTGCCTCACCCAAGGGAGGTTTGCCTTGTGCTTTGAGCTCTTGGGACACCAGCAGCCTTCTTATTGAAGTGGAAACAGATCCTACAAGGAGAGAGGGGGAAGATAAGCATGTTTTCAATTAAGGGAGCAGATTATAGCCCCATCTGCAGTACAGCCCCCAGCATGGAGCTCCGAGGGCTGGTGCAGCATTCATAAACCTGCAGACAGCCCTGCTAGCTTGCAAACATCTGCCATCATTCCTGGTCATGTCATTCTGGTTGAGGATTTAGAAAACAAGGAGCTAAGGTGTGACATGGGGTTAGTTCAGGCCTGTATGATTTGTCAGTCACCAAATTCCTGCCCCTACCCTAGACATGTATTGTGGCCCTCCATGGGGCTTGACACGCCTAATTTTGCTGCAAAAAAGAAAGTTTATTGAGGACCTAATGGTTTGTGTTCAACTTGGCAGGTCTCAAGTCATGTGGATCTACTCTCATTAGTAAGCAAGGTTTTCCCCCACCCCCCCTTATGTATATTACTCACAAGGTGCTAAATAGGAGAGTGACTTGTAGTGACCTCCTACACAGAATATTAAGGGGAGATGGTTACTACAGCTTCTTCCTATAATTTTCTGCTCTACAGGGTGTTGTGGGGGCGTTTTTGCAGCCTTTCCTGATCTTTCCATCTGACCAACTCCATGCGCATTAAGCATTTGTCAAGATAAAAGCATGATCATTCCAACACGTCAGTTAACAAATGAGTTTTGTTTAAACCTGAGCAGCTGTCCAACAATGAATAAGTATTTGCTTTTACAAATAAAGCACGTCGTGGTTTTTTTGGGGGTGGGGGAATAAAAGCTGATGGGAAAAGGTCCTTCCCCCAAAACCATCTTCAGTGTTTCGGACACACAGGGGAAAATAATTTTCACAGTAAAGTTACAGTTTAGTACCTTGTAGATACATAGATTCACAATGTTTGACATTTATAGTTTCTTTTACAGTAGATTTATGACCTAGAAAATACTTTTAGATCACCAATGACAAAAATAATAACCGATTTGGAGGATATTCTTTTTTTTTTTTTTGCGTGTGAAAATAATACAACAACTTTCAAGAAATGTAAATATTCTCATTATAGGCTTTCTTTCAAAAAAAATACTTGCGTAAGAAAATATAATTTTACAACCACTCGTTACATAGTGGAATAAATCTCGTCCTACACAAAACTGAGGACCGGAATCATTAATAACTTTATAGAATCGACTCTGGAGCCAGGATACAGTTGAAGGATTTAACAGAAAGCCAAGGCTCCGTTGTGCCTTTAATAGTGGTTTAATGAAAGGAGAATTGCAGCAGGTACTGCTTCCTCACCTGTTATGGCACCAAAGTGCTGGAAGAAGGTGTCATCTGCCACAACCCTCCCTTCTGTAGACTTCGGACAGAGGCCTCATACCGAAGGGAGAGCTAAGTTTTCAGGGGAAAACTCAGATGTGTGACCACCAGAAAAGCTATGGAGGGGAAAGGGGAGGAGGAACATGTGAATGCTTAACCCAGGGGTCAGAAAGGTTTACTGGCCATGGGCTGGATCACTCCCATGGAGATAATCTGTGGGCCGGACTGGTGCAGAGTGAAATCACGTCTGCGCATGTCCACGGTGCCAGAAATCGCTTCTGCGCATGCCCAAGTGATTTTCAGCATCTGGACATTCGCAGATGCAATTTCTGGTATCTGTGCATGCGCAGATGTGATTTCCAGTGCCGCTCGGCGAGTCCCCGTGCTGCACCGGTTTAGCGCAGTGCGCGGGGGACTCACCGAGCGAGCGATTCGGTTAGGGATTGGCTCGTGGGCCGGTAAAACAGTCTTCAAGGGCCGCATCTGGCCCATGGGCCGCACGCTGCCGACCCATGTCTTAACCCTTCCTCCACCTGCTGCTTTTCTCCTACAATCCCTCCCCACTGTTTTCCTTCAGGTGACACTGCACGTCTATGGCTCAAGGGGCAGGAAAACAGCGAAACAAGACATCGCTTCCCACCCACTGCTTCACCCGTTAAAACCACACCAGTCTCACACGCATCCCCTTGCCAAACAAGATGCAGGTTCCAGGATAAGCATTGGCTCCTCCAGCATCAAGCCCAGTTCCGAGACATTGCCCTATTTTAAGGCATCCTTAAAACCTTTTATTCCACGGGGGAGAAGGAGGGAAGAAGCCACTGGTTTCTGGGGAGGCACAATGACAGGAAGTACTCAATTGGTGCTCATAAGTGGCTTGTGTATATAGGAATTTGGGTTCCCCATGATGCTCAGGTGCCATTTCCATCTCACAGGGACAGAGACCAAGCCCACAGCTCACACCCACCAAAGGGACGACATCACCGGAAGCAGGATTTTTCTGGCGTAGGCAGGTGCACCGACAACAGCCTCAGAAGCATGCCAGGAGCCGCATCCTGCTCCTCAATGCCACCTTCAGATCTTGCGCATTGTGCACAGCTGTTTAGGGGGTCGCATGGTCTGGAGCACACGACTCGGAAGCTGGCCCGTGTTTTCAGACACCGGTGGCTTCCTCGAGAAATTAACGTGAACTTTCCGTCATCTCAAAACGAAAAGCTCAGAAACTGGTTGGTGAAATAATAGCATTGCTATCCCTCCACCCAAAAACAAACAGCGATGCAACAGCCCACAACCCAGCTAAGTCAAATCAAGTGTGGGTTTGCTTGGGGTGCAAGAATCAGACAAGCGCTGCAAGTTTCTGTGGAGTTCTACATTCAGCAGAATGAAGCAGCAACTTTGTTTTCCTGGACTGTACTATTTCAAAGTATTGGGGGGGGGGCAATCACATATCTTGAGTGCCGCATTGGATAAGACTCTGTTTACGACACAGAGAAAATTGTGATATGAACATTTGTGGCATGCGTGTTCTATGCTAAGGGAAGGTTTGTGTTTGTTCTGGGAAGAGAAGCATCCAATCATGTGACCCCCCCACACACCTGCAGCCTAAAGTGGTACAGCCCTGGAAAGCTTCTACCACTTTTTTCTGTTGAATGTACAATCTGCTGTCTTCTTTGAGGTGCACCACTAACTTCAGGTTTGAATACTTCAGAGCAAGCCACTTCGGGATTACTGTTGAAAACGGCTTTCAGGACGCCATATTACGTTGGTTTAAGACAAATGATCTGGCTTGTGGGTTTACCTAGTTGCCGCTGCACCAGAACAGTGTATCCCGAGAACAGACAGAAAGTGTTAGGGGAAGCTAAGAAAGCGTTTCCTATGTGCTACAGTTTCCTTAACTTCAGAGTCACGACAACCGAATCAAATTTGAAATTCCTTTGCCTTCCAAACTACTCGCAACCCAAAAGTTGCTTGCCCTGGAACAGACCTGCTAACTCTCATGGGAATACCCCAAAGTATGTTTCATGAGTAGTACAGTCCACTCTCTCCAATTACATGTGATCCAATCTTGCAATGGACAAGGGAATGGGCAAGGGAATTTTTTCTGCATCAGGTAGTGGAGAACTGCAAGCTGTAAGAGAGGGGGAGGGGGGAATATACTATATATTCTGCTTAATTCCATTGAAAACACTTTGCTTTCAAGTACAGTACTAATTCTTGCTACCTCAAGTCAATCCGGTGGCTCATTCAAGAAATAAGCTCTCTCTTCCTCACCCCATTTGTGTGAAGGACCCTGTTGTGTTCTCTGAATGCTAGGAAGTGGGATGCAATTCTCAGGCAGAAAACAACCCATCAAGCATGGCTATTACATAAACCCCATTGAAGTGAAGAGAGCTTTCAAAAAACAGGGCCAATTCAATTGTTACCCTGCACTAGCAAGCCACTACAAAGGAAGGCTTTGCATCTCTCTCCTTTTGCAACTACGATCCCTTGACGAGTCAAAATGGCTTTTAAAAATCAGATCTATCACCAAAAGGAGAACAATTGCTCCCTCTTTCTTCCCCCAACAATATCGTTGTGGCGCAGCGGCACATGGGGATGAACTTAAAAAGGCTTCCGGAGGAATCTACGTGCAGCAGGTGAAGCCAGAACAGAGCTTGAAAACCCACCATAACTTCAGGCAACAGATAAGCCTAGTCTACTGCCAAACCGCTACTCAGAGAGGGAGAGGGCTTTCTACGATCTGCAGATCTTACTGAGGTGCAAAGGGAAAGGGAAAGGGTGAAAAAACCCCAACCTTTCAGAAACAGGTTTCCTGGGATCCTGAAATCAATTTCGTAAGCAAACCAAATTACAATACAAACTGACTGAGACAACCAGTTTCTTCCAAATCACTAAGAACCTGATCTCCAAAAGCAATTAAATCAAAGTATGTCTGCCCTCCAAGCCAACTGTCATGCAAACCCAGAAATTTTGGACCCAGAGACCTTAAAAAAAAGGGGGGGAGGCTATCAGTTCCTATTGTGCAATTAAATTGTGTAGAATTAATTCACATTTTGCAATAACATAGATGTGCCCAAACATTATGTGGCTATGAAGCCAATTCACATCCCAATGGTGCCACGTGGATTTAATCCTTCTCCCACTGCCACCAAAATAGTATGATCCCCCCCCAAAAAAACCCCCCCCAACTGGCCTGTGAGATATATTGAAAGTGGGTCATATGGCTCAACAGAATTCAAGGGAAAGCTTTGCTAACCATTTCAGTAGCACCCGAAGGAAACCTGCCCTGCTACCAGGAAACAAAAGCCAACTTTCTGCCAACATATTTTAGGCTCCTTGGTTAAAAGTGAAAAGAAGTTGCAACTGTCCTCCTACACCAGGGATGTGGAACCAGTAGACCTCTAGATGTTGCAGGACTCCAACACCCATCGTCCCCCAGCCAACATGGCCAATGGACAGGGATGATGGGAGCAGGAGTCTAATAACAAGGGCTCCTTCCAGAGATCCCACAAAGGGGACCCAGGAGCCTCCATCCCACAGCCTTCCAAAGGCTGGCTTCTCTTTATTAAGGAGCCAATACAAACAGGCCAACAACCCCATTCTACAGCGTTAACAGTGATTTAGCCATTAGATCCTTGGAGGAATGGGGGCAGGGGAGGTTGGGGAGGCCAGGACTGAAATAGATTCCAGAAATGCCAATGCAAACTAGGAGGTAAAGGAGGGGGAAAACAGACAGCAGAGGGGAACTTTCCGACTCCGCATTTTAATCATGTAGCCCAGAGCCACTGGACTTCACCCAAATTTAAAGCTGCAGGAGCTAAAAGCACAGACTTGGAGCTGGCTGGGGGAGAGAAAACCACGCCAGAACAGAGAGGAAGGAAGATCTCCCTGAGTTTTAACCCTTGACCAAAAAACAAAACAAAACAAAAAAGTAAAGTTGCTGGTTCTACCAAGCGCGGAAGGAGTTAAGTGCTAAAGCACAGACACTTAATCAGCTTCCCCCCCACACACTTCCCTTCACATGTGATTGGAGTGAAGCCACCCTGAAGCAGCCCAAAGGGGCTTATAACAGCTCAGTTTCTCCGCCTTCAGTTTTAATCCATCACCCAGGGTGGGCCCAGCGGTGCAAGCCCCGCTTACTCGTTGGCTGTCTGGGCCCCGGGATCCTTGCCGTCGGCATCTTCGGCCGGCTGCAGGTGGCTGGACAGTTCTTGGAGGACGGCCACCTTCCCGATCTGGTCATTCCTCCTCTTCTCCATGATGAGGTCCTCCAGACTCTGGAATTCCAGCGTGTGGCTGCGCTTCTCCCCCAGCTGGATCTGCAAGCGATAGGGCTGCTTGCCTATCCGCAGCTCACCGCCGATTTTGAACTCGCGCTTGCCGTAGCGGCACCAGGCGGCAAAGCACTCCGAGTTCCTCCAGCTGAGGTCCCGGTCCTTGCAGCCCACCTGGTCTAGGGCGTTCCGCACCACCGTGGCCGGGCTCAGCGGCTTGTAGTGGTATAGCTGGTTAGCAATACGTCCCCGTCTGCCCTGGCTGGCGTCAGTCAGAAAGCTGTTCACTACCTCCAACCGGTGCAGGTGCACGACTTGGAAATCCCCAACGTAGACCACCCAGTGAGGGTACTGGGCCTGGCAGACAAACTCCACCACGTCCCCAGGCTTGCACTGGTTCAAAAGGTTTTCTGGGGTGTAGGTGGCCAGGTGGCCTCCTCCTTCCACCCCGTCGGACATCGGCGCATCCCCAGAGAAGCTTTTCTGGTATATGCACTCGTCGCGGTAATAGATGGAACATTCCACTTCGTGAAGCCGGGGGTCGTACGGCTGAGACGTGGGGTGCTCTCCGCCTAGGTCAGGTGCCACGGAGTCGTGCTGAGGCTCCACGTCATCGTCGTCGTTAGAAAATATGTAGGAGACCCCAATCCGGGGGCCCTCATCCCTGTCCATGCCCGTCGGGTCTGTGGTGGGAACCTCCTTGTAGTTTAAGTGCGTCAGCTTCTCCACTTGGTTCCCCATGCCTGCTGAAAGGAAAAACCAACAGAGGCATTAGTGCAGGCAGAATCCCCCAAAACTCATCCCTCACTTCACAGGTTGCAGAACTGCATGGCCATTTATCACAATATAGTGGTACAGTGGTGCCTCGCAAGACGAAATTAATCCGTTCCGCGAGTCTCTTCGTCTAGCGGTATTTTCGTCTTGCGAAGCAACCCTATTAGCGGCTTAGCGGCTTAGCGCTGTCAGCGGTTTAGCGGCTATTAAAGGCTTAGCGGCTAAAAGGCTATTAGCGGCTTAGAAAAAGGGGGGAGCGGAAAAAAATTGGAACACTTGCAAGACGTTTTCGTCTTGCAGAGCAAGCCCATAGGGAAAATCGTCTTGCGAAGCAGCTCAAAAACGGAAAACCCTTTTGTCTAGCGGGTTTTCCGTCTTGCGAGGCATTCGTCTTGCGGGGCACCACTGTACCTCGGGTTAAGTACTTAATTCATTCCGGAGGTTCGTACTTAACCTGAAACTGTTCTTAACCTGAAGCACCACTTTAGCTAATGGGGCCTCCTGCTGCTGCTGCGCCGCCAGAGCACGATTTCTGTTCTCATCCTGAAGCAAAGTTCTCAACCTGAAGCACTATTTTTGGGTTAGCGGAGTCTGTAACCTGAAGCGTATGTAACCTGAAGCGTATGTAACCTGAGGTATCACTGTACTGCAACTCTTAGGGGAAAAGTGGGAGATCTTTTCCAACCCAAGGGTTCTTTCTGGGCAACATTTCAGGGGCCACATGCTAGCAACGGACAGGGCCAGAGGCAAAAGAGAGCAGGGCAATGGGTACGAATTTTACCCTTATCCAGTCGGTGAGTTTCTGCATTTGCTTCTCCATCCAGCCAAGAAAGAGATGTTATTCAAGGAGACATTCCAGCTAGGCAAAGCTCTAGAAAGAGCCCTGAGGGCCAGGTTGAAAGACATGGAGGGCCACATTTGGCCACCAAGCCTGAGCTCCCCCCCCCCACCCGGTGTTACAACCACCCCAGTGTCTCTAGTTCAGGCATGGGGGAACCTGTTTCCCTCCAGTTGATGCTAGACAACAGTTTGTAGTGTCCCTGACCATTGGACATGTTGGCCGGGGCAGGTTTTAGTCCAGCAAAATCAGCTGGACTGCCTGAGCTTAACCACCCCAAATCTAGCAATCATACACATGTCCAAAAGTAAGAGACTCTTTTGTGTAACTTGACCTCTGACTTCCAGCCCTCCTTGATGAAAAGGAGCCCCTGGGAACTGCAGCCTTGGGTGTCTAAATCTACCATCTGCTTCTGCCCTCCCTACACTGCTTAGTGACCACTCTCAGGTCCAAACTATACCGGACCGGAGCATTTAAACCCAGGGCACCTCTACCCTGACAAACAGCAGCTCTGTAGGGCCTAAAGCCAAGGATCTTTCACAACTCTGCTACTTGAGATTTCTGAAGCCGAAATGCCAGCGCTTGCACCGGAGATCTTAGACATGCAAAGCATTTGCTTTAACACTTGTGTGTAGGTGGCTGAGCACCTCCCCTAACCCCTTGATCTGGAAATGTACCTGCAGAACAGGATAAAAGCTCCCCATACTGCACAGGCAGGTCTAAAGAGAACGGGGAGGGGAAAACAAAAGAGCAACAACTGACAGAGGAAGAAATATTTTTGGTTATGCACAGAACAGAGTTTTTGAAGAAAGATATTTCAGGCTTGAACTAGGCAGGATGTTAAATACGTCTTTGTGCTGAAACGGCTGTTTTTATAAAAATGCAACAAGCATCAGTTGAGCGGGGTGGGGAGAGGCTGGGGGTGGATTCCCCTTCCCAGCAAACACCAAGGCTAGAAAAGGGATTTTGCTAAAGACCTCAGCAGGAGAGGAGAGGGTCTCATCCCCCCATCTGTTTGCTGCAATCCCCATAATTATCACACACACACACACACACCTCTCAGCTGATGCTCGGCATTTCAGTGCCTCATCTAGGCTCCCTAAGACCACATTAAGAAGACGTGGTGCAAAGGAACACAATGAGCAGCCAAGAGGGGTTGCTACAGAAAACATGGGGTGTGTAGGATGAAATGCATATCGGTTTGGAAACTATAGGGTGTGTGTGTGTGTCTCCAATCAGCAGTTTGAGCCAGTTCCAACTGTAGCAGGAAACAGACTTAAGTATCACATGGTGCAAAGGATGCTGGGAAAGGGAGCTCAGGTAACAAGAAGTTTCCCCACCTGTTAGAAGAGGGAGTTGCAATGCAACAGAGAGAAGAGGAGTTTGGATTTGATATCCCGCTTTATCACTACCCAAAGGAGCCTCAAAGCGGCTGACATTCTCCTTTCCCTTCCTCGCCCACAACAAACACTCTGTGAGGTGAGTGGGGCTGAGAGACTTCAGAGAAGAGTGACTAGCCCAAGGTCACCCAGCAGCTGCATGTGGAGGAGCGGGGAAGCGAACCCGGTTCACCAGATTACGAGTCTACCATTCTTAACCACTACACCACACTGAGAGACATGGGATGAATCTGCAACAGGAACAGGAAGGACTAGACATCACAGAACAGGTGAGAGCCTGAAAGGGTACCACTTTTCCACCTGCCTAGGGTTGCTGCCTTGACTGAAGAGCACACAAAGCAAGCACTTAACACAATGCAGAAGGAGGCCAAATTAAACCCGGCTGCTTTGACAAGGGATGGCTCCCATATATCAGCTATGTAAACAGAAGTGATGCTGATGTCAGACCGCCAGCTGCTTGCTTATAGAGAAGCTATGGGCAGCTGAAGTCTTGGCATTGCACCCTATGATTCAGTTATTTGACAGCTCAGATTTCCCTCCTTATATGTGACTGATGCACACATGCAACACTCTGCAGGTTTCGTTGATTAATGTCATTTTTTTGTATCAAATGTGGTAAAGGAAAAGACAAGGCAACCGCTGCCATGATTATCCTCCCTTCCACCTACCCCCCGCCCACCAAATCATTTGCTACTCTTTGGGAAGGATGAACTTTGAGAGGATACTTGTCTCAATTTCATTGTTGCTAAATGAGATCATATCAGCATACCATGTTACTTTATAGCAGTGTTGCCAAAACCTGGGTCCCTAACAATTTTTGAACAACTCCCACCATTTCTAACTACCAAGGGATGATGTGAATTGTAGTCCCAAAACACCTGAAGACCTGGGTTTGGGAAACACTGCTTGATAACAAAGTTGGCAAAGCTGTGGCCCTCTGGACTCCAATTACCATCAGTCCCAGTGATCAAGGGTGATGGGAGTTGCAGTCCAGGAATGTCCAGAGGGCCACAGTGTACCCATCCCTATAGAACAGGGTTTCACAAACGTAGGTCTCTCCAGTGGTTTTTGGACTACAAATCCCATCATCGCTGACCACTGGTCCTGCTTAGCTAGGGGTGATGGGAGTTGTAGTCTAAAACCAGCTGGACATCCAAGTTTGGGAAACCCTGCTATAGAGTAACAGGAGCAAAGCGACAGGCTCCTTAATCTTAACGAACCACCTACATCTAAAGAGGAGGGAAGAAGCTATCAGAGCAAGGAGAGGAACCAGAAAGGACAAGGGCTGCTAGCCATAAACCTGAGCATTTTATTTAAAGAACCTGGGAGTCAAAGCAAAACCCACAACAACCAAGTCGCCAAAACAAAACAACCCTTTGTTCCTACTTCCCATAGCACCACCAGACGCAAGCTCTGGAAGAGGAGCTCTGGAGCAGTTCCACAAAGCAAAAAGGTTCTACTGCATTACAAAGCTAGGCTTGCAGTCAGTTGTTGTTGGGGTTTTTTTTGGCCCTGTGGCAAGCATCAATAGCCAGTGTTAGAAAGTCGGATAGCTAAGTGCCAAATGTCTCCTTAAACCAGGGTTGCAGTCACCAAAATGGAATGCCTAGTTTGCATTTTGGGAAAAGACTGCTCTAATTTTTCAAATGAAGGACTGGCTGTGATTGATTCTCAATTAAATACCTGGCTAGTTCAGATGACAACCTTGAACTTCAAGAAGAAAATTCCCTTGATCCAGGGACAGTCCACATATATATTAGCCTATTCTGGCCTCTTTTTCTTAATGGTGACATGGACCATTCATAACATAGGAATATCCTTCACAAGTGTGGGCAGGGCAGTTGGGTGGGATAAGTGAAGACAACAGTTAACTGGAATGTTGTTCACTGCACAGAAGGCTGCACAGAAAAAGCATTTTGGTTCTTGAAATTCATTCTGATTGCAGAGATAAAATAGAACTGATTGAATTCTACAGGATGTGTTGCTCGTGTGTGAAAACAATCAAGACCCAAGGATCCCAGACATGTACCTCCAGATGGTGGAGATGTCAGGCACCCAGGCATCTTCACCTGGTCACAAGTGGCCAATAGAAGCCAGGTACAAAATGTGCCTGGCTTAATTCTTAGACTGATCAATACCATGATCTGGCAAGGCCTCAGGAACCCAGGGGGACCATAGAACATAGCAGGGCTAGAGGTTAGAGACGATGATCCACACAAGTCAGAAGCAAGGCAGGGTAAGTTTCAGGCTCCAGCAAAATCTCACTTTGACTCTTGCTGCACAGAGTTTGATGTCTACATCATTCCATCGGCCGACTCCTGTGAGAAGGCCGAGCAGAGCTGAAGGGACCCAAGATGAAAATGCTGCTCTTGCTAGGAGTTTGATCCTGAGGGATTCTCAAAATTCGCAGGGGTGGCCCCTTCCATCACTTATGCCCTTTCTAGTAAGAGCACCAGAAGGATGTTACTGGGTCAGGCAGAGGCCCATATCTGCCTGCTTCATCATCCCACTTCTGACAGTGGCTAGACAGAGGAAGGGCAACTGCTCAGTGGACAAGCACCTCAGGTCTCATGATCAGTCCCTGGTATCTACAGGATGGGTAGCAATGTCCCCTGCCAGTTGCAGTAAATGATACTGACCTAGATGACCAAACCATCCCAGGCAGCTTCCTATGTCTCTGAAGAGCAGATAAGGGCATGAAAAAATAAGCAGCAGTAGAAATGGCAATTAAATGCCAGTATTAAAATTCTGCATTTCTTCCAGAGTCTCCAAAGCACTTCCCATACACCAGTGGTTCCCAAGTGGGAGTTCGCATAACCCACACAGGAGGGACTGTGGTACTATTCACATAACAAAACTACCCAAGAAATACATTAAAAAAATTCAAAAGTAGGGGGTCCATGGCTTGGCTTTTGAAAAACGGGGTCCACAGGACTTAGCTAATTAGGAACCACTGGCATAGACCATCATAATCTAATCAGTTCATCCGACAACCCATTAAGGAAGGCCATTCTTCTCTCCATAGTGCAGAGGAGAGGCTGAGGTTGGAACAGCCCCTTGTCAAGGGCCACCAGCGTACACTCTTATTGAGAGAATGAAGTCCAATTCCATTCAGTAAGACTTCATTCCAAACATTTAGGGCTCTTAAGGGGCAAGACACACATTCTCCTATCAGTATATATATATATATGCAAACGGGACTCTTACAGCGTTACTGAAGCGCCTCTTCCCGAATTGACTTGGAAAGCACCCGAAGGATAACCAAAGCCTTAAAATGCGACTCCACGTCTGGGCTAACTTTGCCTTTGCCTACGAGGCTGTTGATTTTTAAAGGGAGTGTTTGCCGGAGAACACGCTGAAAGCCCAGCCCAGTTGCCGGCCACCTTAGTTTATTTATCGAATCGCGGGTGAGTTTTCCCAGCGGGATCTTTTTCTCCGCGAGCTGCGCTCCCCCTCGCGCTCCTCCATCACATTCTTCCTCCAGCGATCAAAGTTTTTTGGGGGGTGGGGTGGGGTGGGGGAGGGGAGGGAAAGGAGGGGCGGGGTGCCGCCGGCGGCGGCCACCAGGTTGCCCAGCTACAGCCCGAGAGAGACGCGAGCAGCCAGCAGCAGCCCGAGAGAGCCACTCACCTCTCCCGCCGCCTTCTCTGCACAAACAAGCCGGAGATCAGCCCAGGTGTGCCTGGCTCCCGTCACCTGATCCACTCCCCATACCTTCCCCCGCTCCTCCTATTCCTCCTCCTCCGTCCGGAGAGCGGCTGCTGATGGTGGCGACGGCGCTGGAAACTTACCAAGCGACGGCGCTGCTGCGAGGCTCCTGGGGAGCCGGTTAGTCCGCCTGGTTCCTGGAGGCTGGGGGGATTTTATTCGTCCCCCCCCCTTGGGGGGGAGCAACAGCCAACAGAGAGTTGTGGCTTCCCCCCTCCAGCTCAGCCCGGCCGCAGGTGGCTCATGGTCGCCGCGCTGTGCGCTCCGGCTGCGCGCCGCGCGCCCGCCTCGCCAGCCGGCCTGAGCAACAAGCGGGAGCCGGAGCGGGTGGCTGGAGAGAGCGAGGCGGGCGCTGGAGTCCCCAGCATTTAAAGGCACGGCTCTCCCGGGAGGTAGGCGGGTGCGCGCTTTCTCGCCCGCCCGCTTTTTGTTTCCCAAACGCACCAAAGTCGCGCGTCTTTGGTGGCGCTTCCTCCTCCGTGCGCCCTGCTCGGTGCGCGCAGCGCCGATCGCAGCCAGTGGAGGGAGCTTTGGTTCGGGGGCGGGCAAAGATCGGCAGGGGGGGGGGAGAGGAGGAGGAGTTAAAGCAGTCGTTGGTGTGCGTATCTCTGTGCGTTGTTTTTATTTTTTTTTCGCGGGGAGGTGCTGCTCAAAGAAAAAAAAACCCGAGTCGTATGCAGTCAGAATCGGAAAGTACCGAGTTGGTGCGGAGGTTGCCAACTTTAAAAAAACAAAAGCCCAGCCGCGCCGCCTGCGCCTTTAACGGGGAATTGAGCGGAGGGTGGAGGCAGACTGCTTCGTAAGCACATGAGAAGCTGGATCAGGCCATTGCAAAGGAGTTAACTCCTAGGGGCTGAGGTCCTCGCGGTTCCCCCATTAAAATATCTGAGTGGACCAGGTTTCCCCAAAGTTGATGGGCGTTGCCATTTCAATGGTATGTGTGCACCGGGTCTTGTGACTGATTATGCAGGATGGCCCATTTAGATAAGCACCCTGTTTCCCCAGATGTCCGTGGGAAAACCAGTAGGCAGGATTCGAGCGCAGCAGCACTCCCCTCCTGTGGTTTTCAGCAACTGCTGTCCAGAAACATCGCTGCTTCAAGCTGTGGAGGCAGGGCAAAGCCATCATGGCTAGTAGCCGTCGATGAATCCTCTCCTCCACCAATGACTTTTCTCCTTAAAAGCCTCCTTAAAAGCTTCGCCAGCTCTTCGTCTGTAAAATAAGGCTGCTGTTAAAAGCCACGCGCCCAGCCAAGGCTGGATTTCTCCCCGCCCCAATCAAGTGGCGATGCTAATTGCCATCTCCCCACCCACCCCAATCAGCCGATGTAAAACATCGATTCGATGCTCCAAAATTAGCAGGCCATGATGTTTATATCTCCATACCGTAAAAAGTATGTGATTCATAAGCACCAAGCTGTTTTTTTAAGGCACAGGAGGAGCCCAAGCTAGGTTTAAACGACAACACTCGCAGCTATGAGCAGGCCATAGCTCAGTGGTAGAGCACATGCTTTGAACTGGGGAGGGGGAGATATCTGCCCAAGACCCTGGAGAGCTGCTGCCAGTCAGAGTCAATGATATTGGGGCTGGTGAACTGACCCCTGTTTCCTGAGATTGGTGTAAGTGGCACAGGAAGCAAAATTTTAAGCTAGCAGTTCTCAAACTTTTTGTGTGTGCAAACCGCTTGACAATTGCTGGGGGTCTTGCTTTTCCTTTGGCATCTGTATCTTCATCGAAACCAGTGCTGTATTATGAGTGATATTCACAGGCCTTAGGCCAGGCTCCTGGAAAGGACTCCTTTATAATGTAAAGTTGGGGGTGGAAGGATAGTTATATTGACTGGAGATTGATTGATTGAGGATGGCAACATGGCCTTTTCTGTGGTGGCTCCCTGCTTGTCTCCCCTGGCAGGCTCTCCTGGTGCCTTCCTTGCATATCTTGATGTGCCAGGCAAAAACATTCCTCTTCTCCCAGGCCTTTGGCTAATTAAGCAATCTATAGTAATAATAATAATAATAATAATAATAATAATAATAATAATTTATTTATACCCCGCCCATCTGGCTGAGTTTCCCAGCCACTCTGGGCAGCTCCCGATCAAGTGTTAAAAACAGTACAGCATTAAATATTTAAAACTTCCCTGAACAGGGCTGTCTTAAGATGTCTTCTGAATGTCAGGTAGTTATTTATCTCTGACATCTGATGGGAAGGTGTTCCAAAGAGCAGACGCCTTTAAATAGCCTCTAAATCATTGGTTGTTGTTTTTTTGTTACTATGGAATGTATTTTTATCTTTTTATATTGTAAACCATCCTGCCATCCTTGGATGAAGGGAAGTATAAATTTAATAAATTTAATAAATAATAATAATGAAAATTGCTGGCCTGTGTTCAGGAGGGCATTGCTAGCCAGTTGGATATAATCCATCCCTGGTGAAAACAACCTGGTTCTCCATCTTCACACAAAAAAAATTAGCAGCAGGGCCAAGTTACAAGAAAGAAGATTCCAGCTAAGCACCAGGGCTGGGTCGAAGAAGCGTTTCAGTTTAAAGCGTTGTAAAATGAAACAGGGAAAACAGGTAGAGAAAAACCAGGTCTCCACATCGCCCTCTGGTGGCACATACAACGTGTATAAATCGCTTTTTCTTCACCACTCTAGCTGAGTCCCAGGAAGAACTTTCTGATGGCAAGAGCTGTTTGACAGTGGAACAGTCCCCCCACGAGAGGTTGTGGACTCTCCATCCTTGGTGGGTTTTAAGAAGAGATTGGATCTGCCATGGATGCTTTAGCTGAGATTCCTGCATTTCAGGGGGTTGGACTAGATGATCCTTAGGTGACCCTTCCAACTCTATGATTCTTTCACAGTTCTGCAAGCTTTCCGTGGACCACTGGAATGGAGCGAACGAGCCACGGCTTGAGAACTTCTGCATAAGCTATAAATGTTCCAGGCATATATATATTTTTTGGACTGCGTTGTCTGCTGTCAAGTGGTGTGTGGGCAAGTGCTTAATTTCTAAAAAAGAGAGATGCCGGCGTTCAGGCCTATAAGGAAGCTCTGCCATCTGCCTTGGAAGCTTTGTACTTCCAGACAAGCAGGGATGCAAAGTATTTCCTTGCTTGGTGATGAAGGAAAGGCAAGCTGCACGTGCCCATAGGTAATCTTAAACACTAACAGGGTACATCTGAAACTGGCTCTGGAATTGGCACTGGACACCAGGGGGAGGGCTATAGCTCAGTGCCAGAACATCTCTTTTGCATGCAGAATGTCCCAGTGCCATTTCCTGCCATCTCCAGTTACGGCTGTGAATGTACCGAGTCTGGAATCCTGGAAAGACTTTGCCAGTTGGCATAGACCATGGGACGGACGTGGGTGGCGCTGTGGGTTAAACCACAGAGCCTAGGACTTGCCAATCAGAAGGTTAGCAGTTCGAATCCCCACAACGGGGTGAGCTCCCATTGCTCGGTCCCTGCTCTTGCCAACCTAGCAGTTCAAAACCACATCAAAGTGCAAGTAGATAAATAGGTACTGCTCCAGCGGGAAGGTAAACGGCGTTTCCGTGCGCTGCTCTGGTTTGCCGGAAGCGGCTTAGTCATGACCCAGAAGCTGTACACCGGCTCTCTTGGCCAATAAAGCGAGATGAGCATCGCAACCCCAGAGTCGGTCACAACTGTACCTAATGGTCAGGGGTACCTTTATCTTTACCTTTATAGACCACGGGTAGGCAAACTAAGCCCCGGGGGCCGGATCCAGCCCAATCGCCTTCTAAATCCAGCCCGCGGACGATCCAGGAATCAGCGTGTTTTTATACATGAGTAGAATGTGTCCTTTTATTTAAAATGCATCTCTGGGTTATTTGGGGGGGGGGCTGCCTGGTGTTTTCACATGAGTAGAATGTGTGCTTTTATTTAAAATGCATCTCTGGGTTATTTGTGTGGCATAGGAATTCATTCATTTTTTTAAAAAAAAATATAGTCCAGCCCCCCACAAGGTGTGAGCGACAGTGGACTGGCCCCCTGCTGAAAAAGTTTGCTGACCCCTGGCATAGACAATACCAGGCACAATGGAGTAATGGTCAGACAGTGGTATTTTTCTAGGTGCCGGAACTCACAATTAACACCTCCCTCGTTGTCTTAGAATGGCAATGGCACTCACCTGAGAGGTGCTGGAACAGCTGAAAAAAAGTCTTGGGTCAGACACCATGTAAGGTAGCTTTCTATGTTACTATCATAGGCATAGGGGGAGCGGGTGGCGCTTGCTGATCAGTTGGAGATCAGCGGTTCGAATCCACTCGACATGGTGAGCTCCCATTGCTCTGTTCCAGCTCCTGCCAACCTAGCAGTTCGAAAGCACACCAGTGCAAGCAGATAAATAGGTACCACTGCAGTGGGAAGGTAAATGGCGTTTCTGTGCGCTCTGGTTTCCGTCAAGGTGCCTTGTTGCTCCAGAAGCGGTTTAGTCCTGCCGGCCGCATGACCCAGAAAGCTGTTTATGGACAAACACCAGCTCCCTCGGCCTGAAAGCGAGATGAGCACCGCAACCCCATAGTCGCCTTAGACTGGACTTAACTGTCCAGGGGTCCTTTACCTTTTTGACCCATCATAGGCGAACCAGTTCTTGGGGATTTGTTCAGCCTTTCACCTTTTAAGTCTTAACAGATGGCAAATTTGAAATGTGATCTGCTCTTTATTTATCATGCATTTATTTATTTGCAGATTTATACACCGCATCACAACGCAAAGTAACCAAAGTGGCACACAACAGAATAAGATAAAAAACAACAACAAACAAAATAAATAAATATAAACTCGGTGCAATTAAAAACAAGTGTGCAATTATTATTCCATGAAATGACTGGGGCAGACTTCAGGGAAAGCCTTCTTAAACATTAAAAATGTATTCAGTGCTTGCCTAAATGACAACATGGTATACATGCTTGTCAGATTTCTGACCACACTACACTATACGGGTTCTTTTGCGTAGAGGTGGTAAGCTGATGCTATCGTGAGTTGTAGGGTTTCTGTAGACACAGAATCAGAATTGTAGAATTGGAAGGAACCCTAAGGATCATCTAGTCCAACCCCCTGAAATGCTAGAAGCACAGCTACCATGCCCCTGACATGTGGTCATCCAGCCTCTGGTTAAAAACCTCCAGTGAAGGAGAATTCATCACTTCCTGAGTCCATTCCACTCTCAAACGTGCTCTGGTTAGAGTTGCCACCTCTCTCTCCCTCTCCTTTTGCCATATTTCCCCCATTCCTGATCTTTTCTCCTGGTCAGCGTCTTGGCCAGGAGTTCATATACCGTGTGTGAAAGCATGTTCTCCTTCATGGAGAGCACGTGTTGTGGTGGGGGCCGCCAGGACACTCCAAAGTTGTGGGGCGGGCTAATTGATCGTTGGCCACTGATGTGATTGGGCTTCCCTTGTTGTTGGGAAGAAGTTAATGTTGCCATTTGTTGATTGACAGCCAGAAATGCTAAAACTCCTTGCACGAGGCTAGGGCTTCCTCTTTTCGCGCATGCATCGGATTGCCCGTCCTCCCCCCCCCTATATTTAGGGTTGTTCGCTTTGACCTTGCTATGCCTGTCATGGGGTCGTCTGCTCTTGGGGCAGGGGCCCTGTAGGAATTTTGTCCATCTGGCTGATTGGCTGGGGCCATTTGTTTTTTGCCTACTGCATAGCAAATCGTCACAACTTGTAAGGTTGCGGTTAGGCATTGGTTTATGGTTTGGTTGGTTGAGGGGCATGGATTGGCTGTGCCTGCCCCTCTAATGCTCCTGCTGCTGCAAGGGATTCCGTTAAAGGAATCAGGGGCTAACTATTGCTTGTCCCCCTTTCAAGGGGGCTCGGCCATTGCAAGAGCTCCTGGCTGCATTTGGGAAGGGCTGAGGGCAGGTTCCCTGCTCTGTCGCTAGCCCCAAGTGTATTCCCCTTTTCTGACTTTTGCAGGTGTGCGGAATGTCAGTCTGTCCCCGGGCGGGGTCAGATAGTCGCAACCAATGCCTAAGCAACCACTCACAAATTTGTATTTTAATAAAGTTGTGGCCAAAATTATGCCAAAACCTTAAACAAATTTTTTTGTGTGGTGTGTGAGTTATTGGGGTGGCCCTGGGGACCTTGACATGCAAAGGGGTTAGGTTCAGGTGGGGAGGTGGGATCAGCTAAGAAGCAGGTGTAGTGGGCTTGAGAATGAGGAGAGGGCATGATAGCATTGAAGCTGTTACTATTGACTAGATTCCAGTCCATCACTGGACACTTTCAAAATTGTGTGGGATGTCCACGTAGGAGATAGCTTGGGAAAGGATGGAAATGTTGAAGAGGAAAATATTTGTTTGCAATAAAACATTAATAAAACAATAACAACAACAACAAAAATGATGATTTTGCAAGAACTTTCAGTTAGGGCTAAGTTTCTGATGGCCTGAGTCGAGCATTAACTGGAAATTAGTTTTAATATCTGTTTTATAATTTATAGTAAGTGTGCTTTTTAAATAAAATTCTCCACCAAGCCATGGTCACCATTCTCCCACATAAAATAAATGAAGAAAGCAGTACAAAAACAGCACCTCTTATTTGTTTCCAGTATGTAATAAAGGCCAATTGCTTTGCCAGCACAATAATAAACCACAACACTCAGTATTGTTCTGCTTCTGAGGTCAGAAAGGGACAGAATATGGTCACCTGGTCTGTGAATCCGAGATGTTATATCTGGGTAGCTAATGTTGGGCTGTGTGTATTTCTGATCATGCCATAACTCCCCATGCAGCAACCAGGGAGAATCGCCTCCCCTCAAAAGAGGTTGTCCATTGTGTCTCTGTGTGAGTTGCTGCTGTGTTCTAATTCTGCCTCGGGTAGCAAAATGGAATGTGCTGCCCTTGTGTGTTGGGCACGCCCATTTGCTACAACTTGCTGGAGAACAATTTCACAGCGCATTTCAGATGCAGCAGGCCTTATAAGAAGACCTACTGTTTTGTTGATTTTGTCTTAACTTGGTTGAAAGTGAGATGAAGAAGAGATTGAGATCTTTAGTCTCTGTCTTACTAATGGCTGCAAAAAATCGTTTGGGTAAGAAAATGGAAAGACCAGAATGTACCAACTGTTTGGGAATGGCTAATGAATTGTGTCGGAAGTGGCAGCGCAGGATAAATTGATAGGTGCTATTGGGGAAAAAGGAGGTGTAAAATGGAATATTATGTATGCAGAGAGATGGAATTGTTTTGTGCATTACTGGAATGAGCTATACGGTAAGATATTTGTTTATGCAGTTTATCCCATTTTCTGTTTATAAATGTATCTCTAGACTTTGTTTAAATAAAATATTTTTTTAAAAAAGTAGAACCAACACAGTCTCAGCCAGCAAGCTTACAGTCTAACAAACCTGATATGAATGGGAAAATGGATGTGAGCAGATGAGATGGTCCTAAGAGAGATACGGTAGTTCTGGAAGTTAGGGTCTTCTTTTTTCTTCTTCTTTAGTGATCACTCATAACCATGTAAGATTGTCTTCCATGAACACGATTTTAACAGTGAGTCTGTGAGTGACTGTGGAGGCCAATTCTGGATCCACACATCCTTCCACATTGGGAACATAGGTTTCTGGGTGGGAGTTGATCACAGTGAGAGTTTGCCAAATTTGCCTTCCTCTTAGCACGTTTCTCCCTTTCGTCCTGAGTTTGAGCATCTTCAAAGCCCATGACACCTTTGGTAAAGGCTGTTCTCCAATTGAAACGCTCTCAGGCCAGTGTTTCCCAGTTGTCGGAGTTTATACTCCTTTTTTTTTTTTAGATTTGCCTTGAAAGAGTCTTTAAACCTCTTTTCCATTTTTAAGTTCAAAATAGAGTAGTTGCTTTGGAAGACAACAATCGGGCACCCACACAACATGACCAGTCCAACGAAGTTGATGTTGAAGAATCATTGCTTTGACACTGTTTAGGGTCCTAGTGGCAGCTAGCCCCCAATCGGTCAATGAGTTGGTCAGCCTAGCATACCCCACGCATGGAGACTGTTGCTTTCTGAAAGTGACCTGATACATGGCATGATCAACACAGGTCTGCTGTTGAAAATGGCAGTCACCTGACGATCACGTCCAAAGGCACATGGGGCCACCATCTTCCTGAAGCTATTCAGGTCTCCGTCCAGTCAGTTGTCTGTATGGGAGACTTCCTGGAAACCACATTCATGCATACTTGGATACATCTATGAAGTCATGGAGATAGAGGCTAGAGAATAGTTGTTCTCCTTCACTCATGACACTTGATCTGATGGGCATCCAATGAAGTGGAATCTTGGAAGATTTAGGACAGATAGAAGGACTCTCCCAAAAAGACCAGAAGCGTTTCTTTTGGGGATAACCGGGACAGATATATCAAAAAACCAAAGGAATTTATTCTTGTATGCGACAACCGCAGCAAGAATATTACATGTTCAAAAATGGCGAGATGAGGCAGTACATACTGGAAAAGATGGGCCATTGAAACTGATGGGATATGCTGAATTAGCAAGAGGAGGAGAGCAAGATGAGACAGTTTTCAGGGAGGATTGGAATATTTTTGCAGACTATTTAAAAATATGTATTGTAAACATGTTAAAACACAAGCAGGTTTGGAATAAGGACAGCACTAAAATGTATACCTGAGAACACTGTAGAAGAGAAGTTTAGAACAGGCATAGGCAAACTCAGCCCACCACATGTTTTGAGACTACGATTCCCATCATCCCTGACCACTGGTCCTGTTAGCTTGGGATGATGGGAGTTGTAGAACTGATTTTACAGTGAATTGATTTTAGAATGCTGTATTATTTTACTGTTGTTTGCCGCTCTGAGCCCAGCTTCGGCTGGGAAGAGCGGGATATAAATAAAAATTTATTATTATTATTATTATTATTATTATTATTAGTCCCAAAACATCTGGAGGGCCGAGTTTGCCTATGCCTGGTTTAGAATAATCATACAGTGGTACCTTGGTTTTCTAACAGAATGTGTTCTGGAAGTCTGTTTGACTCCTGGAAACATTCAAAAACCAAAGTGTGGCTTCCGATTGGGTGCAGGATGTTCCTGCAGCCAATCGGAAGGTGCAGAAGGCACACCGGACGTTCAGCTTCCGAAAATTGCTTGAAAACCGAAACATTCACTTCTGGGTTTCAATCGTTTGGGAGCCGATTTGTTCGGGAGCCAAGGCGTTTGGCTTCCAAGGTACGACTGTAATATGTAGCAGTATTAGAAAACTTGAGGAAACCATGGAAGGGTGGAGGGGAAGATGAATACTTATGGAATGCTAATTGGAAAATGTTGTACAAATTGTTTTCTTTTCTTTTAGGAAACTAATAATAATAATAATAATAATAATAATATTTTTTAAAAGAAAGTACCGTATTTTTCACTCTATAAGACACACCAGACTACAAGACGCACCTAGTTTTTGGAGGAGGAAAACAAGAAAAAAAATATTCTGAATCTCAGAAGCCAGAACAGCAAGAGGGATCATTGCGCAGTGAAAGCAGCAATCCCTCTTGCTGTTCTGGCTTCTGGGATAGCTGCACAGCCTGCATTCGCTCCATAAGACGCACACACATTTCCCCTTACTCTTTAGGAGGGAAAAAGTGAGTCTTATAGAGCAAAAAATACGGTACTTCACAATGCTCTCATAAGAGTTAATGATGGGCCCCCTTTTGGATGGCTTTAAAGGAGAATTTTTGAAGGAGAGGGCAATTGATGGCTACCAGTTACTGGAAGCCACCAGAGGGGAGAGGGCTCTAATCCTGATTTCAGGTTCCCCACAGACATCTGGTTGGCCACTGTAAGAACAGCCACTGGTTTGATCCACCAGGCTCACCTTCTTATGTTCTTATGGTGGAGGAAAGTGGAGATAGAAATGTAATAAGAGCAGCTCTTCTCTTTCCATAGCCTGGTGAAGCACAACTTTGTACAAATACCTGGTCTCCTGTCCTCAGCAGCCGATGATATGAAGCAGGAGCAGTGAAATGTGTTGCCATGAGGACATTGGAACATCTGGGACATTGCTCTATCTGAGCACTTGACCCAACGCCAGAGGGTAATTAAGGAAGTGACACAACAACACCACTTCAATGTTACATGGTTTCCCCTTCATAAGCTTTAATAGCCTGAATAGTTCGTTTTACGAACACCTCCCCAATGCATTTTTCACTGTGGTGCAGTTATTTGGTCAGTGAATTATTTTCTATCTTTTTTTATTCAACACCCAGACTTGAGAGCTCCTGGCCATGGAAAAAACTGCCTAACAGTGTCTTCCTATCTAGATCTACTCAGAAGTAAGTCCTACTAAATTCTATGGGACATGCTCCCAGTGCACTGTGGTTAGGACTGCAGCCTAAGTCAGTAGTGGACATGATGCCAATTGTGTGAAGGCAATTGAAGGTAAAGGGACCCCTGACCATTAGGTCCTGTCCAGAGCTGTTCGACAGTGGAATTTGCTGCCAAGGAGTGTGGTGGAGTCTCCTTCTTTGGAACTCTTTAAGCAGAGGCTTGACAACCATATGTCAGGAGTGCTCTGATGGTGTTTCCTGCTTGGCAGGGGGTTGGACTCGATGGCCCTTCTGGTCTCTTCCAACTCTATGATTCTATGATTCTATGACCGACTCTGGGGTTGTGGCGCTCATCTCGCTTTATTGGCCAAGGGAGCCGGCGTACAGCTTCCGGGTCATGTGGCTAGCATGACTAAGCTGCTTCTGGCAAACCAGAGCAGTGCATGGAAATGCCGTTTACCTTCCCGCTGGAGCGGTACCTATTTATCTACTTGAACTTTGACGTGCTTTCAAACTGCTAGGTTGGCAGTAGCAGGGACCAAGGAATGGGAGCTCACCCCATTGCGGGGATTCAAACTGCCGGCCTTCTGATCGGCAAGTCCTAGGCTCTGTGATTTATCTGACAGCACCACCCATGTCCCGTGAAGGCAATTAATGTACACTTAATTTTTTTTAATGTAAATAGCAGTCAGGGGAGGGGCATTCAGTATTGTAAGTGAGCCAGAACTGGTCTGTGACCATAATAATAAAATTCATTCATTCATTGCAGGGGTCGGGGCTGCATACACATCAAGATTTCTGGAAGTTGTAGTTTGTTAAGGGTGCTGGAAATTGTGGCTTTGTGTGTGTGTGTGTGTGTGTGGGGTAAACTACAGTTTCCAGGATTCCTTGGTGAAAGTAATGGGCTTTAATTGTGTGGTGTGTTCACCGCCAGGAGAAAGATTTTAATTGTTTTCCCTCCTGCCGCAATTGTGACAAACACTCCCTGCCCCACCCCAAACTGCTATTTGCCTTAGGAGAGGAACCTTCATTTGTGGCAATGGAGGTTTCTCTTACAGTGCAAATAGCTTTGATGGGGAGGCAGTGGCGTAGCGTGGGGGGATCAGGGGGGCCGGCCGCACCGAGTGCAACATCTGGGGGTTAGGGGGAGCAAATCCACGGGTTAGGGGGCGCAAATCCATGGGTTAGGGGGCGCAAATTACTTGCCTTGCCCCGGGTGCTGACAACCCACGCTACACCACTGTGGGGAGCTCACTGGGACCACTGAGGAAGGGGTTAAACTCTTCCTTCCCAGGGTCCCAGTCCTGCTAATGCTTTCCCTTACACTATGATGATTCGTGGCATTCATGTAAGAAACTTCTTGTCTGGTTGGGCCTGGAATAAGCCAGGATTCTCATATATCTGTGTGCAATGAGCATTGACTCCCAAATGGAGGACTTTGATTCTCCCATGAGTTAGAGAACTCTCACACGTCTGACGATTCTGTGTGCTGCTGCATAATAGATGTTCCCGGGACAGGGGGAGCAACTGGGCTGTGTCGTTCCTAGGCCTTTAATCCAGCCACAAGTTGCATATACTCCTGTTGCTTAAAGCCCCAGAGGAGAAGTCAGCAGTATTGAGTTAAGGGTTCTTAGGAAAGCAAAACAAAATAAGAGCTTCGCCGGTGCAATAGAGAAAGGGCAATTAGAGGTTTTCTCTGCTGCGGCTGGATTGACTTTGGCAATGTAGATCTCCCTTGCCTCTCAGATCTTGCAATGGATCAATTGCATCCAATTCGAAAGAAAAGCCATTTCAAGCTGTATAATTTCATATCGACCTCTAGCCGGTGCTGAAGAGGTGCTGTTAGTATCTACCAAGTAGACGGCACGTTGCAGTGCGGGACCAGCAGCAGGGGGGAAGGGAGGGAAGGAGAGGCTCCCCTCTGCCCACAACCTGATGGTTTGTTCCACATTCTTCCAAAATTGGGGGTGGGGGTGGGTTTAGCAGGAGCCACTTACCTCCTCTCTGGCCCCTCCTTGGTGCAACCTTCACTAATCTATTGTAGGGTTTTGCTTTATGCTCAAGAGATGAATGCAACAGGTCACACAACATCCTTTTGACCAGCACACCATTGCCGTTGATGACTTGCTACCTGCTTTGCACCATCAGGTCCCAGGGTGTGATAACAAAAATAATAAAATTCAATGTTAAAAACAGTTAAAACAAATTGCAGGCACAGGTAGGGCTGGCCCACCTATGAGGCTAGGTGAGGCAGGGTCTCCAGGGGCAGCAGCAGATGATGATGATGATGATGATGATGATGATAATAATACCCCACCCATCGGGCTGGGTTTCCCCAGCCACTCTGGGTGGCTTCCAACAAAATATTAAAATACTGTGGTCTGTTAAACCAGAGGGCCTTCTCGGTAGTGGCACCCGCCCTGTGGAACGCCCTCCCAACAGATGTCAAAGAGAAAAATAACTACCAAACTTTTAGAAGACATCTGAAGGCAGCCCTGTTTAGGGAAGCTTTTAATTTTTAATAGGTTATTGTATTTTAGTGTTTTGTTGGAAGCCGCCCAGAGTGGCTGGGGGGACCCAGCCAGATGGGTGGGGTATAAATAAATAAAAATTATTATTATTATTCCATGCCTGCAGTGTGTGTGTGTGCCTGTTCTGTGCTTGACCTGCCTCGTTGACAGCTCCTTGATGCTGACATCTAGAGGGCAGGCGGATACCACTTGGTAGAAACATTACGCCTACGGGCCGGGGGTTCCTTACTGCTGGTGCAGAACAATTTCACAGATGCCACCGTTTTCATTCACGAGCTCATGATTAGAAAAGCATCTGCGACGGGCTCTCTGGGAAGGATTGGCAGCAGCAGATGGATCTTCCTTTAGTCCTCCACACTTGTTGGATTAAAAAACTACCTCACCTCTGGAGAGGAAGCGATTGGCTTGCTTGATGGCGCACTGAGAATGGAGTTATCAAGTTCAGCGTGGATAATGATGCGTGCGCTCGTAAAAATGATTCTGATACCTGTCAGAACTGACAGCTGTGCACGTTTGCCCCCCCCCCCCGCAGACAGATGCCATTCCGCCCGGTGTTGGAAGTTGATTTCCATTGGGCAGAGGGGACGAGGAGAGCAAATGAGATGCTGTAATTCAAGTCTTCTTATTTCCAACCTGCTTTGTGCCCCCGCACCCTGCCTGGCTCTCTCCCAGACAGAAATCTAACTTTAAAGCTTCACTTGCTTCAGGGCAACCTCCCAGCCATTTTCAGTTTCATCTGCCTCCACAGACTGGTTGCAGACCCATATGGAGATGCGCTGTTGCATTGCTTCGGCTCCTGACGCACCAGGCTTAATGCAACTGCCTATGGATAGGCTGGTGGAAAGGACATTATTGCTAATTAGAGCTGAGCTGAAAATACTCAAGTGGGGGGTTTTTTGCCAGCATTTTCAATTCTGCCCAAAAAAGAAAAGGAAAGGAAAAGCTATGGATTTTTTTTTTTTGCTTTTTTGTTTCTGGGTTTTTTCTTTGCTTGTTTGTGGCACTCCTGGCAAAAGTGTTTCATTTATTCATTGACATTCCTCTTGCTTCTAATTACCTGTGGTTATCCTCAGTGATGTCATCATATTGCCAAACTTGATTGGCTACATAGCATTGTGACACCGTGTGGTTCTCTGGGTTATCTGTGATTGCATGGGAACGTCATGTGTCTAATCCAAGTAGCAGGAGAAAACACCCACTAAGGAAACCAAAGGGAACTGAAAGAAAAAGCTATCCTTCAGGGCGGTCAATTTTTGCTTTTGTTTCGTTTTGGGGTTTTTGTTTGCATGTTTTTGGCACTCCTTGCAAAAGTGTTTCGCTTATTCGTTGACATTCCTCTTATTTCCAATTGCCTGTGCTTGTCCTCAGTGATGTCATCATATACTGTTAAACTTGATTGGCTACATAGCGTTGTGACATCATCCGGTTCTCTGGGTCATCCCTGATTGCATGGGAATTCCCATGTGTCTGTCGGGAATCAAGCCTTTATCAGGAGAAACTGGCAACTCTCCCAGGCACCCGGCTTGATCTCCTGTTGACCTCCCTGTCTGCTTTCCCGGCAAGATCCAGGCAGAGGTCGCGATAGGCGATCCTTCTCAGCGTGAGAAGAACACCCCCCTCTTTCCTGCCCCCCCCCCCGGCAGGGGAAAGAGATAGACAGAAACATATTTACATGCCTTTATTTTTGTCTTTGTAGCGTTACAGAAAACATGACTGCTCTCTTCATACTCCTGCAGTCGAGAGAGAACGAACACTTGCTGTACTTCCTGTACAGCTCATATTACACTCTGAGCTAATTCCGGTGCTTCGCACTGTGAATAGACTGTCCCTCTGTTTCCCACGGACAGTCCCAACATTCCCATTATGTTTTGCTTTCAAGCTACCAGCAGCTCGCGGCTGCATTGCTTCAATATCGTAACAGTGTCTAATAGAAGAAAAAGAGTTTGGATTTGATATCACTACCCGAAGGAGTCTCAAAGCGGCTAACATTCTCCTTTCCCTTCCTCCACCACAACAAACACTCTGTGAGGTGAGTGGGGCTGAGAGACTTCAGAGAAGTGTGACTAGCCCAAGGTCACCCAGCAGCTGCATGTGGAGGAGCGGGGAAGCAAACCCGGTTCCCCAGATTACAAGACTACAGCTCTTAACCACTACACCACACTGGCTCTCAGAAGAAGCAGGAGAAAGTACCCGCTAAGGAAACCAAAGGGAATTGAAGCACATGCCTAGTGAACATTGAAATTGGCGAATAGTATTGTCGATGCTAGGGATGCGGGTGGCACTGTGGGTGAAACCACAGAGCCTAGGACTTGCCAATCAGAAGGTCGGCGGTTCAAAACCCCATGATGGGGTGAGCTCCCGTTGTTCAGTCCCAGCTCCTGCCAACCTAACAGTTCGAAAGCATGTCAAAGTGCAAGTAGATAAATAGGTACCGCTCTGGCAGGAAGGTAAACAGCATTTCCGTGCGCTGCTCTGGTACGCCAGAAGCGGCTTGGTCATGCTGGCCACATGTCCTGGAAGCTGTACACCAGCTCCCTCGGCCAATAAAGCGAGATGAGTGCCACAACCCCAGAGTCGGTCACGACTGGACCTAATGGTCAGGGGTCCCTTTACCTTTACCTTTTATTGTCTATGCTGACTGGAGTAGCTCTCTGAGGTTTTGAGGGGGGAGTGTCTCTGAGCGCTACCCGGGGATCCTGGGGTTTGAATCAGGGTCCTTCTGCCTGCAGCTACATCCCTTCCTCCTCTCTCTTCACAACTATTTCTGGAAAGAGAAATAGCTGGGTAACATTCTGCTAGCTGGGTGACGGTCTGACTCAATTATGTTCTCTCCACTTCTATAATTTTTATGTCAAGTGCCGGTTGGTAGTGCTAAGTTTTAAAAGTTTTAAAGGTTGCACTATTTTAAACGTAGCACTGTTTTTATCTTTTGTTTTGCTCGTGAGCTGCTTTGGATGGGTGTTTGCCCAGATTAAAAAACAAAAAGCAGCCTTGATATATTTCAAAGGAATAAAAGTAACAAAATAAGTTAAGCACTAACGGGGGTTGCAGCAGCATTCGGGGCAGATCACAGTTGGTACACCGAGGAGATTTTAACTGCCATGACTCTTGCTTCAAGCAGCAGTTAGGGCTGGGGCGTGCTATCCTTTTCGGGCCTGTGGACACATTTGTAAAATGGAATGTTAGAGCTTGTCTAGTCCATTGTTGTTGTTGTTTAGTCGTTTAGTCGTGTCTGACTCTTCGTGACCCCATGGACCAGAGCACGCCAGGCACTTCTGTCCTCCACTGCCTCCCGCAGTTTGATCAAACTCATGCTGGTAGCTTCAAGAACACCATCCAACCATCTCATTCTCTGTCGTCCCCTTCTCCTGGTGCCCTCCAACTTTCCCAACATCAGGGTCTTTTCCAGTGAGTCTTCTCTTCTCATGAGGTGGCCAAAGTATTGGAGCCTCAGTTTCACGATCTGTCCTTCCAGTGAGCGCTCAGGGCTGATTTCCTTCAGAATGGAGAGGTTTGATCTTCTTGCAGTCCATGGGACTCTCAAGAGTCTCCTCCAGCACCATAAGTCAAAAGCATCAATTCTTCCGCGATCAGCCTTCTTTATGGGCCAGCTCTCACTTCCATACATCACTACTGGGAAAACCATAGCTTTTACTATACGGACCTTTGTTGGCAAGGTGATGTCTCTACTTTTTAAGATGCTGTCTAGGTTTGTCATTGCTTTTCTCCCAAGAAGCAGGCGTCTTTTAATTTCGTGGCTGCTGTAACCATCTGCAGTGATCATGGAGCCCAATAAAGTAAAACCTCTCACTGCCTCCATTATCCCATCCCAAACAGAACTCAAGGACCAGAGCACTTGGCCGTACTATGGCTTCCAACAGAAGTAGATCATAAAGTTCAACAAAAAAGTAGAAGACCCAGTGGATCAGTTCATTCTCTAATCAGTTTATGCATAAGGTCCATATATGTGAAAGTGTCAATTCCACCTGTCTGTTCATAGAGTCCAACAATCCACATGAAAGGTCGTTGCAGTTCCACAGAATCCTTTCACAGAGTCTAAGGCAAGGATTTCCGGAATATTAGCCTTGTTTCGCCGCCCTAGGCTTCATCAGTAGTACAAACACTAGGTAATGCAAATAAATTGTTGTTTGTTGTCTAGTCATTTAGTCGTGTCCAACTCTTCGTGACCCCATGGACCAGAGCACGCCAGGCACTTATATGCCTGTTTTCTTTGTCCATTGAGTTTTCTTGGCAGGGATACTGGAGTGGCTTGCCAGTTCCTGCTCCAGGTGGATCACATTTGGTCAAAACTCTCCACTATGACCTGTCCATCTTGGGTGGCCCTGCACGGCATAGCTCGTGGCTTCTCTGAGTTATTCAAGCCCCTTCGCCACAGCAAGGCAGTGACCCATAAAGGGGAATGCAAATAAATACAATATTGTAATCTCTCACATTTTTACAGCAAAAATAATATAAAACCATCAACAACCATACATACCATATATGATACCACAGGACAGTGGATCTTATAGCATAGTAGTAGCTGCTGTAAGCAGTAACTTTTACAGAGTAGAGTTATACGGACAAGCACAATATTGATTCGAGTGTTGCTCCCTCCAATTGTGGAGGCAGAGTGTTGCCATCATGGCCAGTAGCCATCAATAACCCTCTCCGTGAATTTCTCAGAATCATCTAATTGTAGAGTTGGAAGGGGCCATGAGGATTGTTCAGTCCAATCCCCTGCAAAGCGGGAATCTTTTGCCTAACGTGAGTCTCAAACCCGAGATTAAGAGTCTCATGCTTTACCCAGCGACGGAGCATATGCCCGCGCTGCCCAGGATGGGCACGCTCCCGAGGGGTGTGTGGCATGGAGGGTGCCCTCTCATGTGCGGGATAGCCGCTCGGGTGCCTGGAGCAGCACCTGCGCCCTCCAGCCAGGGGCGGAGTGAGCTGCCCATGGGGACAGAGCAAGCCGCTCACAGCGGCGGAGCAACCTGCCCATGGCGGACATTCGGGGCACCGCCTGCCCGCGACTCCCAAACCTCCCCCAGGTATCAAAATGAAGGGGGAAGGGAGGAATGCCACCGGCAAAGCGGCGCAGCTCCTCCTCTTACCCCAATGCCTCAGGGTAGGCTAGGGAGTCGTAGGTGAGCGGCGTGCCGAATGTCACTCCCCCTCAGGGATGACACCCGGGGTGGTTTGCCCCACCATACCCCTCTTCCTCTGCCACTGGCTTTACCAAGTTAGCTATCCTACATGTGTCTACTCAGAAGTCTCATTGACCCAATGGAGCTTACTCCCAGGTAAAGTATTACAGCCTCAGTCTACAGATTAAACTCTGACTCTGTGAGAGCATGAGGATCACAGAAGCTCTTGGCTAGCCTAATAATAATAATAATAATAATAATAATAATACTACTACAGTGGTACCTTGGGTTACGTACGCTTCAGGTTACAGACACTTCAGGTTACAGACTCCGCAAACCCAGAAATAGTACCCCGGGTTAAGAACTTTGCTTCAGGATGAGAACAGAAATCGTGCAGCAGCAGCGGGAGGCCCCATTAGCTAAAGTGGTGCTTCAGGTTAAGAACAGTTTCAGGTTAAGAACGGACCTCCGGAACAAATTAAGTACTTAACCCGAAGTACCACTGTATTATTAATAATAAAGCAATAAAACATCAAACATTAAAAACTACCCTAAACAGGGCTGCCTTCAGATGTCTTCTAAAAGTCAGATCGTTGCTTATTTCCTTGACATCTGATGGGAGAGCATTCCACAAGGTGGGTGCCACTACCGAGAAGGACCTCTGCCTGGTTCCCTGTAGCTTCACTTCTCACAGTGAGGGAAGTGCCAGAAGGCCCTCGGAGCTGGACCTCAGTGTCCCGGCTGAACGATGGGGGTGGAGACGCTCCTTCATAATTGTGGATGGGGAAAATGTTCCCCATCAGACCACATTAATGGGATCCAGAATTCTGTCTAATCCTCTTTTAAAGCCAGGTAGGCTGGTGGCCATCACCGCCTCTTGCAAGAGTGAGTGTCATAGTTTAAGTAAGTGTTTTTGTGAAGAAGCACTTAATTTTATCTGTCTTGTATCTTCCAAGAATCAGCTTCATTGGTTTCCCATGAGTACAGTGGTACCTCAGGTTAAGTACTTAACCTGAAACTGTTCTTAACCTGAAGCACCACTTTAGCTAATGGGGCTTGCTGTTGCTGCTGCGCCACTGGAGCATGATTTCTGTTCTCATCCTGAAGCAAAGTTCTTAACCCGAGGTACTATTTCTGGGTTAGTGGAGTATGTAACCTAAATCATATGTAACCTGAAGCGTCTGTAACCCGAGGTACCACTGTGATAGCGTTGCAGAGAATCTGTCGTGGGCACACACACAAACACACTCTCCCACCAAGCACACATCACCTCTTACTGTATTGACTTTCTTCCTTCAAGTTAATTTCAGGGCAGGGAGAAGACCACGTGGGAGCCACAGGAGGTCTCTGTGTCTACAGGTGATGATTGAATCATGAGCTATAAGCACTAGGTGCAGCGGAAGGGGAAGGTGTCAAAGCAGCAGCAGCTAGGAGAGACAAACAGGATTTAAAAATACATTGTTTAAAAAAATTACATAGTGAAACGTTGAGGAGGACATAAAAGTAAAAGGGTAAAGGGACCCCTGACCATTAGGTCCAGTCGCAGATGACTCTGGGGTTGCGGCGCTCATCTCCCTTTATTGGCCGAGGGAGCCGGCGTACAGCTTCTAGTTCATGTGGCAAACATGACTAAGCTGCTTCTGGCAAACCAGAGCAGCACATGGAAATGCCGTTTACCTTCCCGCTGGAGTGGTACCTATTTATCTACTTGCACTTTGACATGCTTTCGAACTGCTAGGTTGGCAGGAGCAGGGACCGAGCAACGGGAGCTCACCCCGTCGTGGGGATTCGAACCACCAACCTTCTGATTGGCAAGTCCTAGGCTCTGTGGTGTAACCTACAGCACCACCCGTGTCCCAATGGGGAGGACATAAGTTGCATCAAATGCTGCATGAGCTGTATTCTTCTCATGCAGTCGGATTTCCCTTCTTTTCTCTCCATACTCTCTCAGAATCACCCCCAGAGACTCCCCCAACCCCCTGGAGCAATTTTTGAGGATGTTGGGGGAGGCCTTTAGGAGAGAGCCCAGGTGGGGAAGGTTCCATTGCTACCACAGAATGTCAACACCCAGTAGTTGTACAGTAGTACCTCTAGTTACAAACTTAATTTGTTCCGGAGGTCCGTTATTAACCTGAAACTGTTCTTAACTAGAGACTTGCTTTTGCTAATGGGGCCTCTTGCTGCCGCTGCGCCGCTGGCACTCAATTTCTGTTCTCATCCTGGGGCAAAGTTCTCAATTCGAGGTAACTCTTCCAGGTTAGCGGAGTTTGTAACCTGAAGCGTTTGTAACCTGAGGCGTTTGTAACTCGAGGTACCACCATACTCCTTTGAAATCACTGTTTTGGGGTTGAAAATCAAATCTGGAGATTGTTGGAGACTGTCAACGCCGTCACACACTAATTTCCAGATTTTGGGAGCCCTCCAATATCAATAAACCAAAAGGTCAGAAGTGACGCATCTTCAATTTACAGGCAGCGAGACAAAGAAAAATTGTTTTGAAAATAGCTTTGAACATGGTATTTTGAGGCAAATTCCAGCATCCTTTCTGGATCAAAGACCAGTTTGTCAGGCCATTAATACAATCCTATAGATCAGTGTGGGTCTGCAGACCTCAGGGAGGTCTGTGTAACCCACCCAGGGGGGGTCTGTGGCACCATTCAAATAACAAAAACTACCATGGAGATATCAAAAATATTCAAAAGTAGGGGGCCCCTGACTTGGCTTTTGAAAAAAAAGAGAGGTCCACACTATTTAGCTAATTGGGAGCCACTGCTATAGCTACCTACTCAGAAGAAAGCCCCATTGAGTTCAGTGGGACTTTCTCTCCAGGTAAATGTGTAGCAGAAATGCCATCTTCGTAAGGGGATTGAGGGGGCGTGTGCACAACATTGTACAACATCATGACGTCATGCACATAACAGCTCATGACGTCCTGACGGTCTGTGCACAGCATCAGGGGGTGGAACCAAATGCCTCCTGAATATTGAAGGGGGTTGGTCCCCTCAAAAATACTTTGGGGACCCTGAAACTTCCTCAGCCCCCATGGTGCTTGTTATGTACTGAGTTGAATAGGATCCAAAATGCAGCAGTCTGATTGGTCCTAGAACAATAGGGTTCAGAATGCAGCAGTCTGATTGGTCCTAGAACAATAGGACCCAGAATGCAGCAGTCTGATTGGTCCACATGAGCCACCCAATCCAACTCCAGGTGGAAGTGAATCCGCAACCTGATTGGCCTACAGGAGAATCCCGGAATTAGCCAATCACATGGGGCCCATTGTATAAATAATGTATATAAAGCAGACATTCTGGGGGAACTTCCATTCCTCCTCACCACTGTGAGCTGAATAAAGAGCATGAAATCCACTCTCGACTCCGAGTATATTTCAGCGCTCCTTGGTGTATAGGATTGCAGCCTTAAAGGATGTGAGGCAACCACCAAGAGTCCTGAAAATATCATTTCCTCTGCAGAATGGGAAGCTTGATGCTCCTCCGAACTGCAAGCTGGCTCCTTAATATTCCCAGTAGCATTGTTCACACACTTTATCACAAAAGGAGCTTTGAGTTCTTAGGGTTTAAGCCTGTCCTTGATCAGGTTGGCTTGGAATGTCTCCTCTCCCCACCCCATTGTTTGCCGGTGTCTGATTGGAATGCACAAAAGCCCCCAGTTGCTAAGATTAAGGCTTTGTTTCACAGTTCTTGGATTACTTACTAGGTAGGCCCCCATCTTTCGTTACTCTGCTCATTCATTTGCCAAATGGGGTAAAGGTGCTCTGAATTGGTTGGGCTTAAACTGGGATTAGGAACCACGTGCAACGTTCAAACAATGGGTGGCTTTATGAACCTTTTCTAAAGCCTACCTTCACAGCCGGTCAACTTTTTTTTTAAGTGTGATGATGCCAATAGGAATTCCTGGTCCTTTTACAGGTGCTATCAGACTGTTACTGCTTTCAGGTGAGATTCAATCACATATTTTCAAAGTTGGGTTGTGTGTTCAAAGTGAATCGGGGATTTTTTCCATAACGAACTTGCTTTCCCTAAAATGTAGCCTTTGTGGTAAGCATATCGCTGGGAGGACGCAATTGAAGGTGTAAGATAGCAATTTCTTGCCTAATCTCCCCACAAACACATTAGAATGGAGGCTCAATAAACAGATCACATGGAAGCAGCTTACTGGTTTAGGTTTCACCTTTTTGACACTCGCCTTATACTGCAAGTAAATCTACTAGTTTACTTTCCCCCCTCGCTTTTACTCTCTGTTTTATCGTTTCGATTCCATTGTTTCCATTGCATTTACTATCGCTGGCTGCCCCTGAACTACGTACGCATATCAAAGGGCAGAGTGGACATTTGTAAAATAAAACGATCAAATAAAATAAGATAATGTGAAATGAATAGGAAAAGGCTGGTACATTTTTCCACTTGTGAGCTTTGCTTGATTCGAAACTCCACATCAAAGCCCGGCTCCCCCCTCGGCTATTTCTTCTTGTCCCCACAGAAGGTGCTCAAATCCATAAACATGTTTTGTTTTCTAGGGAAACCAGCCTGGCAACTCCTGAATGCAGAATTCCACACCCACCCTTGACCCAAGTACATACCGAGCGTACATAACTGTCTGGTTTGTTGAGAATGTACTTGAATATTTATATAGATTCTTTGATGTTCTTCTCTTTTGAAGGCCTTCAGAATATCTTCCTTTGTCCCCCACCTGCAACACCTCTCACCACCACCTTGAGAACAAACTGTCATATTCTGACTGTGATGTGATGCCAGTGATGCCGAGTAGGAACCAAAGTGTTCCAAAAATGGTTGCACGGAGGGAAATTTAATAAGGAGGAACACTAAGGAAGGAACAGAAATCAACAGCAACACAGCCATTTTATCAGCGGCATCTTTCTTCATGTCACGGTGTGGGACTCGTCCTTTGGGTAGTGAGTGGAGGTTTCCCAGGCAAACGAAGTCTAAGAAATGTTCAGCTATCCATACTTATGTTGTGTTTGGAGCATGAAAAACCGGGAAAATCAAGTGTCCAATTAGAAAATGTTTTGGACTTTACGGTCCATCATGTATAATCGCTTTGCTTAGCTCCTGGAAGCAACTCCAAGAGAAGTACAGTGGTACCTCGGGTTAAGAACTTAATTCGTTCCAGAGGTCCGTTCTTAACCTGAAACTGTTCTTAACCTGAGGTACCACTTTAGTTAATGGGGCCTCCTGCTGCCACCGTGCTGCCGCCACAAAATTGCTGTTCTCATCCTGAAGCAAAGTTCTTAACCTGAGGTACTATTTCTGGGTTAGTAGAGTCTGTAACCTGAAGCGTCTATAACCTGAAGTGTCTGTAACCCGAGGTACCACTGACTTCCTTTCCCTTGGTGCCAGGCTTAATCCAAAGGAACCACTATCCTGCATATCCATACAAGGCTCAGGTTTGCATGTGTCACCTACCCTTGGTGTTATGGAAGGATGAAACCCGTAGCAGATACATGGGAGGCACGCTCACAACCCACAGTGTTCGCAACCCGCAGTGCCACGTCTGCGCACGCGCAGGTCGCGATTCAGTGCTTCTATGCATGTGCAAAGCGCGGCTTAGCACTTCTGCGCATGCACAAGCTCTGAAACCTGGAAGTAACCTGTTCTGGTACTTCTGGGTTCGGCGCGGCACGCAACCCGAAAATGCGTAACCTGAAGCATCTGTAACCCAAGGTACCACTGTACAGTATAGCGATTCTGAAGGAAAAAGAGCTTTGTAGCTCTCAGCACAACTGTAAGATCAGAATTTGGAAACAGACCACTTAACTAATGGGGGGTGGTATGTAATTTCTATTGAGGCTTTATTTTTTGATTCTGCCTCCATTTACTATGTGATTTTCTAGTGATGTTACAAACTATTTTGCTTTTTAAAAAAGAAAAGAAATATTTACCTGAACGTTCATTCTTCCCCCTTCCTGTCAAGTCTAGGTAATTACCGTATTTTTCGCTCTATAACACGCACCAGATCATAACACGCACGTAGTTTTTAGAGGAGGAAAACAAGAAAAAAAATATTCTAAATGAAACAGTGGATATATGATTTTTGTGGTTCATGCTGTGGCCACAGACATGTGATCTGACAGTAAGTTTGGAGTAGCCCAATGCAAAAATCCTGAGGATCCATGTGGATCCATGCTTTGTAACCACGGAGGAGGGAAGGAAGGGGAACCATGGATCCTCTGCTCACTACTGCAGCAGATCCCCCCCGCCACCCACAGGCATTCGCTCCATAACACGCACAGACATTTCCCCTTACTTTCTAGGAGGAAAAAAGTGAGTGTTGTGGTGCAAAAAATACGGTATCTTTGCACGGGGAGAATGTTTTAAGATGTTGTGTGTGTGTGTGTGTGTGTGTGTGTGTGTGTGTGTGTTATGGACTAAGCTTCTATCCTAGAACAATAGGCAGGTAGGATCCCAGAATGCAACAACCTGATTGGCCTGCAGGGGCAGCCCAATCAGACCCCAGAAGGAAGTTAATCAGCCTATTAGGTTGGTAGGAACCTAGGATGCAACAACTGATTGGCCTGCAGTAGCAGCCGAATCAGACTCCAGGAGGGAAACAGAATAAACCAATCAGATGGGACTCATTGTGTAAATAATGTATATAAAGCCTGAGGTTTTGGGGGAAAATTCATTCACTGTTTTTCGAGCTGAAATAAAGAGCATGCAATCACTATGTGATTCTGAGTATATGTCGGGGGGACACACCAGAAATAAGGAGGTCTTTGCCACTGCAAGGGCACGACCGCACCCGTGACCTTGTAAAGGCCCTGCGTCTTTAAGGGTATATGAATGAGAATTTAGCCAGCCTGCAGACTCCGAACAAAATATAGATCATAGGTTGCGCCTAATTGTATGTGCTGGTTTTATGAGACCCGTGGCCACTGAGCCAAGACTGTTGGTGTCAAAGAGCTATTGTTCAAACCTCCTCGGCTGTAATGTATGCTCTGTTTCCTCCTTCGCCAGGCCTCCTTGGGTTCTGCCTCCTTGGGTCATTACCCGCATTTCATTTCAGAAACTGCCACTCGCAGCCATTAAGCATTGGTATTAAAATACATGATGCATTAGGCCTATATATAGGTGGGAAATGTGGATAATGGTCAGAACGTTCCCTGAACTGGAAGGTTTTCGCTTTGATCCACCAAGAGCAAAAAGAGAGAGCGAAGGGCGGAAGCAGAGTCCTTCCCGCAGGATTTGCCAAAAGAACGAGACATCTTGTTCATGGGTCCCGTAGCTCAGCATCCTTCTCCAATGTACTAATGCACTTTCTCTTCTCTAGTATTTCTCATGTGTGTGTGTTTAAACATATCATTTTCTTTTTTTAAATTTCTTTTTTTAGTTAAAATTATAACAAGACATATTATCCAAAAACATATTATCCTTGTTTCCCCCCATTTTTCCTCCCTTCCCCCTCCCACACAAAACCCACCCCCCACCCCACCCCCCAACTTCCCTCAGTTCCAGTCGATGGTTTCTCTAAGAATGCTATTTTCTGCATGCTACAAAGTTGTATAGATCCTCAAACTATTTAGCTAATTATTATCAATAAAAAGTTTGTGAATGTTTATTCAAAACCTGCCAAGGAGTCCAGTTCGCTTTGTTGTGTCTTCAGATACAGCTTCCGGGCCATGTGGCCAGCATGACTAAGCCATTTCTGGCGAACCAGAGCAGCGAAGTGAAACACCGTTTACCTTCCCGCCAGAGCGATACCTATTTATCTACTTGCGCTTTGATGTGCTTTCAAACTGCTAGGTTGGCAGGAGCAGGGACTGAGCAACGGGAGCTCACCCCGTCGTGGGGATTCGAACCGCCAACCTTCTGATTGGCAAGTCCTAGGCTCTGTGGTTTAACCCACAGCGCCACCCGTGTCCCGAATGCTTGTTGTGGAAGGCATCAATTGGCTAGTGCCTGGATGATCAGCAAAGCAGTCTCTCTTCACCCCAGATCAGATTTGCAATTGTTTTTTTAAAATGTTTTGACATTTTTTTTAAAAAAAAATAAGGTGAAGGATTTGTATGGGAGTGGCCACCGAGGAGAAGAAGTAGAAGAAGAAGAGTTTGGACTTGATATCCAGCCTTTCACTCCCCTTAAGCAGTCTCAAAGCGGCTAACATTCTCCTTTCCCTGCCTCCCCCACAACAAACATTCTGTGAGGTGAGTGGGGCTGAGAGACTTCAAAGAAGTATGACTAGCCCAAGGTCACCCAGCAGCTGCATGTGGAGGAGCGGGGAATCGAACCCAGTTCACTAGATTACAAGTCCACTGCTCTTAACCACTACACTACACTGGCTCTCAAGACCATATAACACCGTTCCTGAAAGATCTGCATTGGCTCCCAGTATGTTTCCGAGCACAATTCAAAGTCTTGGTGCTGACCTTTAAAGCCCTAAAAGGCCCGCGGCGCTGGACCTCAGTGTCCGGGCAGAACGGGGGGTGGGGAGGTGGAGACCCTCCTTCAGGTATACTGGACCAAGGCCATTTAGGGCTTTAAAGGTCAGCACCAGCACTTTGAATTATGCTTGGAAACGTACCAGGAGCCAATGCATATCTCTCAGGACAAGTGTTATATCGTCTCAGTGGCCACTCCCAGTCACCAGTCTAGGTGCCACATTCTGGATTAATTGCAGTTTCCGAGTCAGCTTCAAGGTAGCCCCAGGTAAAGCGCATTGCAGTAGTCCAACGAGAGATAACCAGGGCATGCACCACTCTGGCAAGGCAGTCTGTGGGCAGGTAGGAGTTCAGCTAGTGTACCAGATGGAACTGGTAGACAGTCGCCCTGGGCACAGAATTGACCTGCGCCTTCATGGACAGCTGTGAGTCCAAAATGACTCCCAGGCTGCGCACTTTGTCCTTCAGGGGCACAGTTACCCCATTCAGGACCAGGGAGTCCTCCACATCAGTCTACCCCCTGTCCCCCAAGAACAGCACTTCTGTCTTGTCAGGATTCAACCTCAATCCGTTAGCTGCCATCCACCCTCCAACCGCCTTCAGACATTCAGGTCAGGCCACGGATAGGAAATTGATTGGGTACACCACATAGACGGTCTTAAGATCCATTGCGAAAATAGGCAGGATCCAGATGAAACCAAAACAGAGCTGGAAAAAGCAGAAGATGGAAATTTGAATTTTTCATGGAAAAATACGGATGGATAAGTATAGTTGACATGAAAAGAGACCGGGATACATGGATTTGGGTGTGGATTAAAGATTGTATAATAACTAATTATGGACTGGTGCTGTAATACATAAACACAGTGAAGAAATCTTGGAGGGAATGAAGAAGATGGATTGAATGTTTCCTAATACTGGAGGTAACGTTGTGATGCTGGACCCGAGGAGAATCTATTGTAGACTATTATATTATTTGGAGAAGCTTCCTTGGACTTATTGCATTGAAAGAACTAATGAACTGGAGAGTCCTGGATTAAAGACTGGAAAATCACCTAGCATCTGAATGCTAATTTGAACTGAACATTTGACTATTTTGAAGAACTATTGCATATATAACTGACAGACGGATCGTTGGAAGTCCTATTTCCTTGCTTTCTGTCCTTCCTTCCTTCCTTCCTTCCCTCCCTCCCTCCCTCCCTCCCTCCCTTATTCCTTTCTTTAGTACTTTCTATTGCTCTTTCTATATTCTTTCATTGTCTTTAGGTTAGTTTGACTTTTATTGTATTTTTCATTGAAAACTTTTAATAAAGAATTGATTTAAAAATAAAAAAAACCAGGCAGGATCGAGATGAAACAGAAACAGAGCCAGCCCTACTATTTGACAAAGTGAGGCAACTGCCTCAGGTGGCAGATCCCTCCTCACCACCGACTCTGGGCCGTTCCTCACCTTTGGAAGAAAGAGCTTTTCCAATCTTAAAGTAGCTTGTTCTTTCCGCTCTCTAAACTGCTGCTAAACGGAGTTTGGATCTGCTGCAACTTTATGCCAGCTTCTTTTACATAGAATTGCTCCCTTAGAATTCCTGACCAATGCTGGGTACAAGGCCGCTGGTTTATTGAAGATCAAACTCTCTTACAGTCGTACCTTGGTTGTTGAATGCCTTGGTACTCATCCATTTTGGCTGCCGAACGCCGCAAACCCAGAAGTGAGTGTTCCGGTTTGCAAACGTTCTTTGATAACCGAATGTCTGATCGTGCTTCTGTGGCTTCTGATTGGCTGCAAGAGCTTCCTGCAGCCATTCGGAAGCCGCACCTTGGTTTCTGAACGTTTTGGAAGTCGAACGGACTTCCGGAATGGATTCCATACCACTGTATTTTCTGTCTTCTCCTTAGCAGCATCCATTGAGAGCAGTAAGAAAAAGGTGGACTACGAAAGAGAAATCTAGCCCATTGTTTCCAGAGCAGTCATCCCATCATAATGCTCTATGCACCACTGTTAACTCCTGAAGACAGAAACCAGTGTCTAAACCCGGGAGGAGGGGAGCATTCAGAAGCCAGAGCTGCAGATTTCCACCCTCTCAGTCAAATCTCCATGTTTGCCCACCCAAGCAAAATTTGCAACTGAGCTGGCTGGCTTCTTTCAAAAAGTTTAAAGCGACAGCTTGGGCCTCAGCGAGAAAGGGGTGAAAAGGCGAAATGGAAAGGGAAGGGGGAAAAAAACATATTAGTGATATTTTGTGGACTCTGTGAAAGGTAGGGATATGTGGCAATCAGAAATGGAGCTTTGCAGCATCACAGCTGGAAGCTGAACGCAGGCTGGGGCTTGCTGAGTGTTCAGTTCTATCAGTCTTACACAGTGTAACCGAACTTGAAATGTAATTTATTTTCTTGGCACTCTTGTGCCCTAAATTGCATTTGGTTGAAAAATACAGCCGGATGATGGTGTTTTAACTATTTCTGCATCCCTGATGTAGCCAGTATCAGCGGTGGGGGAGTAGAGACAACACTAATGGTTCTAATAGAAATGTGTTGTGTCTCAGCTATGTGTTGTTGTGCTGCTGGTTTGTAAACCATCTAGATTTTTTCCAGAATATAATCCCTGCCCACAGGCATGGCACAAAAGGAGAAAAGGGGTGGGTAAGGAAGAGGAAATGGGAACTCAAGGTACCAGTCATTCAAGTTACAAAACCGGGCTTATGATCAACCAGTTGGAATGAAGACAGTTCAGGAAGAGGCATTTTAGCTGTGCTCCTTCCCAGCCATGTCTTCCTCTGTTGCAGCCAGGGAAAATGCCTTCACATAATATACTTATAGATAATGTACAATTATTAAGGAATCCGGTAGCTGCCAACCCACAGTAGGTGAGCATATGAACACAGTACACAGCCTTCTGTTGAGTCAGATCATTGGCACATCTAACGCCTGGTCCAAATGCCACCAGCTCTCCATTGGAAAGTCACCAGGGTCCTTTGGCAAACCTAACTGGGGATGCCAAGGCTTGAACCTAGATCTTATCCATGCAAAGCTTGTGCGTGCAGGGCCGGCCCACTCAAGAGGCAAGGTGAGGCAGCCACCTCAGGCAGCAGGATCCACAGGGGCAGCAGGTCTAGTCTCCAAAGAATGTATTTCTCACTGCCACTGCTGCCATGGTAGCAGTGGCAGCTGTGTTGTGCTCCTTTGATCTGCCATCTCCTCTGTAGCCCTGCTCCCAGTGCCCAAATCGGAGGCGTTGCTGGTCTCCTCCCTCCCTTGTTCCTGATCTGCGAGTATAGGGTAGTATACTAAACAAACAAAAAACAAATCTTCACTCATCCCTTCTTCCCTCGTAGTGGTCAGGGTGCCATTTTGTGACTTGCCTCAGGGTGTAATATACCATCCATATATCATTTTCATATAATTCTCTTTTAACAATATACATGTTCTTGCCCAGATGTCCCCATCAGCAGTCTGACCGTTGCATTCTGCATCAACTGGAGCTTCTAAACTAGACCCAAGGGAAGTCCCACATAGCACTGCAGCTTCAAGGTCACCAACACATAGACTACAGTGGTCAAGCTATCCCTGTCCAGCAATGGCCAGACCTGGAGAACCAGACTATGTTCATAAAAGGAACTGCTAGCCACAGAGGACACTATAGGTTTAATGCTGAACCTATAGACAGCTTGCTTGTTCTTTGAAGCACAGACAGGAGGAACAAATGAACAGTGGGGCAGGAAGAACTGGGAAGCGGGTGGTCCGGGAAGTAGCAACCCACCCCCACTGAAGTTCTATCTCATCCACCCCCAGCATGGAGGTTTCAAGATGTATAGACTACAGCTCCTTTTACTCCAGGCAGCGTTGCTGATGGGCTGATGGGAATTGTAGTCCAAAACATCTGGAAGACACCAGTTTGGGGAGGGCTGTTCTATACTCTAGGCTGGGTAAGAGACAGTTAATTAAGTTTAAAAGCTTGGGGAGCACAGAGATCTTTTTTTATTGGGGTGGGGGTGTTGAAATTGCCAGAAGCGCAGAAACCTGATTTGAATTTTCCTATTATGCTCCCTGCCGAGATCTCAGAAACAACCCTGCTTAGACTCTGTGTTTTGCAAATACAGACAGTTCTTCAGTGTTAGATTTCTTAGCATGAAGCCCAAAAGACCTTTGCTGTTCGGATTTCAAATTAGGCCTTTTGCAAAAAAAGAAAGAAAAGATAGAAAAAAGTCGAGAGAAACAGATTTTGGACATTAATTTCAGCTGCATTTCCAGGCTTTGGGGATTTTTATTTTTATTTTTTTTAAAAAAAGATGAACCAACAGTCTTTGTTGGGGCGCCTGGGAGGGGGAAATGCAGAATCTTTGGAGGGTAATTCAGATGGGGACATGGGTGGGGTTTACCAGTGAATCGGAACAAACGTCATAGAAACTTAGAGTTGGAAGGGAGCCAAGGGTCATCTAGTCCAACCCCCTGCAGAAATCTCAGCTGAAGAATCCATGACAGATGGCCATCCAACCTCTGCTTAAAAACTTCCAAGGAAGGAGAGTCCATCACCCATCATGGGAGTCTGCTGTAGCATTGTCCCTGTAAGTCAGGGGTCAGCAAACTTTTTCAGCAGGGGGCCGGTCCACTGTCCTTCAGACTTTGTGGGGGGGCTGGACTATATTTTGAAAAAAATATACGAACGTATTCCTATGCCCCACAAATAACCCAGAGGTGTATTTAAATAAAAGCACATATTCTACTCATTGTAAAAACACCAGGCAGGCACCACAAATAACCCAGAGATGCATTTTAAATAAAAGGACTCATTCTACTCACATAAAAACATGCTGATTCCCGGGACCATCGCAGGCTGGATTTAGAATGTGATTGGGCTGGATCCGGCCCCTGGGCCTTATTTTGCCTATCCATGCTGTAAGTGCTTGGAAAATGCAACTTCACTCCAGCAATTGAAAGGAACAATCATTGAGATACCCTTTTTACGACACTAGAAATCTCTCTCCCTGCATGAAGAAAGGAAGCTTTTGGCAAGACTTTCCTTTTTCAAAATTAGTAAAGCACCTAGTACAGCATGGGATGCCCAATTAACTGTAAATTGCCTTTTCCTTTTCTCTGTAAATAGCAAATTGCTATCATTAATGAATTACAATTATTAAGAAAGAGAAGTTCCACCAGTGTTTCAGACTCTGTTGTGCACGGTTGGGTGAATCTGTCGACTTTTTGCAGTCTTGCGTGTCTTTTTGGCAAGCAACTTTCCCCTAACGGAATGCACTTTTGTACATTGCTTACACTAGCGTATCCCTTCCTGCAGGCACTTCTTGCAGATTTTCATATTTTTGTACGCATTTTTTTGTCACAACTAATGCTAGTCCGATTTGGAGTAGACATACTGTAGCTATTGGAAATTACTAGCTACATTCAATAATTTCAATGGGTCTACTCAGAACTTTGTTTCAGCCAGAACTCACTCGAACTTAGTTCCGGCACCTCTCTGGTGAGTGCCATTGCCATTCTAAAAGAACAAGGGAGGTGTTTGTGGTGAGCTCCAGCAACTCATTTTCTAGAAAAATAGCATTGGGTCTACTTAGATTAGGACTAGTAGCACAAACCTAGATCTTCATTTTTTAAAGTCCTTCTCTTCTTACTTTCCCAACTTCGTTAGTTTGCAGAATTCACATGCCCCACAATTATTATTCTTGTTTATTCACCCCATGCCCCAGTTTATAGAAGGTACCTCAGCATCTAACTGCATATACCTGACTGCTTAGATGCCATCTCTAGAATGCAACCTGTGATTCTACCAGCAGCGATGATGAGGTTCATTTTGACATGCTAAGTGTGATCAGCGTTACATCACCAGTGACTCAAACTGAGAAATCTGGTATCAGGGCCAAGGTATATTTGTCTCTGCACCACCAGGACAGCTCACAAATGGAGGGAATGGCTGGCCTGATCCAGACTGCTCTCTATCACCAACCTTAAACATGGCTGGAAATCTTATCAGACCACTTGGACTGAATGATCTGGAGAGGCAGTAAGACAAATGAGTTTCCCTCCAGATGTGGTGGACTACAAGTCCCATCCTCCATGACCATTGGCCATGCTGGCTGAGACTGGAGGTTGGCTATTTCTGCAATATGGGGTGATAACTGCTGTCTCCAGTTCTAGTTTCTCTAGTTTGAGCAACTTGTCAGCCACCGCAGCTGTACCACAGTTTCCTGATTGATTGTCCTGCTACCATCATCTCCATGTTTTTGAATCCCAACTATCTCCATGACCTTTGGAGGCAGTGTATCTCTGAAGGCCACTTGATGGGAATCATAAGCAGGGAGAGCTTTGCAATCCTCAGGTTCCATTTTCGGGCTATCCCAGGCCTCTGGTTGGCCACGGTGAGAGCAGAATGCTGGACTAGATGGGTCTTTGGCCTGATCTTGCAGGGCTTTTCTTGCATTCTCATGGGCTTGGAATATGTCACCTCTGTAACTTGCCCTGTGCCTGCCCCAGATGGTTCTTCTCCCTGGTCTCTTAGACTGACATCCAGCACACTCACAGAACCTGAAACCCGACTGTCTGAATATCTCTGCCAAATATGTGCTCTACAGGGAGCTGGCTTCGAGCACCAGACCAAATTGCACTACAAGGATGGCTGCAAATCAGATATGAAGGCTGGTAACATCAACCCCGCCAGGTGGGGATTCCTTGCAGGTGACCGCTTTGCCTGGAGACAGGCAGTCAAGTTGTGTATATATGTAGCAGTGACCTGAGGAGAAATGACTGTAGAGAGAAGAAACGCTATGGTACATCTGCAGCAGCAGCACAACTGGACACATTCATCTGCCCCAGCTGCAACGAAACATGTCTGTCCCATATCAATTTGTCCCATTTACAGCCATAGCAGGCGCCGTAGCCTTCCAACAGTTTGTCTTTGCCCCCAAAGGCCCACTCCTCCATTGTCTCCTGAGACAGACAGATTCCAGCTATGGGATGGCAGGCACATGCTCAGTCTAGTACAAGTTTGAACGTACTGTGGTTCACTTCTCTACAATGCGGCCTATTCCCAAGTTTTACCGAATAACATCTATCACATGCATCCCTCTCAACATGTCCTGGTGCTCCATCAAGCAAGCATTTGCTCCTGTAAAAAGAGACAGAGATTGAGAACTCCCCAGAGACCAAAAGAAAAAGGAGCAGCAACAGCAGCAGGAACAACGAAGACAGGTACAGCTGCCATTAATATTAATGTTAGGAGTTGAGTGAGAAAAAGAGTAGTCGAGAGGAAGAACGACAAAGCCTGTAGCTTTGATATGTTGGTTTTTCCACAAGACTGATAGTAGCAAGGGGAATACAGAACCATTACAAACGAGAGAGTGAGTTGGATTCTGTTTTCCAAAGCTTTGGGTCATGTCAGAGGTCCATACTGAAGTAGGGATGCGGGTGGTGCTGTGGTCTAAACCACTGAACCTCTTGGGCTTGTGGATTGGAAGGTCGGCGGTTCGAATCCTCACGATGGGGTGAGCTCTGTCTGTTGCTCTGTCCCTGCTCCTGCCAACCTAGCAGTTTGAAAGCATGCCAGTGCAAGTAGATAAATAGGTACTGCGGTGGCGGCAAGGTAAACGGTGTTTCCAGTAAACGGCATTTCCAGTAGTGGTTTAGTCCTGCTGGCCACATGACCTGGAAAACTGTGGACAAACACTGGGTCCCTCGGTCCGAAAGCGAGATGAGCGCTGCAACCCCATAGTCGCCTTTGATTGGACTGTCTTTTACCCAGACTGAAGTGTAGGTGGGTTCCCACAAGGCAAGACATAGAGATAACAGCAAGAATCTTTATTGAATGAACCGAAGTGGACAACAGGGGCAAAGCAACTGAAGGCCTGAGCCACTGCCACTCCCAACGTGATTGGCTATCTAAGCTTCCAAGGTGCGAATCATAACTCAGAGTTTAAGGGCCAATGGCAGAGGCCCACATCCTGAAATGTTTTGTGATTGGATATCAGGTATCCAATCAGAACACAGAATCCTTAGTCCAGACTCAAGCTCAGGCAAACACAGAGCATGGAATACATAACACATACTGTGACTCCTCCGCATCCCATTGTTAACTCAGGATTTCGAGCAGTGCCATACTGTAGATTGGGTTCCTCCCACATGACCCTATGCATCTCATATTACCTGGACATGGGGTGGTGGTGGTTGTGGCTCAAGGGAGTGCATCTCCCTTGCAAAGGGGGTTGGACTCGATGGCCCTTGTGGTCTCTTCCAACTCTATGATTCTATGATTCTAGAAGGTCTCAGGTTCAATTCATGGCATCTCCAGATAAGGTTGGAATAGAAACCCTGGAGAGCCTTGGGTTCTTGTTTATGGACTTCCCATGGGTATCAGGATGGCCACTGTCAGAACAGAGGGGTGGACAAGATGGCCATTGCCCTGATTATGCAGGTCATTCTTAGGAGAGATCTTGACAGTCAGTGTGGACAACACTGAGCTAGACAGACCAAGGGTATATGGCAGCCTGTTGTCTTTGTCCATGGAGTTTTATTGGCAGGGATACTGGATTGGCTGGCCAGTTCCTGCTCCAGGTGGATCACGTTTGGTCAAAACTCTCCACTATGACCTGTCCATCTTGGGTGGCCCTGCACGGCATAGCTCATAGCTTCTCTGGGCATGTTTAGCCTGGAGAAGAGGAGGTTAAGGGGTGATATGATAGCCATGTTCAAATATATAAAAGGATGTCACATAGAGGAGGGAGAAAGGTTGTTTTCTGCTGCTCCAGAGAAGCGGACATGGAGCAATGGATCCAAACTACAAGAAAGAAGATTCCACCTAAACATTAGGAAGAACTTCCTGACAGTAAGAGCTGTTCGACAGTGGAATTTGCTGCCAAGGAGTGTGGTGGAGTCTCCTACTTTGGAGGTCTTTAAGCAGAGGCTTGACAACCATATGTCAGGAGTGCTCTGATGGTGTTTCCTGCTTGGCAGGGGGTTGGACTCGATGGCCCTTGTGGTCTCTTCCAACTCTATGATTCTATGATTCTATGATTCTATGATTCTATGATTCTATGATTCTATGATTCTATGATTCTATGATTCTATGAATTATTCAAGCCCCTTCGCCACAGCAAGGCAGTGATCGACAGCAAGGACGAGATGGTTGGACAGTGTTCTCGAAGCTATGAACATGGGTCTGACCAAACTGCGGGAGGCAGTGGAAGACAGGAGTGCCTGGCATGCTCTGGTCCATGGGGTCACAAAGAGTCGGACACAACTAAACAACTAAACAACAACATATGAGAGCTTCCCACATACACAGGAGCAATGGGAAGCAGAACCACATATGGAATAATAATAATTATTACTATTATATTTAAAATTATAATTTATTTATACCCCGCCCATCTGGCTGGGTTTCCCCAGTCACTCTGGGCGGCTTCCAACAAAGTATTAAAATACAGTAGTCTGTTAAACATTAAAAGCTTCCCTAAAGAGGGCTGCCTTCGGATGTCTTCTAAAAGTCTGGAAGTTGTTCCTCTCTTTGACATCTGGGGGGAGGGCGTTCCACAGGGTGGGTGCCACTACTGATAAGGCCCTCTGCCTGGTTCCCTGTAACTTGGCTTCTCGCAGTGAGGGAACCACCAGAAGGCCCTTGGTGCTGGACCTCAGTGTCCGGGCTGAACGATGGGGTGGAGACGCTCCTTCAGGTATACTGGACCGAGGCCATTTAGGGCTTTAAAGGTCAGCACCAGCACTTTGAATTGTGCTCGGAAATGTACTGGGATCCAATGTAGGTCTTTCAAGACCGGTGTTATGTGGTCTCGGTCCCTGGTTCAATTCCTGGCCACTGCAATTTAATAGGATCCGTTGCCAGTGAGTGATGGGAAAGACTCTTACCTCGAGACTCTAGAGAGCTTCTGCTAGCCACAGAATGGACAATACAGGCCTAGGTGGGCAAATAGCATTACCTGGTTGAAGGCAGCTTCTGTGTCATGTTGTTATTACATTGTGGGGGGGCTCTGGATGGTCTCTCAAGGATTCTTCGCAAACCTTTGAGTTTGTAGTTTGTTTAGATCTGGCCTGGGCATGTGCTGAAGAACCTGGAAATTTCAGTTTCTCATTTTTCCTCCTCTGTCATCCGCATCCATTTGTCACTTTCTCTGTGTGTGTGTGTTTGCATGCATTTTTGTCAAATATAATATGTGCACATTAATGCAAAGTATTTGCTTGGGGTACTGCATCACAAGCTTCAGAGAAGTGTGACTTTAGAAGGATAGCTGTGTTTCAGTGTGCATAATTGTTTCGGGAAGTGAGAGATTGGGTAGGTCTGCATTATGCCTCAGCTCCTCAGCAAACTCTGCAAAGGCCTCTTCTGCCTTCCTCTTGCGACTCCTGAAGTGGGTCCTGATCCAAACTGTGGGTCCAAGGAACCCCCAAATTGCAGGGGGTTGGACTAGATTAGGGTCCCTATGATTCTAGATAGCTCTTCATTTTCTTCTATGGGAGATTAATAATAATAATAATAATAATAATAATAATAATAATAATAATAATTTATTTCTACCCTGCCCATGCCTATCTGGCTGGGTTTCCCCACCCATTTTTGGCGGCTTCCAACAGAACATTAAAAACTTCCCTAAACAGGGCTGCCTTCAGATGTCTTCTAAAAGTTGGATAGTTGTTTATTTCCTTGACATCTGATGGGAGGGTGTTCCACAGGGAGGGCACCACTACTGAGAAGGCCCTCTGTCTGGTTCCCTGTAACCTCACTTCTCACAGTGAGGGAACCACCAGAAGGCCCTAGGAGCTGGACCTCAGTGTCCGGGCTGAACGATGGGGGTGGAGACACTCCTTCAGGTATACTGGACCAAGGCCATTTAGGACTTTAAAGGTCAGCAACAACACTTTGAATTGTGCTCAGAAATGTACTGAGAGCCAATGTAGGCCTCTCAGGACCAGTGCTATATGGTCTCGGCGGCCACTCCCAGTCACCAGTCTAGGGCCGCATTCTGGATTAGTTGCAGTTTCTGGGTCACCTTCAAAGGTAGCCCCACATAGTAGTCCAAGCTTGCAGTTGTCCAAGCGGGAGATAACCAGAGCATGCACCACTCTGGCGAGACAGTCCATGGGCAGGTAGGGTCTCAGCTTGCATAGCAGATGGAGCTGGTAGACAGCTGCCCTGGACACAGAATTGACCTGCGCCTCCATGGACAGCTGTGAGTCCAAAATGACTCCCAGGCTGCGCACCTGGTCCTTCAGGGGCACAGTTACCCCATACAGGACCAGGGAGTCTCCCACACCCATCCTCCCCCTGTCTCCCCAAAACAGTACTTCTGTCTTGTCAGGATTCAACCTCAATCCATTAGCCACCATCCATCCTCTAACTGCCTCCAGGCACTCACACAGGACCTTCACCACCTTCACTTGTTCTGATTTAAAAGAGAGGTAGAGCTGGGTATCGTGTGGGAGCCTGCCCCAAATCATCCCATTTTACTTTGTGTTTGGGATCTACACTGTTTGTCTACAACAGGGTTTCCCAAACCTGGGTCTCCAGCTGTTGTTGGACTACAACTCCCATCATCCCTAGCTAGCAGGACTAGGGATTAGGGGATGATGGGAGTTTCATAGTTTAGCTGGGCACTGTATGAGAAGACCTTTCTTGCATCTGTCCTGAATCTTCCAGCATTCAGTTTCTTGGTGTGTCCACAGGTTCTAGTTTTAAAAAAATTAGAGTGGTTGGGGAAACCAGCCAGATGGCCAGGGTACAAATAAAATAATAATAATAATAATAATAATAATAATAATAATAATAATAATAATAATTATCATCTTCATCATCATACATTTTTTGTTTTTAAACAAATACAATAACCATTAAACACTTATCCAGCAGTACATCTGATGGTATTTGTTTTATCCATTGTCTCTAGACATATATTTACACATTCAACGTTCAAACAGATTACTTAATGTAACCTCTCCACTGAGAATGTTGAGCGGTTGATATAAGGAGCTCTTGACTTTGGCCATTAACATAGTTAAATAAAGGGGTCCATGTTTCTTGGAAGGTGTCTCTATTCATTAGGTCTTTAATTACCCTCTTGTGCCTGGTGAGATGCCTGGATATTGCTGTATCCCATATATTATTTCCCCATATATTCAGGACTATTTCAGACTGGTCCTTCCATTGTTGAGCAATCGCTATTCGTGCTGCGGTCAGGAAGAAGCCTACTAGTTCCCTGTGGTGCATTGTGAAACCTGTGTCCAAAGATAGTAGGGCTAAGCTTGCTAACCAAATTGAAATTTGGTTTTAATGTTATGAGGAAGGGATAAAAAAAACATTTTCTCTATTCTTTAATAACAGCCTGTGGTGCGCATAACTGCTTTCTTCGGAAGAACAACAAACCTGCACAACCTGCTTGGAGACATTAGCAGGATTTATATTTTTTAATGAGTCTGTCCATGCGCTACACAAGCAAAAATAGCTCTTTCACGCTATCTTCAGCTTTTGGTGTGCATGTGTGAGAGAAAATCTCTCTCCATCCGTCGGGCTGCTTCTCTTTCTCCTGTGTCAGTGAAGCAGAAGGAGCTGCAAAAAGGAATGTATGTGGCCTCTGACAATTTGTCCTCCTGTTGCACACACAAACATCTTTCTGCTGCTTTCTTCCTTGAGCCCAGCAGGCTTCCTGCTGCACATCACTCAGCTGAGACGAACAAACATGGGTGGATTCCCTTTTTGTCCAAATGTTCTTTTCTTTTTAAGGAGTTGCACAGATGGATCTGTTACTTCCACCTGCCTCTTTCAAAAAAGACATCCTCGTTTCCTTCAAATGTCTTCAAGACTGGGGTTTCATGCAACCTCGCTGGCCAAAGCAGCACACACAGTGTTGCTTGTTGTGGCTGTGACATTTGCATTCTACCTTTATCTCCAAGGGCAGAGAGAGAGAGAGAGAGAGAGAGAGAGAGAGAGAGAGAGAGAGACTGGCCCAAGATCACACAGTGAGCTTCTTGGCTGGGTGGGGATTTGACCCCTGGTCTCCCAGGTCCTAGTCTGAAACTCTAACCACTACACCACACTCCTGTGCATGTTGACTCCCCTGTGCTGGTCCCGTGGGTTCCCGAGAGGCAAGGTCCAAGTCTGGTCCGTGGTCAAAGGTGCAACGTGGAGGCAGTCCGTAGTAGCTGAAGCTGGGTGCAGGGCAGGGAGTCGGGTGAAGTCAGGAACAGGCTTCCAAGCAGGAAGCAAGGGTGGGTCAGGAGCTCAGGCAGAAAAGCAGGACAGGGTTCAAGCAGGAACTAGCAACCAACAATGTTGCTCCCACAACTTGGGACTGGGGCTGGCCGGCTTTTATCTACCCCAAAGCATAGGGCGGCCCCGATCCTGTGGTGACTCGCCTCTCCTGGCCTGGAGGCGAGCACTCCTCCTGTGGGAACTTAGTTCCCTCCGCCTCTCTACCCTGAGCCTCTGCAGCTCAGGAGAGGCTGGAGGGTTACTGGACCCAGAGGCAACCTCACCTTCTCCTGACGGGGCTGAGAGTGGAGCACCTGCAGGCAATGGGTCCTCCATCACCTCAGGAGCCAGAGCAGACTCAGCTGGTGCCTGCACCTGAGGATCCAGCACAGGTGAGGACCCTTCAGGCTCATGCCCCAGCTCCAGCTCAGCTGGTTCTGGAGGCGGGGAATCCTGTGCATGCTTCCGAGTCCGAATCCCAGGCCATCACATCCCCTTTCAAGCAGTGAGATGCTTCAGGAGATCAGCATTCATTTCAAATTCAGTATCCTTTAGAAGGTCACAAAAGACCTGCGACATTTTGTAACATTCTTTGCATTTATTTACAAGTTTATGAGTTGAGGAGAAGGTGGAGGCTTATAGCTCTAATATTCCAACAGATACTGCTTCGCCATTAGGTTTTGTGGGCACTGGGGTGCACTGGTATCACAGGGCTCTTGCAGAGAGCAATTCAGCTTTCTTCATTTCCCAGTACAGTCCAAATCCACAACAGAAAGTTTAGCTTGCCTGGCCAAGAAGAGGATAAACAGATGAATCATTTTCTCAGCTTTCTTGCCAATTCACAAAAGTAGCAGCTGAACACACAGGACTATGGAGGGGGAGAGCTTTGGTTTGGTTGACAGACAGGAAACTGCATTTGGTGTGGTCCACTCTTTTTTTTTTTGAATTTTTTTTATTGGTTTTTCACATTTTATATAGACAAATACAAACACAAAAACAGACAAATAAAAAACACAAAAAACATGTATAATTTCAGAAAGTATTATTTTCCTAACCTTACTCCTTGACTTCCCCCCACCCCCTCCCTTGCATCCCTATTCCCAAAATTATATCAGCAAATTGGCAGTTCTCCTCTTATGCATCATAATATTAGTCCATATATATATATATATATATATATATATATATATATATATATATATATATATATATATATATATAGCAAAATAATTTTTTCTAAGTTGGACCCCAGTTCTCTTCCGTCGATTTCCCGAATTATCTTAGATAAAAGTCATATTAACTAAACCACATAATTTTGAGTGTTGTTAAATACATCCTTCCCTCCCTCCCCTCCCCGGTTTGTGCCCCTTCCCAATACGTGTCCAAAATGTCAGTTCTTAGCCTGGGTCCCACACGTCCGAGGCTCTCAAGTCTCTTTCAGTCCCTCTCCGCCGGTCTTGTTGGTAGTCTTTTATGTCGGTCATCAAGTCTCGAAAAAGTTCTGTCAGAATCAACCCATAATCTCTTCCCATACGCATTTTTGGAAACAGCTGCTGAAGAATTTCCACAAGGCCTGGATCTTCAAAATCGTAGTCAAAGTCAGAGTCAGTGTGAGTGTGGAGGCCCCAATTATATTTCTTTATTTTAAAGTCCTGTATTCCATAAATTCCCGGGGCCTCCACTTTCGTCTTTTGCATCTTTCGTAGATTTGTAGTAAACTTAATCCAAAAATCTCCTTGCTTATATTCCACAGGTGTCAGTTCCTGGTTGGTACTTTCCAACTTTACTTTCTCTTTTTCTTGTTTAGTCTCTTGCACTTCTTTAGATATCATTTCAAATTCAGCTGTGGATTCTTTCTCATTCAGGTCCTCACTACATTCAGCAAAACTGCTTGTTCCAGGAGTCAAGGTCATAAGTTGTTTACTCATAGCTGAAGTCTGCTCTTGTAGGATTCCCACCAGCTGAAACATTCTTTCGATTTCCCCTAGTATTTTTTCCATCCACAGCCATTGTAGTTTCACAGAATTCCCCCTAGAGGGAATCTGGATACTTAGTGTTCTTTTCTCCAACAATCCTCAAACTTATTGTTGTTACTTTATTTCCAACAATTTTATTCAATTGTAACTCATTTTAATCCAGAGGGATCTTAAGTAAAAGTTTTTCCACTTTAAATTGTCAAACTCTGCTCCTCTTACACAAGCTCCGAAACAGGGCGCTCCCGGGCCCGGGAGGGGGGTTGTTTACAACAAAAAAAGAGACTTCCGAAACTCCACTCTCCGGCTCAAAATTACTTTTTTACGAAATCTTGGAAGTTACTGTCTTTTTTAACTCACCCCTTATAGGGTGGACTCTCCAGCTTAGTTCTTATGTCGTTGCTCTAAATCGTCTGCAAAGGGGGGGTGCGGACTTCCTTTTAGCACACCCCCCGGTCGTCTCAAATTCACAGGAAAAGTTTCTAAAAGTCCAATTCCATTTTACTCACGGGTTATTTTTCAGTCCGAATTTCAAGGAAGGAAGTCAGCGCTCTCCAGTCATGGCTCGCGGCTTCACTCGGCGGAGGTAGCGATCGACTCTCAGCGCCGCGCCGCCCCCGTATCCCCTCCGCAGCCTTTATAAAGGCTCTTCGTGAATCGGGGGGGCGTTTAAGGCACCCACCGAGTCTTCAGTCCACAGGCTTCCGCGCCTGCGGTTTTTAAGGGTCCCCGTGTCGCCGGCACGGCAAAGACCCATCCTCCGCTGAGCCGATTCCCTCCGGAGCTCGGAGGGGATCCGCCATTTCCAGATCACGCCAACCCCGGAAGTCTGGTGTGGTCCACTCTTCATGTTGGCAAGATATCCCGGGAAGACGATCTTTCTCAGTTTGAATTAATCTCCCAAACAAATGGCTTGGATGAAGGGTGGGAATCCTAGCAACCAGCCTTAGTGGGCCAGCTCTGGTAGTCTCGGTCCAGTATACCTGAAGGAGCGTCTCCACCCCCATCGTTCAGCCCGGACACTGAGGTCCAGCGCCGAGGGCCTTCTGGCGGTTCCCTCACTGCGAGAAGCCAGGTTACAGGCAGAGGGCCTTCTTGGTAGTGGCGCCCGCCCTGCGGAACGCCCTCCCACCAGATTTCAAAGAGAAAAACTACCAGACTTTTAGAAGACATCTGAAGGCAGCCCTGTTTAGATAAGCTTTTAATGTTTGACGGACTATTGTAATATATTGTTGGAAGCCACCCAGGGTAGCTGGGGAAACCCAGCCAGATGGGCGGGGTATAAATAATTTATTATTATTATTATTATTATTATTATTATTATTGATATACAATCATATCATCAACAAAGCTTGCTCAGGTCAATGAGGAAGTCCCCAGCCTTCATAGTAGCTATGTTGCCTTGGGGTCCCCGTCCCTCCACAACAAAAGATTAAACACAAAACATTCCCCCTTCCTTTTCTTAGGCAATTGGGGAGGCCTACTTCTTCGCCAATCATTCTTTTTCTTAAACAATTTAAAATCAGAATTCTCTCCCCGTCCTACTTTCTTCCTGCACGGTATTTCCAGGAAGAGTTAACAGCAGGAAAAAATGGTGACTTTCCCCATTCTTTTTTTAATAGAATGAAGGTAAAATCACCTAACTCAATAGCTCCTGGACCTATTTGTCTAAACATTGGCAGTACAAGAAGAAGAGGAGTTTGGATTTGATATCCCGCTTTATCACTACCCAAAGGAATCTCAAAGTGGCTAACATTCTGCTTTCCCTTCCTCCCCCACAACAAACACTCTGTGAGGTGAGTGGGGCCGAGAGACTTCAAAGAAGTGTGACTGGCCCAAGGTCACCCAGCAGCTGCTTGTGGAGGAGCGGAGATGCGAACCCAGTTACCCAGATTACAAGTCTACCGCTCTTAACCACTACACCACACTGGCTCTCCCTCATGCCCTCAGTTTTCAAACTGATTGAAAAGAAAGGGGAGGGAGACAATGGAGGAGCACACATTTGGGGGTGAAGTCAAACTGTTGAAGAGTCACAATGCCTGCTGTGGCTGTAGAGACCAATGTGGGAGAGACATGTTTTATTGCAACTGGGGCAGATGAAGGTGCCCAGTTGTGAAGGTGCCCAGTTGTGCTGCTACAGATACATCCTCCAACATTTCTCTGATGAAAATAGGACTGTCCTATTAGTAAGAATAATTTTATTTTTTATAAGCCAGCCATCTGACTTGGTAGCCCCAGCCACTGCATGCGGCTTACAAAATAATAAAACCATAATAAAACATTACACACACACACACACACATCTCTATACAGAGCTGCCTCCAGATGTATTTTCTTAAGGTTGTATAGTTATTTATCTACTTTGCTTGGGGGTCACATAGCTCCATGCCCTTCAACATTTCTCTGGTGAAAAGACAGCATCTTAAAAAGCAGAGACATCACCTTGCCGACAAAGGTCCATATAGTTAAAAATATGGTTTTCCCAGTAGTGATGTATGGAAGTGAGAGATGGACCATAAAGAAGGCTGATTGAAGAAGAATTGATACTTTTGAATTATGGTGCTGGAGGAGACTCTTGAGAGTCCCATGGAGTGCAAAAACATAAAACACATCCATTCTTAAGGAAATCAGCCCGGAGTGCTCACTGGAAGGACAGATCCTGAAGCTGAGACTCCAATACTTTGGCTACCTCATGAGAAGAGAAGACTCCCTGGAAAAGACCCTGATTTTGGGAAAGATGGAGGGCACAAGGAGAAGGGGACAACAGAGGACGAGATGTTTGGACAGTGTTCTTGAAGCTACCAACATGAGTTTGACCAAACTGCGGGAGGCAGTGGAAGACAGGAGTGCCTGGCGTGCTCTGGTCCATGGGGTCACGAAGAGTTGGACATGACTAAACGACTAAACAACAACAAGGAAAAGCAGGACATTCCAGGATCAAATCAGAAACCGGGACGGCTTCTGTAAATTGGTGGCTGTTCCTTGAAAACAGGGACACTTGGAGGGCCTGACCATGGCATTTTCTTCTCTCTGCACTCCTCACAGCGGTCATTCCTCTTCTGGTCACTGGTGTGGATGCATGATCTAACGGTCTCTAGGCATTTCAGCCACCTGCAAGGGACTCTCAGATGGCAGGGCTGATATTGTCAGCCTTCCTATCTCATTTGCAGACATCTTTGTAATGCAGAACTGGCCTGCCAGCAGGCCTGATGCCTGAATCCACCTCTCCATAAAGCACGTCATTGGAGATTCTGCCATCTTCCATTCTGTGGACATGAACAAGTCGGCAAAGACGTCGCTGAGACAGGAGTGCGAACATGTTCAGAATGTGGACTTGGGAGAGTACATCTTTGTTTGAGACGGTCCTGCTATGTGATACCCAAAATCTTCCTGACACAGTGCACGTGGAAGGCATTGAGGTGTTACTTGTAACACTTGTAAGTTACTCATGATTTCAATTTTCTCACCCCCAAACAGTAAATTCTTCCGTCGCAGAACTACTGCAACTATGCTTGCCATTTTCATGCAAATCTGACTCAGAACAAGCTAGTCTGGCTCTTAATTTGGTATGCTTAACCCATTTCATAGGAACATCTTTCCCTGCAAATCTTATCCACTTCTGTGAAGATAGTGGGGGGAAACCTACAGACATTTTTAGATTCCCTGTTAGAGTCAAAGAAGGTGAAACAGAGCTTCAGAGTGAACAGCTTTGTACCCAAACAGTGGATTGAATTAGAATCCATTCAGGGTGGATCCAGAACTGATCAGGCTACTTACAAGTGCTACAGATAGAAGGTGAAACTGATTGCCACTGAACATCGCTAGTTGAAGGTAGCTTTCTATGTTCCTATAAGAGCTGACATAGGGGAGTGATCCAGAGACAAGTGGTCCCTAGTTCAAACTGTGTTTTTTTTTCATGAGCTTGCTAGGCGATCATAGACAAGCAGCTCTCACCTTCAGCCCTTTCCCTGCCTACAATATGTCAATAATAATAATTCAGCGAAGCTTTCAATAGACTTTGATTTCATGACAATGGGTGTACTTGGAAACACGGCTATAGAAAAAGGTGACCAGTTTACCTTCAAAGCTATGATATTAGCGGGAAAGGCAACGATAGCTTTAGGTTGGAAAGATAGAGAAAAATGGACAGTAGAGGCATGGAATAGTTATTTGTTTGAACTTATTCAGTCGGACATTGTCGCAGTGATGTCACAGGAAACAATGTGGAAGGTCAAGTCCACCATGATAAGGAACAGATGGAACCCCTATCTTCAATGGATAAAAACTACTGGAACAAAAGACATTCGGTGGAAACTAAAGACGCTATGCCCATAGCTGAGGATAATTGTTTGAACCCTTCAATGGATATGGGGGTAAAGGAAAAATTTGTACAGGAAATTTAAAAATTGGAAGGAGATAATGTATGTAGAAATCCTGAACTCGAATAAATAATAATAATAATAATAATAATAATAATAATAATAATAATAATTCAGACCTACTTTACAAGGTCATGCATGTGAAGTCCTTTTCAAAAGGGGTGGAGAAGCTGTGCCCCTCCAGTTGTTGCTGGACCGAACTTCTATCATCCACAGAGAGCATAGCCTGTAGACAAGAATGATGGAAATTGTAACCCAGTAACATACAAAGGGCACCAGGTTCCATGCTCTTGCCTGAAGTGCTTTCTTAGGGCTCAGTGGTCCACCTTTAGAAAGGCACTTGTCAAGGATGCTTCAGCTTTAAACCCTTAAAAGGTGCTCTACAATATGTTAAGGGTTGTTATTAATTACCAGATGCTAGGGTAAACAATAGGAGATGGAGATCCTCCTTAGGCCCTTGTGAATTTCCAGGAGACATCTGGGCTGGCTACCGTGGGAGACGAGTGTCAAATGAGATGAATCTTTGGTTTGGCCCAGCAAGGCAATTCTTATGTTCTTAATCTACAAAGCGAAGGTCTCTTCAGACTAACTACCATATCCATCATATCTTGAAGGCGAGAGAAAATTTACAGTTCATACTATATAGATATGAACATCTCTGCAGAGTAAATATGGAAGAGAGCTAAGATGCTGCAGCATGACTAGAATATTAAAGAGGTGGTCTGTTTTACACACACACACACACACACACACACACACACACACACACAACATGACTTCCTACCTGTAATTGTAGGGATTGTGTTGTGGTTGGAGTTCAATGGGCCCTTCAATCATCTATTGCAATGGCGGCTGCCCAGCCTTCTTGAATCTTAGCCCCAGTGATGTGCCCCATATTTCTTCTTCCAAAAGGCTTCCTACTGCAGCCAGAAGTGCCTTCTTTTCACAGGGAAGGAAATGTTATATATGTGTTATATAATTTCCCTGAACGTACTAATGCTAGCACCTTGCCACCATTAAAGGACAATTAGCAGAACCGATAAGCGACAGAAAATCAAAATATCACCAGGTCCAATAGCCTTCAAGTCACTAGTGTAAATTATACATTCACACACCTGACACCCAAGATGACTGCCTGTTCTGCTGTTGCCATTGTAAACTGAAGTGAATTATGGTCCAGGATGGTTCTCTCTCTCGTGGAGAACCAAAGGAGCTAATTAAAATACAAAAGCATTAGATGTAATCACTACTTAATGCTAAAAGCGGAACATGACCTAATGCTATTATGAACTCAGCACAAATTTCAATTAAGGCTCCAGCTGGTGAAATGTTGTGCGTGATAATGGTTCTCCGATCACTCATTAGGTAAAGAAACCTAAAGCAACAAAACAAGTTAACCCGTTCAGCATCTGCATGTGGCAGGATGCACATTTTGTGCAAAAGGAAGACACAGGTTGGCTATTTAATAGTCTCTAAAACTGATTATATTCTTCATTCTTTCAAAGTGTATGTGAGGGGACTTTTATGGCCCAGGAGCTTCACTTTCTTACAGATAAGTATCTGGGAGCCACATAGATATGGTGATTAGTGAAAGAGGCATAAAGTGGGCAGGGGCTGTGGTGGATTTCTTCAGTGAAAACACCATTGTGATACAGTCATACCTCGGGTTACAGACGCTTCAGGTTGTGTGTTTTTGGGTTGCGCACTGCGCTGAACCCCGAAGTACCGGAATGGGTTACTTCCGGGTTTCTGCACTTGCGCATGTGCAGAAAGACTAAACCACACTTTGCGCATGCACAGAAGTGCCAAATTGCAACCCACACAGTGGCACTGTGGGTTGCAAACGCTGCAGGTTGCGAACATGCCTCTCGCATGGACCACGTTCGCAACCCGAGCGTCCACTGTATTTGAGGTGACTTTACTTGGTCAAACGAGACAGCAGCCATTGAGGGAGCCAGAAAGTGGAGTCTACGAGCCTATACTCCTACTTATTGCTCCAACACATATAAAAACATAATAAAACATCAAAAATTAAAAACTTCCCAATACAGGGCTGCCTTCAGATGTCTTTTAAAATACAGTGGTACCTCGGGTTACATACGCTTCAGGTTACAGACTCCGCTAACCCAAAAATAGTACCTCGGGTTAAGAACTTTGCTTCAGGATGAGAACAGAAATCGTGCTCCGGCGGCGCAGTGGCAGTGGGAGTCCCTATTAGCTAAAGTGGTGCTTCAGGTTAAGAACAGACCTCTGGAACAAATTAAGTTCTTAACCCGAGGTACCACTGTACTTCTTTTACACATGCTTATACAAAGGCATTCCCGCATCATAGCTTTGCACGTGCATAGAAATTAAGTCACGTTCTCTGAGGAAAAGCTTTTCTGCATTATCAGAGCTAGATGCTTGGTTCAGTGAAAAGAACAAGGTGCCTCTTCTCTATCTACGAGTTTTTCCTGCACAAACATTCTCGACGCATTCCTAATACAGTCCGAGTTAGCAGGTTCTCCTAAGAATATCCTTAATACAGTCAAAGCAAGAGGAATCAGCAGAAGATGTCTGAAGGCACTCTTGTACAGGGAAGCTTTTTATTTTTATTTTAAAAATGATGTTTATTAATGTTTCACAAACAATAAAAACCAATTCCAACATTTAAACTACAAAAGCAAAACCAATAAAAAATACACAATAGAAAAACAGTTGATAGAAGAAAGAAAAGAAAAATAAAGAATAAAGAATAAAGACAAAGAAAAACACCAAAGTTCAGAGCTAAACACAAAAAATAGATTAATATTTTCAAATCTTATATTTTCTTCACTAGTTTCTTGACCTCCTCACACCTCCCATTTTGTATTCCAATTCAAATATTAAATTCAGCAAATCCTTACCCTCTGACGTTTATCCTTACTCCATATATTACCTATTATTATAAATATCCATTTCCAATTATCAATCCCTATTTACATTTTCTTAAGCATCTCTTTATCAGTACCACTTATTTTCAACCAAACGTCATTTCAACATTCCTTAATTTTACAGTGCTTCTGCAGGTAATCTTTAAATTTCTTCCAGTCTTCCTCCACCGACTCTTCTCCCTGGTCACGGATTCTGCCAGTCATCTCCGCCAATTCCATGTAGTCCATGACCTTCATCTGCCATTCTTCCAGTGTGGGTAGCTCCTGTGTCTTCCAATATTTCGCGATGAGTAATTATTTCGCGATGAGTAATTTTGCTGCTGCTGTTGCATACATAAAGAAAGTTCTATCCTTCTTTAACACCAATTGGCCGACAATGCCCAGGAGAAAGGCCTCTGGTTTCTTGTATAGGGAAGCTTTTTAATGTTTGCTGTTTTGTTATATGTGTTTTTATATCTGTTGGAAGCTGCCCAGAGTGGCTGGGGCAAAACCCAGTCAGATGGGTGGTGTATGGACACCAACCCGTCAAATTTACCCAAATGGCGAGAAGTTTCCCCAAATAAAATAAAACATCTCACTGAAGGCTTAAAAGCAAACAAAGGCCCAGGAGAAGACATTACGCCCCCAGAGCTCTTCAAACTAGGAATGGTGGTTAGGGTATTTTGGCCAGGCTATTTACACATATAAATAACACAGCCCAAATTCCTCCCAGCTGGAAGACAAACACCATTGTTCCAATTTTCAAGAAAGGAGACAGATCTTTGCCACAAATTCACTGCCCCACCAGCCTGTTAGATATCCCTTCAAAGTTATATGTTCTGCATTTACAAATAAAGTTAACTGACTGGCTACATACAAATAACACTTGGGGTTTAGAGAAGGATTCAGCACCATTGACCAATGCTTTACGCTAAATCATATCATCAGAACGTATACTAGAGTTAAAGTGCCAGCTGTTTTCTGCCTTCATAGATTGGTCCGCTGCCTTTGACTCCATTAATTGTAGCAGATTGTGGGAGAAACTCCTAAACACCAATTTAGAACATAGACTCCTCCTGTGATCCGAAAGCTGTACAGCGATACTGACACAAGAGTCAGCCTAAATGGCTGCTTGTCTCAATCTTTCAAGTCAACTAGTGGTGTGAAACAAGGCTGCATTTTAGTCCTCACACTTTTTAACTTCATTATTATTATTATTATTATTATTATTATTATTATTATTATTCCCTTACAAGCCAGAGGTGAAAGTGAACTAAGCGGTGGATATGTTATCTTAGTTTGGTACAGTAAGATAGTCCCAGCCACACAAAAGCCAGAGATTTTTCTATGCGCATGCAAACGCATACCTACCAATCCAGGTGTGCAAGAGGTATTATCACAGTTGAGAAATACATTCCACTCAGGTGAGGACCCTCAAGGAGCAGAGGCAGCGAGGAGGGCAGCCTGGGAGGATCCTTGGATAGAGGGGCCAGCCCACCAGATAGGACTGAAAAAACCTCCCACCCAAGGCCCTTGAGAGCTGCTGGCAGTCAGTGTAGATGACACTGAACCAGGTAGACCAAGCTTCCAACTTCGTACATAGCAGTTCCCTGTGTATGTTCCTGGGCTCCCTCCTCTGCTAGCAGCCACCATTCCTTCTCGGACTGCGCTGCCTTAACTCTCTGAGAAATGTGGTTCCTTATCCTACAGTTTACTTAGCACGGCAGTTAATTCGAGCCTGCTCAGAAACATATTCACCGAAGCCCTGGAAATCATAATAATCATCAAAAATTGCTGAGAACCAATCCGATTCCCCGAGACTGTAAATGAGCCTGCGGTGCTTAACTCGCAGCAAAACACCCCACTGCAGAAAGCGAGTGAAATATTTCTGGGCAGATTCATTATGGCGATGGACATTTTGGGCAGCTAACTAAACTCCAATCAATCTTTCAAACGCTGTTCATGGAGTGGGTTTCATTAGAAGCCCAGAATAATCAGTCACTCATCTCTCCCGCCCAGACCTGTCTTTTGATTTGTGTTCTTTTATTGCAGGGACTAATGTGTATCCCATAAGATCTCGAATTTCCTCTTGAAGAGAGGAGCCCCCCCTTTTTTGAATGCGTCCCTATTTATTACCTGCGTGCTAAGAATACACATTAGCTTTTATTATATAGACATTAGAGGGTAGAGATTTGGCAGGGGATTTGAACAGCATTCAGGATATGCATAATAGTAAATTCTGGGTAGGTGTGAAATGTATCCCCTTGCTAGAATATTCACGGAGTTATCAAACAGCAGTCCCCCATGAAACAGATTAATTCATATCCCTCAGAAGCCCATTAGACCTTCTCTTTTTTTATTACAACACTTCAGGCTCTTGGCTCCTGCCTTTATTTCCAGCTCAGAACCTCACAGTGTTTAAACATATTTGGAGGAAGGAGGAGGGCAGCTTCACACTGCTTCCTCTTTCAAATAATTCAAAGGTGCACACTCGCTGCCTTCCCATTATAGAATCATAAAATTTAAAAGCCAGGATGTATCTCAAAAGGCCATGGAGTGAATCACCCGGTGCTAATGTAAAAGTGATTAAGGTTACAACTCTATTCAGTCTTACTCGGGAGTAGGTCCCGGTGAAGTTGGAAGAGCTTAAGTTCTGAACAAACAAGAACCAGTCTAGGTTGCAAAGGCAAAGTGAGTAGGATGGACAAGGACGTTTCACGTGCTCCCAGATTACTAGCTCAGAGGGTTTCTGTATAGATTATAAACATTGCAGCATTCTTGTGTGGGGCAATTAGGTTGACTGGTGTCAGGACGCGGCCAATGACTCCCGGCTGGTTGCCCAGGAAAGTATAAAGAGGAGGAAAAGTTTCTTACAGTCCTTTTTAATTCCAAACTTTACAGAGAAAGGCTATAGAACCCAGCCTCTTGGATAATGGTGCCATCCCAAGTGAATCTCCATCCCCGATCTCATTCGTCATCATCATCATCACCTCCTCTACCAGTGCTGCTACCTGCCCTCTGTCTTTGAGCTCTTTGCTCTCCTACTTTTAAGGCTCGCCGGGTTCTGGGAGGTGGTGGGTCTGAAATGTTTTCTAATGACGATGTGTCAGCCAGCTGCTGCTCTGGCTCTCCCGTTATTGCCTAACTTTCCTCTTCATCTGCCTCTGAGCTGTGACCTCCCTCAAACCCCTATTGTAAATCTATACTGTCTTCCTCTTCCTCCTCCCTGGAAGGGTCAGGATGGGGAGTTGGTTTCCACCATCCTTCCTCCTCTACCCAGACCCTGACAACTGGGGTGTTAGGGGAAGGATAGTATCTCTGATGGAAGACACATCATGCTCCTTCTGGGGTAGTTTGTCCACCTTTGGTTGCCACCCTGCAATCAGCTCTTACCTGGTGGCTCCAAAAGTTGTCCATCTAGAGCACTATTATCTACTTTGACCAGCAGTGACTCTTGTCACATCACCCATTGCCCTTTTAGCTGGAGGTGGCAGGTCTTGAACTAAGATCCTTCTGCGTTCAACCATCAGCTCGATGATTGAGCATTGGTCCCTACCTAGGGTGCCCATTTTAGGGGTATTATTAGGCAAGCCAGTCTAAAGAGCAGCAGTCCACCATTATTTAACTGCTCATGGAAGAAACACTGGTAAATTTCCTGGAAATGTGGGGAACCCAATCTGAAGACTACCACCTAAGGCATAGTCTTACAGGAGAACCTTGAGATAGAGAAGAGCTGGGGTGGCCCAGTGGCTAAGAGCTTGTGCTGCAAATCAAGACGTCTGTGGTTCAAATCTCATCCATCTCATCTCCGCCATTAACTCAAGAAGTTGTTGTTTAGTCATTTAGTCGTGTCCGACTCTTCGTGACCCCATGGACCAGAGCACGCCAGGCACTCCTGTCTCCCACTGCCTCCCGCAGTTTGGTCAAACTCATGTTGGTAGCTTCGAGAACACTGTCCCACCATCTCGCCCTCTGTCGTCCCCTTCTCCTTGTGCCCTCCATCTTTCCCAACATCAGAGTCTTTTCCAGGGAGTCTTCTCTTCTCATGAGGTGGCCAAAGTACTGGAGCCTCAGCTTCAGGATCTGTCCTTCCAGTGAGCACTCAGGGCTGATTTCCTTCAGAATGGGTAGGTTTGATCCATGGGACTCTCAAGAGTCTCCTCCAGCACCATAATTCAAAAGCATCAATTCTTTGGCGATCAGCCTTCTTTATGGTCTAGCTGTCACTTCTGTACATCACTACTGGGAAAACTCAAGATGGGGAGATAATAATAGGGATGTGAAAGGTGCCTCCAATTTGGTTTGGGACCTGGTCTTGTGATGCCACAGATGTCAACTGCATTGTTTTGTTCATTTCCTCACTGCTGGACTGCATGTTTCATAACTGCTCCCTTTGGCCAGCTCTGGATTCCTCCCCAGAGCAACCCAAGGCTGCTTTGACCCACTCTGGACAAATCCCAGATTGGCTCAATTTGGTTTGGGATGTGGGAGTAGTCTGGACTGAATGCCCAGCCCTAGATAAGAAAACTGAGTTACCTTGCAACCGGACAATGCATATGAAATATTTGAAATACTTGAAAATGCTGTGCAAATATTTCATGGTATTTATGTTCCACCGGATGGAAACAATGTGAGTCTGTTTAGGGGTCTTGCTTGTATTGCCTTAAAGATAAAGGGACCCCTGACCATTAGGTCCAGTCGTGACCGACTCTGGGGTTGCAGCGCTCATCTTGCATTATTGGCCGAGGGAGCCGGCGTACAGCTTCCGGGTCATGTGGCCAGCATGACTAAGCCGCTTCTGGCGAACCAGAGCAGCGCACAGAAACACCGTTTACCTTCCTGTCGGAGCAGTACCTATTAATCTACTTGCACTTTGACGTGCTTTCGAACTGCTAGGTTGGCAGGAGCCGGGACCAAGCAATGGGAGCTCACCCCGTTGCAGGGATTCGAACCGCCAACCTTCTGATCGGCAAGCCCAAGAGGCTCTGTGGTTTAACTCACAGCGCCACCCGTGTCCCTTTATATTGCCTTATTTACCCTTATATAACATATAACAGGGCATATATGAAAGTACTAAGGTAATTTGGAAGTGAGTACTGGCAGAATATATTTGCATGGATCTGAATCTGACCAGATGTGTTTCATTGGCAAAGGTAAAAACATTTTTTCGCTCAAATTATTTTATGCCGTGGCTCTTTAGGTTTTCGTTTCTTCCTTTGTTTGTTGCTTGCTTTTTCACAAATGGATTCTCCATTTGTGCTGGTCGAAGAGGAAGGAAAAGGACGCTGAGTGGCTTTGCCAATCTTTGATGAAAGTTATTTCCTTGCAAAACAATAGAACAGCAAATTGGATTATCACCACATATTATCTTTGGACAACTGTGAGGATAATTACACAAGAAACCAACAACACCAAAACTGGCTTAAGAATATAAAGGACAATTTTACTAGAATAGGTATATAAACTCATAAACCTTCTAAACAATAAACAAACTAAGGTACAAGGTGCATAACCAAGCTTGGAGATACTCATAAACATAGAATGAACTAATGTCTCTCTCTTTACTATACTGGTTGTGTATGCAGTAAATATTACATTACATGGCTGGAACATCTTCTTCTGGGAGAAGAAAAGGGTTTCCCCTCTGTTTGCAGCTTCTTTCTCCTGTTTTCTTATATATAATTGATACTTATTGTTCTTTATATAATAAATTATAATTTATATGGGTGAGTGTGTCTCTCACACACCAACATGTGCGTACAAACACACACAGAGAGAGATATATTCCACATTATGTGTGTATGAGCTTGGGGGTGAAATATTAGTTATATTATTACACAGCATTCTGCCTGGACCAGGAACTGCTGCCTCGAATGCCATTAAAAATAAAGCTGTTCTGCTGGATTTACAGCCTAGCCAGAAATAGCAATTATGGGCTATCTTATGAGAGAGTCATATTATTGGGAGAATTCCATCAGGCTGCAAAGGCTTCAATAGTCACCACATCATCTGGAGGGAGGGATTGCCGCTTCTGCCAAGACACTTCCAGCTTGTAGGGGATTAATTTCCGAGCAAGCACCCGAAAAAACCTTTGGTGGTCTTGCAAGACTTTCCCCAGAGTGGTAAGTCTAACAGGATAGATGGGTGGAAAAAGGGCTTCTTTTTTTTCAGCCAGAACTTGCCGGAACTCAGTTCCTGCACTTCTAACTATGCTCCCTTCCAGTGTTGACCTGACTGTGTACTAGACATTACGAAGAAGGGAGCATGTCTATCTGTTTCCTTTGTATATTGCTTCCTGTGACTCATTCATGGAAAATTGTAGCAATTAAAACATTAACAATAAAATAATATGTAAATCAATATCACATATTAAAAAGCTCATATATAAAACAATTTAAATAATATAATAATTAAAAAAAATTAAGTGCAATGCAGAATGAGATTTTTTTTTTTTTAAACCCACTTAAGAGGCTTGTAAGGTTTTCTAATGGTGCAGCAATAAGATGGCTAGCACATTTCCAGAGCGGATACTAGCAAGGGAAGGAGGCGCATTGTGCGCCCCGACACTCCCCACTGTGGTGGGCGCTATACTGGCTGTGACGTCGCATGGGGGCGGTGCGTCACGCACCGTCCCGACGTCACCTTCCCGCCCGCCCGCTACATTGTAAGGGGCATGTACGCTGGTCACTGCATTGAAAGGGGGCATGTACGCTGATCACTGTTTTGAAGGGGAGTGAAGAACACACACACACACAAAAAGGTAACTTGTTAATTTAACGTTTATTTCTATGAGGAGCAGTAATTCTGAGGGGTCAAACAAAGAAATAATAAAAAAGTGACAAAAAAGTTATTTTTATAATGACGAGTTTTGCGGCTCCCAGATTTTTTTTCTTCGGAAACGGGTCCAAGTGGCTCTTTTTGTCTTAAAGGTTGCAGACCCCTGGACTAGATGATCTTCAGGATGTCTTCCATGTCTACAATTCTTTTTAAAAATTCATTTTATTTTATTATTTTATTTTATTTTATTCTTGGGTTACAAAAGTACGTGCATTGTCTCTATTTCCAGGTCATGGAGTCTTTTCGACAGATCAATTACATTCGATGTGAGACATGAATGTTGTATATAATATAAGGTTGGGGGGAAAGAGGGGGGTGAATAGGTGCCAAAAAGACAACACAGACAGCACCCGTCTGGTGCATAAAAGGAGGAAATTTCAAAGGATAGCACCACAACGCTAAAGGCCCCGTTCCTACATTGTATGGAATGGGAATTCCGAAAAAGATGGTACCTGCGGGAGGCCCTTTCTTGTACTGTAGTGTGTAATGATCAGTTGGGTGAAAGGAGTGACATGATATTCTGGGCACCCTGTTGCCCCTCCAGCTTCCGACGCCTCCCCTCCCCCCCCAGTCTTTGCCGTCTGATCACTCATCGTCAACCCACCACTCTGAGCCTTCTTCCCTTGGCGGTTCCCCAGCTGTTGCCTTCCACCACTTCATCAAGCCAGTCCTTGAGATCTGGGCAAAGTCTGGAGAACCTGTGGCCCATCAGACCCAGTCAGCATGGCCAATAGCCAGGGTGCTCCAATGCAGTAAACAAGCTTGCCCGTTCAGGCAATGCTTCCTGAATCAATCATATCAATTCTTTCTGTAGACATGTCCTGAATGGGGAGGATAATCTTTCACCACTGAGGACTATTTCCATCAAATCCCTCTCCAACCCATACTCAGCCAGTGTCTTCTCTGATAGTGTCATTAGTCCTTCACTGCTGAGATTCCTGTTTTGTTTTGGGCATACAGTCCTCCCTAAATCGGCAATGGAAGCTGGCACCTTGAAGCCATCATCTGTCAGAATGCTAAACACTGAAAGGAGACTAAAGACCTTGAGAGCATTAATTACAGTGCTTTATCAGCAGGTGACAGGGATGGAAGACGGCAGAGGGCACACAATTTGGGCATCGTTGACTTTCCTACAAGCCCATTCAGACTTCTAATCATCTGTCACAGCTTTGTTATCTCCAGTTGTTTCTGCAGAAAGATTTTTAATTTTTTTTAAAATGGAGATCAAGCAGACTAAGGTTACCACCTTTTTTTCAAAGAATCCGGGGACACTTTTTTTTTTTGGAAAAATTAAAAAAATTTACAAAAAAGTTATTTTTTAAAAAGAAGTAATATCTTCTTTTCTGTGATCTCCTCTGTCACGTGGCCTTCCTCTGGGCCCCGGCCTGCTCTCTTGGAGCATTAGCCACTGTGGAATAGGCTCAGGTTGGGCCTGGGGTCAGTCATGTGTCCTTACCCTTCCAGTGCTCTCCTACTTCTCTATAGTGGCAGCGGCAGCGGCAGCAGCAAGGTCGGGGCTCCCCTCTTTTTTCTCATTCTTCTTTCTCTCTCTTCCTTCTCCTTCTCCTCTCCTCCTTCTCCCTACATTGGCTCCGGGGTTTTCCTGGCCCCAGAGCACTGCTGGGCAGTCAGCAGGCTGGCCAGGCACTCTCGCTCCCAGCTCAATTTGGGTTGCGGAGGGGGGGGATCAGTGGTTCCCTCAGTTGATGCGCCATGCGTCCCTGGTTCCCCCCCGGCAGTGGCAGCAGCAGTGGCAGTCTCAGCAGCCCAGAGCCAGCCTGGTAGTGCAGTTGGCTCTGGCTGGCTTCAGGAGCTGCTCGCTGCCATGGCGCCCACCATTTTGCCTCGCGGGAAGTCCCCATATGATGTGTCTTGTGTCATCGAACCAATCATGCAGCATTCATTCCCTACTAATAAATCTACAACCTTTAAAATATAAATCCGGGGACATTAAATGATATCCGGGGACATTCCGGGGATGGATTTTGTCAGGGGACAGATTTGTAAATCCGGGTACTGTCCCCGGGAAACGGGGACGTCTGGTAACCATAAAGCGGACGCTGTCAGCAAATTGGAAACATGAGAGGGAAATGAGTGAAATGGCCAGAAGCTGAGTAATAAAGCTCCATGCAACTAGTATTGTCAACTGTCAACTGCAATTTGGAGGTGTAGCTTTTCACAGTTTGGAGATAAGCACAAGCGCTGGTTGATTAGTGCAAATCAGATCATTGTTAAAGGAACAGCTGAAGGAGATGGTTGAACACTAGGCAACCTTAGGTGTGTCAGAAAGTTGGAAAACTGGTTATCTCAGTATCAAAGGGGCCGCAAGGCTTGTTCTTTAGTATTCGGGTCCAAAAAGGCAACAATGAAAGAACAAACAGGCTAATGAACCAATTCCAGAGAGGATTCTGGTTGCTACCAGCTCTCCGGTATCTTTTATGGCAGACACAAAAACATTTTGCAGGTGATCTGGGGTGGGGTTGCATGGAGAGGAAGACACATTCTTATAAGTGATTTTAGGTACATTCTTGCAAAGCGGCTTTCCCTAATGCAATGCATTTATTGCATGTCATTTTAGCCAGAATTAAGATTGCAGGAAGAAATATCAACAACCTCAGATATGCAGATGACACAACCTTGATTGCAGAAAGTGAGGAGGAATTAAAGAACCTTTTATTGAGGGTGAAAGAGGAGAGCACAAAATATGGTCTGAAGCTCAACATCAAAAAAAAACGAAGATCATGGCCACTAGTCCCATCACCTCCTGGCAAATAGAAGGGGAAGAAATGGAGGCAGTGAGAGATTTTACTTTCTTGGGCTCCATGATCACTGCAGATGGTGACAGCAGCCGCGAAATTAAAAGACGCCTGCTCCTTGGGAGAAAAGCAATGACAAACCTAGACAGCATCTTAAAAAATAGAGACATCACCTTGCAAACAAAGGTCCGTACAGTAAAAGCTATGGTTTTCCCTGTAGTGATGTATGGAAGTGAAAGCTGGACCATAAAGAAGGCTGATCGCCGAAGAATTTATCCTTTTGAATTATGGTGCTGGAGGAGACTCTTGAGAGTCCCATGGACTGCAAGAAGATCAAACCTATCCATTCTTAAGGAAATCAGCCCTGAGTGCTCACTGGAAGGACAGATCCTGAAGCTGAGGCTCCAATACTTTGGCCACCTCATGAGAAGAGAAGACTCCCTGGAAAAGACCCTGATGTTGGGAAAGATGGAGAGCACAAGGAGAAGGGGACGACAGAGAACGAGATGGTTGGACAGTGTTCTTGAAGCTACCAGCGTGAGTTTGACCAAACTGGGGGAGGCAGTGGAAGACAGGAGTGCCTGGCGTGCTCTGGTCCATGGAGTCACGAAGAATCGGACATGACTAAATGACTAAGCAACAACAACAATTTTCACCTATGTGTGCATGTTTATGAACCTTTTGTGCTAGCTTGCTCATTTTTTGCACACCCCGATTGGCTGGAGTACTGCACTGCGAATTTAGAGAAGTGCAGATTTTGAACAATGGCTATGCATTGGCTCGTGCATTGTTTTGGGAGGTGCAAATTAGGTGGCTTCACCTTGAAATGAGGCCTGAATTGAAGTTCTCTTACAGCCCTTTGAGGAGGAAGTAGGTGGCACAATGTGAGAGAAGCAGGAAGGGTGCAGCTCCATCTATCATCACCTCTTCCTCCCCCCTGACTCTTCTGAAGACTTTGTAAAAATAGCCACGTTAATTGAAAATGCAAAATCTTTCAGACAGTCTTCACTTGCGGTGCTGGAGCTGCACTGTCCAGGACACTGTTGCAAAAGTTATAGATGGTTGCTCTGAAGTCTGCACCCTCAATAGATGTTCAGCAGCCTCTGGCTCCTTTGATTGGAACTGCTAATTGAACTGGTTTAGATATGAAAGTGCGATCTCGACTCTGTGAACATCTCGAGACACCCAGGAGAAAGTGCCGCTTGATTTATTTTCATGGTTGTCTTGTGAACTGGGTGTGATCTTCAGCCTCCATGCAGAACAAAATGGATGGAGAAAGTGAGAACGAGAGAGTCTCATCCAGGATATGGTTCACACAGAGCAGGGGCTGGGTCAACATGGATTTGACTCTCTTGAATCCCACCCATGGCTAGTCCAGGTCATGAAAGGTTATCGTTATCAACACTGAGCAGTTACTGGCGTTCTCATTTTTTTTTAATGATCTTTATAATATTTCACTTAACAAAAAACTTGACAAATACATTGCAGTGGTACCTCAGGTTACAGATGCTTCAGGTTACAGACTCCACTAACCCAGAAATATTACCTCGGGTTAAGAACTTTGCTTCAGGATGAGAACAAAAATCGTACTCCGGCGGTGCGGCAGCAGCGGGAGGCCCCATTAGCTAAAGTGGTGCTTCAGGTTAAGAACAGTTTCAGGTTAAGAACGGACCTCTGGAACGAATCAAGTTCTTAACCCGAGGTACCACTGTACATACATTACATACATTACATACCTTACATACCTACATATTTTACATGTACACTACAAATATTAGAATTCCAACTCTTCTCTTTGTACTTTGTTGCCAAACTTAACTCTAGATGCATTTCATGTTGCTATTCTACTTTTCTTTTGTTTTTATCTAACCCGGTTTTGTCATATCTTTCCTTTGTTTTCAAGATTTAATCTATATCTTCCAGGAGATTTGCGTTGTCAGTATACTTTTCAAGATATTCTTTGAAGGTTGACCATTCGTTGTTCACTTTTTTCAACAGTATGAGAGCAGGATGCTGGAATATACGCAGTGCATTTTTTCTTTCTTAGAAAATGTTTAGGGGTACTCCCATTTGGACTGAAGAAAACCACCAATTTATAGTTCAAATTGGGAAAAATAAATACAGTAAATGGACAAAAGTACAAGATTCACAAAATGTTTAGGGGACCCCCAGAAAAAAGCACCGGCTATATGGGCCGTTGGCATGATTCAACAGGCTCTTCTTAGGTTTTTCTTTTCTTTTTTTAAAAAAGATATTTATTAAGGATTTTAAACATTCAATTCACCCAACACATATAAAACCATCACCCAAATACAACAAAGAAAAACAGAAAAAAAGCAAAAAGAGTAGCATATAATAGATAAAAAAATTAATTAAATAAATATAATTTGTAAACCACTTGATTTGTAAATATGTCTTCTAAGCAGTTAACTCCCTCAAAAAACCCCACAAACATGAACACTGTAATAAAAGAGAAAGCTATGAAGCTGTGAAGGTCCATAAAAAGTTAATCCTCGGTGGTCTGCTCTCAGAAGGCTTCTCTGCAAATCCTCCATTCATTTCCCACCGTACTATGGTCCCTTTACTATAATTGTATGTTAAAGACTGAGCTTGGGTACCTTTCAGACATGAAATGCAAGATATTTTTATCCATGCAAGCATTTAGCATCTGGGAATGTATTTCTATTTTAAATTCATTTTTTTATTTTTTAAAAATGTTGTTATTCACTGAGCCTTTAAGAGCAGTGTTGATTAAAACTCTAAATAAATAAAACCGTCTCTTTTTTATGGCTCTTGTAGACTATGCATCTATTTGCACTTGACTGTAGAGTAATCAATATGCTGGCATAAAGGCTCCAGGGTAATTCATAGTTGCGCTCTGTAGCAATTTAAAGACTGATTTGGTTCCCCTAAATTGTTTCCATGCAGGCAAGCTAAAAATATTCAGGGACTTCTGACTCCTCAGCCCTCCCACCTCCAAAGCTATCCCCAGTCACAATGACGGAATCATTTCTTATTTCTAATGCATGGAATCTGCCCTGACTCATGGCTAGCAGAATCTAAATATTGCTGGGGAACTTAAAACCAGCAAGGAGTAAATCATAAATGTTTGCTGGGTTGTTTGTTCAGAAGGCCAGGTGTGCATGTGGATCTATCTAACATCTATCATCTATCTATCATCTATCTATCTATCATCTATCTATCTATCTATCTATCTATCATCTATCTATCTATCTATCATCTATCTATCTATCTATCATCTATCTATCTATCTATCTATCATCTATCTATCTATCTGTCATACAGTGGTTCCGCTCCTTCCTCCTGGGCCGTGTCCAGAAAGTGGTGGTGGGGGATGAGTGTTCAGACCCCTGGGCTCTCACTTGTGGGGTGCCTCAGGGTTCTGTCCTCTCCCCCATGCTTTTTAATATCTATATGAAGCCGCTGGGAGAGATCATCAGGGGGTTTGGACTGAGTGTTCATCAGTATGCAGATGACACCCAGCTCTACCTCTCCTTTAAATCAGAACCAGTGAAGGTGGTGAAGGTCCTGTGTGAGTGCCTGGAGGCGGTTGGAGGATGGATGGCGGCTAACAGATTGAGGTTGAATCCTGACAAGACAGAAGTACTGTTTTGGGGGGACAGGGAGCGAGTTGGTGTGGGGGATTCCCTGGTCTTGAATGGGGTAATTGTGCCCCTGAAGGACCAGGTGCGCAGCCTGGGAGTCATTTTGGACTCACAGCTGTCCATGGAGGCGCAGGTTAACTCTGTGTCCAGGGCAGCTGTCTACCAGCTCCACCTAGTACGCAGGCTAAGACCCTACCTGCCCGTGAACTGTCTCGCCAGAGTGGTGCATGCTCTAGTTATCTCACGCTTGGACTACTGCAACGCGCTCTGCGTGGGGCTACCTTTGATGGTGACCCGGAAACTGCAATTAATCCAGAATGCGGCAGCTAGACTGGTGACTGGGAGTGGCCACCGGGACCACATAACACCGGTTCTGAGAGATCTGCATTGGCTCCCAGTACGTTTCCGAGCACGATTCAAAGTGTTGGTGCTGACCTTTAAAGCCCTAAACTGCCTCGGTCCTGTATACCTGAAGGAGCGTCTCCACCCCCATCGTTCAGCCCGGACACTGAGATCCAGCACCGAGGGCCTTCTGGAGGTTCCCTCATTGCGAGAAGTGAGGCTACAGGTAACCAGACAGAGGGCCTTCTCAGTAGTGGCGCCCGCCCTGTGGAATGCCCTCCCATCAGATGTCAAAGAGATAAATAATTACCTGACATTCAGGTACCTGACATATCTATCTATCATCTATCTATCTATCTATCTATCTATCTATCTATCTATCTATCTATCATCTATCTATCATCTATCTATCTATCATCTATCTATCTATCTATCTATCTATCTATCTATCATCTATCATCTATCTATCTATCTATCATCTATCTATCTATCTATCTATCTATCTATCTATCTATCTATCTATCATCTATCTATCATCTATCTATCTATCTATCTATCTATCTATCTATCTATCTATCTATCTATCATCTATCTATCTATCTATCATCTATCTATCTATCATCTGTCTATCTATCATCTATCTATCTATCTCTATCTATCCATCTATCTATCATCTATCTATCTATCATTAATCTATCTATCTATCATCTGCTTTTGCAACTGATCTCTTGAAGCCAGTCCAGCTGAAACCAACAGATCTCAAGGCTTGGGAGTTGTTGTTTTGTTTTCATTTTTGTTGTGCCATTTTATTTTGGAAGTCATGGAGGCAAAATCTGGTGGAGACAAAGGTACATGGCAGTGTAATAAAGGAGGGTGGTTCTGATTCAGTTTGCATTTTTGGCTCCTGAAGATTAATCTTCCCCCCAAAAAAAATATTACACTGGGGATCTGAGGCAGAGATTGGAAAAAGCAGCCCAATTCTATATTGCCCCATTGAGTTCAGGAGGTAAGTGGATTCAGGAGGTAAGTGGGTAAATCTTACTGCTTTGTCATAGGCAACCGGGAAAAAAATCACATACAGAGACACAGAAATTGCATAATTAAATGAAGTCAATTCACATCAGATTGGCAAACATTTCTGGTAGTCAATTAACAGTAAGACACCTGTACATAACACTATTTCTCTGTCAGGATGCAAAAGTAAAATATTATTACATAGAACCGTAGTATCGTGCTTCCAGGCACAATGCAAAATGCTACTTTGGAGTCCCTAACCATTCTGAGACCATGGTATATGGTTAAAAAAAATAAATAGTAAAGGACGGTGAAGTCCAGTCAAAGGCAACTATGGGGTTGCAGCGCTCATCTCGCTTTCAGGCTGAGGGAGCCGGCGTTTGTCCACAGACAGTTTTCTGGGTCATGTGGCCAGCATGACCAGACCGCTTCTGACACAATGGAACACCGTGACGGAAACCAGAGCGCACAGAAATGCCGTTTACCTTCCCTCCACAGTGGTACCTATTTATCTACTTGTACTGGTGTGCTTTCAAACTGCTAGGTTGGCAGGAGCTGGAACAGAGCAACAGGAGCTCACCCCTTCATGGGGATTCGAACCGCCGACCTTCTGATTAGCAAGCCCAAGAGGCTCAGTGGTTTAGACCACAGCACCACCTGCATCCGGTATATAGAAGACCTGTATGATCCTACCTGTTCACTTCCCTTATATTCTTTGGGTTGTGTTCAGTGTAGGAGTAAGGTGAATGTTATGACAGTGCAGGAGTTTCCCCTTGTGTGAAGGAATGTTCTACCCCTCTCTTCCTCCCCCCACACCCTCTAAATCTGTTCTGGGGGGGTTCACTCGGCCCTCCAGAGCAAATCTGGGGGCACATGAAGGGAGAGGAGATGTGAGAAAGTCCTGTTGCTCTAGCAGTAATCTTGGCAGACGGACGTCTATTGAATCCCATCCTCTGACCTGGTGGAAGCAAAAGGTACGCATGCAGATCTTTTCGTGTTATCAGATTCCACCCAAAGCAAAATCTGTGCAAATTTTGAGGTTTCTACTCGGGGAAAACACCGAGAGGAAGTTAAAACGGCTTATGCAATGCAAGGGAAGTGTTTGAGGGAGAAGAATAGTTCACACAGTCTATCACCAGCCTGAAAATGGCCCTGGTTAGATGGAGTCATTTTGTAGTCATTTTGTATCTCAGCTGTATACACGCTTCATGACAGATTAATTGATCTCATCTACACAGACTACCCAAAAGACAGAAGCAGTGCAGCTAAGCATTGGCTGAGGAACAATGAATCTTTGTACAATCTTTGTGCCCGCCAGGCTTTCTGCCATTCCCAAGACATTCTCTTCTCATTTATCAAGGGATGAGAAGCAGGACGGATGACGACCTGAGGGCCAAATATATCGAGGTCACTGTAATTAGTAGAGGGACTAATCAAGATTCTGTCCAGTGGCGTTTAGGTTGCTGCAAAGCAAGCCACAGGGACAGGCTTTAAGCGAAAGCAGACTTCACAATTGCTTTCACAGGGATATGCCAAAGTTCCAAAGTTCAGCGTACTTTGAGAGAATTATGGGCAAACGTGTTTTAATTAGAGCAAAGCCTAACGTGGCTGAGATTATTTCGCCATTGCTTTTGCAAGCAGTGAAAAGCACCTCCTTCCCCGGTGAATTTCCATGTCCTTTGAAACCGTGTTTGCGTTGCTTCTGTGATGTTCTTCTCCATGCTGTTTTCCTTCTGTCCTGCCCTCTCTGTTCTTCACCTCATTTGCCCGCACTGTCTACAGTGATCCACCAGTGGCATCACTATGCTAGCCGTGATATGGGTCACCTCAGCCAATACGACTAAACAGGGCAAATGAGGTCAAGGCGAGTGACAGCAAAGAAGAAGGTTGAGCCACCACCGTAAAGACCCTTCTGGTCTCACTTCGGATTGCTGGAACAAATCATGGACAAGTGACACACCGAGGAAGCAATCCTATTGCCAAGAAAGTGGCATAAAGCACACTGGCATAAATTAAGCCAGCATAATGATGATGATTTATTGAATTTGTATACCGTCCTATAACTGCAGATTCTCATGATGACAATGATGATTTTATTTATTACAATTATTTACTGCCCTTCATCTGCAGCTCTCAGGGTGGTTCACAACATAAAAATATGAATAATTCGTTCTGGAGGTCTGTTCTTAACCTGAAACTGTTCTTAACCTGAAGCACCACTTTAGCTAATGGGGCCTCCCGCTGCCACCGCGCCGCCACTGGCCGATTTCTGTTCTCATCCTGAAGCAAAGTTCTTAACCCGAGGTACTATTTCTGGGTTAGCAGAGTCTGTAACCCAAGGTACCACTGTACTACTGCTACTACTACTACTACTACTACTAATAATAATAATAATAATTCAATTTATATTCCACCCTTATCAAAAGACCTCAAGACAATGTACAACCCTAGAAACACATTATGAAATATCAATGATAAAAACATACTCTTCTGGTGTCATGGTTGGGTCTCTCCCACAGAAGCAAGACAATGCTGGCAGCAATTAACTCAGGTTTTATTGCTCAAGACACACAAATCACTCTGGAGCTCAGTCACTCAGCGTCGGCTTCCAAGTTTGCTGTTGCTGAGTCTGAGGTATGCCCTTCTTCCTCCCACTTTTAAAGCCCCATTTACGCTAAGGTTACCATATTTTTTCCAATGAATCTGGGGACACTTTTCAACTTCAATGGATTTTGTATGGGGACTGATTTGTAAATTCAGAGACTGTCCCTGGGAAACGGGGATGTCTGGTAACCTTAATTTACACTTCCTTTCCTGTTCATGCCTTTCTTTAATCTTTGCAAGTCTAGGGCTTCCACACAAGTCCTGGTCATAGAATTGTAGAGTTGGCAGGAGGATCGTCTAGGAATATGCACGAATATGTAACCATCCCATATGGGAATCGGTAAGGTCAAAGGTCAGAGATGGTGGATCTGGTAGTCCAGTGACATCTGGAGTGAAACACACTGATGTGTGGCCTATTCTGTAGATTCAAAGGGAGCATAAACAGCACCTATCAGACTGGATACATCCCACAGATTCATAAAGTAAGAATTTTAATCTGTGTATTCACCCAAGTAAATGAATATTCACATTCACTATGTGAATCCGAAATAAATGCAGTTCAACTCCACTGCAGCCGCTTTAATTAACTGCAGCCCAAAATGGAATTTAAGTTTCTAAACAATCAGTCTTGATTCCACCCCCCAACCTTCCATTATTCTTTTTAGGTTAAGACGGTTAGGACAAATGACGTGCTACAACAGCTATAGCAACTCATCTTGTCCAGATTTCAGTGCTGCAGTTTGACTGCTTGCAGCCAAAATGCTTTAGCTCATCTGAAATGCTTTCCGTTTCCTTAAATAGAGTGGCTTTGATTTAAGGAGCCATTTTCCAAAGACCGTTGGTCCAGGAGACCATTATACCCCCATATACCCTGCCCAGGCTTGTACCCTGAGGAGGTGACGTTGGTGTTGCTAACACAACAGTTTGACATCACCCCCGGGTGTACACTCCCCGGTCTCAAAAGACAGACAGGTGCCAACAACAACAACATGATGATTTCTTGTCATGGTGGTATTAGGGCAGTTCAATACTGTCTCTACCTGCAGAAGTTTCTGGGTGGAAATACTGCTTCATTTCTCACCAGTGCTTGTCCTGTGACTTCCTGCTGAAATCCTGCCTGCTTTTCTTCTTGTTGTTGTTTTCTTTAAAAAAAAAATTAAAATATTTTTCAGGTTTATACATTTCATTAGTTTTACAATCATTTTAACATTTCAAAGCTTGACTTCCTTCCTCCTCTTTCTGCAGTTCCTTAAATTTATTTTTAATACCTTCTTCATATCTGAATTCATTTAATTTGCTCATTTAATTATCTACTTTAAATATATGAAACTGCAGGTTGTTACAATAATCTGCCAATGTTTTTATCTGTCTGCAATTTATCTGTAAATATTCAATAAACCATTTCCATTCTTTTATTAAAAGTTTGTTATCTTGATTTCTTATTCTTCCACCATTTCTGCGTATTCCATAAGTTTTTTGTATCCATTCTTCCTTTGCTAGGACTTCTGCTTCTTTCCGTTTTGGGGCACGTACATGATTAAATTTCTATACAATTTAGGTAGTTCTGTCCCTATAATTCCCAAAAGAAAAGCTTCTGGGTTGTTTTTTTAAAACAAAGGTTATTTTGAACAACCTTTTCAATTCATTATATATCATTTCCCAGTAAGCTTTAACCTTACTACAAGACCACCACTTATGATAAAAGTAACCTTCTTTCTCTTTACAAAAATCCTGCCTGCTTTTCATGCCACAGATGTTCTCTTTGTCTCCATGTGCTTCCCATGCCTTTGTTGTGCTGGGTCACTAACCCTTCCCTCAATCATTGGTGACCTTGAGGAAACATCACAGAACAGCTCACCATGTGGGATGATGTCTGGACGTTCCTCTGTAAACCCACCACTAATGTACTGTTATTGCACTAGTGACAACTTGCAGAATTCACCTACTAAAAACCAGCATTCTGGAGGGACTCTGTCCATGTTGCCCTCCGTTGCTACCATTCAGATTTGTACCTGCAATTTCCTGCAGAAGCTAACCTGAACTTCTTTCTTCAGAAAGATGGGGGTGGGAATATCCCCTCAAAGAAAAGAATCACACAGCATAACAGTATCTGAAGAGTATACCGTGACACAGTGTCAGCTGCTGGTATTTTGTGGGGCATTTCCACTGCTTTTTTAAAAAAATCATATCATATTACCTGATATTTTGAGATGAAAGGCAGCAAGGCTGTACCTAAGCAAGGCCCTTATCCAAGGAGATAATTAATGAACACGCCAGAGCTATGGAGTGTTTCTAACAAAGAAAATGAATCAAGCAGAGGTGAGACGGTGATATATTAAATCCAGCAAAGGGGAGTTTGGAACCGGGGACAAGGTGTTGGCAGATTTCAGCTTAACACACTCAGAAAACCCTAGGCATTAATGGAATGGAGGGCAGCAATGCTTCAGAGTAAGTCATCTTGCTCCAAGTTTCACAATCAGCCTATCACTTAATTCTTTCTTTCTTCCCTCTGTTACCTGGTGGCTACAAACAACCATTTGCCCAGTGGAAACTTAATGGGATGTGCAAACAAATGTTTGGCAAGGGGGTTGTCTGAGCCTTCACAACCTGCTTCCATTAACCCCTCTCGCCCTCTGGAATTGCAATCCTTTACTAATTTAAAAACAAAATTTGAGGGTTGAATCCTGACGTAGACCACCTGAAGTCGATTGTGCTGGCATTAGTCACAACTAAAGTCTCACTGGATTTAAGTTTCATTTAATTCAATGGGTCTGTTCTGAGCATGATTAAGCCTGGATCCAATCCTTTATTTGCAAAGTTAAACATTGCAGGGGAGCTTTGCTAGGTAATCATAGAATTGTCACTTTGGAAGGGAACACAAGGGCCATCTAGTCCAACCCCCTGCAATTCAGGAATCTTTTTACTCAAGATGGGGCTAGAACCCACGACCTTGACATTAACCATGCATTATCCCAAGGGCTTATTTAACTTATCTGCAGAATTTAACTTATATGCAGCTTATTTAACAGAATTCATCATGCAAAAGGCTGTGCTGGATGAATCCCTAGCCGGAATTAAGATTGCCGGAAGAAATATCAACAACCTCAGATATGCAGATGACACAACCTTGATGGCAGAAAGTGAGGAGGAATTAAAGAACCTTTTAATGAGGGTGAAAGAGGAGAGCGCAAAATATGGTCTGAAGCTCAACATCAAAAAACCGAAGATCATGGCAACTGGTCCCATCACCTCTTGGCAAATAGAAGGGGAAGAAATGGAGGCAGTGAGAGATTTTACTTTCTTGGGCTCTGTGATCACTGCAGATGGTGACAGCAGCTGCGAAATTAAAAGATGCCTGCTTCTTGGGAGAAAAGCAATGACAAACCTAGACAGCATCTTAAAAAGCAAAGACATCACCTTGCCAACAAAGGTCCATATGGTTAAAGCTATGGTTTTCCCAGTAGTGATGTATGGAAGTGAGAGCTGGACCATAAGGAAGGCTGAGCGCTGAAGAAGTGATGCTTTTGAATTATGGTGCTGGAGGAGATTCTTGAGAGTCCCATGGACTGCAAGAAGATCAAACCTTTCCATTCTGAAGGAAATCAGCCCTGAGTGCTCACTGGAAGGACAGATCGTGAAGCTGAGGCTCTAATACTTTGGCCACCTCATGAGAAGAGAAGACTCCCTGGAAAAGACCCTGATGTTGGGAAAGATGGAGGGCACAAGGAGAAGGGGACGACAGAGGACGAGATGGTTGGACAGTGTTCTCGAAGCTACCAGCATGAGTTTGACCAAACTGTGGGAGGCAGTGGAAGACAGGAGTGCCTGGCGTGCTCTGGTCCATGGGGTCATGAAGAGTCGGACACGACTAAACGACTGAACAACAACAAGCCAAGGGCATTGCTGGACACCATATCATTACAAGTGGAACCTGTAACAAATTATTGTTGTGCAGAACGCTTCTGCTCAGCGTTCCAACCAGAAAGTCATCCTTTCTTCAAGGATACTCCACAGTGCTCAGTGCTCACAAGACTGAAGTTTTGTTGTTTTGACACCTTAGGGTTTTTTATATATATATATAAATCTGCAGCTTCATCTTAGCATGCTAATGCCTCCTTTTCGTATTTCAGTAACTTCATTTGGGCTACAATTCAATTGGCAATCACTAGCGTAGTTCACCATTAGAGGGAGTTAATATACGTGCCATTTGGAAACACTGCTTTAATCTGACTTCCAGCTGATTGTGGGGAAGAACAATTCTCCAGCAGCACTGAAGTTCCTAGAGGGGAAGCAACCACAGATGATCAATGTATATTGGAAAGCTCTGTCATCTTGGGATAGCTTCAATACGTCAATCATCCAGGCATGTGTAATAATTTTACCTCACCAGGTACAGATATGTGGTTTTAAAAAATCAGCTACAGAATAGTTTGTAAGGGCCGATGAACTATTGTTCATCAGTCCTCCATGTTACAAACATAACATTATGCTAGTATTACAGGCATGTTTTTTCACCAAAATAATTCTGGGTTGTAGTTTGGTGAGGTGGCTGAGATGTCTTTGTTAGAGATTCTTTGCCCTTCTACAGAACTGCAGTTCCCAGGGCTCATGGGCGTGTTTATATAGGGAATTTGATGTTGTACAAGTTGGTCTGTTCTGTAAATGTGCCCTTCATCTGCTTACGATATGGTTTCATAAATCAGATTTGTCCCCCTGGACTTAGAGGGTTCGTTTTGGTATTGTACTCAGAGCAAAGACCTTTGCATCACTTCCATCCATGATGGATTTTCCTGTCCTTCAGCAAAAGGTCAGGAATAGGTTGGCAAAAGGGGAAAATATATATAAGCTGGTGCAGTATTACACTGACTTGTGTTTGGCCACTGGGGTAGCAATATGTTAGCAGTGGAACTGCATTTAGAAGTAAGGGAAACATAAGAGATCTCACTCTTCCCATGGAAAAAGCTGTGCTACAGCAGATGTTGGTAAATCATTCCTGGTAAAACATCCTTTCCTACAGGAGGGTGGTTTAAAATTGCTTCAATTTTCCAAGCTGTAAAAAGAGATTGAGGATAAAAATCCTTAAAAAATAAAAATCAATATCCAGCCTATTATCGTGGACAATTTGCCTGGTTCAAAAGGTGAGATTTGTGATTTATGATATATTGTCCTTGTTTCCATGATAAATGTACAGTTACTCAAATTTGACCCCCATAGGATGTGAAATAATAATAATAAACCTCCACAGGAAGTCAGTGTGGTGCAATGAAGCAACACATTGGGTTTGGACAATGGGCTATCTCTCCCCCTAAACCAGGGTTGGATAAATGCCAAGCCACAGACCTGATCCAGCCCATCGACTCTCTATCAGTAGCGCATCAGCTTTCAACCTAGTTTACTGGACACAATGGTCAAAGTAAACCATGATGTTGCACTGGGAGCTCTCTTTCACCAAAGTGCTCCGGAAACAGGAAACTCAGGAAACACCAAAGCAGATTAAAGTGCTTCATCCAGCTTCCTGAGCACTCTGATCTGCTCTGATGTTTCCCAGGTATTAGAGATTATCAGTGAGTGCTCAGGAAGCAGATCAGATTGGACAGCTCCTTCCTGTTTGGGGAGTGTGTGCAGACATGAGGGAATTTGGGCCTTGGGTTTCACCAGCACTGGTCTAAACTAAGGCCCAATATACCTGAAGCAGTGTCTCCACCCCCATTGTTCAGCCCAGACACTGAGGGCCTTCTGGCGGTTCCCTCACTGCGAGAAGTGAGGTTACAGGGAACTGGGCAGAGGGCCTTCTCGGTGGTGGTGCCTGCCCTGTGGAACACCCTCCCTTCAGGGAAATAAACAACTATCTGACTTTTAGAAGACCCTGCTCTAGCCTATTCTTGCCAAGGCTTTTTTGTGAAGGTCTGGCTGGTCTCCCCCATAGTAATTGCCTTCAGCCAGAGCTGGAATGCTGGCTTCTCCCGAGTCTCTTGTGCCATTACTTCGTGGGAAACATGTCCCACGGTGGGTATATTTTAGCCATCCTTTGGCAACCCTTTTTCTATTAGCTCTTTCGAATTGTGTCCCTGTAGCTGAGAGAGCTGCAATTTACTCTTGTTGTTGTTGTTGTTTAGTCGTTTAGTCGTGTCCGACTCTTTGTGACCCAATGGACCAGAACACGCCAGACACTCCTGTCTTCCACTGCCTCCCGCAGTTTGGTCAGACTCATGTTGGTAGCTTCGAGAACACTGTCCAGCCATCTCGTCCTCTGTTGTCCCCTTCTCCTTGTGCCCTCAATCTTTCCCAACATCAGGGTCTTTTCCAGGGAGACCTCTCTTCTCATGAGGTGGCCAAAGTATTGAAGTCTCAGCTTCAGGATCTGTCGTTCCAGTAAGCACTCAGAGCTGATTTCCTTAAGAATGGATCGGTTTGATCTTTTTGCAGTCCATGGGACTCTCAAGAGTCTCCTCCAGCACCAGAATTCAAAAGCATCAATTCTTTAGCAATCAGCCTTCTTTATGGTCCAGCTCTCACTTCCATACATCACTACTGGGAAAACCATAGCTTTAACTATACAGACCTTTGTCGGCAAGGTGATGTCTCTGCTTTTTAAGATGCTGTCTAGGTTTGTCATTGCTTTTCTCCCAGGAAGCAGGCGTCTTTACTCTTAAGCACATGCAAAAGTAGTCCTAGTTCATCTCTAAACATGTATCATGTCTTTAACACCTTTAAGAGGAAGCTGTAATCTTTTTGCCATTTCCTAATGTGCCAAAAAGCTCAAAAGGTGGCATCTTTCACTATACAGGACACTCTTGGACTCTGGAACATGTCCTGCTCCTGTTAATGATCAGTTCCATATTAGGTGCATTGTGGTTTAGACAAAGCTGTGGTTTCTTCAGAAATATCAAATGAATATTTGGCCTTTGTGATTCCTTTCCATGCTTATCACTTCACCTCTTCTCATGATGGAATCTATGCCATTTGGCCTCAAATAAGAGGATTCTTTTTTGCAGCCTGGTTTTATTCTGTCTTCAGAACTAGTGCAGTATGCAAGCCAAATGGATAAACCCAATGAGAAGAACCCTTTGACTCTGCAGTCATCCCTGCAACATCCTTCATTTTTAAAAAGTTCACATTCCAAGAAAAAAGGAGAGAAACTCAAAATGTCAGAGTCACCATTCTGCGCATCTTCAAAAGATTTTTTTATTGTTGCAAAGATCATTGCTCTAAAGGAAGATATTTCTTGTTAGTCTGACTCAGATGGTGAATTGCAAAAAGTCACCATGACCTCTCTCTTTTGCAATCCCCTACTCATATCACTAAAGAGAAACTCCCAGTCAATTCGACTGGATGGGAAGGCAGACAACACCAATAGCTTAGATTAGACAACTTTATGAATGGCATCACATGCTAGTGTGTTTCCATCCTGAAAGCCCCCTTCTGAAATGTTGACTCTGATGACATCGCTAGGAATGTGATGGGGTTTGAGCATCACCTGGGAGTCCAACAACCAAGCTCCCCTGATACCAGATGCACACCGAGTGATGGGCAAATCTGTCAAGCTCAGCTTCTCTCAGCTTCTCGTTTTTCCCGTTTCCAGTTTAGTTCACAACATTTCCACAAATCAAAGGCTGCTGGTCCACCAGTTGCATAGCTGGGTTCACAGTAGACTTGAGCTGTTAACAGTCTCTCGTATTTCATTTTCACTTCCATTTCTGCTGAAAAGCAACTCCAGTTTTTGGTAAATATTTAACGGAACTGTTCACCCATCTATCACAGGGTTTCCCAGACTTGGATCTCCAGCTGTTTTTGGACTACAACTCCTGTCATCCCTAGTTAGCAGAACCAGTGGCCAGGGATGACCAGAATTGTAGTCCAAAAACAGCTGGAGTCCCAAGTTTGGAAAACCCTGATCTACCATGCAACTCTTGAACAAGAAACAATGTAATAGTCACCCATAAGCTAATGTTTTTGTTTGGACCCCAATGAATTGTGCATTCTCTTAGCTAGCCCACAGGGCACATTGTTCAGAACACTCACAACAGCTGTGGACACATGAACTATGCAAACTCTGAGTTTGGCTGACCACACTTAGGAAAACTCCCTAACGAAAATGAACAAAGCTTTTCTAGAATCCCTTTATTTTATCCTGTTTTGCAAAGGTCTGGGAAGCTCAGCAGTTAAGATCGCATTAGGGGTAGTTGCAGCAGGGAGACTCATGCTAGGACAGACATGCCAGGTATGATCACAGTAGGTCTCACCACATCTGAATCCGGGTAGGTATATGAGTTGCATAAGAGATAGTCAGAATATGCAAGCTCAGGTAACTGAATTAGTACCTTGGAGAGCTCACAGTGAGTCAGACTTGGCTAAGGGTGGGATTTTCTGAAAAGCTTGATGTTGAGCTTATCCAGACATTTATTTATTTTTCTAATTCCCCTTTTGCTCCTTGGTCTCAAGTGTGTGTGTGTGTTTAGTGATTCTGTTTAAAGAACAATTTACTTAACTTGTTGCAGCTCCAGATGAAGAACACGTTGCTACTCAATGGTGTTTTGTGGGATCAGTTTCACCTTCTCAGATCAATTGACATGCACAAGATGCTGGTGGCAATGTGTCCAATCATGTGCCTATTAGCATTCCTGCTCCATGATTGCAGTCATGGGATTTTTGTCTATCACATGACCGTGTATGTTTTGACTCCGCAAAGTGGGAAGTGACGGAGACAGGATGTTTATGTTACTGTGTTCCGTGAAGTGGGACTATTGTCCTTTGTTCTTTTTCTCTTTGCTGTCTGATGCTAGAGAGAGAGGGAGCCATGTTACAGTGCTCCATGTGTGTTTATATGTAAATAGAGTAGATTAGCCAAAATGCTGAGTTGCTGAGGTCTGCCACGCGAACTATGCAGACTCTGCAGATCCCTAAGTGTGCCGGTGTCTGTTGGCATCGGTCACTGTGATGTTCGAGCTGAAGAAAGCTAATGAAGCTCCTGAACGATCAACCAGAAGGGAGGGAACATGACAGTTGGGCATATGTCTCTGCCAGGGTCCTACTCGAGAGAAGGACGAGCTCCTGACAGTGCCCCTTCACCCTCTGTCCCTCTTGACTTATTAAAACCAGCGCAGGGGGGACTAACTGATTGGGTCCAGAGTGTGGTTAAAGCTTTGGGCATGAGGTGTGGTCCCTGCTGCATTGAAAGAGGCAGTTGCACAATGCCTGCTAAAGAAACTAGCCCTGGACCTTTTGGTTTGGAACAACTATCGACCTGTTGCCAATACTCCCTTTTCTGTGCAGGTAAGCACAGCAAAATCTACACAGGTGAAGCAAGTTTCTCTTGCTTTCAAGTCACCACGGAGCAGATCTTGAGAGCGATGACTGTGCAAGATTTCCCAGAGAAACCTCTGACAATCATAGTTAGGGCATCTTCAACACATGGGCTGAGATGAAAGCACCATGGAGGCTGGTTGCTTCTTGATGATGTCATCACTGTGTGCCCCACCCTCAGCACACTTCTGCAAAAATGACCTACTGTAGTTATTCCCCCTGCATTCAACAGCTTTGCGATGCGTCATACTAATTCTCCCCCCTTTCCCCCCTCCCTGTCACACTTCGCTGTAATCCGGCACATCTAAATCATCTCTCGGGTCATGTTCCCGCTGCTTTTTTATTGGCAATATTTTCCCTGTTAATTGTGCATGCTCCGTTTTGAAGACCCTCACCTACCTCCTGCTAGGCGCCTCGGCGCGGAATATTTCTGCCTCCTGTGCGGCTCCACTGACATGTTTATGCTTTACCAGTTCCTGTAAAATGCAAGAGTTATCACATTGCTGTTGAAAATCCAGCTGGAATTTTTGCGCTCTAAACACAGAAGCATTATTGTTTTACTGAAATAGATGTTCCTGGAATGAGCTTCATTCCTGACATTGGGAGGTCTGATGGACCACTGCTTGGAAGCACTACTTGCCCAGTGGCAAAGAGAAAGCATACCTCTTGGCAAGTCCAGATGCCCATTTATACCCAGCAAGCCACACTGTACTTTGTTTTTGTGGGATGTGAAACACAGGAGCAGCCAATTACAACATTCCTAGAGTGTACATGTTTAGACATGGGGAGGGATGTTTGTCCAGCCAGCAGGTAAACTTCCTGTTTCCCTCTGAGCTGGGACAGACTTCCTCCGCATGGGAGTAGAGGTGGGTGTGGCCTCACCTGTACAGGTAACAACAAAAGCACAGGGCAGGGGCAGCCATCTCTCTCCTCTCCTCTCTTCCTTCGAAGAAGTAACATCTGCTAAGATGCCCTCTTGGCTCCCAGCCAAGAGAGGAGAAAGGGACTATCTTCTAAGATAGAATCCAAATGTATATTACTTCATTAAGCCTGTCTGCCTTCTGGGATCTGATGTGAACAGAATGTGAGTAAACTCTTTTTATACTTTTGTAAAGGACTGTGACGTGTCTTCTATTTTAAGAGGGAATAAGGGGAAATTAACAGAGTGATTATTATAGAGGTTCTAGCGAACCTGAGCAAGGGCTACCGTTGCAAACTTAAAATAAAGGGGAATGTTTTACTCTGCTGATATTGGGAACTTGTTAACACAAGTTGGATAAGGATATAATCAGTCAATATATCCTCTCCTGCATCCCTGAACATTCCCACAGTTTTTCCTCACCTTCTTCTCTTCTTTGGCGATCACTCGTGGCTGAATAATATTGTCTTCCATGAACACAGTCTTAACGGTGTGTCCGTAAGTGACTGTGGAGGCCAATACTGGATCCACACGTCCTTCTACAGTGGGGACATAAGCTTCCTGGTGGGAGTTGATCATGGTGAGGATTTGCCAAAATTGCCTTCCTCTTAGCTCATTTCTTCTGGAATAATAATAATAATAATAAATAGTCTTCAGCAGGGCATTCAGGGGGAACTCACAGGATTTCAGTTCCAGCCTCTTCCAGGAGGGCACCGTTACCATCCTAAGAGAACAAGGGAATTGTTCATGGTGAGTTCTGGCACCACTTTTTCCGGGGGGCGGGGCGGGGGGAATAGCACAGGCCTTCCGTAGGTGCCAGAAGTTCAACAGGGAAAGGGGTCTGCCTGACCGCAACTGCAAGGCAGTTCCATAAAATTGGGCCCAAGTACTGAATGCATGGGACACAGGTGCCACTGTGGTCTAAACCACAGAGCCTAGGGCTTGCTGATCAGAAAGTCGGCGGTTCGAATCCAACTGCCAACCTAGCAGTTCAAAAGGACGTCAAAGTGCAAGTAGATAAATAGGTACTGCTCCAGTGGGAAGGTAAACGGCATTTCCGTGTGCTGCTCTGGTTTCACCATAAACAGCTTAGTCATGCCGGCCACACAACCCAGAAAAACTGTCTGCAGACAAACACTGGCTCCCTCGGCCAGTAAAGAGAGATGAGCGCTGCAACCCCAGAGCCGTCTGCGACTGGACCTAACGGTCGGGGTCCCTTTAAAGGTAAAAGGACCCCTGACCATTAGGTCCAGTCACGGACGATTCTGGGGTTGCAGCGCTCATCTTGCTTTATTGGCCGAGGGAGCCAGCGTACAGCTTCCGGGTCATGTGCCCAGCATGACTAAGCCGCTTCTGGCGAACCAGAGCAGCGCACGGAAATGCCGTTTACCTTCCCGCCGGAGCGGTACTTAATTATCTACTTGCACTTTGACATGCTTTCGAACTGCTAGGTTGGCAGGAGCAGGGACCGAACAATGGGAGCTCACCCCATCACGAGGATTCGAATCGCTGATTGGCAAGCCCTAGGCTTCTGTGGTTTAACCCACAGCACAACCCGTGTCCCTTTACTGAATACATGGCAGCTGGTGGATTCAAGTCATGGCTCTAAGCCATGGGGGAACCACTAAAAGTATCTCCCCTGAAGATCTTGGTGATTGGGCGGGGATATAAGGGATCAGGTTAAGAATGTTGAGGGGAACCAAGTGTCATTTAAATCATAGGTGGTCACTGAACACAACCCCCCTCTCCCCGTCCCATAGGCTCTTGGTGTGGGGTGGGAGTGGATAGCCAAAAAAGCCCTAAAATTCAGAGTGTGTTTTTCTTAGCTAAGTGACTGAGGTAAGGACTGTAAAGCACACTGCATGTGAGAAAGGGTGTTTGAAGGATGATCAGTGATATCACTTGTTTCTCAGCTGCTCCTAAGAATGTGGGAGAAGAGCTTTCAAGCAAGATAAACTGCCGTTCTGCAAGAGCTTGTCTAAGCAAAGCGATCAAGGCTGGCTTAGGCGGGATTTGACTTCACAGAAACGTCTCAGGGTGGTCAGAGAACGCCACCATGTGGTTACTTGCCACAGAGCTCAGGCGCGGAGGGAATCGAAAGAGCGAACAGGTGCAAGTGTTGTCTCCGGAGAGAAGCACAACAGCTGTTAATGAAGTGAATGTCACGGTGCATCTGTAAGGCAAACAAGCACGGTTTCTCACCTGCTGAAATGCAAGCACAAAGCGATCTCCCCTGGTACGTCGTCACTCATGAAGCTCAGTAGCTCAGTCAGTAAAGCATGAGACTCTTGATCTCAGCGCATGGGTTCGAGTCCCTCGTTGGGCAAAAAGATTCCTGCATTGCAGGTGGCTGGAGTGGTGCCCCGCAAGACGAATGCCTCGCAAGACGGAAAACTTGCTAGACGAAAGGGTTTTCCGTTGTTGAGCTGCTTTGCAAGACGAATTTCCCTATGGGCTTGCTTCGCAAGACGAAAACGTCTTGCAAGTTTGTTTCCTTTTTCTTAACACCGTTAATACAGTTGCGACTTGACTTCGAGGAGCAACTCATAGAACGCAGTGTACATAGTAGCCTTGTTTGAGGTTTTTAAAGACTTTGGTGATTTTTGAAGCTTTTCCAAAACTTCTTTTGCAGCCATTTGGTAAGTTAAGCTTTTAAAACTTTTTTTTTGGGGGGGGGTTGGATTTTGGGTTGGGGTGTTTGGAATTCAAGGACTTGGTGTTGGGAAGGGGTTTGCAAGAATCTGGAAGCTTGTGTGTGTTTTTTCTGCATTTTTATGATTTTCTGTGACCATTGGGCCACTCTGCTGTTTTTTTTTAAAAAAAATCTGGGTTTGAATTTTGAAATGCTCTTTACAGTATGTGTGACTTTAAAGAGCACTTAATAAAATCTTGTTGTACCAAATTTGGCTTTGTTTGGACTTTTTTTGACCATAGGAACGCATTAATTGATTTTCAATGTATTCCTATGGGAAACCGTGCTTCGCAAGACGAAAAATTCGCTAGATGAAAAAATTCATGGAACGAATTAATTTCGTCTTGCGAGGCACCACTGTATATATTCCATTTAATGTTATACAGTGGTACCTCGGGTTAAGAACTTAATTCATTCTGGAGGTCTGTTCTTAACCTGAAATTGTTCTTAACCTGAAGCACCACTTTAGCTAATGGGGCCTTCTGCTGCCGCTGCGCTGCCGGAGCACAATTTCTGTTCTCATCCTGAAGCAAAGTTCTTAACCCGAGGTAATATTTCTGGGTTAGCGGAGTCTGTAACCTGAAGCATATGTAACCTGAGGTACCACTGTACATTCACATCATTATATATTCACATTGTTATTATATATATTATCAGATATCGTATAATTTTACAGTCATACCTCTAGTTACGTTCAGTTCAGGTTACGTTCTTTCAGGATACATCCCGCGGCAAACCAGAAGTAACAGAACAGGTTACTACTGGGTTTCGCCACTTGCACATGCACAGAAGCTTAAAATGACATCATGCGCATGCGCAGAAGTGGTGAATCACGACCTGCACACACACACAGACGTGGGTTGTGTTCTGCTCATGTTGCAAACGGGGCTCCGGAATGGATCCCGTTCGCAACCAGAGGTACCACTGTACTCCAATCCTTTTGGAATACTTGATCACGCTAGTTTTGGATTTTTCCTGTCAGCTTCGCCAGTTCTGTGAAGTCCATCATCTTCATCTGCCACTCTTCTTTGGTTGGTACTTCTTGCTGTTTCCATTTTTGGGCTAAAAGAATTCTTGCTGCAGTTGTTGCATACATAAGCAGTCTTTTATCTTCCCTTGGTACCTCTTCACCTGATGATTCTATGATGGCATAAACCTTAATGGAGTGTATGATATTTAAGTATCATAGTTAAACCAGGCCTTAGCTTCCTGGTAGCTGGCTACATTCAGCGCAGTTGCCTGATGGATCTCCGAGTGGCTTCTGTATCAGAGCTGGAATATGTGTACTGGGAAAAGGAGGCGGATTGTGGGTCTAACATGATGCACCCAGCATGCTGCCTTCCAAATGTTGTTGGACTCCAACTCCTATCAGCTCCAGCCAACATGGCTAACAATCAGAGATCATGGGAGTTTTAGTCCACAAAGTCTAGAGGACACCAGGTTGGGGAAGTCTGGTCTAATGGTTGAGAGACCTCATTAAAGCTTAGAATTCAGGCTTTCTACTTCAGAATTAAATCAACACATGAAGGGGGAACAGTCCCCCTTTCTTGGAATTTACACTCACCCCCCTTTTGGAAGTTAGAAGGGTTTGCTCTCTACCCGGTAAAGTACAAACGAGTTGGGAGACAGGAAGTGGGAAGAGTGTCCGTTCGTGCTACTTCCTCTTTCAGCTCTCTAGTTTTCTACCACACTGGCATCAGTATCCAGGAAGAAAGCAGATCCAAAATGTGACCTGGAAGGATCCAATTATGATCCAGAAGGAAAACATTAGGAAAGATAAATAAATTAAGGAGTTGGGGAGCTGATCAGGGAGGAGCAAAGATTGCTTATTTTCTCCTCTTTGGGTTTTAGGCAACCCTTGGTTCCTCCTCCTAGCTTTAAAAGAGGATTAAACAAATTCAGGGCTGATATGATTTAAATTAAAATTTATTTCTTATACACCGCCGATTTGACTGGGTTGCCCCAGGTGGCAACCTTCCTTCCCTTCTCTGGGGCCCTCTTTTTTTCCTCCCCCTATAGCCTGTGAGTCTGTTTTGCCATGAGCCCCCACAATCCTTTCCTTGTGCTCTTTTAATGCACAGAGGGGTTTGTGTGAACCTGCACGTCTTTTGTTGTCTCCCTCACTCTCAAAACGCAGGTTGTATGCTGATGAGAACAAGGAGCCCCTGATTTCTAATGTTTCTCAGTAAACTGTAAGGCACAATGACAGCGCTGTATGAATCAATGGACCATCATAGAATCATAGAATCATAGAGTTGGAAGAGACGACAAGGGCCATCGAGTCCAACCCCCTGCCAAGCAGGAAACACCATCAGAGCACTCCTGACATATGGTTGTCTGCTTAAAGACCTCCAAAGAAGGAGACTCCACCACACTCCTTGGCAGCAAATTCCACTGTTGAACAGTTCTTACTGTCAGGAAGTTCTTCCTAATGTTTAGGTGGAATCTTCTTTCTTGTAGTTTGGATCCATTGCTCCGTGTCCGCTTCTCTGGAGCAGCAGAAAACAACCTTTCTCCCTCCTCTATGTGACATCCTTTTATATATTTGAACATGGCTATCATATCACCCCTTAACCTCCTCTTCTCCAGGCTAAACATGCCCAGCTCCCTTAGCTGTTCCTCATAGGGCATCGTTTCCAGGCCTTTGACCATTTTGGTTGCCCTCCTCTGGACACATTCCAGTTTGTCAGTGTCCTTCTTGAATTGTCAATGACCATCAATGACCATCATTCTGATTGGTCCGTTTCCCCCAACTGCATCCATTACCAGTTCAGCAGCTAATAACATCCTTACCATCAGAGGGCACCAGATTACTTCGTATGGTACATTGCAACAAGACGAAGTTATTTAACTACAGTTAACTGCAAGACATTTTATTAGCTCATTATTCACCTGCAAACCCTTGCTCTTTTCAAAAAAAGATACCTGCCATGCTTCACTTTTTGTAAGGAACATCCTAAATGTGAGAGCCATGTCTGCTCTTCAGATGCTGAGAGATATTAAAATGTCAGGTACTGTAAAAACAGCACAAGAAAAATGAAGATCTTTATGAAAACCAACCTTACTATTGCTGTAACCCACCCTGGGCCATTCTGGTGAAATAATCTTCTTCTTCTTCTTCTTCTTCTTCTTCTTCTTCTTCTTCTTCTTCTTCTTCTTCTTCTTCTTCTCCTCCTCCTCCTCCTCCTCCTCCTCCTCCTCCTCCTCCTCCTCCTCTCCTGTATCCTAAACTGCAGGTGATAGTCATTTGAATAAGTCAACCTCAGATTCATTTAAGCATGCCAGACTCAAAGAGATCTAAATTTTGGAATGATTAAGGTCATCTATTTATTTAGCCACCGCTTTTGGAACTGCGTGAATGACTATGACTAAATGCATTTATCATCATTTATCATCATCATTTCGAAGGATTTTGAAAAGGTTGCACCAGAAATGAGTGGTCAAATGTCACATCCCGAACTTCACTGCAGAAAATAAGAAAAAGCTTTAAAGCATGGGTAGGCAAACTAAGGCCCGGGGGTCGGATCTGGCCCTATCACCTTCTAAATCTGGCCCGTGGACGGTCTGGGAATCAGCGTGTTTTTACATGAGTAGAATGTATCCTTTTATTTAAAATGCATCTCTGGATTATTTGTGGGGCCTGCCTGGTGTTTTTACATGAGTAGAATGTGTACTTTTATTTAAAATGCATCTCTGGGTTATTTGTGGGGCATAAGAATTCATTATTATTATTTTCCAAAATATAGTCTGCCCCCCCCATGGTCTGAGGGACAGTGGACCAGCCCCCTGCTGATAAAGTTTGCTGACCCCTGCTTTAAAGAGCACACCAAAGTCCTGAAGAGGTGGCATTTGGTCCAGAAATCTCCTTCCTGATCCCCAGATTTCTTTCTTCTCCCACTACCACCCAGGTTTCTAGTCCATGGGGTTGTAAAGATATGTTTGGAAGTGCATGGGCAATGTCTACTAAAATTCCAGAAGTGAAATGCGTGGCTGAATTAAGACAGGCTTTCAGTATGCAGGGAGAGTTGTTTGACAATGGAATGGATTCCCTGCAACTTTCCTTCCATAGAGGTTTCTAAGCAAGGTCGGATGGCCATCTGTCATGGATGCTTTAGCCATGATTTCTGCATTTTAGGGGGTTGGACTAGATGACCCTTGGTATCCCAACTCTAAAATTCTCTTATTTTACAAGTTGTGAAGGAAGAAGATTTGAAACCTGCTGGTGTATGTTAAAAGATCACTTGTCTGTTCCTCTTGAAAACATGGATAACCAAGAACGCCACAGTAGGCAACAGCTGCCAGGGCGTGGGGCATCAGTCCCTCCCAGACTATTAAATCTCTGGGTATCTCACAAGGAATATGATGTAAAGACTTGCAGCTAGAGAACTGAATTCTATGCAGCTGTTGTTATTGCTGCAAGCCAAGAATGGGGCAGCTGTAGGGGGGATGCTATGAAACAGTGGGTTGTTAGCATCGCTCAGGGTGGGCCGAGGTGAGATGGCTTCCTTGGGGGACAATCATATTTCTTTCATGGAATAAAACCCAGTGGGAGAAATTGCTAGCACTGCTAGGATTTAGATGCCTGGGATCTGATGCCGGATGCTGGTATGCGTGTGTGAACCAAGATCACTAGCGCTAGAAACAGGCTATGTACAATTTTTTCCTGGTATTTAGTCAGAATCTCCTTTCTTGTAACTTGAAGCCATTTTTTCAAGTCCTACCAGCCAGAGCAGGAGAAAACAAGCTTGTTTCCTCTTCCATGTGCCAGCCCTTGAGATATTTGAAGATGGCTATCATATCTCCTCTCTGGCACCTCTTTTCCAGGCTAAACGTACTGAAATATACTCGGAGTCGAGTGTGGATTCCATGCTCTTTATTCAGCTCATAGTAGTGAGGAATGAAAGTTCCCCCAGAATGTCTGCTTTATATACATTATTTAGACAATGGGCCACATGTGATTGGCTAATTCTGGGATTCTCCTGTAGGCCAGTCAGGTTGCAGATTCACTTCCACCTGGAGCTGGATTGGGTGGCTCCTGCGGACCAATCAGACTGCTGCATTGTTCTAGGACCAATCAGACTGTTGCATTCTGAATCCTATTATTCTAGGACCAATCAGACTGCTGCCTTTTGGATCCTATTCAACTCAGTACATAACACGTACCCAGCTCCTTCAACCGTCATCAAGCTTGGCTTCCATACTCTTGATCATATTGGTCACCCTCCTCTGCACACGTTCCAACTTGTCAATATCCTTTTTGAATTGTGCCCAGAATTGGACACAGCATTCCAGGACACATCACATTAGAAACATTTTCTTCCACAACAAGTGCTCTGGTACATAAACTGTAGTGGGTTTGAGTTACTCGTGTGTAAACTGTCCCCGTTAGGGAGCTTAATTGCCTGGTTTAAACCGTTCTGACTGCACAGCCCATCTCAGCGTGGCTGCCTCAGTCGCTAGCAGAATCTGTCTGTGGGCGTTTCTTAAACCTTTTCCAGCATAAAAGCTGTTTGACTCCCAGTCGTCTCCGCCTCTCACTGCGCAGGAGTCTTCTGCGCAGGGAGGGCGTAGGTAGTGGAGGACCAGTGCTCTCCTCACTGATGTCCAGGGAAGAATCTCGGAGCTCTCCCCCCGCTTCCCCCATTTGCCCTCCTGGATCCCTGGTGTTACGCCGATTTCCTTCCCCCTCTATCAAGCTGCGCCTCCCCCTGGTGCTGGTACCTTCTCCTGCAGAATCGGGGAGCCGCTCCTTCTCCTTTCGCTCTGATGTCAGTTCCCTGACATAAACAAAGAAGCTCTCTATAACCCTGTGCTAAATCATTTTTTAAAATTACATTTATATCCCATCTTTTCTCCAAGGAGCTCATAGTTCTGCACTCGACACTTGCAGTATCCTCAAAACAACCCTGTGAGGTTGTCTAGGCTAAGAGTGAGAGACTGGCCCAAGGTCATCCGCCTTGAGTGGGGATTTGAATCCCAGTCTCCTGGATCTAACCACTACACCACACTGCCTCTCAAAATATGTCTAACATTTGAGGCTGGCAGATTTCTGTTGCTGACTGCCTAAGCCATCAAAAAGGAAGGTAGGAAATCCCTTTGCAAATTTAGGCAAAAACGTGTTGACTTTTTTTTTTTTTTTAGAAAAGGAATGGGCTTTTTTCCCTTTGAAGTTTTGCAATACAAAGGAATAAAAGAAAACACCAATTTTGCATGTACTACAACACTTTCAAAAATAAAGGAGGAAAGCTCAGTAAAAAGGCGGAAATAGTGTTTTACATTTAAATGAAACTGCCAAAGACAAATATTTTGACTTGTTCTGACAGCGGAGAACACTTATGTGCATTACATAAATTATTACGATGAAGAACAACAGAGTTCAAGACAAACAAGTCAACGAGATGAATTCTGAATAATGTTACAAGACTGCGCAGATGATAGCGAGAGAGGACCGAAAGGGTTAAGACTCCTGTTGATGCTTCCATTGAAACCAGTGGGAGTTTGCTAAGTAGTGGTGATATTGGGGCAGGAAATCCCATGGCGGTTCCCTCCCTGCGAGAAATGAGGTTACAGGGAACCAGGCAGAGGGCCTTCTCGGTAGTGGCGCCAGCCCTGTGGAACGCCCTCCCAGCAGATGTCAAAGCAATAAACAACTTTTTTACTTTTAAAAGACAACTGAAGGCAGCCCTGTTTAGGGAAGTTTTTAATGTCTGGCGCTGTATTGTTTTTAATATTCGGTTGGAAGCCGATGAGCGGGGTATAAATAAATTATTATTATTATTATTATTATTATTATTATTATTATTATTATTATTATTATTGGTGTGAACCTCCAAAAATTCACACCGAGAGGCAAGCCAGCCCCTGTTTGCCAGTAAGCTCCCTGGGAACTGTAGCACCACACCTGATCCCGCAAAGCATGTTCTCCCTGAAATGAGAGCACGTGCTGTGGTGGGGTCTGCCAAGCCAACCTTCTGTTGCCAGGCAGGTAAAATTATGCTGCTCTGGGGCAACAATTGGATGGCCAGGTTGCTGGGGCAAATTGCATGTTGCAATTTGGTGGGTGGGACCAAAGGCTTTAAATATCGGGGCACTCAGCTTTTGCTTTCTCTTTCGCTGAGTGCATCGGATCGCCTGCCCGCCCACCCTGAGTTCTGGTTGACCTTGCTATGCCTGTCATGGGGTCATCTGCTCTTGGAGTGGGGGCCTAGTAGGAATTTTGTCCATTTGGCTGATTGGCTGGTGCCACTTGGTTTTTGCCTACTACTTAGCAATTTGTCACAACTTGTAAGGTTGCGGTTAGGCATTGGTTATAAAAATTGGTGGAGGAGGGGTCAGGATAGGCTGGGCCTGCCCCTCCAATGGTGCTGGAAGGGAATTCCGTTAAAGGAATCCTGGGGCTTGCCATGATTACGTCCAATCCCTGAAATGGGACCAGGGCCGGCAAGCCTTGGGGAGCAGGTTGGGTGAGCGGTGAGGGGCTGTGACTCAGCTCAACTGATCCCCAATATTGTTTTCCCTTCACTGACTTCCGAGGGAGTTCGGAAAGTCAGTTCTGTCCCAGGCGGGGGGACAGATAGTCATAACCAATGCCTAAGCAACCACTCACAGATTATGTATTTTAATAAAGTTCTGGCCAAAATTATGCCAAAAACCTTAAACAAAAATTATGTGTGAATTGTGAATTATTTTGAGCGGTGGCTTGGGGACCGCCACACGCAAAGGGCACCCACAATGTAAAGTGTGAGTGTTCATTCTTTGTATGTTATTTTCACCAATATATTAATCTTTGTTCCTATGCCTTTCCCTGCCATTGGCTGAGTTGCTCTGTTATCACAGAATGCTCACGAACTTCCTAGCCAATAAGGGAGAAGCATCTGTGTACACGCTGCAACTGTGAGAGAACTAAAAAGGCAGTTTGGCTGAGAGAGGGTAGCCTGTCTAGAAAAGAGAACAGAAAAGAAAAGAAAAGGAACTGTATGGTCAGAGAAATGTAAGCCAAGGAATCCAGGAAGGTGGACAAATCACATATTGATTGGGAAAAGCCAGTCAAACCCACCAATTTACTCTATAAAGTCTTCCTGCTGTTTCTCCCCATCCATCACCTAAGGATGTTCTTCCGGCTTCCCGCTGAACTTGCTTCCTTCTAAGCGCCGTAAGCACCGCTCAGCATGAAAAATTGCCCTCGGGGGGATAATTGTGGCCTGCCGCACACCGCCGAGGTTATTTATTTTTTAAGAAAGTAACTGCTATCAATATGGGTACTGACCTTGCCAGTCATTATCAGGGACATACGTCAGTGCATCTGACAGGTGAAAAATTCCTGTCGTGTTTAACTGCCAAAACTTTTGCCTCACAGCTTTCCGTGCCTTGATGATCAATAAACATGCAGGCATACCTGAACCAAGCCCCTGCTATTACTTAGAAGTCTAAGGCCTCCTGAGAAGCTGTCAGTGGCAGCAAACAAATGAATAAACTTGGCCTCCCTCGGGGCAGATGAACAGGAAGAATAAAGAGGAGGAAGTCAAATATTTAACACCCGTCCTCATCTTCATTCAGGCCTCTCATGAATCATTCACCGTAAGGCAGAGGGAAGGTCTCGGAGTTCAACGCGTACACGTTCCTTTGCATTCTCAAAGATCAGCCCGTCTTTTTCTAGAACATCCTTGCGTGGCTGTCAAGAGAAAGGATGAAGGAGAAATCCACCGGCAGCCCTAACTCATCCACACTTTCCAAAAGAATAAGACTGTCCTTCAGAATTTGCACTTCTCCTAATTTTATTATGCCAAGGAAAATGTGTGCATATATTGAGAGGAAACAGAATACCTAAAATGCATTATGTTAGTTGGAATTGCTTTATGAAATGTGTATACAGTGGTGCCCCGCAAGACGAATGCCTCGCAAGGCGAAAAACTCGCTAGACGAAAGGGTTTTGCGGTTTTTGAGCTGCTTCGCAAGACGAATTTCCCTGTGGGCATGCTTCACAAGATGAAAACGTCTTGCGTTTTTTGCAAGTTTGTTTCCTTTTTCTTAACACCGTTAATACAGTTGCGACTTGACTTCGAGGAGCAACTCATAGAACGCGGTGTGGTAGCCTTTTTTGAGGTTTTTGGCGATTTTTGAAGCTTTTCCAAAACTTTTCCGACACCGTGCTTCGCAAGATGAAAAATTCGCTAGACGAAAAAACTCGTGGAACGAATTAATTTTGTCTTGCGAGGTACCACTGTATTAGGCAAAATTGCGTATGTATATGTAATAATAATAGGGGTTGCTCGTGCGTAAGTTGCCGCCACTCCTGGCTAGATTGCCTGGTTGAACCTTTTCTGTCTGGACAGCCCTTCACTTCGTGGCTGCCTCAGTCGCTAGCAGAATCCATCAGTGGGCGTTTCTTAAACCTTTTCCAGCATAAAAGCTGTTTGACGCCAAGTCTCCTCCTACTCTCCCTGCGTGGAAGTCTTCTGCGCAGGGAGGGTGTGGGTAGCGGAGGACCCGTGCTCTCCCCGCTGGTGTCCGGTGAAGAGTCCTGGAGCCCTCCCACCGATTCCCCCATCTGCCCCCCTTTATCCCTGGTGTTACGCTGATTTCCTTCCCCCGCTGATGAGCTGCCTCTCTCCCTGCTGCTACTTTGCACGCAACACACAGCTCTGTGGCGAATCATGTTGTGACTTGAGCACATGCTTCTAGCATTGGGGCACCAGTTCCCTGGTATTCTTTTCTCTTAGAAGGGAAGCAAGTCCCAACACTGTTTATGTTTTCCACCTTCCTGGAACACTCTCCCCCCCCCCCCCCGCTTTCTCAAGGCTTTCCAAATGCAATCTGTCTCTCCAGTTTTAAATTCTTGCTGGGTTTTTAAAAAATCTTTTAGAATGTTTCTTTATTTTATTTAAATGCACCACTCATATATTATCTGGATTTAAGACAGTTTATAAATCTGAAATGAAAATAATAAATATTTAAGGCGGGGCCAAACTTATTCCTATTATTACTTGCCTATTTATTTATATCTTGCCTTTCCCCCTGCTTCGAGGTGGCTTACGTTACAGCTCTCACTCGCTGGATCATCACCTTGTCATGGTGAGTGGGCTTGCACATTCCTGTAATCCTTGTGAGCAAAGCCGTCGGGAGTGTCATACTCCCAGTAGGGTCTCCCAAGGCAGTAAGGTCAAAGGGGAGGAGCTAGACAAAGAAGTCCAACAGCAGAACAGGCGGAAGATAGCAAGTGGTATGTTACAACAACTGTGAAGGTAGAAGAAGGCCACAGCAGATAAGAATCTACCTGTCGTGCCACCAGAATAGTCTATTGCAAATTCACACACAGGCGTCTTCCAAAAACCCATCTAGTGATCAACTCCCACCTGGAAACCTATGTCCCCACTGTGGAAGGATATGTAGATCCAGAATTGGCCTCCACAATCACTTACGGACTCACTGTTAAGACTGTGTTTATAGTCCCTACCAGGGAGGAATGTCAAACTAAGCTGATGGACTAAGTCGAAATGGCAAAGCTGACCAGAAAGCTCAGGAACTGAGAAGACAAAAACTTCAAGAAAGAATGGGAAAAAATTATAATTTATTCAGGAGACCACTATAAGCAGATGAAAACATTAGCAGGATTATTATAAAACTTTTAGTGCAACAAATACGATGGATAATATGGATAGATATGAAACATAGATTACAATACAATATGCAGTTGAAAACATTGACATTAGGACCCACTGAGGGAATGAGGGGGAAGTCATGAGATTCAGAGAAATCTCTGCATATGGAAAAGTATTTGGTTTTGCTATAAATCTATATTTGAAAAATCAAACAGGAATGATTACAAAAAGAAGACTGTGTTCATGGAAGACATTCTTACTCAGCTACAAGTGATCGCCAAAGACGAAGAAGAATATTACAGCTAAAATAGAAACAGTTAGAAACCTAGGGAGAAAGCAAGAATTTAAAAACAATTCAGACATTTTTTGTCAAGAAATGCTACTGCTGTTGCACAATTGTCACCATCACCATGATAAAGGTAAAGGTAAAGGGACCCCTGACCATTAGGTCCAGTCGTGGCCGACTCTGGGGTTGCGGTGCACATCTCGCTTTATTGGCTGAGGGAGCCGGCATACAGCTTCCGGGTCATGTGGCCAGCATGACTAAGAGCATGGTGAACCAGAACAGCACACGGAAACGTCGTTTACCTTCCCGCCGGAGTAGTACCTATTTATCTACTTGCACTCTGAGGTGCTTTTGAACAGCTAGGTTGGCAGGAGCAGGGACCGAGCAACGGGAACTCACTCCGTCGCAGGGATTCGAACCGCCGACCTTCTGATCAGCAAGTCCTAGGCTCTGTGGTTTAATCCACAGCACCACCCACGTCCCAAAACCAGAAGTAGTCGATGTGAAGCCCTCCAGATGTTGTTGGACTACAATTTCCATCATTTCTAACTATTGGTCATGCTGGCTGGGGATAATGGGAGCTACAGCCCATCAACACCTGGAGAGAACCACATTGTTGATCCTTGCTAAAACAATATGATTTTTTCCCCACCCCCAGCTTCTCTTCCACTCAAGCCATGATTGCCGAAAGGCAGGACGGCCTGACAGCACTGGAGGCCAAACTTCAAAAATTCATACATACAGAGATATTCTCTGTTTTAACTTGCATGCATTGGACATTCAGCTCAAATTTGCATTTCTGCATCATTCTCCTGGATACTGCCTTCTGTAGATTTGCAGATTCCTGCTTGAAGACTTTGATGGACATATAGAAGTATTTTCCCTGTCTGTCAAGTTTGTGCATCTTCCTTAGCCTTTCCCGCGAGGCTGCCAACCTCTTTTCAAGTCAGGAGAGGTAAGATGCACTTCAGCTCACCTGATGGTTCGGGAGCAATTTCCCCCCTCCTGTACTTTTTCCATCAGGCTGGATTCATTCACCCCTAGGCTATTAATGCCTGCGATGAACTTTCACCCAGTTATGGCTTTCTCCCTCTACTGCGCTATTCTGCCCAAAAGCCACACGATGGCAGTGTTACCATTCCCAAGATGCCATCTTCGTCCTGCTTTGTCTGGGAAGCTCCTCAGAGCATCTCCCCCCCACCTCAACTCCAATCCTACCAAAGACTTCTCAACGCCATCTCTGAGGTTACTCTTCTGAAGATGCCCAAAGGGAATAGCTGCAAATTCTGAATAGTTTTGGGGACTTGGCAAGCAGAAAGAACACCATGTTGCCACCTATTTTTTGGCAGGGCAACTGTGCTGAGCAGTGCTGGGACCCATTCCTACCCCAGATGGACTTCCCATTCTCAAATTTATACAGATGTAGGGGTAAGAAGAGACATCACCTTGCCAACAAAGGTCTGTATAGTTAAAGCTATTGGTTTTCCCAGTAGTGATGTATGAAAGTGAGAGCTGGACCATAAAGAAGGCTGATCGCCGAAGAATTGATGCTTTTGAATTATGGTGCTGGAGGAGACTCTTGAGAGTCCCATGGACTGCAAGAAGATCAAATCTATCCCTTCTTAAGGAAATCAGCCGTGAGTGCTCACTGGAAGGACACTGGAAGGACAGATCCTGAAGCTGAGGCTCCAATACTTTGGCCACCTTGTGAGAAGAGAAGACTCCCTGGAAAAGACCCTGATGTTGGGAGAGATGGAGGGCACAAGGAGAAGGGGATGACAGAGGATGAGATGGTTGGACAGTGTTCTCGAAGCTACCAGCATGAGTTTGACCAAACTGCGGGAGACCCTGATGTTGGGAAAGATGGAGGGCACAAGGAGAAGGGGACGACAGAGGACAAGATGGTTGGATAGTGTTCTCGAAGCTACCAACATGAGTTTGACCAAACTGCAGGAGGCAGTGGAAGACAGGAGTGCCTGGCGTGCTCTGGTCCATGGGGTCATGAAGAGTCAGACATGACTAAACGACTAAACAACAAAGGGGTAAGGAACTACACACTGTGTAAAGGACTTCCTGCAGATATCCATCTTATCAGAAGGTGCATCCCATGCAGTCTAGGAATTGGGCCTTTCATGAGGCAGAACTTGCCTGTGGAACTCCCTGCCACCCCGCTGGTTATAAATCAGACAGATGCCATCTCTATTATCTATTCTGTGTCTGTTGAAGTCTTTCTGGTGTGTGTGTTTTTTTAAACAAATCTTCTAAGTGGAGATTCACCAGGTGGTATCTGTATTGGATTTGAAATTGTTTTGTATATATGCAGTTATTCTTAATTATTTTTATATGTGTGGTTATTTTTATATACGTTTTAATGTACTGTGAAATTGCTTCATGATGCTTTATAGGAAGAAATTCATAAATGATGAAGGTGATGGTGGTGATAATACAGTGGTACCTCTAGTGGCGTTCACTTCCGGTTACGTATCCTTCGGGATACGTACGCGGCAAACCCGGAAGTATTTTTCTGGTTACGCCACGTGCACATGCACAGAAGTGCTAAACCACGCTGCACACATGCGCAGAAGTGGCACCTCCATTTGGAAATTCCTCAGGATGTGACTGGAGCTCCGGAACAGATCCTGTCCACAACCGGAGGTACCACTATATTCAAATCCCACCCAGATCTTCATAAATCAGTCCCCTTCCATTAAATGTACAGTGGTACCTCAGGTTAAGTAATTAATTCATTCCGGAGGTCCGTTCTTAACCTGAAGCTATTCTTAACCTGAAGCACCACTTTAGCTAATGGGGCCTCCTGCTGCTGCCGCGCCACCGCCACACGTTTTCTGTCCTCATCCTGAAGCAAAGTTCTTAACCCAAGGTACTATTTCTGGGTTAGCGGAGTCTGTAACCTGAAGCGTATGTAACCTGAAGCGTATGTAACCAGAGGTACCACTGTACTCCCTTGCTTTGACGTGTCCTGGACTTACTCCACCACCGGAAGAAAATCTCACTTTTCCCCTGAATAACAATTGCATCACAACTGGACAGCCCAGGCCAGCTCTGCCTCGCTTTCAGCCGCATAATTGGACATCTGCAACGTTCTGTTACGTTGTTGTTATTTATTGTTTGTAAGCTGCTTTGAGATTCATTTGAAAGAAAATCGGCAAAGAAATAGAAGAAATCAAATCAACCTGAATCGCTCAGTTGGTTAGAGCATGGTGCTGATGATGCCAAGATTGCAGGTTTGATTCCTATATGGGACAACTGCATGTTCCTGCATTGCAGTGTTTCTCAACCTGTGGGTCCCCAGATGTTGGACTACAACTCCCATCATTCCTAGCCAGCATGATCAGTCGTCAGGGATGATGGGAGTTGTAGTCCAACAACATCTGGGGACCCACAGGTTGAGAACTAATTGACCCTCGGGGTCTCTTCCAACTCTACAATTCCTCGATTCTACAGTGCTAAATCAAATCAAGCCTTTTTCAGACCAAGGACTGCATTTCCCTCCAGGCAACTTTCCACGTGTCATGGAGGTGGGTGTGGCCAGGAGCAGAAATGGGCGGAGCAACACATGCTAATTTACTCACACACCCCTCTCTGCTCTCCATCTAGGCAAGCGAGGAGCATCATCCGAGTTAAAAAGCAACAACCCACATTCTAGCCAAGTAAGAACAATTAAGGAAGGTGCAAAGCAAGGTCTGCAAGGAGGTGTGGCCTGGGCAGAAGGGGTATGTCCTAGGGAGAAGGTGTGGCCTGGGGAGGGGGTGTGGCCAAGGAACAGATAGGGAAGGCTAGAGAGAGAGCCATATTCAGCCCCTCAGGCTTGGGCTCCCCACCTGAAATCTTGAACATTCTTACCTGCAAGCTATGTATTTCCAATTTCCTTCTGCGCACAGAAAGCAGCTGGGACACAAAACATCTGAAGAAAAATCACAATGGCTTCTTGTGTCTGGGGTACATCCTGCCTACCCAGTCAACGGAGTAAAAAATTATGTCCTACCAAATCTGGTTCAGGGAAGCAAATTTAAGTGCCCATATAGTGTTTTCTTACTGAAAATCATGGGGAAAACATATTCTAAAAAATCTGTCCTCTTTTCCCTTTTTCCATCTCTCCTCCTCTGTTCCTTTTTAAGTTTGATTTTTAGAAAGATTTATTTTATTTTGGTGCATTATAAAAAAGATGCTTTGTATTGAGTATGAATGTTTGTATATCTTTGAACAAGTATCAGTTAATACTACTACTACTAATACCAATACTAATACTAATAAGAATTTATTGCTATTTGTCAGTGGACTTCTTTTTTTATCCAAGCCAGTGGAAAGTACCGGATTTTTCTTCTTTTTAAGTCCCATGGGGTTTTCAAACAAAAAATGATTTGAAAATGGACTTGTGTGCCTTTTTCCTGAATTGCTTTGGGACATTTGACTACCTCACAAAACACTGGGATTTGGGTTGAGGCAGTCACATGCTCCAAATACAATTTGTGTAAACTGTTTAAGGTTAAGGCAAGCATAATTTCAAAAAGTTCCCCATATCACTGTCTCTTTAAAGGTGGGAGGAGCTATGCCTGCCTGAGAAAGCTACACCTGTTGAATCTATGACTGTCATGCAAGTGGTAAAAGCAGAGAAGCCTTCCTAGGAGAAAAGGGGATATATCACCCCCAACAGCATGTCACAGAAGCATTGCCCAAGACCTGCTTCCCAGCTAGGTCTCCTTTCTCACTACAAGCTGGATACTGAATTTGGCTGTTTCGGTGGAACAGCTGCTTGTATCTCTCTGGACCTGACAACTCTGCTGGTGTGTACTGAAGTTTGGAATTCTAAGGCTGCAACCCTTTAGAAACTTACCGTATTTTTCGCTGTATAAGATGCACCAGACCACAAGCCGCACCTAGTTTTTGGAGGAGGAAAACAATAAAAAAAAAAATTCTGAATCTCAGAAGCCAGAACAGCAAGAGAGATCGCTGCGCAATGAAAGCAGCAATCCCTCTTGCTGTTCTGGCTTCTGGGATAGCTGCGCAGCCTGCATTCGCTCCATAAGATGCACACACATTTCCCCTTACTTTTTAGGAGGGAAAAAGTGAGTCTTATAGAGCAAAAAATAAGGTAAACAGTATGCACTTTGCAACAGACCTACACTGGATTGCCCTGTAATATAAGGTTGCCAGATTTTTTTCAATGAATCCAGGGACACAATACATACATACATACATACATACATACATACATACAAACAAACAAACAAACTACACGTTTGGACCTGTTGTCTTTGTCCATGGAGTTTTCTTGGCAGGGATACTGGAGTGGCTTGCCGGTTCCTGCTCCAGGTGGATCACGTTTGGTCAAAACTCTCCACTATGACCTGTCCATCTTAGGTGGCCCTGCACGGCATAGCTCATAGCTTCTCTGAGTTATTCAAGCCCCTTCACCATGGCAATTGGATGAAATCCATGACATTGGATGAAATCCGGGGACATTCCGGGGATGGATTTTGTCCGGGGACTTATTTGCAAATCCGGAGGGCATCTGGAAACCCTACTGTAATAAGAATGATGGCGTTTAGAAGAGGAACGCAGTCAGGCAATCTGCTTATTTCTGGGGTTTGCATTGCAACGCTGCTTTCCAGCCCGAGAAGAAATGTATGCTTCGAGATCGGCATGTCAACAGCTCCTCTATACGGAAAACCCCCTGGCAGAATTGGCTCACTGCATTTCCACACTGTCACCCTTCTCAATATGCTTCAGGCAGCAGGCACGAAGAGGCAGCAGCGCTGTGATTCTCCCGAGCTTCCCGCCCAACTCTTCCCCTATGTTAGAGAAGACAGCTGTATGCGCCACACCCCCTAAACTTGCCAGCTGCCCGCAGGTGTGTTGGAGGACACTGTCCTATTGCCCAGGGCTGACACATCCCGTTTTGCCGTCTGAAGCCTCTCCAACTCACCCCTGTCTCCTTTACCTGGATTGTGTAAACTGGTGGCAGTGGGTTCCAACAAGATCTCTTGGAATCTCATTGAGCTCTTGCAAGATCTCGCAGAGTGCATGAGATATCAATGGAAGCGGCCACCTCTCCATCAGATGGAAGTGGTGTGGGCAAGCAGGGCACCTGCAGAGGTGCCTCCTCTTGCGGTTCTGCCGCCTGAGGCAGCTGCCTAAGTCCACCATAGGGTCAGGCCGGCCCTGCTATCACCTCTATTGAACTCAATTGCCAGTCCAGTTGGATTTGGGGCCATCCCTGCCACTGAGAGGTTGCCTCTTGGCTACCCACTGGGTTAAAGCTATGGTTTTCCCAGCAGTGATGTATGGAAGTGAGAGCTGGACCATAAAGAAGGCTGAGTGCCGAAGAATTGATGCTTTTGAATTATGGTGCTGGAGGAGAGTCTTGAGAGTCCCATGGACTGCAAGAAGATCAAACCTATCCATTCTGAAGGAAATCAGCCCTGAGTGCTCACTGGAAGGGCAGATCCTGAAGTTGAGGCTCCAGTACTTTGGCCACCTCATGAGAAGAGAAGACTCCCTGGAAAAGACCCTGATGTTGGGAAAGATGGAGGGCACAAGGAGAAGGGGATGACAGAGGATGAGATGGTTGGACAGTGTTCTCGAAGCTACCAGCATGAGTTTGACCAAACTGCGGGAGGCAGTGGAAGACCGGAGTGCCTGGCGTGCTCTGGTCCATGGGGTCATGAAGAGTCGGACACGACTAAACGACTAAACAACAACAAGTGGGAATCTGGCTGAAGAATCCATATTTATTGAACATGATTCTGCCCGACACTATGCGTGCTCTGGTCCATGGGGTCATGAAGAGTCGGACACGACTAAACAACCCACTGGGCTCGCTTCACCAGGGTCATAGCTCAGCGCCTTACATGAAGAAGGTCCCGAGTTCAGTCCCCGGAGTTTCCAGTGTGGTGGAGCCAGTGTGGTGTAGCGGTTCAGAGCGGTGGATTCATAATCTGGTGAACCGGGTTCGCGTCTCCGCTCCTCCACATGCAGCTGCTGGGTGACCTTGGGCTACTCACAATTCTCTGAAGTCTCTCAGCTCCACTCACCTCACAGAGTGTTTGTTGTGGGGGAGGAAGGAAAAGGAGAATGTTAGTCGCTTTGAGACTCCTTTGGGTAGTGATAAAGTGGGATATCAAATCCAAACTCTTCTTCTTCTTCTTCCAGGTAGGAATGTCCCCTGCCTGAAACCCTGGACAGAACTTGCCAATCAGTGCAGTGAACATTGAGCTAGAGGGACCCAGTGGTCTGACTTTGTATAAGGCAGGTTCCTGTGTTCCTGTCCTCATTTCCCGAAGAGACATTCTGCTGGAGCCGAGTGGAAAAACTAGACCCCTCCCAGGGTTGCTAGGCAACTGAAGAAAGAGCACCCAAGAACCACTGCCAAGTCAACTCAGCGTTCCTTGCGAGGCTTCTTAGGAGCACTGCTTTCTCACCTTGTCGTGGCCACCTGAGAACAAGCCGTGTGTCCAGCAGTCAGATGGATGTGACCGGAGATTATCTTTGACCAAAGGAGAGAATAGGGATCAAAATGATGAGAGATGCAGATAGAAGAGGGCAAGGAGAGTCGCAGGGCAATGGCTGGAGGCTGGTGGGACCCTTGCAGAGCCTACCCCTCAAAAAAAAAGCAGAGAGTGGTGCTGCAACTTTCTTCTTATATAAAAAAACCAGGGGAGGAAATGACCCAGAGAATATATTGCCTCTCAATAGGGAAGGGGGAGAACTTCAGTTCACCTCGCATTCTAATGTGAACCTACGCAGTTCCCACATCCTGAAACAATCTCAGAACGGAAACACACCTATCCTTTGAAATGCTCACTTCTCCAAATGTTAAGGCGCAGTTCTCCAACCCCGCCATAAAGAAAATATGTACCCAAAATTGCATGGGTGAAGGGAAATTGTGCATAAAAACGCACAGATCATTGAAAATGACATAGAATAAAATGCATTATATACAGGGTAGTGGCTTGCAAAAACAAGTTACGTTAGGGAGGTGGGGAATGCATGCAAAAATATGTTTCCAGCTTTTTGAGTAAAATATGTTTTAGGCTTTTTTTGTATTTTATCTGTGCTGTTTTATATATACATAAATAAAATAAAAAATGCTGACAAGTGGGGACCAGTTTGTGGAGACAACTAGAGGTGGAAATGTGGCAAACTGAATATAAGATTGGAAGAAAGAGACACTGAGAGATACCCACATTAAGAGATTCGTCCCTCCCTGCATCACCTTCTCTATTTCTCCCACATAACCAAGGGATTGGCTATCAGATCTTCATGTTATCTCTGCAATGCAAGTGAGTGGCAGAATCTTTCTTTAGCCCTGATGGAGGTTGGCAGGAAAATCCACAATGGTTTAACATTGTTTGTACAGATTGTCGGTAAGTAGGGAGGCTGGGATGCTTCTTCTCACCGCCAACCTTAAAACTACCCCCAAAAAATTCTGCTTTAACCAAGCCTCAGTATTGTGTGCCAACAGCAGGAAGGGCAAGCCAGAAGCACAGTTTAAAAGGCTTAGACAGAGCTTTAAGGTAGTCCACTGCAGCTCAGCACTGGAATATTTACTGTGACTGGGGAGCCAAGGCCAAGACCGGGGTCAGCAACCTAAGGCCCCTGGGCCACAAGCAGCCCACTGTGGTCGTTTAACCAGCCCCCGAGCAGCCCCCGAACCGAGCCATCCGCTTGGCGAATCCCTGCGTGCTGTGCTAAATCAGTGCAGCACAGCGCGGGGACTCGCTTTTGCTGCACCAGAAATCGCGTCTGGGTATGCGCATTCACCGGAAATTGCATCTGCGCTGATGCAGACACCGGAAATTGCGGGCGCGCACACTATCCGGCCCACAGAGGGATCTCCGCTGGAATGAACCGCCCCAGGCAAGGTATAATAATAATAATATTAATAATAATTTTTTATTTGTACCCTACCCATCTGGCTGGGTTTCCCCAGTCACTCTGGGCGGCTTCCAACAAAGACCAAAAATACACTAAAATGTCACACATTAAAAACTTCCCTGAACAGGGCTGCCTTCAGATGTCTTCTAAAAGTCTGGTAGTTGTTTATCTCTTTGACATCTGATGGGAGGGCGTTCTACAGGGCGGGCCCCACCACCGAGAAGGCCCTCTGCCTGGTTCCCTGTAGCTTTGCTTGTTGCAATGAGGGAACCACCTGAAGGCCCTTGGCGCTGGACCTCAGCATCCGGGCAGAACGATGGGGGTGGAGACGCTCCTTCAAGGTAACCTTGCCGACCCCTGCCCAAGACATCTCGCCTGATCTTGCTGTCTTGGAAGCTGCAGTACCACTACTGGCCATCCGCCCTGGTGGCGCTGTAAGAGCAACAGAGATCAAGCCTGCATCTGCCTCACTATATCAGCTGCTTTCATGGCACAGAGAGCAAGGTGTCCCTTGCCAATGCCTAAGTTTGAGACCCATAAGAGCAGTGGGGAATCTCAGCCTGTGGGCTAGTTTGGTCAGCCAAGCCTGTCCATCTGGTCCAAGAGGCCATTTCGGCCAGGCCACCGCTACCTACTCCCATATATGACACCAGGTGTGTGGGTGTGGGTGAAGAAGTAGCTGGGCCAAAAGGATTGTCAGCCAATTGTCCATGCAAGCATAACAACAACAACAACAACAACAGATCCCTTGACACCATTGGTGACACCAGGTGATTGACTGATGACCCACCAGTCCAACTTGGCCTGTGATGGGTGGGTGAGATAGTGATCCAGCCTGCCAGATGATCTACTTCCCCACCCCTGCTATGCCTGGGGGTTTAAATCTGGTGTTCTGGGGAGAAAATGGGGGTTTATTGGCAGTGAATTATGAGAAGTTCATTCATGAAAGAGGTACTGTTTCAATCTTCCCCTGCAGCACACAACCAGAGGGTGTACCCTCACTTCACAGCGAGGGAGGAGAGCTGAGACACAGAAAACCTGGACAGCAATTGTGTGAAGGAAGGGTGTATTTTTGGCCCTCCTCCACCCCCAGAACCTAGTGCAGTGTACAATAGTTCTCCAGCAGGTGAACCCAGACAAGTCAATGTGGAGCTGGCCCCTTGAACTGAAACGGTCTGAAAGCCACGGTGCCGCTCTGTTGCAGATTTGCCCATTCTCTGAGAGGAGTCAGCTGGTGAAAATATGTGAACATTCACTATCCCTGTACAGACATGCCTGGAGGAGGAGGGAAATGTGATTTGTCACACAACAGCCTGAACATAATAATAGTAATGAAATGAAAAGATAATTGCCCTCTCTCCCTCATCATGAACGTTAAATGTTACAAAACAAAAACGACACGCGTATCAGATTTTAGATGTACGATAGCCATGGCAACACCGAGACCCACCCAGCCGTTCAGGGAACATTCCTCCCGCTGTTCCTCTTCCTGCCTTGATCTTCTCCTTCCTCTTATTGCCTACGAGGTGCTTTAAATCCCATTGCTCTTAAAGGCAGCATTGCCTTTGTTTCATGCTTCCTGTCCCAAGTCTCCTCTTCCAGGGCAGTGTCCTTTACGATGCACACAAAAAGGAGACAGGCATTTATGTCTTGCTGATGCCACTAAGAATAGTGCTAAAACGAGGCATTGCACACCTTTGAAATGCAATGCCCCTGCCGTCCAAATAGTTCGACTCAAGAAACAAGACATTGGTGCAAAAGTTGATTTCTTAATTTAAGGTAAAGGTAAAGGGACCCCTGATCACTAGGTCCAGTCGTGGACGACTCTGTGGTTGCGGCGCTCATCTCACTTATTGGCTGAGGGAGCCGGCATACAGCTTCTGGGTCATGTGGCCAGCATGACTAAGCCGCTTCTGGTGAACCAGAGCAAAGCACGGAAATGCCGTTTACCTTCCCGCTGGAGCGGTACCTATTTATCTACTTGTACTTTGATGTGCTTTCGAACTGCAAGGTTAGCAGGAGCTGGGACCGAGCAACGGGAGCTCACCCCGTCACAGGGATTCAAACTGCTGACCTTCTGATCGGCAAGTCCTAGGCTCTGTGGTTTAACCCACAGCTCCATCCGTGTCCCTTTGATTTCTTAATTTAGCTACCACTTAATAATAATTTATTTATTACAATCAAAGACCAGCTCACATAAAATAACACAATAAAAACAGCGTTCATAAAGATAAAATATACAATTGGAGCAGATTGCAGCAATAGCTCATGAGTTAAAATCGAGATATATGCATACACCTGTACAACTGAGATAAAAAATTGACCCTGAGGCACTTACCACTTTCCTATCCTAGGGTGCAATGGAGGCACATGACACTGTTTAGGAGGAGGGCTACCAAGAGAGAAAGGTTGCGTTCAGATAGGACATATTCACAGCTATATACATTTAAAGCACTATGATGCCACTTCGAACACTCATGGCTTTCCTCCAAATAATTCTGGGAGCTGTAGTTTGTGAAAGGTGCTGAGAGGTGTGAGGAGACCTCCAGTCCCCTCACAGAGCTACAATTCCCAGAGCAGTTTAACAACCAGTCCTTCGTCCCAGGGAATTCTGGCAATTTCCTTACCTGACAATTTTTGCATTTTATGTGGTGTTTCACACAACATAGAAGCCACTTCTGGAAACCTAGAGAAACATGTGAACACTAAACACTATTAACAGTGGTAGTTGTGGCGACCATGGCAGCAGAAGTGGGAGACAACTCACCAAACTCATGTGAACCTGGCCTGGAATCCTCAAATATTTCCTTTTGTGTTTTGTTTTGTATTAAGTGTAGGAAGTGATCCCTAAGGGATAATAAAAATCGAAATTAAGAACCCACAGCAACTTTCTTTCAAAGCGAAACAATGCATAAACCAACAACTGCGGTTTCCAAAGAGAGCTTGAAATGGTTCCCACCTAAGCCCTGTGGTAGGAGGCATGTTGTGTGCAAGTTACGGAAAAAGGGATGTCAAGTCAACAAACATCATGCGCAGGTTCCTCATCCAAGACTACATGCTTGGACACGTTTATTGCAGAAGAATACAAAGAAAACGAGGAGTGTAGCATTGCTCATCCTCCTTGTGTTCAGCAGTAAATGAAAAAAGCATGTATGTTTATATACATCCAGGCTATGAAACACGGGGCCCAGCAAGCCAAACACAGTCCACTGTCTATATTGGGTGACATGACAGATCCTTAACACAACACTCTGTTTTTACAGTCCTAGGTTGGTAGCAAAACCAGGAAGTTTCCTGGGACTCTGGATGGGCTGCCAAACAGGGTAGATGGGTCACCAGTTTTGGTTTCTTAATTTATTTTTAGATCCCACCTTACCTCCAAGGTAAGCCTAGGTGGCTTTCATGGTTCTCTCCCTCTCCATTTTGTCTTCACAACAACCCTCCGAGTCAGGTTACATCGAGAGTCAGTGACTGGCCCAAGGTCACCCAGTCAGCTGCACCGTTGAGTGACGACCTGAACATGGATCTTCCCAATCCTGCTCTGACACTCTAACCACTACACCATACTGACTCAAGAGAAATGAAGTTCACAAAAGCACTAAGTAATAGATAATGTTTGACGTAGGGCATTTCGGAGAGGAATAAAGCAAGAACACTGAGTTTAGCAAGTTGGCTGGCATCCATCTGTCTCAGGAGACCGTAATGCATAACATTGTCCTCTTAACATTCGTCAGTAAGAACTATGATCTGGATATGTTCTTAAAGGTGACCCTCACAGGGGAATTTTATTCAATTTACCTGCTTACTTTCCTTTCCTTTGATTCTACTTCATCAAGGATAGCCAGATGTTGTTGGACTCTCCCTCTCATCAGCCCAGCCAGTAGGACTTGTCTTGCTTTCTGACAGTAAGAGCTGTTCAACAGTAGAACAGTCTCCCTTGGGAGGTTGTAGACTATCCTTCCTTGGAGGTTTTTAAGCAGAGGTTGGATGGACATCTGCCATGCATGCTTTAGCTGACATTCCTGCACTACAGGGGGTTGGACTAGAGCATCCTTAGGGTCCCTCCCAACTGTGATTCTATGATTCTATGTGCAATGGCAAGGGATTATGGGAACTGCAGTCTAGCACCCGCTGGTGGTTACCACTTGGGCTCCTCCCATACTACATAAAGGTAAAGGGACCCCTGACCATTAGGTCCAGTCATGGCCGACTGGGGTTGCGACGCTCATCTCGCTTTATTGGCCGAGGGAGCTGGCGTACAGTTTCCAGGTCATGTGACCAGCATGACTAAGCCGCTTCTGGCGAACCAGAGCAGCACACGGAAACACCATTTACCTTCCCGCTAGAGCAGTACCGATTTATCTACTTGCACTTTGACGTGCTTTCGAACTGCTAGGTTGGCAGGAGCAGGGACCGAGCAACGGGAGCTCACCCCATTGTGGGGATTCGAACCGCCAACCTTCTGATCAGCAAGTCCTAGGCTCTGTGGTTTAACCCACAGTGCCACCCGCGTCCCTCCATACTACATAGTTTTGTCCCAAAACCACACGTGCTTTCTATGTTAATTTGTGTGGATCCATAAATTCCTTCAGCATTTCCTGCTACCTTTTGTTTATCCTACTGAAAAGCCAATAACAAGAATCGCTTGCAAAAGCCAGTTTCTTAAGCGATCAAATTCTCCAACGGGAGTGGAATGCGGTGCATGTATATTTCGATTTGGGCCGCGTTTTGATTATTGCACATTTCATTTCGGATCTATTGTAGAGGATTCGGGTGGAATGGAAAGATCAAGCTGTTTCTCTAAGCAATCAAGCCACTGGAAGGCAAGACCAAGGCAGAGAAAATGAGGACACTCCTTTGACTAGCTCCACCACACTCTATTTAACCACTGACCCAGTTAAGTAATTGCAATATTGACAAGTCCCCTTTGGGTTTGACAATGGTTGTCATCTGCCGGAGAAGCGAGTAGCCCCAGCTGTTGTGTTTCGCGTTATTTATTCAACACAAACTCATGCGGATTCAGTTACTTCTAATCTACTGAGTGTTGAGTGAACCATGCAGAAGAGTTTGCAGAAATCCTGACTGCAGCTTTAGAGATTTGCCAGAGATCCTTCTCCCCGGAAGCATTTCCATGGGATTTTATTAGCAGTGGGCATTCGCAGTGCTTCTTGGAAGAAGCTTCCCATGAAAGACGCATTACTGTTTCTTTGGGAGGGGGTTGAGGGTCCAAAAATTTGGAGTGGCTTGTTTTGGAAGTATGCGCATTGTAGTCTTCACCTCTTCCCTTGGCAAAGGATGACAAAGCTAAGCCATGCCCCACAGCATTTTTTCAAAAAGAGAAGAGTCCATTAAGGATTCCTCTGGTTGACTTTTAAGGCATCTTTGCAAGCTTCTGTCATTAGGGAAACACATGTTGATAACTGATGTAATAGCATCTGCATCAAAGTCTAACTGGCTGGAGACAGATGGCAGTTCTTTCCAGCAAGTTGAAGATGCTATTTTTGTTGTTGTTGGGAGCCGCCCAGAGTGGCTGGGGGCAAACCAGTCAGATGGGCAGCATATAAATAAATTATTATTATTATTAAGCATTTAAGGTAAAGGTAAAGGGACCCCTGACGCTTAGGTCCAGTCATGACCGACTCTGGGGTTGCAGCGCTCATCTCGCTTTACTAGCCGAGGGAGCTGGCATACAGCTTCCAGGTCATGTAGCCAGCAGGACTAAGCCACTTCTGGTGAATCAGAGCAGTGCACGGAAACGCCCTTTACCTTCCAGCAGGAGCGGTACCTATTTATCTACTTGCACTTTGACGTGCTTTTGAACTGCTAGGTTGGCAGGAGCAAGGATTGAGCAACGGGAGCTCACCCCATCGCAGGGATTCAAATCGCCGACCTTCTGATCAGCAAGTCCTAGGCTCTGTGGTTTAACCCACAGCGCCACCCATGTCCCTTATTAAGCATTTACTCATATTTTATTTTTTAGGTATTTCATGGCATTTACGTCTTCAGCGAGGGAGTGTGAACTGGCTTGGAACTCAACCCAGATTGACATTTGAGGTGTCACGGTAAAACGTGCAGAATCTCTTCCATAAAAAAAGGCTACTCTGGAGAACATCCATTGTGGTCAGTGCCGGATTTATGTATAAGCTAAACAAGCTATAGCTTAGGGCCCCACTCTCTTGGGGCCTCCAAAAAAAATTAAAGGGAAAAAAACCCTAGATGTACATTTCCAAAATATAAGATAAAAAACAAATAAAATAAAACCAACATACAGCAACAGTGTTTTGTGTTGTGTAGGCTCCTATGATGTAAATAATGGCCCCACCTGCTCCCTAAAATATCACTGGTTTGTTCATTTCTATATCAATTATATATCAGAAATCGTGCGGCAGCGGCACTGCAGCAGTGGAAAGCCCCATTAGCTAAAGTGGTGCTTCAGGTTAAGAACAGTTTCAGGTTAAGAACGGACCTCCAGAATGAATTTAGTTCTTAACCCGAGGTACCACTGTGGTCATTCGTTTCCAGCCTCAGTTTTGAGATGAACCAAACCTTCTCATCACCTGAGAGTGCTTACAGTTCCATAAGCAGGAGTCCCAATCAGGGGATACCAGAAGGAGATTATCCAAACTACAAAGGCACAAGGAAGCTTTCGAGGAAGTCAGTGGTTCTGAGCAGCAAATTCTGGAAAAAAGGGAAATGAAACAGAGCCCTCCATCTCAAGAGGTGAAGCGATGTAGACATCAGTTACAATTTATGGGTAAAAATCACACTCCAGATAAAATGAAGCAGCGCTCTGATCGTTTCTCAGATGACTGCTTATAAATTTAGCAAGTGGAAGCCATTTTCCCCCCTTTTCTCTTTCCTTTTTTTGTGGTTATAAGCTTCCCCAGTCTGTTTTCATTAAGGTCATGGCATACAACTTTGTAGTAAATTTGGAATCTGCTGAGTGAGAAAATGAAGATTTATACAAACCTAAATTGAACAAATGGTGAATAATTGATTTAACTGACCTGACAGCTCACACTGTGCTTGTAAATAATACATCACTTTTTTTTTCTGTGGCGATAATTCTTCACATCTTTATTCTTTCCAGTCAGATACTGCAGGGATTAAACAGTCCCTGACCAACCCCCCAAAAATCACAGAATTTGCTTGCCTGGCAAATATTAACACTCTCATCTTGCTACTATTGTTTCCTGTGTCTTCTCAATCATATGCTGCTGAAGTCCATCTCCGCCCTGTAAACTTACACCTCTAAAAATATTATCCAATTATGAATTGTGTTCATAGATTTCTCCAACTCCCTTTTATCATTTATTTAGCTTTTACATAATCTCTGAACTAATCACATCGGCACTGTGTCATAAGATACAAATGGGCAGCCATATATAGAAACTATATATATGTATGTGCGTGTGTTTGTTTGATTACTTTAATTTTTTATGGTATCTAACACGGGGCAATCTGTAGTAGGGATGGCTGATCCGTTAAATTTGTTACTCTTGATTTCCCTTTTTTCCAATCTGAAATTCAGGTCCTCATATTTTGATGATGATTATCATTATCATTTTTAGTCATGTTATTTCTATATCGTTTTATATTTTTAAGGGGGGAAAATCTCAAAGTAATTTACAACCTAAAATTAAAATATCAAAATGTCTTTGTGAAAATTCAAGCACTTTGGTGCAAATTTCTCCTAATATACTTCTTCTTGTTGTTGTCTAATATGCACATAGCTTGTGACTTATAAAGCCCTATATGGCTTTCATCCAGACTATCCAAACGACCGTGTTCTCCCACATGAACCTGCCCTGGGCTCTGAGATCTTCTCTCAGTCCCTCTTCCTTCACAGACACACCTGGTGGGGACATGGGAGAGGACCTTCTCAGTGGCTGCTTCCAGACTATGGAAGTCCATCCCAAGAGAAGCTAGACTGACTCCCTCCTTGTTGTTCTTCCAGTGGCAGGCTAGACATTTAATTTGCAAAGGAATATGCCCCTCAGGCTGAAAACGATTCTCTACCCTTGAGCTGCAGCAGGGATGGGAAACTGGATCTGGTCGGAAGGATCTACCCCATGGGTCAAATTTGTCAGATGGGCAGTGCCACCCATCTATCAATCAACTGGTGTCACTACAAAGGATGCTTTGAAGCCCTATCAATCACCTTTTTGTTGGATCTGCTCTATGCCTTCCTTGAGCCCTTGTGGCTCAGCTGGAGTGAGTTACTGAACTGTAACAACAACAACAACAACAACAACAACAAATTTTATTTATACCCTCCCCAGCCAGAGCCGGGCTCAGGGCGGCTAACAGCAGTAAAATTGCAATAAAAACATAATGGGGGGACCAATTTAAAATACAGGGTAAAATGCAATTTAAAATGCAGCCTCATTTTAAAAGTAGCCCATAGATCAAAACCATAAGGGGAGGGAAATACAAGGGTCAGACTGAGTCCAAACCAAAGGCCAGGTGAAACAGCTCCGTCTTACAGGCCCTGCAGAAAGATGTCAAGTCTCGCAGGGCCCGAGTCTCTTGTGACAGAGCGTTCCAACAAGTCAGGGCCAGTAAAGGCCCTGGCCCTAGCTGAGACCAATCTAACCACCTGAAAAGGCCCTGGCCCTAGCTGAGACCAATCTAACCACCTTGTGGCTTGGGACCTCCAAAGTGTTGTCATTTGTGGACCTTAAGGTCTTCTGTGGGGCATACCAGGAGAGGCAGTCCCTTAGGTAGGTGGGTCCTAGGCCGCATGATGCCTCTTGCTTCTCTGAATGGAAGACAGAGGTACCGGGGGGGGGGGTAGAAAGCTCTGGCTTTTGCATGGCCAGCGTGTAGCCTACAGTTGAAAGGGAAGAGTCACACCCCACCAACATTTGCCTCTGGCAGTACCCAGAACTGACATGTGGCTTCCCTCCCCAATAATTACCCCCATGAGAATGCAGAAAAAAATTCTCCACCTCAATATACACCCTTCTGGGAAGACCTATGGTTTATCAGTAAAACATACACATTGAATGCAGACTGTCCCAGTTTCAATCCACAGCATCTCTTGGTAGGGTCGGGAGAGACTTCTGTCTGAAACCCCAGAGACCTGCAGCCAATCAGCTTGAACTATACTGAACTAGATGGACCAATAGGCTGACTCGGTAGAAGGCATCTTCCCATGTTCCTAACCATGGATGGGGAACCTGTGGTCCTCCCAGTGCTGTTGGACTACAACTCCCATCATCCCTGACCTGATGACTGATGCTGATGGGAGATGGTCTCCAACAACCTCTTTCCTGATCCAAACCCTTTTGGGAGCATGTTGAAGTCAGCAGAGACGCTCTTCTTGAAGCTCGGGCAGCCCTGGGAGTCAACATGAGGCGAGTGGGAAAGGAATGCTTCTGAAGGAAAGGGGTATCAATTGGAAGACAAAAATAGTAGGATGGCGAGACGAGGTATATACACAACACAGCCGGTTTGTGAGTAGGAGCGGCAAAGCAGAGCTTAATGAAACAGTGCCTTGAGTCAATCAGACAGAAGCGATTAAAATCAAAGTGGGGCGGGGGGGAGAGGATTTTCTGAAATGACAGCAGCAGACAGAGCTGGTAATCAGAAGCAGTGCTGCAGTGAAAACCGCACTATTTGTAACGTAAGCAATGAATACAGATAAGATACCTAATCCCATCCCCTGCCTTTCATCTAAAAGGCTCATCTAATGGCATGTGGAACAGAGTTGGGCATCAGAGGATATTTTCGGGGCAGAGGATATCCTTCTCCTGCTCCCCATGTCAGCTTCCCTTTTTCCCCAAAGCTACCTCAAAAGATGCTTTAGAATACAGTGGTGCCCCACAAGACGAATGCCTCGCAAGACGGAAAACTCGCTAGACGAAAGAGTTTTCCGTTTTGGAGGTGCTTCGCAAAACGAATTTCCTATGGGCTTGCTTCGCAAGAGGACAATGTCTTGCAAGTTCATGCTGATTCCCCCCCCCCTTTTTCTAAGCCACTAAGCCGCTTATCAGCTGATCCGATCAGCAGATAAGCCGCTAAAAGCCCCTAATAGCGCTAATCCCTCAATGGGCTTGCTTCGCAAGACGAAAAAACCGCTAGACGAAGAGAATCACAGAACGGATTATTTTCGTCTTGCGAGGCACCACTGTACAGTGGTACCTCGGGTTACAGACGCTTCAGGTTACAGACTCCACTAACCCAGAAACAGTACCTCAGGTTAAGAACTTTGCTTCAGGATGAGAACAGAAATAACGCAGCGGCAGCAGGAGGCCCCATTAGCTAAAGTGGTACCTCAGATTAAGAACAGTTTCAGGTTAAGAACGGACCTCTGGAAGGAATAAAGTTCTTAACCCGAGGTACCACTGTACAAGCGGAGGTCCTGCCAGCTGGTTGCCATCTTTTCTTCTGGCAGGGCTCCTTTTAATACCAAACAGCAACACAGTAGCCTGAGAGGTATAACATACAAGAATATAAGAAGGACCTTGCTAGATCAGGCCTATGGCTCATCAAGTCCAGCCCCCTGTTCTCACAGTGGCCAACCAGATGTAAGGTAGCACAACCGCACTCTCCCCTCCTGGGGTTTCCAAAAACATCATAGCCAACTTCACATACCTGAAGATGGCATGGAGCAAGCTTGTTGTCTCCTGCTCTGGAGGGTAGGACCCAAGCCAATGGCTTCAAGTTACAAGAAAGGAGATTCTGACTAAATATGGGGAAGAACTTTCTGACAGTAAGAGCTGTTTGACAGTGGGACAGACTCCCTCGGGAGGTGGTGGCCTCTCCTTCCTTGGAGATTTTTAAGCAGAGGCTGGAATGGCCATCTGCCATGGATGCTGTAGTTGAGATGACAGCATTGCTGGGGGTTGGACTAGATGACCCTCGGGGTCCCTTCCAACTGTACGATTCTATGCTTCATGACCTTCTCATTGAGGATCCCCTGATAATTTTTGGAGGAAACACCCCCCCCCCCCAAGATTCCTTCGAATATAGTCTGAAAACCTTTCCCCGAAAACCAACAGGAACATTCTAATTCTGCTACATTTTAAATTGAAAAGCTAAGGAGGCTATCAAGGGGATATATTAATTGCAAAAGGGGAGATGTGGGAATTAATTTCCAGCTCCTTCCAGAAGCAAGGCTTTTTACTTTTCTTTCTCCTGATCCATCACACCTTTTGTTTCCCTCCCCACCCCCCTCATTTTTTATCGCTCTCTTGGGAGCTAGCTGTCTATTGTTGCTGTTGATGCTATTGCTGCTCTTCTTCTGAGGAATCCATTAAAATTAATTTAGTGGCATAATGTTTACCAGGCACGCATACTCTCAAGATCACACAAGGGGCTAGGCTTTGAAACCCGCAGAGAAGCTTGGAAGTTTTAAAATAACCTGATGCAGTTGCCAGTTTGCAAGAGTAAATTATTAGCTATATGCCCATCAGAGCGGTCAAGAGCCTTCTTGCGGGCTGTCTTTCCAAAGTATGGGGAAGCTAATATTCAGAATTAGGAATGCGTTGCCTGAATACCCTTGGCATCCTCTCTTGGTTTGGAAATCATTTATTTTTATGAATACACTTACATCCCATATTTCAAAGGAAATGTTCCAGGGCCGGAGATCTGAAGGTCTGGAAAAGAAACTGGGAAAAAGACGGGAAACCCGTCCCCCCACCCCCAATTTTCCAAGATGTCACTTTTCTATACCAGGCTAGCTTAGACAACCTGAACTAAAATACAAAACTACAATCAAGGGGGGGGGGACTGCAAGAAGAAAAGAAATCAATAAAATGTCAGATAATGCAAAATAATATGGCCACATACCCTCCAACATTTCTCTGCTGAAAATAATAATAATAATAATAATAATAATAATAATAATAATAATAATAATAATTTATACCCTGCCCTCCCCAGCCAAGACAGGGCTCAGGGCGGCTAAAAACCAATAATAAAAACAAGTTGATTGAAATACAACTTTAAAAACAAGATTAAAATACAACATTAAAACATTAAAATGCAGCCTCATCACAGGAGGCGAGAGGAAAAAAAGAAAGAAAGAGGGGGAGGGAGCCAAATTGATTCTAAGCCAAAGGCCAGGTGGAACAACTCTGTCTTACAGGCCCTGCAGAAAGAAATCAGATCTCGCCGGGCCCTGGTCTCATGAGACAGAGCGTTCCACCAAGTTGGGGCCAGTGCTGAAAAGGCCCTGGCTCTGGGTGAGGCTAATCTAACTTCCTTAGGGCCCGGGACCACTAGGGTGTTGCTATTTATGGACCTTGAGGCTCTCCGTGGGGCATACCGGGAGAGGCAGTCCCGTAGGTATGGGGGTCCTAGGCCGTGAAAGGCTTTAAAGGTCAAAACCAGTACCTTAAATCTGACCCTGTGCTCCACGGGGGGCCAGTGCAGCTGAAAAAGCACTGGGTGAATATGCTCCCATGGCAGAGACCCCGTGGGGAGCCTCGCTGCAGCATTCTGCACCCGCTGGAGTTTCTGGGACAGCTCCAAGGGCAGCCCCGTGTAGAGCAAATTACAGTAGTCAAACCTGGAGGTGACCATTGCATGGATCACTGTGGCCAGGTCGGGGCGGGAAAGGTAAGGGACCAACTGCTTGATGCGGCGAAGGTGGAAAAATGTCGCCTTGGCTGTTGCTGTAACCTGCGCCTCCATGGAAAGGGAGGCATCAAGGATTACACCCAATGGAAGGCAATGGCACTAATTGGGCCCCTGCAAGAGAAGATGTCAATAGGGAAAGCGGGACATTCTGGGATCAAATCAGAAACCAGATAAGCTTCTGTAAATCCGGGACTGTCCCTGGAATATAAGGACACTTGGAGGGTCTAGGGCTGTGCACCACTCCCAATGAATCCAGGATCATGAACTGAATTGAACTGGTTCTGGTTGACCTGGAATTCTGCTGGAGTGAGATGGGGTAGCCTTGGATTGGCCTGGATTGGGTCCACTTATGGAGTTCTGGCACTGTCAAGAGGGGGGAAGTCTGGCAATGAGGATAAATGGGAGGAGAAGGACACAAACAGCCTGCATGAGAAAAGCTATTGTTTCTTGCCGCACCGGCCCTGCCATACAATCAAGTGATTAACCAAAAAGATGACAGGAGATGGGATGAAAGCAAATATAGTACAGTGGTACCTCAGGTTAAGTACTTAATTCGTTCCGGAGGTCTGTTCTTAACCTGAAACTGTTCTTAACCTGAAGCACCGCTTTAGCTAATGGCGCCTCCTGCTGCTGCTGCCGCACCGCCAGAGCATGATTTCTGTTCTCATCCTGAAGCAAAGTTCTTAACCTGAAGCACTATTATTGGGTTAGCGGAGTCTGTAATCTGAAGCGTATGGAACCTGAGGTAGCACTGTAGCTGAGCAGCATGTGGTCCCAGATTCAATCCTTGACATCTCCTTCTGGGGCTGGAGGTACCACTGTACTCTTGATTTAAAAGAAGGGGAAATACAGAGTAACATCAGATTGGAAGATTCATCTATGGGTGAAAGGAAGTGATCCGGTCTAGCAAAATCTAACACAGATTTTTCGAGTAATGCAATGCAATGCAAGTATATTTGGATGTAAGCCTAGTGGGTGGTTAATCATGTTCATTAATTCCAGTGGCTCTACTCTGAGCAAAGCATAGGACAAATCCCATAAATTCTGAACCTCAATTTTTTGTTCAGGGTTTTCGGAAAGAAGTAAACAGTCCATGGGGCAGAGGATAAGAGGCTTTGCCGAAGGAAGGTGAGAGTCCGTTTCCTTTCTGAAATCCGTTCTTTTTATTAATGGTTCCCTTTTCCCATTAACGAAAAAGCTATTTTCTAACTTCCTGGCATCCTGTCACCTGGCCATCCTTCCCCTTTCCTGATAGGCGACAAAATGCAGATATGCCTGTGTTGTTTGGACGGTGGCAGGATTTATAACACGATAAAAGGGGGTGGATTTATGGCTCACAACTTTGTCTTTCGCTTCTGTCCAAGTCATGGATTTCATTGTCTCTTATTTATTCCTCAGGAGGGGTGGGGGTGGCTGGTGATTGTTTCCTTTAGATTCATGGCATTTATGTACTACTGTCACTTCCCCTCTGCACCGAGTTTTTTCTCCTTAAACAATGAAACCTTTGCCTATTCTTAGCATAGAGATTTAGGGGACAGCTTTGGTCAAGAAAGCACTACCCAGCTCATCCTATGGTGGGTGAATATCATGCCAGGCTTACGCAGGATGTTTTGACTCTAGCAAACTTGGGTCATGTTTACAGAGGACGAACCTTGAAATATGTTTCATTGTAATCCAATATCTGGGACGCAGGTGGTGCTGTGGTCTAAACCACAGAGCCTAGGGCTTGCTGATCAGAAGGTCAGCAGTTTGAATCCCTGCTCCCGTTGTTCAGTCCCTGCTCGTGCCAACCTAGCAGTTCAAAAGCACATCAAAAAGCAAGTAGATAAATAGGTACCGCTCTGGCAGGAAGGTAAACGGCATTTCCGTGCGCTGCTCTGGTTCACCACATGCTGGCCACATGACCCGGAAGCTGTATGCCGGTTCCCTCGGCCAATAAAGCGAGATGAGCACCTCAACCCCAGAGTCGTCCGCGACTGGACCTAAAGGTCAGGGGTTCCTTTATCTTTACCTTAATCCAATATCTGCCTCTTCAAAGGTAAATCCTATTATGCTTACTGGGATTTACAGTGGTGCCTCGCAAGACGAATGCCTCGCAAGATGGAAAACTCGCTAGACGAAAGAGTTTTCCGTTTTGGAGGTGCTTCGCAAAACGAATCTCCTATGGGCTTGCTTTGCAAGACGACAATGTCTTGCGAGTTCCTGCTGGTTTTTTTTCTTCCTCCCCCCTCTTTTTCTAAGCCGCTAAGCCGCTTATCAGCTGATCCGATCAGCAGATAAGCCGCAAAAAACAGCTAAAAGCCGCTAATAGCGCTAATAGCGCTAAGCCACTTATCAGCTGATCGGATCAGCAGATAAGCCGCTAATAGCCGCTAATAGCCGCTAATAGCGCTAATAGCGCTAAGCTGCTTATCAGCTGATCAGATCAGCAGATAAGCCGCTAAAAGCCTCTAAAAGCCTCTAATAGTGCTAATAGCCCTAATCCGCTAATCCTTCAATGGGCTTGCTTCGCAAGACAAAAAAAACGCTAGACGAAGAGAATCACAGAACGGATTCTTTTCCTCTTGCGAGGCACCACTGTACTTCCACGTGAGGCTGGGGAGCAATCAAATTTTGTTCACACATTTCAGTGAGAAATAACCTGCACTTCACAAACCAATACGCAAACTGAAACACAGCATCATTCGAAATGCATACAACTCTGAATTACGCAATGCAGTTCTCCAACCAAGCAGCGTGTACAATACCTGCATGTTTTAGGTGGAATTGTGCATAAAAGTTCACGAAAGGTTTTTATATTGTAAACTGCCCTGCAATCCTCAGATGAAGGGTGGTATAGAAATTTAACAATAATGTTCTTATTCAAATTCAAACTAGAATGGTGACGAATTTTCACTAGGGGCTCAGGTGACCACAGTGGCTAGGAGACCTTTCAGCTATGAATGGTCTCCCTCAGGAGGTTGTGGATTCTGCTTCCTTGGAGGTTTTCAAACAGAGGTTGGATGGCCATCTGTCATGGATGCTTTAGTGGAGATTCCTGCATTGCAGGGGGTTGGACTGGATGAACCTCGGGGTCCCTTCAAGCTCTACGATTTTATAATTCTATGACTAGTTTAGAGACATCACCCTGCCAACAAAGGTCCATATAGTTCAAGCTATGGTTTTCCCAGTAGTGATGTATGGAAGTGAGAGCTGGACCGTAAAGAAGGCTGATCACCAAAGAATGGATGCTTTTGAATTATGGTGCTGGAGAAGACTCTTGAGAGTCCCATGGACTGCAAGAAGATCAAACCTCTCCATTCTGAAGGAAATCAGCCCTGAGTGCTCACTGGAAGGACAGATCCTGAAGCTGAGGCTCCAATACTTTGGCTAACTCATGAGAAGAGAAGACTCCCTGGAAAAGACCCTGATGTTGGGAAAGATTGAGGGCACAAGGAGAAGGGGACGACAGAGGACGAGATGGTTGGACAGTGTTCTCGAAGCTACCAGCATGAGATTGACCAAACTGCAGGAGGCAGTGGAAGACAGGAGTGCCTGGCGTGCTCTGGTCCATGGGGTCACAAAGAGTCGGACATGACTAAACGACTAAACAACAACATGACTAGTTTGCCACCTACGTGTTGGACAGAGATGACCTGGCCACTGTACTCCATGCTTTGGTAACTTGCAGACTGGATTATTGTAATGTACAAGGGACGCGGGTGGTGCTGTAGTCTAAACCCCTGAGCCTCTTGGGCTTGTTGATTGGAAGGTTGGTGGTTCAAATTTGCATGATGGGGTGAGCTCCCGTTGCTCTGTCCCAGCTTCTGCTAATTTAGCAGTTCCAAAGCACGTCAAAGTGCAAGTAGATAAATAGGTACCGCTGCAGCGGGAAGGTAAACGGTGTAGCTGTGCGCTGCTCTGCTTCACCAGAAGGGGTTTAGTGATGCTGGCCACGTGACCCGGAAGCTGTCTGCGGTCAAATGCCGGCTCCCTCGGCCTATAGAGCGAGATGAGCACCGCAACCCCAGAGTCGTCCGCGACTGGACCTGACGGTCAAGGGTACCTTTACATTTTTAAGCATACCAGCGTGAGTAGATAAATAGGTACCTCTGTGGCAGGAAGGTAAACTGCATTTCCATACGCTCTGATACCCATCACAATGTTCCATTGTGCCAGAAGCGGTTTAGTTATGCTGGCCACATGACCCGGAAAGCTGTCTGTGGACAAGCGCTGGCTCCCTCAGCCTGAAAAGCGAGATGAGCACTGCACCTTATAGTCACCTTTGACTGGACTTAATGGTCCAGGGGTCCTTTACCTTACCTTTTACGTATTGTACTCTATGTGGGGCCGCCCTAGAAGATGGTTCAGAACCTGCAATTGGTCCAAAATGCAGCAGCCTGATCATAGTCTGGGGAGAGGGGGTCCCTTCAGAACTCATACAACTTGTTTCTGGGTCCAATTTAAGGTGCCCCCATTAGTGTTTGAAGCCCTAACCGACTCAGGCCCCAAATACTTGAAAGGCCACCTCATTCTCTACAGAGCCTCTTGGGTGCAGTGGAAGGTGCCCTCTTGGTCAGGACTGGCCCAAGACATTTTGGCACCTAGGTGAACCACAAAATCCCCCCCCCCCCCGGAAGAAGGAGCAAGTGGAGATTTGCATCAGGAACATGAGGTCTACTAAAGGTCTACATCTGGTTCAGCTTCCTCTGTCTGCAACAGGACCCACAGAGAAAGCTGATCCTGATGTAGACCTTTAGTAGACCTCAGAAGGCAGTCACCTCACCTTGCCTCATGGGTGGGCCAGGTGTGCTCTTGGTTGTTCCACTGCCCTCAGCCGGTGGCAGCCCAGGAGAGGGAATTCTCCATGGCGGCCTCTGAGTTGTGGAATTCCTTCCCACAGAGATGCATCTGGAACGTTAATTATACAGCTTTGGGCAAATGCTGAAGATGTGCCTCTTTTGACACTTGAGATGTATGTTTATAGGACCCACCTTATTTCTGCAATTTTAAGTCATTTTAAACTGTTTTTCATATTGTGCAACATTGTGTTTAACCTTAATGTTGTGCTTTAATTGTTGGAACCCGCCCTGAGACCTTACGGTGAAGGGTGGGTAATAAGAATGATGATGATTGAAATAATGATAATTCACAAATTGTTGCTGAAATCTGGAGAACTGAGCTGAAGATTGAAAAAAATAAAGGAAGAAAGAAACCAAGAGAGCAAAAAGTGACAGATTTATCCATCCTTGAATTCCAGTTAAGTGAGTAAAAGACTGCAGCCTTAATGTTGAAGAGACGTTTACTTGGAGTTCCTTCAATGTAGCAGCTTATAGAATCATAGATTCATGGAATTGTAGAGTTGGAAGGGACCCGGGGGTCATCTAGTCCAACCCCCTGAAATGCAGGAATCTCAACTACAGCATCCATGCCAGATGGCCATCCAACCTCTGCTTAAAAACCTCCAATGAAGTCTACAACCTCCCAAGGGAGACAATTCTACTGTCAAACAGCACTTACTGTCAGAAAGTTCTTCCTTGTGTTTAGTCAGAATCTCCCTTCTTGTAACTTGAAGCCATTGGTTTGATTCTTACCCTCCAGAGCAGGAGAAAACAAGCTTGTTCCTTCTTCCGTGTGATAGCCCTTGAGCTATTTGAAGATCTCCTCTTTTCCAGGCTAAACATACCTAGCTCCTTCAACCGTTCCTCCTGGTTTCCAAAGCTTGATGCTTTCATTGGCAACCCAGGAAGAGGAAAAGAAGAACCTGGACAGGTGGTGATCACACCTTAAGACTCCCCCTATAAAAACCTTACTGTTCTGTTTCTGCCATTTTATACTATTGTTGGCCTGTCAGCTAAGATCAACTGTGCTCCGGAACAGCATTCTGTTTGCCAAGGTTTGTGGTAAATTTGTAATATGAAGAATTGAGTGTGTGTGCGCGTGCACACACACGCACAAACAATATTAATATTTGAGATTTCATACCCTTCAACACAACGTGACCCAAATCAGGGACACCATCCTCTGGGTCCAAAATCCCAGATGCAAGATATTGCAGATCCGGAAAAAGCATTTTTGGACAAGGTGCCCAAAAACACACGTTTGGGGGCACTGTGCAAAATTGCAGACCCCCCAAAAGTGCTTTTTGGGGGCACATCACCAAAAAATGTTGATATCGAGGCGCTGTACAAGATAGCAGACCCAAAACGGCACTTTTTGAGGGGTGAGACCTCAGCCCAAAATCGAGAGAGAGCAAGGTGCCCAAAATGGCAACCATACTCTCACTGAAAAAAATGGGATATCTAGGGCTGTTGACAGTTATGACATCTATTCATGCTCATGCTACATGTGAATAACAATGCAAGTACAGTGGTACCTCTAGTTACGAACTTAATTCATTCTGGAGGTCCTTTTTTAACCTTAAAGGTAAAGGGACCCCTGACTTTAGGTCCAGTCGTGGCCGACTCTGGGGTTGCAGCGCTCATCTCGCTTTATTGGCCGAGGGAGCCAGCGTACAGCTTCTGGGTCATGTGGCCAGCATGAGTAAGCCGCTTCTGGTGAACCAGAACAGCGCACGGAAACACTGTTTACCTTCCTGAAGGTACTTGTACTTTGACGTTTTTTTGAACTGCTAGGTTGGCAGGAGCAGGGACCAAGCAACTGGAGCTCACCCCGTCGGCAAGCCCTAGGCTCTGTGGTTTAACCCACAGCGCCACCCGCGTCCCTCGCGGACCTTAAACCATTATTAACTAGAGGCATGCTTTTGCTAATGGGGCCTTTTGCTGCCATGGTGCCGCCGGCACACGATTTCCGTTCTCATCCTGGGGCAAAGTTCTCAACTCGAGGTAATTCTTCCAGGTTAGCGGAGTTTGTAACCTGAAGCATTTGTAACCTGAGGCGTTTGTAACTCGAGGTACCACTGTACTTAGTTTCTTGTGCTTCTCAGTGAATGGATTTCTGTAAATTCCTAGCACAGCAACTGGTAGTCCAATGAAATGCTATGTTTCAATTTTGAGGTTGCATATAACCACCCTAACTGTAGCTATCGATAGAACCTATCTTCCATGAATTTAATCCGATTTTTAATCCAACTAAACTCAGGGTCATTTCCATATCTAGTGGCAGCATATTCCATAAATTAGATACACTTTGTGCGAAGAATTATTTATTTCTTGTCACTCTGAGTTCTCTAGCAAATAAGTTTCAGTTGATAAGAAGATGCAAAAAGAGCCCCCAGGATCAGACCACTGCCCCACCTAGGCCAGCAACCTGTTCACACAGTGACTAACCAGATTCTTACAGGAACAACTATCTAATACGTTCAAGCTATGGAATGCTAGATTACATTTGCATTCAGTCTTGCTCACTCTGATAAGGCTAACTTCCAGTCCAATCTCATAAAATTCTTTTGGAGGCTGAGAGCTTTCCCTCCAATAAACAAGTGAATCTGAGCTCAGTCACAGACACAGAGCTTGTATTCTTCCAGACAGCAGGGCAATGAAATAACCTTAAAGTCTGCGAAGAAAGAGAGCTGCCAGTTTAGCTAACAGCTCTTTCCAGAAATTGCAGTGCCAGTCTGGCTGAGATGGTCTCCAGCATAATAGTCATGAAGACAGCCTACCCAAAATGTTTATGAGGCTGGAAAGAGACAATCGTCTCAATTTTTGACTCACAGAGTCAGGAAGCATTGCTGTATCTTGTGAGACACCTACTGCATCTTATGATTTGAATCCTGCACATAATATTCATTGGATAAAGAGGGCAGTGGGATGAGATGGGGTGACAGCGGGGTTGTGCCCAGTTATTCCTCTTTCTGAGCCCCATAGGAGGCAACTCCTAGGTGCCAAGGTCATCTGAGACCCTTCTTCATGTGCCCCCTCCATAGGAAGTCCAGAGGGTGGCAACCCAAGAATAGGGCCTTTTCTGCAGCGGCCCTCTGCTTGTAGTATGCTCTCCCCAGAAAGGCTCACCTGGTGCCTTCATTGTATTTATTTAGGCACAAGGTGAAAACATTTCTTTTTCATTAGGCTTCGAATCATTCACGGCCTTTTTGCAACCCCCAAACCAAGGAGATAAGTAAGTATACAACTTATCGGAGATATCTGAAGGCATCCCAGTATACTGAAGTTTTTTAATGTTTAATGCTTTATTATATTTTTATATATGTTGGAAGCTGCCCAGTGTGGCTGGGGCAGCCCAGTAAGATGTTTGGGGTATAAATAATAACATTATTATTATTATTATTATTATTATTATTATTATTATGCAATAGGGCATCCCGTTTTCATCGGAGAAATATTGGAGGGTATGTGAAAACTGATTTCTCTCTCCTCCTTCAGCTGGGTTGCCACTAGCTCAGTGCTGACACACAGATTGTGTGTGTGTGTGTGTTGGTGCCTAGCACATTGCCAGGAATGCCATTGTGTGTGCGGTGGGGCCTCTGACATGAGTATGAATGAATTGCAAGGATTCAGTGACCGTGATGGAACTCAGCAGCTGCCCATTCCTTCTCAATGAGGCCAGCGGAATCAGAATAAAAGCTGCTGCTTTGAAATCTTAAACGGAGCTCTGGAGGATCATACTGGATGTGCATTTTTTTAAATGGATTGTGATTTTATGAATCTCCAGTCAGTCGGCAGCTAGCCGTGACTGTTTCCTCTTAACAGTTCATAGCAGGCAGCCGTATTTGGCTGTTTTCTCATGGAAAGGGCACTTTTTAGGGGTCATTGAGATCAGGGACTGGTGGGTTCCTTGAAAACGTCCAAGTTGTTGGCAAAATAAATTGCAGAAGTTGGTTTGCCCATCAGTCCTGTAGGACGTTAGCTAACACCTCTCAGTTGAAATCTTCTGTTTTCTTAACCCCCCCCCCAAAAAAAATATTAATTTAGTTGAATTCATTTACTTTTAGATTTTACTAGACCCAGTAGAAAAATTTTGTCCCTGCTAGCAGATTATCAAAGAAGTGGGGTATTTCAAAATTTACTTTTAGCAGATGACCTTTGTTATATTGAGGATTCCACCTGATCTGCATGAACAAAGCTTAAGGAAGGTCTGGCTTTTATTGAGCATTCATTCTGATTTGCTTGCGGGGTATTTAAACATTCCCCCCTTAATCATTCATTCATCCCATGCTTTTTAATGCATTTTCCCAACAGCAAAAAGTCTGCTGTTTATTTCAAAAGTGGATTCATTGCAATAGAGCGACAGAGCGCTTTAACGCACCTTAATTGGCCGAACCTAAATTATCGGCATGCGCTTGAATCCCTCCTTGTAAAATAATGACAATCTGGGAGCACCTTAAAAATCACCTATTTTCCAATGGAAGAAGGCAGCAAATTTGGAGGGAGACAAGAAATGTACCTTCTTTAACTTGGGTTACTATTGTCTCATTCAAGCTACAATGAGACTTTAGAGCTATGATACTGACTCAATTGAATTTCTGCCTTTAAAAACTGGACCATATCATATTGCCACATGAGCTGTTTAGAATAGCATAGACACAAAATTGAACTTCATGATTAAGCTAATCCTATGAGTGATCAAATTGGGAAAGGAGTGATTCAAAATTGGGAAAGGAATATGACAAGGCTGTATATTGTCTCCCTGCTTATTTAACTTATATGCAGAATTCATCATGTGAAAGGCTGGGCTGGATGAATCCTTAGCCAGAGTTAAGATTGCCGGAAGAAATATCAACAACCTCAGATATGCAGATGACACAACCTTGATAGCAGAAAGTGAGGAGGAATTAAAAAACCTTTTATTGAGGGTGAAAGAGGAGAGCGCAAAATGTGGTCTGAAGCTCAACATCAAAAAAACTAAGATCATGGCCACTGGGCCCATCACCTCCTGGCAAATAGAAGGGGAAGAAATGGAGGCAGTGAGAGATTTTACTTTCTTGGGCTCCATGATCAATGCAGATGGTGACAGCAGCCACAAAATTAAAAGATGCCTGCTCCTTGGGAGAAAGGCGATGGCAAACCTAGACAGCATCTTAAAAAGTAGAGACATCACCTTGCCAACAAAGGTCCATATAGTAAAAGCTATGGTTTTCCCAGTAGTGATGTATGGAAGTGAAAGCTGGACCATTAAGAAGACTGATCGCCGATGAATTGATGCTTTGAATTACGGTGCTGGAGGAGACTCTTGAGAGTCTCATGGACTGCAAGAAGATCAAACCTATCCATTCTTAAGGAAATCAGCCCTGAATGCTCACTGGAAGGACAGATCATGAAGCTGAGGCTCCAATACTTTGGCCTCCTTATGAGAAGAGAAGACTCCCTGGAAAAGACCCTGATGTTGGGAAAGACGGAGGGCACAAGGAGAAGGGGACGACAGAGGATGAGATGGTTGGATAGTGTTCTCGAAGCTACCAGCATGAGTTTGACCAAACTGCGGGAGGCAGTGGAAGACAGGAGTGCCTGGCGTGCTCTGGTCCATGGGGTCATGAAGAGTCGGACACGACTAAACGACTAAACAACAACAAATGAGTGATCAGGGACAATGGAAGTTGCAGCCCAGTAGAGGTTTGCCAGGAGAAACACCTCCCCACCTGCTTCAGTTGTCTTGTGAAAACTGATTTGCCTGGACAGGTCTTTACAACATGGATCATTTTCCTTTTAACCAATCAGTATTTATTAATGGTTTAAATGATATTTTGTTGTGTTTATCCTTTTACAGTCATACCTCTTGTTACGTTTGCTTAAGGTTGAGCGTTTTCAAGTTGCGTCCCGTGGCGACCCGGAAGTACTGGAAAGGGTTACTTCCGGGTTTCGCTGCTCACGCATGTGCAGATGCGTAAAATGATGTCACGCGCATGCGCAGAAGTGGCGAATAACAACTCACACAGACACGGGTCACGTTCTGCTCATGTTGCAAACGGGGCTCCGGAACGGATCCTGTTCGCAACCAGAGGTTCCACTGTATGTTGTACTCTACCCACTATACTTTTCTGAAAGTGTGGATCAGAATCATAGACTTGCAGAGTTGGAAGGGACCACAAGAGTCATCTCGTCTCACCCCCTGCAACACAGGAATATTTTGCCCAACGTGGGACTCAAACCCACAGTCCTGAAATTAAGAGTCTCGGGCTTTACCAACTGAGCCAAAGTGGGTTATTATAAATTTGTGGAAATTTGTGGGTTATTATAAATCCATGGTCTACGTTAGCTCTCCAGGGTTTCAAGTCCCATCGTTCCCAGAGGAAATTGCTCTATTCTGTTGAAAGTGCATGGTGGAAAGATGTTCCACTGTGGAAGCCTCCTGAGACTCTCAGCTGCTGGAAGACTTCTTCTGGGAGCATTTTAAAATGGGGAGAAGTTTTAAACAGAGGGAGCCAGGCAGCACTACAATAGTAATAGTAATAGTAATAGTAATAGTAATAGTAATAGTAATAGTAATAGTAATAATTTATTATTTGTACCCCACCCATCTGGCTGGGTTTCCCCGGCCACTCTGGGCGGCTTCCTACAAAGATTAAAAATGCATTAAAATGTCACACATTAAAAACTTCCCTCAACAGGGCTGCCTTCAGTTGTCTTTTAAAAGTAAAATAGTTGTTTATTACCTTGACATCTGCTGGGGGGGGGCGTTCCATAGGGCGGGTGCCACTACCGAGAAGGCCCTCTGCCTGGTTCTCTGTAACCTCACTTCTTGCAGTGAGGGAACCGCCAGAAGGCCCTCGGTGCTGGATCTCAGTGTCCAGGCAGAACGATGGGGGTGGAGATGCTCCTTCAGGTATACTGGGCCAAGGCTGTTTACAACCCTCGGACTACCTCCTGTAAGTGCTTTCATTTGTTTTATTATTATTTATTAAATTTGTATACAGTGGTATCTTGGATTATGAACTTAATTCATTCTGGAGGTCCGTTCTTAACCTGAAACTGTTCTTAACCTAAAGCACCACTTTAGCTAATGGGGCCTCCCGCTGCCGCTGCGGCGCAATTTCTGTTCTCATCCTAAAGCAAAGTTCTTAACCCAAGGTACTATTTCTGGCTTAGCGGAGTCTGTAACCTAAAACACCTGTAACCTGAAGCGTCTGTAACCTGAGGTACCACAGTACTGCCCTTCATAATATATTATGTTAAAGGACTAAGATATAAACAAAGAGGGAAAGAAATTGCTGAATTAACTAACTGAATTGGAATACAAAAAAGGGAGGTGTGAGGAGGTCAGCGAAACAAGGAAATGAATGTAAAGTATGGAAAGACTGATGTATTTTTTAAGTGTTTTTTATCTTTTTTTCTATTTTCTATTTTTTCTTTTATTTTTACTTTTGTCTTTCTTTTTCTTCTTTTTTTAATTCATGTAATTCTTTTCTTTGAAACCTTAATAAATATCATTTTAAAAAAATAAAAAAATAAAAAGTACTGCCCTTCATCTGTGGATTCGCAGGATGGCCATCTGTCTTGGATGCTTTAAAAAAAAACTGCACTGCAGGGGGTTGGAGTAGATGATCCTTAGGATCCCTTCCAGCTGTATGATTCTATGATCTCACGGCTGTTCACCACTGTCAGGGCATTTCACAACCTCTCAGGGCAGTTCGCAACCATGTTGGGCAATTTCTGTCTTCTTATATTTTTACGTTTGCGCTTCCATGCAGATTTTAAAGGATTTCCCCTTAAAATCCACACAGAAGTGAGGCAGGATGAACGTAGTCCCACCCCACCCCATATAGAACTGGATCATAATGGGCCCACCAGTTCCTAATCAGTGCATCCCAAACATGTTGAAGTTCTTTTTTTTAATAGAATATTTATTGAGATTATACAAAAAATTACACATAGAGAAAAAACAAACAAAAACTAACAAACCCAAGCTAGCAAGAAAGTTGACAAAAAGGCAACCTAGAAAGAAGGGGAAAAAGGGGGGGGGAAATGATACAAAATACAAAAAAACGATAACTAAGAAATAGAAAAAAGAAGAAGAAGAAAATATTTTTTAAAAGAGTAAATCCATTTTTCAGCATCTTTGAGCTCATTTGCTTATTTCCTTGACCTCCTCACACCTCCCCTTTTGTATTCCCGTTTTCCAAGTCTTTTCAGCAAATCCTTACCCTCTTTCATTTATCTTTGCTCTATAACTTAACCTATTATAACTATATATTTTCATCCGTATAACTATCTATAGTTACCTATTCTTATTAACCTTATTACCAAAACCACTTCTTTTCAGTCCAACATCATTTTAACATTCATTAATTTTACAGTATTTCTGCAGATAGTCTTTAAATTTCTTCCAATCTTCCTCCACCATTTCTTCTCCCTGGTCTCGGATTTTGCCAGTCATTTCTGCCAATTCCATATAGTCCATCACCTTCATCTGCCATTCTTCCAGAGTGGGTAAATCTTGTGTCTTCCCATACGTGTTGAAGTTCTGTCCTGAAGCAGAATTCGATGCAGCCTGATCCAAAGCGTGTTTACATTGAAAGACTGTGTACTGTGTACATTGGGAGTTATACATGCTTACAATGCTGTGTTTAAAATAAGGTGAGTGAGAAAGAGAGTTGTATTGGTTTATTAGAAGCCAGAACAGCTGTTCTGAGTGAATGATAGGTCTAGGGAAGAAAGTGCTGTGTCATTATGACTCAGCCACCAGCCTCGGGAAGAACAGGTGGCCCTTAGTCACCAATGACATCAGCATCCCAAAGCGATGTGCATTAATTTGCTCTCTTGACATAAGAGGCCCGAGGTAAATATGATGAAAGAAGTTGAAACCAGCTGGAGCATATCGTTCAGCAAATGTGAATGAGCTCCCTCTCTCATTTTTTTTTAACTTAACTGACACACAAAAGAAAGGGTGACTAACTCTGGCTTCTCATATTTAATGTGGACCACACACACAAATGCACAGCAGTAAAAAAAAAAATGGATGTGAATCATGAGGAACAAACAAAAAAATAAGAGTTTAGAAAAAGTGTCAACTTGTCAGTAGTTCTCCTAAACAATGAAGCAAGACAGGACTAGCCCAAGTTGCCATCTAAGTCACCCAGGACACGAAAACAAGAGAGCAGTTGGTTTGAAATGGAGGCATAACTGTGTGTGAGTACAAACCTGTTTTCCTGCCCCTTTGGCAGTGGCAATTGACCCTCTGTCAGGTGGTATTAGGTACACTTGGTGTTTATGTTGGTGCCCAGAATCCTCAGGCAGTTGTTGGGGTCCCATCACCCCACACATCCACAGGCCCTGGACCCCCCTGCACCAGGCAACAGAGATGGTGAGCCACCCACCATTGATATTTCTGCTGCTGACGAATGACACCTGAAGTTCTTCTCCCTGTCCAGGGGTACCATCTATAGGGGGCTCTGGGTGCCTGAGCATCCACAAAGTTTTTGTGCAACTTCCAAGGTCTCACAAGACCATGCGAGACCTTGGAACCTGACTTCCGGTGGGATCAGAAATCAGGTTCTGAGGCTGGGGTGGGGAGGCACATGTGATGTCATGATGTGACATCGTGACATGATGTCACGATGTCACGCACACTGGGAACCCATAACCTTGGGCACAAATCGGCTCCCCTGTCCCTGTCAGACACCATTACACCTCTGAATATCAGTTACTGGGAATCCCAGCACTGTTGTTTTCATATTCTGCTTGTAGGGTTCCTATGGTCATCTGGTTGGCCGCTGTGACAACAGGATGCTGGATGAGATAGCTCATTGGCCTGATCCAGCAGGCTCGTTATATGTTCTTATATTATGTACACCCTCAAAAATGGCCATAATTCTAATTTCAGTTGTTTTCGTCTCAGCCCTGGTACTTACACACAACACACACAACCTAAGGTCAACATTCCAAATGATGGTGCCTAATTTATTTCTGAAAAGGTTAAATTGTAACTTACGCTCATGTTTGCATTCCACTTCTTTTGAGAAACAGTTTTTTTACAGGAACGATAACCTGCCTGCCTGGCTATTAGCAACTATACAAGTAAATGCAGTCCCAACACAAGAGTGGAGCAGGAGGTTCTTATCCAAAGGTTATCTCCTGACCAAGCCAAATACCTTCTCTTGCTCCATTGACCCGGAGGAATTAGGAACAGGTGAACGAAGGACTAAGTGCTTACTGATAATATCAAAACACACCTAAAAATGCAAAGCGACTAGGCTCCGCTTTCTGAACAGCAGCTCTGCTTTCACCTGTTTTGGCTGAAGTCAAGACACAGACCACACCAAGAGCAGGAAATGGGGTCCAGTTGAAAAAAAACACCAGTAACTTATAATGGTTGTGTTTGGAATGTCAAACTGGAACACAGAGAAACAACTGCACATGGTAGAATTATCACAACATTGTTTCACTCTGTCCTCTGCTATGGCTTTTTAATCACATATAGTAATTAAAAAAAAATTATTGCATTTTAGACCCATTCAGGATATTTCCATTAAATACCTCCTATCAGGATCTGTATCTGCATGAACAGGAGAGCTGGACTGCATTATGACTTTTCTACCATAACATGGGAAAGTCCATCAGCGGCGTAGCGTGAGTTGTCAGCACCCGGGGCAACGCAAGTAATTTGCGCCCCCTAACCCGGGGCAAGGCACGTAATTTGCGCCCCCCAACCCCTAACCTGCGAGTTGCCGCTGGCGCTGCCGCCCAAACGACGCCGCTTGCCCGGAGGAGGAGGGGGGCAGAGAGGCGAGAAAAATGCAACGGCCCAGCAGCTGCAGCAGCAGCGGCGGAGGCGGGGCTGTGAGGAGGGGCTGCCTGGCGCGTCCTCCGCGGCGAGCGCTGAGAGCCGCTGCCTGCCGGGCGCCTTCAGCCGGGCGCCGCGAGACATGCGGCTCTGCTACAGCCTGCGCCCGAGGCTCTTCGGCGACTCCAGAGGCAGCGAGCGCGCCCCCCCCCAGATGTTGCGCCCGGTGCGGCCTGCCCCCCTTGCACCCCCCACGCTACGCCACTGAAGTCCATAGATCATCAGCAAAGTCTCTGCTTTGCATACAGGTTAAATCCCTGACATCTTCAAGTAGAAATGGGAAATATCTGCTGTCTGAAACTGTAGAGGGCTGCTGTTAGTCTGTACAATACTGAACTAGATTTACCAGACCAATATCAGAGGTTTGCAGTGCATGCTTTTCACAAGTGTGTAGCACCTCTTGCTAACTTTTATTCAATGCAATCTTTCATGGAGTCTGCCATTCACAGGGGAGTCACATGCTTCTCTTAAGCACACGGCTTTATTTAGAAACAAAGTTTAAAATGCAAGCTACCAAAAGGAAGAAAAACAATGCAATGAGATTAAAAGGGGAAAGAAATTGCACAGATTATAGTGTGGATTATTATCATGGAGTTCTGGAACACAGTTGCTGATGGCCTCCAGGATTTTCTTTGCATTACACAGCGGCGTAGCATGGGTTGTCAGCACCTGGGGCAAGGCAAGTAATTTGCGACCCCTAACCTGGGGCAAGGCAAGTAATTTGCGCCCCCTAACCCCTAACCTGCCGCCGCTGCCAGCTTCTTCTTGCTGCTGCCTGGTCTGGTCTGGTGTGGTTCTCTCCCGCGCTCAGCGCTGCGCTGGGCGGCCGCTGCACTGTCCCTCCCCAGATAGTCCCTCGCTCTCTCTCCGCACCGCACACCTGGCACCCCCCCACACAGTGGGCGGCGACCCAGCGGCTCGGATCGGATTCGCACAGCCAGCACTGCAGTGAGAGAGAGTGAGTGAGCCAGGTAGGGGCAGAGAGCTGCGAGTGCCAGCGCGCCCCCCCCAGATGTTGCGCCTGGTGCGTCCGGCCCCCCTGCACGCCCCACGCTACGCCACTGGCATTACATAGCACATAACACCTAAAGTTATGCTTCTTTATGGTCTTGGACTCAACAGCCCTAGATTCCTGATAAAGAGCTTCTCAAGAAATTGCCTACAACAATGAAGTCATGTATACAGTATGTAACTGGAAGTCTCCCAAACAATTTTATAAACAGGAGTGGATTGATAAAACTTGAAAGATCATGTTTACGTACAAAGCTTACTTAGGAATCCTAGCTTGTTTTGCTTTGTTTAAAAAAACATTAGAGTGTCATGGTTTCCATTCAAGTGGGCCTCCAGATGTAGATGACCATCAACCTCAGCAAGTATATGACCAATAATCTTGGATTATAGGAATTGGGGTCCAACATCTGGAGGTCTTTAGACTCTCCATCTCTGTGCTATGTGAACTTACATGGGAAGATCCCTGTTGGAGCAGAACAAAGACCCATCTAGTTCAGTGGTCAAAGAGATGTCCATGAGAAGCCTGGAGCTTCTGAGTTGGACAGCTTGTGCACCCTAGCAGCTGGAATTCAGAAGCATGCATCATTCTAGCCAAGAATTTGTCTAAGTCATTGGATAAAGAGCAATCTCTTTCTCCATGGGCAGATCACTTGGCTTCTGTGCTTCACAGTAAGAAGAAGATATCCCTCTCACATGGACAAGGGCTCTCCAGCGTTACTGGCAGGGACCTTCACCAGCTCTTCTATGAGATGGTGGAAATTAAACTTGTGACCAACGGAATGCACAGCCACTACAGTCCTTCCTCAAAAATTTCAGAGCTGTTAAAGCCAGTGGCTCCCCATCAGTGGTCAAAATCAGAACCTCGCAAGTAGAGTTCTTTGACTTGAACCAATGGCTTCAAGATACAAGAAAGGAGATGCCGTGGCAGAATCCGAGACCAGGGGGAAGAGTCGGTGGAAGAAGATTGAAAAAAGTTTAAAGACTATTTACAGAAATATTGTAAAATTAATGAATGTTAGAACGATGTTGGATAGAAATTAAGTAGTTTTTGGCTGTAATTTTATAAGGGAATATGAAAAATGGATTACTAATAGGTAAAAAATTAATGTTACAATATTTTAAGATTAAAGACTAGGATAAATAAAGAGGGGAAGGATTTGCTGAACTAACAAATTGAACTGGAATACAAAAAAGGGAGGCGTGAGGAGGTCCGGGAAACAAGCTAATGAAAAATAAGTAATGGAAAGATTGAGGGGTTTTTTAACTGTTTTTCATTTTGTGTTTTTCTTTTTTTCTTCTTTCATTTTGTAATATCTTAAAAATTTTAATAAACATATTTCTTAAAAAAAGAAAGAAAGGAGATGCCGACTCAACATCAGCAAGAACTTTCTGACAGTAAGAGTTTTTTGACAGTGGAATGGTCTCCCTTGGAAGGTGGTGGACTCTCCTTCCTTGGAGGTTTTTGAGCAGAGGTTGGGTGGCCATCTATTCAGGATGCTGTAGTTGAGATTCCTGCATTGAGTGGGTTAGACTAGGTGACCCTAGACTAGGTGGGTTAGACTAGGTGATCCAACTCTGCAATTCTATGATTCTATGACCACCAAGCAGAGCATAGGGGGAAATGGGTAGATTGGTCCTTGGACTTTATTTTTCTCAAATGGTCTGTCCCTTCTCTTCTGAATTGTTATGTAGATGTATTCAAGGCAACATGGGAGACTGGATGATTTAACACTACCGTAGATAAGATGTCAACCATTCTTTCAGTACAAAGGTTGATTTTTAATATATGCTTCAGACAGCTGACATGGTGTAGCCAGCATCCCTCATACTGCAGCTGTCACATTGATTGAGAAGACTGGTGAAATGTTATACATCACTGGGTTATTAAGAATGTGCATCAAATGGGTGTAAAAATTAAGCACCACCATTCCTAGATGTCAAAAATGTGCATTGTTATCATTCTTCTGTCCACCGTTGCAGACAAAGGGTGGGCAAATTAGTGCCAAAGTGAGACTCCAAGGAGGCAATCCTTGTTTTGCTTTTTCTCCTAGAAGTGTGGATTTGCATAAGGCTGATAGCACTTAGGTAAGCTTTCCTCCCTGATACATGCAACCAAAGTATGCACTTTTGTTTATTGACAAAATATATTTGCCGTGCACCTTAATATATATTTCATCTCCAGTCCTCAAAACAAAGTCTAGGGTAAGACAGCATTTCACAACATTGTCTCGGACTTCATGTGTTGTAGAGTGCAGGCTGAAAGTCCTCTGAACCAGTCAGGGAAATGAAACATTTAAAACCTAGCTTAGAAACCTGACAAGCAAAACATGATCTGTTTGGCGTGTAAACAGTTGGCAGGTCTGGGAACAACAAACACAGAATGTTAACGACTGTATAAAAGCCAAATATTGATTGGGATATCTCTCAAGCACCAAAAAGAAAAGGGTTCCCAGCTTTGCTTGATTCAGAGAAAGAGAAGAGGGGGTGGGAGAGAGTAAACAAGGTTTTGAAACAAGAGTCAATCGAGTTTTTATGGGTTGAGTGACAGAAGCAAAGAGACGAAAGAAGTAAAATATCCAGACTTTCAGGAACTCTGCAATACCCTTCTGAGCATGAATAGCCATTGTGGTTCATGAAAAAGGGGGGTAAATAAATCCATTGGCATTATGTACCTGCTTCCCAGTTTAAAACTGCAGCAAACCTTTCTGCAAGGATGTAAGTTAGCAGAGCCTCCAAATGTCCCTTTATTCCAGGGACAGTTCCAGATTTACAAAAAGCTGTCCTGGTTTCTGATTTGATCCTGGAATGGACTGCATAACTCCATACCCTCCAGGGGCTTGAGTGGGGGGCGGGCGGGCGTGAGGCTATGGGCCTGGGTGCAGAAACATAGGGGGCACGAACCAGGTGCCCCATGCATGCACCCAGCGTGTGAGCCCCCCATCAGCTGATGGGCGCTGGGTGATTGCAGAGGATGTTCTTCACCCTCTGTGCCCTGTTCCACTCCTGCCAGCTAGCAGATGTTGGGTAGGGGCAGAGCGTAGAGGGCAAAGAGCACAACTGGCAGGCGGGCGTTCAAGTGCCTGGCAGGGACAGAGCACAGAGGCTGTTCTTCACCCTCCATGCTCTCACCCGCACAAGGACCCGCCAGCTGATGAGTGGGCGCTCACGCACTATGTTATGTACTGAGTTGAATAGGATCCAAAATCCAGCAGTCTGATTGGTCCTAGAACAATAGGATTCATAATGCAGCAGTCTGATTGGTCCTAGAACAATAGAATCCAGAATGCAGCAGTCTGATTGGTCCACAGGAGCCACCCAATCCAGCTCCAGGTGGAAGTGAATCCGCAACCTGATTGGCCTGCAGAAGAACCCCGGAATTAGCCAATCACGTGGTGACCACTGTGTAAATAATGTATATAAGGCAGACATTCTGGGGGAACTTCCATTCCTCCCCACCAATATGAGCTGAATAAGGAGCATGAAATCCACTCTCGACTCCGAGTATATTTCACACTGCATGGGAGGAGAGCACAGGGGATGAAAAGCATCTTCTGCGGCCCCTCTGCCCTCGCCCAACATGTGAGCACCCGCCCATCAGCAGAGGGGGCTGGCTGAGTGCAGAGGGAGCCCGGGCATTTGTGGGCAGCGCAACATATATCCTTCAACATTTCTCTGGTGCAAATAGGGGCATCCTAAGGAAAAGTAGGACATTCCAGGATCAAATGAAAAACCGGGACGGCTTCCGTAAATCCAGGGCTGTCCCTGGAAAATAGGGACACTTGGAAGGTCAGAAATTTAATGCTTGTGTCGTTTGTTTCAAAAAAAAAAAAAGAGAGAGAGAGAGACTTGCTATGGGAACAAGTGCAAGACTTGCACTTTATTCCGCTATGTTTTTGGGAGTGGCTTTTACACTATGCAAATGTTCAGACATAATGTGAAAATTAACAATTAGGGGGACATCTGTGGAGCAGGAAAAACTGTGTGGGTGCAGCCTTATTTAAATAAGTGAGGGGACCCTCTTGCGCAACGCAAGATGGTAAATCACCCCCAATTGAGCTTGAACCCTAAGACAAGTTAACTTATGGAAATTCACAGGAGAAAAGTTGCCCAATGCCTTTCTCTCTTCTCCTCCTCCCAACCTTCTCAGATGCAGTGCACCTTACTCGAGAGAGGGCCCTGACCTTCCAGATATCTCCCCCCCCCCTGCCCCAGGGATTGTAGGTGACCAAAGGGGAAGAGGAAATGGCAAACTTTCATTTGGAGAACTTCCTTAAATTAACTATTGTGAGGGCCTTCAAGCAGTTGTTTGTGAGACAGCTTCTCTTTTTAAAATTAATTAATTATTGGTGGCTTATCCTGCAGACAGAGTGCACATTGTGACATGTTTAAAACCAAAACACAAAAAACAGTTCCAAAAATAAACAAAAGATAAGGAAATCTAAGTGAGCATGCACACACACACACCAAAAGATAAAATCCAAGATTAGGATCACAACCCAAATACAGCTGAAGTTTGTTTGAAAGTTTATGTCAAATGGGCAAACAACATCTTTTCCCCATTACTCGTTTTTTAATTAACTAATAATAAAAAATTAAAAAATTATGGTGGAACTGTCCTGATCCATCTGCTTAGAATTAGACTCTATGTGTGTCCACCACAGAAAGATGACCAGACATCACAGCTTTATTGTTCCATGAATGAGCTAAGGAAACATCAAGCCAGTTGCCTATTTCTTATCAGAAAATCTATGTTATTTGGTAGATTATTATTATTATTTATTAAATTTCTACACTGCCCTTCATTAGAGGATCACAGGGTGGTTTACAATATAAAAGCATGAAAATACGGTACACACCGTAGTAACAAATGAAAACAGTAACACCTCCCAGTTTAAGAGGCCATAGTCTGTTTAATTTGCCAAAGACCTGGAAAAAAGATAACTTTTTTGCCTGGCGCCTAAAGATATACAATGATGGCGCCAGTTGAGTCTTCCTGGGGAGAACATTCCACAAATGGGGAACCACCTCAGAAAAGGCCCATTCTCATGTTACCACCCTCCGGACCTCTCACACTTGTGACGACACTCTTATTCCTGTCTTTTCTTCTCATTTTTGCTGAGGATGAACTGCTTATGAACTAAACTAGCTTGTTTTATAGAAGGACAAACTTGAACAAGAACCAGTTCCTTTTTGGACAGAGCAAACTACAGTGGTACCTCAAGTTACAGACGCTTCAGGCTACAGACTCTGTTAACCCAGAAGTAGGACCTTGGGTTAAGAACTTTGCTTCAGGATGCGAACAGAAATTGCGCAGCAGTGGCGCAGTGGCAGTGGGAGACCCCATTAGCTAAAGTGGTACCTCAGGTTAAGAACAGTTTCAGGTTAAGAACGGACTTCCGGAATGAATTAAGTTATTAACCCAAGGTACCACTGTAGTTACTTTTAAAAATGACCATAGTTTTATCAGAAACACTGCCTACAGCCTAGGTTCTCACTGAGATAGAACTCCAGCCCATCTCTGTGAATGGACCACAGCATCACTGTTATTCTTTTCTTATTTTGTGCCTGTAAAGCTGCCCATGTTTACTTGGAATTGTCACATTGATTGCAGTCGGATTTAGCCCCAAGAGTACATGATTTGTATCGCGCCATACATCTGACAATTTCTCAAACGGAGGAGTCACCCAGTGCCTCATTTGCAATCCATACTAAAATTGATTTTCTCCCCGCTTTCATTGTTTTTCCTGCCCTGTGTTCTCATTATATCCCTTGCAAATCCAGCCCTTTACAACCCTTCTTGTTGAACTCTTGGCTAATGGTGGCTTAATGGCACTGCAATAGCTGGGAAGCCATCGCGAAGCCACATAATATTCTGGGCAAGCAAAGAAAACACATGACAAATGAAGCACACCACTCCAGTCGCTTCCCTCGCTACGTGCAACACGCATCTAGGTTATTTGATTCCAAAGCACAGCAAAGCACCCTCTAGCTAATTGCCCCTCTCCAATGAATCATATTCTCCAATGGAAAGGAAGGAGCTCTCTGTTTACATCCATACTGCAAAGGAGACAGAAAATGAACTATGTGGCAATGATATTATCCTTGCTATTTAGCAGGGACAGGAGAACTGCTTGGGCCTAAGGGCCACATTCTCTTCTGGGCCGCACGCTAGTGGGTGGGTGGGGTCATAGAATCATGGAATTGTAGAGCGGGAAGAAGGACCCAATGGTCATCTAGTCCAACCCGCTCCAATGCAAGAGTCTCAGCTAAAGCATCCACACACCCTCCAAGTGTGTCTTTTTTCCAGGGACAGTCCCGGATTTACAGAAGCCATCCTGGTTTCTAATTTGATCCCAGAATGTCCCACTTTCCCTTAGGATGTCCCTATTTCCATCTGAGAAATTTTGGATGGTGTGGTAGGACATGGGTAAGCAAACTAAGGCCGGGGAGCCGGAGCCTGCCCAATCGCCTTCTAAATCCGGCCCATGGACGGTCCAGTAATCAATCTGTTTTTACATGAGTAGAATGTGTCCTTTTATTTAAAACGCATCTCTCGGTTATTTGTTGGGCATAGCAATGTGTTCAATATCTTTTTCCCAAAATCTAGTCTGGCCCTCCACAAGGTCTGAGGGACAGTGGACCGGCCCCAGGTAAAAAAAAATTGCTGACCCCTGTAGTAGGACGTCCCTATTTTCATCGGAAGGTATGGAGTTTTGAGACCCCCGAGCCAAGGAGAAAAGTAACTATACCACCTTTAGAAGAAACCTGAATGCCGCCCAGTAAAGGGCAGGTTTTCCCCCCAAAATGTTTAATGTTTTATTATGTTTTTATATATGCTGGAAGCTGCTTAGTGGCTAGGGCAATCCATTGTAGCTCACTCACCTGACTAGCTACAATTATGCAGAAAGGGGCATTTCAGCAGGTTTACAAGTTCCACCTGCTGAAATACCCCCTCCTACCCCACTATTAAAGGAGCCCTGCCCTCTTTCACCACCCTAATCCATCTTCCTGACTGTCTATCTCATAAAATCATTGAATTGTAGAGTTGGAAGGTACCCCGAGGGTCATCTAGTCCAACCCCCCGCAATGCAGGAATCTCAACCAAAGCATCCATGGCCATCCAACCTCTGCTTTGAAACCTCCAATGAAGGAGAGTCGACCATCTCCTGAGGGAGACCATTCCACTGTCAAACAGCTCTTACCACCAGAAAGTTCTCCCTGACGTTGAGTCGGAATCTCCTCTCTTGTAACTTGAAGCCATTGGTTCAAGTCCTACCTTCCACAGCAGGAAAAAACAAGCATGTTCCATCTTCCATGTCACAGCCTTTGAGATATTTGAAGATGGCCATCATATTTCCTCAACTACATCTATTGATCGATCAATCTTCTATCTATCTATCTATCTATCTATCTATCTATCTATCTATCTGAGAGCCAGTGTGGTGTAGTGGTTAAGAGCAGTAGACTTGTAACCTGGTGAACTGGGTTCGCTTCCCCGCTCCTCCACATGCAGCTGCTGGGTGACCTTGGGATGGTCACACTTCTTTGAAGTCGCTCAGCCCCACTCACCTCACAGAGTATTTGTTGTGGGGGAAGAAGGGAAGGGAGAATGAGACTCCTTCGGGTAGTGATAAAGCGGGATATCAAATCCAAACTCTTCTTCTTCTTCTTCTAACTATCATGCCTATTGATCTATCTACAGAGAGATAAAGAGAGCCATAGGCTTGGTACCAACGTTTATCTCACACAGTTGTGTCATCTCCAGCAGATCTTGTACCCTACAAGTCAACAATCAAGATGACAATGTATTTCTTCCTTGGGGCAACTTTTTCTTCTTCTTCCATAAGGGAACTGGCATTGGCAAACACTACCTTGGCTCTAAGCCCAGGGCCTGTTTTTGACATGTCCCCTTGGGGGATGTTTCTGATGCCACAGCATCAAATCCTTCCCCAGTAGGCAGATAATTCTGGCTTAGCACTGAAAAGACACAGGTATTCTGAACAGACCTTTCCTACGCAGAAATCAAGACTCTTCCGTTCCTCCATCCTTCCTTTTTTTAAAAAAAATAAAAAATAAATGATAATAATATTTAGATTCTTTTGGGCTTTTGTGTTCTTTGTATTGGATATTGGGAGGAGTCCTTTTCTTAAAGGGATTAAATCCCTGAGCAAATGTTGCATAGCAGCTATCAGAAGTTTTTTTTGCATATGTCAACCCCGGGTGATTCACTTTCCCCTCTGCTGCCAAATCTTGTGAGTCAGCACAAAGCATGCTGTAGCAATACTCTTGCCCTCAAACCTTCTGTTATGCCCTCCATGGTACATGGCAACACCTTTTTTTCAAAAGCTTACAACAGCAAAGCCAGCCTCTCCGACGTCAAACCAGGTGTTAAAAGATTAAAACTTCTGTGGGCGTCTGAATGCTCTGAGCCTTCCAGCTACCAAGGCCTGGGAAACAGTGTTCTTTTGGGTAGTGATTTCAAGTCTGCACAGCTTCTAGTCGTTACATAATGTGGACTTATGGGAACAAAATGTAAATTGGAAAATGGAGAGAGAGAGCGAAGATTCGGATGTTCCCACAATTAGTTGTAATGGAAATCTACCTTCTGTGCTAAATGAATGCAGATATCACACTTTCTATTTTAAAAGTCATCTGATTCTCATAATGCTTTTTTTGGAGAGTGGAGAAGAGTTCAAGTTCTCTCCTGACTTTTTACAGGTGTAGTTGAGGCATTTATTTGGGGAATTCAAGATATCCATGCCTGCAGGCCCCATTTGCGAGATACCTCAGTTTATGTTGAGCCACCGGCTTCTACAGCTAACAGAACACAGTAAAACCAATATAGAACATACTCATGGTGGTGTCCCAAGGATGAAAAGGACTTGTTCTTCCTAGGACACTTCTGAGCTCTTGGTTGTAACCTACAGGGTGCAACTAGAAGTAATAGCCAACACGCGACATTAGACGGCATGTTTGGCTACCTCCTGAAGCCCACACCCCAACCCTTGAGAGTACTGCTGCTCTTTGTTGACATTCCCTCGTCACTTGACCTCCCTCTCTCCATCCCAGTGAGCAACAGTGACCCACCTGCTGGGAAGCTACAATTGCAGGACTGTACCACCTTAATAGCTGCTTCTTAGGGCATTCCAGCAGACTGTCATACCCAGATAAGGAGATTTATGGAGAAAACTGGTTTCTAAGTCATTTAGGCCACAAGTGGGGAACTTTAGGCCAGAGGTCCAGATATGGCCCTCCAGATCTCTCTGTTTGGCCCTTGTAACTCTCCCCAGCCAAACCTCCATCAGCTTCCATCAGCTCTTGCTCCTTGAATGTTTTGCTCTGGCTGGAATGCTCCCTTGAACTCTGATAATCCATCTTGTTTGCCTACAGTAGAGGATAGAGAGAGAACAGACTCTCCAAGTGCCCCTATTTTCCAGGGACAGTCCCAGATTTACAGAAGAAGAAGAAGAAGAGTTTGCATTTGATATCCCGCTTTATTACTACCCTAAGGAGTCTCAAAGCGGCTAACATTCTCCTTTCCCTTCCTCCCCCACAACAAACACTCTGTGAGGTGAGTGGGGCTGAGAGACTTCAAAGAAGTTTGACTAGCCCAAGGTCACCCAGCAGCTGCATGTGGAGGAGCAGGTTCACCAGATTACGAGTCCACTGCTCTTAACCACTACACCACACTGGCTCTCAGTTTCTAATTTGATCCCAGAATGTCCCACTTTTCCTGAGCCAAGGAGATGAGTAACTATGCAACCTTTAGAAGGCAACTGAAGTTTTTGAATGTTTAATGTTTCATTATGTTTTAATATATGCTGGAAGCCACCCAGAGTGGCTGGGGCAACTCAGTCAGATGGGTGGGGTATAAATAAAATTGTTGTTGTTGTTGTTGTTGTTGAATAGGATGTCCGTATTTTCATCAGAGAAATGTTGAAGGTTATGTGAGAGGGGTGGAATCTAGACACATATAGAAAACACTGTGAAAATGCTTTTTTATAAAAATGTTTTTAAAATATATTGAATTTGCCATAAGTTCACATCGCCTTCTAGTGTAAATGCACCTAAAATGCACTTAACACATTATATTTTCAGCTTTATAGTGTGTGTAAAAACTAACCTGCTGTACAGATCTAGTGTTCGCCATTCGTTGCCCCACTTATTTTTTTCCTCCAGGCCCCTGGTTGGTTGCCCAAAATGGAATACGGCCCCTAGACTGAAGAAGACCACTCTGCCATTGACTTCCTAAATTGGCATGGGGGCCTTGAGGAGGGCTGGAAAACCTTCCCCGCCCCGAGTTGAAAGTTACAGCTCCGGTAACACTGGGGTTCTGTTCTCTTCCTCAGCACAATCCGGGTAGCTCATCTGTTCCTCCTGGCTTTGTTCCCACAGAAGCCATATGTGCTTCAGATTAATGAATTTGCCACACCCTTGGAACAGGACCACTAACAGAGCCTGCTTGAGGCAACAGAGAAGTTAAGTTTTCTCCCTCCCCGCCCCCTCCACCTTCCCTCTTTCAAAGAAAGCATTTCCTGTAATGTTAATGTTGCCAATTGACGTTGGGCCGAAGCCAAGATGCTTACCTGCATCAACGCATTTACTTGCATAGGGTTAGGACAGTGTAAAAATACCAAAACAGTGTGCATTTCGCTGAGGTCCAGCTGTATCTCGGCTGGCCGGTCCTCAGGATAACTTTCAACCAGCGCCGCTGTTGCTTTTGTTGAAACATATGTGTATGAATACTTAAAAAAAGGAAAATAGCCCATAAGTTAAACTTATTGCTTCCCTTTGAAGTAGGTTAACTCCCTGGGAAGAAGGTATTTTGGCCATGACTCAATGCTGTGAAACATACATTGGAAACATGAGCAAAGGAGGCAATTACTGTCTCATTCCGAAGATAATTAAATGTGCTGCAACAGGAGACTTGAGAACAGATCCAGAACTTTACTCGGTTTCACAACCATGTGAATGGTTTGTGATAACTACCAGTCTCTCACCAGTATCCCTTTTGTGGGGAAGGTGGTGGCAGCTAGAGGGTGGCAGAGCAACTGCAACTATCCCTGGATGACCATAATTATCTAGATCCACTTCAATCTGGGTTTAGACCTGGGTTTCAGAACTGAAATAGCCATAGTCCCTCTGATAGAGTATTGTGAGCTCGCCCAACATCACGGAGCCCCAAAACACATGTTTTGGGCTCTGTGATCTTGCATGGGTCACATGATTTGCATGGGAGCAGGGCCGTGTCCCAAATTCTAAGGTAAAAAAGTTGGAGGGTATGTAACCTATACAGTGGTACATTGGTTACAGATGCTTCAGGTTACAGATGCTTCAGGTTACAGACTCCGCTAACCCAGAAATAGTACCTCGGGTTAAGAACTTTGCTTCAGGATGAGAACAGAAATCACGTGGTGGCGGCGTGGCGGCAGTGGGAGGCCCCATTAGCTAAAGTGGTTAAGAACAGTTTCAGGTTAAGAACAGACCTCCAGAACAAATTAAGTTCTTAACCCAAGGTACCACTGTATTTAATCATTCAGAAATAGTCTTCCTCATCTGAGGAGCATTCAAGTTAAAATTGATGTGATACATGTTAGTTTGCTAGATGTGGGGCAAGGAATTTAAAGAGAAGCTGCGGATATCCCATAATACCCACCGCCACTTAACTACAGACTTGTTTTCTGCAGGGCTTTTTTCCCCAAGGGGAACTCACAGGAACTCAGTTCCAGCACCTCTCAGGTGGGAGCCATTGCCATTCTGAGGGTTTTCACGATGAGTTCCAGCACTTCTCTTCCTAGAAAAAAATAGCACTGGATTTTTGCATGAATTTTATTTCAAACCTGAGCTTGGCAAAGATAACAGTTACTCACACATTGTGTACAGGTTTTGAAAGCACTGTTCCTATCAATTCCAGCCTCTTCAAATCATGAACCATGTTTTTAAATATCTTCTAGTCAAATTAGCAGCGGTTTTGATGCCTGCCAATGGGAATCACCAAATAAGACAATTGACAGTAATGAATTCTTCGTGTAGTCTAAAATGCCAGTGGCTAATACTGGCTGATAAATAATGCAGCATCTTAATGTAAACTACCTTCAGTTGTGTTCATCATCTTATCTGACACCCCTCCCCTCCTCGCTCCTTCATTATCCATTAGAGAAGCGACACCCTTTGCCAGCGTCAATAACTGAGGAGTCAAAGCGAGTTTGAGAACAGGGTCAGCCTTACACTGAAGTGACACAGAGCAGTCATTTTAGGCTGACGATCAGGGTCTCCTCAAGTGGACATTCAATGAAGCTGAAGGTTGGAAGGGCCAGGACAGCTAAAGATATCCAAAAGGTGATGATTTGGGCAGAACTACCACTGGCAGATAGGGGCATAGCTGTCAAGTGTCCCTTATTTGAAGGGACAGTCCCTTATTCCAGCGCCATGTCCCGCTGCTGTCCCTTATTGATGGATGTCCTTTAAATGTCCCTTAAAAGATGTCCCTTAAATTTCAAAGGAAGCAGCTCTTCTCCCTCCCTCCCTGCCGGCCAGGGAGGAGGGAGGCTCCAACTGTGTTGCTTGGCTCTGTTGCTCACCCAATAAGAAGTCTAAGAACGACTGGGGGGTGCAGCTTGCATGCCTTGTGCTGATCAAATCAGCTGCGTTCCCTGGGGACTCGCCTTTGCTCAGTGCTTCCCAGCGGAGAGGTGACGATGGTTTTCCTTGAGGCTTCGTTAGGCTGCTGGCTGGGCTTTCTGCCTTTGGCTCAGAGGGTTTCAGAACTTGAACATACCTGTGCTGAGTGCTCGGATCGGAATCGGATGGATACGTCATTGACGGCCCACTCACCCTTGCCGGCGAAAAGGTCTGTCTGGAGCAGGGGCACATGGTGGGGGAAAAGGAAAGGAGCTGTGTGTGTGGCTAGTTAATGCAAGCTGAGGGGTTTTTTGAATGCTGCATGCCATTTTGTTACACGTGCTGCTGCAAACTTTGCAGTGCAAAGCCAGGCCAGGGAGCCATCTTAAGTTGAGGCTGCATAGGCCTTGTGGAGCATTTGATTCAGATTCTATTCAGTTGAACCTCTGGTTACAAAGTTGGTTGGACAGTGTTCTCGAAGCTACCAGCATGAGTTTGACCAGACTGCAGGTGGACAGGAAGACTGGAGTGCCTAGAACAGGTGAGGCTACAGGTCCCTTATTTTGGCTGCTGGCCCCTTATTTTCAAGGCTGCTGGTCCCTTATTTTCAAATCTGTAAGTTGACAGCTATGGATCGGGGATGCCCAGATTCCCAGCCATAGGATGTGCACGTCCCGTTGAGTAAATTCTCCAAGAAGAACCTCTTGTCTTTCATCCTTAGCTTGGTTGAAAAATGTATATGACAACTTCACATAAATGAAGCATAGTGCATCCGACAAGGGGTGCGTGATGAGATGCTACAAATTTTTTTGCATATGCCCTCTGATTAAATAACCAACATTTCCCTTTTCAAATGGGGACCATCAGTGTAAAAGAGGATTAACATTTTAGAAGGCATCTCTTTTATTTCCATTGGCAGGCATCCTTTGTTGAAGCGCTCGTGCCAAACTGAGCTCAAGGGAAGGTTAAACCAATTCCTGGATGATATAGACACAGGACAAAGAGATTTGTTGTGCTTTATTATGTTAATGTGTGCCGTGTGTGTGTGTGTGTGTGTGTGTGTGTTTGATTCCTATCTGGTGTAAAATGATACAACTCCAAAGAACTCTGGAAATTTGGTTGAAGGTCTGGCAATTGCTTTGTAAAAATGCTGACCTGCAGGGGAAGAAAATGGAGAAAATGTGAACTTTTAATTATTGCATTATCATTGTCGACCATCAAATGCTTTTTCTTAAATTAATATCATTTCTTCATCCCCCAACCCCGGTCTTCGGTATAACCTCTTTATTGATATTCATGCTGCGAATCCCCTCTTGAAATGTCTAGACTTTGTGTCAATACGGTTTCTAGATGGAGACATGGTTTATAGATGGGGGATATTAATAATTGACTTCGAAAATTATTTAATTTTACTTTAATAAAAGACTAGGCAGGACAAGGCCAATATGCCCTTTTAATAAATTGGCACATACGTAAACCGAGGCTGGTGAAATCTTTTGAACCGTCAATGATTTTAAAAGTTATTGACTTGACAGGCCAATTGGCACAATTATGGTCACTTTGTTAATGGAAGCCTCGCAATGCAGAATTGCTTGGCCTTTCATCATCAGAACATAAGAAAAGGCCTGTTAAGGTTCCAAGGGGTTGCTCGAGAGCAAGTAGGCAAATGCCTCCCTGCTCAGCTGTGAAGCCTTGCTTTTGATGCCAAAATAAACTTTCTCTGTGCAGAGCGCCACTCTCCCGTGTCTTGCTCATTCACTGGCAGAATCTGTGAGTGGGCGGTCCTTAAACCTTCCCCAGCAGAGTAGTTTCTTGACGCACAGTCTGTGCCTCCCCTCTCGGCGCGAACGCCTACTGCACAGGGAGGGCGTGGGTAACGGGGGACCTCTCTCCTCCCCACTTTGCCCAGGCAAGGTGTCCTGGCACTGCCTCACCTCCTCCAAGCCCTGAAGCTCCTCTCCACTGGAGGCGTGGTTACTCTCCTCAGCTGAGGAGGTGCTGCTTCCCACGATCTTTGGGGGCTCTCTGTAATCCATCCGGCTTTTCCCCTCTCACCCCTGAGCCGATGGCAGTTAACTGACAAGGCCCATCTAGTCCAATATCTTCTCTTCACAGATGCCTATAGAATGCTCACCAGCAGGATCTGAGAGCTACAGCACTCTTCCCTCCTGACATGTTTTGCAACGGTATTCAAAAGCATTTGACAGTGGACTTCCAGGGTGGCGCCATCGGCAATGGCGGACTCCCTCTGAACTGGAGGGACTAGGTCTGCGTGAAACGGGTCTTTTCCACTACGGCGAAGCGGGGACCCAGCTAAAAATCACAGGCGGATGAAGCCTGTGACCATGGGACTCGGCGAGCACCCTTAGCGTCCCCCCCCCAACCCACAAAGGAACCCACTAACGGGCTCCGAAGTGAAGAGGGGGGAGTGGCGCGGTGCTGTGAGTCAACTGCTATTTCCGTGGAGCGAAGCCGCACAGCCGTTGCCGGAGAGCGCTGCCTTTTTCCTGGGACAATTTGGCTTCTAAAATAAGCACGCGTGAGTACTTAAACTTTGAACAATTGGACTTTAAACAAGGACTTGCGAGAAGAAAGGAATTGGACTTAAAAAATTATTTTAATTTGGTACTGAAACGGGAAGGTCTAAACAGGAAGTCAGCCTTCCGTTTCTTTGTAGACAGAGTAAAGCAAAGACAACGTAAACTAGAGCTCAGAAAATCGCTTTTAAAGGATTGGCTTTCATCATTTAAAATTGTTGAACCCCCCTTCGGCAGCAGGAGAAGAAGGGGGATCTTTTTTGGACTGTTTAAACCTGCAGAAGTGAGTTTAAATTAAAGTAACTTTCCACCGTCCTGATCCTGGAGCGGGGTGTCAGGACTGACGTTTTGAAGCTCATTGACCAGAGACAAACGCTTTTGACAGTTAGTTAACGGAAGAGAAACATAGTGATTCCATTGTTTCCTTTCGCACTTTAAAGGAACAAATATTGACAAAATATCTCAAAAAAGATACTTTGTTGCAAGAACAAATAGAAGTTCCACCCCTAGAGGGAGACTGTGAAACTGTAATTAATTCCAGGGAGCTTGCAGCTGTCTCAGATTACAATCGTGGGAATGGATTTGTGACCTTGTAGGACAATGTATTCAGAGGCTCTGTTGTGTGCTCTCTAAAACAAGTGCCCTACTGGAACAGTTAAGTGAGAAGATGGATTTGATGACTAATGCGGCCAGAATTTTTGAACAGGCAGTGGGAAACTATGTGGAGCCCACCCAGGAATTAGATCAGGAGTGTGTCCTGACAGAGCAGATGAGAGAGTTTGGACTGGTCTGGAAATGGGGGGTTGGATAGACCCCCCTATGCAAGGATGTTTGGACTTTCCGAGTCTGGCAATGGGCCATGAGATGTTTGGAGCTGTGGGGACTCTCAATTTCGGAGGGATTCTGAAACATCTTCTTAAATACCACATGGAGTTGAGTCTGGACTATGGAAAAGGGGCTGATCTGTTGAAAAGGGTCAAAAACATCACCAAGCTGGAGTTCCCACGAGTGAAAGGAGAATATGAAGAAGAGCTGCGGAAGGGACATGGAAGAGATTTAAGGGCCTCGGGTATAAGGTTGCCAGGTTAATGCGCTAGATCGATGGGATAAAAAGGACTGACAAAACCCGGGACCAGGAGGAAGGGACGCTGGATGAAGATTGGATTGTTTTTATCTCTTTTTTTACTATCAGGATTGTTTTATAAAATTGATGAATGTTAGAAAAATGTTGGAACGAAATTATTTGGCTCTAGTAAAAAAGTTTAAAGAATTAGGTAAGAATATTATGGTTGTGAGAAGTCGGTAAAAATAAGATTTAAGTTTTAAGTTTTTAAGGTTCTCTATAAGATAAGATGAAAATAGATTAAGGTAACGTAATGACAGAATACTATGAAATATGGAAAGGATTTGCTGCATAATTATTATTCAGGATACAAAAAAAAGGGAGGAGGAGGAGGTCAAAGAAAGAAGGTGATGAGAGTTGAAGATTTGAGGATGAGGGATGTATTTTTGTTTGTTTGCGGTGTATTTTTGTTTTTTGATTTTGTATTGTTTGAGGTGGTTTCTTTTTTCTTTGTTTTTCTATTTTCTTTTTCTGCTTTGTTTTTTCTTTGTAATTTCAAAAATTTTCAATAAATATCATATTGAAAAAAAACAAAAGCATTTGACAGTGGAGGGAGAAAGCCTCTCCTCCTCAAGGAGGGGATGAGTTGTAAGCAGGAGCCGTTTCCTGCATTGGCAGGCTGCCGCGCCACACCCCCAGGTGGCCAGCCAATCGGCTGGAGGCTTGGGGGCGGGGTTCAGCCACTTAGACGCGGCCGCAGCAGCGTTTCCCAACCATTCCGCTGCTGGTTTTCATCGGATCACCCACCCAGCCTCCCTAAGTTCATTGCTTGGTTCTTGACATTGCTATGGACCTGTGGTTGGTCACCTTGGTTGGCCAAGGGGCCTGGTAGGAATTTTTATCCAACCGGCAAATTGGCACCGGCCGCTTGGTTTTCCGCCTACCTCGTAGCAAATCGTCACAACTTTTGGGTATTGGCGGTTGGGCATTGGAATATGGTTGTGTGTTGGAGGGCAGGGTGTGGCCATCGCCTACCCCTCCACTTTATGGGCATTCCGGTAAAGGAATCAGGCGGTCATGGATCCTGTCCGACGCCCTTGCTGGTGGCTAGGGCCATGGCACGCCCCCCGGTGACATCAGGGGGAGCTTTCAGTTGTATTTGCATGAACAGGCTCCTCCCACTGGTGGTTAACCCTTGTTAGACTCACCCCTCCCTGCGGTGGTGGAGTCATGCTCTGTTGTTTTATGCAATGCCTGAGCCAATACCTCTCACGTGCTGTAATCAATAAAGTTGTGGCCTTTTTTTAGCCCATTAACCTAATATACTGTGAACATTTGTCTTTCTTATCCTCAAACGGGTGGTGGGTCCTTGAATCACAGAATAGCTGCCAAGACTAGTGGCCACTGATAGCCTTAACCTCAATGAATTTCTTTAATCCCCTTTTAAATCCATTCAAATAGGTGGCTCTCACCTTCTTGTGGGATCAAGTTGCAAAGTTTAACTATGTGCTGTGTGAAGAAGTACTTCGTTGTGTCTCTCTTGAGTCTTCCAACACTCAACTTCGTTGGATGGGCTCTGAGTTCTAATAGTAGGAGAGAAGGGAGTGAGGCTTCTCCTAATCCGCTTTTCCCCACACCATGCATAGTTGTATAGACCTCTGTTGTGTCCCCACAACCACCTGACTCACCCCTTTTAATACTAAAAAGCCCAGAAACATCTCTTTTTTTATAATAATTTTTATTACATTTTTCCAAATTACAAAAAGAACAGAAAGAAAAAGCAGAATAGAAGAAAAAAAGGAAAAAGAACAGAAAATCACATCCATTTCAACAGCTTATTTCAAATTTCCATTGGACTTCCCCACATCTCCCGCATAATGCATTCTTGATAATAAAGTCATCAGCAAATTATACCCTTATTTCGTGTGTTTCTTTATATTTTCAGTTGCAATTTAAGTTTAGATCTCTTATTCTCCATTTACTCTAAAAATATCATTTTTACCCATTTAAACTTTGATTCTTTCACAAATGTTAGCAATTTCATAGATAATTAAATTTCATTGCTGGGGCTAACGTTCCAAATCATACGACGTCTTATGTTTCATACAGCTTATAATACTTTTGCAAATAGTCTTTAAATTTTTTCCAGTCCTCCTCCATTGCCTCTTCTCCCAGGTCTCGGATTCTTGCAGTCATCTCGGCCAGTTCCATGTAGTTCATCAATTGCGTTTGCCACTCCTCCAGTGTGGGCAAATCTTGGGTCTTCCAATGCTTGGCGATAAGAATTCTTGCTGCAGTTGTAGCATACATAAAAAAAGTTCTATCCTTTTTTAACACCTTCTGGCCGACAATGCCCAGAAGGAAGGCCTCTGGTTTCTTGGGAAAGGTGTACTTAAACACCTTTTTTAACTCGTTATAGATCATTTCCCAAAAGGCCTTCAATCTTGGACAAGTCCACCAGAGGTGAAAGAATGTCCCTTCAGCCTCCTTGCATTTCCAACATTTATTATCAGACAAATGGTATATCTTAGCGAGCTTGACTGGGGTCATGTACCACCTGTATACCATTTTCATAATGTTTTCTTTCAAGGCATTACATGCCGTAAACTTCATACCGGTGGTCCATAACCTTTCCCAGTCCTCAGACATAATATTGTAACCAATGTCTTGAGCCCATTTTATCATGGCTGATTTAACTGTCTCATCCTGAGTGTTCCATTTAAGCAGCAAGTTGTACATTCTCGATATTACCTTGGTCTTTGGTTCTAACAACTCTGTCTCAAGTTTCGATTTTTCCACCTGGAATCCTATTTTTTTATCTAGCTTAAAAACCTCATTAATTTGGGCATAATGTAGCCAATTTTGCACCTTATCCTTTAATTTTTCAAAGCTCTGCAACCTCCAATTACCTCCAATATTTTCTATTATTTCCCAATATTTCGGCCAATATGCCTCCATATTGGATGTTTTCCGAGCTTTGGCCTCTATTGGTGAAATCCACCTCGGGGTTTTACTTTCCAATAAGTCTTTGTATTTTTTCCAGACCATAAATATTGCTTTTCTGACAATATGGTTTTTAAACATTCCATGTGTTTTCCCCTTGTCATACCACAAATACGCATGCCAACCTAACGAATTATTAAAGCCTTCCAGATCCAGGACATCAGTGTTTTCCAATAAAATCCAATCTTTCATCCAGCAGAAGGCCGCAGCTTCATAGTATAACCTTAAGTCCGGCAGGGCAAACCCCCCTCTCTCCTTTGCATCAGTTAGTATTTTAAACTTTATTCGGGGCTTTTTGCCCTGCCAGACAAATTTAGAAATGTCCTTCTGCCACTTTCCGAAACAATCCACTCTGTCCACAATCTGCAAGGCCTGGAACAAAAACAACATTTTTGGCAAAACGTTCATTTTTATAGCTGCAATTCGGCCTAACAAGGATAGTTTCAATCTTGACCAAATTTCTAAATCTTTTTTGACTTCTGACCAACATTTTTCATAGTTATCTTTAAATAGATTCAAATTCTTAGAAGACAGATTGACCCCCAGGTATTTCACTTTTTTAACAATGTTTAGTTCTGTTTCCTTCTGAAACCCCTCTGTTTCAGTAACCGTCAAGTTTTTCCCTAACACCTTAGTTTTTTGTTTGTTCAGCTTAAAACCCGCCACCCGACCAAATTTCTGAATCAATTCCAAGACTCTTTTTGTACTAGGTTCTGGCTCCTGTAATGTTAAAACCAAGTCATCTGCAAATGCTTTCAGTTTATATTGTTTCGCTCCGACCCGTATTCCTTGTACCTGCCGATCCTCCCTTATCATATTCAGCAAAACCTCCAGGACTGAAATAAACAACAGAGGGGATAGGGGGCACCCCTGGCGTGTTCCTTTTTCAATATGAAGTTCTTCTGTCACCACATTGTTCACTATCAACTTAGCTTTTTGTTCTGAATAGATTGCCTCTATTCCATTCTCAAACCCCCTTCCCACTCCCATCCCTTCCAAGTTTTTCTTCATAAATTTCCAAGAAATGTTGTCAAAGGCCTTCTCCGCATCAATAAAAATTAACACTGCTTTGGTGTTAATATTTGTTTGTAAAAGTTCCAGAATATCGATAATGTTCCTGGTATTATCATACAAATGTCTACCTGGGAGAAAGCCTGCTTGGTCCTTATGGAAAAAGCCCAGAAACATCTCCAGCCAGAAGCTGTAGAAGAGACCTGCACAATTTGGGAGTCACCAAGCCAAATGCAAACCATTGGTCATGTAATGTAACTTGCAAGTTGCTTGAGAGCACACGACTCTGCCCTGCCCTGCCATTTTCAATGCCAACCAAGAATCAAAGACAGAGTTATATCATGGCTGCCATAGATGTCCATCAGACTGTATTTGTTTGGTCACAGAACACTCAGGCCTGTTCTTCTGCATCCCTCCACTGTAGCCTTATACTTGCATCTCTCCACTGGTCTATCCCAATACCGCCCTGCCTGTCTCCTTCTTCACCACTGTCATACATCTGGAGGTCTCCCGCTCTTCCCTTCTCTGCCTCAAATACATGAAACAGCCTCCCAGAACATCTAAGTGATGCCACCTCCTCCCTTCCTTCCAAGGCCACCCCAATACCAAATTTCTACCTGTGTGAATACGCTCCAATCTTAAATTTTAATGTTGTAAATTTCTTTTATGTTGCAAACTGCTACAGGTTACATTGTATGAGTTTAGAGGAAAGTTTCCTTTTATTCTCTGTTGTCCATTGTAAAGGTCTTTGGCTATATACAATAAATTTGATTAAGACTCAATTGAAAATGACCACGAGGGTCATCTAGTCCAACCACCTGCAATGCAGGAATATTTTGCCCAGCGTGAGCCTTGAACCCACGACCCAGAGATTAAGAGTCTCATGCTCTACCAACTGAGCTATCTACTATACTGCCGTATTATATTTTAGGTCTCCGGGCCAAAAAGCGGTATATAAACAAACTATAATGTAGCATAACATGCGACAATTTATCGTTAAACAACATACATAATACAGTATAACAAGATGCATTAACATAACAGGAGGAGATAACATCTTGCAAAGTCTTTGATTAATCTATGCATTTTGTCCTCTCTTAAAAATGAGTAATTGAACCGCAGAGTATTTGACCATAGATACTGTTAACTTTATTATGAGAACAAAGGGCGGTGGGTTGGGGGTGGGGGGGAGAGACAGTATCAGGACATGTTTAACGAGTCGTAGACATCTGGTCTGCTCTCAGAGGAATACGGTATAAAATTAGCATATGATTACCATAATATGTGAGCACCTTCGAAAGCAGATTTAGATGACTCGGCGGAAAGTAAACTTGACCAGCAAGCATTTAATTACAGTATATTGTCGTGGCCCAGAAGCCTTTTGATTCAGAACATAAGCAGAAGATAATTGGTAGAAGACTGCAGAAGTAGAAGACAAAACAAAGGATCACACGGAAGAGATCTTTTGCTGCCAATGTCAAACTAGCTTTTTAACTCCATGGGCAATGCAGTATTTAGTTGTTCTTATACAGAGCTGAGTTCCAATGTCCTGCAGAATCACGTGGTAGAGCCAACCAGAGCAGGGTTGGACAAGTGTACCCAAGTCAAGAATGGAGGATGCAGACAAGGCGTGGGGAATCTTTTTCAAACTGAGGGCCACGTTTGCTTCTGCACAACCTTATGGGGGCCACAGGCCAGTTGTGGGTGAACCCAAAGGCAAGTGCGAGGAGCAGTGGCATAGCATGGGGCGATTGTCCAGGGCGCAAAATTGTTAGGAGTGCAAATTTCAATATCCGGCGCTGTGTGCACAGCTGTATGCTTCCGTCGCTGGGCTCCGTTGAAAACGGCTTCTCTAATGTGAACCAGGAAGTGACCTCTCCAGACAACAGAATGACTCTTCTTTTGTTGTGTCCGTGGCTGCAATCTCCTGGGTGACACGGACACCATTAGGAAGTTGAATGAACATGCATGCTCCATCTGCTTCCATCTGCACCACCCCTCCATGAGGCCCCGGGCACTGGCAACCCCTGCTACACTGCTGGGGAAAGTGTTATTTTTGTACAGTAGGCTGGTTTCTAGAAGAGTTTGGATATGATATCCCACTTTATCACTACCCTAAGGAGTCTCAAAGTGGCTAACATTCTCTTTTCCCTTCCTCCCCCACAACAAACACTCTGTGAGGTGAATGGGGATGAGAAACTTCAGAGAAGTGTGACTAGCCCAAGGTCACCCAGCAGCTGCATGTGGAGGAGCGGGGAAGCGAACCCGGTTCACCAGATTATGAATCTCCTGCTCTTAACCACTACACCACACTGGCTCTCCACTGTAGCTACTTTCTGTCCTTATCCAGGCAAGCACAAAACCTTATCAGAGTTCAAAGGTGTGGAGCAGGACTGCTGAGGGGTGTGGCCTGAGGAAAGAGGGTGTGGCCTGTGGAGAGCCTTTGAACACCACTCCTGGTGTTTCAAATTGGATGCCTGAACTCCCTCAGCCAGAAAGAATTGCTCTGTATTTGATCATGAAAATAGCAAGAGGTGAGGTTCCTACCCAGGCCCCACAAGCTCAGACACTTTATACTACTTGGCAGTGGGTGGTGATTTTTATTCCTCCTCCTCCTACCAGAAAAAGCTCAAAAACTCAAGTTCACAGAGTCCTATCATGTAAGCTCATTAAACTAGATTGCAGGTAGAGATGTGCGTTCATTTGCAAAATGAGCAAAAAAATGGAACAAGTACACCCCCATCTCTTTCTAATTTGTTTCTATGAGAAATGAATGAAAATATAGGGAAGTGAGAAACAATTTGAAATATACTCGGAGTCCTGTAGTGATTTCATGCTCTTTATTGCAGCTTGTAAAACAGTGATTGAATTGCCCCCCAAACCTCAGGCTTTTATATACAATATTTACACAATGAGTCCCGTCTGATTGGCTGATTCTGCTTCCCTCCTGGAGCCTGATTGGTCTTTTCCTGAAGGCCAATCAGTTGTTGCATTCTAGGATCCTACCAGCCTAATAGGCTGATTAATTTCTTCCTGGAGCCTGATTGGTTTTTTCTTGCAAGCCAATCACTAGTTGCATTCTAGGATCCTACTTGCCTATTGTTCTAGGATCCAAGCTTAGTACATAACACAATTGAAAGCCCTTTTGTTTCTCCCATTCATTTCTCATAGGTGGGATTTTTGGAACTGAGATGAATTGAGGTCCATTGCTTAGAAAAATCACCTAAGTTGACAAATTTAGGGAACGTTATTGTTATGAGGGTTTTTCTGCGGGGAGTAAGCTGTATGCTGAGACCCTTCCAATCCCTGGATTAAAGTCAAAGGTCTGGAAACCAAGCCTTATGAGGAACAGTTGAAGGAGCTGGGTATGTTTAGCCAGAACAGAGGAGACTGAGGGGAGATATGTCAGCCATCTTCAAATATTTGAAGGGCTGTCACATGGAAGAGGGAACGAGTTTGTTTTCTCCTGCTCTGGAGTGTAGGACACAAACCAATGGCTTCAAGAAACAAGAAAGGCGATTCCGACGAAACATCAGGAAGAACTTTTTGACAGTAAGAACTGTTTGGCAGTGGAACGGTCTCTTTTGGGAGGTTGTGGGCTCACCTTCCTTGGAGGTTGTTAAGCAGAGGTTGGATGGCTGTCTCTCATGAATGCTTTAGTTGAGATTCCTGCATTGCTGGGGTTGGACTAGATGGCCTCTGGGGTCCCTTCCAACCCTACAGTTCTATGGTTCTATGATTCTAAGACAGGGGTCAGCAACCTTTTTCAGCCATGGGCCTGTCCAGCATCCCTCAGACCATGTGGTGGGCCAGACTATGTTTTTTTTTGGGGGGGGGTGAACGAATTCCTATGCCCCACAAATAACCCAGAGATGCATTGTAAATAAAAGCACACATTCTACTCATGTAAAAACATGCTGATTCCCGGACCGTTCATGGGCCGGATTCAGAAGGTGATTGGGCCACATCCGGCTCCTGGGTCTTAGGTTGCCTAGCCCTGTTCTAAGACAATGCATTTTATCCATTCAGCTGCACCTTCTCTGCAGACACTTGTATTTACATTTGTAAAAATAGCCAACAGGAGGTGAAGGTGCAAGCCAGAAACCTCCTTGCATTCTTCAAGGCTTGTGTTTTCAGCCTTGCATCACACCTGCTGCTTCAGATTGAAGCATTTTTATCTTTTGACATTTTAAAAAATGCAAGTTTATGTATCAGAAGCCTGGTATATCAAAGCTCATATCCCTGAGAATGAAAGGAATTAAGCGGCAGTCTTTAGCTCCCAATCTTTAAAATGTCCTTACAGGGCTTTGTCCTTGTTCTATAAAGAAACAGATATAACATCTTTAAAATGAATGCCTGAAGGGTGGGGGCAGAAACAATGCCTTTTTGAATACAAAGGACAGCGGCTGCAACTCGGTTCCTCACGGCAAACAGTACACCAGGGTTATGGGTTAGGAAAATATTAGTAGGATCGCTGTATCGCGTACAGAACTGTCAATATCGGCAGCCCATTGCAAAGCAAGAGAAGCAGATATTTTTGCGTGGGTGAGAAGCTTGCCTCAAGGAGCTTGCAATTAAATTTATAGCCTGTAACCTCTCTGCGAACAGCTGTTCAGCCGCAGCTCCCATGTTGCTGAAGTATTCTGTGATTTGGTTTTCATAGAAAGTATTCTATGAATGAGAAGGGGAGGAAATCAAGATTGCCCACCACACGAAGGGAAAACAAATCTTTTCGAGCATCAAGTCTATTGCTTTACTGTTCAGTTGGTAGAGCACGAGACTCTGAATCTTAGGGTTGTGGGTTTGAGTCCTGTGTTGGATGGAAAAGATGGAGAAGCTTGGAGGGCCACATTTGGCAACTGGGTCTGAAATTCCCCACCACTGCTGTAAAATATACTGCTGTTTTAAACTCAGCGGTAGAAGACTTGCTTTGTATGTGAAAGGTTGCAGGTTCAATCCTCAGCATTCCCAGTTAGTGCTGGGGTCGGGGAAGACTCTTGCTGGAAACTATGGTCTATCACTGCAAGTCTGAGCTGACCTCTCTTGCTGTAAGGCAGCTTCCAAAGTAATAGCTCTCAATTTAATAGCAACCCTGTGTTTTGGGGAGGAGGCGCAATCTTTGCAAGCTCAGTGATAATCCACCCTTTCAGATAGAGGTTCCTCCTTCTCCAAATAAAAATGTGCATTTATGTAAAAGGAATTAGATAAACACAATTGTTTTCCCCCGCACAAAGGAGAAGACAAGAGAGATGATGGGTACAAATCCAGCCTGAGGAAAGATATCTGTTGTAACATGTCTTGCATTTTTAAGAAATTTGCATGAATTTAGCAGAGGAAGATGTGAATTGCTTTCCAATGCAGATATTTTCCAGGAAATTGCTGGCATATTACCAGATTATATATCTCTTTATGGTACATTTTGTAATGAAGGGTGAGGTGCCAGTGGCAAGGACAAAGGAGTTCATATTTTGCAATTTAATATGTGGCTTTTACCCTACTGGCTTCAGCAACACGGAAACAAAGTTTTAAGTATGTTAAAAGAGCCTACTGGATCAGGCCAGTGACCCATCTAGTCCAGCATCTCCTGCTCTCACAGAGGCCAACAAGATGCCTGTGAAAAAGCAGCAGGCAGGATTCGACCACAAGAGCCCTCTCCCCTCCCATAGTTTCCAGCCACCAGTACAGTGGATGCTTGGGTTGCAAACGTGATCCATGCGGGATGCACTTGCGCAACCCACAGAGCCTGCAACCTGCATGTCTGCGCATGCGTGGGTTGCGATTCGGCACTTCAGCGCATGTGCAAAGTGCGATTTAGCGCTTCTGTGCATGCGTGACCGCCAAAACCCGGAAGTAACCCGTTCCGGTACTTCCGGGTTTTGGCAGTCCGTAACCCGAAAAAACGCAACCTGAAGCGTCTGTAACCCGAGGTATGACTGTATTCAGAAGCATGATTGCCCCCAACTGTGAAGTAGCCATTGATAGCCTGATTGTGACGAATGAAGGTCAGAAAGGAAATACATCTCTACTGCCAAGACAAGCCAGTCTGGGGATCCAACCAGTGCGTTCCAGGCAAGTCGTGGGATTTCTGTAGTGGGACATCTCTGGTCATGATCAGGAACCCTGGTGAGATGTAAGAATCAAAGGGGATTCTAATCCATTATCTTGGACATGGCTTGGACTGGAGCGATTTGCCTCTTTCTTTCTTTTTTTTTAAAAAATGATATTTATTGGGAATTTAAAGTTACATAAAAAAAGAAAAAGAAAAGCAAGAAAAAAGAGATTAAACAATACAAATCAGTAAAAAGAGAATAAAAAGTACAAAACATACAATACACTAAAATCAAAAACAAGAACAAAAGAATAAATTTAAAAACAAATCCAGTGTTCCCATATCCTTATCTTCATTAACTTGTTTCATCGACCTCCTCACACCTCCCTTTTTTGTATTCTAATTATTAATTATCTCAGCAAATCCTTTCCATCTTTCACTGTATTCTGTCCTTTAGTTGTCCTAATTTATTTTAACCTTATCTTACCATTAAAAAAATCCCCTTAGAACTTAAAAACTTATTTATACATAACTCCTTATAACATTTCTTCTAAAGCCTAATAGTTTTATTCCAAGATTTTCCTAACAGTCATTAATTTTGCAATATTTCTCTAAATGAATTTTTTAACTTTCTGCCAATCTTCATCCACCGTCTCTTCTTCCTGGTCTCGGGTTCTGTCAGTCCTTTCTGTCTGTTCCATCTAGTCCATCAACCTGGTGATCTTATGTCCGAGGCTCTTAACTCTTTTCCATGTCCCTTCTGCAGATGTTCTTCATAATTGTACCTGCACTTTACTTTGTCTTCTGCTGGTCTTGTACTTAATTTCCTTCCTTTGTCTCTGAGGAGTAGATCTCGGGGGAACAACCTAAGAATGTCTTTATCCCTTCTCGACTGGTCAGCCCGTTCTCCATGGTTAGCACCAAAATCCAAAAAATATTCCAAAGCATACTTCAATGTCCCTCCAAAGTTGAGGGCCTCGACCACTCCAATCTCCTCCTGGCCCAAAACCAAATCCCAAAAGTCAGGACATCCCTGCATAGGAGGATACGACCAACTTGCCATCTCCAGTCCCAACAGGACTCCGTCTCTCCAAGTCTGACTCACTCCAGATTCAGTCATCAGAAACGACAGCTTATGTTCCTGCAAGGCCACATCTCTCTCAACTTGTATTACTTGAGGTTCAACAACAACCTCCTCCTTTGTCTTCTCCGTGGCTTGCCCTGTCAGGGCAGATTCCTGGGTCAATTCTTGAGCAGGTTCTATATCAGTGTTCACTGTTTGACCGAAATTATCAATTGCAGTAGTCAGCAAATCCATCTTCGCATGAAGCTGCTCCAACAAAGCACTTGTCCTGCACAAAGCAAACACTAAGGCTTCCTGTGTCAACATTCTTGTCCAAGGTCAATGTCTGTTTCTCACGATCCTTAATCTCTACAGCTGTAGAGTTCCCCAGGTCCACTCCAACAACAGTTCAAAAGCTCCCTCTAGAGGAAACAATTTCTATTTGTATCCATCCTTTTACAAGCAGATCCACCAACAAAATTGTTTCGTTTTTCAAATCTTTGTTCCTTTTTAGTGCAAAAGGAAACATTGGAGTCAATATGTTTCTCTTATTTGACTATCTGTCAACATACGTTATTATTCACAGTCAATGAACTTTCCCAAAACGTCTATCCCAGGTTCAAGACGATAGAAATTTATCTTTCTTTACTCCCTCTCCTGCAGGCTTGAACAATTTAAGATTTCCCCCCTCTTCTCCTGCTTCCAAGGGGGTTTTTGTAGTTTTAACCGATGGAAATTTAGTCCTTTACAGATAACTTTCCAGACTTTAGCTTGCGATGTCTTTGCTTCAAGCTATTTACAAAAGTGGAAGGCGGACTTCCTGTTTAGACCTTCCCGCTCCGGTGCCAAATTACGAAGTTTAATAATCCAATTTTCCATTCTACTCACGGGTACTTGTTTAGAGTCCAATTGTCCACAGGAAAAATGTCAGCGCTCTCCGACAACAGCAGTGAGGCTTCACTCTGTGAAAAGAGCAATCGATTTGAAGCACTGCGCCACACACCCCACATCGCTCCGGATCCCCATAGCCGGGTTTCTCCGCGAGTAGGGGAGGCGCAAAAGGTGCCAGCCGAATCCCAGGTCCACAGGCTTCTCCCACCTGTGGTTTTTGATGGGTCTCCGCCTCGCCTTGGTGGTCCAGACCCTGATTTTCACGGAGCGGATTCCTCCAGATCAGAGGAAATCCGCCATTGCCGGTGGCGCTAACCCGGAAGTCCGATATCACGATTTGCCTCTTTCTCACCTTCTGGCCTCTTTCCTCTCTGCCTCTGTCACTCTTCTCTTCAAGTGGCTGGTTATGAAGTTGCCATGCTATGACTTTTGATGCCATCTCAGGTCCCTAAAGCCATTTGAATGGCCATACTAAAGGAACAACAGGTGTGGCACCTCACACACCAAAAGGAAAATATAACAGGATACTCCTGGACGTGGGTGGCGCTGTGGGTTAAACCACAGAGCCTAGGACTTGCTGATCGGAAGGTCGGCGGTTCGAATCCCCGTGACGGGGTGAGCTCCCGTTGCTCGGTCCCTGCTCCTGCCAACCTAGCAGTTCGAAAGCATGTCAAAGTGCAAGTAGATAAATAGGTACCGCTCCGGCAGGAAGGTAAATGGTGTTTCCATGCACTGCTCTGGTTCGCCAGAAGTGGCTTAGTTATGCTGGCCACATGACCCGGAAGCTGTATGCCAGCTCATCCGGCCAATAAAGCGAAATGAGTGCCACAACCCCAGAGTCGGTCACGACTGGACCTAATGGTCAGGGGTCCCTTTACCTTTACCTTACTCCTGGTTGTGTGTTGTATTAAGGCAGTGAGAATTAACAGTTGACTGTCCCCTTAAGGACATCCCCGTCTGCAGATGTCCTCTGCCTCTTTCCCTGTGAACTAGGAGAAACCCTACTGCAGGTCTTTGTTAAGAACCCTGCCAGGGATCTGTAGAAAACCCTGCCTAATAATCTGTTTCTTTTACCAACCTGACTCAATGGATGAGGTCCAATACGCTTCACAGGTGACAAGGCTAACATCTTGGCTGTCCAGAAAGCTGCTGTTGCCACTTTCAAAATCCAATTCCCAGCCCACACTGACAGGAACATAGCTGTCAACTTTTCCCTTTTCTTGCGAGGAATCCTATTCGGAATAAGGGAATTTCCCTTTTAAAAAGGGAAACGTTGACAGCTATGGCAGGAACAATAATCCAATGTCTATGGGAGACAATGAGTTATTGGTTCATTAATCAAGGGAACATCTGTATTGGTGGAATGCATTCATTCATACACATCTCATTAAAGAAGATCTCATTATCTTTAAGTCACTTTCTCCAAAAATAAAACTAAAATATATTTTGCTTGCAACCCTCTCCCCAGTTTAGCAGTTTAATTCCAAGAGTCTCAGAGTGGGTTAATGCCCCTCTCTGCCCCCAGCCTTCCAAGAAATCTATTGTGACAGCTTCCTTGAATACTTAACTGGCAGTGACAGGCAAGCTGCAGGATCAATAACTAACCCTTTGGTGCAAGAGGCAATCTCAGACAATTATTTGCATGTCATGTTGAGCCACTTGGAGGCTGAAATATTGTTCCAAGCCCTCATCCAAAGGGACATCTGTAAATATGTATTTTCAATTGACTCCCAGTGCCTTGGGATGCACTTGAATTATTCTCAAGTGAATATTCATGAAGTTTGACAGCAGCGTTTACCACTCCATTACGGCAAAATTTAAGAGTATTGCAGCAGTGCTTGAAATGCATGTTGCCATGACATGGAAGGAAAACAAATCTACACCAAACCTTTATTCTATTCATTGATTTGGAGAACCCCATACAAAAAGGGGTTGTTTTTTTAAGGCCTGATTTTATTTATTTATTAATATCATCATCATAATAGCATACATAATTAGATCACAAAATGAATAAGGCTGTTTATCATAACGGAATAAACAACAAAACCACAGTCCCTTAAGAGCCATTTCACAATTATGCTACTAACTAAAATCTTAACCAAAAGATGTACTTTCAATATTTCCTACCTGCTAAAATCCTGGGTTAAAATAATTATGAAGCACCATGTCCACAACATCCTTGATTTATCTCACATCAAAGCGCATATATATATATACCCCGACTCTTACACGGGAAGACACCCGAAGACACCAAAACCTGCATTCCTGTACCCGTGAAAATCTACGAAAGCATATATATATATATATATATATATATATATATATATATATATGCTTTCGTAGATTTTCACGGGTACAGGAATGCAGGTTTTGGTGTCTTCGGGTGTCTTCCCGTGTAAGAGTCGGGGTGTCTGGGCGACGTTTCGACGAGGTCTCACTCGTCATCTTCAGGCTGGTGCTTTCGGCTTCTTGTTACTGGAACAGAGCAGAATCTGGTGTTTGAGTTCCTATAAATACTGTTGAGGGGTGTGGTGTATAGCCTCCAACGTTCTGGGCAGAGAGGAAGTTCCTAGATTAGTGTGCCTCTTCTTCTTTTGTTCCTTAATTACTTGAGGGATATCTTGAGTGATTTCATGAGTGATATTCTGAATACCACTGGGTGGGTCATTAAGTGTAGATTAGTTGCTAAAGCTTTCGTGTCTTGACCTCTTGAGCTTGTGAAGAGTTTTTCTGAGAAGATGGCTGTGCTGCATTTAGTTGTGCTCTGGCTTGGCTTCGTGTATAGGGGCGAGCTGTGATTTTGTGCCTTGTGCCAGCCAGATCTGTGTAGGGATTGCAGGGGGGTGCAGCATCCGGAGGTGCCACTATAGTTTGGCTACTGGATGGAGTCTGTAATATGTCTGTGGAGAGGGTCTGGGTTTGGGTCTGGTGTGGTTGATTGGTGACGGCGTTCTGTGTGCCTCTGGTTCTGGTGTCGGTTTTTGTGGGGAGGGCTAATTTCCAGATGTCTGGCAGGCGGGACGTGTCGTCACGCTTGTTCATGTTGTGAGGGTGTTTCTCTATCTCGATGGCTTCCATGATTATTCTCTTGTGGTGATGTTCCATGTTAAAGAGCAATTTGGAATCTGCAAAATTAATTTCGTGTCCTGTTTCTTTCATGTGTTGGAAAAGAGAGGAAGTTTTTTCTTCTTTTTTGACGGCATTCTTGTGTTCTGCGATACGTGCATTTATTCGTCTGTTTGTTTGTCCAATGTACGTGGCTGGGCAGACTTTGCAGGGTATTTCATAGACCCCTTGGTTTTCCAGCTGGATTTTGTCTTTTGGGTTTCTGAGGATATTGGCTATTTTTTGGTTGGTGCAGAAGGCTGTTTTGATATTGTGTTTATGGAGGATTTTGCTAATTTTGTCTGTAGTGCCCTTGATATAAGGAAGGAGGGCCATGCCATTGTTTTCTTCTGTGTCTTGGTTTTTGGGGGGTGTTTCTTTTTGGATTAGCTTCGTAACCTTGTTTTTCTGGTATCCATTGGCTATTAACACATTTGAGAGATTCTGTAACTCAGTTGTCAAGTGGTCTTTGTCAGCCAGGCGTTTGGTTCTGGAGATGAGAGTCTTGGCTACGGAGTTTATTTGTGCAGGGTGGTGGTGTGATTGTGCATGTAAGTAGCGGTTGGTGTGTGTTTTTTTCCGGTAGATAGTGTGTCCTAGGGAGCCATCAGGTTTTTTGTAGATTAGGACGTCAAGAAAGGGGAGTTGGTTGTTGTCTTCTATTTCCATAGTGAATTGTATTTTGGGGTGTAGGCTGTTGAGATGTGTGAGGAAGCTGTCTAGTTTTTCTTTCCCGTGTGGCCAAATTACAAAGGTGTCGTCAACATATCTGAGCCAAAGTTTGGGTTTGTGTTCTGACTTGTCTAAAGCATTGGTTTCAAAGTGTTTCATGTATAAATTTGCGATGACCGGTGAGAGGGGTGATCCCATAGGTGCTCCTTCTATCTGTTTGTATCTTTGTCCATTGTGGATGAAGTACGTGTTGGTTAGGCAGTGGTTGGTCAGGTCCAGGATGTATTTGGGGGGATTGTATTTGTTTTGAATTTGAAATACATCCTGGACCTGACCAACCACTGCCTAACCAACACGTACTTCATCCACAATGGACAAAGATACAAACAGATAGAAGGAGCACCTATGGGATCACCTTTGTAATTTGGCCACACGGGAAAGAAAAACTAGACAGCTTCCTCACACATCTCAACAGCCTACACCCCAAAATACAATTCACTATGGAAATAGAAGACAACAACCAACTCCCCTTTCTTGACGTCCTAATCTACAAAAAACCTGATGGCTCCCTAGGACACACTATCTACCGGAAAAAAACACACACCAACCGCTACTTACATGCACAATCACACCACCACCCTGCACAAATAAACTCCGTAGCCAAGACTCTCATCTCCAGAACCAAACGCCTGGCTGACAAAGACCACTTGACAACTGAGTTACAGAATCTCTCAAATGTGTTAATAGCCAATGGATACCAGAAAAACAAGGTTACGAAGCTAATCCAAAAAGAAACACCCCCCAAAAACCAAGACACAGAAGAAAACAATGGCATGGCCCTCCTTCCTTATATCAAGGGCACTACAGACAAAATTAGCAAAATCCTCCATAAACACAATATCAAAACAGCCTTCTGCACCAACCAAAAAATAGCCAATATCCTCAGAAACCCAAAAGACAAAATCCAGCTGGAAAACCAAGGGGTCTATGAAATACCCTGCAAAGTCTGCCCAGCCACGTACATTGCAGAACACAGCCAGCACGTATCGCAGAACACAAGAATGCCGTCAAAAAAGAAGAAAAAACTTCCTCTCTTTTCCAACACATGAAAGAAACAGGACACGAAATTAATTTTGCAGATTCCAAATTGCTCTTTAACATGGAACATCACCACAAGAGAATAATCATGGAAGCCATCGAGATAGAGAAACACCCTCACAACATGAACAAGCGTGACGACACGTCCCGCCTGCCTGACATCTGGAAATTAGCCCTCCCCACAAAAACCGACACCAGAACCAGAGGCACACAGAACGCCGTCACCAATCAACCACACCAGACCCAAACCCAGACCCTCTCCACAGACATATTACAGACTCCATCCAGTAGCCAAACTATATTGGCACCTCCGGATGCTGCACCCCCCTGCAATCCCTACACAGATCTGGCTGGCACAAGGCACAAAATTACAGCTCGCCCCTATACACGAAGCCAAGCCAGAGCACAACTAAATGCAGCACAGCCATCTTCTCAGAAAAACTCTTCACAAGCTCAAGAGGTCAAGACACGAAAGCTTTAGCAACTAATCTACACTTAATGACCCACCCAATGGTATTCAGAATATCACTCATGAAATCACTCAATATATCCCTCAAGTAATTAAGGAACAAAAGAAGAAAAGGCACACTAATCTAGGAACTTCCTCTCTGCCCAGAACGTTGGAGGCTATACACCACACCCCTCAACAGTATTTATAGGAACTCAAACACCAGATTCTGCTCTGTTCCAGTAACAAGAAGCCGAAAGCACCAGCCTGAAGATGACGAGTGAGACCTCGTCGAAACGTCGCCCAGACACCCCGACTCTTACACGGGAAGACACCCGAAGACACCAAAACCTGCATTCCTGTACCCGTGAAAATCTACGAAAGCATATATATATATATATATATATATCTCATAATAAAGCATATATATATAAGACCAGGACTAGCCACCTGAGAAACAGTTTCCACCCAAATGCAATTCTGGTTTTAAAAGCAGTATAAGGAGTCTCTATAGTATATTGTATTTTAAAATGAGGCTTCAGAGTTTTTAGGGATTTTTGAATGTCTTATGTAGATTTTTCAATTTCATGGTTCTGTATGGGACAATGACAATAAAGATATCGTATCGTATCGTTGTTGCTTACTGGAAGAGGTAGAGGTAGGGAGGTTGATTTAGGGCAAACACACTGCTGGAGCGAATTCAGTGTGAGAGCCAGTGTGGTGTAGTGGTTAAGAGCGGTAGTCTCGTAATCTGGGGAACCAGGTTCGCGTCTCCGCTCCTCCACATGCAGCTGCTGGGTGACCTTGGGCTAGTCACACTTCTTTGAAGTCTCTCAGCCCCACGCAGCTCACAGAGTGTTTGTTGTGGAGGAGGAAGGGAAAGGAGAATGTTAGCCGCTTTGAGACTCCTTAAAGGGAGTGAAAGGCGGGATATCAAATCCAAACTCTTCTTCTTCTTCTTCTTCTTAACTCCCCACCACACCACCTATTTCCTCTCTTTTCCCTCCCAGTAAGCAACAGCACCCCACCTGCCAGGAAGTTAGCCTAGAAGCTCCACCCCACGCCACAAACCACTACAGCCTTTCCCTTGAATATGCCTGATCTTCTCTTAACACAATCTAAGCTACAGTGGTACCTCTGGTTGTGAATGGGATCCATTCTGGAGGCCTGCTCACAACATGAAAAGAACACAACCCGCAGCGGCGCATCTGCACACACACGGGTTGCGATTCGCCGCTTCTGCACATGCACGTGACATCATTTTGTGCGTCAGCGCATGCGCGAGTGACGAGACCCGGAAGTAACCCTTTCATATCTCTCAACGTTTTCCTTTTTTTAAGGGAAATTCCCTTATTCCGAATAGGATTCCTTGCAAGAAAAGGGAAAAGTTGACTGCTATGAATCCTTTCCGGTACTTCCGGGTTGCCGCAGGACGTAACCTGAAAGAATGTAACATGAAGTGTACATAGCATGACGTATGACTGTAGTTGCCATCACAGCACCTTACAGCGGCAAATCACATAAATTTGCAAAATCAAGGTTTTTAGGCCTTGTGACATCAAGAGTGCCAGAAGACAGTATGTGCAGACCTGAAGAGCAGGAGGAGGAGGAATTAACTTCTGAATATTTGCAAGCCCTGAGCCAAAGAGAGAGAGAGAGAGAGGAAATAGGAAGACTGGGAGTAACTCATCTTTTGACAGTCAATATGTCATCGAATCCATATGCATGTGGACAGGAAGGTCAAGGAAATGTTTCCCAATGGAGGAGGCTTGTGGGCCTCATCCATCAAAAACCTATTAATAATAGAACAGATTATTCACAGATAATGCAAATATAATTACAGTCACCCGGTAGCCCTGGTACGGAAAGAGCATATATTTGACATACAGAATAAACTCCATACTCCATTTTGACATACAGCCTGGGTCATTTTGGTTAAGAGTTTCAATATGGCCGCAGTAAACGGGCATTCGGCTGAAAGGCAGAAACTCTGCTCTATTCATAGGGTAAGATTATTCGATTGGTAAAATTTAAAAAAATAGTATTCAGTGGTTAAATGCATGCCACAAATACCAGATACATGTTGTCTAAAGGTAAAGGGGCCCCTGACCATTAGGTCTAGTTGTGATCGAATCTGGGGTTGCGGCTCTCATCTCGTTTTACTGGCTGAGGGAGCCGGCGTACAGCTTCCGGGTCGTGTGGCCAGCATGACTAAGCCGCTTCTGGCAAACCAGAGCAGCGCACGGAAACACCGTTTACCTTCCCGCTGGATTGGTACCTATTTATCTACTTGCACTTTGACGTGCTTTCAAACTGCTAGGTTGGCAGGAGCAGGGACCGAGCAATGGGAGCTCACCCCGTTGCGGGGATTCGAACTGCCAGCCTTCTGATCGGCAGGTCCTAGGCTCTGTGGTTTAACCCACAGTGCCACCCGCGTCCCTCACATGTTGTCTACATCAGCCCTATTGCAAGAAAACTTGGCTACTGTACTCCATGCTTTTGGAGCTTCCAGAAGGGATTGCTGCTATGTGCTTCACTTGGGGCTGCCTCTTAAGGATGCCTTGGAAACTTTGACTGGTCCAAGATGCAGCTTGGTTTCCATTTAAAGCACCTATAAAACTTATTTTAAAACAGGCGCACTTGTTGCCAGCTCGTTTCTGGCACCAATTCAAATCCTAAATGACTTAGGCCGCAAATGTCTGAAAGACCCCACAGAACATCTTGGGTGTTGAAATATATAGAGAGGGCCCTCTAGGCAATCCAATCAGCCTTTTAGGCTTTTCGGGGGGCAACAGAAGGCAGGCATTCTCTGTGGCAGTAAAGATAAGTTCATTTATACCCCAAGGCGGCTTGCAGACAAGAATAGTAATAATAATTCCCTTAGAAATGACAACAAGAATCTGCCTTGCAGGCCTTCTGTAAGGCCTTCAAAGAACACACGTAAAGTGCTTTGGACATTCAGATTCTAGTTGTAATATCTATCAATTTCAGTTCCTCTCTATTTCTCATTTTTCCAATCTGTCTATCAAGTATCTATCAATTTCTGCTCCTATTTCTCATTTTTTCCAGTCTTAAGTTCATTTCTCCACATTTCCACAACAGTTTGAAATATTTTTTAATGGGAGGAAAAGTCCTCATGAAAATTCATCAGCATTCCCCCCCCCACTGTGGATTACTCCTGATGAATGCCATACTAATATGCATATTTGGACAAAGTAGTTTTCCTTAACATTGAAATGTTTCTGTATGTCTTCTCCACGAATGCATATGTACAGTGGTACCTCAGGTTAAGAACTTAATTCGTTCTGGAGGTCTGTTCTTAACCTGAAACTGTTCATAACCTAGGTACCACTTTAGCTAATGGGGCCTCCTGCTGCCACTGTGCCACCGCTGTGCGATTTCTGTTCTCATGCTGAAGCAAAGTTCTTAACCTGAGGTACTATTTTTGGGATAGCGGAGTCTGTAACCTGAAGTGTATGTAACCTGAGGTACCACTGTACATTAATGTGAACACTTCAGAATATGTATTTTTGTGCACTTGACATGGCTGAGGGAACCGCATTGCAAAATTCAGAGAAGTGCAAATGTCGAAGAAGGGCTGTGTTTCAGACTGTGTATTCTTGTGTGCGTTTGCCTTTGAATGTGGACTGGATCAAATGTCTCCACCATCCTTAGGATTTATTTGAAAGGTCTGTCACTTGTTAGAAACAAAAGAAACACACACACACACCTCTCGAGGGAGACCTTTTCTGTGCAAATTGCCATGGCTTAAAAGAGGAATCAGCACTTGTTTTAAAAGCAGGGTCTATAATTAAGATTACAAGTATTTCCTCTTTTGCCGGATGTTTGTGTTTTGCAATAAATTCTGTTGCTTGATTTGGCTCATTACCAGCACAATATAAATATTCAGGAAGAAAATTTGTCTTTAATAAATTAGTCTGATTGCTTTAATTACATTTACAATCTGTTGTTTCTCATAGGGTTGGTTTTTTTAAAAAGCAATTGCTTGCTTGATGTATGATTATTTTCTCCAATGCTGAATGTAGGGGACAATTATTACAGATAGCTCACCAGCATTGACGGAATGAAATTGAAAAATATATATAAAGAATGCAATCCAGAAACATTTAAAAGTAGCGAGAAGCATCCCACTGATTTCATTGGAGTATAAATCACACCCTCTCACCCCATTCCATTGCTAGGTGCACAACATGACTGATAGATGCAGGTAAGGCTGTATATTGTCAACTAAAGATGCATCCGGTTCACTGTGGACCTAGATGAGCATTATAGTCGGGATGCTTTGTTCTTTCTGTCTGAAATTTGACAGGTCTGATCCTTTGCAAGGGGAGGTAGGAGGACTGGCATGTCGTGCCAATAGAGAGCCAGTGTGGTGTAGTGGTTAAGAGCGGTAGTCACGTAATCTGGGGAACCGGGTTCGCGTCTCCGCTCCTCCACATGCAGCTGCTGGGTGACCTTGGGCCAGTCACACTTCTGTGAAGTCTCTCAGCCCCACTCACCTCACAGAGTGTTTGTTGTGGGGGAGGAAGGGAAAGGAGAATGTTAGCCGCTTTGAGACTCCTGAAGGGGAGTGAAAGGCGGGATATCAAATCCAAACTCTTCTTCTTCTTCAATAGAATGGAAAACACAAAAGTGACATGGAGCAAAAGACTGGCTGTGTCCCATTGAGTTCCCATTGATTCCAATTGATATTAATTGAAAACCTATAGGATGTATGCCTCAAAAGGGGGGGGGTCCGTTGGTCCAGTCTGAAAATTGACAAGTCTTGTGCTTTTTATTTTTGTTTGATGTGTGTGTGCATGTGCTTTAATGCTTAGAGCACTTGATTGTGACAAAACCTCTAAGCAGTTTACAGGAAATATTAAAATTATTAGTAAAAACAGTTCCAAACAAATGCATTTAAAAGCATTTGCATCTTTCTTTAATATTTCTTTTTCTTTTATCTTTCTTTTTATTATCCTTTTGATTTTCTTCTTGTTCTTCTTTCTTTGAAGTCCAATGTCTCTTCTTTCTTCTGCTTTGGCGATCACTCGTAGCCAGTAAGATTGTCTTCCATGAACATGGTTTTGAGTCCGTAAATGACTGTGGAGGCCAATTCTGGATCCACAAGTCCCATGTCTGGGGCCTTGACTAAGGTCCAGAGATTGTAAACTCATGGGTGTGGTAGATGGAGACCGTGAAGAGGCCATGGGATTCCTCGTAGCCGCCACTGCTGCCACTGCCCGGGACAAGTGCTGGCTCTTCTTCCTCCCTGAGCTTGGTGGCGGCAGCACTGGCGGGGGGCAAATAGGGGCATTCCAGGATCAAATCAGGCTTTTGAAAAACTTCTGGGACCATCCCTGGAAAACTGCGACACTTGAAGGGTATGCTGTTCTAGGTGCTTTAAATGGTCAAAGGGTAGGAGGAAAGGTATGCTCTATTCTACCAAGTGTGCCACTGCTAGAGAAATTTAAAAGAGTTTTCTAGACTGGAGGTATCCCTCCCTGGGACCCAAATGTAAAAGGACGCAGGCTCCAAGTGAAAAGACAGGCCTTTATTGAAACACAAATATGCATAGGGACAGCCTCAAAAATAAGAAGGAGGCTGCAAAGAACTACACCAGCCACTGGAGAACCAGTGTGGTGTAGTGGTTAAGAGCGGTAGTCTCATAATCTGGTGAACCGGGTTCGCGTCTCCGCTCCTCCACATGCTGCTGCTGGGTGACCTTGGGCTAGTCACACTTCTCTAAAGTCTCTCAGCCCCACTCACCTCACAGAGTGTTTGTTGTAGGGGAGGAGGGGAAAAGAGAATGTTAGCTTTGAGACTCCTTTGGGTAGCGATAAAGCGGGATATCAAATCCAAACTCCTCTTCTACTTATTATTGAGGGGAAGTGCGTGGAACAGGTCTCGGTGTTTCGATTTCTGGGAATGGAGTTGAGAGATGACCTAACCTGGGGAAAAAACAGCAAAGACCTGATGAAGAGAGCACAGGAGAGGTTATATTTTCTGAGAATCCTCCGGAAAAACAATCTCTCAAAGGACCTGTTGATGGCATTCTACCATTGTATTGTGGAGAGTGTATTAACTTATGGTCTCTGTGTGCGGTTTGGGAGCTGCACGGCCAGAGAAAAAGCAATGCTGTCCAGGGTTGTAAAGACTGCAGAGAGAATAATTGGGTGCACTCTTCCTGCCTTAGATCAAATCTATGCTTCCAGGTGCCATAAGAAAGCTGCAGAGATAGTGCAGGATAGTGCACACCCCGGAAATGATCTCTTTCAGCTTCTGCCTTCTGGAAGAAGGTACAGGGTTATAAAGACTAGGACTAGCCGCCTGAGAAACAGTTTCTACCCAAATGCGATTTTGGTTTTAAGCACAGTATAAGGAGTCTCTATGGGAGTATACTGTATTTAAAAATGGGGTATCAGAGTTTTTAGGGGGCTAACCAGGCTGGGATAGCAGGCTTGTTGGGTTTTGATAGTTTTATGTAGATTTTTCAATTTTGTTGTTCTGTATGGGACAATGACAATAAAGGTTATCATATCGTATCGTATCCAAAGCAATGTTTTTTATAAACTTCCTGTGATTTCTATTCACCACTTTCTCTCCCACCCCCTATAAGATGCCATAGCATCAGGTTGCAAGACACAATTACATTGATTTGCGGAGAACAATCACTCTTAAGAAAGAGTGCCTTCCTTTTAAACTGTCTGGGTTGGCCCAGCAATGCCCCCTTTCCTAAGACTGCTAACACGTTATGCAAACAGTGTATGCAAATCACTGGCTATGTTTTCTTAGCCCTCTGTTTCTAAGGGATTTTCTTTCCTCTTCAACGTATTTGCTTTTGCTTTCATATCTCCCATATCATGGTGTGATCTGTGCCAGAGCAGGGATGGGAGGAAATTCCACAGCGTCAAAGTCAAGACAAACAAGAGAACCTGTGTGGAAGTATGCAAAAGCTCCCAGGGCAGCGACTGTGACTTACCTGTGCTATATAACCTGGTGCCCTCTGTAGGTTTTTAGACTACAATTCCCATCAGCCCCAACCACCACAGCCATGCTGGGTGGAAATGATGGGACTTGTAGGCCTGAAACATCTGGAGGGCACCACTTTGGGAAGGAGAGAGAGAGAGAGAGAGAGAGAGAGAGAGAGATGGCTGCAGAGCAAATCAGACAGAGAGCATCTGCTTTGAATTTATCAGCTGAGCAAACACAGAAAGCAAGAGTGTCTAGTCTTTAGGCTGCCAGCACATGCTCCAAATTCTCTGACTTTTGAACCGTTTGGCAGACCTTCAATAAGAAATTACATCACCGATGCTCTGGAAATCCAGCCTAGCCCCGGAGTTGTGAAGAAAATAAGCAACTCTTCAGCAAAAGCCTTCATCTATGCTGAATTTCAAAGGCAAAAATAACAGCTGAGGAGCTCCACTCACTAGGAAGCAGCTCTGTGCAAGCCCCCTTGAAAAGGGAAGAAATGAGGGTCCCACCCTGGCTTGCTCTGAACCGTCCATTTGGATGCAAGAATCTTTGGGACCAGAATTACATTACAAGAATTGGAGTCCAGCTCATATGGGATCAGATTTGTGATGGCCTGTGGCCAAAACAATTCCAATCATGGCTGGAGTTCTCTGTATTACAGTCCCACGCATCAGGGAAGGCCTGGAGCTCAGTGGTAATGCATCTACAGTGGTACCTCGGGTTACAGACGCTTCAGGTTACAGACGCTTCATGTTACAGATTCTGGTAACCCAGAAATAGTACCTCGGGTTAAGAACTTTGCTTCAGGATGAGAACAGAAATCGTGTGGTGGCAGCGGGAGGCCCCATTAGCTAAAGTGGTACCTCAGGTTAAGAACAGTTTCAGGTTAAGAATGGACCTCCAGAACAAATTAAGTTCTTAACCCAAGGTACCAGTGTACATTGCATCTAGAAGGTCCCTGATTCCATACCTGCCAAGCGTCCCGTTGGGTAGGCAGGTGGCCAAATGGTGAGTGGAGATCAGGCAGGCAGGGTGGTACAGGGTGTGTGCCCTGCTTTGCCCTCCCAAAATGTTGGAGGGCTTCAAGCTCCAGCATCTCTAAGTAGAAGTGGGAATCAGTGGTGTAGCGTGGGTTGCCAGTGTCTGGCACCATGCAGAGACCGGGTGGGAAGGAGGGAAATGGATGGAGTATGTATGTACATTCAACTGCCTAGGGCGTCCGCGTCACCCAGGACGCAGAGATAAGAAAAGAAGAGTTGTTCCATTGTCTGGAAGGGTCACTTCCTAGTTCACTTGGAGAAGCCGTTTTCATTTTTTTTTTTTTATAAAATTTTTATTAGTTTTACAAAAGTTTTTATAACAAACAAACATAAAAGAAAAACAAACAAACAAACAAACAAATATAATTTCAAAATATCCTTTCATAGACTTCTTTCCTCGGACTTCCCCATACCTCCCCTTTCTGCATCCTCATGTCCAAATTTTATAGCAACTTATAAATGTTCTTTCCCATCCTAATTCATCATAGTCCTTTCTTAATCTGATCTTATATTACTGCAACCCTTTCTCTCTGTAGAATCTCGACATTCTAAGCTTCATCAAGTTTATAATAGTTCTTAAGATAAATCTTGAATTTCTTCCAGTCTTCTTCCGCAGTCTCCTTTCCCTGGTCACGAATTCTGCTCGTCATTTCCGCCAATGTCATATAGTCAATCACTTTCATCTGCCATTCTTCCAAGGTGGGTAAATCTTGTGTCTTCCAATACTTTGCGATCAGTATTCTTGCTGCTGTTGTTGCATACATGAGAAAAGTTCTGTCCTTTTTTGGCACCAATTGGCCGACAATGCCCAAGAGAAAGGCCTCTGGTTTCTTAAGGAAGGTATATTTAAATACCTTTTTCATTTCATTATATATCATCTCCCAGAAAGCCTTAATCTTCGGGCATGTCCACCAAAGATGATAAAAAGTACCTTCAGTTTCCTTACATTTCCAACATTTGTTATCAGGCAAATGGTAAATTTTTGCTAGCTTAACTGGGGTCATGTACCACCTATAGACCATTTTCATAACATTTTCCTTTAAAGCACTACATGCCGTAAATTTAATACCAGTGTTCCACAACCTTTCCCAGTCAGCAGACATAATATTATGACCAATGTCCTGTGCCCACTTAATCATAACTGATTTAACTGTTTCATCTTGTGTATTCCATTTCAACAGCAAGTTATACATTCTTGACAAGTTCTTAGTATTGGGTTCTAACAGTTCTGTCTCAAGTTTTGATTTTTCCACCTGGAAGCCAATTTTCCTGTCTTGTTTGAAAACCTCCATTATTTGATAGTAGTGGAGCCAATCTTGTACTTTGGGTTTTAGTTTTTCATGGCTCTTTAATTTCAGTTTCTCTCCATCCTGTTCTAAGATCTCACAATACTTTGGCCATCCGTCCTCCATATTAACTTTCTTGTGGGCCTTAGCCTCTAAGGGTGACAACCATCTAGGGGTTTTGTTTTCCAACAGATCTTTATATCTCATCCAAACATTGAACAACGCTTTCCTTACAATATGATTTTTAAAGGCACTATGCACTTTGATTTTGTCATACCATAGATATGCATGCCAGCCAAATGCATTATTGAAACCTTCTAAGTCCAAGATATCTGTATTCTCGAGGAGCATCCACTCTTTCAGCCAGCAGAATGCTGCTGCTTCATAGTACAATTTTAAGTCCGGCAGGGCAAATCCCCCTCTTTCTTTTGCATCTGTTAATATTTTATATTTTATTCTGGGCTTTTTGCCCTGCCAGACAAATTTCGCAATATCTTTCTGCCACCTCTTGAAACAGTCCATCTTGTCAATAATCTGCAAAGTTTGAAATAAAAACAACATTCTAGGCAATACATTCATCTTAATCACTGCAATTCGGCCTAACATTGACAATCTCAAATTTGACCATATTTCTAGATCTTTTTTAATTTCTGACCAGCATTTTTCATAATTATCCTTATACAGATTCAAATTTTTAGATGTTAAATTAACCCCTAGATATTTCACCTTCTTAACCACCGTCAGACCTGTCTCTTCTTGAAACTTATTCTTTTCCATATCTGTTAGGTTTTTCCCTAAGACTTTAGTTTTTTGTTTATTCAATTTAAATCCGGCTACCTGCCCAAATTGTTGGATTATTTCCAACACTCTTTTTGTACTAGTGTTTGGCTCCTGCAAAGTCAATACAAGGTCATCTGCGAACGCTCTTAACTTATAGTGTTTAGTTCCGACCTGTACACCTTTAACTTGCTGGTCATCTCTAATCATGTTCAGCAACACCTCCAGGACCGAAATAAAAAGCAATGGGGAAATTGGGCACCCCTGTCGTGTTCCTTTTTCTATCTTAAGTTCCTCCGTTATTACATTGTTTACAATTAGCTTAGCTTTTTGTTCAGAATATATTGCACCCATACCATTCTCAAATCCTTGTCCTACCCCCATCCCATGAAGATTCTTTTTCATAAAACTCCACGAAATATTGTCAAAGGCTTTCTCCGCATCCACAAATATCAAAACTGCTTTAGTATTTATATTCACCTCTAACTTTTCCAAAATGTCTATTATGTTCCTAACATTGTCTGAGAGGTGTCTTTTTGGGAGAAAGCCTGCTTGGTCTCTGTGAATCTTCTCCATCAATACTCTTTTAAATCTTTTTGCTAAAATGTCTGCAAAAATTTTGTAATCCACATTCAATAATGAAATTGGGCGGTAGTTCTTCAATTGAGTCTTTTCAGTCTCTGTCTTTGGTATGAGTGAGATATATGCTTCTTTCCACGATTCGGGTGCCTTTTTTCCCTCTAAGATCTCGTTACAAACTTCCTTCAACGGTTGTATTAGCCATTCCTTTAAAGATTTGTAATATCTGGAAGTCAGTCCATCTGGCCCTGGAGATTTGCCCAATTGCATATCCTGAATGGCACCCTCTATCTCTTGTTCTGTTATTCTCTGGTTTAGCTCCACCTTGCTATGATGAGAGATTTTTTGTAATCCATATTTATTAAGGAATTTATCTATGTCCTCTTCATTTTGTAATCCTTGGGAATAGAGTTTTTTGAAATAACTCACAAAGCAATTTCTTATCTCGTTGGGTTTAGATATATTTTTTCCATCCACTTCTAGACTTGTAACTGTGTTTAATTTCTGTCTTTTCTTAAGTTGCCATGCCAGAAGTTTACCACATTTGTCTGCCGACTCAAATGTCTTTTGTTTCATTTGCTTTATTTTCCATTCTATCTCTTGGTTCATCAATTCCATATATTGTGTTTGATACAACTTAATCTCCCTCAAAATCTCCTGAGACTTTGGTTTTGATCTTAATTTTTTCTCTCCTTCTTTTATCTTTTCCAAATTTTTTTCCTTTTTCTCATTCTGTTTTCTCTTCTTTATTGAATTTTGTTGAATCAAAAATCCTCGCATCACAGCTTTACTTGCGTCCCAGATCACTCTTTTTTCCACATCGCCCTTTAGATTGATTTCAAAATAGTCCTTTAGAGTTTTTTGGGCCTTCATGTGGATCTCTCTATCTCGAAATAGGGTGTCATTCATTCTCCATCTAAACTGACCAGTTGTTGTAAATTTCATTTCCATCTTCACGGCGTTATGGTCGGAAAAGGTTTTTGGGCAGATTTCTACCTTCTTAATCTTCGGAGCCATTCCACTAGTAACCCAGATTTGGTCAATTCTGGTCCAGGTCATCTTTGCATGGGAGAAAAAGGTTCCCTCTCTTTCAAGAGGGTTCCTTGTTCTCCAAATGTCTATTAAGTCCATATTTTCAGTCATTTCGAAAAAAGTCTTCGGGAGTCTCCCTTCTTTAGTAAGAGTCAGTCTTTGTGTCTTGTCCATGTTTGTAGAAACTACACCATTCATATCTCCCATAATTATCATATTGTATTCCAAATAATCCGTCAAAGTTTCATGAAGTTTTTTGAAAAATTCTGCTTTACCTTCATTTGGCGCATAGATCCCAATTATCAAAAATTTTTCTCCTTGTACCTGAATCTCCACCGCTAAATATCTTCCTTGTTCATCCTTAAACATCATTTTTGGAGCCCACTTCTCTTTTACATAAATCACAACTCCTCTTTTTTTAACTTTGTCCGACGAAATAAATTCTTGTCCCAATTTTTTATTCATAAGCAGTCTCCTGTGTGCTCTGGTTATATGGGTTTCCTGTAAGCAAATCAAGTCCAGTTGTTCTCTGTTCAAAATATGGAATATTTGTCGTCTCTTCAAAGGGCTGTTCATCCCATTACAATTCCAACTAAGGAATTGCAGGGCCATCTTGTTATTTTTCTGGTATTCCTCCAACAGCTCCCAGTTGTTGTTCCTCCTCTGTTGGTGGTGGAAGGTTCTGTCCAAACGAAAGGTTCAGGATGTCAATTACACTCCTTTGCTCAGCAATTGGGTCTACAGTTCCTTTCTGTAGGTCTTCCTGATTTCTTTGCAGGAACCTGTCTTTATCCTGTATCGTCTTTATTTTCACCTTCTTCCCTCTATAGTCAAAAGACAGTCCCTGTGGAAATTCCCACCTGAAAAGAATGGTGTTCTTCTTCAACAGGTAGACCAAATCCTTATAGGAAGCTCTCAAGTCCAAAATATGTTTAGGAATATCTTTAAAGATCTGTATCGGAGAGTTCCCAATTTGTAAGGCCTTTTCAAAGTGCAGTCTTAGAATTTTGTCTCTTTCCTCCTTCGATCTCAAGGTAATCAGACAGTCTCTCGGCGCCTTTCTGTTCTGTCTTCTGCCCAGTCTAAATGCTGTTGTGATTTTAAATTCGTCTTCCTCTAGGTCTTCCCAGAAATCAGCAAACTCTTTCGTTAAAAAGTCCGTAAGATTGTCTCCTTCGTCCTCTGGAATTGATCGTAATTTCAAATTCCTTTCTTTTCTTTGTAGTTCCCACAATGCCAGAGTTGTGTCGTGGTCATAGACCTTCCTGGCGATCGGTTCTAATTTTTCCTGGGTCTCTCCAGCAATAGTTCTGGCTTCCTCTGCAATTTGACGTGTGGCAGAATTTTCTTGTGTAAGCCTGTTTATAGATTCTGTATTCAGGTCAAGTCTTGTTGTTAAATCTGTCAATTTCTGTGAATTCTCTGTCAATTTCTTGGTATTTTCAGCCGTCTGCTTTGTTAGATTCTCCAGAGACTGGTTTATCTTAAGAAGGGCTTGCGACACTGCATCCATGGAGACTGCTGTACCTTTTTCTTGTCCTGTTGTCACTGTAGGGGTTATGCCTGAGATCGAGCCTCTTTTCTTGTGTTGCTGTAGCTGTTGTTGATATTGCCTTGTCTTGACTCTCGTGCTTATCTCATCTGCTGGGCCACTCATATCTCAAGGTCGTTTCCCACGAGAGCCTTCTCCTAAGGGAAAATTCCACTGTCCCAAAGCGTAGCAACTTTTAAATTACCCTCTAGAGGGAGCAAATCAAAATGTCCGTAAACAAAGGCAAGGAGTATTTGAAAAGCAAATTTATCGGGAGGCTTCTATATGTATATTGCAACACTTTCTCATTAAATAAAGTCCCAGCCTTCCCTGATATATTGTATCCACAAAGTCCCAAAACTTTGTATCAAATAAGCAATAAGACTTCCACTTTGTTACTTTCACAAGAGTCTAAAGTCAGTTCAGTGTTCCTTTGTTCTAATAGCAGTTTGTGCCAGGTTGAAGGCTGCAGAAAGTTCCCTTTCCTTTCAGTTGGTCATGCAGCTTATAAAGTTACTTATTCCTCCCCTCTGCCCTGCAAGCTAGAGGGGATAGTCAAAGTCCAAATGTCGGATTCAAGCAGTTAAAAACAATGTCCCATACGGATGCAGCTCAGTAACTTTCGTTGCTTTAATTGTCATGCAGTCGGGGGAAGGCAGACTTCCTTAATTTTCGCCTTTCCCGTTTTCAGCCTAATTTCAGGTAGTTTTGGCACGAATAGAGGTTCAATCTTACTCACGGGTCTTTTTTGTCCAAATTGTTCAGGAAGGGAATCGGCGCTCTCCACTAATGGCGACGCGGCTTCACCCTGCGGGCTGGGTAGCGATTCTCAGCACCGCGCTCCCCGTTGTCGTTCCGGAGCCTTTAAAAAGGCTCTTTCTGCGGTAAAGGGGGGCGCTTCAGGTGCCCACCGAATCTCCTTGTTCACAGGCTCCGTTCCTGTGATTTTAGGGGTCCCCCGCTTGCCGTAGCGGGTCAGACCCGAACTCGCAGAGCCGTCCTCTCTCCGGAGCTCGGAGAGGGAGCAGCCATTAGCGCTGGCGCCGAACCGGAAGTCCCTGGAGAAGCCGTTTTCAATGGAGCCCACCAACAGAAGTGCGTAGCTGTATTGAGGCAGCACTGGGTTTTGACATTTTGCACCCCTAATTAATTTCGCACTTAGGGAAATTGCCCCACGCCCCTCATGCTATGCCACTGCTGGGAATGTCCCCTTCTTGAAATCCTGGACAGTCACTGGCCACTGTGGACGGTACTAAACTATATGGATCAATGATCTCACATAAGGCAGCTTCCCAAGTTCCTATGTGAGAATAGTTGTGTGTACGTAGAACTGGATTTCTCGTAGGTTTGCAACCATTCATGTCTTAAAGTATGGGGTGGGGAACCTGTAACTCTCCAGATGTTGCTGTACTCCAGCTTTCAGCAATTCCTTCCCACATAGTCCAAAGTGGGATTACAGGAGCTGTCGTTCAGCAACACATGGCGGACCACAGATTCCTCATCCCTGCCTTCAAAAGAAGGCTTGTTTCATCATTTTTGCCCAGGATCCAACAAAACCCTGATTTGTTGCCTACATGAATTAAAAATCCTGACATCTTCCCCTTTAAAAGATTCCTTCCTGCAGAAAGTGAAATGTTTGTGGCCAAAGCCATGTCAGCATCTTGGGTTCCTATTATATTTGTGAGGATCCTGCCCTTTCAGATTTGCCAGATATAATTCAGTGGTAGATCTGGTATTGCTTAAAAGCAACACCCATGCTATGAAAGCTATTTGCTCATGGACCACCCCTCTGATGGAGGGTGGCATGTACCCTACTTTAGAGGGGGCATTATTCTATTTGAAGGGTATGAGATAGCTCAGTTGGTAGAGCATGAGATTCTTAATGTCAAGGTTGTGGGTTCGATTCCTGCATTGCACTAAATGATCCTTGTGGTCTCTTCCAACTCTTCGATTCTATGAGATGGAAACACAACCCTGGCAGGCAATAATGCTTCAGAAGCTGGGAGCTGAAAGCCAAATCTGGGATTGTTGCTGGGTGAGCCTGTCACCTCCGCACAAAGGTTCAGCACAGTGCTAGTGAACAACGGTTCAGCACAGTGCCAGTCTTCACCCTGGGACTGTATTCTCCTTAATCCTCTGTATGGGCATAGAATTTCATGTCAGTGCAGACAGTGAGAACTTCATAGAATCATAGAGTTGGAATTGACCACAAGGGCCATCGAGTCCAACCCCCTGCCAAGCAGGAAACACCATCAGAGCACTCCTGACATATGACTGTCAAGCCTCTGCTTAAAGACCTCCAAAGTAGGAGACTCCACCACACTCCTTGGCAGCAAATTCCACTGTCAAACAGCTCTTACTGTCAGGAAGTTCTTCCTAATGTTTAGGTGGAATCTTCTTTCTTGTAGTTTGGATCCATTGCTCTGTGTCCGCTTCTCTGGAGCAGCAGAAAACAACCTTTCTCCCTCCTCTATGTGACATCCTTTTATATATTTGAACATGGCTATCATATCACCCCTTAACCTCCTCCTCTCCAGGCTAAACATGCCCAGCTCCCTTAGCCGTTCCTCATAAGGCATCGTTTCCAGGCCTTTGACCATTTTGGTTGCCCTCCTCTGGACACGTTCCAGTTTGTCAGTGTCCTTCTTGAACTGTGGTGCCCAGAACTGGACACAGTACTCCAGGTGAGGTCTGACCAGAGCAGAATACAGTGGCACTATTACTTCCCTTGATCTAGATGCTATACTCCTATTGATGCAACTTGTGGGATGGTGTCCATGCTCTTTTGTCAAATCCAACCCATCTAAAGTGTCCATTAAGATTATTGATCCTGCAGGTACTCAAGAAGAAATGAACCAGGTTAATGGTATATTTTCTAGGGGGGGGGAGGAAAGGGCTGTGACTCAGTGGCTGAGCATCTGCTTTGCATGCAGAATGTCCTGCGGTTCAGTCCCTGGCATCTCCAGGTAGGGCTAGAAGAGGAACCCTGGAGAGTTGCCATCAGTCAGTGCAGATGATACTGAGCAAGATGGACCAATGGTCTGACCCAGGAGACATCAGCTTCCTATATTCCTATACTCTGCAGGTAATTAGCAAACTGATCCAGCTGACACTTAAGACGGTCCATTTGTGCTTTTGCGTCACGTCAGGGATTGGGGCAGGACGGTCTGGAAAATAATTTGTGCAGCTCCGAATGTTTTAGATTTACTGTGGTCTGCCAGAAAACTGACAGGACAAGTTAAAGATAAAGAATTGTAACTTAACACAGACATGACTGCTGTCCTTGAAAGGAGTTGTGCCAAACTGTTTCAGCTCAGAAGAAACAAAGTTGTAAGATAATACTTCAGATTTCCACTGATCTTTTCTCCTCCTCAGAAAGTTTACTTTTTGAATGTAAATGAATTCATCTCTACCTCGTTCCTGATGTGATGGGCAGTGACATTTACAGCGAGGTTTCAAAAAATGGATGTAGAAAAGGAAAGCACGATGACTTAAAGGTGTTAACACTGGTTTAGCAGTGGATTAGGGTGCCTCCAAGTTGTTGCAATTTTGCGGGAGGGATTCAAGCAGACAACAAAGACACTTAGGTAAAGGTAAAGGGACCCTTGACCATTAGGTCCAGTCATGGACGACTCTGGGGTTGCAACACTCATCTCGTTTTATTGGCCAAGGGAGCCAGCGTACAGCTTCTGGGACATGACTTAGCCACTTCTGGCAAACCAGAGCAGAGCACAGAAACACCGTTTACCTTCCCGCCAGAGTGGTACCTATCTATCTACTTGCACTTTGACGTGCTTTCAAACTGCTAGGTTGGCAGGAGCAGGGACCGAGCAACAGGAGCTCACCCTGTCGCAGGGATTCGAACCGCCAACCTTCCGATCGGCAAGCCCTAGGCTCTGTGGTTTAGACACTTACGTTTAAATAACAATAATCAGACTTTTTACAGGTACTGTAGGAAAGTGACAGGGAGATGCATTGAGAAGTATGGGATGAATAAATGATCATTTGGAATTAGGGATGTCAGAAAATTCTAATTAAAATCGAAACAGGAACCAAAATAGTTGATGTTCACTTATTCGTCCCATGTCCAAAATGGAAACCAATCCAGGGAATACAATAAGTAATTGCTGCCGTCTTTGCTTTGAGTCTGAGAACAATACGTAATTGATTACATTTCCCTCCATTCGCGTTGTGTCTCCTTTGCATTGAAATGAATGGGGTGGAACAGCATAATGACAACACAGTTTACATAATTTCTGGAATTAAGTTATGCAATTTCACCATGGCGGACAACAAGATGAATAACATAGTTTTTCAGCCCAACATCTTCAGCTGCAGTGGAACAGAAACATTGCTGCATGCGATGAATCCAGGGCAGAACAGAAAATGATGCCTTCTTTAATAACAAAGAATAGATTAATAAAATAAGTCAATAAAATAAACAGTAAAACGGTAAGAGCAAAATGATGCTGTCAGGCTGCTATCAGTGACTCCCACAGCTGGTTGCCCAGGAACATTCAAAGACAAAGAATGTTCTTACCATCCGCTTTTTATTCAGTATTTACAGAGAGAGGCTACAGAACCCAGCGTCTTGGATAATGGCGTTCTCCTGAGTGAATCTCCATCCCACCCACTTCTTCATTTGTCATCCTCAGCACCTTCTCAACGGGTGCTGATGAGTGCCCTCAGTCTTTGAGCTCTTTGCTCTCCTACTTTCAAGGCTCACCGGGTTCTGGGAGGTGGGGTCTGGAATGCTTTCTAAAGACACTGTGTCCATCAGCTGTCGCCCCCCTGGTGGTTCCTATTCCGTCTCCTCCTCTCCCATTATTTCCCAGCTTTTCCCCTCATCTGCCTCTGACCTGTGACCTCCCGCAAACCCCTGTTGTAATTTTAAACTGTCTTCGTCTTCTTTGGGAGGGTCAGGCTGCCCAGTCCCTGACAGATGTCTTCCTTACATCCGTACTGGGAAGACATATGTGGCGATCACACAGGGTCCCCAGATGTTTAACGGTCTATTGATCCCTGTGCCACCACTGTGCTCACTTCCCCGCTACCACCAACCCATTACTCTCCGGTACACACTGAGTCTAGACAGCTGTTAAAATTGAACCAAATAAACAAGTTTATTTTATAAGTATTAATAAGTTTATGGTTTCTCAGATAATATTCTTGTCAGTTTCTTAACCTTAGTTTCTTTACCGGCCTATACCTTCCTAATACCTTCTGACTGATTATATCAACTGTTTGACTGACTCCTCTTAACAGATTCTCTCACTCTCCCACATCGGACTAGCCCAACCCACAGACCTATCCTCTCTGTCCCTTCTCTAATTCCAGACTGACTTCTAAACAACTCTAACTCTAACTCCTCCCCTTGGGTTCCTATTGGTTAGTCATTTTACAATTAGTTAACACTTTCCTTATGAACCCAGCATGATGTCACACACATAGGAGGGCAAACGCCACAACATACGGCCATCCTGCAAAAAAAAATCACGCTGAAGTCAGGATGAGTGTTTATTGTTGTATCTCCATCCCACTAATAAATCATGGCAGGTGCTGAATAAAAACATAACAACATCTTACCCATGCCTAAGAAGGCTTATCGCCGAAGAATTGATGCTTTTGAATTATGGTGCTGGAGGAGACTTGAGAGTCCCATGGACTGCAAGAAGATCAAACCGATCCATTCTTAAGGAAATCAGCCCTGAGTGCTCACTGGAAGGACAGATCGTGAAGCTGAGCCTCCAAGACTTTGGCCACCTCATGAGAAGAGAAGACTCCCTGGAAAAGACCCTGATGTTGGGAAAGATGGAGGGCACAAGGAGAAGGGGACAACAGAGGACGAGGTGGTTGGACAGTGTTCTCGAAGCCACCCACATGAGTTTGACCAAACTGTGGGAGGCAGTGGAAGACAGGAGTGCCTGGCGTGCTCTGGTCCATGGGATTACGAAGAGTCAGACACGACTAAACAACTAAACAACAACAACAAAGCCTTGTTCAAACCAGGACGAATGCTCAATGAACAGGTCATCTGGGGGAGCCCTTAATTATTTCTGCTTACCAGCTCTGTGCTACGATAACCTTTGATTCCATGCAGAATTGGACATTAGAATGAGGCCACTCCTGTGTATGAATTCCTGCTTTCCAGTGTAAAATTCGGTGCCCTGGACTCATAGATATTACTCAACATCATCGCTATGCACCAGTTTCTACAATGGTCCTCTCTGCCTACATTCCCAACGTGCCGATTTGGCAGCGTAAATTGGCTCCTAGCATACAGGAGTTATTTCAGAGGAGTCTTTCATGCTCAAGATCATTCAGTGTCGACTAAAAAACCCTAACTGTTCTGTCATAGTCACAGTCAGAGCACTGAAAGAATGGTGAAATAATTATTTCAGTCCCTGTTTCAGGAGACAAGCAGGGGTTCCAATTAAATCACAATCATTACTTGCTGTGGCACCTATTGAACACCTTCGTCTTCCAACAAGTCTTTAAAGTGGTGATCTTTAGCACGGTCTCTATTTGTGTTGGAACTATTTTAAACTTTTTAAGCATATGGGACTGTTTCATTGTTGGGGATAGCTTTATATGTGGAACTTTTATACATGGAACTTTTTCTCATGGCGTCTACACTTTTCTTGTTTCATGGTTGCAACAGTCCCATTTGTCATATAATTATATATTTTTATTGTTGTGACCCACCCACCCTGGGACATTATGGCAAAGCGCAGGTAAGAAACCTATTTTTAAAACAACAACAACTGAATAAATTTGGGGCACAGTGGAAGCAGCCAGTGCTTCAGGGGAAAGCTCGATGTTTCAGGTGTTATTGTGAGGGCAGGTCACACAAAGGCCACATCCACCCCCTGCATTTAAAATGCTTTGATACACCTTTAAACAGTCATGGCTTCCCCCAAAGAATTCTGGGAGATGTAGTTTGTTAGGAAAGCCCACTTCCCCTCACAGAGCTACAATTCTCAGAGTTCCCTGTGAAGAGGAATGGACTGTTCAACCACTCTTGAAACCATAGCTCTGTGTGGGAAATAGTGGGTCTTGGAAGAACTCTCAGCACCCTTAACAAACTACTGCTCCCATAAATCTTTGAGGGGAGCCATTTGGATCCTGCTTCAGATAGCAGAATGCCCCAGGTTGGCATTAGAGAAGAGACTGGGTCACCAGAGACAAAATTTCAGAAAACTAGGATCTAAAATTAGCCTCAGATCAGTTTCCTTTCCCATTCCTCCTGGCGGCATCTGTGTCTAATCTAAACTCGCCTTGGAAGGAAGACACTGTTTAGCATCACAACTCAGTTGTATTTCTTGCGCTACAATTTTGCACAAACACTTGCAGCCTGCAGCCAAAAGAATCAGCTGGTTAACTTCAAATCAATATGTGAAATCCAGCTCTGCCATTCCCACCTATTGGTTCTTGGCTGCCGTTGCCCCATTTAGGGTTGCTGGATCACATGTGACAGGGACATTAGATGTCACTAATGCCCAAATTCCCCTGATGAGGTCTAAGCTTACACTTACAATATGCAATGTACGCACGTGGTCCTAGTAAAACCATTGCCCATTGTGGGTAACTTTCTTGTTGATCAACATGTGTTTTGATTTAGCCACTGTTCAGGGCAGAATCTAATACCAGAGGGAAGGTTATGTTCTACCACTTGAAGAGGCGCTTGCAATTTTGAAAGTGGCATCTGCTCTACCCACTAGGAAATACCGTAAAACTTGGCTCCTGTTGACTTGTTTTCACCCTAGAGCACTGCACAAAATTAGGGAGCAATTATATGCAGAAGAAACTGGCCCAGTTGGCTCCTTACCTCTCTTGCCCTGACCTAGCCACTGTGATCCACATGACGGTCACCTCCAGACTGGATTATTGTAACTCACTCTACGTGGGGCTGCCCTTGAGACTGACCCAGAAACTCCAGCGGGTGCAGAATGCCGCGGCGAGACTCCTTATGGGGTCCTCGCTGCGAGATCACATTCACCCGGTGCTATACCAGCTGCACTGGCTCCCGGTGGGGTACAGGATCAGGTTTAAGGTGCTGGTTTTAACCTTTAAAGCCCTATACGGCCTAGGACCCTCATACCTATGGGACCGCCTCTCCTGGTATGTCCCACAGAGTAACTTACGGTCTTCAAACAAAAATATCCTGAAGGTCCCAGGCCATAGAGAGGTTAGGCTGGCCTCAACTAGAGCCAGGGCATTTCGGCTGTGGCTCCAATCTGGTGGAACGCTCTGTCACAAGAGACTAGGGCCCTGCGGGACTTGACATCTTTCCGCAGGGCCTGCAAGACAGAGCTGTTCCACCAGGCCTTTGGTCAGGGCACAGCCTGACTCGCTCCTTTGGCAATCTTCACAGAACTTAGCCTAATGGCTGCCATCAAATTGAGTTGAATTAATTTTAATGATTTTAGAATGTTGTATTATTTTATTGTTGTTAGCCGCCCTGAGCCCAGCTTCAGCTGGGGGGGGAGGCAGGATGTAAATAAAATTTATTATTATTATTATTATTATTAAATCATGCTGATGTAAGTTAAGCAGGTGTAGTTACACCAGATCCAAATCTCATTCAGCAGTGGGGCTGTTGCTCCACCTAAGTCTAGCAGAGGGAGAACAAACCTTTAAAATACTGTTCTATGGCAGGCTGACAGGTCATGTGACCAAGCTGAATGGACAGAGGATCTCGTTTAGGTTCTCTGGTTCCATCCGCCACACACCCAAATCTCCCCTTTGTAGGGACTTGCACCAGCTCAGCCAACTAAGCAAGTTACACTGCCTTATCTTTTGGCTGAGCCAGGATTGGGAATCAGCTGGCTGAGCCAGCGATCCAGTTCATCCTAAACTGCTCATCCCAGCAGCTTTTGCCACAGGATTGCCCCTGAGAATGAGTAATCAGTAAATACATTTTAACTTCCAGTTTCCCCCACTTCAGCCAAGAAGCAACAAAACAAAACAATGAGCGGCGAAAACTAGATTTCCTCACCCAAATAACAAACATGACCGAGTTAAACATTTCTGGGTGAAAGATTCCAGCAGTTTGCTCTCCCTCCACCCCTTTAAGAATAAGTGCTGGCTTGTAAGTCAGGGAAGCTAGCTGGGAATGAAATAAAGCTTTTCACGGTGATCTGTATAACAAGCCTGATCGGATTACATTTATGGGCAGAGAGAGAGAGAAAAATCCAGCCCTCTTTTCTCACACTTGCTGTCCAAATGGTGCTGCACACAGGCTTGGGAAACATGGTCTTCCGCAGGTACAGATCAACAGATCTGTCAATTTCACTTTCAGATCCCCACAGTCTGCACAAAAATTGTGGTGTAGCATTTAGAGTATTGGACTAGGACTCTGCATCTTGGTCAGTATCCCCCAACCTGTTGCTCTCCAGCTTTTTTGGAGGACAAGATTACTGCGGATGGTGACAGCAGTCACAAATTAAAAGACGCCTGCTTCTTGGGAGAAAAGCAATGACAAACCTAGACAGCATCTTAAGAAGCAGAGACATCACCTTGCCAACAAAGGTCCGTATAGTTAAAGCCATGGTTTTCCCAGTAGTGATGTATGGAAGTAAGAGATGGACCATAAAGAAGGCTGATCGCCGAAGAATTGATGCTTTTGAATTATGGTGGTGGAGGAGACTCTTGAAAGTCCCATGGACTGCAAGAAGATTAAACCTATCCATTCTGAAGGAAATCAGCCCTGAGTGCTCACTGGAAGGACTGATCCTAAAGGCTCCAATACTTTGGCCACCTCATGAGAAGAGAAGACTCCCTGGAAAAGACCCTGATGCTGGGAAAGATGGAGGGCACAAGGAGAAGGGGACGACAGAGATGAGATGGTTGGACAGTGTTCTCGAAGCTACCAACATGAGATTGACAAAACTGCGGGAGGCAGTGGAAGACAGGAGTGCCTGGCGTGCTCTGGTCCATGGGGTCACAAAGAGTCGGACACGATTAAACGACTAAACAACAACAACAATATATAAGCCCCAACCAACTGGGCCAATGCTGAGGGATGGTGTGAGATACAGTCCAAAATTATCCGGACTAGTTTTAAACTGCCTAGTTTAGAAGCATTTTTTGCATCTCAATCTGTAGACCCCATGGAGATGTGTTAATTCACTGAGCTTCCAGGGAGAAGCCTAAGGGAACTCCGAGGGAAATAATCATGCTTACTCAGCTCCCTTCTCTCCATTAACTGGTGGGTGCCTTTGCATTTGGACACCTAATCCAGGCAACGCCATCAGAGATTGCGTCAGTTTTTATCCTGAAGGAAGTCGGGAGATTAGCGCAGCTGCCTATAGTCAAAGCACGCAGAGAGCAGAAATATCTACTCTAGGAAGTCCCATCTTGTGTAATCAGCCTTTTCTTTTGCAGTTCAAGGGCACAATGGAGCAAATAAAGAATGTATCTGCTACGGGGTCACAAAACATCTGTTGCAAAGTTTACCCGTCTTTTCTTTTTTTCCGTGGTTCATAATTTATCTGCTCACTCCGACCTGTGCTTTCTGCCATCGCCTTCAGCTAATCTTGTGGCAGATACAAAAATAGATTGTGCTCGTGAATCCAGATCAGTGGGATGTTTAGTCATTCACTTAAATGGGATACAGGTGGTTATGGACAACCTCATCCCAGGGCCAGAGAAAGGGATTTGTACATGGAAATTGATTCAAATACCTGGAACCTCCCCCTGCGCCCGAGGGATACTTTCTCTCAAGAGTGGCCATCTGGGGGATGAATGCCAGAGGGGGTGAGGCCAGTGGCAAAAGTGAGCAACAGATGTGCCTCTGACCCTTTTTTCTGTAGCCTGCATTCAAGCCACCCAAAAGCCAGAGGTTAGCGCATCCTAAACGTACACATATCTCTGTCCTTCATCAGGCAAACTGCAGGCATTTTCACAGTTCGAGGACAGTAAAGCAAAAGCTGGGTTCAACCTGGGAAGAGAGGGCATGATTTGGGGAGAGCGCCTAGGGCCATTTTGTAAAGCCCGGAGTGTGACATTAAGCACATGGGCCAGAGATTCTCCATGCATTCCATACAGGGGTGAACGAAGGCTTTGTGACACCCGGGGTGAGGCATTGCTACATAGGGTGCATGTGCGGCATTGCTACGTACGACACATGCACCGTACATAACGATGCCACACATGCGCTGTACATAGCGGTTTGCCGGCGGCGGCACTCCAGCGCCATACGGACGGTGCTGGGATCCTCTGTTCGCTGCTGCAGCCGCGAATGGAGGATGCGCTACATGTGGCTGTAGTGGCGATGGAGGGATCCCACTGCCATCTGTATGGCACTCGAGTGGCGCCAGCGGCAAATCACTATGTACAGGGCATGTGTGGTGTCGTTACGTACAGCGCATGTGTGCGACACTGCACATGTGCTGTACATAGCGGTTTGCCGCCAGTGCCAGGATCCTCTGCTTGCAGCTGCGGCCACAAACAGAGGACCCTCCACATGTGGCGGCAGCAGTGCGGTGGCTGCTTGCGCCGCCGGCGCAAGGCGAGCCCCCGTGGGGTGCCTTCTTGTCACCCCACCCCAGACATGCCACCCGGGGCTCACTGCCACCCCCGCCCCCCGTTGCGACGCCACTGCTTCCATGCATGATGGAAGCCAGTGTGGTGTAGTGGTTAAGAGCGGTGGACTTGTAATCTGGTGAACTGGGTTCGCTTCCCCGCTCCTCCACACAGTGGCGTAGCGTGGGGGGTGCAAGGGGGCCAGCCGCACCGGGCGCAACATCTGGGGGCGCGCGCTCGCCGCCTCCGGAGTCGCCGAAGAGCCTCGGGCGCAGGCTGTAGCAGAGCCCCATGTCTCGCGGAACCGACGAGCTGGCAGCGGCTCTCAGTGCTTGCCGTGGTCCCCGCGCGTCAGGGCCGCGGAGGGCGCGCCAGGCAGCCCCTCCTCACAGCTCCGCCGCCACTGCTGCTGCTGCTGCAGCTGCTGGGCCATGTTGCATTTTCCTCGCCTCTCTGCCCTCCTCCTCCGGGCAAGCGCCGTCGATTGGGCGGCAGCGCCAGTGGCAACTCGCCTCAGATCACCTGACACGGCAGGTTAGGGGGCGCAAATTACTTGCCTTGCCCCGGGTGCTGACAACCCACGCTACGCCGCTGCCTCCACATGCAGCTGCTGGGTGACCTTGGGCTAGTCACACTTCTCTGAAGTCTCTCAGCCTCACTCACCTCACAGAGTGTTTGTTGTGGGGGAGGAAGGGAAAGGAGATTGTTAGCCGCTTTGAGACTCCTTAAGGGAAGTGAAAGGCAGGATATCAAGTCCAAACTCCTCTTCTTCTTCTTCCTGCCTTCTTTGCACCTGTGCACATGACTGCTGCAAGGGAGACCCTTGGACCCAGCAGCTGGGTGCATGCAGATAAACAGCACTGTGGGCTCTACCCAATGGTGGTCCTACTCAGACGAGACTCACTCATAGTCTCGTCTGACTATAACTAGTTTAGATCCATTAATTTCAGTGGGTCTACTCTAGCCCTGTCATTTTACATTCTGTTAGCACTGATCACTAATGTGCTAAACCTTCCCATTTCATTTGGGTGAGTTTTTCTGCTTTGATGAAAAATTTCATCACACGTTCGGGACAGTTATCTGCAAAAGTGGATATGCAATTCCTGAACTTGTTCTTTTCTTCGCTTCCTCTGAACATGAAGGTCCCATTTAGCTATTGTGGCTCTTACACCAGAGAGACTTATCTTGCATGAATTTGGTCTTCATAGCCTTTTAAAGGACAGAGGGGGAGGGGGTTGTGAAGTGGTAAAATGGACTTGTACCACTCCCTGCAAGTAGAAAATGAACACAGAATGGAGAGGATTGGACTAGAACCTTTCTCCTTGATATGTGAGTTTTCTGCTCCCTGTGATTTATAGATATGCCAGTGTGGAGTGCTCCACCGCTGCCTGGGAATTTGTAGAAACCAAAAATATTGTGATTTTTAAATGGATAGTGCAGTTTGTGAGTTTGGACCCATCACACCAAAAACCAAAGTCATGTTTTGATCCACCGTCTTGATTCAAAATGGCACCCAGCATCCAAATAATGATGACTTCTGCTCCCCCCACTTTAGCAACCCTTGCACCGAAGTTTGTGGTAATATCTTGAGAGGTGGCTGAACCTATAGCAAAAGATGGGCAAAGTCATGTCAAAGTCACATCCAGTCCACCATTTTGATTCAGAATGGTGGTTGGCTTCCAAACATCACCTCCATCTCTGGAAGCTGTGCAATGTGCTTGGTGATGATATATCAAAAGGCAGCCAAACATATGAAGAACAAACAGACAGACCACTTTCCATATATATCTGTATAAATCTGGAAAGTGGCTCGTCTGTCTGTTCTCCATACGTCTGGTCACTCCCCCTCGACACATGAACACATTGGAAAAAATGTATAAAGAGGATCTTTGGAATCCTTGGGCTAGTTGTTTCCAAAGAGCATACTAGTTACCGTATTTTTCGCTCTATAAGACGCACCAGACCACAAGACGCACCTAGTTTTTGGAGGAGGAAAACAAGAAAAGAAATATTCTGAATCTCAGAAGCCAGAACAGCAAGAGGGATCGCTGCGCAGCGAAAGCAGCAATCCCTCTTGCTGTTCTGGCTTCTGGGATAGCTGTGCAGCCTGCATTGGCTCCATAAGACGCACACACATTTCCCCTTACTTTTTAGGAGGGAAAAAGTGAGTCTTATAGAGCAAAAAATACGGTATGTCCCTGGCTATCCAAGCATGGATTGGTATGCACATAAAGTTCATTTGAAAGCTGGAAGAATGTGCAGGGAGTAGTGAGGGGTTGAGCACTGTACATGTGGCAGTGGGAACAGGACTGTTCCATGTGGCTCAATGACGCACACCCATCAAACATTCTATCAATGCATGGGGGGAGGTCATATGAACCCCCTTACAGACTATCATTAAAAACGTTATCTCCTCCAGCTGCTGTTGAAAAGGGGACCACCTGTTCCACAGCTACAGGACTTTGACACCTCACACAGTTCAACGTGTGGTGAAAGGGTAGGACACATGCTACAGGGATGTTGTTTTCTGCCGTGTCTTCCATGGGGGAGTGATGCATGTACCAAGCCTTTCTTGATAGCACATGTAAGTTTTTAAGCTCCAGAAAACCCAGCCAGTCAGAGTGAGCTGCTGAGAGCTGAGTCTCATCTGAGCCTCATCTGTTTTTCAAGCGACCGTAAATCAGCCCAGATTCCTGTAAAAGGTTCATGAACCACAGTAAACATTTTGATGACCCCGAGTTTGCTATCAGGAGCTTGCATGGCTTAAGATTCCATTGCTGATACTCATGGCTGCTCCAAGCAGAAGAACATCTGGACCCCAGTAGAACTTCACTAGTAAATAATGAATCCTTATTTCACACAAGTGAATTTTAACCAGCAATTGTTCCTTATATAGCACGGTCTGAGCCTCTCCGTGCTTACATAAAAGGAAGTGCTGTAAATAGTTTACTCCCAAGAAAATGTTCACAGGATTGTAACCTTCCATGTTTAGTTGAATGTGTGGGGCTTGTGGGGCTGGATCTTAAGGCGCATAGAAGGAATCTGAAATAAGGAAACTTCCTTTAGTCAGTGGAAGGAGATGTCTGGGGCTTGGTGCATGTCTGAATAATACTTTACTGCAGGAACTCTTTTGCTGTTCCCGTGCCCCCCCCAAAAAGCCCCCAGAGCTGACTGTAATATATTGTTGATTTCAGAAGCTTCAGCCATCACTGCTTCATCTTTCTGCCAACACATTCATCTCCTCCCAAAAACGTTATCAGTCTCTGTTAAAATGTGTGCACAGCTTTAGTCATTGATGACATTGGATGGATTACCCTGTATTAAACATTTGTAATTGTTTTCCATTGGGCTGTGATCTGAATTCCAAAACATCTTAATGATGGCTGACGCCAAAAGGATATCCCACTGAAGGAGACAAAAGAGCTTGCAAGGGTAAAAAAAAAAGTCATGGGGCTTAGACTAGTCAGATCAGGAATCTACCAAAATTGTGTTTTATAAAAGTGGTATAGCATAAAACAGAGTGTCCCTCTCATGCAGTATATGAGGTGAATTATTATTACAGTGGTACCTCGGGTTACATACGTTTCAGGTTACAGATGCTTCAGGTTACAGAATCCACTAACCCAGAAATAGTACCTTGGGTTAAGAACTTTGCTTCAGGATCAGAACAGAAATCGTGCTCTGGCAGCGTGGCGGCAGCAGGAGGCCCCATTAGCTAAAGGGGTGCTTCAGGATAAGAACAGTTTCAGGTTAAGAACGGACCTCTGGAACTTAACCCGAGGTACCACTGTATTGTTGTTGTTGTTGTTGTTGTTGTTGTTGTTGTTGTTGTTAGCATCGATTAGCTAATGACCAACTATGGAAGAGATGAATTTCTCAGACCATACTGATGTTGTTTTCCTCTTTTAATAATAATAATAATAATAATAATAATAATAATAATAATAATAATAATAATAATATTCTGGTCAACAGAGATAGTCAATACATTTTCTAGGAGGGAGAAATATCTGAAGCTCAACAGGTGGTTTTTGTTGTTGTTGTTGTTTTTAAAAAAACATTTCTGCAAAAGGAAAAGAATGGAAGCCACCCAGAATGGCTGGGGAAACTCAGCCAGATTGGCAGGGTATAAATACGATGATGATGATGATGATGATGATGATGATGATGATGATGGAAGAAATTATTATTTAAGGTCCAAAGCAAGGATTTCAACCCTCTACGTCAACTGCATAAAAACATAAACATTAAGGGAGGGTTCGGGTAACTCATGTGTGGGGAACCTTTGATGCTCCAAAGGTTTCCGAACTACAAATACCATCACCTCTGGCCACTGGCAATGCTTCCTAGAGCTGATGGGAGTTGTAGTTCAGCAACATCTGGCACACAGACTGTTTTTGAGCAAGTTAAAAAGCAGAGGTCCCAATACAGATCCTTGGGGTACCCCACTTTCTATATGATTCAGTTTGCCTTTCATCCCTATAAGTAGGTCACAGAACCAGTGTTCATGTCAGAACCGCTCTAGACCTCCACTATCATTTCATCTGGCTTCACTTTGCATAGGTTTTGTTTGGATTACAGCAGATGGGCTCATACTGTGCCTTCCTGACAGCATGAGCAAGGACCAGGCTGCAGGATTCGCCCTGTCGCATGGGTGGGTACTCAGTCACCTGACTGTCCTGTCACCTGACCTTTCTAGAGGCCAAGTCCTCTTCATGAAGTCGGATGAACCGCAAGGCTCAGAACAGGAAATAGAGAGAAGGAATAAACGGGCGGTTCTCACACTGGAGAGGCAGAAGGAGTGAGATCTCCCAGTGATCAGTAATGGGACCTGTGGTTTCTTATTTGTTCAACTATGACTTAGAGTTAAGGGTGAGCAGTGAATGGGGTTGCTATACAGTGGTACCTTGGGTTAAGTACTTAATTTGTTCCGGAGGTCCGTTCTTAACCTGAGACTGTTCTTAACCTGAAGCACCACTTTAGCTAATGGGGCCTCTCATTGCCACCGTACTACTGTTGTGCGATTTCTGTTCTCATCCTGAAGCAAAGTTCTTAACCCAAGGTACTATTTCTGGGTTCGCAGAGTCTGTAACCTGAAACATCTGTAACCTGAAGCATCTGTAACCCGAGGTACCATTGTATCTCAAAAAGTGAAAAAGTTGTTGAGTTGTTTCTATTTTAAAGGAAATTCGCCAAAATCCACACTTCTGACATAGTATCTGCCATACATCCGGATTTTCCCAGACACTGTTTCCAACAGTCAAATCCCTGCTATGTCCGGTAAATTTTGGTCGTATGGCAACCCCAGCAGTGAGCCAATAGGCATCCACAAAAGCGCGCCCTCTCTCTCTCTCTCTCTCTCTCTCTCTCTCTCTCTCTCTGTGTGTGTGTGTGTGTGTTGGGGGGATGGGAATTATAGTGAACATCTAAAAGAGTATGCAACCAATTGTATTTTTTCAACTGGGGCTATGGATTTTCCCAGGAAATCATTGCAGCTGAGCCAGGAAAATGGAATTACAGATGGAATTCCTCCAGCAGGTTTTACGCATCCCGAGCAATATCTGCCCAGAAAAGACATGGAAAGAAACCCATGCTGAATTTTAATATGAGGTAAGGTTTTCCTAGACACCAAAAGAATGTGCAAATGCCTTTTTAGATGAGAAACAGGGCAAAGGCAAGTCCCCAAAAATGTGACGAGACACTGTTCCAAAAAGCCCATTAGTAGCCACAACAATATTATATTAAGGGATGTGGAACTGGTGTCAGTTCTGCTGCCATCAGGCAGACTAATGACTGCCAAGCATTTGAAATGCAATATAAATCACCTTACTTAGAGGTATGGCTGCATAAGCCTCAGCTATTGTGATAACAGAACTGAAGATGTCAAACAAATTGCCCCCGACTGGGCTGAATTCAGCAGAGACCCAGAGACCCAGATGTTGGGTTCCTACTGAGAGCCAGTGTGGTGTAGTAGTTAAGAGCGGTAGACTCATAATCTGGGGAACCGGGTTAGTGTCTCCGCTTCTCCACATGCAGCTGCTGGGTGACCTTGGGCCAGTCACACTTCTTTGAAGTCTCTCAGCCCCACTCACCTCACAGAGTGTTTGTTGTGGGGGAGGAAGGGAAAGGAGAATGTTAGCCGCTTTGAGACTCCTTCGGGTAGTGATAAAGCGGGATATCAAATCCAAACTCCTTCTTCTTCTACTGAGGTAGCAGGGAGTGTGGGGGTTTTAAGGTGGAGAAGCAGCAGCAGGAAGGAAATTGCAAAAGATTCCCACCACGTGCAAAATCCTCCCTGAGGACTCCCCTGCCCGCCAAAAAGACCTTTCCCTAGCATAGGGGTCTGCAACCTTTAAGACAAAAAGAGCCACTTGGACCCGTTTTCGAAGAAAAAAACAACTGGGAGCCGCAAAACCATTGCGACATTTAAAACAAATATATCTCCGGAGCCGCGATCTGACAGCGGGCGGGAAGGTGACGTCGGGACGGTGCGTGACTAATGCACGCACCGCCCCCATGCGGCGTCACAGCCAGTACAGCGCCCGCCACAGTGGGGAGTGTCAGGGCGCACAATGCGCCTCCTCCCCTCGTTATTATCCACCCCGGAGCCGCAGCAATGGTGTAAAAGAGCCACACGCGGCTCCGGAGCCGCGGGTTGCAGACCCCTGCCCTAACATGTGTTTCCTACATTAAAAGGGAAAGTGGTTGGCAGGGTACTTCTCCCTTAACCCCTCAACTCTGCTTCAAATTGTCCTATCCTCCACATCAGATGGGTGGGGCAGAGCTACTACCCTAGCTTCCCACTGCTGCTTACTGGGAGAGTGAGGGTGAAGTGCTAGAGAGGTTAGCGCAGTGTAAACACACTGGCAGGAGTGTTAGATTGGCTCCGCTCAAGCATTTGCACTGCACTGGCCTCCCGGCTACTTCACTGCTCCCTTCTGCCTTCCAGAAAGCAACAGCACCCAACATGCCAGAATGCTATCGCCACTTGACTAGCAACTGCTGGCGGAGATCCTTCTTGCAAGCCAAGAATGTGTCCTTCCATCCTCTCTGTCCTATTTTATTCAGTTCAACATGCTCTTATCAAGAGCAGCAAATTTTGTGATACTCTGATTGCAGTGTAGGAAGCCTAAGCTTTCAGGACTAATCCATGAATTAAATGCTTCTGTCCCAGAAACTCCAGCGGGTGCAGAATGCTGCAGCGAGGCTCCTCACAGGATCCTTGCCATTGGAGCATATTCGCCCAGTGCTCTACCAGTATAGGTGAAGTATAGGGTCAGGTTTAAGGTGCTGGTTTTGACCTTTAAAGCCCTATGCAGCCTAGGACCCTCGTACTTACGGGACCGCCTCTCCTGGTATGTCCCACAGAGGACCCTAAGGTCCATGAATAATAATAGCTTAAAGGTCCCGAGCCCTAAGGAAGCCAGACTATCCTCCACCAGGGCCAGGACTTTTTCAGTGATGGCTCCAACCTGGTGGAATGCTCTATCCCACGAGACTAGGGCCTTGCAGGACTTGCTCTCCTTCCACAGGGCCTGTAAGACAGAGTTTTCCGCCTGGCCTTCAATTTGAATTAGCCTGATCCTCTATTCCCTTTCTCCTTTCCTCTTCTATGAAGAAACCCTTTCTGGGACCTCACATTTAAATTCTTCCCTGGTCTCCTTGCTGGCCCTAGTAGGACCAACTTGGCCAGATAGCCCTGGTGATCATTTGATGCCTACTGATTGGGTTTCCCCCCAAAAAATGACCCCTGCATTTTTGAATTTTATTGATATTGATACTGCATTTTATGTTGTATTTTATGCTGTTTTTAAGTCACATTTTAATCAATGTTTTATATTTGCTGCTAGTCACCCTGAGCCCAGTTTTTAAACTGGGAAGGGCGGGGTATAAATAAAAAAATATTATTATAAGAAGGATTGGAAAGCTGCATTGTCAGACTACAAATCCCATAATCCTTGACCATCAGCTGTGCTGATTGGGACTGATAGGAGCTGGAGTCCCAGAACATCTAGAGGACTACAGATTTGTCACATTCAAGTGGACTTCTGTAATGTACTCTATGCTGGTACAAAATGCCACTGCAAGAGTTTTCACCTATGTTGGGTTGCTGGAGCACATAACTCCAGCGTTGTATCAACTTCAGCCGGGATAGCTCAGTTGGTTAGCATGTGGTGCTGATGACGCCAAGGTTTCAGGTTCAAATCCCCCGTATGGAACAGCTGCATATTCCTGCATTGCAAGGGGTTGGACCAGAATTTGGGTCTCCAGCTGTTTTGGACTACAACTCCCATCATTCCTAGCCAGCAAGACCAGTAGTCAGGGATGGTGGGAATTTTAGTCTGAAAACAGCTGGAGACCCAAGTTTGGGAAACGCTGGACTAGATGATCACCAGGATCCCTTCCAACTCTACCGTTCTATGATTCTATGGCACACCATAAAATCAGAACTTCCTCTCCTCATATAAATCCTGCTGCCCACTTGAATCAGCCTTTGCACATCCCAATACCTTCTGAAGCAGAGTTGGGGTGAGACACTAGAGGGCCATTTCTGTTGTGATGCTCCGAAGGTCCATTTGGCCACTTCCTTACCAGTGCTCTGCAGTAAAAAAGAAAGAAAGAGAAGGACCCTACTTTTTCAAAAGGCACTTGGCTCGCATCCTGTCTTAAAATACTTTTGGCTGTACTAGCTCTTTTTATTTCCTGTTTTGTCTGTTGCCTTTATTCTTATTATTTGTTCACACGGTTGTTACTGTTTCAATTATTTTAAAGATGTCGGTTGCCTGGAGCACTTCGATCTGGAAGCCGAAAGATGGGATCAAAGTTCTCAGGTTAATGCATGAACAATCTTAAATGCACATAGCTGCCCATGGGCATGATCTCTAGTCTTCCAATTGTCTAGGGAACCTATGCTCATTCAGTTATATGCGTACCTGAGTCTCTGCGTGCAGGTTCTGATGGGGGGAAAGCCAACAGGTGCATCTTTCATCCTGCTCCTACTGCCACACATTCATAAGAATGCAAGAAGAACCATGTAGAAGATCAGACCAAAAGCCTATCTAGTCCAAATCCTGTTCCCGTCAGTGGTCAACAGGATTCCTCCAGGAAGCCCAGAAGAAGGACATGGTGGCAATACCCCCTTCCTACTGCTATTCCCCAGAATTGAGATTCAAGTGAATGCACCATTTAGAGAAAACCAATGTGGTGTAGTGGTCAGAGGGGCTATAGAGTGGTTAAATATAGTAAGGTTGTTCACAGGTCCGAATGCAGTGGGTTTTTTTGGTAGAATTTCAATCTGTTTTTGAGTTGTTCTTGCACTCTCCACTTCAGTCTAAAATTTGGTTCTGTTCAGGGAAGTCTTTAATGTTTGGTGTTTTATCGTGTTTTTAATATTCTGTGGGGAGCCACCCAGAGTGGCAGGGGGAACCCAGTCAGATGGGCGGGGTATAAATATGTTGTTGTTGTTGTTGTTGTTGTTGTTGTTGTGCTCTGAACCACTCTCTACAAAGCAATGTTTTGTGTTTCCCCATTCAGTACAATGGGGATTCTAAACAGAGCTGTAACTTTTCCCCCTCTTGGCCAAAATGGATGAAATTTACAGGCAGAGGAGCCCACCAGAGGGAACTAAGCCTTTTTATCTGAAACCCACCTAGAGACTTGATGTTGGGCTAACAATTTTAGATTTGGCTTATCAAGAGGCTTCCTTTAAGAGGCTAAATACAATAGTCCTTAGCTGTTGCCAAGGCTGGAGGAAATGCCAATGGGCAGAGTAAGGACCAGTGTCTTATGGCGTCTGGGAAATCTCCTTTCCTTCATGGGAAGTCTCCTTTGTTAGATGGGAGTGAGTGTATGTGGTGTCGACATCCTGTTCTCAGGCTCCTGGTCACATCAATGGAACAATGTGGAAGAAGAGGCCTTTGCATGAACTTTCTCTTTTGGATCATATCCACAGATTGAAAGAGAGCTGGCACATCTTTTATGAAATGCAACCATGTCCTCTCCTACATGGTTTGCCATAAAATAAAATAAAAAGAAGAAGAAGAAGAAGAAGAAGAAGAAGAAGAAGAAGAAGAAGAAGAAGAGGAGGAGGAGGAGGAGGAGTAGTAGTAGTAGTAGTAGTAGTAGTTTGGATTTGATTTCCCACTTTATCACTACCCGAAGGAGTTTCAAAGCGGCTAACATTCTCCTTTCCCTTCCTCCCCCACAACAAACACTCTGTGAGGTGAGTGAGGCTGAGAGACTTCAGAGAAGTGTGACTGGCCCAAGGTCACCCAGCAGCTGCATGTGGAGGAGCGGAGACGCGAACCTGGTTCACCAGATTACGAGTCTACCACACTTAACCACTACACCACACTGGCTCTCTTGATAGTCTTGAGAAAGTAGTGGAGTTGTACCAAGCAACCACCCAAAAGCCAGGTGGGTGTCCATTTTTGAGTCCCATTTCTGGGGTGCTCAATTCCCAATGTTTGGGACAGTCAATGGCCTATTGAGGGTTATGGAGATGAGGAGTAACTTGGGGAGAGATCAGGTGTTAGTCTTTTTATCCACCTCTACCCAAGAAAAGGGACGCACGTGGCACTGTGGTCTAAACTACAGAGCCTAGGGCTTGTCGATCAGAAGGTCAGCGGTTCAAATCCCTGTGATGGGGTGATGCCACTCCCTCAGCCTATAGAGCGAGATGAGTGCCGCAACCCCAGAGTCGTCCGCGACTGGACCTAACGGTCAGGGGTACCTTTACCTTTACCCAAGAAAAACCCAAAATGCATTTTATAAAAGAACACCAAGTGCCTGTTTCTTTCTGGGCTCAACTCTTAATGATTGGTTTTGGCCTATAATGCTCTAAAGCTCACGGGACCAGAAAATCTGCCTGGTCTCAGGTGAACTTCAGTTGTTAAGACCATCTAAAAGGGGCCTCTTTGGGTTGCCCTTAAATTCAGTTGGGAGATGGATAGCTATCATCTTCCCAGACGTATTTTCCAACATTCTTCTCCGTTAACTTTTAGAGGCCAAGTGAAAACTATTTTGTGCGCTCAAGTGTTTAATAGTAATTGATTTACCCTGCCATTTTATGGTATTTTTCATCTGCTCTGCTCTATTCTGAAATGTTAGCAGCAGCAGAGGAGGGGGCAGAGTGGCAACGATGCTTTCCTGCGGTGACAGTGCTACATTCACTGGGAGGGATAATATGAGTTGGCAGCAAAGTTGGAGGGGCTTCAGGTGAGCAGCAGAGCAGGTGTACTTGCACCTGCTGGATGTTGATGCCACCAACCCAGAGCTCTCCCAACTCCCCTTCCATTTCATCTCCTTCCCAGCAAATGAAAATGCCACCATTGTTCACTCCCGTGATTGTATTTTATTGTTTTATTTCATATGATTTATATAGAGTTTTGCAAGCCATTTGGGATAAAGAAAAAACTGTTCAGATGAACGAATGAATGAATGTCATGAATGTCATATTTTAGTTTAAAATCTGTTATAAGTATAAGGCAAGGTGGTGGGTGGGAAAGGGGGGGAATGTTTGGTTTGCTCTGTGGATCTTTTTTTGATATTTCTGTATTTTTATTTTTATTTCTTTTTTTTCGTTTCTTCTGTATTTTTTCCATTTTTTTGGTTTTTGGAAAATAAATAAAAAGATTTTTTTTAAAAAAAAAAAGAATGAATGAAAAATTGTCACAGACGGAGGGGCCTGCTCTTAGGAGGATTTGCCAAGAGACCCTCCCCCCCAGTGGATTCCATTTCTATATAAATTTCCAGTGTGGTGTAGAGGTTAGAGTGTGACACTAATAAAGTAAAGGAAAGCAAAAAGTAAAGGACCCCTGGATGGTTAAGGCCAGTCAAAGGCGACTATGGTGTTGCAGCGCTCATCTCGCTTTCAGGCCGAGGGAGCTGGCGTTTGTCCACAGGCAGCTTTCTGGGTCATGTGGTCAACATAACTAAACCACTTCTGGTGCAACAGGACACTGTGACAGAAACCAGACCGCACGGAAACACCGTTTACCTTCCCGCTGAAGCGGTACCTATTTATCTACTCGCACTGGTATGCTCTCAAACTTCTAGGTTGGAAGGAGCTGGGACAGAGCAACGGGAGCTCACTCCGTCATGGGGATTCAAACCGCCAAACTTCTGATCGGCAAGTCCAAGAGGCTGCGCGCCACCCGCTCCATTTAGTGTCACACTAGGACGTGGGAGACAAGGTTCCATGGGTGCCCCTGGGCCTCCTAGCATAGGGCTGCCATATGTGCAGAATTTCCCTGGACATAGTCAGGATTCTTCCATTGGAAGCAGCGCCCAGGCTGAAATGTCTGGGAATGTCAACAACTTTGGGCAAAACTAAAAAAAAACAACTCAACGACATCTGTGTCCGGATTCTCAATTTTTGAAATATGGCAACCCTATCCCAGCATAACGTACCTAACATGGTAGTTTGTGAGGATTGAATGTGGAGGGGGAGCACCATAGACATCACTTTGAGCTCCTTGGAGATATATATGCAATGCAATGCAATACGTTATGAAAACTCATATTCTCCTATGATCAAATGACCATTTGCAAATATTCAAAATCCAGCAATATTTCCAATTTTGCCATTCCAGTTATGTTTCAAGTGGGACACACAATCCACAGGTATTCAGTCTATTATGATATCTTGATTGTTCTGACTTCGGCAGGAATCATGTATGAAATTCCATGAGGAGTCCATGATCGAATATTAGGAACCGTTGCATGTCACACCTCTTGAACAGTGTCACATTTAAAAGTGCCAAGCGTCAAATACAGATATCTCATATAACATTTGCAGAGCAGAGATGTTTTGGAAAGCAAATTTGTCTCTGCTCTAAATTGCCCTTTGGCCATTCTAATGGTGCCCTTGATTAGCCAGTAGGTGTCTCTGTTGAGCAATGTTTTACAAAATGGTTCTTCCTACTCATGGGGTGATGGGCACTCTGTGATGAAAGGGAGTGTGCTCACTTGTCAAAACATCAGAAACTGTCAAGTACATCCTGGCCTCCCACCTGGTGGACCAGAGCGTCTAGCCCACCAGGCTGGGCTTTACTCCATTTCAAACCTAGATTGATACAGGACAAATGGAGCATACTTGTCAAAGGGTAACATGTGCGCACAAAATTGAAGCCATAAGCAGACCATCTGTTAATAAATCAAGATCTAATATGAGTGTATACAGATCGCTGAGTGTTCCAGGTCTTTTAGCACATTTTTATTCACCAGCTACAGGGTGGCTTATGCTGAACTCGTACCAGCCCATCATGTCAAGGATTGTAGGCATTCAACTAGAATAGAATAGAATAGAATAGAATAGAATAGAATAGAACAGAACAGAACAGAATAGAATAGAGAAACTTAACAGATTGGAGAACCAGGCCCAAACTAACAGATTGAAATTCAATAGAGACATATGTATGGTTCTACACTTAGGAATTGCCAATAAGATGGGGGATGCCTGGCTTGCCAGTAGTACAAGTGAAAAGGACTTGGAGTTGTAGTGAAGCACAAGCTGAATATGAGTCAACAGTGCGATACAGCAGCAAAAAGGAAAAAGCTAATGCTATTCTAGAAGTAGGACGCGGGTGGCACTGTGGTCTAAACCACAGAGCCTAGGGCTTGCCAATCAGAAGGTCGGTGGTTCTAATCCCTGCAACAGGGTGCAGTGGCGTAGCGTGGGTTGTCAGCACCCGGGGCAAGGCAAGTAATTTGCGCCCCCTAACCCGTTGATTTGCGCCCCCTAACCCTAACCCCCAGATGTTGCGCCCGGTGCGGCTGGCCCCCCCTGCACCCCCCATGCTACGCCACTGACAGGGTGAGCTCCCATTGCTCGGTCCCAGCTCCTGCCAACCTAGCAGTTCGAAAGCATGTCAAAGTACAAGCAGATAAATAGGTACCGCTCTGACGGGAAGGTAAATGGCGTTTTTGTGTGTGCGCTGCTCTGGTTCGCCAGAAGCGGCTTAGTCATGCTGGACACATGACCCGGAAGCTGTACGCCAGCTGCCTCGTCCAATAAAGCGAGATGAGCACTGCAACCCCAGAGTCGTCCTCGACTGGACCTAATGGTCAGGGGTACCTTTACTATTCTAGAAGTAGTGAAATGATAAAAAGAATGCTATCAACAGAAGTATAGAATCCAGATCAAGGAAAGCAATAGTGCCACTCTATTCTGCCCTGGTTAGACCACAGCCAGAGCAGTGTGTCCAGTCCTGGGCACCACATTTTAAGAAGGATGTTGACAAGCTGGAACATGTGGCAGAGGAGGGCAACCAAGATGTTAAAGTGTCTGGAAACCAAGCCTTATGAGGAGCGGTTGAGGGAGCTGGGTCTGTTTAGCCCACCAATCAAAGTAGACTTGCAGGTGTGGGGAAAAGATAGAAGCTAAGCAGGGACCAGAGTTCCCGTTGGGGAACCCTCTTGCACACCCAAACCAAACAGAATTGTATTGCTGCACAGTGAGTTGAATTCTGTTTTCTGCAGAGATCCTCTATCTTATGTCAGGTGTTGGGAAGATGGGTATGGTTTTTGGAAATGGCATCACAAGCCAAATAAGAAGGCCTGGCAGAGATAGTGACAGGTCCAAGGTGATCCAGTGGTCTTCACTGCGAAGTGGAAATTATTACCAGTGTCTTTGCATGTGCATATGTGAGAGAGAAGGGCTGTGGTTCAGTGACAGATCAGCTGCTTTGCATGCAGAAGGTCTCCACATTCAATTCCCAACATCTTCATATAGGGCTGGGTAAAGACTCCTGTTTGAAATTCTGGGCAGACAAATGGTCTTACTTGCTGGAAGGAAGTTTCCTTTGCAGGTATAGAATGCCGCAGCGAGGCTCCTTACGGGGTCCTTGCCGCGGGATCACATTCACACAGTGCTTTACCAACTGCACTGGCTCATGGTGAAGTACAGGGTCAGATTTAAGGTGTGGGTTTTGACCTTTAAAGCCCTAGGACCCATGTACCTATAGGACCACCTCTCCTGGTATGTCCCGAGGAGGACCAAGGTCCACAAATGACAACATTTTGCAGGTCCCAGTTGCAAGATAGTTAAATTGGTTTCAACTAGGGCCAGGGCCTTTTCAGGAGTGGCCCCGACTTGGTGGAACGCTCTGTCACTAGAGACTAGGGCCCTATATGACTTGACATCTTTCTGCAGGGCCTGCAAGACAGAGCTGTTCCGCCTGACCCTTATGTTTCCTTCCCCTTATGGTCTTGATCTATCGGCTATTTTTTAAATGAGGCTGCATTTTAAATTGCATTTTAACCTATATGTTAAATTGGTTCCCTCCCCCCCCCCACTATGTTTTAACTGTGATTTTATTGGTGTTAGCCACCTTGAGCCCGGCTTTGGCCAGGGAGGGCGGGATATAAATAAATAAATAAATTATTATTATTATTATTATTATTATTATTATTATTACCTGTTTTAATTTTCGTGTGTGTTGATCTACTGTTGAGCTAAGAGATGTGATAAAAATATTTCAAAACAGTATAATTCAGGGCTCCAGTAAGATGACTCCTATCCATGTCAGAACAATCCCATGGCCATATTTTGATATGGGAAAATAACCTCCCAGATAGTCACCTTCCCTGTAAATATATGTAAAAGAGAAACATTGTCACTCTTCTAACCCAGCACTAAGGCTCTCATCTGCACTGCTCTGGTTTAATTCCAGAAAGCGAGCAAAGCTATCGATTTTTAATGACTGCTTGGCCTTATTATTCAGCAGGCAAGGAGCTTTAATCACTTGACAGGAGTGTCAGAGCTACAAAGAGAGGAAGTGTTTTCTGTGCCTTCGGAGGAGGGAGGAACACAGGAACGAAGAGTTTTTGAAACTCAAAATTACAGCCCCAGGTTGTCATGAGTATTGTTATGCAAATGAATGTGAAGTTTGCCGGGATTTCTTCCTTCTTTTGAATTTTTAGCAGCAATCCCCAAAGGCACCCGCTTTAATTAGAGATGATCTGAAATCCTCAAACTATCAGGTGTTGTCAAAGACACTTGCTAATATTAACATAGCCTAATATGCCTCCTAAGTGATGAAATGCAGAGCAATAGCAGCTGATCAAATCCTACAAGGAGGAAAAAAAATAGATACCAGCAATTTGCAGGCAATGGACTTGACTTTCCCAGTCAATTCTAAAGCAAGGGGGAGGGTTGCTTTCAAGAATTTAAAGGGACCTTGTAGGTCATAGGACATAGGAAGCTGTCATACTGAGTCAGACCCACTGGTCTAGCTAGCTCAGTATGGTCTAAGCTGACCAGCAGTGGCTTTCCAAGTTGTCAGACTGGATAGGATTCTGGAAAAAGCTGGGGATTGAATCTGGGATTTTCTGAATACAGTGGTACCTCGGGTTAAGAACTCAATTCGTTCTGGAGGTCCGTTCTTAACCTGAAACTGTTCTTAACCTGAAGCACCACTTTAGCTAATGGGGCCTCCAGCTGCCACCGTGCCACCAGAGCACGATTTCTGTTCTCATCCTGAGGCAAAGTTCTTAACCCGAGGTACTATTTCTGGGTTAGCAGAGTCTGTAACTTGAAGCGCATGTAACCTGAAGCGTATGTAACCCGAGGTACCACAGTACAAGGTTTATGGTAGTTTAAATTGGTTGGATACAAACACACACACAACTGTTTTCTTTTAAGCCCTTTCTGGGATTCTGTGTGCCAAGGATCTCAAATATTGTAAATAGATTAATCAGGTCATAGACATCCCAATGTACAGTAATGATGATAATAATAATAATAATAATAATAATAATAATAATAATAATAATAATAATACCCTGCCCATCTGGCTGGGTTTCCTCAGCCACTCTGGGCGGATCCCAACAGAATATTAAAAACACGATAAAACATCAAACATTAAAAACCTCCCTAAACTGGGCTGCCTTCAGATGTCTTCTAAAAGTCAGATAGTTGTTGATTTCCTTGACATCTGATGGGAGGGCGTTCTACAGGGCGGGGGCCACTACCGAGAAGGCCCTCTGCCTGGTTCCCTGTAACCTCACTTCTTGCATCGAGGGAACCGCCAGAAGGCCCTTGGAGCTGGACATCAGTGTCCAGGCTGAATGATGGGGGTAGAGATGCAGTAGGTAAGAGTTGCATAAGAGCTTCTGTAAATAATGGGTCTCCCCAAGCAATCTTTATTGTACCTGAACTAGCTCCTTAAACCACATTGAGGAAGATACAACTGAAGAGGAAGCGCAGGATATTCCAGTCAGGGGGCTCCATGCCCTGGCCCCCCTGGCCCCCCTACCCAGACATGAAGGATGAACTCCAGCCCCCAAATAACATATCCAGCTCTTCTGCAACTTAGAAGTCAGTGCCTGCAGAACTGCACATGGGCACAGCCTCAAGGACACGGGACCACCAATAGTATTGGTCTTGCCAGACTATGGAAGGCCTCAGATGGCCCCAGCTCTTTGCTGAGACAACACTTTCTGAATCTCAGCCAGCCGGACTCCTGGGAGCTTGCAAATTCAGAAAGAAAAACTGAAACAAGCAGCGGCATTCTGGTATCTACAAGCCGCACATACTGATAACAAGAAGAGGAACTTTTTATATGGGTGTGTATGTTATTTGTTTCCCTACAAATAAAAAAGGAACAAAACGGTTCAAACTGAAAGTCAAGCGTAACGAATGGTGATGAATCAGGTTAGTTTTCGAGACACAATTTGTACCAGTTTGTGACTCCTTTGATGGTGAGGTCAGAGGGGAGCTCTGCTTTCCTTTGGACCACATCAGTGAGAAGGGGGTCTTGTCATCTGGGCAGCCCAGGACACTGCCCAGGCTTGCTCCCCAGGGAGGTAACTTTGGTGCTGCTACAGACACAGACAGAGTATTGTTTTATTTTAAATGTTGTACCACACTCTGGGATTGTACATGGCAAGAATCACAAATGTTCAGTATACCTGAAGGAGCGTCTCCATCCCCGTCATCCAGCCCAGACACTGAGGTCCAGTGCCAAGGGCCTTCTGGCGGTTCCCTCCCTGCCAGAAGTAAGGTTACAGGGAACCAGGCAGAGGGCCTTCTCGGTAGTGGCACCCTCCCTGTGGAACGCCCTCCCATCAGATGTCAAGGAAATCAACAACTATCTGACTTTTAGATGACATCTGAAGGCAGCCCTGTTTAGGGGAGTTTTTAATGTTTGTTTTTTTGTGTGTTTTTAATATTCTGTTGGGAGCCACCCAGAATGGCTGAGGAGGCCAGCTAGATGGGTGGGGTATAAGTAATATTTTATTATTATTATTATTATTATTATTATTATTATTATTATTATTATTATTATTATATTGTGAATAAATAAATCAGGTCACAGACATCCCAATCTACAGAAGGTAGGAACAGTCGTGTTAGGGCTGCTGTAGATAATGGACATAGGCTATCATCCCAGCATTTTATATAAGAGTGCTTGCCAAAGAGAGCCCATTACAATATTGCTTTCAACCGCCCCAAGGGGCAAGCAGTGCCCAAGTTAAATCAGATTCCTGTGGAATTTGAGTTTCTTTTCTTGGCACTCGGGCTGTTTTTGTTTATTGGACTCAGAATGGCAAAGGGAAGGATGTGGTGGTTTCTGTGAGATGGTTTGTTATGATTGAGGGGGTGAACTGAGGCTCGTCTTGCTTTTGTTCTTTCCAGATCGTTTTATGCCCTTCGGTTATATCCTTTACTGGTCAACCCAGGAGGCTCTGGGGGCATGCATTATATAAGAAGTGATAAATTGGTACCAAGTAGGCAAGAGTGATCTTTCCTCTGTGTCCTTACAAGGGTGAGGTTTGCCTGAGCAAAATGACATCTTCTTAGTGAATGTGTTTACTAAAGTTTCTGGCATGGGGCAGCCTAGTGGAAAAGAGCAGAGGACGAAAAGTTGAAGGGGGGAATCCCCTAAACAGATTTATAACTTGAAACACTTTCACATGACAATGTCAAAATTTAAGGGACTGGGACTTTGGGAGAATCTTAACGGAATGTTTTAACTATTTTTAACAAGACCTGAAATTAAACCTCACATCTCCCACCTCCCAAAAAATGGAAAATCCAAGATCTCACACAAAACACCCCCAAGTTAGATTACTCTATTTTTTTCACATTTGGCTTTTCAAATTAAGCTTTAAGGTATACTTTTATAGAAATCCCCAAATTTTAAGATTTAAAATGTAGGGTTTCTATTTATAATACCTCTCAGAGCTTGAAGATTGGCCTTAAAAATAATGTCAGATGTCATCCCCCAATCTCTGCCGAGCGGTAGCAAAATTCGAGGGGGTTCCAGGCACTCACCCAGGGTTGTGTTTCTGCTCGGAAATTGAGGTACAGCTGAGATGAGTGTCTTTAATAAATATGGCTTATTCTACACACCTATAGCCTTCAATGCAAGTGGTGCATTACACCACAAGAGTGTCTCTCATTTTTGTTGTTGTTTAGTCGTTTAATCGTGTCCGACTCTTCGTGACCACATGGACCAGAGTACGCCAGGCACTCCCGTCTTCCACTGCCTCCTGCAGTTTGGTCAAACTCATGCTGGTAGCTTCAAGAACACTGTCCAACCATCTCCTCCTCTGTCGTCCCCTTCTCCTTCTGCCCGCCATCTTTCCCAACATCAGGGTCTTTTCCAGGGAGTCTTCTCTTCTCATGAGGTGGCCAAAGTCTTGGAGCCTCAGCTTCAGGATCTGTCCTTCCAATGAGCACTCAGGGCTGATTTCCTTCAGAATGGAGAGGCTTGATCTTCTTGCACTCCATGGGACACTGAAGAGTCTCCTCCAGCACCATAATTCAAAAGCATCAATTCTTCGGCGATCAGCCTTCTTTATGGTCCAGCTCTCACTTCCATACATCACTAGTGTCTCTCATTAAGGAGGGCAACCAAAATGGTCAAAGGCCTGGAAACAATGCCTTATGAGGTACGGCTAAGGGAGCTGGGCATGTTTAGCCTGGAGAAGAGGAGGTTAAGGGGTGATATGATAGCCATGTTCAAATATATAAAAGGATGTCACATAGAGGAGGGAGAAAGGTTGTTTTCTGCTGCTCCGGAGAAGCGGACACGGAGCAATGGATCCAAACTACAAGAAAGAAGATTCCACCTAAACATTAGGAAGAACTTCCTGACAGTAAGAGCTGTTCGACAGTGGAATTTGCTGCCAAGGAGTGTGGTGGAGTCTCCTACTTTGGAGGTCTTTAAGCAGAGGCTTGACAACCATATGTCAGGAGTGCTCTGATGGTGTTTCCTGCTTGGCAGGGGGTTGGACTCGATGGCCCTTGTGGTCTCTTCCAACTCTATGATTCTATGATTCTATGATTCTATGATTCATTGCTTGGGTCCCAAACATCAGGCAGTCATTGTGGGATGTAATCCATTGGTGCAGTCAAATACAACATTCCTGATTTCCCTAGAGTGGGCACAGGCAGGAGGACATCCAGTCAGAGTAACTTCCTTTTCCACTGGTCTGGAGCATCCTCCCCCTGCATGTGACCTGGGAGATGGACATGGCTCTGGCTGACTCCATGAAAGAGCCAATTCACACAGCCATTTTCCTCTCTCTTGCTCTCATCTCTTGCTTGCTGCTCTCTTGCTGCCATGCTGATCTCCTGCAACCATTTTGTTCTCTTAATATAATTTTGCTGTCTGCTGGCTCTCAGCCAGCAGCACATGAGTTCAGTCTCCATATGAATAGCTGTCAATGTTTCCCTTTTTTAAAGGGAAATTCCCTTATTCCGAATAGGATTCCTCGCAAGAAAAGGGAAAAGTTGACAGCTATGCATCATGAAATGAACTCACAGATTGTTATGTAACTACCAAGTAGAACCTGCCTTTCAGGGATCAAATTGTGAACTGAAATGTGAATAAACTTCTTGTTACTTTTGAGGAAAGACTCTTGTCTCTTTATTCTTTTAAGAGGGATCATAGAATCATAGAATCATAGAATCCTAGAGTTGGAAGAGACCACAAGGGCCATCGAGTCCAACCCCCTGCCAAGCAGGAAACACCATCAGAGCACTCCTGACATATGGTTGTCAAGCCTCTGCTTAAAGACCTCTAAAGAAGGAGACTCCACCACACTCCTTGGCAGCAAATTCCACTGTCAAACAGCTCTTAACGTCAGGAAGTTCTTCCTAATGTTTAGGTGGAATCTTCTTTCTTGTAGTTTGGATCCATTGCTCCGTGTCCGCTTCTCTGGAGCAGCAGAAAACAACCTTTCTCCCTCCTCTATGTGACATCCTTTTATATATTTGAACATGGCTATCATATCACCCCTTAACCTCCTCTTCTCCAGGCTAAACATGCCCAGCTCCCTTAGCCGTTCCTCATAAGGCATCGTTTCCAGGTCTTTGACCATTTTGGTTGCCCTCCTCTGGACACGTTCCAGTTTGTCTGTGTCCTTCTTGAATTGTGGTGCCCAGAACTGGACACAGTACTCCAGGTGAGGTCTGACCAGAGCAGAATACAGTGGCACTATTACTTCCCTTGATCTAGATGCTATACTCCTATTGATGCAGCCCAGAATTGCATTGGCTTTTTTAGCTGCCGCGTCACACATAAAAAGGCCCACCTGGAGTAATCCATTTGGGCAAGCCAGATTGGATCACTTAACTAAAGATATTCAAACAAATCTTCAGACTAGCTTCCTGCTGTATTGAGGGGAATCTAGTCAGCTACATCAGTCAAGTCACTAGCATGAGTGGAGGAAGGAGAATACTTATGTAATATATCATTTCCTGGGACGCGGGTGGCGCTGTAGGCTTGCCGATCAGAAGGTCGGCGGTTCAAATCCCTGTGACGGAGTGAGCTCCCATTGCTAGGTCCCTGCTCCTGCCAACCTAGCAGTTCAAAAGCACCTCAAAGTGCAAGTAGATAAATAGGTACCGCTCCAGCGGGAAGGTAAATGGCGTTTCCATGCGCTGCTCTGGTTCACCAGAAGCGGCTTAGTCATGCTGGCCACATGACCCAGAAGCTGTACGCCGGCTCCCTCGGCAAGTAAAGTGAGATGAGTGCCGCAACCCCAGAGTCATCCGCGACTGGACCTAACGGTCAGGGGTCCCTTTACATTTACTTTATATCATTTCCTACTATTCTTAACATTCTCACAGTCATAACCCCCAATCTGTCCATGCAGCCTCGTCCAGCCAGTGCCGCATGGACTTCTCCATACTTCCTCCTTCTTGTTCCCAGAACACCTTGCAAAAGAACCCTTTGTGTAAAAGGTCCACCTTTTTTCTGTGTGACATTGCGCCCATGTTGTCCTGGCAACCTCCCCCTCAGTTACTTGTAAGGTCTTTTGTCTTGTAGATGGATTAATGACCGAGCCATCATCTACCTTTGTCCCTCTGTCTTTCAGAAAAACAAACTCAGCCTGTCAGATCTGATTAAATCCCAGCACCCAAGAATCTAGAAGGGGAAATCTGGTACCCAGGGATCTGGGGGATCCCTGTTCCCTCACTGGCTCATAACAATAATCATCAACTTGTAGGTGCAAAACTTTCTCGCTTTCTCCCATTTAAACCTGGCACCGAACAGCACCCATAGTTGAAAACTTGAAAAACTAATTGAATCAGAGGAATATACATTTTAATTGTTGCAAGCCACTCCAAGCTACGGGGAAATTACTTATGAAGCAGAAGAATGTGGGAACTATTTCACTCACACAAAAGGATGAAAATAATACCACCTCCATAGGAACATCACAGCATAGTTATTTCAGTTCCAACCACATCACACGAGTGGTTGATCTACAAAAAGCAACGCTGACGTCAGGCATGTCATCTCAGGTCTCCAAATCTGATTCTCATCTTGTTTACAGAAGAGGCATCTTTGATGAATATAGGCAGTGCTTTTTTTCTCTTTAAAAAAATGTTTAGGGGTGCTCTCATTTTTACTCAAGGAAATCACCATTTTATAGTTCAAATTGGGGAAAATAAATACAGTAAATGGACAAAAGTACAAAGATTCACAAAATGTTTAGGGGTATGCGTACCCCTGCATCCCCCCCCCCAGAAAAAAGCACTGAATATCGGAGAATATGAAACATGGGGCCAGCATATCATTGGTATTAGTAATATTATTTATCCTATTTATAATATCACACTTTGCTCCCAAGCTGGGACCCAAGGCTGCTTGCAACGTTTAAAAGCAACTTTATAAAATATAAAGTTATGAAAACCAACTAGTTAAAAATAATAATTAAAACACATCAGAACACATTTAGAGCCAGCAGTTAAGTTACATTTTGCCCCTATAGCAACCCAGTGAGGTGGAGACACTCCTTCAGGTATTCAGGGCTGAGGCCGTTTAGTGTTTTAAAGGTCAGCACCAACACTTTGAATTGTGCTTGGAAATGTCCCGGCAGCCAATGTAGATCTGTTAGGATCTGTTAGTGTAATATGGTCCTGGCAGCTGTTCCCAGTCACCAGTCTGGCTGCCACATTCTGCACCCTTGCTGTTAGTCCCAATAGAAAATACTGGGCTACATAGACCCTCCAATTGTCCCTATTTTCCAGGGACAGTCCCAGATTTACAAAAGCTGTCCCAGTTTCTGATTTGATCCTGGACTGTCCCACTTTTCCTTAGGATGTCCCTACTTTCATCAGAGAAATGCTGGAGGGTACAGTAGGACGTCCCTAAGTACATCAGAGAAATTTGGGAAGGTATGAAGTTATTTGACCCCCAAGCCAGCTGAAGACAGCCCTGTATAGGAAAGCTTTTTTAAAAAATAAAATGTTTAATGTTTTATTATGTTTTCATATATGTTGGAAGCTGCCCAATGTGGTCAGGAAAACCCAGTCAGATGGGTGGAGTATAAATAGTAAAATTATTTGTTGTTAGGGAATAGGATGTCCCTATTTTCATTGGATAAATGTGGGAGGGTATGGCTATGGTGTGTTGAGACTGAGGCTGCTTCCTGTTGTTGCAAGGTTGAGAGTTTGTCAGGAGAGAGTTAACAGAGAGAGGTGCTTTCTTAAGAGTGGCAAAGGTGCCAAAACATATTATGCTGGCAAAATTACAGATAAATGACAACTGTGGATGCCCGCTTCGGAACTGCTGTTTGGCAAGGGACTGTCCCAGCCACTCCAAACCCTAAAGTGGAATTGCCCACAGCTCCTTCTCAATCCCCACCCCAGCAAAGGAAAGTGGAATTATTGAATTGTAGAACCATAACTATGTTGACATCTATGATTCAGATCAAATGACAGGAAGCAGAGAGTGTGGTAGGCACATTTCTCTGCTGTGAGAGCACAAAGCTCAGAAGTCGCACACAACACAGGAAGGAGGGTTCAAAGCCTTTCCGCTGAAATGCAACTGCATTAGTTGAAACCTTTTAGCCACCCAAATAGCCTGGGAGGAACCTGTCACACCCACACTTTCATTTTCCAAAAACCTGCGAGCTCTTCTTGGTCAAAGCAGCTGATTTTCCGCTGCTTAGATGTATCAGGCCTTTGCACCGACACATCACTCAGCTTACGTTATTATCAGAGTGCTCTGGGGGGAATCTTACTGGGTCAGTAGGAAATTGCATTTTGAATATAACGTTAGCCTTTTTCTTTCCATTTCTTTCTTTTTTTAAACACATCGCTTTCTAGAGGTCACAGAAAGTTCTCTTGTTTGGAAGCAGGGGGACAGTTTTCCCCTCAGGAAAAACAATTCTGCTGAAGTCATTGAGTCTTTCCAATCTCACCACCACCACCACCATTTCACTGAGGTGTGTACTGGCTCTGTAAAGGGGATAATGAGGTGAATTGGGGTGAATTAGGAGTCCCCCTCAAGTTGAAATGCCACGTCAATCTCTCCCCCACCCCCAGGTCAGATCAGGGTTCCCACAAAGTGTCTTGTTGCTCTTTCTGTCCTTTTGTGTGTTGTTTAGCTCTTCGTTTCACTATATAATATATTTCCCTAGGTCTCTAGGCTTTGCAAGAAATGAGATTGTCCATAACGTTAGCCAGAGATCACAGAAGGTCTTGATTATTTTTAATTAAAGTACAGCACAAAAGAATTAAAAAAAACACACCCACGTTTAAAGGTTTATTTTAATTTTGTTAAAGCCTACATTGCTCTGCTGTAAGAACCTCGACACAAATCAATAACAATCTAGATTTCTTCAGAACTTCAGGCAGCATTCTAGATAGCCTACTGGAATCCAGAAAAGGCACTTCTACTGCCTCACCTGTGGATGAAAAGGAGAAACGGAGCTGAGTGTCATCAGCATGCTGCTGACAACGTACTCCAAACCTCCGAATAACCCCACCCAGCGGTTTCATGTAGATGTTAAATGACATGGGGGATAGGATTGAGGCCTGCAGAACCCCACACTGAAGGTCCCACAGGGATGAAAAGCATTCCCCAAACAACACCCTCTGGGAACGACCATCTAAGTAGGACTGGAACCACCGCAAAGTGGTGCTATTCACCCCTAGTTTGGACAGTCGCTCCAGAAGGATGCCATGGTACGTGGTACTGAAAGCCACTGAGAGGTCGAGAAGAATTAACAGGGACATGTTTCCCTTCTCTCTCTCTCTCTCGACAGAGGACAGAGCGTCTCCACCCCTATTGTTTTGCCCGGACACTGAGGTCCAGCGCTGAGGGCCTTCTAGTGGTTCCCCCGCTGCGAAAAGCCAAGTTACAGGGAACCAGGCAGAGGGTCTTCTCAGTAGTGGCACCCGCCCTGTGGAATGCCCTCCCACCAGATGTCAAGGAAATAAACAACTCTCTGACTTTTAGAAGACATCTGAAGGCAGCCCAGTTTAGGGAAGCTTTTACTGTTTAATAGGTTATTGTATTTTAATATTCTGTTGGAAGCTGCCCAGAGTGGCTGGGGAAACCCAGCCAGATGGGTGGGGTATAAATTATTATTATTATTATTATTATTATTATTATTATTATTATTATTATTATACAGCCAGTGGCAGAGATAGCCACTCAGGCACCCGGAGCGTCACACATGCCGTGCAGCAAGGGAGTGGGGTGAGCCGCCCAGGGTGGCAATCGACGCAGCAATCGGCACCCATGGTGGTGGTCAGCGATCCTCCCAGGGGGGATTTTATCACCCCCTTTCAGGGGTGACACCCGGGGCGAGCTGTTCCCACCGTCCCCTTCCTATGCCCCTGCATACAGGGCAAACAAAGCAGTTTCTGTGTCAAAACCGGGCCTAAATCCCAATTGAAATGGATCCAGAAAATCAGTGTCTTCCAAAAGTGCCTGGATCTGGTTAAAGGGCTTGGGCAATAGTAAATGTGACAGCTGTATTGGACTAGAGCAGGGGTCAGCAAACTTATCGTACCTCGGGCCGGTGTCTCCAGAGCCGATCATGCAGCATGCCAGAGGGCAGGGGAGCATATGCCCATACGTGTGCGCACATGCTATTTTCAGCACACTTCCGGGTTGGAGAAGCACCGGAAATAGCTTGTGCACATGTGCACGGGCCTCCTCTGACCCGGATGTGCACCTGAAATAACACTTGCGCATGCGCAAATAATGCTTGCGCATGCACACAAGCTATTTCTGGTGCTCCTCCGCCCCAGAAGTGTGCAGCCGCACAGCGCAGCACCGGTAAGAGCGGGCAGCGACAGCAGGCAGCAGGGGTTGCTGCGGGCCAGATAAATGAGTCCCTTGGGCCTTATCCGGCCCACGGACCTTGGTTTGAGGACCCCTGGAGTAGAGCAATGCATGTTGAATGGGGAGGGTACATCCTAGTCCCTACATAGTCCAGTAAGTCCTGTATGTGCAAGTCTCTTGGGAGTGGACATTAATAAATGTTGAGACATTAAGTCTACAGCAGATCAGCTAGGGGTGGCGCCCCGATGTCTTCCAGAGAAGGGCATGGTGTGTGTTTTTTCTCTCTCTCAGCTGTTTCCCTGCCTTCACTCTCATGCTGAAAGCATGCATGTCTAAAGGCATAAAGAGGTTTCTGTGGGTTATTTCGTTGTTGTTGTTGCAAAGGAAGTGAAACGACTTAGGGGAAAGATGAGATGCTTTCTCTAGAAATTAGAGCAAGACCTTGCTTGAAGAGATAACACTGATCGCCATCAAGAGCGAAGGATGCAGTCACCACAGCAAACGCTCCCTGGCAAGCTTGTCTACAGAGTTATTACAAAGCGCAATTATTTCACACCTACTGAAATCTACAGGACATCATTGTTTAACTTACATGATTGCAGGATAAGGTGATGAGTATCTGCCGTTTAAAAAGGAAGGGTGCTACACTGGCTAGGAAACAAGTATTTACTATTTCCTTCTGATAAGTATTTACTGTTTCCTTCCTTCCCTAGTTTAGTAATAGCCTGGTTTGCACATAGCACAAAGCCACGGTTTATTAATCTACAATCTTATTCAACAATTGCTTAGAGCTTTGTGTGACTCCTGCCCAATGGGCTAACTATGATTTGCTTGCCACCAACAAACCACAACGTGCAGCCATGAAACATAAGCCATGCTGGCATATGAAACTTGATTTGTTTTAACTATAGTTTAGCATTATAGGAAAATTCAGAACACTCCCACAATTTGTTTGGCCTCCCCATCCCAGGTGTTCACCAAACTACAAGGCAAGAGTAGCTGGGAAACTGACTAAGCTTTGGAGAAACAAGCCATAGGTTGTTTGGTGGAGAAACTCCTGTTTTGTTTAACAAACCATGGGTTCGTACTATATGTGTACCTGACTGATATCTGCTCATGTGTTTGTTGTGTCATATCACTCAATTCAGCCCCATGGCTCAAGCTGGGTAACAAGATGTCAACTATTTTATCGCTACACACACACACACACAAACACACACACACGGCCTCAACCTGGTCACTAATAGCTAGTTTGAGCAACAACAAATATGTTCATTACTTCCAGAAGATGCTTGGGCTTTGGTGAGTGTCTGGAAGGGAAGAGAATTCCAAAGATAAGGAGCAGCCATTAGAACAGCTCTCTAGATATCCTTGTGGTCCTGTCTGCAAATAGATAGTATGCTTAGGAAAACATTATTCAACAGTCTTAAAAAGTCAAAGAAATATAAGGGAAAGAACTGGTTTCCTATATGAACACAGTTCCAGTATTCTGTGCACAAAATACTGGAGATCATAAACCTTACAAAAAGTCAACAAATGGAATGGAAAAGTATGAGATTATGGCAAAGCTGATATATTTTGCAAGATCTCAAGAAAGTGGACAACTTTTTGGCAAGATGGCAGAAATGTATTGATTATACTCACAGATATGGTTTAGAAGCAATTAAAACCTTTGGGTTTACATCACCTTGCCAACAAAGGTCTGTATAGTAAAAGCTATGGTTTTCCCAGTAGTGATGTATGGAAGTGAGAGCTGGACCATAAAGAAGGCTGATCGCCGAAGAATTGATGCTTTTGAATTATGGTGCTGGAGGAGACTCTTGAGAGTCCCATGGACTGCAAGAAGATCAAACCTCTCCATTCTTAAGGAAATCAGCCCTTTCGTGAAGCTGAGGCTCCAATACTTTGGCCACCTCATGAGAAGAGAAGACTCCCTGGAAAAGACCCTGATGTTGGGAAAGATGGAGGGCACAAGGAGAAGGGGACGACAGAGGATGAGATGGTTGGACAGTGTTCTTGAAGCTACCAGCATGAGTTTAACCAAACTGCGGGAGGCAGTGGAAGACAGAAGTGCCTGGCGTGCTCCGGTCCATGGGTTCACGAAGAGTCGGACACGACTAAATGACTAAACAACAACAACAATACATTGGGAAGTAGGATTGTGGGAAACAATACATAATAATAATTATGAGAAATTTGGTGGTCACTTGCCTTTTTCAGCAGAAGCCATTTGTCTACCATCATGCCTGGTTGGTCTTTCAGCACCAGGAGTGCCAACTTGGCCCCATGAACCTGGGTACATGCGGCTGTGGGTGCCATGCAGTGTGCATGGCCCTGGCACCAAAATTTGTGGGTGCCCAGCCCCTCCATGGAGAATTTTGTGGGTGCTTGGGCATTGGCACCTATGTTCAGCACTGAATCAGATTTCCATATCTGACTTTATTTACTCATCGTTTTTGTAGCTTTTGAAAGGAACAAAAAAAAAATGCTAATTGCTTTATTTGAATTGTTCCTTTTCTATCTTTCCACCTCCCATTCGCTGGCTTTGATTGCTGCATCTGTGTTCACCCCTGTTGCTTTTGGAGACCGTCAAGTGGCTATTCCCTGGATTGTTCCAGAGAAAGAAGGGGGAAATTATCTGCACCCCCACTCTTTTCACACGCATTTTCTGCTTCCCACACAAGGCTGAGAAAGAAGAAACCTCCTGGATTGGAGATTGTGCGGCTAGCCGGCCCTGCCAAGCCATATTTGATCTCCTTCGTTCTGTTTGTTCATCTTTTATTTGACGGATATGTTATATGAAATGCAAATAATCTGCAAAAGCCAACAGTGTGCCAACAGGAAGTGAGTTTGTCCAGCGGGCAACAAAGACTTTTGGCCACAAGCCAGAGAAACAGTGCCACACCTGAGTCCTATTGAAGAATCCGGTATTTGATCCTTTTCGCCTATGACACATGATGAGGTGGTTGGATTCTGGATTGAACCATTCCAGACTGACCATGTGAGGTCATATTTTCAAATGCTATTCTTCATAAATTGACCCCCAGCTTGCAGAAAGGAGCACATCTGAGGGCTATGTTTAAATTTTCTACCTGAAATGCTATGGAGTGGTGGGTGGCACTGTGGGTTAAACCACAGAGCCTAGGGCTTGCCAATCAGAAGGTCTGCGGTTCGAATCCCCATGACAGGGTGAGCTCCCATTGCTCAGTCCCTGCTCCTGCCAACCTAGCAGTTCGAAAGTAGGTCAAAGTGCAAGTAGATAAATAGGTACCGCTCTGGCGGGAAGGTAAATGGCATTTCCGTGCGCTGCTCTGGTTTGCCAGAAGCGGCTTAATCATGCTGGCCACATGACCCGGAAGCTGTACGCCGGCTCCCTCGGCCAATAAAGCGAGATGAGTGCTGCAACCCCAGAGTTGTCCGCGACTGGACCTAATGGTCAGGGGTCCCTTTACCTTTACCTGAAATGCTATGGAGTGGAGGTGGGGTTTAAAATTGTGAAGTACTGAAAAGGCACACCCCTTGCCTCTGCTACCTGCAATCTTGAGTAGTATAATCCGAAAATATACCCTCTCGGTCTTCCACCACAGTCTGCATAATGGGAAGATCAGCTCCAAGTTGTATGAAATCAGCATGAATCCAGCATTTTCATTGACCCATTTGAGTGGACCCAATCAAAGGGATGAACCTAAGTCAGTCATTCTATTAATTTCAATGTGTCTTTTCTGAGTAGGACTAACACCTCCATATAACCCTTAGTACCTTGCTATTGATTGCTCTTCTTCTGGGATTTCCTGGTTTTGCTTTGTTTTGCAGTAGCTGGATAATATGAACCAAAACTTTTGAGGGATGGTAGTACTGAAAGGGATAGGTCACAACTGACCAAGAATTTCTCCTGCACCCCATAGAAATGAATGGGAGCTCCAGAATAACACAACTGAACTGCAGAATGATGGAGTTGGAAGGGACCCCGAGAATCAGCCAGTCCAATCCTCTGCAACGCAGAAATCGCGCCCCCAGCTGAGCCTGGGTGGGCTTGAACCACCAACCTTCTGGTTAACACACTGACCCATTGCACCGCCTCCAGATTGCTGCTTTTTAAACAGTCAATCAATCAATCAATCAATCAATCAATCAATCTTTCCGGGGGGCACCTGGATATGAACCAGGGATATCTTGATTCTGAGTGCTTGTAATAATAATAATAATAATAATAAATAATAATAATAATAATAATAATAATAATAATAATAATAATAATAAATGTATTCATTTTGATGGTTTGGTGGTTCAACTATAAGGCAGAATACATTTTTGTATATGGCAGGGAAGGGCCTTAGCTCTGGAGTAGAGCATATGTCTTTGCATGTAGACCAGCGGTTCTCAACCTGTGGTCCCCAGATGTTGTTGGACTACAACTCCCATCATCCCTGAGCTCTGATCTTGCTAGCTAGGGGTGATGGGAGTTGTAGTTCAACAACATCTGGGGACCCACAGGCTTGAGAAAGGCTGATGTAGAAGGTCTCAGATTCCATCTTTCCATAGTTGGGTGGGGAAATATTTTTGCCTGAGACTTTGGAGAACCACTGTGAGTCAGTCAATGTAAACTAAGGGAGGGTGGTCCTCCAGAGCTTCTTGGACTCCAGCTTCCATCATCCTTCACCACTGGCTATGTTGGCTTAGACTGATGGGAGCTGGAGTTTAGCAACCCCGAGAGAACCATAAGCTCCCCACCCTGGTTCAGACCATACAAAGCTACTGTAGGTGGGCCAGTGCTCTCACTCGGAGCACTTCCAGTGTGTCGCTATTTGGGTGCAGGATTCAGCCATATAGCAGCAAACACAGGTTGCACAATTAGAGCTGACTTGAAGCTCTTGCCCAACAAATCCACTTCCTCTTCAGAACTGGATCTCTTGTGGTAAGTAGAGCAATGGGGAACTGCAGTGGAAAATGTGGGATGAAACTTGCTTTGAGGCAGTGTCATCTAGCTTCCCCACAAACAAATCAGAGTGACGGCAGATAGCTGCTGTCATCTAATCTCCTTGCAAACAAACTAGCCTCTTCTGCTCTTTATGTTGCACTGGAATAAGAGAAACCCAGTTTAGTTGACAAGCTACAACCCTGAGCCAATCTGGATGTCAGTCTAATGCAAAATTTCGTGAAGAGTGAACATAAGAGCAACCCTCTTTGATTCAAGCAAATGTCCACCTAGACAAGCATCCAGCCAACAACACTAGCCAACCAGATGTCTCCAGGATGCCCACAGGACATGAAAGCATTAGCCTTCTTGGTGGCTGACCCTCTCCCACAGCTGGTATGAGGTCTTTGCACAAGAAGGATGAATATGTCCATTGTAAGTCATAGCCATTGGTAGTATTACTCTCCGTGAGTTCGCCTGCTCTCCATTTAAAGCCACCTTACAGATCCAGGTTATTGTGTGCACATGGAATTTGCCAATCTCCAAATGGAAAGTTTGGGTCTTTGAAATGAATAAGTATAATTCATTCACCTCCATCCTTTGTTCAGTCAGGATTGTGTCTGAAGGACCTGCTTTCCGAGCTTATGAAAAATCGATGGTTTGCAGAAAGAGAACCAAGTTAGTCAACCCTTTCACGTGTTAGCCAGTTTCTTAAATTTGGACAGATATTTCTCAATGTAAGCCAACGCGAGCTAATGTGGTCAGAGCTGCATCTGACTACTTCACAAGCGCTATTTTGGGGGTTCAGAAGAATGATATTATTCCTAAGTTATGAATTTCCTTTTACATATGCCTCCAGGCAATTCATAGACATAACATAAAAAGAGCTTTAAATGTTTTAAAAAACAGTTCCAACCCCCTTCCCTAAATATAGTTTTGAAAATAATGCAAAACGAAGACCTAAGGCAAACAGATGCTCCACCTCTAGCTCCCACATGTTGGGGCGAAAGCTTGTTTGTTGATTGTTGAAGAAACTCTGATTGCCCTATCACAGAGAGCATTCTAAGTGGGTTCAATGGATTCCATTTTGAATCTTTTTTTGAGACCTTCACACTCAACATGCTGAAGTCAGAGGCAGATTTAGGGACGTGCAACTGGTTCTCCAGCACTGGTCACCAAGTCAAGAAATCGCCACAGGGGGCGTCACAACAATGACTTAGAATGGAAGTGGGGGCACCAAATGTTGGTGTCACTGCTGAAATTCGAAGCCCACAGTCCGCCACTGCTGAAGGGGGGAAACAGGTTCATTGTGGACAAGGACATTAGAGGCAGGGACAGCGCATAAGCCCACAACCCACTGGTTGTTAACATGCTTCAATAGGGCTATCGCTAATATTGGAATCACCATGAATGATCTTTCACCCCTTTGTATGTTCTCTTTTGGTGAGTCACCAACTATGTGTCACGAGTGAACGGTTAACATGCCATAAGAAACAGATTAGATAGTCAGACAGACAGAAAGACAGACTGATAGAGTAACCGCAGGAAGCTTTGAGGTTTAATTTTGATTGCATTTTTAAACATAGTGTGGATTTATCCACATTTTACGTCTGTGCTAATAGGCATTTTACTATGTTTTCACTGGCCTCTGCTGCAAGCAATAAATATTTATTGGAAACTGGGGAAGGGTGCCTGTAAATTTGAAGTGTTCACGCCAAAAATGAGAGGCTGCCCCAAGCTTCTCTTCATGATTCTCTACGAGAAGAAGAAATATCCATCTCTCTAGGACTTCCAATAAAACTGATTTAAGAAGCTCACTTGGCTAGCAGGTGAATACTTAGTTACATATTACTCTATAGCTGCAGTAAACACTAGAAGACAGCAGGGTAAGTTAGGAAATGCAGGTAGAACTTTGGCTTGATTATATTTAGCTTGCCTAAGCTTACCTAACCCAAGTATGTTGAAGAAGATTTCCAAACCATTCTGGACATCCATCATCTTTATAATGCAAAGGAGCATTTTGAGAGGGATTTCCGTGTGTGTGTGTTCATTGGAATATATGTTTTCTAGGCCAGAAATTGATTCCATCTCCCACTATGCAACCATACAATGAAATGCAGACATCCCACATTACGCAGGGTAGTTAGACTAGGTCGCCTCCAAGATCCGTCTAGAATCGTTTGTCTCTAGGATATTCTGGTCTATGCATCTTTGTTTTAAGATCCAAAGAGCACCATTTCACAGCATGCACCTGGGGTGTGACCAGAGAGGTGGGTGCAATTGTCAACCCAAACCACCCTTTCCTCTTTTTTTCCAGCAAAGCCACATCCGAGGCCTGCCAAGATCCATGTCATCACTTGTCTCGGACAACTTGTGCTGAATGCAGGGTTACAAAACAGGAAAAGGAAACCTAAAACCAGGGCCTGGAAGGGTCAGTGATCTTTGAAAAAGCCAAGTCAGCTGTACCAGGATGGTATAGAAGTGAAAGTCAGCTGGGCAGCCGGAATCCGCATTGTGAAGCAAGAAAGCTGTTCCTCTTCTGATGTCATTGCAGAACCAGAATAGAAGTGTCATGGTTCTATGGAAGAAGAGAGCCTAGAGTAGAGATGGTGGAGACATTTGATTTGGTTCATGTTTAGAACTAAATCTACCCAATTTGTGTTTTCCGAAACCAAAACGTAGCCAACCTTCCCAAATTTACGCTTCTCCAAACTTTGCAGTGCATCTCTCTAGTCAAGTAATTTGGACAAAAATGAATACATTCTATTAAAGTGTACATTAAAAAAATATGTGTGCATCAGTGAAAATAATATTTTTAAAATGCATTACATTGGGGGATAAATATTAGGCAAAAAGTGATTTCCAAAAATGAGTATATTAGGCAAAAATGTGTACGTTAGGGAAATATTGCATTAACATGCCAATGAGGACCTTTGAGGCGGGGAACTGCAGACTGTTGTGGGCCTGTACAGAACTGAATTTAAGGCTGGAAAAGTAAGAAACCAAGAAATTTAATTAGGCAGATTCATCTGCCCCTATATGGGGGAGAAAAAACACCATCTTGTCTTTTGCCTCAGGCACCAAAATGTTTTGGGACGGCCTTGATAAAACTGTAGCAAAATTGTGGTTCTCTTGGGACCATCAATGGATGCGGCACCAGGGCAGAGTCATTCCCCAGGAAGAATCAGTTCCAGGCTGAAGTCTGAGCCAAAAAGTCTGTCTGAAGAGGGAGGGTCTGGAATGAGAGATTGCAAACAGACAAGTGGTTATAACAGGGCAGCTGACAGAAAGCGGAGATTTGTTGCTGATTATATCTGTGAAGGCATGGTTGACATTTCCTTTTGTTCACAGGAGAGCATCTTAGGTAATAGCCGGGACAGCTCACTCAGACATGGCATGAAATGGTCCCCGGTGTGTCCTATATAACACCAGCAAAATTCTCATTGTTGCGACTAGTGGGAATTGTGTAGAGGGATTTCGTGAGGGTCTGTGCACTCTGCACCCAAGAGACACTTTAAACACCCCCTGCAGGATCAGCGTCAGTGATTCTACTCAGAAATGGTTCTCACTGTACTAAATCTGTATCTGGCTTGTACCACTTAAGACTACAGGGGGGCTCCCTTTACCCCATATACAGTGGTACCTCGGGTTAAGTACTTAATTCGTTCTGGAGGTCCATTCTTAACTTGAAACTGTTTTTAACCTGAAGCACCACTTTAGCTAATGGGGCATCCTGCTGCCACCGTGCCGCCAGAGCACAATTTCTGTTCTCATCCTGAAGCAAAGTTCTTAACCTGAAGCACTATTTCTGGGTTAGCGGAGTCTGTAACCTGAAGCGTATGTAACCCGAGGTACCACTGTACTGTACTCAACCACTTCAGTATACAGAACTGGTACTGTTACAGCTGCTACAACAGGCGTGCTGGGTTCTGCCCCATATTGGGGGTGCCCGGGGATTGTGTGTGTGACGTCATGCTTGTTGCGCTTTGTGACATCACACAGCCCAACGCAGCTCAACACAACACACGCACGATGTCACATGGCACAACAGGGGCCCATTAGTAGTAAGCTATTAACACTTACGTAAGCACTAAGACAATAACACCATACCAATTTATACAAGAATGTATGGGAATATCGTAGATTGCTCTCTCTTTTTTGCATATCTTCGCTTTTATATGCATCTTTGTTGCTGTTGTTTTCCTCCTTCTCACTTTCCCTTCTGTTTTTCTGTATCACTTTATTTCTTTTAACTGAAACCACCTGAATAAAATATAAATATTAAAAATCGCACGGCATGACGGGGGCATGTTGGACCCTCCCACGGCTGTGATGAGCCCCGACAAACCTTGGCGTGCCATGTTATGTCAGATGCATGCCGCATTGGGTCGCCCAGCCAGGTGCCCACAGTGAAAATTTTGTGGGTGCCTCAGCACCCAGGGGCTCCTCCTCCCAAGATAATTCTCATTTTGCACCCATACTTTGGACACCCTTCCTGTTGACACCAGGCAGGTGCCTGTGCTGTAATCTCTTGTTTCTCCATCTTTGGACTTCTCCAGGTGACCTATTTATTCAGCATTCCTTGCACAAAGTTTATGCTATGGTTAGACCCATGTCCAGCCTGTATTTACCATTCATTGTGATTTGTTTGTGGGTTGGTTATATAGCCTTGGACTGTGTGCGGAGGGGGTGGGGAAGGAGAAATTTGTTTCTCTGTGCATTTAAGGAAAAACCTACGCAATGCACACTTTCCACACCTGAAATGCAGCTATGATTGAATATTCACATTCGTGCGAATTTTGTAACGCAGTTCTCCATCCAAGCGATGCGTACGAAAATGCATGTTACGTGTGCATCTAAATGCACAACATAGTGAAAAATGCAAAAGAGCATTATATCAAGGTGGATTTGCTTTGCACAGGGAAGAATGGACTACAAAAATGCGTGCCTTGGAAGAAATTCACACTAAAATGTTGATGAATTTTCATGAGTTCTTTTCTTTTTTAAGTCACAAACTGATATAGAAAAGTGGAGAAAAGATGAACATTTGGAAAATATGAACCTGAAATTGTGTGTGTCCCGTTGGTGCAATTTTCTGCCATCCCTCCTATGCACAGTCTTCCTCTAGGCCATGCATAGTTTGCCCTGTGACTCACCTTGCTCTGGCATTTATATATCAGAATATATGTATCTATTTAAAACAATGACTCAAAAAGGGCAAAATGCTAAATGTCACCATTTTTCTTTTTTCTTCTCCTTTTCTTTTTTCAACGAGGAAGAAAATTCATTGAGAAAACTCCTTAGTAGCTGGCAAGAGGAAGTAGTGTGTCATATCTTGTAAAGCCACAATGGCCTGCTCTTCAAAAGAAACCGCTCCCGGGCTGAAATTTCATAAAGCTTCCGAAAAAGAATTGGCTGCATGCCAAATGGTGACCATGCAGCTAAAGGAGAGCAAAGGCATGCTTCCGGTATTCACAGAGGCGCCTGCTGGTAGCCTTTGCTTCTCCCTGAATTCAGATGCAGAGAAATCAAGTTCCACTTTTCCTAGAATCGTAGCGATCTCGAGCTGGAAGAGACCTTCAGAGGTCACCTGAACCAACCCCCCCCCCCGCTCCATGCAGTATCTGCAATACAGGATGCAACTGGGAGATAACTATGCAGCCCTAAAATTATGCAGTTCTAAAGGAAGGGTGTAAAAGGGGGCACACACCCCAGGTGGCAGGTTAAAGGTAAAGGGACCCCTGACCATTAGGTCCAGTCGCGGACGACTCTGGGGTTGCGGCGCTCATCTCGCTTTATTGGCCGAGGGAGCCAGCGTTCAGCTTCTGAGTAATGTGGACAGCATGACTAAGCCGCTTCTGGCGAACCAGAGCAGCACACGGAAACGCCATTTACCTTCCAGCTGGAGCGGTACCTATTTATCTACTTGCACTGGCATGCTTTCGAACTGCTAGGTTGGCAGGAGCAGGGACCGAGCAATGGGAACTCACCCCATTGCGGAGATTTGAACCGCCAACCTTCTGATCGGCAAGTCCTCGGCTCTGTGGTTTAACCCACAGCACCACCTGCGTCCCAGTGGCAGGTTAGGGATTGCTAAAAAGTGAAATCGTCGGGGGGGTGTTACATACTCTCCTACCTTAATTCTGCTTCATTGGATTTTAGTCCCCTCCCCCCTCCATTTTTTCAATTAATAATTCTCACAGTGTCACCAGGAGTGATGTCTCAATGCCTCCTGAATGTACTGCATCAGAAGGGTATTGACAAAGATCTTCTCTTCCAAGCCCTCATTCCCAGCATGTTCTCACTCCTGTCTCAGCGACATCTACACTGGCTTGGTCACGTCCACAGAGTGGAAGGTGGCAGGATCCACAAGGGTTGTGCTCTATGGGGAGCTGGCTTCAGGCACCAGGACCATTGGCAGGCCAGCTCTGAGTTACAAAGATGTCTGAAGGCTGGAAACATCAACCCTGCAATGTGGGAATCCCTTGCGGACAACCGCAGTGCCTGGAGACAGGCCGTCAAGTCATGTATCCACAGCAGTGACCAGAGGAGGAATGACTGCAGGGAGGAGCTCAGAGAGAAGAAACGCCGTGGTGCATCTGTGTGATGGCCTGGGACTCAGACTCGGAACCAGAGGAGACTCAGTCTGCACCAGATCCTTTGCCTCAGGCATCATCTGAACCAAGTCTGGGACCTGATCCTGAAGAGTCCCAGTCTGCACAGGTTCTCCTGCAACAGGTTCTCCCAGCTGGGCCAAGTCAGGGGCCTGAGCCTGCCCTGGCTCCTCGTTGCCTTCAGCTGGGCCATCACTTACAGCTTTCTTTGCCTCTTTTCAATGATCTTGGAGAAGCCATAGCTCAGTGACAGAAGACATGTTCTACATGCAAAAGCCCCTGGGATCTATCTCTGGTACCTGTAGTTAAAGGGATCCAATGATGGGGCAGAGTACTGTCTGAGATTCTGGAGATCCATTGGCAGTTAAAATAGGAGACAATACTAGGCTACACGGGAAAACGGTCTGACCTAGTATAAAGCATCCCAACAGCAGAGTAAATGCTGCCAGCAAAGTGGATATATTCTTCCTTATTTTTTCCCCCAATTTTAGTACACATTTAGACACAGTTTTGCAAAATGAGAGCCCAAACCAGATTATATGTAGAAGATCACTGAAGATAAGCTTGCTGTTCTGTATCCATTCATGTGCTCCTTGCTGCTGTAGCCATGTTGGCTATTTTTATAGCACATCATGTGATTCTCACCATCCTATCAGTGTTTATTCATGATAAACCATGAAAACAAGTCATATCCCGCCAGGTCTCATAAAGGACTCTGTGTAGCTTTAGTCATAAAGCAAAGAATCAATACAGCTCCTATAACCAAAAATGTGAATGAGAAGGAGGCCCCGATAAGAGTGGTTCTTGCTGTGACATCACTCTCCATTCATTCGGAGAGCTGTACACATGCATTAGTGCCATTGTACACATTATGCAGGATGATAAAGTGGTAGAGTTCTGGACTGTACCATTTCATTACTGCAGGGGAGGTTCATATTTTTTGAATGATTTCCTATTACGGGGGCCCTGCACCTAGTAAACTAAGGCATCAGGGAAATGACTACATTAAACCTTTCTCCTTGACCCACTAGTTTATTGTGCATTGTGTCGCTTACCCATAACATAAAATCACATCATTCATGAAATCTACAGCTCAGGTTAGGAGTTTGTTGCCCACAACATATTGAAAGAACTTTGGCAAGCAAGGATGCTTGCCTGGTGCACAACCAGATACTCTTTCAGCCCCAGGTGAAGGCCATTTCAAAAGCTGGCCAAGCCTGTTATTATTATAGGGTTTGGGGCTTTAAAACTGATTTACTTGGTCACCACTAGGTGATCTTGTGCTGCCTATATTTTGTGCTGGTTGTTATGACTATTATATTGTTACATGTACTCCAATCTCCAAGCAATGAGATATTTCTGGGGTCCTGGCATATATCTGGGATTTGGTTTCATTGGAATGAAGTTTACTGGAGAATGGTGGTATTTTCTGTGATGTATTTATTCCTTCTCTCACACACACAGCAATACACATCTCAGCATTGAGAGGGCAGGTGAGTAGCAGCACCCTGCCCTGCTGACTACAACTAGCTAAGGACTAATTCTGGCTTACCTCAAAGAAGAAAGCTCCATATGTTGACCTTACCATATAGGCCAAACCTTATCGGTGCCAGCACACTCCTTTGCATTGCAGCAGAGCTTATGGTCTTGAGAGTCATTTGCCTGCATGCCACCCAAACCTGAGGAGGATGGTGAAACCTTTCCCCAGCGCATCTGTGTTCTTTAGAGTTTGTTTTGTTGGTCTTCTTTGGTGATCACTTGTAGCCAAGTAAGATTGTCTTCCATAAACACGGTGTTAAGAATGAGTCCATGAGTGATTGTGGAGGTCAATTCTGGATCCACATGTCCTTCCACAGAGGGGACATTGGTTTCCGGGTGGGAGTTGATCACAGTGTGGATTTGCCAAGCGTGCCTTCCTCTTAGCATGTTTCTCCCTTGAATCCTGAGTTCAAGTGTCTTCAAAGCCCATGGCACCTTTGGTAAAGGCTGTTCTCCAACTGGAGCGCTCGCAGGCCAGTGTTTCCCAATTGTTGGTGTTTATACTACTTTTTTTTTTTAGATTTGCCTTGAGAGAGTCTTTAAACCTCTTTTGTTGACCAGCAGCAATACGCTTTCCAATTTTAAGTTCAGAATAGAGTAGTTGCTTTGGAAGATGAGCATGAGGCATCCGTACAACATGACCAGTCCAATGAAGTTGATGTTGAAGAATCATTGCTTTGACACTGGTGATCTTTGCTTCTTCCAGTACACTGGCATTAGTTCGCCTGTCTTCCCTAGTGGTGTATAAAATTTGTTGGAGGTGGTGCTAAATAGTACACTCAACAATGGTTCCTCTTCTGTTTGCTCCCTCCACATCCCCAGAAGATTTTCAGTAAGAGATGCTACCAAGCAAGAACCCAGGGGCACCATCCATGCTGGGCTGTGAGTGCCCAGGCACCCCCAAAACGTTCAGTGAGGGGGCTGGGCACACTCAATATTCCACAGCTGTGCCCTCCCCCAGCTACAGCAGGCTCCATCGGACCCTCCTACAGCCTCAGCAGGCCCTGCCAGGCCTTTCAGGGGGGGCGTCGGGGCTCCTCCCAGTATGTGATGTCACATGCAGTGCGTGTGACATCATGCATGCTCGCCAGGCACCCACAACGTTGGGCAGAACCTGGCATGCCTGCAAGGACCCGTTTTTTCTTGCAGACAGAAAACTGACAGTGGAATCAAACCAGAATTCTGGGTTTCCTAAGGAATGCATCTCCTCCATCAGACCCCCCCCCCGAGCCTTCTATTTTGAACTGCTAATAAATCTAAACTTCCCCCGGCTTCCAGGTCTTATTTCCCTGCTAACCATTCTCAAATGTTTGGGCTGGTGAGTCACCGGCTCCCTACCAGTCGGTACTTGTTGCTGCTCATTTCCACCCAGGAATGGAACTAGAAATTTATACATGCCATCTCAGTTCCTAACATCAATCATTAAGCAACTGGCAGGCACCAAAAATGTAAGAGAGAATGGGAAATGGCAGAGGGGAGCATCACCGACACCCCTGTCCTCTGTCATGCCTCTGCTATTGGGTTTTAGAGTGTCTGTAAGTGACAAACTTGAACGGAGTATATAAAGTGCATTGGAGATATAGATATAGATATATTGCTACATGCCTCGGTTGCTATGGGTTACAGCAAACATCTTTCCAGATCCCCCAGCTGGGATAAACGGTTGCCGCCCATTCTCGTTTAGACAGAAAGTGGGTAATTACTGTCTTCAGCAGATGAACTCGCTTGAGGCTGCAGTCTGGAATCCACTTAAAAACGATGGCAGTTAAAGTTTTGACTTTGCCAAGCTGACAGCAAGATCCAAAACCTTGGTATAAGTGGGGATCGCATTAACTGAAAGCAAGGGGGGGAGGGAAATGTCATCTAGTCCAGCTGTACTTAGGTCAGGTCAATCTGCACCACCAACTCTTTGGAAAGACGTGCGGGGAAGTCAATGAGCTTTGCATCTGGGTTCACAAATCACATGGCAGCTGACACAGGTTTGCCACCAGGCATATTTGGGTGAAGGCAGCTCATTTGGAGTCACTGCTTCATGTAATTATGTGCTCTTGTTGAGGTGTGTGTGTGTGTGTGTGTGTGTGTGGTGTGGAGAACCATTGGCCCTTGAGATATTGCTGAACTGGAATGTCCATCATCTCTGGCCACCAGTAACTTCTGGAGGGCCAAAGAAGAAGAAGAGTTTGGATTTGATATCCCGCTTTATCACTACCCGAAGGAGTCTCAAAGCAGCTAACATTCTCCTTTCCCTTCCTCCCCCACAACAAGCACTCTGTGAGGTGAGTGGGGCTGAGAGACTTCGGAGAAGTGTAACTAGCCCAAGGTCACCCAGCAGCTGCATGTGGAGGAGCGGAAACGCGAACCCGGTTCCCCAGATTATGAGTCTACCGCTCTCAACCACTACACCACACTGGCTCTAAGGTCCCCCAAATTTGTTTTTAAGAGGTGTACACATAGGACTAAAAGTATCCCGGGCACACACTTAATGTGCAAAGCAGCCCCACAGCACAACAGAGACCTGATGTCTGCAATGATGTCCCAGTTCCCGCAGGGAGGACAAAGTATGGATCATGCTCAAAAGAGAGAAGCAACTGCAGATTCCTCACACAAAAACAACCTTGGGGGGAAAACCCCACATTTTCCTGCAATCCTGATTTTTAAGAAGAAACCATGTCCCATTCCTTTCAGTGGAACTTATTGCTTAGGGATGTGCTTGGGGTCTGATAGTCGCCTCAGCTTATTCTACAGACAATACCATTTCTGTCAGGCTGAAGGGAACCCTGTGGCTTTTCAAAGATAATGACTTCCATTCATCAAAAAATTGTATCTAAGTGCCCTTAGGAATGGTAATGCAGAACCTTTGCCCTCTGGGTCGCAAGGTTGGCTGTGGCATCCGTTCGGTGGCCGCTTTTAGAAAATGAGCGTCTGTGTGCTTGAGTGTGTTGTTTCTTTAATAGATTTACAGTAGTGAACAAAGGCCAAGTCATACATTATGCCAAGAGATCTAATATTGATCTTCCCATTTTTATTTATATACTTACTTGTCTTTATTGAATGCAGCTTGAGGGCTCTGGTCATTTGATTGGGGAATCAGAGCAGGGGGTAGGAGTGTTGAGCCATTTCCTTAGATGCTGTTTTCCTGATCTAAATTGCCCCCATCTCAAGCTGCTGTTTCTTCAGGGTGCGTGGGGTGAGATACTTAGAGAATCACAGAATTTTAGAGTCATCTAGTCCAACCCTCTGCAATACAGGGATCTCAGCTAAAGCCTCCATGACAGATGGCCATCCAACCTCTGCTTAAAAACCTCCAAGGAAGAAGAGTCCACCACCTCCCGAGGAAGTCCATTCCATTCTCCCTTACTACTTATTTTCCTATCTCGGGCTGCAGCTGCCTCCTTGCAACATTTATTCTGTTATCACCAGGTTGGGCACCACTTTCCTTTTGGGTGAAGACAAAGTAGGTGTTGAACTGTTCCACCTTCTCTCTGTCATCCAATAGCATTTCTATGTCTTCTCTTGCTTGTTCTTCTTCTTGCTTTGAACATAACCGAAGAAAACTTTTTTATTAATTTTAGCCTCTCTTGCAAGCCCAATCTCATTTATCCTATACAGAGCAAAGAGAGGAGATGGGTAGATGGTTAGCATATGTTCTAGTTTGTTGTAGCTAGCCAATACAGTGGTACCTCAGGTTACAGACGCTTCAGGTTACAGACTCCGCTAACCCAGCAATAGTCCCTCGGGTTAAGAACTTTGCTTCAGAATGAGAACAGAAATCATGCAGCAGCGGTGCAGCGGCAGTGGGAGGCCCCATTAGCTAAAGTGGTGCTTCAGGTTAAGAACAGTTTCAAGTTAAGAACAGACCTCTGGAACGAATTAAGTTCTTAACCCGAGGTACCACTGTAGCTTCGACCCTTACTGGGGCAGAATCAGAATGTCCAGAACAGATGGTAAACCATTTTCAGTCTGAAGGCCACATTTCCTTCTAGGCAACTTTCCAGGGGCCACATCCCAGGGATGGAGAGAACCTGGGGCAAAAATAGGATGAGAAATCAGTGCAGTATATTAATACACTCATACACCCCACCCTGTCCTCAATCCAGGCAAGCCAGGGTCATTATCAGAGTTCAAGGGCACATGTCAGCCAGGCAAAAACACTCAAGAAGGGTGTGAGGCAAAGTTGGTGAGGGTTGAGACACTAAATCCTGGAGGGTCACATCTGGGCCTCAGGGTTGAGTTTCCCCACTCCTACTTTGGAATAAGTATGGATTTTACTTCTAAATTAGAGGTTCTCCACCCCTGCTCTAGAATATGCATGGGTTTTTGTTATGTACTGAGTTGAATAGGATCCAAAATGCAGCAGTCTGATTGGTCCACAGGAGCCACCCAATCCAGCTCCAGGTGGAAGTGAATCCGCAACCTTAATGGCCTACAGGTTAATCCCAGAACTGGCCAATCACATGGGGCCCATTGTGTAAATAATGTATATAAAGCAGACATTCTGGGATACTTCCATTCCTCTTCACCACTATGAGCTGAATAAAGAGCATGAAATCCACTCTCGACTCTGAGTATATTTCAGTTTTGCTTTTACAGTTGAGGTCTTCCACCTCTGTTCTATAACAAGAATAAGCAGGAATCTTGCTTCTACACTAAGCCAAGTTGACTGCATTGTCTGACGTCTTTATCTGCTCTGGTGATGCCTTGTAGATACTTTTGTTCCTTCTTCTAAAGGCACTTTCTTTGATGCAGTTATGTCAACTATGGGATGTGTGTGTGTCCATGTGTGCGTATTAACAATTTAAGATAGGTCCTGATTTGCAAAAACCGAACTGGGCTCCTTTGCAAGAGCTCCTCTGTGCCTGAAAGACGAGCTTTGCAAGCAGTTTGCTGAAAGTCAATTAAGTTAAGAACTCCCAGAGAGAGCCAAAGAATAATTTACTTCAATCCCCCCAGCAGCCTTGAAATATACAAGTGGACTTAACTGTTTGTAACACTATTTAAAAGAGTTTTCTATTGCAGCAGAGAGGGGGAGAGAGAGAGCGCAAGAGAGAGAGAGCACATTGAAAGCTGAAAACCATCCAATCTTTCAATTCTTCAGTATGGAAGTGAAATATACTCAGAGTCGCAAAGTGATTTCATGCTCTTTATTCAGCTCATAGTGGTGAGGAGGAATGAATGAATGTCCCCTCAAAGTATCTGCTTTATATACATTATTTACACAATGGGCTGCACATGATTGGCTAATTCCGGAATTCTACTGTAATCCAATCAGGTTGTGGATTCACTTCTATCTGGAGCATGATTGGGTGGTTCCTGCCAACCAATCATACTGCTGCATTGTTCTAGGACCAATCAGACTGCTACAGTTTGGATCCTATTCAACTCAGTACATAACAGGAAGGAAATCATATAATCATAGAACTGCAGAGTTGGAAGTGACCCTAAGGATCTTCTAGTCCAACAGTTCTCAACCTGTGGGTCCCCAGATGCAGATGCAGAAATAATTACTATAATTAGAAAGGCATCTCATGATACATCTTGGAAGACAGGGCTATCATTGGGCTACTAGCCATGATGACTCTGCTCTGCTTCCAGAGTATGCTTCTCATGGCAAGGCTGTAGCAACCCACCGTTTCAAAATAAATAAACAAGAACAACTGCCCAAACAGTTTTCGGTGCCTTCAAGAGGACAGTTTATTATTAATACTGATCTTATCTGTCTTTCTTCTTAAAAGTAGTTTGAAAGTTTGAGCTCCTTTGCTTTTGGTCACCTTCCTGGAAATTAGAAGGAAGCCTTGGAGATCACCAAACCATCTCATTGCTCAGCTACAGACAGTTGAATTCAGAATGTGCCTTTTGCTTAGGAGCAGACAACGTTTACTTTTTTTATAGAGAGAAGAGCATAGGAAGCACTTGCTGGATGGTATTCAGAGTCATGGTGTTTCTGACGGGGGAGGTAGACCATAGTCATCATGGCTGGTAGCCTTCATAAACCTTGTCCTCCATGAATTTGTCCACTCCTCTTCTAAAGCCATCCAAGTTGGTGGCCATCACTGCCTTCTATAGGAGGGAGCCCCATGGGCTGCGTAAATAAATTCTTTTCTTTTATTTATTTTTCCTGAACCTTCCAACATTCAGCTTTATTGGATGCCCATGAGTTCTAGCATCATCTAGTGGCATTCTAGACTGCATCCACAGAAGTATAGTGTCCAGATAAAGGGAAGCAATAGTACCACTCTATTCTGCCACACTTGGAATACTGTGTCCAATTCTGGGGAGCACAATTTAGGAAGGATGTTGACAAGCTGTAAAGTGTGCAAAGGAGGGAAGCCAAGATGATCAAGTGTGTGGAAACCAAGCCTGATGAGCAACAGTTGAAGGAGCTGGCTATGTTCAGCCTGGAAAAAAGGAGACTCGGAAGGAGATATGATAGCCATCTTCAAATATCTCAAGCGCTGTTACATGGAAGGGGGAACACGCATGTTTTCTCCTGCTCTGGAGGGTAGGACTCAAACCAATTGCAAGTTACAAGAAAGGAGATTCCATCTGAACATAAGGAAAAACTTTCTGTCCGTAAGAGCTGTTTGACAGTGGAACGGTCTCCCTTGGGAGGTTGTGGACTCTCCTTCCTTGGAGGTTTCCAAGCAGAGGTTGGATGGCCATCAGTCATGGATGCTTTAGCTGAGATTCCTGCATTGCAGGGGGTAGGTCCAGATGACTCTTGGGGTGCCAACTCTACAATTCTATGTTTCATAAGAGAGGGGGGGGGAAACCTCTCTCTATTTACTGCTTCCATGCCATTCACAATTTTATATACGTCTATCATGTCACCTCTCACTTGCCTTTCCCACAAACTAAATAATCCCAAGCACTGCAACCTTTCATCATAGGGGAGTTGCTCATGGGTAGGTTCCACAGCATATAGTTAAAGCTATGGTTTTCCCAGTAGTGATGTATGGAAGTGAGAGCTGGACCATAAAGAAGCCTGACCACCAAAAAATTGATGCTTTTGAATTATGGTGCTGGAGGAGACTCTGGAGAGTCCCATGGACTGCAAAAAGATCAAACCTCTCCATTCTGAAGGAAATCAGCCCTGAGTGCTCACTGGAAGGACAGATCCTGAAGCTGAGGCTCCAATACTTTGGCCATCTCATGAGAAGAGAAGACTCCCGGGAAAAGACCCTGATGTTGGGAAAGATGGAGGGCAGAAGGAGAAGGGGACGATGGAGGACGAGACGGTTGGACAGTGTTCTCAAAGCTACGAACATGAGTTTGACCAAACTGCAGGAGGCAGTGGAAGACAGGAGTGCCTGGCGTGCTCTGGTCCATGGAGTCACGAAGAGTCGGACACGACTAAATAACTAAACCACAACAAGGTTCCACAGCATTTAAAGCAGCCTTCATCAAACCTGGTGCTTTCTAATGTTTTTGGAGTACAACTCCTTTCAGCCTCCACAGGTTTTGTTTCAAAAAGGCATGGAAGATATCAGATTGGTAAAGACTGCCTTAAAACAATAGCAATCATACAACACTGAGCCAAACCATTGGTCTAAATAGCCAATTGCTATGTACACACTGAAAAGCAGTGTCCCTCCAGTGCCTCAGGCAGAGACCTTTCACATGCTGCAATCTGAAATAACTTTACTGGAGACACTTGCAAATGAACTTGTGACCCTTTGAATGCACTCAATGACTAAGTCACGACCCATTGCACCACCTCGCTCTGCAGAATGATGTGTGTGTGTGTGTGTGTGCAATGAGACTACGCTTGAGTAAATGGATGGATGGCTCATGCTGCTGCAAGCAAAGGCAATCACTTCAGATGTGTGAAAGGAAGGCCTTCCTCCAACTGCATCAGCTTCAGGGAGAGAAGTGAGATCCCTTTTGAAGCTGGTTGGTTTGCCAAGATCAAAAGCCAGACAAAGCCTGGAGATGGTTCTGCCTTTGAGGCATTGTTCCACACAAAACAAGAGAAAACAATCTGAACAAGCAGCATGGGTTTTTTCTGCCGTTGTTCTCTTTCCACTAATTGATACCTCTCCACTGTATCTGCGTGGTTCATAACATGCACCAATGCAACAGACCATAAACTTGGCTTGTATGACAAGATGCTGTACTGAGCCAGACCATGAGTGTATCTAAACAAGGACTGACCATGTCAACTCTTCAGAGAATCCTTCTCAGCACAGCCATCTGAGACCCTTATAAAATTAAAGATATTTGGCATTGAAACAGGAAACTTATCTAACAGATTGAGGTTGAATCCTGACAAGACAGGAGTACTGTTTTTGGGGGACGGGAGGCAGGCAGGTGTGGAGGATTCCCTGGTCCTGAATGGGGTAACTGTGCCCCTGAAGGACCAGGTGCGCAGCCTGGGAGTCATTTTGGACTCACAGCTGTCCATGGAGGCACAGGTCAAATCTGTGTCCAGGGCAGCTGTTTACCAGCTCCATCTGGTACGTAGGCTGAGACCCTATCTGCCTGCGGACTGTCTCACCAGAGTGGTGCATGCTCTGGTTATCTCCCGCTTGGACTACTGCAATGCACTCTACGTGGGGCTACCTTTGAAGGTGACTCGGAAACTACAACTAATCCAGAATGCGGCAGCTAGACTGGTGACTGGGGGCGGCCGCCGAGACTATATAACACCGGTCTTGAAAGACCTACATTGGCTCCCAGTACGTTTCCGAGCACAATTCAAAGTGTTGGTCTGACCTTTAAAGCCCTAAACGGCCTCGGTCCAGTATACCTGAAGGAGCGTCTCCACCCCCATCATTCTGCCCGGATGCTGAGGTCCAGCGCCGAGGGCCTTCTGGCGGTTCCCTCATTGCGAGAAGCAAAACTGCAGGGAACCAGGCAGAGGGCCTTCTCGGTAGTGGCGCCCGCCCTGTGGAACGCCCTTCCAGCAGATGTCAAAGTGATAAACAACTACCTGACAATCAGAAGACATCTGAAGGCAGTTCAGGGAAGTTTTTAACTTGTGATATTTTACTGTATTTTTGGTTTCTATGGAAGCCGCCCAGAGTGGCTGGGGAGGCCCAGCCAGATGGGCGGGGTATAAATAATAAATTATTATTATAAATTATTATTATTACTACTAAGCAATGCATGTTCTCCACTGCTCTGCAATGGCCCTTCCCTATTGCCAACATACCCACTTCCTGCAAAGTGAGGACAGAAGACACAGCCAAACTAGAACCTGATGGACCAACAAGGCCAGAGAATATATAGCAATCTGCCTTGTCAAAATTGAAAACAAGATGACTTCTGGTTGTGCTTGGGTGGAGAAAAGAGTTCGGTAATGGGTGGAGCTAGGTAATGGGTAATAATATATTGAGGTTCAGGGATGGGGCCAAGATGGACTCCATTGGGTGGGAGTATGTGAATTTGTCAATTTAGATTTCTCTCAAATGTCTAATCTTAAAATAAGTTTTCTGCATTTCCACATCAGTTTGCCTTTTTTTAAAAAAAGTATTTGTGAAAATTCACCAACATTTTCTTGTGAATTTCTCCTAAAAGACACAATTTTGTACACAATTTCCCCTAATGAACACATTTTACTACAGCAATTTCCCCAACTATAATGCATTTTTCTATGTGCGCTACACACACACACACACACACACACACACACACACACTATTGTACACATCATTTGGCTGCAGAACTGCATTGCAAAATTAAGAGAATTGCAAATTTTGAAAGATGGCAGTGGGAACAGTTCCGTTCACACATTGTTTCAGAAATAGTGAATCTGGGAGACAAACTGAATCATGTTTCTCCCCACCACCACCACCCCTACTGCTGGTGAAGCCTGGCAAAAATGAGTATTTGTTAGCTTTTGAGTACTGCTTATCTGATTGGTTTTATTGATCAGAGACCAATAAAATACTGCCTAGTTAATGAGTCATGGCCAAATCTTTAAATCAAGATTTTTATTTTTTTTAATCTTTATGGCTTCCTCTTTTTCTTTTCTTTTTTTCTTTTTGTAAAGATAAAATGGTTATCATTCCTGGCCAGCATCTCTCTGTGACTTTGCCCTAAAGACGACCTGGATGTGAAGGGGCACAAAAGGAAGATGTGGAGATGCTCACAGGTGATGCACACAGCATCATGAAGTAGAGCTCATGACTATTGCAACCTTCACCGCCACAACAAGCAACAGAGTTTGTTTTGCAGGTTGCTAGTTCCATGCACATATTCCAACAGTGCTCTGTTTCCATGGAAATGGATACCCCACATGTGGTTCTTTGAAGTAGGGATCAAGGCTTTCTCGAAATACTGCTGTCATATAGCTTGGCAGCATCCTTCAGCAGTTCAACCAGGCAAATAGTTCTTTGGAGATGCCTGTGATCCAATTAATGGGCGAGAAAAGAAGTTTTAATTATCAAGCGAGGTGACAAGGGGTAGGACCAGCTCTACCATTAGGCGGAGTGAGGCAACAGCCTCAGGTGGCAGATTCTGGGGTGCCAGCAGCAGCAGCCCCCGAGCCCCTCAACCATTCCCCTCTGTCAACATATGGCCTGCCCTGATCCCCCTAAATCTGGCCCACTGCCTGATGTGGGGTGGAGCGTGGCATCCTGTCACCTGTGTTGAAGGAAGAGTCAAGTGCCCATCTGTACATGGAACTGAAGTAACAGCTTCTTGCCACTCACCTCAGGCAGCAAAATCTATTGGGCTAGTCCTAACAAGGTGTCACATCACTCTTTGTCTTGCTCTTGTCGTTCCTCCTACACATCCTGGCCCTCAGGGTGTAGTGGAAGGGATGTAGCTCAGGAGTACAGCAGCTGCCTTAGCTGCAGGACATTCCAGGTTCAATCCCTGGCATATCCAGGTATGCATGGGAGAGACTTGGGCCTGAAACCCTGGAGAGCCACTGCTAGTCAACATAGACCAGGGTTTTCAAACTTGGGTGTCCAGCTTGCAAAGCATTGGAAGACACAAGATCTACCCACCATGGAAGACTGGCAGATACAAGTAATAGACTACATGGAGATGGCGGAAATGACTGGCAGAAGCCGAAACCAGGGAGAAAAGTCGGTGGAAGAAGACTGGAGGAAATTTAAAATTTATTTGGAGAAACACTGTAACATTTTTGAATGCTGATGACATTGAAATGAACTGAAGGGGCTCTAGCAACAAGGCAAAAAGTATGAGGGGATTAACAATAGATAAATTAATAGAATATGAATTTGCTGAACTAAATTCAAAAAGGGATACAAAAATGGGAGACGTGAGGAAGTCAGGAAAATAAGTTAACTAAAGTGGAGATAAGAAAGAGGGAAATTTTGTTTCTCTTTTATATGTGTTTTTTTCCTTTTTCTTTTTGTGTTTAATGTTTGTATTTTTGTATTTTGTATTTTTGTATTTTGTATCTGTTTTGCTTTTGTTTTTTTGTTTTTTCTAAACTTTCCTATCGATAAAATTCAATAAAATATTATAAAAATTAAAAATAAAAAACTTGGGTGTCCAGCTATTTATGGACTACAGTTCCCATCATCCCTGACTACTGGTCCTGCTAGCTAGGGATGGTGGGAATTGTAGTCCAAAAACAGCTGGACACCCATGTTTGGGAAACACTGGTGTAGACAATAATGAGCTGGGGTGGGGAACAATGCTGTTACTCAATATAAGGTAACTTCCTATCTATGTACATACATTGGCTTCCAGAACTCTCTTTTGGCAACCTCTGCCAAGCTGGTGCCCTCCAAGTGCAATTCCCACCAGCTTGAGCCAGCATAGCTAATGCTCAGGGATAATAGGAGTTGTAGTTTAAAACAGCTCACTGGAAGGACAGATCGTGAAACTGGGGCTCCAAGACTTTGGCCACCTCATGAGAAGAGAAGACTCCCTGGAAAAGATCCTGATGTTGGGAAAGATTGAGGGCACAAGGAGAAGGGGACGACGGAGGACGAGATGGTTGGACAGTGTTCTCGAAGCTACCAGCATGAGTTTGACCCAACTGCGGGAGTCAGTGGAAGACAGGAGTGCCTGGCGTGCTCTGGTCCCTGGGGTCACGAAGAGTCGGACACGACTAAACAACAAAACAACAACAACAACAAGTCTAAAACAGCTCTGTAGGGTACCAGGTTCCTAGAATCATAGAGTTGTAGAGTTGGAAGCGATCGTGAGGATTAATAATAATAATAATAATAATAATAATAATAATAATAATTTATTATTTATACCCCACCCATCTGGCTGGGTTTCCCCAGCCACTCTGGGCGGCTTCCAACCGAATATTAAAAACGATACAGCATCAGACATTAAAAACTTCCCAAAACAGGGCCACCTTCAGTAAAATAGTGGCTTATTGTCTTGACATCTTGTGCTGGCCCCGGGGGGGGGGGAGGTACTAATACCGTAGCCGAAGTTCAGTCCAGAGTCACTAGCAGGGTAGACAAACACTGGATGAGACGCGAGGTCCAAAACAGGGAGCCAGGCAGGGGAACAGGAACGCTGGAAGGGCAGCAGCAGGAAGCCAGGCGGGGAACAGGAACACTGGTGGGTCAACAGCGGGCAGCCGGGCGAGGAACAGGAACACCGGAGAGTCAGGAGCAGGAAGCCGAGTGAGGAACAGGAACACCGGAGAGTCAGGAGCAGGAAGCCGGGCGAGGAACAGGCACACTGGGAGTGCAGATCTAGGTCTGGGTAAAGCAGGTACTCCACAACGACGTTGCTCCCGCAACCTGGGACCGGGCTGCCTGACCTTTATCTTCTTCTAAGGCCGGGTGCGGTCCCGGCCCCCAGGAGCCCCGCCTCTCCTGGCCTTAAGGCGAGCACTCCTCCTGGGAGAGACCAGTTCCCTTCGCCTCTCTGCCCTAAGCCTCTGCAGTTCAGGAGAGGCCGAAGGGTTACTGGGCCCCGGGGGAGGCTCACCTGTAGCCACTGAGTCCTCCAGCACCTCTGGGGCCAGAATGGTCTCACCTGGTGCCTGCCCCTGAGGATCTGGCACAGGTGCAGGCTCCTCAGCATCTAGGCCTTGCCCCAGTTCAGCCGGCCCTGGAGGCGGGGACTCCTGTGCCGGCTGGGATTCCTCCGGTTCACTCTCAGACTCGGAATCCCAGGCCATCACACATCTGCTGGGAGGGCGTTCCACAGGGCAGGCACCACTACCGAGAAGGCCCTCTGCCTGGTTCCCTGTTGCTTCACTTCTTGCCATGTGGGAACTGCCAGAAGGCCCTCGGCGCTGGACCTCAATGTACGGGCTGAACGATGGGGGTGGAGATGCTCCTTCAGGTATACTGGACCAAGGCCATTTAGGGCTTTAAAGGTCAGTGCCAGCACTTTGAATTGTGCTCAGAAGTGTACTGGAAGCATATCTAGTACAACCCTCTGGAATGCAGGGATATGCAGCTGTCCCCATCCAGGGATCAAACCTGCATCCTTGACGTTATCAGCACTGCACTCTAACCAACCGAGCTCTCCAGGATACTGAAGGCTGTTTAATGGGCAACCTCTCCATCCCCTAGAGAGGTTGTCCATATTTTCACTTACAGTCTTTTCATACCAACCTTCACACACACAAACACACAAATACCAGGGCAATTTACATAAAAAGAAAATACAAAAACCAAGTAAAATCAGATGCACACGCCCTGTGCTCCAGCATTTCGACTGCATAGGACTGCAAATCTCTCTCCTTATATATAATGCATTGGAAGGCCTTGCATATTGCTCCCCTCTGAATTACTGCTGGGAGTTTCTCTACATTGTTTAAAACACATTCTTAACATATGATGACCCCCAGCAATAGGCCTCCAGTGCTCATGTAGAACTGGAAAAGCACACTGCATATATTCCAAATTATTCACATTTTCAGCATTTCGTATTTATTTTTAAACTGCAATTATTTACCCCTCTTTTATTAGCCAGTCCACCTGCCCAGAGGACTGCAAATAGTTAAAGAGGCTAGCACCTGCCCTCCACACTTTGCATGTTTCCGGTGGAAACAATAGGGTGTAACACGCTGAGTTTCCATGTATGCGCCTGTTTGCTGTTCCACTTTCAGTGCCATTAAAAAAATAAAAATAAGCCTGTCTCTTCATCCTGTTGTCTATATGATCTCAGCTCATCAGGGATCCAGGTCTGTCCAAAGCCACACAGGAAACACTTCCCGGCTCTGTTAGCTGAATCTTATCTGCACCCCAAAGCCAGACTTCAGCTCCTCATTCAAATAACTGAACATAAAGGAACATTACTGGCACACAAGGAAGGAAAAGGCACTATCAGAATCACAGAGCGCAAGCCTTCTGAAAAATGAATCACCTTAGGGGGGGAAGTTTCTGCTTTTGCAAGGAACAAGGCACAGAATGTTCTCACTGACACCTGGAAGGAACATTTATGTATAATTGTTGTAAAGATTGTTTGTCTATATACTTTTTCATTATTGTAAAGTAAGCTGCTTCGGGCAAAGATCCTCTTGCATCACTGCTTGTGAAATGTGCATGTTTCTGAGCACTCTCTAAATAAATGACAAATAAATAACAGAGCACACAATTTGGAGGTTCCTTAAAGTAGATACGAGATAAATTTTCAAAGCAATGTTAACCTTCGCCCCTATGGAACTAATAATATTCATAACTGGTTGTTAGATACCAAAGTCGCAGCATCACTAAGAGCTGAACCAAGATGGTAGATCTTGGAGACCCCCAAGACTAACCTAGGCAGCATCTTAAAAAGCAGAGACATCACCTTGCCGACAAAGGTCCATATAGTTAGAGCTATGGTTTTCCCAGTAGTGATGTATGAAAGTGAGAGCTGGACCATAAAGAAGGCCGATCGCCAAAGAATTGATGCTTTTGAATTATGGTGCTAGAGAGTCCCATGGACTGCAAGAAGATCAAGCCTATCCATTCTGAAGGAAATCAGCCCCGAGTGCTCCCTGAAAGGACAGATCCTGAAGCTGAGGCTCCAGTACTTTGGCCACCTCATGAGAAGAGAAGACTCGCTGGAAAAGACCCTGATGTTGGGAAAGATGGAGGGCACAAGGAGAAGAGGACGACAGAGGACGAGATGGTTGGACAGTGTTCTCAAAGCTACCAGCATGAGTTTGAAGACAGGAGTGCCTGGCATGCTCTGGTCCATGGGGTCACGAAGAGTCAGACACGACTAAACGACTAAACAACAACAACCATTTCCAACAGGAGCAGCATTAAATATTCACCATCAAATTTTATGGCATGAACTGATGGGACCCGATATGTTTCTCTGTCTCTCTTGTTCTCTGTGCTTGTATCTGACTGCTGCCCCATTGAGCAGCTTATTGGGTGAGTTAAAAAAACAAAACGCCAGGATCTTCTTGTTGGCTGTTGATTCCAACCTTAGGGATCATATAGCTAATCTGGTAGGCACCACAGAACCATGTCATGCCATAATGAAGCTAATTCAAAGTGAGAGCAGAGCTCTCTGTCCTACCCTTGAGTTGGCTTGGTCAAGGCACTGTGTTAGTGCCTCTTGACAACATCATAAAGGCAATTCAAATTAAGGGAAGGAAGCAGATATGGAGGTCATAGGCTGAATCAGATCAACACCATGAAGAAGGGCATTAATCCTGTACCTGCACGCCATTTTCTAAAAATCTTGCCCCTGCGAAAACCCCTGTATGTTGTCTTTGGAACTGCTATTAGATGCAAATAGTATCTTTGGATTTGGGCAGGAGGGAGAGTTTCAGAAAAAGAGCAATGTTGGGAGATCTCCAGTCCCAGCACAGCAGTGCTGATCTGAATCACACGCAGTCCTTGCAGCTGAAATGGGACATCCCAATCACATTTGCAAATATTTCACCCTTAATTTTCTGTTGTATGTTTGAAAACTGCTCCTACGCTCTCCTTCCTCTAGCTCCTGCCAAACCCTCTTTTCTTATTGCTAGGCCAGGTGTTGGAATGTGTGAGAAAGAAAGGGTCACTGAGTTACTTTAAAGGGGAGAAGGAGAGATGAATTAGTTTAGAAAGACTTTCACTTTCCTTCTGAATAAGGAGAAGGGGGGGAGAGGCCAAAGAGGAACTGGAGTACAAAGGATTCACACATGACCAAATTGCCCAGGCAGTTTTAATAACCGACAATTATACATGTTATCACACGAATCAAAGATAGCAGGGATGGTGTAAGTCCTCATTTACAAGAGAGGTTCAAAGAACAGCATTTGACACCATAGAAGGGACCCTTTTGAATAAGTTTAGTTCCTCAGTGATCATTTCTTTTTACAAATTGCACGTCTGCACATTACATGGAATTTTAAATGACTGGTTTTATAATGTATTGAATAAAAATCCACAGGAGGACAATACTACCAGCTGGTTTTGTGTGTGTGGAAATAGCAGCCAAGGATCAGAGGTAGCTCCGTTGGTAGAGCATGAGATTCCTGGGTTGAACTGAATTCTAAGATTCTGTGATATCCAAAGCCTAGCTGGGACCACACTATATGTCCTTGGGCCAGTCATTGCCTCTCAGCCTAATCTGCCACCCAGGGTGGATGCAGAGATGGAATGAAAAGGGAAGAACTACGCACATCACCTTGAGTGACTTGGAGGAAAAGATGGGATGTAAAAGCAATTGAAAAAGGGAAATTAAACATCTGCAGCTCTGCTGCTCACACCAGTGAGGGTGGAAAGTGTGGCATAAGCAAACCCTGCTCCACAATTTGCAGCCTGGATCCAGCGCAAAGGTTGGGCCAAGTCATCAAGTAACCACAGCGAGGCTGGCTCAGGATCTCGTGGAGAATGGTCCGGCTCAGCCCCTACCTGTTGCTCCCCACAGCTCAGGGTTGTGAGCTACCACCAGTGGGAATAGCACCACAAGTTCTCCTCCTCACCTGCACTTTGGGTGGACAGAATGGGAAGCTCTGCGGATTGGCACCAGCATTACTCTGTTGTACGAGACAGGGCAGAAGGAGATCTCCACCCCATCCACAGGCATGGTGCAGCAGATTGTCAGGGGCTGCAGGTTAACTTGGGGGGGAGCCAAAATTTGTGGAGGGGCTCTATAATATCCCTAAGGAAGAGGAGAACCCATTGCTCTTCCTTTCTAGTTGCATCTCTGTGTGTGATCCTGAATAAGAGGCACCATCCTTCAGTTCGTCTTCCAACTGAGGCCAGCTATCTTCCATTTGGGACAGTCCCATGACCCCAGCCGTGCAGCCACAAGCCAAGAGTACAGAAAGCTAGGATGGGGGTTGTGCGTGACCATTTATTATCATTTTTGTACCCTGATTTTAAGCACACTGACTTGGCAACCCACCCCTTGGATTTCAGGGGAATTTATTTGTAAAGAAGTGTCAATAATAATAATAATAATAATAATAATAATAATAATAAAAAATAATTTTATTTATACCCTGCCCTCCCCAGCCAAGACCAGGCTCAGGGCGGCTAACAACCAATAATGAAAACAAGTTGATTGAAATACAACTTAAAAAACAAGATTAAAATACAACATTAAAACAATTAAAACATTAAAATGCAGCCTTATCACAGGAGGAGAAAGGAAAAAAGAAAGAGGGGGAGGGAATCAAATGGATTCTAAGCCAAAGGCCAGATAGAACAACTCTGTCTTACAGGCCCTGTGGAAAGAAATCAGATCCCACAAGGTCCTGGTCTCATGAGACAGAGCGTTCCACCAGGCCGGAGCCTATTTAAGATCCTAGTTTCTGCTTATAAGAACACAAAAAATGTCCTCCTGTTTCTTAGCTTTCCAAGATTCTTGGAGGACAAAGAACTTCCTCGGCGGATAGCAAGGGCAATCATGTTGGGCAACGGAGAAAAGAAACCCAAACTCCATCCTAGGGCAGTATTTTGATCGAGACAAGCATTCTGCGACATTGCGGTTGGACTAACAGAGGTACAGTCCGATTGTGGATTGTTTGGAATTCCCTAACTGAAACATTCTGGCTCTCCTATGTAAGCTCCACTAAGGAAAGGGATTTGCTAATCACATAACTATTTAAAAGAGTCCCTCCCATTACCTTCGGTTTGGAGCCGGTAATTTATGACCTCCCCACCCACTGAAAGGAGATGAATGTTCCCACAGAAGATAAAACTGCCTGAGCACAAGTCCTGACAATACCCCAAAGGAAAGTGATGAAATACTTTCGTAAAAGGGAAGATTGGCTCGAATCTGGGGGCATAAATAAAAGATGTAGAGGTGCATCTGCTGTCAGGGTCGGGGAGTCAAATATCTGTGGAAGATGCTCTGAAGACCCACAAGTCCTTTGCTTTTGGCTGAACTGTTCCGGCATTCTTTTCTCTGCCACACAGTAGCAAAGCGGTTCCTTTAGAAAGGAATCTTGCCAACTATGAACCTGACCTTGAGCGGGAAGTATTTGAATGCCCTCCCACTGGGCACAATCCAGCAAAATCTGGGGCTTGAAATGAAAGGAATTGCATCAAAGTGAGTAACACCACAGTGCAAAGGTCAGCGCTTGATAGGACCTGTTGCACCCAAACTTTTGCTGGCTTGCAACCAGGTCCTATTAAGCTTTGAACGGTTGGAAGTTTGGGCGCAACTCAGCTTGAAGAATAGGGGTTTGCATGGGTTAAGACAGATAGAGTTAGGGGCCTCCAGACTCCCAGACTATTTCTGTACCTTTTAACCTCTTGAGCTGACCTCTCTATCACTTTGATGTCAGACTGACAGTCTCAGGTTGCATCCTGTTTTACAGCTTCATGCTGCTCCTCACACTTCTCTCACACACCTCAAGATGACAGATCACCTTGGAGCAAGGCTGCCAGACTTAGATAGACTGGATGGTGCTGTGGTCTAAACCACTGAGCCTCTTGGGCTTGCTGATCAGGAGGTCAATGGTTAGAATCCCCGTGACAGGGTGAGTTCCAGTTGCTCTGTCCCAGCTCCTGCCAACCTAGCAGTTCAAAAGCACACCAGTGCAAGTAGATAAATAGGTACCGCTGTGGCGGGAAAGTAAATGACGTTTCCATGCACTCTGGTTTCCATCACAGTGTTCCGTTGCGCCAGAAGCGGTTTAGTCACACTGGCCACATGACCCAGAAAGCTGTCTGGGGACAAACACCAGCTCCCTCGGCCTGAAAGCAAGATGAGCGCCTCAACCCCATAGTCACCTTTGATTAGACCTAACCATCCAGGGGTCCTTTACCTTACTTTTTTACCTAGACTGGAACTAGAATGTTTTCTATCCAAGTTAGGTAATTTCTAAAATAAACAACTTTATTATTTTCTTACCCGCAACCATCTCTCTTGTGGATATGCCTACTCTTCAACCAAGATTCACTGGTCAAACACTGCTCACTCTGAATATGGAAGGGGCATATTCTGTAATTAACTGGGTAATTCATAGAATCATAGAATTTTAGAGTATGGTGGGTTCCTGAGGGTCACTTAGTTCAACCCCCTGTACTGCAGGAATCTGAACTAGATGATACATGACAGGTGGCCATCCGATCTCTGCTTAAAAACCTCCAAGGAAGGAGAGTCCACAAACTCCCAAGGGAGACCATTCCACTGTCAAACAGCTCTTACTGTCAGAAAGTTCTTCCTGATGTTTAGTCAGAATCTCCTTTCTTGCAACTTGAAGTCATTGGTTCGAGTCCTATCCTCCAGGGCAGGAGAAAACAAAGCTTCTCCATCTTCCATTTGACAACCCTTTAGATATCTGAAGATGGCTGTCATATCTCCTCTCGGTCTCCTTGTTACCAAGCTAAACATACCCAATTCTGTCCATCGTTCCACCTAAGACTTGGTTTCCAGACCCTTGATCATCTTGATTTGCCTTCCACCGCACACATTCCAGCTTGTCAATATCCTTCTTAAATTGTGGTTCCCAGAACTTGACACAGTACTCCAGATATGGTCTGACCAAGCCTTATAATGTAAAACACATAACACAAAAGGAAAAATGGATTGGGAAGGGGGAGGAAGGAAACAAATTCAGGTACCAATTCTTGACTACTGGTTCTTCCAGTGACCAGCTGGGATGGAAGCAGCTCAAAAAGAAGAGGAGCCAAAAGTTGTTCTCTCAGCTGTGGCGATGGCCTGTGGTGGCAACTTTTCTCTGGCTCACTCTGCTGCAAGCTGATAGAACAGCTGTTGCCAGGTGACACCATACGTTTAAAGCACATAACTGGCTCAACCCAAGAATGCTGGAAATTATGGTTAAGCAGAGATACTACAGCTCCTAGAATTATTATTTTTTTTGGGGGGGAGTCATGAGCTTGACTGTATGATGTGTACGCAGCCACAGTGAAGCTGATGGTGGCTCTGCATCTTTTTCCTCCCTCCCTCCGCTGTAGCCTGATGGAATGGCTGGTTGCCAGCTGGACCCCCCCCCCACCTTAAATCAAATCACAAAGTCAAGCATGGAACCCTCACCTCCGTGGTATACACACACCAAAGGTCAAATTCTGGAACAAAGTATGCTCATATTCAGACACTCTCTCATCTGATACATTAAATCCACTCCACTTCCCCGTGGGGAGGAGTTGCAATGGACTGCGTGGCCACCCACTCCCCTCCGGGGGTGGGGGACTTAGTCCCACATTGAGGCGCGAGCCGGAGGGCTCCCTCTTTGGCTCGCTTCCTCAATGTGTCACCATCACCTGCCCCTCCAAGCTTAAGGGTATTCCATTAAAGGAATCCAGGGGTGTTGATCTTGTCTGAAACCCAAGTGGGAGACTAGGGCCATGCCACGACCCTGACGGGAACACCCGGGGGAGCTCGAGTTGGTATGCATCGACAGGGCTCCTCCATTCGGTGGTTTACCCTTACCGGACTTCCTGCGCATCCGGCAGGAGTCAGATATAGTCGGGTCCATTCAGTGCCTAAGCCAATACTGCTCACATTCTGTGTCACATTTGTGGTCAAATTTGCCCAATAACATTAACCTAATATTAATATTAATTGGCATGGTCGGCCAATTGGTGCCAAAGAAGGATAGAACAAAGAAGGATAGAACAGCAGCAAGAATACTCATCGCGAAGTATTGGAAGACACAAGATCTACCCACCCGGGAAGAATGGCAGATGAAACTGATGGACTACATGGAACTGGCGGAAATGACTGGCAGAATCCGAGACCAGGGAGAAGAGTTGGTGGAAGAAGATTGGAAGAAATTTAAAGACTATTTACAGAAATACTGCAAAATTAATGAATGTTAGAATGATGTCAGAATGAAGTTAAGTGGTTTTAGCAGCACTGTTACAAAAGAGTATGTAAAAATGGTTTGTTAACAGGTGAGAATCCAAAGTTATAATATATTAAATTAAAGGATTGGGATAAAAACAAAGAGGGAAAGGATTTGCTGAATTAACTAACTGAACTGGAATACAAAAAAGGGAGGTGTGAGGAGGTCAGGGAAACAAGTAAATGAAAGACAAGATATGGAAAGATTGATTTGTTTTTAAATGTTTTTATTTTTCTGTATTTTGTATTTTTTCTTTTCCTTTTTTTCTGTTTCTTAATTTTGTAACTTTTTTTGAAACTTTAATAAATATCATTTTTTAAAAAAACATTAACCTAATATCCGTGTCCTTGTGTGTGTTATTTCTCAACGAGGGGGTGGCTTCGGGGTCTCGACATGCAAGTACAGTATCTATCTTGGATGCTTTAGTTGAGATTCCTGCATTGCAGAGGGTTGAGATTCCTGCATTGCAGAGGGAGCAGCCACCGAGACCATATAACACCAGTCTTGAAAGACCTACACTGGCTCCCAGTATGTTTCCAAGCACAATTCAAAGTGTTGGTGCTGACCTTTAAAGCCCTAAACGGCCTCGGTCCAGTATATCTGAAGTTGCGTCTCCACCTCCATCGTTCTGCCCGGACACTGAGGTCCAGCGCTGAGGGCCATCTGGCAGTTCCCTCATCGTGAGAAGCCAAGAAGGCAGAGGGCCTTCTCGGTAGTGGCGTCCACCCTGTGGAACGCCCTCCCACCAGATGTCAAAGAGAAAAATAACTACCAAACTTTTAGAAGACATCTAAAGGCAGCCCTGTTTAGGGAAGCTTTTAATGTTCAATAGGTTACTGTATTTTAGTGTTTTGTTGGAAGCTGCCCAGAGTGGCTGGGGGGACCCAGCCAGATGGCCGGGGTATAAATAATAAATTATTATTATTATTATTATTATTATTATTATTATTATTATTATTATTCTCAGTGCTATTTTTCTAGAAACCATGAACGCCTCCGTTGTTCTCTTATAACGGCAATGCCGCCCACCTTAGAGGTGCCAGAACTGAGTTCCAGTGAGTTCCGGCTGGGGGAAAAAGCCCCGGCTGGACTAAATGGTTTGGGGTCCCTGCCAACTCCACGATTCTTTGCAGTAAAGAAAGAGGGTGAGGCATTGCCTCCATTGCTTCCTTAGAAATGACAGCAATAAAATAATGCATGTCAACGAGAAAGAGAGAGGGGGGGGGCTATGCGCAAAAAGAAAATTCCTTTGTTCTTTCAGGAGCATAATGAGTGTACCTTCATTCCACCCCCATAAGATAATAAAAATTTATTATCCTTTCTTTACGCCTAGGAAAGCGAGGTTACAAGGGAATTGCATAAAGTAAGGAAAGAATTCTACAGCAATTCCCGGAACTGAGCGTCGCCTTCCATGAACTCCAGTCCAACACCTGCTCTGCTTCTACGCCATAAATATCTCCAGCGGTAACGAGCATCACCACCATCCCCTAGGTTTATGGGGATACTTCATGCAATGGAATTGGCCTCGGGCCAACCACATGTCGGGTGCATCAAAGCAGCCTGGTTCCCTCCACCCCCACTCCCCCGATACACTGGGTTCCTGATTGGCAGAAGGGCCAACCAATCAGGAATGTGCACAGCCCTGGTCTGGAAAGGGAGGGCATATAGCTCTGGGACTGACACAAGGACAAGGTAATCAGTGCTGTGGAAATCCAGCTTCTGCAGAAAACAGGAATGTTTTTTTCATGAGTCCAATCCAGGGAAGAAGTCTATATGTGAGTCTAAATGACAGTTAGTACACTTTCACAAAGAGCTCACTACTTAAGCTATGTGCTGCTGTATATTGTCCTCGAATGCAACATTTCCCTTGCCTCAAAGGTGAACAAAGAGAAAACAAAGACAGGTTTCAAATTCAGACATACTATCAGGTTGGGGAAAAATTCATTTCTTTTGCATTTTATTCAGAAGGAACAAATATGTGAACTGAAAAGGCAGCTATCCTTTGAAATCTTTTCACTTCTCCAATCTTTTCAGTGCAACTCAGCCACCCAAAATGCATACCAAATTGTGTATATTAATGGACCAAAGTCATGTTTATTAATTTCCATGGGTCTACTCTGAGTAAAGGTAAAGGTACCCCTGCCCATACGGGCCAGTCTTGACAGACTCTAGGGTTGTGCGCTCATCTCACTCTATAGGCTGGGAGCCAGCGCTGTCCGCAGACACTTCCGGGTCACGTGGCCAGCGTGACAAGCTGCATCTGGCGAGCCAGCGCAACACACGGAACACCGTTTACCTTCCTGCTGGTAAGCAGTCCCTATTTATCTACTTGCACCCAGAGGTGCTTTTGAACTGCTAGGTTAGCAGGCGCTGGGACTGAACGACGGGAGCGCACCCCGCTGCGGGGATTCGAACCGCCAACCATGCAATTGGCAAGTCCTAGGCACTGAGGTTTTACCCCACAGCGCCACCCGCGTCCCTCTGAGTAAACTCAGTTAAATACCACCAACGACTAAACCATCAAAGCAGTCCTGTAAGATACCACAGTCGGTGGAACAAAAGTGATGGAGAAATCAAGGAGAAGCACTCTCTCTGTGTGTCACTCTCCCAATAAAGGTCAGCCTTCAAAGTGACCAAAGTTGATTCAGTCTTCTAACCAAGCCTGAACACAGGCTGGAATGGGTCCAAATAATTTGGTTTCCTTCCAGAGGACATAGAGTTGAGCTGGGCAAACAATATGTCAGGATTTTTCAAAGGCGAACAATATGTCCGGATCTTATGGCACTGATTCACCTTCTTTCTCCAAATCAATTTATTGCAGTTATGCCCTCTGGGTGAGTGCTTTTCATATGAGGCTTACCCAAGGATCTGTGAGGCAGACCTGAAAAATGCCACTAAATTGCCTTGTGGTTAACATTTAATCCTTCAGAAACGCACTCTGGGGAAAGATTACATAAGTAGCCATGATTCACCGTGAGCTGGATCTTCATTTTGCCAAGTGGCAAGCACAGGGGGCATTGGAAATTGGGCTACATGCATTCTGATGACATAGTTTGGCATTTGGCTGCAGTGTTCCACACCACAGCTTCCTTCCTTCCTTCCTTCCTTCCTTCCTTCCTTCTTTGTCTCCCCCCCCCAAAAAAAAGGCAGGTGGCTCCTCTTGCCCTTCTTGGATTCCAGTTCCCATCAACCTCAGCCAACATGGCCATTGGTCAAGGACGCTGGAAGTTGTAGTCAAGGCTGGCTCAAGACATTTCGTTGCCTGAGGCAATGAACAAAGATGATGTCCTCTCCCAAGGCTCATGCAGAAGCCATTTGGACTGGTAGTTGAATTTTACTCCAATACTGGTGAAAGGAGAGTGCCTTCCAGTGTGTCATGGGCTGGTTGCATGCTGAGAAGTGGGGAGAGGCACAAGCTGGGGAACCCCTAAGGGAACCCCCAGAGTATGGTTACCAAATATTTTTCAATGAATCCGGGGACACTTTTTTAAAAAATCTGAGTAGCAACAGGGAGTCAGTAGTGGGGATGGTGAGGCAAAAGACCCTGGGCCCAAGCACACATGCATATTGTATAAAGGTGCAAAGCCCTTCTTTCACACCCTGTGAAACATAAATGCACAGAGTTTTTTTAAGAAGCGGGCATCAGCGCGCCACCTGCCCGTGACTCCCGAGCCTTCCCTGATCTCCTTCCCCCTTTGTTCTGACAGATCAGGGGAGGCTCGGAAGTCACAGGCGGGCGGCCTTTGCCCAGGAGGGGCCAGCCTGGTAGTGCAGTTGGCTCTGGCTGGCTTCAGGAGCTGCTCACTGCCGTGGCGCAGGAAAAATGGCGGGCACCACGGCAGCGGGCAGCGAGCAGCTCCTGAAGCCAGCCAGAGCCAACTGTGCTAACAGGCTGGCTCTGGGCTGCTGAGGCTGCTGCTGCCGCCACATTTCCCGGGGACAGATTTTCAAATCTGGGGACATTCCGGGGACGGAATTTGTCCGGGGACAGATCTGCAAATCTGGGGACTGTCCCTGGGAACTGAGGACATCTGGTAACCCTACCCCAGAGGAAGTAGGCTGAGAGCCAGGGGACTGGCAGTGGGATGATGACAGGTGATCAGAGGGAGAAGAGGAAGCAAACTGGGAGATAAATGTGTCAGAGGCTGACGAGGTAACAGGGTTTAGTGAGCAGGAAGAAGCTGCAGCAGAGACCAGTCTAAAATCAGAGGTTGCAGAGGAGGGGAGCCTGGAGACAGAGATGAGACCAACTGCTGAAGACCCCAGAGAGTCTCCCTCTCCTGCTGTGACCAGCTCCCTCCCCACTGCCCAGTCTCCCAGAACATGAAGAGGACAGAGCAAAGAGGACAAGACAAAGGAGCCTCAGGTTGCTGGTGATGGACCCAGAGAAGGAGTCTTAGAGAGCGGTGAGGCACTCTTCACAACTGCCTCATTGCAGCAAGTCCTAATGGGAAGAGTTGCTATGATCACTAGGCCAGAGCCGTTTTGGTTTCTATGAATAAATAGTTCATTTCACTAGCAGCAGGTGTTTTATTGCTGACCAGATCCTGACTCCAGCTCCTGACACACTGCCCTTGAGGTAGTGTAATAATAATAATTTATTATTTATACCCCAACCATCTGGCTGGGTTTCCCCAGCCACTCTGGGCGGCTTCCAACAAAACACTAAAATACAATAACCTATTAAACATTAAAAGCTTCCCTAAACAGGGCTGCCTTTAGATGTCTTCTAAAAGTTTGGTAGTTATTTTTCTCTTTGACATCTGGTGGGAGGGCGTTCCACAGTGCGGGTGCCACCACCGAGAAGGCCCTCTGCCTGGTTCCCTGTAACTTGGCTTCTCACAGCGAGGGAACCACCAGAAGGCCCTTGGCGCTGGACCTCAGTGTCCGGACAGAACGATGGAGGGTGTAGGGGCACAGAGCAGGTCACATGGCACTCATAGCTCTGGCCTTTTCCCTTGCCTCAACATCTGCCGCCTGAGCAGCTGCAACACTCTGCCTCATTGTAGGACCGGCCCTTGTTATAGTTCAGGGGTGGGAAACCTGTGGCCCTCCAGATATTATTGGATACCAGCTCGTGTCAGTCCCAGGCACCATGACCAATGGTCAGTTATGATGGGCCTTGCTGAGCTAGCAGGGGCCCTTGCACTGGCTTCTGCTAGCAGGATGAGGTAGTTGGATCCACCTCCATTATTCATTTGCACACAGGGCCAGAAACAAAATTTGCAATATGAAGTCACTCCAGAGGAGGAGAGGTGCAGTTTCATGACAACCAATAATAATAATAATAATAATAATAATAATAATAATAATAATAATAAATTTATTTATACCCTGCCCTCCCCGGCCAGAGCTGGGCTCAGGGTGGGTAAGACCAATCAAATCGCCGTAAAAACATAATAGGGGAAAAGAGATTGGGGGAGAAAAGGGGAAAAAAACCAATTTAAAATACAGATTAAAATGCAATTTAAAATGCAGCCTCATTTTAAAGTAGCTGATAAATCAAGACCATAAGGGGAGGGAAACATAAGGGTCAGACTGAGTCCAAACCAAAGGCCAGGCGGAACAGCTCTGTCTTGCAGGCCCTGCGGAACGATGTCAAGTCCCGCAGGGCCCTAGTCTCTTGTGACAGAGCGTTCCACCACGTCAGGGCCAGTGCTGAAAAGACCCTGGCCCTAGTTGAGACCAGTCTAACCTCTGTGAGGCTCGAGACCTCCAAAGTGTTGTTATTTGTGGACCTTAAGGTCCTCCGCGGGGCATACCAGGAGAGGTAGTCCCATAGGTACGTGGCTCCTATGGGATAGAGTGCGACCATCATTACAGAGGATCTAGGAGGATGTCTTCACAGAGTGAGGAAGCAATCCTTTGCACAAGAAGCTGGCATAAAGCAAGTTGGCATAAATTAAGGCAGCATAAAGTTACGCCAAACACAAACCTTGCTAAGCAGCTGGGCTGCTGCTCTGCCCAAGCGTGGAAGAGGGGAAACAAGCCTTTAAAATAGTCTTCTATGCTGAGTTGCCAGACCACAACACCAGGTTTAGAATCCAGCCTAAGTCCCTGCCCTCTGGTCCCAACTTTGTACGCCAAAAATACACTGGTGTAACTGGCTCAGTCAGCTAAGAAAGTTACACACACCAGTGTATTTTTTTAACTGAGCCAGAGTTGGGGATCTGCTGAGCTGGGAATCCACTGGCTGAGCCAGAGAATTGCTGCATCCTAAACTGCTCACCCTGGCAGATCTTGCCATAGGATTTCCCCCTAATTGAGGTGCATCCATTTCAATGAGTCGAGAGTAAAAGTTAGACAAATCCAACCATTTGGTTCTGGTCACCCATATACCAAGTGTTCTTTTCAACAGTGGAGGACCACATGGGATTCTTCTTCCTGCCATTATTTACAGCTTAGCATAACAAGGTAAGAAGTATGCTATCAAATGCTTTTTGTTTTTCTCTTCCCAGGATCACATGAACTGCTTTTATTTAAATACCAGTCACCCGGTGCCACAGCGCAAAACAAGTCGGAGCCAGCAAGAGATCATTTTGCAAATTTGCGGAAAAGGGGAAAATAGCTGAGAGGGTTTTTGTGGGAAAGGATGTTGCAGGGGACCAGGGACCCATTCATTCAAGGGGAAAACCTCTCACAGGAGATCTATAATATGAAGTTCTAGTTTCGTTATTGCCATTCACTAAACAATGCTCCCTTGTAAAATAATCTAATAGCTGATAATGGCTGTATATGGGAGTATCCGCTAAGTGGCTGTTGTGGATGAATTATTAACCTGAGTAATAACACTCCCCACACCCATGTTGTGGGCTCTGTTCTTTATTCAGAACTAACAATATGCCCTCTTTGGGGTGGGGGTAGGGATGCTGAGTGTGGATTTAATATACAGTCATACCTCGGGTTACAGATGCTTCAGGTTGCATTTTTTTCAGGTTACAGACCGCAGAAACCTGGAAGTACCTGAACGGGTTACTTCCGGGTTTCAGCAGTCGCGCATGCACAGAAGTGCTAAATTGCACTTTGTGCATGTTCAGAAGCGCCGAATTGTGACCCGCACGTGTGCAAGTGCACTGCTGCAGGTTGCAAACGCTGCAGGTTGCAAATATGCATCCTGCACGGATCACATTCTCAACCCGAGCATCCACTGTATCATGAAGAAGGCTACCAATGGCTACTAGCCAGGAGATTCCTGAATTGCAGGGGGTTGGACTGGATGAAATTTGGGGTCCCTTCGAACTCTGCAGTTCTGTGATTCTATGCCGATTCTTCCTCCACAGCTGGAGGCAATGAATGCATCTGAAGACCAGTTGTTGGAAACCACAGGAAGGGAGCATGCGCAGGGTCCTGCCTGAGGGTTTCCCACAGGTATCTGGTAGGCCACTGTGAGAGCACGATGCTGAATGAGACGGACCACTGCCCTGTTCCAACAAGCATTCATTCATTCATTCATTCATTCATTCATTCATTCATCCTTTCCCCTGACGCAAGGCATCTTACAGATAAAAACAAGAATCACTGAAAACAATCTTATGTTCTTATTTTCTTACCTATGAGCTGCATCCAACACTATGGGAGTGGACTTCTGCTCAAGCAATGGAACTTCTGTTAAAAGTCAATTTGATTTCTGTGTGGCCACAGATTCACACACACACACAGAGAGAGAGAGAGAGAGAGAGAGAGAGAGAGAGAGAGAGAGAGAGAGAGAGAACTGCCATCAGTGACATCAATTGTGGAAGGGAGACATAAACTATATGTTATGGGAAGAAAGTCACACTGCACAAAAGCTATGTCAGGAGTAGTAGGCACATTCACATGTATTGTTACAACCGGGTACAATGCTCATCCCAAAACACACCAAAGGGACACACAGCGACAGAGAGAGAGAGAGAGAGAGAGAGAGAGAGAGAGAGAGAGAGAGAGAGAAAGAGGAGGAGACAGCAGCTGAGATCTGGCCTCTGGTTCACCTTCTAGATATGTCTCTGAAACACCAGAGTTCCTCTGCCCCAACTGTGTGTAAAGGTAAAGGGACCCCTGACCATTAGGTCCAGTTGTGGCCGACTCTGGGGTTGCAGCGCTCATCTAACTTTATTGGCCGAGGCAGCCGGCATACAGCTTCCAGGTCATGTGGCCAGCATGACTAAGCCACTTCTGGGCAGTGCACGGAAACGCTGTTTACCATCCTGCCGGAGTGGTACCTATTTATCCACTTGCATTTTGACATGCTTTTGAACTGCTAGGTTGGCAGGATCAGAGACCAAGCAACAGGAGCTCACCCCGTCACAGGGATTCGAACCACCGACCTTCTGATTGGCAAGTCCTAGGCTCTGTGGTTTAACCCACAGCGCCACCCGCGTCCCTTCAACTGTGTGTAGATGAGGGCAAAGGCTTTGCTTGCTTGTGATATTAACACATTACGATGGTGAGGCAAAAATATACATATTCAGATTGTGGAGGAAAACTAGAACACTTATTTCAAGAGACACGAAGAAGTAAACACCTCAGAATAATTTTTTTAAAAGAATTAATAAATTCTAATGGGACTTCCTTCCCTCTCCTTCTCTTTGCTCCATTGGGTCCACCAATTAGAGGGCTTCATGGAAGAAAGGGAAGTCCCATTGTGTATGTGTTGTATCCAAACAACTCCCAGAATCCTTCACAAACTACAGTGCTTTGGGGGGAATCCATGACTATGATACTACTTTAAAGGAATAGTGGGGATGGGGCCTAAGAGACCTCCAGGAGTGGTTGGAAGTTAGGGGCATCACCACACACCCAGCCTTCTGGGAAGAAGAAGAAGAAGAAGAAGAAGAAGAAGAAGAAGAAGAAGAAGAAGAAGAAGAAGAGGAGGAGGAGGAGGAGGAGGAGGAGGAGGAGGAGGAGGAGGAGGAGGAGTTTGGATTTGATATCCTGCTTTATCGCTACCCTAAGGAGTCTCAAAGCAGCTAACTTTCTCCTTTCCCTTCCTCCCTCACAACAAACACTCTGTGAGATGCGTGGGGCTGAGAGACTTCAAAGAAGTGTGACTAGCCCAAGGTCACCCAGCAGCTGCATGTGGAGGAGTGGAGACGCGAACCCGGTTCACCAGGTTACGAGTATACTGCTCTTAACCACTACACCACACTGGCTCTCTGGAAGGGGCAAGGTGGTGAGTCAGGGCAGTGCAGGGGCTCCAAGAGAGCGAACCCATCTCTCCATCCCCTGGTGGACCCACACAGCAGTGACCCAACCAGAGGCCAGCTGCATGGCAGCACCAACTGCTCCTGCTCACCTCTCAATGTTGTTCCAGAGCAGCTCTTTGAAGGGACGCCAAAGTACAAAGGGAAGGGGAAAGGAGAGGAAGCGATGTTGGCAGCTAATTGCACTTCTGAAGCCTATACACCTCCTGTCTTATCAATCTCCTGATATTCAACCCCACATTTAGTGGCAGATCAGGTACAACTGATTTCCCCAGGAACAAAAGGGCCTCAGTGCGGTGCAAATTGCATGAGACGGTCTGAGTCAGCCCGTCCATCCCTCCAGCTTCATTAAGCCAATTAGTTCCAGGCAATGGTCCAAAGTAGTGATTAACAAAGCCACTTTTCTCACAAGTTAGTCCTAGTAGCTCTGTTTTCTAGAGGTGTTTGAGTACCTTTCCCTCCCACTGACTTCAGCTAGGAATGCAGCTAGTGCTTACCTCTGAGAATCTAGCCTCCAAACTTTCTGCAGATCACTTTCACCCACGGGTGTAACCAGTAGACAGGATGGCATTCATTGTCTAGGCATGGAGGAGAGGGAAAGAATGAGGAGGTTGGAATATCAAAGTGAAATTTCTCTTTCCAGTGAAGTTTATTGTATTCCGTGATCTGTGTTCCAGAGAATTCCTAATAATAATAATAATAATAATAATAATAATAATAATAATAATAATTTATTACTTGCACCCTGCCCATCTGGCTGGGTTTCCCCAGCCACCCTTGGTGGCTTCCAACAAAGATTTAAAATACATTAAAATGTCAAAAAGTAAAAACTTCACCGAACACGTCTGCCTTCAGATGTCTTCTAAAAGCCAGGTAGTTGTTTATCTCTTTGACATCTGATGGGAGGGCATTCCACAGGGCGGGTGCCACTACCAAGAAGGCCCTCTGCCTTGTTCCCTGCAGCTTTGTTTCTCGCAGTGAGGGAACCGCCAGAAGGCCCTTGGCACTGGACCTCAGTGTCTGGGCAGAACGATGGGGTTGGAGACACTCCTTCAGGTATAAAGGACCAAGGCCGTTTAGGGTTTCAAAGGTCAGCACCAACACTTCGAATTGTGCTCGGAAATGTACTGGGGGCCAGTGGAGGTCTTTCAAGACCGGTGTTAGGTGGTTTCGGCAGCCGCTCCCAGTCACCAGTCTAGCTGCCGCATTCTGGATTAGTTGTAGTTTCCGGGTCACCTTCAAAGGTAGCCCCACATAGAGCGCATTGCAGTAGTCCAAGCAGGAGATAACTAGAGCATGCACCACTCTGGTGAGACAGATGGAGCTGATAAATAGCTACCCTGGACACAGAATTGACCTGTGCCTCCATGGACAGCTGTGAGTCCAGAATGACTCCCAGGCTGCGCACCTGGTCCTTCAAGGGCACAGTTACCCTATTCAGGACCAGGGAGTTCTCCACACCTGCCCGCCTCCTGTCCCACAAAGCAGTACTTTTTAGTACTTAGACATTATTCCAGTCTAAATACTATCTCCCTCCCAAGATTCTGCCCTTTGCTCCATGGACCAAGCTACTTTATTTTAATTGTAGTCCTCCTCCATCTGTGATTTGTGGGCATGTCCATTAACCTACTTTGAGGAACTGATGCAACGATTACTGATATAATATACCTGAAGTCCTTTGAGTGTTTAGGAAACACATTATATAAATACTCCGTGCCAGTTATTAGTTCTCCTCTCCAGCTGGCTGGCTTGCAGACAAAAATCCTACATAATACCATTGCCACTAATGGCTCAGCTGCAATCCGGAGCCCAGTTTAGGATATGTAACTCCCACTGGGTTTCAACAGGATCAAAGCAGGGCAACTCTGCATCCGGTTTGTTTTACAGCCAGCACTGGCGTGAGTCCGGAACAGCAAAGGCTTGTGGCAGGGAAGCCTTGGCTAAAGTGATTTATTGCTGATCTACAAAGCACATATACAGAAGTATCATTAACATCCAAGCAGTGAGAGAATCTAGGGATTCCACTCGCTTATGCAGGGTTTGATTTCTTCAAAATGAATTTCGACCGAGCCTGTGTTCTCTTAAGGCTATTCGGTTTTATTTATACTCATACACAACATGAGCATAAGATCACAGCATTAACACCACAACATATCTGGATGGATGGCGGCTAACAGATTGAGGTTGAATCCTGACAAGACAGAAGTACTGTTTTTGGGGGACAGGGGGCGGGCGGGTGTGGGGGATTCCCTGGTCCTGAATGGGGTAACTGTGCCCCTGAAGGAACATGTGCGCAGCCTGGGAGTCATTTTGGACTCACAGCTGTCCATGGAGGCACAGGTCAATTCTGTGTCCAGGGCAGCTGTCTACCAGCTCCACCTGGTACGCAGGGTAAGACCCTACCTGCCCACGGACTGTCTTGCCAGAGTGGTGCATGCTCTAGTTATCTCCCGCTTGGACTACTCCAACGCGCTCTACGTGGGGCTACCTTTGAAGGTGACCTGGAAACTACAACTAATCCAGAATGCGGCAGCTAGACTGGTGACTGGGAGTGGCCGCCGGGACCACATAACACCGGTTCTGAGAGATCTGCATTGGCTCCCAGTACGTTTCCGAGCACGATTCAAAGTGTTGGTGCTGACCTTTAAAGCCCTAAATGGCCTCGGTCCAGTATACCTGAAGGAGCGTCTCCATCCCCATCGTTCAGCCCGGACACTGAGATCCAGTACCGAGGGACTTCTGGCGGTTCCCTCATTGCGAGACGTAAGGTTACAGGGAACCAGGCAGAGGGCCTTCTCGGTAGTGGAACACCCTCCCAGCAGATGTCAAAGCAATAAACAACTATTTTACTTTTAAAAGACATCTGAAGGCAGCCCTCTTTAGGGAAGTTTTTAATGTTTGAAGCTGTACTGTTTTTAATATTCAGTTGGAAGCCGCCCAGAGTGGCTGGGGAAACCCAGCCAGATGGGCGGGGTATAAATAATAAATTATTATTATTATTATTATTATTATTATTATTATTATTATTATTATTATTATTATTATATCTTGCTTCTCCCTTCGTGACAGCTTTGGATTCCAGCACAGATCAAGCATGTACTGTATCTCTGTATCTCCAGCTTCTCTTTAGATTTTTTTAAAAATATTTTTATTAGGAATTTCAACAAAACATTTTATCAAAAAACATATCATCCTTAATCCCCCCTATTTTCCCCCTTCCCCCCTCCCCCACCCCCAGACTTCTCTCAACTCCTCTCCCTGTTTTATCAACAGAGTGTTACAAATTCTCTGCGTGTTACAAAGTTGTATAGGTCCTTAATTTATCTGACTGTTATCAAAAAAAAGTTTGTGAGTGTTTATTCAAAACCTGCCAAGGAGTCCAGTTCATTTTGTTGCTTCTTTAAGTACTTTGTAAAGGGTTCACATTCATCTCTAAAGTCACAGTTATCCTTGTCCCGTAGTTTGTGTGTCAATTTTGCCAATTCTGCATAATCCATCAGTTTTTCTTGCCATAGTTCTTTAGTCGGGATTTCCTCGTTCTTCCATCCTTGCGCTATTAAGTCTCTTGCCGCCATTGTCACATACATGAAAATATTTTTCAATTTCCCTTGGCAGGTTTTTCCCTACAATTCCTAACAAAAAATGCTTCAGGTTTTTAACAAATGTTAGCTGGAACATTTTCTTCAAATCATTGTATATCATTTCCCAAAACTTTTTTCCCCAAAAAAGATTTATTGGGTTTTCACAAAATTTTAAAAAAACACACTAACAAATAAACAAACATAAATCATAAACTTATTAAAACTAATCTTCTTAACATTGTTAAGTGACTTCCTCGTATCCTCCTAGTTGGATTTCACTGAATATCATTTTAACGGTTTTCCAAATCAAAGTTCTTAAAACCTTAACTTAATCACTTAACATCAGTCATTCTTCCCAATTCAGCATTAAACATAATAATTCCTCGCATTACCTATTTAAATCCTAGGCCTAGCTGGTAATTGCAAGCTTTTTCCAATTAATTATTTCCCAAAACTTTTTAATTTCATTACAATCCCACCAGATATGGTAAAAAGTCCCTTCCTTTTCTTTATCTCCAGCTTCTCAGTCTGCTTTCTAGATCAGTTCACACACAACTGTACTGCCTAGCAGTTAGGCGAGACAAGGGGAAAGATCCACCCATTCATTCCATGACACAGAGCTACTTCTTTGGTGATGCAAATTGTGGTGCTTAACTAGTCGGCCACAGCCATTGCCTAGCCCTAGACAAAGGAACTGGCTTGGCAAGCTTAGAATCATAGAATCATAGAGTTGGAAGAGACCACAAGGGCCATCGAGTCCAACCCCCTGCCAAGCAGGAAACACCATCAGAGCACTCCTGACATATGGTTGTCAAGCCTCTGCTTAAAGACCTCCAAAGGAGGAGACTCCACCACACTCCTTGGCAGCAAATTCCACTGTCGGACAGCTCTTACTGTCAGGAAGTTCTTCCTAATGTTTAGGTGGAATCTTCTTTCTTGTAGTTTGGATCCATTGCTCCGTATTTTCCGCTTGCTCTCATATTTTCCGCCGCCACAGATGCAAGAACCCAAGAATTGGAAGAGACTTGGGTCATCATGCAGACTGACCACCCCCTCCAAAAAAAACTCACAACAATATACAGCTATCTTTTTGAACTGCACAGCAGTGGGAAATCCAGCCCCTCCTTCCCTGCTGAGGGGAAGGAAGCTGGACTGAGCTTCTTCTGATCTCAAATTCTTGCGGCATCGTGTTGTCATTTCTCCTCTTTCCTCGAAATCCCAGGAGGACCAAATCGGTCGTCCTTTTGCAGCGACACACCCAGTTCCTAAATTGAAGCAAGCTGTGCTTCTCTTCCACATATCTCAAGCTCCACGATGCTGGATGACAAGCCCCTCCCTCTCGCGCCTAAATGTTACCCTTCTTGCCTCTCCAACCCCCTAATCAAAATCAAATTCTTTGCGTGTAAGTTATATTTAAGCAGGGCTATTTATGGACACGGAGGCCCTCTGCAGCTCTCGGCAGAGCCCTTTCATTAGGAATTAGCCGAGCTAATGCTGAGCAAACAGATTGCATCCATGCTTGCAAGCACAGCCACATGCGCCCCGCAGGTCTCCTTGGGAAAACAGAGAGGATTGGGGAGGGGGGGAGGGAGAGACAGAGTGACCTTCTGAAGGAAAGTGAGAGTGTAAGGCAGCCCTGTGGAAGCTGTTGGGGCTTGTGTCAAATCCAATAATGACTAATGAGCAGCTGTGAATAATAATGATGATAATACATCAGGTGCTCATTATTTTGCCAGCGTTATTTTGCAAGTGTGTGCATATGGGAGCCATAGCTCAGAGGCAGGGTGTCTGGCTTGCAAGCAGAAGGTTCCAGGTTCAATTCTTGCTGGCATCTCCAAAAAAAAGTTGGGAAAGAGGGAGAGTTGGACAAGATGACCCTCGTGGCCCCTTCCAAGCCAGGGGTGAAACTAGGTGGGGTATAAATCTTCTATTATTATTATTATTATTATTATTATTATTATTATTATTATTATTATTTTGTTTAGTCGTTTAGTCGTGTCCGACTCTTCGTGACCCCATGGACCAGAGCACGCCAGGCACTCCTGTCTTCCACTGCTTCCTGCAGTTTGGTCAAACTCATGCTGGTAGCTTCAAGAACACTGCCCTACCATCTTGTTCTCTGTCGTCCCCTTCTCCTTGTGCCCTCCATCTTTCCCAACATCAGGGTCTTTTCCAGGGAGTCTTCTCTTCTCATGAGGTGGCCAAAGTCTTGGAGCCTCAGCTTCAGGATCTGTCCTTCCAGGAGCACTCAGGGCTGATTTCCTTAAGAATGGATAGGTTTGATCTTCTTGCAGTCCATGGGACTCTCAAGAGTCTCCTCCAGCACCATAATTCAAAAGCATCCATTCTTCGGCGATCAGCCTTTTTTATGGTCCAGCTCTCACTTCCATACATCACTACTGGGAAAACCATGGCTTTAACTATATGGACCTTTGTCGGCAAGGTGATGTCTTTGCTTTTTAAGATCCTGTCTAGGTGTTCGAACTGCTTAGTTCTCAAACGTTTTGGCTCCCGAATGCCACAAACCTGGAAGTGACCGTTCCGGTTTGTGAACTATTTTTGGAAGTCAAACATCCGACGGTGCTTCCGCAGCTTCCAGCTGGCTGCAGGAACTTCCTGCAGCCAGTCAGAAGCCGCGCTTTGGCTTCCAAACATTTTGGAAGTCGAACGGACTTCCGGAACAGATTCCATTTGACTTCCAAGTTTCGACTGTATCATTCTTTCACCCGGGTCAGTGACTCAGTTTGGCACACCACTTCCTTAAAGGACCATCCCTATTCAGAAATGAAAAATAATATTATTTGCAGAATTTGCCCCATTTGAGCTTCTTTGCCCTGCTTCCTTTTTCTAATGGGACTCAGGGATGAACACGGTGAGTTCATTCACCTTTAGCTCCAGGCCAAGTTGATCTCAATTACTTTACCTTATGACATAGATGCATATATGCATCGGCCCACACACGTCTGCCATTATTTCTGGAGTGCAAACGGAGTGCCGGCTTTCCACTGCGTGCTGCGCCGAAATTATTCCCTCCTACTCTTACAAATGATCTCATGTCGACGAACAACACACACACACCCCAACAGTCTTCTATTCAAAGAGCGGTGGCCCCAATCAAAATCTAAGCAATGTTTTCAAAGACTCCTAGCTGGAGACACTGGCTGTCTGACAAAGCTTTCCATCCATGCAGGTGAGCCAGACAAAAGATGCATTATTTATTCCAATTTTTTAAAGAGATGTTTCTGAAGCTCCAAGACACTGAGGGTGGGGAATCCACGCATTAATTTAGCTACTGTTCCAATTTACCAGAGCATCAGCAACATGCCTCTCAAACTGTTTAAGGGAGCTTTCTTTCTTGCATTCAGTCATTTGGGAAAGTGAGTAGGACTTTCCTTACGTCTACAAGCAAGGCTGAGTTTAGGCTTCAGTTCAGAAAGATGTTCAGCAGCTGTCTGGTCTGCTTGATCAAGATACTCGACTACTCAGAAATGGCACAACTCACAACTAAAATAAGGAATCAGAAAGATGAAATATATGTGGAAGTATGGAGACCCTTTTCAGTTTATTTTATTTTTTTACAGATAATATTCAAATTTACTTTAGTTTGGCATCATTTCTCTCTCTCTCTTAAAGACACAAAGACCATTATTTATCTTTTCTCTTTATTATCTTTTTTATCTTTATCTTTTCTCATTATTATCTTTTCTCTTAAAGACACAAAGACCATTATTTATCATAATTATGCTTGAGATGGTTTAACCCCTTCTGTTTTAAAAATACAAATTCCACAACTATCTTCCATATTTCCTATCAAAGTAAGAAGGGGAATATGCAAGAGAAATGACTTTGGGGATGCTTTTCAGTTTATATAAGAATGCAATACAGCCAAATAACAAACAGGTTTTGACTTATGAACAGTGGAAAGACAGTAGAAACGTTTCATAATATAGGATTTAGGTAAATAGATAAGGTGAAGGCAGCAGGGAAGAGAGAGAATTAGACTATCACAGATGTAATGGTGGGAAGATAGATAGATAGATAAATAAATAAATAAATAAATAAATAAATAAATAAATAAATAAATGGGTTTTGATGCAAATTGTATATGACCTCAATGTAAATCAATGTAAAATAATAAACATATTTTCACACAAAAAATGAGGTGTCTGATCTGGCCACACTGACAGACACTTTAGTTACATCCCATTTGTGAGTTTTCCCAAACTTGGGTCTCCAGCTGATAAAAACTAATATGGGGGGGGGGCAGCTGGCTGGGCCACGGAAGTGATTAATGCCTCCCTATAATAAGGGATAGGGACGTGGGTGGCGCTGTGGTCTAAACCACTGAGCCCAGGGCTTGCCAATCAGAAGGCCGGCGGTTCAAATCCCCGCGACGGGGTGAGCTCCCTTTGCTCGGTCCCTGCTTCTGCCAGCCTAGCAGTTTGAAAGCACACCAGTGCAAGTAGATAAATAGGTACTGCTCCAGCAGGAAGGTAAACAGCATTTCCGTGTGCTGCTCTGGTTCGCCTGAAGCGGCTTAGTCATGCTGGCCACATGATCCGGTGTACACTGGCTCCCTCGGCCAGTAAAGCAAGATGAACGCCGCAACCCCAGAGTCGTCCACAACTGAACCTAACAGTCAGGGGTCCCTTTACCTTTACAATAAGGGATGACCCCTGCCTGCTTGAAGGAGGCTTTGGTAAAACCACTCCTCAAGAAACCTTCCATGGAAAATCTAAATAACTACTGGCCAATCTCCCCTTCTTTGGCAAGGAAATGCTTTGGTCACCCAGTATGACAACCTTCATCAAGAGAAAGACAGGGGAAATGTGTCCCTGTTATTTCTCCTCAACCTCTCAGCAGCTTTTGATACCATCAACCATGGCATCCTTCTAGAGCAGCTGTCCAAGGTGGGGGGGGGCAGGCACCAGAGGTTCCAGTTCTGGTTCAAGATAGGTGATATTTGGGGAGGCCCCATGGAGGGGTCCCTCAGTGTTCAACTCTTTCCCCTATGCTGTTTAACATCTGTATGAAACTGCTGAGTGAGGTCATCCGGAGTTTTGGAGTGCATTGTCAGCAATATGCTGATGACACACAGCTCTACTTCTCATTTACATCTGCAGGTGGAAATAAAAAAAAATCCTTCCAGTAGCACCTTAAAGACCAACTAAGTTAGTTCTTGGTATGAGCTTTCATGTGCATGCACACTTCTTCAGATACACTGAAACAGAAGTTGCCAGATCCTTCTATATAGAGAGAAGGTGGGGAGGGGTATTACTCAGAAGGGTGGTGGGAATGGGAGATTGGCAGATAGCTGAGATGAGCCTGTTGACGACTCTTGACGACTGTAATAGGTCTTACAGGAAAAGGCAAGGGGTGAGAAGGTGAAAAATGGCTAAGTCATGTATAATGAGATTAGAATCCAATGTCTTTGTTCAGATCAGGTCTCTCCATGGTTTTAAGTTTGGTAATGAGTTGCAATTCAGCAGCTTCTCTTTCCAGTCTATTTCTGAAATTCCTTTGTAGTAAAACAGCTACTTTGAGATCTTGTATAGAATGTCCTGGGAGATTGAAGTGTTCTCCTACTGGTTTCTCTGTTTTGTGATTCTTGATGTCAGATTTATGTCCGTTTATTCTTTGGCGTAAGGTTTGGCCTGTTTGTCCAATATAGAGAGCTGAAGGACACTGCAGGTGAGGCAGTGGAATTGCTGGACCAGTGTCTTGCCTCACTAATGGACTGGATGAGACCCAACAGACTGAAACTCAGTTCATATAAGATTGAGGCACTGTTAGTGGCAGCTCCCTGGACCAGATCAATGGGAACTAGCCTGCTTTTGATAGGGTTACACTCCCTGTGAAGAAGCAGGCACTCATCTTGCAGATACTTCTGGATCCCTTGTTGTCACCTAAGCCTCAGGTGACCTCAGTGGCACTGAGTGCCTTCTATCAGCTTTAGCTGGCAGCCCAGCAGTGTCCCTATCTGAACACGGATTGCCTAACTTCTGTCATCCATGCTCTGGTAGCCTCTAGTTCAGATTACTGCAACATGTTATATGTGGGGCTGTTTCTGAAGACCCTTTGGAAACTCTAGTTGGTGCAGAATTCAGCAGCCAAGTTATTCACTGGTACAAGGTGGTTTGAGCATATTAGACCCATCCTGGCCCAACAGTACAGGCTGCCAATTAGCTTCGGGGTCTGATTCAAAGTGCTGCTTTTGACCTGTAAAGCCTTAGGAACCACTGAGCCAGACCCTGCAATAATCATTTGAGTACCCCATCCACAAGGGACGCAGGTGGCGCTGTGGGTTAAATCACAGAGTCTAGGACTTGCCGATCAGAAGGTCGGTGGTTCGAATCCCCATGACAGGGTGAACTCCCGTTGCTCGGTCCCTGTTCCTGCCAACCTAGCAGTTCGAAAGCATGTCAAAAGTGCAAGTAGATAAATGGGTACCACTCCGGCGGGAAGGTAAACGGTGTTTCCATGTGCTGCTCTGGTTCACCAGAAACGTCTTAGTCATGTTGGCCACATGACCCGGCAGCTGTATGCCGGCTCCCTCGGCCAATAAAGCGAGATGAGCGCCGCAACCCCAGGGTCAGCCACGACTGGACCTAGTGGTCAGGGGTCCCTTTACCTTTACCTTTACCCCATCCACAAGAAGTCTAGAGGGTGGCAACACAAGGAGAGGCCTTTTCTGTGGTGACTCCCCACTTGTGGAACGCTCAACCCAGGGAGGCTCCCCAGAAGAGGCCTGCTTTGAAAGGCTGGGATCTGGGGAGGGCTACGTGAGAAGGACACAACAGCCACACAGCTTTCAATCCCAGCCCCGTGGGATCTTTCTCATGCTGCCCTCCCAGAGCTGCTTTGATCTGGGAGGCTTTGACCTTGCTATGCGTGGCTGGTTTCGGGAGGACAGTGTGAGCATTGCGGCCCCAGAAAAATGCACCCAGGGAGATCGCCCCAGCAGCCTCCTCTCCCCTATGTCCCTGCCACAAATGGCTGGGAGAGAACCCTATCTGAAACCCTGGAGAGCCATTGCCAGTCAGTGTAGACAACATTGAGTTGACCAGTCTTTCTCAACCTGTGGGTCCCCAGATGTTGTCGAACTACAACTCCCATCATCCCTAGCTAGCAAGGCCAGAGCTCAGGGATGATGGGAGTTGTAGTCCAGCAACATCTGGGGACCCACAGGTTGAGAACCGCTGAGCTAGATGTACCAGTGGTCTAGCTCAGCATAAGGTAACTTCCTAATCTTTCCATCTATCCCTCTGGTTTTCAACCAGTGTGCCGTGGCACCCTGGGCTACCTTGAATAATGGTCAGGGGTGCCATGGACAACATTGTCCTTCTTTCCTTCCCTACCTCCTCTAATGCCCTCTCTTGTCTCTGCCTCCCAAAGGCTTGTACAGCTGTTTGTTGCAGTAGCTCTAACTACAATGGTGCCTCTGGGGCTGGTCAGGAGATACTGGTTGTCAGGAGCTGAGGTGGCCTTGGAGTAAGCCAACAAGTGGGTGAGGGAGTCCAGCCAGCCAGTCTGCCAGCCCTTGCTGTTGGGAATGGACAGACAAGTCCCAGGCCCCTGTGGGGCCATGTGAGGCACCCCTCTTTGGGGCAGGCATGGGGCAGCTCTGGGGCAGTGGCAGCGGCTGCCCAGAGGTCTCTCAAGGAGAGGGGAGAGGAGTCTGAGGAAACACTCCACAAAGGAGAGTGTTCAAAAAAGGTTGAGAGGCTGCCAGCCCTGCAGGCAACAGGTGACATAACTGGGCTCCTGAACCCCACAGGGGTGCCTCAGAAAGAATGTAGTTGGTCAAGGAAGCGGTGGGCTCAAAAAGGCTGAAAACCTCTGATGCTATCACATCACAAAGCCAAAGTTCAAACGGAGAGGAGAAGTCTGTGACCTTGCGGTTACAGAAGCTTTGGGAGAAAGCAGAAGACATCTAGAAAAGTGTTGCATAAGGAACGTTTGCTTCCTCCCATGAGAGACGTCTAGACAGGTGGGAGTAACCAAGGAGGAGAGACAGAAGCACTTTAATCGCTGATAGCAGCCTTCTGAGCTATTGCTAAGAAGGAGAAGGCTCCCAACAGATAGCCTGGGGCCTGGGTTTGGAGTTGGGTTCATTCCCCTTTCGAATCCCTTGAAGTTTTGCCAATCCCATATTGGAACCCAAACATCTCCCATACATCTCCCTTTTAATTTGTTTTGTAAGATGGTGGAGCCAGCTGGGCAGGTATGCAAATGTCCTTTTGCGCACAAAAAGCAGTTTGTTGCTAGGCGTGTTCTGCGCATCCAGGTGATTATAATATTGAGTACACTTTAACCAGAGCTCAATGAAGTCAGATAGGATAGAATGTCTTACGTATTGACTGATAGAACATTTTTATACCCCCCCCCTTCGTTAAACATTCCAAAGAGGATCACAACTGATAAATGCTGATACAATAAAAACAGTTTGTTAAAATCCAATAAATACAGAAAATACAGTGCTGCAATACTCCATTGCAGAGATTGGACTAGATTAACCTTCGTGGTGCCTTCCAACTTTATAAAAATTCTATTATTCTAATAACCACCACAGTCACAGTTCTCAATGGCTTTATATCAATGACCAGCAAATGCCTAGATCAGGATTTTCCAAACTTGGGTCCCCGTCATTCCCATCATCACTGACCACTGGTTCTGCTAGCTAGGGATGATGGGAGTTGTAGTCCAACAACACCTGGAGACCCGAGTTTGGGAATCTCTGGCCTAGATGAACAAATCTGTTTCCAGGAGGCACCAAGAACTCATCAGTCCAAACTTTGGGGGGAAGTAGGTTAGTTGCACAAGACGTCCTAATTAGTAACAATTATGAAACCTGGGTCCCATCTGCACTATACATTTAAATCAGTGCCATACCGCTTTAAAGAATCATGGCTTCCCTCAAAGAATCCTGGGAACAACGCGCTGGGAGTTGTTAGGATACCCTTATTCCCCGCCCAGAACTGCAGTTCTGAGTTGCTAAACAGTCAACCCCTCTTCCCAGGGAACTCTGGCCTAGAGGCACATACCCTCCAACCTGTCTCTGATGAAAATAGGGACATCCCTTTCCATAATGATAATTTTACTATTTATACCCCACACATCTTACTGGGTTGCCCCAGCCACTCTGGACGGCTTCCAACATATATAAAAACATAATAAAACATTAAACATTTTTTAAAAAATAAACACCCTTCCCTATACAGGATTGTCTTCAGATGGCTCGGGGGTCAGATAACTCCATACCAGGCATAGGCAAACTCAGCCCTCCAGATGTTTTGGGACTACAGTTCCCATCATCCCTGACCACTGGTCCTGTTAGCTAGGGATGATGGGAGTTGTAGTCCCAAAACTTCTGGAGGGCCGAGTTTGCCTATGCCTGCTCCATACCCTCCCACATTTCTCCAACGAAAATAGGGACTTCCTAAGGAAAAGCAGGGATGTGGGTGACGCTGTGAGTTAAACCACAGAGCCTAGGACTTGCCGATCAGAAGGTCGGCGGTTCGAATCCCCGCGATGCAGTGAGCTCCCATTGCTCGGTCCCTGCTCCTGCCAACCTTGCAGTTCGAAAGCACATTAAAGTGCAAGTAGATAAATAGGTGCCGCTCCGGCGGGAAGGTAAACAGCATTTCCGTGCGCAGCTCTGGTTCGCCAGAAGTGGTTTAGTCATGCTGGCCACATGACCCAGAAGCTGTATGCCAGCTCCCTCGGCCAATAAAGTGAGATGAGCACCACAACCCCAGAGTCGGTCATGACTGGACCTAATGGTCAGTGGTCCCTTTACCTTTACCTAAGGAAAAGCAAGACATTATGGGATCAAATCAGAAACCGGGCAGGCCTTCCTATATCAGGGACATCCCTGGAAAATAGGGACACTTGGAGGGTCTGCAAGCAACACCTGAGTGCAGCTGTGATCTCCACCTATAATTCCCAAAACCTGCTATTCAGAGACATACTGCCTCCAAAAAATACGAGAGAGAGGTTTTGAATGTGTTCAGCTCTTTATGCAAATGGCATTCTTGAGCTGGGGGAGTCAAATTCAGCATTCCATCAGGTTTTGAAAGAGGGTGTTTTGGATTCCACAAACCAGTCGGGAGGCAGTAAAAGACTTCATCCTCCTGCCCGTCTCCCCTAAATACACTCCACAAGCTGATAAATGGACCCAAATGCCCTTTGGCCGGTTCAACCTGCGCTGCCAGGGAAATCTGGTCCCACAGGTTCAGCTGGCAATCGTAAGGGGAGTCAATATTTGCAAACCAACAGATTTCCGATAGGGACACTCTCAAAGGGTACATTAGCTGGAAAGGGGGCGATAAAAGCCCTCTTCCACAGGCTCCCCCCCCTCCCACCAGCATCATTTTAGAAGCTTGCGCAGGTCTAGGCCCGACAGTGAAATAAATCATACCTGGCAAAGCTGCCTGCTCAGCTATTAACAAGGAGAGCGGGGAGGAGGCGGGTGGGTGAAAGCCCCTGATAAGGTGACCTGTACTTTATGGAATTCTGGAAGAGTTGCCCTTTCAACTCAAAAAGCCTCATTCTGCACAAGATAAAAAGATTTACTGGCCCCTAAAAGATCCCAGGGAGAACCAACAAACATGTTGCCACACACTGAGGCAATCCTGATAATTCTTCTTTTTCAATCCCAAAACTGTTGTTTAGAAACGAGGGGTAGGAGGGGGAAATGGGGCCAACGACCCACAACTGCTATGTCTATTTGATTTCATCACATGTTGGTCAAGCTGACATTTTGGGCTCCGCTGAAAAGGGCCTTTGATCTGCATACAGAGGTGCTTGACCCCTCGAGTTGTGATGCGGGGGACAACCACAGCATTGCGCTGGAACCCAAGGGATCTTTCCTCCAATCCAGTGACGGCAATCAGGACACAAAAAAGACCTCCAGACACAGATGGCTGCCAATTGTTGCAAGGGGCAAGGGGAGGCCCTGTGTTGGTTCCATGCGCAGAAAGGAGCATGTGCCTGAGCTGTCCTGAGCATACCCAACACATATGTGGTCCCTTAAATCTTTATTAGAAAAGCACTCAGGGTAACGGACACAGGTACAGCAAGAGAAGATCAGAAAATATTCCTCTATGCCACAGGAGCAGCTAGGATCCTAACTGCTAAAAACTGGGGGGGGGGGAAGAAACTGTGCCAACAAAAAAGGAATGGCAAGACAAACGGTTAGAGTATATTGAACTGGCTGGATTAACAGAAGCAATTAGAGATCACACTAGACAAGAGTTTCAAAAAACATGGGGGAAACGCAGAGAATACTTCACAAAACAGTGCCCTAAAATACATAGCTGGACTTGTTTCGATTAATGTCTGCAGGGGACTTTGTGGATATTTAAGTTATAATCAGAAAAATCTTAATAATTATTCATAAAGGAAACAGTTTATAAGAAGTAAATAAGGAGGCTGGATACAGAATAAAGGAAGTCTTTTATTTGGTTGTTTGTATTGTTGTATGTTATGCTCACTGTATGTTATGTTCACGTTTAATGAGAGTGGATTTGTGTATTGGGGGGTGAGGGGTTTATGTTATGCTGTAAATAAAATTCCAATAATTTTTTTAAAAAAATTGAAAAGCACTCAATAGATTGAAACCCTGGACAAAATTGGAGGAGAGGAGACAAAATCTTGCTAAGGCAGGCAGCAACAAGGGGCTGGTTTAATCTAATCCCCTGTCCAATGGATTGCCCAACTTTACTCTCTCCCATGTATGTGAATGGTTTCCACTCTTTCCTATCACTGTGCTACAGCACAGCATTTTAGTAGGGGCAAAGATGTGCTTCCTGGCACTGGGCGAACCAGGCCACCTACAGACAACCATGCAATTGCTTCTGCATTTCTCCATTTCCAGCAGGAAGCTCCAGGCTTGCAGGAAAGAGAATAAGACATTTCTGATTCTTGTGCCTATGAAGTTGGTGACCTGATTTGGAATGTAGAAGGAGGGATGAAGGACACAATGCAGAGCGTGCACATGTTTGGCTGTGTCATGACACTACAATATGTTATGCATCTAGAGTAGGACTGGAGAACATATGGTACTCCAGATGTTGCTAAACTGCAGCTCCCATCACCCCTGACCCTTGGCCAGGCTGGGGCTGATAGGATCTGGAGTCCAATGACTTATGGAGGGCCACATGTTGTGCTAGAGAACTTCAAGCTGGCAAAGTAATCAGATATGCCCTCCAAATACAGAGAACAAGTGAGATTTTCACATAGCTGTTTACCTAGATCACTCGTGCTGCTGATGTTAGCTTTCAACCTTGGGAGGCCAAAGTGATGCTTTGTACAAATAAACAAGGGTTTCGTCCAGGCTTTCCAAACTTGGCACACAACATTGTCCATCTGATCCTTTCAATTTAGCCAGCCTAGTCGCTACTGAAATCAAAGTATGTCGGCTAGTGCGTTTACTGCTTATGGCTAAAGATTTCATGGAGAAAAGATACAGCTTGGCAAATTCGTGTTGATCTCTTATAGGCGTGATACAGCCAAGCATACACATTTTAAGTCCAACTGAATTAAAAGAAAAATTGTCATTATTGATGTACTGAAATTTTTGGCACCTGAAGCGAGCCACAAAATTGTGGCACCACCTTCCCCACCACCTTGCCGGGGAAGAAGGGATGAGGGATGATCTACATCAGGAATAAGCAAGGACTACATCAGGAACAAGGATAGGAGGGGGCAACAGTGTCTCCTATTCACCAAGAGGCCACTGTGGAGGTGGCATTTGGAGAGGGCTGCCGAGGAAGAGGCAAATCTGGCCTCCAAGGAATGTGACACCTGTTGCTGCCACTGCGTCAGCAAGCAATGCATTCCTTGGAGACACATCTGCAGCCCTTGTGCATCCTGCCACCTAAGGCGGTGGCTTCACCTTGCCTCATGGATGGGCTGGCCCTGATTCCTGGTCAACTAAAGGGCCTGCACCAGGGATGGGGAAATCTGTGGCTCATGAAATGTTGCTGGATTCCAACTTCTCAAAAGATTCCATCAACGGTGTCTCCGAAAAATCTTACACATTACTTGGGAAGACAGGCGAACTAATACCAGTGTACTGGAAGAAGCAAAGATCACCAGTGTCGAAGCAATGATTCTTCAGCATCAACTTCGTTGGACTGGTCATGTTGTGCAGATGCCTGATTACCGTCTTCCAAAGCAACTACTGTATTCCGAACTTAATAATGGAAAGCGTAATGCTGGTGGTCAACAAAAGAGGTTTAAAGACTGTCTCAAGGCAAATCTAAAAATATATAGTATAAACACCAACAATTGGGAAACACTGGCCTGTGAGCGAACCAGTTGGAGAACAGCCTTTACCAAAGGTGTAATGGGCTTTGAAGACACTTGAACTCAGGACGCAAGGGAGAAACGTGCTAAGAGGAAGGCACGCTTGGCAAATCCACACCGTGATCAACTCCCGCCCAGAAACCTATGTCCCCACTGTGGAAGGATGCGTGGATCCATGATTGGCCTCCACAGTCACTTACGGACTCATAGTTGAAACCGTGTTTATGGAAGACAATCTTACTCGGCTATGAGTGATCGCCAAAGAAGAGAAGAAGAAGTTGCTGGACTCCATTATTCCCAACCGTTGGCCATGCTGGCTGGGGCTGTTGGAAACCAACAACATTTAGAGGTCCCCACCATGGACCTATATGCATGTAGATGCCCCTTTCAGATGTCCAGTGAGATGCTTAGAAATCAGGAGGCAGAGCCAATAGGCACAATCCCAGTCCATGCATTCCAATCTACACCTGAGGACAAGGCCTGAAAATGCCTAGGACAATCTTCTCCCAACCTGGCATGGTCATGGAAACTGAGCCAAGCTGGGAAGAAAAGTGTATGCAGTGACTAAACACAGCAAGGTAATGAAGGAGGAGGGTTCAAACTGTCTCACTCATGAGCACTTTTGATTATGCACAAATTATATGCTCCCCATCTCTATGTGACTAGCGCAGGCATAAGAATAAACTAAATGGCGAAACTTACCCAGAGAATAAGAAATCATGATAACAATTTTTATTTTTTTAGAAAGGAATGGAAATATTTTACTGAGTATTTACAAACAGATTAAGACTTTGGCAGGATTAATGTATAAACCTGTAGTTTCAAAAAAAAAATATGGGAATAGATGTATAAAAGAATATGTTGAGATAATTTGGCGTATGCAGGAAGACGAAGAGAAACGTAAAGAACTACAGAAAGAGGGGGAAGGGAGTCAAAGTCTGACATGCTAAAATTGTGATTGAATAATTATTGTAATATATATAAATGACTGCTCCCATCAATGTGTATATTGGTCTACACAGATTACCTGTGGAAGCAACTCTATGTGAACAGCCCACAGGTTCATATACCCCGCTCTTCTGTCCTCCAGTGGGACTGCAAAGGGGAGACTGGAAGCATCCATTTCTATTTAAACAAACAGCAGTTTGTAATCTTATCTGAACCAGGTCTAGGAGATACTGGTTAATTTAAACAATGGTTTTCCAAATAAGTCAAGATCAAGCCATGGTTTCTTATCCTGGCTTGTTTGGATAAACTAAAGTTAAAACTAACCACAGTTCTCGTTCAGATGAAACAACATATTGCATTAATTTAAAATGAATGTTGATACTTCTCAGCCACACTGGAGAAGAGGGGAAGGGGGCACAGGCTCGTGAATGTAACACTAAACTATGGCTTAGCTTTATGCCCAGCTCCTCCATTTAAGACAATGCTTGGATGTGTATCTTCTCCCAACCCAACCCAAGGAATATTCAGAATACAAAAAACTTCTGAATGTTAATTGCCCAGGGAATCTCTTCAAAGCTAGCTAGCCATCTTTGTCAGCCACCAAGAGAGTATTCTACGCAATGATAAACTACCCAGGGTGATTTGGAGAAATTAAATATTTTGAGCTTTCACTCTTCCGAAAGATTTGTAAATGAAATATCCATGATAAATGACTGGTTGATATGTCAGGCCCGAAGTTTCTTCTTTTGAAAAATGATGTATTTAAATCCTATTGTAAACTGGGGAGGGGAGGGGCCCACAGATCTGTGAGTTAGGGCTGGTGATATCGGGGAGTAGTGTAACCTCCAAAGCCTTGTGGGTTTTCTTTCTAAGGAAAGCATTGGTTTGAATTTAAATCTTTGGAGAAGCAGAAAGCCTCCTTAACATCTTGTGCACTTGCTGGAGCAACCAAGACTCATCAGTTATCCTGGCACTCAAGGAGATGAACTCACCATTCTTGCTTTTAAAAATAAACTAAAGTTGGGGGGCTGGGACATGAGCTCCCCCAAAATAGGAAGTTGCACAGGAAGTAATCTCATAGAAGAGGTGCTCACTAGGGCAGGTGTTCTGTGTTACCATCCCTGGTTCTGTGCTCCAGTCTCTGTGCCTCTCATGCTGTTCCCACATTTGAACTACATTGGAAAGAAGAGATCTCTCCCATGGGAAGACATTACAAGGCCCCCTCCAGATTGGTGGGTGTTTGTGGGTGAATTTCACAGCTTGTTGTTGACCCAGCCATAGTGCTTCAGTTGCGGGTTTATACTGGACTGCCCACACATCATTTGTTTGTTGTTCTGCATTCCTTCCACATTTTCATATTCCAAAACCAACTCAGAGAAAAATGCTTAGATTTCAATTACAGTGGTACCTCTAGTTACAAACTTAATTCGTTCCAGAGGTCTGTTCTTAGCCTGAAACTGTTCTCAATTAGAGGCATGCTTTCACTAATGGGGCCTCTTGCTGCCGAATGCACCGCCAGCACATGATTACCATTCTCATCCTGGGGCAAAGTTCCCAACTAGAGGTAACTCTACCAGGTTAGCAGAGTTTGTAACCTGAAGCGTTTGTAACCTGAGACGTTTGTAACTCAAGGTACCACTGTACATTGTCCAGTTCTTCTGTTTGGTAAATCATGGTCTAGCTTCCTCCTTTGCATCTAGAGCAGCGGTTCTCAACCTGTGGTTTCCCAGATGTTGTTGGACTACATCTCCCATCATTCCTGAGCTCTGGCCTTGCTAGCTAGGGGTGATGGGAGTTGTAGTTCAACAACATCTGGGGACCCACAGGTTGAGAAAGGCTGATCTAGAGGAACTTGCCTCATGTCTTGATGTCATGATGTTCCATATTGTATTCTACACTGTCTACCACCCATCTTCAATTGCTCAGTTGGTAAAGCGTGAGACTCTTAATCTCAGGGTCGTGGGTTGGAGCCCCTCATTGGTCAAAAGATTCCTGCATTGCACGGTGAATTCAGGACATTTAGCCATGGAGCCACGTGTTTGCCGTCCACTGACCATCAAATCTTGTTTAGTCCTAAGGTTAACTCAGATCACCTCAATTACTGAAGCAAAGATTGGCTTTTGATTATTGAAAGTCATCTTGGATTTTTTAGCTTTATGAAGATGCATCCACACTCTGCTCAGGCTATACAGAAAAAGAATATTAAAGAGAAACCTCAAGGATGGCCAGTCTTCCAGGAATTCTACCTGGGGAACTCCCAAATGGAAACAAAAAAATTGAATGCATCCACAGGCCAAGCCCTCTGCAGTGGAAGCCCAGCTGTTCACACGCTGCAATACACCCTACCCCCATGAGCCGAAATGATGCAAATTTGCTTACTCCCTCTCCCACCCAAGCCATTGAGAAAGCTAAAAATAAAACTATAGCCATGAATAACTGTTCTGTCATTTTCTTTTCGCTTGCCATTACGTGGGGTGATTATTAATTGTTTCTAAAGCCAAAACCAGATATTTGTGGTTTTGGAGAACTCAACATCAAATGTGCAAGCAGCACGTTTCAAATGTCTATTTTCACTTCAATGCTCTGAAGCCACTCCACAGATTTGTGCTGCAAAATGAAACACTAGGCACTCTATGGCAATGAGAAAGAGAGAGAGAGGGGGGGGGACAGAGACACAAACAGAGAGAGAGAGGACTGACACAGAGTTCAGAGGTTAAGGGAGAAATTGCAAGAGTGAGGAAGCGTGAGGATTAGGAGGGGAGGGCAGGTCTCTGGGGAGACGTTTCAAAGGCGCTCAGCCGTGCATTTCGTACAATCTGTCATGAGCAGAGTCATGACAGCTCACAACCTGTAAACATGCTTGTGTGTGTGTTTTTTAGAGGTGGCATCACTGCAGCAAGGACAGTAAACCAAGCCCCTAACTTAGCATTTCCTTACAGTGCATGGTGGAAATGAAATCTCATGCAAAGTCAGTAATTTATCCAAACAGAATCCCAACAATTCCTTCCCTCCCTTCCCCACAAAACAAACCCCCTGAATGTGAGGAGGGAGGGGCAACAGTATTAGATTTCAGAAGAGTAGGCATGCCCCTTCAGAAGTAACACCCATGTGCTCCATAAATACCTGAGCAGTGGGTGGGGCCAGGCCACTTTGCCCTACGCCTGAAGTTATGCATGCTGGCTTGCCCTGCCTGCTTGTATCCACACAGACATGCAGAGTTTTCCCTGCTGAACCCCTAAAGGTAAAGGACCCCTAACAGTTAAGTCCAGTCGCAGATGATTCTGGGGTTGTGGTGCACATCTCACTTTACAGGCCAAGGGAGCCGGCATTTGTCTGCAAACAGTTTTTCCGGGTCATGTGGCAGGGCATGACTAAGCCGCTTCTGGCACAATGGAACACTGAAACCAGAACAGCGCACGGAAACGCTGTTTACCTTCCCCTGGAGTGGTACCTATTTATCTACTTGTACTTTTTGGCGTGCTTTCGAACTGCTAGGTTGGCAGGAGCAGGAACCGAGCAACGGGAGCTCACCCATTCACGGGGATTCAAACCGCCGACCTTCTGATTTGCAAGCCTAAGAGGCTCAGTGGTTTAGACCACAGTGCCACCCGCATCCCTAGGATGCAGCAAACTAGAGCAAGACTAGTTGACATGGCTTCCTCACATGTTTCAATCCAGTGCAGGCTTCATTCACACCATACCTTTAAAGCGCTACGACACCAGTGCAAGTAAGCAAGGTTTTCCTCTTGAATTGGAAGTGATCAGTCTGAATCTGAAGCGAAGCGGATTCCTGCATTGCAGGGGGTTGGACTAGATGGCCCTTGGGGGGGGGTCCCTTCCAACGCTACAATTCCATGATCCTAAATGATGCAGGGTAGGGGTCCTAGGAAAGGAGCAGGGAAATGTGACGTGATTTGCTGCCAAGGAGTGTGGTGGAGTCTCCTTCTTTGGGGGTCTTTAAGCAGAGGCTTGACAACCATATGTCAGGAGTGCTCTGGTGGTGTTTCCTGCTTGGCAGGGGGTTGGACTCGATGGCCCTTGTGGTCTCTTCCAACTCTAGGATTCTATGATTCTAGCTTCCTGCTCTCTGTGCAATGTCAAGGCCTTTGGAAACTTTAAGCCCTGAAAAAAATTATGGTGCCTCCCCCCATATGTAACTCAAAATCAATACTAAACTGTATTTCAAAACACACACACACAAATGCAACCATTTATTGCAACACATGACAAGATCTGATTTCACTTCTTTCTTTCTTTCTTTCTTTTTGAATTTGCATTTTATTTATTTGTTAACATTTTTATATTACATCGGTAAACGTTGTCATATTACATTACAGGACTTACTATGATATAATTTACAACATGTATACAAAAATTATATACAAATTTTATATACCTAGAAATAAAATGAAACAAAAAAAGGAAGAACAAAGAGAAGAGACAAAAACAATTCCCCCCAAAAAAATCATATACATACCAACACACTAAACTTCCTGTCTATCCCGTTGTATATTCCTTTTTTACAAATGAATGTACTCTTATTATTGTATATTTCTTTACATTTTATCTAATACATTCCTATATCAATATATGCATTATTTCAATCTGGTAGGATGCCCCTCTCCTCTGGGTTTGGGTAAGGATAAGTAATAAACAGAGAAATGGAAGAAGAATTGTAGTAGAGTATAAGGAAATCTCACGAAGCCCTAGCAGTTGCTTAGCACAGCATCTAACAGACATTCAGCCGCTCATAATCCATGAGTATGGCAGGGATGAAGGAAGGAGGTGCGGTGGGGGCGGACCGCCCTGGGTGTCTTCACTGAGGGGGGTGACATTTGGCGCCCCCCCCCCCGCGACTCCCAAGCCTACCCCGAGCCGTCGGGGAAAAGGGGGAGCTGCACCACTTTGCCAGTGGCCTCCCCCCTTCCCCCTTTGTTTGGACAGCTAGGAGACACTTGGGAGTCGCGGGTGGGCAGCACACTGAATGTGCGCCATCGGCGGCTCACTCCATACCTATGGGCGGCTTGCTCTGTCCCTGGCTGCAGGGCGCACGCTGCGCTCCATGCACCCGGACGGCTATCCCGTGGCTGGGAGGGCACCCTCCACGCCCCGCGCCCCTCAGGAGTGTGCCCATCCTGGGCAGCGTGGGTATATGCTTCACCACTGTGGTGTGGTCTCATGTATCGTCAGGTTAAGGCTCTGAAACAGCTAGGAAGACTTCCCTGTGCTGGAAGAGTGAGCCTATTGTGCAATCTAAGATGCTGACTTAGCGGAGAACATTCTTGTTAATGGCTTGATAGATATCGGAGGGCTCCCTTGTAATAGAGACGGAGGTGTGTGTGTGTGTGCGCGCACACACACATACAGAGGGCTCTTCTGATAATAAAGCATAAGTTAAAAACGGCAGCAGGTATCCGAGATCATATCTACCTGATGAACGCCTCTGAAGTCTGAACATTCTCAATTTGGAGGGGGCTTTGTCTTTTAATGGAGCCCGGATAAAGAATGGGGTTTTTTTTCTTTCTTTAAGCATTATCGTGCAAATGAACTTGGTAATGGGAGCTGATAAGAATATCTCCCTGCTCAGCAGTGTTAAGCCGGCCTAATTAGACGATTACTATCCTCCAGATGATAGAAAGGCGTTCAAGGCAGAGGGAGACGCTCTAGGTGAGATGGATTTCCCTCTTGTTAAAAGGAGTGCGTGCTCAGGTGCAATATGCAAAGTAGCTGGAGCTGCGATGACCGTGAAGAGAAGGTCCCCTGAAATTTCTAGGACGGAGGTGTGAGGAAGGATAGCCAAGTGGGAATTGATTGATGCTGGAGTTCTGTCATTGATCTAGGGTGCTTTGCAGAGAACTGTCCACTTCTTACAGGCACTGCCCAATCCTTTCTGAGATTATGGTCAGAGTCTGTCCACTCTGACTCGGTTGGAGAAGGGGCAGTCCCATCTGTAGTCCATGGAGAACTTTACTGGATCCTGAAACTCCCATTACGGCAGGTTGAAATCACTGCTGCTGAAGCCTGGGACTAGAAAATGCTAGTTCTTCTTGGCTCTGTGAATGTCCATAGGGGAAGAGATGGGATGTGGTGGCAGGATCTGACCCTAACTCCTACGTGTGTCCATGCAAACCTTATGCACCACTAGTATCCTGAAAAAAACACATGTTTGCATGTGCATAGCTTTTGTCCACACCACTTACTGGAACAGAGGAAATTGCATGCTAGGTTATACAATTTGTCCATTTAGAGAACTAGGGGTGGGGGAGAAATTTGCTTCAGATTGCATTTAAAAGAGAACCAACCTAATTTGTACTCTTCTAAACAACCTGCAAACCAAATCACAGCCATGCGCTTCTCTTGCCACTTGATGTGCATTCAGATGCATATACTAGACTGCAGTGTGCATGGGGAAATAGCATACAAAAAATATGTAAGGGGAAATTGCGTTGCAAAAATGTATATATTGGGCAAAATAATAAGGTATTGGGGAGAAATTCACGCTGAATTTTCATGAGTAGTTTTGGTTTTCTTAGAGCTAACTGCAGACAACTGAACTTAAGAGTGGGGAAATAAGAAAATGAGAGACACAACAACAATAATAATAATAATAATAATAATAATAATAATAATAATAATAATAATAATTTAGTTATACCCCGCCCATCTGGCTGGGTTTCCCCAGCCACTCTGGGCGGCTTCCAGCAGAATATTAAAATACAGTAGTCTATTAAACATTAAAAGCTTCCCTAAACAGGGCTGCCTTCAGATGTCTTCTAAAAGTCTGGTAGTTTTTCTCTTTGACATCTGGTGGGAGGGCGTTCCACAGGGCGGGTGCCACTACCGAGAAGGCCCTCAGGTTCCCTGTAACTTGGCTTCTCGCAGTGAGGGAACCGCCAGAAGGCTGAGTGATGGGGTAGAGACGCTCCTTCAGGTATACTGGACCGAGGCCGTTTAGGGCTTTAAAGGTCCCCCCAGGGGAGTGATCCTTCACCCCCTGCGAGAGGAACTACAATTCCCAAGGTCCTTTGCAGGGAAGCCCTAGTATTAAAACACCTTCCCTTCAAATCATGTAGGATAGCTATGCTTTTGCTCACATCTAATCCTTATTTTGCCTTTAGCATCTGCAACATAAATACAAGCATGTGCTTGAATGGAAGCTTCCAGCTGAACATCCGCTTACTCACTGCTGATTCAGGCTTCTAAAGCCCTGTCAGTGAGAGAGAAGAAAGTGCAAGCATTCCTCTGTACTATCATCATGAAAGAGAAACTACCATTGTTCCCATCATTAAAGGATATTTGCCATGCGGTTGTTCTCTGCCCTTCAGTGCCTGTGTTTGCATAAGCGAGAGGTGCGCAACATGTCAACACCTTCCCGCTCTTTCTTCTCAAGCTTTCCTTCGGTGGATCGCCAAGTAGATCATTTCTCTAGGCTTGCACTTTCTTTGTCTTTAGTCTTCTGATCGTTAACGCGTCCTGGAAATCGAGAAAGCGAGCAGAACAGCTCAACTTTTTGTTGCATGAAATCCCCTTGCTCGGAGGATGAAAAAATATTGTTAGCAAAATGTTATGGTTCCAAGGGGTTTCTCGAGAGCATGTAGGCAAATGCCTCCCTGCTCAGCTGTGAAGCCTTGCTTTTGATGCCAAAATAAACTTTCTCTGTGCAGAGCGCCACTCTCCCGTGTCTTGCTCATTCACTGGCAGAATCTGTGAGTGGGCGGTCCTTAAACCTTCCCCAGCAGAGTAGTTTCTTGACGCCCAGTCTGCGCCTCCCCTCTCAGCGCGAAAGCTTACTGCGCAAGGAGGGCATGGGTAACGGAGACCACTCTCCTCCCCGATTTGCTCAAGCAAGGTGTCCTGGCACCGCCTCACCTCCTCCTAGCCGTGAAGCTCCTCTCCATGGAGGCGTGGCTACTCCGCTGAGTAGGTGCTGCTTCCCACGATCTTTGGGGGCTCTCTGTAATCCATCCGGTTTTGCCCCTCTCCCCCCTGAGCCGATGGCAGTTCCCTGACACAAAGGACTGGGGAAACCCAGTGAGGCCCTCAAAGTTTCTCTGTCTGGCCCTTGGGAATCTCCCCGTGCCACACCACCTCCACAGCCAACACCCCCCTCCCCGCTTGAATTCCTTGAATTCTGATAATGACTCTCCCTTCCCTGGATATAGGAGAGAGAGAGAGAGAGAGAGAGAGAGAGAGAGAGAGAGAGAGATGGAACAATGGTCCCCAAACCTGGATCTCCAGCTGCTTTTGGACTACAGTTCCCATCATCCCTGACCGCTGGCACTGATGGGAGTTGTAGTCCAAAACCACGTTTGGGAAGCCATGGTATAGAACCTAGGCTGATGTCAAAATATTAAATGTATATTTCTTGCTCCACCCTCTTTCTCCAGTGGCCCCACCCAGCACTGCTATGTGGACCCTGGACGATTGCTCAGAAGGGAATGTGGCCCTCTAGGAGGAAAAGGTTCTCTCCACCCCCACCCCATTTTAGCACCTTAGGAACCGGCAGCGCTAACACGGGCGTCCTTCTTACCCAGGAGTAAGTTGAATCAGTTCCAAATAGGCCACCAGAAGTGTGTGTTGTGAGGCTTCAGTGCTATGCATGCTGAAAGTCATACAGACACTAGGACTTCATTCTGGGTAAGGTAAAGGTAAAGGGACCCCTGACCATTAGGTCCAGTTGTGGCTGACTCTGGGGTTGCAGCGCTCATCTCGCTTTACTGGCCAAGGGAGCTGGCGTACAGCTTACCTTCCCGCTGGAGCGGTACCTATTTATCTACTTGCACTTTTACGTGCTTTTGAACTGCTAGGTTGGCAGGAGCAGGGACCAAGCAATGGGAGCTCACCCCATCACGGGGATTTGAACCGCCAACCTTCTGATCGGCAAGTCCTAGGCTCTATGGTTTAACCCACAGCGCCACCCGCGTCCCTTTTCCTTCTGGGTAGACCTCCACAAACTGTGTTGTTAGGTCACATATAGGAGGGTGAAGCTCTCTGCAATGTAGGAAACCAATTCAGGGCAGCAAGTAGCAACTCCTGGAGCAAAACAAGGCCTTTTTCCATAGAAAGTCTGCACTTTGCCAATGAGTTACGAACTCAATGGGAGCACACCATCTGCGTTCTATAAATCCCACTCACCTGAAAGAGCAGCATGCCTTGATTAAGTCTTTTCATCAAAATAATAATAATAATAATAATAATAATAATAATAATAATAATAAGAAGAAGAAGAAGAAGAAGAAGAAGAAGAATTTTATTTTATAAAACAAACAATTGTCTGAAGCCTGGGATAGCTCAGTCAGTTCAGCCCGAGACTCTGAATCTCAGGGTTCCAGCCCCACGTCAGGCAAAAGATTCCTGCATAGCAGGGGGTTGGACTAGATGACCCTCAGGGTCCCTCCCAAGTCTACAATTCTATGAGTCTATGATTCTATGAGTCTTCATTTTGCCAATGCTCATCACCTTTTCAGTGCCGCCGGCTCTTGAGAGCTGACTCCAAAGCAGCCCTTGCAACAAACAGAGGCACCAGATAATAGAAGTGGAGGCATCTGTCGGGTTTTGTTCCTGCTAGTTTCTTATTTATTTTTTTCCAATTTTAAATTCAGCTGAACACGTCTCTGCACAAATTTGCAATGTTTACTTTTTAAAAAAAATCACCACGAAAATTCAGTGTTTAGTTAGAATTTCTCCTAATTGGTATAAGTTTGATTTCAATTTTTGCAAGCAATTTCCTTTAATATAATGCATTCCTGTATGCTAGATTTCCCTCCAATGTTGTAATGCTCATTACCACGACACACACATTTTTGTATAGGGAACAACACCATCGCAAAATTCAGAGACGTGCAAATTTCGAAGGAAGCTGGTTTTTGGTTCACGTATTGGTTTTGGGAAGTGCCGATGAGGCAGTTTCTCATCAATATGCAAACAAAAATGAAAAACCTCCCCTATCCCTACCAGCTAATGATCTGCCTTTGTACATTTCCAGGTCATCTCAGTGCTTTCTGCAAGCCAGGTACTCTGCACCCTGTTATTTCAGGACTTGGCCCTGACATGCTGGAATTGCATGTGATGCAGTCCAGGATATTGGTTTTGGGTTTTCATAAAAAAGGGAAACAGAGGGAACGTATCCTACGCAAGGACAACATGCAGTCATTACAGACAGTGTCACAGGTACAGGCAAAAATCAAATAAACTTTCACTAACCTTGGATGATGAGGCTGTGCCACAACTCAAATCAATCGCAGGGGATGGTTGTATAATCAAAGGAGCATTATGTAATAACCAGGAGAAAGCTGACCTGGGAAACAGGGGACAGTGCCAAAGGCTAAAGGTTTTTTGTGTGTGCAACACTGGCTGGAATTGTGCAGATTTTCAGCTGAGCATATTCCAAAGACTCAAGGTTCCTAAACTGAGGCCCATCCTCAACTTTGTAGAGTTGGAAGAGTCATTTTAGGGTCATCTAGTCCAATGCCCTGCCGTGCAGGAATGTGGTGCTCAAACCCACAGCCCTGAGATTAAGAGTCTCATGCATGGACTGCAAGAAGATCAAACCTCTCCATTCTTAAGGAAATCAGCCCTGCATGCTTACTGCAAGGACAGATCCTGAAGCTGAGGCTCCAATACTTTGGCCACCTCATGAGAAGAAAAGACTCCCTGGAAAAGACCCTGATGTTGGGAAAGATGGAGGGCACAAGGAGAAGGGGATGATAGAGGACGAGATGATTGGACAGTGTTCTTGAAGTTACCAGCATGAATTTGACCAAACTGTGGGAGGCAGTGGAAGACAGTTCAAGAAGGACATTGACAAACTGGAACGTGTCCAGAGGAGGGCAACCAAAATGGTCAAAGGCCTGGAAACAATGCCTTATGAGGAACGGCTAAGGAAGCTGGGCATGTTTAGCCTGGAGAAGAGGAGGTTAAGGGGTGATATGATAGCCATGTTCAAATATATAAAAGGATGTCACATAGAGGAGGGAGAAAGGTTATTTTCTGCTGCTCCAGAGAAGCGGACACGGAGCAATGGATCCAAACTACAAGAAAGAAGATTCCACCTAAACATTAGGAAGAACTTCCTGACAGTAAGAGCTGTTCGCCAGTGGAATTTGCTGCCAAGGAGTGTGGTGGAGTCTCCTACTTTGGAGGTCTTAAGCAGAGGCTTGACAACCATATGTCAGGAGTGCTCTGATGGAGTTTCCTGCTTGGCAGGGGGTTGGACTCGATGGCCCTTGTGGTCTCTTCCAGCTCTATGATTCTATGATTCTATGACAGGAGTGCCTGGTGTGCTCTGGTCCAGGGGGTCACGAAGAGTCGGACATGACTAAACGACTAAACAACAACAACCAGCTGAGCTACATATTTGCCTTGGCTGTGTTCATCCAGTAGATTTTAAGACTGACCAGGCTTCAGAGGGCTGGTTGCAACTGGCAAACCCAATGCAAGAGGACAACTTCAGATTTCAGTGGGAAGGGCAAGAATGTTATAATGTGAGGGTGGGGAACTTTTTGCAGCTTAAGGGGCCATTTTGCCGTGTCCAGAACCTTCTGGGGGCCGCCTGCCCATGGTGGGTGGAGCCAGAGGCAAACGTGGGCAGAGCAACAGATTTGTACAGTGTGCTGTGCTCCAGCCGTGCAAAAGTCAGGGGTTTCATTCTGCACAGTCTACTCAGAAAAGCAAGAGTCTGAAGTCACAATCCACCTAGGCAACAGCACTCAAGGAGAGGACAAGGCAGGGACAGTGAGGGGTGTCATCTGAGGACAGTCCCAGGGGCCAAGTGGTGAGGTATCTCTGGCCTGAGGGTCCTCACCACTATTGCAATCTTTGAGGCAGCCCTGCATTGAGGACCCATCTGCACAGTATATTTAAAGCAGCGTCATACCAGGCTAAAGAGTCAAGGGTCTCCCCAAGAGTTCCTGGAAACTGTAGTACATTCTGAGTTGTTTGGAGACCCCTTCTTTCCCTCTCTGAGCTGCAATTTCCAGGGTGGTATAATGATCAATCTTTATTTTCCAGGGAATTCTGGGAATTGGAATGGGGCTCCCCTAACAAATCCCAGCTCCTTTAATGAACTACAGTTCCCAGAATTCTTTGGGGAGGATTCACGACTTTTCAAATTGGTATCGTACGGCTTTCTATGTGTGGTGTGGCCAAACAATTCCCATGATTCTTTGGGGAAAGCCATGACGGCTTAAAGTGGTAGGATACTGCCTCAAATATAGAATGCAGATGGCGCTTTACTTTAAGAGAGCATGACCTATATTTATAATCAACAGAAATGACAGATTATAGTTTTTATAAAGCAATAGTTTTTTATTGGGAGTTAGTGTATGCAATCAATTATCAGCAGCTGAATGCATTTTTTTTTAAAGTGAATGTTTCATAACTTCGCCCACTAAGAGTGTGGGATTAATACTAAGCCACACGTCACTTTGCTTTCTCTGTTTAAGAAGCAGGATTTCCATGTTCCTTCTGCATGCTCTCTGCTCTCTGCGCATACCTTCCGAGTGCCCTGCTATGTTTCCTTTCCCAGCACATACCGTAGCCGCTCCGTGTGAAATTGTTTCAGAGCAACAATGTGTTCTTTGTCCTGCAAACCATTCCTGTTTTGCAACCGCACACGGGATCTATGTACAGGCCTGCAGGAATCGCTGAACCCTTAATAAGGGAGGGAAAAGGCTTGGCATGCCTATTCCATGCTCAGAGCCGACAATCAAGTCTCAACAAGAACGCTTTCTATCTCGTGTGGTTCCCAATCTTGTTTAAATATGCAAAATGTCACTTCTGGGAATGAGACCCACTTCCCGCCTGCCAGCCAGCTCTAGCACTCGTTCTTAGGTTATCAATGACGCCTTGAGCTGTTTTGTTTATAGTTTCTACCATTGACTTTTCCCAGGTGTATTAAGTTTGCAGAGAGGCCCCCAAACCTCTCACGTTGCGTTTTAAAGGCACACAAGCGTGATTGCCAACAGGATAGACCCAAACTGACGAATTATTGGCAGGGCTGCCGCATAAAAGAAGGAACAACCCAAGGACAGAACTACAGGAGGAGCAACTCTCCAACAAATATGAAGAGCAAGAAGGTGATGTCTAGGGAGGATGCATTTCTTAAGGTATGCAGACCACTTGTGATGTATTTGGGCACAGTGAATTAACCACATACTGCCTCTTTAAGCACAGCCTAGACTTTCTTCCCCTGAACTACATTAGGGCTGGGGAACTTAGAACTTTCTGACAGTAAGAGCTATTCAACAGTTGAACAGTCTCTGTCAGGAGGTTGTGGACTCCCCTCCCTTGAAGGTTTTAAGGCAGAGGTTGGATAGGCATCAGGGACGTGGGTGGCACTGTGGGTTAAACCACAGAGCCTAGGACTTGCTGATCAGAAGGTCGGCGGTTCGAATCCCCGCGATGGGGAGAGCTCCTGTTGCTCGGTCCCTGCTCCTGCCAACCTAGCAGTTCGAAAGCACCTCAAAGTGCAAGTAGATAAATAGGTACCGCTCCAGCGGGAAGGTACACGGCGTTTCCATGTGCTGCTCTGGTTCGCCAAAAGCGGCTTAGTCATGCTGGCCACATGACCCGGAAGCTTGTATGCCGGCTCCCTCGGCCAGAAAAGTGAGATGAGCGCCGCAACCCCAGAGACGGCCACGACTGGACCTAACGGTCAGGGGTCCCTTTACCTTTGGATAGCCATCTATCATGTATGCTTTAGCTGCTATTTCTGCATTGCAATGGCTTTACGAAATCTCTGACTTTTGCATTGCTGGAATGCACAGAGCTACGTGTCACATCCATCGCCACCCCTCCCGCTTTTGCCTCTGAGCTCACCCACAATTAGCATGTGGCCCTCAGAAGGTTCCTTTTGACGGAATGTGGCTCTCAGGCCAAAAAAGGCTCCCTGCCTCAGATTCAGGGCTTAAATGCACCTTATCACCAGTCCCCCAGTAGTATCAACTTAGGAAGCCAGTGGAAGAGAACTAGGAGATGAACAATATGCTCCTTATGGAGAGAGTGTTGTTAGACTGTGTTTTAATTTCTGCTAGTCGTATGATTCCATATGTGTAGCGATAAGGACCGACCCACTCAAAGCTAATGGCACGTGATCATTACAATGGACATATCCAATAGAAGTACATGCATTTAAAATGAATAAAAGCTGTATTCAAATACATTACCTCTCTCTCTATTTCGGTGGGGTTTTCTTAAGAGTAATGCTCAGTGAACCACGCTAAGAATAATAAAAATAGCAATAATTATGCAGTGGTTACATACACTTCAGGTTACAGACGCTTCAGGTTACAGACTCCGCTAACCCAGAAATAGTACCTCTGGTTAAGAACTTTGTTTCAGGATGGGAACAGAAATCGTGCTCCGGCAGCACGGCAGCAGCAGGAGGCCCCATTAGCTAAAGTGGTGCTTCAAGTTAATAACAGTTTCAGGTTAAGAACGGACCTCTGGAACGAATTAAGTACCTAACCCGAGGTACCACTGTAATCATATGCTGACCATTTGACTGGGTTGTTCCAGCCTCTCTGGACAGCTTCCAACAAATTATAAAACCACAGTAAAACATCAAACATAAAAAACTTCCCTGTACAGAGCTGCCTTCAGGTGTCTTCTAAAAGTCAGAGAGTTCTTTACTTCCTTGACATCTGACAGGATGGCATTCCACAAGGTGGGAGCGACTACCAAGAATGCCCTCTGCCTGGTTCCCAGTAACCTCACTTCTCGCAATGAGGGAACTGGCAGAAGAGCTTTGGAGTTGGCTCTCTTCTGGGCTGAATGATACAGTTGAGATGCTCCTTCAGATGCACAGGGCTGAGGCCGTTTAGGACTTTAAAGTTCAGCACCGACACTTTGACTTATGCTTGGAAACATAATGGGAGCCAGTGTAGATCCTTTAGGACTGGTGTTATGTGGTCCCGGCAGCCTTTCCCAGTCACCAGTCTAGCTGACACATTCTGAATTAGTTGTAGTTTCCAAGTCACCTTCAAAGGTAGCCCCACGTAGAGTGCATTGCAGTAGTCCAAGCAGAAGATAACTAGAGCAGGCAGGCAGGGTCTCAGCTGATGTACCAGATGGAGCTGGTACACAGCCAACCTGGGTACAGAATTGCCCTGCGCCTCCATGGACAACTGTGAGTCCAAAATGACCCCAAGGCTGAGCACCTGGTCCTGGGTGCACAGTTACTGGGTGCATGGATTCAACATGCTTCCATTGGGGTCAACCTAGAGCAGCCTTTCTCAACCTGTGGGTCCCCAGATGTTGTTGAACTACAACTCCCATCACCCCTAGCTAGCAAGGCCAGAGCTCCGGGATGATGGGAGTTGTAGTCCAACAACATCTGGGGACCCACAGGTTGAGAACCACTGACCTAGAGGCTCTCGATAGGTTAGGGAAGCAGGGTTTGGTTCTCTCTCTCTCTCTCTCTCCCTCTTTCTGTTGATTTCCTGCAGAGACAATATTGAGCTCCTAAGGATTTACTGCTTGAAAAATATTGCTTTCATCCACAGAAAGAGACAAAGGGCAGTCGATTTGTGCTCCTCCAGGATAGATTTCCACTGCATTCATTATCCTGATTATAGCCGCTAACTTCAGGGAAACCGTTTGATAACTTCCATCCGCTCCTTCTCAGATTAGTTTTTTTTTTTTTTTGAGGGGGGTACTGATTACATGAGGAGGTTGTAGGGTGAAGGCAGAGATGTAACAAAGTGGGGGGAGAGAAAGATTTCCAAACTGGGATGCAACTGGTGCTGTATGTTTTCTCAGATTCCTGTTCCATACACAGGCTGCATACAGACCCTCCAAGTGTCCCTATTTTCCAGGAACAGTCCCGGATTTACAGAAGCCGTCCCAGTTTCTGATTTGATCCTTGAATGTCCCACTTTTCCTTAGGATGTCCCTATTTTCACTGGAGAAATGTTGGGGGTTATGGAGTTATGCAACCCCCAAGCCAAGGAGATAAATATTTCTTCTGAAGGCAGCCCTGTATAGGGAAGCGTTTAAATGTTTGATGTCTTCTTCTTCTTCTTCTTCTTCTTCTTCTTCTTCTTCTTCTTCTTCTTCTTATTATTATTATTATTATTATTATTATTATTATTATTATTATTATTAAATAAAAAAGGTAAAGGGACCCCTGACCATTAGGTCCAGTCGTGGCCGACTCTGGGGTTGCGGCGCTCATCTCACTTTATTGGCCGAGGGAGCCGGCGTATAGCTTCCGGGTCATGTGACTAAGCCGCTTCTGGCGAACCAGAGCAGCGCATGGAAACACTGTTTACCTTCCTGCCGGAGCGCTACCTATTTATCTTCTTGCACTTTGACGTGCTTTCGAACTGCTAGGTTGGCAGGAGCAGGGACCGAGAAACGGGAGTTCACCCCGTCGCGGGGATTCGAACCGCCGACCTTCTGATCGGCAAGTCCTAGGCTCTGTGGTTTAGCCCACAGCACCACCCGTGTCCCTATTATTAAATAGGACATCCCTATTTCTACTGGAGAAATGTTGAAGGGTTTGTACTTTGAAGGCACGTTTAAACCACATAGCTGCCCCCAAAGAATCTTGGGAACTCCTAGTTTACCCCTCACAGGGCTATAATTCCCAGCACCCTTAACAAACTGCAGCTCCTGGGATGTTTTGGGGGGACGTGATGTGCTTTAAATGTGCCATGTGTATACAGCCTTACCCTCCATGACCCATTTTTAAAAATCAGCTCATAACCCTAGACCCTGGGCAACATTGCCCCACTACCAGCATGAATCGCAAAGGCCCCATTTGCACTATATATTCAAAGCAGACTCTACAACTTTGAACAGCCATGGGCTCCTCCAAAGACCCTTGGGGACCATAGTTCGTTAACAGTGTAGAGAGTTGTTAGGGAATCCCCTAGTAGCTTCAATGAATTTGTCTAGCCCTCTGTTGGAGATGTCCAAGTTGGTGGCCCTCGCTGCCTCCTAAGAGAGCAAATTCTCTAGTCTTAATGTATGCTGCTTGGAGATTTACTTCCTTTTGTCTGCCTTCAGTCTTCTGGCATTTGACTTCATTGGGTGTCCTCAAGTATCAGAGGGAGAAATCTTTCTCTGTGTCCACTTTCTGCTCACTCTATAGAATTTTATACTCTATCATGTCACCTCTTACTTACTCCACACCTTTCCCAGCTCTAAAATATCTTCTTTGAGGTGAGGCCACCAGAACAGTACGCCATATTCCAAGTGTGGCCACACCGTAGATTTGTACAACAAACAATATTTTTATTCTCGATCTCTTTCCTAATTATCCCAGCCATTGAATTTGCCTTTTTAGCACCTGCCACACTATGCCATTGAGCTGAGTTGAGATGGCATTCATCTGTCTTGGGAGACAATGGAGGAAAGCACCTTTGAGGGTTACAGCACCTGCTGTGGCTGTAGAGACTGATAAAGGAGCGGAAAGGATCCTAATTGCTAAAAACTGGAAAAACGAAATTGTGCCAACAAAAATGGAATGGCAAGACAAACTGTTAGAGTATATTGAATTGGCTAGGTTAACAGAGGCAGTTAACGATCATACTAGACAAGAATTTCAAAAGGCATGGGGAAAATGCAGAGAATACTTCACAAAACAGTGCCCTAAAATTCATACCTGGACTTGTTTCGATTAATGTCTGCAGGAGACTTTGTGGATATTTAAATTATCTTAATAATTATTCATAAAGGAAACAGCTTATAAGAAGTAAATAAGGATGCCAGAAACAGGATAAAGGAAGTATTTTATTTGGTTGGTTGTATTGCTGTATATTATGCTTCCTGTTTGTTATGTTTGTGTCTGATGGGGGTGGCTTTCTGTGTTGGGGGTGGGGGGTTTGTGTTATGTTATAAATAAATTTTCCAATAAAAAATTATTTAAAAAAAGAAAGAAACGTGTTTTGTTGCAGATGAAGGCGTCCGGCTGTGCTGCTGCAGATGCACGATAGCATTTATTCTCTCTGCATTCCTCCCAGTGGTCATTCCTCCTCTGGTCATGCTATGAGCGCATGATCTGTTTGTCTCCAGACATTGTGGTCATCTGCAAGGGATTCCCATATGGCGGGGTTGAAGTTGTCAGCCTTCGTGTCGCTTTTGCGGACATCTTTGTAGCACAGAGTTGGTCTGGCAATGGGCCCGGTGCCTGAAGCAGGTCCTTGGGGACATAATAATAATAATAATAATAATAATAATAATAATAATAATAATAATTAATAATAATAATTAATTATTTATACCCCGCCCATCTGGCTGGGTTTCCCCAGCCACTCTGGGTGGCTTCCAGCAGAATATTAAAATACAGTAGTCTATTAAACATTAAAAGCTTCCCTAAACAGGGCTGCCTTCAGATGTCTTCTAAAAGTCTGGTAGTTGTTATTCTCTTTGACATCCGGTGGGAGGGCGTTCCTCAGGGTGGGCGCCAATACCAAGAAGGCCCTCTGCCCGGTTCCCTGTAACTTGGCTTCTCACAGGGAGGAAACCGCCAGAAGGCCCTCAGCACTGGACCTCAGTGTCCGGGCAGAATGATGGGGGTGGAGATGCTCCTTCAGATATACTGGACCGAGGCCGTTTAGGGCTTTAAAGGTCCGCACCAACACTTTGAATTGTGCTCGGAAACGTACTGGGAGCCAATGTAGGTCTTTCAAGACCAGTGTTATGTGGTTTCAGCAGCCGCTCCCAACCACCAGTCTAGCTGCCGCATTCTGGATTACTTGTAGTTTCTGGGTCACCTTCAAAGGTAGCCCCACATAGAGCATATTGCAGTAGTCCAAGCGAGAGATAACTAAAGCATGCACCACTCTGGCGAGACAGTCCGCCATCTTCCATTCTGTGGAGATGGACCAAGCCAGAGTAGACGTCACTGAGACAGCAATGCGAACATGCTGTGAATGTGCACTTGGGAAAGCAAATCTTTGTTTGAAACACTGTCCTGCCATATGATGCCCAAAATCTTCCTGACACAACACATGTGGAAGGCATTGAGCTGTCACTTCTGACAGTTGTTGAGTTGCCCATGGCTCACTTCCATAAAGCATAAAACCAATATAATGTTGCCATTTAGAGAGATATACCCAAATATAGAGAATGCATACCCATGACCCTCATGGCAGCAAACAGGGAGAGGCTCTTTGTCTTTACACCTGTGCAACGGTTAATGAGACTGGTGTCCCTCCCTGCTTAATTCAAAATCTGTTAAAACCAAATGAGCTTATTTCAGTGGGTTTTAATGGGATTTCAGATTAAACTGTTGGCTTCTAATAACAGTGCTGCCTCTTCAAGGCGTGGAGGAAAATAACTATATTAGAAATGCCGTGAACTCAGCAAAAAAGTGGAAGGGTTGTGTTGGGTTAAGTTGCACTGGCAGAGGGGTGCTTTGGATAGGATAGGGGAGATTTAAAACAGATGTGTGTTCTCGCTTAGTCTGAAGGTGAGTGTTTTCAAGCTTGGGTTTCCCCATGAAAGAAATGAACTCTCTAGCAGCCAACCACCCCCTCCGGTGATGCTGGCGAAGTTATTAGGTTTAAGGCAGGTTGCACGACTGAGGTTGCATAAGGTAACTCTTGTCATGTCAGCTGTTCTGGGATGTGTCAGGATCATATGAGCCAGATGAAAGGTAGACTCTTTTAAAAAAACAATAAAACGAAGGAAAGTGCACAGCTCTTGGAATACTGAAGGCCAACACCTCCCAAATTGCTCATTAACACAGGTTAATTGCATACAATCATGACACATACGTGACAAGTAAAGTCATCAGGGAAGTGACAGGGAAAAGTCCCAGAGGGGGGAATGCAATCCAGAGGCTCATGGTTTTAATGAAGACATGTCCAAACTTTGTCGGAGGAGGAGAATTTTATGAGTATCCCACATGGTTATAAACCTCTGGAGCATCTTTGTAGGAGGCAGGGCACTTGGGCAAGGGGAAAATTGGTCTGACTCACAGCCAGCTGACATGGGGAAAAACCAGAGATTCCCAAAAGCTCTTCTGCTGTCATATGTTCTCCAGATGGTAGGGCTGCAGGCCAGTGGTAGAGTGGTCCTAGCTTCAGTCTCTGGCGTGGGGATGCAGGTGGCACCGTGGTCTAAACCACTGAGCCTCCTGGGCTCACAGATTGTAAGGTCAGCAGTTCGAATCTGCACAACGGGGTGAGCTCTGTCCCAGCTCCTGCCAACCTAGCAGTTCAAAAACATACCAGTGTGAGTAGATAAATAGGTACTGCTGCAGCGGGAAGGTCAACAGATTTTCTGGGCACTCTGGCTTCTGTCACTGTGTCCTGTTGCACCAGAAGTGGCTTAGTCATGCTGGCCACATGATCCGGAAAGCTTTCTGCCAACAAATGTCGGCTCTCTTGGCTAGAAAGCAGAGAGGAGCACCACATAGTCAAATCTGACTGGACTTAACCATCCAGGGGGACGCTGGTGGCACTGTGGGTTAAACCACAGATCCTAGGGCTTGCCGATCAGAAGGTCGTGTTTCAAATCCCCGTGATGGGGTGAGCTCCCGTTGCTCGGTCCCAGCTCCTGCCAACCTAGCAGCTCGAAAGCATGTCAAAGTGCAAGTACATAAATAGGTACCGCTCTGGCGGGAAGGTGAACGGCGTTTCTGTGCGCTGCTCTGGTTCGCCAGAAGTGGCTTAGTCATGCTGGCCACATGACCTGGAAGCTGTACACTGGCTCCCTCGGCCAATAAAGCGAGGTGAGCAACGCAACCCCAGAGTCAGCCATGACTGGACCTAATGGTCAGGGGTCCCTTTACCTTTACCTTTAACCATCCAGGGGTCCTTTACCTTTACCTCTTACCAATCTCTGGCATCTTCAGGTAACACTGGGAAAGATTCCCTGCCTGAGACCCTGGAGAGACTGCCTGTCATAGAATCGTAGAAGTGTAGAGTCAGTAGGGACCCCAAAGTTCATCTAGTCTAACCTCCTGCAAATGTCAGATTAGACAATACTGAGATAGATGGACCAACGGTCTGTCTCAGTACAAGGCAGCTTCCTATGTTCCTATGGGTGGTATTCACCATTCATTTCGGTGGCTCTACTCTGAGTCAAAGTTCACCGAAAGCAACCCTACATTCCAAGTCAATGAGCATTTGGATATTTGCTGAAAAGTTGGCAGATATTTGAAACCTGCACTGACATGAAATAATATTTCGTTATTTTATACGTGTCTCTTGCAAGAATAAAGGAGGGATGCTAATAAATCCCTCCACTTTTGGTTTTTTTAAAAGGTGAATTTGAAATTCGAATGTGAAATTCCACATTCAAAAACTGTGTTGTGAAACGGGATATTTTGGTGATTTTGTTTTTATATGGGTAAAAAAAACCACCACATTTTTGTGCTACTGATTAAAGTCAGCCTTGGCTATGTCGTGTCATCAGTTCTGATGCAGTTCTACAAAACAAGCTACTGGGTGTTGTTGGGGGTGCCTAGCATCACAGAAACACAAGCTGCTGCGTTAGTCAAACTGCTAGTCCATCTAGCTGACTACTGTCAACACAGATTGGCATCTCCTAGGAGCCGAGCCTTTTGGTCCCCCTGATACTTATGGGGAGGGGGCTGGCCCCCTACATATAGCTATACGTGCATAGGTACCCCCTGTGAATAGGGGCCTATGATAATGCAGGGAACTTGATCAAGTAGAGCATCTATGTGCATACAACTATGTAACTGGCTGCACAAATGGTAGGGGGCCAGGACCTGTGTGCATGGGCTGGGCCATCAGAAATGCTTCTATCTCCACCTCCAAATATTTAGTGTATGCAGGGAGGGGAATGTGTAAAGAGGACTGTTGCATTCTGAAAGAAATCAGTGGGATCTTCACCCGCAGGATGAATCCAACTCTACAGTCCGTGTTCATATACAATCAGTCAATAGTTCTTCTGTATTACAGTACTTAAGAAGTCAGTTAGGCTTTGACTTTTTTGTAGCAACAACTTTGCTCCCTGGGAGCTTTCCCAGGTCCTGTAGAAATGGCTGGTTCTTTTGCTAATTGTCTGCAACCTGCTGCTTGTTGCCTTCTTGTTGGTCATCTGACTCCTGCTGCCTGACTCCAGCTACCCCTGGCCCATCGATTCAAAGCACCACTCTGCACTTGCTCAGGATGGATTGCATTTTGCAGAGCCAGGATACACACAAACTTCATGGAATGTGATAGACCTGTAGCATAGTCATGCCTAAGACAAAACAAACGAAAAGGTGAACCAAATCCCTGTGACTCTTTGAAAGGTCAGCTATATAGATACTGTCCGGGAACTCAGTCAAAAGTTCCACTAGTTCATTTAGCTCCAATCTACATTCTCTTGTGTTTCACTAAAACACTTAGCTTTGGTGGCAAGTTGTCCCTGGCCTGATATGTAGAGTCGTGCCCACGCACACCTGGGTTCTTCTTCAGGTTTGAGCTCTGTCATAATGATTGCACACAAAATGTACCAGGCTAGAGAGGAATCTCTGAGAAAGGAAGATACCAAGTGATTCATTAACCCAGCACCCAATGTCATCTTGTAATTGCCAAATTAGCTGGATCATGACTGTGCATGTTTAACACTCCTGTGGGGAGGTTCTACATGCATACCTGAAGACTGGAATTAACTCTGAGCCATCTCTCAGGGTTAGCAGCAACAGCATATCCTATGGGGCTTTCTTTGCATTCAGATGTCAGGACTGGATTAATCATTCTGCTAAGTAGTCTCCTGAATGGGGTCGTGCCACGCCGAGATTCTTTCAATGGTGCATTGACCTGAGATCTCTCTGGGGTGTATATATATTATGCCAAGCACACTGCGTTCTTCCAAAAACCCACCCAGATGTTCAGGGTTAGTTCCTATGTTGTTCTGATGATGTGGTTGCTACTGAGATGAATTACATGAGCACTCAGGCATGGGCAGGAAGGGCTGCCCACGTGATTTGGGATCAACCGTATCCAAACATTACCAGGGATGGAGGAAGCATGGAATGGTTCCTGTTGACTCCAACAAAATGGGCAACCTACATGATTTGGCTTTCTGGCAGCAGCTACACCATGATGAGCACCTGGTCTTTAAAAGAAAACCAACAACAACAACTGTGGTGACTTTATCACAAGGCAGTTTTGTTTAGAGCTGGTGCCTAGTGACCATTGGGATTGGTAGAGTGGAAGGCAGGGAGTGGTAGGGTGGAAGGCAAGGAGGTGAACATTAGGTGGCGCTACCACCAATGACAGGCAAAGCTGACCAATCCTAGTTTTGCCCCTTCTTCCTCCCTGCAGAGTTCTATGAGGGTAACACTGAGATTGAGGAGGAAGAAGCCAACAGACAATGTCATCCTCTGGACTGGATGTAAGTAATTTAGATACTGTATAGTTTTGATCCGGTTTTAAGGAAGAAGAAGGGATAGGGTTTTATGAAAGTCTCAGTTTCAAGCTTATCCACATTGATTTTTTTCCCCTGTTTTCCATCTCGCCCCTTGATTTCAACAAGAAGCAAGATATTTCCCAGTTCCACTAAAAATGCAAGCAATTCTCACATTGTCATTCATATAATATTGCATACACATTATGCAGATATATACATTCCAGGTTTCCTTAAGTCACCAGCTCATAAACAGATATGTACAGCAATGCCTATAACTGTAAAAAAAAATTTGTGCATGAGTAACTTACCAGTTGTGCTGTAGAAATATAGTACAGCATGAAGCTTGACTCTTATTACACACACACACTGTATACATAAAGAATTTTGCATATTATAAGTTGGGCTTTTTTAGAAAACACACAATGCGCAAGCAGCTTGGATATAAGATGGATCTTGCAAATCTCAGTTGGTTTGGAACTGCCAAATATTGTATATAAATCCATGTAAAATGGATTCCTCCATCATCCTTAGGGAGAACCCTTAGGAACAGCTTTAAATAACAGTAGCTGTTCCTGGAAGGTACAGAACTCCTAAGATAGGGAATGGCCTTATACTGACTCTACCCATTGATCCATCTGACTCATTAACAGCTACTGTTGGTAGGAATGGTCTAATATGTCATTTTAGATGCAAACCCCCCCCCCCAATCCTGTTACCTGAGATTAAATGAACCTGGGATATTGGGTGAGTTAGTCATTGAGCTGTGAACTATCATATATCCCTATATTATATTATTAAGGCCCGCAAGGTCAATTAAAAGGTAAAGGTAAAGGTACCCCTGCCCGTACGGGCCAGTCTTGCCAGACTCTAGGGTTGTGCGCTCATCTCACTCTATAGGCCGGGAGCCAGCGCTGCCCGCAGACACTTCCGGGTCACATGGCCAGCGTGACAAGCTGCATCTGGCGAGCCAGCGCAGCACACGGAACGCCATTTACCTTCCCGATGGTAAGCGGTCCCTATTTATCTACTTGCACCCATGGGTGCTTTCGAACTGCTAGGTTGGCAGGCGCTGGGACCGAACGACGGGAGCGCACCCCGCCGCGGGGATTCGAACCGCCGACCATGCAATCGGCAAGTCCTAGGTGCTGAGGTTTTACCCACAGCGCCACCCGCGTCCCTGCAACGTCAATTAGGTTGGTTTTATTCTGATTTATCTCAGTTTGCTTTATTTTATTGCATCTGCCAGGAAGCTAGCCCTACCCTGTTCAGGGAAGTTTTTAATGTATGATATTTTAGTGTTTTTTGGTTTCTATGGAAGCCGCCTAGAGTGGCTGGGGAAACCCAGCCAGATGGGCGGGGTACAAATAATAAATTATTATTATTATTATTATTATTACCCTGCTAGTTGTTTCTGGTTTCAACCTCTCCATTCCCCAGCCCAGCCCAGAGCCTAATCAAGCCTTGCCACCCCAAACAATTTTTTTTCTGGACCTCCAGAACCCTACCAGTTTTGGCAGAGGTTTAAACATAAATTAAATTTAAGTAGGCACAGCACTTGCCTGGGGGAGTCAATTGCTCCCACGCTAGTTATCAATTTTTCAAGTGAAGAGGGGGCATTAAAAGTTCCTCCTTAGCTGATCTGCACAGTATATGTGTAGTGAAAGAGTACCGGTAGCCACATTCACTGCTGACATTGGCCCCCTGGAAGGTTCATCAAGGGAGACTGTGGCCCTCCAGCAAAACAATATTGACCACCTCTGAGTTCTCTTTCTCTCTCTCTCTTATTATCTCCCATAGCAGTCTATTGTTCTTTTTATATGAAAATACCAACCTCAGCGCCTAGGGCTTGCCGATCGAAAGGTCGGCGGTTCGAATCCCCGCGGCGGGGTGCGCTCCTGCTGCTCGGTCCCAGCGCCTGCCCACCTAGCAGTTCGAAAGCACCCCCGGGGGCAAGTAGATAAATAGGTACCGCTTACCAGCGGGAAGGTAAACGGCGTTCCGTGTGCGGCTCTGGCTCGCCAGAGCAGCGTTGTCACGCTGGCCACGTGACCCGGAAGTGTCTTCGGACAGCGCTGGCCCCCGGCCAATAGATGTGAGATGGGCGCACAAACCCCAGAGTCTGTCAAGACTGGCCCGTTCGGGCAGGGGTACCTTTACCTTTACCTTACCAACCTCATACCCTACGTGTGTCCTGGAAAAAACAGGACATCCCTTTTTTTCTCCTCACAAGAGAACAGTGGCCATTTTGGACGTTGCGATCTCGCATGATTTCACATCACTGTTTCCCCATGAAAAAACTTTTTTTAAAAAAGTGGTGCGATCTCTCACGGCACCCCAAAGTGCACATTCGTGGGTGCCATGCCCCCCTGCTTTTCCAGGGAGAAATCGCAGTGCAAAATTGTGCGAGATCACGGCCTCCAAAATGGCCGCCGTTCTCTCGCGAGATTGTGTCCCGGATTTTGCAGTCAAGATGTGGGAGGGTATGCGTCCTCCCTCCCCTGGCGTGGACTAGAGCAGGCATAGGCAAACTCGGCCTCCAGGTGTTTTGAGACTATAAGTCCCATCATCCCTGACCATTGGTCTTCCTAGCTAGGGATTATGGGAGTTGTAGGCCAAAAACATCTGGAGGGCCAAGTTTGCCTATGCCTGGACTAGAGGGCAGGAAACCCAGATGAATCACCTCCAACCATCACTTACCTTGCACTGTCCCTCTTATTTCCTATGGAGATGCACCTTCTGAACATCACAGCAAACAAAATGCTTTCATCCATACCTGCTTAGTGGAAGCTGAGCCATTAGGGTCCCACCAACCTCAGTTTGCCTCCTGCTAGCTCTCTAGTGTCTTCCTTCTTACTTGTCTACTTCTTACCTGCTGTCAGGAGGTGGTTTCTGGAACCACTGGCCTCCTTGCCTTCTGCCCTACCATCTCCAATGGTCACCGGTCCACAGAAATCTGCTAGGAAGCCATAGGATGGTGGTGGTCATTCTGTGATCTCAAGAAGCCCCTTGCCTGCTCTCCATTGTCTGCCGTGTTGAGAAAGTGGTGACCTTCAGTGCAAACCTTCCTCCCATTTTGTTTTCCTTCCTGGCACCATCCCATGAGTATGAAGGATGGAGCCAGAAGCATTACAAGTGACTCAGGTGTACCCCGGCACGATAAAAGATCCTGAGCTCTGCTTCCTCTTACTCACATCGCAGATATTGCTAGAGTAAACAGTCCTCTTAGAAACACAGTTCCATCAAGGCCATTCCTGAGCCTCAAGATCTACTTCCTGGGAGGTCGCCAAGAACATCTTACCATACAAGAGTGCAGTAACACAGGCGAGGGGAGTGTTCAAAGTGTCTGGACAGGAAAAGTTTGAATGCCAGCCAGAGGAATCTTTGGTTTCAAAATGTTCGGGATTTTGAGCACTTTCCCTGACTTACAGCTCCACAGCACTTTACCATAAGAAGTTCAGACTTGTCAGCCATCAGTTCATTAAGAAATGAATGGTTTCTCATTTCAGGTGGACCTAAGCTGCAGAATTCTGAAGGATTTGGCATGAATGAGCACTAGATTTGGGTTCAGAGCTGAGGTATAAGAGGCTTGCTTCAAACTTCTTATGATTCTCTGCACATTGTCAATGCCTAAGAGGCTGGCAGCTGGAAACCCCAGTACCAGCTGAACTCCCCTCCATTGCCATCTCAGGGAGGTTTCGTGGTATCTGGAGGAGATGGTGGCTCTGCCAGTTAGGGAGGACAAATCTGTCCCAGGAAATGATCCATAATGAATTGAAAAAAATATTTAAAAGTACTTTCCCCAAAGTCCTTTCTGCTGGGAATAATTCAGACTGAAATTCCCAGGTGTCAAAAAAGGTTATTTATGTATGCCATTACTGCGCCCCATGTTTTGTTAGCCCCAAAATGGAAAACGAGTGAGGTCCCAACCAAAGAACAATGCAACTCAAGTTGACAGAATATGGGCAGCTTGCAGACTTAACATGTAGAATAAGAGAACAAGAAGATACGTTTAAAGATTGAAAAATGTTTATTGAATATATGGGAAATAACTGTGTACAGATGAAAACGCTGGCAAAATTAAGATCAATTCAACAGTGTAAATAAGTTTTGATGGTTGTAATAATGGTAAACTGAATGGTGTAGTTTCTGTAAAATGTGCAGGGATTTATGATATGTAAAATGAACAATGGAAAGGGAAGAAGGGGAGTCACTGATATCTCAAGGATGTAAAAATGAGTACTTTAAATTGTAAAACAGAAAATTTATATATATATATATATATATATATATATATATATATAGAAGGAAAAATATGTCGATTTCCATTCTCTCAATTTCTCCTTTTTCCAATCCTAAATTCCATTCTCCACATAGAAGTCATAGAATCATACACTTGGAAGGGACCCCGAGGGTCATCTAGACCAACCCCCTGCAGGGCAGGAACCCAGCTGTCCCTGGGTGGGCTCAAACCACCAGCCTTCTGGTTAACTGCCAGATTGCATCACCTGAGATTTCTGCAGTGTTTTTATTTTTATTTTTTAATCCTCATGGATTAATTTCCTCATGGAAATTCATCACCATTTCAATGTGACTTTCTCCTAAAAAACACATGCTGCTTTGACATCCATGTTTCTGCAAGCGTTTTCATCCAACGTAATGAATTTCAAGTGTGCTGTTTTCACCAATACACGCATTTTGTGCACCTTGTAAGATATGACCCCTTTTTTTTTACACATTGCTTGGCTGAAGTTACAGAGACGAAAGCTGGCAACACTAACCCTGTTGTGTGGGAATCCCTTCGGACCACTGCAATTCCTGAAGACAGACAGCAAAGTCGTGCAGCCACAGCAGTGACCAGAGGAGGAATGACCACTGGGAGGAACACAGAGGAAAAAACTGTCTTGTTGCATCTACAGCAGCACAGCTGGATGCCTTCATCTGCCTCAGCTGCAATAAAACATTTGTCTCTACAGCCACAGCAGGCACTGTAGCCTTCCAACAGTTCAACGTCACCCCTGAAGGCGCACTCCTCCATTCTCTCCTGAGACAGACGGATGCCAGCAGCAACTTGGCTGAAGAAATGCGCTGCAAAATTCAGAGGAGTGTGAATTTGAAAGGGAAACTGTGCTGGGCAAGGGGGTAAACCCGAGCAATGCAGTCCAGGTCCAGTCCCAAATCCAAGGGTTCCACAAAGAGTCAGTCCGAAGAGTCAAGGCAGGAAACCAGGCTAGGTCAGGCACAGGGTCACAGGCAGGCTCTGGCAAACAGCAAAGTTGCTCCCACAACCTGGGGCAGGGCCCAACAGCCTTTTATCTCTGTCGGGGTAACGGCCGGTCCTGATCCCTCGGTGACTCACCTCCCTGTCTCGCCCAAAGGTGAGCACTCCTCCTGCAAGTACTCAGGTCTCTCCTTCTCTCAGACCTCAGTCTCTGCAGCTCGGGAGACGTTGGTGGGTTACTAGACCCAGAGGCCGCCTCAGCCTCTCCTGACCCAACTGTGGAGCAGCTGTAAGTGATGGCCCAGCTGAAGGCAACGAGGTAATCTCCGCATCTGGAGCCGGGGCAGGATCAGGCCCCTGACTCGGCCCAGCTGGTGCTTGTTGCAGGGGAACCTGTGCAGACTGGGGCTCTTCAGAATCAGGCCCCCAACTTGGTTCCGATGCCACCTGAGGCAAAGGATCCAGTGTGGACTGAGACTCCTCTGGTTCCAAGTCTGAGCCCGAGTCCCAGGCCATCACAACAACTGTGTTTCGTGGACTTGTCGATTTGTAAGGGACCTGTAGGGGCATCCACACAAGAATCACAGCTAAAGTATCCCTGATAGATGGCCACCCAACCTCTGCTTAGAAACCTCAAACGAAGGAGAGACTGCCATTTTCTGAGGTTCACATCTTGTTTTGGAGAGTGTGAATTTCTTAGGTTTACCTCTTGATGAAGACTGAACTGAACTTTCTCCCTCATTCCTAGTGCCAAACTGGACACTTTAGAAGGATAGGAAAAGCCCACCGCCTCCCTGCTCCCTTCTCAAAGTATTCCTTCTGGAAAGCTATTTTCCAGTTCAGACTTTCCACAATCCTCAGCCATCACAGTACTGAGTGGATCCTTTTAAGATGCAGTGGGATCACTCACCGGTAACATTTGCAGCCCTGGAATATAATATATCTATATTTGCAGCAGGGCCTCACATGTTCCACCCTCACCCATGGTTGTTGCTGGGTTTTTTAACATAAAGACAACCATTTCAGTCTGTGTGGATAGGATCTATATATATATATAAAGGCTGAAAGTATGGCTTGGAAAATATTCGTGCCAAGGTATTTCTATAGGACCAAGTATAAGCAGGAGGCATTTCTAAGCCTGGAACATTTGTGGACAAGTTTCTGACATGTTATTTAGGTTACAGTGATTGGAGCAGATGTGTCACATGGAACATTTCCTGTGCTTTGATTGGGGGAGGGCGGGTTACACCTTCAATGGACAGCCCTTCAGTTGGTCAGAGTCCAGTCAGTGCTCTCTCTGTGTGTTTCTGACATTGACACTCTTTTTCCATATCTATCTGTGCCAGAGAGACTCGGTTACTGAAATATTCCTCGAGAGTTCATGCAACTGTTCCTTTGAAAGATACTGCAGGAGTTCTAAATAAGTATGTGTGCCTTCAGAAGCAAGGCTGAATTTATATTTTATTCACCATGGGGTAAACATTTGAACAATACCTTATTCTAGAAGGATCAACCTTGCCAGCACCTGCCTGCTTTCAAAACGTCGAATTTCAGGTGGTCCCCTTCAAGGAACCTGCTCTCTGCCCTGAGCATCTGCTATGGAATCCTAATCATCATCATAATGAAAATAAAAAAATTCCTTCCAGTAGCACCTTAAAGACCAACTAAGTTAGTTCTTGGTATGAGCTTTCATGTGCATGCACACTTCTTCAGATACATATTTTGACTATGGCAGACCAACACGGCTACCTATCATCATAATGTTTAGCATTTGTGCATTTAGTGCCGTAGCAAAATTGGTCCTCAGATTACGTATACGTCCTCTTCCATCGTGAAAGAGGCTTCCTTAATTCTCTCTCATTCTCAGGACACGTGAGACAGTGAGCTCCTGGTTGTTCCTTTCCAGATGGGGAATGCTGTCAGGGCTGGCAGCAAGTCCCACTGGGCTCAGCTTCACAAAGAAATTCCCCAGAATTTTACTAGGATGCCATAGTAAAGGCAAAGGGGCTTGCTTTCAATGCCAACAGCAAGACCCACTTCATCCATTTCCAGACAAAGTTTTGATTCATACCACGCCAGCAATCCCCCTCCTCTCAAGACAGTGTCTTTACCAACTGTGGTGGCTCCCGGTGGAGTACAGGGTCAGGTTTAAGGCTCTGGTTTTGACCTTTAAAGCCGTATGCGGCCTAGGACCCATGTACCTAAGGTACTGCCTTTCCTGGTATGCCCCATGGAGGACCTTAAGGTCCACAAATGACAACACTTTGGAGGTCCCAAGTCACAAGGTGGTTAGATTGGTCTCAACTAGGGCCAGGGCCTTTTCAATACTGGCCCCGACTTGGTGGAACGCTCTGTCATAAGAGACTAGGGTCCTGTGGGACTTGACATCTTTCTGCAGGGCCTGCAAACAGAGCTGTTCCGCCTGGCCTTTGGTTTGCACTCAGTCTGACCCTTATGTTGCCCTCCCTTTATGGTCTTGATCTATGAGCTGCTATTAAAATGAGGCTGCATTTTAAATTGTATTTTAACCTGTATTTTAAATTGGTTCTGCTCCCCCCCCCATTATGTTTTTATTGTAATTTTACTGGTGCTAGCCGCCCTGAGCCCGGCTCTGGCCAGGGAGGGCGGGGTATAAATAAAAATTGTTTATTATTATTAATGATGATGATGTTCTGAGTGACACACTGCAGTTCCTATTTTGGCAATATCCAGTCCAACCGGGCTTCACCATTTCCCAGCACAAATGGAGAGAACAAAAAATTCCTTATCTCTATAACTGCCAGGGGAGATCTGTAGTGGTTCGCATGTTGCGTCTCAAGGAAGCGAGTCTCCCATCACCAATCTCACGGTAAACGTCCAAGGAACTGCAGATCACAGCTTGCCATCCCTACCATTAGATAAAGTGTGCAGCTGCCTTAGGTGGCAGGCGCTGAGAAGGAGCAGTGTTATAGGAGAGCACTGTGGGTGTTGCATGGCCCGATGTAAGATTTAGCTGCTCGTTCAGCTTATTCACATGGACTGGGAGAGAGGGTGCCATCTTGCTTTGCTCAGGCAGCAAAATATCTTGGACCGGCCCTGAGCTAAGAATTCGCTGCCATCTAAATTAGATCAGTACACATAATCTAGAACATCCATGCAAGCAAAGGACAATAAGAGGCTAGAGGTGGTTGCAGGATGAAGACCATCTCTGCACACATCTCTGCACACCCTGTGCCCACTGGGGCTTGCTGCCTAGTAACTGTGTTCAGGATTGCAGCTTGAATCTATGTAATAAAGTGTCCTTGGAGGCCCAAGCAAGTTTCAGATAATTTGGAGATACCAGCCAATCAAGCCTTTTGGGGTGATTTCTTCCCAGAGCCAAATGCAGTAATAAAGGAAACCCTGCCTGCTAGCCAGATCCTCGCAAAAAGTCCAGTTTCCACCTTTTCTTTTTAACAGCAATATTTACAATATTTCAGAAGTGCCTGCTCCTGTTCCCAGGGGTGTAGAGGTACAGTCTGTGACAACTCGGTTGCAATAGTGAGGCACTTCGTACATGCCCAGAGGCAATCTCCTCTTTATTCTTAAGATTCAAGCATACACTGTGGTACATTTCCCTTTATTCCTGGGCTTTGGCCCATAGCTTTGTAGAATGTAGGTGGCTATTGAAAGCAGTTTTCCATGCAAAGATTGCAGCTCTCCTTAGAAAACCATATACACTCAGAGTTACTTGATCCTAGCTAAGTAGCCGCTTAGTTATAACCAGCTATCTCTGTTCCTTGAGCAAGCAGGTAACTGTGCATAGGAGATGAATGGTCTCCCTCCTTGCTCCCTCCTTGGAGGTTTTTAAGCAGAGGTTGGAAGGCCATCTGTCATTGATGCTTTAGTTGAGATTCCTGTGTTTCAGGGGGTTGGACTAGATGCCCCTCGGGGTCCCTTCCAACTCTGCAATTCTTTGATTCTATGAGGCACAGTGTACAATGTCATCAGATGCTTTGGGAAGTGCCAAACGCTCTAAAGAGCTGAACATCTTTCACCCCAGCCTCTTCCGAGATCATCGCTATTCCACGCAAACGGAAGCGACATTATTTTTGGCCCCCACCTGTGTGCTTCTGTCTACATTTGCAGAGTAATGGCGTAGTCTTTCACCTGAAGATCTTTGCAGGAGACAACAATTGGGAATTCATTGCCTGTTGTAAATGCCTTTTAAAAGTCCAAGCCTTTCATCACGATGACAGCGAGTGAGAAGGTGCAGCGACTGAGTGAATGAATGATAGGATGGGTGGATGAATGAATGTGCATTCTGCTTAGATTATTCCTAATAAGGTGGTGTACAAGCGATTGTTTTGCAGAGGCTTAAAGGCGCTATGATAGAGTGATCATTGCCCCTGGGAACACACCTTCCTGTGGCCAGCTTTTTTGGTGCACCAACAAAAACTAGAGATCTTGCTTTATGCTCCATAAAAGGCAGCATGTAGATTCCTAAATAAATAAAGCCATGCAGAGATGCATCAGAATGACTTACCCTAAGCGGAGGGTGTCCGTTGCACCTCTGCATGAGCCATTGATCTGGGATAGCCTCCTTCTGATTACAAGGAAAGTGGCAAACGGTAAGGGTGACAGCAGGAAATATTGTGGTGGGAAGAAGAGGAGATAGCAGAAGAGAAGCAGATGGAGACCAGGAAGGATACAAGGACATAATCAGCCTCTGCTCACAAACTGTGGGGAATTAGCAGGAGAGAGCTGTTGCTCTCATGTGCTGCTGGCCACTGTGATAGCAGAATGTTAGATAAAACAGACCTTGATGTAACTCTACAGGGGTTCTTCTTAAGGACATCAGAAAAGTAATGCTGGATCAGACCATCAGTCCATCTATGCCAGCATCATTTGTTGTTGTTGTTGTTGCTGCTGCTGCTGCTGCTGCTGCTGCTGCTGCAAGTTGCAACAATCAAAACACAATGTTACACAATATTAAAAAACACTTTAAAACAACTCGAAATTACAAAAATAAAGTTAAATTACAAAATAGTATACATCTCAAGTGTCAAAAGTCAGGTTGAACAGGAGCATCTTCAGCATTTGTTGGAAGCTGTATGGTGAAGATGCCAAGTACACCTCTGAGAAAAGGGAGTCCCACAACTTAGGGGCTGCCACAGAGAATGCCCTGTCCTGCAGGGGTGGACTTGGGTCTTTTCCATTTCAGCGGCACCCTGTGCAAAGCCCAAATTTGCCGCCCCTTGTGCCTCCTGCCTTCCGTTCTGCTTGATTCGCTATGCCATAGTTGCGACACCTCGCAGCTCTCCCTGGACTCAGCGCATGGGGCGGCGGAACTGATCACACTGCCCTAAATCTGCCTCTGCTCTCCTGGGCTGGCACCCCCAAGCTTTTGAGTGTGGTGAAACAGCCAAGCGAGGGTCCTCTGCTGATCTTTGCACCCAAGAGGGCCTGTAAAGAAAGAGTTGGTCTTTTGAATATTTGGGACTTGAGTTGTTAAGGGCTTAAAGCACTCATGTGAGCACCTGGAATGGGGCCTGGGAATGGCAACCAGTTCTCACCATGGCCAACCAGCCTGGATAGCTCAGTTGGTTAGAACGTAGTGCTGTTAAGGCCAAGGTTGCAGGTTCAATCCCCGTATGGGACAGCTGCATATTCCTGCATTGCAGGGGGTTGGACGAGATGGCCCCTTCCAACTCTACAATTCCGTGACCCAAGTATAACCATCCTCTCCCTGGGCTTGTGATCCCCAGAGGAGGCAGAAGACCATCATGGCCTGAATGAATACCAGCAATTGAAGAAAATGTGAGAAGATGGATGAGTTGGAATTTGATTGGCTGCCTGTGTGCTTGCTTCTCCTCCACCATAATACCTGTACATTTGTAAACCCAACCAATTATTACACATTAAGCCTCCAGAACTTTATGCTCCAAAGGTAGGGACCCCTAACCAATAGGTCCAGTTGTGGCCAACTCTGGGGTTGCTGCGCTCATCTCACTTTATTGGCTGAGGGAGCTGGCGTACAGCTTCCGGGTCATGTGGCCAGCAGGACTAAGCCACTTCTGGTAAACCAGAGCAGTGCACGGAAACGCCGTTTACCTTCCCGTCGGAGCGGTACCTATTTATCTACTTGCACTTCGTGCTTTTGAACTGCTAGGTTGGCAGGAGCAGGGACTGAGCAACGGGAGCTCACCCTGTTGCGGGGATTCGAACTGCGACCTTCTGATCGGCAGGTCCTAGGCTCTGTGATTTAACCCACAGCGCCACCCACATCCTTGCTCCAAAGGTAACACCCTGCAAAGACTGTTCTGAGCTTCCCATTACTTAAAGAATGGTGCAGGGAGGGAGAGATGCAATGCTAGAAAAAAAACTCAGGTATCTGATTTTATGATGGAACTCCAGCATAGCTGATTACTCTGCTTCCTTCCAATGTAGCCTCCTTTGTCTCGGGAATTAAGCATGCTTTGTACCATTGTGCCGGCTAATTATATCGCCATCTAATTCGCTTTCAAGTATTACGAATGCAAAGTGAAAGGGACCAGTGTCCGCATTTTTCAGGCTGCAGCGGGGCGGAACGATAAGTGGCGGGAGCGACTTCGTTTCTTGAAAGAGAACCAGGAGGAGGTGTCCGCTCCTTCCCTCTTAATTGGACAAATTGTCGGAGCCGCCGTGGAAAGGAGAAGAACAGATAAAAAGAGTAGGAAAGGGGGGGTGTAGAATCCACTTCCAAAGCTCGCCAACTTCTCTGACAACCCGAAAGAAACCTGAGCGCGGAGATAAGGGCAGTGCCAACGCCTGGGCTCTTCTGGGAAGCAGGAGAGACTGGAATGGGTTAAGGCCTATCTGGCTCAGTCCCCAGTAGACATAAAAATCACCTGAGCCTGCTCTGAAATAAATCAGTGTCCCTTTTCTGCTGCTGCCGTTGTCTGGAAATAATGCAAATGCAAGAAGGCCCGCAGTGACATTGTGCCGCACTCCAAGGAGACACATAATAAATTGTCCCCTAATACTGTTAAAGCGACATTTTCTTCTTACTCAGTAGCTTTTGAGGTTGAACCGAGGTTTTCTCTCGCCAAACACCGTAATACGGTATCATGTCATCGTGTCCTCTTATTCCTCCCGCCCCTCCTGCCTCAAATGCATAGTCGCAGCTTCGGAGTGGCAAGATGCACTTTTCCTGTGCATTTTATTGGCATAACCCAGAGAGTTTTCCTTTCTCTCCTCTTCTCCTTTCTTATATAGAATCATTTCCTTTTGAACTTTTGCCTGAGCTGATATTTGGCTCTGCTGGTGCGCGCTCTCTCTCTCTCTCTCTCACTCTCTCTCTGTCTCTCTCTCTTTCCCCCCTCTCTCTTTCTGCAATCAAGGGGTAAAAAATGCATACAAGTGCAGTTTCTTTACAAAAAAAAACTAAATAGAAGAAGAAGAAGGGGACAGGGAGGACTGGTGTGTCCATTGTGTCACCATTTGATCTTTGCTTGCTCAAAAGAATCCCCACTTCAGTGGAATCAGTACCTAGGCATTGCCAAGGATGCAGCCACTTCAAAGGAATTTTAACTTAGAATCATAGAATTGTAGAGTTGGAAGGGACCCCAAGGGTCATCTAGTCCAACCCCCTGCAATTCAGGAATCCCCCATCCAATTAAACCAGGCAGGACTCTGCTCAGCTTTGCAAATGTGGCAGTAGTTTTGCTGCTGCACCTAAAGGGAACCACTGCTTCAAACAAATGCATGCAGAAGATTCAAACCAGAGATGAAATGAACTCCCTGCCCCCACAGAGAAAGGGATATAGACTTTTCATGATGGTATCATTGTCCGTCTTAAAATATTGGGGTGTCCTGGTTTTGGAGTTCTCCAAAGAGGAAAAGTTAAATGGGTGCAACTTTCCAGAGCATTAGCCCCGTTAATCTCTCTCTGCAAAAAATAATAATAACAAAACCCAAGAGTCTTGTATCCCCTTTACAACGAGTGCATTTATTGATATTTAACAAATGTTTTTATCTTTCAGGTAGTGCAAGACTTTTTGAGGGATTTTTCTGAATGGATTAATTTACTCCTTTTCTTATCTCTCTCAAGTATTTTCAGAATGGGCTTCTGAAAGCCTTTCTAGATGTGAAGGAGCTTGGGGAAACCCCGTTTTCATTCTTACACTAGCACTGCCGCTCCTCTTTCCCCCCCTGCAAAAAACAGAAAAATCCCCTTCACCAAGTATTCACTGAACATGTGAAGAAGATACATAGAAAGCTACCTCATACTGAGTCAGACCAACACTCTGTCACAGATTTACAGAATTGTAGATTTGGAAGGGACCTTCCTCTGGTCCAGGCATCCCCAAACTCGGCCCTCCAGATGTTTTGGGACTACAACTCCCATCATCCCTAGCTAACAGGACCAGTGGTCAGGGATGATGGGAATTGTAGTCCCAAAACATCTGGAGGCCTGCCCTAGCCCAACCCCCTGCATTGCAAGAATCTCAACACAAACCAATTGGAAATGGGTTTCCAATTTGAAACCAGACCAGACCCTGCTCAGCTTTGCAAATGTGCTAGCAGTGTTATTGCTGCATCACTGGGAGAATGGAGCTAGCTCAGTATGGCATTTACAATTTCCCTACATTTATAATCTGCCTTTCATGCACGATGCAACTGAAACCAGTGTTTCTGTGCTTCCGAAATGGCCTCCCACCCAGGCACTGACCAGGTGCAGACCTGCTTAGCTTCAGTAAGGATGGTGGCCCCATGTGGCCCCATACCCTACAGCAGAATGTTATCTGATATGGAGACAGCTGTAGGCTCTTCCTTATGGTTTTATCCATGCATATCTGGTGTTTTATATGGAAGAGCGTTTCACATTTTAAATCCCCCACCTGTAATCTGAAATGGGAAGGCCCAGTGACAGATATGTCTGGCGGAGTTTCTCTTGATTTTCCTTAGCTTCTTGCCATCCCTTTGTGGTGCAGCATTATCCAGATTAGTGGGTCTGCAGAAAAAGGGGAACACCTATAGGTAAAGGTAAAGGGACCCCTGACCATTAGGTCCAGTCGCGGGCTGCGGCGCTCATCTCGCTTTATTGGCCGAGGGAGCCGGCATACAGCTTCCGGGTCATGACTAGGCTGCTTCTGGTGAACCAGAGCAGCGAACGGAAACACCGTTTACCTTCCCGCCAGAGCGGTACCTATTGATCTACTTGCACTTTGACGTGCTTTCAAACTGCTAGGTTGGCAGGAGCAGGGACCGAGCAACGGGAGCTCACCCCGTTGCGGGGATTTGAACCGCCGACCTTCTGATCGGCAAGCCCTAGGCTCTGTGGTTTTACCCACAGCGCCACCCGCGTCCCACGAACGATGCCTTGGGTAAGGTCAAATCCCTATATTACGCTGCCCTTCAAGCCATATTGAATCAGTAAAGTATCTTTTCAGTTACGGTTATATTAGAGATAGCTATTGACTTCCTTCTTGTTTATTGCGCTATAAAACATGCTGTAGCGGGGGCGTGGGGGATAAAAAAAATAAAGGTTTACTTTGCAACAGAGAATTGGCGGGCGTCGTTTACAGCTGACTCTTCAGGTCCTCGGCCACATGCCCCAACGCTCGTGTTTCATGGGATATTCTGAAAACCAATTAACTCTCCTCCAACCAACGACACTGACATGCATAATTAGAGAACGCTCTCTTAGGCGTATCTATAAGTTTGGTGCTAAAGTGGTCCCCTGAGTCTCTTGGTTGTATAATCAAAATACAAATGAAAGGTTATCAGAGCCCATTTCTTTGCTTTATTGTTTCGAGCTAACAATCTGCTTTCTTTCTGATGATTCAAAAGTGGGTGGGTGCCCTTCTGCTTCTCTTAAGCCAAGGAGAAAGCCACCATCTCTCCAACATCTCCATCTTCTAGTGTGGATGGCAGCAGCATTGCGGGAGCTCGCAGAGCCTGGAGAGGGCACACACATGCCAGGGGGCAGGTCGCAGAGGGTGATGGAGCCCACCACAGCCTGGCCAGCCAACATGGAACTTGGCAGGCATGAAGCATTGGTTCCTCCGATACCAGGAGAGGAGGACTGGGCCGGTTCATTCTGGGGGCGCCTGTTTGTGGGTGCCTGCTTCGTGCGCCCTCAAAATAATAATAATAATAATAATAATAATAATAATAATAATAATAATAATAATTTATTTATACCCCGCCCATCTGGCTGGGTTTCCCCAGCCACTCTGGGTGGCTTCCAACCGAATATTAAAATACAATAATCTATTACAGTGTTTCCCAACCGGTGTTCCGCGGCACACTAGTGTGCCGCGAGACATTGCCTGGTGTGCCGTGGGAGGGAGGCGGGCGAGTCGGGCGGTGAGAGGCGGGGCAGCGGCAGCGAGGAGAGGCCGCCCAGCGCGGGGCTCTCGCCGTCTGCCTGCCTGGCTGCCTGCGTGGCGCTGACGTCCTGGGGCTGTAACGTGCCCCACATAGGCACACGCGGGGCGGCGAGCGAGCTCCCTCCCACATCCCATCGCCGGCTCTGCACCAGGCGGTAGAGCTCGGCGAAGTCGCCGCGCTGGAAGGCCAGCAGCGCGCGCGCCTTGGCCAGGCTCTCGCCCGCCTGCGCCTCCAGGCACGGCACCTCGGCGTCGGGCGGCAGCGAGCCCAAGAAGCAGCCCAGCCGGCCGGGGTCGCCCGCCTGCAGCAGCGCCTCGCATACGCACGAGACCTGCTCCGCCGAGAAGCGCGGCGAGCGCGGAGGATCGGGCGCGGCGGAGGCCAGCCCCGCACTTGGAGAGGACGCAGCAGCCATCGCCAAACCCGATCCTCCTCCTCCTGCTCCGCCGCCGTCCTCTGGCTCTCGGCCGGGAGGAGCCTGCGGCGACGGGGCAGGCGCCGAAGTTGGCAGAAGTTGGCGCGCCTCCTCGGCAGCGCCTTCGTCCTCCTCCTCCTGCCTCTGCTCTCCTCCGGCGGCGGGGGCGCACCGCCCTCCCCGGCCGGGGGGCTCGGCGGGGCCCGCGGGGAAGGAGGCCATATTCGCGGCGCGCGGGATCGCGGCCCCCCTCGCCCGCCTCCGGACCGCTCCCCTCCCCCTGCGCGCTGCCCTAGCCGTGCGGGTCTCCTCCCCCTGCGCCGCCGTCCCCTTTCCACATCCTAGGAGCCACGGTCCGCATTCCACCCCCGGGCCGCGGCGCGGCTCCCAGCCTGGGCTGGCCTCCGCCTCCTGGGACGCGCGCCCACCCCCGCGGCCCCCCAAACTTCGGAGCAACTCTCCAGACGCTTCTCCCCCGCCTCGGTCTCCCTCCTTTCCACTTCTCTTCCCCCCTTCCTTCCCTCTTTCTTTCTCTTTCTCTCCCACCCGCCTTTCCTTCTATTAACTTTCCTTTCCCCTTCCCATGTAGAACAGTCCCTGCAAATAAAAACCTAGCATATTTGGAAGAGGGATGCTAGCCTAACCATTACCTTCTATGCTGTTACTATTTTTTTATTTTTTTTACATAAGTAAAAAGTGACCTTTCCCCATCTGGCATGGTGGTGTGCCTCGAGATTTTTTTCATGAAACAAGTGTGCCTTTGCCCAAAAAAGGTTGGGAAACACTGATCTATTAAACATTAAAAGCTTCCATAAACAGGGCAACCTTCAGATGTCTTCTAAAAGTCAGATAGTTGTTTTCTTCTTTGACATCTGGTGGGAGGGCGTTCCACTTGGCGGGCGCCACTACCGAGAAGGCCCTCTGCCTGGTTCTCTGTAACTTGGCCTCTCGCAGCGAGGGAACCGCCAGAAGGCCCTCAGCACTGGACCTCAGTGTCTGGGCAGAACAATGGGGGTGGAGACACTCCTTCAGATATCCACGCCCGGGGCCATGGCCCCTCTGGCACACCCACAATACACTTGATTGATGGCTGCCAGCTTTAAAAGAGGATTAGACAAATGCATGGAAAGTAAGGCCATTGGGGGCTGTTAGCCCCAATGGTTATGTTCTTCCTTCAAAGTCAGAGACGATATGGCCCTGAATACCAGTTGGTGGGAGTCGCAAGAGGGGAGAGAGCTGCTGTTGCACACAGGCACCTGGTTGGCTAATGTGTGAACAGGATGCCGGACCAGATGGGCTTTTGGCCCGATTCCCCAGGGATTTCCGGTAGGGATCCCACACGGCAGAATAACACCTTATCTGGGCGATGAAACGGGCCAACCCAAATCCTAGTGCAAATGTGGGACATGGGGACATCTGTAGGGGAAAACTAACATTTACTCAGAGTTGTTGTTGTTTAGTCGTTTAGTTGTGTCTGACTCTTCGTGACCCCCTGGACCAGAGCACGACAAGCATTCCTGTCTTCCACTGCCTCCCGCAATTTGGTCAAACTCATGCTGGTAACTTCGAGAACACTGTCCAACCATCTCGTCCTCTGTCATCCCCTTCTCCTTGTGCCCTCCATCTTTCCCAACATCAGGGTCTTTTCCAGGGAGTCTTCTCTTCTCATGAGGTGGCCAAAGTCTTGGAGCCTCAGCTTCAGTATATCTCCTTCCAGTGAGCACTCAGGGCTGATTTCCTTAAGAATGGAGAGGTTTGATCTTGCAGTCCATGGGACTCTCAAGAGTCTCCTCCAGCACCAGAATTCAAAAGCATTAATTCTTTGGCGATCAGCCTTCTTTATGGCCCAGCTCTCACTTCCATACATCACTACTGGGAAAACCATGGCTTTAACTATACGGACCTTTGTTGGTAGTTACTCAGAGTAGACCCATTGAAACATGTGGGCCAAACTTACTTACATGCATTATTTTCAATGAACCTACTCTGAGTAGAAAATTAGTTGAATATCACGGTGGCAGCAGGTAGTGGATTCTCCTTTCTTGGAGGTTTATTAATTATTATTATTACTATTACTATTATTATTACATTTTCAGTCAATGTGGAGTTTTCTGCATTCAGGTTGTTGGACTATCATAGAGTTGGAAGGGACTCTGAAGGTCATCTAGTTCAACCCCCTGCAATGAAGGAATCTCAGCTAAAGCATCCAGGACAGATGGCCATCCAACCAGTGTGGTGTAGTGGTTAAGAGCGGTAGTCTCGTAATCTGGTGAACTGGGTTCGCTTCCCCGCTCCTCCACATGCAGCTGCTGGGTGACCTTGGGCTAGTCACACTTCTCTGAAGTCTCTCAGCCCCACTCACCTCACAGAGTGTTTGTTGTGGGGGATGAAGGGACAGGAGATTGTTAGCCACTTTGAGACTCCTTCGGGTAGTGATAAAGCGGGATATCAAATCCAAACTCTTCCCCTTTGTTATGTACTGAGTTGAATAGGATCCAAACTGCAGCAGTCTGATTGGTCCTATAACAATAGGATTCAGAATGCAGCAGTCTGATTGGTCCTAGAACAATGCAGCAGTATGATTGGTTGGCAGGAACCACCCAATCCTGCTCCAGATAGAAGTGAATCCACAACCTGATTGGCTTACAGTAGAATTCCGGAATTAGCCAATCATGTGCAGCCCATTGTGTAAATAATGTATATAAAGCAGATACTGTGAGGGGACTTCCATTCATTCCTCCTCACCACTATGAGCTGAATAAAGAGCATGAAATCACTTTGCGACTCCGAGTATATTTCACCCTTCTCTTCTTCTTTGTTTAAAAACCTCCAAGGAAGGAGAGTCCACAGCCTTCCAGGATCACCCTCAGGGTCCCTTCCAACTCTACAATTCTATGGTTTTATTATTCTATGCTAATCTGCTACTTGCCCATTTCAAGAACGCCTGTCACACCATCACAGACTTCTACACTACAGTGAGATAAATCGTGTTTCTGGGTAGATGCCTAGGTAGGAAGGTAATAATTCTATTTCTTTTTCTATAAGCCTTACCAAGAAAGGAAGCAAAAGAGCATTCAGAGTTGAGCCACAAATATGGCTCTCTGTTCCCTGGCCGCCAGAGGAAAAATGCACACTGTCTTTATTTAAACAAGAGTAACTGGTTCTAAATGTGCATCTATGCATATATAGTGTTGCGTGCAAATCGTATGCAAATCGACCTCTTCTTTTGTTTTCCTTTTGATGGCGCATTAAGTGGCCACCTTTTTTCTTGAGCTTCTGCATTGCACTGCAAAGCTATAAGAAACCAGGGACACCAGGAATTTTACAACTGCCAATTTTACAGGGATAAGGAAACTTTATGAGCCCATAGGCCACATTCCCATGTCAGTAAGCTTCCATGGGCCAGAGGTGCCAGAGGTGATTGGGGCCACAAGCAAAAATGGGTGGGGCAATGGCTGCAGATTCCACCTGTGTACGGCAGGTATGGTAATGTTTCTAAAGGTAAAGGTAAAGGACCCCTGACAGTTAAGTCCAGTCGCGAATGACTCTGGCGTTGCAGCGCTCATCTCGCTTTACTGGCCAAGGGAGCCGACGTTTGTCTGCAGACAGATTTTTTTCTGGGTCATGTGGCCAGCATGACCAAGCTGCTTCTGAGAGCAGCGCTCTCACGGTCCGGTCTACAGGCGATCAAAGTCCCGGCTGAGGTCGTCGGGACCGGGGGCAAGATGGAGGGGTGGGAGCAGGAATGGGAGTCCAGAAGCCAGGGGTTCAAGGGTCAGGAAGCAGGGAGACATGAAGCCGAGGTCCGAGGATCAGGAAGCAAGAAGCCAAACGTAGCGAGGCAGGAAACATGTTGCTGTGGCAAAAAGCCGAAGGGAAATGCTGACCTTATATCCCTTCTGGCTCTATCCACCAGGGGCAGTGAATTACCAAATGGCCTCACCTGTGCGGCCACGCCTTGCCTCTCCAGAACAAACTTAGGAAGGCCCCAGTCCTGTGAAGCCCTATTAGTCACAGGGCCCGGCTCCTGCACGCACTCCTGACAAGTGCACAGAAACGCCGTTTACCTTCCCGCCGGAGCGGTACCTATTTATCTACTTGCACTTTGATGTGCTTTCAAACTGCTAGGTTGGCAGGAGCAGGGACCGAGCAACAGCAGCTCACCCCATCGCAGGGATTCGAACCACCGATCTACACATCCTCAAAAACCCCTCTGCATCCTCCACCCAGGTGAGCAGGAGGCGTTATCTGAGTTCCAAGATGCATTCCATCCAGGCAAAAACGCGGAAGGAGAGTGTGAAGCTAGTGAAACTAAGTTGACAACTTAGTTCTGGGAAAATACAGGACAAAGTGGAGTGTTTGGGGGCATTTTTTCCCTCCGGTGCTGACATGACTTCAATGCAATCCGTCGCAAACTATTGCAGGCCTAACGAGAACCAGCCTCTGTAATTTGTTGCACGCACACACACATACGCATAAATTTGCAAATCTCTCTGTGCTTGGCTACTCAGAGCTTAAATACATGACCTTTCGCACAGCCTTTCAAACTCATGCATTTGGAGGGGAACCCAAACTTGGCAGAGAGAGAGAGAAAAAGAAACTGTATCAGTACAGGACATAGTATTTTACATTGAAATACCAGACCCTCCAAGTGCCCCTAATTTCCAGGGACAGTTCCATATTTACAGAAGCCATCCTGGTTTCTCATTTTATCCCAGAATGCCCTACTTTTCCTATTTTCATCAGAGAAATACTGGAGGTTATGGTAGAATGTCCCTATTTTCATCAATGTTGGAGGGTTTGGAGTTATGCGACTCTGAGCCAAGAAGATACGTAACTATGCAACCTTTGGAAGACATCTGAAGGCAGATCTGTATAGGGAAGTGTTTTTTTAATGTTTCGTGTGTGTATGTGTGTGTGTGTGTTTGTGTGTGTGTGAGATGGGCAGGGTATAAATATGATGACAACAACAACAACAACAACAACAACAACAACAACAACAACAACAAGATGATGATGAAATCAGACATCCCTATTTCCATTGAAGAAATGTTGGAGGGTACAATTCTGTATGGGGCGCGGGTGGTGCTGTGGGTTAAACCACAGAGCCTAGGACTTGCTGATCAGAAGGTCGGCGGTTCGAATCCCCACGATGGGGTGAGCACCCGTTGCTCGGCCCCTGCTCCTGCCAACCTAGCAGTTCGAAAGCATGTCAAAGTGCAAGTAGATAAATAGGTACCATTCAGGCGGGAAGGTAAACGGCTTTTCTGTGCGCTGCTCTGGTTTGCCAGAAGCGGCTTAGTCATGCTGGCCACGTGACCCGGAAGCTGTACACGGCTCCCTCGGCCAATAAAGCGAGATGAGCGCCGCAACCCCAGAGTTGGCCACGACTGGACCCTTTACCTTTACCTTACAATTCTGCATTACACAGGACAGGTGGTAACCCTATGTGAAGCAGATCCAGTGAGGTGTGTGATCTGTGGAGAGGTCCAAGAGTGAGATAGAGAAGCCTGGCCGGCCAATTTGGCCCCAAGGCCTAAGGCCTAACCCCTCCCATGGCAGAACACCACATCCCCACCCGCAACCCCATGCTTGCTTGTTTGGCCAAGGCTCATATTTCTGGCACCCAAAAGCAGAATAATTTTTTTAAGCACTGGGTACGATTTTCCCCTTTCTTTCTCTCTCTCTCGCTGCCTCTCCTTCCCCCTCTTACTCTGCACGTTAACAAAGAGCTGCAGCTTAATTGCCTGATTTGATCTATTTCATTAAAGCTCTTTCCCCCTCCACTTCAAAAGGTTAACGCCACTCATATTTCCTCCCTTTATTGTCTGGCTTCACAGAACACCATGGGACAAGGCGGAATAAGCCGTTGCTGCAACGCGCCATCATTCATTCCGCCGGAGCAGCGGCTGGTTGTAACTCAGGCTATTTTTAAATACAAAACGTAATGAAAAGCGCTAAAAATACAGCACCGTGCCAAGGCCAGACAAATAGACCTCGAAATGCGTAACAATTAACACTCTGTCGCAAGCGCACCAGGCTTTGATGTGTGTTATGACTGCAAGATTTGTTCTTTGCAATCAGAGCAGTCCATTGGTAGCCACTTAATGTCTTTATTAGAAACAGATATTCCTGCTCCGTGCTATTTTTAAAATGGTTGGAACACGTAATAACCCTCCAGGCATGTCAGTCAATGGGGAGGGATGGGGGTTGCAGCAGTATCTGTCAAAGACGTCAACCATATCCTGCAAGCCAATTTCCTACCAGGGTGGGGAACTCCTGGGCCTCTGGATGCCATTGGACTACAATTCCCATCATCCCTTATCACTCTCCTTGCTGGCTGGTGCTGATGTGAGTTGGAGTGCAACAACATCTGGCGCAGGGGCAGGTTGAGGGCTCTGCAAGCAGCACACCATGCACTGGGTGCTGAACCAAGGAGGGTGCCTTCTCAAAGTCCGGTAAGTGAGGTTCCAGGGTTTGGGGAGGAGGTACAGAAGAAGAGAAGAAGAGTTTGGATTTGATATCCCGCTTTATCACTACCCGCAGGAGTCTCAAAACGGCTAACATTCTCCTTTCCCTTCTTCCCCCACAACAAAGACTCTGTGAGGTGAGTGGGGCTGAGAGACTTCAGAGAAGTGTGACAACCCCAAGGTCACCCAGCAGCTGCATGTGGAGAAGCGGAGATGCAAACCCGGTTCACCAGATTACAAGTCCACCACTCTTAACCACTACACCACACAGGCTCTGACAGGGTTCTAGTCATCACCCGCTTAGACTACTGCAACACGCTCTATGTGGGGCTACCTTTGAAGGTGACCCAGAAACTACAACTAATCTAGAATGCGGCAGCTAGACTGGTGACTGGGAGCGGCGCCGAGACCACATAACACCAGTCTTGAAAGACCTACATTAGCTTCCAGTGTGTTTCTGAGCACAATTCAAAGTGTTGGTGCTGACCTTTAAAGCCCTAAACGGCCTCGGCCCAGTATACCTGAAGGAGCGTCTCCACCCCCATCGTTCAGCCCAGACACTGAGGTCCAGCGCCGAGGTCCTTCTGGCAGTTCCCTCCCTGCGAGAAATGAGGTTACCAGGAACCAGGCAGAGGGCCTTCTCGGTGGTGGTGCCCGCCCTGGGGAACACCCTCCCATCAGATGTCAAGGAAATAAACAACTATCTGACTTTTAGAAGACATCTGAAGGCAACCCTGTTGAGGGAAGTTTTTAATGTTTGATGATTTATCGTGTTTTTAATATTCTGTTGGGAGCTGCCCAGAGTGGCTGGGGAAACCCAGCCAGTGGGTGGGGTATAAATAATGAATTGTTGTTGTTGTTGTTGTGCAGCCTTCACAAATTGTGATGGGTATTGCAGCTCCTTTAACGTGTAACTCCAAATTGTGGGTTCCGCCCAATCTGATGCCGAAGTTCAGTGCTAGTTTTGTGTTTTTTCATGCTGTAAGCCCCAAAACTGAATAACTGACACACAAACCGGGGTCACAAGTAAAGGGGGGGGGATCCAGCCTGGTCCGATTGAACTAGAACTAACCTTTAGCATTAGTTTGTGGGTTTCCCCCCAAAAAAATTCAAGGCCACACGTTAATGAAGCTTTACATCCCCAAAACTGGAGAGGGATTCCCAACTAAGGTGGGGGTACCTCCCATCATTAGTTTCCATTGATGAAACAACAAACCATCTTTGAGGACATAAGAGTAAGCGATCAGCCTAACAAAAGGGGGGCTCTTAACTTGGATAATCATTGTTCCCTTGTTTCCATACCTGTTGTTCAGTACCTTGGCCGGATTAAGGGGTTTGGAGAGTAAATGGACCACCTGGGTTCAAAGCAAATGGGTTAGTTTTTACTGAAAGTAAGATCACAAATGCAGTAAATTCAGCAGCTAGAATAGTCATTTAAATGGTAGAGATATAAGTAAGCACTTGCATTTTTTGAAAGAAATAAATGAGAGCAAACATCTCCATTTGATGATAATATATATGATTGTTTACATTTATTTATTTGCATTTATTCTGAGTGACAAGGAGGGTCATTTGCAAGTTGCAAAACAGGAAACCTAAAGCACTGTGTGGATAAAACCGGAGTTTTTCTTTATTTACTAGTATACTTTTTGCACATTTCTCTCTTTCCTTGCTATTCATCATTTTGTAAACATGTTTTATAACACTCTAGATTCCACACACACACACACACCTTCTTTGTGGCTATACCTAAATGCCTCATTTATGGACCATAAAGAAGGCTGATCGACGAAGGATTGATGCTTTTGAATTATGGCACCGGAGGAGACTCTTGTGAGAAGATCAAACCTCTCCATTCTTAAGGATATCAGCCCGGAGTGCTCACTGGAAGGACAGATCCTGAAGCTGAGGCTCCAATACTTTGGCCACCTCATGAGAAGAGAAGACTCCCTGGAAAAGACCCTGATGTTGGGAAAGATGGAGGGCACAAGGAGAAGGGGGCGACAGGGGACGAGATGGTTGGACAGTGTTCTCGAAGCCACCAGCATGAGTTTGACCGAACTGCGGGAGGCAGTGGAAGACAGGAGTGCCTGGCGTGCTCTGGTCCATGGGGTCACAAAGAGTCGGACACGACTAAACGACTAAACAACAACAACAACAAATGCCTCAACCGTGCTAGCCTTTCCTCATCCAGAAAATTCAAATGTAAGAAGGGCCTAGCAGGATCAGGCCAATTGGCCCATCTAGACCAGCATCCTCTTCCCCCAGTGGCCAACCAGATGGGTGGCATTCTCCCATGTTGCCTCCCAAGGTGGTAGCTACCTTGGAAGTTGAAGAACTCTCCATAGGAGGTTTTCGAAAAGAGACTGGATGGTCATCTGTTATGGATGCTTCAGTTGAGATTCCTGCATTGCAAGGGGTTCTAACTCCTACCCGAGAGTCTGCTTAGGTCCTAGGGGTAGAAGCTTGTGGTCCTCCAGACAATGGCGGATTTGCGTAATACGGAGCCCTGTGCAAGGCAGAAATTGATGTCCCCACCCGAGCCCTCACTTTGCCTTCCCAAAGCTAGGTAAGAGCTGCACAGGGCTTTATTTTATTTTTTTTAAAATAGTTTTTATTGCATTTTTTCAGACACAGACAGAAGACATAAGAAGAAAAAAAGAAAGAAAAATGTAAAAGAAAATAAAAAAAAGATCATACCCCTTCAACAGCTTATTTCAACTTTCCATCGAACTTCCCCACATCTCCCGCACAATGCATTCTTAATAATAAATTTATCAGCAAATTGTAACCTTGTTTCATGTGTTTCTTTGGTACTTTCAATTACAATTTAAGTTTAAATCCCTTATTGTCCATTTACTCTAAAAACAGAATATATTATCCTTTTTAACATTTAAACTTTGATCCCTTCAATATTATTTTCCAATTTCATAAATATTGCACTCTCATTGCTGGGGCTATAGTTTCAAATTATACGTCATTTTATAGTTCATACAACTTATAAATTTTTTGCAAATAATTCTTGAATTTTTTCCAGTCCTCCTCCATTGCTTCTTCTCCCAGGTCTCGGATTCTGGCAGTCATTTCGGCCAACTCCATGTAGTCAATCAGTTGCGTTTGCCACTCTTCCAGTGTGGGTAAATCTTGAGTCTTCCAATGTTTGGCGATCAGAATTCTTGCTGCAGTGGTAGCATACATAAAAAACGTTCTATCCTTCTTTAACACCTTTTGGCCGACAATACCCAAGAGGAAGGCCTCCGGTTTCTTGGGAAAGGTGTACTTAAACACCTTTTTTAACTCATTATAGATCATTTCCCAGAAGGCCTTCACTCTTGGACAAGTCCACCAAAGGTGAAAGAATGTCCCTTCAGCCTCCTTACACTTCCAACATTTATTATCGGACAGATGGTATATCTTTGCAAGCTTGACTGGTGTCATGTACCACCTATATATCATTTTCATAATATTTTCTTTCAAGGCATTACATGCCGTAAATTTAATACCAGTGGTACATAACTTTTCCCAGTCATCAGACATAATGTTGTACCCAATGTCTTGAGCCCACTTTATCATGGCTGACTTAACTGTCTCATCCTGAGTGTTCCATTTAAGCAGCAAGTTATACATTCTCGATAAAACCTTGGTCTTTGGTTCTAACAACTCTGTCTCAAGTTTTGATTTTTCCACCTGGAAACCTGTTTTTTTGTCCAGCTTAACCACCTCATTAATTTGGGCATAGTGAAACCAGTCTTGCACCTTATCCTTTAATTTTTCAAAGCTCTGCAACCTCCAATTATCTCCGATTTTTTCTATTATTTCCCAATATTTCGGCCATCCAGCCTCCATATTGGGTTTTTTCCGAGCCTTGGCCTCTATTGGTGACAACCACCTCGGGGTCTTACTTTCCAATAAGTCTTTGTATTTCATCCAGACCATGAAAATTGCTTTCCTGACAATATGGTTTTTGAACATTCCATGTGTTTTTACCTTGCCATACCACAAATACGCATGCCAGCCTAACGAGTTATTAAAACCTTCCAGATCTAGGACATCTGTGTTCTCTAATAAAATCCAATCTTTCATCCAGCAGAAGGCTGCAGCTTCGTAGTATAACCTTAAGTCTGGCAGGGCAAACCCCCCTCTCTCTTTTGCATCAGTTAGTATTTTAAACTTAATTCGGGGCTTTTTGCCCTGCCAAACAAACTTTGAAATATCCTTCTGCCACTTTCTAAAACATTCCACTCTGTCCACGATCTGCAAGGTTTGAAACAAAAACAACATCTTTGGCAAAACGTTCATTTTTACAGCCGCAATTCGGCCCAGCAAGGAAAGCTTCAATCGTGACCAAGTTTCTAAATCTTTCTTAAGAGCTGCACAGGGCTTTAAAAGGCTCCGGCAGGGCCCTAGAGCTCTCCCACCTGCTTCCCAAAGCTGGGAAAGAGCTTAATAACAACAACAACAATAACAATAAGGGCTGCTTTAGGATGTCTTCTCAAAGTCAGATAGTTGTTTATTTCCTTAACATCTGACAGGAGAGTGTTCCACAGGGTGTGTGCCACTACCGAGAAGGCCCTCTGCGTGGTTCCCAGTAACTTCACTTCTCGCAGGGAGGGAACCGCCAGAAGGTCCTTGGAGCTGGACATCAGTGTCCAGGCTGAACGATGGGATTGGAGACGCTCCTTCAGGTATACAGAGCCAAAGCCATTTAAGGCATGGGTAGGCAAACTAAGGCCCGGGGGCCAGATCTGGCCCAATCGCCCTCTCAATCCAGCCAGCGGTCCAGGAATCAGCATGTTTTTACATGAGTAGAATGTGCGCTTTTATTTAGAATGAATCTCTGGGTTATTGGTGGGGCATAGGAATTCGCTCATTTCCCCCCCAAAAAATATAGTCCGGCCCCCCACAAGGTCTGAGGGACAGTGGACCACCCCCCTACTGAAAAAGTTTGCTGACCCCTAATTTAGGGCTTTAAAGGTCAGCACCAACACTTTAAATTGTGCTTGGAAACAGTTAAAACAGAGCTTGCTTAAAACAAGGATAAAAAAGTGTTTCATTAAGACTAGAGAACTGTCTCTGCAGTGTTCCCCAAAACTCTAGTTTTCATTAAAGTTGTAATATTATACAATAATTCATTACTGCTCTCTGGATAACTGGTGATTATAATTAATTGCAGGCAGACCTTCTTGGATATTTATCACAGTCATTACATTCACTAAATCTCTCTCTCTCTCGTTACACAAGTGAATCTGCTTTATACTGGGCCAGCTTTCTGAAACAGAGGGCCACATTTGCTTCTGATCAACCTTCCAGGAGCCACTTGGAAGCAGTGGGCAGTGTCAGAAGAAAAAAGTAGGTTGAACCAACAAATGTGAATTTCACTAGTCATTTTGCTTACACACACATCTCTAGCCAAGCCAATGAGCAGCATTATCAGAGTTTAAGGAATTCTGTTGTTGTTGTTGTTTAGTCGTTTAGTCGTGTCCGACTCTTCGTGACCCCATGGACCAGAGTACGCCAGGCACTCCTGTCTTCCACTGCCTCCCGCAGTTTGGTCAAACTCATGCTGGTAGCTTCGAGAACACTGTCCAACCATCTCGTCCTCTGTCATCCCCTTCTCCTTGTGCCCTCCATCTTTCCCAACATCAGGGTCTTTTCCAGGGAGTCTTCTCTTCTCATGAGGTGGCCAAAGTATTGGAGCCTCAGCTTCAGGATCTGTCCTTCCAGTGAGCACTCAGGGCTGATTTCCTTCAGAATGGATCGGTTTGATCTTCTTGCAGTCCATGGGACTCTCAAGAGTCTCCTCCAGCACCATAATTCAAAAGCATCAATTCTTCGACGATCAGCCTTCTTTATGGTCCAGCTCTCACTTCCATATTCAAGGTAGATGGGTGCAAAGCACGTAGAAGAGTTTGGATTTGATATCCCGCTTTATCACTACCCGAAGGAGTCTCAAAGTGGCTAACATTCTCCTTTCCCTTCCTCCCCCACAACAAACACTCTATGAGGTGAGTGGAGCTGAGAGACTTCAGAGAAGTGTGACTAGCCCAAGGTCACCCAGCAGCTGCATGTGGAGGAGCGGAGACGCGAACCCAGTTCACCAGATTACGAGTCCACCGCTCTTCACCACTACACCACACTGGCTCTCTCTCGTAGTAGGGCTGGTGGCCTGGGGAATGTACAGTATACCAAAGGCCAGTTGGAGAGGACCGGAGAGATATATTTGCCCCCTTGGGCCTAATATTCCCCACCCTGATGTAGGTTAATTACCTCCTGGAACAAGAAGACCTGCAGTAACGCTGCATGATTCCAGGCAAGCAGACGCTTTTCCCAACCCGGCAACCTGAAATATGTATTTCTTTTTCCAAGTAGAGAAGGAGCCTGGGGCGAAGTACATCTTCTGCCACTGAGCAAATGCCAGTTACACTATGATTTAGTTCTTGGCGCCAGAAAATAGGACAACTCCTATGCAGTTCATGTTCTTAGCCAGGATAGATGAAAGTCTCTGCTGAGCTAGAGCTGGCACATCACAAGATACGCCACCCCCATGTATGCATGTGGGGAGGGGTATATAAATGATGTGAGCCTGGGAGAAAAGACAGGATGGACATTTTAACATAAATAAATATTTTTAAAACTCCATACTAGAGGACTTTGAAGAAGTTTGGGATGCAAATTGGCCTCCCGTAAAGTGAGTGGTATTCAACTATGTTTGGCTCAATGGACCTAGCTTAATCATGACCCTTAATTTCAATGGCACCCACCTGAGAGGTGCTGGAAGTGAGTTCCGGTGAGTTCCAGCTGAAAAAAAGCCCTGGTTAAATGAGGAGGGGCAAGAACCATGTACAGTCGTACCTTGGTTCTTGAACAGCTTGGCTCCCAAACAAATCAGTCCGAAAACCTGAAAGTAAGCGTTTTGGTTTTCAAACGTTTTTTGGAAGCTGGACATCTGACGCAGCTTCCACTTGAGTGCAAGAAGCTCCTGCAGCCAATCAGAAGCCGCACCTTCGTTTTCAAATGTTTCGGGAATCAAACGGACTCCCGGAACAAATTAAGTTTGAGAACCAAGGTACCACTGTATGCCACTTAGAGCTCATTGGAGGGAAAAGTGGGATATAAATGTAATAATAATAATAATAATAATAATAATAATAATAATAATAATATACCCTTACATGTACAGTGGTACCTCAGGTTACATACGCTTCAGGTTACAGACTCTGCTAACCCAGAAATAGTACCTCGGGTTAAGAACTTTGCTTCAGGATGAGAACAGAAATTGTGCAGCAGCGGCGCAGCAGCAGTGGGAGGCCCCATTAGCTAAAGTGGTGCTTCAGGTTAAGAACAGACTTCCAGAATGAATTAAGTTCTTAATCCGAGGTACCACTGTACCATTATACCAATGGATAAGAGGATTGTGTATTGTGGAGATGCCGTTTTTGGAAGCACCCCTTCATCAAATGTAAAACGCAGTGACAACCTATCAGGGAGCCAATCCCAACAGCAAGGATGTCAGCACGACAATCACATTGCAGTTACATATTTGTCACTTTGACACTTTTTTTTTTAAGTGCATGCTTAAAACATCTTAGATGTCGCCTTCAGATTAAAATAATAATAATAACAATGCAAACGTGTGAAGTTTGCCCACATGTTTTGAGATGAAAGAGCGGCCGTCGTCTGCGTTAGCTTCCTGTAAAGGGAAGGAAAGATCTTCTTCAAACCAATTTGCCTCGTACAGCCCACCCCCGAACTCAGAGTTATTAGATCAAAGGAGTAAACAACAACATGAGTCAGAGGCGACATGCGCAAGCGATTTTGGAGAGTTCACCGCACCTATCCCCCAGGGCAGCTTCTTCGCCTCCTCTTTCGTTTGCCCTTTTCACTCCTCCGCTCTTAATGTCACCATCCATCCCCTAGAAAGACACTTCTGAGCCCATTACCCAGAAGGGAATGTGAGCGATTGCAGAACACCTTTCTCTTGCCAAGCGGAAGCTAGCCTGGAATCTTCTAGGGATGGGGCCTTTGATCGTCAACGAATTCTCCCTCCATACCTGGTCTTTGATTTTAGGAAGAAACTGGTTTTCTGACTGTGGTGGATGAGCCCGCAAGGATGCAAGGCTGGTGACATTGAGGAGGTCAGGCGGTCTGCAGTTTAGGCAGATAAAGGCACATCCATCCACTCATTCAGAGCAGGAACGCTCCCAGAAGCCTCACAAGGTAAGAGGCAAGGAGGCAACCGTAGGCAAGATTCTGTCTGCATATAACACCTGTGCTCAGAGATCTGCACTGGTTGCCAATTTGCCATCACATTCAAGGTGTTGCTACTATAAAGCCCCTAACAACTTGGGACCAATTTACCTGAGAGATCACCTTACCTACCCTTTTAGATATTGTTATAGTTTTTTGGGGGGACCCCCATAAGCATAGCCAGGGGGTGCAATGGGGCAGCTGCCCCCCTAAATCAGGTAAGTAAATAAAAATAACTGACAAGTTGCATTGCCTGCACACATACACCCTGTAAAATAAATTCTGGAAGGCTGATGGGGCCCCCTAAACCCTAGAAAATAATAAATGATAGGATTCTGATTATTTGGGATGTGAAGGGAGAAACACAAGTTGCAGAGGAATTCCTGAGCTAGCCTATGCAAAACGACCTGGCCAAGCTAGGGCTATTAAGAAACAATATAGGGTCATTGAGAGCCACTGGCAATGCAAGAGAACTGTTGTTCCCTTGGAAGGTTGCCAGGGTAACTGGGTGTGAGGTGACAGGAGAAGAGAGGTTTTTTAGCAAAGTGTTCTGGTAGGAAGAATCAGGAAGAGAAAAGGCTGGGATCCATCTTGGGCAGGCTGGCTGCAGGCTGGCTGAACTGCTGTGGGGAAGAAGCCCCTCTTGAAATGACCATGCTGTAAGATCCATGCAGACTGAATGTGTAAATAGGTGAATAAACCATACTTCTTAAAGCTACAACAGTCTCTTCACTGTTTCAATTTTCCACAGACCCTGGATGAACACCTGGAACCCTGTGGACTCTTGCCACTGCTCGGCAGAGAGAGAAGGAAGCACCCAACTTTTGTAACAACATAATGTGGATTATGGGACGCAGGTGGTGCTGTGGTGTAAACCACAAAGCCAAGGCTTGCCGATTGGAAGGTCAACGGTTCAAATCCCCTCAACAGGGTGAGCTCCCGTTGCTCGGTCCCAGCTCCTGCCCACCTAGCAGTTCTAAAGCACGTCAAAAAGTGCAAGGAGATAAATAGGTACCGCTCCGGCGGGAAGGTAAACGGCGTTTCCGTGTGCAGCTCTGGTTCGCCAGAAGCAGCTTAGTCATGCTGGCCACATGACCCGGAAGCTGTCTGTGGACAAACGCCGGCTCCCTTGGCCTATAGAGCGAGATGAGCACGCAACCCCAGAGTTGTCTGCAACTGGACCTTTATATAATGTGGATTATATTCTGTTAAATCCCTGCCCACCATTGGCCATCGCTGGCTATTTTTACAACGCCATTGAATTGGTCGGTGCAGACCTCTCTGCTGTTAGTTATGCTTCCATCACTTGGAAGCTAAACTACTGTAAAGTCTATAATGTTGGCAGATGCTAAATGTTGAAGTCCATCTTTGGATGGGGCCGGTTCACCAGGAACTCATCAGTCATCAATGCTCTGCTTACTGCATAGACTCTCTATGGCCCTTGGGTCTCAGTTTGAAGTACTGCTACTGGTTTCATTAACTACATTGCTTGAGCCTCCACAGTGTTCCACCACACCTAGTAAAATTGACCAGGTACACTCTGTTAAGTATACATGCCTGCAACAGGTCTGGATGACAAGAGTGCCTCGAGAGATTGTCTCAGTTGCTTCTCCTAGACTTCAAAATACTCTTCCCCTGGAGAGGTGCCAGATCTGGGGAGGTGCCTGAGTATCTTCCAGAAGTTGTGTAAGATTGAAAGTGGGTTTTGATGGCCAGGAGTAGGGAGAAAGAAGGTGGAATAATCAGCATATCATCTCCCTCCCTGAGTTATTGATGTGGGTTATATGGCAATTCAAGGGAGGGAGGGAAGGATGGGTGTGTTACTCTGTCTTGGGGAGCTGTGAATTCATGAACTCGTGGGTAAGGATGTCACTCTTTCAGTCTCAGTTTCCCTTAAGTAAAATGGGAATACTAATTATCTGCCCCCACATATTGTTGCAGAGACAAATTAGATGAAAATGGTAGCATGCTCTGCAGTCATAAGTCCTGTATAAAGAATTAATAATAGCTCATTTGTCTTCACTGAAGCAGAATTAAATATATGTTTCAAACTATCCCTGACAGATGTTAATCCAACCTGCTATTTAAAAGCTTTAGAAGATGGGAACATCACAAACCCCATCTGCTTATACTTGCATTCTTGTGGCTGGAAAGTTGTCTGTGCCATTTAAAAATTGGCCTTGTGAGGCTCTTACCTGAAAGAACAAATTGAGCCCAATCACCTTCATAAAGCAAACCTTTGAGTTTCTGGAAGTAGCTGTTGCATTAATTCCTCTATAGAGATGATGGGAAGTTTCTCAAAGGTGGAGTCCCAAAGCAAATGCTTACACAAAAGAGACAGCAGAGATAGTCCTGAGAAAATGTATACTGATGGTGCCATGGAAAAAAAATATTTTCCTTATGATGCATGACTAAAGAGCAGGTATAATGCTGTGACTAAGGGACCAAAAGATTTCAGCCGGTACCTGTGCATAGCCTTGTCCTCCATAAATCTATCTAATTCTCTTTAAAAGCCATCCCAGTTGAAGGCCGTCACTGATCTAGACTGTGCACACTGCACATTCAAAGCCCATTTCCTCATGATCCAAAGAATTATGGGAACTGTAGTTTACCCCCAACAGAGCTACAGTTTAAATTACAGTTTCCAGGAGTCTTTGGAGCATGGGGAAATGGGCTTCAAATGTATGATGCGTGCATGGGCCCAATTCAAGGTGCTGGTCTTGACCCAGAAAACCTTAAATGGCTCAGGAACCGACTTGGACTCTGCATTCAACAACTGTGGCTCTTCTTCATGTGCTTTCTGCAGGAGAGGTCCGGAGGGTGGCAATATGAGAACAGGCCTTTTCTGCAGTGGCTCCCCGTCTGTGGAATGTTCTCCCCAGGGAGGTTTCTCTGGCTCCTTCATTATACAGTCATACCTCGGGTTACAGACGCCTCGGGTTGCACGATTTCAGGTTGCGCACCATGCCGAACTTGGAAGTACCGGAAAGGGTTACTTCCGGGTTTCAGCGCTTGTGCATGCGCAGAAGCGCTAAATCACACTTTGCACATGCACAGAAGCACCAAATCGCGACCCGTGTGTGCGCAGACGCCCGCTGCGGGTTGCGGACATGCTTCCCGCACGGATCACGTTTGCAACCTGAGCATCCACTGCATATCTATAGGCGCAAGACAAAACCATTCCTCTTCAACCAGGCCTTTGGCTGATTAATATTCTACAGTGTTTTATATGCATTTGTGGGGAGAGAGAGAGAGAGAGAGAGAGAGAGAGAGAGAGAGAGAGAGAGTGTGTGTGTTATTGTTCCACTGTTTCTCTTTTAACTACCGATATCTATCTGTCCTTTTATCTCATGTTTTTATCTTGTGAACTGCCCTGAGATCTTTTGACGAATATTATTATTATTATTATTATTATTATTATTATTATTATTAGGTCCCCATCTCATTTAATCCTTACAACAACCCTGTGAATTAGGCCAAGCTAAGAAGGACCAAGTTTCTTGCAAACTCTTGGCAATCAAATCTAAGTGTGAATGTGTTTGTCTGTGTGTGTGTGTGTGTGTGTGTGTGTGTGTGTGTGTGTGTGTGTTTATCTTTCTCCTTAAGAAAGCCTCTTGAGATTACACAGCAGTTCCAAACACCTGATTTTTCCTAATAAGTAACAGCTGCTAAAGCCATCAAGCAGCTTAAAGAGCTGTCAAGGAAGGCACTCTCCCTGGGAAGACAGTTGTTTTCTTCTGTCAAGTGCTCCACCAAGAGATGTTTTGTTTGCTCAGAAGGGAGAGGAGGTGGCATTGAAGGATGTCAAGTATTACAATAACCCTTTTTATATTTTAAGAAAAACCCTCTTGCATCTCTCGACTGCCTATCATCATGGATCAAGAATTTAGAAAGTGGCAAATTCCAGGAGCCCTGGCATACATATTTTTTTGCAGAATGAGATGCTAATAGAGAGGTGGTAGAATTTGGAAAGTCACCTGTCAAAGTCACCTGTTCCCTCCCAAGCAGTGATCCCAACCTGGGATCAGCACAGAATCCACAGATGCTACATCACAGTCCCCTAGCAGCACTTCCACACCCAAGAAACAGACTGTCAGGAGCAGGGCAGGATTTAGGTTTGATGAGGCCCTAAGCCATGGGTAGACAAACTAAGGCCCGGGGGCCGGATCTGGTCCAATCGCCTTCTAAATCCGGCCCACGGACGTTCCAGGAATCAGTGTGTTTTTAAATGAGTAGAATGTGTGCTTTTATTTAAAATGCATCTCTGGGTTATTTGTGAGGCCTGCCTGGTGTTTTCACATGAGTAGAATGTGTGCTTTTATTTAAAATGCATCTCTGGGATATTTGTGGGGCATAGGAATTTGTTCTTTTTTTTTTCTTCAAAATATAGTCCAGCCCCCCACAAGGTCTGAGGGACAGTGGACCGGCCCCCTGCTGAAAAAGTTTGCTGACCTCTACCCTAAGCTATTGAATAATAATAATAATAATAATAATAATAATAATAATAATAATTTATTATTTCTACCCCACCCATCTGGCTGGACCCCCCCAGCCACTCTGGGCGGCTTCCATAGAAACCCAAAATACAGTAAAATATCACACGTTAAAAACTTCCCTAAACAGGGCTGCCTTAAGATGTCTTCTGAATGTCAGGTAGTTGTTTATATCTTTGACATCTGATGAGAGGGCGTTCCACAGGGCGGGTGCCACTACCAAGAAGGCCCTCTGTCTGGTTCCCTGTAGCTTTGCTTCTCACAGGGAGGGAACCGCCAGAAGGCCCTCCACGCGGGACCTCAGTGTCTGGGCAGAATGATGGGGGTGGAGACGCTGCTTCAGGTATACTGGGCCGAGGCCATTTAGGGCTTTAAAGGTCAGCACCAACACTTTGAATTGTGCTCGGAAACGTACTGGGAGCCAATGTAGGTCTTTCAAGGCTGGTGTTATATGGTCTCGGCGGCCGCCCCCAATCACCAGTCTAGCTGCCGCATTCTGGATTAGTTGTACTGAAGGTAAGGGGGCCCTTTATATATCCAGCTGTCCTTTGTCATCAACAAATTGTCGCTGTTTTTTGTGTTGAATATATGCTATGTGGTAATTTATGGACCTAATAGGTGTCTAAAACCATTTGCCGATGTTGCCATGCAACCAGTCCCTGCAGAATGTAGGCACCCTATATATAGAAATGAGCAAACCAGTGATATTTTAGGGAGCAGGCTAGCAGGCGAGCCCATGACTTACATCACAGGAGCCTACACAACACAAAACACTGTTTCTGTGTGTAGGTTTTTATTTTATTAGTTTTTTATCTTATATTTCGGAAATGTACATCTAGTTTTTTTTCCTTTAATTTTTTTTGGGGGGGACCAAGACAGTGGGGCCCCAAGCTATAGCTTGTTTAGCTTATATGTAAATCTGGCACTGCACCCTCCCATCAGATGTCAAGGAAATAAACAACTATCTAACTTTTAGAAGACATCTGAAGGCAGGGAAGTTTTTAATCTTCTGATGTTTTAATGTATTTTTTATATTTTGTTGGAAGCCACCCAGAGTGGCTGGGGAAACCCAGCCAGAAGGGCGGGGTGTGAATAAATTATTATTATTATTATGCGTGCAAGAACTGAAGGTCTCCACCTTCCCACAACTGCCTAAGTCCCTTCCTCTCCAGGGTTTCTTCCAAGAAATCAGAGACTGCAACTGTATGCAACCGATCTCTCCTCTGCTCTTTTCAGCTCTCTGCCTGTTCTGGGAGACCAGGAGGGAAGAAGCTGGTTGCAATAGGACGACTCACTGGACTCTTCAGCAGCAGGCTTCATCTCTGTCTCTGTCTCCTAATCCCCCTCCCCTCCAGCCTCTGTGTTAAATAATGGGTAGACATAGCAGACGATGCAGCGATTTCTCCAAAGCAGCTCTTTATTTTTAAACTGGAATAGAACTGAACAGCAAACAGCTCAGCCGCCCTGCTTTTATTGGCAGCCGGCTGTCAACATTGTAGCAACAACAACCCAGGGTTTCCCGCCTAAAGTAACTGATGTGGACCTGAGTAAAAACTATATACAGTGGTACCTCGGGTTACATACGCTTCAGGTTACATTCGCTTCAGGTTACAGACTTCTCTAACCCAGAAATAGTACCTCGGGTTAAGAACTTTGCTTCAGGGTGAGAACAGAAATTGTGCTCCAGTGGTGCAGTGGCAGCGGGAGGCGCCATTAGCTAAAGTGGTGCTTCAGGTTAAGAACAGTTTCAGGTTAAGAACGGACCTCCGGAACGAATTAAGTACTTAACCCGAGGTACCACTGTACATGATACTCCTGGTGGCCAGGGTGAGAACTTCAATACATAATACTCTGAATCAGGACTGCTCTCTGTCCCAGCCTCTTCCTGCTCACTAAGCCCTGTTGCGTCCTCCAGACCCTCCAAGTGTCCCTATTTTCCAGGGACACCCCTGATTTAGAGAAGCCGTCCCGGTTTCTGCTTTGATCCCAGAATGTCCCACTTTTCCTTAGGATGTCCCTATTTTCACTGGAGAAACATTGGAGGGTATAGACTTTTCCGACCCCCGAGCCATCTGAAGGCAATCCTGTATAGGGAAGATTTTTTTTTTAATGCTTAATGTTTTATTATGTTTTTATATATGTTGAAAGCTGCCCAGAGTGGCTGGGGCAACCCGGTAAGATGTGTGGGGTGTAAATAGTAAAATTATCATTATGGAATCGGACATCTCTATTTTCATCGGAGAAATGTTGGAGGGAATGCTCTTCAGCTTTTGACGCCTCCTCCTCCCAGTCTTCTCCCTCTGACCACTCATCGCCATCCAACCAGCAATCCTTGGGCTCTGAGCCTTCTTCCACATTTCTGCAGATTTTGCAGAATTAAAACCTGCAGATTTTGCATTAAAATTCAGCAGCAATTCAATGCAAATTTCTTTGCTGTTTTGACAAATGTGCACATTTTCGCAAGCATTCCCCCCTCCCAGCATAATGTATTTTTTGTAAATTATTTTCACTAACATACGCATTTTGGGACATTTCCCTGTACTATGAACATTCATATGCACATCACATGGTTGGAGCACTGCATTGCAAAATCTGGAGAAGTGTCAATGTGGAAGAATAGTGTTTAAGTTTGCATATCAGTTCAAGAAGTGCAATTAGGCAGTTTCTCATTAAAATGCAAACAGAACTCCAGTCCCGGGGAAGTTCACTGAGACCTCTCTGTTTGGCGGTAAACTACAATTCCCATCATTCTTGGGGGGGGGAATAATGTGCTTTAAAGGTATGTGTATCAATAGCCTTTATCTGTGTTTTGAATGGCCACAAAACATGTTAGCACCAGAGGATTTCTTAATCTGCCCTCTCAATTTTTTATTCTATTTCTGGTTAAGGGATGTGCTGCAATATTTTGCTGCTGTGTGGGGCGGGGGAGGGTTTTATCTATATTGTGTTGCCCTTTTTTAAAACAAAAAAGTGTTATAATTCAATGTATTAGCAGATCTATTTTTCGCCCTCCGTGATAAGGAAACCCATTGTTTTGCACTATAAGACTCAGGTGCATAAAGACCATAGACCAGACTGCGATACTAAGCACATTTACTAGAAATGTAGAGGGACTTATTTCCAAGTAAACGTGCTACCGATAGCCCTGCATATGGAGTAATAAAGCAAAGAAAGGCGTTTCTTATTAGAAAGCAGGGTGGGAATAAAGCATGTGAGTAAACATTTTATTACACAGCCACAAGATGGTTCTGGAAGTGGGTTGTCTGAACTGGCACCATAAAACACTAATCGCTAATCAAGGTGTTAATCTATTAAACACAAAAATAGTCATTATTCAATCTCGGCGCAGATCAATCATTTTGAAAGAGATCTCTTCATTACTTAGTTGCCAAATCCTAATCACTTGTGCACGAGAGAACTAGGAATTTGAATTGCCACTTAATGATGGCTTTGGAAGTAATACATTAAACGTCTGTGTTTAATAACTGCTAGAGCGATGAAGCCATTAATTAGCCATAGGTGCATATTAGTCAGAGAGCTTCTCAATCCCATTGCACCTCCCTTACAGTCTGAAATGTTGTTGTTTTTCCTTAGTGCTTTACTGTCACTCTCACCTAGGGTTTAGCCATCTTTTATGAATGAAAGTGGTAGGCAGCTGGAGTGTGGTCACAAACAACAACAAGAAAACAAAGATCAGACCAAAGACCAATGGCCAGATCAAAGAGCAACAGCAACAACCAGGCAGATGAAACCTAGGGAACTGTTATGTACTAAGTTGAATAGGATCCAAAATGCAGCAGTCTGATTGGTCCTAGAACAATGCAGCAGTATGATTGGTCTGCAGGAGCCACCCAATCCAGCTCCAGGTGGAAGTGAATCCACAACCTGATTGGCCTACAGGAGAATCCCGGAATTAGCCAATCACGTGCAGCCCATTGTGTAAATAATGTATATAAAGCAGATATTGTGGGGGAACTTCCATTCCTCCTCACCACTATGAGCTGAATAAAGAGCATGAAATCCACTCTCGACTCCGTGTATATTTCAGGAACCCTTAAGCAAGGTGTCAGATCTGGGCTGGGGGCAGCAGTCCAAGCTGAGCCAGGAGCCAAGAACCCGGATCCAAAGAGCCCATATGACATAACAGGAGGCCAAACCGAGGAGTAAATCTGAAGATAAAATTTAAAAATAATAATAACAAGGACACAGGAAGATGCCTCATCACAGGGATACCTTGTTGCTTGAGGAAGTACCAGCTTGAAGAGGAAGCCCTATTGTTTGACTTCCTCTCCAGGAATGTCTATTGGCCATCCTGGGGAGGCAGAGTCAAAGTAGATCCCAGAGAAGCTGCCCCCTACAATTTGGATACTCGGAGATCTACTGCTGCCTCTCTGCATGTGGAGATTCCATTTAGCCGTAATGGCTAACCGCCATTGATAGACCCATCCTTCATCCATTGATCTGATTCTTTTTTTAAAGAGAGTGGTCACTACCAGGTCTTGCAGCACTCAATTCCAGAAGTTAATTACTTGTTGTTGGAAAAAGTAATTCTTTAAGACTTAGGGAGGCCATGTGTCCTGCTGTTAGGGATGAAAGGAATTGCCTCTTCACGCTCGCTCACTTTCTCATTTTGCCATTCTTGGGTATAGTTCGCATTTCTGCAGTATTTCATTTTTTCAAATAACAGCATGGAAATTCTTCAGCATTTTAGGGCAAATTTCTCCTGAGAAACACATTTCTGCATGCAGTTTTGACCAGTGCTATTTTTCTAGGGCAAGAGTGCCAGAATTCACAATGAATGCCTCCATTGTTCTATTATGGTGGTAATGGCACTCACCTGAGAGGCGCCGGAACTGCGTTCCAGGGAGTTCCAGCTCAAAAAAAGTCATAGTTTTGACTCATATGCACATTTTCACAAACAATTTCTCCTAATATAATGTGTCTTCATTAATATTTCATTTTCATGCATCTTTTAACCTATTATCTGCAAAAAAAAAAAATAATTGGAGAATTACATTGAAGAATTCAGATTAATATGGATTATGAAGGATGACTGCGTCCATTGTCATTGTTTCAGAAAGTGTGGATCTGATGGATTCAGCTCTAAATGCAAACTAAATCAGATATCTTCCCCTGTGCCTAATGGCTATCCACCCCAAAGTCCCTAAAGATAAATAATCCTAAAATGTAGAAGGATGGGACATGAAGTTGGCCTTCAACATTTAGCACCCAAATGGCAGACCAGTCAGCTGGGTCTTTCCCGGTATGTTGAGATGTCTTCTCCCTCTTCTTCTTCTTCTTTGTCTGCTATCACTCATAGCTGAGTAAGACTGTCTTCCATGAACATGGTTTTAACCGTGAGTCCATAAGTGACTGTGCAGGCCAATTCTGGATCCACACATCCTTCCACAGTGGGGACATAGATTTCCAGGTGGGATTTGATCATGGTGAGGGTTTGCCAAGAGTGCCTTCCTCTTAGCACGTTTCTCCCTTGCGTCCTGAGTTCGAGCGTCTTCAAAACCCATGACACCTTTGGTCAAGGCTGTTCTCCAGCTGGAGCGCTCACAGGCCAATGTTTCCCAGTTGTCAGTGTTTATACTACATTTCTTTAGATTTGCCTTGAGAGAATCTTTAAACCTCTTTTGTCAACCACCAGCATTACGCTTTCTAAGTTCAGAGTAGAGTAGTTGCTTTGGAAGACGATCATCAGGCATCCGCACAACATGACCAGTCCAACGAAGCTGATGTTGAAGAATCATTGCTTTGACACTGGTGATCTTTGCTTCTTCCACTATGCTGAGATGTCTTGGGTGGGGGTGCAGTGCTAATCCTACTCAGAGCAAACACACTGGAATTAATGCCATGACTAAAGTGTGCATGCACACGAAAGCATATACCCAGAACTTAGTTGGTCTCTAAGGTGCTACTGGACAATTTTTAAAAAAAAAAATATTTCGACTGTGTCAGACCAACACGGCTACCTACCTGAATTTAGATCCTTTAATTTCAGGGAGTCTAAAACATGGGTAGGCAAACTAAGGCCTTCTAAATCCAGCTCGCAGACGGTCCGGGAATCAGTGTGTTTTTACATGAGTAGAATGTGGCCTTTTATTTAAAATGAATCTCTGGGTTATTTGAGGGGCATAGGAATTCCTTCTTTTTTTTCTCTCTTCAAAATATAGTCTGGCCCCCCACAAGGTTTGAGGGACCGTGGACCGGCCCTCTGTTGAAAAAGTTTGCTGACCCCTGCTCTAAAACTTAGCTGAATAGAGCTCATTTCAGCTATCTGCCAATCTCCCATTCCCACCACCCTTCTGAGTAATACCCCTCCCCACCTGCTCACTATATAGAAGGGTCTGGCAACTTCTGTTTCAGTGTATCTGAAGAAGTGTGCATGCACACGAAAGCTCATACCAAGAACTAACTTAGTTGGTCTTTAAGGTGCTACTGGAAGGATTTTTTTTATTTTGACTATGGCAGACCAACACGGCTACCTATCAGTAACAAGAACAAAACAAGACAGTGATCCTCACCTCACCCATTCAATTTTTCCAATATGCCAATTTTTTGCAAATTTGTGCGCAGTGTGTGGTGCTTCCTCTTTTTCCATGTCAATTTATTTGTGGCTGTCCTGTGTTGACTCTCCTGAACTTAACCCCATTTGGCTCCACTGGTTGACCCCAAGTTTTCGTCTCCTGGGAGAAGGGGAATCACAGAGAAAATCTTTCAAATATTGGCCAAGAGAAAATTACTACAGGAGCATGTAATAATAATTTTGAAAGCTGCCTTGTGCTGATGACAGGTTAATACTAATCAAATTCCCGTGGGGTTAATCTATTACAAATTACCGGGCCTTTTCAAAGAGAGGTTTAACCCTGCACTCAGCCGTGTTAGGCTCCATAAAAGTTCATCAACCCCAGACAAAAGAAACAAGAAAATCATCCCCCCCCCCACTGTTAGGCTTCTCACTTCCACTGAAGTGTTGCAGGAGCAAAAGTCTTTCAAGCCAGTGAAGTCAAATAAATAAGTTTAGAATTATATCAGGGGGGCAAGCAGTATTAAGCAAGTGCTGGCACCACACAGATTCCATTGATGAATTTCATTTATTATTTCATTTATAAACTTCGGCCTTCCTCCAAGGATATCAAGGCAACATGCATAGCTCCTTCCCTCCATATTATTCTCACAACAAGCCTCTGAGGTAGGCTAAGCTGAGCTGGCTCAATATCATCCAGCGAGAAGAAGAAGAGTTTCGATTTGATATCCGCTTTCTCACTACCCTAAGGAGTTTTGTCGCAGTGGGTTAAACCACAGAGCCTAGGACTTGCCAATCAGAAGGTCGGTGGTTCGAATCCCCATGATGGAGTGAGCTCCCGTTGCTCTGTCCCTGCTCCTGCCCACCTTCAAAAGCACAAAGTGCAAGTAGATAAATAGGTACCACTCCCGCGGGAAGGTAAATGGTGTTTCCGTGCGCTGCTCTGGTTCGCCAGAAGCGGCTTAGTCATGCTGGCCACATGACCCGGAAGCTGTATGCCGGCTCCCTTGGCCATTAAAGAGAGATGAGCGCCGCAACCCCAGAGTCGCGGACGATCCCTAATGGTCAGGGATCCCTTTACTTTTTAATGAGCCCCAAAGCTGCTAACAATCTCCTTTCCCTTCCACCCCCACCCCCCACAACAAACACTCTGTGAGGTGTGTGGAGCTGAGAGACTTCAAAGAAACGTGACTAGCCCAAGATCACCCAGCAGCTGCATGTGGGGGAGCGGGGAAGTGAACCCGGTTCACCAGATTACGAGTCCACCGCTCTTAACCACTACACCACACTGGCTCTTCATGGCTGAGTGGGGATTTTAACACCGGTCTCCCAGGCCCTAGGCTGACACCTTAACCAAAGAAGAAGAAGAAGAAGAAGAGGAGGAGGAGGAGGAGGAGGAGGAGGAGTTTGGATTTGATATCCTGCTTTATGACTACCCAAAGGAATCTCAAAGCAGCTAACATTCTTTCTCCTTTCCCTTCCTCACCCACAACAAACACTGTGTGAGGTGAGTGGAGCTGAGAGACTTCAGAGAAGTGTGACTAGCCCAAGGTCACCCAGTAGCTGCATGTGGAGGAGCGGGGAAGCAAACCCGGTTCACCAGATTACGAGACTACCGCTCTTAACCACTACACCACACTGGCTCTCCACAGCCACACCAAATATTTAAAGCAGTTAAAGGGCATGGATTACCCTAAAGATTTCTGGGAACTGTAGTGCATCTCCCACCGTGCTACAGTTCCCAGCACCCTTGAGAAAATGTAGTTCCCAGGATTCTTTGGGAGAAGCCGGGTGCATTAAATCTGTGGTGTGAATATGACCTGGCTCTCTAATGGTGACTTGGGGGATACTTCCATTTGTCTGTCCTGAATCTGCTGCCAATCCCAGTTCTTTCCTTTCGTAGCTAATTTATGGAGTTGCCCAATATTCTGGCCGTACAAACCACACACTGAAATCTTCATATGGCAAAGAATCAAACGCTTACAGTATGTGTCCCATGGCTTTGGGCCATGAGAATTTTTTTTGGCAGGGCTGCAACTCTTATTTTGGCTGAAACTCCTTTGAACGTTCAACATATGCTGCGGAAATTATCTGCTGAGACTGAAATTGCTAATAACGCCATGAAGAGAATCCAAAAGCAATACGTTTTTTGGGCCTGATGCAGAAAAATGCAAATGTCACCCTTTTGCACTAATTAATCTGGGGCACAATCCACCAAGGTAGAAGTCCTGCACAAGCACAGTTGAAAGGAATGAGCTATACAAGAGGTAAAGGTAAAGGGACCCCTGACAATTAGGTCCAGTCATGGATGACTCTGGGGTTGCTGCACTCATCTCGCTTTACTGGCCGAGGCAGCTAGCATACAGCTTCCGGGTCATGTGACCAGCATGACTAAGAAGCCGCTTTTGGCAAACCAGAGCAGCACACAGAAATGCTGTTTACCTTCCCGCTGGAGTGGTACCTATTTTTCTACTTGCACTTGACGTGCTTTCGAACTGATAGGTGGGCAGGAGCAGGGACCAAGCAAGATCACACAACCTTCTAAAATGATTCAATAATTTTATAACTATTCAATAATAATACAGTCATACCTCAGGTTACAGATGCTTCAGGTTGTGTTTTTTCGTGTTACAGACTGCCGAAACCTGGAAGTACCGGAATGGCTAAATCGCGCTTTGTGCATGCACAGAAGCACCGAATCGCAACCTGCGCTTGCGTAGATGCGCCACTACGGGTTACGGCCGCTGCAGGTTGTGAACGTGCATCCCGCACAGATCACGTTCACAACCCGAGCGTCCACTGTAATAATAATGAGCTTTGCATTGCATCAATCAATGCAGATCTGCAAGTGTTGCCTTTTAGCTAGATCTACTATCTTCTACCTTTACCTTTACCTTTACTATCTTCTGTGCACATACATGGGCAAATGATCTGGAGTGGTCCAACATCTTCTTTCAGAGTGACTTTAGTTATATTTTCTCCTTGAAGTTCCATTGCACGTAGCAGAACTTACACACCATTCTACAGACACTGAAGCACCTTGTGGTTTCAGTGTTCCTGAAGGCTTAGCTTTGAAGCGTATGAAACATCAACTCCTCACTTTCTCCAGAGTGACCCCAGGAGCCAATCCTCAGTGGCTGACTCAACTCCGTTCATTCTGATTGGTTCCAGTCAGCACAAAGGGCGAGTTGACTTCTCAGTGAATGAAAAGTTCCCCTTTCATGCTGATTGGCTGGCTCTACCACACTGGAAATAGGGACTCTCCTCTAAAATAATAACAGGTCTTTGACACCCACTACCCTGGGATACTACACCTTTGCTTTCCATGCTTTGGGTGTAGTTATAATAATTCAAAGTATTTCCTTAATGGCTTTTGATGCCTGGCGACTACTCCAAGAACGTGTACCAACTTCCATTACCTCAGTGTTAAAGTGAGGGGCTGTGTCTCTCCAATAGTTGTACACAGATGTATTGGCTAGTAAACCCTAGGGGATAATTTTATTTATTGCTATTATTAAATTTATTCAGTCGTAGACCCCAGGGTGGCTTGCAACATAAATGTACAAAGTGAGAACACAAAATACATATTAAAACAAACATGAACCTGTCAGTTTGCATTTCTTAGTACAGAAAGTATTGATCTGATGTGTAGACATCTTTCCTAATTCATTCAAGAGGGTTCTGGAAGCTTCTCTGTGTGAAAGAAACTTCATGGCGTTTGGGTTATTCCTTCAGAGAAGCTGAGTACAGCTGGCTTAAACTGGTTCTCTTATGTCTTTCTGTCAATGTCATAATAAAAAAATTCCTTCCAGTAGCACCTTAAAGACCAACTAAGTTAGTTCTTGGTATGAGCTTTCGTGTGCATGCACACTTCTTCAGATACATTATTTTGACTATGGCAGACCAACACGGCTACCTATCTGTAACTGGTGTCAAGGTCATGCTGACTATAAAAGTAAGGCCAGAAGGAGCCTGGTTTGCTCTTTCTATCTCTCTTCCTTCTGGTGTGATGTTCTGTACATAGTATGCTTAGTATTAAGGTTTAGACTTATTATAAGTTTTTGCAAGTGTAAGTTTACTGCAACTGGATTTTTTATGGGCAGTGCCAATCCTGAATGTATTGGATTTGTGATCATTACACTCATTTGCCTTCAGTAGCAGTAACGCTCTGCTGGATGAAATGCCTCTGGTCTATTTTTAGGGAATCCTGCAATGTGTTTAAGTTGTTACCCTGCTAACTATAAATTGGAATCTATTCTGGATCAATATTGAGTAGAATTTCAATGACAGAACCAATAGCCCCCCTCCCACAAACACATTTTAAAAGGCCATAACATGTTAATCAGCCAAAAGCCTGATTATAGAGAAACGTTTTCACCTGGCGCCTAAAGAGATGTAAAAATGGCAGCAGGTGAGCCTCCCAAATTTCATTTGGTCATGAGCCTCGATTCTAGGATAGTGTGCAAATATATGAAATCAATGTGTTCTGTTTTCTTTCTCCAAGTCCTGAGCATGCATGGCTCATCAAAGTCACTTCTGGAGTAAAAGGGGGTTATTAAAGAAATGAGTTGCGTCAGATATAGATATACTGCAGATATATTTATTTATTAACATTTCAATGCCACCTTTTCTTCCAAGGAACTTGGTTCTCCTCCTCCCCATTTCATTCTCACAACAACCTTGTGAGGTAGGCTAGGCTAAGAGATGGTGACTGGCCCAAGGTCATCCAGGGAGCTTCACAGATGAGCAGGGATTCAAACCCTGCTCTCCTGGTCCTAGCCCAACACTCTAAGAGCCAGTGTGGTGTAGTGATTAAGAGCGGTTGACTTGTAATCTGGTGAACCGGGTTTGCTTCCCTTGTCCTCCACATGCAGCTGAAGTTTCTCAGCCCCACTCACCTCACAGAGTGTTTGTTGTGGGAGAGGAAGGGAAAGGAGAATGTTAGCCGCTTCGAGACTCCTTCGGGTAGTGATAAAGCGGGATATCAAATCCAAACTCTTCTTCTTCTTCTTCTTCTTCTTCTAACCATTACGCCATATACAGTCATACCTCATGTTATGTCCGCTTCATGTTAAGTTCTTTCAGGTTACGTCCTGCGGCGACCCGGAAGTACTAGAAAGGGTTACTTCCGGGTTTTGCCGCTCACGCGTGAGCAGATGCGCAAAATGATGTCATGTGCATGCGCAGAAGTGGTGAATTGATGAGCCGCTGCAAGTTGCGCTCTTTTCATGTTGCGAACGGGCCTCCAGAACAGATCCTCTTCGCAACCAGAGGTACCACTATAGATCAAGCTCTAGATATCTCTCACATACACCCCCCTTTTCACAAAGTTCATCATCAGAGATTGGCCTGGGGGGGAAAGAGTGAGAGAGAGAGAGAGAGAGAGAGAGAGAGAGAGAGAGAGAGAAGGGGGAGGAATTGATCTGGGTGAATTTACTACCTGTTTCAATGAGGACTTCACAATTCTTTTAAAGAGAATGAAAGAGTGTATGCAGAAATTATTCCTGCTCAGGGCACTCTGTGACTCCTGGCATTCTCCCTGATCAGTTAATCGCTGCTGTGGCAAAGCAGCAATCAATACAAAAAGAAAAAGACTATTGCAGAGAAACGAAGAAGAGCATTAGGTTTCAAACACTGGTGATAGTGGGAATTTACCCCATTGCATTCTGTCACAGGAGAGAGCAGGCCATGGGCATCAGGCCCATTTCATTATGGGAAATCATCACGCAAACCCTCTTCAGGCATGATTAAATTGTAAGTATGTTGGAGGCCTAGTTAAAGCTATGGTTTTCCCAGTAGCGATGTACGGAAGTGAGAGCTGGACCATAAAGAAGGCTGATCGCCGAAGAATTGATGCTTTCGAATGATGGTACTGGAGGAGACTCTTGAGAGTCCCATGGACTGCAAGAAGATCAAACGTATCCATTCTGAAGGAAATCAGCCTTGAGTGCTCACTGGAAGGACAGATCCTGAAGCTGAGGCTCCAAGACTTTGGTCACCTCATGAGAAGAGAAGACTCCCTAGAAGAGACCCTGATGTTGGGAAATATGGAGGGCACAAGGAGAAGGGGACGACAGAGGACGAGATGGTTGGACAGTGTTCTCGAAGCTACCAGCATGAGTTTGAGCAAACTGCGGGAGGCAGTGGAAGACAGGAGTGCCTGGCGTGTTCTGGTCCATGGGGTCACGAAGAGTCGGACACAGCTAAACAACTAAACAACAACAACAACCGGAGGCCTGGGCCACTGGACACTGTCCCTTCCACTCGAAGGCTTCTCAGTCACAGGGATGCTTGTTACCGCACTCAGGCAAGCACACTTGACAGTCTCCTGCCACACCTTGATGCTCAGCCAACCAGGAGCACAGACAGAGGGAATAATAATAATAATAATAATAATAATAATAATAATAATTTATTATTTATACCCCGCCCATCTGGCTGGGCTTCCACAGTCACTCTCCAACAAAATATTAAATTACAGTAATGCATCAAACATTAAAAGCTTCCCTAAACAGGGCTGCCTTCAAATGTCTGGTATATCTCTTTGACATCTGATGGGAGGGTGTTCCACAGGGCGGGCGCCACTACCGAGAAGGCCCTCTGCCTGGTTCCCTGTAACTTGGCTTCTCACAGGGAGGGAACCACCAGAAGGCCCTCCACGCGGGACCTCAGTGTCTGGGCAGAATGATGGGGGTGGAGACGCTCCTTCAGGTATACTGGACCGAGGCCGTTTAGGGCTTTAAAGGTCAGCACCGACACGTTGAATTGTGCTCGGAAACATACTGGGAGCCAATGTAGGTCTTTCAAGACTGGTGTTATGTGGTCTCGGCGGCCAGCACACCAAGGCCACCACACACAACTCCATTCCTCCTCCTTGCCTCCTCCATCATGCCTAAAGATGCATATTCTGTCCTTGGTCCTCTGCGCTGTCCTAATTCAGCTTGCTGTTAAACCCACCCCATCTGAGGAACTGTCTGTGTTTCTTAAGGTGACGTTGGCTGATTCCTCAGCTGCTAGCTCCTATGAGGTGGGGTGGGGAGGTGCCCTCCATGTCTGTGGAGTCAGGTCAAGCCACATCCTCTATCCTGGAAGGTCCTAGAGTGAGAGACAATGATGCCTCTTCCTTCTCTGAGTCTTCCTTCTAGCCAGAGAGGGGACTGAGGCCAGAGGACATCAGTGGCATCAAGTCATGACTTGAATGGGTGGATTAGTCCAACAAGCTATGCAGTGGTACCTTGGTTCTCAAACTTAATCCGTTCCGGAAGTCTGTTCCAAAACCAAAGCGTTCCAAAACCAAGGCACGCTTTCCCATAGAAAGTAATGCAAAATGGATTAATCCGTTCCAGACTTTTAGAAACAAGCCCTAAAGCAGCATTTAACATGAATTTTACTACCTAACGAGATGAAATGAAAGCAATAAACAATGGACTGCAGTCATACAATCAGTCAGACAGTACCTGAACTGGGTTCCACACAGTCACAAAAACCAGAGCCACAAAAATGCAAAATAAATAGCAAAGACAGGCCTCATCGTAACACTCAAAACGGAAGTGTGGCACTCAAAATGGAAGCGTAACACTCAAAATGGAGCACATACGGCTTCAAAAAAAGTTCATAAACAGGAAAACTTACTTCCGGGTTTGCAGTGTTTGGGTTCCAAGTTGTTTGAGTACCAAGGCGTTTGAGAACAAAGGTACCACTGCATTCATATCACCACAAATCACCACAGCATGTTGCAATTTTTCTTTTTCCTTTGGAGGCAGAGGTAATGCAGTCTAGCAAGATCTACACCACATGATTATTCTATTCAAGGAGCACAACATGTCACTAGTGGGATAAAAGAGCACTGTCGACACTAAGGCCAATTCTTGCAACTGGAGGAGGGTGGGGTAATCATATTTTTGTATGTTCACACACAAACATGCACGCACATTGTCGTTTCATGCAGTAAGCTAGGGTATTGGGGATAAAGCCAAGGTGTTTTTTCTTTGGTGCTAGTTGTTTTCTTATATGGGAAGCATTCAAAACTATGACCCCCCACGTGTCGTTGTTGTTTAGTCGTTTAGTCATGTCCGACTCTTCGTGACCCCATGAACCAGAGCAAGCCAGGCACTTCTGTCTTCCACTGCCTCCCGCAGTTTGGTCAAACTCATGCTGGTAGCTTCAATAACACTGTCCAACCATCTCATCCTCTGTCGTCCCCTTCTCCTTGTGCCCTCCATCTTTCCCAACATCAGGGTCTTTTCCAGGGAGTCTTCTCTTCTCATGAGGTGGCCAAAGTATTGGAGCCTCAGCTTTGGGATCTGTCCTTCCAGTGAGCACTCAGGGCTGATTTCCTTAAGAATGTAGAGGTTTGATCTTCTTGCAGTCCATGGGACTCTCAAGAGTCTCCTCCAGCACCATAATTCAAAAGCATCAATTCTTCGGCGATCAGCCTTCTTTATGGTCCAGCCTTCTTGATGGTCCACGTACACCCTATAAAATGGTTCAATAAAGAATTCCACCACCTCAGTCCTTGTAAAATGCAGAACTGCTCCAAAGACTGGGAACTTTCTTAGCTCAGGTACATGGAATTATTATTATTATTTTAGAAAAACTGAAGATGCCAGGAAATGAAAAGGAGACCATTTAGCACAAGACAGGAGCACTGTGTAGATAGCATAATTATACAATTTAGTCACTAGGTAGCACAGGACTTAGTTGAAGTCAGGAATCAGTTCACTTCTGTATTAAGAGAGGCAGTAAAGTTCTTGCCTGTCTTTAATTTTCTTTCTTTAATTTCAAAGTTCCATCCAAATGTTACAGCAAAACCCATCATTTTATTTTATTGAAATGGATATACACCAAAAGAGGTTTCACTTTCAAACCTCTTGGTAACGTGTTTCAATAGCAGGGAAATACTTTCTAAATACTATTTCTAAAATGAGGGATATGGAACAATTGAGGACGGTGGAAAGAATTTGCTGAAGTGTCCCCAGGACATTCTGCAGGTGCAACTTTGCACAAACGGCCAGATCACGTCACAGGAATGTAGGCAAAGAGGCCGATGGAGTGATCCACCACCGCCGTACAATTTCCATTCACTGTAGTGGGTCTGGTTTATGTGGTGTCACCAAAATGTCATCCACAACAGGGATGGCTCCCAATTGACTAGATCTGGCACCCAAAACACAATCCTGCCTGCCTCCAATATGCTTACGAAATTTTAAGAGGCCATTATGTGTAGCAGGCCACCGTGGACTTCGCAAATCAGATTATTTCTGCAGCCCCTGTCTGGACCCGCAGAGAAATAATAATAATAATAATAATAATAATAATAATAATAATAATAATAATTTTTTATTTATACCCCGCCCTTCCTGGTTTAAAAACTGGGCTCAGGGCGGCTAACAGCAAATATAAAACATTGATTAAAATGCGGCTTAAAAACAGCATAAAATACAACACAAATGCAGCATCAATATCAAAGAAATTCAAAAATTCAGGGGTCATTTTTTTTGGAGGGGGGGACCCCAGTCAGTAAACATCAAATGATCACCATGGCTAACTGGCCAAGTTGGACCTACTAGGGCCAGCAAGGAGAGTTTAAATGTGGGGTCCCAGAAGGGTTTCTTCATAGAAAAGGAAAGGGGAAAGGGAATAGAGGATCAGGCTGATTCAAATTGAAGGCCAGGCAGAATAGCTCTGTCTTACAGGCCCTGCGGAAAGAGATTAAGTCCTGCAGGGCCCTAGTCTCGTGGGACAGAAATGGTGGTCGATTGTTAGTAGGTCAGCTTCACTGGTGCTGGAGGAGACTCTTGAGAGTCCCATGGACTGCAAGAAGATCAAACCTATCCATTCTTAAAGGAAATCAGCCCTGAGTGCTCACTGGAAGGAGAGATCCTGAAGCTGAGGCTCCAATACTTTGGCCACCTTATGAGAAGAGAAGACTCCCTGGAAAAGATCCTGATGTTGGGAAAGATGGAGGGCACAAGGAGAAGGGGATGACAGAGGACAAGATGGTTAGACAGTGTTCTCAAAGCTACCAACATGAGTTTGACCAATGGCACTGGAAGATAGGAGTGCCTGGCGTGCTCTGGTCCATGGGGTCACGAAGAGTCGGACATGACTAAACGACTAAACAACAACAGCTTCATTCAGTTTGGTGCATCAGAAGATGTGCAGGCTTGATGTGGAATCAATGAAGCTTACTCTGCATCCCTAAACACAGACACTCTCGCCACTACACTGACTCCCAATATTCACCTGAAACAGCCCAGACTGCAAAAGCAAAGCATCCAGTCGGAGCTTTTCAGCTGCCCTGTTAGTGTCTGCATGCTTGAGAATCTGCAGGCTGTGTGTCCCCTATTTTAAAAGGTAACTGAGTGAAAGAGCAATGTGAAATGGGGATTCCCTCCCCGTCCCCCTGTGAAAAGTTTCCCGCATACTCCAGGAAAGTTTTTTTTTTTTGTGGTTCCCCCTCCCTCCTCTGTTCTGGCACACACATTCCTTGAGAGATTAAGTTTCCAATGTAAAATTCCTCTCCCAAAGCCAGAATCCTACAAAGATCCCCTGGTGGCAGCTGAGGGGCATCAGACACTCAGCACCTCATCAGATTGGGCTCTCATTATGCCAAGTCCTGGAGCACAAATCTTTGATTCTGGTTGAGAAGCAGGGATTCCTGAGCAAGATCTCATTAACCCCTGTTACCTCCCTCAGGTGATAATAGTGATGCTCTTCGCACTGAGCAGCAACGCGGCTTTCATCTGCAGATCTCAAAGAGCTGTACAAATATAATTAAGTCTCGCAGAGCGCTCCTGTGTGGCAGCGATAAGCGTCCTTTAATAAACCTCTTTTATAGATGAGTAAGTGGAGGTAGCAAGAGGGCAGGAAGCCCACCCAAAGCCATTGGGGGTGCAGGGAGACAAATGCAATGGCTTTTATCTGTACAGCCATTCACCTCCACAAGGAAACAGAGAAGGTGAAATACTAGGGGGCAGCAAATTTTGTTCCATTTTCATTGCTACTACTGGTAGTGTTGGTGGTGATACTAATAGTATTTGCTGCTAGTAGCAATATTAATAGTCTTCTTCTTCTTCTTCTTCTTTGGCGATCACTCAAAGCCGAGTAAGATTGTCTTCCATAAACACGGTTTTAACAATGAGTCCGTAAGTGACTGTGGAGGCCAATTCTGGATCCACACATCCTTCCACAGTGGGGACATTGGTTTCTGGGCAGGAGTTGATCACGGTGTGGATTTGCCAAGTGTGCCTTCCTCTTAGCACGTTTCTCCTTTGCGTCCTGAGTTTGAGCATCTTCAAAGCCCATGACACCTTTGGTAAAGGCTGTTCTCCAATTGGAGCGCTCGCAGGCAAGTGTTTCCCAATTGTCGGTGTTTATACTACTTTTTATTATACTACTTTTTTTTTTTGCCTTGAGACAGTCTTTAAACCTCTTTTGTTGACCACCAGCATTATGCTTTCCCTTTTTATGTTTGGAATAGAGTAGTTGCTTTGGAAGACTATCAACAGGCATCTGCACAACATGACCAGTCCAACGAAGTTGATGATGAAGAATCATTGCTTCAACACTGGTGGTTGTTGCTTCTTCCAGTACACTGGTACTACTTTGCCTGTCTTCCCAAGTGATGTGTAAAAATTTTCCGAGACACCGTTGATGGAATCTTTCGAGGAGTTGGAGATAGTGTTTATAAGTAGTCCATGTTTCACAAGCATACAGTAAGGTTGGTAGTACAATAGCTTTGTAAACAAGCATTTTGGTTTCCCTGCGAATGTCCCGGTCCTCAAACACTCTGCACTTCAATAGGGAGAAATCCGCACTCGCAGAGCTCAGGAGATGCTGGATTTCGGCATCAATGTAATATTAGTAATAGTATTGTAGTAGCAGCAGTATTAGGGACGCGGGTGGAGCTGTGGGTAAAACCTCAGCGCCTAGGACTTGCCGATCGCCAGGTCGGCGGTTCGAATCCCCGCGGCGGGGTGCGCTCCCGTTGCTCGGTCCCAGCGCCTGCCAACCTAGCAGTTCGAAAGCACCCCCGGGTGCAAGTAGATAAATAGGGACCGCTTACTAGCGGGAAGGTAAACGGCGTTTCCGTGTGCTGCGCTGGCTCGCCAGATGCAGCTTGTCACGCTGGCCACGTGACCTGGACGTGTCTTCGGACAGCGCTGGCCCCCAGCCTCTTAAGCGAGATGGGCGCGCAACCCCAGAGTCGGACACGACTGGCCCGTACGGGCAGGGGTACCTTTACCTTTTTTTAGCAGCAGTATTACTATGGTAGTGACGGTAGCAGCACTGATGATGGGGTTAAGCATGGCACTTTGCAAATTACAAGATAGGGCTGTGCAGCAGATTCCAAGAAGTTCAAAGCCTGAACCAAATTGGGCAGGATCCAGACTTCAACTGAGTCAGGTGGAGACAGCTCCAGGTCAAGCCAGGTTAGATCAGGCCATCTGAAGCAATTCAGGGCTGTCAGGGAGCAGAGCATTGGGTGAGAAGCGGAGAAGCCAGCAGACTCTGCAAAGAGTAACACAGGGCTCTTTGCAAAAGGGCTTTCAAACAGCCCCACACTGCACATTCCTGTACCCAGCAGGAGAACACACAGCCAAACTGAGCAGGGTTGAACTGTCCACTCATTAGCTGGTGAGCAGAGGACTCAATCCTGCTGGCTGCATGGTGCTGATTTGCAAGTATGTTTCCCACAGGGAAGGCACTTGTGAAATGGCACCCGACATGACAGAAACCTCCTGCTCCCTGCAGTGATGTTGGGAACAAGCACCTCATTTTCCCCTGCCCCCTCCTGACTGCATGTTTGATTCAGATTTTAAAAATCCTAATTAATACACTAGCCCCACCCCTGAATGGGCAGTTCTGTGGGTTGGGTCAGGGGGGTTGTACACAGCCCTAATACAAGGCATAGGTCCCTGTCCTTAGGAGCTTACAGTCTAAAACTAGAAGCAGAGAAAACAGAGGGAGAGGAGGAAACTCAGGGAATGAGCATGAAAGGATATGAAATGGTTTCAATTACAGGTAATTACAGGTAATTGATTGCAGGCTGAGTTACAGGTAGGCAGCCTGAGAACTAGGGAGTTGTGTCTAATTAAACCACTGGCAAAGGTTTCAAAGTGATTCGCAGTGAAAGCAAATGAAACCAGTTTAAAGCCGTTCCATCCATTGAAATAAACCCCCAAACTGAGAAATGGTGCACTGGCAAGACAAACAGAGCAGTGGAATGTGCAAAACTGCAACAAAATTAATTGCTTAATCTAGCTGGTGAAGGTGCCCTGGAAGGCTTCTTGAGGAACAGTTGAAGGAGCTGGGTATGTTTAGCTTTCCTGCTGAAGGGAAGACTGAGAGGTGATATGACAGCCATCTTCAAATTTCCCAAAGCCTGTCACGTGGAAAAGGGAACATGCTTGTTTTCTACCACTCCAGAGGGCAGGACCTGAACCAATGAATTCAAATTACAAGGACTAAAGCATTGTCAAACTAAGCATTGGCAAGAACTTTCTGACAGCAAGAGTGGCTAGATAGTGGAACATTGTGCAGTGGTACCTTGGGTTACAGACGTTTCAGGTTCCAGAGGCTTCAGGTTACAGACTCTGCTAACCCAGAAATAGTAACTCGGGTTAAGAACTTTGCTTCAGGATGAGAGCAGAAATTGTGCGGTGGCAGCGGGAGGCCCCATTAGCTAAAGTGGTGCTTCAGGTTAAGAACAGTTTCAGGTTAAGAACGGACCTCCAGAACGAATTAAGTTCTTAACCTGAGGCACCACTGTACCTTGGAAGTTGGTGAACTCTCCTTCCTTGGAAGTTTTTAAGCTGAGGTTGGATGACCATCAGTCATGGATGTTTCAGCTGAGATTCCTGCCTTGCAGGGGGTCGGACTAGATGACCCTCGGGACCCCTTCCGACTCTACAGTTCTACGATTCTATTCCTAAGCAGAGGTATATTTTAAAAACCAGCTGAAAGTAGGCATTTTCATTTTATTTATTGTAAATCAAAATCCATTAATCAAATTGACTAAACATTGCAGCCCTTCTATCTTGGTACATTCATACATGAACCTTCTGAAATTTCAGATGTGTTTGGGAACGGGGAATGAGAAAGGGGAAGCAGGTCTGGCCTTAATGACGTTCTGTTAAGATTAATCGTTTCGTCTCCGAAAGCATCCAGATTTCAGTCAACATCACCAAAGAGCAGCTCCTGCCAAACACATTTCGTACAATAAATTCCCAGCAGCAGCCATCCCCTGAATAGATCTATTGCTTTCTAAGAATATAGTGTGGCATGTGCCTGCCAGGCAACTTGCCGAAAAATTCTTTTCCAATGAAGCACCCGGCACGGCAGTTTCATTTTCTCTGCACTCAGTTTTATTATTTTTTTCAGGAGCGGCAAGATGGGTGAGCTGTTTTTCATGCCCAGATGAAATGTATGCTTCCAACTGGAACAGAGGACATTGCTTCATCATAAGTTCAACAGTTTGTCTATCCAGCCTAGTACAGTGGTACCTTGAGTTAAGAATTTAATTCTGGAGGTCCGTTCTTAACCTGAAATTGTTCTTAACCTGAAGCACCATTTTAGCTAATGGGGCCTCCCACTGCTGCCGCACCGCTGCTGCACAATTTCTGTTCTCATCCTGAAGCAAAGTTCTTAACCTGAGGTACTATTTCTGGGTTAGCGGAGTCTGTAACCTGAAGCATCTGTAACCTGAAGCGTCTGTAACCTGAGGTACCACTGTATAGGCTTCCAGGGGCTCGAGCAAAAGCCAGGTTCACATCATGAGCTAGCCCAGAGTTGCCCCATGAACAATGAAATGAAACATCATTTCTACACCTATAATTAGTCATCTTGCCTCATGGCTTTCTCTGGGGTGAGGTGCACCAGCAAACCATGGTTTAGGGAAGGTGTGTTGATTTTGCATGTAATGGCAAACCATGGTTAAAACATTTCATGAATATTTTTCTTTTCCAAGGCATATCTCCTTATCTCACTTTATCCTCACCTTATCTTCTTGTCCTCAACCTAAGTCTTCTTCCCTCATCACCCTTGCTCTTCTGCTTTTTATTATTATTATTGTTATTCATTTCAATGCTATACTGCTTTAAAATTTTAAGGGAAGGGAAATCTCAAAGTAGTTTACAACCTACCTTAAAACATCACAGAAAACAATCCAGAACAAAACACAACAGAAGAAAGCCAAATGCAAAGTACACATTCAAAGCTGGATAACTAAATGGGAAACTAAAATATTATCTTGAAAATAAAAAAACAACAACCTTTAAAACAGTCTGCTAGGTTGGCAGGAGCAGGGACCGAGCAACGGGAGCTCACCCCATCGCGTGGATTTGAACCGCCAACCTTCTGATCAGCAAACCCTAGGCTCTGTGCTTTAGACCACAGCGCCACCAGCGTCCCATTAGATCGAATACTTACACATTGCTAAATCAATAGGGAGAGTAAGAGCAAACACCTTACAAAAAATTAATAAGGAATGGGGTATCTTTAAAGAATACCTTAAAAACTATGTGGAAAAGATAGATCTCCTGACAGACAGTGAATGAATCTAGAAAAGAAAGAGAATATATCGAACTTGGAAAATATCTGGAAAAATAGAACATGCAAAATGAAATGTGTACAGATTAAATAAATGTAAACTAGCACAATGAGAATGGTTGGAAGTCAATTCACTGTGGGTGTGTTCACGTTGGGTATGTATATAGGTAATGTATGTTTTGTAGATATGTATGTATGTATTGTATTGTTTGATATATGTATTGTATGTTTATAGATTCTGATGTACAATAAAGGTATTTAAAACAAAATAAAAAATAAAATACTCTCTTAGATGCTTAAGGATAAAAGGAGATTAGGAATTATAGGTACTGAGATTCCAAAAGATCAGAGGAAACTGTTCATGTATGCTATAATGGCCGCTTGGATGTTACTAGCCCAGAGGTGGAAGGAAGAGACAGCCCTGACCAGAGAAGAATAGCAAATCAAGTTGATGGACTATGCCAAAACGGCAAAATTAACTGGGAAGCTCAGGAACCAAGAAGACAAAAAAGGATAAGAGGAGAGCTCTGCTAGTTCAGGCCAAAGTCCCACCTCGTCCAGCATCGTGTTCTCACAGTGGTCCAGGAGGTGCCAGCAAACCGTGCTCCAACTTTGTCTTATGCGTGCTCGGCTGGGACTAAATCACTGGAACATGCAATATAAGCATTGCCCGCCTTGCTCTGCCTCCGGCAACCTTCCACCTGCACTGTCAGAGGCATCTCAGCAAGTCTCAAAATAATATAAGCTGCAGGGACTCACAAGTAAAGAGAGGACTCTTGTGCTTGCAAGAGGATATCCGACAAGCTTCTGCGGTTGCAACGCTGAGAACAGAATGCTGTGTTACATGGGCTTTTGGCTACATAGGATTCTCAGAGGTTCTTATGATTTGCAGAAAGAGTTTTGGGGAACTGATTGCTTTTAATGAAATGACTGGTCAGCCTGGATAGCTCAGTTGGTTAGAGCATGGAGCTGATAATGCCAAGGTTGCAGGTTCAATACCTGTCTGGGACGGTTGCATATTCCTGCGTTGCAGGGGGTTGAACTAGTTGGTCCACCTTCCAACTCTAGAAATAAATAAATAAATATTTATCAGTGTTTAATTGTTTTTTAATGACTGTTTTTTCTATGTTTTAAGTCGTTCTTGTTTTTCTCTGTAAGCTGCCTTGAATCCCATCAGGGAAAAAGGCGGGGTATAAAGAAATATATTATAATGACAACAACACCTCCTGGCACATCTGATTCATCCTCCCTCCAGATAGTCTCAGGGCAGGTTAGCCAAATCGGTGCCTTCTAGATGTTGCAGAAACACAACTCTCACTGTCCATTGTTTTCACTGGCTGGGGCTGAATGCAGTTGATATCCAACAACAGCTGGAAGGTGCCATGTTGTCTGTGCCTGTATTATGCTATAGTTGCTCTGCAAGTCATTATTTAAATTTTTTACAAGTGTGTTTTGTTGCATCTCGGCCATCTTTTTAATTTTTCAGCTGCCGGTCCTTTGGGTTTTGTGATCTGCTGTTCTGTTCTTTGATCTGGCTGTTGATTTATTTTATTTTATTTTACAGTGTGGTTAGCTTTAAATTATTATTAGCCATCTTTGGCAGTCCAACAGAAAGGTGGGGATGCTGTAAATGGGAGAAGGAATGAAACAAAACAGGAAAGGCAAGTCCAGCCTCCATCGTGCTTCCAGCCTCTATCCCTTTGAATCCAGCACTTCAAAAAGGAGCAGTTGCCATGGAGATCCAAGCGAGTTGCAAATTCTATCCCTGATGCCAAGATCCAGAATTGAAAACTGTGCTCTTCCATTATAAGCAACGTTCTGTGCATGAAACACAGATTCTCTCCCTTAAGTCAAATCTGCGGGAAGAAAGCCAGCGATGCCTTGGTGGGAGGCTACGGTCTGGTGTTATAAGTGCTCCCTATTGGCGCTTGACACATCACAATAATTCATACCCAGCGTCAGGCCTGACTACCGCCCAGCGTTACAATTTTGCAATTCTGTCGCCGCAGCTATTTTTAAGGCCCTTGCGCTCTCCCGGGTCCTGGCTGTGCGCCGGAGCCAAGTCCTGTCACAATAATGCAATCCTTCTGAATTTATATGGCAGGCGGACAAATGAATGGCTGGGTGCGCCGTACAATGATGATGCTCCTCCGATGGGTGCTAATCTGCAGCTGCGTTTAACAGAGCCTTCTCTGCTGCAAATCAGTCTTGGAAGGAGTGGCTGCGCAGCAGAGAAGGGAGGGCTTAACCCTTCCCCTGAAATTCCTCCATCTTGAGTTGCAATTATTCCGTCAGATTCCAAACCCGTCTTTGTGCAATGCACAGTTTTGGAACATGAGCTGAAAAGCAATATCTGTGTGGGAGTAGGAATGGGGGGTGAGTTTCAGGGTGTGCTGAGCCCAGGGGTTAACCCGAGCAACGCGGTCCAGGTCCGGTCCCGAATCCAAGGATTCTGCGAGGAGTCAGTCCAACAGGGCCAAGGCAGGAAACCAGGCAAGGTCAGGCACAGGGTCTCAGACAGGTTCCAGCAAGCAGCAACGTTGCTCCCGCAACCTGGGGCAGGGCCCGACAGCCTTTTATCTCTGTCAGGGTAACAGCCGGTCCTGATCCCCTGGTGACTCACCTCCCTGTCTCGCCCGAAGGTGAGCACTCCTCCTGCAAGTACTCAGGTCTCTCCTTCTTTCAGACCCGAGTCTCTGCAGCTCAGGAGATGTTGATGGGTTACTAGACCCAGGGGCTGCCTCAGCCTCCCCTGACCCAACTGGTAGTGGAGCAGCTGTAAGTGATGGCCCAGCAGACGGCAATGAGGTCATCCCCGCATCTGGAGCCAGGGCAGGCTCAGGCCCCTGACTCGGCCCAGCTGGTGCTTGTTGCAGGGGAACCTGTGCAGACCGGGTCTCTTCAGAATCAGGCCCCAGACTCAGTTCAGATGCCGCCTGAGGCAAAGGATCTGTTGCAGACTGAGACTCCTCCGGTTCTGAGTCCGAGCCCGAGTCCCAGGCCATCACACCGGGGAAAGTGATGGGCAGGAGAAGAAAGAAGACCCAGTTTACATTGTAAGATTTTCTATCAATTTTTTTTTAAGGAATGTTCCTTCCTTAAAAAGTGGCATCTTCAGTGGCATCTCCCCATAGGACTGGCATAGTCCCCAGCCTGACAGACCTGTGAGAACAGGACACTAGACTAGATGGGCCATTTGACTTGTCCTGCAGGCTCTCTCTGGGATGGAAGAGATAGCACACGCATCACTGTGGCCCCACTCCCCCAGGTGTGGAATTTTCAAATTAGAACACCTGAAGAGGTCTCTAGCTACGGTGGTGGTGATGTTACAGACTGGTTGGATGCAGAGGAATGGTGTGAAGAACAAGTGGAGGAACCCACAAGGGAAGATGGCTCAGAGCCCAGGGAGTGGTGGTGGGACAATGATGAGTGGTCAGAGGGAAAAGACAGGGAGGAGGAGGTGTCAGAAGCTGAAGAGGTAACAGGGCTTAGTGAGTGGGGGAAGTCTCTGGCAGAGAGAAGTCCAGAATCAGAGGCCAAACCTGAAGTAGGAGAGGAGGGAGGCCAAAAGACAGAGGTGAGTCTGGCTTGTGAAGAGGCACAGGTGTCTCTCCCTCCTGCTGCAATGAGCTCCCCTCCCCCTGATCTCCCAGCACCAGAAGAGGCATGAAAAGGGTGGAGGAGAAGTTAGCTGCACACAGGCACAGTCTCCAATTGCTTAGGGGGAAGCCCTGAGGAGGTGGGGGTTTTCAGTTCTGGCTGGTTTTCATGGAGGAAGACCACCAGGAATGAGCTGCTCTTCTCATTAGGCCTGACACTCAACCAAGTCTGTGGAGATCATTTACCACTAAAGAGTTAACAGTGTGATTACTGACCGGCTTGCTCCTGTGACAAGTGGAAAACCTCAGGCTCAGGGTCCAGATGTGGCCCTCTGAGTCTTTCTATCTGGCCCTTGTTGTTGTTTAGTCGTTTAGTCATGTCTGACTCTTCGTGACCCCACAGACCAGAGTACGCCAGGCACTCCTGTCTTCCACTGCCTCCCGCAGTTTGGTCAAACTCATGTTGGTAGCTTCGAGAACACTGTCCAACCATCTCGTCCTCTGTCGTCCCCTTCTCCTTGTGCCCGCCATCTTTCCCAACATCAGGGTCTTTTCCAGGGAGTCTTCTCTTCTCATGAGGTGGCCAAAGTATTGGAGCCTCAGCTTCAGGATGTGTCCTTCCAATGAGCACTCAGGGCTGATTTCCTTAAGAATAGATAGGTTTCATCTTCTTGCAGTCCATCGGACCCTCAAGAGTCTCCTCCAGCACCAGAATTCAAAAGCATTAATTCTTCAGCAATCAGCCTTCTTTATGGTCCAGCTCTCACTTCCATACATCACTACTGGGAAAACCATAGCTTTAACTATACAGACTTTTGTTGGCAAGGTGATGTCTCTGCTTTTTAAGATGCTGTCTAGGTTTGGCGCTTGGACACACCCAACTCCCCAGCCACACCTTCTTTCCTTAGGCCACACCCCTTGTTTCATGTCCCCCTTGAATGTTTTTGCATGGCTAGAGTGTTTGCCTGGGCCAAGGACAAAGGGCCTGTGTGAACATGCATAGAAATTAGGCTATGGGACAAAGGTAAGAGTTATCTTATTTGCTCTGGCCTTCCCCTCCACTGGCATATTCCCCCCCCCAGAAGGTTGGGGCCAGAAGGGAATGCTGAAAAGGTTTCCCCACCCCGAGCTAAATCTAGAAATAACTTCTAGATTATCTTGGGCTCCGCGAGAGATACATATTTCCACAGTCTGAGTCCTTACAGTCGTTTTACCGCAAGTGGGCCGACATTTCCATTTCACGCAGTCACTGTTAACCTTCTTTCACCGAATCCAGAGGAGCAATTATTCCGCCTCCTTGGAGATTGCACTTTCTGGCACCTTTTCAATCCATTGTCATGGACCTCAGGCCAAACTCATCATCTTATGCAGCTCTTTGGCTCTTTCCGAGAGGCTATTCCCAATTATGTAAATAAAATAAAGGAGCGTGTCATTGGTTAAACAAGAAAGGTCATTCTTTTGCTTCGCTTGGCACTGGTTTAAAGCCTCAGTCAGAGCGCTGGATTCAGTTTTGGCGGCGGGTGCACAGTCTTTATGGAAAGACATGGGTAAATGAATGGGAGACAGCACAGAAGGGTGCGAAATAATAATGTGTGTGTGTGTGTGTGTGTGTGTGTGTGTGTGTGTGTGTGTTTAACAGAGTTGCGTTGAGAAAGAAAGCATGGTGAAAGTGTGAGCAAAAGCTAGAGGGAGACATTTTGAGACGTCCCTACTGTTAGAAAGAGTGAGGCAGCTGCCTCATGCGGCAGATGCTGAGAGTCAGGAAACATTGTGGCTACTAAGACATGGCTGTATGTGCCATCTGACCTGCACCTCCAAAGCAAATCCGCTGTCCTCAGGGGCAGTGAAGGGTACTGTCTCCTTGCCAGTGTGGAACTAAGATATCTTTACTTACGGCTGTATCTAAACCCAATGGGTCCTATGAGAGATCGGGAGCTAGTGAAGTTTGCCCCCTCTTCCAAGGCGTGTTGAGGGAAATGGGAAGGCCATGGACCCAGAGGTATTCATTTATTTAATCAATTAGCTAATTCAATTTACAAATCGCTTTCCATAAAATATCTTGAAGCAATGTTGCAATGGAAACATCAAAACAATTTTCTGTGAAATTACAATTATAACAAGGGGAAAACAATCAAAGCACTTTCTCACACACACTCACTTTCAGATGAAGAGGTTGGGTCTTCTTCTTCTTCTTTGGTGATCACTTGTAGCCGAATAAGATTGTCTTCCATGAACACGGTGATAACAGTGAGTCCGTAAGTGACTGTGGAGGCCAATTCTGGATCCAAACATCCTTCCACAGTGGGAACGTAGGTTTTCGGGTGGGAATTGTTCGAGGTGAGGGTTTGCCAAGCATGCCTTCCTCTTAGCACGTTTCTCCCTTTCGTCCTGAGTTTGAGCAAATTCAAGGCCCACGGTTCTAGATTTAGGTAGGTAGCCGTGTTGGTTTGACGCATGGTAAACCTGTAGATGACTGTAAATGACTAATTAGTCCTACAGGAAAAATAGTACTTGAAAAATAGTACTCCTACTATGGAGAGACTAGGTCTGAATAGAGATATTGGATTCCTGTCTCGTTACATATGATAATCATCTGCATACTATCCCTTGCTTTTTCCTGTAGGACTAATTGCAGTCGTTTACAGTTGTCCACAGGTTTACCCTACTCACTGAGTCAATCAACCATCTCCTACTACCCTTCTGAGAAAACCCCCACCTCACCCTCCCACTATATATAAGGGTCTGGTGACTTCTGTTTCAGTTTATCTGAAGAAGGGTGCATGCACACAAAAGCTTATACCAAGAACAAATTTAGTTGGTCTCTAAGGTGCTACTCTAAGGTTCGAATCCCCGCGGCGGGGTGCGCTCCCGCTGCTCGGTCCCAGCGCCTGCCAACCTAGCAGTTCGAAAGCACCCCCGGGGGCAAGTAGATAAATAGGTACCGCTTACCAGCGGGAAGGTAAACGGCGTTCCGTGTGCGGCTCTGGCTCGCCAGAGCAGCGTTGTCACGCTGGCCACGTGACCCGGAAGTGTCTCCGGACAGCGCTGGCCCCCGGCCTATAGATGTGAGATGGGCGCACAAACCCCAGAGTCTGTCAAGACTGGCCCGTTTGGGCAGGGGTACCTTTACCTTTACCTTTAAGGTGCTACTGGACAAATATATATAGATATAGATATAGATATAGATATAGATATAGATATAGATATAGATATAGATATAGATATAGATATAGATATAGATATAGATATAGATATAGATATAGAATTTCGAAGCCCATGACACCTTTGGTAAAGGCTGTTCTCCAACTGGAGCACTCGCAGGCCTTTGTTCCCAGTTGTCAGTGTTTATGCTAAATTTTTAAAGATTTGCCTTGAGAGAGTCTTTAAATTTCTTTTGTTGACCACCAGCATTACGCTTTCCATTTTTTATGTTCGGAATAGAGTAGACGATAATCAGGCATCCGCACAACATGACCAGTCCGATGAAGTTGATGTTGAAGAATCATCGCTTCGACAAAAAGTGCATGGATACTGGATAAAGATCTTCATTTGAAAGGCAGGACACACCTGCTATGCAATGAGAGGTGCATTTCCTACTTGGTACGGAACAGACCTCCTGATGAGATGGTATCCTGCAGGGATAAGCTGGATACCTAAGGGGTGAAGTCATCGTTTAGGTATATCCCCAGAATGCCTCCTTCCAGATCCTCCAAGTGTCCCTATTTTCCAGGGACTGTCCTGGATTTACAGAAGCTGCCCCAGTTTCTGATTTGATCCTGGAATATCCCACTTTTCCTTAGGATGCCCCTATTTTCATCGGAGAAATGTTGGAGGGTATGGTAGGATGTTCCTATTTCCATCAGATAAATGTTCCCATAAGCATCTAGTTGGCCACTGTGAGAACAGGAGTCTGCGTCTGGCCTGATCCAGCAGGCTTTCCTTATTCTTCAGTTCACTGTTAAATGTCATCTGCCACTTATGAATTTCAGTGTCCTTGAACTGAGGTGGGAGCGCGGGATCTGCTTCCCAATTAATAAGGTGACGCCTTTTGGGTGATGCAATGTTTCTCATTCATCAGTTGACCTGATTAGCTGCCCAACAGCACATTCCTGTGCATGTTTACTCAGAAGTAAGTCCCGCTGTGTTCAATGGAGCATACTCCCAGGAAAATGTGTACAGGACTGCAACCTTCATGCCCGAGCCCTAAAGCAAATACCCAGTTAAATAGGGAAATGATTTAACTGCAGAATGATGTTTACACAGACGGGGAAATTATTCCAAACCATCACAAAACACTCTCGCCACTGAAAACCTTGGCAAACAGCACCACAATCAGAAAATCACTTTGGGGGAAAGGGAAGGCGTCATGCCCCTTATTGAATCCAATGGATTTTTTCCAGTTTCACAGTGGAGATACTCAGCAGCAAAACAAAGGTTTGCTTTTCAGCAGAAACTGATACAGGAGCCTAAACAGGGACAATTAAGAGAGTTGGGATAGATATAGGAAAGGGGTGGGTGGGAACCTGCAACAAAATTGTTACAGTGTGAAGAGTGTGTTCAGCGTTCCAGTCACTCCACCGAATGCATGTTGGTGTGAAGGAGGACCCAGAGAGAGAGAGAGAGAGAGAGAGAGAGAGAGAGAGAGAGAGATGATAGATAGATAGATAGATAGATAGATAGATAGATAGATAGATGATAGATAGATAGATGATAGATAGATTAGACAGACAGACAGACAGATAGATAGATAGATAGATAGATAGATAGATAGATAGATAGATAGATAGAGATAGATAGATAGATAGATGATAGATAGATGATAGATAGATAGATGATAGATAGATAGATAGATAGATAGATAGATATGAGAGAGAGAGAGAGAGAGAGAGAGAGAGAGAGAGAGAAGGCATAGGTGTATATTGTTATAGATTTAGGGGAAGCCCCTCTAAACCCTAGAAATTGATAAATGGTAGGATTTTTATTCATTGGGATATGGGTGAAACTACAAGCTGCAGAACTGAGCCTAGTGAAGAGCAAATCTCTTACCCGTATTTTTCGCTCTAGAAGACGCACCAGACCACAAGACGCACCTAGTTTTTGGAGGAGGAAAATAAGAAAAAAACTATTCTGAATCTCAGAAGCCAAAACAGCAAGAGGGATCGCTGTGCAGTGAAAGCAGCAATCCCTCTTGCTGTTCTGGCTTCTGGGATAGCTGCGCAGCCTGCATTCACTCCATAAGACGCACACACATTTCCCCTTACTTTTTAGGAGGGAAAAGGTGAGTCTTATAGAGCAAAAAATACGGTACTTAACATGACAAAAGTGTTTGACGGGCCATCTGAGAGGAATCCTTTGGCTTGGGAGACAGGCATTGCCAAGGTGATGGTTAAGGTGACAGGAAAAGAGTTTTTGCTGGGACTGTGCTGGGGAGAAGGAAGTCTGGGGTCCATCTTGGGAAGGCTGGCTGCGAGAGAGGCCTTGGACTCCAGGGCAGCACTGCTGTGGTGGACAAGCCCCTCTTGAAATGAGCTTGCTGTAAGATCTGGACCCCCTCCATGCAGACTGAAGGTGTAAACAGGTGAATAAACTCATATTTCTTAAAGCTATGGCAGTCCAACAAAGTTGATGTTGAAGAATCATTGTTTCAACATCGGTGATATTTGCTTCATCCAGTACACTGATATTAGTTCGCCTGTCTCCCCAAGTGATGTGTAAGATTTTTCAGAGACACTGTTGATGGAATCTTTCGAGAAGCTGGAGATGGCGTTTGTAAGTGGTCCATGTTTCACAAGCATACAGTAAGGTTGGTGGTAAATGTTTGTAAACAAGCATTTTGGTTTCCCTGCGAATGTCCTGGTCCTCAAACACTCTAAACTTCAATGGGATATATATATATATATATATATATATATATATATATATATATATATATATATGCTTTCGTAGATTTTCACGGGTACAGGAATGCAGGTTTTGGTGTCTTCGGGTGTCTTCCCGTGTAAGAGTCGGGGTGTCTGTGCGACGTTTCGACGAGGTCTCACTCGTCATCTTCAGGCTGGTGCTTTCGGCTTCTTGTTACTGGAACAGAGCAGAATCTGGTGTTTGAGTTCCTATAAATACTGTTGAGGGGTGTGGTGTATAGCCTCCAACGTTCTGGGCAGAGAGGAAGTTCCTAGATTAGTGTGCCTTTTCTTCTTTTGTTCCTTAATTACTTGAGGGATATCTTGGGTGATTTCATGAGTGATATTCTGAATACCACTGGGTGGGTCATTAAGTGTAGATTAGTTGCTAAAGCTTTCGTGTCTTGACCTCTTGAGCTTGTGAAGAGTTTTTCTGAGAAGATGGCTGTGCTGCATTTAGTTGTGCTTTGGCTTGGCTTCGTGTATAGGGGCGAGCTGTGGTTTTGTGCCTTGTGCCAGCCAGATCTGTGTAGGGATTGCAGGGGGGTGCAGCATCCGGAGGTGCCACTATAGTTTGGCTACTGGATGGAGTCTGTAATATGTCTGTGGAGAGGGTCTGGGTTTGGGTCTGGTGTGGTTGATTGGTGACGGCGTTCTGTGTGCCTCTGGTTCTGGTGTCGGTTTTTGTGGGGAGGGCTAATTTCCAGATGTCTACACCACACCCCTCAACAGTATTTATAGGAACTCAAACACCAGATTCTGCTCTGTTCCAGTAACAAGAAGCCGAAAGCACCAGCCTGAAGATGACGAGTGAGACCTCGTCGAAACGTCGCACAGACACCCCGACTCTTACACGGGAAGACACCCGAAGACACCAAAACCTGCATATATATATATATGCAGGTTTTGGTGTCTTCGGGTGTCTTCCCGTGTAAGAGTCGGGGTGTCTGGGCGACGTTTCGACGAGGTCTCACTCGTCATCTTCAAAACTCGTCGAAACGTCGCCCAGACACCCCGACTCTTACACGGGAAGACACCCGAAGACACCAAAACCTGCATTCCTGTACCCGTGAAAATCTACGAAAGCATATATATATATATATATATATATATATATATATATGTGTGGTTATACAATAATGAGCATTCATCCACTCAGCCATGAAGTTCACTGGCTTACCTTGGGCCAGTCACTGTCTCTCAGCCTGGCTTACCTCTCAAGATTGTTGTGTGGGTAAAATGGGAAGAGGGGAAAAACACGTGCGTCGCTCTAAGTAGTGGTTGCATCCAAAGGTTCAAAAAGGCAATGCACTCCTCTGAGGCAATCGGTTATATTTTCTTTTCCATCCGTCTGCTGCACTTCAGGAGCAAAACAGTCTCTGACAATATACAAGTGTCAGGGCCCCAACAATTAAAAGTTACACCCATAGTAATTAAAATTGGGCTCCGTCATTTAATCAAGCAGAGTTTAAATTGATTAAAGTACTCCTTAAATGGATTATAAGACTGCAGTCTTAATTCTTATGAAAAACATTTCAAATGGCTTATCGAATAACTGTCCTAAACATAGCAACTGAGTATCTGAGCCTCATAAATACATTTGCAACATGTCTGGGTCAGAGTTGGAAATCCTTTTCCCTTTCCACTTCTTAAGGGATATAGCAGATAGAACAAGTTCCTTTCGAAATGTTTAAAACCCTTCCATTTCACTGCCAAGAGTTGCAATCCCGCACAGAGTCAAGCTTCTCAGATCCTACTGACTTGAAATAAGGGTTTAAGCAGCCAAAATAGTTTGTATAAGTTCTCAAATTGAGCCGGCAGATGTGGAGCTTTCAAAACGATGTTGCAATTACCTCAAGTCTCTGTAGGAATTTCTGATGAAACTATTGGAGGTTTCTCCCCACCCCACTCCCCCCAAATATGGAATATTGGCCCAGAAAGATCCCGCTAACATTAGATCCATATGGCATTCAGAATTCTGCAGAATAGAATGATGAACGGGACAATGTTTTGTAAGAGCTGATATGGAGTGAAAGGTGATGTAAGGTGAAATCAGTTATCTCGATAACAACTGATTGCAGGATGCGAAACCAAACTCATACTGAGTCTTCCTCCAGATGTTAATAAGAAATGCAAGCACTTTTAACATCAAGATCAGCGGGACGTTGTACCAGGGACCTTCTAAGTAGCATCATTGCAAGACATTCAGAACACATGACAACAGAGACATCACAATGTTCTCCAGACTATGGCTCCGTACACACACAAACAAATTTCCCCTTGGTCCTTCTCTTTGGCCTGGCCTAGCTGTTCCTTCTCAGGTTCGGATCTTCAGAAACCCGGGAAGCTGCCATGCCCTGAGTCAGACCTACTAGTCCATCTATCTCAACATTGTGGCGAGTGGGCACAGGGGTTGTTGCCCCAGGTGCAAAATGGTTAGGGGCACAAAATTTCAACACCTGGTGCTGCCTCAATACAGCGGCATGCTTCCATCGCTGGGCTCCATGGAAAACGAACCAGGAAATGGCCTTTCCAGGCAATGGAATGGCTCTTATTTTCTTATCTCTGCAGCTGCCTTCTCCTGGGTGACATGGATGCTTTTAGGTAGTTGAATGTGCATGCATTCTTGCAGCTCCTATGAGAGATTTCCACTTTTACCTTCTCCTGCAGCTTTGCTCTCTTTCAAGCAGAGAAGAAGCACTCCCAACGCTCCATTAAACTTATCAGTGTTCACAGTGGATTCTAAAACACAGTCATCTTGCTTCCCATAAAATGGAGTCTCTCCTTCACCAGATACCTCCCACGTGACCAACGTTAGCCAATCACATGAGAACTACCAGAAAACTCTCTAGGATTCCGTTACCAATGAATCAAATGTAAACATGTAGTAATGCATACGAGCATTTGCAATTTCAGTGAATCAAATTGCTATACCTAACAAGCTTTGTGCAGGCAACACAATCTAGTGCAGGTCTTGCCCTTCCTACTCTCTTGCGCCTGCCTCCCTGACTGGTGAGGGACCAGCTCATTTTTGGACATCCCACTTTCTGCCATGCATAAAGTGTCATGGTTCAGTTCACGGGCGATCGAAGTCCCAGCTGGGGATGTCAGGACCGGGGGCAAGATGGGAGCAGGAATGGAAGTCCAGAAGCCAGGAGTCAGAAAGCCAAGAGTCCAAGGGTCAGAGAGCCGGGAGTCAAGAAGCCAAGGGTCTGGAAGCAAGAAGTCACAAAGTCAACGGTCCGAGGATCAAAAAGCAAGGAGTCAAATGCAGCAAGGCAGGGAACGTGTTGCTGTGGCAAAGAGCTGAAGGGAAAATGCTGACCTTATATCGCTTCCTGGCTCTTGCCACCAGGTGCTGTGAGTTACCAATCACCCTCACCTGTGTGGCCGCACCTTGCCTCTCCAGAACAAACTTAGGAAGGCCCCAATCCTGCAGAGTCCTATTGGTCACAGGGCCTGACTCCTGCATGCACACCTGACATAAAGCACCATGCCAGCCTCCAGGTTTCCTGGTCTTCCCTTCGGTCTTGCTGCAAGATCTCAGGCATGTTTGTTTCCATTTCTGCTTTTGCATGTGAGACATGACTACCTGATTCTGGAATTCACTGAGGCCGCTGGAGTGAAAGGGAGATCCTGCCTCTGAACCTCCCAGACAAATCCCTGTCTTAGAAACAGCCACTATCTTTGCAGCTAGTCAGAGCAGAACGGGCAGATTCAAACAAACCTGAAGTTAGCAGCAGTCCAAGTCTGAATCCACAGGTTGTGAGTTAAGCCTACGTCTGTTCCTCAGCAGCCATAACAACAGTGACTGCACTTCTTCACCTCCACTACTGACCCTGCAGTTGTCCCATAATCTTATCTTGAAGCATACCAAGTAGCACACGCAGAAAGCTCACATGGGAAGGCCCCTCAAGATTTTCTAATCCAAGAGGTCAGCTGCTGTTGGCAGTCTGTGGGCGGTTGTTCCTCTCCTGCTGGAATCCCAAACATTATTCAGCCTTGCAATAAAAATGTCCCACTGAAAGGCACGCTCAGCATCTTGAGATCTACGTATTTGTAAGCTGTGGGTCTTAGGTCTTGGTACTCATATTTTGTGTTGCTATATAAGTGGGTTGCTTCCAGGTCCTGTGGACAGGCACCATTGATGAAGGGGAGGCAAAGAGTCTTCAGAGGGGAGGGCAGCATGCCAAAGTCCACCTGTGGGCATGTTGCTGGCATCCATCTGCCTCGAAAGACAATGGAGTGCACCTCCGAGGGTGAAGTCAAACCACTGGAGAATCACAGTGCCCACTCTGGCTAATGAGAGTGGTAACGTGTAACTGTTTTTGATGCGTTAAAGGTAAAGGTAAAGGGACCCCTGACCATTAGGTCCAGTCGTGGCCGACTCTGGGGTTGCAGCGCTCATCTCGCTTTATTGGCCAAGGGAGCTGGCGTACAGCTTCTGGGTCATGTGGCCAGCATGATTAAGCAGCTTCTGGTGAACCAGAGCAATGCACGGAAACGCCGTTTACCTTCCCGCCAGAGTGGTACCTATTTATCTACTTGCACTTGACGTGCTTTCAAACTGCTAGGTTGGCAGAAACAGGGACTGAGCAACGGGAGCTCACCCCGTTGCAGGGATTCGAACCACCAACCTTCTGATTGGCAAGACCTAAGCTCTGTGGTTTAACCCACAGCGCCACCCATGTCCCATTTTCATGCGTTAGCCCAGGCTTTTTTGCATTCCTGTATTGGTTTTTCTACTTGCAGGGAGGTTTTAAACCGAGAGAAGCATTTGGAGATGCAACACCCACACATATACTCCTGTGGTCGGAAGTAGCACAGTCCGTTCTAGCATGCTGCCACTTCATTTGCCAGCTTGTGCTGACCATTCCTGAAAGCTCAGCTCTCCCTTAATGGTGCCTTTGGGAAAAACTCGCAGTTAGTCATGCCACTTCCCTCTCCTAATGTCTCTCTGCCCACATTGGGCTTGTACAATACTGGTGCGGGGACAATCATAATAATTATTACTAATAAGCATAATTAATAGCTCATTAAAAATAATTGAGAGGCTGAAAACCTAGGCAATGTATGCGGCACATCAAAAATAAAAGGATGCATCCTGCCCAATGGGTTTAGCATCTAGCAGTTGCTTAATAGACTGAGTCAGAGCACTGGTTCATCTTCCTCAAGTAGTCTAATACGTCCGTCCCCCCATACATTTCTGTCTGGCCCTTGGAGCTCTCCCCAAACCACACCCCTCACCAAACCCTGCTTCACATCCTCCTTGGGTGTTTCTGCCTGGTTGAAATGTGTTGAACATCCGTAATGGCTCTTGGTTGCCTAGATAATGGATGGAGTGTCTGAAGAAACTGAAACCGTACAAACACCAATTTGCATGCATTGCCCTGCCCACTTTCACCTCTGGCTCCTCCCACCACTGGCATAGGACAACCAGAAGGTTGCCCAGATGGGAAGAGGGTTCCTCACCCTTGTTCTCCACTGGTGGGCAGTAGCTCTCCAAGGTTTCAGAAAGGAGGTTTCCCCACCTGTAAATCCTGGGGGCTGAACTTGAGACCTCATACATGAAAGAAGCTTGCGCTCTGCCACTGAACTGTAGCCTCAGTTGACATAGCTGATAGGGTTGGTGGGATTTGTAGTTCAGCGACCCCTGAACTGCAGGGGCTGGCAGCAGTTCCTAAGGGTTTGGGGTAGGGGACCTTATCTGCTCTACCTGGAGATTCGGAGAACTGAACCTAGGACCTTCTGTATGCAAAACAGATGCCCTCCCTCTGAGCTACGGTCCTTCTCCTACCCATGTGGCCCTTGGGTGACATGCTGCACTAGGTAATGCTGCTGCTTGCTGTGTTGTACAGCAACAAGACTCCTGTCCACATTTTGGGGTGGGTGGGTGGTTGCTGGGGGGTTTTTTGCTGCTCCCAGAAGACATTAATACCAGGCTTCTGTTCCTTCTGTGGTTACATGGGACAGAATCCCACTTTTGCAGCTCCCAGCCCTTTGCAAGCGCCAGCCCAGCCTTTGCAGATGGCATCTCGCTCCCGCTCGTCACTAACCAAATGCTCACCACACCCAAAGCAATCCTGCAAAATCTCAGTCGGGACCACACTGTCTCTTGGCTACGGTTTCAGTGTTAAATGAGACATTCTGCCTCAGAGCAGGCACTGCCGTGCTTTCAAAAGAGCAATTACTTTCCTCTTCTTTTTTAAAAGTATTGCTGAGCAATGGGGAGACAGGCTGAGATGATATAATCTTACACGGCAGACAATATTGGTCTGTCTTCCCTTCGTAGGCACACTGCTGTTTCCTGTCAAATATCTCCCTGTTTAGCAATCCTCAATCCAGCAGGCCTGGAAGGAACTCTGGGGCGGACTGCCAGGAGTCCTCTTGGCTTTTAAACCAGCTTTGCCTTCTTTTGTTGGGAAGAGGGACCCAACAAAAATAGTTACAGTGGATTTCTTACCCTTTTTTTTCATGCATTTGGGGTCATTAGGGCACAGAGTCAGCCTAGCTCCACAAACCAAGTAGATGCTTGTAGGAGGAACAGTATTTTTTGTTAAGAGTATCAAACATGCAATCGAATCAATATTCTCCCAGATCATTGTAGAATAAATTGGCATGCATCTTCTGTCACCTTGCAAGAGATCCTGAGATGCATCTCTTAGACTATGTGCTGTAATCACCTGGGTAAAATTTAAAATGTCAACTGAACAATAGCATGCTTCTTTGGTGGCTGAAAAAGCGGTTGCTTCAGTTGTAAAAGTGGCAGTCAGACTCTTGGATGGAACCAAACTGAGAAAAGCAGTTACAGATAGGTAGCCGTGTTGGTCTGCCATAGTAAAAATAAAAAAAATCCTTCCAGTAGCACCTTAAAGACCAACTAAGTTAGTTCTTGGTATCTGAAGAAGTGTGCATGCACACGAAAGCTCATACCAAGAACTAACTTAGTTGGTCTTTAAGGTGCTACTGGAAGGAATTTTTTTATGAGAAAAGCAGGTTGCAGTGTGGGATGCATCCAGCTAAGAAACCAAGATGCCTTTTCCCAAAAGCCTGCGTTCTGTTCTAGTGAAGTTCATGGTCTGTGCAGGAAATAGCTCTGCTGGACCCGATTGGAAGTCAGGGGATAAATGCCAGGTGGTGGGTGGCTTGACATTAATATTTGGGGGCAATGTAGTAGGATGCAGAAGCTCAACTCCTTTTCACAAGTCTCCACCATTCCAAGGCAAGCATGTCAAGGATGGTACCTGCAAGTCCCTCCTGTCCCCATCCCTGACATCATGCTCCATGACAGCCCCACTCACTGGCATTCAAATACAGTGGTACCTCGGGTTACATACGCTTCAGGTTACATACACTTCAGGTTACACACTCCACTAAGCCAGAAATAGTGCTTCATGTTAAGAACTTTGCTACAGGATGAGAACAGAAATCGTGCTCTGGCGGCGCAGCGGCAGCGGGAGGCCCCATTAGCTAAAGTGGTGCTTCAGGTTAAGAACCATTTCAGGTTAAGTACGGACCTCCAGAACGAATTAAGTACTTAACCCGAGGTACCACTGTATCTGGAACGGGGAAGCCTACACAAAAGCACCTGCTTGCACATGGAACATAAGAAGCTAATTCTCCCCTGTTCTCCTCGCTGGCCCAAATAGGACCAACTTAGCCAGCTAGCCCTGGTGATCATCTAATGTTTATTGGATGGATTTCCCCCCTAAATTGATTTTTGAATTCTGAATTTATTGTTATTCATGTTTTATACTGTATTTTATGCTTTTTTTGTTGCATCAATTAAGTGTTTTAAATTTGTTGTTAACCGCCCTGAGCCTGGTTTTCTGAACCTGGAAGGGTGGGGTATAAATAAAGTATTATTATTATTATTATTATTATTATTATTATTATTATTATTATTATTAAAGATCCTGCTGGATCAGGCCAATGGCTCATCTAATCCAGGATCCTGTTCTCACGGCTCAGGTACCCATGAGAAGCCTGCAAGCAAGACCTGAGCAGGGCAGCACTCTCCTGTCCTGAGCTTTCCAGCAATCGGTATTCAGAAACATTACCGATTCTGTCCATGGAGGCAGAGCATAGCCATCATGGTCAGTAGCAAGAGAGGACTTTCTCCATGAATCTGCCCAATCCTTTCTTAAAACCATTCAAGTTGGTGGTCATCACTGCCTCCTGTGGGAGCCAGTTTTGAAGCTCAACTTTGCCCTGAGCTCCAGGTATTTGTGCTGGGGTCCCAGTTGCACAGAGCACCTCCGCATATGTCTATGCTCAACCTGAACACGTGGAGTGGGAGGAGCATGCAGGACCCAGTTATGTGGGCAGGGCTGGCAAGGATAGACTCCGACTTCCTCCTTAGCCCTAAATGTGGAGGTGAATTTCAGAACCTGGCTTAATGCAGGGTATCATCTGAAGCAAAATCATCAGGACCAGGGAGAGCTCCGAGGCAGCAGGTAAGTTGCCCCCAAGAAGTCCCACTGCTCATTTGCGGGTCCCAAATCCCACTGCTTGGCAAAAGGTGGTTCTAAATGGCCAATAGTCTGGATTGGTACCATTCAGTCACCTCCAGCACCTCAGGTGGGTCAACAAGGCTCTGAGGTGTCTTGGGTATTTGACTGGGCGTTCAGGCTGCTCATTCCAACAGTCTAATGTCCACAACTGAACTTCAGTTGCAACTCAATGGTAGAGAACACACTTTGCAAGCAGAAGGCCCCAGATTCAATCCCCAGTATCAATAAGCAAGATTTGGAACAATCGCTGTGTGTCAGTGTAGTTTCAGTGTAGCTGTGGCTTTGCCATCCATCCCTCTTCCCAGGGAACTCTGGGGACTGGAGCTCTCTGGGGGGAATAGAGGTCTCCTAAGAATTCTCATGTGGGTGGCACTGTGGTCTAAGCCACAGAGCCTAGGGCTTGCCGATCAGAAGGTCGGCGGTTCGAATCCCCACGACGGGGTGAGCTCCCGTTGCTCAGTCCCTGTTCCTGCCAACCTAGCAGTTCGAAAGCACGTCAAAGTGCAAGTAGATAAATAGGTACCACTCTGGCGGGAAGGTAAACGGCGTTTCTATGCGCTGCTCTGGTTCGCCAGAAGTGGCTTAGTCATGCTGGCCACATGACCTGGAAGCTGTACGCCGGCTCCCTCGGCCAATAAAGCGAGATGAGCGCTGCAACCCCAGAGTCGTCTGTGACTGGACCTAACAGTCAGGGGTCCCTTTACCTCTAAGAATTCTCAGCAACTTAATGAAATACATTTCCCAGGATTCTTTAGGGGAAGCCATGATTGTATAAAGAGGTACGATGCAGCTTTAAACATATTGTGCAGATGGGACCTCAGCCAAGTCGCTATATGACTCCCCCCCCCCTTTTCCATAAATGCAATAAATAATAAGAATAGCTGCTCCTCTCTCAGCCTGTAAGCCTTGCAGTGAAAACTGTGGGTTGTCATAACTGCATTCTTATCTGATTCCATCGCAACAGACAAGGATGGAGAGCAGCAGCACCTCACTTTGATGTGCGTGAGTTTTTCTTTCTTTAAAAAAGAAAAAAGAAAAAAGGTAAAAGCTGCCTGAGAACTATATTTAGTTTCAGTTCACTTGCGGAGTCAGGCTTCCCTGTCGAGGCCCTCTGCCTCTATCTTGGCAGCATTACAAGATCTAATTATGGCTTTAAAAAACTGGCTGTGGAAAAGCAATAGTACTGTCCTTTTATTCATTACTAAACAAGGACCTTCTGTTGACCACAACACATGCCTCGAGTGAAACCATTCTGGGCTGGACTCGGGGGGTGGACTTGGGTGCTTGGCGGATGGCATAGAATCACATGCGATGCTATATAGAGGATCCTCTATATAGAGATGGATGGAACCGCCTGGGATTCTGGGCCATACCATTTCAGACTGCTGGCGGTGCAAGGGGAATCCTACTTTTTAATTCTCCATTTAAAATAAATATAAATGCTCAGCATACCAGGGAGCAAAGCTCAGAACAGACCTCTCCATAGTATGCTGATTAAACTTCCTGGAGGAAGGCATATTTATCTGGCTGGTCATTAAGAAATATGATCTCACACACCAGCAGTCTGGAGTCGTACTGTCCAACCCTCCACCTTCTTCACAGTCTGACGCCACCTCCTTCAAAAGGACCAGGTGATAGTGCAGTGGCCAATGAGAGCTTGTTGTGGTGTGTTACTCAGCAACCCTAGTGTCTTGGCAGGGAGAAGAGAGACAAAAAGCCGGTCTTTTTCTAGATATTAATTTACATTTAGAAGCGTTTCCGTACTTTCTCCTACAAGTTGTCACCAACTGTGGCCTTCCAGTTATTGTGGGACTCCAACGACCATCATCTTTGGCCATTGTCCATGCCGTCTGAGGCTGATGGGAGTCCAAAAACACGTCCTCCACCCTTGATTGGCATGGAAGTTATTCATAGGCTACAATTCACACATGGAGATGACTTGTATGAGCTTGTACCCCAGGGAGCAACCACGACAAAGTGCACCATCGCTTAAGCAACATTTGGAAGGTCTGCAGTGCTGTTCCCAACCACACTTCCCACTCCCTGCCACCTCTATTTGAATTGCTTCCTTTTCACTGAAATAAGTGGGGTAAAAATGTCGGAATTTCTGTTCCACCAAGCTGATAAAGCTCATCTTCTGGAATCGCCCTCCGACGTGATTAATGACCTGAGCCTCTGCTAAGGCTCCAGGCACATCCCCCATTCAGCAGAGAATCAAAGCAGCACACGGAAGTGATGAGATTTATGGCTATATCGCTATGCTTTATTTCTTACTATGCAGACAAAAAACACATCCTCTCTCTGTGAAAGGCAGAGAGCAACTGAGAACAAACAAAGGAACAGGAAACCAGTAACGTCACATCCGTCTCCCTTCTCCCGTGAGACTTCCAACAGCCTGGAATGTCTCTGGAATGTAAACAGAGTCTTGTGACTCTAAGCAGTGGGAAACAGAAACTAACATCCTCCCCTTTTCTGTGAACACCACTGGGCAGTGTGTCAGTACAATTTCAGTACAAACCCAATTTCTGTACATAGGAATAACAGAAGTTCACCACAGTGGACAGTGAAATGAACAGTGTAGCTCTGTGGTGGAAGATGAGCTGCAGTGGAACAGAAGCAGTGCTGTGTGTGACATATATAGGACAGAATGGGAAATGATTCCTTCTTACACCCTTAATTTTAAAAGCTTCATAAGATTCCAGCACACTTTCTGTGCCAGCAGACCCTTCCTATAAAACTGGGATGTGTTCTCCAGAGGTTGTTGGATTCCAACTCCTATTGGTCCTAGCCAGCATGGCCAATAATCAGGGATGGGAGTTGTTGTCCAACAACATTTGGTGGGCCTCAGATTCCCCAACCCTGTTATAAAAGGCCATCCTCTGAGTGCTCTTACTGTGTAGGAAAGTGAGGATTGCAAAATAATATCAAGAGACCACATGACAATCCCCTATTCCTCTTGGGTGAGTTTTCTGGATTAGGGCTCTGTTCTTCAACACCAGCTACTCCTTGCATTTGTTTTAGAACTAGCAAGCAATGGCAGCCAACCACAGAGCTAATTCATATCAGATGTCATCCACAAATTTAAACATTTTCTTTTTCTGACAGTCGGTCTGATGAATATGTTTACTCTGAGAGTCGACTGTCTTCGTTAATGCGCTTAATTGAGTTATGCATCCTGTAAAGAAATATTGTCCTATTATTAAACCATCTTGATGTAGCATCCAAGAAAAGCTTCTGGAGGAAATAATGCAGTCAAAAGCGGGCTCTGTGTCCGATCTATGCTTTTACTTAAGCCGTGCTTTGCACTTCCCAGAATATAAAGGCAACATTGTCAGCTCACCCAATTTTTAAGGGGGTTGCATTTCACAGGCAGCACTTCCTGGAAGGAATGTTTTCATCCAGATTTGGGTTCGCTGTCTAGGGGGTTCCCTTGCCCCTTTTGACAGGCTGATCAAATTAAGCCAAGTTTCAAAAGTCATGCTACGTTCAAGAAGGGTCAAGCTGCCTTGAGCCGTTCTGAGCACAATGACATTTCATTGACACAGGCCAGTACCCCAATCTCCCCCACACTCCCTTGCAAGGAAGTTCCATCGAAATCAAGGGATACAATCCACATGCCATTCAAATCAATGCCATTTCCCCCAGTTTGTTTATTATACTCCTAAGCTAGGCTCGGGGAACGTGTGGCCCTCCAGATGTTGGGATTTAATACTACAAATGTTCAGGGGTGTGAAATCGCTCAGACCAGACACTGAGGTCCTCTTCTGAGAGTTTTCTGGTGGTTCCCTCATTGCAAGAAGTGATACGGAACCAGGCAGAGGGCCTTCTCAGTAGTGGCACCCTTCCTGCGGAACGCCCTCCTATCAGACATTAAGGAGATAAAGAAGACATCTGATGGCAGCCCTGCATAGGGAAGTTTTTAATGTTTGGTGTTTTCTGTGGTTTTAAATGTGCTGTAAGATGCCCAGAGTGGTTGGGGGAACCCAGCCAGATGGGCAGGGTATAAGTAATTAAATTAGTAGTAGTAGTAGTAGTAGTAATCTCATTTTGGTTACACTAAAGTGCAAGGGTGCCCTTCCAGAGGGCAATGATGCTGTAACATGGAGAGGCATTGCAGAACAACTAATAAAGAGGATGTATCGACAGTCCAATATGAATCCATCACTAATGCACTATTATTGCATCAAATTATTATTGTATTATTATTATTATTATTATTATTATTATTATTATTATTATTATTATTATTTGTACCCCGCCCATCTGGCTGGGTTTTCCCAGCCGCTCTGGGCAGCTTCCAACAAAGATTAAGAATACATTAAAATGTCACATGTTAAAAACTTCCCTGAACAGTTCTGCCTTCAGGTGTCTTCTAAATGTCAGGTGTATCTCTTTAACATCTGACGGGAGGGTGATCCACAGGGCGGGTGCCACTACCGAGAAGGCCCTCTGCCTGGTTCCCTGTAACTTCACTTCTCACAGTGAGGGAACCGCCAGAAGGCCCTCGGTGCTGGACCTCAGCGTCCGGGCAGAACGATGGGGGTGGAGACGCTCCTTCAGGTATACTGGGCCAAGGCCGCCACCAACTTAACCCACCAGTCTGGAGAGGTGCTTAATGACCTCAGACACTGTGTATGGAGCACTGTCAAGCCCTACACTCAACAAACCTCAAGTGTTTCTCCCACAGCTTTTCTACCATCTCCTGCAGAGCGTTGGGGCAGTCCATGGGGGCAAACAGGGCACTGCCCCACCAACCTGAGCCTGTCCCCATCTGCCTGCATTCTTATGTACAACCGTTCAGGGTTGGGGGTGTCTACCTGTCCCTGGCCCTGTCTCCACATCCTGCTGTTCTTCCTGCCTTCTCACCTCCCTGCCCCAATGGGTTTTGCAAACCTTTGCTTGCGGATTGTTTAACTGTGCTTCTTCATCGATCCAAACCGCCAATGGGTTATGTAATTGCTGAGAAGCATCCCAGGCTCCCAGTCCTATCATGGGATGCACGTTCCCTTTCATCTCCTTTGAAATAAGATTGCAAGAACAGTGTTACCCCTGACTGTGAACTCTTTATTCATGTGAAACAAAAACTGAGCTGTGTTTTGTTCAGCGCAGTCAAGTTATGATAATCACACAAAGCTTTAACAATGCTGGCAGTAATTCTTTCTCTCCCTCCCACCCACCTCCTTTTTTCCCCCTTCTCTCTCTCTCTCTCTCTCCCTCTTTTTCTGTCTCCGTATCTTTGCCAAAGCATTAAACAAGTAGCTTTAAAGATACCGGCCGTCGATTTTGCAACATCAAGACTTGTCAAAGATATAAACTTCCTTTGTTGTACAACATTACGACAGGAAATGGCAGGGTGGGGGCGGGCTGATGGGGTGTTCGGCAGGCATTGATAAGGCTTGCTACATCCACCTGTCAAGGCTTGGAATATTTGGCCAAGGCGGCGCCTCGCTTGGGACTTTCTTTGTCAGGCAGCTTATCTTGCTCAGAGCGTTGAATATGAAATATATGGCTCTTTTTCCCTGATGTAAACAAAACTGTATCTGCACTCTACTAAAACGAGGTCAAAAATCACAGCGATTAAGGCATAGGTGAGCCAGCATCAGGAGCAATAGCAGGTGAGCTTAAGCCAGTTATTTCTACAACGCACTCAAGATAGCATCCAACAGGTCAGCCTCCATTGCAGTGGATACATTGCTTCCTTCTCTGAATTCTTGGTACTGAGCGTTGCAAAGAATCACCTGGGAGAATTCTCGACGAAAGCGATAAATTGGTGTGCAATAAATTCAATTGATAAGCACATAATTCGACTTTCTTTTCTAATCTTCTCAATAATAGGTAGATGTTGCTGGAATTGGGGGGGAGATTTGGGGAGGGGGAGATAAATAAATACAGTGGTACCTCGGGTTACATACGCTTCAGGTTACAGACTCCGCTAACCCAGAAATAGTGCTTCAGGTTAAGAGCTTTGCTTCAGGATGAGAACAGAAATTGGGCTCCGGCGGCACGGCGGCAGCAGGAGGCCCCATTAGCTAAAGTGGTGCTTCAGGTTAAGAACAGTTTCAGGTTAGGAACGGACCTCCAGAATGAATTAAGTACTTAACCCGAGGTACCACTGTATTAAGTTTGGTGAGCTGATCTTCAGTTTTTGTTGTGGTTTAGTCCTTTGGTCGTGTCTGACTCTTTGTGACCTCATCAACCAGAGCACGCCAGGCACTTCTGTCTTCCACTGCCTCCCACAGTTTGGTCAAACTCATGCTGGTAGCTTTGAGAACACTGTCCAACCATCTCGTCGTCTGTCGTCCCCTTCTCCTTGTGCCCTCCATCTTTCCCAACATCAGGGTCTTTTCCAGGGAGTCTTCTCTTCTCAGGAGGTGGCCAAAGTATTGGAGCCTCAGCTTCAGGATCTGTCCTTCCAGTGAGCACTCAGGGCTAATTTCCTTAAGAATGGAGAGGTTTGATCTTCTTGCAGTCCATGGGACTCTCAAGAGTCTCCTCCAGCACCATAATTCAATAGTATGTCCTTAATCTTCACCCAGAAGTTTGAAGTTTTACTTTCTGTCAGTAAGGGCTGTTCAGCAGTGGAACAATCTCCCACCAGAGTCTGTGGACTCTCCGTCCTTGGAAGTTTTTAAGCAGAGGTTGGATGGCCACCTGTCATGAATGCTTTAGTTGAGATTCCTGGCTTGCAGGGGGTTGGAGTAGATGACCTGTGGGGTCCCTTCCAACTCTATGATTCTACTTTTTAAAAGTCCCATTTGATTCAAAAGCAAAATATGAGGGAGTGCGGAGAAATGCAACTTTCAGAAACTCATAGCTCAGTAGGGGGGCATCTGTTTTGCATGCAAAAGATCTCTGGTTCAGTCTCCAGTATCTCCAGTTGGGGCTGGGAGAGAGCCCTGACTGAATCCTTCGGGAGCTGCTGCCAGCCAGTGTTGACAATAGTGGTCTAGATGGTCCAGTGTTCCGATTCAGTTCTATGTTCCTATGTAAAAATTGAGAAATGAAACATTGCTGGACTTTGTTTTTCCCCCAATTTTTTTTATTGATTTTAACAAATATAACATATAAAACATACCAAAGAAAGCACATTACAATACAAATGAAAAAGAAAAAGAAACAAAAATATAAACACATATTCCTTCTAAAATTCATTATAATTTCCATTATTAACGGACTTCCTCAGATCCCCCCTAACTGAATTTCATTGTATCCCCTTGTAACAGCTCTCCTCCTCTTTCTAAAAATAAAATTAACTTTCTCAATTTACTATCTTCTAGTCTTTCCTTGATGTTCAAAATCCATAATGCTTAACAAATCATTCTTATTTTATTCCTAAGCCTATTTGATATTTTCAAGTGCCTTCAAATTATCTTATATTACAACATTTGGCTAAATAGTCTTTAAATTTCTTCCAATCTTCTTGATACTCCTCTTCTTTCTGATCGCGGATTCTCTCAGTCAGGTCAGCTAGCTCCAAAAAGTCCAACATCTTCATCTGCCATTCTTCTACTTTTGGTATGGTACCAACAACATTGCTGGACTTTGATGGTGCGTGCGGAGTTCATTTCAGTTCTGCACAGCAATGACTCGTGCAATGAACACCCTCACTCCAGCGGCAGCCAACGAGGCCGCCCCTCCATGAGGCAGACTGAGGCAGCCACCTAAGGTGGTGGAATCTAAGAGGTACCTCCAGCTGCTGCCACCAATGGAAAAATGAGAAGCATCTGCGGCAGCTTCCAGGTTCCGATGAGATCTCACAAGAGCCCTGTGAGACCCTGCCAGAACCCAGAACCCATTCATAATATTTTTGATAAATAAGCAGAAAACTCATAAACATGTTTTTCTAAAAACAAAAACCTGGGCAGTTTCCTCTGTTCCATGATTGATTTTACTGTTTGTCTAAAGGTCCCAAGCAAAAGGAATATCCAGCCAAGTTATTCACTCTTGTGATCTGTTGTTCATGTTTTTTGGCAGTAAATATACACTGTTCAGTAGTGGTTGTGATTTCTCAATCTTTCTGCGAAGCATCTAATACCAGCTTAAGTGTTTGAGTTCCATTGCCCTCCGACTGGAAGCTCTTAAGCTGCCTTGCAACACTCTCACACGCCCGTAGACCTCAGGCTCATCTCCTTGGGGGATTAAACGAAATCAACATTCATGTCACTCCATGCAATCTGGAATCAGAGGGAAGCATGCATATTTCGGCTGATTAATTAACACATCCACTCCCCTGTTCGGCAGGGGTCTCTTGAGGCTTGGGAGTTAATAACCCACTGCAGGGCTGCATTTGCAAAGTGACACAGGTTGCAAGAGCTGGAGAGCGAGTGAATTTGCTGAAGCAGGGAGGGGAGGGGAATGGAGAAGGAAAGAAACAAGTACAGTCATACCTCGGGTTACAGACGCTTCAGGTTGTGGGTTTTTTTGGGTTGCGGACCACCAAAACCCAGAAGTACCAGAACAGGTTACTTCCAGGTTTTGGCAGTCGCGCATGCGCAGTAGCACTAAATCATGCTTTGCGCATGCACAGAAGCACTGAATCGCAACCTGCGCATACACAGACACACCGCTGCAGGTTAGTTGCGAATGCTGCAGGTTGTGAATGTGCATCCCGCATGGATCATGGTCGCAACCCAAGCATCCACTGCAGTGGTAAGGAACCTGTGTCCTTCTAAAAATTTTAGGACTCCACCTCCATACCCTCTAACATTTCTCTGATAAAAATAGGCGTGTCCTATTCACACTTCCAACATCTTTAAAAACACAATAAAACATTAAACATTTTTTTTAAAAAACTTCCTTATATATACAAGGCTGCCTTCAGATGTCTTGTAAAAGTTGTATAGTTGCGTATCTCCTTGGTTTGGGGGGGTCACATAACTCCATACCCTCCGACATTTCTCCAATGAAAAGAGGGACTTCCTAAGAAAAACTGGAACATTCTGGGATCAAATCAGAAACAGGGACGAATTCTGTAAATCTGGGGCTGTCTCTGGAAAATAGGGACTGCACCTCCCATCAGTTCAAGCAGGCATGGTCAATTATGAGAAATGATAATAGTTTCAGGCAGTGCTTTTTTCTGGGGGGAGGCAGAGGTACGCATACTCCTAAACATTTTGTGAATTTAAGTTTGGTCTCATTGAGGGGCAGTATTTCAATATGAGTAGGAAAATGAGATTACCCACAAACATGTTTTTTAGCGGGGATAGAGAGTCAGTGTGGTGTAGTGGTTAAGAGCGGTAGATTCGTAATCAGGTGAACTGGGTTCACTTCCCCGCTCCTCCACATGCAGCTGCTGGGTGACCTTGGGCTAGTCACACTTCTCTGAAGTCTCTCAGCCCCACTCACCTTACAGAGTGTTTGTTGTGGGGGAGAAAGGGAAAGGAGATTGTTAGCCGCTTTGAGACTCCTTCGGGTAGTGATAAAGCGGGATATCAAATCCAAACTCTTCTTCTTCTGGCCTGCAACATCTGGGGGGGGCACAGAGTAGCCACAGTTGTTCCATAGTCATTTTCAACCTTCTGCCTGAACACATACTCCCAGTTCCTAATCTCAGCTTCCCAGACTGTCTTATGATGCTTCTAGACAGTCAATATTTTCAAATGGGATTCAATAAAATATGAGTTGCACCATTACAGTCTTGTACAAGAAACCTGCTTCCCCGAAAAATCGGGAAATGAACGGGAAACATCTGCAATGTCGCCTAACCTCCCCAGAAGCAAATCAGGATAAAGCTAAGGTTAGTAGGACAGAGCCCTATTTGCCCTTATTAACTAATATCCATTGGGCTATTGAGAATTACGACATGATGAAGAATGTCCTTTTCTTGCACATATCTCAAAATGAGGTGGTGTGTGTGTGTGTGTGTGTGTGTGTGTGTGTGTGTGTGTGTGTTTCATCTTAATCCCTGGACAGGCAGAGGGCTGGTTTCCCTCCTCTTGCCTGGCGTTGTTTGCAGATCTCAGCCAGACATTGCCTTTATGGGTTTGCTCTAAGAGGGATCAGCTTTTCCAGTGAAAAGGGAAGCAAAAAATGTGTGTCAATGGAGAGGGGGCTTCAGAGCCATATTAGGAAATCTGTCTGGGCTCAAATCGCCAAGGGAGGGGGGAAACCATCCATCGGAGCTAGGGAGCAACAGAACACAGAAAGTGATGGTGTGGAATTTCATTGCAGCTTGACAATGAGAATTGCTGCTAAGATCATTGCCAGATGATGGCTGCAATCCCAAACAAAGCTAAGCTCACTGCAGCCTGTTGAAAGCACCCTCTGCACAAGGTTTAGAAAGATACCCGCTGCAGTCTCCCATTCCACTCTCTGCCATGGTTGACACCCACAGGGCACACTGGGTAGTTCAGTAGGTGGTGTCAATGAAATTTGCTTAGCCCTGGGCACTGGCAAACCATGCTATGCTACTGTGTTCTGGGGGTTCCCCCCAACTCTCCCGAGCAGATTTGGGGGAGGCACAGAGCACACAGAAAGAGGAGAGCAGGGAAAGTTGCATTTGTTGTTGTTGTTTAGTCGTTTAGTTGTGTCCGACTCTTCGTGACCCCATGGACCAGAGCGCTCCAAGCATTCCTGTCTTCCACTGCCTCCCGCAGTTTGGTCAAACTCATGCTGGTAGCTTTGAGAACACTGTCCAACCATCTCATCCTCTGTCATCCCCTTCTCCTTGTGCCCTCAATCTTTCCCAACATCAGGGTCTTTTCCAAGGAGTCTTCTCTTCTCATGAGGTGGCCAAAGTATTGGAGCCTCAGCTTCAGGATCCGTCCTTCCAGTGAGCACTCAGGGCTAATTTCCTTAAGAATGGATAGGTTTGATCTTCTTGCAGTCCGTGGGACTCTCAAGAGTCTCCTCCAGCACCATAATTCAAAAGCATCGATTCTTCAGCGATCAGTCTTCTTGCACAAGTATAAATTCTTGCATCAATAGGACACATTAGCTAGCTATCGCTCATAGAAAGCTATCATGTCAGGGAGAAGGCCAGACTAAAGTCCTTTTCTTTGGCATACCTGTTTTCTATGTGCAGGGATATTAGATAGATATTTAAAAAGAGCTGCAGCAAATTGGTCCCTGCCATCATCTTGAAACTTCTCCTTTCCAGGATCTGATGGCAAATATCCTCTGAATATTCCACACAGTCATGCAAATATCTCACAAACATCTGAAAGCATGTCATCTGTCTGCAATCAATATTTGTCAGTGTCTGACAGCAGAAATGCAATAGACGTCAACATCTGACAATGTTCGACATGAAGCAGTCAGCAGTTGACTATATCTGACAGCCAATGTACAACCGGTCTGAGTGAATGTGCTATTAACTTGACTCATTCAGCCAATCAAAACAAGCGACTTTCAAGGTTGAGGTCAAACTTCATTTCAAAATCTGAAGGTCAAATTTTGAGGGTCAACTTTCAACCAGAACATTATGCATTTGGAGAATTGTCCTAAGAATGGAGGCATCCATCCATCCATTTAAGTTTCTCTCCATTTCTGATCTCCTTGTGTGGAAATCGATGCACATTTCTCCTAATATGACTATTTTTTTGCAAGCGGTTTACACTAAAACAATGCATTTGTGTGTGCCATTTTCACTCATTTACACCTTTTTGTGAACATTTTCCCCTGGTGTATATTCTTTTTGCACACATATTTTTGTTGCTGTGGAAGTGCATCACAAAAAAATGGAGAATTTGGGGTTCCTCCACAGAGGCACCTCGGCTTCCAAGGAGGAAGAAAGCCATTTAGAGATTTTTGCAAAAACCGATGACCAAATATACAAATGACGGGATAAAAATACAAAAAAAATGAATAAATAAATAATTAAATGAAATCATTATCCTTCGCAATGCTGAGGAAGTACAGGCAACTATAAATATTCTGGTGTAGATCCCGAGGGTTGATAGCCAACTAAGTTTTGTATAGGGTAGCCCCATTGGGCTAGATTAAGATAATGAGTCCCACTAGTGTTATCCCATACAGTGGAGTTTTCCCTCTTGTCCCCTTGCTCCCTGTGTCATCCAAATTGGCTCCGAGGGGGTCAAGAGAACAGGGGGAGGCGGGGGGAATGTTCTGTGTAGCGAGCCAAAATGTTTGCACTGTTTGGGTGACTGTCATAGCGCTAACATTGAATACCTCCCATTGAAATTAATGAACCTATTACAGTGGAACCTCAGTTGTCAAACGTCTCCCTTGACGAACGTTTTGGCTTTCGGACGCTGAAAACCCGAAAGTAACTGCTTCGGTTTTCAAACGGTTTTCGGAAGTCGAACAGGAAACGCCGCTTCCATTTTGAGTTTCCCTATTGTGTTGAGGCTTCCGCTTTTGAACGTTTTAGAAGTCGAACAGTCTTCCGGAATGGATTACATTCAAAAACTGAGGTTCTGCTGTACGGTGGTACCTCGGGTTAAGAACTTAATTTGTTCTGGAGGTCCGTTCTTAACCTGAAACTGTTCTTAACCTGAGGTACCACGTTAGCTAATGGGGCCTCCTACAGTCGCCGCACAAAGCGGCGTGCAAAGTTCTTAACCCAAGGTACTATTTCTGGGTTAGAGGAGTCTGTAACCCAAGGTACCACTGTCTTATTATTAATTAAGTTTGTCTACCACCCTTCACCCATAGATCTCAGGGCAATTCACATCATAAAAACACAAAATGAAAACACAAAATTCATAATAGAAACAAGAACAAACCAAACCAATAACCTCACACACCAATAACCTCACAACCCACAGCCACATTTAAAAGGATACAGTGGTACCTCAGGTTAAGAACTTAATTAGTTCTGGAGGTCCGTTCTTAATCTGAAACTGTTCTTAACCTGAGGTACCACTTTAGCTAATTGGGCCTCCCGTTGCTACCGCACGATTTGGTATAGGAATGCCAAAGCCTGGTCAAAGAAGAAGAATACTTTCAACTTGCTCCTAAAGGTGTACAAGGAAGGCAGCAGGCAAGCCTCCCTAGGGAGAGAGAGCATTACACAAACGGGGAGCCACCACAGAAAAGGCCGGTTCTCATGTTGCCACCCTCTGGACCTCTCATGGGGGAAGCACACAAATAAGGGACTCAGATGATGATTGCAGGGTCCAGGGAGAGTTCATAGGAAGAGAGGTGGTCCTTGATGCTTGTCATGTCCATTTATTTCAATGGCTCTGCTCTGAGCCCATTCCCCATCCCGAGCAGGAGGCGTTTAAGCCATCAGAGCAGAGATTGCAAGGTCGAAGGGGAATCCAGCAAGAGTCACCTCACGGCTTTCTGCTGGTGGGAATGTCCTCTGAGGGCTTCTCCACCTTTCCTGTCACCCCAAGGGAAAACCACTCAATCGGAGCAAACAGAAATTGGGTTTACTACAGATTTGCTTTTCGTCCTGCTTTAGGACTAAAAAGGAAGTTTTCCCCGGGCAAGGAGCAAGATAAGGGGAAACCAAACTTGGGCCCATGCTTTTTAGCCATGGGACAAGCAAAAGTGTGGACAGTCCCTCTGTGGAACACCAGAATGGGAATTCAGGATCTAATGAAAAAGATGGAAGTTAAACAAAACTGCCCTTTCGGCTGGCCAATTTGGCTCTCAGGTTTTATCTCCGCTTCACTTTGGCAAAGCTCTTGAAGCAAGAGCTGTGACAAAGCCATTTGCTCAAATCCCCTTTACAGTAAAAACGTAAAGGGACTAAAAATGCAAACAGGATCAATAGCTGTTCTTGATAAGAGAGCAGCTGCCTGTGTGGTTCCTAGAACATAAAGGTCTGGAGTGCATGCCAGAAGGTCTGCAAAAGAAAACAAAAGGGGATTTGGGTCAAGGCAGCTTCCTAAAAACTGCCTTGAAGATCTTCTGCTGTATTTCTTACCAGGCATGAGGAATGCACGGATGCTGACCTCTGCGAGATCCAAGTGCATTAAGGAGGAGAAGTCCGCCTGCAATTCGAAGCACATTTGAAGCACATCATCCACCACCAAAAAAACAATCTGTAACTGTTTACCTCTCACCATGCAAAGATTCCCAGCACCCTTAACAAACTACAGTTCCCATGAGTCTTTTTTCAAGGGGAGGGGTGCTTTGTATGATAAATTAGACTTGCAACATAATGTAGCAGTGCAAATCAATCCTGATTTGGGTGCCAGCCAGCCAGCTAGACCCATTCCCAGGACACTCCATTCCCTTTCCCTACCCCAGGTTTTCTATTCCCCCTCCCCCAGTCATGACCAAGAAAAGTGCTTGGTCCTCATTGGACTATTTTGTTTATGGGGGAGGATGTTCCACCCCGTGTTTATTTCCCCTAATTACCTTTCCCACCCCCTCGCAACTATTTCTGAAAAAATGTGCAGTTCCTTACCTCCCTTTAAGGTCTGGATAAAAACATTTTGGCTGATGAGGATTGGCAGACAGAGCGTGAGTTTGCTACAGTGGTACCTCAGGTTACATAAGCTTCAGGTTACAGACGCTTCAGGTTACAGACTCCACTAACCCAGAAATAATAACTTGGGTTAAGAACTTTGCTTCAGGATGAGAACAGAAATCGTGCTCCGGCGGCGCAGTGGCAGTGGGAGGCCCTATTAGCTAAAGTGGTACCTCAGGTTAAGAACAGTTTCAGGTTAAGAACGGACCTCCAGAACGAATTAAGTTCTTAACTCGAGGTACCACTGTAATTATTATTATTATTATTATTATTATTATTATTATTATTATTATTATTATTATTGTGTATCTGAAGAAGTGTGCATGCACACGAAAGCTCATACCAAGAACTAACTTAGTTGGTCTTTAAGGTGCTACTGGAAGGAATTTTATTATTATTATTATTATTATTATTATTAGGGCTGTTGCTCCCATGCCTCTCCGTCCAGCATCTACCCCCTGAGGCAGTTGCCTCACTCTGCTAGTGGTTGGCTAAGTTGCTGTTCAGTCCAGCAGCTAAAACAGCCCAGCTGCGCCACTTCCTCCCAGATCTCTCAATCAAGTCCAGGTTTCGGCACCCTTTGGGCTAAACTAATGAGGAAGGAAAAGTGGAGACACAGCCCAAGATGGCATGAAGGCTGCAGAAAGCCATAAACCAATTAAATGGTTCCCCCATGCTTGTGTTAAAGAGATAAGAGCCACAGATTGTAACTCTGAATGGTTGGTGGTGGAGGAAGCAGGAGAGCAGGGGAAAGGAAGAGAGACTTTTATCTTCGCTGCACCTTCCAAGGCCTTATCTCCCTGAGATACACCGCAAATTCCAACTGCCCCCCCCCCAAGCAAACAAAGACTACCGCTGACTCCCCTCCTCTTTCAAATGCTCTTGGCAGGATTGCATAACTGTTATTACCGTTTGAGGCAGCAGGTGTAAACATAATTTCCCTTTCGTTTCTTTTCATTCGGGTCACTTATTGTGTAGGCAAGAGATGCTCTCCAACTAGGTTGGGGTTGTTGTCATCCCCCCCCCGAAAGGACACACAAGAGGAGAGCAGACTTCAAAATATTTGTACAGTGGTGCCCCGCAAGACGAATGCCTCGCAAGACGGAAAACTTGCTAGACGAAAGAGTTTTCCGTTTTGGAGGTGCTTAGCAAAACAAATCTCCTATGGGCTTGCTTCGCAAGACGAAAATGTCTTGCGAGTTCCTGCGGGTTTTTTTCCCCTTCCCCCCCTTTTTCTAAGCCGCTAAGCCGCTTATCAGCTGATCCGATAAGCCGATAAGCCGCTAAAAGCCGCTAATAGCGCTAATCCGCTAATCCGTCAATGGGCTTGCTTCGGAAGACGAAAAAACCGCTAGACGAAGAGAATCACAGAACGGATTCTTTTCGTCTTGCGAGGCACCACTGTAGCAAGGTTTTGGCTCACGCAGAGCAGTTCTTTAGGCTTTGATAATCAGCAATGGCAAAATAAATACAGTAGATACAATAGATAGTAATTAGTGGTTTAGACCACAGCGCCACCCGCATCCCTGTATACTAGGGTAAGCACATCTGTCATCCTTTGAAGGTTCTTTTAGCATCCTTACATCAAGTCACTTGCTCCGGAGCTGGCTATATACAGGCTGTGCTGCCAATTTCAAACATATCCTCATTCTCCAGCTCTGCATGTAGAAGTTTGTGAAACTTTCAAGGCTGGCAGCAGAAAGCAGCCCCCCAACACATCAGGCAAATCTGCTGTCTCAATCTCATGGATAACAGCAATGTGCTCAGAGACCACAATCCCCTGGGAGCAATGGAGCAACAGAACTTCCAGCCATATGAGCAATGGCCCTGTTGCGAAAGCAAGATTTCCTTCCCTTGCAGGGAATGAAATCAGTGCAACTGGATCTCAGGACAGACAGAAAGGGAAATAACTTGTATCCCTTTGAATATCCGTCGTATTCATGGTCGGAAATTAAGAGTCAATTCTGCGAGCAGAAAATCCTTTAAGTGTGCAGGCTGGACGCAAGGAGGTGGGTTGCTGGAATCCAGTTAGCATCGCCCCTGATGATTGGGCTTGCTAGCTGGAGCTGGTGTCCACAACAATTGGAGAACCACTTTGCCCTCACCTCTCAAAAGCATTTTGAGAGCACAGGGCATTATTTTAGGAGGGAAATGTTCACCCGGACACGAGAATCTAATCAGATCTGATGAAAGAAGAATGGCAAACAAAATTAATGGACTGTGCAGAATTAAATAAAATGACAGGAAGGATTCGAAACCTGCGGGACCACAGATTTACAGAAGATTGGAAGAAATATACAAATTATTTGAAGAGCAACTGTAATCAACAAATTACGCTAGTAGGACTACAAGAAGCTTTGTGAGGAGAAATGTATGAAACATTGCAAATTAGAGAAAGAATTGTGTTATTAGATATGAGTTAAATGTAATTGAGGAGAAGGAGAAGAGGAGTTTGGATTTGATATCCCACTTTATCACTACCCGAAGGAGTCTCAAAGCAGCCAACATTCTCCTTTCCCTTCCTCCCCCACAACAAACACTCTGTGAGGTGAGTGGGGCTGAGAGACTTCAGAGAAGTGTGACTGGCCCAAGGTCACCAGCAGCTGCATGTGGAGGAGCGGAGACACGAACCCAGTTCAGCAGATTACAAGTCTACCGCACTTAACCACTACACCACGCTGGCTCTTGAGGAAGTGGGAAATGTATATTCAGTGATTAAATTGGAAAATTTTCAGATGAGATTGATGGAAGTCAAAAAAAATTGTATAAGATGTTAAAATGCATTTAATTATTGTTGAAAATGATATGTTGAAAATTAATAAAAATTTATATATATAAAAAAGAATCTGATCAGATCTGCACAGTTCCATCACTAATATAGTTCAGTTGGTTGGAGCGTGGTGCTGATAGCGCCGAGGTTGCAGGATCAATCCCCATATGGCACAGCTACATATTCCTGCATAGCAGGGAGATGGACTAAATGATCCTTCCAACTCTGGGATTCTATTATTCTATTATCCTAACCTCCTGCAATGGATGGACATCAACTATATGGTATTTGGCAAATCATACACACCTCCTTTACACTGTGGAATACCCGTAGTTTTGCAGCCAGTGGTTAGAGTGTCCGGCTAGGAGCTGGGTTCAAATCCCTCCTCTGCCGTGAAGCACACTGGGTGACCCTGAGCCAGTCACTGCCTGCTCTGCAATGTTGTTGTGAGGGAAAATTGGGCAGAGGAGGAGAACCATGTTCAGCACTCCGCACTGTATATGGAGGAAAGTTGGGATATAAGTATATTAGTGGTAATAATGATGATTATGATAGCAATAATAGGTTTAACATTGACCGTGCCAGTGCAATTGGGATGGAAAGACTTTGAAAGTCTAGTATACCCGTTCACTCTCCTCTGGCTATCGAATTAGAGACAGCCTAATAGGAAGAGGGCAGGAGCTGAAGCAAGTGAAGATTGCCTTAACACAGACAATGGTCAGCAATATTCCTTACGAGATTGACTGATTAGCTACATAAACCTCATTAGCTTCCAGCTAAATTTATTATCTTGGGGAGGAAAAAGCCAAAAAGCCAGGAGCTTCTTCCCTCTCCTCTTACAAGCTATGGATTATACCTATGAATCAATTTCCATTTGCTAGTTCATCTTTTCAGTTATACATGAAGTTGGGGTACAGGTCTTCTTTGGTTAATTTGCTGCTAAACTGTGGCTGTTCCAACACCATACAGACAGGGTAGACCTGAGGCAGCCAATGTGTTGCCCTCCAAGCGTCACTGACCTTCAAGTACCATCAGTCAGGCCAAATGGTCAAGCTTGGTCAAACTCATGTTGGTAGCTCCGAGTACACTGTCCAACCATCTCGTCCTCTGTCGTCCCCTTCTCCTTGTGCCTTCCATCTTTCCCAACATCAGGGTCTTTTCCAGGGAGTCTTCTCTTCTCATGAGGTGGCCAAAGTATTGGAGCCTCAGCTTCACGATCTGTCCTTCCAGTGAGCACTCAGGGCTGATTTCCTTCAGAATGGATAGGTCTGATCTTCTTGCAGTCCATGGGACTCTCAAGAGTCTCCTCCAGCACCATAATTCAAAAGCATCCATTCTTTGGCAATCAGCCTTCTATATGGTCAGTCAGTCCAAATGGTCAAGGATGACCAGCCCAACAAAGTTGAAGTTGAAGAACCATTGCTTCGACAGTTGTGATCTTTGCTTCTTCCAGTACACTGGTATTAGTTCACCTGTCTTCCCAACAAAAGCTCATCCACACTTTCCCTTGCTGTTCCCCAGGGAAACCCAATATTCCCTGTTGTTGTTTAGTCATTTAGTCGTGTCCAACTCTTTGTGACCTCATCAACCAGAGCACGCCAGGCACTCCTGTCTTCCACTGCCTCCCGCAGTTTGGTCAAACTCATGCTGGTAGCTTTGAGAACACTGTCCAACCATCTCGTCCTCTGTTGTCCCCTTTTCCTTGCGCCCTTCATCTTTCCCAACATCAGGGTCTTTTCCAAGGAGTCTTCTGTTCTCATGAGGTGGCCAAAGTATTGGAGCCTCAGCTTCAGGATCTGATATTCACCGCTAAACAGGAACAAATGCTCATTGGGTTCTTTCAGATTGACATTTGCTCTGATTTATCGCTACGGAGTGGGTTTCCTAGGGGAAAGTTGTGGGATAAGCAGAAAATCGCTTGGACCATGACTAGAAACTGTGTGATGATTGGGAATCTGCTTGGACCCATGCTTTCTAGCAATGGGACAAGCAAAAGTCTGGAGGAGACCTTGGTCAAGAAGCCAGTAGTTGAACAAAGTCAACCATGGACCAAATGGTAATACACCATGGTGCTCCCTTAGGAGTCCAGTATTTGCCTGCCAAATGGGCTGGACAATAATCTCTTTCCTAGGGTCGTGGCTGAATGAGAAACTACATTCTTTGTATGCAGAAAATGCCCCGTTGCGTCTCCACAGTGAATAAAGCTTGGAGATCTACAACCAGTAAGACAAGGGCGACCTCGGGGTTACTTGGACTAATGGCTTGATGTGTAAAGCAGATCCATATCTGTAATGCTAATTGACCCAAGAGAACATGGCAATTATAAAATTGGGGGTTGCCAAAGCCAACACTCAAAGCAACAGGCATCCCACTATGGAATCTTGAATTAAAAATAATTGTGGAGTATATTATACTGTCGAAAGGACATCATGTATAATAAATATTCATCAACATGTACCGTGCACATGGGCTGCATGGCTGATGAGCATGCAGAATCTAGAAATGAACAAGCAGCTTAGCAAGATAAATGACACCTTTTCAGTATTTGGCTGCACAGATAAAACTGCAGAAAAGCCCGTTCTTTCATGCAAGCCTGCCTCCTGTTTGCCCATGGTGTTGCTCATCGCAGCTAAACTCAAGGTGAGAGCCAATGTGATTCTGTGGATCACATGAAGAATTTACATCTGCAAGGACCTCGCTTGTTTTCAACTTGCCAAGGAATGTATTATATTTGTACACTACCACATGCATTCTGGGAATTTAAAACAAAAAACTTGGACTTGGACAAATTTAACAGCCGTTCCCCCAAAAGGCACAACCCGGGCATGTTGCATGAGCTTTCGATGCAACAGTTATGACCTGCCTCAGTATTCCTGTGTGTAAAATGGGTACATTGCTTGCCCAACTCCTGGGTTTTACCTCCCAGATACTTGCTGATCAGAGTGATCCCAAGTATCTTTGTGCAGAAGAAGGTCTCATTGACTCCAGTGAGAAGGTCTCTTTGACTCCCTAGTAAGCACATTTGGAGTTGCAGTCTAAGTAGTCCTCTATACAACATGTTGGATGGGGATGATGGGAGTTGTAGTCCAAAAAAATGCAGAGGTCACCAGGCTGGCAAAGACTGGCTCAGTGCTTTACAGAATGAAAAACACTGATAATCAGACTGCTCCATTCTGGATCCTATTGCTCTAGGACCAATCAGATTGCTGCACTCTGAATCCTACTGTTCTAGGACCAATCAGACTGCTGCATTTTGGATCCTATTCAACTCAGTACATAACAAGTGAGTGAGAAGATTAAATATTCTGTTCTAAAATAAGCAAGCAATGCATCGATACCAAGCAAGCACTTCAGTCTGCCACTTGGAAGTCCTCAAGAAGCAGCGAAGCGACTCCCCCAGTAGCCTCAGTTTGCACAGCCCTGCAGCCAATCAGTCCATGCACGAGCTTCAAAGAAACTCTGCCCAAACCGTCCGATTTTACAGATAGCCTGCGTGGCTTCCAAGACTGGCTACGTGCAGATCCTCCAATAGCCACCCCCTCCCAATGCCTCACTTTCCCAAAACAATGTCCAACATCAAAGAAGTTAGCATTATCCTCTACAGCTGATTAAGGCAGCTGTGTGGGGTCTTCACCTCCTCCCAACGTTCTCAGGACATTAAAGGCCGTTCTAGCACCATCCAAAAATTTAACAAGAGTGAGGGAGGGGGAAGGAACAGAGACAGGGTAACTGTGTCAGATCATTAACTCCTTGATACATTTTTTGTCTTCCGGATGCATTTCCCATACACTCCAGGAAGCAGTGGCAGGATAGCAGCTCGAGTGCATGGAGTGGCGCGTGTGCCCTGCAGCCGGGGGCAGAGCGAGCCACAGGTGGCGGACATTTGGCGCACCACGCACCCGCGAATCCCAAGCCTCCCCCAGCTGTCAAAATGAAGGTGGAAAGGGGGAGTGCCACAGCAAAGCAGCACAGCTCCCCCCTTCCCCCAGTGGCTTGGGATAGGCTTAGGAGTTGCAAGCGGGCAGCATGCCGAATGTCAGCCCCCTTCAGGGATGACAACCAGGGTGGGCCGCCCCCACCGTCCCCTCTTCCTCCGCCCCTGCTCACAGCTCCCTAAGTTGCTTCCTCCCAAAAGTTTTTCCGAGCAAGTTGAGACGCTGCCTTCGTGAAACTAACTCTCTCTCTCTGCCCTTTTCATGCCTCTTCTGGTTCTGGGAGACCAGTGGGGAAGGGAGCACACTCCATTGCCTTTCAAGGGAGACAGATGACAGCGACAGCAGTACATCTTACCGTAGTGGGGTGAGTCTCACTCTGTGGCATAGCTGTCAACCGTCCCTTATTTGGTGGGAAACTCCCTTATCCCAGCACCGTGTCCCGCTGCTGTCCCGGATTGATGATATCCCATAAATTTCACAGGTTTCAAAGGAAGCAGCTCCTCTCCCTCCCTTCCTCCCTGCCGGCCAGGGAGGAGGGAGGCTCCAACTGGGTTGCTTGGCTGTGTTGCTCACCCAATAAGGAGTCTAAGAACGACTGGGGAGTGGAGCTTGCATGCCTTGTGCCAATCAAATCGACCGCGTTGCCTGGGGACTCACCTTTGCTCAGCGCTTCCCAGCGGAGAGGTGTCGGTGGTTTTCCTTGCTGCATCCCCTTTGCCGGGTTGCTGCGCTGTGGGAACCGCCACTTGAGGCTTTGTTTGGCTGCTGGCTGGGCTTTCTGCCTTTGGCTCGGAGGGGCTCAGAAGTTGAACATACCTGTGCTCGGAATCAGGTGGATATGTCATCAACAGCCCACTCACCCTTGCCGGGGAAAAGGTCTGTCTGGAGCGGGGACACATGTTGGGGGGAAAGGAAATCCCTTATTTTGGCTGCTGATCCCTTATTTTCGAAGCTGCTGGTCCCTTATTTTCAAATCTGTAAGTTGACAGCTATGGTCTGTGGTCCTGGTGTTAACCCTTGATAGGCAGCTTCCGAGCCCCTGTTGTTCTCCCTTGTTAGGGTTCTTTACTTTTAAACTGGACTAGGTAGCCTTTCAAAAGATTGTACCTTTAAGCAGAGGACTGTGCTCTACAAAGTAGGACACTATTTTTAAGCAGCCCAAACTCCGAACGGCTGCTGCCTAGCGATGCTAATCCTTTAAGCCAACCACAGCTGAAATTCTATAAGTTACACTACATTGTGGCAAGGGGGAAATTGCATCACTGAAACCTCCAGGTAATGGGCGGCTGCAATCAGAGGATGCAGAAATGTCAAGGCCAAATATAGAGACCGAAATGTACAGCAAAGCAATGGGGAAATAAGAGAGAGAAATGTTCTCTGGAAGGCTGCGCCTCTGTTTCCCCCCATTATTTAATAATTTATGGTATGAAAACCACTGACCTTTCGGTGCTTTACTTATATTTAGGTGTAGCAAGAGTGTTAATTACACTTTTGCTGTTTTATTGAGCAACATTAGCATACAAATAGGCCATCAATAACCAATTACTATCTGGGTCTCTGAAAGCAGAGCATGGCAGGAGTGGAGTGTGCCTATAGAGAAACACACACACACACACACACACACACGAAATATTTCGTGGCTGGGGGAAGCAGTTATGGGGGAGGGAAACCACAATAAAAACAGAGAGTCAATCAGCCCTATCTCTGCACATTTAATTCTAAGGCCCTTGAAGTGGGGCAGGGCAGTGGCTAAGAGAGCAAGCTATGTGCCAGAAAGTCCAAATCTCTAGTTAAGCGGCTGTGGACAAGCCATCGTCTTTCATGCTCAGTTGCCCCATCTGGAGTATGGGCCTATGGAGACGCTGCTACAAGCTGTCAAGTCACCAGTGGGGAACCTGTGGCCATGCAAGTGTTGTTGGACAACCGCTCCCATCCCTCTCCCCGGCCATTCTTCATGCTGGCTGGGGCTGATGGGATTTGGAGTCCAATAGCCTCTGGAGAGACACAGCTGAGCATCAAATAAAGGACAGTTGCTCAGCCAGTTTCGCCTATTTACAGGAGAGAATTGAGAGGTGCTCTCTAGCAATGAGTACTCAACACACGACACTCTCCCTGTAGAAGGGGTGGTGGGACAAGCAAAATGTCCAGGATTTTAAGGCAAGGCTGATTGCCTTAAAAAGCTCCTTTAAAAAGCACAGCTACTTTGCTCTGTGTGTGTGTGTGTGTGTGTGTGTGTGTGTGTAAAAATAAATGCTTTCCAGGTTTATACATTTCACTAATTTTACAATCGTTTTAACATTTCAAACCTTGACTTCCTTCCCCCTCTTTCTGTGGTTCCTTAAATTTATTTCCAATATCTTCAGCATATCCAAATTGACTAAATTTGCTCATTTATTCATCTACTTTGAATATATACTCTTATAAAACTGCAGGATTATTACAGGAATCCTGCCAATGTTTTTATCTGTTTACAATTTACAGTGGTACCTCGGTTTACATACGCTTCAGGTTACAGACTCCACTAACCCAGAAATAGTGCCTTGGGTTAAAAACTTTGCTTCAGGATGAGAACAGAAATCGTGCTCCGGTGGCACGGCAGCAGCAGGAAGCCCCATTAGCTAAAGTGGTGCTTCAGGTTAAGAACAGTTTCAGGTTAAGAATGGACTTCTGGAACAAATTAAGTACTTAACCTGAGGTACCACTGTATCTGTAAACATTCAATAAACCATTTCCATTCCTTTATAAAAAGTTTGTTATCTTGATTTCTTATTCTTCCAGTAAGTTTCACCATTTCGACATATTCCATAAGTTTTTGTATCCATTCTTCTTTGCTGGGACTTCTGCTTCCTTCCATTTGCGGGCTGGGGAGAGTAACATCCCTGCCGCTATAGTCGCACACAAGAAGAAGTTTCTATACAGTTTAGGTAGTCCTGTCCCTATAATTCCCAAAAGAAAATCTTTTGGGTTTGTTTTTTTACCAACGTTATTTTAAACATCCTTTTCAATTCATTATATATCATTTTCCACTAAGCTTTAACATATGATAAAAAGAATCTTCCTTCTCTTTACATTCCCAGCACTTATTTGATTTAGATTTATACATTTTGGCCAACTTTGAGTTTCATTTCCCAAAAAAAGCTCAATAACTTTTTTTTAAAAAATAATCATTTTTTCAATACAAACAACAACCAAAAGACACATACAACAAAAACCATAATAACACTAATAACACGATTTGACAATTCAGATTTGAATACACTGATATACCTATGACTACACCTTTTTAACAATATTTTCCTACCACTCTTTCCTCCCCCTACCTCCCACCACTATCCGCCTTATCGCTTAAATATTCCTTCCAGATTTCTTCATATTTATCCATTCTTAATTTGTGTCGACATGCAACTCGTTCGTATGTAGCTAATCTGTCCATATTATCAATCCATGTGCTCAATGGAATCGGCTCTTCCAATTCATCAACTTTTGTGTCCTGAATTGCGTGTGTTCAGCTGTGAGTATTAGATTCCTTGCACTGACATATCTTCGGACTCTGCCACGGGAATTTGAGAGCGATCCTATCCCAGCTCAGCCATCATGTAGGTCAAGAATAAGACTATGCTGCGAATGAGAGAAGAGACTGTTCCAGCATTCCTGGAGCAATCGTTGTAGCAATGTGTTCTTCTCTTCTTTTTTAAAAAAATGCACGCAGCAGGAAATGTTATTCACACACACACAAAAAGACAGCTAAGATCACGGAATGGAATCACAGGGATGCGATGCCATGCTGTGGAAGAGGAAGATGTATTAATAGAATTGCTGCACAGCAGGGCAACTCTGCCACCTGTGCCCGCTATATAAATAGATGTCTATAGTAAAACAGACAGGCTGAAGCTAAACCAGGAGAAAGATCTCCTAGTAGCACCAGGAAGAGTTAATCCCTCTGCTGTTATCATCACTGAAAGGAAGCATCTTAAATAGTTGCTCAGCTAAATTATACTGCTACATATATATATCTTCCTTGTGGGTTCTGAAGGGGGTCGAATTGGCTTGCATTCCTTGCTGCCAACTAAGGGGTGGGTGAGTGTTTGTAAAGGCACAAAACAGTAGCAGCAGATAATGAGATAACCAGGGGAGTGCAATCATCACCTACAAGACTTTTGGCAAATCACCCGTCTCCTCCTGGCTTGTCTTGTCTTGTCTTTTTTTTTTTTTTGCCAATTAATTCTATTACATTTCAAGAATCTTTTAAACAAATTAACATCCAAAATATATAGGGCAACCCTATTTCATTACTATTACAGTGGTACCTTGGTTCTGGAACTCACCATGAACACCATCCTCGTTCTCTTAAAATGGCAATGGTGCCCACCTGAGAGTTGTCGGAAATGATAATAATAATTTATTATTATTATAATAATTTATTATTTGTACCCCGCCCATCTGGCTGGGTTTCCCCAGCCACTCTGGGCGGCTTCCAACAAAGATGAAAAATACACTAAAATGTCACATATTAAAAACTTCCCTGAACAGGGCTGCCTTCAGATGTCTTCTGAATGTCAGGTAGTTGTTTATCGCTTTGACATCTCATGGGAGGGCGTTCCACAGGGCGGGTGCCACTACCGAGAAGGCCCTCTGCCTGGTTCCCTGTAACTTGGCCTCTCGCAGTGAGGGAACTGCCAGAAGGCCCTCGGAGATGGACCTCAGTGTTTGGGCAGAACGATGGGGGTGGAGACGCTCCTTCAGATATACTGGACCGAGGCCGTTTAGGGCTTTAAAGGTCAGCACCAACACTTTGAATTTTGCTCAGAAACATACTGGGAGCCAATGTAGGTCTTTCAAGACCAGTGTTATATGGTCTCGGCGGCCGCTCCTAGTCACCAGTCTAGCTGCTGCATTCTGGATTAGTTGTAGTTTCCGGGTCACCTTCAAAGGTAGCCCCACGTAGAGCGCATTGCAGTAATCCAAGCGGGAGATAACCAGAGCATGCACCACTCTGGCGAGACAGTCTGCAGGCAGATAGGGTCTCAGCCTACGTACCAGATGGAGCTGGTAAACAGCTGCCCTGGACACAGAATTAACCTGCACCTCCATGGACAGCTGTGAGTCCAAAATGACTCCCAGGCTGCACACCTGGTCCTTCAGGGGCACAGTTATCCCATTCAGGACCAGGGAATCCTCCACACCTGCCCGCCTCCTGTCCCCCCAAAACAGTACTTCTGTCTTGTCAGGATTCAACCTCAATCTGTTAGCCGCCATGAGTTTCTCTGAGTTCCCCCTGAAGAGAAAAAAGCCCTGGGTCAGTGTTAGAACCTGGGATAGAAAAGTTAGGAGCCAAATGGCTTCTGGGACCTGGATTGTGGACGCCAAAACAGAATGTCTAGTTGTGTGTGTTGGCAGCATTTTATATTTTTTATTTTGATAAGCATGAACTAATACGCAATTCACGTGACACGTTGTTAATATCACGTTTTTAGCAGAAATTGTTAATACATGTTTAAATTGGTGTTTACAATAAAAATATGGGTAGTACAGTTTTCAAAACACTCTATTCTTTATTGTGACACTCCTGAACATATTGTCTATCCTTAGCATATACTTCTAGGCTTCAAAGTACGTACATTTCGGTAATCCTTGAATGTCAGCCAGGCATAAAAAATAATGGCACCCAGACTTTCTGAGGTGCTCGCAAATGGAGAATCTTTACGCGCAAAACACGCCTGGCATCCTGCTAATTTCGAACCCTGGGTGCTGCTAACCAACGGAAATAATGGAGTTGGTTTTTAAACACCTGACAGAGTCACGCAGCATGAAGGAAGAACGAGACCCAGCTGGGTGGAAGAAGACCTGGGCAGGTGCCAAGTCTGCTGTTCTGCCAGCCTCCTGAACTAACCCAAATCTGAACTTTGATTTATTTCCTTTTTCCTTTTCCTTTTTGGCATGCATTCACCACAAGCCAATGAAAGCAACGGACTTCAGTGCACGCTCAGTGCCGTGTTGCGGACACTGTGATGGGTCTGTGTTTTGTTTGTTTTCAAAATCTCGGCCTAGTAATGCCAGAACGTTTTCTGAGAAGCCTCTCCCTTTTCTGTCTACACGACACACCCCTTAAAGGCGGCAAGAAGCAGATTTGTCGCCGGAACATTGCATGCCGCTCTTTATTGCCATGGCTACCAGCAATGGAAAGATAACGAAACGTTGGCTGCAAGCTTTTTTTTTTGAAAAAAACTGCAAAAAGAAAAGGGGGGGGGAGAGAACACTGAAATGATCCTAAACAGCATAACTTGGTTGAGAAAGGTACTATTTTTCAATGAATGTTAGAAGGATGCTGGAATGAAGTTATATGGCTTTAGCAGAAATGTTATAAAGAATTAAGCAAAAATATATTGCTAATGGGCCAAAGTGGAAAATTTAAGGTTAGATTGTGTTAAGATAAATTATAGAATAAAAAATTGATAAAGATGGAAAGGATTTGCTGAAATAGATAATTGAACTAGAATACAAAAAAGGGAGGTGTGAGGAGGTCGAAGAAACAAGTAAATGAAAGGTAAAGATACGGAAATATTGGATGTGTTTTTAAATGTTTTTGTCTTTTTCTTTGTTGTTTTGCTGTATTGTTTTTTGTTTTTGTTTTTGTTTTTGATGTGTTGTAAGGTATTGTTTTGTTCTGTTTAACTTTTATTGTTTCTTTCTTCTTTTTTCTGTAATCATTAAACCTTTAATAAATATCATTTTTTAAAAAAAAGAGAGAGAAAGGTACTATTTTTCCTGAGGTAAATGTGCCCATATTTAAATGATTGTGTGTTTACATGCACGTGCGTGCGCCTATATATTCAAACAGATTCCCAGGTCCTTCCTGCATTAAACATTCAGGGCAGTGCAGCTGGTTTTGAAGCAATTACTCTTTAAATTCTCTTTAATCCATGTCAATCATTTCCCAGAGTTGATCATTACCCCAGGCTTTAATTGCCTCCCCTCACTTGTATGTTGTTACATTTAAAACATAACAGATTAACAGGGGGGCACCAGCTACATAACCCTTTGGAAAATTAAAAGGAAGGAGGAGGAGGAGGAGGAACCCAAGTTATCATCAATGGAAGACGACTTTGATTGTAAGGCCATACTCACTTCCTATCTGCACCTATATTTACTGACAAACATACATGAAAGGAGGCGCCTTTTCATCTCATTTGTTCCACAGTGTGATTAACCCTGAACTTGTTGGAAAAGGGGTAAAGGTAAAGGGACCCCTGACCATTAGGTCCAGTCGCAGACGACTCTGGGGTTGCAGGGCTCATCTCGCTTTACTGGTTGAGGGAGCCGGCGTACAGCTTCCGGGTCATGTGGCCAGCATGACTAAGTCGCTTCTGGCAAACCAGAGCAGTGCATGGAAACGCCATTTACCTTCCCGCCGGAGCGGTACCTATTTATCTACTTGCACTTTGACGTGCTTTCGAACTGCTAGGTTGGCAGGAGCAGGGACCGAACAACGGCAGCTCACCCCAATGCGGGAACTGCCAACCTTCTGATCAGCAAGCCCAAGGCTCAGTGGTTTAACCCACAGCGCCACCCGCGTCCCTTGGAAAAGGGGTGGGTGTTTGAGGTGGCTCTGTTTTGAAACAGACTGGGGAGAGGACATTACGGTACTTTGGGGTGGTCTTTGGGGGGCAGGAATCTGAATCGGAGTCCCAGAGACTCTGCTGGAGTCAGAGAGAAGAACAACAGCTAGAATACATTGCTTTCCTTGCTATTCTTGCATAGAATATATATAAGGATGGATGGATTAGGGCCTGTGGTTCTGAGTGGATTCTCCAATGCCCATGTATCTGAGTCCAAAAAGTCATCAACTCCCCACCCCCACCCCCAAAATTAGAAGATGAATATTTTTCCATTGCAGAAAGCCCCTCCATTCTTTTTAGTATGTATGGGGCGCATACTCCCTGACACGAGAGAGATGTAAATTCATCAAGGCAGGGAGGAGACCGCCAGCTATGTGTTGCCTGACAAGATTCCAGATCTGCTTCGAGATTGCCCGAGTGGCTGGGCAAACATCTGGCTCCCATAGAGAGATTTATTTGACTGTGGGTAACGTCGAGCACCCACTCCATCATCACCCCCTCGCCCTCTTTGGGGAGAGGGCTTTTCGCTGCTGAGCATCGGAGCGAGGTGTGTCGTGCTCTTGAGCATGCTTCTCTGGTGAGAGGTCCCTAATACTCATCAATCGAAGCTGCTTAAGCTCTCTTGCACACCCGGCGTTGCGATATCTAAGTGAAGACAGGCGATGAAACCCCATTCCTCACATAATTCAAGCCAGCTGTGCATCTGAGGAAAACTTCAGATTGAAGAACAGCAGTCCTCAAGATTGAGTCAGTTATTTCCAAGCTGGTTATTCCATGCTTTTATAGAATGCGGGGGACTGGGCCCTAAACCCTAGAAATCAATATATTGTAGGGTTTCGATTATTTGGAATAATCAAGGGAAGATTGGAAGCCAGTGGAAAAATACAGGCTAAGCTTCCTTTCCAAGCCAGGGCCTCAACTGGGATAAAGGCATTAGCATGACAAAAGAGGCTAATGGGCCATCTAAGAGGAATATAGGGCCTGGGCAGACAGAGCTTGCCATGGCAATGGGGTATATGTTTGAGGTGTCAGGAAAAGAGAGTTTCTAGAGCAAGGTGTGCTGGGAAGAAGAAGGAGGAGGAGGAGGAGGAGGAGGAGAAGGAGGAGGAGGAGGAGAAGGACAAGGAGAGAGCGTGTTTGTGTGCAAAGACTGGGATCCATCTTGGGCAGGTTGGCTGAAGGAGATGCCTTGGACTCTAGGGCTGCACTGCTGTGAGGGACAAGCCCTGCTTGAAATGACTGTGCTGTAAGATCTGGAGTCCCTCCATGAGGACTGAAGGTGTAAATAGGTGAATAAATCATGTTTCTTAAAAGCTACGATAGTTTCCGTCGCATCTTCAAATCTGCAAAGGAGCACAGACCTGGGTGAGTACATGGAACTGCCTGGAATTTTGCTACCGCTCAGCAAAAACGGCGCCCACCTTTTGTCATAATATCAACAGAGGGAAGTCAGCTCTCTCCCCAACTCACATCTCAGCCTCTTGGCCAGGGAAATCTGCCATGGCTCTGCCTCTCTGCTGCTCAGCCTGCAGCCTGCTTTCTAATTCACACACACCTCAGCTCAGGCTTTTGTCTTTCTAACTGCCAGCAGATTGGGGGGGGGCGGGTTTCACTCCTTTGTCCTCTGGCACAGAGCCACTTCCTTTGTTCTCTTAACGACCCATACTTAGGCCATTACTTCACCAGGAAGCTGACCTGGTTATTCCAGCGATTGTTTCCTTGTTGGGTCCAGGAATTGGAAGGGACTCGGACATACAAGCTTAACCTCCCCCTGCCCTGTCCCAACTCACAGAAGCTGGTGACAAGCCTGGTCTGCTTTGCAAAGTTGTTGTAAGGTGATGATGCAATCAATGGCTAAGAATGCAAATGCACCACAGCTATCCTTTAAAACTTATCACAAAAAGATGTGGGGTTCGTGGTTTGCACTCCCCCCCCCAACAGTAACTAGATTCTTTCAACAGCTGACAACCTCGCTGTATTCCACTGTTGGCTGTATTTTGGGTTTCCATTTCTGCTCCTCTAGTCTCCTAGCAACTATGAAAAGCCTACCAAGCCAATGCTCTCCCCTCCCCTCATTCAAACTGGGAAGCGAGAAAGGAGAGCAAAGGATTTATTTATTCCTTGTGAACCATCTGCAACAAGCCGACAGTAATTTCACTTGGTAGATCTACCTTGAAAGATGTTGATGCGCCAGGCAAGTGGTGATGTCGTTCTCACCCACGTTGACGGGCGTGCATCCTCATGCACAACAACACACAAGACCTAAAACCAAACCCTGCTCCTATATGTACTCAGGCACTCTATAAAGTGGGGAGGGGGAGACCCCTGAGACTAGACAGCATCTTAAAAAGCAGAGACATCACCTTGCCGACAAAGGTCCATATAGTTAAAGCTATGGTTTCCCCAGTAGTGATATATGGAAGTGAGAGCTGGACCATAAAAAAGGCTGATCGCCAAAGAATTGATGCTTTTGAATTATGGTGCTGGAGGAGACTCTTGAGAGTCCCATGGACTGCAAGAAGATCAAACCGATCCATTCTTAAGGAAATCAACCCTGAGTGCTCACTGGAAGGACAGATCCTGAAGCTGAGGCTCCAATACTTTGGCCACCTCATGAGAAGAGAAGACTCCCTGGAAAAGACCTTGATGTTGGGAAAGATGGAGGGCACAAGGAGAAGGACGAGATGGTTGGACAGTGTTCTCGAAGCTACCAGCATGAGTTTGACCAAACTGCGGGAGGCAGTGGAGGACAGGAGTGCCTGGCGTGCTCTGGTCCATGGGGTCACAAAGAGTCGGACACGACTAAACAACTAAACAACAACAAAGACTAAGCATGGAGCTAAACCCCTGGAAGATCAAGCAAAAAAAAAAAAAGGACAGCTGTTGCAATCAAGGCTGGCTGAGAAAAGAGGAGGGAAAATTGCAACCTGCTGCACTTGCACTGTCTTGCTTGCAGCTGAGTTCAGCTGAAGGGTGAGAATGTCAGGAGAGGGTGAAAATTGACCAGTTCTCATTGGACATCATGGGGTCAGGCCACCTTTATGACCCGTTTGCATTGGCTGCACAGACTGCTTGCTGCTATCTCACAGTTGTTCCCACACTCCCATCCCAGCAACACCTGCAACTCAATAATGAAGTCGGAGTCACGCCATGTATTTAAAACACTATGATGCCACGTTAAGGCATCCTGGCTTCCCCCACAAGAAATCTGGGAGCTGTCGTTTGATAAAAGGGCCGAGAGTTGTTAGCCCCCTATTCCCCCTTCCCAGTGCTACAATTCCCAGGTTTCCCATGTGAAGAGAGATTGATTGCTGAACCACAGCGGGATCTGCAACTCTGGGGAGAGAATAGGGGTCTTCTAACTGTTCACAGCACCCTTAACAAACTGCCATAATTATTTGGGGAAAGCCATGGCTGTTTGAAGTGTCATCGTAGCAGCTGTTGCCAGAGTCTCCTGCAATCTTCCATGAAGTGGTTAGCATTCTGCAGGATTCGAATGCAGAGTTTTTGTGTTGTTGTTTCACTCTGCTTACAGTCCCGATAGCGAGCCTTCTATACTCCTGCAATCTGCTCCTTTCCTCCTAGTTACGTTATCAGTCACATGGACTTGTGTTATGGCTACTTTCTTCCCCAGACCTACGTGGGTGGGAATCCTGCTTTCGCTCTGGATAGGCCCACCCAGATTTTATTCCCGCATCAGAAACTTTGCCTTACGAATAAATACCTTCAGCTGTCAGGTTTGCCAGCAAAGCACCCTCTCTGATGCTGAAGATTTCACGAGTCCTACTAATTGTCACATAGATTTTGCCTTTTCAAATAGCACTCTTAATTGTCGCACGCCTTGATGCGGCTTGCATGTTTATAAGCACAGCTTACCAGTTCCTTTTGTCCTCTTATCTCCCAAAATGCAGCCTCCCAGTGATAAGATCAATGAACCATGTTGCTAAGTACATGAACAGCCCTGCTCCCTTGATGAGATTTACTATTATTAATTGCACTGCTTTTCCGTGAGTAATTTGGACACAAAAAACAGCTGGCCAAGTGGGGGGGTGGTAAGTCTCAGAATGCCCAATGCAATGGAGCTGGTCTCTTTAAATACATCTACTGTTAGTTCCAATCTGATAAAGGAAGCTCACTTGGTCTGAATTCAAATGGAAGGCTTGCTTCATTTGCATCTTCTTCTTTGGACTACTGCAATGCGCTCTACGTGGGGCTACCTTTGAAGGTGACTCGGAAACTACAACTAATCCAGAATGCGGCAGCTAGACTGGTGACTGGGGGCGGCCGCCGAGACCACATAACACCGGTCTTGAAAGACCTACATTGGCTCCCAGTACGTTTCCGAGCACAATTCAAAGTGTTGGTGTTGACCTTTAAAGCCCTAAACGGCTTCGGCCCAGTATACCTGAAGGAGCGTCTCCACCCCCATCGTTCTGCCCGGACACTGAGGTCCAGTGCCGAGGGCCTTCTGGCGGTTCCCTCATTGCGAGAAGCGAAGCTACAGGGAACCAGGCAGAGGGCCTTTTCGGTGGTGGCGCCCGCCCTGTGGAATGCCCTCCCATCGGATGTCAAGGTGATGGACAACTACCTGACATTCAGAAAACATCTTAAGGCGGCCCTATTCAGGGAAGCTTTTAATGTATGATATTTTAGTGTTTTTTGGTTTCTGTGGAAGCCGCCCAGAGTGGCTGGGGAAACCCAGCCAGATGGGCGGGGTACAAATAATAAATTATTATTATTATTATTATTATTATTATTATTATTATTATTATTATTATTTGGCGATCACTCGTAGCTGAGTAAGATTGTCTTCCATAAACACAATTTTAACAATGAGTCCGTAAGTGACTGTGGAGGCCAATTCTGGATCCACACATCCTTCCACAGTGGGGACATTGGTTTCCAGGCAGGAGTTGATCATGGTGAGGGTTTGCCAAGCGTGCCTTCCTCTTAGCCCGTTTCTCCCTTGCGTCCTGAGTTCGAGTGTCTTCAAAGCCCATGACACCTTTGGTAAAGGCTGTTCTCCTACTGGAGCGCTTGCAGGCCAGTGTTTCCCAGTTGTTGGTGTTTATACTACATTTTTTAGATTTGCCTTGAGAGAGTCTTTAAACCTCTTTTGTTGACCACCAGCATTACGTTTTCCATTTTTAAGTTCGGAATAGAATAGTTGCTTTGGAAGGCGATCATCAGGCATCCACACAACATGACCAGTCCAACGAAGTTGATGTTGAAGAATCATTGCTTCAACACTGGTGATCTTTGCTTCTTCCAGTACACTGGTATTAGTTTGCCTGCTTCATTTGCATACTTGACTATCCAACAGTAAGAATACATTCAGGCTCCAAGATACACCCCTATTAGACCCGCTCAGAGATGCAGCAGGTGAGGAACATCTCTAAGATGGGATTGTTTGGGCTGCATCTCAGGACCAATCATTCACAGCCCAGGACAGAGAGATGCTAGCCAACAGAGAATCTTACGAGAGTTATTGTGGCGATTAAAGAAATAAATCCACCCTACTAACAAATAAATACACAGAAAAGAAGCTTTTCTACTAGTGTTTATTTACTAACAATTAAATACACAGAAAAGAATAGGTGTTGACATATTGAAACAAAAGCCTAAGCTCAGTTGGTGCAGTATGAGACTCCTAATCTCAGGGATGTGGATTCAAGCCCCATACAATTATAGAATTTTAGAGTGGGAAGGGGTCCCCAAGGGTCATCTAGTCCAACCCCCCGCAATGCAGGAATCTCAGCTAAAGCATCCATGACAGGTGGCCATCCAGCCTCTGCTTAAAAACCTCCAAGGAAGGAGAGTCCACAACCTGCCGTTGTTGGCGAAAGGGTCCTGTATTGCAAGGGGAGCAGGACAAGGAGTCCCTTCAAACTCTACAAATCTTTGATTCTATGACCCTCTCAAAAATAAAACTATTTTATGGCTGGCTACTGTGAGAACAAGATGCTGGGCTAGATACTAGATAGGTCATTGGCTTGATCCAGAAGGACTCGTCTCATGTTCTATTGTCCAACTCCAGAGATGGTGGTGGTGCTGGTGGTGATTTTAACCATAACAGTTCCACCATTCCCCTTACAATGCAGCGGTGGCATCTTGACACATCATTCCTAAGGCAAAAGATGCTGAGCGCTTCTTTAATTATCATTTTTCCCCTCCCCACCCCTGCCTGCAAATCTTTATCCAACGTGCATTTTTTCAGTGCAATAAAAAAAACACCCACCCAAAATGTTGCACCAGTGAGGAGCACGACTGCTCCAGAAACAACCTGTCCTCACCCTTATTTTCTCCTCTTTCCCCCCTCCCCGACATCTTCCTCTTTTCCTTCTCTTGGTACCTTATCTCCCAAGCTTGCAGCGTTCGGGATGGCCGTTCTCCTTTGCCATTTGCATCTCAAACGCTTGCGGTTTATGAGAGTTGCCATAAAGCGGAAAATGCCGGGTGACAGCTCCCAGATTGGAGACACGGCCGCCCTCCGTGGGCCTGTGTGTGAGCGTGTGTGTATGGGGGGGGGCACAGGGAGGGAGGAACCATGAAGCCATAATAGACATAAAACTCTAAAGTGCCTCCAAAATTACCTCATCTTTTATTTAGAGGTTATTCCGCCCTTGCCTTTCTTTACAGCTCTTTATACGACTGAAACGGGGAGGCCGGACAAAATGAGGCAATTTCGGTTACCGAGTGGAACTGGGGTTTAACCGTCAAAAGTTAGGCTGAAAAAAGAAAAAAAGATTTCTCTCCATTTCAGTCAGCTTCGCTGGGTTTATTTCCTCTCTGCTTAGTAGCAATGATCGTTTTGGGTTTTAAATGTTTTTTTAATAGGAAGGTAGGGAAGGAGCAAAAGGTTGTAACTGGAAGAGCAGGGAAGGCCCCCGCTGTTAGACGGAATGAGGCCAAGTCCGCACCATTAATTTGAAACGACACTAGGCTGCTTTAAGCAGTCCTGGCTTCCACCAGAGAATTCTGGGAACTGTAGCATGTCCAGGGTGCTGAGAGTTGTGAGGAGACCCCCTGTCACCTCACAGAGCTACAGAGTTCCCTGGGAAGCAGGGCTGGTGGTTCAACGGCTTTGGGAGTTGTGGCTCTGTGAGGGAAACAGGGGTCTCCTAACAACCCTCAGCAACCTTCGTAAAAGGGAGGGGTGGGAAATAACATGCTATCTGCATATTCATGACACATTGCAGCCACGGCTGCTGCCATCACAGTGCTGTCTTTTGTTCTGTGTAAATGGGTAAAAATGGCTTTCCTTGACTGGCAGAATCCGAGATCAGGGGAAAGAGACGACGGAAGAAGATTGGAAGAAATTTAAAATCTATCTTAAGAACTATTATAAAGTTGAGGAATGCTAAAATGTCGAGGTTTTGAGAAAGAAGAGGAGATTACAGCGATATAAGATTAAGTTGAAGGAAAGATTAGGAAGACATATGTTTGATAAAACTATTTAGAAGTTGCTAAAATAATTTTGGACATTGGGATGCAGGAAGGGGAGGTATGGGGGAGTCCGAGAAGTGAGGGTTATGAAAAAAAGGTTATGAAATTATACATGTTTGTATGTCTTTTTATTAGTTTGTATTGTTTAAAAAATTTTGTAAAACCAATAAAAAATTTTTTTTAAAAAAATGGCTTTCCTGGATATGCTTCATCTGCTAAATTCCAGGGACTCAGCTACCTTAGTAAAGAAAAAGCGCTTTATATGCGTTATAACTATGTGACACCAGAGGGCTCATTCTGGAGGTCCGTTCTTAACTTGAAACTGTTCTTAACCTGAGGTACCACTTTAGCTAATGGGGTCTCGCGCCGCCGGCACACGATTTCTGTTCTCATCCTGAAGCTAAATTCTTAATCTGAGGTACTATTTCTGGGTTAGCGGAGTCTGTAACCTGAAGTGTTTGTAACCCGAGGTACCACTGTATGAAGCTTGCAAATGTTTTCCTGTAAACACTTTTTTGATGCATCTAGATCCAGCCAGGGACGGGGTGCTCTGCAGTTTGGGAAACAGGAAGAAGATGAAGAAGAAGAGTTTGGATTTGATATCCCGCTTTATCACTACCCGAAGGCGTCTCAAAGCGGCCAACATTCTCCTTTCCCTTCTTCCCTCCCCCACAACAAACACTCTGTGAGGTGAGTGGGGCTGAGAGACTTCAAAGAAGTGTGACTAGCCCAAGGTCACCCAGCAGCTGCATGTGGAGGAGCGGGGAATCGAACCTGGTTCACCAGATTACGAGTCTACCGCTCTTAACCACACTGGAAGGAGAGCGTTCAGCTAATCTTAGTCTCAGAACATTAATGGTCTTCTTGCCACCAGTTTAGATGGAAATATGTATGACTTCTCTTACAGCAAGACTTAGCAAGCCAGCCCAGCTGCAGTGCAGGCTGGTCTGTTACTTGGTCTGAATTATAATGGAAGACCCTCTTCACTTGCATACTTGACTCTCAAAGAGTAAGAATGTATTCTGCCTCCAAGATACCCACCAAGACCCACTCAGAGATGCAGCATGTGAGCAGCGCCTCTAAGGCTGGCTAGTTTTGGCGGCATCTCAGGATCAGTCACAACCCAGTACAGTACAGAGAGACGCTTGCCAAGGGATAATTTTATGAGAGTTATTGTGGTGGTTAAATAAATAAACCCACCCTACTAATCATCAGCGCAGGCCGGTCTGTTAGGGACAAGGGAACACTGCCCCACAAACTTCAGCCTGCCCTCAGGAAGGCCCCACCTGCCTGTCTACTGCCCTACCAGTGCCAATGGGCACCAGGCAAGGTGCCACAGAGTCCTTTCGGCTCATTTGCCTGAGCAGGGCTTGGACATCTGTCCCAAATTTCTACACCAGACACAGGAGCCCTGCCAGAAAGCGGTGGCAGGGGGACACATTGCCAACCCGACCTAAAATGCTCTTCACCAGTCATATCAGAAATTGATCCCCCCCCCCCAATAATCTTTATTAGTTTTTCGGTTACATACACATAATGTGTTGCATTTTACATTTATACTTGCTCCTAAGTGCTGACTTCCCTCCTTCCTTCTTCTGGTTTTTTATATCACGTATAATTTTATCGCATTATTTTCATCCATTTTGTATATTGTTTTTCATTTTCCATATTGGTCCATAGTATATCCATAAATCCGGAAACTGATCTTTTAACGTGGTGGCACCCACACTTTGGAACTCCTTGCCTGGTGATATCAGGGCAGGCACTTTCGCTGTGCTCTTTTTGGCACCTAAAAAGAAATAAAATTGTTCTGACTATTGTAGAGTTGGAAGGGACCCCAGAGGTCATCAAGTCCAACCCCCTGCGATGCTGGAATCTCAACAAAGGATCCATGACAGATGGCCAGCCAACCTCTGCTGAAAAGCCTCCAAGGAAGGAGAGTCCACAACCTCCTGAGGGAAACCATTATGCCATTGAACAGCCCTTGCCATCAGAATGTTCCCCCTGATGTTTAGTCAGAATCTCCTTACTTGTAACTTGAAGCCATTGGTTCGAGTCCTGCCCTTCAGAGCAGGATAATAATAATAATAATAATAATAATAATAATAATAATAATAATAATAATATATTATTTGTTCCCCGCCCATCTGGCTGGGTTTCCCCAGCCACTCTGGGCGGCTTCCACAAAGACCAAAAATACACTAAGATGTCACACATTAAAAACTTCCCTGAACAGGGCTGCCTTAAAATGTCTTCTAAAAGTCTGGTAGTTGTTGTTCTCTTTGACATCTGGTGGGAGGGCGTTCCCCAGGGCGGGTGCCACTACCGAGAAGGTCCTCTGCCTGGTTCCCTGTAACTTGGCTTCTCACAGTGAGGGAACCGCCAGAAGTCCCTCGTCACTGGACTTCAGCATCCAGGCAGAATGATGGGGGTGGAGACACTCCTTCAGGTATTCTGGGCCAAAGCTTGCTTCATCCTCCATGTGTCAGCTCTTGAGATATTTGAAGATGGCTATCATATCTCCTCTAGAACATCTAGAGTGTTTCTAGTTTATTTCTGGTTTAGTCTTTTCTTTGAATGTTCTGCTTGTTTCTACTATCACTTTCATTGCTTTATTCTTTTCCGTAAACTGCCGTGCTGTTGTTGTTTCACAATCAAGCTGTATATACTTTTCATGAAATAAATAAATACTTTCTAAGCTCTGAGCCAATAGGATTCCCTTGCATTTTCTCTTGGAGGGAGCAGGGCAACGATGCAACTGATTGCAGATATCCTTGTCCAAATGTGAAATTTCCATGCAGGACCTTATCGTGAGGCCTGAAATGCAAGCAGGAAAGATAAGAGTGCTGTGGAAAAAATGAAGGGATCACTGGACAGGGGATGAGGAAATGATAAAACAGGCAGAATGCTTGGGGAACCTTATCTACAAAGTTCCAAACATTTACAAAAGTGCGTCAGGGACTGTTGTACTGATTGGAGAAGCTAGCAAAAGATATCGACATGGTGACTTGACCAAAAAGAAAAAGGACTTTTTTTCATTTGGAAAATATATAGAAGAGACGGAAAAATTCAGCTATCTGCATGCAGAATTGTGTTATAGGATGACACTGATGATAATAATAATTTTATTATTTATAACCCACTCATCTGGCTAGGTTGCCCCCAACCACTCTGGGTGGCACACAACAAAAATTAGTAAAAACACAAACCGACATCAAATGTTAAAAACTTCCCTGATGTCTTTTAAAAATCGCATGGCTGTTTATCTCCTTAACATCTGATGGGAGGGCGTTCCACAGGGAGGGTGCCACTACTGAGAAGGTCCTGTGCCTCGTTCCCTGTAACCTCACTTTTCGCAGAGAGGGAACCGCCAGAACGCCTTTGGAGCTAGACCCAAGTGTCTGGGATGAACGATGGGGTGGAGACGCTCCTTCCGATATACAGGACCAAGGCTTTAAAAGTCAACACCAACACTTTGAATTGTGCTCGGAAACATACTGGGAGCTAATGTAGGTCCACTCCCAGTCGCATTCAGGATTGGTTGCAGTTTAGACTGCAACAACTTTTGTATCTGGATTTTTATTTCTTGAAATATTGCAACCCTATCTGTACTTTCTGAGTAACCTTAAAAGTTAGCTCCATTTAGAGGATGGGTTGTGTGTGTGTACACATGTATTCCCTGCCCCGCTTCAAGTATTATTCTCCACTTGATCAATTTTGCAAATTGAAAGGCTTTAGCCAAAGCATTTTCCAGAATGGAAACCATTGGGATCCAAAACCAATTAAAGGCCTCTCACCTCTGACCTCCAGCGTAACGAAGGGGGTGGCGTTTTGATCAGAGACCAGCTGAGGCATGCGAGTCCAGGGTCCAGGAGAGCAACAGGACTGCCTCAATGAATGTGCTCCAAGTGTGATTCTACCATCTCCCTCTGAATGTGGGCAGAGAAGAACGGAATGATTCCATTCTCTCTGCCAAGAAAACAGATGCTGGAACAGAGCCAAGGAATTTCCTTCCATGGAGATGAAGTAGCTTTGGTCCACCAGTGTGCCCACACATCAGGTGCGAGCAGAATTAAAGCTTGCAGGATCTGGAAGCCAAGTGGGAAATGGAGGTTGCAAAATGGCGCAGAGCCAATTTTGCAACCCCAACGAGCCATACAATGAAATGATCTCTGTAAATAAGGGCAAATCTACAGCTTAGGACCATTTCAGACCGAGGGGGATTTGGCTGGTGTATTTTTCACAACATTGACGCAATATTAATTTCGGTTGCTTTCAACTCATACTAAAAATCTTGCTGTTTTGTTTTTATTTTTGTAAACAGCTTTGCAGTTTTCTACAACAGTGCGGCATGTAAATTTTATGAAATAAATAACAAACAAATAAGTAAACAATGGTGTGTTATTGGTGAGTTTATACTGGACCGTCGACACACCATTCTGCTTTATTGGTTGTTCTGCAACATTACCCCATTATCGCCATGGGGAATAAGCAAGAAAAAGAAAAAGAAGAATAAAAGAGGCTCAATTAAAGGGCGGAGGAAACAGACCACCAAGAGGCAGCAAATTCGTCACGGGCCCATCAAACGCCTAAGAAAAGTTAACACAAGGCGCCAAAAGGATGTTCATGATGGTGCCAGGTGAGTGTGACTGCGGAGAGTGTTCCACAAGCCATTTTGGGCACCACAGTTTAAGAAGACAAGCTGTAATGTGTGCAGAGGGCAGCCAAGATGATTTAGGGTCTGGAAACCAGGCTTTATGAGGAACTGTTGGAGCTGGGTATGTTCAGCCTGGAAAGTAGGAGACTGAGAGGAGATACAACAGCCATCTTCAAATATCTCAAGGGCAGATGTTAAATTATTCTTGTATGCCACAACTGCTGCTCGTATTTTGTTAGCTAAAAAGTGGAAAACCCAAGAATTACCAATGATAGAAGAATGGCAGATGAAGATGATGGATTTTTCGGAGCTAGCCGACCCAACCAGAAGAGTCCACGACCAGAAGGAGGAGGAGTATCAAGAAGAGTGGGTTAAATTTAATGATTATTTAGTTAAATATGTTAAGTTAAATGAACTGAAAACAGCTTGCAGATACTTAATTGTTGCTAGTGAATATTTATTTAGAGAGCCAGCGTGGTGTAGTGGTTAAGAGCAGTGGACTCGTAATCTGGTGAACCGGGTTCGCGTCTTCACTCCTCCACATGCAGCTGCTGGGTGACCTTGGGCCAGTCACACTTCTCTGAAGTCTCTCAGCCTCACTCACCTCACAGAGTGTTTGTTGTGGGGGAGGAAGGGAAAGGAGAATGTTAGCCGCATTGAGATTCCTTTGGGTAGTGATAAAGCTGGATATCAAAGCCAAACTCTTCTTCTTCTTCTTCATGATATATTGGTATATTGCAATGTTTGGCTGGTGATATATCACGATGTTGAAAACCAGACATCACCCAGCTGTGTGACGAAAGAGAGATCGCACAGGTTGCCTTGTGGTTAATCTGTGGGTGTTGAGTGGTGTCCAAAGTGCTTTTGGACTGTTAGGGCAGAAGGCAGGGAGACTAACCTTAGGAGGATACAGAGGATACAACCCCTTGATTGGTTGTAAGTAACCGTGTAGCAGGTGGAGATGGGCTGAGCTTGGTAGTCCCATCTGCCCAGGCTGCTGGAGCTTGCAAACTTTAGAGTTCCTCAGAGCTTTTCTTAAAAGATGGGTGACGTGCATTCCGAGATTTTCCATTTCTCCAGCCCAGCGCTCAGAAGATACTGTATTGGTACTCAATATCTGCCCGATGAACACACCTCTGCTCTGATGAGAGGCAACCAAGCTCAACCAAGAACAAATTGAATTATCAGGGTGACAGCGTCATTTCATTGTGGCTCCTCACAGCTGCCTTTTGTGCTCAAATCCAACATGGCAGGAAATGCCCACCAATCAATTATGCCTGTTTTTCAGAACACAGCAGGCCTAGCCAAGAGGCGACAATGGACTTTGGAGAAGTCCCATTGAACGGCCGCTAAATGGTTCTGAACGTGTTCCAATTGCCCGCAGATTAAATTATGTTGAAAGTCACACACACACACACACACACAAAATGCAAGGGAAATGGATGTATGAAGAACTGCTAGGAATATAATACTTTTTTATCGCAGAAAGCTGAGAAATTACTTTTGACATCCCGGGGGGCGGGGCGAGGTCTGTTTTCACAGTGGCACTGTGTTTGTCTTTGTCGCAGAGATTCCAGTCTCGGAGTTCATTCCCAGGGCAGAAAGTTAGATCTCAAGGACATCAGCTAGCCAACCACACCTGTGGTCTAATGTGCAGGTATGCTAGACTGGCAAATGGGCCTGGGGCAGCTACTGCACCTACAAACCCAATACATCTGAAGAAGTGTGCATGCACACGAGAGCTCATACCAATAACTAACTTAGCTGGTCTCTAAGGTGCTACTGGAAGGAATTTTTATTTTATTTTATTTTATTTAAACCCAATAAAGTGGCACCTTGGGATGCGAACGGGATCCATTCTGGAGCTCCGTTCGCATCCAGAAGCAAGCGTAGCTAGCGACAGCACGTCTGCGCACGCGTGCGTCGCTTTTCACCGCTTCTGCGCATGCGCGTGACGTCATTTTGAGCATCTGCGCATGCACAAAAACCCAGAAGTAATGCGCTCTGTTACGTCCGGGTTGCTGCGGAGCGCAACTCGAACGCGCTCAACGTGAAGGGTTGGGGGCTTCATCAACATCAAGGGTTGGGGACTTAGCATTTGCTGAGCAGCAGACCTGCTGCATCCTAAACTGTCCATCCCTGCACCTGTTGTCATAAGATCCCGCCCCCCCCCCCCCGTCTGTAAGCAAAAGCCATCTCCTGTGCTTCGTCATGAAGCAAGTCATATTCAGGGGGAGGGCTGGATTTAGGTTTGATGAGGCCCTAAGCTACTGAAGGTAATGGGGCCCTTTATATGTCCAGCGGTCCTTTGTCAACAACTTTTGCTCTAGTTATCTCCCGCATGGACTACTGCAATGCACTCTACGTGGGGCTACCTTTGAAGGTGACTCGGAAACTGCAATTAATCCAGAATGCGGAAGCTAGACTGGTGACTGGGAGCGGTCGCCGAGACCATACAACACCGGTCCTGAAAGATCTTCATTGGCTCCCAGTACGTTTCCGAGCACAATTCAAAGTGTTGGTGCTGACCTTTAAAGCCCCAAACGGTCTTGGCCCAGTATATCTGAAGGAGCATCTCCACCCCCATCGTTCTGCCCAGACACTGAGATCCAGCGCCGAGGTCCTTCTGCCGGTTCCCTCCCTGCGAGAGGCCAAGTTACAGGGAACCAGGCAGAGGGGCTTCTCGGTAGTGGCGCCTGCCCTGTGGAACACCCTCCCAGCAGATGTCAAGGCAATAAACAACTATTTTACTTTTAAAAGACAACTGAAGGCAGCCCTGTTCAGGGAAGTTTTTAATGTCTGGCGCTGTATGGTTTTTAATACAGTGGTACCTCGGGTTAAGTACTTAATTCGTCCCGGAGGTCCATTCTTAATCTGAAACTGTTCTTAACCTGAAGCACCACTTTAGCTAATGGGGCATCCTGCTGCTGCCGCGCTGCCAGAGCACGATTTCTGTTCTCATCCTGAAGCAAAGTTCTTAACCTGAGGTAATATTTCTGGGTTAGCAGAGTCCTGTAACCCGAGGTACCACTGTATTCGGTTGGAAGCCGCCCAGAATGGCTGGGGAAACCCAGCCAGATGGGAAGCATATAAATAATATTTTTTTATTATTTATTATTATTATTATTATATTATTATTATAACAAATTGTCACTGTTTTTGTGTTGAATATATGCTATATGGTAATTTATGGACCTAACAGGTATCTAAAGCCATTTGCACATGCAGAATGTAGGCACCCTATATATAGAAATGAGCAAACCAGTGATATTCTAGGGAGCAGGCTAGCAGGCGGGGCCCATTCCTTAAATCATAGGAGCCTCCACAACACAAAACACTGTTGCCTGTACGTAGGTTTTATTTTATTTGCTTTTCATCTTATATTTTGGAAATGTACATCCAGGTGTTTTTTTTTTAATTTTTTTGCCCTCCCCCCCAAGAGAGTGGGGCCCGAAGTTATAGCTTGTTTAGCTTATACATAAATCTGGCACTGTTCAGAGGTACAGTGGTACTTCGGGTTAAGAACTTAATTCGTTCTGGAGGTCTGTTCTTAACCTGAAGCACCACTTTAGCTAATGGGGCCTCCCTCTGCAGCCGCTGCACAATTTCTGTTCTCATCCTGAAGCAAAGTTCTTAACCCGAGGTAATATTTCTGGGTTAACGGAGTCTGTAACCTGAAGCGTATGTAACCTGAGGTACCACTGTATACTGCTTTGGAGCATGTGGGGTCCATTGAAACACACATTTCTCCGTACTAATTCCTGCCTTAATTCTGCCTAATCCCTGAAAAAGACACATAATTTTGTGCTAGTGAAATTAAGGCCAGGAAGCAGTGCGCGCACACGAAGGTACCACAATAAACCTACTTTTGCACATCAAGTTATAGTTAGTGGCGCAGGAGCAAAACCACTAAGAAAAAATTGTTTGGGGAAGCTTTAACTGTGGCTTTAACAGAAAGGCTGATCACCTGTGAGAAATGTCCCTAGTCATCTGCTGGAAAATGATTGTCAGCTGTTGATCCCTCAAGATCGACAGCTGCTGTTAAGGCACAAGAGCAAGACAGCCCTCTTTTATACGTGGTCAGTTGGCAACTCTCTTCAGGGACAGCAAAATGCAGGCAAAAGAAACTCAAAATGCAGGGAAACTCCTTTTTTAAGCGACTCAAGACAAACCTTTATTCTGGGGGCAGCAGCTCCTTGTGCAGTTGCAAGCAGTAAAAGAGAGGGCGAGAACAGTCATAAGGAACCTGCCATTTATTACTTAAATAATATTAATAACAGTAATCTGAGTCACGAACTTCCCCAGGAGCCCCGCCCCTCCCTTCAGCCTTTGACTTCTTCGCCACTAGAGGGCGGGATTACTTTACTTTAGCCGGCGGGCTGGCACGGTTTCTAGCCGGCTGTGCAGAGAGAGCCAAGTTTGACAATACTTGTGCAAACACGTTTGAGCGTGCAATGTAACAAGTGCTCCTTCCTGCCTCCTTTTAAGGATGTGCATTTCTTCCCAGCCAGCCTGCAAAGCCTCTGGGCGGAATGTCCTATGCTTTGCAAAGGAACGGAGGATGCAAATCATTATTAGGGCTGATCCTTTTAATGGTGTTTCTGAAAGTTTCTTGCAAGATTCTGGAACAGGGCGGGCCTTTAGATCTGCATTATCGCTGCTTCTGCAGCCCCGCTTGCCCTATGCCCGTTTACTCGGAAGGAAGCCGCGCCAGTTTCAACGGGGGCTTGTTTCCAGTTAAACGCCGCATGCTTAAAACCCTGCTGTCAAGTTTCTCAAAAACCCACCCTTTTGCTAATCTGAATTTTCTCCAGCAGAAAGGGCTTGGCCAGGGGTTGTGGTCCGGCTTCCTTTAACAGCCCTATTCAGCTGAAAGGGTTGAGGAGATAACAGAATTAGAATGGCAAGTCTTTTTTAAGGGAGGATTTGATGCAGTCAGAGTCATTTAACAATGGCGTGTTTACACTTGAAACCCGATTTAATCTAACCCGAGTCGTCGCTTGGGGGCTCTCTCCGGAAAACTAATCTGATCAGGGCCTCGCCTTCATTAGCATGAGAAATCTTCCAAACCGGATTATTTGCACTTAAATCGGTTACTGGGCCTTAAGCAAATTTAATCACGCCAATGAAGGGACTCGATTGAGTTTAATACACAGTCCTCCACTAAAATGACACTGGACTCCTGTGTATGTTTACTCGGAAGTAAACCCCACGATGCCCCGTTTTTGGAGGGGAGGTGTTACTGCTAGGTTAGTGCGCAGTTTAAACCGATTTAAAATGTATGTTTAACAAAAGAATGGTTGCAGCCTGGGCTGTTGGGTTATCTGAAAGCGTTCTTGAGTGAACGGAGATTTAAAAGAATGTTGTGAACCTGCAACCTGCGCCCCCATCCGCCAAAACGCATGTGGATCTTTTTTTGGAGCGAGCTGCGAGGTGTGCTGCTTATTTCCCCTGATGAAATAGTGGAGCAATAATCCCCCGAGCTAATTTTTAATCCGAATTCTTTGGGCATCCGAACAACTTTTGAGAGTCTAGATACAAACGGGCCATGCTCCCCTCCTTCATCTACCAACTCTTACATAGACAGGTAAGCGTTGCTGAACTCAGTAACCTTCACCTCCCTCTCCTCGCATCGCCCCAAGTCAGCGCCCGGGAGCGACGCCAGATTCCCGAGTCTCGTGACATCTTCTGTCTTCACTGCCTCCCGGTCCTGCAAACTCTCGTGCTTTTAAAATACACGCTGAGATCCTCAGTCCTCCTTAAACTAGCGGGCTGCGGTTGTGCGCTGCAAATCCGGCGTTTTTACTCGGGAGTAAAAAAAAAACCCACCGCACTTGCTTCGCAAACATGCAAAGGAGGTTTAGGATCCTTTCCAAATCTCTCCAGGGAACCCAACCGATTTAAGTGCAAAACGGCTTGCAGGAAAGCGTTCTTCCAAGCACACGCCCCGCCAGAATTTGCAGCAAATTGGGGCGAGGGGCGGCGTTTGCACTGCGAAGGCGTCGCTTCCGAAACGGATCTGAGAAGTCTTTTGGCTTGCACTCCCTAGTCGGAAGTGAGCCCCATTAAAACTCGACGGGGCTTTACTCCCAGGTAAAGAAGTGTGCAATGGAGAGCATTGCATGTTCGTCAAATTATCCACACAAGTGGCAAACCGCCAGCAGTGAGCTCTCTAGGCGGATTATATCCCCCAAATAGCTTTTTTTTTTTTTGCAGTGCGGAAGAAACCGGGGGCGGATCCTGAACAAAACGCTCCCACAAACCCCAAGAAGACAGAGTTTGTGTGCCGGTGTGTGTGTGTGTGTGTGTAAACATCAGCCAATGGCCGCCGACTAGACGGCACCGCGAGGCCCCGATCCCTTGCACGCCTTACTCGCAAGTAAGCCCCACTGATTCCAAAGGGGTAGCAAGCTTGCGCACCGGCCTTGCAGACGCCGGCTAAGGCGCACGGAAAAGCAAGCCAGCGCTTCTTCTCCGGGGAAGTGCAGGGGTGCGCGCGCGTAATATACACATATACACAACCTAGCAGCTCTGCAGGGCGCGCGGCTCGCTCGCCACTACACCTCCCGACTTTTACTATGTTTACTTCCGCCGGCCCCGTGCGGCGGGCGCGCGTAACGTAAAGAAAGAGGCGGCCGGGCTGAATTAAACCGGCCCAGCGTCAGCTGCTGCCGTTACCGCCCCTCCTCCCCGCGCCTTTAACGCAGTGCAGAGCGCGAGCGAGCTCTCCAAGCGCTGGCTGCGGGCGCGCCTCTTGCAAAAGAAACCCCCCTTCCTTCTCTCCCCATTGCTTTTTGCCAGCCCGAGACCCCTTCCCCAGTCGACCCCCCACTTCTGGCCGCCGGCTTCCGAGCCTTTCCCCGCCGCCACCCCCGGGCGGAGCGAGGGAGCGAGCGTGGAAGGCGGTACCCCCCTCCCCTCTCCAAGGCGCGCGTTTCCTCCTCCTCCTCGTCTCCTCCCAGCTCCTTGTTGCAGCCCGTATGCAAAGCTCGGCTCCACAGTTGGCGGGAAAAAGGAGGCGGAGCGCTTAGCCCTGCAAACCTATAAAAGGCCTGGCGCGCCGGAGTCATCACTACTTTGCTTTCGCAGAGCCGAGGGGAGGGTCCGGCTCGGCTTGGGAAAGGCGCCGCCGCCGCCGCTACTACTACAATCTTACTACTGTTGCCGCCGCTGCCGCCGCCGCCTTTGCGGGGAAGAAATAAATAAATAAATACCCCACCGAGGGCGCGCGCCTGTCCGCCGTCACCCCGCTGCGCGCGCCTCGGCGCGCCCCCCTTACCTATTCCTTCTCTTACATCCCAAGGCGCTGCTCCTTTTTTTTCATAATTAAAGGCTTATTTTTTGGACTCTTGAAATCCGACGCGCACTACCAAGAACTCTTCGAACCCGGCTTGCTGCATCGCTCCCTGGGATTTACAACCGAGATCTTTGGACGGACTGCTTTTCCTTTTTTTTTTTTTTGAGGGATTTACAAGGAAAGGGGGGCCGAGCAGATTGTCGTCCCCCACTTGGCTTTTTTCTTTTTAAACCTGCGTTCGTTGGCTCCCCTTTTCTCATAGATATATCCGCAACGTCCCAAATAATCGACCCGCTGTCTTTTTTAGCCGGGACCTGGGAGGAACCGGTAAGTCCGGCCTATTTATTAATATTATTATTATTCTGCCAGGATCTCTCTGGCTTGCTCTTTCTTGGTGCGTGTGGATTTTTTTTTTTATTTTATTTTTTTGAGAGGCGGGATATCTGAATTTCGCTTAGGCGAAAGTGATCGGTTGTCTCCAGCGTGTCCGAGAGTAGCAGCCCGGCTCGCATTTTATTTATTCCTCTTTCAAAGGAGGCGGGCTCCCAGCGAGCTTTGAGAAGGGGGATTTTGATGAAGAGCTAATTTTGCATTGTTAGGACTGTAGTGGACCTAGATTTCTTGGGGGAAGCGTCTAGATATACCGCTTCCTCTCCTGTTGAAGCTTTGCATTGAAATTGCATTTGCAAGCTGCTAGTAATTTGTTCTTGCGCTTCGCGCGTGGAGAGGTTGGGGTGGGGACCCAGTTTCAGGAAAATTGGGGTCTCTCTTAATCCCCCGCCCGCCTGCCCCGGGGTGGAGAGGAGGGCAGGTTCATGTGTTGCGCGGTCCTAAGAGGACTCTTGCAGAAAGGTTGCTTCGAACCCGTTTTGGGAGGAAGGAAAAGGGAGACTTTAAGAGGAAACATTCCTCTTGGCGGACGCAGGATCCTTCGCCAGGGCGCCGCCTGGGTTAATACCCCCGGATATACTCCAGTGGGGCAGACGGGGGGAGGTACGACGGTACCTCGGGGCGCTTGTACTCCGAAGGGGCGGGGAGCCAGAGCGCCGCAGGCTCGTGGGGGCGGCAGGAGATGGGAGTGAATCCCAAGTGGATTTTTTTTTTTAAGGTGGCGCCGGTTCGAATCCCGGGGACTCTCGGATTGAGCCGGAGTACTCATTCACAGAGCAAATTTATGCGTGTCTCGTCGGGGGTGGGGGGTGGGTGCCTGACGGGGCCTCGCTTGGCGTGGGTGACACTAGATACCGGATCCTTCCCCCCCCCTCTGTGTCCGAGGTATAGGCTCGCAATGCATTGTGCGTTCCGGACGGCGCTCTCCGCGCATTGCGATTTTCGGTGCGCGCCGACGGTGGGGGCTGCCTCGGGGCCGCGGGTGGGCGTTTTGCTTCAGAAAGGAGGCGGGAGCCGGGCTCTGGCAAGCCCGTTCCTCCTCCTCACGTCGAAGGCGGTTTAGCCGACTGGTAGCAGGGAACTCAGCGAAGCCGTCTTATCAGCGTCGGAAGCGGAGGGCGCGTTGCACTGAACCGAGCGGGGAAACCTGGCGAGGGTGTCGCCGTGCGCCCCGGCTCTCCCAGCCGGGATGACCCTCGTTAACTTTGGGGGGGCGCTGCCTTCATGACTTGTCTCTTAGGTAACTCGTACTCCCCGCCCCCCATTTCCAAGCGTTCTAATGCGCCTCGACGGTTGTGCATGCAGACGCGGGGCAGTTAGTCCGGGTTACTTTACCCCGCTATTTTGTGCGCGTGTGTAGTAGGGTTTTGCGGAGTCCTTCGGAGAGGGGCATGCATGGGATCGGGGCCCCCGCAGCAGCCCACAGCTAACCGGTTCCCCGTCTTCTCCCCGCCCCTTTTAGGCACTGTCCCCAGCCACCATGCCTCTGACGGTGCCCAGCTTCAGCCGGGCATACGATTACGACTATGACTCTGTGCAGCCGTACTTCTACTTCGAAGACGAGGAGGAGAACTTCTACCTGACGGGGCACCACCGCGGCTGCGAGCTGCAGCCGCCCGCGCCGTCGGAGGACATCTGGAAGAAGTTCGAGCTGCTTCCCACGCCGCCTCTGTCGCCCAGCCGCCGCTCGAGCTGCTTCCCGTCCAGCGCCGACCAGCTGGAGATGGTGACGGAGCTGCTGGGCAGCGACGTGGTCAACCAGAGCTTCATCTGCGACCCGGGCGACGACGCCTTCGTCAAGTCCATCATCATCCAGGACTGTATGTGGAGCGGGGGCTCCACCGCCGCCAAGCTCCAGCAGGTCGTCTCCGAAAAGCTCGCCTCCTACCAGGCCGCCCGGAGGGACGGCGCGGCCGCGGCGCGCAGCGGCAGCCTCCCGCAGCCTTCCCCGACGGCGCCCGCCGCCGCCGCCGCCTCCTCCTCGGCTTCCTCGTCCGCTGCCTCTTCCGCCGCCGCGTCTCCCAGCAGCGCCTACCTGCAAGACCTGGGCGCCACGGCTGCCGAGTGCATCGACCCGTCCGTCGTCTTTCCGTACCCGTTGAGCGAGAAGCCCCCCAAAGTCGAGGCCGCCTCCCCGGAGCCTAGCCCGGCTCCGTTGCTGGTTCAGGACACGCCGCCCACCACAAGCAGCAGCAGCGACTCTGGTGAGTAGCAGCGATACTGCCCCCTCTGGGCATCCTTCCTTTTTTCGGGGGGAGGTTAGTGCATTGACTGCAGTGGCCCTAAATACGCAGGTGGGGGGTCCAGAGTTGGAGAGGAGGGCTAAGCAATTTGGGGGTGTCAGGGGGGAGAGCAAGGCTGCACTTAGACACTTGGTAAGGATTAGAAAGGCATGAAATATTGGGTGTTTGCCAATTTTCAAGCGGTTAGGGGAATTGGAAAGGGGGGTGAAGCCACTTTCATGGAGACTGAAGGTTGCAGCCAGTGCTGGCCCCATTGATTTCATGGGGTTTGCTTTGAGGAGGGACCTAGTTGCATTCCACCCTCAGGCTGTTCCCACCCCCCTGCCTGCTTACCTGGGAGTAAGCCACATTGCACTGCACTGTGCACTGCAAATCTCCCTGCAAAAGAATTTGATACACTGTCCGGACCCAAAGTTACCTGTAGGGTAGGTTATCTCCTCCTACAGTCCAATTCTGCAGCCAACCTAGGGAATATGAAGTGGTCACCTGCCTTTTAGCAGGAAAAAAAAGGTGCAGCGCAGTCCTCATTCCAGCCATTCGCCATCCCTGGCCCCCTCCTATTGGAGGGTTGCGTGTTTGTGAATGAATGTTCCCATTGTACAGATGGGAACACTGATCCTGAGCGGGGGAATTTATGCTTAAGCCCTAAGACTTGGAAGGATTTGAAACCTAGAGATACGACTGTTAAGTCATAAGTGCATCGTATCCAGGCTTAATATATCGCAGTATTTTAATATTCTTCTGGAAGCCGTCCAGAGTGGCTGGGGAAACCCAGCCAGATGGGCGGGGTATAAATAATATATTGTTGTTATTATTATTATTATTATTATTATTATTATTATTATTATTAACTGTGGAGGAGAGAGGAACAAACTCTTCCTCTGTGAAGTTAGGTTTGGCTGTGATCTTCAGTAGTGACATACATTTTAAAAGGAAAACTCTGTTCAGAGAATAAAAGACCTTGACTCTCTCCTTTACCTGCTTTGCAAATGTTTTGGTATCGGGGACTTTGGGGGGGGGGCTGGGGAGAACAGCTAACACATTATTTTTTTCTGGGTTTGTTCACCCTGGAACTTCTGTTTAACCTTTGAGATAACTTAAATCCTAATGGAATGCGTTGTATTTCTTTTACGCCACGCACTGGCTGATAGGAATATCTTCGTCTTTCCTTCTCCCCCCCCCCCTTCCAATTTAAAAAAATAATAATTTCAGGTTCCTCCCCCTTCTAGCATATGTGTGTGTTCTCATCTCGTTTTCTCCTTCCTTTTTTAAAAAAATGCCACGTTAGCAACACACATAGCTGGGCTTCCCAGGAATTGAATTTCCTGGAGAAAGTCGACCAGGGGGAGGAATGGGGGAAAGGAGGCAGCCTGTGCTGCTTAGATTTCATAATGGGGTCAGGGCAGGTCGTTGGAGCGGGAATTTTAAACCCACGGTCTACCCTGTAATCAAATATATCTCCTACTTGTATTTCCCACGTGGTGGTGGAGAGTAAGCTGAGAGAGTTAGGGAGCGCAGTTCAACAGGTGCAGAGAAATTTCTGGGGTGGAGTAGGAGAAAGTTTTCAAGGTGCTCTGAAGAATCCCGGCCTGCCTCTTGTGTAAGCTTTGAAGGGTGCGGCTGCATCACCTTCAATGCTGTCACTCTCCTGCCTTTGAACGCTTGCATCAACCTGTCCCAGTTCTCACAGTGCATCTTTTCCCAACGCAAGCAGTCCTGACCTCCTGTAGGTACCAGGCTTGACACGTCATGTGTGAACAGGGGCCGTTGGGGGCATGGCCAGCAGCCGTTTTGGGGTGCTTTGCCAGGAATTCCTGCCTGCCCTAATGGTGATCCTCCTGTTCTTAAGATCTGTTCGTGGAGGCAAGCTAAGGGGGTTTCCTTCCATGGGCAAAATGCTGAACGCAAACGCTCGCTTTCTGTCTTTGGTGAACTGCTGTTCCAGAGTTGTGCAATCCTGCAATTTCAACATAGGGAGATCTGAAAGCCAGGAGACAGTTAACAGTCCTCTGAGGAGTGCAATGCCATCTAAACAACCATCTTTCTTTCGTTGCATAACAAAATTACAGTTCCCAGCAAGAAGGGGAGAATGCAGACTTGCTCCTAAAAGCAGAGCAATATCCTCCCGTCCCCGTTCCCCCCCCCCCCGCTTGGTTTAAAGCAGGGTTTTCCCAGCTGGTTTTGGACTACAATTCCCATCATCCCTAGCTAGCAGGACCAGTGGTCATTGATGATGGGAATTGTAGTCCAAAAACAACTGGGAGACTCCTGGTTTAAGACGAACTCCCATCAGTCCAAGCCAATATGGCCAATGGCCAGGGATGATGGGAGTTGTAGTTCAGCAACTCTCCAACCTGTGAGTCAGGAATATTGAGCTGGGTGGAGCAAGGTTGTTACCACTGTTCTGGGGATAAGCCATGCAATATTGAGTAGATACTTCTGTTGCCTAAATCAGGGTTTCCCAAACTTGGACCCCCAGCTGTTTTTGGACTACAATTCCCATCATCCCTAGCTAGCAGGACCAGTGGTCATGGATGATGGGAATTGTAGTCCAAAAAGAGCTGGAAATACTGGTTTAACTTGTATAACTGTAAATAGGCTGTTGTTGCTTTAAAAAAAAAACTTACCTTGTTTTTTCTTGTGTTTCTCTTTTTCCCCCAGAAGAAGAAGAGGAGCAAGAAGAGGAAGAGGAGGAAGAAATCGATGTGGTTACAGTAGAGAAAAGGCAGCCCGCGTCGAGGAAATCGGAGTCCGGTACACACAGGAAGCCCCACCACAGTCCCCTGGTCCTCAAGCGGTGTCACGTCCCCATCCACCAGCACAACTATGCCGCCCCTCCGTCCACCCGCGTCGAATACCCGTCCGCCAAGCGGCTAAAGTTGGACAGTGGCCGAGTCCTCAAACAGATCAGCAACAACCGCAAATGTTCAAGTCCGCGCACATCGGACTCCGAAGAGAACGACAAGAGGAGGACGCACAACGTCTTGGAGCGCCAGCGGCGGAACGAGCTCAAGCTGAGCTTCTTCGCCTTGCGAGACCAGATCCCCGAAGTAGCCAACAACGAAAAGGCCCCGAAAGTTGTCATCCTCAAGAAGGCCACGGAGTACGTCTTGTCCATCCAGTCGGACGAGCACAGACTGTTAGCCGAAAAGGAACAACTGCGGAGGAGGCAGGAGCAGTTGAAAAGCAAACTCCAGCAGCTCAGGAACTCTTGTGTTTGAAAACAAAAACGGAAAAAAGGGGAGACATCGTGTAGATTGGGATGGACATTGATCGGGGGGGGGGGAGTATAAGAACTTTTGTGCTTTTTAAAAAAACAAAAACTATGTACTGATGGACTCAACAATGTGTGAAAAGCGGAATTGTTGCAATTGCATGCTCGACAACTACACAACCTTGGCCTGCCCTTGGTGCGGGGCTGGCCGGAACCTCAAAACTGCCTCTGAACTGATAAAACTTTGGGCAGGAATCCTCTTCATGCTTCTGGGGGATGAACATTTCCTCTTAACCTTTTTCTTTTTGTATTTAAAGCGTCCCATCCCCCTCCTTCCTTTCTTAAAGGTGATTTACAGGTGACACAGAGTTCGTCACCGCATCTGTAAATATATTTACGCAGCCTAATGACCTGTACATATCTTTATTAAAAAAAAATCTTTATAGAAAAATTTAAAAGAAAAACCTTCAATGCTTAGTCGGTTGTGGCAACTGAATTTATAATTGTCTTGAACCTTTTCGTGCCATAACATTTCACAGAAATTTTGGTCGTTTTTATTTAAGTATCTTTTTGTCATTTTTTTTTTTAAAAAAAGAAAGAAAATGATTTTATTTTGTGTTTCTAGATAAATAAAATATTTGCCCTAAATTGTAAGCATCTGTGGCTTGCACGTTTTCCTTGGCCGTTGGATTTCTAAAGGTATAATTCCCAGGAAGTGCTGCAACGAGTGGTTTTTTTAAGCCAGGGTTTCCCAAACTTAGGGCTCCAGCTGTTTTTGGACTACAGTTCCCAACATCCCTGGCTGGCTAAGGATGATGGGAGTTGTAGTCCAAAAACAGCTCGGGATCCAGGTTTGAGAAACTCTGGTTTAAGCAATGGAAGTATCCGCCTAATTTAACCCTGGATAGCTCAGTTGGTTACAGCGTGGACCTGAATAATGCTAAGGTTGCGGGTTCGATTCCTGCATTGCAGGGGCTGAACTAGGTGATTCTCAGGGTCCTTTTCAACTCTACATTTCTATGATTCCATGTGGCTGAAAGCAGTGCCCTAGTACTGCATGGCGGAACAGTGGTAATAGCTTCCTTAAAACATGGCTCCAACCAACTCACTATTCTCAGCTCACAAGTTGGAGAGCCTTGTGGGGCCCCTTCTCCAGATCTTTCTGAACTACAACTCCCATCATCCCTGACCAACGGCCATATTGGCTTGGGCTGGTGGGAGTTGGGATCCTCTGTCTAGATTTCCCATCCCTGAGTTACACTGGCTGTGTCTCTCTGTAGCATCAGGAAATAAGCCCTTTCCAGTTTTACATAAACCAGGCGTGTCCAAAGTCCTTTTGTGGGGCCTAATCTGGCCCTCTGGTCAGTAAAATCCATTCATCAAATGTGGCCCTCTTTGAAAAAAGTTTGGGCGCCACTGATGTAAACAGTGGTTTCTGCAAGACCAGGCAGTGTGCGTGCCTGTATTTACACATCATTTTTTTGTGTGTGTGTTTTTTTAAATAATATTTATTGAGTTTCCAAAAAATTAAACACTACAAACAAAAAAACAAAGAACAACACAATGCAATACAAAAACACTGCAAAACACTAACACATAAGACAAATAAAACAAAACAAAGACCATTTAAAACACATTAAACAATTTCAATGTCATATCTTTCGTTCGCTTATTTCCACGACTTCCTCACACATCCTTTTTTGTATTCCACATCAGTTAATTATTTCAGCAATTCCTTTCCATCTTCCTCTGTTTTCTATCCTATAATTATCTTAACACATTCTAACCTTATTTTGTTCCCTTTAATGCTCTATTGATCTATTTATACTTAATTCCTTATAACATTTCTGCTAAAGCTATATAACTTCATTCCAACTTTGTTCTAACATTCATTAATTTTGCAATATTTCTATAAATAGTCTTTAAACTTCCAGTCTTCTTCCGCCAGCTCTTCTCCCTGGTCTCGGATTCTGCCGATTCTCTCAGCCAGCAAAAAGCAGATGATTCACAACAAAATTTAGGGGTCTGGCAGGGCAAGTCCACCTCCTTCTTTAGCATCTGTTAATATCTTAAATTTTATTTGCACATCATTTGCATGCCATTTCCAGCACGCTTCCAATTAAAAAAGATCTATAGCAGGAAGTTATTATCCTGTCTGCTGTTATGCAAACCAGAACCTCTCGCATACAATGTGTGTTCTTTATCCCTAGTGGACTGGTGTATTTTTTAGGGGAGGGCACCAACTGCCAAATGTTCACAGAGAAGAGGGGTTGGCTGCTAAACCACACCGTGACACAGACACACCCAGCTTAGAAAAATGGTACCTGTAGAGGGGAACTTGCAATACATGATTTTTACCTGACTTGAGATTATGCAAGTGCTTCGTGACCGTTGCATCTCTGGCTGGGCCGAGGATGCTGGGAGTTTTAAGCTGGCGCAGGAAATTCCTCACTCGGCCACAGATCCTAATCATCCCCATGCATCTTGCTATATGGTGGTTCCCATAAAAAGGTATAATATACTCTTTTACTAATAATAAACGGACTTTAAAACAAAGGAGGAGGATTCGGGGCCTGGCTGAACTGCAAACTCCAACAGAAAGCAACTGCCAGTTGCTGCTGTGTGTTCTTTTGATTCCAGGAAGAATAATAATATTTATATGCCGCCCCCTCTGACTGGGTTACCCCCCCCCCCAGCTACCCTGGGTGGCTTCCAACAAGTTAAAAGGTGATGGGAGAAACCATTAAACTCTGGCAGAGGAAATGCACTGCATGATGAAGCCCGGGGCCCGGGTTCAAATTGTGTACACGGATGTAGAATGTGTGTCTCTCCAGCTCTCGCTGAACTCCCAGCCCATGTTGCCAATAGTCAGGGATGGTGGGAGTTGTAGTCTAGCAACTTCTTTAGGAGCAAGCAGTTAGCACAAGGCATGTGCATACTCAGAAGGGAGTCCTATGGAATGCAGTAGATGTTACAGCAAGCGTGCTTAGGATGGGGCTGAAACTCTCCCAGTAAGTTTCCCTTCTTCATTTCAGCCTGCAGAGAGGGATCTCTCTTGGTATAATACCGTTTCTACCCGTCTGAAGGAAGGGACACTAGGAATCCCAAATAAATGAACAGTTTGGGAGGACTAACCTGTTCAACTGGTTCAGGTGGCCTGAGTCACCCCAGTAAATCAATTTAATTCCCATGTACTTCAAATGAGAGAATGCTGTTGGCTCTTTTTAGGCGAATGAACTGCATCTGTGTATGCTGTGGGGTAAAAAATATACGAACTGTTTCCATGACAGTCATTCTACAGAGTTTTGCACGCTTGTTTATTTCTTCAGATGTTGCTCTGCTCTGCTGTTGCTTTGCTCTGCTGCTCCAGAGAAGCGGACACGGAGCAATGGATCCAAACTACAAGAAAGAAGATTCCACCTAAACATTAGGAAGAGCTTCCTGACAGTAAGAGCTGTTCGACAGTGGAATTTGCTGCCAAGGAGTGTGGTGGAGTCTCCTCCTTTGGAGGTCTTTAAGCAGAGGCTTGACAACCATATGTCAGGAGTGCTCTGATGGTGTTTCCTGCTTGGCAGGGGGTTGGACTCGATGGCCCTTGTGGTCTCTTCCAACTCTATGATTCTATGATTCTAAACTGCTTAGTCGCAAAGCTCTCCCTAAGTGTAAATAAAATGGTAGATAAGACAGCTAAAAGTCTTATCTAAGTGAGTTTTATTATTAAACTATATTTGCTGTTAAAAGTGAATATGGGTTGATAATATGTCTAGGCTCACTGAAATTTTTAAAATAAATAAATCACCATACATCTAAAGCAATGCAGATAAAAGGGGGCCTACCTGTTGTCAAGTGGCAGGGAGTTCCAAAGCACAACTGCTGCCACATTAAAAGATCAGCACCTTGCAAATACCTGGACATTCTTCACAACAGCCCTGGGAGGTAGGCTAAGCTAAGAGATGGTGACAGACTCCAGGGTTGACTGAGCTTCATGGCTGAGTCGGGATTCGAACCCTGGTCTCCCAGGTCACAGTCCAACACTTAACCCAGGCTTCCTTGGCCCTCCAGATGTTTTGAGACTACAGTTCCCAGCATCCCTGACCACTGGTCCTGCTAGCTAGGGCTTATGGGAGTTGTAGGCCAAAAACATCTGGAGGTCCGAGGTTGAGGAAGCCTGCTCTAACCATTACGCCACACTGCCTCTCATATAGAGAAGGCTCCTACCTGCAGCAATGGAAGCAGAATGTATTCATCTGGTTAATAGCCATTATTTGCTGCTTTATTCTAATCTCCCACCTGAATCAGATCCCCAGCTTTGCTAATATAAAGAGAGGCACCTTTTTCCCCCCTTTCCATTTGTTCTCTGCTTCAAGGGGGAACTGTGTTCTGATAAATGCGCACAGAAAAGGTGGGACCAACCTTAGAGGTGCGGAGATGGTTTATTTATATATACTGCTTTTCAGCCCAAAGGCCTTCAAAGCAGTGAAGAGCGTATTAAAACATAAACAGGCCAGGGGAAGTTGGATAAAATGTCGTGAAACCAACCGAATCAATTGAATGGACAGAAGAATGCTGTTGCCAACTTGGAAATGTCTAAAAACTTGGAGAGCAGTTGCCGGTAAGTGTAGGCAATATTAAGCTGGATGGAGCAAATATCTGACTGCTGTCCCAGAAAATCCAGAAACCAGAACCGACAATGCAAAAAGAAAAGGGGCCCATCTGCACTATACATTTAAAGCAGTATCATACCACTTCAAACACTCAGGGCTTCCCCAAATAATCCTAGGAACTACAGTTTTTGAGGGTGGCACTGTGGGTTAAACCACAGAGCCTAGGGCTTGCCGATCAGAAGGTCGGCGGTTCAAATCCCCGTGATGGGGTGAGCTCCCGTTGCTCAGTCCCTGCTCCTGCCAACCTAGCAGTTCGAAAGCACGTCAAAGTGCAAGTAGATAAATAGGTACCACTCCAGCAGGAAGGTAAACGGTGTTTCTGTGTACTGCTCTGGTTCGCCAGAAGTGGCTTAGTCATGCTGGCCACATGACCCGGAAGCTGTACGCTGGCTCCCTTGGCCAATAAAGCAAGATGAGCACCGCAACCCCGGAGCCGGCCACGACTGGACCTAATGGTCAGGGGTCCCTTTACCTTAAGAATGCTTAGGAGACACCCCCCGCACACACTAGTTACAATTCGCAAAGGGGTTTAAGAGTAAATTCCCCTCCCTGGGAAACTCTGGGAACTAGGGGTCCCCTAACAACTGCCAGCACCCTTAAAAAACTACCCAGGATTGTTTTGGGGATGCCATAACTGTTTAAAGTGGCATGACGCTGCTTTAAATGTTTAGCACAAATGGGATTCAATCTGTTTCATGCGTTAAGATAAGGGGTCAGCAAACTTTTTAAGGTAGGGGGCCAGTCCACTGTCCCTCGGACCTTGGGGGGGGGCAGACTACCGGTATATTTTGAAGGGAAAAAATATGAATGACTTCCTATGCCCCACAAATAACCCAGAGATGCATTTTAAATAAAAGCACACATTCTACTCATGTAAAAACATGCTGATTGCCGGATTGTCCACAGGCCGGATTTAGAAGGCGATTGGGTCGGGTCCGGCCCCCGGGCCTTAGTCTGCCCACCCATGCCCTAAACGGCATTGGCCCAGTATACCTGAAGGAGTGTCTCCACCCCCATCATTCTGCCTGGACACTGAGGTCTAGCTCCGGGGGCCTTCTGGAGGTTCCCTCCCTTCAAGAAGTGACGTCACAGGGAACCAGGCAGAGGGCCTTCTCGGTGGTGGCGCCTGCCCTGTGGAACGCCCTCTCATCAGATGTCAAGCAAATAAACAACTATCTGACTTTTAGAAGACATCTGAAGGCAGCCCTGTTTATGGAAGTTTTAAATGTTTTATGTTTTATCATGTTTTTAATTCTGTTTGGAGCCGCCCAGAGTGGCTGGGGAAACCCAGCCAGATGGGTGGGGTATAAATAAATTATTATTATTATTATTATTATTATTATTATTATTATTATTATTAACACTAATAATATGCGGTAAGATCTCACCGCACATTGGATTAGGACAGTGGGAGATCTCATTTCAAATCTACAACCAGCCAGCCATAAAGCTTGGTAGGTAACCCTGGGCCTGTTATAACCTCTCAGTCTTGCCTACCTCTCAGGGTTGTTGTGAGGATTAAATGGACACTGAGTAGGGCTATGGCAAAGGACAGAATGGAAGAGGGTGAGGCAGAGCTGCTATGCTAGCTTCCCAGAAGGTGGGCTTCTGTTGCTCATTGCAGCGAGGAGACGGGAACTTGTGAGATGGTCAGCACAGTGCAAATGCACTGGCAGAGATAATCCTATGTTCCTGCTGGTGCAATCACACCGCACCAACCGTCCCGTTGCCCCTTCACAGTTAGCAACTGCTGCCAACTCCCAAACACTCATCATATGTGCACCCTTGTGGCAGTCCTGGCCAAGAGACATCCATCCCCAGGAACTGAATCGTGCAGAAATATGCAATTCTTGCAACTGAATGCTAGAAGGGCAGGCTTCAACTGCTGCAGTTAACCACTGCATTGGCCAGGAAAGGAAAAAAAAAAGCAATGCACACAAAGACAAAGGGAGCTGACTTCTAAATGTACAGACAATAAGTGGGACTCAGGGGGTGCCTTTGGCTTGGGGAAAGTGCAGGAAGGTATTGTATACATGCCACGCACAGACATTAGATCTGGTATTCCTTAATTTCCAGATGGGGATGCTGATGTGATGTCACTCCCTGACAATGGGAGGAATTTAGGCTCCAGGCTAAACGTCCTTCCTTTTTTTCTAGAATTGCAAAGATAACCGGAAAACAATTCACAAGGCAGAATGGAGAAGTTGGTGTTGGGAAAGGGAGAAAAGATAAGCAAGGATTCCAGGAGAGGGAAGGGATGTTGAAAAAAGGTAGTCAAAGTAAATCTAGGTCCCGATGCAATTATAAATATATGCCTGCATTCACACACACACACACACGGGGGGGGGGGGGTGAGCACTTTAAATTTATCCTGCTCTGGACCGTAGGACTTGAACCCATGGCTTCAAGTTACAAAGAAGGAGCTCAAAGACCAGCGGACTCCCAAGGAGAGGGGAGAGGAGAGGAGAAGAGGCTGAGGGAACACTCTACAAGGGTGGGTGTTCAAAAAGGGGTGAGGGGTTGCCGGGTGACATAACTGGGCTCTTGAGCCCCACAGGGGTACCGCAGAAAGAATGCAAAATAATAATAATAATAATAATAATAATAATAATAATAATAATAATAATAATAATAATATTTATACCCTGCCCATCTGGCTGGGTTTCCTCAACCACCCTGGGCAGCTCCCAACAGAATAATAATAATAATTTAAAAAAATGCGATCAAACATTAAAAACTTCCCAAAACAGGGCTGCTTTCAGATGTCTTCTAAAAGTTACTTGTTGATTTCCTTGATCTGGTGGGAGGGTGTTCCACAGGGCATGGGCCACTACAGTGGTCATAGGTGCCGACTCCATGGCCTGAGGGGGCTCGAGCCCCCTCAAAAAAGTTTTTGGGGGGGGCTCAGCCCCCCCAATAATCTCGGGCGCCCTTCCAGCAGAGCGCCGCCGCCGTCCCCCGCCTCCTCCCCACCTGCTCCCTTGCCAGCCAGCCAGTCAGCCGCGCGCCCTAGTCGGAGAGCCCCGGCCGTCCCCCGCGAGATTAGGGAATCCCCGGGGGCGGGGGCTCCTGCCTCGCTGCTTCGCAGCACCACCGCCACTCCCAAGGCACTGCCGGTTTCAGCCCCTGCGAGAACAGGGGAATCCCGACCGGCCACACTGGCTGGGGGGGCGTGGCTTGCCCTATTTAGGGCCGGAGCGGAGGGGGCTCGCCCTCTCTTCTCCGGCTAGCCCCACGTTTCCCGCATATCAGCTGTTCCGGAGCTGATTAATAGGTGCAGCACGCTCTCCCCTATTCGCTCACGAGGGGGCGGCGCCACTTTATTTGCATATTCATGAGCTTATTTATTATTCATGAGCTTTCCCGGGCCCCCCCAATATTTTTTATAAGTCCGCGTCCCTGACAGTGGTACCTCAGGTTACATACGCTTCAGGTTACAGACTCCACTAACCCAGAAATAGTACCTCGGGTTAAGAACTTTGCTTCAGGATGTGAACAGAAATTGCGCTCCAGCAGTGCGGCGGCAGCAGGAGGCCCCATTAGCTAAAGTGGTGCTTCAGGTTAAGAACAGTTTCAGGTTAACAACGGACCTCTGGAACGAATTAAGTACTTAACCCGAGGTACCACTGTACTGAGAAGGCCCTCTGCCTGGTTCCCTGTAACCTCACTTCTCACAGGGAGGGAACCGCCAGAAGGCCCTCGGAGCTAGACCTCTCTGGCTCACAGAGAGAGCTCTTGGCCCAGGTGTGGGATGAACGGTGGGGGTGGAGACGCTCCTCCAGGTATGTAGTTGGTCAAGGGAGCCGTGGACCCAAAAAGGTTGGAAACCTCTGCCCTAGGCAAAGGGACTGGTTTGGCAAGCTTTCTGCGCTCACAGGTAGAGGATCCCAAGACACCCCCGCCCCCAAACACATAAAAATTTGTAAAGGAAGTAAGGTGAGAAAGCAAGAAATTATGGGGAAGGGGCACCATAGATTAGTGGCAGCACATGGGCTTTGAATATAGAATATTATTAATTTAATAATAATATATAATAGCCAGCACAGAGTTTGATGTGTGTTATGATAAATTTAATAGCATCTGCTGCTATAGAGAGGGCTAATCAGGGAGGGCGGGTTTGGTGCTGCACTTCGGAACCTCAAGAAGATATCTTTCCCATCATGGAGAGAGATCACATAAGGGGTGGCAGGCCATTTTGTGCCCTAGGCAAGGCTAAGTACTTGTTTGTTGTTGTTTAGTCGTGTCTGACTCTTCGTGACCCCGTGGATCAGAGCATGCAAGGCACTCCTGTCTTCCACTGCCTCCGCATTTCGGTCAAACTCATGCTGGTAGCTTCGAGAAGACTGTCCAACCATCTCGTCCTCTGTCGTCCCCTTCTCCTTGTGCCCTCCATCTTTCCCAACATCAGGGTCTTTTCCAGGGAGTCTTCTCATGAGGTGGCCAAAGTATTGGAGCCTCAGCTTCAGGATCTGTCCTTCCAATGAGCACTCAGGGCTGATTTCCTTCAGAATGGATAGGTTTGATCTTCTTGCAGCCCATGGGACTCTCAAGAGTCCCTTCCAGCACCATAATTCTAAAGCATCAATTCTTCGGCAATCAACCTTCTTGATGGTCCAGCTCTCACTTCCATACATCACTACTGGGAAAACCATAGCTTTAACTATACGGACCTTTGTCCGTAGGGGCTAATTGCCTTACTAAGTACTTGCACCCCTCCAAAAAACAAACAAAATATTGCTAACTCCAATGTTCAAAAACAGATGTCCTGCAGAGAAAAAATGAAAGTAAAAAAGAGAAACATAGTCATAAATTTATAAGACGCAACAAAAGCTCATCTGCATAAAACGGCATAAAACTCAAGGTCTTATGTTAGCGCTGGCCTTGCACATAAGAATACTTGATGCCAATACAGTGGTACCTTGGGTCTCGAACTTAATCCATTCCAAGAGTCCGTTCGATTCCCGGAACCATTGGAAAATCAAGGCGCAGTTTCCAATTGGCTTCAGGAGCTTCCTGCACTCAATCGGAAGCCGCTTCGGACATTCGGCTTCTGAAAAACGTTCGCAAACCGGAATACTTACTTCCGGGTTTGTGGTGTTCGGGAGCCGATTCGTTCGGGAGCGAAGCTGTTCAAGAACCAAAGTACCACTGTACCTAAATAAAAGTGGGCTTTCAGTAGGGAGACCACACTCACCAGCTGTCAGCCAAGATTTGGCTCCGTATTCAGTTTGGCCCCATCTGACCTAAACATTTCAGCGCTTTAAACAGTCTTGAGTTCTCCCAAATAATCCCGGGAACTGTTTTTTTTCTTTTTAAAAAAAGTATTTTATTTTAAAGATTTCTGCGTACAATTTTACTTGCATTCATCCACAACAATTCCATCATTTATGTAGGGGTTCTTCCAACCCCCCAACTTCCCTCCACCCCTTCCCTGGTTTCTATCCTTTATCTCTCATCTTTTCTGTGACTTTATACTTTTATCTAATCTTTTAAATCTCCTTTTTCAACTGTTGTTGTTGTTTAGTCGTTTAGTCATGTCCGACTCTTCGTGACCACATGGACCAGAGCACGCCAGGCACTCCTGTCTTCCACTACCTCCCGCAGTTTGGTCAGACTCATGTTTGTAGCTTCGAGAACACTTTTTCAATACACTTTGCCAATTATGTTACAAATGCTAATCTAAGCCTGCTAGCGTTTTTAAATATTTGCATTGCTCTTTTGTATATTCTATAAAATTAACCCATTTGTTTTTTTAAAAAATTATCTTCTTGGAGTCTAATCTTCCCAGTCAATTTCGCCATTTCTGCATAGCCCATCAATTTCGATATCTATTCTATTCTTCTTTTGATGAGGTTCTCTCTTCCTTCCAACCCTATCATTCTAGCCGCTGTCGTTGCATACATATACAGGACCTGAACTGTCATTTCTTAGAGGTGCTGAGAATTGCTAGAAGACCCCTATTCCCCTCCAAGAGCTACAGTTCACAGAGTTCATTGGAAAAAGGGATTGATTGCATACCCTCCAACATTTCTCCAATGAAAATAGGGACGTCCTATTCAACAATGCGAGTGGCGCTGTGGGTTAAACCACAGAGCCTAGGACTGTTGGCTATTTGCAGTATGGTAGCGCTGCAGAGAGCTTGCTGGGGAGAGCATGCATTAAAAAGGGACTCAAAAAGTACTTAAACAAGGTTTTAATTACAAAAACAAAAACCCCATTTACACTAAATACATCAACAAACCAGACCCAACCACCAACCCATCCCCCAGGGTAATGGGAGAGCTAGGTGCTGCTCCTTATATACTATACCCAATTGCTGACACAGCTTAATCAATGCAACTCAGCAGCACCTGCTATGTTTCACAGCTGTAAGACTGGGTCTCGTTATTTTGCTCTGGCCCCTTAAAGATATACACATCAGGTGGAACAATGATGAACCTTTACATTTAAAGAAACCATTCAACAAGGACCTGCCAATCAGAAGGTCGGCGGTTTGAATCCCCACGACAGGGTGAGCTCCCGTTGCTCTGTCCCTGCTCCTGCCAACCTAGCAGTTCCAAAGCACGTCAAAGTGCAAGTAGATAAATAGGTACCACTCCGGCGGGAAGGTAAACGGCATTTCCGTACACTGTTATGGTTCGCCAGAAGCGGCTTAGTCATGCTGGCCACATGACCCGGAAGCTGTACGCCGGTTCCCTCTGCCAATAAAGCGAGATGAGCATCACAACTGCAGAGTCGGCCACGACTGGACCTAACAGTCAGGGGTCCCTTTACCTTTTATTCAACAACAATTTTATTACTTATACCTCACTCATCTGATGGATTGCCCCAGCCACTCTGGGTGGCTTCCAGCATATATAGAAACATAATAAAATATTAAACATTAAAAAACACACACCTCCCAATACAGGGCTGCCTTCAGATGTCTTCTTAAGGTTGCATAGTTACTTATCTCCTTGGCTTGCAGGTCGCAGAACTCCATACTCTCCAATGAAAATAGGGACATCCTACCATACCCTCCAACATTTTTCTGATGAAATAGAGGTGTCCTAAGGAATAGCTTCTGGCTGTAAATCCAGGACTGTCCCTGGAAAACAGGGACACTTGTAAGGGTCAGTATTGCTAAACCACTTTGAGAATGTACCATGTTCAAATATATAAAAGGATGTCACATAGAGGAGGGAGAAAGGTTGTTTTCTGCTGCTCCAGAGAAGCGGACACGGAGCAATGGATCCAAACTACAAGAAAGAAGATTCCACCTAAACATTAGGAAGAACTTCCTGACAGTAAGAGCTGTTTGACAGTGGAATTTGCTGCCAAGGAGTGTGGTGGAGTCTCCTCCTTTGGAGGTCTTTAAGCAGAGGCTTGACAACCATATGTCAGGAGTGCTCTGATGGTGTTTCCTGCTTGGCAGGGGGTTGGACTCGATGGCCCTTGTGGTCTCTTCCAACTCTATGATTCCATGATTCTCTGTAAACAGAATGAGGGCTTCCAAACAACTCTTGCCACCCTTAACAATCTAGCCAAAATTCAAGGGTGCTCCCAACTTCAGCAACTGGTATTCAGGAGCATTGCTGCTCCAACAGTGGAGGTAGAACATAGCCATTGTGGCTACTAGCTATTGTGGCTACTAGCCATTGTGGCTACTAGCCATTGTGGCTACTAGCTATTGTGGCTACTAGCTATTGTGGCTACTACCTATTGTGGTTACTAGCCATTGTGGCTACTAGCCATAGATCGCAATCTCCATAAATTTGCCTAATCCTCTTTCAAAGCCACCCAGCTTGGGTGGCCCCTGCGTCTTATGGGAGTGACTAGTTTGTGCAATATGTGAAGAAATTCTTTTGTCTGTCCCAATCTTCCAACCTAAGAAGGTGGGTTTTGGGCAGGGGTTGGCAAGGTTTACCTCACCTGGGCCAGCTCACTCCAGCGGAGATCCCTCCGTGGGCTGGATCGCGCCTGCGCCCACAATTTCCAGCGTCTGCACAGACACGATTTTTGGCATCTGCATCTGCGCAGACACAATTTCCGGCACCGTGGAAGCGAGTCCCCGCGTTGCGCTGCACCGGTTTAGCGCTGGGACTCACCCAGCGGGCACCTCGGTTCGGGGGTGGCTCGTGGGCCGGTTAAACCAGTGTTCCCCAACCTTGGGTCTCCAGCTGTTTTTGGACTACAACTCCCATCATCCCTTGCTAACAAGACCAGTGGTCAGGGATGATGGGAATTGCAGTCCGAAAACAGCTGGAGACCCAAGGTTGGGGAACACTGGGTTAAACGACCCCCATGGGCTGCATGTGGCCCATGGGCCTTAGGTTGCCAACGCCTGGTCTTGGGGGATCGATAAAACACAGCCCAGTGATTTCACCCCACTTCCCCAGATGGGTTGGCAATCCTAAAACGACATTATTTGTATTTGTGTCACTCAACTCTCCCCCAGGATCACATGGAATCTTCTTTGCAAGTGATGTGCCATATTGATTACCCTGTAGGATGAAGAGGTGGGGCAGGGAAAATATATTTAGATGCAGAGAATTAAGAGATAAAAAAAACCCCTAGTCTTCAGACGGTTGAAAGCTAGTTGTTATTTTATTAAGGAGTCTCAAGGGATGAAAGCAAACCTGCTCAGCTAATTAGCCCTTTTAACTTCCTTCATATTCGCATGAGTATGGAAGACAGGAATAGCACAGGAAGAGAAAAAAATACTTTAGGGGAATGTACTCTGCACAGCTTTAGACAAGTCACACGTACCCTAAACTGTAGAATAATGTCAGGTGTCTTTTAAGAAAAAGGCAGTTTTGGGTAGTGGTTACAGTGTTGGACGAAAACCTGGTGCACCCAAGGCTCTAGCACAGCCTTTCTCAACCTGTGGGTCCCCAGATGTTGTTGGACTACAACTCCCATCACCCCTAGCTAGCAAGGCCAGAGCTCAGGGATGATGGGAGTTGTAGTCCAACAACATCTGGGGACCCACAGGTTGAGAACCGCTGCTCTAGCACATGGGTAGGCAAACTAAGGCCCGGGGGCAGGATCCTGCCCAATCGCCTTCCAAATCTAGCCCACGGATGGTCTGGGAATCAGCGTGTTTTTACATGAGTAGAATGTGTCCTTTTATTTAAAATGCATCTCTGGGTTATTTGTGGGGCATAGAAATTTGTTCATGTTTTTTTCCAAAATATAGTCTGCCCCCCCCCCAAGTTCTGAGGGACAGTGGACTGGCCCCCTGCTGAAAAAGTTTGCTGACCCCTGCTCTAGCATCTACTCAGCCATAAGTCTTGTAAGGGGCTTGGGCCAGTCCTGTCTCTCAGCCTAACCTACCTCACAGGGTTGTTGTGAAGAACCAGGTACGCCACCTGGGAGGGATAGAAACAGGGCTTTTTTCAGCCGGAACTCAGCGGAACTTAGTTCTGACACCTCTCAGGTGGATACTATTGTCATTTTGAGAGAAAAAGGGAGGTGTCAGTTATCAATCCATCCGTCAGAGCCTCGATCAATCCACCAGAAGGTCCCCAGACTGAGTCTCCCACATCTCTAGGCAGGGCTCAGAATGCCTCCTGTCTTTAAACCTGGAGATACGCTGTCAATCAGTGCAGACAATATTGAACTAGATGGGAGCGTAGGTTTGACTGCTGCTTCCTAAGTTCCCGCAGAGGCTACGCCGGTGTAATACAGTGGTACCTCAGGTTACAGACGCTTCAGGTTACAGACTCCACTAACCCAGAAATAGTACCTCGGGTTAAGAACTTTGCTACAGGATGAGAACAGAAATCGCGCGGCAGCAGCGGGAGGCCCCATTAGCTAAAGTGGTACCTCAGGTTAAGAACAGTTTCAGGTTAAGAACGGACCTCCAGAACATAGCTGTCAACTTTCAGATTTGAAAATAAGGGATCATCAGCCTCACCTGTCCTGGAGACAGTCTAGGGCGGGGGTCGGCAACCTGCGGCTCCAGAGCCGCATGCGGCTCTTTAAAGCCTTTGCTGCGGCTCCGGGGCGGTGGCGAGGGGCGGAGGCGAGGGGCGGAGGTGACCAGCCTGCCGCCCGGCGGGCAGTGCGCCGTAAAGCAGAGCGCCCCCCTCGCCAGGCAGACATCCGCAGCGTGGGGAGCCTTGCCGGACTTCCCGGCAAGGCTCCCCACGCTGCGGATAGCAGCCTGCCGCCCCGCAGGCATCGGCCAGCCCCACAAGCTCGGGGGACAGCAGGGAGGCGCAGCGCCGCCATCCCGCTGTTCCTCGACCTGGTTCGGTTTCCCCGACCTGCTTTTGGGGGGGAAATAAAGGGAAATTTTTTTCCCTTTATTTCCCCCCCAAAAAACTAGGTGCGTCCTATGGGACGGAGCGTCCTATGGGGCGAAAAATATGGTATTTTTATAATGACGAATGCCTCATTATTAATTATTATTTACATCAGGCACTGATTATGATTTATGGTACACTGGGGCCCTGATTAATTTTCTATGGCATTTTGGGGCATTGATTATTGGGCATAGCAAGTCGCGGTCGCGTGGAATTTGTGCTTTGTGACCGTTTGAAGTGGGGTTTTTTTCTTGGGAGGCTGGGCGGCACGAAGAGAGGGATTATTTTTATAATGACGAGGATGACATTGGGCCCTCATTATTAATTATTATTTACATCAGGCACTGATTATGATTTATGGTTCACTGGGGCCCTGGTTAATTTTCTTTGGCATTTTGTGGCATTGATTATGCAGTCGCGGTCGCGTGGAATTCCACGTGGAGTTAGTTGCCTGAAGCCCCTTTTTAGTTGCTTGAAGCCCCTTTTTAAACTTAAGCAGGTGAAAGTTTGGTGAATTGCTGCCAAGGAGTGTGGTGGAGTCTCCTTCTTTGGAGGTCTTTAAGCAGAGGCTTGACAACCATATGTCAGGAGTGCTCTGATGGTGTTTCCTGCTTGGCAGGGGGTTGGACTCGATGGCCCTTGTGGTCTCTTCCACATATGTATGTGAGCAGGTCTTCTCCAACATGAACTATATTAAAAACAAGCACCGATCACGCCTCACAGATGACAGCTTGCAAGCCTGTGTGAAAATGAAGGTGACGTCTTACAGCCCTGATGTGCAGACACTGAGCACTGAGGTTCAGGAGCAAAAGTCCCATTAACCTGGTTACCTGGTTGTAAATTAAATATTTTAATTAGCTATTAATTTGTCCTTTTTTCTTGAGATTGACAGCTGACTGCACGATCCTGTATATATAGCATTAAGGCCAGAAACAATATATGTAGTGTTATATTTGTTTTAAATGTTGCAATGTTTTTGCGGCTCCCAGTTGTTGTTGTTTTTTCGGAAACGGGTCCAAGTGGCTCTTTTTGTCTTAAAGGTTGCAGACCCCTGGTCTAGGGGATATCTAACAATCCAGGATAGCAGCGGGAAGCAGCGGGAAACGGCGCTGAAATAAGGGAATTTCCCGCCAAAAAAAGGGAAGGTTGACAGCTATGCTCCAGAACGAATTAAGTTCTTAATCCGAGGTACCACTGTATACAAAAGCTCGATGGGGAAGAGGGCTCGCATCCCATTTGCATGTCGTTCTTATTAGTTTGCATGGCGCACGGGCCTCCTCAGCCTCGCGCACCAGGGAAAGAAATAAATAAATGACAAAACCTGGCTGGGCCCGGGAGGCATGTATGCTTTGATCATGCAAAATTAAATGGAGGCAAACCGCCGGGTCTTTGGCTTTCCTTTTAATTTCCTCCTGGAAGCCTCTTTCATTTGAGGCGAATTACACACGGCGCTAATGCATGCAGGCGTCTAATCACAGAACGAGGCACCCACAGCCTGTCATCAAGGCCCAGCTGACACTTCCTTTCGCAATTCTGCGGTGTGGCGGGGGGGGACACGCTTTGCAGTGGCACTGGGAGGGCGGGGGGAGGAGTGGCACTGGGGGGAGAGTCAGGAGGGAAGCGAGCAAACAAACAAAATCCACCATGGTTTATTCTGGAGCAATGTTTGCTCAGCGCCGTTTTTTGTTTTGTTTTTTCGATGTTAGCAGGATGTGTTGTCCTTGCAAACCGCAATTAAAGAGGATGAGTCAGAAGTCGGGTTCATAGAAAGCGTGTTTATTGTTCCCAGTAGATTTAAGAAGGCTTGGAAGCATGGGTAGGCAAACTAAGGCCCGGGGGGCTGGATCCGGCCCAATCGCCTTCTAAATCCGGCCCGTGGACGGTCCGGGAATCAGCGTGTTTTTACATGTGTAGAATGTGTCCTTTTATTTAAAATGCACCTCTGGGTTATTTGTGGGGCCTGCCTGGTGTTTTTACATGAGTAGAATGTGTGCTTTTATTTAAAATGCATCTCTGAGTCATTTGTGGGGCATAGGAATTCGTTCATATTTTTTTCCTTCCAAAATATAGTGCGGCCCCCCACAAGGTCTGAGGGATGGTGGAGCGGCCCCCTGCTGAAAAAGTGTGCTGACCCCTGCTTAAAAGGAAAGGCAGGATAGAAGAGCTGCTCTTTCGGTGTTATTGTCCCAGGGACCTTTTCGTGCCCCCCCCTTTCTCCACTATATTGGTTCATTTTCAGGCCACATTCCCTCCACTGCTAACCGTCAAGCAGTGGCGTAGTGTGGGTTGTCAGCACCCGGGGCAAGGCAAGTAATTTGCGCCCCCTAACCCGTGGATTTGCACCCCTAACCCATGGATTTGCGCCCCCTAACCCTAACCCCCAGATGTTGCACCCGGTGCAGCCGGCCCCCCCTGCACCCCCCACGCTATGCCACTGCCATCAAGGGTCTCCTGTCCTGCAGACCCTCCAAGTGTCCCTATTTTCCAGGGACAGTCCCGGATTTACAGAAGTCGTCCCGGTTTCTGATTTGATCCTGGAACATCCCGCTTTTCCTTAGGACGTCCCTATCAGTGGCGTAGCGTGGGGGGTGCAGGGGGGGCCGGCCGCACCATCTGGGGGTTAGGGTTAGGGGGCACAAATCCACGGGCTAGGGGGTGCAAATTATTTGCCTTGCCCCGGGTGCTGACAACCCACGCTACGCCACTGGTCCCTATTTCCATGGGAGAAATGTCAGAGGGTTGTGGAGTTATGGGACCCCCTGAGCCAAGGAGATAAGTTAAGTACACAACCTTTAGAAGGCATCTAAAGGAAGCCCTGCATAGGAAAGTTGTTCTTTTTAAATGTTTAATGTTTAATTAATTTTTTTATAGCCACCCAGAGTGGCTGGGGCGACTCAGTCAGATGGGCAGGGTATAAATAAGAAAATTATTATTACTATTGTTGAATAGGACATCCCTGTTTTCATCAGAGTAATGGTCCTGTTGGAGCTGTGATGGCAGAAAAGGTGGCGTTGCAGCTTTTGGCACTCCCCAAAGAAAAGGTAACAGAGCAAATTCACAACATGTGTTTAAAGCCCTATGATAGCACTCTAAGCAGTCATGGTTCCCTCCCACTCCCTGAATTCTGGGAGCTGTGGTTTAATAAAGGAAATGATAATTGCTGGGCTACTGAGCCAGGTATGTCCAAAGTCTGTTTTGGGTACCTCAAAAAGTCTGGGTGCCATTTTTTGCGCCTGGCTGACACTCAAGGATTACTGCAATGTATGTGCTTTGAAGCCTCCAAGTATATGTTAATTCTTTGGCAATCAGCCTTCTTTATGGTCTAGCTCTCACTTTCATACATCACTACTGGGGAACCATAGCTTTAACTATACGGACCTTTGTCGGCAAGGTGATGTCTCTGCTTTTTAAGATGCTGTCTAGGTTTGTCATTGCTTTTCTCCCAAGAACCAGGCGTCTTTCAATTTCATGATTGCTGTCAACATCTGCAGTGATCATGGAACCCAAGAAAGTAAAATCTCTCACTGCCTCCATTTTTTCCCCTTCTATTTGCCAGGAGGTGATGGGACCAGTGGCCATGATGTTAGGGTTTTTTTATGTTGAGCTTCCGACTATATTTTGACCTCTCTTTCACCCTCATTAAAAGGTTCTCAATTCCTCCTCACTTTCTGCCATTAAGGTTGTGTCATCTGCATATCTGAGGTTGTTGATACTTCTTCCGGCAATCAAATCTATCCATTCTGAAGGAACTCAGCCCTGAGTGCTCACTGGAAGGACAGATCCTGAAGCTGAGACTCCAAGACTTTGGCCACCGCATGAGAAGAGAAGACTCCCTGGAAAAGACCCTGATGTTGTGAAAGATGGAGGGCACAAGGAGAAGGGGACGACAGAGGATGAGATGGTTGGACAGTGTTCTCGTAGCTACCATCTTGAGAAGACAAGAGTGCCTGGCGTGCTCTGGTCCATGGGGTCACGAAGAGTCGGCCATCACTAAAGGACTTAACAACAACAAAAGCTTCTGAATAGCAGGTGCAGAAAAACAATCAGTTCCTGCTTATGTGCTTCTCATGAGAATCTGATTGACTGCTGTGAGAGCAGGCTGCTGAATAGGATGAGTCACTGACTGGCCTGATCCTGCAGGCTCTCCTTATATTCTTAAGTAACTAACAAGTACTTGCTGTTTCATGTCACCCAAAATCAGCAGCCTGAAGCATCCTACTCACTCTGCCTTAGGGCAAACCCACAAAAACCTCCTGACATTAATAAACGATAATTGTGCTACTCTATTCCATCCTTCCCAATCCATTTCTTGAGAGATCTTCATTTAAAAGCCAAGTAAAAATCTCTAGCATATGCATGGTGTGAACAGTCACCATACAGCTTTTGGATCTTTCCAGATTTCCAGCAAAATATTTCTGTTTTGTTGCAGAACTCGTTTTGGCAAACACGGATGGGTGCATTTGATGCGGTTTTAGCTGATTATAGTCACCTGTTTGGCTTTTGGTTTTAAGCTTCTGTTCAGAAGGCTCACAGGTGTTGTCAAACGTTATAGGGAGGCAAGGGTGCCAAATAACCAGGAAAAATGCTCCAAGCCGCTCTTGTGTCTTTAGCAAGAGTCTGACACGCAGAAGCCAGCTGGGGAAGCTAATACCGGCACAAACTATGCAGTCATTTATGCTATTTTTACTGCAGTACAGTGGTACCTGTACTTAAAGGCGCTTCAGGTTACAGACGCTTCAGGTTACAGATTCTGCTAACCCAGAAATAGTACCTTGGGTTAAGAACTTTGCTTCAGGATGAGAACAGAAATCATACAGTGGCGGCAGCGGGAGGCCCCATTAGCTAAAGTGGTGCTTCAGGTTAAGAACAGATCTCCGGAACGAATTAAGTTCTTAACCTGAGGTACCACTGTATTTGCGCCCATCCTTAAATCAGTGGGGCACCTGCGAACATCCAAATGTTGCTGGACTACAGCTCCCATAAAGGTAAAGGGACCCCTGAGCATTAGGTCCAGTTGCAGACAACTCTGGGGTTGTGGCGCTCATCTCGCTTTATTGGCTGAGGGAGCTGGCGCACAGCTTCCGGGTCATGTGGCCAGCATGACTAAGCCACTTCTGGCGAACCAGAGCAGTGCACGGAAATGCCATTTACCTTCCCGCCGAAGCGGTGCCTATTCATCTACTTGCACTTTGACGTGCCTTCAAACTGCTAGGTTGGCAGGAGCAGGGACCGAGCAACGGGAGCTCACCCCATCATGGGGATTTGAAACACCGACCTTCTGATCGGCAAGCCCTAGGCTCTGCGGTTTAACCCACAGCGCCACCCACGTCCCTGATGCTTTGCTCCCATGATGCTTGGCTATTGGCTATGCTAGATGGGTCTGACAGAAGCTGATGTCCAATCACATTTAGAGGGCCACAGGCTCCCTGTTCCTTGCTCTAGTCTACCCAAGCCCAACTACATGTAACTTAAATGGGAATATATTCTTCTGCCGTTCACAGAGAGCCATATATGCCACCTTGAGCTCCTTTGTGGGAAAGAAAAGGCTTGCAGGGCTGGTATAACCCACCCACTCTCAGCCCCAACCCCTACCTGCTGCACTATGGATATTTTGATGATGGATTTTACCTGCATTGGCAGAGTAATTATTGTTGCAACCTTGCCTGGGACTTTAGGGCGAAGGGCGAGTAATAATAATAATAATAAAATTGTAAAAATGTTTACAAAATGTAGGGGGAGGAATTTCTTTCCTATTAAAAATCAAACAAACCCTTTAGAAAGATAACAAACACTGTGGTCCTTGCCTTTTGTGTTTGAGTTGGCACAGGACTCCAACTGAATTGGTTTCTATGAGCAGTAATCACTTCACTATCAGGAAAGCTGAGCATAAAAGGACTTAAAAACAAACTGTGAAGTCTAGACAACAGAAGCTTCACTCTAGTCTTTTTTGTTCTTTTCTGTTTCAATTGGCGAGACCTGCTTACCTCAAGGTTAGCCCTTGCTGTGACTTCAAGTGTTAAGTCTGATCCTCCAGACTCTCTTCCATGGGGTGAAAACATGAAATCATAGCACTGTCAAGTTGGAAGGGAATCCTGAGAGTCATGTAGCCCAACCCCTTGCAACGCCAGAATCTCAGCATTCAGTCTCCCATCCATTCTGAAAGCAGACCAGATCCTGCTTAGCTTTGCAAATATGGCGGCTGTTTTAATGCTGCACTGCTGGCTACAAACCTCAAAAAGAGGAGGAAGTAGGCTAGATTCTCACAGAAGCAAGGGAGAATAGTGCCTGAATGTATCGCCTAGCAGTTTCTTGAGTTCTGAAAATGTTAGAAACCCGCTTTTACTTTTTCAAAACAATGAAATGCCACCCTTCCTCAAAATTTCTGCAAAGAGCAAAGACATGTACAGAGATAGTGCAGGGACAGGAAAACATTTTCAGTCTCAGGGCCACATGTCAGTAGTGGGCGGAGTCAGAGGATAAAGGTAAAAGGTAAAGGACCCCTGGACGGTTTTAAGTCCAGTCAAAGGCGACTATGGGGTTGTGGCACTCATCTTGCTTTCAGGCTGAGGGAGCCGGCATTCATCCACAGACAGCTTTCTGGGTCATGTGGCCAGCAGGACTAAACCGTTTCTGGCACAACAAAGCATCGTGACAGAAGCCAGAGCGCACAGAAATGCTGTTTACCTTCCCGCTGCAGTGGTACCTATTTATCTATTTGCACTGGTGTGCTTTCGAACTGCTAGGATGGCAGGAGCAGGGACCGAGCTCACCCCGTCACGGGGATTCGAACTGCCGACCTTCTGTCTGGCAAGCCCAAGAGGCTCAGTGGTTTAGACCACAGCGCCACCCGCGTCCCTTAGACGATAAAGAAAGTGCAGCAACATATGCAAATAACCTTTGTACAGTAGATTTGCTTCTATGCAGACTCACACATGCCTCTCTGTCTCCCATCCAAGCAAGCAAGCAAGCAAGCAAGCAGAAGGCATGATCAGAGTTGAAGGGCAAAGCCTAGCCAGGGGAAGATATTTAGGGTGCGAAGCAGCACTAGTGAGAAAGATAAGAGGATTTTGCACTGGGGAAAGATAAGAGGATCTGGAGGTCTTGCAGTAGGCTCCTGGGCCTGATGTCCTTTCTTCTCCCTGGAGAAAGTTGCTTTCCAGGGTCAATCACCAGAAAATCAAGACAGGCCCAGGGAATAAAATAGGAAAGCTTGGAGCCAAGTGGCCAGACCAAATACAGCAGCCTGCTCTTGCACCCTTCGAGACAGCATGCTTTGTGCAGTGGTGGGTCATCAGGCTGGCATCCGTCTGTCTCAGGAGAGGATGGAGGAGTGAGCCTTTGGGGGTGAAGTCAAGCCGATATAGGAGAGGCATGTTTTGTTGCAGCTGGGGCAGATGAAGGTGTTTGGATGTCCTGCTGCAGATGCACCATGCTGCTCTTCTCTTTGTGTTTGTCCCAACAGTCATTCCTCCTCTGGTCACTGCTGTGGATGCACGACCTGGCTGGCTGTGGTTGTCTGCATGGGGTTCCCCCACGGCAGGGCTGATGCTGCCAGCCGCCACGTCATGTGCACCACAGTTCAAGAAGGACACTGACCAACTGGAACGTGTCCAGAGGAGGGCAACCAAAATGGTCAAAGGCCTGGAAACGATGCCTTATGAGGAACGGCTAAGGGAGCTGGGCATGTTTAGCCTGGAGAAGAGGAGGTTAAGGGGTGATATGATAGCCATGTTCAAATATATAAAAGGATGTCACATAGAGGAGGGAGAAAGGTTGTTTTCTGCTGCTCCAGAGAAGCGGACACGGAGCAATGGATCCAAACTACAAGAAAGAAGATTCCACCTAAACATTAGGAAGAACTTCCTGACAGTGAGAGCTGTTCGACAGTGGAATTTGCTGCCAAGGAGTGTGGTGGCGTCTCCTTCTTTGGAGGTCTTTAAGCAGAGGCTTGACAACCATATGTCAGGAGTGCTCTGATGGTGTTTCCTGCTTGGCAGGGGGTTGGACTCGATGGCCCTTGTGGTCTCTTCCAACTCTATGATTCTATGTTTGCAGACATCTTTGTAGCGCAGATCAGGTTTGCCAACAAGCTCTCTGCTTGAAGCCAGCTCCCTGCAAGCACATCCTTGGGCATGCTCCAATATAACATGTGCAAGTCTGGTTGTGCCTGACTAGGAGACTGCCTGGGAACGCCATGAATGCCCCTGGAAGGTACACGATGGAAGAAAAGTAGGCAAGCATTGACCCTATCAGAGATGCACTTCTTTTTTCCCCAAAAGATATTTATTAAAGTTTTTTAAAAATATAACAATGGAAAAAAATAAAAAAATAAAAAGAAACAAAATACAACATAAAAACAGTTAAAAAACAGATAATTTTCCATAACATATCTTCCATACGCTTATGTCCCCAGACCTCCTCATACCTCCCTTCTTTGTATTCCACTTCAATTTGTTAGTTCAGCAAATCCTTACCATTAAGCTTTTACCATTTATAAACCTTTTTTTCCGTATCTCCTAAAGCATTACAGCTGGAAACCCCTCAATTTCTATCCAACATCCTTCTAACATTCATTAATTTTACAATATTTCTGTAAATAGTCTTTAAATTTCTTCCAGTCTTCTTTCACCAACTCTTCTCCCTGGTCTCAGATTCTGCCAGTCATTTCTGCCAATTCCATGTAGTCGATCACCTTCATCTGCCATTCTTCCAGAGTGGGTAAATCTTGTGTCTTCCAATACTTTGCAATGAGTATTCTTGCTGCTGTTGTAGCATACATAAAGAAAGTTCTATCCTTCTTTGGCACCAATTGGCCGACAATGCCCAGAAGAAAGGCCTCTGGTTTCTTCAGGAAGGTATATTCGTTCTTCTTCTGTATACTTCGTTCTTCTGTGCCCCCCTGCCTTTAATTCCCTCCCCCTCCCATTACTGCTACTGGTCAAGCTTTTTGACACCACAGAGGCAAAACGCCTGCGCGTCGAGGCAACACCTCCCTGGAAAGTTAGTCAGCGAGAGAGTGTGGTGAGAGCCAGTGTGGTGTAGCGGTTAAGAGTGGCAGACTCGTAATCTGGTGAACTGGGTTCGCTTCCCCGCTCCTCCACATGCAGCTGCTGGGTGATCTTGGGCCAGTCACACTTCTCTGAAGTCTCTCAGCCCCACTCACCTCACAGAGTGTTTGTTGTGGGGGAGGAAGGGAAAGGAGAATGTTAGCTGCTTTGAGACTCCTTCGGGTAGTGATAAAGCGGGATATCAAATCCAAACTCTTCTTCTTCTTAGCAGCAAAGGTTGCCAACTGACCAAACTGATAATATTTATTTAATTTGTATACCGCCCCTCATCATAGGGCGCTTCACAGCATTGAAAAAGACCCAAACACATTCTGGTCTTCTTTTGCAGTTGAAAATCTGAGAAATCAGCAGGTTGCAGCCGTAACGCTAAGCTGAAAGCAAGGCATAGGCCAAGCTGCACACTCTCTCTCTCTGTGTTGAAAGGCACAGGAGGAGCAAGGGTTAGGAGCAGTGTTTTGTGTTGTGTAGGCTCCTATGGTGTAAGTAATGGGTCCTGCCTGCTAGCCTGCTCCCTGGTTTGCTCATTTCTATATACAGTCATATCTTGGGATGAATATGCTTCAGCTTAAATATTTTCAGGTCGCGCTCTGCGCGACCCGGAAGTAACGGAGCACATTACTTCTGGGTTTTGCCGCTCGTGCAGACGCTCAAAATGACGTCACACGCATGAGTGGAAGCGGCGAAACGTGACCCGCGCACGCGCAGACGCGTCTTACATTCACATCCAGAGGTACCACTGTATAGGGTGCCTACATTCTGCATAGACTGGTTGCACGGCAACATGTGCAAATGGCTTTAGATACCTATTAGGTCCATAAATTACCATATAGCATTTAGTGACAATTTGTTGTTGACAAAGGACAGCTGGACATATAAAGGGCCCCATTACCTTCAGTAGCTTAGGGCCTCATCCAACCTAAATCCGGCCCTGGTTAGGAGTGGGTAACGGAAAAGAAGTCAGCCAGTCAACAAATAAATAAATAAAAGTCAGCAACTGCAGACGTTTGCGCGCGTGCTCGTCTCCCTCTCTCTCCGATTTCCATTACGCAATGTATATAGGCGAATGCAAAGCTCTGCTAGCGCTAAAAGCAACCCAAGCTCCCTTGCAGAGCGTCTGTCGAAGCGCAGCAGCAGCGCAGCCAACGGGGCTGGATCAGCTGCTGGGGGCCGTGACGTCACAGGTCCTCCTGCCTGCACAACGTTCCATTCAGGCGAGCGCGGAGCGCGTGCTCCGTCGAGCACATGGGCAGCGAGCCGCCGAGCTCGGAGCGGCAGCGACCTGCGCTGCTGCCCCCCCCTCCCCGCTCGGCTCTTGATTTTTTTGCATTTTATATGTGCATCGGATTTATATTCTGTTTTTTTGGAAACACACATGCACATCTAAGGAAAGGGGCAGCCGCGGCCGGAAACGGCCAGCAACTTTGCAAAACGCTTCGAGGATCTGTTTGGGGAGAAAAGGAGACTTGCGTGGCCTGGGGGAAAAAAGATGCGTGGTAAGTCAGGCTTGCGGTGGGGGAGGGGAGGTTGCTGCAGATGCATGCGGGATGGGGGGGGGAGAGAGAGTGAAAACCTCCCCTCCCCGCGTTCTTTTTCCTTGTCATTTAATGGGGCTTTGCTTTCTAAACAAACCGAGCGAGAAGTTTGCAGGTGGCCGCGTCTGGCAATCGCGCCGCGTGCTTTTTTGTGCGTGCAAGAAGCGAGGGGGGGGGGAGAGGGCTTGCTCCGTGCTATATTTATATCTCTCTCCCGTATTTGGCCCCCACCCCACGCGCCCCCTTCCCTCCTCCAAAGCTCTTTAGCTAACTATATATATGTGTGTGTGTTTTAAATGGCACGTTTAAAAGAAAGGGACAGGGATGCAGAGAGAGAGAGAGACCCACGGCCACGATGGCTGGAAGCGCGCAAAGAAAAGAGCCGTGCTGGCGAAATCAATAAAGAAATCGGGGACCCTCGAAGAGGGATGGGGAAATGGCACGTCTTGCTTTCTTTGCCCATCCTCCCCTCCATTTCCTCCCCCCCCCCCCACATATAGATCTCCGGCTCCTGGCCTTGTGCATATTATGACTATTCTCCCCCTTTTCCATATATGCGCTAGCGAGATGCCCGGAAAACTCGTTTTTCTGTTGTGTTTTACTTTTGGAATCGGGCAACTTTATCGTGTACTTGGATCTCCTTCTCCTCTCTCTTTCTCCCTCTGTCTGTAGCCCACCCTTCACCGCAGGGGAAACTCGGACGGGTTTTTGCTTCCAGCAGGATCGGGGCCGTCATCTTTTTTCCGATGTGCACGCGCGCACGTCCATAGGAACAAACACTTCTGCCTTGGTCCAAAGTACAGTTTCGGATGCAATCTTGGAGATGTTTCTAGGGCTTCCATCGTGCAGCCACGTTTGTCGACTGTGATGTTTTCCCTCCTCTCTCTGCCTCCCCACCTTGAATCGAGACCCCCCCAAAAAAAAAATAGAACCCCAAAGACACAATACAAGGATTTTCTCCTTCTGACATAGGCCTTAAAGTCATCTAGCTCACCCCCTCCTCGTGCAATGAACTGCATCTTTACTGCAAAGAGATTTGTGTATTTATTATTTTTATTTAATTAAAATATCTGCAAGCCTCCTTCGCCTGTACACTTTCCAGGAACAGAGTCTTACTGTATATAAATACATATTAAAAATTACACATGTCCATACCAAATAATGCAGCAGCTATATCAGGCAGAATTCGAGAGGCTGTAAATAACCATTTTTTAAAATGCCTGGGCGTTTTGTTTGACCCAAAATCACTTGAGAATAAAGCGAACAGTTAATTTTTTTGTTTTCTTTAGGCTGCAATCCTATGCCTGATTTCTTCGGACCAAACTCCATTGAACGCTATGGTTTGGATCCAGGCTAAGTTTGCTACACTTCAGGTCCCGTTGAAAGCAATCCAAGAAATTAGTCGTGGCTAACTCCACTCCTGTTAAAATCAATGACTTCTGGATCCAATCTGGTTTGACAGACATTGGTAGGCGTGTATAGGATTGTACCCTGCGTAGTCTTCCATCCTTAAGAACCAGAAGTAAAATAAAAAAAGGAAAATCTTGCCTGTGCAAATAACAGGTCACATTTTCAATTTTTATTTTGACATTTCTGTGTTGTTGTTTTTAAACCAAACATTAAAAGACAAAAGCATAGTTGAAGATCGAACTCAAAATGGCATCGGAGGGAAACCCTTGATAATTAAGGTAGGGAAAGGATTATGATGATTTTGTCTGCAGTGACACCTCTTAAAAACGACTTCAGATTGACAAGTTGGGACATGTTTATGCTGGCCCATATTTATTAGCCACAGAATTAGTCATTCAGCAACTCCTGTGACAGAAGCATTTCCTTTTTTTGTAATCATTTTATGGCTGCCATCCTGTAGGCGCTTATTTTTTAAGCACTAATTTTATTTACTGCAAATATAACTTAACTTGGGAGTAAGCCCCCTTTGAATTCAGGGAGTAAGGTTGCGCTGTAAAAATATGCGTCCTTTACATCGATATATTTGGAGGGAAGGATTTCAAAGTAGTTCTAGTGGTCTGTGACACTTTGAGGAGGGGAGTGCAGTCTTTTAAAATATGAACGTTTTGAATTCCTACATCCCTCTGAAATTGTATGTCAAAGTCTTGTGGTTTTGTTGATTATGTTCTCTGATTGTCGTAATACAAAATGGAAGATTTGCCCCATCCTCCTCACACCAAACTGCTCTGTGACCAAAATGGCAACAGACGTCCTGAGTATTTTCCTCCGGCCTCATGCAAAGCTTTCTTTTCCGATTTATTTTCCTTCTTGCGCTCATCTTCTCTTGTGTAGGAATGGTATGATCCCACATTTCCCCCTGAAAGTCAAGGATGCTTGTATATGTATTTTATGCTTGCAGCAGCCTTGTGAGGTCGAATCGTGATTTGCCTCCCATGGAGCTTCATAATTTTGCAGGGATTTGAATCTTGGTCTCTCTTATGTTTAGTTTCCACCAGTAAAACCTAGGTTTTGTGTTTGTGTAGACCTGAACGCTGGGCTGTGTCACTAGCTGTCATTTAACCCTATTCCAGTGGCCGCCTCTGCGTTGCAAGCTCGTATAAAAAAAAAAAATCCTACCTCGTTTGTGTAGAAAACGCTTTTTCTGGCCTGATGTGAATTGAGTACGTAAACAAGGCCAGCTTAATCCAGCGCCTCCTTCCTTGCCCATTCTGACTGGCAATTTTAATTTCCAAATTGTGTTGGTTTCTCTTCCTGGTTGTGATACGGAACCATGATTTGATGTCCTCCTGCAAAGGTGGCGTCTCTGTGAATCAAATTGCCAAATTCATGTTTGTCTTCAGTCCATTCCTCCCCTAATTTGTGACTGCTCCTGAGGCTCTCTTCTACTACAGTCATACTTCAAGTTGAATGCGCTTCGGGTTGAGAGTGGCTGAGTTGCGCTCCGCGGCAACCCGGAAGTAACGGAGCGCTTTACTTCCGGGTTTCGCTGCTTGCGCATGCACAGACACTCAAAATGATGTCATGCGTGGTAGTGGCGAAACGCAACATGCGCAGACGTGCTATCGCGTCTTGCGTTCTGTTCGGGATGCGAATGGGGCTGCAGAATGGATCCACTGTACTGTAAGGATTTTGCAGGGTTGTAATGCAAACCATCTCCTGCCAACCTAGCAGTCTGAAAGCATCAAAGTGCAAGTAGATAAATAGGTACCGCTCCAGCGGGAAGGTAAACGGTGTTTCCGTGCGCTGCTCTGGTTCACCAGAAGTGGCTTAGTCATGCTGGTCACATGACCAGCTGTACGCAGGCTCCCTCGGCCAATAAAGCGAGATGAGCGCCGCAACCCCAGAGTCGGTCACGACTGGACCTAATGGTCAGGGGTCCCTTTACCTTTAATGCAAACCGTGTCTTATAGCAGCCCCTCCTGCCCTGTCCATTCTCTTACCTGTCCATTGGTGACAGGTGCTGCTGGTATGCCTGGCTATGTAATGTTGACCATCCTGTGGAATAGAGCACAGTCTAAAGGTGGTTAGAAATTGCATCCTCTGGTTTCCTAGCAACTATAAGATGCCTGTTCTGTGAATCCTGCAGGATGGCTTTGGAGCAAAAGCAGACTGGGCCGTTCCTGCTTATTTCAGGGATGGAGAGTTCCATAAGGGGGGCAGGAATATTTGGGCAACTGCTGAGGCCCACACCTCTGCAAGGGAGCCCTTCCACACTCACCATGGTCTTTCTTGTTGGTGTTGCTTCTTATGGATAATAATAATAATAATAATAATAATAATAATAATAATACAATAATTTATTATTTATACCCTGCCTACCCTGGTTTCCCCAGCCACTCTGGGTGGCTTTCAACAGAATACAGTCATACCTCGGGTTGAAGTAGCTTCAGGATGCGTATTTTCGGGTTGTGCTCCGCCGTGACCTGGAAGTAATACTTCTGGGTTTTGCTGCTCGCGCATGTGCAGACGCTCGCGCGTTACTTCTGGGTTTTGCTGCTCGCGCATGTGCAGATGCTCAAAATGCCATCGTGCGCATGTGCGGAAGCAGTGAACGCGGGTTGTGTTCGCTTCAGGATGCGAACGGGACTCCGGAACGGATCCCGTTTGCAACCAGAGGAACCACTGTATTAAAATACAATAGTCTATTAAACATTAAAACATTAAAAGCTTCCCTAAACAGGGCTGCCTTCAGATGTCTTCTAAAAGTCTGGTAGTTGTTCTCCTTGACATCTGGTGGGAGGGCGTTCCACAGGGCGAGTGCCACTACCGAGAAGGCCCTCTCCCTGGTTTCCTGTAACTTGGCTTCTTGCAGTGAGGGAACCGCCAGAATCATAGAATCATAGAGTTGGAAGAGACCACAAGGGCCATCGAGTCCAACCCCCTGCCAAGCAGGAAACACCATCAGAGCACTCCTGACATATGGTTGTCAAGCCTCTGCTTAAAGACCTCCAAAGTAGGAGACTCCACCACACTCCTTGGCAGCAAATTCCACTGTCGAACAGCTCTTACTGGACCTTGGCAGTGGACTTTGGTGTCCGGGCAGAACGATGGGGGTGGAGACGCTCCTTCAGGCTGCCCCATGCACGATTTCCCTCTGGGCATTTTTTAGCTGTTAATTATTACATTTATATTCCATCTTTTCTCCCAAGGAGTTCAAGCTTTCCCTGCTTCTCAGCCTCTCCATTTTCTCCTCACAACAACCCTGTGAGGTAGTCTAAGATACAGTGAGTGGCTCCAGTGATCATTTTGACTGAGTAAGGTTTGAGCCCCGGTCTCTCGCAGGAACTAGTCTGGCACCTTTAACCACTACACCTCACTGCCGGTTTGAGCACAGGGGGAGAAGGCAAGCAAGTTGGCAGCAGGGCTTTGGAGAGGTGGAAGAGGGGACTGTCTAAGGGTCTTTGCTTGTATCCCTCTTCCATCCTCCCCCAAACTCCCATGCAGAGCATACCTAGATTCAGCATTGAATCTAGGGTCATGGTGAGAACCAGTTTGGGCTGTGTACTGAGGCCAGTCAGGATTTGGTGATCTCTACTGACAGATGCAGATTTGTCACGCTGGCCACGTGACCCGGAAGTGTCTCTGGACAGCGCTGGCCCCCGGCCTCTTGAGTGAGATGGGCGCAGAAACCCCAGAGTCTGTCAAGACTGGCCCGTTCGGGCAGGGGTACCTTTACCTTTACCTTTTACTGATTTATGGAGGGACACGGGATTTGCCGATCAGAAGGTCGGCGGTTCAAATCCCCCTGATGGGGTGAGCTCCCATTGCTTGGTCCCTCCTCCTGGCCACCTAGCAGTTTGAAAGCACCTCAAAGTGCAAGTAGATAAATAGGTACCGCTCCGGTGGGAAGGTAAACGGCGTTTCTGTGCGCTGCTCTGGTGCGCCAGAAGCGGCTTAGTCATGCTGGCCACATGACCCGGAAGCTGTACGCCGGCTCCCTCGGCCAATAAAGCAAGATGAGGGGCGCAACTCCAGAGTTGGCCATGACTGGAGCAAATGGTCAGGGGTCCCTTTACAATTACTGATTTATGGTTTGTCTTTTTTTTTTTTTCCCTTCATTTCTTAATATTGTATGTGGTGGGGTTTGGTTAAAAACTCTACCAGAGCAGTTTGCAGGGCAAATACGTACAGCCCCTACTTTTTTAAAGAAAGAAATCATACCAAAACAAGGAAAATGTAAGATAGCCAGCATCAACATTTTTTTAAAAAAAGAAAGGATAGATGAAAGGAAATAATATAATTCAGTGTTGAAAGGCTAACAGAAGAAACAAGGCAGTTTTCACTTTCCAGAAGTGGTTCACTTCCTAACAGAGAGAATTCCAGAGTCCAGGTGCCATCACTGAGAAGGCCCTGTCTCTGACTACATAACGGTCAAATGTTGATGGCAGATTAATCAGCCTTCCGGAGAAATCACAACAATGGATTGAAATAAAAGCAATGACCCATTTTGACCCAATTTAAAGTTCAGCATGCCTGGAGACCATTCCTGCTCTTCATGTGTGAGTGGTTATTTATAAGCCTAGTACAGATTACAGATGGTTTGCTATGTAGTCATAGACAAAATGAAACTGTATAAGTAAAATCATAACATAGAAGATACGTTAAATTCGGTTGTAATACATAAAGGATACAAAATTACCAGGGGTATCTGAAATAAGTTGCACAACATGAAACCTTAAAATGTGGCTGTGAAGAGTGAGTTGAAAAACATAAATGACGTAAACAGATTAAAATTGTGATGTATGAGAACGGCGGCCAAACAGGATAAGTTTAACCGGGGGGATATTTCCTTGCGTAGTTTTGCAGCCAGAAAGAGAAATCTGGCCACAGCCTCTGTTAATAATTTGTTTGGATTGGGCAAAAGGTAGACTGTGCAAACCTAGCAGAATAATAGAAACATAGAATTGTAGAGTTGGAAATGACCCCAAAGATGTAGGAATCCTGCCCACACCCATCTCTGGTTGGGCTCAAACCACCAACTTTATTTAAAGGCCAGAGCCGCTGCATGAAAAATGGTCGCATCTATCCTTCAGCCCAAATCCAAAGTGCTCTCTTTCTGAAACCATTCTGTTGGGGTTTTCCCCCAAATGCTTGTTGTTGTTTTTTAATATGATATTTATTAAGTTTTCAAAGGAAAAAAAATTACATAAGAGAAAAGAATAAAAAAGAGAAAAATAAAAAGAAAAAAGAAAAATACAAAGTACAGAAAAAAGATAAAAAACATTTAAAAAGAAAACACATCAATCTTTCCATGTCATATATTCATATCCTTGCTTCCCTGACCTCCTCACGCCTCCCTTTTTTGTATTCCAATTTAGTTAGTTGATTCAGCAATTTCTTTCCCTCTTTGTTTTTATCTTAATCCTTTAACTTAATATAATATAACTTTGAATTCTCACCTATTAATAATCCATTTTTCATACACCTTTAAAACATTACTGCTTAAACCACTTAACTTCATTCTGACATCATTCTAACATTCATTAATTTTACAGTATTTCTGTAAATAGTCTTTAAATTTCTTCAAATCTTCTTTCACCGACTCTTCTCCCTGGTCTCGGATTCTGCCAGTCATTTCCGCCAGTTCCATGTAGTCCATCACCTTCATTTGCCATTCTTCCAGGGTGGGTAAACCCCCCCCCCAATGGCTTGTTATGCCTATGGTGGTGATCCTATGGCAAGATGGCCATCTGTCATGGATGCTTTAGCTGAGATAAGTCGGTCTACAGAAGCACATATTTTGATATGGTATGTTGAATTGTATTTATAAAAGAATTTATATAGTTACCTACAGCCTGCCATGTTATAATGATGATGATGATGATGATGAAGATGAAGATGATGATGATAATAATAATAATAATAATAATAATAATAATAATAATTTATTATTTGTACCCCGCCCATCTGGCTGGGTCTTCCCAGCCACTCTGGGCGGTTTCCAACAAAGATTAAAAATACATTAAAATGTCACACATTTTCAGATGTCTTCTGAATGTCAGGTCGTTGTTAATCTCTTTGACATCTGGTGGGAGGGCATTCCACAGGGCGGGCGCCACTACCGAGAAGGCCCTCTGCCTGGTTCCCTGTAACCTCACTTCTTGCAGGGAGGGTACCGCCAGAAGGCCCTCGGCTTTGGACCTCAGTTTCCAGGCAGAACAAAGGTGGTGGAGACACTCCTTTAGGTATACTGGGCCAAGGCTGTTTAGGGCTTTAAAGGTCAGCACCAACACTTTGAGTTGTGCTCGGAAACGTACTGGGAGCCAATGTCGGTCTTTCAAGACGTGTTATATGGTCTCGGTGGCCATTCCCAGTCACCAGTCTAGCTGCCGCATTCTGGATTAGTTGTAGTTTCCGGGTCACCTTCAAAGGTAGCCCCACATAGAGCGCATTGCAGTAATCCAAGCAAGAAATAACTAGAGCATGCACCACTCTGGCGAGACAGTCTGCGGGCAGACAGGGTCTAAGTCTGCGTACCAGATTGAGCTGGTAAACAGCTGGCCTGGACACAGAATTGACCTGCACCTCCATGGACAGCTGTGAGTCCAAAAAGACTCCCAGGCTGCGCACCTGGTCCTACTGTGGCAGTATATGTCCTGGGGCAAAATCCTAAAAAAAAAATCTCAGCAACTTCAAGCCTAAAAAATAGCTCAACAACTCTGGGGTAAACTTCAACCCTAAAAAAAAAATAATCAACAACTTTGGTCGGCCCTCACACATGCTCACTTCATCAAATCTGGCCCTCTTTGAAAAAAGTTTTGGAAGCCTTATAATAAAGTGCTGGAGGAAAGGGACTGTGAGCAATAGCTTGGGAGAGGTGTTAAAGCTAAAACGATTAGCCTGCCTTGTTATTTTTCCTGTTGCCAGAAGGTATGATGTAACCATGTTACATTTATAGAGCTGAAATGTTGCCTTTTGCAGTTTACTATTGTGTTGTTGTTGTCTTCGGATGTTATGCGGAAGTTGCTCTGGCATTGTTTTGATTGTGAAATGCGTTCAATGTTAGAAACTCAGGCAAATAAACAAATCGCCAAATGGCATCGCAACAAAATATCTAGGCATCATTCCCCCCATGAGACTTATTATTGTTATGATTTTTTCTATATCACTTCTATACTGCTTTATACTTTAAAGAAAACATCTCAGTGTGGTTTGTTGTTGTTGTTTAGTCATTTAGTCGTGTCTGACTCTTTGTGACCCCATGGACCAGAGCACGCCAGGCACTCCTGTCTTCCACTGCCTCCTGCAGCTTGGTCAAACTCATGCTGGTAGCAACAACAACAAATCCATTTATTGTGAGGACCATGCCTGTACACAAACATCAACACAACAATAGTTAAAAATATTAAAATTCATTAGATACTATGCCAACAAATACCTTCATCCCACAAAATAGAAAGAGAGGGAAAACAAGCAACGAGTTAAACAGACGATGAAGGGGTCTTTACATTGTCATGTTGGTAGCTTTGAGAACACTGTCCAACCATCTCGTTCTCTGTCGTCCCCTTCTCCTTGTGCCCTCCATCTTTCCCAACATCAGGGTCTTTTCCAGGGAGTCTTCTCTTCTCATGAGGAGGCCAAAGAATTGGGGCCTCAGCTTCAGGATCTGTCCTTCCAGTGAGCACTCAGGGCTGATTTCCTTAAGAATGGATAGGTTTGATCTTCTTGCAGTCCATGGGACTCTCAAGGGACTCTCAGTGTGGTTTACAACACACTAAAACATCACATCAAACAATCCCGAATAAAACAAATTCAGGCTTCCAGGAAAATATTTCAGATCCTTCTCTAAGTGAATTTTGCTTTCTCCCCATATTTGTTTACCTACTTAATTTATAGAGTTGCCCCATAGCAGAAGTACTCTAAGAAGCCAAGGGGGTGTACAGTGGTACCTCGGGTTACAGACACTTCAGGTTACAGATGCTTCAGGTTACAGACTCCACTAACTCAGAAATAATACCTCGGGTTAAGAACTTTGCTTCAGGATGAGAACAGAAATCGCACGGTGGCAGCGGGAGGCCCTGTTAGCTAAAGTGGTACCTTGGGTTAAGAACAGTTTCAGGTTAAGAACAGACCTCCGGAACGAATTAAGTTCTTAACCCAAGGTACCACTGTAGTGGTTAGAGTGTTGGACTAGGACCTGGGAGATCAGGGTTCAAATTCCCACTCAGTCATGAAGCTCATTGGGTGACTTTGGGGTCAGTCACAAGTTTCTTAAGGTTCCTCACAGGGTTGTTGTAGGGATTAACTGAGGAGATGGGTCAATCATGTACAGTGGTACCCTCGGGTTACATACACTTCAGGTTACAGACTCTGCTAACCCAGAAATATTACCTCAAGTTAAGAACTTTGCTTCAGGATGAGAACAGAAATCGTGTGGCGGCAGCAGGAGGCCCCATTAGCTAAAGTGGTACCTCAGGTTAAGAACAGTTTCAGGTTAAGAACAGACCTCTGGAACGAATTAAGTTCTTAACCTGAGGTACCACTGTACTCCTTGCAGGAAAAGGTGGATATAAATGCAGTAAATAGGCTTGTCTGCTGAAGAAAGCTGGAGGGGCCAGCCAGATGGAGATGTCAGTCACCATCCTGGCATTCCAGAGATCTCCATGTGGTTGCAGTTGGACTTTCCTCAGTCACAAAATGCGCCCGGCGCCTGGGGAATTTCTAACACTGGTCTTCTTTGTCAGTGTGCCCGCAGGTTGTCAGTCCTTGACTGGTGCAAGACGCCAAAGGCAGGCCAGCTCTCCTCTTTTGCCTCACCCAGTTGGCCCGCTGCGTGTCTCTGTTCCATGCTGTGTGCTTTATTTACAGCGGCGACACAGGACTGGCTTGTGGAAGAGCCATGAGTTTCAGATCCGCAGCGGAGTTCCCGTCCGCTTGCCAGAATAGTGGCTTGTCAAAATGGATCCGCAGAAGCTTCACAGACATCCAGCTGTTTGATGGAATGGACCACAAGGGTAGATGGTTGGATATTAAAGGGATTTTTGATTTTATTTCCCCCCCCCCATTTTTCTGTGCAGAATTCCTTCCTTCTAGCCTGGGCAGTGTGAGGAAGGTGAATGAGGACACAGAAGGCGGCAGCCAAGGCTGTGCTGACCCATTCCCCTGATGGAAAGAAGCATGTGAAGCTCTGACTTGTGTTGAAATCTGGCTTGGCAAGGAAAGGGAGATGTTTGTGTAACATGCTGTTGAGGAGTCATAGCAGGACCTCAGTCACAGAGCCTCCTTCACCTTTGCCCAGAGTTGTCTCTCTTTTAAACACAACTCTCTCTCAATCTTTCTCTCTCTGCTGGAAGATTAAATAAGGACCCACCCCCCAAGAAATCAGCCATGGTGGTTGCAGTCCTGCTCTTTTTATTATTAGAAACTGAGGGAAACAATTAACAATATGCCTCTTGCTCAGTGTTAGAAACTCAGATATACAGTCTCAACTTGGAAGTTGAACGGAATCTGTTCCGAAAATCCGTTCAATTTCCAAAACTTCCAAAACGTTCAAAAACTAAATCACGGCCTCTGATTGGCTGCGGGAAGCTCCTGCAGCCAATCAGAAGCTGCGGAAGCCCCGTCGGACGTTCAGGTTCCGAAAGAACGTTCGCAAGCTGGAACAATCGTTTGGGATCTAAGGTACGACTGTATAAGCTAGGTGCCAAATGGCTCCTTAAACCAGGGGATGACAGTTGCCAAAAGAGAATGCCTATTAGTCGCCATTAGACAGCTCAAAAAGTCTTATTTTTCAAATAAGGGCAGACTGTGACTGATTCTCAGTTAAATGTCTGGCTCGTTCAGACAACAACCTTGAGCTAGAGTTAAGAACTTTGAGAACTGAAAGAAGAAATGTCATTCGATCCAGGGACAGTCCATCTATCTGGTTCGTTCTGATTGTGCAGATAAAATATCCCAGATGGATTGCTATGGGATGAGTTGTTGGTGTGTGAAAACTATCCCATGATTCCCCAGACATGCACCTCCAGATGGTGGTGACGTCAGGCGCCATCCTAGCGCATCTTCACTCGGTCGCAAGTGGCTGATAGCCAGGTGCAAAATGCGCCTGACAAATTCCGAACACTGTGTCTTGCTTCTCTGAGTGGGGAATGGAGAAGGTTGCATAAGTCTGTGCCGAAGCTAGCCTGCTGTACTGAGGTGAAAAATAGATGTTCATTGTTCCATGCGCTTTGTCTCTGCTATATGGCTTTTGGGAGGTTGATGACAAGGCAGTGCTGCCCAGTCCTGCTTTAGAAATCAGCATCCATGTCTCTTAGGTCCTTGGACAAAGAGAAGCCAGAGATATCTGCCTCTCCTGCCTACCGCCTGCTACTGCTAGCTTAAGAGCCAGATCAACATTTCCGATGTTAAAGAAATGAGCCACTCCAGCGAAGAGGAGTCCTTTGGGTCTCTAATGAGGCCATTCTCTTTTTGGGAGCTGTGAACCTCTCGTCCTTTGCAAGAGAGCGAGAGTTGGGAGTACAGCATGAGCCACGAAGGCTATATAGATAATTAGTGTGTTCTTTCTGGTGTGTAATTGTAAGTAATTATGTCATTAATGTAATTGCAGGCCATAACTTTTCCCCCGGGCTTGAGGAACACTCTGCATCAGGCCACTGAGGGTGGGGAGGAAAGGGTCGTTGACATGTACCAGATTGACGCCCCTCAATTCTGTCACTCTGGGCAGGGAGGGATTTTGATCTCTTTACCTCTCAATGCCACACATACCAGTATTTGTTTGCTTTTGTTTTGGGGCAATTCTTGTTTGTTTCCTTTGTGGTATACAGTGGTACCTTGGGTTAAGAACTTAATTCATTCTGGAGGTCCGTTCTTAACCGGAAACTGTTCTTAACCTGAGGTACCACTTTAGCTAATGGGGCCACCCGCTGCCGCCGCGCGATTTCTGTTCTCATCCTGAAGCAAAGTTCTTAACCCGAGGTACTATTTCTGGGTTAGCGGAGTCTGTAACCTGAAGCGTCTGTAACCTGAAGCGTCTGCAACCCAAGGTACCACTGTATTTGTGTCTCGCCTTACTGTAAAGTGGTCCCAAGCTGGTTTAGAATTAAGTTGAAACCTAACAACATTGGGTTGGTACAGATTTACTGTGTAAGCGGTGTGAGAGAACAGTAAGATGTGGGCTATCTTAAACCTCTGCTGCCTTGAGGGACATCTTTGGGGCAAGAAAAAGCTCAGGAGTAATCCCTACACAGCGGAGTCGCTAAGGTGCTCGGATGGAGCCATGTATGCCTCCTCCCAGCGACTCCTGCAGCCAAGGCATAGCTGTCAACTTTCAGATATGAAAATAAGGGATCAGCAGCCTCACCTGTCCCGGGGACAGTCTACGGGATATCTAACAATCCAGGATAGCACCGGGAAACGGCGCAGGAGTAAGGGAACCCCCCCCCCCAAAAAAGGGAAGGTTGACAGCTCTGCGCCAAGCTGGTGCCAAACATATTGCTCTGCTTTCCTTTGGACCACATCAGCGAGTCTTGTCATCTGGGCAGGACAGGATAGGACCTTCATATGCATTGCCCAGGCTTGCTCCCTGCGGAGGTCACTTTGGTGCTCCTTTGAGGTGCACTCTGTTGTCTCTCGAGATGGACGGGCGCCAATGGAATTGCTTCAGAAAGGGAGCACTTTGAATTTGGGCCGAAGGGGCGATTCAGCTATTAATGCAGCGACCCTGGTACCTCGGGTTAAGTACTTAATTTGTTCCGGAGGTCCGTACTTAACCGGAAACTGTTCTTAACCTGAAGCACCACTTTAGCTAATGGGGCCTCCTGCTGCCGCCGCTGCGCCGCCGGAGCACGATTTCTGTTCTCATCCTGAAGCAAAGTTCTTAGCCTGAAGCACAATTTCTGGGATAGTGGAGTCTGTAACCTGAAGCGTATGTAACCCGAGGTACCACTGTAAGGAGTTCCACAGCCCTGCTTGCGAGCCTCACTACCAGCCCATCTCAAATTGCTTTGCTCAGTTTTCAGGAAGAGCTACTACCTAACAGCTGTGACTAAATGAGCCCCACATTTTTGCCTGTTGGAGAAGACCCCCTTGTCTCTTCTGTAGAGACACTGTGATGTGGTTTCTGTGGCTGGCTGGGTGTTGCAGATACTCACCCTCACCACAGACCTAAGAAAAGTCGCTAGGAGTTTACTCTGCCACGGATGAATCCATCCATTCATGATTACCCGAGACCCTTCTGTAGACCAGTTTGAGTTTCATAATGGTATAAAGGCAGGGATTGAATACAATGAAAGCTGTTGATATTACAGTGACCTTGAGTATCTCCTTGTTGTCATAATGGTGGCCACAGGGATGGGGAAAACACAACATTGGAATCTCAGACTTGTTGAGTTGGAAGGGATCAAGAGGACAACTCCTTTCTCCTTCTGTGTTAGAACTCCTATTTGGGGACTTCCCTGGCCTTTTTCTGGCCCATGTAGGACCAGTCTGGATAGTTAGCCTTAGTGAAGACTTGACGTTTTCCTCCCCCCAATTTTTTTTGATTGCGTTCCCCCTGAAATGAGGCTGCATTTTAATGTTTTAATGTTGTATTTTAATCTTGTTTTTTAAAGCTGTATTTCAATCAATTGTTTTTATATTTGGTGTTAGCTGCCCTGAGCCCAATCTTGGCTGGGGAGGGCGGGGTATAAATATTTTATTATTATTGTTGTTGTTGTTGTTGTCTTTCACCCAAAGTGGGGCTCGAACCCACAATATTGAGATTAAGAATCTAATTCTCTGCTGCCTGAGCTATCAATGGAGGGGTCCTCATATTAGAGGTGCCAGTGAGTTCAAGGAAATTGGGGCAAAGCACCACATTTTCAGCCATGTTGCTGCTCTCATCTTGCAAGGGTGTTTAATAGCAGCCTTGGTGCATCTTTGGGGAGGTAGAGGATCTTAGTGATGGGATGATAGTCCAAATCCTTCCCGTGTTTTGACTCCCTGCTTGAAATGGAGACAGTCTCTGAAGTCACCTTGGGTCAGGCCCTTTATATAGACCTTGCAGAAGGCCTGCTAGCTTCTGCAGGGATCTGCAGGCGGCCGGGCTTATTCGTTGTGCACAAACGTGGCTGCTTCCTTGTGGCACTGAAGATCGTAGGAGGCTTTTTTAAGGGTGCAAACCTGAAGATGGATTCTCCAGCGTTTGTTATGTAGCCGGCATTGGCTTTCTCTGCGAGCTTTGCAGGATGGAGAGAGAGAGAGAGAGAGAGAGCTAAACTCTTGGCTCGCTTCAGCCAAACAGCATTTTTCCAGGAAACTGGTGCCCACTGAGGCTATTTCCATGTCGGGGAAGAGTGCTTATTCCAAGTTCACGGCGCTGGCAGCTGCGTCCACCGATGTTTGGCGCGAAATGAGCTCTGCTCCTGCCTCCCTCAGACCATGAATCTTCCAGGTCATCTAAGTTGAACACTGAATAAATTGCATGCTTCGCTTTTTGCTTTTTTTAAATGGCTTTGGCTCTTCCGAAGGTTTTGCTTCTTTGCTGTTTAAAGGGTGATGGGCATGAGAAAACAACAGCCACCCAGATCTTCTTCCTAAAGAGAAAAGGGAAACTATTCTTTCCCCTGCTTATATTAAGTGCAAATAGAACCATTTCTCTCACAGTTGCTGGAAGCCTCTGTTCTTAAAACGATGGACTGGATGTATCCTCCCCACCTGGCATTCCAGGTGCCAAGACCGTTTATTGTCATGTTTAAACGCCGGTAAATGGGATTTCCGAGCCAGAGGTTCCAGGAGAAGGGACACACTGGCGCTGAGGCCGGTTCCCTTGATTGCTACAGGGCTGGGATGTTCTGAAAGAAAGGTCTGTTCTGTTATGCACAGCTTCTGTCGCCCATGTGAATAATGGGGATATGTCGCCTTAAAATTAGGGGTTATCTGGCAACTTCAGGCTGTGCATCAGCCGGTCCTTCATTTGCTTGCCGATTGCTTAAAATGCTTTTTTGACTCCTGCTGCTGCTAGTACTTCTCAGGGGCAGTATCCAAGTGCCTGTTCGGAGTTTGAGTTAGGCTGAATTCCTAGCTCAGGTGCTAAAAGCAAGGGCTGCAGCTCAGGGACACAGCATTCGGAAATCACTTTTTATTTTTAGTGCCTCAAGTTTCTAGACCAGGCATAGGCAAACTCGGCCCTCCAGATGTTTTGGGACTACAACTCCCATCATCCCTGACCGCTGGTTCTGTTAGCTAGGAATGATGGGAGTTGTAGTCCCAAAACATCTGGCGGGCTGAGTTTGCCTGTGCCTGTTCGAGACAATACGGTTGTGACTTGAGAGTGTGGGAGCAATAAATGCTGAAACCTAAAAAGCTAGAGATTTGGCAAAATTTCAACATCACCATCATTAGCCAGCTCAGACAACCTTGTGATTGAGAGGCAAAAGAGAAATGTTTGAAATAAACTGATTTGAAATCAAGGAACTCCCTCGGGAAGTGGTGGATTCTCCTCCGTTGGAGATTTTGAAGCAGAGGTTGGATTGCCATCTGTCATGGATGCTTGAGCTGAGATTCCTGCATTGCAGGGGGGTTGGACTAGATGACCCTCAGGGTGCCTTCCTGCTCTAAAATTCGATAATTCCTAGGTTTAACCCCCAGAGTCCCAGGTAGGGCTGGGAATGTCCCCTGCTTGAAAAGCTGGCCAGCTGCTCGATAGACCAATGGTCTGACTCTGCATAAAACAACTTACTGTGTTCTTAAGCATGCTTGGAATCATAGAATAATTCCCGGGGCCGTCTAGTCCAACTCCCTTGCAGTGCAAGAATATTTTGCCGAGGGTAGGATTCGAACCCACGACCCTGGTGTTATTAATCTCATGCTCTCCCACTTGAAAGAGGTTGCCATAACAGATTAGGCATGGCTTAATACCGGGTGCAAGTAGATAAATTGGGACCGCTTCCTAGCGGGAAGGTAAATGGCGTTTCCGTGTGCTGCACTGGCTCGCCAGATGCAGCTTGTCACGCTGGGCACGTGACCCGGAAGTGTCTCCGGACAGCGCTGGCCCCCGGCCTCTTAAGCGAGATGGGCGTGCAACCCCAGAGTCGGACACGACTGGCCCGTACGGGCAGGGGTACCTTTACCTTTACTAATGCTCCTCCCAGGGACGCGGCTGGCGCTGTGGGTTAAACCACAGAGCCTAGGACTTGCTGATCAGAAGGTCGGCGGTTCGAATCCCTGCGACGGGGTGAGCTCCCGTTGCTCAGTCCCTGCTCCTGCCAACCTAGCAGTTCGAAAGCACCCCAGTGCAAGTAGATAAATAGGTACCGCTTACTAGCGGGAAGGTAAACGGCGTTTCCGTGAGCTGCTCTGGTTCGCCAGAAGCGGCTTAGTCATGCTGGCCACATGTCCCAGAAGCTGTATGCCGGCTCCCTCGGCCAATAAAGCGTGAAGAGCGCCGCAACCCCAGTGTCGGCCACGACTGGACCTAATGGTCAGTGGTCCCTTTACCTTTTAACGCTCCTCCCAGTAGTGCTGTAAAGTAAGTCAGTAGCCTTTCAACTGCTTGTTGGGTTGAAAGAGACTGGACAGAGTCTCTTTTTTTAATGCAACAGGAATTCAAGAGAGCTTTCTGGGTCCGTATTCCAGGAAACCAGGGTGCTGTGCTTCATCCTTGCATTTTAGCTACTGCCCTTACGGCAGTTCTTGAGTGTCTGAGGAAGGGTCTTGCTTTGAATGCAGAAACCCTCGGGCTCAATCCCCTGACAGGCCCAGGTTGCAGGGGGAGAGAGCCCTGCGTGGAGCGCTGCTGCCAATCAGTGCAGACAGTACTAAGCTATATGGATCAATCATCCAAACTGGTAACTTGCAGCTCCCTGGGCTTGTATTGTGACAGGGGCTGAGAGGGCAGCTATTTCCTGCAAAAACTTCAGGACAAAACGAACGCTGTTAGCACTGTTGATTTGATTTTTTAAAGCCCTCTGCTGCTTTTAAACATTATAGACTACTGAAGTAAAAAGAGGACCCAGGGAATTTTGTGGTTTTGCCCCCCCTCTCCCCCCTCCCTTTCGTGGTGATTTTGTTCTTGAACTGGAAAGCCTACTGAGAGGGAGGTTATTTTTCCTGTTCAGAGTAATTACATGCTAGGCTGCCATTCTCTGGCTTCTGTAGCAGCTTTCCTCCCCCCCCCCCAATTTCTGGGCTGGCAGGGGGGTGGGCTTGTCTTCTATCTCCCTTGCCTGGCAGCGAGTGTGCGTGGAAAAGACGAGGCAGCCAAATGTTGGGTTGCGAAGAACAGAAGAGGGCCTTGTGATTTAGCTGAATAATTATTGCGGAGTGTGCAGATCCAGCTGCGGTTAGTTTGGGTTGCCGCACCGTCCCCTTTGGCCTAGCAACAAGAAGCGCTCAATTCCAGGGCCAGAAGTTGGCAGATTTTATCCTGCGCCCCTTCCGCTGCCCGGCGGGGGAGAAAAACACCAATATCTATATTTGGCTTTGGTTTTGAAAGAGCAGCTTTTGCTTCCAAGGGTTTCTCTTAGGCTTTGCAGTAATCTCTGCACGGCAGCCAACAAGATGGTAAGCAACGACTTAAAGCACCAACCAGTATTTGTGTATATATATATATATATATATATATATGCTTTCGTAGATTTTCACGGGTACAGGAATGCAGGTTTTGGTGTCTTCGGGTGTCTTCCCGTGTAAGAGTCGGGGTGTCTGTGCGACGTTTCGACGAGGTCTCACTCGTCATCTTCAGGCTGGTGCTTTCGGCTTCTTGTTACTGGAACAGAGCAGAATCTGGTGTTTGAGTTCCGAAGACACCAAAACCTGCATATATATATATATATATACAAAGCCTGGCCAATCCAAACACAACAACAACAACAACAATATGCCACCCATCTCATTGGGTTGCCCCAGCCATTCTGGACGGCTTCCAACAAACAAAAGCATCAAACACAGTAAACTTGAAGCATTTAAAAACTTCCCTATATAGGGCTACCTTCATATATATTATTATTATTATTTTAAATTTCAATGTCGCACTTCATCCGAAGATCCCAGCATGGTTCACGACATAAAAATACAAACTGAGAAATAACTAATAAAGCAATAACAAAAACAAACCAATAAACTGTATCCCATAAACACGTAAGAAAAAAAATTATTGGAATTTTATTTACTACATAACATAACCCCCCACCCCCAATACACAAATCCACCCTCATTAAATGTGAACATACAGTGAGCATAACGTACAACACAAACAACCAAATAAGAGACTTCATTTATCCTGTATCTGGCCTCCTTATTTACTTCTTATAAACTGTTTCCTTTATGAATAATTATTCAGATTTTTCTAATTATAACTTAAATATCCACAAAGTCCATAAACACATTGAAAAAGCCGTATAATGTTCAATCAGCACAAGGCCAGGCGAGGCTCCCTGGGGAGAGCATTCCACAATCAGGGAGTCACCGCGGAAAAGGCCCTGTCTAATGTTGCCACCTTCTGGATCTCTCTCGAGGAGGCAAACGAAGAAGGGTCTCAGAAGATGATCTCAGGGTCTGGGTCGGTTCATATGTAAAGAGGCGGACCTTGAAGTAGAATCATAGAATAGAATCCTAGAATTGGAGTAGACCACAAGGGCCATCGAGTCCAACCCCCTGCCAAGCAAGAAACACCATCAGAGCACTCCTGACATGTGGTTGTCAAGCCTCTGCTTAAAGACCTCCAAAGGAGGAGACTCCACCACACTCCTTGGCAGCAAATTCCACTGTCAAACAGCTCTTACTGTCAGGAAGTTCTTCCGAATGTTTAGGTGGAATCTTCTTTCTTGCAGTTTGGATCCATTGCTCCATGTCCGCTTCTCTGGAGCAGCAGAAAACAACCTTTCTCCCTCCTCTATGTGACATCCTTTTATATATTTGAACATGGCTATCATATCACCCCTTAACCTCCTCTTCTCCAGGCTAAACATGCCCAGCTCCCTTAGCCGTTCCTCATAAGGCATCGTTTCCAGGCCTTGGACCATTTTGGTTGCCCTCCTCTGGACACGTTCCAGTTGGTCAGTGTCCTTCTTGAACTGTGGTGCCCAGGTATTCCGGTCCTGAGCCGTTTAAGGCTTTATAAGTCAAAACCAGCACTTTGAAGTGGGCCCGGAAACTAATTGGCAGCCAGCGCAGTTGGACCAGGATTGGTGCTATACGCTCAAACCATCTTCCCCTAGCGAGCAAGCTGGCTGCTCAATTCTGCACCAGCTGAAGTTTCCGAACTGTCTCCAGAGGCAGCCCCACGTATGATGCATTGCAGTAATCTAACCTAGATCTTACATTTCCGATTACAGGCCACATCCACACAGTATATTTAAAGTACTGTTGTACTGCTTTTAACAGTCATGGTCTCCCCCCTAAAGAATCCTGAGCAATGCAGTTTTACGTATACTGAGAGTTGCTAGGAAGCCCCAATTCCCTTCGCAGATCTACAATTCCCAGAGTTCCCTGGGAAGAGGGATCGATCGTTAAACCACTCTGGGAATTACAGTGGGGGAAGGCGCGGCTGTTAAAAGCGCTTTTAAATGGGTGGTCTGCAGATGTGCCCACAGTAGCTAAGTTGTTTTTCCTTCACTCAAATCTCTGGAGCCTCTTACAATGTTTAAAGATTAGACTGTGAAGCTTCTTCTTCCCCATACAAGCCTCGGATCCTAGAATCACAGAATTGTGGAGTTGGAAAGGGATCGCAAGGGATCATCTAGACCAACCCCCGGAAATGCAGGAATCTCAAATTTTTTATTTCTTTTCTTGGCAGTGATTTGGCTTGAATTTGGCTCCTGCTGCCTCGGCCTAGCCTCGTTTGTTTTGATTTTTCTCTCTTTCTGTAGTTCTAATAATTGCCAAATTCTCATATTGCATGTTCCTTGGAGCTGCGGAAAAACTGTGTAAATGCAGTTCCAAATGCACCAACCCCTAATTACTATCAGCAGGCGGATTGCCTTGGCTGCCAGTTCATCATTTTTACAGTAAACAGCCGCCTTGCCGGACTTGGGCGGCTAAGCCTGCTCTCATGCAGCTTATTGAACTGGAAATCTTGTACTGTCTTTCCTATAGAGCCGGAAAACAAAGCAGAACCGTATGCCTTCGGGGAGGATATTTCTGGTCCTCCTGATAATGAACCCTCCTCCCCTCGTAAAAGCAGTTTTGCGTGCTCGGTTTTTTAATCTTTGCTCACGTAGAGAAGTCTTCCATGGTAGGGGTTCCAGTAAACCGGCTTGCATTCCTGCCTTGTCTCTTAAAAAATAAATGAATTAGGCGGCACAGCTTAAAATAGCACCGTGATGCCAAAGAGAGCTTCCCAAAGGGAGGGACAAAACACGGAAGCCCTGCAAACAATGATCTCAGTGGCAAAAAGCTTTTGTCCCGGCCCTCTCCAGATCCCGACAACGCTTTGGCATGTGCCGTGATTTTGCTCTTCTGAGTAATATTGGGAACATAAGAAGTGCTTGCTGGAGGAGACTCTTGAGAGTCCCATGGACTGCAAGAAGATCAAACCTCTCCATTCTGAAGGAAATCAGCCCTGAGTGCTCACTGAAAGGACAGATCCTGAAGTTGAGGCTCCAATACTTTGGCCACCTCATGAGAAGAGAAGACTCCCTGGAAAAGACCCTGATGTTGGGAAAGATGGAGGGCACAAGGAGAAGGGGACTACAGAGGATGAGATGGTTTGACAGTGTTCTCGAAGCTACCAGCATGAGTTTGACCAAACTGCGGGAGGCAGTGGAAGACAGGAGTGCCTGGCGTGCTCTGGTCCATGGGGTCACGAAGAGTCGGACACGACTAAACAAGAAGTGCTTGCAGGATCAGGCCAGGGTCACATCTAGGCCAGCATCCTAATATCCAATTGGCAGACCAGGGTGGAGAACATGAAACAGCAACACTTTTCTTTCCCCTGGTTTCCAGCAATTGGTTTTGGGGATCATATCTTTTCAGATTTCTGTGATAACGGCAAGTTGCCTGAAGCATAGCTGGCCAGAGCCTTTAGGCTTGTCAGTATCCTTGTGGTATGCTGCCTTGGGAACTAAACAGTTAAGCCAGTTCCTTCTTGATAAGGGATTTCTTGGGGAATGTTGCGAGTAGGAGTGAGGAGCTTCTTTGGCAAATATATTATTTTCCTCCCTTTCTCCACTCCATGGCCAGAGGGTGTGTTTGTGTGTGGTGTCTGTGCAAAAGCAATAAGGCAAAACCGCTGTTTGAAGAAGAGTAAGGAGGACCCTGGTGAGATTCTGGCAATCCAGGTCCCCCCCCCATCTTTGTGCGTCCCTGTTGAAATTCATTCTGTAAGTTTGGGGCCCGGTTCTCCAATCTGTTTAGACCATCTTGAACCCCAATTTTGTCCTCTGTGTGGAACCTGTGGTCCCCTTGTTGCTGAAATTCATCAGCCCCAGCGAGCAGAGCTGGTGATCAGAGATGATAGGAGTTGGAGTAATAATAATAATAATAATAATAATAATAATAATAATAATAATAATAAAAAATTATTATTTATACCCCACTCATCTGGCTGGGTTTCCCCAGCCTCTCTGGGCAGCTCCCAACAGAATATTAATGATAATAGTAAAAAAGCGATAAAACATCAAACATTAAAAACTTCCCTAAACAGGGTTGCCTTCAGATGTCTTCTAAAAGTCAGATAGTTGTTTATTTCCTTGACATCTGATGGGACGGTGCCACTACTGAAAAGGCCCTTTGCCTGGTTCCCTATAGCTTCACTTCTCGCAGTGAGGGAATCGCCAGAAGGCCCTCGGCGCTGGACCTCTCTGACACAGAGAGAGCTCTTGTCTCAGCTGTGCCCCTGGTCACTTGGAGGAGATTTTTGCTCCCCTGCAGGCGACCAGACAGGTACTGCTTCCCAGCCTTTGTATGGAGCAGATGATTGCAGGTTCAGTGGACGTTGCAAGATGAGGAAGACAGCCAGCTTGCCTTTCAGCCTCTGCTATTCCCTGATGGGGAAAAAAAAAGATCCCATTCTGCTTGGCCAGGAAGTATTTCTCTCCTTTCTGATAAATCAGCACCCATGCCTGTCTTGTAATCACTTTCTCCCAGCGCCTGATTTTGCATGAAATAATTGCTAGCCTCCCCTAAGCTATTAATAGTCTTCTATTCCTGTGAGGATGATCTCACTCACTGGAGATGTTGGCGTTTCTGCCTTTTCTTTTTTTAAAGGGGGGGGGGAGCATGTGTTTGCCTTTTTTGCTGCTGCCCCAAAGGTCAGTCACATGGATCCCACGGGGTTTTCCTACTATTTTTGTGGACTGAGGATGGGCAGACTCATGACTGTTTGTTTGTGGATGGCTGACCAGAGAGAGAGAGAGGGAATGAAAAAGCTGTGTTTGTATAAGTTAATTCCTGGCAGGCTCCCGTCTTCATTGGAGGGCAACTCTGTGAAACGGGCCTTCCGTTTCTGGAGGAAACTTGAAAAGATTATACAGGCTGCATCCTGATGGATCCGGGCCATGGCTGCTGGGGCGGAGAGGAACCCTAATCCAATTCTCCGAAGTGAATCACAGCGAGGGAAAGGCGTGCTTTGTGTATGGAAGAGAAATCTCTGAGTCATAATCCTGAAATGCACAGTTGTTCTTTGCTCTCTCTGTTCCCTGCTTACTCATGCAAGATGAGCACCATGCGCTTTCCTTGGCTGAAAAAAAATGTGACTTTCTTACCTCCCCCCCCACCCCGGCTCTTCCCTCACTCTCTCTCCACCCCCCCTCTCCTGCCAGTGACTTTACAGTGGTACCTTGGGTTAAGTACTTAATTCGTTCTGGAGGTCCGTTCTTAACCTGAAACTGTTCTTAACCTGAAGCACCACTTTAGCTAATGGAGCCTCCCGCTGCTGCCGTGCCGCCGGAGCATGATTTCTGTTCTCATCCTGAAGCAAAGTTCTTAACCCGAGGTACTATTTCTGGGTTAGTGGAGTCTGTAACCTGAAGCGTACGTAACCTGAAGCGTATGTAACCCGAGGTAACACTGTGTTTGTATTTGGCCATCTTTCCCCACTGACCCACATTTTTAATCTTCATTCTCAAGGAGCTCAGTGAAATTTGGAGGCATTGGGGTATAGGTTTGATCGGTGTGCTGCGATGAACTGGTGAGCAGGATTTGAACTCTGAGCAGCAGAAGGAATGAGAGACAGTTGCATTGTTGTTACGGCATTAGAGAAAGAAGAAAGAATGAAAGAAGCACAGCAAAGGGGGAGAAATAAAAAAAACACCATGGAAAATGAGGTGGGAAGTTGGCAAAAAGGAAAAAAAAATATTACATATTGGAATGCGTATGTTAAACTTTTGAAAATCTGATAAAATATAACTGGGTGTGCTGTGCTAATTAGCGGTTTGGGGACTAGGCTGGATTAAGCCTTTTTAAATGCACGTCTTGGAGCCACACAGAGTCATTCCTCTATGCCAGTGGTGTCCTAACTTTTTTTCAGTGAGGTCCAGATTTGATGAAGTGAAGGGCCATGAGGGCCGACTAAAGAGTCAGCCAAAATTGTTGACCCCAGGAAATAAACTGCCACAGGGGCCAGATTAAACTGACTGACGGGCTGGATTGAGCCCCCAAAATGGACAAGCTTTCTGTGTGACAGGCAGACAGGCAATATCTCTCATAACAACATTTTTAGGGGTTGGGGGTTGGGAAATGGCCTCTCCTTAAGTTTGGACAGCCCTGATGCAAGTGTTCTGGAGAAAGCTGTTGACACAGCTGGCAGTTTGCCTGCAAGAAACAGGAAAATGCATGGGGGACTGAAAGCGTCTTTGCAGGAAGAGCAGAAGGATTTTGGAACGAAGGCAGTTCGGAACAAGGCGGCCTGTTCTTTCTCCTTGCTACCTCGGGGATCTAATCTTGTTTAAAAGGAACCCTCTGAGCTCAGGGCTGATTTTTCCTCATCTGAGGAGGCGAGTTCTCTCTGGCACGGAGTACGGGTGGCCTTGCTCATGCATGCCTTGTTGTGGGTGACAAGGACCCAGGTTTTCAAGGCAGAAGATCATTGCTGTCAACTTTCAGATTTGAAAATAAGGAATCAGCAGTCTCACCTGTCCCAGGGACAGTCTATGGGATATCTAACAATCTGGGATAGCAGCAGGAAGCAGCGGGAAACGGCGCTGGAATAAGGGAATTTCCCGCAAAAAAAGGGAAGGTTGACAGCTATGCGGAATATCTCTTTTTTAAAAAAAGAAGAAAAGCATAATTTGCTATGTGTGCAACCCCACCCCCCAAATCATACCAATTTGGAGTGCAAGTACGCAGCCTTGTGCACAGATGAAAGGTTAAATTATGGTTTGCCTCCACCTGGGAGAGGTAGGTAGGAAATTACTTTGCAGGGTAAGGGGCAGGGCTTGGTGTGTTGACATCCCTGAGTCTTACATTGTCCTGAGAAAGCAGAGATGAAGCAGTCTGATGGTTTGATGACTGTGTTGGGGCACCTGCAGCTGTGAGGCCTTGCCTTATCTCCAACATCCTGCCTTGTTTGCTTTCCTGTTCCCTCCTCCTCTTCTTTTCTCTTCTGCAATAACCCAGCCCTGATTCCTTGCTTGCTTGCCTGCCTCCCATTTTGGCATTCATTGCCATTATGTGCACATGTGTGTTTTAATGAGCTGAAAAGAGCAAAATATTAGGAGTCATGGGGGGGGGGGTGCGGATGAACTCAGCAGTGCTTAGTTCATCTCTCGATTGCTGTTTTGTTAAATGCTGTCAATATTGCTTTATAGAGAATGAATGCTGCATTGATCTGTTAATCATAGAATATGACATTTGTTTTATTGGTGATTTTTAGCTTATCGTTTAGTTGCTGCTTTGCTAGCAGTGCTTTATAGATTGCAACTGTTTCGCCGATGAATTGTTAATCCTTCCGTGTGACTAATGCTGCGTTTGTGGTGTTCTATTATGTTCTGACATCTTATTGTTATTTATTGTTTGTAAGCTGCTTTGGGGTTCATTTGAATGAAAAGTGGCAGAGAAATATAATAAAACAACCAATCTTGGTTTTCCTCTTGGCTAATAGAGTCTCCAGATTATCGAGATCTTCCCCTTTGTCTTGGCCTCCTGCAGGGTGGATTTGATTTAAATCAAATTGATTTAAATCACGATTTAAATCACTAGTCAGTAAGACTTGATTTAAATATTTATTTATTTTTTACAGAAAGACTCATTCTTGCTGGTATAATCTTAATATTTACAACCTGAGGAAGGTTTCATTTTTGGAATCATAAATTTTCAGAGTAGTTTTTACAGTTGTATCAGAAATTGCTGATTTGGTTATACTATTAGAAATACATAGACAGATAGTTATGAAATTATTGTGAGGTTTAATAAGTAAACTGTTTATATTTGGACAACTTTTCTGCTGTACTTTATTGGAAGGAGAAAAATAATCATTTCCTTAATAACAATTTAAACAATTTATTTAACTGGAGCAATAACATGATAGCATGCGTATCCATGTTTGTTAACTGATGTGGCTAAACGTCGTTTTTTGCTTTTGTTTTAAAAACTTAGACTGAGTTTTAGCACACGTGAAAAACTTAAAGCAAATCCTTATTTCCTGATGAATAGCCTTTTGACTTTAATGTAACTTAAATAGAAAACTATCTTTAGAAATATTTCCCCCGAAAGCATTTTATTTTAAAAATCTGATTTTTTAAAAAATCCGATTTAAATATAAAATATGATTGTTTTTTTAAAAAAACACCATTGATTTTTATCCACCCTGGCCTCGTGACCTTTTAGATATGAAAGCATTTGCACCCCTACAGTGGATGTCCATTCCACCCCCAACCCCATTTCTAGAGGTATCCTGGACATGTGAGCCAGCTTCCAAGCGACCCAAGACAATTTTTAGTTGTCTTCAGTTGGCAATTTTATGCTGGAGCAAGGGCCCAGAGCACAGGGATGCAGGCTCCCATGTTCAGTCTTGGCATCTCCAGGTGTTGTTGTTGTTTAGTCATTTAGTCGTGTCCGGCTCTTCGTGACCCCATGGACCAGAGCATGCCAGGCACTCCTGTCTTCCACTGCCTCCTGCAGTTTGGTCAAACTCATGTTGGTAGCTTCAAGAACACTGTCCAACCATCTCATCCTCTGTCGTGTCCCCTTCTCCTTGTGCCCTCCATCTTTCCCAACATCAGGGTCCTTTCCAGGGAGTCTTCTCTTCTCATGAGGGGGCCAAAGTATTGGAGCCTCAGCTTCAGGATCTGTCCTTCCAGTGAGCACTCAGGGCTGATTTCCTTCAGAATGGAGAGGTTTGATCTTCTTGCAGTCCATGGGACTCTCCAGAGTCTCCTCCAACACCATAATTCAAAAGCATCAATTCTTTGGCGACCAGCCTTCTTTATGGTCCAGCTCTCACTTCCATACATCACTACTGGGAAAACCATAGCTTTCACTATACGGACCTTTGTTGGCAAGGTGATGTCTCTGCTTTTTAAGATGCTGTCAGGTACCTTTGCCTGAAAGGCTAGAGAGAGCTGCTGCCAGTCAAAGTTGACAGTATGGAGATCAATGGTTTGGCTCAGTACATGGCAGCTTCCTAAGTTCCTAGGCCCAAACAGTTGTTACCACCAGGACTAATTGCATCTGGGAGGTTTGTTCAAGGTGATGCAGTGCAGCTGATATTGCCCTTTCTTTGTTGCCATCAGATCAGACACTGGATAATGATTCAATTGCCTGAGGGGAAGGAATGGCAACTCTGTGGGAGATCATTTGCTTTGCATCCAGGAAGGCTGTAAGGCCATTCCCGGCATCTCCAATTAGAAAAACAATTGGAAATCCCTCCTTTCAAATCTGCGCCCTGTTGATGCTCTACCATGTCCTCTTCTTGGCTGGCTTCAAACACATCCACAGATTAAGGATATGCTTGCAGTTGACTGGTAAAGCACCTGTATTGCACAAGGTTCCAGAGAGATGTTGCTTTGGAGCATGATAAGCCTGGCTCCCGACTGCGTTCTCATTTGCTTCCTGAAATGCTCCGCTCCTTGCAAAGAGAGGAGGAGATTTATAGTGGTGTAGAGTGGGGAGGGACGCGGGTGGCGCTGTGGGTTAAACCACAGAGCTAGGACTTGCGATCAGAAGGTTGATGGTTCGAATCACCGGTGAGCTCCTGTTGCTCGGTCCCAGCTCCTGTCAACCTAGCAGTTCGAAAGCATGTCAAAGTCAAGAAGATAAATAGGGAAGGTAAACGGCGTTTCCGTGCGCTGCTCTGGTTTGCCAGAAGCGGTTTAGTCATGCTGGCCACATGACCCGGAAGCTGTATGCCGGCTCCCTCAGCCAGTAAAGCGAGATGAGCGCCGCAACCCCAGAGTTGGACACGACTGGACCTAATGGTCAGAGGTCCTTTTACCTTTACCTTTAGAGTGGGGAGCCTGGAGAAAAGCAATGACAAACCTAGACAGCATCTTAAAAAGCAGAGACATCACCTTGCCAACAAAGGTCCGTATAGTTAAAGCTATGGTTTTCCCAGTAGTGATGTATGGAAGTGAGAGCTGGACCATCAAGAAGGCTGATCGCCGAAGAATTGATGCTTTTGACTTATGGTGCTGGAGGAGACTCTTGAGAGTCCCATGGACTGCAAGAAGATCAAACCGATCCATTCTTAAGGAAATCAGCCTTGAGTGCTCACTGGAAGGACAGATCCTGAAGCTGAGGCTCCAATACTTTGGCCACCTCATGAGAAGAGAACACTCCCTGGAAAAGACCCTGATGTTGGGAAAGATGGAGGGCACAAGGAGAAGGGGACAACAGAGGACGAGATGGTTGGACAGTGTTCTCGAAGCTACCAGCATGAGTTTGACCAAACTGCGGGAGGAAGTGGAAGACAGGAGTGCCTGGCGTGCTCTGGTCCGAAGAGTTGGACACGACTAAACGATACAACAACAACAACAACAACAACAACAACAACAACAACAACAGAGTGGCGAGCCAGTGGGAGGCAGTGGCTAGAGTGTTGGACTAGGACAGGGGTTGGCAAGGCTTACTGGGCATGGGCCAGATCACTCACATAGAGATCCTCTGTGGGCCAGACAGGCACAGCGCGATGCCGGAAATCGCTCCTGGGCATGCGCAGACACGGTTTCCGGTGTCTGGACATGTGCAGAAGCAATTTCTGCAGCTGGGGAAGAGAGTCCCCGTGCCACGCTGCACAGGACATAAGAAGAGGTTTGATTGTAAAAGCAAATTGCCAATTGGTACCTTAAGCCTAGGTTAAAGTTGCCCCAGCGGAGTCTCTAAGCACCATTTTTTGTGGTTGGAGGATGATGATGGTGATGATGATTTCCATACCGTTTTATATTTTAAAGGGGGGAAAAAATCTCAATGTGCTTTCCAACATGTGAAAACATTTTTTAAAAACCCCAAGAACCAGTGTGGTGTAGTGGTTAAGAGCGGTAGTCTCATAATCTGGGGAACCGGGTTCACGTCTCCGCTCCTCCACATGCAGCTGCTGGGTGACCTTGGGCTACTCACACTTCTTTGAAGTCTCTCAGCCCCACTCACCTCACAGAGTGTTTGTTGTGGGGGAGGAAGGGAAAGGAGAATGTTAGCCGCTTTGAGACTCCTGAAGGGGAGTGAAAGGCGGGATATCAAATCCAAACTCTTCAAGAATTCAAGAGAATGATTGGTTTCTTAATTTAAGAATTCAATAAAACAAATTCCAAGCTTCAGGGGAAATGTTTCAGATCCTTCTCTAAGCTTTGGGAAATTCTCTTAAGTTGTGGGAAAACATTGTGGGAAACCTGCAAACGGGAATTGAGTGCCAGAGCTACTCCCCCCACTCCTGTGGCTTCCAGCAACAGGTATTCAGAATCATTGCAACCTCAGTAGCTTTCTCCTCCACAAATTTGTCTAATCCTCTTTTAGAACCATCTCGGTTGGTGGCCATTGCACTCCCTTGTGGCAGGGAGTTCCATAGTTCCAACTATGGCAAACACTTCAGAAAAGTGGGTCAGTGCTGCTGTTCCCAAGCAGACACTCCTGTATCTGAATCATCCTCCTTTCCCCCTTTTTTCTTTTGGTTTTCAGATGTTTGGGTGGTGCCTGCGAGATGCAACATCAATTGCCGTGGAGCTAATCATTTAAGTATCTCTGGAGGGGAGGGTGAGAGCCACAAGCGTCTTTTGATGCTCCCATGCAGCAGCAGCAGCAGCAGCAGCTGTGTGCAGATCAGAAGCACCTGTGGCTGATAACATCCTTCAGAGAAGGAGGGGCAGCAACAAACTGTGTGCCAAGCTCAAACACTCTTATCTGGCTGCTTTTCTCAGGCTCAAATGGGAGTCGCTTAGACAGGCTTGGGAGTCTTGCAGCAGTGAATTGCTGACAGCTGGGGCTGCCCTGGGAAGAGACATCTCTTCCCCCGAATGGCGTGAGGCTCTGAGAGTGTGTCAGGGTTTTCACCTGCGGCTACACATAGATTCCGTAATAGCGGCTTGAACATAATATAAGGCTGCTCAGGTTCAAAGGAGGGAGAGGGTTGCAACGTGAATAAAAACTGCATGGCAGAGGGAGTTTTGGCTGGTCATTCCAGAGTGAAGGAAGCCTCTGATTCTGCAAAGCTCTTTAAAAAATAAAACCAGAGGTGGCCCGCCTCCAGATATTTGGAACGCTCTGTCACAAGAGACTAGGGCCCTGTGGGACTTGACATCTTTCCGCAGGGCCTGCAAGACAGAGCTGTTCCACCAGGCCTTTGGCCAGGGCACAGTCTGACCCTTATGTTTCCCTCCCCTTATGGTTTGATTTATGGGCTACTTTTAAAATGAGGCTGCATTTTAAATTGCATTTTAACCTGTATTTTAAATTGCCCCCCCAATATGTTTTTACTGCAATTTTACTGGTGTTAGCCACCCTGAGCCCGGCTCTGGCCGGGGAGGGCAGGGTATAAATAAAATTAAAAATTATTATTATTAAAACGGAGCATGTTCGGCTTCCGAAAAAAGTTTGCAAACGGGAACACATCCTTCCTGGTTTGCAGTGTTTGCGTTCCAAGTTGTTTGAGAACCAAGACGTTTGAGAACCAAGGTAGCACCCTACTCACATTTGTGAGAAGTCGATCTTTTAGTGTGGCATCACCCACTCTCTTGCTCTGGGGAAGCCACCTCTCCCAGCTCAGTTATTTACAAGGCCGCTTTATAAAGAGCTGCGTGAAACCTATCCGCCCAAGCTATCCACCCTTGCCATGCTTTTATGATTCCCAGCTCCCCATTTAGCTATGATCACAGGTTTGGACTGAGTAGCATTGCATCGCCCAAGCCTAGCAGCCAGACCTCTGCTCCAAACATAAAAGCACACCTTGTCTGGGAGGCTCGCCCTTTGAAGTAGCGCTTCGTTATTCAAACGAGGCTTGCCATATTCTTGGGGGCGGGGGAGAGAGCAAGGCGAGTCATGTTTTCTGAGATGGCTCGCAGAGAAGGCTTTGGGTTGCGCGGCAGCAAATTGCAGAAATGAATGATTTGTACATGAAGGTGTGTCTCACCTGTAGGATACGATCCAAGCGTCGTCAATGCTGTGTCCTTCAGATACTTCTGGGGACTGCAGCTCTCATCACCCTTAATCACAGAATCTTAGAGTTGGAAGGGGCAAGCAAGGGTCATCTAGTCCAACCCCCTGAAATGCAGGAATCTTAGCTAAACAGGCAGCCCTGTTTAGGGAAGCTTTTGATGTTTAATAGGTTATTGTATTTTAGTCTTTTGTTGGAAGCCGCCCAGAGTGGCTGGGGAAACCCAGCCAGATGGGCGGGGTATAAATAATAAATTATTCTTATTCTTATTCTTATTCTTATTCTTATTCTTATTCTTTTATTCCTAAAGCATCCATGATAGATGGCCATCCAACCTCTGCTTAAAAACTTCCAGGATAAGAGAGTCCATCACCTCTCTAGGGAGTCTGTTCCAATGTCAAACAGCTCTTACTGTCAGAAGGTTTTCCCATATGTTTAGTCGGAATCACCTTTCTTGTAACTTGAAGCCACGGGTTCGAGTCCTACCCTCTGGAGCGCAAGAAAACAAGCTTGTTCCCTTGGGATATTTGAAGATGCCTAGATGCCTATCCTATCTCCTCTCTGTCTCCTCTTTTCCAGGCTAAACATACCCAGCTCCTACCATTCCTCATCAGGCTTAGTTTCCAGACCCTTGATCATCTCGGCTGCCCCCCTTTGCACACTTTCCAGCTTGTCAACATCCTTCTTAAATTGTCCAGAATTGGACACAGTATTCTGTTGATTCAGCCTAGTATAGCGTTAGCTTTTCTTTTGCTGCTGCATCACACTGTTGGCTCCAGTATGGCCAGTGGTAATAATATTGGAAATTGGGAACCCACTCTTTCCCAGAGCATTAAAAAGCGGGTTTTTGTGGAGACAGTAGCGCGGCAAAAAAAAAAAAAAGGTGCTCAGGCATGGACTGGAAAAGCGGGGAGGAAAATTAGTGTGGATGAGCTCAAAGTTGTGAAACCTGCCGCAACTCTCAAGTGCAATCCTGTTAGACTATTATTTGGCTTAACTCGGAGAATCCTTATAGTGGCAGGTTTATTTATTTATTTTCTTGCATTATTTTTAAAAAATATAATTTCCATTATTACCATTTCCAAAATCGCATTCACATTGAAATATACAGTCATACCTCAGGTTGAAAGTGCTTCAAGATGAGCACGTTCGAGTTGTGCTCCGCGGCAGCCCGGAAGTAATGGAGCGCGTTACTTCTGGGTTTTGCCGCTTGAGCCTGCGCAGATGCTCAAAATGACGTCACGTGCATGTGCAGAAGCGCCGAAACATGACCCGCGCAGATGCACGGGCACGGTTTACTTTTGATTCTAGATGCGAACGGGGCTCCGGAACGGATCCCGTTCGCATCTAGAGGTACCACTGTATATATATATTTCCCCAATCCTCCTCTTTGCATACTCCATCTCCTTGCTCCTTTATTTTACTTTCGTTAGACCTACTAATTCTGCATATTGTATCGCTTTTAATTGCCAATCCTCCTTATTTAGTGGCAAGTTTAAAAGGCGGAAGACTCTTTTTGCACTTTGAGCTTGTATGTGCAAGAGATATGCAATCCTGTTGTGCTGGGTGGCTCAGAAGGTGGGGGGCTAGTGATGAAACAAAAGAGATGGCAGCCCGGTGTCCTCTTGCCTTTATCTGATCTGCATCGATGGACCCCTGGCGTGAAAGGCTCTGATAGCTCTTAATTTGCTTTCAAGAGGCGGTGATTTGCATTGCTTAAAACTAGGGATGTTTATAAATAGTTTGCAAATTGAGGCTTGGGAGCAGGGGCAGGGATGGTCCTGGGTGGTTGGGGGAGTTTATGCTGACACTTAAATCCTGCAATTCAGGGAGGATAAACCTCCGGCATCTTGCCTCTGAATACTAAGTGCTGGGGGATGCTTCTGAATCAGACCCATCAAGGGCAACCTCCTGTCCTAATTTTATTAATTTTTCTGTTACACAATTTAAAACACTCACTTTACATCCTTAAGATACCAGTGACTTCCCTTCTTTTCTTCCCATGGTTCATTTTACCCATCTTAAATCCCTGCATATTTTACAGAAACTGTACCAATCAGTATTCCATATTGCATCCATCAAAACTTGTTTACACTGTTCAATTCGTCTTAATGCTGCCAGAGTTTTCAGCTGTACACAGTTATTTTCCGTATACAGTGGTACCTTGGTCTGCATACGTCTTGGTTTGCATATGTTTTGGATTACAAACACATCAAACCCGGAAGTGCATGCCCCGGTTTGCAACCTTTTTTTGGATTACAACCCATGTGTTTTTGGATTACGAACAAATTTTTTTGGGAGGCCCCATTGGCGAAAGCGCGCCTTGGGTTACAACCTGTTTTGGTTTACAAACGGACCTCTGGAACGGATTATGGTTGTAAACCAAGGTACCACTGTATTCAACAAACGTTTTAAACGTATGTTCTTCTTGTTCTCTTATTCTGTGTGTTAAGTCTGCCACTTGTGCATCTTCTGTCAACTTAAGTTGCCATTCTTCTTTGGTTGGGACCTCTATTTGTGGGCTAACAAAACATGGGCCGCAGTAATGGCATACATAAATAACCTTCTTTGACGCCTGGGAATTTCAGTCAGAATTATCCTCAACAGAAAGGACTCTGTTTTGTTTTTTGAAAGTTCTTTTAAACATTCCCCCCCCCCAATTCATTATGAATCATTTCCGAATACTCTTACCCCTTTTTTAAGTCCACCACCTATGAAAGAACGTTCCCATCACGTCTTTGCCTCTCCAGCACTTATCTGATTCAGCCTGGTACATCTTAGCAAGCCTCCTCAGAGTTAAATACCATCTGTGAATCATTTTCAGGTGATTCTCCTTCTAAGAATAACACACTGTCCTCGCTTTTCTCTGTCCACTTTCTCTATTATGAACTTCTCTTATGTCACCTCTTAATTGCATTTTCTCTAAGATAAAAATCCCCAAGTGCTGCAATGTTTCCTCGTAGGGCAGTTGACAACAGCTGGAGAGGACGATTGTGCCCGCATTCTGCTTGTGGGACCCTGAGGAGGATAATAATAATAATAATAATAATAATAATAATAATAATAATAATTTTTATCATTTATACCCCGCCCATCTGGCTGGGTTTCCCCAGCCACTCTGGGCAGCTTACAGCATATATAAAAACATAAAACACCAAGCATCAAACACTTCCCAATACAGGGCTGCCTTCAGATGTCTTCTAAAAGTTTTGTCGTTCCTTTATCAACTAGTCCAGTCCCAAACTGGACTACAATTCCCATCACCTTTGCTAGCTAAGGATGATGGGAGTTGTATTCCAAAAACAGCTGGAGACCCCAGTTTGGGAAACTGATCTAGTCCAGGCATAGGCAAACTTGGCCCTCCAGATGTTTTGGGACTACAACTCCCATCATCCCTGACCACTGGCCCTGTTAGCTAGGGATGATGGGAGTTGTAGTCCCAAACCATCTGGAGGGCTGAGGTTGCTTATGCCTGATCTGGTCCAACCCCCTGCGATGCAGGAATCTTGAGCTAAAGCATCCAGGACAGATGGTCTTCCAATCTCAGCTTTCAAAACCTCGAAAGAAGGAGAGTCGATCACCTCTCATGGGAGTTTATTCCACTGCCAAACAACAGCTTATTCCCAAGTAGTTGGTCATTGTGCTAAACTGGACACTGGAGTTGATGGTCCTGGGTCTAGCCGGGCCTCTCTCCTTACATTCTTAGATCTTGGTTAGTAAGCTCCTTTCCGTTAATTAAAGCCAGCAGCGTGGGAATTGGCTTGCTGTCCGTCTGGCTTTTGAGCGGGGCAATCTACTGCTGACCTCCAGTTGTCAAATTGCTTCTAAATTCAGTTGGCTCTGTCTGCATCAGGCTCGTAAATTGAGTTTGCTCTCATTCACTGGCTCCTTTTCTCCTTTTAAAATGCAATTAAGCCCTGTAAGCAAGTAGCAAAACCACCACTACCACCTCTATATACCAGTGGACTGGTCCACCCTTGGGGAATATATTTGCCTTGCTGGAATCTTGGGATGTGGGAGCAAACCTTTGGCTTGTGATGGATGCAGCACTTAGCCAGGACATAATACCAAGAGGCTTAAGAGATGCTCATCTTTCCCTAATCTCTTTGAGTGTCCCCCCTCCCCCCATTGAAAGACCATTAGCCCATGGGAGGGGACACATAAGAAAGGCAGAGAGGAGTGTCTTTATAGCAGAGCAGTCGAGCTGTTTCACAATTAGCAGCCAATTCTCTCTCACCACCAAAGGAACACAAGTGAATAGCAGAGAAAATCTTTAATAAAAATACATTTATTTAAAAAACACACAAAAAACCCCAATTAGTAGCCAATTTGGCTTTGTTTGTGAGCAAATAGTTTGACTTAAACTTAGCCAACTCTCAGGTGTGTGTCTCTGTCCATGCATTTAGGGCTTGGGATTGGCAAGGCAGTTTTTCAGGGGTTTGAAATGCAAATTTTTTTGGGGGGTGGAAAGCCAGCCAGGCTCCCCTTTTATGTGGAAGCAAGCTGTGCTGGAACTTCCGGTTGCAAATAAACATCTGACACGGCAGCTAAAAAAGCCAATGCAATTCTGGGCTGCATCAATAGGAGTATAGCATCTAGATCAAGGGAAGTAATAGTGCCACTGTATTCTACTCTGGTCAGATCTCACCTGGAGTACTGTGTCCAGTTCTGGGCACCACAGTTCAAGAAGGACACTGACCAACTGGAACGTGTCCAGAGGAGGGCAACCAAAATGGTCAAAGGCCTGGAAACGATGCCTTATGAGGAACGGCTAAGGGAGCTGGGCATGTTTAGCCTGGAGAAGAGGAGGTTAAGGGGTGATATGATAGCCATGTTCAAATATATAAAAGGATGTCACATAGAGGAGGGAGAAAGGTTGTTTTCTGCTGCTCCAGAGAAGCGGACACGGAGCAATGGATCCAAACTACAAGAAAGAAGATTCCACCTAAACATTAGGAAGAACTTCCTGACAGTAAGAGCTGTTCGACAGTGAAATTTGCTGCCAAGGAGTGTGGTGGAGTCTCCTACTTTGGAGGTCTTTAAGCAGAGGCTTGACAACCATATGTCAGGAGTGCTCTGATGGTGTTTCCTGCTTGGCAGGGCGTTGGACTCGATGGCCCTTGTGGTCTCTTCCAGCTCTATGATTCTATGATTCTATGAGTTTGGTCAGGGCCGGCTTTGCTGGGCCAGCGGTGATTGCAGTGGTTCAGTTTGGCGTGAAGCGAGGAGTTATGGGGGAGCCTATTGTGCATATCCGATTGATGCATGGGTAGTTTTGGAGCCAGAAGAAGGTGTCTGTGGGGGGAGAGTATGGGGAGTATTGTTTTAAGTAGATATAAGAGTTGCGGGTGGCGCTGTGGGTTAAACCACAGAGCCTAGGACTTGCTGATCAGAAGGTCGGCGGTTCGAATCCCCGCGACGGGGTGAGCTCCCGTTGCTCGGTCCCAGCTCCTGCCCACCTAGCAGTTCGAAAACACCTCACAGTGCAAGTAGATAAATAGGTACTGCTCCGGCAGGACGGTAAACGGCGTTTCCATGCACTGCTCTGGTTCGCCAGAAGCGGCTTAGTCATGCTGGCCACATGACCCGGAAGCTGTCTGCGGACAAGTGCCAGCTCCCTCGGTCCATAGAGCGAGATGAGCGCCGCAACCCCAGAGTCGTCCACGACTGGACCTAATGGTCAGGGGTCCCTTTACCTTTACCTTTACCTTTTAAGAGTTGCTGCAACTTACTTCTTATGACTCTGAATGCTCAGTGTTGGAGGAAGCAGAAGAGGGGGAAAGGAAGAGAGAACTTATCTCCCTAAGATAAGCCACTTAACCCACAAAAGCAAACAAAGCTCCCTTCAAACCCACCCCACCCCACCCACTTGAAAGGTTCTTGGCAGAATTGCATCACCGTGATTATGGTCTGAGATAGGAGACACAGGCATAATCTCCCTGTCATTTCTTTTCATTTGGGTCAGGTGAGAGACCACCTTTAACGTTTGCATTTTGGAAAGGGGGTGGTAGATAACTGCAACAAAGGACAAGCAAGAGCGGAGCTTAAAACAATTGAAGCAACGTTTTGCTTTACACATATGGGACGTGGGTGGCGCTGTGGGTTAAACCACAGAGCCTGGGGCTTGCCGATCAGAAGGTCAGCGGTTCGAATCCCCGCAGCGGGGTGAGCTCCCGTTGCTCGGTCCCTGCTCCTGCCAACCTAGCAGTTCTAAAGCACATCAAAGTGCAAGTAGACAAATAGGTGGGAAGGTAAATGGCATTTCCGTGCGCTGTTCTGGTTCGCCAGAAGCGGCTTAGGCATGCTGTACGCCGGCTCCCTTGGCCAATAAAGCGAGATGAGCGCCGCAACCCCAGAGTCGGCCACACTGGACCTAATGGCCACACTGGACCTAATGGTCAAATGGACAATTTGTTGTTGGCAAAGGACCGCTGGACATATAAAGGCCCCATTGCCTTCAGTAGCTTAGGGCCTCATCAAACCTATATCTGGCCCTGGTGCCATTGCAGTGCAGGTGCCTAAGATTAAAAATTGCGTTTTAAGCGTCTCTCGCAAGAGTGGGAGCTCCTCTTTTTTCCCCACGCAGCTGGCACATTCTGATGAATTGCCGAGGAATCATAGAATCATAGAGTTGGAAGAGACCACAAGGGCCATCGAGTCCAACCCCCTGCCAAGCAGGAAACACCATCAGAGCACTCCTGACATATGGTTGTCAAGCCTCTTCTTAAAGACCTCCAAAGTAGGAGACTCCACCACACTCCTTGGCAGCAAATTCCACTGTCGAACAGCTCTTACTGTCAGGAAGTTCTTCCTAATGTTTAGGTGGATGTTTAGGAGGATGACGCGTGCGTTGAGCAAAAAACAAAATGCGGCGTTGCTTTGGGGAGTGACAACAGCGCTTGGGTACCGCGAAATAAATCACTTTCCCTTCCCTCCCTTGACTTGCTTGTACAAACACAGCCGCCTTAACCGCACACACAAACACACGCAGTGCTTGGACGGCCTCCAATGATAAGCCATATTCACTGTGGAATGCTTTGTGTTTGCCACATCCACCTCACACATCCTCCCCAATTAGGAAACGGCTTGTGCATGGGTTTCAGCCCATGCAGTCTGAACAGCCTGCATCCATAACGGGTATCTTTTGATTACGGTTTCCAGGTTGAATAATAATAATTTTAAAGGATATAAAAAAAGAGCCCTGGCAGAATAGGGCAAGGCATTTGGAGATCTTCTGTCTTTGAACCTGGAAGTTCTGTTTGGTGGCATCGATAGAACCCATTGCCTGTGGATTGGTCTGATCCTTAAGCCAACAGACCGTGCAGGCTGGCAGGTCCCCTCCACATCAAGTGGCTGTGAGTTCCACAAGTTTATTTTGGAGTTTCGTGAAGAGGTTCTTCCTGTTGCTTGTTCTGGACCTAAACGTTTTTGTGGACTTTTTGGAGGTCTTAAATTGTGGCAGCACCTGTAAGTTGCATTGCCCTGTTTTACAGGGCTAAGGCTCAGGAGGAGCTTAGTTTAAAGTCACCTTGTGTGGGGTGGAGACAAGATTGGATCCTTTCTCTGAGACATGTCAGCAAAGCCCTCCAGTTGGGACCGGGATTCCCAAACCTTAGGGGTGTCTCCTCTGCTTGGATGCCTCTGTGAGTTAGGCCATTGCTTCCTCTGGAGTGCTGGTGCTCTAAACACCAGCAAAGAGACCCCGTTTAAACTTGGCACTTGCCCGGCTTTCCGGTTTAAATCTGACCCACATTTATTGGGGGGGGGGGAGACCTGTATGTTTCCTTTGAATCGAATGAAAGAAGGCCAACAGTGTTAGCTAAATTTCTCACTCGCAGCCTTTAATTCTTCTTCCTCTCTTTGTCTCTCTCCCCACCTAATTTTTGATGGCTGTCTCAGACAAGGGAGGCCATTTGTCCTTGAATTGACCTTGCCCTCCATCCTACAAACCAAGATGCTGAAAACTTGGTGACTGCTTACTGAGAGATCAGGCTGCCTTTCCCCCACACCTTTCTGACAGCCAAATTTGCAAGGGAAAGGGAAAGTTTAGATTTATCATGCAAGTGGAACAATTTCCAGTCTACTCTCCCACCCCCAACTCCCTGTCTCATGCCCTGTCTGCTCCATGTAACAGTTTCTCCTTGTTTTGTTCCCTCTTCCCAAGGTCTCCGTCTTGATTTCTGGAGCGATCCAATAGACGCAGCAGCCCCTCCAACATCTTGTTCCTTTCGTTCAAGGACGCCCAAGGCCGTGGGACTTTCTTGAGCTGCCCAAAGACTCCGGAGAATGCCAGCTGCGGATGAAATATGTGCGTGGGGAGAGACGAAAGATTTTGGCTGTTCCCCCTCCCCTCATTCTGGATGTTCATACCAAGATAACATTGCCGAAGATGGATTATTTCCCCCGCTATCAATGGAATATGCATTTTTTTTTGGTTAATTAGTTTTATGTGTGAGGATGCTGGGGGAAAAGCACCACCAGTAGTCTGAACATGAGACTCCCTGCCCTACTGTTTCCCATTGGGACAAGTGTGCTACCCAGGTATGTCTGTGATTACCTGATATACAGATAAGTTTTAAGTTTCTCAAAGTTTGCAGTGAATTCATTCTCTCTCTCTTTCTCTGTATGCCCCCAGCATGGACATATCACAACTGATCTTTTAAGCACAGTGAAAGGAGTTGAACATGAGAAAACATGCTTTCTCCCTTGCTCCTGGCGCCGCCACGCTAATCATAGCTAAACCATGGCTAGCCTTAGCGTTGCGTCAGGACCCTGGTTCAGTCTGTTTCTCTCCAAACAAACCAAGAGTGTTTGTAAATGTTTGTTCTCGGATTGCTGCGTGTGGGTGGTTTGGGAAGAAACAAATCATGAGTCTGGATTTGGGCGTGCTGCTAAGGCAAACCATAGTTTAGCTCCTGGCAGTGTGGCAGGAGTGAGGGAGAAGCAAAGCACCTGCGATTTTAGCCGTGCACCCTCACTTTTAAGCTAAATTTAACTAAAATGAAGTGTGAACCAGGCTGATGTGTTGTCATGTGCAGCCTGCAGAAATTTTCCTTCTAATACAGTGGAACCTTGGTTCTCGAACTTAATTCGTTCTGGAAGTCTGTTCAACTCCTGAAACCATTCGAAAACCAAGGCGCAACTTCCAATTGGCTGCAGGAGCCATGTTGGATGTTCAGCTTCTGGAAAACATTAGAAAACCGGAACACTTACTTCCGGGTTTTCGGCATTCGGGAGCCAATTTGTTCGGCAACTAAGCCGTTTGAGAACCAAGGTTCCCCTGTACTGCAAAACATGCTGTTCACGGTGCCTGGCTGCCATATTCTCTTAGGATACTGTGATCACACTTGCAGGGACCATATGCTTTCTGGTTCGTGTGTGCTTGGAGATTGAGAGTTTGTTTCCCAGAGATTTGGTTTTCTTGTTGCTGTTCTCAGCGATGAAGATGCCTTGCTGCGGAGGCCGAGGCTGAATTGCACTCTGAGCATTCTTCGTCTTTGTTGGTTTCAAAGATGCATGATTGATGCTTTTTTTAGGATTACGGGAGTGCTATAGGAAGCTTGGTGCATGCTGAGGTCAGTATATCACACCATTGCACGGGGAGGAGGGAATGTTGGCAGGAGACAGAAATGTGGTGGTGATTAATAGCAATAGCTTGCTTGGAGCGAAGGTGGAGTTCTGCCAGTACCCAGCACAGGCAAGCACGAAAATTGCAAGTTTCGTGGAAGCTCCCAGATTCTCCTTAGGGTTGCAATCTGATGCAGACTTCCTGGGGAGTCCGTTGACCTTTGTGAGACTCAGATCTGACTAAGCAAGCTTAGGTTGGTGGTGGTTAGCAGCAAATGGATGGAACTGGCCTCTTTGAAAGCATGTGCTAATACGGTGGTACCTCTACTTACGAACTTAATTCGTTCCGGAGGTCCGTTCTTAACCTGAAACAGTTCTTAACTAGAGGCGTGTTTTCGCTAATTTGCATGCAATTTCTATTCTCATCCTGGGGCAAAGTTCTCAACTCGAGGTAACTCTTCCGGGTTAGCGGAGTTTGTAACCTGAAGCGTTTGTATCCCAAGGTGTTTGTAACTCGAGGTACCACTATATAGTAAGGTATAACAAACTGTGGGTTGTATCCTGTGCTCCACAGGCAAAGTTCTGCAGGCAAAGCAGCTTTTCCATTTCCACACCTCCCTCTGAACTCCCCCAAAATCTGTCCTGGAGGCTCCCCTAATATTTTGGAGCTAATTTTGTGAGAGTTGGGGGATGGGGAAAAATGAGAAGACGGGTTTTCACCACCCACCTGAACTGTGCGAAGGTTAAGGAAGATAGCAGAGGGTATATTGTTTTGACATTACCTTCCCCCCACTCACGCTAGTGAGTAAACATCAGAGTGTATTCCCTTTGCAACTGATTGGAAGTAAGTCGATGATTCGTTAGAATCCTTTAATTAAGCAATCCAGTCTGGATTGTTCCTGGGAAGTTTCCCCTTTACAATCGTACCTTGTTTTGTGGCCAGGATCCATCCGAAAAAGACGCAGGGCAAAGCCCCGCATCTGTGCATTCACATGCACGGAGTGGTTTGTGCTTCTGCGCATGCACAAAGCGCGATTGGCAAACCTGGAAGTAACCCGTTCCGCTACTTCTGGGTTTGCCGCGGACGTTCACCGGAATGGACGCTAGACAAGGTGAACGTTCACAGAGGTATTACTGTATTTCCCTCTTAAAATAACAACAACACAACACAGCCTTCTTCGAAAGTAAGAATAAAGTTTTACTCATATTCGGTTTGCAGCAGTAATCTGAAGGCAGGCTTTCTTTTGTGTTTACAGTGAAAAGAAATCCTGAGATGTCGCTCAGACTTTCTGCTTGGTGGCTCCATCCTATGTGAACGTTGAGCCATGCGCTGGCTAAGAGCCAGGAGAGTGAGAGTGCAAGAGACCAAGAGAGAGATGGTTGCATGGCCAGCCCTTTTATCTGGCCAGCTAGGGTCATGCCCATCTACCTGGCCACACACAGGGGAAAAAAGCTCCATTGCAGGTATGGCAGGAAGTCATCCCTGTCTGGAGCCACGTTCCCCTGTGTGTCCATTCTAGGAAACAGGGAAATGTTGTACTTGACTGCTCTAGTGATAACACATTCCACATAGCCCTTCTCAGGCAATACAACATAACATTTATATGCATAGATTTTATTCAACCACACAGTGTCACAGCTTGACACGAAGTTTCTGGAAACACTTTCTTTGTGAGGATGCCCGCGGTCACCTCCTTCGTAAAAATCGCAGCTGCCAAAGTTGCAAAGCAAAGAAAAAGAAAAGAAAGGCAAAATAGAGATAAAGAGAGGGAAGAGAGAGAGAAATAAAGAAGGCAAAAAGGAGAGAAACGTTAGCAATAGAAGCATTTAAAATAAAAAACGACGCTGTGATTCGCTGTCTGAAAGCTTAAGGGTAGTATTTGATTTTTCTCTCCTGCATCTACATCTTTCTGTGGGCAAATCCATCCATTCCTTCCTTGTGAGGTTCTTTTTCTGTGCTGTAGGGAGATGTGGATAATGTGCTCAGGACGAAACGTTGGGTTTTTGTTTGTTTTTTCCTGCTTTCTTTCCCCACCGAAAAATCAGGAAAATGTTGGTTTCAAAGCTTTGGGAGAGGCACCCACTCACCCCCCCCCCTCCACTGGTCATTTGGAGCAATCTCTGTCGGCGGACTGACTCTGTTATTACACGGCTGGCAAGGAAATTCCATTTTGCTTAGGATGCTACTGTACATCCGCTGGAATTTCTTTTTTTTAATCGCTGTAACTTTATCACTTCCTCTGTTTTGGAATTTTAGCTCTCATTGTTCAGCCCTGGGACCGCAGCCTGTGGAATTTGCTCTCTGGGTGAGGAAGCCCTCAGATTTTTCACTGTTGATGCAGCTCTGCCTTTGCCGACTCATGGTGAGCTGTTTGCAGCTGTTTTTTTAAAGTGCACCAGGAATAATCGGAACTGCCTTGCGCTGAGTCAGATCGGTGTCCTGTCAAACCCCAACATCGCTTACACGGACTGGCAGCAGCTCTCCTCCGTTTCGGGCAGGGGGGCAGCCCTAGCTGGAGAAGCTGGGAATTGAACTCTCAAAGCAAATTCTCTGTGATTTTACGGCTGCAGCCCTGTGTACAACTACCTGAGAGTAATCTCTGTGGAATTCAGTGGGAGAAATGTTTCTGAGTAAATATGCACAGGGGTGATCATTCTGTTAGTGTGCTTTATTGATCTCCTGCCTGACCCTGGGCATCACCATACAGTTCACTTCCAACTAGGTAAAGGTAAAGGGACCCCTGACCATTAGGTCCAGTCGTGGCCGACTCTGGGGTTGCGGCGCTCATCTCGCTTCATTGGCTGAGGGAGCCGGTGTACAGCTTCCAGGTCATGTGGCCAGCATGACTAAGCCGCTTCTGGCAGACCAGAGCAGCGCACGGAAACGCCGTTTACCTTCCCGCCAGAGTGGTACCTATTTATCTACTTGCACTTTGACATGCTTTCGAGCTGCTAGGTTGGCAGGAACAGGGACCAAGAAACGGGAGCTCACCCCGTCGTGGGGATTCAAACCGCCGACCTTCTGATTGGCAAGTCCTAGGCTCTGTGGTTTAACCCAGTGTTTCCCAACCTTTTCTGGGCAAAGGCACACTTGTTTCATGAAAAAAATCTCGAGGCATACCACCATGCCATGTGGGGAAAGGTCACTTTTTACTTATGTAAAAAAAAATTAAAAAATAGTAACAGCATAGAAGGTAATGGTTAGGCTAGCATCCCTCTTCCAAATATGCTAGGTTTTTATTTGCAGGGACTGTTCTACATGGGAAAGCATTCAGCACTGTCATTCTCCCATCTGCCATCTGAATTGGTACTATTCTGGGTCAACTTACTCTGCTGCATGTGTAGATGAAAATGGCACCAAGTGTGGGGGAGGGGGCAGAACAGGTTTCAGATACAGGATATTAAGAATACACGTACTTCAGATTGAACTGGTTGCTTGCTTTGCAAGTTTTCATTTCCCAAATGACTGCCTTGGCAAGCGCAATACCTACCAGGCTCAACGCCGGTCTCGCGCTGCCGCTTCCCGCGCTCTCAAGGACCCGGGAGGAGGAAGGCGTGAAGGGAATCCCGAAGGCGTGAAAACCTCGCGCATGCGCAGGCCTTCCGCCTGCGACAGCCCAGTAGGCCGGCCGAAGCGAGCGGCGATGGGATGTGGGAGGGAGCTCGCTCGCCGCCCCGCGTGTGCCTATGTGGGGCACGTTACAGCCCTGTGACGTCAGCACCACGCAGGCAGCCAGGCAGGCAGACGGCGAGAGCCCTGCGCTGGGCGGCCTCTCCTCGCCGCCGCCGCCCCGCCTCTCGCCACCCGACTCGCCCGCCTCCCTCCCACGTCACACCAGGCAACGTCTCGCGGCACACTAGTGTGCCGCGGAACACTGGTTGGGAAACACTGGTTTAACCCATAGCGCCACCCGCGTCCCTTCACTTCCAACTACTTTTGGCTAACTGGGGGGGGGGGGGAAGAATCACACATAAACAGGATTTCTGGGTGCAATTGTAGAAGTGCTATGCAAGAGCTATGTAGAAGACCTTACTTAGCTCAGTTGGTAGAACGTGAGACTCTTAATCTGAAGGTTGTGGGTTCGAGCCCCACATTGGCCAAAAGATTCCTGCATTGCAGAAGGTTAGACTAGATGTCCCTTGTGGTCCCTTTCGACTATAATTCTATGCACAGACCAGGTCCGGATTTAGGTTTGATGAAGGTAATGTGACCTTTTATATGTCCAGCTGTCCTTTGTCAACAACAAATTGTCCCTTTTTTGTGTTGAATATATGCTACAGTGGTGCCTCGCAAGACGAAATTAATTTGTTCCGCGAGTTTTGTCGTCTTGCGATTTTTTTCGTCTTGTGAAGCACGGTGTTGGGAAAGTTTTGGAAAAGCTTCAAAAATCACCAAAGTCTTTAAAAACCTCAAAAAAGGCTACCACACCGCGTTCTATGAGTTGCTCCTCAAAGTCAAGTCGCAACTGTATTAACGGTGTTAAGAAAAAGGAAACAAACTTGCAAGACGTTTCCGTCTTGCGAAGCAAGCCCATAGGGAAAACCGTCTTGCGAAGCAGCTCAAAAAACAAAAAAACCCTTTCGTCTAGCGAGTTTTTTTGTCTTGCGAGGCATTCGTCTTGCGAGGTACCACTGTATATGGTAATTTGTGGCCCTAATACAGTCATACCTCGGGTTACAGACGCTTCAGTTTGACTGTTTTCGGGTTGTGCACTGTGCCAAACCTGGAAGTATCGAAATGGGTTACTTCTGGGTTTTGGCGCATGTGCAGAACAGCTAAATTGCGCTATGCGCAGAAGCAACGAATTGCGACCCCCGCATGTTCAGACGTGGCACTGCAGGTTGCGAACGTGCCTCCCGCACGGATCGCGTTCACAACCTGAGCGTCCACTGTAGGTATCTAAAGCCATTTGCCCATGTTGCCATGCAACCAGTCCATGCAGAATGTAGGCACCCTATATATAGAAAGAAGCAAACCAGTGATATTTTAGGGAGCAGGCTGGCAGGAGTGGCCCGTTACTTACATCATAGGAGCCTACACAACACAAAACTGTTGCTGTATGTAGATTTTATTTTATTTGTTTTTTATCTTATATTTTGGAAATGTACATCCAGTTGTTGTTTTTCCCTTTTAATTTTTTTTGGAGCCCCCAAGAGAGTGGGGCCCTAAGCTATAGCTTGCTTCGCTAATACATGAATCTGGCACAGACAAACCCACGCTAGCATGCAAATTTTACCCAAACACACACACACAGAGCCGAACAGTACTGCTAGGAAGAGATTAAAGAGAATGCTAAACCACATCGGATGCTGGCAATCATGACAGCCGCTTTCATCAGTGAAACCATGATTGCCCACGACACACAGGGCCTCTGATCTGCAGCAGAGCAAAAGCCACTTATTGCAGGAATGCTCTTTCTGTTCCTCCCCAATCCCACAAATAACACACACAAAAACACACACACCATAATCTGACTCGCAAAGACATAGTAGAAGTCAGCTTTTTCAAAACGCTTGATTTCTCCGGCTCTCTAGGGATAAGTGGGTGGATTTTTAAAAAGCAAGGGGGGGGGCAAAAGAACTCTTTTTGGGAAACAAGAGTATCTTTGGCCTATATACACAAAAACCCAAAGACATAATTGAGCACAGTGATGCTCTGCCCAAAGTCTGCTGAGTAATAGAATGCAGGAGGATGAAAGCAGCCCTGGCCGGAGCCCCAGGAGCAGACAGCTGGGCTTTGAAAACCAGCCACCGTCTGGAACAGAGGGCTGCCAAAAGACAGCCTTAACCAGAAGTGTGTGACTGCGCTGCGGCCCGGTGACCAATTAAACTCCAGGAAATCGCTGCTGACCTCTTCCCAACACTTAACCCACCAGTACAGTATTAACTCTGTCCCAGTCAGCATTCCTGTCGACGTACGGAATCCACGTTCGCACAGTTACTTGAACAGAGAGATTTCTTGGCTAGAAAACATCCCTGCCACTCATCCCACTACTTCCGTGGCAGATCCCGGACCAGCTGTGCCTGGGAACACAAGTCATCTTGGAACGAATGTGGCTCCCATGGCACCGTCAAGGTAATAGGCTCACACCTGTGCTCAGGAAACCTGGCAATCTCCCACACAATCGACCTGCAGACTCTGCCTGGACATCCACCGTGGTTCTTCTGCCCTAGAGAAGCTGCTGTGTTCTGTTTTTCAATGTCTTTACAAACGACTTTTCAAATACTCATCAAATTTGCAGATGGGAGGGGTAGCCTACGCTGCAGAAGACAGAATCAGAATTCAAAATGACCTTCTACAATTATAATTATAATTATTTATTTATACCCCGCCCGTCTGGCTGGGCTTCCCCAGCCACTCTGGTCGGCTTCCAACAAAATATTAAAATACCGTAATACATCAAACATTAAAAGCTTCCCTCAACAGGGCTGCTTTCAGATGTCTTCTAAAAGTCTGGTAGTTGTGGTTCTCTTTGACATCTGGTGGGAGGGCGTTCCACAGGGCGGGTGCCACTACCGAGAAGGCCCTCTGCCTGGTTCCCTGTAACTTAGCTTCTTGCAGTGAGGGAACCGCCAGAAGGCCCTTGGAGCTGGAACTCAGTGTCCGGGCAGAATGATGGGGGTGGAGACACTCCTTCAGATATACTGGACCGAAGCCGTTTAGGGCTTTAAAGGTCAGCACCAACACTTTGAATTGTGCTTGGAAACGTACTGGGAGACAATGTAGGTCTTTCAAGACCGGTGTTATGTGGTCTCGGCGGCCGCTCCCAGCCACCAGTCTAGCTGCCGCATTCTGAATTAGTTGTAGTTTCTGGGTCACCTTCAAAGGTGGCCCCACGTAAATTGGAGAACTGAGCCCCAGCTAACAGAATTAATTTCAATAGGGACAAATGTCAGGTTCTGCACGTTGGCAAGAAGAACCAGACGCACAAATATAAGATGGGGGACACTTGGCTTACTTGCAGTGCACGTGAAAAAGGATCTAGGGGTCTTGGTGGACCACAAGCCGAATGTGAGTCAGCAGCGTGATTCAGCAGCAAACAAAGCTATTGCTGTTCTAGGTTGCATCAACAGAAGTATAGTGTGCAGATCAAGGAAAGCAATAGTACCATTCTATTCAGCGTTATGTCAGACCACATTTGGAATACTGTGTCCAATTCTGGGAATGCCCAATTCCAAGCTGGAATGTGTGCAGAGGAGGGCAACCAAGATAATCAGAGGTGTGGAAACCAAGCCTGATGAGGAACAGTTGAAGGAGCTGGGTATATTTTAGCCTGGAAAAGAGGAGACTGAACGGAGATATGATAGCCATCTTCAAATATCTCAAGAGCTGTCACATGGAAGAGGTGAAAAGCTTGTTTTTTCTTGCTCTGGAGGATAGGACTTGAACCCATGGCTTCAAGTTGCAAGAAAGGAGATTCCGACTAAACATCAGGAAGAACTTTCTGACAGTAAGAGCTGTTTGGCAGGGGAACAGACTCACATGAGAGGTGGTGGACTTCCTTGGAGGTTTTTAAGCAGAGGTTGGATGGCCATCTGTCATGGATGCTTTAGTTGAGAAGCCTGTGTTGCAGGGGGTTGGATTACATGACCCTTGAGGTCCCTTACAACTCTATGCAGCTGCTGTGGTCTGTAACCTCTGTAGGATGCTCTCCATAGGGACTAGCCAGATGTGTAACTGCCAATCAATCACAGTCAGTGCATCACTTGGAAAATAAGTCTTCAGAGACCTGTCTTGTGCCCCAAAATAGCAACTAGAAATAACAACAACAACAACAACAACAACAACAACAAAATAATAATAATAATAATAATAATAATAATAATAATAATAATAATAATAATAATAATATATTTATACCTCACCCATCTGTCTGGGTTTCCCCAGCCACTCTGGGCAGCTTCCAACAGAATATTAAAATACAATAACCTATTAAACATTAAAAGCTTCACTAAACATTACGTTTTGGTGACTGCAACCCTTTGGTGCCTAGCTTCTATATCTGAGTTTCTAACACTGGGTCCGTGTCCCTTGGGTTGAAAAAGTTTCCACAGCCCGTCGTAGCTTTCCCCAAAAGCGGGAAAGGCTGTGAGGAGAGCCTCTGCCCCAGCTATACTTGGGGAAACACAAGACAAAACATCTGCGAATAGATTTGCCTAGCAGGAAAGCATTACATAGAAGTAACACAATGCAAGTTGCCGAAGGAGTGACCCGGCTGGAAGAATTTTGGCAACTGCAGGGGCCTGTCATCTCCCGTGTCTCACCTGCTGAGTGCCATAATCGCTTGTCATTTCACGACTCTTCCCTGTTGAGCTTTGCAGGCTGACATAGAGGAAATTAAACAGGCAGAGCCACCCTCCTGTAAATGTTTGGTACTCACTGTTTTAAGAAGCAAAGTGAAATTTCACGACTGGTTGGTTTGTCTTCTGGCTTGGCTCAGAATCGCAGGCTAGCTATGACTCTGTTTCACTGATGTTTTCTTGTCGGATGATTTCTGGGGTTTTTTGGTGATCTTTCACACGGTGTAAGAGCCACTTCCGGAAACATCGTGGAAGATTAGTGCTTAGAATCATAGATTCTAGTCCAGTCCCCTGCAATGCAGGAATCTCAGCTAAAGCATCCATGACAGTTGGCCACCCAACCTCTCCTTAAAAACCTCCAAGGATGGAGAGTCCACCATCTTCTGAGAGAGTCTATTCCACTGTCAAACAGCACTTACTGTCAGAAAGTTCTTCCTGGTGTTTAGTCAGAATCTCCTTTCTTGTCCTTGCTTCAAGTCCTACCTTCAAGGGCAGGAGAAAATGAGCTTCTTCCCTCTTCCATGGGATGGCCCTTGAGATATTTGAAGATGGCTATCATGTCTCCCTTAAAGCTATGGTTTTCCCAGTCGTGATGTATGGAAGTGAGACCTGGACCATAAAGAAGGCTGATTGTCGAAGAATGGATGCTTTTGAATTATGGTGCTGGAGGAGACTCTTGAGAGTCCCATGGACTGCAAGAAGATCAAACCTCTCCATTCTGAAGGAAATCAGCCCTGAGTGCTCACTGGAAGGGCAGGGCCTGAAGCTGAGGCTCCAATACTTTGGCCACCTCATGGGAAGAGAAGACTCCCTGGAAAAGACCCTGATGTTGGGAAAGATGGAGGGCACAAGGAGAAGGGGACGACAGAGGACGAGATGGTTGGACAGTGTTCTCGAAGCTACCAGCATGAGTTTGACCAAACTGTGGGAGGCAGTGGAAGACAGGAGTGCCTGGCGTGCTCTGGTCCATGGGGTCACGAAGAGTCAGAGACAACTAAATGACTAAACAACAACAACAAATCCTGCCATATGGTTCTTGATGTTTCTAAGCTCTTTGCTTGCTTATGAAGCACAGATAAAATGAACATGCTTAGTTGGATCGCTATGCTACAAACTGATTTTTGTTTTCCAGGAAAAAAGCAATCAACTCATAATTTTCTGGGAAACTCAGATTTGAGAAGGGACTTTAGAGATGATGAACATAAATTGACAACAGCAGTTTCATAAATCACGTTGATGGGTTGTATAGAATTCCTTGTTGTCAATAATATGAGGCAATATTTTTGCCAGATAATCAAAGCTAATTGAATTGGGCCAGCTCACAGGCCATTACGAAGTGATGTCCCAGTTTCAATCTTGCATGAAAAACAGAGCAGTAGTTTTACACCCAGTGCTTACTCAGTTAAGGCAACACTTGTGATAAGTCTTCTAGATCTGGGAATCTTAGTGACATTTGTTTAGGTGCTCTGTGTTAACCAGAAGTCACTGTGTGACTCATTGGCCAAATGTTGGCGATTGTTTTAGGATAAACGGTATTCAAATCTCTGCTCATTTGTGTCAGAGACCGAGACCTTTCCTTACCTAGTAGGGTTATTGTGAGTCTACAGTACGTCTCTGAGCTTCTGGATGAGAAGATAAAATAGAATTGTAAAATTTTAGAGTTGCAAGGGACCACATCTAGTCCCCCCCCCCCCGGGCAGGAATCTTTTGCCCAAGTAGGGCTTGAACCCACAACCCTGAGATTAAGAATCTCATGCTCTACCAACTGAGCTATGCAAATATAAGCAATCATAGCAGCCTTCACCTCAAGGGATAAGTGCAACAGTCCAAAAAGAAAAAATGGGAAATGATCTGTAATGAATTGAAAAAATTGTTTAAAAGTACTCCCCCCAACCCCCCCGAGTCCTTCCAGTTGGAGATAATTCAGACTAAAATTCCCAGGTGTCAAAAAAGGTTATTTGGAATGGAAAAAGAGCGACGTCCCAACCAAAGAAGAATGGCAACTTAAGTTGACAGAATATGCACAACTTGAAGACTTACCATCTAGAATAAGAGAACAAGAAGATCATACGTTTAGAGAAGAATGGAAAACGTTTATTGAATATATGGGAAATAATTGCACAGCCGAAAACGCTGCTAGCATTAAGATAAATTCAACAGCGTAAACAAGTTTTGAGGTATGGAATAATGGAATACTGAATGGTATAGTTTTTGTAAAATATGCAGGGATTTGTGATATGTAAAATGAACTATGGAAAGTGAAGAACGGAAGTCACTGATATCTTAAGGATGTAAAAATGAGTACTTTAAATTGTAAAACGGAAAGTTTGATAAAAATTATATATAGAAAAGAAAAGAAAATCAAAAGAGTAGGATGAAAATTGAGAATAAGGCGATCCACTGCTTGAAATACTCTCTGGCAGCAGCAAAGAAGGGGACTCGCTCTTCATTTTGGAGACAGTCCAGTGGGATGTTTACCCCATGCAAGCTCCATTGAATTGAATGGGACCTTGTTCTTGCGCCAGGGCTGGGGAACCTGTGGTCTAGTCAGACACCCATTGGACATGCCTAGCAGAGGCTTGCGGGAGTTGTAGTCCGACAGATATCTGGAGAACCACTGGTTTTCCCATTCCTGCTTCAGGAGTTGTTTTTTGAACCCTACCCCACACCTGCAATAAAAGGTAGAAATGTAACCTTTTCCCTTTCTCTCTTCCATTTTAAGAGAAAGAAGAAGACGAAAAGGTTTTTGCCGTTTTAGATAATATCTCCCGGTCCAGCACAATTGCCTGGTTCCCTGGGTTAGAATTCTCGTCTTCAGAGTCTTAATGGCATCTTTATCGCCAGGAACTTTGATTATCTGACGTGTTGTGCAATGATGGTAAATAAGTTCTTCCTTGAACCCCCAGGCTCTTTGCAGTTTCCCCTGAAGGTCGTGACACTCACCACTCGCCTTGTCAAATATTCAAGCTATGAAAGGATTGATTGTAATTTTTTTTTAAGGCTTTGCTGAGAGCTTGCAATTTTAGAAAAGGTCATTCTGACCATCTCGCCTCCTGTTTTCCCGCATTTACATGCGCTAAAGAATGCGAGAATTGTTTGCTTGCGTAAAAAACCCAGGTGTTAAGAGCTGGGGAGAGAGAGAGGGTGGGAGGGAGATAAAAATTACGTACTTCAGAATTCCTTGCATGCTTGCCTCTGCAAAAAAAAAAAAGTTTCTGATTGGAGATTTGCAGAGTTTTATCTTCTCCTCCTTGTTGCCCTGTAGCTGAAGACCGCAGAGCATTTTTACTAATGGAAGGAGGACTCGTGTTAAATATGACTTCTGGGTACAATTATGCAAATTCAAGGGATGCGGGTGGCGCTGTGGTCTAAACCAGTGAGCCTCTTGGGCTTGCCAGTCGGAAGGTCGGCTGTTTGAATCCCCGTGACAGGGTGAGGTCCCATTGCTCTGTCCCAGCTCCTGCCAACCTAGCAGTTCGAAAGCACACCAGTGCAAGTAGATAAATAGGTACCACTCCGGCGGGAGGGTAAACGGCATTTCTGTGCGCTCTGGTTTCCGTCATGGTGTTCTGTTGCGCTAGAAGCGGTTTAGTCATGCTGGCTGCATGACCCAGAAAGCTGTCTGTTGACAAACGCCAGCGCCTTCGGCCTGAAAGCGAGATGAGCGCCGCAACCCCATAGTTGCCTTTGACTGGACTTAATCATCCCGGGTCCTTTACCTTTACCTATGCAAATTCTACCCCCCATTGTGATCCAGGGACTTCCGCATATCAGCACCCCCGCCCCCTTTGAGATTCCTGGGTTGCATGATTTACAACATTAATGGCTTCCTCCCTTTCAGCTTTGCAATTAGACCCTTAAATGCTCACCTGGGGTGCATGGAAGTTGTGCATGCCAGAGATTCAGATTCATTCTCTCTCTCTCTCTCTCTCTCTCTCTCTCTCTCTCTCTCTCTCTCTCACACACACACACACACACACACACACACACAATTGTAGAGTTGGAAAGGACCCTGAGAACCATCTAGTCCAAGGCAGGAATATGCAGCTGTTCCATACGGGGATCAAACCTGCAACCTTGGCATTATCAGCCCCACGCTCTAGCCAGATGAGCTATCCAGGCTTGCACCGTGCTTTAGCGCTGCACATGGATCTTGCTTCTTTCATCTGGAGCAGGCACATCCAACAGGTAGATTGTGATCTACCGGTAGATCACTGGACGTCTGTGGTAGATCACTGGTAGATCAGTGGCTCCCCCCAAAGAAGCTGAACAACTTTGGCTCCCCTAAAAGAAGCTCAACATTTTGGCCCTTCACCTCCCCCCCAAAAATGAGCTTTCCCTCCTCCCTAAAAGAAGCTCAACAACTTTGACCTGAACCCCCAAAAAGGGGGTAGATCACTGCCAGACTTTAACTCTGTGAGTAGATGGCAGTCTCTTGGGAGTTGGCCACCCCTGGTCTAGAGGTTGAGTTGAACCTCAAAGGCAAGTGCATCTGTGTGGCTTAGTGCTGCACTTTGATCAATACAGGGCAGCGCTGTGTTGGCTTCTTCGACTGGCCCTTGTTCTCCTTCAGTCTGTCCAGGATTTGCTCTGAACTTCTTTGGTGGGGAAAGGTAAAGTTAAAGGGACCCCTGACCATTAGGTCCAGTCGTGGCCGACTCTGGGGTTGCGGTGCTCATCTCGCTTTATTGGCCGAGGGAGCCGGCGTACAGCTTCCGGGTCATGTGGCCAGCATGACTAAGCCGCTTCTGGCGAACCAGAGCAGCGCACAGAAACGCCGTTTACCTTCCCGCCGGAGCGGTACCTATTTATCTACTTGCACTTTGAGGTGCTTTCGAACTGCTAGGTTGGCAGGAGCAGGGACCGTGCAACGGGAGTTCACCCCGTGGCGGGGATTCGAACCGCCAACCTTCTGATTAGCAAGTCCTAGGCTCTGTGGTTTAACCCACAGCGCCTCTCCTTTATTCCTGCATTGCAGCGGGTTGAGCTAGATGACACTTGAGGTCCCTTCCAACTCTAAAATTCTCTGGTTCTGGGGTGGAGTCTGCTGCGAGCTATGAAATTCTGCATTAACTGCAGGAAGCTGTTTATTTTAACCAAGCGGTTTCTATGTTGAAAGCCTTGGAGAACTTTCTCTTGATAATAATAATAATAAAAATCCCCATTAGCAATCCTTCATTCATATGCTGCTTTCTAACAATTAAAGAATCTGAAGCATTTTCGCAAACCCTCTCTGGAACAATGAGGGTTTTGGAAATCCACAGTGCTAAAGAGGATCTGGCATTTCCTTTTCTTTTTTTGGAAGGCAGAGTTGTGGTTTTGTCCTTTTTGAGCAGAAGGCGCTCTCTTGCTTTCTGCTCAGTGACTGTAAATGGCATTTAGGGTTGCGTGTGGTTTGCGCAGAATGGAAATGGGCTGGAATGTCGACTTGTGTGCGCTCACAATGTAATTTTGCAGCTGCCCAGTCTCTGGCTTGCATGGCACCCTTGCCAGTTGTTAGAAAAAGCAACACAGCGCTTTATCCCAGCTGGTGAGCAACTCTTTTCACTGATTCAGCCCAGGCCACTCCCTGAGTCATTGCCACCACTTCCTATATCATCTCAATAATTTCATGCCAATAAAGGAGATGGATTGATTGATCATCTCAACAAATGGTGATTAAGAATGCATTTTGTTCCGCACAGTTTGTTCCGCTTGGGACAGGGGACTCTTGCGTTTGTCATGCTAATTCCTCTCCATAAAAATCAAGAATTCAGCTATCGAAGCCTCACCCGATGGTCCCTTAAGTCTCTGCATCCACACTATGAATTTTAAACTGGTTTTACTCGTCCTTGCTTCTATTCAGTGACTGGAAGGTGGTGGAGTAGATCTCCTCCAGAGATTTCTGTGCAGCCTTATCGAACCCCGGTTTCCAAAGACCCAGAAGCAATGGGGGTCGGTGCCTCTGACAGGAGGTTTAGCTAAGGACTTAACAGTGTTAGAAACTCGGATATATAAGCAAATTGCCAAATGGCACCTTAATCCTAGGTTATGGTCACCACAACGGCGCCAGTGAATCTTATTTTTGATTACTGTTATTATCCATTTCATTTGTACAATGGTACCTCTGGTTGCGAACAGGATCCATTCCAGAGGCCCATTTGCAACATGAAAAGAGTGCAACCTGTCGCGGCGCGTCTGCGCATGTGCGGGTTGCAGTTCAGCGCTTCTGCGTGAGCGGCGAAACCCGGAAGTAACCCTTTCCAGTACTTCTGGGTCGCCGCGGGACGTAACCTGAAGCAAACGTAACATGAGGTATGACTGTATACTGCTTTATATTTTAAAGGAAAGGTCTCAAAGAGGTTTATGGCACATTAAAACATCAGATGAAACAAACCAGAATAAGACATGTTTAAGCTTCAAGGGAAATATTTCAGGTCCTTATCTAAGGGGCATTTTGCTTTCCTCGTATGTATCTAACTACTTAATTTGTAGAGCTGACCCATAGCATAAATACACTAGGAAGCCAGGGTGGTGCAGTGGTTAGACTGCCGCACTAGGACCTGGGAGATCGGGGTTCAAATTCCTACTCAGTCAGGAAGCTCATGGGGTGACCTTGGAGTCAATCACAGCTTCTTAACCTACCTCACAGAGTCATTGTAGGGATTAACTGAGGAGAGGGGTGAATCATGTATGGTACTCCTTGTAGGAAAAGGTGGATATGAATGCAGTAAAGGTAAAGGGACCCCTGACCATTAGGTCCAGTCGTCGCCGACTCTGGGGTTGCGGCACTCATCTCGCTTTATTGGCCGAGGGAGCCTGCGTACAGCTTCCAGGTCATGTGGCCAGCATGACTAAGCCGCTTCTGGCGAACCAGAGCAACGCACGGAAACGCCGTTTACCTTCCTGCCAGAGTGGTACCTATTTATCTACTTGCACTTTGACGTGCTTTCAAACTGCTAGGTTGGCAGGAGCAGGGACCAAGCAACGGGACCAAGCAGTAAAGGTAAAGGGACCCCTGACCATCAGGTCCAGTCATGACCGACTCTGGGGTTGCGCGCTCATCTCGCTCAAGAGGCCAAGAGCCGGCACTTGTCCGCAGACAGCTTCCGGGTCATGTGGCCAGCATGACTAAGCCGCTTCTGGTGAACCAGAGCAACGCACGGAAACGCCGTTTACCTTCCCGCCGGGGAAGGTATTTGCACTTTGATGTGCTTTTGAACTGCTAGGTTGGCAGGAGCTGGGACCAAGGAATGGGAGCTCACCCCGTCGCAGGGATTCGAACCGCGACCTTCTGATCGGCAAGTCCTAGGCTCTGTGGTCTAACTCACAGCGCCACCCACGTCCCTGTAGTAGTAATAGTAGTAATGCAGTAGATGAGCTCTTATGCTTACCTGCTTAAGAAAGCTGGAGGGGCCAGCCAGGTGGGGAGATGTCAATCACCAACCTGACATCCAGACATCTCCACTAGCACCAACTATAAATTGGAATGCCACTGTTCCCAAGATTACCGTAGTTGGGATTAAAAGTGGCTTTGGAAAGGGTGGGAATTTTGTCCCCCTATCTGCCTGCACCTTGGCTCTTGGAGATTTTTCTGCCCCATGGTTGAAGCAGTGGTTTAAATGTTGTGCTTCTAGCAGTGGGCATGGTTTAATAAAGACTGTGCACGCTCAGTTGCATAATGTCACACAAGTGCGCTTGGCCTGTTAATAGTGTGGGATGGAGAGCCCCACCCCGAAAAACAATTTTCACACGTTTCTGGATGCAAAACGTCCCTATTTAGGGAAGCTTTTGATGCTTGACAGACTATTCTATTTTAGTATTTTGTTGGAAGCCGCCCAGAGTGGCTGGGAAAACCCAGCCAGATGGGTGGGGTATTATTATTATTATTATTATTATTATTATTATTAATAATAATAATTTTTATTAATGCGCTTTAGAAACCACAAAACAGTACCGATTTCATAAAATTCATGCACCACTTGATTGTAAAGAAAAACAACAGCAACAACCCCCAAGCGTTTTGGGGGGTGTTTTTAATCTTACTCAGAGTTGACCTATTGAAAATAATGGATGTGATTAATTCAGGTCGATTGATTTTAGTGGCTCTGCTCTCAGAATGCACCTTAGTTGAATGCAGCTGTGTGCGCATACACACATGTACGTGTAAAATAAACATAATATACATATTATTTTGAAGATGCATGCCTCTAGCTTTGCATAGGACTTCTCCGTCATCCTCTTGACTGTGGGAATGCTGCCAGACTGGGCTGAGCAGCAGGATGACTCCAGTCTGTTGACCTCAGTCCCATGAAAGCAAAGCCGAGGAGCTGAATTGCAAAATAACAAGGAGCTTGAAAGTGAGACGCAACGCCTTGTCCGAGCAGATGCTGTCGTTATCTTGTACTTTATGAGCCAAAGGTCTCACTTGGGCCAAGCATTGCTTCTTTTTCTTGTTGTTGGTTTTTTTAAAAAATGCCTGCTATGAACCACTTATGGGACGCGGGTGGTGTGTTAAACCACAGAGCCTAGGACTTGGTGATCAGAAGGTCGGCGGTTTGAATCCCTGCGACGGGGTGAGCTCCTGTTGCTTGGTCCCTGCTCCTGCCAACCTAGCAGTTTGAAAGCACGTCAAAGTGCAAGTAGATAAATAGGTACCACTCTGGCAGGAAGGTAAATGGCGTTTCCGTGCGCTGCTCTGGTTCGCCAGAAGCGGCTTAGTCATGCTGGCCACATGACCCGGAAGCTGTACGCCGGCTCCCTCGGCCAATAAAGCAAGATGAGCGCCGCAACCCCAGAGTCGGTCACGACTGGACCTAATGGTCAGGGGTCCCTTTACCTTATGAACCACTTATATATGAAGTGCTCGCTATGATGAAGGCCCCTCTGTATGTTCCACCCCCTCAGTGGGTCTCAGGCTGGACAGATCAGCATAATCTCTGACCCCCCCCCCCATCCCCAGACTGCTTTGCAGCAGCTTGAGGAAGGACCATAGTTCTGGGGTTTAGCATCTGGTCTGCAATGCAGAAGGAACCCAATCCCCTCATTGGTGGCATTGAAGTAGCGTACATCAAGGATGGCCAGCCTGCTCTGGCCCGATAGGGACAGCAGCGCCTTGTCCCCAGTATTCTGACAAAAGCTGAGTTTGAGCTGGTGCAGGTGGACGAGGCAGCGTTTGAAATTAGCCAGGCTATCGGCCACTTGTGACCAAGTGAGGATGCCTGGACTCCAGGATGGCGTGTGACTTCTCCACCATCTGGAAGATGCATGCCGGGAGAACCTTGGATCTGGGCTGTTTTCACACACTTAATTCCACAGCATGTAGAATTCTGTCAGTTCTACTTTATCTGCACCATCGAAATGAGTTTCAGGAACCAAAATGCTTTTTCTGAGCAGGAGCGGTCACCATTAAGAAAAAAGATATAGATACACACACACCAAAAAAACACATAAACACACACACACACACACACACACACACACACAAACATACATACAGTGATACTTCTAGTTGAGGACATGATCCGTTCCGGGGTGCCATTTGCACCCCGAAAAGTCTGCAACTGGAGCGGTGCTTCTGCGCAAGCGCGGAGCGCGATAGAGCACTTTTGTGCATGCACGAAGCGTGCAGAATGCTTCTGCGCATGTGCGCAGGGCGAAACCCGGAAGTATACACTTCCAGGTTTGCCGCGTTCACAACCTGAAAATCTGCAACATTAAGCGAACGCAACAAGAGGTATGACTGTGTGTGTGTGTACACACACACACACAGTGGTACCTCTTAATTCGTTCCGGAGGTCCGTTCTTAACCTGAAACTGTTCTTAACCTGAAGCACCACTTTAGCTAATGGGGCCTTCTGCTGCCGCCGCGCCGCCGGAGCACGATTTCTGTTCTCATCCTGAAGCAAAGTTCTTAACCCGAGGTACTATTTCTGGGTTAGTGGAGTCTGTAACCTGAAGCGTCTGTAACCTGAAGCATATGTAACCCGAGGTACCACTGTATATATCAAGGTTGTCATCTGATCTAGCTAGATATTTAACCCAGAATCAATCACAGTCATTTGAAAAACAAGACTTTGCCCCCAAAATGGCAACTAGGCATTCTGTTTTGGTGACTTCAACCTTGGTTTAAGGAGCCATTTGGAGCCTGGCTTATAAATCTGAGTTTCTAACAGTGTCAGAGGCCCTGGGCCAGATACTGGCGGGTGAGATGGAAGCTCACTGGGTGATTTTGGGACAGTTACCAACTCCCACCTCATCCCAGCTATGCCTCCTGAGATGCCTTGATAGAAAAGGTAGCATGTGCATAGATTTATAAAGCTACAAGGCAAGCAGTCAGACTGAGTGGAATAAGGCAGTTTCTTATCTTTTAGCGCGAGAAAATGTCTCCTCAACTTGGCCAAGGGGTGAGTTGACTTGTCATCAGAGACTTCTTCCACCTATGGTATCTACAAGTCAAAGTGGCCGGATTGGATTTGCAGTCGTGAGATGCATATCAAAGGGCTTTCCTAGTGAAGTTCCCTTAGACTGGATTAGCTTGACCTGTGATGGAAGAATCCTCTTCCTAGTCCTTTAGGTGGGTTGTATCAGGTGACCTCAGAGTTGACAGAGGTCTCTTCTCCATCCCAAGGTTGGGTGTTGCACAAGCTGCTAGGAGAAACCCAAACTTCACTTGTTCCTCTTGAGTTTGCATCACGGGCAATCTGACACCCCCCCCCCCAGCCCCGGACTGCAGTTCACTTGGTTGCAACACACTTCAGAATGCAGAGTCTCGGAGGTAGAGATTATCTCCCAAATGTCTGTCCCTTTCAGGAATGCTGACCCTGAATGACGAGATCTTGCCCCCCCCCCCGCTGGCTTGTTCTCGTCTAGATTTGCGCAGTTCTACCTATCAGATCACTGTCAAAGGTTTCTTTTATTATTATTATTATCAAACATTAAAACAAACGAAAAAAACATACATCACACATACAGACAAAAAAGAAATACATAAAAAAGAAAAAATAATAATAAAGAAAACAAAAGAAAAAACATCTCCTAACATAAGATACCAACAAATTAGGTTACATTTACTAAATAACACACAACACTAATTGACTTCCCTTCATCTCGGTTTCAGAATATATTATATGATTTTTTATCTGCAGTTTCTTTTCCTTAAAAAACTCTTTACATCACAAGTGTTACGCCATACCTACTGTAATTTTTAGATTTTTTACCTCTGTTTCCATGTATGTCATAAATTTATTCCATTCTTTGTTAAACTTTATGTCTTTTTGATTTCTTATTTTATGTGTCATTTTTGCCAATTCTAAATAATCAATTAGTTTGGATTGCCACTCGTTTATAGTTGGGATTTTTGATGTCTTCCAATTCTGCGCTATTAGGGTTCTAGCAGCCACTGTCGTGTACTGAAAGAGTGTTTGATCTTCCTTTTTGATTTCCTCTCCAATTATCCCCAGCAAAAGATCACTGTCAAAGGTCTCATAGAGGAAGAGGCCTTTTCCAACCGGTAGGACATCTGCGCTGCATGCAGAAGGTTTAATCCCCAATGGCATTTCCAGGTAGGGCTGGGAAGGTTCTGGGCTGGGAATCCTGGACCGCTCCTGCCGGTCAGTGTAGGAAACACTGACGGGACCAGTGGTCTGGCTCTGTATGAGGCAGATTCCTCTATTCCCTATTCTAGTAGGATGCTCATAAAGGTAAAGGGACCCCTGACCATTAGGTCCAGTCGCAGCCGACTCTGGGGTTGCGGCGCTCATCTCGCTTTACTGGCCACGGGAGCCGCCATACAGCTTCTGGGTCATGTGGCCAGCATGACTAAGCCGCTTCTGGCAAAACCAGAGCAGCGCCACAACCCCAGAGTCGTCCCGTAAATCCACAACTAGGCACCATCAATTGTGGTCTCTACGCCCTGCCCCACCCCACTTTGGCAACTCTTGCCTGTCAGATATAGACCACACGTGCTTTATTATTATTATTTCAGGAAGCTTTTAATATTTGATGAATCATTGTATTTTAATATTCTGCTGGAAGCCGCCCAGAGTGGCTGGGGAAGCCCAGCCAGATGGGTGGTGTATAAATAATAAATTATTATTATTATTTAGACGGAGACCCTGCAAACTCCCCCTTTCAGTGGCTGGGGGCAGATTCTCATAGTCCGAAACATCTGCAGGGCATCTGATTGGGAAAGACTTTGTTCCACGCAGAGCCTCACTTTGCCACTCCATCCTTTGAAAATGAAATGCTTCACATTGCATGCTTTCTGTTTTGCAATCAGAATAACCTTGTGAGGCCGGTCACTCTTGAATTCGTGCATTCAAGGGTTGCCGATGGGGAACTGAGGCTGGGAGAGAGCAACTTGCCCCCGCCCACCCGAGAACGTGGAGCGGAAGTAATACTGAACTTGGGTTGGCAGAGTCCATCTTCTGCATTCACATGGATTGCACAATTGGCCTAGCAAAAATGTCATTCCTGGCTCCCTAGCTCTGTCTCTCTCTGTGGTAAATAATTTGCAAACCGTACTGGGGACTTCCTATCCTAAAACTAGCGCTAATATGCCCTGGAACCTCACCAAAATGCTGGAGAGGGTGCACCTCCACAGGCACATACCTCCACATGTGGTGGGAGTGCCACAAAATCCAACTATTCTGGACAACAGCCATACAAGAAATATGTAAAATAACTAAGCAAGTATTAGACATCACCCCAGAACTGCCCCTACTAAACATCTTCCAAGACAACAATGCCCATTTACACAACAAAGCACTCATAACCCACCTACTTTCAGCAGCCAGAAACACCATAACCAGACACTGGAGAGACCTGTCAGGAGTAAGCATGGACCAATGGTACCAAATAGTATGGGAAACAGCCTGACTAGGAAAATTAACCAATAAACTGAAACTGACATGGGGACAAACTGAAGAAGACGCCTTCACCCCGGGATGGTTCCCCTTTATCGCGTACACAGCCCAACAAGACAATGACAATAATCCACCAACAGCATACAAATCAATATGGCTAACCTGATCCAAAACACCCACCCACCCCACTCACACACAAAAACAAAGACCACCACAGCCAACCACAAATGAACAACCACACCCTAGGCCAACCCCAACCTCTCTCACCACCAAAGGAACACAAGTGAACAGCAGAGAACCTGCACGAGTAACGCTGACACCAAACCCTACATACATTAAGCAAAATAGAAACACCCCCATCTCCCCCACACCCCTTTTCTTCCTAATGTCTCAGCAAATGAAACTGGTTTGTAAATATGTTACTTGGAAAAAATACGAGAGACATTACACATACTTCTGTAAATCAAGAAAATCTTTAATAATAATAAAACAGTACCAGGGACTTCCTATCCTCTGAAGGATAATTTTCCCGGTTCCATAACGAAGCACAGAGACGAGAGCGAGCTGGTGGCGATCAGCAAAATGTCTCGGGATAATTTGTTGAGGGGTGGAGGGCGTGTTGGGTGTAATCTGAGGACAGCCGCCTCCTCTCGAGGAGTTACATAACTCGCTTTCCATTTTGGCCGCTCTCTCCCGGCGAGGAACAGTCCCATCTTTCCCCGAAACCCAGCATGCCAGACCTCATCAATTACACATGCATTGCTGCCCTTTGGGAATAATAAAACCCAATAGTGGAGCAAATGGGCCGATTTTGCTCTCTGGCAGAGACGCCTCTCCAGCCTCCTCTGCGCTTTTCTCCAGTTCCTGACTGAGTGCCAAAAACGGGCCTGAAACTGGAATCTCATTCTTCCATCCCAGGAGCCTCCGTCTCCTTCAAACAGCCCCGGCTTATCAGCGTGCGTTTGGAACAGGGTGCCAGCTACATGGGTGTTTGGAGATTAAAAATAAATAGGAGACAATGGCACTTCCCCTTGGCTGCGATTTATCACTTAATAACAAGAGGGTTACTCATTTCCTCTGGAAAGTGTCTTTAAAAGTTTTGGAGAAGTGGTGCTGCTCTTTAGTTTCTCTCCCTGCTTACTTATTTATTTTTTGTTATAATGATTCTTGCCTAAATCATTCCTCCTTTATTTGTTTGAATCGCTCTTTTCGTGTAGGGGAGTTGCTGGAGATCTCCTATCCTTAAACCATTCTCAGCTCAGGCTTGTATCAGTGACTACAGGCTCCCCTTATGTCATGGTAGCTGTTTTCGGCGCGCACCCCCCCAAACTTTCTGCAGTTACATAGGACTTGCAGCTATCTGATGTCAGGAAATGTTTGATTAGGTGACTCATGGCTGTAGCTGGAACATCAGAGAGAGAGTTGTGTCAACCTGAGGCATCCCTGGCATGTTGATTGAACTTTCTCCCTTCTAAAAAAACTGGATTGACTCCTCCCCGTGGAGGAATATCAGTGGCCTTCTTTCCTTATCAGAAGCCCCAGAGAATCACGTTTTTCCCCATTCTGTCATTCCCTGATAGGATTCTCTGCGAAGAGGCCAGACTTCATTGCCATGGGCCATGAAAGGACCCTTTTGTAGCTGAAAGCAGCAGCCCTTTTTATTTTCTTCCTTTGCATATGCCCCTTAATACCAACATGGTTTTGTTTTTGTTTTTTTAAATCACATCATTCCGATGTACTCAAAGAACCTTTCCAAAGGAAAGAGACATTTGCAAAGCGGAGGTCAGGAATCTTCCCACCTGAGTTTCTAGGAATAATAGGGTGTGTGTAGACTTTGCTCAGCAGGGGTAGCCAATATTGTGCCCTCCGAATCGTAGAATTGTTGAGTTTGATAATAATAATAATAATAATAATAATAATAATAATAATAATAATAATAATAATAATTTTTTATTTATACCTCGCCCTTCCCGGTTCAAGAACCGGGCTCAGGGTGGCTAACAACAAATTTAAAACACTTAATTATAAAAGCAGCATAAAATACAATATGAAAACATGAATAACAATAAAATTCAAAAATCAGTTTAGGGGAAATAAGCATTAGATAATCCCCAGGGCTAGCTGGCTGAATTGGTCCTACTTGGGCCAGCGAGGAGGCTAGGGGAGAATTAGCTGTGGGATCCCAGAGTGGGTGATCTTCATAAAAGGGGAGGGGAAGGAAAGAGAAGGGAAATAAAAGATCAGGCTGAATTCAAATTAAAGGCCAGGCGGAATAGCTCTGTCTTACAGGCCCGATAGAAGGAGGTTAAAGCCTGAAGGGATGATGGGAATTGTAGTCTCAAAACATCTGGAGGGCCGAGTTTGAGGAAGCCTGATCTAGTCCAAACCCCTGCAGTGCAGAAATCTTTGTCCCAGTGTGGGACTCGAACCCGTGACCTCGAGATTAACAAGAGTCTTGTGTTCTACCAACTGAGCTACTCCAGGTCTCATAATCCTAGAATTGTGGAGTTGGAAGGCACCATGAGAGACACCTAATCTAAACCTTTGCAATGCACGAATCTTTTGCCTAACATGGGACTCAAACTCACACTCTGCCAACTGAGGTATCCTAGCCGCATCACGTTGAACTACAACTCCCCTTAGCTGCAGCCAGCATGGGCAATGGTTGAGCATCATGGGAGTTGCAGTCCAACAATATTGGACGGACCATTTAAGCCACTCCTCTGTTCTGCATCCTTTAGGGGAGATCAGAAGTTCCGCTTGCAGCCGCAGGAAGCGGTGGGGGAACTGAGTGCGAACCATGACGACACTGGTCTTGAAAGCTGTCTTCTGTGGGAGCTCAGCAGTTCCTCCTCGAGATGGTCTGTCGCCGTGAGCAAGCTTCCATGAAACGCTGTTCGTCTGTCTTCCCCTGCAAAGTGCAACCACCCAAGAATTTGGGGTACTCCTGGATGCTGTCTTAAGTTAATGTGGCACAATTTGTGCTGACTCCCTGGGGTGCTGTGGATACCCACCCCCAGACTACCGGCACAGTGCCCACATGTGTTTGCTGTGTAGGTTGAGGAACACACTGGCAGAGAGTCCTTCCTTTGCAGGTGGGTGGGATATAAATAATAAAATTATCCGTTTTTGTTATTATGCAGAAGGTCCCAGGTCTCTAGATAGGGCTGGGAATGTTCCCGTGTCTGAAAACCCTGGTGCTTGTCACTTTAGACAGAACTGAACTAGATGAACGAATGGTCTGGTTCTTCGGATTCCTACGTACATTTCAAAACTCATTGCACGCTCTTCCCAGCCTCTATGAGGGTGTGCCTTCGTTGACTTCCAGCCTGGTGGCAACCAAATTCTGGACTTTTATTGAGTCTTCAGATATTGTGTAGTTTTGATGGGTGAAGTCCCAAGTTCCTCCACATTCTGGATCCCCAGGTGGTGTTGCATTGAAATTGAACAGGAGGGGCTCATCCATCTCTAAATGACCATGCCCACCATCTAATTGTTCTCAGAATATCCCATGATCCTTTTGCTCTGCTGAGTAGCAGCATTGCTGTGGCTCTAGGAAATTTCTGGCTTGGACAACTTGATGATTTAAGTACGCTGTTCCTTTCCCTGATGTTGCTATTGTTGCGGGCTGTTTTCCTTTTTTAATTCGGCAATAAAACGGCCCTGTTTATCTGGCCTTTTGTAGCAACAGGATGCCTGCAGGGAAAAGCCAGTGTGTTGAAAAAACTGAGGCCAGAACATAGCTTGCTTCTCTCTCTCCCCCTCCCCCCCTTTTTTGCACAATTCTTAAATCACTTCCATAGCACTGACTTCTTATATTATGCAAACATTGGTGAATATTTTTATGAAATTGTACATCTATCATAGAACATAGAATTGTAGAATTGGAAGGGACATCAAGAGTCAATCTAGTCCAACCCCTTCCATGCAGGAATCTCAGCTTAAACATCCATGACAGTTGGCCATGGTTGCTTTACAGAAGTTGCTTTGTTGTCAAATCCTTCCAAATTGTGGTTAATCCTACCTATAATAATAATATAATAATAATTTATTATTTATACCCCGCCCATCTGGCTGGGCTTCCCCAGCCACTCTGGGCGGCTTCCAACAAAATATTAAAATACCATAATACAGCAAACATTAAAAGCTTCCCTAAACAGGACTGCCTTCAGATGTCTTCTAAAAGTCTGGTAGTTGTTGTTCACTTTGACATCTGGTGGGAGGGTGTTCCACAGGGAGGGCGCCACCACCTCTGCCTGGTTCCTTGTAACTTGGCTTCTCACAGGGAGGGAACCACCAGAAGGCCCTCCACGCAGGACCTCAGTGTCCGGGTAGAATGATGGGGATGGAGACGCTCCTTCAGGTATACTGGACCGAGGCCTTTTAGGGCTTTAAAGGTCAGCACCAACACTTTGAATTGTGCTTGGAAACGTGATGGGAGCCAATGTAGGTCTTTCAAGACCGGTGTTATGTGGTCTCAGCGGCCGCTCCCAGTCACCAGTCTAGCTGCTGCATTCTGGATGAATTGCAGTTTCCGGGTCACTTTCAAAGGTAGCCCCACGTAGAGCGCATTGCAGTGGTCCAAGCGGGAGATAACCAGAGCATGCACCACTCTGGCGAGGCAGTCCGCAGGCAGATAGGGTCTCAGCCTACGTACCAGATGGAGCCGGAAAACAGCTGCCCTGGATGCAGAATTGACCTGTGCCTACATGGACGGCTGTGAGTCCAAAATGACTCCCAGGCTGCGCACCTGGTTCTTCAGGGGCACAGTTACCCCATTCAGGACCAGGGAGTCCTCCACACCTGCCCATCTCCTGTCCCCCCCAAAACAGTACTTCTGTCTTGTCAGGATTCAACCTCAATAACTATGGTCTATTGAGAAGACAAACAAACCTATCTTTCACCTGTGGTTCATGGAGCTGCCTTCTTTCAGCTAACCAGAATTGAGATGGGTCATAGCTTAGGTTTCTGCCGACCCACTAAACTGTGGTTAACCTGAAGCGGAAGTCTTATTCCCTCCTTGCAGCCAGAGCCTTGCTCTCGCAACCCTAAACCGTGGCTAGGCACGACAGCCAGCGTGGCACGAATTGTATCTCCCGCTTCAATGGGCAGAGGAAGAAATCCCTGTTCCGGCAATTGAAAGTTTGGGAAGCAAATGTCTAGCCGTCAGGTTGAAGCTGAACGTTCTTCCTGCGGGAGCGGCAGGAGATCAGAGAAAAGGGATTAGCTTTGTTTGACGCAAAGGTAGCTGAGTCATAGGGCATCACCTCCTCCCCAAACCGAGGACCCACGGTGACAGGTGGATTCTCCGGAGGAGCTTAGCGCCTCGCCCCTGGCTACTTCTGTTCCATTTTTCTCCACCTGCTTATCTGTGCGGCGTGAGAAATTACACAGCGCCGGTGGTGCGTTTGCAGCAGCAGGGAAAGTGGCAAAGTACCTTTGCCAGTAAACACTTGAAAAGCCTTTGTGCGTCAGCCCTCGTGCTCTCTGCCCCGGTTTCTCAATAACAAGGAAGATGACCTAGCTCTGTCAGTATTTGTGTGCGAGGGGAGAGAGAGCTGTTGTCTGTTTTCTCCCCGTTCAAGATCAATTTGCTACTCCTGCCTTCCCCCGGACCTGTAAATTTAGCCTCATGTTTTTTGGCTGCCAAGACCTTGCTGGTCTCGCTACAGCTGCGAATTGATTCCCGCCCGCTCTTGAGTCTTTTCCCTGCTTTCCTCCCTTTCTCCATCCCTTTAAGTCGCCTGTAATCGACTTTGGCTGACGTCCCAGAGCTGAGAGCTATTCACACACACACACACACACACACACACAGGCTGGAAAGGGCAACGCGAGACTTTTAAAGCATAAAGCTGAGTTCTGTCTGTGCTATGGTGGGAGGAGAAATTTAAATGGATTTATTATTTCTCTTTGCTCGGCGATTACGGGAAGTTTGCACACTCCTGTGTGACTTTTGTCTGGAAAATCTGGACAGCTGCTGCCGGTCAGTGTAGGCAGTCCTTAAGCTTGATGGGTACCAGCAGTCTGACTCAGTATAAGTATGAGGCAGCTTCCTAAGTGCTATGTTGCGTTTCTCCAATACCATAATAATAATAATAATAATAATAATAATAAGAAGAAGAAGAAGAAGAAGAAGAAGAAGTACCCTGCCCACTTGACTGTGTTGCTGCAGCCACTCTGGGAAGCTTCCAACATATATAAATTTATTGGACCGCCTCTCCTGGTATGCCCCACAGAGGACCTTAAGGTCCATGAATAATCATAGTTTAGAGTTCCTGGGCCCTAGGGAAGTCAGATTATCCTCCACTGGGGCCAGGGCCTTCTCAGTGATGGCTCCGACCTGGTGGAATGCTCTGTCCCATGAGACGAGGGCCCTGCAGGATTTAACTTCCTTCCACAGGAACTGTAAGACAGAGCTATTCCTCCTGGCTTTTGATTTGAACCTAACCTGATCTTTTATTCCCCTTCCTTCCCTCTCCCTCCCACTCTGGGATCCCACAGCTAATTCTCCCCTGGTCTCCTCGCTGGCCCAAATAGGACTAATTTAGCCAGCTAGCCCTGGTGATCATCTAATGTTTATTGGACGGATTTTCCCTCTAAATTGATTTTTGAATTCTGAATTTATTGTTATTCATGTTCTATACTGTATTTTATGCTGTTTTGTTGCATCAATTAAAGGTTTTAAATTTGTTATTAGCCATCCTGAGCCCGGTTTTCTGAACCGGGAAGGGCGGCGTATAAATAAAGAAATTATTATTAAGACATAATAAAACATTAACACGTTAAAAGGCTTCCCTACATTCTTCCTAGCCCAGGATGGTCCATTTTTGACTGATGGCTGGTTGCCTAGGGAGACAAGCAGAGGGTCTCTCCATCCTTTCACCTGGATGAGCTCAGGGTTAGAGCACCTGCTTTGCATCCAGAAGGACACAGGTGCTGCCCTGGGCATCTCCGCAGGTAGGGATGGGGACAACCTGCCTGAAGCCCTGGAGAGATGCTCTATCAGTCAGTACGGACATTTCTGGACCAGATGGACTCGGCATAAAGCAGCTGTCTCTGTACCTACAAGGGCATCTTGTAGCTCATTTCCTGGTTGCAAGGGAGCCAGTCCCGTGTGATGGTTACGGTGGTGGGCTAGGACTTAGAGGTCTGGGGTTCAAATCTCTCTGTCAGCCATAGAATTGTAGAGTTGGGAGGGACTACCAGGGTCATCTAGTCCAACCCCTGCAATGTAGGAATCTCACTGGGTGTCCTTGAGCCAATCGCTGTTTCATAGCCTATCCTACTGCGCAGCGTTGTTGTAAGGAGAAAATGGGGAGTGGGAGACCCTTCTCTGCCACCTTCAGCTCCTCGGGGGGGGGGGGAGGCGGAATGCGAAATAAAAAGATGATAGATAGATAGACAGACAGACCATTCTGCCTCACATGTTGCTTGGGAATGTTCTCTCTTTTACAGTAAACTCCATGCTTTGAGTTTCAGATCCTTGGTTGTCATGTTTTTCTGCTTTTTTTACTGGGGCGGAGGCTGTTGAAGTCACCACTGTGTGGTTAGAGTGTCGGCCTAGGACAGGGGTCAGCAAACTTTTTCAGCAGGGGGCCGGTCCACTGTCCCTCAGACCTTGTGGGGGGCAGACTATATATTTTTTTGGGGGGGGGGAATGAACGAATTCCTATGCCCCACCAATAACCCAGAGGTGCATTTTAAATAAAAGGACACATTCTACTCATGTAAAAACACGCTGATGTCCGGACCGTCCACAGGCCGGATTTAGAAGGCGATTGGGCCGGATCCGGCCCGCGGGCCTTAGTTTGCCTAGGACATGGGAGACCAGGGTTCAAATCACCACTCGGCCACTTGATTTGACCCTGGTCCAGTCATTTACTCTCAGCCGAACCTACCCTTTAGGGTTGTTTTGAGGATAATTTGGGGGGGGGCAGAGAATTGTGGAAAGCATCTCGAGTTCCTTGGAAGAGGAAAGGCGGGGTACAAATGTGAAAAAAGAATGCCAGATATGTACCAAAGTGCGATTGCTTTGTACTTCTGATTAGCCGGGAAGAACTGTAACCACATAGGAATTCAGGTCCTCTTTTTAAATGACTCTCCCTCAGACGTTTCCATTCGTTTTGTGCTGGGCTCATTTTCCCTAGCTCATTTCAGGGCTGTGGTTCGTGGAGAGAAATAACCTCATTGTTTTGATACCTCCCCGAGTTGGGTGAATCAGCAAAGTAGAGAAAAGTCTTGCTATGGCTCTCTCTCCCCTCTCTCTGTGTAACCACGAAGCAATAATACAGCAACTTGCTTTTTGAAAATTGCAACGAAACACGGCTGAAAGTTAGCATGTGTCATGCCCCTAGAGAGACGGGAGAGGGGCTGTTCTGCTTCTAGAGTTACTAAGCACTTACGGTAAAAAATCTCCTCCTCATCCTGAATCCCTTCCAAAGCTCCAAACTCTCTCTTTTTTTTTCGCCCATGGGGAACTGGCAAACCGGCTGTTGCTGCTGCGTCACTCGGATTTCTTCCCCTTTCGCCACGCCGTTTGGGAAATGTGGTCTCTCAAGGAAATGCAGTGTGTTGTCTTAGTGCGAATAGCAAGAGATTGCTCTTATGTAATCCCGCCTTTCATTTGCTTCCAGCCTGCTCGGCGAAGAGGAAAAACATTGCGATGTGATCTGATGAAGGGGAGTTGTAGTCCACAAAAGCGTGTGCCACAGGGCAGTGATAATAATAATAATAATAATTAATAATAATAATTTCTCTACCATTTTATATTTTAAAGAACAAATCTCAAAGCAGTTTACAAAACATTAAAACAAATAAAACAACCCAGAGAAAAACTAATTCTAGCTTCACGGAAAATATTTCAGATCCTTCTCTAAGTGACGTTTTGCTTTCCTCAGTTGCCAACCTGGTACCCAAAGATCTCCACATGGTTGCAGTTGCACCTGCACCAGTTGCAAAATGCCGCTGGCTAATTTAAAGCACTACCTCAGTGTTCCTTCCAGCCACTGAAATACCAGGATTCTATGATCTCAGCCACATTGCTTGACTGTCGCTTGCTCTTGCAACAATTCTCTGGCCCCAGTATGCAAGAAGCAAATGGAACATACACAGGGGAAATGGAAACAGTGATAATTATGGACTAAGGTGGAGATTTTCAAACGGTGGTCACCCACCTTGGCGCCCCCGAAATCTCCATGTGGTTGCAATTGGACCCACGCCAGTAGCAAACGCGCCTGGCTCCTGGCTAATTTCTAACACTGCCGCAGGGGCCGGTTCTGCTTCTGAGCAGCCACCTGAGGGCCACAGGCATGGGTGGGGCCAGCGACAGAAGTGGGAGGGAGGCAACACTTGAACATTTTACCTTGGCACAATAGGTTACTTTGCACACATACTTGCACATCACCCTTCCCTGTCCAGTATCCAAGCTAGCATGAAACTTTTTTAAAAAATCCCAAGCCCTTAAATAAAGAATAAATAACACCTCTCACCTCAAGTTACTTGCCCCTGAGATGGCAAAGGTAGGTTGATTACCCACCTTTAATTTAGATTAATTGTTTAATTAAGAAATTAGTTAATTGAGTTAATTAATTAAGCGATTTTAAAAGGGTCAGTTGATCACCTGCCTCTTGCACTGCTAGCTGTCTCAGCTCTGGAAGCATATAGAAGCCTCTTGCAATTCGGCAGCCATCCAGAAAGGATATGTCCTCTCCCTGTTATATCTCAGACTCTGGCCAGAAATAGAACGTGAGCTATTGTTAATATAAGGGGTCAGTGAGCCTCATGGCGAGTCTTAAAATAGATATTTGCCGAATATTCTTCAGAAGGAGAGGGGAAGCAGAATCCTGCATCTAGACCCTTTATTTTGACAGTACACAGCATCTGATTCAGCCGCTTGCATTTCCAGAGAAACGTGCAGTCCCAGTCATTTCTGTCAAGGCTGTACCTGGGAAAAAACTCCCCACGAGGGAGTAAGTGTGTTGCATCTCTTTGATTGTAATAGGCTGAAGAAGCATCACCTCAATTATCATAGAATTGTAGAGTTAGAAGGGACCACAATCTAGTCTAATCCCCTGCCCAACGTGGGGTTCAAACCCATGACCCTGCAGTTATAGAGTCTCATACTCTACCCACTGGGCTACCCCAGAATTAATTCCAGTTGTTCCCCATAAGTGGGGAGAGATCTCCCCTTTTCCACATTTTGTCATTGGAAGGAATGCAGTAAATTGGCATCTGTACCAAATATTGGCCTGGCGAACGGGTTACTAGCCTATTTGCCCAGAGAGCGAGAGACCATAGCTCAGAGCGTCTACCTTGTATGTCAAAGGCCGGCAGGTTCTATCCCCGGTAATTCAAGGTAGGGCTGGAGAAAACCCCTGCCCAGAACCCTGGAGGGCTGCTGCCAGTCAGTGCAGGCAGCTCTGATGGACCCAATCCTCCAGCTCTGCATAAGGCATCATCTTCCTAGGTTCTTATGCAGGGCTAGGGACTTGTTCATTATGTGATTGCACAACTGTGCTGTGCCCACCTAGGTCTGGGAAGCAGCCACAGAAGTAAGAAATGGATGGTGTGTTGGTGTGGCAAAAGATGTGTAGGCTCAATCACTGGAGGGTACCGGCTTGGGTTTGTTTCACACGTCTCAAAGAATTGTTGGGATCCCATTGGGCCTCCATGTCTTTTCATTTGCAGCTGTTCTGGGGCGAAACGACAGCAGGACAGCTTGGATTTCGTGCTTTGAAAGTCCCCAGTTTCCCACAAAGCTGGGACCAGCTTGGAGTATATTAGATGGTTGGCGGCAAATCTCTCTTTACGCCTTCCAGGAATTGATGGTTGCCTTGACTTAAAAGACTCTTGATATGCTGCTGGCGTGTGTGTGTGTGTGTGTGTGTGTGTGTGTGTGTGTTTTAAATAAACAACTACATTTTCCATCCTTCTGGTGGGTCAGATCTGCATCTGCCACAATTTCATTTTTCTCTCCATCTTATTTGCATGATGAGTCTGTCAGCATTTCAGGCCCTCCTCTATAAAGAGACATTTGACTCTTTTTCTTGAAGCTGGGCAGCCCCTGTGGCTGGAAACTACCCATGGGGGAAACCCCCCCAGATTTTTCTCGTCCTGCAAGAGAGCCTCTAACCAGTCGAAGGGAATTCTGCAAGCTGTGAAAATAAATCCAGCTTGCATGCATTTTAATTTTTTTGTTGTTTTTGTTTTAAAAAATCGACTTTTTATTGTGCAACCAAAGGTCCGAATAGCAAGGCTTTCACCTCCAGTGGTGATTTTGAACTGTTTGTGACCTTGTAGAATGATTCTGGCTTCCACACATTTGCTGGGGATGCAGTCCAGTCCTCACTTGGTTTCCTCTTTAAATTGTGTCTTCACCACTTCACCAAGGCTCACTCACAGGTAGTTGCAGACCTGAAGATATTGTGATGGGGTGTGGGCATTGGAATGTCAGTCTTTAATGAGAGGGGCGATTGAAAACCCTGAGCTTCTGATTCCGACAACCAAAGTTTATCATGTTGTGGAGCAAACTTCCATCCACTGCAGCGGTAAATTCTAAACCTACCGTATTTTTCGCTCTATAACACGCACCCAACCATAACACGCACGTAGTTTTTAGAGGAGGAAAATCCGTAGGCATGTCGCCCGTAGTCATTTCCTCCATAACACGCACAGACATTTCCCCTTACTTTCTAGGAGGAAAAAAGTGAGTGTTATGGTGCAAAAAATACGGTATTTGATTTAACAAGTTACCTCTTGCAAGAACTTCTATTCAGCTCTAGAGGCCCATGTTTAACTAAGAAGAAAACCAGCACAACCATTCAGCAATTGCTTTGTTTTTAAAATGGAATCAGACTTGACGACCGCTCATAAATCCTGGGAGGTTTAATTCTCTTGCTTTTCAGCAGTAGTAACTTGCATTAAAGACCAATGTTTACTTAAAAACATGAGGCTGAGGCTACAGTCATAACACACACGCAGATGCTGAAAGCTGGTGCGTTTCTGTTTTTTATGATACAGCATAGTTGCTACGCCACAGGCTTGAAGGATTACTACTGCTGATGGGCTGCTCCTCTGCCTGACCTCCAAGCCCCCAAATGGGGTGTTTCTTGTGGCAGGGATAGGGGCGGATGCTTTGGACCGCCAAAGTCAGCCTTCAGCCTTCCATCTGGGGTTCCCAGATGTGCTTGGACTACAACTCCCATCAACCCTGATGATTGACTGATCTGGCTGGGGATTATGGGAGTCGTGGTCAGCGTTTGAAAATTCGCCAGGCCCATTGTGCAGCTGGCTATCAGCCCCTTGCAACCAGCGTTCGAAATTAGCCAGCTGCCAGGCGTATTTCGCACCTGGCTCTCAGCTACTTGCGACCAAGGGGGGATGCCCAGGCCCCAAGATGGCACCTGACGTCTCCACTATCTTGGAGGTGCATTCCTGAAGTTCCTTGGATCTCGAATGTTTTCACGCACTAGCAACACATCCTATATATGCCAATATATATGCAGACTGTGTCGGGATAAAGTGATTTTTCTTCTTTTAAGTTCTCAAAGTTCTTAACCTAGCTCTGTGTTGTCATCTGAACTAGCCAGATATTAACTGAGAATCAGTTACCGCCAGGCCACCATTTGAAAAAGGACACTAGAGCCATCTTGCCCCCAAATGGCAACTAAATACAGTGGAATCTCGGAAGTCAAAAGTTCTGGACGGACATTTGACTTCTGAAACGTTCGAATTCCGAGGCGTGGCTTCCAATTGGCTGACAGCTAGGCCTTTTGCAGATTGGAAGTCGCGTCGGACGTTCGGGTTCCGAGGAATGTTCGAAAACTGGAACACTTACTTCCGGGTCTTCAATGTTCGGGAGCTGAAATATTCAGGAGTGGAGCCGTTTGAGAACCAAGGTTACACTGTACAGTCATACCTCGGGTTAAAGTAGCTTCGGGTTAAGCGTTATCGGGTTGCACTCCACGGCGACCCAAAGTAATGGAATGCGTTACTTCCGGGTTTCGCCGCTTGCACATGCGCAGACGCTAAAAATGACGTCATGCGCATGTGCAGACACGGCGAATTGTGGCACGTGCAGACACAGGTTGCGTTCGCTTCAGGATGCGAACGGGGCTCCGGAACGGATCCCGTTCGCATCCAGAGGTACCACTGTATTCTGCTTTGGTAACTGCAACCTTGGTTTAAGGAGCCATTTGGAGCCTAACTTATAAATCTGAGTTCCTAACACTGGTTGCGGCAACTGCAGCCTTGGTTTACGATGTCGTTTGGCGTCTAACTTACACACCTGAGTTTCTAACCCTGCAAATATCCCTACACTCTCTAGAAGGATGCATTCTTCCTAGATAGCAATGAGAACGACACAGGTGCTGCTGAAAGAGCTGTCGGCCGTCGTTGCAGCGATATGCCTGCTATTTTGGGCAGCTCTCAAGCTGGTTTTGCTGATGCTGCCGGCCTTTTCCGAGGAGCCTGCTGGGCTGTTGGAGCCCCGGCAGCTCGGCTAAATGGGTCAGCGGCCCTGGGCGCCTTGTTAGTTGCTTGACTCGGCAGCGGTGCTGTTTGTTTGCCTCCTCTGCGATGGGCTTATTGAAATGTGTTTGCTGCTGGGGTGGTTCTCTGCAGCAAGGCACAGACCACAGGCCCTGAGCGATGGGGAGGCAGCCTCTGGCGCTGTTCTCCATTCCATTTGTTCAGGCTATGCCAGTCGCCGGCGTTGGCATGCCTTGGCAAAGGTGTTTCCATCCTCCCCCTGAATTGGCCCGTGATGCCATCTGCACAATTAAACAGTGAAGGCGGTGAAGGTCCTGTGTGAGTGCCTGGAGGCGGTTGGAGGATGGATGGCGGTTAACAGATTGAGGTTGAATCCTGACAAGAAAGAAGTACTGTTTTTGGGGGGACAGGGGGCGGGCAGGTGTGGGGGACTCTCTGGTCCTGAATGGGGTAACTGTGCCCCTGAAGGACCAGGTGCGCAGCCTGGGAGTCATTTTGGACTCACAGCTGTTCATGAAGGCACAGGTCAATTCTGCGCCCAGGGCGGCTGTCTACCAGCTCCATCTGGAGATGCTGAGACCCTACCCGTGGACTGTCTTCCCAGAGTGATGCATGCTCTGGTTATCTCCCGCTTGGACTATTGCAATGCGCTCTGCGTGGGGCTACCTTTGAAGGTGACCCGGAAACTGCAGTTAATCCAGAATGCGGCAGCTAGACTAGTGACTGGGAGTGGCCGCCGGGACCACATAGCACCGGTCCTGAGAGATCTGCATTGGCTCCCAGTATGTTTCTGAGTACAATTCAAAGTGTTGGTGCTGACCTTTGAAGCCCTAAACGGCCTTGGACCTGAAGGAGCGTCTCCACCCTCATCGTTCAGCCCGGACACTGAGATCCAGCGCCAAGGGCCTTCTGGTGGTTCCTTCACTGCGAGAAGTGAGGTTACAGAGAACCAGACAGAGGGCCTTCTCGGTAGTGGTGCCTGCCCTGTGGAACGCCCTCCCATCAGATGTCAAGGAAATAAGCAGCTATCTTATTTTTAAAAGACATCTGAAGGCAGCCCTGTTTAGGTAAGTTTTTAATATTTAATGCTGCATTGTTTTTAACACTCAATTGGGAGCCGCCCAGTGTGGCTGGGGAGGCTCAGCCAGATGGGCGGGGTATAAATAATAAATTATTATTATTATTATATAAATTAATTTAAGCAGGGGATTTCCACTGGCAGTTCCGCGCTGGGCTATCCCAGCCTGTGCTTGAGAAATCGCTTTGTGTAATTGGGTCGTGTGGTGGCATGTGATATTTGGAAGATATTAGGCTTGGCTCTTGCCCGTCTTTCTTCCCTCGGAGCTCTTGCAATGCTGGCATGCATCTGGGGACTTTCGGCTTTAAGAACCCTTGTAACTGGATCCTTGTAGGTGCTGAGCCTTGCTTGCAAGACCCGGATCAGGCCACCCGTTCCAGCAGTGGCCAGCCAATTGCCACTGGGATGCAGGCAAGCAGCAGAAGGAATGAAACAGCTCTTCCTTGACATCTGCTGTTGGCAAACTGGTGTCTACAGGTATTGAGAGACAGCGTTGCATAGTGGTTGGAGTGCCGAACTAGGTAAAAAAGGTAAAGGACACCTGGACGATCAAGTCCACTCAAAGGCGACTATGGGGTTCCAGTACTCATCTCGCTTTCAGGCCGAGGGAGCCGGCGTTGTCCACAGAAAGCTTTCCGGGTCATGTGGCCAGCTAAACCGCTTTTGGTGCAATGGAACACAGTGAGAGAGCATGGAAATGCTGTTTACCTTCCCGCTGCAGTGGTACCTATTTATCTACTCACACTGGTGTGCTTTCAAACTGATTGGTTGGCAGGAGCTGGGACCGAGCAACAGGAGCTCACTCTGTTGCAGGGATTCGAACCGCCAACCTTCTGACCGGCAAGCCCAAGAGGCTCAGTGGTTTAGACCACAGCGCCACCCGTGTCCCATAAGTGCCGAACTAGGACCTGGGAGGCCAGGGTTTGAGTCCTCATTCAGCCGTGAAGACTGCAGAAACTTAAAGTCAGCCTTTCTCAACCTGTGGGTCCCCAGATGTTGTTGAACTACAACTCCCATCACCCCTAGCAGCAAGGCCAGAGCTCAGGGATGATGGGAGTTGTAGTCCAACAACATCTGGGGACCCACAGGTTGAGAACCGCTGCTTTAAGTGAAGAGGGAACTCTTCAGGAAGGCGGAGCTCCCAACAAGGCTTACTCTAAGGCTAGCTGCTGCTGAAGCAACATCAGAGCTCTGATGGGATCCAGCCTGAACCCTGTGCAAATGTCTTGCCTCCAGTGAGCTCAGTGCTTGCATCATAGCATTTTTTGGCCCTCTAGATATTGCTGCGCTGCAGCTCTCATGGGATATTAGAGTTGGAAGGGTCCCTGAGGGTCATCTAGTCCAACCCCCCTGCAGTGCAAGAACCCCAGCTAGATCATGCCTGACAGATGGCCATCCAACCACTGCTTGAAAACCTCCAAGGAAGGAGAAACCACCACTTCCCAAGGGAGACCGTTCCACTGTCAAACTGTCTTACTGCCAGAAGTTCTTCCTGATGTTTAGTCAGAATCTCCTTTCTTGTCACTTGAAGCCATGGGTTCGAGTCTTACCTTCCAGATCAGGAGAAAACAAGCTTGTTTCCTCTTCCATGGGATGACCCTTGAGATATTTGAAGATGGCTATCATGTCTCCCTTTGGTCTTCTCTTTTACAGGCTGAACATACCCAGCTCCTTCAACCATTCCTCATCAGGCTTGGTTTCCAGACCCGTGGTCATCTTGGTCACCCTCCTATTCGCATGTTCCAGCTTGTTGATACATTCCGTAAATTGCAGCATCATCACTTGGAAATTTTGTAGGGAGTTTTAAGTTGTAATTTCATGCGATGAAATTTCGGGTGGTATCCTGGCATATGGTTCTTGATGTTTCTAAGTTCTTCGCTTGCTTCTGAAGCACAGATAAAATGAACATGCTTAATTGGATCGCTATGCTACAAACTGATTTTGTTTTCCAGGAAAAAAACAATCAACTCAAAATTTTCTTGGAAACTCCAGATCAGGAGAAAACAAGCTTGTTCCCTCTTCCGTGTGACAGCCTTTGAGATATTTGAAGAAGGCTATCGTATCTCCTCTCAGTCTCTTCTTTTCCAGGCTAAACGTACCCAGCTCCTTCAACCGTTCCTCATAAGGCTTGGTTTCCAGACCCTTTCTTGCTCCTTAACCTGCTTCGAGTACAGTGGTACCTCGGGTTAAGAACTTAATTCGTTCTGGAGATCTGTTCTTAACCTGAAACTGTTTTTAACCTGAAGCACCACTTTAGCTAATGGGACCTCTTGCTACTGCAGTGCCGCCACTGCATGATTTCTGCTCTCATCCTGAAGCAAAGTTCTTAACCCGAGGTACTATTTCCTATGCTTCACAAATAACCCAGAGATGCATTTTAAATAAAAGGACACATTCTACTCATGTAAAAACATGCTGATTCCTGGACCATCCGTGGGCCGAATTGAGAAGGTGATTGGGCCGCATCCAGCCCACAGGCCTTAGGTTGCCTACCCCTGTGCTAGACTGACCCCAGACAACGGGAGCATTGCAGGAAACGTATTTGCAATGGGCTTTGCTCCACGAGTAAAACGGAATCAAAAGGGACATCTCTCTTGTTCCCGAGCAACTAACCGGGAGTCTGCTAAAAAGGCTGATCAGGGAGGTCTCTGGATAATAAATCACCTACTGACGTCTGGAGTGCATTGAACTTCCTTGCTCAAATCTCTGCCTTAGGTCCCTTTCACTATAATGGCCTTCTTGTGCACCTGTGCCGCCTTTTGTGACGGGCGATTGCTGGGTTTCTAAAGTGTGAATTGTTTTTTTTATTTACGGGGGCTTTTGCAGAACCGGCGGCCTGCGTTTGGAACCAGATCTGACGCCGTGAAATAAAAGACGCCGAACGGCAGATGCAGAGATGAATGCCAAGTGTGTGTGTAGGGAAAACACAACAGAATTCCCTTTCTTTCTTTCTTTCTTTCTTTCTTTCTTTCTTTTCTTCCAAGTGGGCATTTCATTTTGGCAGCACTCTCTGAACTGTTGGGAGAATAGGGGCTCCTTCTTGCCTCTCTTTCTCTCTCCTCCGAGTAGAAAATGAGAAGGTTCTTCTTTTCCACGTCTTCTTTTAGGGTCGTTATTTGGTTTTGTTTTGTTTTACAAAGGTGCTGAGTGCCAGACCCCGTAGAGGCCACCAGGACTCTGTATGCCCTGCACCAAACTCACTGCAAAACCGTCTGCTAAGAGGAACCTCGGTATATCAAGAACCTCAGCACATACCCTTTTTATGTAGTGCATCCTCTATTTCCAAGTCGCGGCAGAAGGAAAGAGGCCACATGTTCGGTGTACCTGTCCCCTTAGCACTGCAGTGCTTAGTGAGTGTGCACTCTGGAATCGCTGAAGTATTTTCAGAATTGCTGCCCTTAAGGACTAGAAACTTGGGTTTCTATTTTCTTCTTGTTCCCTGGGATTGTGGATTGTAGAATCACAGAATTGTAGAGTTGGAAGGGACCCTGAGGGTCATCTAGTCCAACCCCCTGAAATGCAGGAATCTCAGCTAAAGCATCCATGACAGATGGCCATCCAGCTTCTGCTTAAAAACTTCCAAGGAAGGAGATTCTGGTGGGAGACTGTTCCACTGTTGAACGGCCCTTAACCATCAGAAAGTTCTCCCTGATGTTTAGTCGGAATCTCCCTTTTTGTAACTTGAAGTCATGGGTTCAAGTGCTACCCTCCAGAGCAAGGGAAAACAATCTTGCTCCATCTTCTAGGTGGCAGCCCTTGAGATACTTGAAGATGGCTATCATATCTCCTCTTTTTCCAGGCAAAACATACCCATCTCCTTCAACTGTTCCTCTTCTTGGTCTCTCTCCTTTGTGCAAAATGGAAGGTGTTTGGACGGCTGAGGAAAATAACATCCCTTTGTCTAGCTGCCTCCCACCTCTCTTGCCCGGCCCATGTCTCCTGCCGGGGAAAACCGTCTGTCAAAAACTTCACTCCCCATAACACCCACCCTATTTTTCGCTCCATAAGACACACTTTTTTCTTCCTAAAACGTAAGGGGAAATGTCTGTGCATCTTATGGAGTGAATGTGTGGCCCCTGGAGTTGAATTGCCTGGGGCAAAAAGCAGATCATGCATTTTATTTTTTTTTGAAAGAGGGAAGTGGGTGTTGAAACAAAGCTGCTGATCGTTTGCCGATCGGGGAGAGAGATAAGGGATGCTAGAGATAAAGGAGGCTGCCTGGGAGGGGGGGGGAGGTAAAGACAGCAAAGGGGGGAAACAGGAAGACTAAAGCAGTAAGGAGAGAAATTAGAAGAAAAGGAGGAGCAAAAAACTGCCCCAGCTAAGGAAAAGACACTAAGGCAAACAAGAGGGAAGGGAGTGTTGAAAGGAAACAGCTGATCGGTGGGATCGGGAGAGAGATAAGGGACTAGCCAAGGCTGCCTGGGAGGGGGGAGGTAAAAGCCCACGGATCCTCAGGATTTTTACATTGGGTTGCCCCAAATTCACCATCAGATCACATAGCATGTCCATGGCTACAGCCTGCACACACAAAATCACGCACCCACTGTTACGTGGGATCACAATGGCGCAAAAAGTGGTTACAAAGAACGGATCCACATGGATCCTCAGGATTTTTGCATTGGTTCACCTCAAATTCACACCAGATCACATGTCTATGGCCACAGCATGAACCACAAAAATCATACATCCACTGTTTCATTCAGAATATGTTTTTTCTTGTTTTCCACCTCTAAAAACTAGGTGCGTCTTATGGTCAGGTGCGTCTTATGGAGCGAAAAATACGGTACTCACTATGGGCCCTACTAAAGCAAACAGTCTAATTGGTCAACGTCTAAAAGATATGAGCACCAGAACAACCTGGCCACTATAAGGAAGTTCTGCCCTTGGTATGTTCATTTTCCACCTCTCCATTTTGATTCTCTGGCCCCATATCTGCACCAACTTATCATCCCTAAATACAGATGTGCTTTTACACTTGCAAGACTGGATGTTTTGCCATCTGCGGTACTTGAGGGTCGATTCCAAAAGATCCCGTCTGAGAAAATGTCTTTGTCCCTGTGGAGATGGTAGCACCGAAACAGCGGCACACGTCCTCCTGTCCTGTACTCTCTACAAAGACCTGAGGAACAAGATCATCACCCCACTCGTACTAACCATCCCAGGGCACTCAACCACTGCCACAATGTCCTTCCTTCTATCAGATCAAAATGAGCAGATAACAGCAAAGGTTGTTAGGTTCATAGCAGGGGCAATCAGAATAAGGGCCACTAACTGACTGCTGATTCAGGGCTTTAAATGGTGCTCTTATATCAGATTTCCTTTTCTGCGTATACTGTAATGTTTTACTGTTGCGGTAAAGGTAAAGGGACCCCTGACCATTAGGTCCAGTCGTGGCCGACTCTGGGGTTGCAGCACTCATCTCTCTTTATTGGCCAAGGGAGCCGGTGTACAGCTTCCAGGTCATGTGGCCAGCATGACTAAGCTGCTTCTGGCAAACCAGAGCAGCGCATGGAAACATCGTTTACCTTCCCACCAGAGTGGTACCTATTTATCTACTTGCACTTTGACGTGCTTTCGAACTGTTGCAAATAAAGTTTTATCTCTCTCTCTCCTGCCGGGGACGAGGCAGGAAAACTCAGGATGTTCCAGAGGGGAGAGAAAACTGTCTATGGGAACGCTGTTCAGTCAGTGGCAGCCTGCGTTATCCACACGATTTCATCCCAACCTTGGTTCTGAGTTTTCTGTAACCTGGGAGGGATGTCTTTCAGACCGGAGGCCACATTCCAGTCCCCGCAGGTTTCCGGGGGCCGCATGCCAATGGCGGATGGGGCTAGGGGAGAAGCAATGTCTGTCATTTTTACTTTTTGTGAGCTTCTGTGCAGGCTCACACAGCCCTCTCTGCCCTCTAAGCTGGCAAACAAGAGCTCAAGGGCAGGCGGAAATGTTTGAGGTGAGGGCTGTGGTTTGTAGAGAAAGAGAGAGTGTGGCCTCTGGAGGGTCCTGAAAGCCACATAACAAGACTTGGAGGGCCACACGTCCTACATCCCCAGGCCTGAGGTTTTCCACTTCTGCTGTAAAATGGCTTACCTCTCTTTCTCAGGTACACCTGGGCTGTTCCTGCTGTCTTTGGGGACCTCTCTTCCGACCCAAGCCTCCAGCTGATCCTTTTCTCATATCGATGCGCTGCCAACGATGCTTTTGGCTGCGATCCACCGGACCACCTGTTGATCATTTCCAGGGCGGGGAGGTGGGGGATGATGTGGGAACCGTGCAAGATGCTTGCACGGAAAGCCACGAGGAGATGATTTCCAGCCATATTAACCGGTAAGGCTCCAGAATGAGCACGCCAGCTAGCATGCTAGCTACGTCCAGTCTCTGTGGCAAGTGACAACGGGTTTGTAGCATTCATCTGGTGAAAGCAGTTAAAGCATCACTTCTCAACCTGTGGATCCCCAGATGTTGTTGGACTACAAATCCCATCACCCCAAGCGAGCAAGGCCAGAACTCAGGGCTGATGGGAGTTGTAGTCCAACAACATCTGGGGACCCACAGGTTGAGAATCACTGAATTGAAGTTTGTTCCTGCTCTGTGGTTGCTGCAAACACTTAACCTGTTCTTCGAGCACCTGAGCTTCCCTTCACACCTTGCCCTCAAAATTTATATCTGTGGCCCTCTGTATGTTTTGAACTACAACTCCCATCAGGCGCAGCCTGCATGGATGATGGGAGTTGTAGTCCAGCAGAATCCAGAAGACCACATCTCGCTCTGATCTGACGGCAGGTTGGTTCCAGGACTGTGCTGGCAAAAAGTCCCCCTTACTCCTGTGTTTTATCTTCTCACGAAAAACTGGATTCTAATAGTTGTTGCTTTGTTTTGTTGCATTGATGCACTGAAGGTGTGTAGTTTGCTTGATCTGAGATCTGGCCTGGAGGGAATAAGCCTTGTGCTGTTAATAACCTTGCGTAATAATTGCCGGCTCCTTTTGTAATCATCGGCCGGGGGGTGGGGTTGGGCAGGTTCAGTGCCAGCTGAAGAAGGAGACAGCCGGCCCAGCTTTCTTGGAAGAGACCCACGGGCGAGGATTCTTGCTCAAAGAGGCTGGCAAAGAAAGCGATCGGATATCAAAGAGGAAGGGGTACAATGCCCCTCGCTGCACGAGGCAAGGGCAGTTAGAAGGAACCGTGAGGTGGAAGAAAACACATTGAGATGCAGCTGCTCCAAGTGGCCAGTGGTTTTCTTTTCGAGCCGAGTGAGCCAGCCGTGAGATTGTGCAATGTGAATGTTCCTATTTACATGTATTTCTCTCCCTGTGCTTGGGGAAAAGCCATGATGACAACTTGGAAGTTTGGGGATTTTATGCTATACTTCTGAAACAGGTGGAAACATGGGACGGCGTACTACAAGAAATCACCTGCGTTGGAGAAAGAGCCAGCTGTAATCTTGGGCATTTCCAGGTGTCAGGCTGTAGAAGACACTTGTCTGAAAATCCCAACCAGCCTCTCTCAACCTCCGGATCCTAGATGCTGTTGGACTACAACTCCCATCATTCCTAACCAGCATGGCCAGTGGTTAGAGATTATGGGAGTTGTGGTACAAGGACATCTGGGGACCCGAGGCTGAGGAAGTTTGGTGTAGACCATTCGTCTTCAAATGATGTGTCATGATGCACTGCTACAAATCGTGGAGAACTAATAATAATAATAATAATAATAATAATAATAATATTATACCCCGCCCACTCTGGGCAGCTCCCAACAGAATTAAAAGCACAATAAAACATCAAACATTAAAAGCATACCTATACAGGGTTGCCTTCAGATTTCTTCTAAAATTCAGATGGTCCTTTATTTCCTTGACATCTGATGGGAGGGCGTTCCACAGGGCGGGAACCACCACCAAGAAGGCCCTCTGCCTGGTTCCCTGTAAGCTCACTTCTCGCAATGAGGGAACCACCAGAAGGCGCTCGGATCTGGACCTTGGTGTCTGGGCTGAACGATGGGGGTGGAGACGCTCCTACAGGTATACTGGGCCAAGGCCGTTTAGGGCTTTAAAAATCAGCACTAACATTTTGAATTGTACTTGAAAATGTACTGGGAGCCAATGTAAGTCTGTCAAGACCGGTTTTATATGGTCTTGGTGACTATCCAGATGTTTGCCGAACTACAAATCCCATCATCTCTGTCCATTGGCCATGCTTACTAGGGCTGATGGGGTTTGTTGTCCCACAACATCTGGAGGTCCAAAGGTTCTCCACATTTGAGCTACTGGCTGTAGCCTGATCTTAGGTAGGTTAGGACAGCAAGACTGCTACCAAAGAAGTAGATGTGGCGGAATTAAAAGGAATAAAGGATCTCCACATGTGTTTGGGTTGAAGGTGAGTTGTGGGACTGTAAAAGTTTGTTTCGTTTTATTTTGAAAGTAAAACGAAGAAAGAAAGGGGAAAAAGTGGCCAGGTAGGTCGTTCATTGCCAGGTCAATGTGCATAGGATTTTAGTCTTAAAGATGCATGTATCGTATTGTACCTAAACTTCAGCAGTGAGGTTGGGTGGGAATTTTCCCCAATTTATAAATTCATTAATAAGCAAGAATGGACGCCAGTTGCAAATAAAAAGCTAATCAAATAAGGCAGTTTTGAAGTGTTTCACTTTGTTCACTAAATGCGAGTAAAATAAACATGCATCAGAAAAATCTCTGATGCAAACTGGATTTTTTCTCATACAGATTGCCCCACTTTGCAGAACCTGATTTGGTACATTTGATGAAAAGCTCCTCTTCGAGTGTTAGCAAGTTTGAACCATTCAGCCAAGGACATGCTAGCAGCTGGACTTCCAAACTAGTTATATCGCTGCAATTTTTTATATTTTATTCCAGATCCTCCACCAGCAAACCTGAAAGTAGCGTTCAAAGTTGGGCTGAAATTGAAATCTCTGGGAGAAGTTAGTTTTTTTTAAAAAAAAAGTGAAGAGGATAAAATAACCAAGGCTAAAACCCCGTTTGAAGCTGCCACGAAGGCATTTGTGTTAGGCGAGGCCACCTAGTTGCATTGTGTTTTTGTGTAACTAAATCGCTCCTTGTACTGGTTTTCCAAACAAACTGGTAATAAGGTAAGAGAGGACTCCTGATACTCTATTTTTTTTTCTCTGAAAGGCTAAACTTGCCTCTTGACTTGCATTCAAGTTTTCTGCTCTCCAAAGAAAATAGAAGCCGGACTCTTGAAACTGAAAATCAAAGATTTCAGGTGCATAGGATGGGAAGACTTTGATGCACCTTCCATTTTTAAAGGCCGTAGAACGGTAGAGTTGGAAGGGATCCTGAGGATCATCTAGTCCAACCCCCTGCAAGGCAGGAATAGGCATCTGCTCCATACAGAGATCGAACCTGCAACCTTTGCATTATCAGCACCACGCTCTAACCAGCTGAGCTATCCAGACTGCTAGATGCTCTCACAACAAGAGTTCCAATTCGGCATGGCATATTCTCTCCCCTCACTTCGTTTCCCACCAATTTAAGTAAAACTGATGTAGCAGGAATGCTTGAATAATGGTTCTCTTTAACATCAGTTAAGGCATCTCTGAAGGGACGCGGTTGGCGCTGTGGGTTAAACCACAGAGCCTAGGGCTTGCTGATTAGAAGGTTGGCAGTTCGAATCCCCGCGACGGGGTGAGCTCCCGTTGCTCAGTCCCTGCTCCTGCCAACCTAGCAGTTCGAAAGCACGTCAAAGTGCAAGTAGATAAATAGGTACCACTCTGGCAGGAAGGTAAACGGCGTTTCCATGCGCTGCTCTGGCTCGCCAGAAGCGGCTTAGTCATGCTGGCCACATGACCCGGAAGCTGTACGCCGGCTCCCTCGGCCAATAAAGCGAGATGAGCGCCACAACCCCAGAGTCGTCCGCGACTGGACCTAATGGTCAGGGGTCCCTTTACCTTTAAGGCATCTCTGAAACCCCGGAATGCTGCTATGCTGCTGCAGACAGCATTGAGCTGGATGGACGAATGGTCTGACTCAGTATAAGGTCCTAAATACATGCCACCATCTCCTCATCTTGAATAATTCTTCTTCTTCTTCTTCTTCTTCTTCTTCTTCTTCTTCTTCTTCTTCGCCCGTACATCCATCTGGGTTGCCCCAGCTACTCTAGGCGGCTTCCAACAGATATAAAAACACAATAAAACATCAAACATTACAGGGCTGCCTCCAGATGTCTTCAGAAATTTATTTCCTTGACATCTGCTGGGAGGTCATTCCACATGGCAGGAGAAGGCCCTTCCTGGTTCCCTGCAACCTTACTTCTTGCCGTGAGTGTACCACCAGAAGAAGTCCCTCAGAGCTGGACCTCAGTGTCCAGGCTCCCTCAAGGGTTGTCCCCTCGTACGAGCCATGTGCAGCTTCCAGAATACACCTTCTTTGCATCTTCCTGGGTCTGGGAAGGTCCTTGTCTCTGTAGGTTCGCTTGCAAGATAGGCAGGTCAGCTCCTGTTGGTACATGTTTTACGCGGTGCCTTCTCATGCAAATAGGAGGCGCCTTGTTTGGCTGTCGTAATTGAGGCATTGTCGACAGCGTGCACCCAAAGGGCCTCCCTGCATGGAGAAGTAGGAGAGGGAACGAACTCTTTCCACTTCCTCGTCTGCTGTCTCCAGCACCTCGTTCTGCAAGCTCATCTGAAGTAGGGAAGGAAGAGAAGAGACTGTCCATGTGGGCAGTCAGGTTGCCCAAGGTGATGGGGATGGGATGTCTTTCCTCCCAGGCCAAGTTCAAAAGCCCATTGGTTGGTTTTTGGTGCCTTTGGCCAGGAAGAAACTTCTGATTTCAGTTTGGTACCCAGAATGGGGAACACTGAGACATTTCAACTGCTGCAGACAATGGACTGACTTCCTGCCTACAGTTCGGGCAAATTTTTAGCTTGGCCCCTTCGCTTTTCCTTGCCAAATGCTTGCCCTGACTGACCGCCTTTTTATTGTTAATAGTAATAATAATAATAATAATAATAATAATAACAACAACAACAACAACAATAAAAAAATTTATACCCCACCCTTCCCAGCCAAGACAGGGGCTCAGGGTGGCTAACACCAGGTATAAAACAATTGATTAAAATACAACTTAAAAACAAGATTAAAATACAACATTAAAATGCCGCCTCATTTCAGTAGAAACTGAAATCAAAAGCTGAATTTATACACATCTGATTGCACAAGGAACGGAAAAGGGGGGAAATCAAATAAAACCATCAGCTCACATGAAGGATTCAGGAACATTTATGTCTGTATAAGCCTTCCAGATTTCCAAAGAGGTGCTCAAACAAGGCTGATGTTCATACGAAATACGTCCACGTGTAGCAAGGGCGGCGAGGACCTAGAATTGTAGAGTTTTAAGGGACCCTGTGGGTCATCTAGTCCAACCCCCTGAAATGCAGGAATCTCAGCTCCTTCAAGCCTCAAAATATATGTCTCTTATATCCCACTTTTTCCTCCAAGAATCTCATGGTGGTGTACATGACGATTAACCAATGGAGTGAAGTCGTTAAATAAAAAAATTTTCAGTATGAATTTGAGGTTTTGCTTCCTCTGTTGGTTCTTTTCTGTCTTAGAATGAACTGGTCTGGCTGTCGCTTGTTTCTGCAGCTACAAGACACCTTCCTTACCTATACGGCTCTTTGGCTGTTCCGGTCATACCTGGAAAGGCATCAACTTGCAAGCAATTCCCAGCTCCCTAGGGAGGTCTCCAGGGCTGGGCGATGTCAGCTTTTCAACATTGTGATGTACAGTGATACCTTGGTTTTCAAATGGAATCCGTTCCGGAAGTCCATTCGACTTCCGAAAACATTTGAAAACCAAGGCGCAGCTTCTGATTGGCTGCAGGAGCTTCCTGCAGCCAATTGGAAGCCACGTAAGATGTTTGGATTCCAAGGAACGATCGAAAACTGGAACACTCACTTCCAGGTTTGCGGCATCCGGGAGCCAAAATGTTTGAGTCACCAGGCGTTCAAGAACCAAGGCACTGCATCACTAGATGAAGGCACCATCGTACTCTGGCCCTCAAACCAGCCCTGGGCGATGTATCGCCCAGGCCTAGAGGTGTCTCAGGTGTAGGACATGTTAGCACGGCATCAGGAGTTTGCATGGTACCTGTTATGTACTCACCCTGGGCCAGCAGACGGATACTGTAGATAGTTTTCACTCAGGTCCACATATGCAAATAGGGGATTGAAAGTGACGTTCAGTGATTGGATAGTTACAGAAAGTGGTTACTGTTGCGTTGTAGTGGAGCTCTATATAAGCAGGCTGACTGAACCCTTCAGTTCAGTTCTGTTCTGGCCTGTGAATAAACAAGAGCTGTTTGAAGAATCGCTTCGTCGTCTGATATGTTCACCCACAACTTAACAGTACGCAAACCATGTAAAGCTCAAAAGCAGCGGCCAGGGCAGCATCGTCTAAATGGATAAAGATTGTGAGAGAGAAAGAGAAGCTGAGTAAACCCCCCTTTTTTAAGCTTTCCGTTTGTTGAAGTGATACAGTCACCAGGAAGCTGTGTTTCCCCCTTTTCCTTGGAGGAAGGAAGTCTCTTGTACAGGACCCCCTGATGTTTTTAAATACCGGTTGTGTGTTTTCTATTTTTTTATTTTAAAAAAGCAGAAATCGCAGTCCAGACAGGAAGTGATTAAGACATGAATAAAGATTTCAAATAGACTTGGGGTCAAGGGAAGGATGGAAGTCTGGCTGTGTGCCTGAGATCCTGGAGAAGAGAAGGGGCAGAATAATGAAGTCAGGAATGTGGGATTCAGCCCTGGGAAAAAATGAGGAGTCTGTGCTTTCGGAGGAGGCCGGTGGCCTTAGAGGGGCTTGGCGATCGGAAATTGCTTGTTTGCTGTCCATCATCTCCCTTTATTTCTAACTTTGAAGGTTTTTCTCCTCATTTTATAGAGGCGAACAGCAAGATTTTATCCTATCTCCTTTTAAGGTCCTTCACTTTTGCAGGCATAAATCAAAGAGGCGAGTCACGGGGATACAAAGGCAACAATGGCATCATGTGCCTTTATTCTTTGTTTTTCGTTTTATTTGGGTGTCTGCACCCTGCTTCCCTCGCGATAGAAATCTCACTCGAGGCAGTTTGCAAAATAAATAACATAACACAAGTCACAACATCTTTTTTCTTTTCCTTCCCCAAAGCGGTAAGATGGCATCGCCAATTACGTTCACAAAGAAACCATCGTCAACAGCAGCAGCCCGTCTCCTGGAACACCCAGTTTTGCTAAGGGATGTTGAGACTTTAAACAGATTCTGGCATTTGCCCGAATGGATGTGTGGGGAGTGAATGCAAGGCCTGCCACCCCACTGAACTTACTGGAAAACTCCATGCTTGGGAAGTGGACCTTATCAGGGGTCCCAGTTGAGAGAAGGGTCCCAATGACTTCCTTACACCCCAGTTTCAGCATGGGAAGGTCTGAAGTGGAGTTGGTGGGTGGGGCTGGGTGTGGGGGTCTTTGAGGATGGACGGGGCTTGCATGCATGCCGCTGCCACTTCCATGAAGAGACCCTAGCTCACCTGCCCCTCTTCCTGCCCTTCAAGCTAGGGGAAAAGGACGGAGTGATACAGCTGCCTTTGCATGGAGCTCCTCTGCCGGTCACTCGGCTCCTTGCCCAGAGGGAGGTTTCCCTTCCAGGTGAACAACAAACTGCAAAGCATCATTTCTTGGTGTGCTACTTGCGCTGTGTACCTATGCAGAGGGACGCGGGTGGCACTGTGGGTTAAACCACAGAGCCTAGGGCTTGCTGATCAGAAGGTTGGCGGTTCGAATTCCTGCGATGGGGTGAGCTCCCATTGCTCGTTCCCTGCTCCTGCCAACCTAGCAGTTCAAAAGCATGTCAAAGTGCAAGTAGATAAATAGGTACCACTCTGGCAGGAAGGTAAATGGCGTTTCCGTGCACTGCTCTGGTTTGCCAGAAGCGGCTTTGTCATGCTGGCCACATGACCCGGAAGCTGTATTCTGGCTTCCCTCGGACAATAAAGCGAGATGAGCGCCGCAACCCCAGAGTTGGCCATGACTGTACCTAATGGTCAGGGGTCCCTTTACCTTTACCTCTGCAGAGAGAGCTGCTGGGTGTTCTTGATGGCTGTGGAGCTCCTTCCCTTTCAGACTTGTTTTTGCATCTTTCGGAAGTCCTAAAAGACCTCCATCATTTGCACCTGTGCTGGTGGCTAGGGCAAATCTGCAAAGCTTTGCTTGGAGAGTTTTGTCTAATGTGGTCCAGAGAAACTGAGCAACCCAAAATCTCTAGATGCATCAGTGTAAGCCTAGTTCTTCCCTACAAATGCGTCATTTAAACACCCCCTGTTGCTTCACGACTCTGAAAGAATTGCACTGTTTGAAGTGACACACGGTCTATCTGTGTTGGCTGAGCCACACGTGCAAAGTCAATGGTTGTTCCTGCAGGGATCTTATTTTATTTGCAGTTATTAAAAAATTATCTTGTCCTTCCTCCCAAATGAGGCCCAAGGTGGACTGTGCATATGTGGAGATTTTGCTTGGACTTCTTTTTCTCCCTGGATTAACACCTTTGGGGATGACCCCTGACTTTCTTTCTTAAGCAGGTAAGCAGAGAAGCTTATCTGTTGCATCTATATCACACTTTTTCCTCCAGGGAGTACATGGTTCCCTCCCACCGTTAATCCATACAATGACTCTGTGAGGTAGGTAAAGAGGCTGTGACTGATTTCAATGAAACCCAGTTCGTTTCATGACTGAGTAGGGAATTTGAACCCAGATCTCCCAGGTCCTGGTCTGACACTTTAACCACTACACCACTACACCACACTGGCTTCCTAGAGTCCTTCTGCTGTGGGGCAGCTATTAAGTAGGTAAATGAAGTGCTGTTAGCTTCGGGAAAGAATGCAAAGGGAAATATGTAGGGTTTGGCCAGTCAAAGGTAGCACCACACTTTTGGGACATTGGCTGCTGCTTCCAAATTAGTCCTCAAGAGTTTCCTTCTTTCAAGATGTTAATACCTTCCTCTTCCTCTAAACAGGAGTGTAGGCGATTGATGGTACAGTGGTACCTTGGGTTACAGATGCTTCAGGTTACAGACTCCACTAACCCAAAAATAGTACCTCGGGTTAAGAAATTTGCTTCAGGATGAGAAATTGTGCGGTGGCAGCGGGAGGCCCCATTAGCTAAAGTGGTACCTCAGGTTAAGAACAGTTTCAGGTTAAGAACAGATCTCCAGAACGAATTAAGTTCTTAACCCGAGGTAAAAGGTAAAAGGACCCCTGGCCATTAGGTCCAATCATGGCTGACTCTGGGGTTGCGGCGCTCATCTCGCTTTACTGGCTGAGGGAGCCGGTGTACAGCTTCCAGGTCATGTGGCCAGCATGACTAAGCCACTTCTGGTGAACCAGAGCAGTGCACAGAAACACCGTTTACCTTCCCGCCGGAGCGGTACCTATTTATCTACTTGCACTTTGACATGCTTTCGAACTGCTAGGTTGGCAGGAGCAGGGACCGAGCAACGGGAGCTCACCCTGTCGCGGGGATTCGAACAGCCGACCTTCTGATCGGCAAGTCCTAGGCTCTGTGGTTTAACCCACAGCGCCCCCACATCTCTTTAACCAGAGGTACCACTGTACTAACATGGCAACACCTTTCCTCCGGAACTCGCCGTCTATTGATAATCGGCAGGCTCCTTTGTTGTTCTGTTTCTGATGCCTGCTGAAAACGTTTTTGTTTAGACATGTCCCCAGACATGCTAAAAAGAATTTGGTGCCTACTTGTTTCTACTGTCTGCTGATTTTATCAGCATTTTCTTATGAATATTCCGATGACTTGCTTATATTAGGAACACAAAGAGAATGCTGCTGCTTCAGGTCAGTCTCGCAGGCAGTCCAGCATCTTGTTCTCGCAGTGGTCAGTAACAATGAGGGACACGTACATTCAAAATTCACTTGAAACTAATCAAGTTCAGCGGAATTGACGAACTCAGTCTTGTGACACCAGCTTTTCAAAGTCCTATAGACATTTATACCTCCAGTGTCCTGTCCCAGGTAATTCCCCCCCCCCGGGTTTCCTTTGGGAAACAGTGACCTCAATCAGGGTTTCCCAGTCTCCATCTATGTTTGGACTACAACTCCCATCATCCCTAGCTAGCAGGACCAGTGGTCAAGGATGATGGGAACCGTAGTCCAAAAACGGCTGGAGACCCAAGTATGGGAAATCCTACTCTAAATAAAAATAAATGAAATAAGATAGATTATAGATTGATAACAACTAGGGGGCCAGTCCTCCACTCTGTAAGAAGGGGCGGGGGTGTTGTGTGGAGGAGCATACAACCCCCCGATACAGTCGTACCTTGGAAGTCGGACAGAATCTGTTCCGGAAGTCCGTTCGACTTCCAAAACAGTTTGGAAACCAAGGCGCAGCTTCTGATTGGCCGCAGGAAGCTCCTGCAGCCAATCGGAAGCTGCGGAAGTCGCGATGGACATTCAGGTTCCAAAGAACTTTCTCAAACCGGAACAATCACTTCCAGGGCTGCAGCGTTCAGGACCCAAAACGTTCGACTCACAAGTCGTTCGAGATCCAAGGTTTGTACAAGTTTGCAAGACTCTAGTCCCTAGTGACGGCTAGGTCAGAGTCTGGGGTTGAAGCTCGCCCCTCCCTTGGCTTTTCCTCTTCCAAGAAAGATGTGCCTTGCGAACTGTCAGTTCTTAATCCATGGCAGTTGTCTTATCCTTCTGTTGCATCTGTTAAGGCAGCCTGTTCTCTTGGGTTTCGTGGCAAGCTCCAGGCTCAGTTTGTCAGAACCCAGAGAATGGGAACACCTTGCAACGCAGCTTGCGGTTCTTTCTTTTTCTGGAGTTCAAAAGTTCTCCTCTGTTTGCTCTGTGGCGTTAATGAGGCAGCCCCGCTTGAAGCGAGCTCCTCCTGGCTGCGGGGACAGGAGCCGGGGGTGTAGCTTCTACTTTGTTCAGAGTGGGGCGCATTGCTGAGCTTTTGAAGCCCTTTCCCTGTCGCCTTTTGATGTGGGCTCCATGCAAATTCCGCGGCGGGAGGGAACGGCGTTGGTTTTGTATCGTGCACTTTGAAAAATAAAAATAAAAAGAATGCAGAAGATTCTTTATCGCAGCTTCCTGCAGTTTTTACCTGCGCCAGTTCCTGTGAAACGCCTCTGTTGTCTCCCCACCCTTTAGGCATCTCTGTTATTTGATGGAAGGAGCTCTGTGATCACGGCTACAGAAAGTCCCACCTTCATGGTGAGAAAATCACACCTCTCAATGCAGGGGTGCGCAGATTCCTCCATGCATTAAAATAATGTGAGAGGAGGGTTGCAGGCTCGCTCCATCGCCATGCTGTTAGGGGCATGGGAGAAGGGGCTCTGTGCGCATACTGATGTTCACAAATAAGACCTCTGTATGCTCAGGAGCACTATAAGCAACCATCCTTAAACACATACAGCACCCCTTCTCATGCCCATTGTCTGTGGTTCTTCCACTTTTATCCTGTGTCTGTATTTCTGCTGCGAAGACATCCCCCACCCATTGCCATATTCCACAAATGCTACATCTGGAATACATTTCTGCAAATTGGGGAGGTGTTTTATTGCTCCATGAGTTTAGGGTTGGGGGGGTGTCTTTTTCCAGTCAAGGGGGGGCTGCATTTCCCTCAGGGTGATCGTCAAGTGGTGAGTGTTGCTCATTGCTGCTGTCCGCCTTTTCACGGGATGGAATAATAAATAATAATAATAATAAACTTTATTTAAACCCCACCCTCCCCGGCCAGAGTTGGGCTCAGGGCTGCTAACACCAGTAAAATTACAGTAAAAACATAATAGAAAAAAAATCTAATTTAAAATACAGGTTAAAATGCAATTTAAAACGCAGCCTCATTTTAAGAGTAGCCCATAGATCAAAACCATAAGGGGAGTGAAACATAAGGGTCAGACTGAGTCCAAACCAAAGGCCAACAACTCTGTCTTGCAGGCCCTGCGGAAAGATGACAAGTCCCGCAGGGCCCTAGTCTCTTGTGACAGAGCGTTCCACCAAGACGGCGCCAGTACTGAAAAGGCCCTGGCCCTAATTGAGACCAATCTAACCACCTTGCGACTTGGGACCTCCAAAATGTTGTCATTTGTGGACCTTCAGGTCCTCCGCGGGGCATACCAGGAGAGGTGGTCCCATAGGTACGTGAGTCCTAGGCCAGAATAGGGCATGTGGGGGGGGGGGGAAGGCAGCAAGAACAGGGAGGAGGGCCAGAAGGGGTCTGGGGAATCGGATGTCATGGACTGGCTGGATGCTGGGGAGCGGTGGGAGGTACTAGCTGGGGAACCCCCAAGGGAACCCCCAAGAGAAGAGGGCTCAGAACCTGGGGAGTGGTGGTGGGACAACGAGGAGTGGCCTGAGGGAAAAGAGGGAGAAGACTGGGAGTGGGAGGAGGTGTCAGAAGCTGAAAAGGTAACCGGATTTAGTGAGCAGGAAGAGTCTGTGGCAGGGGCAGTCCAGAAGTAGGTGAAGCAGAAGCTGGAGAGAAGTGAGATCAAGAGGCAGAGAGGATGCAGGCTGCTGAAGAAGCCAGGGTGTGTCCCCCTCCTGCTGTGACCAGAACCAGAAGAGGGAGGAGCAAAGACAGCTACGACGGTGTAATCTCAGATTGCTTAGGAAAGGACTATGGGGAGGAGGAGACCCTCACAACTGCCTCATAGGGGCAAGATCTACTGGGACAAGTTGCCGTGCTCACTAGGCCTGGCCTTATTAGCAGATCTTGGTTCCTTGAATAAAGACTTAACTTCACTTATGACATATGATTTATTGCTGACTTTCTTGTGACATCAACAGAGGGACCCTGGCTGGGGATTGGGCCTTGGCAAGTGCCCTACGATGCCAACTCTGGTGCCAGTTTTGTGCAGCATCTCCTTGAAAGCTTCCTGGTTGGCCCCTTCAGCAGAGTCCATTCTGTTATGCACCATTGGGCTTGTTTCTGAGGCTCTGCGCAGACCGCAAAACCCGCACTGCGCCTTCTTAGGCACTCCTCCTTTCGCCGGAAGGCCTCTTGTAAGCAAAAGGATGTTGGATCCAGCCTTTGAAATGGAAGCGGCCGCATTCTGCTTGCCTCCCCCCAGAGCAATCGATCTCTCGCACCAAGGAGATGTTTGTTCTCACATGGCCGCAATGATCATGGATGTCTTGGGTATTGATCGTTCCTGGGAGAGAGGTATGCATTGGAGCTCATATTTTGGAATTTTTTTTTTTAAAAAAGAATCCTGCTCAGTGTCTGCTCGCAGAGGCTTGAATACCGTATTTTTCACTCTATAGGATGCACTTTTTCCTCTCCAAAAATTAAGGGGAAATGTGTGTGCGTCCTATGGAGCGAATGCAGGCTCCTTGGCTTCAGCGATAGCAACGCAAAGCCTGCGAAGCGCAGAGGGAGCGCTCCCATCGCACTTCCGGAGGCTTCGCGTTGCTTTCGCTGAAGCCTGGAGAGCGAGAGTGGTCGGAGTGCACCGACCCTCTTGCTCTCCCGGCTTCAGGGATAGCTGCCTGAAGCCTTTGGAGTGCAGCGGGACCTCACGCTGCGCTCCAAAGACTTCGGGTTCCTTTTCCTGAAGCCGGGAGAGCAAGACTCTCCTGTCTTCAGCAGAGAGGGAGAGCTGCGCAGCGCTCCATGGAAGGGGCTCCGTTTCTCCTGCCGCTTCGCTGAAGGGGCGCTGAGCAGAGAGGGGGAGATTCCCCCCCCCATTCTCCCCCTCCTATGGTCCGGTGCGTCCTATGGTCCGGTGCGTCCTATAGAGCGAAAAATACGGTAGTTCTGGTGCCCAACATTTCCAGTCATTGGAATGTAATGGGACAAATAGACCAGTGGTTATAATTCCGTCTGAAACAGCTTCACATATGTCCCACTTGGAAAATGAGCAGAATGTAGAAGGTTCTCTTTTTCAGGTCCTGGAGAAACCCTGTTAATCAGAAAAGACAGGGTTGATCTAGGTCAGGGGTCTGCAACCTTTAAGACAAAAAGAGCCACTTGGACCCGTTTCCGAGGGAAAAAAACCTGGGAGCCGCAAAACCATTGCGACATTTAAAACAAATATAACACTGCATATATTGTTTCTTACCTTAATGTCAGATCTGACAGCGGGCGGGAAGGTGACGTTGGAACGGTGTGTGACTAACGCACACACCGCCCCCATGCGATGTCACAGCCAGTACAGCGCCCGCCACAGTGGGGAGTGTCGGGGCGCACAATGCGCCTCCTCCCCTCGCTAGTATCCGCCCCGGAGCCGCGGCAAAGGTGTAAAAGAACCACATGCGGCTCCGGAGCCGCGGGTTGCAGACCCCTGATCTAGGTGGATAAAAAAGCATTGACCAAGCAGACACCTTCATTATAATCATTCTCAGCCAGTGTTACAGGAGTACGCTGGTCAGTAATCACACAGTTCAAAGACGGGAGTATTTGCAAAAACGCAACCTCCATAGACTTGGTTGAGCGTCAGATGTAATGATCAGCCTATTTCCGATGGTCTTCCTCCATGACAATCAGTTGCTGAGACTGAAAAACCGCAACCTCTTTACCAGGGCTTTCCCCCAAGAAATCTGAGACTGTTCCTGCATGCAGCCAGCTTCCCTTCCACCCTTTTCATGCCTCTTTTGGTTCTGGGAGTCAAGGGGGAGGGGAGCTTGTCACAGCAGGAGGGGCAGAGACCCTTGACTCTTCACCAGCCGGACTCATCCCTGCCTCTTGGTCTCCCTTCTCTCCTGCTTCAGCTTCTCCCTCTAATTCTGGACTTCTCTCTGCCACAGACTCTCCCAGCGCACTAAGCCCTGTTACATCTATTTCCTGATGGAATAGCCTTTGGATTATAATGTAACATAAACAGAAAACTATCTCTAGAAAGATTTTTCCTCCAAAAGCATTTTATTTTAAAAATCTGATTTTTTAAAATTAAAAATCCGATATATATATATATTTAAAATCCAATTTTTATTTTATTTTTTTAAATAAAGCATTGATTTTTAACCCCCCCCCCCCGCTTTCTCTGTACTTCTCAATCACGGTTGTCAAAGGGCTTCTAGGGTGGACTGAGTCAGAGAAGGCAGAGTTGGGTTTCCATGGCTGGCAGATGCCCAACAGACCCATTGCGTTAATCGAGTGCCATTTCCGTCTCAAAGGTGTCATCTCGTCAGTGGGCTTTTATCTGCCTCGGTTGTTCTGTTCCCAGTGCCTGCAAATTAGCACGGCACACCACACGCGTCCACGAGATAGGTGTGTGCGCGGTTTCTTTTTTCAAGAGCAATATAGTCGTTTCGCAGAAAGCAAAGGTTTGTGTTTATTAAATGAAGTGGAGCCTCTCTTATCGCCCTGATAGGGGACGGCGCCTTCCTTTCGCCCTTCAGAAAAGCCTCGGATCAAAGAGGCCGGCGGAAGGTTACGTGAGGCTTGCATGACTCACTGCGATAAACGGCAGGGCCGTCGCCCAGGAAGATGCAGGAGAAAAGCCGTTGCGGGTGTTGAGCGCACGTAACAGAAAGAGATGAATGGCCGGGCCTCTCCATAGGCACAGGTGTGACGGCCCTGGGTTTATTGACTGAAACCTCTGCTCAGCGCTTCTGCAGATAACACGAGCCGACCAGGTCAGGGATAAGGGGAGGAATCATGCAGTGATCTGGGCATTGGAGCGCTTCCTGAAGGTTTGCTGTTGTGCCTGGGTGAAATATGCTCAGAGTAGAGTCTGGATTTCATGCTCTTTATTCAGCTCCTAGTGGTGAGGAGGAATGGAAGTTCCACCACAGTATCTGCTTTATATACATTATTTACACAATGGGCTGCACGTGATTGGCTAATTCCGGGATTCTCCTGTAGGCCAATCAGGTTGTGGATTCAATTCCATCTGGAGCTGGATTGGGTGGCTCCTGCAGACCAATGATACTGCTGCATTGTTCTAGGACCAATCAGACTGCTGCATTCTGAATCCTATTGTTCTAGGACCAATCAGACTGCTGCATTTTGGCTCCTATTCAACTCAGTACATAACACTGGGGAACAGACCCAAAGGAGGAGGAAGCATGGTGTAGTGGTTAGAGCAGCTGAGGATGATTGGAGATGTAGTCTAGAATATCTAGAGAACATCAGTTTGGGTTATAGGCTAGGATTGTGGAAACTCGGGTTCAAATCTCTCCTCAGCTGTGAGGCCCCTCCCTCAGCCTTGACCTTGCAGGGTAAATGATGCAAGGGCGAGCAATACACGATGCCTTGAAATCAAGGAGGAAAAGTTAGCCTATGCACACAAATAAATAAGTCAGGGTTGCCATATTTCAAACAGTTGTTGAGCTCTTTTTTTTTTTAGTTTTCCCAAACTTGTTGAGCTTTCGGGCAAAATTGGGGTGCCATACGCCCAGATGTACCTGCACATTTGTGCTGATTTCCGCCTGGACACTGCTGTATTCCAAATATGTCCAGGAAATTCCAGACATATGGCAACCCTAAAATAAGCACAAATATCCCATGGAAGTTCGTAATCACAGAAGAGGCTGCCCGTGGTCTCTCTGCATGAGTTACTGGAAGGAAGCAAGGCTGAATCAGTGACTCAGTCTGTCCCCACTGGAGGCAGGTGATTCTATCCCCAGCTCTACTTTGGCTGTAATTTCAGTATTAAAGGATTCCCAACAGAGCTTTCAGGGGAGGCTGCCTGTTGCTTCTCTTTGTGAGTCAACGTCCCGACCTCCTAATCACAAACTCACATGGAGACACAAGAGAGATTACTCTTCCGTAGTCTAAAATAAACTCAGGTGTAGGAATGAAATATACCGGTACTTCCAATGTTATTTCAGAAGAAATGGAGAAAAATCACCTGTGCACATTCTGTCTCTAGAAGTATCTGATTTTTGATCCTTTTATTTATTTATTTTTAAAAGCATGCAACCTAAAAGTTTCAGTTTGTTAAATTCACATCTTTTGCACGATTTGTTCTGTTAGCCATAGCTGAAGAACAAAGAGCACCTCAGGCCAAAGTGTGATAATCTCTGGTCCCTGTTAGGCACAGTCTGCACCATTCTTTTAAAACAGTATTGTACCACTTCAAACTGCCGTGGTTCCCCCCTGAGGAATTCTGGGAACTGTAGTTTATTCAGGGTGCTGCCAGCTGTTAGGAGACCCCTGCTTCCCTCACAGAGCCACAGTTCCCAGAGTGGTTAAACCATCAACCTCTCTTCCCAGGGAACTCTGAGGCCTTAAGCACAACTTGGTTTCTGGGATGTTGCCATGGCTATTCAGGCATACCCCATGCCATTGTTATAAGGGCTAGAAACCTGTTTATGAAAAGCAAGCAATCTAGGCGGCTGACACCCTCATAATGCTGAACTTTGTGTCTGATACTAACATTCCTCACAGGTGCTGAATAGGCAGCAAACTCCAGTCGCGCTGAGATGGACTGATAACATTCAGCAATGTTTGTTCCCGAGATGATTATGTTTGGGTGTGCGGCTGTAGCAATTTGCGTTCTTAAGCATGGCAGGTGAAAATAATTCCTACGTCCAATAGCAGACATTTTCTTGCACGGCCAGGACATGTTTTCAAAATCTGTTACAGCTCACATCTTAAAACTTTTGATTTTGGAAGCCCAGCAACCAAGCTGGGAACTTGTTCCAAGCTCAGATTTTTTTCAGAAAATTAAAATTTGAACTGCTTATTGTTTCCACCCACTGCCCACCTGCCCCTTCTCAGAATTGTATATCCGACTGAGATTCATGCATTGCAAAGGATTATTTGCACCTCTTGTTTTAGAGAGCAGACTCGAGATCACAAGTGGCGAATGACCTGTGGCACTCCAGATGTTGGACTCCATTTCCCATCAGCCCTTTCCTGCGTGGCAAGTGGTCAGGAATGATGGGAGTTGTAGTTCAGCAACAACTGGAGGTGTAAAGCTAAAGGGACCCCTGACCAATAGGTCCAGTCGTGGCCGACTCTGGGGTTGCGGCGCTCATCTCGCTTTATTGGCCGAGGGAGCCGGTGTACAGCTTCTGGGTCATGTGGCCAGCATGACTAAGGCACTTCTGGCCAACCAGAGCAGCGCACGGAAACGCCGTTTTCCTTCCCGCCAGAGCGGTACCTATTTATCTACTTGCACTGGTGTGCTTTCGAAGTGCTAGGTTGGCAGGAGCAGGGACCGAGCAACGGGAGCTCACCCCGTTGCGGGGATTCGAACTGCCGACCTTCTGATCGGCAAGTCCTAGGCTCTGTGGTTTAACCCACAGAGCCACCCGCGTCCCCCTCTGGAGGTGTAACCTGCCCTAAATTAGGGTAAGGGAGGGCTATAGACCAGCAGTAGAGCCCTTGATTTGCATAATATTTTAATAACAACTTTATTATTTGTACCCCGCCCATGTGACTGGGTTGCATAAAGCTGGGAAGGTGCTTGATGATCTCTTAAGGAGTGAGAGATTGGTGGAGCAGTCTTGGAACCCAAACGTGCCATAATAAGTAGAAAGAAAAAGCAAGTTTCTCTCCCCCCCTGCCCCTTTGGTCTAAATTAATCTTTGGACGTGAAAAAGGCAGAGGGAACTCAGGCACATTAAAGGCAGATTTATCGCAGCATGAATTCCCAAACACAAGAGTCCATTTCATCATACCTTTCTGGCTTTGGCAGGCAAACAGCTGCCGCTCTTCTGCAATCTTGTTCAGGTGTCAGCTTCTTGTTGTGAAGTTGCAAAAGCTTCTCCTTTGTTGCAGTGCCCTGACTATGTACTGAGGTTTCTTTGAGGCGCAGGAGGCAGTGTGCGCTGGTGTGCGCATGTATGTGATTGCTTAAGAACATTAGAAGACCCCTGGCTGGGTCAGGCCAATGGCCCGTCGTCCAGCATTCTGTTCTCACAGTGGCCAACCAGTTGCATATAGACAATCACGGCTGATAGTCATCGGTAGGCTTTTAGTCCTATCATTTCTCTAATCTTCTTTTAAAGCCATCTGAGTTGGTGGGCGTCCCTGCCTGCCTGAGGGAGCGAATTCGATTCCGGGTGTGCTTTGCTAACTGGTCTTCAGGAGAGAGGGTGAATGGCAATAGCCATTAGAAGAGGGAGAAAAGAAATTGTCCCAGGTTAAATAAATAAGGGAAACCCATCAATCAATTTTTTTTAAAAAAAATGATTTTGTTGTTTAATGTTTAGTTTGTACATGCTTCACATCAGTGTTTGATGTGCTTCGTATTTCAGAGGAAGGAGAATTCATAAACAAACAAGCAGACACATACTTTTGGTCTTTACGAATCGACGGGATGGGAGATGCGCTACCAAAGGCTCTCAGTTTCAGATAATAATAATAATAATAATAATAATAATAATTTATTATTTACACACCGCCCATATGGCTGGGTTTCCCCAGCCACTCTAGGCAGCTCCCAACAGAATATTAAAAACACAATAAAGCATCAAACATTAAAAACTCCCCTAAACAGGGCTGCCTTCAGATGTCTTCTAAAAGTCAGATGGTTGTTTGTGTATTTGACATCTGATGGGAGGGCATTTCACAGGGCAGGTGCCACCACCAAGAAGGCCCTCTGCCTGGTTCCCTGCAACCTCACTTCTCACAGTGAGGGAACCACCAGAAGGCCCTTGGAGCTGGACGTCAGTGTCCAGGCTGAACGATAGGGGTGGAGACACTCCTTCAGGTATACACGTGCTTTGCTAGGCTAAAGGCATAGTCAGCAATTCATCCTCACCTTCACCTCCCTCCCCATCTCTTTGTATCCTCCTCCCGGATCGAATTCACTGGGCACAAGGCTTGTCCCTTTACTGTGAGCTTGCCAAGCGCCATGCAAGTGGATGCTGCTTTGCAGATAATATCCATTAATAGCAATTAATCTGGTGCTTTCTGATAACTGGGGCGAAATGGTCTCCCATGTAGCAGAAGCATAATGCGAGGAAGCATCATGCGGAAAAATCGGGGCCTGCAGTTTGTGAACGACCGCAGCTGCAGCTGATCCAGGGAACGGGGATGCGATTGTAGGCCTGTGCTTTTCGCTGGATCCGGGTTCAAGAGCTGCTGCGTAACCTGCCTTGCCCCAGCTTGTAAGCAAGGCACCCTGTGCAGTAGATGCAGAAGACACGGTCCAGTCCAGTCTTCCCCGATTCGGTGCCTTGGACTACAATTCCCATCAGCCCCAGCTAATGCAGCTGTGCTGATGGGATTTGTAGTCCAAAAGGCCTGGGGGGCAATAGGCTGTGGGGAGGGCTGTCTCAGCCAAGAGAGCGTGTGCGCTGCGCAATGGGAAATCCCCTGATTCGAATCTTCTTTCAGCTGCGAATTCCCAGGGTGGTTTCTTAGATAAGTCATTATAATCTCTTGGCCTCAGTTCCCCCATCTGCAGCATGGGGATAATGCTGACCTGCCGAACAAGAGGGTTAGTCTTACAGATCGCTGAGATACAGTGTGTGAACCACTTTGAACAGATGCATAGCACCGGCGTTAGTCACAGGCGGGAACAGTTTTGAACTTGCACCCTGCTATTACCGGCGCGCTTCTAAACTTTCTGAATCAGTCATGCCCTCAAAGAAAAGCTCATCTTGGGACTTTTTGAAATTAGTGGAGCGCGAGGACTCGGGGAGGGTCTCAAAGGAGGGGCGGGAAAGGCGGCGATTTGGGTGGCCAAAAAGTGAGTGGGGTGTGTGTGTGTGGATTGAGGTGCTCACCTGTCTCAGTGGCCCAGAAAACAAATGGGTGCTACAGGGAGCTGAGTGCTGGGTTAGTGGGTGCTCTGCAGAAAGATGGGGCATTAACCCCTCACCCCTGTGCTGCATCAGAGAGTTAATGGCTGGGTGTACAGCAGGCTGTGAACCCTGTGGGGCAAAGTTTGAGAGTCGAGTGCATGGAAAGAATTGTGCCACCTCCTCCCTGGGTAGCATCATTCCCCCCACCCCACAGGTGTAGCTGTTGTTTAGTCATTTAGTCGTGTCCGACTCTTCGTGACCCCCTGGACCAGAGCACGCCAGGCACTCCTGTCTTCCACTGCCTCCCGCAGTTTGGTCAAACTCATGTTGGTAGCTCCGAGTACACTGTCCAACCATCTCGTCCTCTGTCGTCCCCTTCTCCTTGTGCCCTCCATCTTTCCCAACATCAGGGTCTTTTCCAGGGAGTCTTCTCTTCTCATGAGGTGGCCAAAGTATTGGAGCCTCAGGTTCAGGATCTGTACTTCCAGATCAGCCTCAGGGCTGATTTCCTTCAGAATGGGTAGGTTTGATCTTCTTGCACCACCCCACAGGTAGGGGGAGCTAAAGAAACAGAGGGTAGATTGGAGCCGAGTAGGTTAAACACATGCTTTTCCTGCAGAAGGTCCCAAATTCAATCCCTGCCATCCCTTATTAAAAAGAACCAAGGGAGAGATGATAAGCAAGGATCAGTTTCTGGCATATATTAAAATCCGATCTAAGGCGGCTTCCTCTTCCTTTCTGTTCCTTGGACCCATTCTCTCACGCTTTTAATGGTCCGTTCCCATGAAAGGAATCTGCCAGACATATAGATGTTGTCTGCAGGGTGTTCTTTTGTTTTTAAAAGGAGATTGTTTTTAAAAGCATTATTATTATTATTTTTGCATATCTTGGGCGCAGGGGGTGTCCTCCAAGTTATGTCTCTTTGTACCATTCCACTTCTTAAATTGCTTGCCACACGGCTACCAGAATTTTGTTATTGAAGGCGGAGTTGTAATGGCAGCGGGTGTTCGGGATTGGGGTGAACACTTCTCAGGTTGGCAGACAGCCGTGCATTCTCGCGGGAAACTTCGTTCCATTCCCCCATCTCCCCAAATACCCAGCCGCTACTCCTTGCCCGCTGAGCAGGCTCAGTTTACTTTGAGCTTTCCTGGCGCCCTCAAACACTCCCCATCATTCCCCTTCCCCCCAAAAATTATTATTATTATTATTATTGCATTTGCAAATCCTGGAGTTCCCACAAACAGGCATGCACCTCTTTCTCGCTCTCAAGTCTGTGGGTGGCAGCACCTTTTGCTATATTAAAATCTATACTCTGAGTCTGCTGTTAGTATCATGTTGATGTCCTTTCCCCCATACAAAGAGCTTTTACGGGTTTTTTACCACGGGGAAAATCCTGTAAGTCAGGGGTAGCGAAGTCGTTTGTTGGATCACGGCTTCTATCAACCAGTGGCCAGGGATGATGAAAGTTATAGTCTACAATAATAACAACAAGAATAATAAGAATAAGAATAAAATTTATTATTTATACCCCACCCATCTGGCTGGGTCTCCCCAGCCACTCTGGGCGGCTTCCAACAAAGTATTAAAATCCAGTGGTCTGTTAAACATTAAAAGCTTCCCTAAACAGGGCTGCCTTCAGATGTCTTCTAAAAGTCTGGTAATTGTTGTTCTCTTTGACATCTTGTGGGAGGGCATTCCACAGGGCGGGTGCCACTACCGAGAAGGCCCTCTGCCTGGTTCCCTGTAACTTGGCTTCTCGCAGTGAGGGAACCACCAGAAGGCCCTTGGCGCTGGACCTCAGCGTCCGGGCTGAACGATGGGGATGGAGACGCTCCTTCAGGTATACTGGACCGAGGCCGTTTAGGGCTTTAAAGGTCAGCACCAACACTTTGAATTGTGCTCGGAAACGTGATGGGAGCCAATGTAGGTCTTTCAAGACCGGTGTTATGTGGTCTCGGTGGCCGCTCCCAGTCACCAGTCTAGCTGCCGCATTCTGGATTAGTTTTAGAAAAGGGCTGGTTGGCACTGTGTTGGCTAACCTGGCTGTGAGTAGATTAAGGTTAAGGGACTGTAGTCTGGCTAAGGTTAGAGAAGAGCTTGCTTGGGATACGCCCACGTTCCCAGGCTTTTATCTGCCTTTGGGGTGCTTTGAGAAGCCAGACGGGAGCTGTGTGCTCTTAACTTCCCAGACGCATCCTTCCAGGGAAAGAAGGAGGAGTCTTGCCCTCTGGTTCCCTCTCCCTTTCCACGGAAATGACTTTTGGCCGCAGACACTGTGACATGACAGCTTTCCCGCTTGCTCAGTAGAGGCGGGTTTCTGGCTCTGCTGGGAGAATCCTGATCTGCTGCCAGAAGTCACTCCGCATTTGAGGTGGCGTCTACACGGACAAGAGCGTGAGAAGCAGCACTTTTGCTCTCCCTCCCTGGAGGCCGAGGGATCAGGGCTCCATCTGCATGTGCTTCAGAGGATTGGATGCTGCCTAATTCAGAGTCAGGCCGTTGGGTTAGCAGCAAAGTTTCGCAGAGGAGCCTGAACAGAAATAGGTTTTTCCTCCATTCCTCATCATACTAGGTCCAGGAGTCATCTGATGAAGCTGAATAGAATCAGAGAAGGGTAGAGTTGGAAGGGATCCCATGGGTCATTTCGTGAGTCCAGCCCCCTGTAATGTAATGTTGGAAGACTCAGAAAGCCACCCTCTTGACCGTTGGACTCACTATTGGTCTCTTCTGCCCAATCCACCGGAGCCTGTCTTCGCATATAGGGAAAGTCCCTGACTCACCAAGGGTTTGAGACAACTATGCCACTGAATGCCAGGATTTTATAAGCTACAGTGGTGCCTCGCAAGACGAAAAGAATCCGTTCTGTGATTCTCTTCATCTAGCGGTTTTTTCGTCTTGCGAAGCAAGCCCATTGAAGGATTAGCGCTATTAGCGGCTTTTAGCGCCTTTTAGCGGCTTATCTGCTGATCGGATCAGTTGATAAGCGGCTTAGCAACTTAGAAAGGGGGGGTGGTGGAAAAAAACCAGCAGGAACTCGCAAGACATTGTTGTCTTGCGAAGCAAGCCCATAGGAAATTTGTTTTGTGAAGCACCTCCAAAACGGAAAACTCTTTCGTCTAGCGAGTTTTCCGTCTTGTGAGGCATTCGTCTTGCGGGGCACCACTGTATTTCATTCATGCCCAACTTCTGCCTTCCCTTAGGCATCTGTTCAACCACTCTGGGCATGGAATAGATCCCTGACCATTAGGTCCAGTCGCGGACAACTCTGGGGTTGCGGCGCTCATCTCGCTTTACAGGCCAAGGGAGCCGGCGTACAGCTTCCGGGTCATGTGGCCAGCATGACTAAGCCCCTTCTAGCAAACCAGAGCAGTGCACGGAAACGGCGTTTACCTTCCCGCTGGAATGGTACCTATTTATCTACTTGCACTTGACATGCTTTTGAACTGCTAGTTGGGCAGGAGCAGGCACCGAGTAACGGGAGCTCACCCCGTTGTGGGGATTTGAACCGCCAACCTTCTGATTGGCAAGTCCTAGGCTTTGTGGTTTAGACCACAGCACCACCCACGTCCCTGGGCATGGAACACTGGACTCGAAATCCTGGCATTCAGTGGCATAGTTGTCTCAAACCCTTCATCGATAATGAAGATGCAATGGGTTGAACCTTTGACCTTTTGCATGCAATGGATGTCCTCTCCCACTGGGCTTGCACCCCTTCCCTTGACTTGGCCACTGACTGGTCAGTTCTGTGAGCTAAGCTAAGCTGGAAGATAGCAACTTGACAATGGCGACCCAGTGAGTTTTGTGGGCGCACATTTACCTGCAATCACTTAGAGGTGGAGCAGCTGCTTTGCTCGAATTACCAGCATCTTCAGGAAGACTGGGAGAGGTCCCCAGCCCCAAACCCTGGAGAGCTGCTGCCAGTCAGTGTAGACCACACCAAGCTAGATGGTCCAGTGGTCTGACTCAGTATAAGGTGAATTCTTGTGTTCCTAGTTATGCATCTCTCATGTTAGATAGCTCAGTTGGTAGATCACGGAGGCTCTTAGTTTCAGGGTCATGGGTTCGAGCCCCATGTTGGGCAGATTTCTGCAGTGCAGGGGTTGGGCTAGATGAGCCTCGTGGTCCCTTCCAACTCAACGTTTCTATGATGCCCGACATTTTATCCCACATGGCCTCCATTGTCGTTAATGCAAATCCAGTCCTGTCCATGACACGTATCAAAGGGCGAGAGGGTAGGTCCTTAGGGGGGTTGCAATCTAGAAATAGACATGAGGGAGGCTGAAGAGAAAGGCAGGGCGAACAGGGAAAGGCTAGATCATTAATTTCAATTAAATGTACTTTGGCTTAGTTACAGTAGGATATTGGGACTCGGAGAGGTGTGCCAAAAGTTTAGTGCATGGGTGGGAAAGCATAATTCCGCCTGTTTTCCTTGCAGAGGAGTTGAAGTTTTGCAGGCAGCATACAGATAAAAGACCAGCGGCTTTAGCTTTACTCCATAAATGCTTAGTGCCGCCTTCCCCAGCCAACCAGAAGTTGGTTGGACTACAACTCCCATCATCCCTGGCTGTTGACAGTGCTGGCTGCGGCTGATGGGAGCTTGAGTCCAGCAACATCAGCAGGGCAGAAGGTTGCGCTTACAGGATTTCTGGTGCTTGGGGAGGTGCTCCTCGGATGCAGAATGTCCCGGATTCTGTTCTTGGTAAGGTAAAGGGACCCCTGACCATTAGTTCCAGTCGTGACCGACTCTGGGATTGCAGCGCTCATCTCTCTTTATTGGCCGAGGGAGCCGGCGTACAGCTTCTGGGTCATGTGGCCAGCATGACTAAGCCGCTTCTGGCAAACCAAAGCAGCGCACGGAAACACCGTCTACCTTCCTGCCGGAGTGGTACCTATTTATCTACTTGCACTTTGACGTGCTTTCATAGAATCATAGAGTTGGAAGAGACCACAAGGGCCATCGAGTCCAACCCCCTGCCAAGCAGGAAACACCATCAGAGCACTCCTGACATATGGTTGTCAAGCCTCTTTCGAACTGCTAGATTGGCAGGAGCTGGGACAGAGCAACGGGAGCTCAGCCTGTCGTGGGGATTTGAACCGCCGACCTTCCGATCGGCAAGCCGTAGGCTCTGTGGTTTAACCCACAGCGCCACCCGCTTCCCTTCTGTTCCTGGTATGCCCGGTTAAAAACAAGAAGTGGCTGCCTGTCAGAGTGAGTGAGGTCCCTGTGAATGCTTGCACTTGCCTGACACCTGTGTGCTTGCTTCTGTAGCCCTGCTCAACTCAGGATGAGCAATTAGATTATTTACAATAATCTCCAGGGCCGTCTTCCTCCAAGGAAAGATGACTCCCCAGAGGCGGCTTGGAGGAAGAGAAAATACGTTCTCAGACAATGCAGGAAAGCACCTTCTCATTAACATGTCCTGCGCTTTGCATGCTGTAGTTAATGCACACTCCTAAGGCTCACGCTTAAAATTGCAATCCTGAGTACACCCAACTAGCAGCAATGTAGTCGGTCAGATTTACCTCTGAGCAGACTGGGCTGTGAAACATTCAGAACTTCAAACCTACAGCAAAGTTGTGGGAACCTGTTTCTGCGTTAAGAGCGATGCACGGAATTCGCACCAAGGTCCTGTGTTTTCACCTGTGCGCCATTCAGAACGGATTGTATTTTGTCTGCTAAATAAGTGCGGTTGGCAGGGAAGTTGCATTATTGATCACAGATCGAAGTTACATTATTTGAGAACACAAGGGCAATCTGTTGACATAGTGTGTGTGTGTTTTAGGGGAAAATAATGTACCCTATATGGGACGCAGGTGGTGCTGTGGGTTAAACCACAGAGCCTAGGACTTGCTGATCAGAAGGTTGGCGGTTCGAATCCCTGCGACGGGGTGAGCTCCCGTTGCTCGGTCCCTGCTCCTGCCCACCTAGCAGTTCGAAAGCATGTCAAAGTGCAAGTAGATAAATAGGTACCACTCTGGCGGGAAGGTAAACTGCGTTTCTGTGCGCTCCTCTGGTTCCTCAGAAGTGGCTTAGTCATGCTGGCCACATGACCCAGAAGCTGTATGCGAGATGAGCGCCGCAACCCCAGAGTCGGCCACGACTGGACCTAATGGTCAGGGGTCCCTTTACCTTTACCTTATTGTACCCTATACCGAAAGTTAACCCCTTACAGTTAAATGCGTCCTGTTTCCAACATATGCAGAGATCTGGAGCAAGTAGCACGAGCCCACGCCAGTGAGATACCTGCAGGGGCAAAGAGTTTAGCCGAACAATTTGCTCCAGATGGCTTCAGTCTGCAAGTGGTTATCCCAGAATGCACCTCTGCCAGGAAATCCGAGTGGAAGTCGGCAAGGAATTCTAACAGAGAATTCAGGTCACCCTCACCAGACTAATTCCCAGCCTTATTTGGTGGGAAGCACTGGTAAATCCGGTATAAAACTGGTACGAGTTCGTAGGATAAAATGCCTTTATTATATAGGATAGTGAGCCCCGTTTCCTCCCCCCCCCGAATGCATTGAGGATTCCCTTGTCTCCCCACAAGCACTTTAGAAATAGGGGTGCATTCTCCTTTCTCACGATGATCCTGTTTGTTTCCTCCCTTAATTCCTTCTGAGGAGTCCAAACCACAGTGAAAGTCCTTTGAAAGCCGGAGTAACTGTTTGTGAGAACAAAGCCCTTGGTGAATCTTGGGGGTTTTTTCAATGAGGCAAACTTCCTTAATATCCTCTAAATGTTTGCGTGGTCTGCAAGCACGTATCTGAAGATAACATCAGAATTATTTCTTTTATGAAAAGTGGAGCTGAGGGATGCTGATTGCATCTACAGAGGCCTTTTAAAATGCCTCTTCATCTTGTATCACTTCAGATGAAAGGATTTAACTGCAGAGCACAGCTAACCATCACAGCTAATTAGGTGTAATGCTCTTTTCACACCAGCACTGATTTGCAAGGCAAAACTTTGGGCAGGTCTCCCTTTTCCCTAGGTACCAGGATACCTTGAGTCTGGAAAAGGGTTATGAGGGTTGCATGAAGACAGGGAGAGACAGGCCTGGCCTGATCCACAGACAGATAGCCATGTCATTTGCCAAGTCCCAGACACCAGGCATCTAAGTATGGCTGCTTATGGAGGGTTGCCATGAGTCCTCCTTTTCCAGGACATGTCCTCTTTTTTCAGGATTAAAGTTTCTGTCCGGGTATATTTTCAAAATTTGGCAAAATGTCTGGGTTTTTTTTATTTGTTTACAGTAACCCAAGAAAAAAATTCTAGTGCATGGCACTCAGATGTAAGGCACCCAGCTAAGCAGAGAATCACAACAGAGCAGCATCTTAAACTAGCTACATCACATATGAATCCCTTCTCTTGTGGCCAAACTCAAAGGACTCTGGCTCAGCCACAAGATTTTGGACCAGGAGTCTGGGAGGGCGAGAGTTAACACCCCCCTGCCCTTAAGGAGAGTCCATATGTACATTTTAAACAGTTTAATTAAATTGTTCTGTGCACACTGATGTTCACAAAGCTGTGGACACGAGCCCCAATACTTTCGTGTGGCAGGTGAGGGAGCAATATCTATTATTATTATTATTATTATTATTATTATTATTATTATTATTATTACTATTTTCTTGTTGAAAGTTAAGAACAGCTACTAGCAATGTATCACAGCTTCTATAGCCTATGTATAGTTAGGGGTATTTAAAATAAGAGTCGTCATAGCGATCCATAGATAAAAGTAGGAGTCGGCAATTGTGTCCTCTTTTTTGCTCTTCAAAATATGGCAAGCCTAAAAAAAGGGACGCGGGTGGCGCTGTGGGTTAAATCACAGAGCCTAAGACTTGCCGGTCGGAAGGTTGGCGGTTCGAATCCCCACGACGGGGTGAGCTCCCGTTGCTCGGTCCCTGCTCCTGCCAACCTAGCAGTTTGAAAGCTCGTCATAATGCAAGTAGATAAATACGTTCCGCTCCGACGGGAAGGTAAACGGCGTTTCCGTGCGCCGCTCTGGTTCGCCAGAAGCGGCTTAGTCATGCTGGCCACATGACCCGGAAGCTGTACGCCGGCTCCCTCGGCCAATAGAGCGAGATGAACGCCGCAACCCCAGAGTCGGCCACGACTGGACCTAATGGTCAGGGGTTCCTTTATCTTTACCTTTAAGTAAGGGTGGGGTGGTTTGGTTGTTTTTTGTGTGTGTCTGAGTGTTAGTATTCAAACACACACACACACACAATTTTATATACCACTATTACTTGGGTTGCGCTGTGGTCTAAACCATTGAGCCTCTTGGGCTTGCTGATCGGAAGGTTGGTGGTTCGAATCCCCGTGACGGGGTGGGCTCCTGTTGCACGGCCCCAGCTCCTGCCAACCTAGCAGTTTGAAAGCATGCCAAAAAGTGCAAGTAGATAAATAGGTACCGCTCCGGCGGGAAGGTAGATGGTGTTTCCATGCGCTGCTCTGGTTTCGCCAGAAGTGGCTTAGTCATGCTGGCCACATGACCCAGAAAAACTGTCTGCGGACAAACACCGGCTCCCTCGGCCAGTAAATCGGGATGAGCGCCGCAACCCCAGAATCGTTCGTGACTGGACTTAACTGTCAGGGGTACTTTACCTTTATTAGTACTAATGATAATGATTAATAATAATGATAATAATAGAATTTCCACCAGCATCTGGTTGGTCACTGTGAGAACAGGGTGGTGAACCAGATGGGCCATTGGCCTGAACCAGCGTAGCTCTTCTGTTCTTAATTGTATTTTGCATGTGTGTCAAGGCAAAACACAAGCAAAACAATTTACAAGCAAAATAATAAAAACAGCTGCGCCGCTATAGCTCTTTTGGCTACATAAGCGAAGGCTAGTAATCAAATTGGAATCAGAATATAGAGTTAGAATAAGCTTTTACATGTCCAAATGAGGTAGTTCTGAGAACAAAGGCCAGGATCTTGATTGAATTAATCATTAATTTGAGCGGGGGAGGGCCACTTCCCCCGGCTCTCAACGTTGTAATGGAAATGCAGGAAAACAGGGATTGATGGTTGTTACCTCTGGCATGTCATTGTGGCATATCATCTTCAGAATGAAGCCAATGGAGAAGGTAGGATACAAACATCATTGTGTTGGGTAAAGTTGGAGGAGTTAACTGTGAGGTCCATTTGGGAGAGTCTGCATTGCAGTGTGCAGCAATCTTATATCAGCATAGCTGTCAACTTGCAGATTTGAAAATAAGGGACCAGCAGCCTCAAAAACAAGGGATCAGCAGCCAAAATAAGGGATTTTCCGGGCACAGGTATGTTCAACTTCTGAGCCCCTCCGAGCCAAAGGCAGAAAGCCCAGCCAGCAGCCAAACAAAGCCTCAAGTGGTGGTTCCCACAGCGCAGCAACCCTGCAAAGGGGATGCAACAAGGAAAACCACCGTCACCTCTCTGCTGGGAAGCGCTGAGCAACGGCGAGTCCCCAGGCAACACGGCCGATTTGATTGGCACAAGGCATGCAAGCTCCACCCCCCCAGTTGTTCTTAGACTCCTTATTGGGTGAGCCACGCAGCCAAGCAACACAGTTGGAGCCTCCCTCCTCCCTGGCCGGCAGAGAGGGAGGGAGAGGAGCTGCTTCCTTTGAAGCCTGCAAAATTTAAGGGACATCATCAATAAGGGACAGCAGCGAGACATGGCGCTGGGATAAGGGAGATTCCCGCGAAATAAGGGACAGTTGACAGCTATGTATATCAGTTTAACCATCCCTAAAAAATAAAGAAATAAATAAACCACCCAAGGAAACCTGAGAATGTTAGTTTTATGAGGGCGCTCAGAATTTTCTCTTGAAAGTCCATAGCCTCATCAGAAAACTACAGTTCCCAGAAATCCCTGTGGAGAGTGAAGCAGAGAGTTAAATATTCCAGGTTGAATTTTAATTGGGTTGCTCCGGAACGGATCCCGTTCGCATCCAGAGGTACCACTGTACAGACTCTGCTAACCCAGAAATAGTACATTGGGTTAAGAACTTTGCTTCCAGATGAGAACAGAAATCACGCAGCGGCAGTGGGAGGCCCCATTAGCTAAAGTGGTGCTTCAGGTTAAGAACAGTTTCAGGTTAAGAACAGACCTCCAGAACGAGTTAAGTTCCTAACCCAAGGTACCACTGTATTGTTCCTTTAAAAGAAAGAAACAAGACATAGCATAATTTCCTTTTACCGCCAGTTGCTTTGGGCACCTGTGCTAGCATATGAGTAAGGCTGCGTGAACTTTCAGGGCCATATACCCAGCTGCTCATTTCTCTTTTTTTGCCGCTAATCTGCCTTGCTATTGGCTGATGTTGTTTTTACACCCACAGTGTCCTTCGGTGTCGGCCTGTTCCGTTTGATAACACCCCAGCCTTTACCTGCTCTGCACAGTTCCTTATCGCACACAAAGTGATGCCTTTCCTTTAGTTTGGCCCGGCGTGAAACTCATTTGGGTCACTTCTCCTCCTGCTAAGTTCTGTGTTCTTTATTTCATTCCTCTGTGCCCCTGCGGCTTGATGGAGGTAGAAACTGTCTCTCATGCCTTGTTACGCTGCTGTTTCTACGGGGATATACACTCGGTATTTATTACCCCTGCTATGCAAAAATATCCAAATGAACCCGAACTTCAATGTCTAAAATCCCTGGTAGAGGACAAGGATCCTGAGATCACGTTAAGGGTGGCCAAATTCTGTGCGATTGCCATAAAACTTAGGGAACAAGCTGTGCTATCATAATGATTAAGGTTTTAAATGATAATTTTAGGTTATATGTTAGTGACTAAGTTTTAATTTATATATTTTTTAACTGTTGCTATATCTGTATTGTGCCTGTTATACCTAATTGCAAACTCAAATCTATCCCTATTGCGTTTTATGACTTCCTTGATATTGTATGTGGGCTGGAACTGGTCTGTGACCAAAATAATAAAATTCATTCATTCATTCAGCACTCCTGTGTTTTCCAGAAACGGGTGAAATTTGTAGCCAGCATTGTCTACACGGACTGGCAGCAGCTGTCCAGGAATTCTGACAGGAGTCTCTCCCTAGCCTATCTAATATGTCAGGAATTAAACCAAGGCCCTCCTGTATTTTCTTTACTGGCATTTATGGATAAAATTGTAGAGTTGGAATGGGACACCAGGGGTCATCTAGTCCAGCCCCCTTACAATGCAGGAATTTCTGCTAAAGCATCCCTGACAGATGGCCGTTTGCTTAAAAACCTCCAAGGAAGGAGAGTCCACAACCTCCCGAGGGAGACCATTCCACAGTCGAACAGCTCTTACTTTCTTGTAGCTTGTAATGAGTCACCCGGAGTGGCCGTGTGGGGATTCGAACCCTTGTCTCCCAGGTCCTAGTCTGACATCTAACCACTGCGCCACCCCTGGCGAGCCAGTTCTGGCCTTTGCACACACACACACCTCTTTTTATTTTTCCGTTTTGGAAATGCTCCTTGCTTTGCTACCAAAGAGGTGTGCCGTTGAGTTGGGAATTTCCCCTGAGACATCATCATCAGCCTTGCAACTCCCGGGAGCAAATGACAGCCTCCCATCTTCCTGTCCTTTTCTTCCCCTGGCCCTTTCACCTGGAGTGACTTGTCAGAGTAGGCAGCTAGTTAACTCAGACAGCTTTATTGGCAGGGCGTTCGCTCGCCTATTAAAGAGCATTAATGGATTCAGGCGTGTCTGCCTTCTCAAAGGAGAGCATCGTTTTGAACCATGGGCGGGTCTTTTGCTGCCCTTATTTGCCAGTCTGCTGTCTTTCAATGGGGCTGATTGATTATCCAAGCTCTTCTCCCTAATGGTGGTGGAATCTGCGCCGAGCCTTTAGGGGAGAGAGAATATCTTCAAGTCCTTAACTCTGCCCCCGGGCTCAACTGGGTGTTTGGGGTCCAGTCACAGCCACTCTGTCTCATGCACATCACAGCAGTGAAGTGCGCAAGACCTATGCCTAATGTTAGGAACTCGGATATAGAAGCCAGGCACTAAATGGCTCCTTAAACGAAGGTTGCAGTTGCTAAAACGGAACGTCTAGTTGCCATTTTTGGTCAGGATGGCTCTGCTGAAAAATAAACGAAGGGCTGACGGTGATTGATTATCAGTTAAACACCTGGCTAGTACAGATGACAACCTTGATCTGGGCTAAGAGCTTTGAGAACTTAAAGAAAAGTCAGCTGATTCTGGGGCAGTCCACCTATATACAGTGGTACCTTCGGTTAAGAACTTAATTCGTTCTGGAGGTCCATTCTTAACCTGAAACTGTTCTTAACCTGAGGTACCACTATAGCTAATGGGGCCTCCCACTGCCACTGTGCCGCCGCCACGCGATTTCTGTTCTCATTCTGAAGCAAAGTTCTTAACCCAAGGTGCTATTTCTGGATTAGCGGAGTCTGTAACCTGAAGCATCTGTAACCTGAAGCGTCTGTAACCTGAGGTACCACTGTATCGGCCTGTTCTATGCTCTTTTTCCTAATGGTGACATAATGTAAGAATATTCTTTACAGCTGTGAGCAGGACAGCCATGTGGGGTAAATGAACAATCACAGTGGTACCTTGGTTGTTGAATGGCTTAGCTCCCAAACAAATCGGCTCCTGAACGCCACAAACCTGGAAGTGAGTTTTTCGGAAGCATAACATCTGACACGGCTTTCGCGGCGCCTGATTGAGTGCAGGACGCTCCTGCAGCCAATCGGAAGCTGCGCCTTGGTTTTCAAACTGTTCCGGGAGTCGAGTGGACTCCCGGAATGGGTTAAGTTCGACAACCAAGGTACCACTGTAGCTGTAACTTTCATCACAGAGAGAGCAGGGATGGTGTGTGTGTGTGTCATTTAGGCAACAATAGCTTTATCTATTTTGAATGTCATTGGCTGTTTTGAGTTTATTGATTTATCTGTTTGTTTTGGCTGCAAACTCGTTGGTTTCTTAACTGCTGTGCTGTCCAGCAATTTCGTTTTTCTGTGTGTGTTTAATTTCATACCGTGTGGAACTCTGGGGAGCCACTGCCAGTCAGACACCGCTGAGCAAAGGTGGGTGGTCTCAACATAGAATAATAGAACCCCCTAGTACTGGAAGGGTTGACCCTCGAGCATCATCTAGTCAAACGCCCGGAATCTCAAATCAAGCCTAGGTTCTTGTGTTCCTACATGTTGTTGTTGTTTAGTTGTTTAGTCGTGATGGTTGTAGCTGATGAATTGTAGCTCAGGGCAGGGAATGGATGTCTCTTAAGAACCCTTTGTTGTCGTTGTTTAGTCGTTTAGTTTAGTTGTGTCCGACTCTTCGTGACCCCATGGACCAGAGCACACCAGGCACTCCTGTCTTCCACTGCCTCCCGCAGTTTGGTCAAACTTATGCTGGTAGCTTCGCAAACACTGTCCAACCATCTCGTCCTCTGTCGTCCCCTTCTCCTTGGGCCCTCCATCTTTCCCCACATCAGGGTCTTTTCCAAGGAGTCTTCTCTTCTCATGAGGTGGCCAAAGTATTGGAGCCTCAGCTTCAGGATCTGTCCTTCCAGTGAGCACTCAGGGCTGATTTCCTTCAGAATGGAGAGGTTTGATCTTCTTGCAGTCCATGGGACTCTCAAGAGTCTCCTCCAGCACCATAATTCAAAAGCATCAATTCTTCAGCGATCAGCCTTCTTTATGGTCCAGCTCTCACTTCCATATAACATTACTGGGAAAACCATAGCTTTGTGTTCTTACGTACCCTGAGTAAATTGGTTAGGTAGCATCAAGCGCCGACTTGGAAGTGTCACACTCTGGCGTGCATGACCTAGATTCCCGTGACCTTCCTTGCCCGGGACTTGTGTGTGCGATTAGCTGAGTTGTAATTCTCAGTAATCCCTCTGTCCGTTTTCTGTCCTTGGGTGACTGGCGTCGGCTGGAGATGAGCAGCGTCAGAAACGCCATGGGTTTGGGAAATAGTCCTGACTGCCCGTACGCCCTGCCCCAAATGTGGCTGCTCCCTCGACAGCCGTTCCTGGCCTTTCACAGGGGCACACACCTCGGTTCCTATTGCAGGAGCAGCTATGAAGTCATCCGCATACTTTGCTAATTCTCTCTGCTGGGGAAATGCTTTTGCAAGCAGAGGAGGAGAAGACAGGAGGGCTGGGAGTGGCCTTTGGCTCGAAAAGTGGGGAATGGAAGCAATTGAACTGCAGCCTTCCCAACCCCGTCACCTAACCCAAGGCAGAGTCTTTGGGAGGACCCAAAAACTTGTTTCTGCTCTTTGATCCTCCGTAGCAGAGCGGAGGAGAGTTTTCTGTGATGGTTCCCCCACGCATCTGATCCTCTTTTGATTACGGCCTGTAATGTGGTTTATATGTGCGCCGATCCGCCTGGAGTTTTATAAGCACCATGCCTTCTCCTTGAATTTTCCCGGAGGCCGGTGCCCTGCAGACCCAGAACTCTAATTAAAGCAAGTTTCTGTGAGTTGAGTTGTCTGCAAGAAATTGCCTCTTTTCAAGGCTGCGCCCAGCACAACTGAGCTTCACCACCAGGAATTACAGGGTGTGTGTGTGTGTGTGTGTGTGTGTGTTTGAATGCATGTACACATACCTTCTTGACAAGGCTACTGTTGCCCTTGGTTTTATGCAGATCATTTCCAGAATTAATCATTTTGTGTGGTTTTTATTATTATTACAGTGGTACCTCAGTTATAGGGACGCAGGTGGTGCTGTGGGTTAAACCACAGAGCCTAGGACTTGCCGATCAGAAGGTTGGCGGTTTGAATCCCCGCGACGGGGTGAGCTCCCATTGCTCGGTCCCTGCTCTAGCAGTTCGAAAGCACGTCAAAGTGCAAGTAGATAAATCGGTACCGCTCTGGCGGGAAGGTAAGCGATGTTTCCGTGCGCTGCTCTGGTTTGCCACAAGTGGCTTAGTCATGCTGGCCACATGACTCGGAAGCTGTACACCAGCTCCCTTGGCCTGTAAAGCGAGATGAGCGCCGCAACCTCAGAGTCAGCCATGACTAGACCTAAAGGTCAGGGGTCCCTTTACCTTTGCCTCGGTTAAGAACAGTCCTGTTTACCAACGATTCGGTTTACGAACTCTGCAAAACCAGAAGTAGTGTCCCAGTTTGTGAACTTTACCTCAGTCTAAGAACGGAATCCAAACTGTGGAAGGATACCGGCAGCAGGAGGCATCATTAGGGAAAGCGCACCCTGGTTTAAGAACGGTTTCGGTTTGAGAACGGACTTCCGGAACAGATTAAGTTCGTAAACGGAGGTACCACTGTATTGCAGTACCCCAGAGACAACATGTTACAGTGGATGGCATCATGTGGCAAGGACATGTCTTGATTTGATAGGCAGTTCTGATCAGAGAACTTTCAATTCACCGAAAAGCAACTCTTAGGCCTGACTGCCTCTGCAGATGCGTCATATCAGCTCTGAGTTCCTCCTCTTCCCAGGCATTCTGGTTTCTTGGATAAAAGCTGCCAGAGCTTGGAAGCTGCCCAGCAGCCTCATCCTCTGCCCTGGGGCTTCGTCTCGGATGCGTATGGGCTCATCACAGAACCACAGAATTGTAGAGTTGGAAGGGGGACCCCAAAGGCCATCTAGCCCAACCCCTTGCAATGCAGGAACTATGGCTCTGAGCTATGGATCTTCCCCAACCTACAGTGTATAAACGACTGCAGCCTAGGTTTAAAGTGCCAACTGGTGATTAGCTTATATTATCTGACTTTCTCACACTGCCAAAGAGCAGGGGCTTGGGGAGGGCAGCATTTGTCCAGCGTGTGACGCAAATGTGCAAGGTGTTTTGAGCACTCATGCGCTTGACAGACTCTGCTGCTCGTAGGGAATCACAGTTCCAGTGTTTTCCTGCGCTCCGCAGTACGCTTCACCCGGCTTGCGCTCCTCATAACGTCACAGTTCTCAGAAAACCAGCACAGGAATAATTTGAGTGTTCAGCGGCTTCTATTTGCACAGAGATAGCTCTGAGGAAAACACCGCGGCAGGAAAAACAAATACATTATTCATTTGAACCTTCGATCCCTGAGTCATTTCCTTGATATATATTCCTCCCCCCCCCCTATATATATATATCTTTCTGTGCTTACAACCCTGGTTCTATTTTCGGCACCAAAGCTTTTAATCCTGACGTCGTCGTGTCTGAATGCAGGTAGCTTCTAAATGGGTTTACGTCCGTTCTGTGATTCAGAGAGAAAGGGCGAAGTTGGGGTGGGGAGAGTGAATCTTGACAAAAGCACATCGTAGTTTTGTATCTGCAAAATGGAAAAAGGTGAGGCTTTGTGCAAGAGGTGTAGAAGGGTGTCTCTGGAGCATACGGCGCCCCCTTTTACCGCTTGCCTTCGCATGGTTGAATTCCCCCTTCGTACAAGTGATCAGCCATGAAGCTGCCCCAACCACCATTTCCTGCTACATCCAAACCAGGAAACCACAGTGTATACTTTCCAAACAAACCAGCCTCTGTAAGCCAACAGGTGACCGACCACACCAGGAAGCCGTAGTTAACCTTCGTTTCCTGTTACATCTAAACCAGGAAACGATGGCTCTGTAAACCAACCAAACCGTAGCTTCATATTCTGACGCAATTCCTAGTTTAATAACTGTTGGGGCCTCAGCCCAGTATACCTGAAGGAGCATCTCCACCTCCATCGTTCTGCCTGGACACTGAGGTCCAGTGCCGAGGGCCTTCTGGCGGTTCCCTCGCTGCGAGAAGCCAAGTTACAGGGAACCAGGCAGAGGGCCTTCTCGGTAGTGGCGCCCTCCCTGTGGAACGCCCTCCCACCAGATGTCAAAGAGAACAACAACTACCAGACTTTTAGAAGACATCTGAAGGCAGCCCTGTTTAGGGAAGCTTTTAACGTTTAAGAGGTTATTGTATTTTAGTGTTCTGTTGGAAGCCGCCCAGAGTGGCTGGGGAAACCCAGCCAGATGGGCGGGGTATAAATAATAAATTATTATTATTAGTTGGGTGGGGGACCTCCGACTTGGTGGCCCAAAAGTCACCCTCCAAACCTCTCCATCTGGTCCTTGAGTATCTCCCCAGGCCCCACCCCCTGCCCAAACCCCACCCCCTCCTGTCTCTGCTTCTCAATCCACTTGATAGTTTTTGCCTGACTGGCTCCAACCCGTGAGTCAAGTTTCAGAGATGCTTAACTTGGGCAGAAACAGAGGCTTATTCTGAATCAGACCATTGGTCCACCTGGTTCATCATCGTCCGTAGCAGTCCGGGAGCATCTCTCTGTGCTTTCCAAACAGGGATTCTTTCCCAGCCTTAACCTGAAGGTGCTGGGGATGGAGCCAAGGCCCTTCTGCTTGCAGAATGGGTGCCCCACCCCAAGCTATGCCCCCAATAATGCCATCATTTCAAGGATTTCGCAAGCAGCTCCTCCTGTTATGCCTTCTTACGTCTCTCTGTGTAAGATCCAGTGGTTTTTTTCCTGCTCCCCGTGTAACATGGCCTGGATAAATTGCTCCCCCCCCCTCGCTTCCTCCGAAACGTCACCGTCACCATTCCCAGGGGTATTGCGTGAGGGTTAAGGCTCTTAAATTTGATCCAGGTGATAAGATTCCCTATTCCGATCGAAAGAGCTGGGTGGGCCCCACAGTGGCGATTTCCTTACATGAGAAAAATATGGAGACCCGGCGTGAGATCTTGGGCTCCTCATTTGCTGTGAGCGGTCGCGGATGAGGGTGTGGAGGGCGGGCGGGCAGGCAGAGGTAACCCGAACCGTGCCCTGCATGCTACATGCTGAGCACGTTCCACACTCTGGGATTAGGAGCTCTGACTGAGCAGCTTGCAAACTGCAACCCTTGCCTGTAGCTTCTGCGAGTGGCGGTTCCAAACCCTGCTATCACATGCTGTGGGCTTGTACCTGCACATAACTGCAGACATGCCCGTTGCAAGCAGCAGATTCAGCACGTGCATCGGCGTGCATAAATTATGCAGATTAATTGGCACGCCCCGCCACGTTTTGCATCAATTACCATGCATCTTGCGGGGAGGAGCGGCTATGGGGAAGCTCATGTTTAGCTGCTGTCTGGCTTCTGAGATTTCGCCAGTTAGTGCCCCTGTGTGACTATATCTGTGGAGGCCCCTTAGCACAATTATTGTTATTATTATAATTATTATTAATTGCATTTAAGTTCCACCTTGAGGGAACTTAATAAAATGGAACCTAATCAGCCATGGCTTCCCCCAAAGAATTCTGGGAGCTGTAGTTTGTAGAGGACACACAAGATTTCTTAGGAGATACCCATTACCCTCGCAGAACTACAACTCCAGAATTCCTTTTGAAGAAGGATTGATGGTTCCTTCCATGAATTGTAGCTCAGGGCGGGGAATGGATGTCTCCTAAGAACCCTTAACAGACTACAATTCCCAGAATTCTTTGGGCAGAAGCCAGGGCTGTTTAAAGTGGTACGATAGCGCTCTACGTTTATGGTGTGGATGTGGTCTACGTCATGTGGGAAGCTTACGCAAGTAGAAGCCAGCTATCTTCTTCAGAGAGCTGTCTTCGACTGGGGCAGGATGTTGGTTGGATCCTGCGTTCTCAGCCCCACTCCTCTGTCCTGCTTCCAGATTGCTATAATGGCTGAATAGGGCTGGTTGTGTGAAGCTACTTAATCCAGTGTACAAGCTTTTGATTTCGTTTCCCCTTCAGTAAGTGTGTCCTCTCCCTTCTTCACAGGTGTGGTGGCCAAGACGAACCTAGCAGCACCTTCCATTGAGGAAAGTATTTCTGGAGCCCTGGGGATATTCATCGGTTGTTCCTGGAGACGAGAAGAATTTTGCATGGGTGACATCTTCAGGGTTTGGTGGTTGTGGTTGTTTTCTTCAAGAAAATATATTATTAATGGTCATTATTTGATAAAAGAAGCAGGCCCCCAAAGGCATCGCAGTGAGCTGCTGGTTGGAGGCGTCAAGAAGGCAAAGAAGGGAACTCTTGAAATCCCATCCAAAGGAGAAATCGGAAAAACTTATCAAGGGCAGTGAAAGGGAAAAACGGAAAAGTGCGTGTAACAGAAATGACAGAGGACTCAGAAGCACCTGTGTGAATTTGGAGGCCCTCGCCAAACCAGCGAGCGAAGATTATCCTTGCAGGTAACAGAATCTGAACCCCACTCCTTGTTCCTCCCAAATTTATATGGCGCATCTCTAGCCCCACACCTGGGGCTAGATGATGATGATGATAATAAAAATTATTTATACCCTGCTCTCCCCGGCCAGAGCTCACCAATAAAATCACAGTAAAAAACAATGGGGGGGGGACCAATTTAAAATATAGGTTAAAATGCAATTTAAAATGCAGCCTCATTTTAAAAGTAGCGAATAGATCAAGACCATAAGGGGAGGGAAACATAAGGGTCAGACTGAGTCCAAACCAAAGGCCAGGCGGAACAGCTCTGTCTTGCAGGCCCTGTGGAAAGATGTCAAGTCCCGCAGGGCCCTAGTCTCTTGTGACAGAGCGTTCCACAAGTTGGGACCAGTACTGAAAAGGCCCTGGCCCTAGTTGAGACTAATCTAACCACCTTGCGACCTGGGACCTCCAAAGTGTTGTCATTTGTGGACCTTAAGGTCCTCCACGGGGCATACTAGGAGAGGCGGTCCCGTAGGTATGTGGGTCCTAGGCCATACCTTTTGTCTGATTGTGGTGCTGCCTCTGTTAACATTTTTCATTTGCCCCTTTTGCCCAGATGCTTAAAGCATCAGACATATCCTTCACCCTCATTTTATCCTCTCTGTGTTTTTCAAATAAATAGCTCCCCACCCCCATCAACGCCTCACCTTAATGTACACAGCCGCGATCATTCTCCCATTCTGGTTTGGAAATATTCTTACAACCAAACAAATAAATAAGGCACCTGGAGTTTGCAAAAACGCTCACTTGGTAAGGCAAATTTGGAACGGGCCTGGGATCTTTGGAAAAAGTAGCATTGATAGATAACATGCCCTTTGTCTCCTGTTTGGGGCTGACCAGTGTAGCTGCAGTTTTCCGCAGCCGCCGCTCGCAATTTTAAGCCTGCCGTGTTTTCCAGAAGCCTTTTGCAAGAAAGTTTGGAGGGATGGGGACCCCGCGACGTTTCAAGGGTAGTTTCTATAGCTCAGATGTTTATAAAGGATAGTTTATATAGCTCAGAGGTTAACTGGTTCGCTTGTTGCCCAGCAAACGACCCTTCACAGCTGATCGCAGCAGATTGTTCTGCGATGAAGCCAGCGAGCAACTTAGCAGCTTTCGGCGAATGCAGAAAGCATGTGCTGGAGACGTGAGCAAGGTTTACTGGGTCAGATAGTCCAAAGGAAGCAGGCAGGGGGAAAGTACCAATTTGGTAGGAAGAGGGCAGAGCCACTCCCCTGCACCCAACAGATCTATCAATTTAAGGCTGTGTGTACATTCCCTTTTCCCCACAGGTTGGATGCAGAATGAAAATGTGAGTTGTGGAATATTTCTTGATTAAGGACTCCACACTTGCTCCCTGCACTCTCAACTGTAGACCATTATTATTATTATTATTATTATTATTATTATTATTATTATTATTATTATTATTATTATTTCCTCCCTTCCCCCTAAGGTCCCAGGGCGTGTTACAACAATTGAAACACAATATTGAAAGCAGTTTAAAGCAACTTAAGAGAATGGCAGAAATAACTGAAAGTTTAATTACGCTGGCATCATTAATATCCGTCCTGAGGCAGAATTGCTTTGAAACTGCATCCTAATCACTTCTGGCTTTTGACCGTTCCTCTGCAGTATCTGCCAAGGGCCGTAGCTCAGTTGTAGAGGACGTGCTTTGAAGGCAAAAGGTCCTGGGTTCAGTCTCGGGCCTGTGTGTCGTAATGGTTAGAGTGTTGGACTTAGGACCTGGGAGACCAGGGTTTGAATCCTCACTCAGCCATAAATTTCATTGGGGGAAATCTTGGGCCAGTCACCACTTCTCAGCCTAACCTACCTCAGAAGGTTGTTGTGAGCATGAAAACTGCTTGCCTGAAACCCTGGCGACCTGCTGCAAGTCATTGTGGACAAGCTTAGATGGACCCAGTGATGTGACTCTGTATTTTTGTATATATCCCCTGCATTGTTTTGTCTTTGACCTGTTGGGAAATTATGGGTAGGTGGGGTTTTTGTGTGTGTGTGTGTGTGTGTGTGTGTGTGTGGTGGCCAGGGCCAGATTTAGGTTTGATGAGGCCCTAAGCTACTGAAGGTAATGGGGCCCTTTATATGTCCAGCTGTCCTCTGTCAACAACAAAATGTCACTGTTGTTTTGTGTTCAATATATGCTATATGCTAATTTATGGACCTAATGGGTATCTAAAGCCATTTGCACATAACAAAATATGTATTTTATCAAAGTAATTGTTGAACTGAAATACAATTAAGAAGAAGTACAGTGGTACCTCGGGTTACAGACGCTTCAGGTTACAGACTCCGCTAACCCAGAAATAGTACCTCGGGTTAAGAACTTTGCTTCAGGATGAGAACACAAATCGTGTGGTGGCAGCGGGAGGCCCTATTCGCTAAAGTGGTACCTCAGGTTAAGAACGGTTTCAGGTTAAGAACGAGCTAAGTTCTTAACCCGAGGTACCACTGTATATTAATAGTGAAATGCAATTAAGAAGAAGTATATTTTTTGGGGGGGGGCCCAAGAGAGTGGGGCCCTAAGCTATAGCTTGTTTAGCTTATCCGTAATCAGGCATTGGTGGTGGCCTATGTTTTCCTTACATAAAACCGACTTGATGACGTGAGAATGGGTTGCTTGTGCAAATTCTGGGAGGCGGGAAGTTATAAACACCTTCAGCTAATAGAGTTTCAGGAGGAAACAAATGGGCTCTTCAAGTTAATTGAGGTGAGGCTCCCAAAATTCTCACACACATCCTGCCGCCTCCAGTGATTCTAATTAGGATACAGAACAAAGGCTGTTGTTGGGTTTGGATGGGGAATCACTGATGGAATGCAAGCCTTCCATTGACCCTGGACGCCATAGCCTGCTTTTGAAGGAAAGATTAGACTCTGTCTGCTCTATGTGAATATAATGAAAATAAAACCGTTTTAACAATGGAGTAGACCATTATTGACCGTCTTAAATCAAATGCATTTGTTGAGTCTCTTGTTTGCTTTTTAGTGCTACAAGGTTGAGCCCTTAAAAAGCAGAGTGTTTTAAATGTAAAAGGTAAAGGTAAAGGACCCCTGACAGTTAAGTCCAGTCGCAAATGACTCTGGGGTTGCTGCGCTCATCTCGCTTTACTGGCCGAAGGAGCCAACATTTGTCCACAGACAGTTTTTCCGGGTCGTGTGGCCAGCATGACTGAGCCACTTCTGGCGAAACCAGAGCAGCACATGGAAACGCCATTTACCTTCCCTCTGGAGTGGTACCTATTTATCTACTTGCACTTTGATGTGCTTTCAAACTGCTAGGTTGGCAGGAGCAGGGACCGAACAACAGGAGCTCACCCCGTCACAGGGATTCGAACCGCCCTAGGCTCAGTGGTTTAGACCACAGCGCCACCTGCATTTTAAATGTAATGTGTAGTTAAAAAGAAGTAATTTGGAGTGTGACAAATAGCCCTCAAGAGGGCTTGTAATAATCAAATACAGGGAAACTTCTAACAAGATACAACTGGGGAACGTCATCGCGGTTGTGTGCAAACTTTCAGTGTCTGGGGGGTTTTCACCTCCTGCACAGAACATGGTATCATGTCCCAGAATTTGAACTTGCTGACATCTTTCTCCGCATGATTTTAAAGCAACAGTGGAGTCCTATACTTGACTACTATAAGTAAGTCCCATTGAATTCAATTTGGCCTGCTCTCTCTTGAAGCCCAAGTTTCTAGCCCTCTGGTTATTGCTCTTATTTTTGCAGAGGAAAACTTGGGAACCCACAGGCAGTGCTTGGTATAGCTCTGAGAGCAGCCAAGGGCAGCAAGGGGAGGCTTCTCAATGGCCAGAGGACAGAGAGCTTAGTGACACGCTCAGCTTCAATCACCTACTCTCTTTGTAGCTATTATTCCAGGAGTGGCTGGCCAGGTGGGGCTTTGAGAGTCACCAGACCTCCTTCCGGCTGGGTCACTGCAGCAGACCAAGATGGGGAGGGGAAGGGGTGCTGTTGGTGCCATGCAAACACACCAGCAGAGCCAAATTCAGCATTCCTGCCAGCGCATTCACGCTGCATTGACCTCACTGCTGCCTTCCTCTTCCCTCTCTCTGTCTCAGTATATTGCAGTGACCTGAACAAAGTAATGTCAGGTGGGCAGCAGAGCTTCTTCATTAAATCCATTGCTCTCTTACTCTCTGTGTGCTCTTTGACTTAGATTCGGTTCGCCGTCACGAGCAAAAACTGGAATAAATCATGCAAAGCAAAGGTAGATGCAAAAAGTTAAGTTGTGCTTTTTTGCCCACAAGGCCCCGAATTTGCACCGCCTGCATGCAGCAATGATGAATTCACTTTAAACCCTGCTGATTTATGTGAGGCTGGATAACTCAGTCAGTATTGATGCTTTTGAATTATGGTGCTGGAGGAGACTCTTGAGAGTCCCATGGACTGCAAGAAGATCAAACCTATCCATTCAGAAGAAAATCAGCCCTGAGTGCTCACTGGAAGGACAGATCCTGAAGCTGAGGCTCCAATACTTTGGCCATCTCATGAGAAGAGAAGACTCCCTGGAAAAGACCCTGATGTTGGGAAAGATGGAGGGCCCAAGGAGAAGGGGACGACAGAGGAGATGGTTGGACAGTGTTCTCGAAGCTACCAACATGAGTTTGACCAAATTGCAGGAGGCAGTGGAATACAGGAGTGCCAGGCGTGCTCTGGTCCATGGGGTCATGAAGAGTCGGACACGACTAAACGACTAAACAACAAGAGCATGGGACTCTTAATCCCAGAGTCGCGAGTTCGAACCCCACGTCGGGCCAGAGATTCCAGCATTGCATGGGGTTGGACTAGCTAGGATTTCAAGGCTGTGGAATCGTGTGGTGTCAAACCTTGGTGAAACAGTTTGGCTCGAACCTCGTTTGAGTTTGCAGTTTGTGCCTCTCCTTCCCATGACAGATGGTGTGGCACTTGCTATTGCATCAAATTGGTGTGTGCGTACACACACACACACACACCCCTTCCCCTCCCCATCACCCTCCTCCCTGTCCTGTTCCCCAGGTACGCTTAGCCTCAGCAAATGAATTACCTTGCTCCTTTGCTGCGAGTTCTCCTGCAGCCTGCCATATGTTTGAGCTTGATAGAGATGCTTATCTTCCAGGGCTAAAATTACCCAGTGAAGGATGACATTTCTTATCAAGGGCTTTGCTGAATCAGACAGAAGTGGTGTAGGGCTGTGTGTGTGTGTTGGAAACTGGTGCCCATTTCCAGGAAGTTGTGCTGCCAAAAGGACCTTGCCCTTTCATAGCTTCTGATCCAAGAGCTCGTTGGGAAAACGTGCCTGATTGTAGCCACAAAATGCAAACAGGAGGATACGTTCTGACAGCAGCTAGGATTCTGTGCACAAAGAAGGAAGGAAGGAAGAAGTTCCCACCAAAGAAGAATTACGGAATTGGCAAAGCTAACAGCAAAAATTTGAGATCCCAATGTGGACTCTTTTGTGGGAGAATGGCACACTGTTTAGACCTTGTTCATGAGAGACAATCTTACTCGGCTACGAGTGATCACCAAAGAGAAGAGTCGTTTTGCTGGTAACTTGGGAAACTGCCTTATGCAGAATCCGACCATCCAGCTCAATATTGCTATTTACACTGAGTGGCAATGACTCTCCAGGGTTTCAGAAATCATGCAAAGCAGATTCTCTGCCACTGAGCCACACATGGGCCTTTCCTCTTGAATTTTTAAGGGATGCATGGATGTGAATCCTTGCATTTATGACCATCTGCAGCAGAGCCCTTTCCCATCCATAAAGGGCCAATAAAGCCGTTTACCTACAATGTTAAAACCATAGGCATCAATTAAAACTGGGCGGGCAAACATTGGAAAGCTGCCTTAAGCTGAGTCAGGCTGTTGCTGCATCTCACTCAATAGTGCCTGCTCTGGCTGGTAGTGGCTCTCCAGGGCTGCCGGCAGGTGACGCCCCCAGCCTTTCCTGGAGATGCTGGGGATTTGAATCTGGGACCTTCTACAAGGGCTCCACCGCTGAGCCACTAATTCCTGAGTTTGTACCCCGCCCATCTGACTGGGTTTCCCCAGCCACTCTGGGCAGCTTCCAACAAAGACCAAAAATACACTAAAATGTCACACATTAAAAACTTCCCTGAACAGGGCTGCCTTCAGATGTCCTCTGAGTGTCAGGTACAGTGGTACCTCAGGTTAAGTACTTAATTTGTTCCTGAGGTCCATTCTTAATCTGAAACTGTTCTTAACCTGAAGCACCACTTTAGCAAATGGGGCCTCCTGCTGCCGCTGCGCCGCTGGAGCACGATTTCTGTTCTCATCCTGAAGCAAAGTTCTTAACCTGAGGTACTATTTCTGGGTTAGCGGAGTCTGTAACCTGAAGCGTCTGTAACCTGAAGCATATGTAACCCGAGGTACCACTGTAATTGTTTATCTCTTTGACATCTGATGGGTGGGCATTCCACGGGGCGGGTGCCACTACCGAGAAGGCCCTCTGCCTGGTTCCCTGTAGAGTTCTGTCAAGCTCTGGTCCTGCTTTCGGGCTTCCGAGTGGCATTTGTTGGCCACTGTGTGTAGCAGGATGCTGGACTCAATGGGCCACTGGCCTGATTCGGCAGGGATTGTCTGAGGTGCTTCTGCAAGGCCACAGGTCAGCCCTGCTCAGCTGCTAGTGGCATTCATCCACAAACCACAACATTGCAGGTGTGTGTGAAGGGGCCCTGGCAGCTTACCCCACATGACGGGTCGGGAAAAGTGCCGGCGCACACACTGACTGCATTGCTCATTCTCAGGACCTGTGCAACTCACAGGTCTCTTCTCCAGAGACGCGCAGAGATCTTTGAGCATCTGTAAAAGTCTTGCGTAGAAGCATTTGAAACAAACATGCATTTCTGAACTGGATCGAGAAGATAGAAACCACAAGGCTTTGTGCTTTCTTTCTTATTTTATAGAAATGATAAAGTATCAGAGGAGCGAGTGAGTCACGCTTCCTTTCTCTGAGTGTGTTCTTCCCCTTGTGCGATCTGTAGCAAGTGACTGAGGTGTTGAGAAGTTGGGGTCAGGGTTTTCCAAGACGGGGAGTACTCTCCGCTTCCGAATGAAGGATCCAGCAAGCGTGGGCCCAGGCAAAAGGGCAAGCAGATCGGGTTGGGGGGGGGGGAACCTTAACTTTCTGAGCTTCCTGTTGACCTTGTATGGAAAGGTGAAAACAAATGAGCGTCAGAGGCGAGAATCGGGGGGCCCAAAGAAGGCCGGCTCCCCCTATAGCACAATAAACAAGCACAGCGAATTGCAATTCCACCTTTTATTTTGCCGGCTGGAAGGGGTTTGCTGTTCCTTGTTTGACGGCACTCCTGGAAAATGTTTTTAAATTGTTTGTTTGTTTTATATACCGCCCTTCATCAAAAGATCTCTGGGCGGTTCCCAAGATAAAAACACAAATAGTTTAAGCAAAAAACAACCAAACAGTAAACACCCCCATAAACATATTTAAAAGGCTGTGGAGTATTAATTAGGGAGGACATCGTTTTGCTCACTGGCCGCCCTTTGGGAGGGATGGAGGATTCCGATGATGGAGCCCACGGGGTCTTTCACAGATGAAGCCCCTCATGCGCACAAGGGGAGAACGAGGTCATACCCACTGCTCACGCACTCCACTGCCTCTGTGCCCACTGTCTGTGCCCTCACCCCACTGGCCAGCTAAGCTCAACATGTACAGCTGTTGGGATGTGTCCAAGGGAACGGGAGCATCAGGGAGGCCCCCAGTTGGCTCCAGCCCACCGGCCAACAGCTGGGCAAACTCTGGTCTCCCTTGGAAGAGCATCAAAACAGCGGCACACAGCTTCAGAAGCCTTCAGAAACTTGAGCACGCCTTAAGCAGTGAATCTCACGCAACAGAAGTGGCGGACAGAGACATATGTAAAGTGTATTTACAAGCATTTTATTCAGCATCAGGGCAAAGGAAGAACATGTCTGCTCCCCTTCGTGTCCAAGCAGCAGGAAGCACAAAGCAAAAGCAATACACAAATGGAAGTTCCCAGCAAGCTGTGCTGGAATGTAAACAGGCATGTGACATATAACAGCTCCACACATCTGTTTTGGTGGAACAGAACATCAGTATCCTAACAACAGCTTGCTCCTTACCCATTTACGCGGAATGCATATGTGACTGTGGGGGTGTGGCCAGCAGCAGTCCATCCCTATGTTGCAGGGAGACATGACCAGAGTGTGCATTCTGTTTGTCTGTCTGTCTGTCTCTATCTCTTATGTGTTCACTAAGCACTTGATGGGATTTCTGCACCGACTGTTCACTTTGAGACTTCGCAAACTCAGACTCCTTAATCTCAGGGTTGTGGGTTTGAGTCCTGCCTTGGGCAAAAGGTTCCTGCATTGCAGGGGCTTGAGACTCGATGACCCCTGTGGTCCCTTCCAGCTCTACAGTTCTGATCCTGTGCTTATCCCTTGCTCCGTTTGAGAGTTATAACTGGTTGGGCACCTTACGAAAGACACTCTTGAGCATTGGCTCTGTGCCAGAAGGTAGGCAGTTCATTTGTAGAGAGTATAGAATTCTAGAGTTGGAAGGGAGATCCTGTGGATCATCTGGTCCAACCCCTTGCAATGGTGGAATATGCAGCTGTCCCAAACGGGGATCAAACCTGCAACTGTAGTGTTATCAGCACCGTGCGCTAACCAACTGAGTTATCCAACTGAGTCCAGTCCATCCAACCCCCTGCCTTTTGCAAACTTTTCTGTCAGTGCTGAACAGCTGCTGTTTGGGAGTGGATCTCTCCTCAACGCAAACTCCTTGCAAAATTGTTCACTTAATTCGCTTGCATTGCCTTCACTTACAGTGTCATCGTCTAGAATTGCTATCCCTGTATTCCAGAGTCAAGGTTAAGTAATGAGAAGACAGAAGAGGCCAGGACGGAAAAACAGGACTGCTTTTTTGCATCTTAGGCCAGAGGTTTTCAACCTTTTAAAGTCCACAGCTTTTCTTTCTGTGGCACCCCTGTGGGGCTCAGGAGCCAAGTTGTGTCACCCGTTGCCTGCAGAGATGACATCCTCACCCTCTTTTGAACACCCTCTCTTGGGAAGTGTCCCCTCTTCCTCCTCTCCTTTCCCCTTGGGAGTCCTCCAGGCAGCTGTTGCCGCCGTCTCTGGTCTCTGAGCTGCCCCCCTCTGTCCCTAAAAGGGGTGCCTTCAAGAGGCACCATTTGCCTGGGGAGCTTGTAGTTGGGGCTGCTGCAACAAACAGCTGTGCAAGCCTTTGGGAGGCAGAGATGTGAGAGGGCATCAGAGCAGGGCGGGAAGGAAAGTGTTGCCAGCGGCACCCCGACCATCCTTCAAGGCACCCCAGGGCGCCACGGCACACTGGTTGAAAGCCACTGACTTAGGCTATTGGCTCTTAGGCTGCTCTTCTTTATGCTTTTTCGGGTTTTAGCCGGGACCTGCCCCAGCAGCCGTGAAAGTTGCACGGCAATTCATCTGACAAAAACATGACTCAGTTCGCTACTCGGGTTGGGCGTTACACCACCCTGCATAAAATGAAAGTATTATTCTGCCCTCACACCTTTGCATAATTCATCTAACTTAACCGGGCTGGGCTGGCGGTTGCACAAGTACATTTTTTTATCATTTCCGCAAGAAGCGCAGGACGAAAACACTCTTCACCTTTCAAACCGCGAGCTCCTGCCGTTTCTATTTGCTGATTCTGACTGTGGGCGGCATGCTGCGTACAAGTGTGTGTGTGTGTGTGTGTGTGTGTGTGTGTGTGTGTGTGTGTGGAAAACTTAATACGGATGGAAGCTGAGTTTAGAATTTCCTCCAGTCATGCGACGCTGCCTTACGCAGAGTGAGACCCTTGATCCTTCTAGCCCAGAATTCCCCAAGCTGGTGCCCTCCATATGCGTTGGACTGCTGCTTCTACCAGCTGGGAGTTGTGGTCCAAAACAGCCAATTGACCTCCAGGTGGACTACAACTCCCATCACCCCTGACCGTCATCCATTCAGACTGGGGCTGATGGGTGTTGGAGTGCAACAGTATCTAGAGGACCACAGGTGGTTCACCCCGATTCCAGCTAGTGACTTACTAGCATTCAAAACCCGCCAGTTGTCACTTGCATTTTGCAACAGGGGCGTTACCATTGCAAGCGATTCGAGAGGTCTTGTCTCTGCGTATGGCGACGGAGACTCGTGATGAAAACGCCTCTCCCCCCTGACTCCAAAGTGAGATGTCTGTTGCCAAGTGTTGCTTCCGCTCAGGAGGAGGACTGCCACGCCCAGCGCCCCCAAAATGAGATTGCTGGCTGCTGCCCTTCCATGTGCTTATCTGTCTCGATCTTGATCTCTCTACATACGTGCTGGTACAGTCATACTTCATGTTGCGTCTGCTTCAGGTTGCTGTCAGCCGAAACCCGGAAGTACTGGAACGGGTTACTTTTGGGTTTCGGGAGTCGCGCATAAGCAGAAGCACTAAATCGCACTTTGCGCATGCGCAGAAGCGCCGAATCACAATCTGCGTGTGCGCAGACGCGGGTTACGAATGCTGCGGGTTGCGAACGTGCATCCCGCACGGATCACGTTCGCAACCCGAGCGTCCACTGCATTTGTAAATAATAATTATTCAAATGACGTATGGATTTGGCCACTATTGCAAGGGCCGAGCCCCGTTTATGTCTGTGGTTTCCAGTTAAGAACTGCTACTTAAAACGTGACTTTAGCCATGTGTCACTGATGTGAATTTTGCGTTAGTTCATATGTTTTGAAAAAACAAAAGAAAATGCGACCGAATTTATTTGGGGGGGTGGGGAATGGGGGACATCTTGAGACTAGATATTCTGTTGTGGCACCTGTAGCCCAGGTTTCAGGAGCTGTCTGGCAAATATCTCATCTGTCTGAATTTCTGTACATTTCGGCTCCTGCCTTCATGGTCCGGCAGGGATATTTGTCCTCGCAGAACTCTCTCTCTCGTGAACAACCTGCTCAGTGCTTCAGCGCTTCGGTTACCCACGCTAGACTCTCCAAACATGGAAGGTTTTCCGGGGTGCTCCCTTGTCGACCTTCGAAGAAATTGAGCGACAGGCACGTTGCGTCTTTGCTGAATCAAGGCTGCTGACTGGGAGATAAGCATCTCTCATTAACCAAAGGCGGAAATTAATAAATGGCTGCAAACCTCTGGGTGAGACCTATATTTACACTGTCAGCGCAGCAGGTTTAGAAACTACTTCACAACTCTGATGTGTGCAAGGGGAAAAGCAACCAGAGACCGACAGAGTGCAGGCACAAACTGTAGCCCTGAAGACTCAAATTCTGTGGCTGGGGTTTTTATGTCCGTTTAAGCATGGGTGCCTGAACATTCTCGAGTTGCATAAGCAGCTCAGGGTACAAGAATTGGAGTTCTGCTGAATTTTGGTGCACTGACTCATACAGTGCATCTATTTCTGTGTATGCTTAACGGTTATTTAGCTTCAAGTAGGTAGCCGTGTTGGTCTGACGCAGTTGAGATAAATTTAAAATTTTTTAAAAAAACAAGGAGAAGGGGACGACAGAGGACGAGATGGTTGGACAGTGTTCTCGAAGCTACCAGCATGAGTTTGACCAAACTGTGGGAGACAGTGGAAGACAGGAGTGCCTGGCGTGCTCTGGTCCATGGGGTCACGAAGAGTCGGACACGACTAAACGACTAAACAACAACAACAACAACAACATAGAATCGTAAGTTGGAAGGGATCCCAAGCATCTTCTAAGTCCAACCCCTTGCAATGCAAGAATCTCAACTAGATCATAAATAACAGATGGCCATCCAGTCTCTGCTTAAAAACCTCCAAGGAAGGAGAGTTCACCACTTCTCGTTGGAGCCTGTTGCACTGTTTAACATAGGGTTTCCCAAAATTGAATCTCCAGCTGTTTTTGGACCAAAATTCCCATCATCTCTGACCGCTGTTCTTGTTAGCTAGGGATGATGGGAGTTGTAGTCCAAAAACAGCTGGAGACCCAAATTTGAGAGACTCTGGTTTCACAGATATTTTAAACGTTCATAAACGAATGGTGGTCGATACGGTTTCAGATACGGAACTTGACTTTTCAGAGTCATAAAGAACCATCCTAATTACCAGCAAAGGAAATCCTGTTGTTTACAGTGGATAAAGTGTAAACCAAAGTATGGCAGACCATAAATTTGGCATCCCAAACATGGTGGCCTCCATGTTTTGGACTGCAACCTCCATGATTCTGGCCAGTCCAACAAAACCTGGAGTTCCTCATCCCAGCTATAGAGAACATAGCACTTTTCAAATGGTCCTCATTGTAGTGGTAGGCAGGATTGTTGTTGTTGTTTAGTCGTTTAGTCGTGTCCGATTCTTCGTGACTCCATGGACCAGAGCACGCCAGACACTCCTGTCTTCCACTGCCTCCCACAGTTTAGTCAAACTCATGCTAGTAGCTTCGAGAACACTGTCCAGCCATCTCGTCCTCTGTCATGCCCTTTTCCTTGTGCCCTCAATCTTTCCCAGCATCGGTCTTTTCCAGGGAGTCTTCTCTTCTCATGAGGTGGCCAAAGTCTTGGAGCCTCAGCTTCAGGATCTGCCCTTCCAGTGAGCACTCAGGGCTGATTTCCTTAAAAATGGACACGTTTGATCTTCTTGCAGTCCATGGGACTCTCAAGAGTCTCCTCCAGCACCATAATTCAAAAGCATCACTTCTTCGGTGATCAGCCTTCTTTATGGTCCAGCTCTCACTTCCATACATCACTACTGGGAAAACCATAGCTTTAACTATACGGACCTTTGTTGGCAACGTGATGTCTCTACTTTTTAAGATGCTGTCTAGGTTTGTCATTGCTTTTCTCCCAAGAAGCAGGCGTCTTTTAATTTCGTGGCTGCTGTCACCATCTGCAATGATCATGGAGCCCAAGAAAGTAAAATCTCTCACTGCCTCCATTTCTTCCCCTTCTATTTGCCAGGAGGTGATGGACCAGTGGCCATGATCTTCGTTTTTTTGATGTTGAGCTTCAAACCATATTTTGCGCTCTCCCCTTTCACCCTCATTAAAAGGTTCTTTCCTCCTCACTTTCTGCCATCAATGTTGTGTCATCTGCATATCTGATAAATCCATGTGGTTTTATCACCAACACCATCATTTGTTTACTTAATTGATTATTATTATTTTGGCCTGCCCTTTACAATACGCACCTAGGGAAGTAATTGAAATTTAGAGGCGCCATATTAAAAGCAGCTTAAAATTATTTGCACGCATGGTCTTGGGGAATCATACAAAAGGTGTACAATGCACAGAGATTGTGGAAATAAGCACAGGGAATGTAAAAGCCATAGCGACTCATCATCTATTTATTTACGTGCTGCTTTTCTACCCAAAGCAGCTCACAACATTTCAAAGAATATTCATTCAATTTAATCAAATGTCAGCCTTATACAGACGTTATGCTTGCAATTTAAGTAAGGTTTGTGGGTAGGTTGGGGCAGAGTTTGTGTCCATGTGTCCTGCTGTCTCCCGCTCCCCCAAAAACACATGTTCAGTGTACGTTTATATATGGTAACGTTTATATATATGAGTTATGGTAAATTGTGCTGGTTATGGGTAGAGCGACAAAGTTATGCTGGAGCCCCACTCCCTGAAATTTTGCTTGTAACTCCTTCCGCTGTTCACCGGGCATTTAATTTATTCCCAGTCCCTTGAGGACCAGAAACCTGTTCTTTTTAAAATAAAATCAAAAATCGTCTTTCCCTGGGTGTCAAATTTCTGAACCTGACACAGATTTCTGTAATTGTATCACTGTGGCAAACGGCGCCGACACAAAAAATATTACTTCACCACCCTCAATGTGTGTGTCTCTCTCTGTGTGTGTGTGTGTCTGTGTGGTAGTTTTAGACACATCGATTCCTCAACATGCACGGCTTCCTCTGGGGAGAGAAATAATGGATGCAGCAGTCTTTCAGGGGAGGAAAACGCAACGACTGCATAGAAATCTACCTCGTATGCCTTCAGCCAGTTAAGGTTATTGTGGGGGTGGTTCTGCGCTTTTGATTTTAGCTTTCAAGAAATGGTTCAGTAAACTCTCAGTGAAAGCTATTTAAAAAAAAAAAAATATTAAGGGCAAACAGAGTAGTAGTACAGGAAAATCCAGCCGATGCGATTGCTATGTAGTTTTTGGTGGGGCTTTTATTTTTATTTTTAAAAAAGCACTCCCCCCCCGCCCCCAGAATTTCAGAAGTGTAGTGGGTCACCTTTTGATCTTGCTGTTCCTGGGGTGGAGGTGGAGATTGAGGTGGAAATGTGAGCAATGCTCTTCTGTGAGAATTTAAGAGGGGGAGGCCAGCAGCGTGTGAACCCGCTCCTCTGGGGAACTCCTTGGGGATGCCCTCATCTCACAGATAACACCTGAGGTGAGGTTTTCCCCCCCCCCAGAGGTCATGCTTTTAAAAACCCACACGTGCCCAAACCCACCCACGGTTTATTGGAAGTTGCAGAAGACCAGTGAACTGAAAAGTGTCACCTTCCTGGGGGTGTGAGCTTGAAAAATATTATATTAATAAGGGAATTCACCCCCTTCTTACAAAAAAACACCAACTAAAAGTACCCTGCATATTTTAAGATGGCTTGGAAGGCCCAGCTGCAATATACATTTAATTATTATTATTATTATTATTATTATTATTATTATTAGCCGACCAGAGTGGCTGGGGAAACTCAGCCAGATGGATGGGGTATAAATAATAAATTATTATTATTATTTAAAGCAGCACCATTAGCAAACTGCAGTTCCCAAGGAGCCAATTCCTAAAGTAGCACCCAGAGTGCTTTAGATGCATAGTGTAAATGTCGCCGAAGTGCGCACATGCGCTCTGGCACCTCTCTCTGTAGCAATCGAGCAGTGCGCCATGGTGCGCCAAAACACCGCATGGCCGTTTGCTGCCTTTATAATAATAATATTACGATAATTTATTATTTATACCCTGCCCATCTGGCTGGGTTTCCCCAGACCCTCTGCGCGGCTCCCAACAGAATATTAAAAATACGATAAAACTCCAAACATTAAAATCTTCCCTAAACAAGGCTGCCTTCAGATATCTTCTAGAAGTCAGATAGTTGTTGATTTCCTTGATGTCTGATGGGAGGGCGTTCCACAGGGCAGGCGCCACTACCGAGAAGGCCCTCTGCCTGGTTCCCTGTAACCTCGCTTCTTGCAGGGAGGGAACCACCAGAAGGCCCTCGCAACTGGACCTCAGTGTCTGGGCTGAGTGATGGGGGTGGAGATGCTCCTTCAGGTATACTGAGCCGAAGGCTGTTTAGGACTTTAAAGGTCAGCACCAACACTTTGAATTGTGCTCGGAAACGTACTGGGAGCCAATGTAGATCTTTCAAGACTGGTGTTATGTGGTCTCGGCGGCCGCCCCCAGTCACCAATCTAGCTGCCGCATTCTGGATTAGTTGTAGTTTCCGGGTCACCTTCAAAGGTAGCCCCACGTAGAGCGCATTGCAGTAGTCGAAGCAGGAGATAACTAGAGCATGTACCACTCTGATGAGACAATCTGCAGGCAGGTAGGGTCTCAGCCTGCGTACCAGGTGGAGCTGGTAAACAGCTGCCCTGGACACAGAATTGATCTGAGCCTCCATGGAATGCTGTGAGTCCAAAATGACTCCCAGGCTGCGCACCTGGTCCTTCAGGGGCACAGTTACCCCATTCAGGACCAGGGAGTCCCCCACACCTGCCTGCCACCTGTCCCCTCAAAATAGTACTTCTGTCTTGTCAGGATTCAACCTCAATCTGTTAGCCGCCATCCATCCTCCAACCGCCTCCAGACACTCACACAGTGCCGAGAGCTACCTGAGCGGCCATTTGCGCCCGGTTTCCCAAAGAACAATAGCTCGTTAATCAAAGGAACTGGGCCAAGCACTTTCCCTGCCCTGAAAGGAGAAGCCAGGCCTGTTCTTTTGTTATAGGTGCCACTTCAGCTAGCTAAGTAACAGACCCTCTGGCCGTCGGCACAATGCTGTGTTTGTGGGCAACGTATGTTTGCTAGGAGAGGCCCAAAGCCTCTCTTAATATGATTGGCGTTCAGTGACATAGGGGTCTCACAACCTCCACCTGCATGCAAAGAAGGGCTTTGGCAGTTGGAGCATACGAGAACCATGTTGTTGTTGTTGTTTAGTCCTTTAGTTGTGTCCGACTCTTCGTGACCCCCTGGACCAGAGCATGCCAGGCACTCCTGTCTTCCACTGCCTCCCGCAGTTTGGTCAAACTCATGCTGGTAGCTTCGAGAACACTGTCCAACCATCTCGTCCTCTGTCATCCCCTTCTCCTTGTGCCCTCCATCTTTCCCAACATCAGGGTCTTTTCCAGGGAGTCTTCTCTTCTCATGAGGTAGCCAAAGTCTTGGAGCCTCAGCTTCAGGATCTGTCCTTCCAGTGAGTACTCAGGGCTGATTTCCTTCAGAATGGATACGTTTGATCTTCTTGCAGTCCATGGGACTCTCAAGAGTCTCCTCCAGCACCATAATTCAAAAGCATCAATTCTTTGGTGATCAGCCTTCTTTATGGTCCAGCTCTCACTTCCATACATCACTACTTGGAAAACATTGGCTTTAACTATACGGACCTTTGTTGGCAAGCTGATGTCTGGGTCCAAAGGTCAAGAATGTGGTTTCAACACATGCACATAGAGGGAAGTGAGGGGCAGATGGGGCCCATCAACCTGGGATTGGAGCCCATCCACAAGAAGGAAATCTCCCATCCTAAGCCTCCTCTGACTTGTGGGATAACTACAGGAGAAGAAAAGTTAAGGAGAAAACCCCACACAAATACGAAGTGGAGTCCCTAGGAGTCCCTTGGGTGGCATCTTGTGTGCCTCCATCCGGCAACTTCTGCAGCGAAGCTGCTGCCAATCATATTGCTCTGCTTTCCTTTGGACCCCGTCAGCCAGGCTGAGAGGAGAGGTCTTGTTGTCTGGGCAGCCCAGGACCTCCGTACACACTGTCCAGGCTTGCACCCCAGAGAGGTCACTTGGGCACTGCTAACACAGCGGTTTGACTTCACCCCCGGAGGCGCACTCCGCTGTTTTTCGAGACAGATGGATGCCATCGAAAAACAAGGCAGCCAATCTTTTTGCACGCTTGCAAAGCCTTTTCCATTCAGGAAGTGACACCAAAGTTTTAGGGCACATCCCAGACAAGCAAAAATATGGAAGGAGTGTGCATGGCAGAGATAGTGAAGGGTGTGGCCTAGGGGAAGGGGTGTGGCTTGGGGGAGTCCTGAGGGCCAGATAGAGGGGCTTGGGGGGCATCATTCGACTGCCAGGTCTGAAGTTCTCCAGTCTTGCCTTTTTTTTTTTTTAAGGGCACATAACTGTTCTTTATTGCCGCAAAGTAGACACTTTAGTTTGAGCACACAGTCAATATAGAGTATGTTTACATTATGCAGTGCTCACGGTATTTAACGGCTAACTTTTAATGGCATGCTTTCAATTAATTCCTTTTTTTAAAACAACAGAATAAAACTTTATTTAGAGTTCAACAATAACAAAGGAAAAAACCACAGTAGTTGCTACATCAAATCATTACAATTAACCAATTTAAACAATATATAAATACTAATAAAGAAATTACACAACATCACTTTTAACTTACTGAGGTTTTCATATTACACTTTTATCTCTTTATCTTTTTCTTAACATAACCGATTAGACTCATTGTATTATTATTTCTACAATTTTTTTCACACACAGTTCCAAGTTATTGTATTTTGTATTCTTTGTATTGTATTGTATTCTTTGTTCTCGTCAGATATCAAAAAACATTATATTTGTTTGCTTTACAAGGATCATTCTATTTCTGCCAGGAGATATTTGTTATTGCAATACTTTGCCAAATACTCATTAAAGATTTTCCATTCTTTCTGTACTTTCTGTTTTGGATACCCTCTAATTCTCCCTGTCATCATGGGCATCTGTAGATATTCTATCGTTTGGACTTGCAGCCTTGCGTTAAAGAGAGGGGAAACCCAAGAAACATTGATGGCCACAAAGACATTCAGAGATACTGAGGGAATGTCAGTGGTGGAAGGTTCCCTTTTATCTGTGTCTGTTTGTGCCCTGGTTTTCGTGGGACTCACCTTTTCCAAGCAGTTACAGGTTCAGTTCTCTCACCTGCCTTCGGCCCAAGAGAAAAGAAAAGGAGGCTGTGACCTTAAAGAGGAGTTTAGTGGGGAAAGGTTGGGAGTGCTGATCTGAAGAGAAAGGAATAACTGCTAAGCAACAGCCTTGAGCTGTTGATGCTTTTACAATAAAATCCCCCTTTTTTGCTTTTAACAGATCTCTGTGAGGAACAGAACTGGGTGACGGAAAGGGCTTCTATTAGATAAGTATTACAAGCAGCTTACTCTGGGGTGATTCAGGCGGGTATAAAATGGTTTTATTTCCGTTTTATTTCCAACTTCTGGGTTTCAACAAAGAATGCTGTGAGTGCTTCTTATCTATGCAGTTAGTGGCTTTCATCTATTTTTCTTTGTTTTCCAGTAGCGGGCTACCAACTTCTTCTGCTGAAGTTCGATTTGAGGAGATTCGAGGTGGTTGGCAGCAGAAATACAATGTTTTATCCAATTAATCGGTTAAATCAAGGTGAGTCGACCTAGTGCCATCCAGGTGTCACTCCAACTCCCAGAAGTCCACGCCAGCTTGGCTAGAATTGTAGCTCAACAACTACTAGAGGCCACCAGATGTTGGCTACTTCTGGGTCGGAGTCATCAATAAAAAAATTAAGATGACCTACTGCGAATGTGCCCTGGTTAACCAGGCAGAAGATAGATGATGATAGATAGATAGATAGATAGATAGATAGATAGATAGATAGATAGATGATATATTCTTAAACCCAGTGCAGTATACTGGTTGAAGTGGCAGACTTAAGACTAGGAAAACCTAAGTTCAAATTCTTACTCACCCACTAAGTTGTCTGGGTGACCTCAGTCCAGTCACAATCTTGAAGACTAGGCTTATCTCATAGATTGTTGTGAGGATAAAATAGACCAGGGAGGAATCATCTACATCTCACCGAGCTTTTTTAAGGCATTGCAGGTTACAAATGTGGTAAATAAATCAGTAAAACCTGGATTGTGGGCACCCTCTTCAGTGTTATTGAATTACTGAACCATCATCATCATCATCATCATTTTAGGAAGGTGTTTGGGTTTTTTAAATGTTTCATTATGTGTTGGAAGCCACCCAGAGTGTCATGGGCAACCCAGCCAGATGGACAGGGTATTATTATTTATTATTACAGTGGTACCTCGGGTTACATACACTTTAGGTTACAGACGCTTCAGGTTACAGACTCCGCTAACCCAGAAATAGTACCTCGGGTTAAGAACTTTGCTTCAGGATGAGAACAGAAATCGTGCTCCGGCGGCGCGGCAGCAGGAGGAGGCCCATTAGCTAAAGTGGTGCTTCAGTTTAAGTACAGTTTCAGGTTAAGAACGGACCTCCGGAACGAATTAAGTTCTTAACCCGAGGTACCACTGTAGTGTTGTTGTTGTTGTTGTTGCCTCGTAGTTCTCACACAAGAGGGATGAGGGCCCTGTGACCCCTCTTTATGTTGCAACCACTCCCAGAGTCGCTAACCATTGGCCACACTGTCTGGGGCTGATGGGAGCCTGTGTCCCACAACACCTGGAGGAGCCACAAGTTCCCCACCCTGTCCTACAGCAATGGCTGCTTCAACCCACACATGTATGAGAGGCAGTGTGGCTTAGTTGCTAGAGTGTCGGACTGGGACGTGGGAGACCAGGCTTCAGATCTCCACTCAGACGTTGAAGCGTGCTGGTTGACCTTGGAGTCAGTCACTGCCTCTTTGCCTCACAGGGTTGTTAAGAGGATAAAACGGGGGAAAGGAGAATCCCATTCACCACTTGGAGCAACAAGTGAGGTTTAAATGCAGTGCAATATGTGTCTGTGTGTGCGCATGCGCACACAGCGACACAAAGTAGGCTTCTGCTTCTTTTGCTTCAGAACCGTTGTTGACTCATATCCAGATGTATGCAAATGTAACGGAACCGTTTAACGAAAATGCAGCATGATTAATCAGCTGAGGTTTCTGAGCTGAGCTTGATAGCAGTCTGAAAAGCGGTTCCTAAAAATCCTTGGGCCTGTGGAACAGCAGGCCACAAGCGAGGCACAACGCCGAAATGCGCACCTTCCCACCCAGACACGTCCCTCTTCCATCCAAACATCGCCCCTTTCTCTTTCTACTAATCGCTACCCGTTAAATTTCCCAAAGCGATTCCCTGATAATTTCTTTTTGCACTGTTTTAATATGTTAAAAACAACCCCTAGCTTTATAGAGCTTTGGACACCAGTATCGGCACTTTCAACTTAGCTCAGTTGGCAGCTGGTGCAATTCCTAGTGCCATTCACAGATCTCATGGCGGCCTTCTGCTGATAGTAGAGGATATTTTTTTGCTTTCAGCATTTTCCCACAGTGGATTCGCATCTCAGATGGCAGGTCCCCATGGTCAGAGAAGAAGGCGCTTCAAATGTTTCCATGTCACGCCTGCTTGAAAGCGTTTCCCAGCTCTTACAGAACCTCGATCCGTCTTCTTGAAGCAGCGAGCGCAGAAAAAGTAACCAAGACCCAAGAAAAACGAATGCCGCAATTAGCTTAGCGCTTAAGGTTTTCAAACTGTTCGGAAAAAATGCTTATTGATGTGATCTTTCGATTCTTGAGCGAAGCAACAGAGCAGCTGTTTTCCAGCACACACCTGCCCAGCCTTTGATGCAGAGGGCAGCAATAACCCCATGCCAAAACTTTTCCAGTTGACTACTGTAAAAGAGGGGGACGCGGGTGGCGCTGTGGGTTAAACCACAGAGCCTAGGACTTGCCGATCAGAAGGTCGGTGGTTCGAATCCCCGCGATGGGGTGAGCTCCTGTTGCTCGATCCCTGCTCCTGCCAGCCTAGCAGTTCGAAAGCACGTCAAAGTGCAAGTAGATAAATAGGTACCACTCCGGCGGGAAGGTAAACGGCGTTTCCGTGCGCTGTTCTGGTTCGCCAGTCATGCTGGCCACATGACCCGGAAGCTGTACGCCAGCTCCCTCAGCCAATAAAGCGAAATGAGCGCCGCAACCCCAGAGTCGGTCACAACTGGACCTAATGGTCAGGGGTCCCTTTACCTTTACCATTACTGTAAAAGAGCCTCAATTGTTAGTTTAATCATCACAACGACCCTTCGAAGTGCGTTAGACCTTAGGGCTGGGTGATCTATCAATATATGATCGCAAACCAGTTTGAAGTCCATATTGTGATATCAGCTTCATAATTTTGTGAATTGTGTGTTATGCAAAAATCACAATGCAGGGAAAACCATGAAGCTAGCCAATGCCTCTATATTTGTAGCTCCATCCATATTTTGGACATTGTGATATATTGGTATATTGTGATGTTTAACTGGTGATATATCACAGTGTTGAAAACCAGATGTTTCCCAGCCCTATTAGGCTTACTGGGAAATGATATACAATGAATTGAAAAGGATGTTTCAAAATAACTTTTGTAAAAAAACAAAACAAAAGCTTTTCTTTGGGGAATTATAGGGACAGAACTACCTAAATTGCATAGAAATTTATTCATGTATGCTACTACAGCAGCAAGAATGCTATTTGCCCCAAAGTGGGAAGAAGCAGAAGTCCCATGAAAGGAAGAATAGATTAAAAAAAACAACTTATGGAATATGCAAAAATGGTGAAATGTAAGAATAAGAAATCAAGATAACAAACTTTTTATAAAAGAATGGAAATGGTTTATTGAATATTTACAGATAAACTGCAAACAGATAAAAACATTGTCAGGATTATTGTAACAACCTGCAGTTTCATAAGAGTACATGTTTAAAGTAGATAATTAAATGAGCAAATTATATGAATTTGGATATGCAGAAGGTATATAAACGGCCTCGGTCCTCTATACCTGAAAGAGCGTCTCCACCCCCATCGTTCAGCCCGGACACTGAGATCCAGCGCCGAGGGTCTTCTGGCGATTCCCTCATTGCGAGAAGCTAAATTACAGGGAACCAGACAGAGGGCCTTCTTGGTAGTGGCGCCCGCCCTGTGGAATGCCCTCCCATCAGATGTGAAGGAAATAAGCAGCTATCTTATCTTTAACAGACATCTGAAGGCAGCCCTGTTTAGGGAAGTTTTTAATATTTAATGCTGTATTGTTTTTAACACTTGATTGGGAGCTGCCACAGTTGCTTATTTCCTTGTCAGATAGTTGTTTATTTCCTTGCTGTTGTTTTGTTGATTGTAGTTTAGAAATTATTTATTGTAATTGTTAAGTGTGGATTTCTGTTTAATTTCCATCTGCTGATAATATTATTCTATACTGTTCTAATGATTGTTGAATGTTACTTTATTTGATGTAGGTTGCTTATTTCAAAGTTACGTTTTATCATCACATTTTTGTATTGCATTAGATTGTTATAAGGTGTACGTTCTTTGTTTCTTTTCTTTTTAAAATAATTTTTATTGATTTTTCCAATATAAACAGCCAATTAACATATCCATATCATAATCCAGTTAAAAACAATAAACTAAAAGAAAAAACAACGACCAAATTACAGTCCAAATTATTAATTATATTGGGGGGGGGGAGCTCCCCATAGTTTGGACCTCTGAAGTGTATCTCCAATATCTTTCCTGCCTCTTCTCATTCTTTGTTTCTTCAGTTTGTAAACCGCCTTGGATATTGCAAGATAGAAAGACGGTATACAAATTCAAAGTGATGATGATGATGTTTGCAGTTCTGGTGACCTCGGCTCCAAAAGGATAATGCAGAGTTGGAAAAGGTTCAGATCACCAAGATGATGAAGGGTAGCTCCCTTACGAAGAAAACTCGCAGTATTTGGGTCTTTTCCGTTTAGAGAGAAAAGTGGTGAGTCAGAATATTGAGCCACCCAGCACTTTGCACTGGCTGGCAACGTTACTCCAGGGTTTCACAGAGGGCAGCTTCTCAGCTCCTAACCTGACGATGCTCAGAATTGAAACCGGTGCTTTTTTGCATGCAAAAGAGGTGCTCTACCACGAGAGACCTGTGGCCTCCCGTCCCCAGTTAACACAGTTGACATGAGAGTGTTATCAGTTGTCATAGTCATAGTAATGATGCAGATATGATGTGTGGGAGCCTCTTAGTCATTTGGTCTTCGGTCTGAACAGTGGAAAGGAAAGTCCGCTTCTGTCCTTTTCCATCCTTTCAGGGGCATTGCAAAGCCCATCGGTAGGTACTTCCCCCTCTGCACTCTCAGGAGGTTCAGATATTCAAATCTGCCAACAGGTTTTCTCACCCTGTTGCAAATTTGCGGGCTCCCTTTAAAGGGAGTTTCCAGCCCCGTGGGCTGATCTTAGTAAGCCAGCATTTAAATAGATACCTCGTGGCTTAGCAGCCTTGGTTGGAAGAAAAGGGCGGGGGGGGGGGCAGAATAGAGAGGCATCCTTGACAGGTTGGTTTCTGAGAAGCGTAGAAAACTTCCCCAAGCGTGATTGAAAACAAAAGACATTTTAAAAAAAAAAAAATGAAAAATCGCTCAGGTGATCAAATGTTCTTCGGCTTGGACCTCTTAGAGAGCAAAGAAACAAAGCCTCGCGCCCTCGCCCCTTTTCCACGATGCTCTTTAAAGGGGTTTAAAGGAGAGTTTGGGGGTTGCGGTGCATCTTCTCGATCCTCAAAGCACTTCGCGGTCTGCGGTTTGCGGCAGTTCGGCTGGAGTGGTGGACTCAAGCAAACCGTTCGCTGGCAGCGCTGTCTGGTGCGTGCTTGCTCAGGACTAATCACTCAGTTTTCACAGTTGAGGCTTACTCCCTAGTAAGTGGGCTTAAGGTTTTTTTGGAAAGAAAGAAAGAAAGAAAGAAAGAAAGAAAGAAAGAAAGAAAGAAAGAGAGTATTTATTTATTTATTTATTTATTTGGAATACTTGTAAACCGCATTTCCGTATAAAATAACCATAAGGCAATATACGACCTAAAAATAAATAAAATATGCAAGGGACACAGGGAGCTGCCTGAGACAAGTCAAATCATTGGTCCATCCAGCACAGTATTGTCTACACAGGCAGGCAGCAGCGCTCTAGGGGTTCAGGCAGAGGTCTTTCCGAGCCCCACATGGAAACACCGCAAATCGAATATGGCAGGTTTTGCATGCAGCGCACGGGCTGAACCGCAGTTGCTTCCCCCTAAATTCTGCACAAAGTGCGAATTCTGAAACCTGCATATATTATGCAATCAAAGCACGTTTATACGTGCCCCTTTTTATTATTATTGCAAATTGCAAAAAGGTGAGGGGCGAACTGCTTTGTGTTGAAGGTTTGCCCCTTGTAATCCTCCTTTGACACACTTCTGATAGTTCGTTCGGCCTTCCCACCCATCTTTGTACTAGAAGCTTGCCGTCCCCCGTTTAGGGGAGAAAAACGAATGCGAAATCCTTTCAATTTTTGAGCTCCGTTCCAATTCCTGCACTTTTTCGATTGCAGAGTGCAGGGTCCCTCGAGAAAAAGCAGCTGAGAAGCACACCCTTCTAACGACTGGCGCTGTTGTGCAAAAGGCCTTGCATGCCTTTTTTAGCAGCTGGGTGCAAGGGCGAATTCTGGAAACGGCATGTTTTTTTACTACTGCATCTTCCTTCCCTCACACGCCAGCTGCCCAAGTGCTCCATTTCCTCACTTCCCCCCACCCTCTCTCTTCCTTCCAGCCTCCCTTACCCTTTGAACACCCCCTCTTTCCACCCAGAAACAGGCCCTAGACCTGTGGGGAGCTGCTTCTAGCATTGCTCTGATCCCAAAGGTGGCGGCATGCTTTGGGGATGTACTGGGCGCTGAGCTATACCCGAAAATGCTCCAAGGCTCCCGTCACACACTTTGAGAAACTCTTTCCTATACTTGCAAAGCCATATTGAAAAATCAGAACTCCTCTTAGAATAAACAAGTTCCGTTTTAAATACTGGAATACTAAATAAGATGGATAACAATGTGTGATAGAAAAAGAAGCATGAAATTAGGTCACAGGTGTGTGAAAGAAAGCAATAGAAGTGGAAAGAAATTGCAATTGAGTAGATTGGAAGTCTAGCACAAAGGTGGGGTGAGGGGTGGTAGATGGTGATGGGAAAAGGAATTATCTGTGGGATTGAGTGTAGGTATGTTTGAACATTTTAAAGGATTGTATGAAATTGTATGTTTGTATATTTGTATATTTGCAATATGTTTGTATTAATGCTGAATTATTTTAACAATAAAAACTTTTCAAAAAAAAGAGAGAGAGAGAAACTCATTCCTAAAGTTTAGGGCCTAAACCAGGGGTCTGCAACCCGCGGCTCCGGAGCTGCATGTGGCTCTTTTACACCTTTGCCGCGGCTCCGGGGTGGATACTAGCGAGGGGAGGAGGCGCATTGTGCGCCCGGACACTCCCCCAATGTGGCGGGCGCTGTACTGGCTGTGACGTCGCATGGGGGCGACGTCCCGACGTCACCTTACCGCCCGCTGTCAGATCGGAGGGCAGCGGCGCACATGCTTTAAATGTCGCAATGGTTTTGCGGCTCCCAGGTTTTTTTTTCTTCGGAAACGGGTCCAAGTGGCTCTTTTTGTCTTAAAGGTTGCAGACCCCTGGCCTAAACAAACCCCCAGCTGCTGTTTTCCCCTCTGCCACCATTTCGACAGCTCAGGCTTCCTGGATTTTTGAGGGAATCCTCAGACACAGCCACCAACTGACCAGGCTGCTTTCCTCCTCCCTGATTGATATTCCTGGCTTGGTGCAATTCTGACAGACCACCGTGGGGAATGTAAAAATAACACGCGAAAAGCACAGCTTTTACCAGTTAGCCGCTCTGCTTTGGAATTTGCCTTCCTCCCAACGAGGCGTGTTGTTTTCTGAGGCGTTTTGGACTGCCTCCTCCTCCCTTTATGAGCCCAACACCATGTTTTGCCATTTCTCCTTTCTTTTTGCCCTCCTGTTTTATTTTTTAATATATCTTTATTAATTTAAAATAAATACATTTATGAAAAAAACAGATGTACATACAAGTAAGCAAACAAACAAACATACAATCAAACAAACAAATAACAGAAGAATCAAACAAACCACCACACTATAAGAGAAAGGTAAAGGGACCCCTGACCATTAGGTCCAGTCATGACCGACTCTGGGGTTGTGGCGCTCATCTCGCTCTATATGCTGAGGGAGCCGGCGTACAGCTTCTGGGTCATGTGGCCAGCATGACTAAGCCGCTTCTGGCAAACCAGAGCAGCGCATGGAAACGCCGTTTACCTTCCCGCCAGAGCGGTACCTATTTATCTACTTGCACTTGATGTGCTTTCGAACTGCCAGGTTGGCAGGAGCAGAGACTGAGCAACGGGAGCTCACAGCATCACGGGGATTCGAACCGCAGACCTTCTGATCAGCAAGTCCTAGGCTCTGTGGTTTAACCCACAGCGCCACCCGCGTTCCTTTTTACACTATAAGATATAAGAAGAGTAATATAATTACCATCATATTCATTAATTGGAAGTCAGTTTTAAATTTCTTCTCTATAAGATTTATAATAGTGTTCAATACCAGGAGTATATATGATGATTTTATCATGTTTTTAATATTTTGTTGGGAGCCACCTGATGGGCGGGGTATAAAAAATTACAATATATTACTACTACTGCTACTACTACTACTACTATGATGAAAGGCAGGTAAGAAATAACAACAACAACGTAGTAATAACAATAATTATTATTTTATTTTATTTATTTTGAAACATAGGCTCCTCCAGAGAATTCTGAGGTCGATCGATGTCCATTGGGCGTGTATTCAAATTTGCTGCCGTTTTTCATATCATTTGGGGAGCTGGATCATAGAGGAGCAGAAACCAATATGGCACCCTCCAGACGTCCACTACAATTCCCACCACCCCTGGCCATTGTCCATGTTGGCTGGGGCTGATGGGATTTGTAGGCGGACAACTGTAGCTGGAGGAAACCACATTGGCTGCTTCTGTTAACAGAGTAATGTCATGGAATTGCAGGAAAGGGAGAAATGAGTAGTTTCTTCCACCTACCTAGCAGCCTACAACAGAAGCCCAGTCCACAGTGAGGTCCATAATGTCCACTTATTAAAAGCCAGCTCCACGCCTCAGTTAATCCCAAGTATTTGAAGCTCAGTATTTTGGCTTCATTCCCCTGAACGCAGTGGAGGGGGTGTGCCCTAGAATTTCAATACGCCTGAGTTGCGGTTGTGCACTGCAAGTTTGTTCGATTAAAAGCGGCGTAAAACGCCTCTCCATTTCCATCGCATATTTCGCCGTTGGCTCTTTATGAAGAAAAAAGCCACTGGATTCTGGAACGCTTGCCAGGAAGCTGAGTTGGGTCTGCCAGGCTGGAAGTCCTTGTGGTAAAATGGTGGCCTTGCGAGATGCAAATCCCAGCATGAGCTGGCGGGCGAAGACAGCGAAACGTTTTTATATAAGTTAAAGAAAAACCCCAAGCAAATCTTGGCCTGTGGATCAAAGCGAGAGGGGAGGCTGTGCTAAATTTATTCCCCACACAACCAAGCCATCGGGGCTTTGTGGCATTGCTCTGTAGGGGAAATATTGATGGTCTTGTAAATATAAAGTTATGACAATGGGAGTCTGCATGACCTGAAGGGCCCAGGGCGTTGGATAACTTAATTTCTGGGCCCATGGGAAGGATGTAACGAAATCCTACCCTGACAATTAATATTATTTAGTATTGGATAGCTCAGTTGGTTATTGCGTGGTGCTGATAATGCCAAAGTTGCGGGTTCAGTCCCTCTACGGGACAGCTGCCTATTCCTGCGTTGCAGGAGATTAGACTAGATGTTCCTTGTGGTTCCCTTCCAACTCTATGAAGTGTTTTATACTGTTCACATGCATTACCTGAGGAAACTTAGCTTGCAACAACCCCAGTCAACAACAACAACAGTAGTAAAGGTAAAGGGACCCCTGACCTTTAGGTCCAGTCGTGGCCGACTCTGGGGTTGCAGCGCTCATCTTGCTTTATTGGCCAAGGGAGCCGGCGTACAGCTTCTGGGTTATGTGGCCAGCATGACCAAGCCGCTTCTGGCAAACCAGAGCAGCGCACGGAAACGCCGTTTACCTTCCCACCGGAGCGGTACCTATTTATCTACTTGCACTTTGAGGTGCTTTCAAACTGCTAGGTTGGCAGGAGCAGGGACTGAGCAACGGGAGCTCATCCCGTCATGGGGATTTGAACCGCTGACCTTCTGACCGGCAAGTCCTAGGCTCTGTGATTTAACCCACAGCACCACCCGTGTCCCAACAACAGTAGTAGTAGTAGTTTATCACCATATTTTTTCGCTCCATAAGACGCACCAGACCATAAGACGCACCTAGTTTTTAGAGGAGGGAAAGAAGAAACAAGAAAGCAACGCAAAGCCTCTTGAGCGAAGATGTGTCTTATGGAGCGAATGCTTCAGCTATCGCTGAAGCCAGAAGAGCAAGAGGGATCGGTGCGCACCGATCCCTCTTGCTCTCCTGGCTTCAGCAATAGCTGCGCAGCCTGCATTCGCTCCATAAGACACACACACATTTCCCGTTTTTAGGAGGGGCGCGTCTTATAGTCTGGCCTCCCACATTGTCTGAGGGGTGGTGGACCGGCCCACGGCTGAAAAAGTTTGCTGACCCCTGCTGCACAAGCTCTCTGCCCTGGGCGCGCAGCACAGCTCTGGAGACCAGCAAGCCGGCTCATTCCAGAGTCTGACATGCTACCAGGGCAGCAAGGCATGACATATGCCCCTCTGGCTGCCTGCGACCCCGCCCCCCATCCATGCTGCCACATGGGACGGCAACACCAGCCAAGGACCAGTTGCGTGAATACGCTGCGCAAAAGGAAGCGAGGGTGCTGTTAGCGGCGCTTGTGCATGGCATATCTGCTTTTTTCCCCAGAGGCTTCTCTGCAATCCCTCTTCTCGTGAAAAGCGTCAAGGCAAGAATTCAAAGGCCTGTTGACTGGCATTTAACTCTGTTTACCAAGTCCTTGGAGGGCACAAAAGGTCGTTTTCCTGAAGGCCGCCGGTTGTGGGGGGGCAAGGCTCATAAACAGTGTGACCGCACAGGCCTGTCACATTCCTTCATGAAAGGAGAGAGTGTCTGCCGGGGCGAAAATCTGACAGAAAGAAAGAAAGATGAAAGCTAGGGGTTGGTGCAAGGGGGGGGGGGTTGTTGTTGAGGGGAACTCTGGGTGGGTTTTTTTTGTTTTTTTGTTTTCTGTCTTTGCTGTCTGCCTCTTTTCGAAACCCCCTCCCAGTTCTTGCTCATGCAGCAGAGGTGGCAGTTGGGAGGAGAGCGAAGGCAGGGTGGGGTGAGGCAAGAGACATCTTTTGAATGGTTGCCAAGGCTGATTTAATTAGCTGCATTGAATTCATTAACTCCCCACCTCCCCTCTGCAAATGACGCGTCGGCCGTGAAGCACAAATTAGGAGTTGCAAGCATCGGTGGAGCGCGGGCGCTGACCTGCCAAAAGACCCAGCAAAGCAGAAAAATTGACCTACTTTCATCAAATCTGAAGGGATCGCCTTTTAAAGCTCTTCTTGGATAGACACTAAGCTCCGACTCTCCCTCTTCCTCCTCTTTTCTCTGTCTGTCTGGCTCTCTCTCTCATGCACACGCAGCTTTCTCTGCTTTTAATCTCCCCCGCTGCCTGAGGCTAAAGCAGAAAATCCGCACCTCTGATCATCAAATGCAAGCGAGGTTCCCCCATGTGGAGCTGCCCGCATGCGCGGGCGCACAGAGCACCTTGGCGAGTCAGCGGGTTGCATTGAGAGCTCAGGCGCTCTTTGCGTGCAGGGTAGCCGAGTTGATTCTGAGCAGGATTTCTCTGGCCGCAAAGGGACGCAGAAATTGCATAGTTGCAAATGCCTAAACCAGGGCCGACCCGAGTTGTACCTTGTGGTATCATTACAGGTATACATAGAGCCCTGGAGTATCTCATTCTTCTTTGGCCAGCCTTTCTCAACCTGTGGGTCCCCAGATATTGTTGAACTACAACTCCCATCAGCCCTAGCTAGCAAGGCCAGAGCTCAGGGATGATGGGAGTTGTAGTCCAACAATAGATGGGGATCCACAGGCAATCACTCGTAGCTGAGTAAGGTTGTCTTTCATGAAAACGGTCTTAACAGTAAGTCCGTAAGTGACTGTGGAGGCCAGTTCTGGATCCACACATCCTTCCACAGTGGGGACATAGGTTTCCGGGTGGGAGTAGATCACAGTGAGGATTTCCCAAGTGTGCCTTCCTCTTAGCGCATTTCTCCCTTTTATCCTGAGTTTGAGCATCTTCAAAGCCCATGACATCTTTGGTAAAGGCTGTTCTCCAGTTGGAGCGCTCACAGGCCAGTGTTTCCCAGTTGTCAGTGTTTATGCTACATTTTTAAAGATTTGCCTTGAGACAGTCTTTAAACCTCTTTTGTTGACCACCAGCATTACGCATTCCATTTTTAAGTTCGGAATAGAGTAGTTGCTTTAGAACAGCGCTTCTCAACCCGTGGGTCCCCAGATGTTGTTGGACTACAACTCCCATCATCCCTAACTAGCAAGGCCAGAGCTCAGGAAAGATGGGAGTTTTAGTCCAACAACATCTGGGGACCCACATGTTGAGAACCGCTGCTGTAGAAGATGATAATCAGGTATATGGGGTATTAGGGGAGGGGGTATTACCTGTGTTGGGGGACACATCATGCTCCTTCTGGGGTAGTTTGTCCATCTTTGGTCCCCACCCTGCACTCAGCACTCACCTGTAGCTCCTAGAAGATGTCAGCATGTGACAGCAGCCACACCCTGGGAACTGGCCAGCTAAACCAGGTGAGGGTAGCCGATAGGTCTCAGACCCTTGGTGAGTTAGGGATTTCCCCTGCATGTGAAGACCCACTCCAACACATTGAACGGAAAAGGCCAATACAGTGGTACCTCTGATTAAGAACTTAATTCGTTCTGGAGGTCTGTTCTTAGCCTGAAACTGTTCTTAACCTGAAGTACCACTTTAGCTAATGGGGCCTCCCGCTGCCGCCGTGCCACCAGAGCACGATTTCTGTTCTCATCCTGAAGCAAAGTTCTTAACCCGAGGTACTATTTCTGCATAGCTGTCAACCTTTCCTTTTTTGCGGGAAATTCCCTTATTTCAGCGCCATTTCCCGCTGCTTCCCACTGCTATCCCGATTGTTAGGTATCCTGTAGACTGTCCCCAGGACAGGTAAGGCTGCTGATCCGTTCTTTTCAAATCTGAAAGTTGACAGCTATGTATTTCTGGGTTAGCAGAGTCTGTAACCTGAAGCGTCTGTAACCTGAAGTGTCTGTAACCCAAGCTACCACTGTAGTGGGTCCAACGGTCAAGAAGGCAGTTTATGCACATGCCTCAGAGGTGAGGGGCAGATGGGACCCGTCAGCCTGCGAAAGTAGCCCCTCTCTAGGAGAAGGAAAACTCTGCTGCCTTGTAGGATATCTTCGGGAGAAGAAAAGACTTAAGGAGTAAACAGTCTGTGTCAGTGAGTTCCACAGATTAAGGATGTGCCACCTGTCCAAAATCGACTGCCACCCAGTTTCACCGAAGTTTTAATTTCATGAGATATGTGGGGAGAGAGAGACAGACAGAGAGAGAGAGAGCCCCACCATATACAGTGGTACCCCGGGTTACATACGCTTCAGGTTACAGACGCTTCAGGTTACAGACTCCGCTAACCCAGAAATATTACCTCGGGTTAACAACTTTGCTTCAGGATGAGAACAAAAATCGTGTGGCAGCGGCACAGGAGCTGCGGGAGGCCCCATTAGCTAAAGTGGTACCTCAGGTTAAGAACAGTTTTAGGTTAAGAACGACCCCCAGAACGAATTAAGTTCTTAATCTGAGGTACCACTGTATGCCTAATATGACCCCGACATACAGTGGTACCTCGGGTTAAGAACTTAATTCGTTCCAGAGGTCTGTTCTTAACCTGAAACTGTTCTTAACCTGAAGCACCACTTTAGCTAATGGGGCCTCCCGCTGCCGCTGCGCCACCGGACCACAATTTCTGTTCTCATCCTGAAGCAAAGTACCAAGGTACTATTTCTGAGTTAGCAGAGCCCGTAACCTGAAGCGTATGTAACCTGAAGTGTATGTAACCCGTGGTACCACTGTATTCACTTTTTTGTGTTTCAGAGAAGCCTGGGAAGCTTATCAGGGATTCCTCACGGAGAAGATGAGTAATCGCAGGCAAGCTTTCTCTCTCCAAAAGACAGCTTGTGCGCAGTTAGCGGCTGTGAGTGTGCTCTGAGGTCGCGCTCCCGGCTCATCCATGGAACTCTGTGTGTGTCCTGGAACGATTCCCAGAATATGCAGGAGTTCCGTGATAGGCAAGTCTTTATCAAAAGGATTCCTTGGAAGTTAAAAAGACCGGACACCACTGGCCTACAAGATCCCCAGAGCCAAAGAAGAGAGGTTGTATGCATGCGCAGGACTCTCCAAAAGCCCTGAGGCGTGAGAGGCCAGTTTCCATGAGAATGCTCTGTTTCCATATGGGCCTCTGCAGAGGGAGTGCTTAACTACACATAGGAGGGTGGAAGCAAATTCTGAAAATTTCGGTGCCATTTGGTTTACCTTCTTTGAACATGTCAACCAGGAGAGGTATTCCCATACGCCTCTGGCTTTTCATTCTTCGTTATGACTGGGGTATTTAGATACCACTTGATATTCAGGGAAGTGTCATACTGGTTTGCTGCAAATTCACATTACTTTTTCTTTCTTTTGCTTTGCTACTTGCCTGCTTTATTCAGTGTCTGTCAGACCCTTCAAGTCTCCCTCTTTTCCAGGGACAGTTCCTGACTCACAGAAGCTGTCCCGGTTTCTGATTTGATCCCAGAACGTCCCACTTTTCCTTAGGACACCCCTATTTTCATCGGAGAAATGTTGGAGGGTACAGAGTTATGCGATCCCCAAGCCAAGGAGATAAGTAACTATACAACCTTTAGATGACATCTGAAGGCAGCCCTGTACAGTGGTACCTCGAGTTACCAGGTTACAGACTCCGCTAACCCAGAAATAGTACCTCGGGTTAAGAACTTTACCTCAGGATGAGAACAGAAATCGTGCTCCGGCGGCATGGCGGCAGCGGGAGGCCTCATTAGGTAAAGTGGTAGCTCAGGTTAAGAACAGTTTCAAGTTAAGAACGGACCTCCAGAACGAATTAAGTTCTTAACCCAAGGTACCACTGTACAGGGAAGGTTTCTTTTAATGTTTAATGTTTTCTTATGCTTTTATATATGTGGACAAGGCTGCTTAGAAGAGTAAAACCGACCACCTGTCTCCTTGATCCTTGCCCATCCTGGCTCATAAAAGCGAACTGGAAAGGGCTGGGTGATGGGCTCCGTGTGGTGGTGAATGCTTCCCAGATGGGCGGGGTATTAATAATAATAATAATAGTTATTCTTATTCTTATTGTTTTCATAGAATCATAGAATCATAAGAGTTGGAAGAGACCACAACGGCCATCGAGTCCAACCCCCTGCCAAGCAGGAAACACCATCAGAGCACTCCTGACATATGGTTGTCAAGCCTCTGCTTAAAGACCTCCAAAGGAGGAGACTCCACCACACTCCTTGGCAGCAAATTCCACTGTCGAACAGCTCTTACTGTCAGGAAGTTCTTCCTAATGTTTAGGTGGAATCTTCTTTCTTGTAGTTTGGATCCATTGCTCCGTGTCCGCTTCTCTGGAGCAGCAGAAAACAACCTTTCTCCCTCCTCTATGTGACATCCTTTTATATATTTGAACATGGCTATCATATCACCCCTTAACCTCCTCTTCTCCAGGCTAAACATGCCCAGCTCCCTTAGCCATTCCTCACAAGGCATCGTTTCCAGGCCTTTGACCATTTTGGTTGCCCTCCTCTGGACACATTCCAGTTTGTCAGTGTTTTATTGTTATTGTTATTATATGTTGGAAGCTGCCCAGAGTAGTTGGGGCAACCCAGTCAGATTGGTGGGGAATTATGATTATTGAATAAGATGTCCCTATTTTTATTGGAGAAATGTTGGAGGGTTTGGTCTATATGTTTGTTCACGTAACAGAAAATTAATAAAAACTTGAAAATAAGATAAAACAAGGTGCCCAAGTGATCCATATTCTAAAAAGGCTGAAAACTCTATAAATCAAGCAAATTTTGCATTGGAGCGTCGGAAGCTGCCTATGTAGAGTCAGAACATTGCCCTCCATCTACCTCAGGATTGTCTGGGTTGTGGGACTTCAGCTGTTGGGCTGGGACTCTCCACTGAGTTAGGGCCTGCAACAGCAGCTGCACCCTCATACAAATATATAGTAAAGGGTTAAGAAATGGGTCCCCCATTGTGTGTCGGGGTTAAAGGTACGTCTTGGATCAGAAGAAGACTACACCAGGGGTCAGCAAACTTTTTCAGCAGGGCGCCGGTCCACTGTCCCTCAAACCTTGTGCAGGGCCGCACTATATTTTGGAAAAAAGAAGAAGAATGAATTCCCATGCCCCACAAATAACCCAGAATAAATAAAAGCACACATTCTACTCATGTAAAAACATGCTGATTCCTGGACCGTCCGTGGGCCGGTTTTAGAAGGCGATTGGGCCAGATCCAGCCCCCCCCCGGGCCTTAGTTTGCCTACCCATAGTCTACACCAGCGGTTCTCAACCTGTGGGTCCCCAGATGTTGAACTACAACTCCCATCATCGCTAGCTAGCAAGGCCAGAGCTCAGAGATGATGGGAGTTGTAGTCCAACAACATCTGGGGACCCACAGGTTGAGAACCGCTGGTCTACACTGACTGACAATGTCTCTTTCTCAGCCTCACCATAGCTGGAGATGCTAAGGATTGAATTTTGAGGGTGTTATGCGCAGAGCATTGCGCAACCACTGAGTTACAGGCCTTCCCTGGTTGATCCTAATTTCTTTTTTTTAATGGGGAGGGCCAAGGAGCTATGAAGCCACTCAGAATCATGAGCCACCGCTCTGTCTTCTTGAAACTTCATCCCACACACATTCCAAGCATAACTTCATATAGCTCATAAAGCTGGGAACTCGGGAACAGATTCTCCGGAAAGTGGTTTGTGGGTCTGATACCACATTCCTCACATTTTCTGTGATGATGTGAAATCATGGCATACACCCAGCCTTTACCTATCTGTGCCTTTGCCTCCGTGCAAACTGCACACACCGTTTCTCATAGTGCTAGGTATTTTTTATTATTATTTAAGGTGTATTCCTATCTTTCTCCACAAAGGAAAAAGCTCTCTTAGCAGCTTGCAGGTGAAAAGGAAACAAGGCAGTCGCTGCCCTCAGGCTCACGATCTAAGCAACATGACACAAAAGGAAAAGGGAATGGGGAGGGAGGAGGAAAAAAGCAAGCTCAGGTACCAGTTCTTATAACAATCAGATGGGATAGAAATAGTAGACACACTCCTGACTCATGGAGAGCAATGGGTGTAGCAATGGAAGGGACAGGGTGAGTTTCCTAAATAATAGTGAATAATAACAATCATATTAGTATGTAATATAATTTAATATAGTCCTTACCCAAAGGAAAGCAGAGTAATACGTTTGGCAGCAGCTAGGTAATAAGTGAACATACAAAACCCGCAAACCTCAAGATTCACCCAAGCATACTAAGACCTCACACTTTTTTGTTAGTAGACCCGGTTTGGTTACGATCCTGCCAGCACTTGCCACCTGAATTTGCTGTTAGAGAGAGCAACTCTATCCCTTTGTCAGAATACATGCAACGTCATATCCTTGCTTTGTGTGCAAAACACAATTTTATTTTATTTTTAAACCCAAATAAATACAAAGTTAGGTTCCCTTTGCATGTTTTGTTGGGCCCTTTGTATTGTGTGAGTTATAACATCTATTCCAGTAGCTGGGTATATGCACTACTGTAACTGAGGCTCAATGAAAACCTTCATATCTGAGCTCCTTGAATAGCCTCCCTTGCATCTAAACCAGGGGTCAGCAACCTTTTTCAGCCGTGGGCCGGTCCACCACCGTCTCTCAGACGATGTGGTGGGCCAGACTATTTTTTGGGGGGGAGGGGGGAATGAACAAATTCCTATGCCCCACAAATAACCCAGAGATGCATTTTAAATAAAAGCACACATTCTACTCATGCAAAAACACCAGGCAGGCCCCACAAATAACCCAGAGGTGCATTTTAAATAAAAGGACACGTTCTACTCATGTAAAAACACGCTGATTCCTGGACCATCCGCGGGACGGATTCAGAAGGCGATTGGGCCGCATCCAGCCCGCGGACCTTAGGTTGCCTACCCCTGGTCTAAACACTTGTGTTGCCCAGTATACACCCAAAGGAAGGAAACTAGAGGGAGCTGGGAGTTAATTATGTTCTAAAACCCACAATGTCTTTGCAAATGGCTTGTCCTTATTTTGGCTCCAAGGACCAGCCTTGCACAAGAGCTTCTCTGATGCTCCTTACACAGCTTTCCCTTTCCCCCTTTGCTTCCCACGGGGCTGCATGATGCGTCATTTCAGATGGGCTGCGTGAATTAACATATTGTAACTTGGTGCCGCTCAGGTAATTGCACATTCGGGTCAGCTGCTTGCCCAGACACAAAGCATCCTTCACCTTCTTTCAGACCGCGCTATAAAGTATCGCCGGCTAGCTCTCAACTCAGGGGAACATGTGGGGTGGAGGCCTGCCAGTCACAAAGGCAGGGCTGTCTGCGCCTCGTCTAGGAAGCCGGACCACGGTTGGGGAAATCGGATTAGCGGTGGAGGAATGGCAGAACATCGGTGCTGGGAGGTTCAGAACATTAAGATAACATTCATTACAGCTGGGAGCTGTTACTACCTCTGTCCCTAACCAGGGTGATTTTGCTCACCACAGGGAAGAAAATTATGCTTGATCCTTCATCCTTTGAAAGTGGATCAGAGGACATCTCCAGCTTCTAAGTTTTACTTTTTATGTATTTGCCGATGGGTTTTTGAAGAGGACAGTGCAGATAAAGAAGCACGGTTTAGCTTGCATGCCCTTTCTCCCTCGCCTGCAAGCGTCTAGTTTTCTTGTGTACCTGTGTTAAGGTAAGTATAAATTCCATACTGAAAACACAAAGAGAGCCTGCTGGATCCAGTGGCATAGCGTGGGTTGTCAGCACCCAGGGCAAGACAAGTAATTTGCGCCCCCTAACCCATGGATTTGCACCCCCTAACCCATGGATTTGCGCCCCCTAACCCTAACCCCCAGATGTTGCGACTGGTGCAGCCAGCCCCCCCTGCACTCCCCACGCTACGCCACTGGCTGGATCAGGCCAAAGGCTCACTTGTTACATACATACCTAATTTTATTTGCAAGCCACCCATGCACAATTCAAACCATGCCCAAGGCAGCTTACAACATGAAAAAAATGTATTGACTAAAGGGACCCCTGACCATTAGGTCCAGTCGTGACCAACTCTGGGGTTGCAGCGCTCATTTTGCTTTATTGGCCGAGGGAGCCGGCATACAGCTTCCGGGTCATGTGGCTAGCATGACTAAGCCGCTTCTGGCGAACCAGAGCAGCGCACGGAAACGCCGTTTACCTTCCCGCCGGAGCAGTACCTATTTATCTACTTGCACTTTGATGTGCTTTCGAACTGCTAGGTGGGCAGGAGCTGGGACCAAGCAATGGGAGCTCACCCTGTTGTGGGGATTCAAACGCGGACCTTCCGATCAGCAAGCCCTAGGCTCTGTGGTTTAACCCACAACACCACAAGAAACAACAAAGAACATTAAAAAGTGCACAAGTATTGCCACACAAATCACAGCAAGATCTAAAGATACAGAAAAACAACAGCACCCTCATCTCACAACAAGATGAGCCCAAGAGTTTGTGTAGCAGCTTCTGCAGCTGGAGGGAGTTGGGGCTGCAGCCTCCCAAGTCAGGTGGGGAAAAGCGTGCAAGGCGAGGAGCAGGTTTCCCTAGACCCACAGCCCAAATGTTCCCACATCCTGTTCTCACAGTGGCAGATTGGATGCAAGAGCACTCTCCCTTCTTGGGATTGACAGGAACTGCTATATGGAAGGTTTGTTGCCTTCAAATGTAGAAGCAGAGGATAGCCATCATGGCTCTAGTAGCCATTGATAGCTCTCTCGTCCATGAACAATTGCCCTCTTCTAGTTGGACTATTTGCCTTTGCCTTCTGCATGTGATGCTGTTTGTATAGATTCTTTTTCAGCCACAGAATGCTGCCACAGTTTTGAAAAATGAGACAAACTTGTTCCACCCTCTTAGCCGGCTGTTGATCGCTTGCTGTTCTTCTCTGGTCCAGCTAATCACATAATTGTGACGGAAATGCAACGCTCCGTTTTTGCAGAACCGCTAAGGGCATCTCAGTGCATCATTTATTACTCTGCATAAATTATTCTCCATAGCTGAGACATCAAAATAGAGAAACAGCGAATCAGGGCATTGGCACTGCACCCCCTGGAAAATGGAAAATTTGGTTTGGATTCTGAGATTTTGCAGCTTTCAGCCACAGGGGCTAGAAACTTAGCTTTTAAAGCTGAGGTTCTTAAGCAGCTGGACTCGCACCAAGCACCACATGTACCCTGTAGCTTTTTCTGTGCTCCTGCAGTTTTGCAGCATCCATCAAGCTCGAGGCTAGAGATGCAATGGAACAAAATTATGTTTCTGCTGCCAAAAGCTGGTAATTCAACTTCCTTGTTGTTTTTTAAAGCAATTACAGTAATAAGTGAATAGGGACAGCAAAAGAGCCCTGCTGAATGAATTATTGACATCTGTCTTCACAGCAGACGATGCAGAGCATCAGGAAGAAAGTCCGAGGAACTGAGGCAGACAGTTGTGGTCAGAAATGAAGTTCTAGATCAATACAATAGGATCCATAATGCAGCAGTCTGATTGGTCCTCAGGAGCCACGCAATCCAGCTCCAGGTGGAAGTGAATCAGTGACCTGATTTGCCTGCAGGAGCAGCCAATCAGGCTCCTGGATGAAGTGAATCGGCAATACTTTTGTCTGGGTGGCACTTTGCCAAGAATTTTCGAGGAACTTAAATGTGAGATTTTTGGTTTTTAAAAATAAATAAACCCTCTGTCTCTAATTTTTTAAAAGGGATCCGTTTGACTTTAGCCCTGATGGCGCACTCTTCCATTGTCTCTCGAGACAGACGGGTGCCAACGTAGTATAACAGCTGCCCCGTGAAAACTGGTGCAAAACATTGCTCAAGATAGAACTTCCAAGCAGAACCAGCATGGCTTCTGCAAGGGTAAATCTTTCTCACTAAACTATGTGAGTTATTCCAGAGTGTCAACAGGCCCATGGAGGCGATCCAGTTGACCAGTGGTCAAGAAGGTGGTTTCTGCATGTGTTGTAGAGGGAAATGAGGGCCAGATAGGGCTGATCAACCTGGGAAGGTAGCCTATCTAGGAGAAGGAAAACTTGGCTGTATTGTGGGATATATTCAGGCAAAGAAAAGGCTAATGAATAAACCCTGCACAAATCTGAAGGAGCCCCTAAGATGTTTAAAAGGTAAAGGTAAAGGGACCCCTGAACATTAGGTCCAGTCATGACCAACTCTGGGGTTGCGGTGCTCATCTCGCTTTATTGGCCGAGGGAGCCGACGTACAGCTTCCGGGTCATGTGGCCAGCATGACTAAGCCGCTTTTGGCGAACCAGAGCAGTGCACAGAAATGCTGTTTACCTTCCCGCCGGAGCAGTACCTATTTATCTACTTGCACTTTGACGTGCTTTCGAACTGCTAGGTTGGCAGGAGCAGGGACTGAGCGACGGGAGCTCACCCCGTTGGGGAGATTCGAACCACCAACCTTCTGATCAGTAAGTCCTAGGCTCTGTGGTTTAACCCACAGCGCCACCTACGTCCTGATGTTTAGGGAAACTTTTAATGTTTAACAGACCACTGTATATTAATACTTTGCTGAAAGCTGCCCAGAGTAGCTGGGGAAACCCAGCCAGATGGGCGGGGTATAAATATATTATTATTGTTTTTGTTGTTGTTGTTGTTGTTGTTGTTGTTATTTGATTGGAAGGTGCCTTGTGCACCTCCTGGCGATTCCTGCAGCCAAGCGTTTAGTCATGTTAACACTTCTATCCCAGATGAGGCCCTGGCTTGGAAAAGAAGCTTAGTCTGTATTTTCCCAGCCTCCCCTTCAGTACTCCAGATAACCAAAACTCTACCATTTATGAATTTATAGGGTTTAGGGGGGGTCCCTCACTCCAAATCTATAACACCCTTGTATTTTGGTTAGTTAACCTGCTGTGTCTTTGGGTGTGCTGGGGTCGCATATCAGTGCAGTAGTGCCCAAGGTGAGCTGGACCGGACACACCTGGGGTGCATGTACAGGTAAATGCTACAGGTATCACCCCTGCAGCTGCCTTGTGTAAATCAAGCCCCTCTTTCCTGTAAGGATGAGGCATGTCAAAACTATTTGAAGCCAGCCATAGTTCTGACCTTGCAATGTCTAGGCCGGGAGTGTTTATCATTGTTAAAGCATGTTGCACTTTTGAGGTCTGCTGGTAGCAACACAAAAATGTTCTCCTTCAGGGAGAATCTGGCTGCTTCTAACCGAGATGATATTTCGCGCATTTTTATCTAACGTGGCACAAGAAGCGGAGACCTTGGATTGCATTTGAATGCTGGATTTCGATGACAGGAATAGAACAAAATGACGCTCTCATCCGCCTGCCTGACACGGCCTTGTCTTGTTTTGTTGCTTCAAAAAGACCTCCATTTCCCTCCTGTGTGTTACTGGGAACGAGAGGCAGAAACAACACAGCATTTGTGTGGGCTGCAGATGTCCCCGAATGGAAACGAAAGGAGGAGATAAATACAGGAAATCTGCAAAATAAGTTGAGCCTGGAATGCAAGTAAGGGTTGGACACTGTGATAGGCATCAATGTTATACCGTACTTCCCTTGAAGTAGTGAAGTCTCCCTAACCGAGTGACTGAGCTCATGTGGCGGCATGGAATCTAGATAAACATTCCAACTTCTCAAGGAAAGGCACTACAGCAAAGTTTGTCGTTTGGTTCCACAAAACAAGTTCCTAGGGTTTCTTGGCTTGTAGCCAGTGCAATTCAATTAGTTTGAGAACTGGATTAAATTTCTCGTGTATAATGAGGAGCATTTCCTGTTCCAGATTCACGGCTAAAACTGCACAGTTTGTAACTAAAGCTGCACTCCCCACCCCTCCGCCGTTGGCATGTCACAACAGTTAATGCAAGTCTATCGTCTTCCAAGGGAGTCCGTTCTACCCTTGAACAGCTCTTTTACTCTCAGAAAGGTCTTCCTGGTGGTTAGTCAGAATCTCCTTTCTTGTAACTTGAAGCCATTGGTTCGAGTCTCACCCTCCAGAGCAGGAGAAAAAACGGTTCCTCCACCTTCCATGTGACAACCCTTGAGATATTTGAAGATGGCTATCCCATCTCCTCTCAGTCTCCACTTCTCCAGTCTAAACAGGCCCAACTCCTTCAACCGTTCCTCATCAGGCTTGGTTTCCAGACCCTTGATCATCTAGGCCGTCCTCTTCTGCACACATTCCAGCTTGTCCACATCCTTCTTAAATTGTGTTGCCAATCAGAATAAAGATAAGGCACAGAACAAATATTAAAACAAAACATAAATTGTAGTCACTGGCCAGCAAGACATATGTCAAGGATGGATGGCGGCTAACAGATTGAGGTTGAATCCTGACAAGACAGAAGTACTGTTTTGGGGGGACGGGGTGGGCAGGTGTGGAGCACTCCCTGGTCCTGAATGGGGTACCTGTGCCCCTGAAGGACCAGGTGCACAGCCTGGGAGTCATTTTGGACTCACAGCTGTCCATGGAGGTGCAGGTCAATTCTGTGTCCAGGGCAGCTGTTTATCAGCTCCATCTCGTACGTAGGCTGGGACCTTACCTGCCCGCAGACTGTCTCGCCAGAGTGGTGCATGTTCTAAGTTATCTCTCGCTTGGACTACTGCAATGTTCTCTATGTGGGGCTACCTTTGAGGGTGACCTGGAAACTACAACTAATCCAGAATGCGGCAGCTAGACTGGTGACTTGGAGCGGCTGCCGAGACCACATAACACCAGTCTTGAAAGAACTACATTGGCTCCCAGTACGTTTCCGAGCAAAATTCAAAGTGTTGGTGCTGACCTTTAAAGCCCTAAATGGCCTCGGTCCAGTATACCTGAAGGAGCGTCTCCACCCCCATCACTCAGCCCATACACTGAGGTCCAGTTGTGAGGGCCTTCTTGCGGTTCTCTCCCTGCAAGAAGCCAAGTTACAGGGAACCAGGCAGAGGGCCTTCTCGGTAGTGGCGCCCACCCTGTGGAACACCCTCCCACCAGATGTCAAAGAGAAAAACAACTACCAGACTTTTAGAAGACATCTGAAGGCAGCCCTGTTTAGGGAAGTTTTTAATGTTTAATAGACTATTGTATTTTAGTATTCTGTTGGAAACCCAGCCAGATGGGCAGGGTATAAATAATAAATTATTATTATTATTATTATTATTATTATTATTATTATTATTATTATATGGAAGTTGCACTCCCAACGAACACCTGGAAGGAGAAACTTTGCCCACTCTTAATCTAAACTGTCCAGGTATTTCAGACAGGGAGTCTTTTCCAGTCTTACCTGAAGATGCTGGATATCAAATCTGGGGTTTTCCTGCATGGAACACAGATGCTGAGCTCTGGCCTTTCCATGGTGGGCTGACTTTGTATAAGGCTAAGTGGGTGAGGAGTACAAAATGTTCCCGAGAAGGACTATCTCAAGGCCCTTTTGCTAGAACAGTCAGCTGGAGTTCATAATATGCACTCTCCAATGGTTAGCTGTATTGGTGATCCTGCCTCCCTTTGTACCTAAGCAGCGTTGAGCACTCGGTTTGGAGCGGGGTGGAGGGACGAAAGCCGTTCAAAGGATCGGTTAACCGGTAAAATTTACAATAGCTAAGATTGGCATGGGCAGAGAACCAAGGCTGTAGCACAATGCCCCCGCCACCCGACTTGGCACACTCATGCGCCATAGATAACGCGTCCTGGGGGTGTTGATTGCCCCACTGAGTTTCAGTGAAACATCTGCAGAATCTGGACAGAGAATAGCAATAGTTTCTTCTCCCCCGTTTACCCCCCTCTTTTAAGGGGGAACTAGGCTATTTTTGAAACGCCTCCTCACACATATTTTCAGCCAACAGCCAGCTCAAATTAGTCACTTGGGAGTTCCTGTTCTGTACGCCGAGAAGGAAGGCCGATTTTCATGAATGGGCTTTGCAAAAGATGGCAAGGTCATGCGAACGCCTGCTTTGTTCAAACAGAAAGGTCGTGGAGCTCGTTTTGTTTACTTGTTTTGTTTGGCTGCCGTGCGCTTCTGAGACGTGTGTGCTGGTGACTTGGCTCATTTCTCTGAGCCATACAAATGATTATTTGAATGAATGAATGAAGGAAGGAAGGAAGAAATGTCCCAAACCTGGTGCCCTCCAAATTTTTTGGACAATAGCCCCAGCCAGCATGGCTGGAATGACCATTGTCCTTTTGTGCAACAGAACGAGAGTCCTTCTGAGCTGCCTACTAGCGATGCTCACCCACGTGTTTCTGGAAGGGGAGAAGGGGTTCAAAAGCAGGGCATGATGGGAATTTCCACTTTCTGGTCCATCCCCAGCATCTGCCAATCATCCTAGAACTAAAAGAAAAGGGGTTTCAGTTTTTTTTGAGGGGGAGGGGAATTTCGTTCAAATTTGCCTGCAGAAATTTGCATTAACCATTGCATACAGATCATTTTAAAACCCCACGAATCTCAATTTGAGAATATTTAAATGTGCATACTGAGAATCTTAACTTGAGAATATTTAAATGTTAAACTCTTCTGTTCTGTTGTGGAGCTTAATTTCAGGGTATTTTTTTTTGGGGGGGGGATTAATTTGCAAGCATAAATGCTGTCATCATTTGCAATTTGCTTTATGGGTTCCCCCCTTTCCAATCAAGTAGTTTATAAATTTTATGAAATAATAATAGTATTAGTAGTAGTAATAATAATAAAAATGTGAGTTTCAGCCCCAAAATATGGAACCTGCTGGTAGTTCAAATTTATCATATCTCTATGATTGCTAAGGTGACAAATTTTAGAGTGGTACACTAACATCACAACTGTGCCTGTGAAGGTGGTAGGCAGGGTTGCCATGTGTCCTCTTTTTCCAGGACACGTCCTCTTTTTCAGGGGTAAAATTTCTGTCTGGGTGGAATTTTTAAAAAAATTGCCAAAATGTCTCTGGCTATACTTTCTCGATGAGACCTAGACATAACTGGTGGTTGAAGACTTGCTTTTTTCTTTTCCTGCCCCCTCAGCAATATATCACGGCTTCTATTGCCTACATATAGTAGGGGTATTTAAAATGAGAGTCCCTCATGGCATCCTCTTTTTTGCTCTTCAACATATGGAAACTCTAGACTGGTAGGACTAGGGTCTCCACAGAAGATCACAGGTTCGTATGAGGGAAGACAGTCCTACAGGAGAATTTCAGGAGAAGCCACAGATAACAACCCGGAGTTTATAGCTATGTCCATAGGTGGACATTCTGGCTTGGGAGATATATATGATGTGCTTGTTCCTCCTCAACATTCAGACCAGGGCTGGGAAGCCTGTAGATATCAGAAGGTCTTGGACCGCAGCTCAGATTATCAATGTCTGTTGGCCATGCTGGTTGAGACATCGAGAAGGCAACAGGTTTCCCAACCCTGCACTGAAGGACTGCAGGAAACAGAGCTGGGAAAGAACCCAGTCTGAGATCCCAGAGAGGCCACAGCAAGTTGGGGCAGACCGCCCCAAGCTCGGCGCTCTGACCTGGAACGAGGCGGCTTCCTGTGCCACTTTGTACAGGAATTCAGTCACCCCTGAGACGCGGCCCTTTGTGCCAGGCGGTAAAGCAACAACCCTCCTTAGAAAACCCGTCGAAAGGCAGTGGCAAGTAAATGTCAGCTTTCTCTCCCTCCCTCTCTCTCTCTCCATTTTCAGTCAAGTGCTTTTAACTTCAGGGAAAAGAGAAATAACTGTGCCAAAGGTCGGTGTGTTCCTGGGCACGTTGCCCCGGCTTTGAAGTGCAGAAAATTGCTCGCGGTGTATTGAAAAAGAAAAGAAAGCAGAGACGCTGCCATTTCACCTGACAGGCTCCCCGCTCCCCCGCCAACCATCAATAAGATCCAACTGCAAACCTTGGCTGGGATGGCGAATGGCATGCGGTGGCATATTTTTGCACCGTGGCTGCTGGTTTCTCCTATCGTCGTATTCGAGGGGTCGATGATTTCTTGGTCGTAGCTTGCATTGCATGCAATGCAGAGAGGGAAATCAGCTGAACAGCACAGACTTTGCCTGCAGACCATTTTAGTTTGAAAGTTTGAAAGGCCAGGTGCCAAACGATGGATAAGAACCCGTTCACCTGTTCACCCAAAACTACCATCTTCCTTCTCTTCAGGCAGCAGGGTTAAAGCAGTTTTCTGTTTGATCAAGTATTAGGGGAAGAGAAGAACTTAGGAATCAGCCTGATACTGAATAAGACTATTGGCCCATCTAGGTCTATATTATTTACACTGACTTGCAGACAGTGTTTTCAAGAGGTGTTTCTCCCAGTCCTACCTAGAGATGCCACTGGGATTGAACTTCTGCATGCAGGTGGTGCTGTGGTCTAAACCACTGAGCCTCTTGGGCTTTCCGATCCGAAGGTCAGCAGTTCGAATCCCCATGACGGGGTGAGCTCCCGTTGCTTTGTCCCAGCTCCTGCCAACCTAGCAGTTCGAAAGCATGCCAGTGCAAGTAGATAAATAGGTACCACTATGCCAGGAAGGTAAATGGCTTTTCTGGTTTCCGTCATGGTGTTCCATTGCACCAGAAGCGGTTTAGTCATGCTAGCCACATGACCCGGAAAGCTGTCTGTGGACAAACATCGGCTCCCTCGGCCTGAAAGCGAGATGAGTGCCACAACCCCATAGTCGCCTTTGACTGGACTTAACCGTCCAGGGGTCCATTACCAGTGTGGTGTAGTGGTTAAGAGTGGTAGACTCATAATCTGGTGAACCAGGTTCGTGTCTCCACTCCTCCACATGCAGCTGCTGGGTGACCTTGGACTAGTCACACTTCTTTGAATTCCCTCAGCCCCACTCACCTCACAGAGTGTTTGTTGTGGGGGAGGAAGGGAAAGGAGATTGTTAGCCGCTTTGAGACTCCTTCGGGTAGTGATATAGCAGGATATCAAATCCAAACTCTTCCCTTCTTCTGCCTTTTTACCCTTCTGACATGCCGGGAAAATGCTCTACCACTGAGTGATTGCTTTGCTCAGTTATCATTTCTGCGTGTGGCACTTAATCTGGGTTAGGTGGGTGATGCCTTTCAAGTGTCTTCAAGCCCAGTAGAGCCTGCTGGGGACCAGACTAGGTGAAATTTTGGATCATCTCCATGAACATATTTTAAGGTGCAAAATATATCCAGTTTAGGTTCTGATTGCCTTCCTGTCCAGATGTTTCAAGCATGGTACCAGATGTTGCTGGGTGACAGACCCCCTTAGCCCTGACCTTTGGCTATGCTGGCAAATGCAGGGAGAAAAGGCTGTAGTGCCATGGCAGAGCATCTTTCTCTAGCTTGGAGTATCCCTGTTTAAAAGCCCAGAGAGCCACTGCCACTAAGCATTGAACCAGCTGCTGAACTTTGCAGGGGGTTGTGATGGAGGAATTTGGGTTGGCAGTTGTAGTTCTGCCGTGGGCAAATGCTGATCCAAACAGGCTGGTGGCATTCTGGTCACGCTTTCAAGCAGTTTCCCTAGTAAGGTAGCATTTAAATATTTGCACATCACAGAGCCTAGGACTTGCCGATCAGAAGGTCAACAGTTCGAATCCCCGGGACGGGGTGAGCTCCCGTTGTTCGGTCCCTGCTCCTGCCAACCTAGCAGTTCAAAAGCACGTCAAAGTGCAAGTAGATAAATAGGTACTACTCCAGCGGGAAGGTAAACAGCGTTTCCGTGCGCTGCTCTGGTTTGCCAGAAGTGGCTTAGTCCTGCTGGCCACATGACCCAGAAGCTGTACGCCGACTCCCTTGGCCAATAAAGCGAGATGAGCGCCGCAACCCCAGAGTCGGCCACGACTGGACCTAAAGGTCAGGGGTCCCTTTACCTTTACCTGATTCTTTTGCTGCCCAAGGCACCAGTTTTCTGCTCATGTCCCTGGCACTTTTGTAAAGATATGAGTACTGGAAACTTAATTTTAACCCCAGAAAGCACTCCCCACAAATATTGACGTGCAAATGCTCCATTGCTCTGCCACTGAGTTGTTTTTGGGTGGGTAGCAATCTTGAGAATGTGTGAACTGCCACCCCTGCAAAAACATTATCTTTGGGGGTGAGACAAGGAAGCCTCTGGCCTCTACTAAGTTTGATGAGGAGGTTAGTCCATTAGGCTAATGAAGCATTGGCCCACCAACCTAAGCCTGCCCTTAGGTGGGAAGAGTCCTCTTGTGTTTGGGTCCTGTCTGGAGGTTTCTCACAGGCATCCGGTTGACTTCTGTGGGTACAGGATGCTGCCATTGGACTGATCTCATACTCTGTTCTTATGCTCTTAGGACGCCCAGAATTTGACTACTTCTCATGAAAAGTCACCGCTAATAAATAGAGCTCCACCCTTTCTTCAGAATTGCAGAATTGCACTTCAAAAGTTAGGCCTTCCCCCCAGAGCATCAGTGAGTCTTTATGAAATAATAAGTAATAATTAAAATATATTGAAAACACTGCATACCAACCCATGGCATTCACTGTGAAGTGTGCAGCTTGGTCAGTAAGACAGGATTTGGGAAACGACTTTGAGACACTGAACAAGTGGAGATTAATCCACAGTTGAGCAACCAAAGTTCTTGCTAACAGTATTTCCAAGGGGATATGATCTAGTGATCCCTTCATTCATCATTGTTGTGGATGAACTGATTCACAAATGTCCAGACATGGAGAATGACTATTTGCAGCTGTGATTCATAGGTTTGCTTTATTGTGTGGCATGTTGCATAACACTGCTTATAACTGGAGACTCTGGTGCTTTCCATTGCGCTCCATTCCTTCTTGTCTTCCGATTCAGCAGCATGTTCACCAAGACTTTTGAGACGTTCATTTCTGGGAGGATGGGAATGACCTGAACCTTACAAATGGAGACTTTTAAGTGCCTTGCTTTTCCTCCCTTCACACTGGAGGAACTGCTCCTCAGCCAACCCTTCCCATTCCACAGCCCTTAAAGCTACAAACCTGCAGCCAGGCTGCAAAGTCCAAACCAGCTTGTGAAAATCAGCCATACTTACCACTGCTGGTATAATCACAAGGCAGATACAGATGGGAAAAGCCATAACAGGCAAAACTCTCTGATCAAAATCTAGACCTCACCTCTTACAATGGGAAGTGGAGACTAAAACATGAAGCACTGGTAGAGATTGAGGCTTGAGGGAAAGGTCCAAGATAGGAGTTTATCAGAGAGGTTGGTGGTCCCGAAAACCCCTCCTCTCTGGTTAAAATGATCAGGTAAGAGGATAGTCCTCTGGAAGGATGCAGGCTGGAGCAGCAGTTAGTTTCACCTGGCATAAGACAGCTTCCTAGATCCCTGCTCCGTTCCAGGTATACATTTTAATTTCTATGTGCAACCAACATTAAAAACAAGCAAACCAGAAATGCAAATGCAAAAAGACCACAACCCCAAAATCTCTGGCTGCTGACAGCTGAGGATAAACAGGATGGGATCATCTCTCCATAGATCGGCGGCGGCCAGCCCTTTTGGCAATGGTGCAATGAGTTTAAAACAAGAGACAGTGCCTTTCCAGTTTGCAGTTCAGCAAATGTGCAGCCTGCTGCCTCCATCCCATAAAGTTGCTTTCTTTGTAGTCCGCTGAGCCAGGGAGCAAACAGCACCAAAATGCAAGAGGTGGGCAGGGACTGGGGTGACCACCAAGATATTGGCCCCAAAAAGGAAGCAAGCCACCAAAAAGCAGGGCAAGAGAGGACACAGATCTGAATAAAAATGGCACGTGCTATTTATTATTATTATTAATATCATTAGCAGCAGTAGTATTTAATCTAATTTATGAATTGCTTCCCATGTAGCACCTCAAAGTGAATTGCAGCATAATGACACATATAAAACAGTTATATATAGAGAAACCGAAGCAATTTTAAAAGCAACAACTAGAAATACATTTTTAAAAATGGTTTAAAATGGCCACACATACATAAAATTAGTTCAGATCCAAGACAGATGCCAACTGGGGTAAAGATTTCAGAAGGCTGGTTGAAAGAGGAATGTCTTTAGCAGGAGAGCCAATAGAGAAAATGATTCTTATGCATGTCAAGGCTTCTAACCAAATTCAGCTGAATGCATGAAGATTCTCCCTCATCAGACTTTCCCACTCAATGCATGAATGTCAGTAGATGTAGACACAACACACACACACACACACACACACACTGCAATGGACGAAAAAAGATAAAACAATAAAATGATCAAAAGCAAGAATTAATAACAATTTAAAACGTCCGAAAAGTTTAAATAACAGAAGTCTAAAAACAGATTAAAACTTGCATAAATTCCCTTGAACATCCGGGTAGACTTGTCTAAACGAAAAACGTTTTTAGCAGGTGCCGAAAAGAGTACAGTGAAGGCAGCTGCCTGACATCAACAGGCGGGGAGTTCCGAAGGTTAGGCACCTCCATGCTAAATTACCGAGCTCTTACAAATGGGGAACGGGTGTTATGTGGCCCTTGTAACAATGCCAGTTTTGCAGGTCGAGTGGGACTATGTGCGGTAAGGCAATCTTGCAGGTAAACTGGCCCTACGTTGTGAAGGTAGACCCCAAAACCTAATCGCCACCATGGCATATATTCTTTGCAGACCCTATCTGCTTGTGGACTGTCTCGCCAGAGTGGTGCATGCTTTGCTTATCTCTCGCTTGGACTACTGCAATGCGCTGTACGTGGGGCTACCTTTGAAGGTGACCCAGAAACTACAACAAATCCAGAATGCAGCAGTTAGACTGGTGACTGGGAGTGGCCCAGGACCACATAACACCAGTCTTGAAAGACCTACATTGGCTCCCAGTACATTTCCGAGCACAATTCAAAGTGTTGGTGCTGACCTTTAAAGCCCTAAACGGCCTCAGTCCAGTATATCTGAAGGAGCGTCTCCACCCCCAGTGTTCTGCCCAGACACTGAGGTCCAGTGCTGAGGCCTTCTGGCGGTTCCCTCACTGTGAGAAGCCAAGTTATAGGGAACCAGGCAGAGGGCCTTCTCGGTAGTGGCGCCCGCCCTGTGGAATGCCCTCCCACCAGATGTCAAAGAGAACAACTACTACCAGACTTTTAGAAGACATTTGAAGGCAGCCCTGTTTAGGGGTGCTTTTAATGTTTGATGCATTACTGTATTTTAATATTTTGTTGGAAGCCGCCCAGAGTGGCTGGGGAAGCCCAGCCAGTTGGGTGGGGTATAAATAAATTATTATTATTATTATTATTATTATTATTATTATTATTATTATTCCGACAAACCCATAAAGCTAAGACTTGAGCGGGCCTTATCTCTTGCTCACGGCCCAGCTGGAAAATGCTCATGGAAAGAAACGCACTGCTCCCTGCTGCCGAAATATGACTTTTATTTCATTCCTCTGTGCTGTGACATATTTTCATGTTCAGGTGTGGGTTTATTGAGTGGGGGGGGGGGGAAGAGTCTTATAATCCCTGATTTGGCTAGGAAAAAAGTGGCTGCTGTCCAGTGGCACATTCTGCCCACCCCCAGCTCCCGACGGCGCTGCCTGCCGCTTCTGCATACCTCTGAATGTTTGGTGCGCTGTCTGCGCGAGACATTTTATCACCACTTTCCCCGCAAGCCTTCGCTCCATCTGGCAGGGCAAATGGCTCGAAATGAAAGGGCCTGTTCACGCTTAGCGCGGCTCGGATTTATATCTCTAAATAAGCCGGTTGTGTGTGGAAGCTAATTCGTAAACACTTCCCCAGATGATAAATGGCAGGCTGAGCCAGCCCTTAATTGGCGCCTCTCTCGGGGAAATGTCTCCATCAAGCTTTCACTGGAGTGATGAAAAATGCGCTGCGCAGGGCAAAGGAGGAGCGAGGGCTCAGAAGGGGACCTGTCTCATGTACATGACACCAGTCAAGCTTGCAAAAATCTATCATTTGCCCGATAATAAATGTTGGAAATGTAAAGAAACTGAAGGTACATTCTTTCCCCTTTGGTGGACGTGCCCAAGGATTAAGGCTTTCTGGGAGATGATCTATAATGAAATGAAAAAGGTATTTAAATATACCTTTCTGAAGAAACCAGAGGCCTTTCTCCTGGGCATGGTTGGCCAATTGGTGCCAAAGAAGGATAGAACTTTCTTTATGTATGCTACAACAGCAGCAAGAATACTCATCACAAAGTATTGGAAGACACAAGATCTACCCACCCGGGAAGAATGGCAGATGAAGGTGATGGACTATATGGAACTGGTGGAAATGACTGGCAGAATCCGAGACCAGGGACAAGAGTCGGTGGAAGAAGATTGGAAGAATTTTAAAGACTATTTACAGAAATACTGCAAAATTAATGAATGTTAGAATGATGTCAGAATGAAGTTAAGTGGTTTTAGCAGCAATGTTACAAAGGAGTATGTAAAAATGGATTGTTAACAGGTGAGAATCTAAAGTTATAATATATTAAGATAAAGGATTAAGATAAAAACAAAGAGGGAAAGGATTTGCTGAATTAACTAACTGAACTGGAATACAAAAAAGGGAGGTGTGAGGAGGTCAGGGAAACAAGTAAATGAAAGACAAGACATGGAAAGATTGATTTGTTTTTAATTGTTTTTATTTTTCTGTATTTTGTATTTTCTCTTTTCTTTTTTTCTTTTTCTTTTTTTTGTAACCTTTTCTGAAAGTTTAATAAATATCATTTTGTCAGGGAACTGCCATCGGAGCTAGAGGCGGAGGGAAGGCTCCAAACGGATGCAGGAGAGGGTCCCAGTAGGGAGAGAGGCAGCCCATCTGCTGGGGAAGGAAATCAGCGTAACACCAGTGGAGAAGGGGGGCAGGTGGGGGAATTGGGGAGGAGGCTCCAAGACTCTTCGCTGGAGACCAGCGGAGAGAGTACGGGTCCTCCGCTGCCCACACCCTCCCTGCGCAGAAGACTTCCGCGCAGGGAGAGTAGGAGGAGACTTGGCGTCAAACAACTTTTATGCTGGAAAAGGTTTAAGAAACGCCCACTGATGGATTCTGCCAGCGACTGAGACAGTCACGATGCTGGAGGCTGCTCAGTCAGAAACAGCGGCGTAGCGTGGGTTGTCAGCACCCGGGGCAAGGCAAGTAATTTGTGCCCCCTAACCCCTAACCTGCCGCTGCTGCCAGCTTCTTCTTGCTGCTGCCTGGTCTGGTCTGGTGTGGTTCTCTCCCGCGCTCAGCGCTGTGCTGGGCGGCCGCTGCACTGTCCCTCCCCCAGATAGTCCCTCTCTCTCTCTCCGCACCGCACGCCTGGCACCCACCCCCTCCACAGTGGGCGGCGACCCAGCGGCTCGGATCGGATTCACACAGCCAGCACTGCAGTGAGAGAGAGTTGAGTGAGCCAGGTAGGGGCAGAGAGCTGCGAGTGCCAGCGCGCCCCCCCCAGATGTTGCGCCTAGTGCGGCCGGCCCCCCTGCACCCCCCACGCTACGCCACTGGTCAGAAAGGGTTAACCAGGTAACCTAGCCCGGAGTCGCGGCAACTTACGCACGAGCAAGCCCTAAACCCATTACACATTTAAAAAGAAAAAAAACAGAAGGGGACCTGTCTCAGAGGCCCAGCAGAAGTGGGTCACCCTGCTGGACATGCAACGTTCCTGATGGTCCAGGAAGGCGGCTTTTTATCGCAGAAGCCACAAGATCCTTCAGCAAGAGGGAGTCTCCAGGAGCAAGACCTCAAAGACTTTCGCAGACCCTCCAAGCGTTCCTCTTTTCCAGGGACACTCCTGGGTTTACAGAAGCCGTCAAGGTTTCTGGTTTGATCCTGGAATGTTCCGCTTTTCCTTAGGATGTTCCTATTTAAGAAACGTTGGAGGGTATAGTTGTTGTTGTTTAGTCGTTTAGCCATGTCCGACTCTTCGTGACCCCATTTCTTATCTTCCCTATTACATTTCAAACTCATAACCAATATCTCTATCTTTTTCTGCTTTGTAACACTTCTCCTTACAAAACTTATTGTAGTCCTACTAGTGTAATTTGTTGGTTACAGTTGCTCTTCAAATAATTCATATACTTCTTCCAATCTTCTGTAAATCTCTGGCCCCGCAGGTTTCGAATCCTTCCTGTCATTTTGTCCACTTCTACATAGTCCATTAATTTCGTCTGCCATTCTTCTTTTGTCGGAATTTCTTCTTGTTTCCATTTTCTTCTTGTTTCCATTTCTGGGCTAGCAATACTCTTGCCGCAAATGTTGCATATAAAAACAATTTAACATCTTGCCTATTAATGTCCTTACCTCTAATACCAAGTAAAAATGCTTCTGGTTTTTTCAAAAATGTATATTTCAACGTCTTTTTCATCTCATTATATATCAGGAAATGGAATAACTAATTAAACATAGTGTTCCCACACATTGTAGGCCTCTCATTTCCCAGCCGTACTCTGATTTCCAGAGTTTTAAAATGAGCTGGGAGGTTATGGAAGCAGGCAACCTCTATTCAAGAAAAGGCCTTTGCAGGACCACGTTTCCCAGGAAGTGCCTAGGTCTCATTGACTGCAAAAACAATTGGACAACATAAGAAGCTGCTCAAGGGTAATTATAGAAACTCCAAATCCCGAAGGGTTTTAAAGGAAGATGAACACCTTAACTTACAGAAAATTCAGCTCTCAGAAGGAGACTGGTCCATGTGGCTATTGCGGTTCCTTCCATCTTTATCATTGTGACATTCTATGAAGGTTTGTTGGTTACGAAGCCAACGGTTATTTTCCAGAGCCTTTAAATAGGCTCGCCAGTCTGTCTTAATTTATTTTTAAAAAAAGAAGAAGGAGAAGAAGAAGAGGAGGAAGAGGAAGAGGAAATGGGAAAGGGTTGGGTGGATATAGGATAATATGAAGACTATAGGGAAGGGGTTTTTAGTGAGTGACCAGTCGTATATGAGTCAGTGTTGAGATTGTGCTGTGTAACAAATACAGAAATACCACTTTGTCGGAATGAGCCATACGTTTCTGCTGTCCTCAGCAATTGTTGGGACAAGGAACTAGACAACGGGGCCCATTAATGACAGACCCCAAAATTTGGGATTCTCTGCAAAACTGTGGCAAGGCTTTGCAGGTTTTTCTGCAGCATTTTGCAGCCAAAACCCCGCGTTTTGCAGTGCCCCACAAGCAGAGTAACCGATACATCAAACACGGGGGTCGTACTTAACATTAGAAGGTGGATATTCTGGGGTTTCCTTGTGGGGTTTTGAAAGGGGCAGATGTGCACCTAGTGGCTGTGAATTCAACTGCCCCAGAGAGGGGTTCATATGTCTTGCCGCATGTCCCAAAAGCACAGCTGCCACTAAGGATGGACATATCCGTCCATTTCATTTTGTGGTTTTTTCCATCTTATGACCAATTTGCTGCCTTCCTGGATCAGTTTGTGGATTTATTTATTTTTAAGTCCTCGCAAAAATTTGTTCAGTATCTTAATGCGCCTTTCTCCCGATATTTCGACAAGCCATTTGGCCTCCAACAGTCAAGGTAGCACATAACCATCATGGTGAATGGCCACTGATAGCTTTTATCCTCCAGGAATTTGTCCCACCCTCTTTTAAAGCTATCCAAATTGGTGGCCGTCACAGCCTCTTGTGGCAATGAGTTCCATAGTTTAGCCATGTGCTCTGCAAATAAATACTTTCTGATAGCTACTCTGGATCTTCCAACATTCAGTTTCCTTGGAAGTCCATGAGTTCCAGCGTTATGACAGAGTGAGAAAAAAATTAAATCTACCCACTTTCTTCACTCTAGCACCCTCTTCCCATTACTCACTCCCCCCCCCCAGTACAAAGCTGCAATGTTGCAAACTTTCCTTCTCTCTACCTTCTTTTAGGGGCGATTCCCAGCCAAAGGAATTCTACGGCTCTGGAGATCTATACACACCAGTCTAGGCAGCTGTTCCCAGGACTGTGCTCTATGGAACAGTTGCAACAAGAGGGGACCTCTCCACCAGTTTATGAACCTTCCCCCGATGGGCTGCACATACACAAACAGCTGGAGACTGCGCCTGAGCGAAAGCTGCCTCTGCTCATCCCTTTTCAGCCCTCTCCTGGTTCTGGGAGACAGTGGTGGAGGAGAGGGTGGGGAAGCATCTAGTCCTTCACTTGCCTTGCCTGCCTCTTCCTCCAGGTCTGAAGCTTCCCCTGCCTCTTACTCTTGCCTCCTGGCTGGAACAGTTCCCCACAAATCACTGCCCCTCTCTCCCGCTTCAGACTCCAGCCCCCCTCTTCAGCATCCTGTTAGGCCCTGGTCCCTTCCTTTTTATGCTTCCACTCCCAGCATGCATTGCAGAATGTGGCCAATAAGAAGACAGGCTTCCTCCTTGACATTCCCCAAATCTTGGAAACTCATCCCAGCAGCTGACCCTGCTGCCATGTCTCGTGGGGAGCCTCCCTTTCCAAAACTGCTGTGGCTTTGCCGTGTCCACCAGCACTTCAAACCAGGTAAGGAGCAATGAATATTGGATGGTATTTTAAGAAAGCCACTTGGTAAGGGTACTTTTCCCCATATGTGGTGGACATGTACATTGGCAAAAGCTTTCTGGGAAATGATATATAATGAATTAAATAAAATGTTTAAAAATACATTTGTTAAAAAAGCAGAAGCTTTTCTGTTAGGTATAATAGGTGAAGAGATACAGTGGTGCCTCGCAAGACGAAATTAATTTGTTCCGCAAGTTTTGTCGTCTAGCGAATTTTTCGTCTTGCGAATCACGAAATCCCATAGGAATGCATTGAAAATCAATTAATGCGTTCCTATGGTCAAAAAAAGTCCAAACAAAGCCAAATTTGGTACAACAACAGTTTATTAACTGCTCTTTAAAGTCACACATACTGTAAAGAGCAGTTCAAAAATTGAAGGGAAAATAAATTAACTTTATAAACAAAACATGTCTTTGTTTTTAGACAAAGGAAACAAAGTCGCGAGACGTTTTCGTCTTGCGAAGCAAGCCCATAGGTGAAATTCGTCTTGCGAGGCAAATCAAAAATGGAAAAACCTTTCGTCTAGCGAGTTTTTTGTCTTGCGAGGCATTCGTCTTGCGAGGTACCACTGTACTCAAAAGACCACTGCAAACAGTTAAAATCATTGGCAGGGATGCAATGCCACTTGTAATGTGGAACTAACTATGGTAACTCTGGATATTTATTAATAATAATAATAATAATAATAATAATAATAATAATAATAATAATAATTATACCCCGCCCATCTGGCTGGGTTTCCCCAGCCACTCTGGGTGGCTTCCAACCAAATATTAAAAACAATACACCGTCAGACATTAAAAACTTCCCTAAACAGGGCCACCTTCAGTTGTCTTTTAAAAGTGAAATAGTTGTTGATTTCCTTGACATCTGCTGGGAGGGCGTTCCACAGGGCGGGCGCCACCACTGAGAAGTCCCTCTGCCTGGTTCCCTGTAACATGGCTTCTCACAGCAAGGGAACCGCCAGAAGGCCCTCAGAGCTGGACCTCAGTGTCCAGGCAGAATGATGGGGGTGGAGACAGATGGATAATGGTAAAAGATGAAGAAAACTTTATTTTAAATATGGAAACCATGGAGGGAGGGAAGGAGGTCCAAGGGTTCAAAGGAACCTTTTATTTTAATGTTTGAAATGTATTAAATTGTTGTTATTTAGTCATTTAGTCGTGTCCGACACTTCGTGACCACATGGACCAGAGGACGCCAAGCACTCCTGTCTTCCACTGCCTCCCGCAGTTTGGTCAAACTCACGCTGGTAGCTTCGAGAACACTGTCCAACCATCTCGTCCTCTGTTGTCCCCTTCTCCTTGTGCCCTCCATCTTTCCCAACATCAGGGTCTTTTCCAGGGAGTCTTCTCTTCTCATGAGGTGGCCAAAGAACAGGAGCCTCAGCTTCACGATCTGTCCTTCCAGTGAGCACTCAGGGCTGATTTCCTTAAGAATGGAGAGGTTTGATCTTCCTGCAGTCCATGGGACTCTCTAGAGTCTCCTCCAGCACCATAATTCAAAAGCATCAATTCTTCGGCGATCAGCTTTCTTAATGGTCCAGCTCTCACTTCCATACATCACTACTAGGAAAATATATGTATAAAATTATGTAAAACCAATAAAAAAAATTCACACACACACACGCACAGATGAAAGCCACTTGGAGATGTCTTCCTCCTTTTGCATGAGTTGCTTCTTGTCTGAGGTGGAGGTTTTTGTCTCAGCTTCCCGGAGAGCCACTCAAGGCGGATAGTCTTTATCGGACGTGACAGGCAGGTACAAAGCTTGGATGAAAGGCACTCCTCCTCATCCTGTCAACATGCTACCTTTGCTTGACAACAGAGTGTATGGGATGTGGAGAGACGTGAATGAAGCAAAGGAGGGGGACTTTTCTTCACTTCCAAGAACGAAGAAGGATCAAAACAACAAATATCTGGGTCATATACAGCTGTCAGTTTATTTCTGAACGTGACGTCTGTGCAGCTGAGAGGATGCCGATGAACCATGGTTCATGGTTCTTACAGCAGCGAGCTTTTTTATGCTTTGGTGGTTCAAGTGGACATTTAGTCATAACTGAATGTAATAATAATAATAATAATAATAATAATTTATTTATTTATATCCTGCCCTTCCCAGCTGAAGCCGGGCTCAGAGAGGTTAACAACAGTAAAAATAACAAAATTTACATAAAATCACAATCAATTAATTCTAAAATCAATTCAGGATCAGATTAATGGCAACCATTGGGCTAGAGTTCTATGAGGATTACAGAAGGAGGGGGTCAGGCTGTGCGCTGGCCAAAGGCCTGGTGGAACAGCTCTGTCTTGCGGGCCCTGCGGAAAGATGTCAAGTCCCGTAGGCCCTAGCCTCTTGTGACAGAGCGTTCCACCAGATCGGGGCCACAGCCGAAAAAGCCCTGGCTCTGGTTGAGGCCAGCCTAACCTCCCTGTGGCCTGGGACCTCCAAGATGTTTTTGTTTGAAGACTGTAAGGTCCTCCGTGGAACATACCAGGAGAGGCGGTCCTGTAGGTACGAGGGTCCTAGGTCGTATAGGGCTTTAAAGGTATTTACAAAGCCGAGACATCACCTTGCCAACAAAGGTCTGTATAGTTAAAGCTATGGTTTTCCCAGTAGTGATGTATGGAAGTGAGAGCTGGACCATAAAGAAGGCTGATCGCCGAAGAATTGATGCCTCAGGATCTGTCCTTCCAGTGAGCACTCAGGGCTGATTTCCTTCAGAATGGAGAGGTCTGATCTTCTTGCAGTCCATGGGACTCTCAAGAGTCTCCTCCAGCACCATAATTCAAAAGCATCAATTCTTCGGCGATCAGCCTTCTTTATGGTCCAGCTCTCACTTCCATATATCACTACTGGGTACAAATGTTAAATCAAATCAAATCAGAACTGTGTGGATGTCATGTTAAATTTGTTTTAACTTAATTTGTTTCGATTACAGGTAGGTAGCCGTGTTGGTCAAAATAAAAAAAAAATCCTTCCAGTAACACCTTAAAGACCAACTAAGTTAGTTCTTGGTATGAGCTTTTGTGTGCATGCACACTTCTTCAGATACACTGTTTCGATTAGCGATTGTTTTTTTGAAAAAATGCAAAGATTTGCCAAAACTGTGTGGACGTTGCCTGCAACCCCAAACACAAACTTTCCTTGCACTGCAAAGGGTTAACCTCTCAGAGTGAGTGACTGGCAGGGCAGCTACTGCTACCCCCATGCCCTCCCTCCCCACACAGTTTGGTTTGCCCATCCATTGTTTGGAGGAACTGCTGCTAGATTGACTGCCTCCCGTTTGAAGTCTGGCAATGTTTGTTTATTAGCGCCAGTGGCCTGGGTTAACTCTCCAGGAAAAGCTTTGAATAAATCCCATCCTCTGCCCTTCCCTCCTCCTTTTCACGGGCTGGTGAGCTGATAAAACCTCAGTGCTGGCTTTCAAAGGCCAGGGAAAATTTCAGCAGGAAACTCCTTCCCTCTACCTGCCTGCCTCCATGGCAAATGAAGCCTGTAAACTGTGAGAAAAGGCTGGAGAGAGAGGGGGGGGCACTCTTGATGCGAGCAGGGTGTAGCTCCAAAGATTCCCTCTAATAATAATTTGTTTTTTATACCCCGCCTAGCTGGCTTGGTTTTCCCAGCCACCCTGGGCGGCTCCCAACAAAATGAAAAACACAACAAAACATCAAACATTAAAAACTTCCCTAAACAGGGCTGCCTTCAGACGTCTCTTACAAGTCAGGTAGTTGTTGATTTCCTTGACATCTGATGGGAGGGCGTTCCACAGGGCGGGCGCCACCACCAAGAAGGCCCTCTGCCTGGTTCCCTGCAACCTTGCTTCTCGCAGGGAGGGAACCTCCAGAAAGTCCTCAGCGCTGGACCTCAGTGTCTGAGCAGAATGATGGGGGTGAACGATGCACTCCATTCTACTTTCCCAAGTGTTGGCTGAGTGCGGCTCAGGAATGCAATTCCTCAAGGACCGCCTCTCTCCATAGGACCCCAAAACCATCTTCTGAGGCCTTTCTTCCTCTGCCTTCTCAACGAGAGGTCCGGAGGGTGGCAAGATGAGAACGGACCTCAGTGGTTTAGACCGCTAAGTGGCTTAGACCACAGCACCACCTGCGTCCCGATAGCTTGTTTAGCTTATACGTAGATCCGGCACTGGTCAGTTCCTTTACTGACAGCATAATACTTAGTTCTACGGCTTAGTGGTTACATGCGGTTCTAGCATACTGTCATTCCAGCAACGTATAGTCTCCTAGCAGTGTTCCAACAAAGACTAGGCTCTGGGCAAGGGAAGGAGCCAACAGCAAACTTGCTTCAAACCCAAGTGTATTTATACTTCAGATTGTGCTGAGTCACTCTCACATGCTTAACCAGCTGCAGTTACAAGACATACATACCCCCAAATAACCACACATCAACATCATCTATTATTATTATTATTACCTTGCACATCTGGCGAGGTTGCCCCAGCCACTCTGGGCAGCTTCCAGCCCTTCTACGATACGATACGATACGATACGATACGATACGATATCTTTATTGTCATTGTCCCTTGCGGAACAATGAAATTGAAAACTACATAAAACTACATAAAAACTACATAAAACTACATAAAAACTACATAAAACTACATAAAAACTACATACAACTACTACAAAACTACATAAAACATTCAAAAACCCCTAAAAACTCGAAAACCCCATTTTAAAACACACTATACTACAGAAACCCCTTATGCTGCGTTTAGAACCAGAATTGCATTAACGTAGAAACTGTTTTTCAGGTGGCTAGTCCTGGCCTTTATAACCCTATACCTTCTTCCAGAAGGCAGAAGCTGAAAGAGATCATTTCCGGGGTGCGTACTATCCTGCGCTATCTCTGCCGCTTTCTTATGGCACCTGGCAGCATAGATTTGATCTAAGGTGGGAAGAGTGCACCCAATAATTCTCTCTGCAGTCTTTACAACCCTGGATAGCATTGTTTTTTCCCTGGCCGTGCAGCTCCCAAACCACACGCACAGACCATAAGTTAGTACGCTCTCTACAGTGCAATGGTAGAATGCCATCAACAGGTCCTTTGAGAGATTGTTTTTTGTTTTATGTATATAAAAACATAATATAGCATCAAACATTAAAACCTTCCCCATACAGGGCTGCCTTCAGATGTCGTCTGAAAGTCGAGTCATTATTTTTCTACCTGACATCTGATAAGAGGGTATTCCACAGGGATGGCTGACTTACCGTATTTTTCGCCCTATAGGACGCACTTTTCCCCCTCCAAAAATGAAGGGGAAATCTGGGTGTGTCCTATGGGGCGAATGCAGGCTTTCGCTGAAGCCTGGAGAGCAAGAGGGGTCGGTGCGTACCAATCCCTCTTGCTCTCCAGGCTTCAGGAGAGCCCCGTCACCAGCCCCGGAAACTCGGGGGGCAGAGGGAGAGGAGCGGCGCGCCTTTCCCGCTGTCCCCCGACTTGGCTAGAAGGCTGGCGGGGGGGGGGGGAGAAGCCAGCCTGCTTATCCCCGTTGCCAGCCCCGCAAACTCGGGGGACAGCGGGAGAGGCGCAGCGCCCCTTTCCCGCTGTCCTCTGACTTGGCTAGAAGGCTGGCAGAGGGCTTTCCCCTCCTACAGCCCCGCACGCTCCCAGAGCAATGCCAAAGCTGCACGCTTCTCTGCATGCACAAACCCCTTCTACATTAACATACAATCCACAGTGGCCAACCAGATGTCTTTGGAAAATCTACAAGCAGGACCTGAGCAAAAACAGCAACTCTCTTGTGTTTTCCAGCAACTGGCGTTCAGGAACATTGCTGCCTCCAACCATGGAGGTAGTAGACCATAGCCACCAGTGTTAGTCACCATTGATGGTCTCCACCTCCCGAATTTGTCTAATTCTCTTTAAAAGCCGTTCAAGTTGTTGGCCATCGCTGCCTCCTGCAGAAGTGAGTTCCGTAGTTTAACTGCATGAAAAAAGCACCTTCTTTTATCTGTCCCAAACATTCCACGTCACTGGAAGCCTAAGTTCTATGAGAGAGGGAGAAGTAAACAACACATTTCTTTATCTGCTTTCTCCATGCCAAACATAATTTCATAAGCTTCTCTCTCGCTTTTTCTCTAAATTAAGACATCCCAAACACTGCAACCTTTCTTCCATAAGGGAGCTCCTCCATCCCCTTGATCATTCCCCTTTTCCTTTTCTGAACCTTGTAAACAGAAGCACCCACACTGGAGCTTTTTGCGGTTCCTACAAGCCCTTGAAGGATCTCTTGGGAATGCAATCAATGGGGCCAAAGTGTTTCTATTTGATGGGATTGCGCCTTGCGAGAGATACGCTGCTTTCAAGGTGAAAAAGATCAGTTTCATCCCAGGTTCGAGGCAAAGCTCTCCAGTCCTCCTCAATTGCTGGAAACTTCAAAACTCCCTGAAAGTGTAGGGTTTCTGATAGTCTTTGAATGCGCTGCACATTCCTTATTTGCTCGCTGGCTGAAGTGCAGGGCTGTTTGCACAGCATGTCTGAGCAGACAGTGGCCTTTGAAGATGTTTACTAATTAAGTCAGAATCAAATTATTTTGGGAGACAGAAAGTGACACCGGAAATCTGGAGGCAAACGGTTCTGCGCCAGCTTCAGTGGCTCAGCTCTGTGCTCTGAGCCCATCGCCTAGTTTTCAGTGGGCCCAATGACAGGCTTGGGACTGGGAATCCCTAATCCAATATAGCTTCAGGGAAGCAAAGAGGCCCTGATCTAATCAGCACCGGAACCAAAGACTCCCCATGCTTTCGAAATGAACAACAAGATATACTGTGAGATGGGTGTGTGTGCGCGCGCGTGCGCTCTGATTTTGCAGGGCTTCCGGCCTTATCTGCAGAGCTGATTTCCGAGAAGGGCATTGGGCAATTATCTCTCAGCCCCCTGGCAGTTGTGCCGTGGGGACCATCCTGCCCCTGATGCTGTTTAACATCTACATGAAGCTGTTGGAACCAAAGGTATACCTAGGCTCCACTGCCCCTTGCCTGGCGGCTCAGAGTTTGGCAGAGGAACGGCCTGGGGAGCAGATGAATGGGCACCCCCGTCAGATGCAGGTGGTATAAATAATAAAATGAAGATGATGATGGAATTGGACATCCCCATTTTCATCAGAGAAACGTTGGGTATGGATTACCCTGCGTGAAGCCTGACTTGGGAACTAGTGCAAGATGTCGCAGCACGGCTGTGCACTGTGGCAGAATATTGTTATTGTTTAGTCATTTAGTCGTGTCTGGCTCTTCGTGACCCCATGGACCAGAGCACGCCAGGCACTCCTCTCTTAGGTAAAGGGACCCCTGACTATTAGGTCCAGTCGCGGACAACTCTGGGGTTGCGGTGCTCATCTCGCTTTATTGGCCGAGGGAGCCGGCGTACAGCTTCCGGGTCATGTGGCCAGCATGACTAAACCGCTTCTGGCGAACCAGAACAGCGCACGGAAACGCCGTTTACCTATTTATCTAGCTGCACTTTGATGTGCTTTCAACTGCTAGGTTGGCAGGAGCTGGGACCGAGCAACGGGAGCTCACCCCGTCGTGGGGATTCGAACCGCTGACCCTCTGATTGGCAAGACCTAGGCTCTGCGTCCTCTGGCAGAATTTTACTGTTACATTATTCCAGTGCTGAAGGTAAAGTTATTCCAGTGCTGAATCGAAGTTACAGGGAACCAGGCAGAGGGCCTTCTCGGTAGTGGTGCCCGCCCTGTGGAACGCCCTCCTGCCAGATGTCAAAGAAATAAACAACTACCTGACATTTAGAAGAAATCTGAAGGCAGCATTGTTTAGGGAAGCTTTTAATGACCGATGTTTTAATGTATTTTTAATCTTTTGTTGGAAGCTGCCCAGAGTGGCTGGGGAAACAATTTACTTGGTTTCCCTTATTGGGCTAAGGTGCTAGTATTGGTGTACAAAGTGCTATTATTATTATTATTATTAATACCACCCTACACCCGTAGATCTCATGGCAGTTCATAACATAAAATTACAATATAAAAACCACAGAGTGGTAGGGGCTAGCATACCTAAAAGATTGTCTAGTTCCCTACATACCCAACAGCCCACTGCATTCTTCAGGAGAAGTAGATACAATCCCATTAGGAAATCAGTAGATATGATCCCATCAGGAAATCCATTCCACACAATGTTGAAATCACACTGAAAATCACATTTTTACTGCGGTGGCAGCAAACCCTTTCAAACTCTCTGCAGTTACATATCAGGCAGTCCCCTTCTCTAACTGCTTTTCATCACCTGCTTAAACATGTTCTGCTCTTCAAAAATCTTTAACCCAGTTGGAATATGTCCTGGATCTCAGCAGATTTTATGCATGTTTGTTGTCTTACACTGTTTTTATATCTATAGTTCCCCCTCAAAACATATATATTTTTATATGGAATTGTTTTTAATTGTCCTCATATCTTTAACTGTTTTTATATATTATACTGCAGCTTGCTTTGAGATGCCTCAATGGAAGTGATTCATAAATGAAATAATAGTAATTATTATACGTGTCTTGATTAGTAAATATGTAAGCTTTCCTTCCAATGATGAGTGGTAGCTTTTGCTTATTATACTGCCTTGCCCTCACTTCAATATCTCTAATAGCTGAGGTTTTTATGTCAAGCCTATTCATTTTCATTTGAGTACTTAATCAGTTGATGACTAATCCTCTAGAATATCCTTACTTGTTTGTTTATTTATTAATCTGATCTCTTTCTTAAAAGTGTTTTCATCCCAGTTTTCTACATAAAATGTTGAAAGTAGTTCACCCACCCACACTATAAATCTGAAATAACCCCCACCCTGCAACATAACAGCAGAACGACTTTTTAAATATATAAAAGGTAGCATTAAATGAATACCAACCATGAAAGTTAGGCAATTAATTACATTTCCATAGTACCAAACACCCTCTTTAACTTCAGAGGATCTTTAACTTCTTCAGCTTGGAGGCCAGTAAGAAGACAGGTAGACTTCTTGGAGGTGAACATTGCAGAACAAAAGACATCTGTCTCTCTCCAACAATGTAATTACAAACTTGATGTTGTTGGACTGCAACTCACATCCTCCCTGACCACTGAACATGTTGGCTGGGTTTTGTTGTAAACAAAATCTGACCTTTTCCCCTTATGGGGTATCCAAGAGCCCGTATAGAGTCCTTACGTGGGTTCCCTATTGGTAGGAGAAAATAACAGAGGCCAACCAGAGAATATTGAGAAGCAAAGCAGCTAGTAAGCCTGATCTTTATTAAAACTGTTGCAACAGGGTGCTCCCCTCACACGCAGGAGGACGGAGGAGGACCCAGAACAAATGTGTACCTGCCCTTATATAGACATTTTAAATTCCCTGCCCTGGAGCTCAAGACCACCCCTCCATACACCATGCATACATCACAGAAGGGGTGTAACCCAAGACCACCCCCCACAAACATCATACCTACATCACAGAAAAGGTGGTCTACAACAGAAATTTGAATGTTTTCCCTTTCTGCCAGGTTATCTGATAATGCCTTATCTGATTGCCTTTCCTGGTAGTCTGCCCATTCCTTTGAAATGGTGATTACCCAATTCCTGCCCTCCGTCCTTGCAGAGAAAACATTTGGTCAGTTTGGGAGTCAAAATGGTTTCAGGACAGTCTTCCTGTGCTGTTCCAGACATGTGGTCCACATATCTATGTTTGTGCTTGGTTGGTACATTTATGAACATTTATTATATATATAAGACCTTAATTTTTTATTACAGTTTCAGTCCTGCGCAATCGTATAATGACCACTCAGATGTAGGGTAGTCACATACTTTATAGAGGGCAGTCCTCTATTTGAAGGGCTACCTGGTCCAAATCCAGTTAACGACAAAGAGAGAAAGGCCACAGCTCATTGGTATAGAATCTGCCTTGCACACAAAAGGCCACAGGTGCAATCCCCAGCCTCTCCAGGTGAGCCACTGTAGACAATACTGAGCTGTATGGACCAATATTCTTTCTGACTCAATAGAAGACAGCTTGGTTGCTTCTCAGCAGTTCTTAGAATACAGCCCCCCCCCCAAGTTAAATGATAGATCGGCTCCGCTTCACAGTGGGGAGGAGTTGCAGTGGACCGCGTGGCCACCCACTCCCCTCTGGGGGCAGGGGATGGAGTCCCGCGTCACCCAGAGTTTTCCGGCCATGTCATCCAGCCAGGCAATCCCCTGTCTGGGGAGGCGTGGCCGGGCCCCATTTAAACTGAGGCGTGAGCAGGAGAGCTTCCTCTCAGCTCCCTTCCTCAATCTCAATTCACAGCTTTCGATATTGGCCTTGCTATGGACCTCGGTTGGTCACCATTGAGGGGCCTGGTAGGAATTTTTCCACTTGGCAAATTGGCAAGGGCCATTTGGTTTTCACCTACCTAGTAGCAATCGTCACAACTTTGTAAGGTTTGGCGGTTAGGCATTGGTTGATCATGTGATGGGGGAGGGGAGGTGTGGCCATCACCTGTCCCTCCAAGCTTAAGGGTATTCCATTAAAGCAGCAGTTCTCAACTTGTGGGTCCCCAGATGTTGTTGGACTACAACTCCCATCATCCCTGGGCTCTGGCCTTGTTAGCTAGGGGTGATGGGAATTGTAGTCCAACAACATCTGGGGACCCACAGGTTGAGAAAGGTTGTGATAAAGGAATCCGGGGGCGTGGCTCTTGTCTGAAGCCCAGGGCGGGGCTAGGGCCATGCCACAACCATGTCGCTAACCCTGGGGGAGCTTGAGTTGGTTTGCATCAACGGGGCTCCCTCTACCAGTGGTTGACCCTTACTGGACTTCCTGTGTGACGGTTAGGAGTCAGATATAGTAGGGTCAATTCCAATGCCTAAGCCAATACTGCTCACATTCTGTAACCAATAAAGTTGTGGCCAAAATTTGCCCAATAACATTAACCTAATATCTATGCCCTTGTGTCTTATTCATCAATGAGGGGGTGGTTTCGGGGTCTCGGCACGTAACAATTAATTCTACATTTGACTCTATACATACGAGTTAGCACATGCACATTCCATGCTAATTTGCATCCTCCTCTTTCCTTTCAGTGACACTGAAATATACTTGGAGTCGAGAGTGGATTTCATGCTCTTTATTCAGCTCATAGTGGTGAGGAGGAATGGAAGTTCCCCCAGAATGTCTGCTTTATATACATTATTTACACAATGGGCCCCACGTGATTGGCTAATTCCGGGATTCTCCTGTAGGCCAATCAGGTTGCGGATTCATTTCCACCTGGAGTTGGATTGGGTGGCTCCTGTGGACCAATCAGACTGCTGCATTCTGGGTCCTATTGTTCTAGGACCAATCAGACTGCTGCATTCTGACTCCTATTGTTCTTGGACCAATCAGACTGCTGCATTCTGAATCCTATTGTTCTAGGACCAATCAGACTGCTGCATTTTGGATCCTATTCAACTCAGTACATAACAGACACATTTCCTCCTTTCTGGTGATGCATGGCAAGTGACTGTCCTACTCAGAAGAAAGTTTTTTGCTTTTCAGCATCTACCCAAACACCTACCCAGTGTGTGTGCCATAGGATGCTTACCTAAATTGCCCTTCAATCCATGCCTTTCAAATTAACTCTGGCCAAGGAAGGAGCTCTAGGAAATAAAAACTAGGGCGATTAAAATGTGGCAGCTGCAGGCAAACACTATAAACTGTTCAAAGCCAGGGACCTGCTTTATTTGCCAATTTCCAACACTGGTGTTTGCTGAAAGCCTGGGCCCATCAGAAATGTTAACTTAAGCTTTCCATTTGGGTTTTTTCCCCCCAAAAGCCTTTGTTGCTTCAGCAAACAGGTCATGAATCCAGCACACCTACTCCCCAAACAAACATTCCCCCAATTATCTGGGGAATGAAGTACATTTGACAAAGACATCAGTCTTCCTGAGACAGATCGCTGGGGGTGTGGGAGCATTCTGATTGTGCATGTCGGAGTCCTTGACCCCTGTCTTTCGCTTCCTTCATGGACCCCAGATAACCACTGAAAAAATATTCTTCTTTGTTGTTACCTTTCTGGGACTGGAAGAGCAGAGGGTTTAAGTTACGTATGTGTAGGGTTGCCATACATCTGGAATTTCCCGGACGTAGCTGGCAAACGGCCCTCGGAAGTTGTGTCCGGGTGGAAATCACTGAAACATCCAGGAAAATCTGGATGTATGGCAACCCGCTGTCGTTTTTGACAAAATCTTTAAAAACAATAATGAAAAAATTAATTTTTTCCATTTGAAGCTCAACAACTTATTTCTACTTTTTGAAATATGGCAACCCTTTGGATATGCATGATTTGTTGTCCTGGAATTCACTGCTGTCACATTCAAAAACTCTCTGTCACTATTGTGCTACACCAAGTGTCAGCAAACGTTTTTAGCAGGGGGCCTGTCCACTGTCCCTCAGACCTTGTGGGGGACTGGACTATATTTTGGAAAAAAAAGAAAAGAAAAGGTGCAAGAACCCCAGTGGCTGCTCACCTGTGTCTTGCGAGTGACAGGGGCTGGCGGTGGGGGGGACAATGAGCGACGCGCGAAAGGGCTCTGGAAAGGGGCAGCTTAAAATGGCGGCCGCTCGAGCACTGCTGCTGCTGGCACCAACAAAGCCCAGCCCCCTTCCTCCTCTAGGCAGGGCGGGGAGAAGCCAGGAAGAGGGAGGGACGCCGCCGCCTTGTGAGGAGGAGGGAGAGGGAAAGAACGCACACGGTGGCAACCCACGTGACAATTCCCAGACTGTCCATGGGCCGGATCCAGAAGGCAATTGGGTTTGATCCAGACTGTGGGCCTTAGTTTGCATACCCATGTGCTACATCTCCAGGTCTTCTTTGTAGAACCCTCCCAGATGTGGTGATGGCCAGCAGCAGAATCTCACAGGCTATATATATATATATATATATAGAGAGAGAGAGAGAGAGAGAGAGAGAGAGAGAGAAGTTTGGTAAGCACCAACTGTTGCTGTTTTTACATATAAAACAAATGACCTATTTGTCCAGACTGTCCCAGTCTTCAAACTGATACAGTGGTACCTCTGGTTAAGAACTTAATTCGTTCTGGAGGTCTGTTCTTAACCTGAAACTGTTCTTAACCTGAAGCACCACTTTAGCTAATGGGGCCTCCTGCTGCCACTGCGCTGCCACTGCATGATTTCTGTTCTCATCCTGAAGCAAAGTTCTTAACCTGAAGCACTATTTCTGGGTTAGCGGAGTCTGTAACCTGAAGCGTATGTGTCAGGGGTTCAGGAGCAGAGGCGAGGGAAAGGGAGGAAACAGAGAGCGAGGGGGAGGAGGCAGAAGAAAAGATGAGTGATGACGACGACCCGAGATCTCCGAGTCTTTCCAGTGAATCAGAAGATTCACAAAAAGGAGCACCAGTGGCCAGGGCAAGGGGGGAGCCTAGGGGGACACCCCAGGAAGATAGAGCCAGAGGGGACTCAGAGGGGAGCAGTTGGAAATCGGGACCAGCGTCACCGCCAGAGAGCAGGGATGAGGAAGGGCGCCAGGGATCAAGCGCTGGCAGCTCACAACAGGAGGGAGGGCACGAGTCAGGAGTGGCCACACCTCCATCGGGGAGCGAAGAGACGGTTAGACGGAAAGTGGAAGGTTGGGCGCGCGCGCCAAGTTCAAATGCACAGGAAGGTGGCGCAGTAGGCAGCCCGGAAAGGGAGCCAGGTCCTAAAGCCCGGCGCAAGGAGACAGAAGGGTCCGGGGGGTCAGCGTCAGAAGAATCCCGGAAGGAAGAGACCCCGGGGGGCAGAGGGACCCAGAGGAGAACTGTCAGGCGGAAAAGGTGGAGCAGGGCTAGGATATTAAGTTGGTGCACAAGGGGCGGAGACTCAGACGGAGCTTCGCCGATCTAAGCATAAGACGTAGAGTTGCGCGCAGCAGCTTGAGAATGGAGACTGTAACTCAATAAAGACTTTTATTTAATGATCGCTGGCTGGCGTGATCCTCTGTGAGCTAGGATCTGGAAGCAACCCTGACAGTATGTAACCTGAAGCGTATGTAACCCAAGGTACCACTGTAGTTCAAAACAAATAGGAGGGGCGAAGCGGTTTCTATTTTCCCATCTCAAAATGGTAAACTTCGACCTTTGCAAAGAACTGCTGCATTTACATTTTTGAAATGTGGCTGGCTCCGTCGCCTTAGAAGGGACTAGGTGTCTGTGGTTTGCCCCCAATTCTGGCAACATGGTGTTCAGAGTAGACCGAAACTTTGTCGTGTTCATTCATTCCAGTGGGTTTCCTTTGAGCAGAACCACTCTTTCATTCTATAAAAGTTGAGTGTTCCCTGCATGAAAACCAATGGATGGACCTGGCTTGATCCACACCGGAGGAGCAACTTTGCCTGCAAATTTCATCCACTTATGTGAAAAGGGGAAGGGGGAAAACACACACACCCTTACAGCCATTTTGAGATTCTCCATTATCGTCAAAGGAGGTGAAAGATCAGATTCAAATAACGGATTGAATCAGAATGGCACAGATTGGCTATGAAACAGCACACCTATAGTATATAGATAAACAAATAAAGCTACATGGGGTTTTAGCTTTATCTGTCACAGGAGATTAAAGTAAGAGAGACTTATTGGAAGGCGGGGTTTCCCCCTTAAACAGGGCTCTGGAAACATGATAGTCTCAGCTGAAAACTATTATTTCTTTGACAACCTGCTTTTTCATTTCCTCTGAGTTTCAAAAGCTCTTTATCATACGCAGTGAAGAGGTTGTGTTTTGGAGAAACAAAAGTCTACAGAGCCCCAGATGAGTGTGTGGAACAGCGCATGAGGCCCTGGTTCAGTGCTGTACATTCCTCTAAGCAACTTTGAGGCCCTTTCGGGTAAAAGAAGAATCAGCAGCTCACTTAGCCCTACTAAAAATATCTTGCACCAGATTCAAGTAAGTGGGAAGCAGAAGCCACTGGAAAGACTCTCACACAGTGGGGACTTTTCCCCTACTCACTTTGCCCTATGCCTTCTTGTGCCTTCCTCAAAGCTGGTCTAGAGGTTCAGGAGAACCCCTGCGACATCATGTAGGTATAAGAGAGGAAAGATAATTTTGCCAGGCAAGCAGATATTCTTGCGCTGATCGAACAGACCTCTTGGCACTGTGTTGACTTTCCAACAGTGTAAAACCCAGGATCGCCTAACCCCATTTATGCCCACGTGGCAGCTTTGATCAGAACGGGCACTGTTGCAGCTCCCACATAATACCTGTTCTGAATTTGCAAAAACTTGCACATTGGAACTCACTGCCGGTGGATGTCAGCCAGGCGCTTTCACCGTACTCTTCTTTGCCGCCTGCTAAAAACGTTTCTGTTTAGGCAAGAGAAGGCAGATGTTTGGACAGTTGATGCAAGTTTTAACCTGTCTTCAGTTCATTCTTTAAAAACTTTTTGAAAGACTTAAAAATCATTGTTAATTGTTCCTGTTGGAAATGTTATTGTTATATCTTTTTTGTACAGTGTTTTGAAGTTGGCTCCCCCCCCCCCCGGTTACAATCAAGCAATGTATAATTTTTATGAAATAAATAAAATACGCATGGGTGTCCACAGTATTTTTTTCCAGGGTGGGAATAAAACACTGAACGGGGGAGCTGGTTAATTTCTCTCTCAACCCGAAATGAGAATAATGCCTGACTGTATATTTAGCCTCATTTCTCAGGTTCTGCAAATACTGGGAACTTTTCTAAAAACATGAACGCTGGGAATCTGGAGATTATGGTTCATTGGGAGGGGAAACTGCCTCCTGACCTGTGGACACACAACCAGGGGTATTTATACTCTTGGGAGGAAAGCAGAATATTTGGACATGCTAGTATAACCTCATTGGTTTCCAGGAATGTCAACCAACAAATCATGAGGCTGGGGGGTGCTAAGATAGATAAAACTTTATTCACATTAGCCAATGGCCATAGCAACAGTAAAACATTACAGTATACGCAGAAAAGGAAATTTGATATAAGAGCACAATTTAAAGTCCTGAATCAGCAGTCAGTTAGTGGCCCTTATTCTGATTGCCCCTGCTATGAACCTAGCAACCTTTGCTGTTATCTGCTCATTTTGATCTGATAGAAGGAAGGACATTGTGGCAGTGGCTGAGTGCCCTGGGATGGTTAGTATGAGTGGGGTGATGATCTCGTCCCTCAGGTCTTTGTAAAGAGCACAAGACAGGAGGACGCGTGCCAATGTTTCGGTGCTACCATCTCCACAGGGGCAAAGACGTTTCTCAGGCGGGATCTTTTGGAAATGACCCTCAAGTACCGCAGATGGCAAAACACCCAGTCTTGCAAGTGTAAAAGCATGTCTGTATTTTGGAATAATAAGTGTGTGCATATATGGGGCCAGAGAATCAAAATGGAGAGGTGGAAACTGAACATACCAAGGGCAGAATTTCCTTATAGTGGCCAGGTTGTTCTGGTGCTCGATATCTTTTAGACATTGACCAATTAGACTGTTTGCTTTAGTAGGGCCCATAGTGAGTAGGTGTTGTGGGGAGTGAAGTTTTTGATAGATGGTTTTAAGCCAGGCACTTTTATGGGAGTCTCGAAGTACTAGGGATACTAAACCGGGGGGATTTGAGTTTAGGAGGAGCCAGAAGTTAAGAGTTATTTGCCAAGTCTATACTTCTACCGAAGGGAGACTTGCCTCCAGTCTCAATGATGTGTTTGGGACACAGGGTGGTACAGAAAAAATCTGCCTTAGAAACTTTGATTGAACAGCTTCCAAAGTGCAAATCTGAGCCCCGTATAGTATCTGAGCTAGGGGTTTAGCTTGGAGGCTGGGGGATGCTAAGCGTTGCCGCCCCATGTCACAAAGAAAGGGGGAGATTGGTTGGTACTTTGTCTCTCTGGCCCAATTAAGAGAGCTCATAGCTTAATTTCACAGGGAAGGTTCTGACCAAAGTTTCTTTGCCTCTCTCCTCCTCCACAACCTCTCCCCTCTCCTTGTTGAGAAAGGGCATGAGCAATAAAGCCCTGTTCTCTGGTGCTTGCATGCACAGGGCTGTTTGCATGGCAGATCGGCTGATAACAGGGAAGCCTATAAGAGGGGACAGCACCCATTGCAAATCTCACCCAGCTTGCAAGTCAGGCGAAATTCATACTGAAAATGTACAGATAACTCATTTCATCTCTTGTTGCTTTTGAAACAAGAGAGACGGGTAGATTCCTGGTAAAAAGGACACAAGTATTTTTTCAGAAGAAGAAAAGGGGAGTCAGTTCAGTGCATTTTAGGGCTTTTATTTTTGTGACACAAAATGAACATTTTACAGGAATCGCCGGCTCAAGGCTGCTCCACTTCCAGTTTCTTATTCTTGGCTTGACTTAGTGTCAAGTGCTGATGAAACCTTGAGTGATTGCCAGTTGAGTTGAGAGCTCATTGCTTCATCTTTCTTCCTCCTGCCCCTAACTGTGTTTGAGGCTCAAGCTGAACATTATATGGAGTTCTATGACCCAAAGCAGCCTGGTCAGGCTGAGAGTCGGAGCAGAAGAACATAAGATGTCATCTTTTGCTGAGTGAGATGGTTGGTCCATCGAGCTCAGTATCGCCTACATTGACCAGGAGTGGCTCTACAGGGTTTGAGATATGGGTCTCTCCCAGCCTGACCTGGAGATGCCAGGATTTGAACCTGGAACCTTCTGTATGCAAAGCACATGTCCCACCACTCAGCTGCAACCCTTTTCACTTGTGGGTATGGATGGGAGAGCCATACTTCGAAACTGGCACTTTTCTGCATTTTTCAGCACAGTTCTCCAGCCCAATAATGCGTACAATGATGTCCATAGTGGGGTAAATTGTGCCCAGAGATGCATATCATATAAAAATCCATTAATTTGGGGGGCGGGGAATACTTTGCAAAATTGTCTGCAGCAGGCATGGTTGCACAGAAACGTGTACACATCAATGATCACTAAAACACTGGTGCATTTTCACGAGGACTTTTTTTAATTAAAAAAAATTGCAAACTGATGCAGTTCTGTGGAGAACTGGTAGAGGAACCTCAAATTTTCAGAGTGAAATGGGCAGATTTGCCTATACAGTGGTACCTCGGGTTACATACGCTTCAGGTTACAGACGCTTCAGGTTACAGACTCCGCTAACCCAGAAATATTACCTCGGGTTAAGAATTTTGCTTCAGGATGAGAACAGAAATTGTGCAGCGGTGGTGCAGCGGCAGCAGGAGGCCCCATTAGCTAAAATGGTGCTTCAGGTTAAGAACAGTTTCAGGTTAAGAACAGACCTCCAGAACAAATTAAGTACTTAACCCGAGGTACCACTGTATACCAAATCATTGTAGGATAATACAGCTGTGATTCCATGGGGAGGCTGACTAGCCACATCACTCTTTCTCCTCTGGTTGTTTTCGGACTCAAAACCACCCTCCCCAAGATGCTGTTTCACCCACAGGGAGAAGAAGGTAAAGATCTACAGGCTGTGAGCCTGAGTGTAGGAAGAGCACAGAGATGGAGAGAGGAAGCTGCCCAACGTTTCCCCTTGGGGTTGCCCCCAATATCACTCCCTGAAAGCTGTGTTTTCAAACAGATGACACAGATAGCATGGGAACGATAATGGTGAACTGCCATAGCTCAGTGCTTCGCATGCAGAAGGTCTCAGGTTCAAAACCACATATCTCCTGTAGGTCTGGCAAAGACAAGATGGTGCCTGCGATTTCCACTGAGTTTGGGATCATGTTGTACCCCAGGGGTAGCCAGATTAGTGCCATTGCCTTCCGTTAAGAGTTTGGGTGTAATCCTTGACGCCTCCCTTTCCATAGAGGCGCAAGTTACAGCAACAGCCAAGGCGACATTTTTCCACCTTCGCCACATCAAGCAGTTGGTCCCTTACCTTTCCTGCCCCAACTTGGCCACAGTGATCCATGCGATGGTCACCTCCAGGTTTGACTACTGTAATTCGCTCTACGCAGGGCTGCCCTTGGAGCTGTCCCAGAAATTCCAGCGGGTGCAGAATGCAGCAGCGAGGCTCCTCATGGGGTCTCTGCCATGGGAGCATATTCACCCAGTGCTTTTTCAGCTGCACTGGCTCCCGGTGGAGTACAGGGTCAGATTTAAGGTGCTGGTTTTGACCTTTAAAGCCCTTCACGGCCTAGGACCCTCTTACCTACGGGACCGCCTCTTCCCATATGCCCCACAGAGGACCTTAAGGTCCATAAATAGCAAGGGCCCCCTGCCCTAAGGAAGTCAGATTAGCCTCAACCAGAGCCAGGGCCTTTTCAACACTGGCTCCGGCCTGGTGGAACGCTCTGTCTCATGAGACCAGGGCCCTGTAGGATGTGATTTCTTTCCGCAGGGCCTGTAACGCAGAGTTGTTCCACCTGGCCTTTGGCTTGGAATCAACTTGATCCCCCCCTTTCCTTTTTCCTTTCTCTTTCTGGAACTCCTATTTGGGGACTTCCCTGGCTTTTTTTCCTGGCCCATGTAGGACCAGTCTGCATAGTTGGCCTTGGTGAAGATTTGACATTTTCATCCCCCAAAAGTTTTTGATTTGGGTTTCTACTAAAATGAGGCTGCATTTTAATGTTGTATTTTAATCTTGTTGTATTTTAATCAATTGTTTTTATACCTGGTGTTAGCTGCCCTGAGCCCAGGGTGGGGTATAAATAAATTATTATTATTGTTGTTATTATTATTATTATTATTATTATTATTATTATTATTATTATTATTATGCTGTCAGACTCCTACTGCCATCGACCCAATCCAGCAAGATAAACAGTCAAGAAAGATGGGAGATGTAGCCCAACAGCATCTAGAAGGTACCCCAGTGGCTCACTCACCTACTAAACACCTGGGGAGATTTTTCTTCTTGCTAGTGACGGCTCTCAAGAAAGTGTAGGAAGAGTTCAGAACCTGCCGTGTGCCCTTGCTATGTGTGATGGTTCACACACCACTTGCACATTCATATTTCTTTTCTTTTTTCCTGCACAGGGAATTTTTACAGCATGCAAAGAGGCCCTCTGCTTGCGACCTAACCAGTTTTTGAACCAGCCTATCAGGATTTTTCCTTCTGCGCTCCCTCCAGGGCTGTTCGAGGGAGAGTTTTGAATTCTGCAAACATTTAGGTCAATCAGCATCTGATCGTAGGAATGGGAGCGAGGAAGAAAGAGTAGGAATTGCAGAGCAGGGCGGGAAAGCAAATGGAGAGAGAGAGAGAGAGAGAGAGAGAGAGAGAGAGAGAGAGAGAGAGAGAGAAGACCTAGAGGCATCTGACATCCCATCTGCTCCTTGGACTTGTAAACAGCCACACCCACCAAGGGCGCATCTGGTTCCAGGGACAGAAAGCAAGTCCTTTCACTTTCAGGCTCTTGTAATAGCAGAACGCAGAGGAAGAGCAAATGGGAAGCCATCAATCTTGGTGGCTTGCCGTTACCCGGAGGAAAAGCTTTGCTCTCTAATTTCCAGCTAGTGCTGCAAAGGGGCCCTTAAGGAGCTGAGCCGGGAAGCGGGGCTGGGGGGGTCGGGGAGGGAAATGGACTTCCTTTTAATTATGGATCATGACAAGCATATTTAATGAGATTGACAGAGATGATCGGCTCGCCCATAATGGCATTAAAAAGGCACGTCGCCTCCAATGGGAAATGGAAATGGAAACTGCAGGAACCCGGGACAAATTTGTTTGTTTTGAGATAAGAAGGCATCTGGGTGGTATTCAGCTAAGTTTCACACAGGGAAGACTTTTCTCTTCTTTTGTATTTAAAAATTGTTTATTTGCCACAGCATATATTTCAAACATTCTCATAATCTTAAAAATGGTAAAATAACACATAATGTGCTCCAACCTCATTAAAAGGAAGGAGTACATTGTATCTACAGCAATTTGAAGGGACGTGGGTGGCGCTGTGGTTTAACCACAGAGCCTAGGACTTGCCGATCAGAAGGTCAGCGGTACAAGAAAGGAGATTCCACCTAAACATTAGGAAGAACTTCCTGACAGTAAGAGCTGTTCGACAGTGGAATTTGCTGCCAAGGAGTGTGGTGGAGTCTCCTCTTTTGGAGGTCTTTAAGCAGAGGCTTGACAACCATATGTCAGGAGTGCTCTGATGGTGTTTCCTGCTTGGCAGGGGGTTGGACTCGATGACCCTTGTGGTCTATTCCAACTCTAGGATTCTATGATTCTATAAATCCCCACGACGGGGTGAGCTCCTGTTGCTCGGTCCCTGCTCCTGCCAACCTAGCAGTTCGAAAGCACGTCAAAGTGCAAGTAGATAAATAGGTACTGCTCAGGCAGGAAGTTAAATGGCATTTCCGTGCGCTGCTCTGGTTCGCCAGAAGCGGCTTTGTCATGCTGGCCACATGACCCGGAAGCTGTACGCCGGCTCCCTCGGCCAATAAAGCGAGATGAGTGCCGCAACCCCAGAGTCAGCCACGACTGGACCTAATGGTCAGGGGTCCCTTTACCTTTAGCTTTACCTTACAGCAATTTGAAAGGTTAAAATGCATACTTCAAGTATTCCAAACTATGTTACCCACCCTTAAGGGGGTAACATGGGGGTGTAGTGGTTAAGAGCGGTAGTCACGTAATCTGGGAAACCGGGTTCGTGTCTCCGCTCCTCCACATGCAGCTGCTGGGTGACCTTGGGCCAGTCACACTTCTTTGAAGTCTCTCAGCCCCACTCACCTCACAGAGTGTTTGTTGTGGGGGAGGAAGGGAAAGGAGAATGTTAGCCGCTTTGAGACCCCTGAAGGGGAGTGAAAGGCGGGATATCAAATCCAAACTCTTCTTCTTCCTTAACACTACTCACCCCACACACACAGGGAAGGCTTGCCGAAATCAAGGGACCAAACTTTTCCATGTTCATTCATTTCAGTGGGGCAATTCCCAGTGAAACTTAATTTGAATGCCATCCATCGGCTAGACCCATGGCTCTACCACTGCCCGATCCACCCCTCATTTTGTTTTAGTTTTTAAAAATAATTTTTATTAATTTTCCATTTAAGCATATACAATCCCATCATTATTATCCACTTCTTTGGCTCCTTAGAGCCCGTCAACTTCCTTCCCTCCTGCCTCTTGGCTTTCAAAACTAACCTTTATATCACTGCATTTCATATATTTTCCAGTTCTAATATAACTCATTACAAAATACCTCACAGTTTAAATAAATATAGAAAGGTAAAACATTTCTCATTACAAGTCTTCAGATAACCCTACTAATGTTGTTAATTGCTTACAATGCTCTTTCAAGTATGGTATAAATTTACTCCAGTCTTTTTGGAATACTTGATCATGCTGGTTTCAGATTTTTCCTGTCAGCTTCGCCAGTTCTGCAAAGTCCATCATTTTCATCTGCCTCTCTTCTTTCGTTGGTAATTCTTGTTGTTTCCATTTTTGGGCTAAAAGAGTTTTTGCTATTGTTGTTGCATAAACAGTCTTTTATCTTTTTTGTTTGTTTGTATCTCTTCACCTACTATACCCAGTAAAAAAGGCTTCTGTTTTTTTTTAACAAAAGTGTTTTTAAACATTTTCTTTAATTCATTGTATATCATTTCCCAGGAAGCCTTTACTTCCTCATTTTGTGTCTGTGGTTAGAACAATATTCGTTGAAGAAGCAACATCTGCTTAGCCTAAGATGCTCTCTTGGCTTCCAGCCAAGGGACTATCTCCTTATGGGATAGTTTCCAGGTGTATATTACTTTTATAACTTAAGTCTGCCTTCTGGAATCCATTCGTAAACAGAATGTGTGAGTAAACTCTTTTTATACTTTTATAGAAGACTGCGTCGTGTCTATCTTTTTATGAGGGGCTAAAGAGAAAATTACCAAGGAAACTTATTGTAATGGTTCTAGGGATCTTCTCTCCCTCCCGGGACGCTCTCCGAAACCCCTCTGGAACCCTCTCTCTCCCTCTGGCTCCGATGGCAGTTCCCTGACACTTATTTTTGAGGCTTTAGCGAGTCTGAGCAAACGCATCTGCTGTGCAAGTTTAAAAGGGGGAATGTTACTCTGCTAAACTGTAGAACTTGTTAACACAAGTTGGAAAGGATATAATCAAACAATATATCATCTCCTGCATCCCTGAACATTCCCACATTCTGCCATTATGCTGTTTCCAGTGGACAAATCCCGGCTATGTCTAGGTTCTGGGTGAGCAGGAGGCAGGGAGATTACTAAGTTTACATCAAAGACTCACAGCTTGTGTCTGTGTCACACATTTGCATAACATTTGCACATGTAAACGTATTTACCGTATATGCAGGCACAAAGCTAGAACTCTGGACAAATGCAGAGAGCTATTGGCTCACTGTGCTTTGCAGGATGCAAACATGGAAGTACCTTTGAAAGGGGGGTTATATTTGCAATATTTCCTTTATCTGCTAGATAGATTGCTTTCCTCTTTATTGCACGACTGAAGATCTAATAAACAAAACGAATTAAAATGGGGAGGAGGGGGCAAGAGATCTGGGGCTCAGTGCAACATGGCCACATCTCAGCTCCTCACCTGGCTACACACCTGATGACAGGTTAAAAAGGGGGGGAGGATTAAGGCTTCTTCTAATCACTTGGGGCTGAATAAGTCATGCTGGCAGAATGACTGTGGAAGGTTTCATTCATTCATTCATAGAATCAGAGTGCAGAGTGTGAAGCTAATAACCAAAACCACATGTTTCCCAGCGGTTAACCCTTGTTCAAAGGTGATGCTGCTGGAGTGACTCAAATCTCATCGCAAGTGCGCTTAGGCTTTCGGTTTATCTTCTGTTAACAATTGACTCCACTCCGCAGCACCGCCCTAAGTCTCCGCTGTGATCCCCTCCCCATTCATGAAACTCCCTTCAGGGTTAATGAGAAACTGAGCGGATGGAGGAGAAGAGGACAGCTTGCATGCCGAGCAAACTCGGAGGAGGTGTGGTTGAAGAAGACCGGAAAGCCCTGGCTGGAAGGGGATCAGAAAAGAAACCCCATCTTGAAGGGCAGCTCTCGTCAAAGAGATTCAGGTCCCAGCCACACCAGACATCTGTCCACAGCACCACTCTCATTTTCTATACTCTTCCTCTGGAAGAAAGCAAGGTGTGGAGCTTTTCCCCTTGTCCAGGACTCATTTGACAATCATGGATAAAAGGTCCGTCCCTACCATTGGGTTGGCTGAGGCAGCTGCCTCAGGTGGCAGTTACTGCGTGTATGTGGTGGTAACAGAGGCAGTTCTTCTCCTTCTCCTCCTCCTCCTCCTCCTCCTCCTCCTCCTCCTCCTCCTCCTCCTCCTTCTTCTTCTTCTTCCATTTCCCAAAAAAATAACAAAAACAAGAGTAAAATTTTACATTCCATCAAAATTCAAATCAACCTTTCTGCGGTTATTTATAACATTTCCTTTATGTTAAGTACACATAAAAGTAAAGGGACCCCTAACCATTATGTCCAGTTGTGACCAACTCTGGGGTTGCAACGCTCATCTCGCTTTATTTGCTGAGGGAGCCTTCTGGGTCATGTGGCCAGCATGACTAAGCCGCTTCTGGCGAACTAGAGCAGAGCACGGAAACGCCGTTTACCTTCCCGCCGGAGCGGTACCTATTGATCTACTTGCACTTTGATGTGCTTTCAAACTGCTAGGTTGGCAGGAGCAGGGACCGGGCAACGGGAGCTCACCCTGTTGCGGGGATTCGAACCGCTGACCTTCTGATCAACAAGTCCTAGACCCTATGGTTTCATCCATAGTGCCACCTGCGTCCCCTGTTAAGTACACCTACTTCTAACATATTTATTTTATTTCCATCTATGTTTCCTCGATATTTCCCTCACTACTCAATTTTTTGTCAATCCTGCTAACGCTGTAAGATTCTTACAGTTTTTTTTATTAAAAAAAATAGTTCACAAAATCCCCTCATTCTATATTCAAAAGTCCCTCTTCTTGATTTCTTATTCTTCCAGCCATTTCTGTGTATTCCATTAATTTTAGTTGCCAATCTTCTTTAGCTGGAACTCCTTCTTCTTTCCATCTCTGGACATATATCATTCCAGCAGCCATGGTAGCATACAAAAATAATTTCCTTTGTTCTCTTGGTACCTCTGAACCCAGAATTCCTAAAACTTACTGAGCCCTCTGGCCGTGTCTATCTGTTTTCATTTCCTGAGGACACAACCGGGTGTTTGCCATACCAGCTTGTTCCACAAATTCTATGCTGCATTCTTCTTTCCCAGTGTGCATTCCTTTAACTGGAGCATTCTTTGTGTCAGAATTAAGCAATGCAGTTGTTATTACAAGATAAGCGCAACGCAATACACCTTTATGTTCTCCAATGAACTCCAATGCACTCGCTCAGTGCTGGCATAAAAGGTAAAGGTACCCCTGACAGTTAAGTCCAGTCGCGAACGACTCTGGGGTTGCGGCACTCATCTCGCTTTACTGGCCGAGGGAGCCAACGTTTGCCCACAGACAGTTTTTCCAGGTCATGTGGCCAGCATGACTAAGCCGTTTATGGTGAAACCAGAGTAGCACATGGAAATACCGTTTACCTTCCGGCCGGAGCGGTACCTATTTATCTACTTGCACTTTGACATGCTTTTGAACTGCTAGGTTGGCAGGAACTGGGACCGAACAACGGGAGCTTACCCCATCGTGGGGATTTGAACCGCCGGCCTTCTGATCGGCAAGCCCAAGAGGCTCAGTGGTTTAGACCACAGCGCCACCTGCATCCCTGGCATTGGAGGGGCTTTTAATGACTGTGTTTCTGCAGTGGGTGCTGCACAGGCTGTTTGTACTGTAGAGGTGGAACAAGGAAATCCCCCTCAAAAGGTCATTTAAAACCAGAATGAGCTTTCAGTTATGTATTAGAGGCACTGCTGGAACACAGAGATGGGATAGTGACTAAAATGGCGTAACCTGTGTTTCACCCCTGCTTTTTGAGGTCTGAATACAGTGCTGTTTTTCAGACACAGCGTAGTTCCGACGCCTCTCATGTGGGCGCCATGGGTCAGGCTCTCCCCCTGCCCACTTCTTGGCTTTATGTTCTTCGGAGACACCTAAAACAAACGGATGCCAAATAGAACAACAACTACCAGACTTTTAAAAACATCTGAAGGCAGCCCTGTTTAGGGAAGCTTTTAATGTTTGATGCATTACTGTATTTTAATATTTTGTTGGAAGCCGCCCAGAATGACCAGTCAGATGGGCGGGGTATAAATAATAAATTATTATTATTATTATTACTATTAGTAAAGGTAAAGAGACCCCTAACCATTAGGTCCAGTCATGGCCGACTCTGGGGTTGTGGCGCTCATCTCGCTTTATTGGCCAAGGGAGCCGGCATACAGCTTCCAGGTCATGTGGCCAGCATGACGAAGCCGCTTCTGGCGAACCAGAGCAGCGCACGGAAATGCCGTTTACCTTCCCAACAGAGCGGTACCTATTTATCTACTTGCACTTTGATGTGCTTTCAAACTGCTAGGTTGGCAGGAGCAGGGACCGAGCAACGGGAGCTCACCCCATCGCGGGGATTCGAACCGCCGACCTTCTGATTGGCAAGCCCTAGGCTCTGTGGTTTAACCCACAGCGCCACCCACGTCTATTATTATTATTATTATTATTATTATTATTATTATTATTATTTCAAATCAAAACGGAAGCTGGCCAGCATGTACTATTTTTTAAGATCTGTGACTCCACCTAGATCCTAGCAACTCCTAGCCATGATAGGTCAAGCTTTGGGGCAGGACCAATTAGTATTTCCTTTTCTTCCATCTATCTCCCGTGTAGCAGCAGCAGTCTTTAAGCTTTCCAGCCAGACATCTACCGTTGGACATGTGCAGGGGCGCGGACTTATAAAAAATATTGGGGGGGGGGCCCGGGAAAGCTCATGAATAATAAATAAGCTCATGAATATGCAGATAAAGTGGCGCCGCCTCCTCGTGAGCGAATAGGGGAGAGCGTGCTGGAGGGGCGCCCGAGATTAGAGTTGGCGCCTATGGACATGTGTGCATTTGTGCCAGGGCCCTTCTGAGTTGCCCTAGCCATCCGCCTGAATCTCAGAGTACAAGGAAGGTGGGGCCCCATTTATTTGACCTGCACCAGAACCAGGGGCGACCCCCAAACCAGCTAGGGAGACAGCTTCACCCTCCATAGGTGGTGAACGCATCTGTTGTCAAACCAGCATCTGTTCGGGGCTTCTCCAAATTGCCCAGCAACTTTCTATAACAACTTCATGGGGGGTTCTTTGGGTGCCTAATTTTCTTGCGGGGGGGGGAAGCACTGTCTAAAAAGAATTGGAAAGTAGAATTGCCGAGTTGGAAGGGACCACAAGGGTCATCTAGTCCAACCCCCTGCAATGCAAGAATCTTTCGCCCAATGTGAGCTATGTATGCATGGTAGAAAAATACACAGAAAAAGGTCACTTGCCTTATTGGTCCATCTAGTTTAGTAACTGTCTACACTGGTTAGCAGTGGGTCTTTGGGGATTCAGACATGAATTTCTCCCAGACCTACCTGGAGTGTTAAGTGCTAAAAGCTGCACCCAGAAAGTAACATATCGTAAGTAACATATCAGCAATCAGTGCGGGTGATTTTGCAGAGGTGTTACGTGGTTCTGATGGGCTGCTGCATTCTACATGCAGTCGTTCTCACTGTCTTTATACAATATAGGCAATTGTTTTAGATACAATCTTTATTGTACAGTCGTACCTTGGATCTCAAACGCCTCGGCTCCCGAACAAATTCGCTCCTGAACAATCGAAAGCCGGAAGTGAGTATTACGGTTTCCGAACAATTTTTGGAAGCCGAACGTCTGGCGTGGCTTCCGCGGCTTCCGATTGGCTGCAGGAGCTTCCTGCAGCCAATCCAGAAGCCACACTTTGGTTACCGAATGTTTTGGAAGTCGAATGGACTTCCTATCACAACTTCTGGAACAGATTCTGTTTGACTCCCAAGGTACGACTGTATTGCAAAATTGCTTTGGGATGTTCCACAGGAAGCAATTCAGAGAGGAAATAAATAAATACTATCTCTTGACTATCTCCCATCAAAGTATGAACCAGGCCTGACCTTGCTTAGCTTCCGAGATCAGACGAGATTGGGCGTGCTCAGGGTAGTATGGCTGTAGACATCTCTCAGCTATCTATCTAACTTCCAGCTTGGCCTTCATCCAAAGGCTTGGACCTTTGCCAAACCACAGTGGGCCTCAAAACGAACGAATGAATGTGACTAACCTGCGAATTGGTGGCGAGAATGGTAAGCCCGCTCCTAAAACCAGCAGCTTCCACCTTTGTTTGTGAGCTCCGCAAGTGCATGCTTATTGTTTTGTTTCGTGTGGCTTACGAAACTGACCTGGGCATGCAGCCAGCACCCCTTCCCAAAACAGAGGGCAGTCAAATATTTGCAGAGAGCAACGGCTGCCTAGCCCTCCGGTCCTTATCTCCCCTGACAAAAGGAAGTTGCGGAACTGTGTTTCCCTGTCAACGGATGAAAAATGCAAGGGACTGGATGTAGGCAAGATGACATCATGGGGAACCTCCTTGCTGACCTGGTTCAAGGGAAGTGAGTGGGGAGGGAATGCACATGTAATAAAGAACCTCTGTTTGAAGTGAGGAAAGGAGGGGAAGCACACACGGGACCCGGTAGCTTGCAGGAAAAAGATTAGGTTAGTGGATAAAAGAATAAAGCTGAGGTCAGCCAAAGGCCTTAAAGAAGAGAATCAGCCTACCAAAGAGAAGGGGCTGAAAGAAAGCAAGTCTGTGGATACATAAGGAATTAAGACACATGACGAAGGATTGCAGCTCTACTGCAGCATGCAGAAGGTCCCTAGTTTGATTCCTGGCATCCTCTGCCTGAAATCCTGGCGATCCACTGATAGTTTAGATCAAGGGAAGTCAATGTGGTGCCCTCCAGATATTGGGTGGGGCTTCAAATTCCTTTAATTTAAAGACTATCTACAGAAATATTGTAAAATTGATGAATGTTAGAATGATGTTGGATAGAAACTGTCAGGGAACTGCCATCAGAGGCGAGAGGAGAGGTAAGACGCTCCAATGATGCAGGGGAGGGAACTAGCAAGGAGAGAGAGAGAGCTTCCGCTGGGGAAGGAAATCCAGGGGACACCAGGGAGAAAGGGGAAGCTGAGAGTACGGCGGAGAGGAGGCTCCGAGACTCTTCCAGTGAAATCAGCGGAGAGAGCACTGGACCTCCGCTTGGCACGCCCATGCTGCGCAGAAGGCTTCCGCGCAGAGAATCTAGGAGGAGACTTGGCGTCAAAGAATTTCTATGTTGGAAGAAATTTAGGAGACGCCCACTCACGGATTCTGCCAGTGACTAAGACAGTCGCGTTGTAAGGGCTGTCAAACCAGGGAAAGTTTTAGCTATACGACTAGCTTGGAGCAGTTTGCAGTTTACGCACAAGCAACCCCAATTCCCATTACAGAAACTAAGCGGTTTTCAGCTGTAATATTATAAGGGAATATGAAAAATGGATTATTTAGGTAAAAACTCAATGTCATAATATTTTAAAATTAAAGATTAGGATAAACAAAGAGGGTAGGGATTTGCTGAACCAACAAACTGAATTGGAATACAAAAAAGGAGGCGTGAGGAGGTCCGGGAAACAAGCTAATGAAAAATAAGTAATGGAAAGATGGAGTTGATTTTAACCATTTTTTTTATCTTGTATTTTTTTTTCATTTTTTTTTTGTAATACTTTGAAAATCTTAATAAATATCTTATAAAAAAATCCCAAAACAAATTCCTAGCTATCATGGCCACCATGCCATGGATGATCAGAGTTGATCTCTGATCAGATTATCAGAGTCTAGAAGCCTGTGGCTCTTGGAAGGTGTGAGCATGTGACAGCGGTCACACTCCAGGCACATCTTCAATTTGTCCTCTAAACCAGGTAGGGATAGCCAATGGTCTCAACCCCTCAGTCACTTAGGGGCCTCCCCTCCATGTGAAGACAGACTGTGGTGGATTGAGTGGATGAGGCCATATTGGTCCAACGGTCAAGAAAGCGATTTCTGCATGTGCTGCAGAGGGCAGATGGGGCTCGTCTACCTGGGAAAGGCCATCAAGGAGAAGGAAAACTTTGGTGCTAATCCTCTGCTGCCTTGTGGGATATCTTTGGGAGAAGAAAATGCTTAGGAGTAAACCCTCCACAAATCTGGTGTGGAGTCCCTAAGACAGTTGGATGGTGTCTTCCTTTCGGCAACTCCTGCAGCCAAGCTGGTACCAAACGTATTGCTCTGTTTTGCTTTGGACCACATCAGTGAGGCCAGTGTGTGTGTGTGTGTGTGTGTGTGTGTGTGTGTGTGTGTGTGGTATCTTCCTCTGGGCAGCTCAGGACCTCCACACACACTGCCCAGGCTTGCTCACCAGCAGCGGTGCCAACTTGAATAACTGCCTGGTCCTGAATGGGGTAACTGTGCCCCTAAAGAACCAGGTGTGCAGCCTGCGAGTCATTTTGGACTCACAGCTGTCCATGGAGGCACAGGTCAATTCTGTGTCCAGGACAGCTGTTTATCAGCTCCATCTGGTATGCAGGCTGAGACCCTACCAGCCCGCGGACTGTCTCGCCAGAGTGGTGCATGCTCTAGTTATCTCCTGCTTGGACTACTGCAATGCGCTCTATGTGGGGCTACCTTTGGAGGTGACCTGGAAACTACAACTAATCCAGAATGCAGCAGCTAGATTGGTGACTGGGAGTGGCCGCCGAGACCATATAACACTGGTCTTGAAAGACTGACACTTATTCCCAGTACGTTTCCAAGCACAATTCAAAGTGTTGGTGCTGACCTTTAAAGCCCTAAACGGCCTCGGTCCAGTATACCTGAAGGAGCGTCTCCACCTCCATTGTTCTGCCCAGACACTAAGGTCCAGTGCCGAGGGCCTTCTGGCAGTTCCCTCACTGTGTGAAACCAAGTTACAGGGAACCAGGCAGAGGGCCTTCTCAGTAGTGGCACCTGCCCTGTGGAATGCCCTCCCACCAAGAGAAGAATAACTACCAAACTTTTAGAAGACATCTGAAGGCTGCCCTGTTTAGGGAAGCTTTTAATGTTTAATAGGTTATTGTATTTTAGTGTTTTGTTGGAAGCCACCGAGTGTGGCTGGGGAAACCCAGCCAGATGGGCGGGGTATAAATAATAAATTATTATTCTTATTATTATATAGGAAAGCCCACCCCATATAATCCATCTTATGACAAAGCACACACACACACACCATTTTAATGGAATGCCCATCAGTTTTGGAGGGGGGATATTTTAGTTGGGAGGCCGAAGGGACCTCGCCCCCTAGGAGCTGGCTCCTAGGAGCCCCAGGGGAAGTCACTTCAGTGCTGCTAACAGCAAAAACAACACGGAACAAGCAGTTACGAGTGACTGGTCTCTGTAGCCACAGCAGGCTCTGAGATTCTCCAACGGTTTGCCTTCACCTCCAGAGGTGCGCTCCCTTGCCTTTTGAGACAGACGGATGCCAACAAGCTTGGGGACAAAATCTGGGACCTTCTGCATGGAGAGCATGTGTTCTAGCATTGAGCTATAGCCCTCCTTGAAGGTTCCTCAGGCTCTTGTGCCAGCTTTGCTATACATCTTCTCAATACAGAACAACAAACCCCTGTGTTGCAAACTTAACACAACAAACAATACAAGCAACACGCAGACCAGTATACTAGATAGGGATCCCAGATCATATGAAACAATGAACTGGGTACATGAAAACTATATAAACTTTACACATATCCTTATGACCACTGCTCCTTGTGCATTTTTCTAACCTATGGGGTATGTACTTTTGTTCTTCTTCTTGTAGTTGTAGCATATGGATTGTAATGTGTAAAGTTTAAAGTGGTACCTCGGGTTACATACGCTTCAGGTTACATATGCTTCAGGTTACAGACTCCGCTAACCCAGAAATAATACCTCGGGTTACGAACTTTGCTTCAGGATGAGAACAGAAATCGTGCTCCAGCGGCGCGGCAGCAGCAGGAGACCCCATTAGCTAACCTGGTGCTTCAGGTTAAGAACAGTTTCAGGTTAAGAACGGACCTCCGGAACGAATTATGTACTTAACTCGAGGTACCACTGTATATAGTTTGCATGTACACAGGTCATTGTTTCATATTTGAATTCTTTTGTATTTGTGCTGAACCATATTTTGTATTTGTTTCAACCATAGACATACTTCTACGGACTTTCAAAGATTGACAGACGTGTGTTCAATTGATTTCAATTTTTTTAGAGAATTTACAAGTGGACACATTTTGTTTTTGTTGTACCAAATCATGTATATTATGCAATAAGAATTACAATGCTATCTAGTATACTGGTCTGCTTGTTGCTTATACATTTTCTCAATGGCATGGATGACATTCTCAGCCATGCCATAGACGATGCAACCATTGCAGGTTGTTATAGGCGCTGAAGGTCTGTCGGCCAAGTTCCACAGAGCTGTGATAAAACTTGAAAGTTTGTTCGGTTTGACAAAATACTAATTTAGCAACTCACGACAGGCTTCTTTGCGTCACATTAATAAAAACAGTAGATAGATACATACTTAAATATATATATATGGTGTGATTGGAAAATGCAAGGAGTATTGCTCATATTGTTCTGTCCATTTCCCCCTCAGAAGAAAAGCAGGTGTTTTTGCACCTTAAAATCCCCTCTAGCTTTTAAGATGTGTTATGATACTTTAAGACCATTTGAGGTCTTTCATTAACAACGAAAGTTCTTCTCTGAGCTGGGGGGAAGTAAGTATAATCATTAAAGGGGTGGTGGAATACTGTTGAATAAAGCACTCATTTATTTTTTTTTTGCAGAGGAAGCAGTCAGTCTAACCACTAATTTTTCATTCTTACAATTGACATGAAAGGAAATTGTCTTTAACTGTAGCCGGTTCAAAAAATGTGGTTCCTCTGGGCAAGAAAGGAAGTGGCTGTGGGATGTTGAGCTCTTTGCTCAATGCTTAGCGTGTAAGGCAGGGGTGGGGAAGTTGTGGTCCCCTAGATGTTCTCAGACTCCAACTCCCATCAGCCTCAACCAGCAACTCTGCAGACATGACATGAAGGCTGGTGACATCAACCCTGCACTGCCTGGAGACAGCCAGCCAGGTCATGCGTCCACAGCAGTGACCAGAGGAGGAATGACCTCTGGGAGGAGCACAGAAACGCGGTAGCACATCTGCAGACCACAACTGGACACCTTCATCTGCCCCAGCTGCAACGAAACATGTCTCTCCTGTATTGGTTTCTACAGCCACAGCAGGCGCTGCAACCTCCCAACAGTTTGACATCATCCCCAAAGGCGCCCTCCTCCGTCGTCTCCCAAGACAGACGGATGCCAAACGTGTTTGATAGTTCTCAGCTAGACGGACCGATCATCTCGCTTGGTATAAGGCAGTTTCATAGATACATAAACGTCTATCATAACTAAGCCCCTGTAAGCAGAAAGCAGCAAGGGCTCTGATGTGGTGGTGATTCTGAGCTGATTAATTCAGGTCTCAGCTGAAAGCTCACTTGGTGATGTGTTTTTCGGGGCCTCCTCTCTGCCATTTACATAATGTGATATCCACATGTTGGCTGCTTTATTTATATTCCATTTACTTCAAGGCAAAGGGAAGCAACATCTGGAAGGCTGAGATAGAATCCTCACCCCCCCCAAGACACACACCAGAGCCTAGGCCAGCATTTCCCTTGGAGGTGATAAGCTTGTCACCCATTTGGAGTGAAAAAGAGATACCCACCCCCCCCTTGCACAACCTTGTCCCCTAGTGATAGGATCCGTCCTTTGAGCACACATGCAGAGGAGGGGAAAGGGATAATGTTCCTAGACTTCATTATAGCCCTGTCTGTGAGCTAAACCATTACTCGTTCTGATCGATTTAGCTTTTTGTGGCTAACTTTGTGGGAAGGTGCAGAAACGTTTGCTTGGTAGGAGATGAAAATAAAATGCTAATTGCAGCTACCCTCTTGGCTTGAGTTTGCCCATCAGAGTCCCCGCTGACTTTGGGGGATGAAATATACTCAGAGTCGCAAAGTGATTTCATGCTCTTTATTCAGCTCATAGTGGTGAGGAGGAATGAATGGAAGTCCCCTCCCAGTATCTGCCTTATATACATTATTTACACAATGGGCTGCACATGATTGGCTAATTCCAGAATTCTACTGTAAGCCAATCAGGTTGTGGATTCACTTCAATCTGGAGCAGGATTGGGTGGTTCCTGCCAACCAATCATGCTGCTGCATTGTTCCAGGGCCAATCAGACTGCTGCATTCTGAATCCTATTGTTCTAGGACTAATCAGACTGCTGCAATTTGGATCCTATTGTTCTCAGTACATAACACCCCTCCCCTCTAAGTTCCAGTCCTGCCCGGGAGGTCGCATTCATAGTCCTCAAGGTATGCCGGTGGCCTACGTGTGCGTTGCGGCCTGTGGTGTTCCCTGGTCCGGGCCCCAGGTTCTGGCTCATGTTCCAAGGATGCTGGCTGTGATGGGGTTGTTTGGTCTGGTGCAACCGGCTCGCTCAGTCGTGGTTCTGGTTCTGGTGTCCTTTCTGCCTCACGGGTCCTCTCTGTATTTACTGATTCTGCCTCTCCTGCTGGCCCCTCTTGCTCTATGGGCCTCACTGTCCCGCTGTTCCCTTGGGACTCCTCTGACCTGTCCTCCTCCTGGGTTTCTCCCGGGAATCGTCGCCGTATCTGGTCGCAGTGGCGGCGCCAGCATTGCCCCCCATCCGTTAGCACCTCGTACGACACTGGGCCAGTGACCCTGGTGACTGTGGCGGGTACCCATGCTGGGCCTGCCCCAAAATTCTTTGCGTACACTGGGTCCTGGGCCTCGAAGGTCCGGGGGTTCCTGCCTTCCCCCACCACTACCTCATCCTGAGCTCTATCGGGGTGAAGGCGGTCCAATCTGATTGCAAGGCGCCGACCCATTAGTAGTTCAGCGGGGCTCCGGCCAGTCGTTGAGCTGGGGGTGCTGTGCTGTGCTAGAAGGAATGTGGCAAGGCGGTACTCCCAGTCCCCTTGCGTCATGCGGCGAAGGGTGTCCTTGGTGGTCCGCACCATGCGTTCTGCTTGGCCATTGGTGGCAGGGTGGAACGGCGCCGAACGGATGTGGCGGATGGCGTTCTGTGCTGTGAAGGTTTGGAATTCTCCTGACGTAAATGCAGTCCCGTTGTCTGAGACGAGAGTGTCAGGGAGCCCGTGGGTTGCAAACAGCCTGCGTAGTACCCGGATGGCTGCGGACGTGGAAGTGGACGGTACCAGTGCGACTTCCAGCCATTTGGTGTAGGAGTCCACCACTATGAAGAATGTTTTCCCCTGAAAGGGGCCAGCGAAATCCACATGCAGGCGTGACCATGGTGCTCGGGCGGACTCCCAGGATTGGACTGGGGCCCTTGGGGGATCTGGGCGGGATTCTTGGCAGGCCTGGCAGTGTTTGACCCAGGCCTCTATCTCTCCATCAATCCCCGGCCACCACACATAACTCCTGGCAAGGGCCTTCATTCTTACTACCCCTGGATGTGTCTCGTGTAGGGCTGTGAGGATCCTTTTGCGGAGGGGCTGGGGAACAACGACTCTGCTTCCCCATAACAGGCACCCCTTGTGGGCCGACAGTTCATGTTTGCGGGTTGTGTAGCCGGCGAATTCTGGCCCGGGGCTGCTGCTGGGCCATCCCCTCCACACCCAGTCCAGGACCCGGGAGATGACCCTATCTTTCTTGGAATGGTGTGCAACTTCTTGTGCCTGAATGGGGCGGTCGGGAAGCAGCTCCAGGCTCATGACCTCTTGTGCAGGTGCTGGGTCAGGGCCTGTTTCCGGTAGTGGTAGCCTGCTGAGGGCGTCCGCATGGCCCATCGCCTTCCCAGGTCGGTGAATCAGTGCATACTGGTAGCTGGCAAGGAAAATTGACCACCTGAGGACGCGAGGAGACAGCACTTGGGGGGTCTGCTTTTCGGGGGCAAACAAGCCAAGCAACGGCTTGTGGTCAGTCACCACGGTGAAGGGCCGCCCGTACAAGAAATCATGGAATTTTTTTACTCCCTTCACAATTGCCAGACCCTCCTTGTCAATTTGCGAGTAGTTCCGCTCGGTTGCATTGAGTGTCTGGGAAAAGTACGCCACCGGTACCTCTCTTCCATCCGGGAGTTGGTGCCCCAGGACAGCGCCAATGCCATAGGGTGAGGCGTCGCATGCTAGCACCACCGGCAGCCTCTCGTCGAAGTGTGCCAAGACAGAGTTTGAGACAAGCAAGTCCTTGACTGCCTGGAATGCGGCCTCCTGGCGCTGGCCCCACACCCAAGGGGCCCGCTTGTCCAGGAGTCTGTGTAGGGGCTCCGCTACCGCCGCCTTGTGGGGAAGGAAGGAATGGTAAAAGTTCAATAATCCCAAGAAGGCCTGAAGTTCAGTCTTGCTCTTGGGCGCGGGGGCATCACAAATGGCCCGTACCTTGTCCCCAGTCGGGTGGACCCCTTCTGCGTCCACCATAAATCCCAGAAAGTCCACCTGAGGCACTCCTAGTAGACATTTTTCCCGCTTCACCTTGAGACCCGCCGTCTGGAAACGGTGCAGAACGGTGCGGAGGCGGTCCTCAAACTCCTCTGGTGTGGGCCCGGCAATCAACACATCATCGAAGAAGGGGGTGACACCAGGAATCCCTTTAAGGAGAGAGTCCATTAGATTCTGGAATATGCCTGGTGCCACGCTGACCCCGAATTGCAGCCGCTTTACTCTGAACGCTCCTCTGTGCGTCACAATCGTCTGTGCCTCTGCTGTGGCCTCATCTACTGGCAGCTGTTGATATGCTTGGGCCAAGTCCAGCTTGCCAAAAATTTTCGACCCAGCCAGGGTGGCAAGGACATGGCTGACCACTGGCACTGGGTATGCGTGGGCCGTGAGGGCCTTGTTTATGGTACACTTGTAGTCTGCGCAGATGCGGACCGAACCATTAGGCTTGACGGGTGTGACGATTGGAGTTTCCCAGGGGGCATTAGGCACTGGCTCCAGCACTCCTTGCTCCACGAGTCGGTCCAATTCCTCGTCTATACGGGGTTTCAAGGCGAACGGGACCCGGCGGGCCTTGAGCCTGACCGGTCGTACTGCGGGGTCAAGCTGTAGCGCAATGGGGGGGCCCGTATACTGTCCCAATTTCCCGTCGAAAACCCCTGGAAATTCCTTGCATATGGCGTCCACATCCACTTGTAAGGTAGTGTGGTTCACCCCGGTGACAGCTAGCCCCAGTGGTCCAAACCATGCCAATCCCAGTAAGCTAATGTAGGGGCCCTTGACCACAAGCAAGTCCAGTTGCCGCGTCCGCCCTCGGTATTGCACCCTGAAGGTCCCCACCCCCATTGTGGGGACCTTACGTTTCTGGAAGTCCCGTAGGGTGAATGGGGCCGGCCTGAGTTTGGGACCCCCAGTAGGACACAGTTTCCTTAAGGTCTTTGCCGAGATTATGGATAGAGTTGAACCCGTGTCAAGCTCCATGCGGCATGGGGCCCCCTCTATCTGTACCTCTACATAAATTTTCTCTACGTTGGGGTGGGGCAACTGGTATACCTGGCAGTCCGTGAGCTCCGTCGAGTTGCCTTGGTGCGTTGGGCCCCGGGACCTGGGGCTCTTGGGTTGGTCCTCTGATGCCTGGTGTCGGGTGGGCCGAGCCCGACACACCCGGGCGATGTGTCCCGATTTTCTGCACTGCCTGCACTCTGCGTTGCGGAAACGGCAGGTCCTCCTCTCGTGACTCTCCCCGCAGCTTGCGCAGTTTCCTCCTTCTCGTCGAGGCAGCTGTGGTCTGTGCGCTGCTTGAGTGCGCTGCTGTACTCGGTGCACCTCCTCCCTGTCGGATCCTGAGTCGTCGGTGAGGTCTTCGTGGTGGACCCTTGGTTGGGATGGCAGGCTCGGCCGTGCCTCTTGCGTCGACCTCTCGGCAGCTTCCGTTGCCAGGGCCTCCTCCAGAGCGACCTGGAACGTTAGGTCCTTCTTAGCGTAGAGGCGTCGTTGCAGCTTCTCATCCTTCAGGCCACCGACGAGGCGGTCACGAAGCATGTTCTCCAGCTCTGAGAAGTTGCAGAACCGGGCGGCTTGGCGGAGAGAGGTCACAAACCCAGTTATGGTTTCCCCAGGGGCTTGTCGCTTTGCGTAGAAGGCATTTCGACGAGCCACCACTGAGGGCTGTGGCGAAAAGTGCCCCTTCAGCTGTTCCATTATTGTTTTGTATGGAACAGTAGCGACGTCTTCAGGCGCAAGGAGAGCCCGGGCGATTTCAAACGTCTCCTCTCCGCAGACGCTGAAGAATATTGCCCTCTTCTTGGCGTCTTCTTCGTCGGTGACCCCTTTGGCTTCCAGGAGGAAGGTGAAACGGGAGGCGTACGCTTCCCAGTCTCCAGATGCTGGGTTGAATGGCGAGAAGCTGCTGTTGGTTGCCATTCTGAGTTCCTTGTGTCTCGGAGCTGAAGCCTGGATACACGGTGCGAGGCAGCGGTGCGGCAGGTGGCGGTGCTGCGGTGCTGTGTGTGGCAGTCAGCTCAGCGGGATCCCACCTTCGTCGCCAGTGAAATATACTCAGAGTCGCAAAGTGATTTCATGCTCTTTATTCAGCTCATAGTGGTGAGGAGGAATGAATGGAAGTCCCCTCCCAGTATCTGCCTTATATACATTATTTACACAATGGGCTGCACATGATTGGCTAATTCCAGAATTCTACTGTAAGCCAATCAGGTTGTGGATTCACTTCAATCTGGAGCAGGATTGGGTGGTTCCTGCCAACCAATCATGCTGCTGCATTGTTCCAGGGCCAATCAGACTGCTGCATTCTGAATCCTATTGTTCTAGGACTAATCAGACTGCTGCAATTTGGATCCTATTGTTCTCAGTACATAACAGGGGAAAATACGCCAGAAAGCATTTTGCAGCTTAATTGTAGTCTCAGGAACTAGGGATGGTAGAACCTGTCTGTAATGGGAATTGTAGTTGCTTGTGTGTAAGTCACCGACTTCCCTAAACTGCTTGTTTGTTTAAACCTTTCCCTAACTGAAGCGTACCCCTGTGCGTCTGCTTCAGTCGCTGGCAGAATCCGTTAGTGGGTGTTTCCTAAACTTTTTCCAACATAAGAATTCCTTGACAGCCAGTCTCCGCCTAGCCTCTCTGTGCGGAAGCCTTCTGCGCAGAGTAGGCGTGCCCAGTGGTGGTCCGGCACTCTCCCCGCTGATTTCACTGGAAGAGTCCCTGAGCCTTCCCTCCAAAGTGCTCTCATTCCCTCCTTCCTTCTTGGTGTCACCTTGATTCCCTTCCCCCTCGGAAACCCTCTCTCTCTCCTTGCTGGTTCCCTCTCCTGCACTATCGGGGCGACTTCTCTCTCTGCTGGTCTCCGATGTCAGTTCCATGACACTGTCAATTTAAGTTTCTCATTTTTTCTCATCTTAAGTTCAGTTCACCATATTCCTGCATCAGTTTGCAATGTTTTTTTTTTAATATGTAAAAAAGTTCTCATGAAAATTCATCGGCACTTTAGTGCACATTTCCCCCTAATACGCACATTTTTGGCAAGCAATTTCCCCTAGTGCAATGCATTTTTGTATGTTATTTTCACAAATATCTTCCTTTTTAAGAATATGACGTAAGAACATTAGAAAGGTAAAGGTAACGGCCTCAGCCAAGTATACCTGAAGGAGCATCTCCACCCCCATCGTTCAGCCCGGACACTGAGGTCCAGCTCTGAGGTCATTCTGGCGTAAGGTTACCAGATTTTTTTCCAATGAATCTGGGAACACTTTTCAACTTCAATGGATTTTGTGTGGGGACTGATTTGTAAATCCGGGGACTGTCCCCGGGAAATGGGGACATCTGGTAACCTTATTCTGGTGGTTATCTACCTGTGAGAAGTGAGGGCAGAGGGCCTTCTCGGTAGTGGCACTTGCCCTGTGGAATGCCCTCCCATCAGATGTCAAGGAAATCAACAACTATCTGACTTTTAGAAGACATCTGAAGGCAGCCCTGTTTAGGGAAGTTTTTAATATTTGAAGTTTTATCTGTTTTTAATATTCTGTTGGGAGCCGCCCAGAGTGGCTGGGGAAACCCATCCAGATGAGCGGGGTATAAATAAAAAAATATTATTATTATAAAGGATCTCTGGACCGTTAAGTCCAGTCAAAGGCAACTATGGGGTTGTGGCGCTCATCTCACTTTCAGGCCAAGGGAGCTGACATTTGTCCACAGACAGCTTTCTGGGTCATGCTGCCAGCAGGATTAACCCACTTCTGGTGCAATGGAACACCATGAGGGAAATCAGAGAAGCCATTTACCTTCCCGCCGCAGTGGTACCTATTTATCTACTTGCACTGGCGTGCTTTCAAACTGCTAGGTTGGCAGGAGCTGGGACAGAGCAACGGCAGCTCACTCCGTCGCGGGGATTCGAACTGCCGACCTTCTGATCGGCAAGCCCAAGAGGCTCAGTGGTTTAGACCACAGCGCCACCCGCATCCCTGCTGGCCCATCTAGTTCAGGATCCGGTTCTTTGCAGTGCCCCACCAGAGGCCCATGGGAACTTGGTAAGTAGGACCTGAGAGCAACAGTGCTCTCCCCATTTGCAATTCCCAGCAAGTTCTAGTTCTTTCCTGTTTAATTTTGTTTTTACCAATTTTATCCTCTTCACCCCAGATGGGAGGTTTGTTCTGAACCAGACCCTCCTCCGCTTCTGCCGGCTTTCCTCCCACAATCAGTTTTAAAGCCGCTTTGCCCACCTTCTTGATTCCAAACACTGACAGCCTGGTTCCATCCTGGCTCACGTGGAGCGCATCCCTTTGAGGGCATGTCCCAAAAGGTTCTCTGGTGCCTAGTGAACCCAACACCCCCTCCTGCAACACCATTATGTCATCCACACATTAAGACCGCAAAGCTGTGCCTGTCTAGCTGTGGGTTCCCTGTGTATCCAACTGGTAGCATTTCAGAGAAAGCTACCTTAGAAGTCTTGGCTTTCAACACCTTTGGTAAAGGTAAAGGGACCCCTGACCATTAGGTCCAGTCGCGGATGACTCTGGGGATGCGGCGCTCATCTCGCTTTACTGGCCGGTGTACAGCTTCTGGGTCATGTGGCCAGCAGGACTAAGCCGCTTCTGGCAAACCAGAGCAGCGCACGGAAATGCTGTTTACCTTCCCGCCGGAGTGGTACCTATTTATCTACTTGCACTTTAATGTGCTTTAGAACTGCTAGGTTGGCAGGAGCTGGGACCGAGCAACAGGAGCTCACCCCGTTGTGGGGATTCGAACCACTGACCTTCTGATCGGCAAGTCCTGGACTCTGCGGTTTAACCCACAGCGCCACCCGCGTCCCTTTCAACACTTTACCTATTAGCTTAAAGTTTGTTTCCAGCAACACACGACTACATTTCTTCATTTCACTGGTGCCAATGTGCACCAGAACCACAGACTCTTCCCCAGTGCTATCTACCAGACTATGTAGACCTTGGGTTTCCAGCTGCTTTCAGACTACAGTTCTTGCCATCCCTGACTGCTGGGCCTGCTAGCTAGGGATGATGGTAGTTGTAGTCCAAGTTTGGGAAACCTTGATCTAGATGATGGGCGAATTGCCTGCCTGGCACAAAGGCTGCAGAAGTTGCCCACCACAGACCCAGCTTTCTATGTTCCTTAACATAATCACCCATTATCAAGATCTCTCCACCCACTGGAGCAGTGTCCTCAGCACGAGAGGGTAGCTGACTTAGATAGTTCCTTGCAGCCAGTGAGGCATTGCTTAAATTCCCAAGAGCAAGAATTTACAAAGGGTTAGAGTCTCATCAGACGGAGTCCCTGGGAGTGTTGATTAAGTGGGGAGTGAACAATGAGTGTTGATTAAGCGGAGAGTGGGCAATGGATTCTAAGTTAATTGAGGATTAATTCCTTGGGGAAGAGAACTTCCTTCCTTCCTTCCTTCCTTCCTTCCTTCCTTCCTTCCTTCCTTCCTTCCTTCCTTCCTTCCTCCCTCCCTTTCCGAAACCTGACAAGTTTGCTGTCTGTGGAAGTTGCAGTGTTTGGAAATGGACTGGAATGAGCAGGATCTTCTCAGCACAGAGTTTAATTCCTCATATGTGATGTTTGCAGCTACAATTCTTTATGCAAAACAATGGAGACAAAGCAAAATTCATTCATTCATTCATGAAGGAGTGAACTAGGAAAGAGTTAAGGAAAGTAGACAAAGAATTGGTTTTTTAAAAAAACAACGAGAAAAATACATCCTTCTGTTAAGTTCTGAAAAGATCGGAATTGAAGTATTATAAATGCGATAAATTGCTTTCCTTTATTGTAATGCTGCTTTGATTTCCTACTTTTGTCGCGAATTGCCAGGCTTTAAGGGAAATTATGAATAAATAAAAGCCCACAAATGTGGGGAGAAAAAGAAAATCAAAATGTGTTCCAGTAATTTGACGAACCCTGAATACTTGGATGAGAGGAAGATTAAATCATGTGAGGGTTGCTGTTGCTTAAAAAAGAGAGAGAGAGATTATTTTTATATAACTTTATGAGAATCACAGCCAGTAAATAATAACACTGTTTATAATCAGGGCTCCGGGACGTGAAGCGCAGCCATGCTAGATCTGGCTGAAATCAAGCTGACGCTGTACTGTGTTCTGTTTCCAATGAGGGTCAGCCAGATGTCCAGCAGGGCATGAAGGTGATGCCCATCATAGAATTGTAGAGTTGGAAGGGACCCCAAGGGTCATCTAGTCCAACCCCCTGCAATGCAGGAATATGCAGCTGTCCCATGTAGAGATCGAACTTGCGACCTTGGTGTTATCAGCACTATGCTCTAACCAGCTGAGCTATCCAGTAGTGGCATAATAATAATAATTCATTATTTATACCCCACCCATCTGGCTGGGTTTCTCCAGCCACTCTGGGTGGCTTCCAACAAAATATTAAAATACCATAATACAGCAAACATTAAAAGCTTCCCTAAACAGGACTGCCTTCAGATGTCTTCTAAAAGTCTGGTAGTTGTTTTTCTCTTTGACATCTGGTGGGAGGGCATTCCACAGGGTGGGTGCCACTACCGAGAAGGCCCTCTGCCCGGTTTCCTGTAACCTCACTTCCTGCAGGGAGGGAACTGCCAGAAGGCCCTCGGCGCTGGACCTCCGTGTCTGGGCAGAATGATGGGAGTGGAGATGCTCCTTCAGGTATACTGGACCAAGGCCGTTTAGGGCTTCAAAGGTCAGCACCAACACTTTGAATTGTGCTCGGAAATGTACTGTGAGCCAGTGTAGGTCTTTCAAGACTGTTGTTATGTGGTCTCAGCGGCCTCTCCCAGTCACCAGTTTAGCTGCCACATTCTGGATTAGTTGTAGTTTCCAGGTCACCTTCAAAGGTAGCCCCATGTAGAGTGCATTGCAGTAGTCCAAGCGTGAGATAACTAGAGCATGCACCACTCTGGTGAGACAGTCTGCGGGCAGGTAGGGTCTCAGCCTGTGTACCAGATGGAGCTGGTAAACAGCTGCCCTGGACACAGAATTGACCTGCGCCTCCATGGACAGCTGCGAGTCCAAAATGACTCCCAAGCTGCACACCTTCAGAGGCACAGTTACCCCATTCAGGAGAAGGGAGTCCTCCACACCCGCCCACCTCCTCTCCCCTCAAAAACAGGACTTCTGTCTTGTCAGGATTCAAGCTCAATCTGTTAGCCGCCATCCATCCTCCAACCGCCTCCAGGCACTCACACAGGACCTTCACTAGTTCTGATTTGAAAGAGAGGTAGAGTTGTGTATCTGCATATTGATGGACACCCAGCCCAAACCCCCTGATGATCTCTCCTAGCGGCTGCATGTAGATGTTGAAAAGCATGGGGGAGAGGGCAGAACCCTGAGGCACCCCACAAGTGAGAGCTCAGGGGTCTGAACACTCATCCCCCCCACCACTTTCTGGACACGGCCATAAGGAAAGGCTGCCTGGTGGATCAGGCCCATGGCCCAGCCATTCTAGCATGCTGTTCTCAGAATGGCCAACCAAATGCCTATGGGAAGCATGCAAGGAGGAGAGCACTCTCCCTACTTGTGATTCCCGAGAAAGACCGGTATGTGACCCCCAAACAGCGGAGGAAGAGCATAGCCACCAACAAGGCTATTGAAAGCCTTATTATCACCCATGAATTATTTCATCGCACCACTTGTTGGTTCCTGCAACAGCGGCAGTAGGAGTATTGTATAGCTCTAATATTTTACAAACATTCTCTTGATTCCGTGATGACTTTGGCATCTGTTGCTTAAATGATTCCTCGTTCACACACCAACCAACTCATCCTTCCTCTCTCTCTTTTTGTCGTTATGTTATTTCTATTGGCCTTTATTGTTTTTGCTTTCTAATACAGCACAAAGGGGACGGGTAGGTTAGTTGGGGGGGGGGGAATTAGCCAATTTACCTCCAGGCCTGCCAATGCAAAGCAGCCTTCCATCCAAATAATATTGGTTGGAAGCAGAGCTTTGCATAAGTGGTTTGGACAATTGCTCCGTTTTCCTAATTACTTTTAGGATTAATAATTAAACAGGAAGGCCATTCTCCCCCGGACAGCAATTTTCTGGAATCGCGTACGGAACGGGCGGTAAATTAATAAATAATATCTCCTTGGCTCATGGAGCTCAAATGGTGGCTGAGTGCTAGAGTCAAACGCTTAAAAAAGAAAAGGAAAGAAAAACAGTTGAGATCTGCAAACGACAATTCAATATTTTAAGGGTGTGGAAGTGCATGCAGGCATGTATGTGTAACTGTAATAAAATGCTATTAGTACGAATGATCCCACAAAAGTTGTTTTTTCCAGGGGAAAACCCCAGCATGGAACCGTGAGTCCAATTTAATAGAAAATGTTAATGTTACCATCATTAATAGAATCCTATGCATATTTAGAAGCAAGCCCCACTGTGTTCAATTATGCTTCCTCCCGACTAAGTGTCTCTCAGATTGCCGCCTCCGGGTGAGGGTGGGGGAAGAGGATGGCCACATCCATGCCGTACATATAAAGCACTGTTGTGCTCCTTTAACAGTCACGGCTCCCCCCCAAAGAATCATGGGAACTGTAGTTTGCCAAGGGTGCTGACCTCACAGACCTAGAGTTCCTGGCACCTTTAACAAACTGCAGTTCCCAGGGGTCTCCAGGACTGCTTTGCAGAGAGGGGTGTGTGCAGAAAGAGAGAGAAAGAGATAGCCCCATTATTTGGGGAGTCTGACCCTGCTCACTGCTAGAAAGTATCCTCTGAGAGGTTACCCCTAAATGCACGCAACCTTCGATGGAAGAAAAGCTTCTCTGCTCGCATTCGAAAGAGAATGGCACTACATTCAGAATATATAAAGGTAAAGGGACCCCTTTAGGTCCAGTCACGGACAACTCTGGGGTTGCGGCACTCATCTCGCTTTATTGGCCAAGCGAGCCGGTGTACAGCTTACAGGTCATGTGGCCAGCATGACTAAGCCGCTTCTGGCAAACCGGAGCAGCACACGGAGCGGTACCTTCCCGCCGGAGTGGTACCTATTTATCTACTTGCACTTTGATGTGCTTTTGAACTTCTAGGCTGGCAGGAGCAGGGACCAAGCAACGGGAGCTCACCCCGTCATGGGGATTCGAACTGCCGACCTTCTGATCGGCAAGTCCTAGGCTCTGTGGTTTAGTCCACAGTGCCACCCGCGTCCCTCAGAATATATAGCCAGGCCTTTATTTCACCGCAAATTAAATCAGGCTCACCCTCCCTCTTTCGTTATTGTACCTCCTCTTCTAAACCCGGGAACATAGTGTGGGGGCCCCCGAGCAGTTGCATCCCCGAGCACACAATTTTTTTATGGTCCAGCTCTCACTTCCATACATCATTACTGGGAAAACCATAGCTTTAACCCGTGACCTAGTCCAACCCCTGCAATACAGTAATATGCCACTGTTCCATACGGGGATCAAACTTGTAACCTTGGCATTATCAGGACCACACTCTAAACAACTGAGCTATCCAGCATTTCGTTCCTGTTTTATTATGCATTTTGTGTTTTTTATTTTGTATTTTTTATGCTGTGAAACCACCCTGAGATGAGATCTTTAGATAAAAGCAGATCCTCCAAGTGTCCCTATTTTCCAGGGACAGTCCCAGACTTAGAGAAGCCATCCCGGTTTCTGATTTGACCCTGGAATGTCCCACTTTTTCTTACAACGTCACTATTTTCATCGGGGAAATGTTGGAGGGTGTGGAGTTATCTGACCTTCCAAGCCATCTGAAGGCAATCCTGTATAGGGAAGGTTTTTAAAAATGTTTAATGTTTGTATTATGTTTTTATATATGTTGGAAGCTGCCCAAAGTGGCTGGGGAAAGATGAGCAGGGTATAAATATTAAAATTATCATTATGGAATTGGACGTCCCTATTTTCTTTGGAGAAATGTTGGAGGGGTATATGAAAGGTGGTATACAAAATTAATAGCAGTAGTATTTAATAATAATAATAATAATAATAATAATAATAATAATAATAATAATAATTCTCCCCATCGCTCCATGTGAACTGCCTATGCACCCTGGAAAATGCTCTGGGATGCACAATGCACAGTGGTCCTGGGGACAGGACAGCCCAATGGGCTCCTTAGCAAACAATGGATGTGTGCGACATCTATTAAGTCATTTTATCAGGTGGGTTCCTTTTAATGCAAACCCAGAAGCCCTGATGTTTCCCTCTTCCACCACTAACAAAAGTGTCCTGGAAGCAGAAAGCTTGAAATAACCACTGCTGTGTGAAATATCCCTGCTGCCCTTTGCCACAGCTTGTGTTTCTCATTGAATTCTCCAGCGTCCCCCCTTCCCGGGCTTTGACTTCTGGCTTGCAGAATCCACCCCGAGTGCCGCCCACTACGCACCCCCTTTGTCTCTCCTGGCAGCTACATCCTCAAAGGATTCCAGCGAGCTAATGAGCCGTGCCTTTCCTTTCCCTGCAACCATATTAGATATCCTTAATTAAGCCATGCTTTCCCAAGTGTCACTCCCGTGTTCTCTTTCAAGAGGCCTAAGTCTTCTCCCCACCAACCAACCCGTGTCCCCCCCCGTGCGGCAGACCCCTGCGACATCGCCGCATGTCCCCCGCTTTAAGAAAAGGCAAGAGAGAGGAATGCCACACAGGGAGGCATTGTCTCGCTTTCCTTGCCCAGATTCAGAGGGGCTCGCTGGGGATACAAAGAGCAAAAGCCTTAGGTGGAAGACCCAGAAGTTGGCGGCGGGGGGGGGGGAGGAGAACTCGAGCCAACATAACAACTCCCCCCCCCAAATATCTGAGGGACTACCCTTTTCCCTACGGACTTTCCCGGGGGAGTTCAATTTTCGAAAGGAACACAGATGCTCTGTGAGTGCCAGGGACCCCATGGGCTCTTGCCACAGCTTGGCAGGCCCCCAACTTTTGTAACTGGCTACCAGTATGCACTGATCCTCCACCCTGGGAAGGTGATGGGCCACGCAGACGCCCTCAGCAGGCTACTACTACCAGAGACAGGCCGTGACCCAGAGTCGGGTTATGAGCCTGGAGCTGCTTCCCGACCGCCCCATTCAGGCACAAGAAGTTGTGCACCATTCCACGAAAGATAGGGTCATCTCTTGGGTCCTGGACTAGGTGTGGAGGGGATGGCCCAGCAGCAGCCCCGGGCCAGAATTCGATGGCTACACAACCCGTAAACATGAACTGTCAGCCCACAAGGGGTGCCTGTTATGGGGAAGTAGGGTTGTCATTCCCCAGCCCCTCCGCAAAAGGGTCCTCACAGCTACACGATAAACACCCAGGGGTAGTGAGAATGAAGGCCCTTGCCAGGAGTTATGTGTGGTGGCCGGGGATCGATGGAGAGATAGAGGTCTGGGTCAAACAGTGCCAGACCTGCCAAGAATCCTGCCTGGATCCCCCAAGGGCCCCAGTCCAGTCCTGGGAGTCTGCCTGAGCACCATGGTCATGCCTGCACGTGGACTTCACTGGCCCCTTCCAGGGAAAAACATTCTTCATAGTGGTGGAGTCCTACACCAAATGTACCATCCACTTCTATGGCCTCAGCCATCCAGGTACTATGTAGGCTCTTTGCAACCCATAGTCTCCCTGACACCCTCGTCTCGGACAACGGAACCGCATTTACATCAGAAGAATTCCAGACCTTCACAGTGCAGAAGGCCTTCTGCCACATCCGCTCGGCTCCATTCCACCCTGCCACCAATGGCCAAGCAGAGTGGTGCGGACAACCAAGGACACCCTCCGCTGCATGACGCAAGGGGACTGGGAGTACTGCCTCATCGCATTTCTTCTAGCACCTCCCAGCACAATGATTGGCCGGAGCCCCGCTGAACTACTAATGGGCCGGCGCCTCACAATCAGACTGGACCGCCTTCACCCCAACAGAGCTCAGGATGAGGTAGTGGCGGGGAAAGGCAGGAACCACTGGGCCTTCGTGGCCCAGGACCCAGTGTACAGAAAGAATTTTGGGGCAGGTCCAGCATGGGTACCCGCCACAGTCACCAGGGTGACTGGCCCCGTGTCCTACCAGGTGCTAATGGGGGGGGCAATGTTGGCGCCGCCACTGCGACCAGATATGGCAACGATTCCCAGGAGAAAACCGGGAGGAGGGTGGGACAGAGGGGTCACAAGGGGACAGCTGGGTGGTGAGGCCCATAGAGAAGGAGGGGTGGGCAAGGGAGGCAGAATTAGTAAGTACAGAGGGGACCCCCAAGGCTGAAAGAATACTGGAACCAGAGTTGTGACTGAGCGGGCCGGTTGTGCCAGACCAAGCAGCCCCATCACAGCCAGCAGCCTCGGAACACAAGCCAGAACCAGAAGCCCTGACCAAGGAACACCTCAGGCCGCAATGCATATGTAGGCAGCTGGCGTTTCAAAGGCTCAGCAAATTAGGAGATGGTGTGTAGAACAAGGAGTGCGAAAGAATGGAGCTGGACCTTATTTCAGAGTCTAGGAAGTTCTCAAACTCCCATGCAATCCACTTGAGAGTCTTCATGGATGACTTACGATCTTTTTCTGCCTGCTGTAGACACGCCATGCAAGACGCTGTTTGATTTTTAACTGCATTTTTATTGCTTCTTTTATTTCTCATGCATTGCATTTTATTGCATTGCGATTGGAATTCCATAGCACTCAAACCGCAATACAATCAGATGCAGTACATAAGGAATAAAAGGAGCAATAAGAATGCAATTAAAAATCAATATGGACATTTAAGGCAATGGAAGCGCAGTCTCCTGTCTTCAACCACAAAGCCACAGGCATGCCACATGGACCACCTTCCGTATGAAGCTCATTGTCTGCTGGTGGCTGGGAAAGTGTGTGCACATTCATGTTGCCGGAAAATAGAATGAAGCAAAACCACAATTCTACCCTTTCCTCATTTGCACCAACAGAATTGCTACCTGTTCCAGATTGTTACGGATCGTCCATACCTCAGAAGCCATAGCGCAATTTCCATGTTTTCTCATAAAATCCCACTGGGCCACAGTGAATTTCACATGATTGGTAAATTATATATTTGCCACTGTGACAGAGAGCGAATCGAGCTATTTGTCTTCCCTTGGCATAGGGTGGCCATTGGCCCTACCTCGCTCTGATCCCAGACAGGGAACTTTCCCTTGGTGCTAGGAGATGTGAGGGCAGGGAGGATAAAGGGAATGGGGGAGGGACAACCTTTGCATTGAAATGTCAAGCTACCTTTCCCATAATTCTTGCAAGGAAGGAAGGAAGGAAGGAAGGAAGGAAGGAAGGAAGGAAGGAAGGAAGGAAGGACAATATACCCCTGCAGGTCCAACTCATCCTGCTTGGCTGACGAAATGGATGGTTGGACAGTATGTAATTGCCAGGTTAGAATATGTCAATCCCCAGACTCTGTACCGCATTGGGACCTTTAGCTAGAGATGTCACACAGCTGCAGTTCCCAGAGTTCCTTGGGAAGAGAGATTGACGTTAAAGCACTCTGGGAACTGTAGCTCTAGGCAGAGAATAAAAAAGGTAAAGGGACCCCTGACCATTAGGTCCATTCATAGCCGACTCTGGGGTTGCAGCGCTCATCTCCCTTTACTGGCTGAGGGAGCTTCCAGGTCATGTGGCCAGCATGACTAAGCTGCTTCTGGCGAACCACAGCAGTGCACGGAAACACTGTTTACCTTCCTGCCGGAGTGGTACCTATTTATCTACTTGCACTTTGGCGGGCTTTCAAACTGCTAGGTTGGCAGGAGCAGGGACTGAGCAACGGGAGCTCACCCCGTCGCAGGGATTCGAACCGTCAACCTTCTGATCGGCAAGTCCTGGGCTCTGTGGTTTAACCCACAGTGTCACCCGCGTCCCTTAGGCAGGGAATAGGGGCTTCCTAACAATTTTCAACACCTTTAATGCACTACAGTTCCCATTATTATTGGCAAGAAATGATATCAAAGAGATTTAAATGAATGGCATGAATGCGGCCTCAGATTGCGTGGCGCTGTGGTCTAAACCACCGAGCCTATTTGGCTTATTGAGGTTGGCAGTTTGAATCTGCATGACAGGGTGATCTCCCATTGCTCTGTCCCAGCTCCTGCTTACCTAGCAGTTTGGAATCATACCAGCATGAGTAGATAAATAGGGCCTCTCTTGGAGAATCTACTCTGTTTTGGTGGATCTGCTCCCTTGACAGAGCACACATCCTATCTGCTTATGCTTGGGCAGTGTTGGACTACAGCTTCCATCACCCTTGGCCATTGGCCATGCTGGCTGGGGCATTATGGGACTTGGAGTCCAAGAACATTTGGAATGCTGCAAGTTTCCAATCTGTGACGTGCTCTGGTTCCATAGATGCAAGTCAAGCCAATGCTAAAGAAAACCAGCCCAAGGAAACCAGACTTGGGTATCGCCACCCAAGAAACTACTCAATACTGCCGGGAAACTGCGAACGTGCAAAATGCCACACACACACACACACACACACACACACACCGTACGTTTAAAGCACATGGTTTTCCCCAAAGAATTTTGGGGGTTGTAGTTTGTAAGGGTTCTAGGAATTGCAGCTCTATGAGGAGGTAGACTCCATTTCCCAGGGTTCTTTGGGGAAGACATGATTATTAAAGTGGTCTTTCAATGTATGGTGTGTGGGATGTGTGTGGCATCCCCAAACTCAACCCTCTAGATGTTTTGGGACTACAACTCCCATGATCCCTAGCTAACAGGACCAGTGGTCAGGGATGATGGGAATTGTAGTCCCAAAACATCTGGAGGGCCGAGTTTGGGGATGCCTGCCTTAGAGTAGCAGTTCTCAACCTGTGGGTCCCCAGGTGTTGTTGGACTACAACTCCCATCATCCCTGAGCTCTGGCCTTGCTAGCTAGGGATGATGGGAGTTGTAGTCCAACAACATCTGGGGACTCACAGGTTGAGAACCGCTGCCTTAGAGCTTGACAACGACCATCACCAGTCCAGGTTTTGTGCTTTCCTCAGCCAGCTGGTCTTTTCTCAACTTTCCTGTTGATTCAGCACTGTGAAGGCAGCTACGGTAACTCCGTCCTCCTTAAAGGCTCTTCAGAAAGATGTTATGATATCTTCAGGGATTTGCGGGGGGTGGAGAGCGGAATTAGGTGGGGTTGAATAAGCATAATGAGACAAGCCACTCAAGGAGGAGTTGAAAAGTTCAGTTATTCTCAGCGCAGTCTAGACTGCAGGCTTTGGCATTTGCATTGTATGACCAGGGCGATTTCCCCGTTCTGTCATCGCTGTAACAGAAAAATCAACCTTTTCCAGAAGTGCAGGCCTGGGTGTCTGTCCTTTGGTTATTTTGTGAAGCTTGGGGAGCCAGCATGTGGAATTGTTGTCAGAGGACGGTCCTCAGTTTGAAGTGCTGTCTGGTCCAAATCTGACTTAAAGATAAGAGTGCCTGCCTATGTGTAGACCTGTAAGATCACTTTGACCAGTGGTTCCCATACTCTTTTGGAACACCACCTCCTTGGTTCCATAAACTCATCCCCACTGCCCTTACCCTATACAGTCATACCTCATGTTTTGTCTGTTTCATGTTACGTTCTTTCAGGTTACGTCCCGCGGCGACCTGGAAGTACCAGAAAGGGTTACTTCTGGGTTGCACCGCTCGTGCAGACGTGCAAAATGACGCCACGCGCATGCGCAGAAGCGGCAAATCACAACCTGCCTGTGCGCAGATGCGCTGCTGCGGGTTGTGTTCTTTTCATGTTGCAAACGGGTCTCCGGAACAGATCCCATTCACAACCAGAGGTACCACTGTAAAAAGTCCTATTCTGAATAGCGGTTTGCATGACCCACAGAGGAAGATAATAGCACAATAACATGTCAAACAATAGCAAGCAATGCCACCCCCCAAAAAAAATCCCATTAAAACTATTCAGTTTAATTCAACAAAACTGATGCACTTGATTCAGCAATGCCGGCTTTCCAAAGTCTGATAGTTATTTCCAACTCCAAGCCCCCTTCCACTGCCCCTGCCTCTTAGTACCCCACTAAGTAATCCCCCCCAGGGGTTGGTACCACCCACTCTCCCCCAATATCTGGAGGGGTGGCTTTTGTAATTACGGGATAGTTGCTGAAAAATAGGGACACTGGGAGGGTGATTAAATTATATGGGGCTTCTATGACCTCATCCTCATCTTTTTGAACAGTCTAGGGCTGCTTCAGTATGGTCCCTGAACACCCACAGACACCCCCCACACCCGCCCTGCCAGAATGCAAGAACCGCCAGCAAGACTTTGTGCCAAGGTGTCTTGCGAGGCGGTTCAGTGTTATTTCAATTCATTATTCATGCCAGCCACCTAAGCTCGGCTAAGCCAATTCCAATCCTGACAAATTAGCTACCGGTGCCTTTCATAAGTAATTTATCACAAAGCCTTGTAAAAACTGGCCCAGTTTTACATACAAGAACATTGGCTGCAGACAACGGGGACCCTTGTTTGACTAATGGCTTAGGCTGTGCGTAGGCTTGGGCGGTGCATCTGCGGGTGGGGGGGGCGAAGAGTCCTGAAGATTTTGCAAAACATGAATTAATTAAACCCAACATAACTCCTAAACTGAACCAAAAAGTGTGTACCTGTATTTGCTCATCCCAACTCCACTGTGATCTGGCCTTCTTCCTCTGCTGCTGCTTACTCTGTAATCTCTTTGGGATGGGAATCAGTAGCGCTGTGGTCTAAATCACTGAGCCTCTTGGGTTTGCCAATCAGAAGGTCGGCGGTTCGAATCCACATGACAGGGTGAGCTCCCGTTGCTCTGCCCCAGCTTCTGCCAACCTAGCAGTTCAAAAGCACGCCAGTGCAAGTAGATAAATAGGTACCACTGTGGCGGGAAGGTAAACAGAGTTTCCGTGCGCTCTGGCCTCCATCACGGTGTCCCATTGCACCAGAAGCGGTTTAGTCATGTTGGCCACATGACGTGGAAAGCTGTCTATGGACAAATGCTGGCTCCCTCAGCCTGAAAGCGAGATGAGCACCACAACCCCATAGTTGCCTTTGACTGGACTTAACTGTCCAGGGGTCCTTCACCTTCACCTTTTTACCTAATCTCTTTGGAGCAGAGGCCTGTCTTTGTTTCGGATGTTACCCTCCCATGAGTAGTTCTTTAGCTCTAAGAAACAGCAACATTAACCACATTTATTTATTTAGTTTATTTGGGAATTGTAGCTCTGTGGGGGTGGGTCTCCTCTCGGCACCCTTTAACGAACTAGAGACTGTGACTGCAATCTCCTGGGTGATGCAGACACTATTAGGCAGTTGAATGTGCATGCGTACTCCGTCCATGTCCCTCACCCCCCTCTGTGTGGCCTGGGCACTGGCAACCCCCGCTACGCCATAGAGTCGCTACGCCACAACCCTTGTAGTCCCCTTCCAACTCTACAATTCTGTGACATATTTGGGTGTCTCTCTCACTTTCTGCCACCTCCCTTGTCTCGTGCGAGCCCCACATTGGGCAAAAGATTCCAGCATTGCAGGGGGTTGGACTAGATGACCCTCGGATCCCTTCCAGCTCTGTGATCTCTGCCACCACCTTTCCCTGGCTTTCCCCCTCCTTGCCACCCACATGAAATTTGGCTTAGAGCTACATGGAGCTAAGCTAAGGGCCATATGGAGCTCTCGTGAAACAGATTGCCCGTCCCTGGTGGATGTCCCCAAGCCCCCTGGGCACGACTTCTGAGCAAGCATGAGCTTCCAAACGACACCCAGCACATCTTCCACCCTCCCAGCTCTTCCTGCTGTGCCATTATCGGTGCCATTTATCAATAATTAACAAAATGCTTGAATAACAGCAAAGAAATAAATACACCGCGGGATGCCATTTCCAATTAGTGAGGGTCACATCCCCTGCGGAGATTTGCTGTGGAAAGAGCATGCAAAGGAAAGCTCCACATCATGTTTTGGGTCTCTCGCCTTTCTTTGCCGGTATCCCTGCATGGGATCAAAGGGGATCGCCTATACAGGATGAAGCAGCCCATGAGCTATGTTACTGCTTTTAAGAGTGTTAACGTTGTCCCATCTTGACAAGTTGGCTTTCTGCAGCTGGCACCATGCTTTTGCCTGCTGGGCAGCCCGGCACAAGCTGAGAGAACGATGAGGCACAAAGCCATTTGGTACAGCCAATGTTCTAGTCCTTATTGTGCAATCCCAACCACCTCTGCAGCCTGGGCAGTTGGATTTGGGCATCGTGAAAGGGCAGCACGTAGTTACTTCCTAAACGTTGCTGTTGGCGTCTGTCTGTCTTGAAAGACAATGGAGTGCACCTCCAGGGGTCAAACTCCACAAAGCCGGGTCCATTCCATCAGTGGTATTTGGGTATGTGCCTATACAGAGCCTCGACTGATGCAGAAGCAGGGAGGGGGATGTCAACAGTGAACAAGACCAGCGGCAAAAATGAGCAGAGCAGCAAATCTAATTGTGACCTTCAGGCGACAGGCTGCTTCCTACACATTGTGGCTGTTGGCTTCCGTCTGCCTCGAGAGACAATGGAGTGCGCCTCCGGGGGTGAAGTCAAACCCCTGGAGAATCACAGCGCCTGCTGTGGCTGCAGAGACCAGTAACTCATAACTGCTGTGTACCAGGTTATTTTTGCTGCGTTAGCAGCACCGAAGTGATCTCATTGGGGCACAAGACTGGACAGTATGTGTGAAGGTCCTGGGCTGCCCAGATGACAAGACCCCCCCCTCTCGGCCTCGCTGATGTGGTCCAAAGGAAAGCAGAGCAATAGGTTTGGCAACAGCTTGGCTGCAGGAATTGCCGGAAGGAGGTGTCATCCTTCCGTCTTAGGGACGGAACTTACAAGGTGCCATCCAACCATCTTAGGGACTCCACTCCAGTTTTGTGTAGGGTTTTCTCCTGAGCCTTTTCCCCCCCTGAAGATGTCCCGCAAAGCCACTTCCGCCCTGCAGAGGAGGTGGGGTTGCGGGCTTCACTCCCCCACCATGCGCACGGCGGCTGGAGCCCAGTCCCTGCACAATTGGGGGAATCCCCAGCCATGTCACCCCCGGGTCAGCCAATCGGCTGGCTCTGGGGGCGTGGCCTGCCCTATTTAACGCAGCCGGGGATCTCCCTCTTTTCCTGCCTACCAGCAGTTCCTGTTTCCCACCCTCCCCGCCCTTTAAGGTTTTCATTCCTTGACCTTGGTTGGAGGCCGTTGAGGGGCCTGGTAGGAATCTTTTCCACTTGGCAAATTGGCACCAGCCACTTGGTTTTCGCCTACCTCATAGCAAATCGTCACAACTTTCTTGGTATTGGCAGTTAGGCATTCGTATTGTTTTGTAGATGGAAGAGGGGAAGAAGCGCCATCACCTGCCCCACATATTGAAGGGTAGTCCGATAAAGGATTATGGGGGGCGTGGCCCTGTCCGAAGCCTATGGAGGTGAGGGCCTAAGGCATGCCCCCGAGTGGTGACCGCGGGGGAGTTCCTAGTTGATGTTCATCAGCAGGACTCCCCCTACTGGTGGTTAACCCTTCCTGGACTTCAAGCGGATGGGCTGAAGCTGGATATAGTTGGTTAGGACCAATGCCTAAACCAATACCGCTCATCACCTGTAACCAATAAAGTTGTGGCCCTATTTAGTCCATTAACCTTAATAACTGTGTCATGTATCTTTAATTCCACTGGGGGGGGGGAACTCGCCACACAAGGCTGCAGAGATTTAGGATCAGAGTTTTCTTCTCCTAAATGGGCTACCTTCCTGGGTGGATGAGCCCCACCTGCCCTTCAAATATAAATGCAGAAAGAGCTGCCATGCAGATGCAGTCTACTTAAAGTACATCCTCCTGTTCTCATGATGGCCAAGTGAGATAGGAAGTCTGAGTGCAAGATCTCAGTGCAACAGCACCCTTCTTGCTTCCTATTCCCAGTAACTGATATTCAGAAGCATCGCTGCCTAGGACAGTGGAGGGAGAACAGTCTCATCCTGTATGGATATAGCTCATCCCGTTTTAAAGGCAATCAAGTTAGTGCCTGTGGCGATCACACAGGGTCCCCGGATGTTTAATGGTCTATTGATCCCTGTGCTGCCACTGTGCTCACTTCCCCTCTGCCACCAACCCGTTACTCTCTGGTAAAACACCGAGCCCAGACAGTTGTTAAAATTGAACCAAAAAAAACTCCAACAAGCTTATTTTACAAACATTAACAAGTTTATGCTTTCTCAGATAATATTCCTGTCAGTATCCTAACTTTAGTTTCTTTACTGGCTTATTCAGTGGTACCTTGGGTTAAGTACTTAATTTGTTCCGGAGGTCCGTTCTTAACCTGAAACTGTTCTTAACCTGAAGCACCACTTTAGCTAATGGGACCTCCCGCTGCCACCGCCCCACCAGAGCACACTTTCTGTTCTCATCCTGAAGCAAAGTTCTTGGCCCGAGGTACTATTTCTGGGTTAGCGGAGTCTGTTACCTGTAGCATATGTAACCTGAGGTACCACTGTACCTTCTTAATACCTTCTGACTGATTATCTCAACTGTTTGACTGACTCCTCTTAACAAATTCTCTCACTCTCTCACACCAGCCTAGCCCAACCCACAGACCTATCTTCTCTGTCTCTTCTAACGCCAGACTGTCATCTCAGCCACCCTAACTCCTAACTCCTCCAAAACCCCCTCTGTGCATAAACCTTATACACAGTTAACTCCACCCTTTGGTTCCCACTGGTTAGTCAGTTAACCCTTTCCTTGGGACGCGGGTGGCGCTGTGGGTTAAACCACAGAGCCTAGGACTTGCTGATCAGAAGGTCGGCGGTTCGAATCCCCGCGACGGGGTGAGCTCCCGTTGCTCGGTCCCTGCTCCTGCCAACCTAGCAGTTCGAAAGCACGTCAAAGTGCAAGTAGATAAATAGGTACCGCTCCGGCGGGAAGGTAAACGGTGTTTCCGTGCGCTGCTCTGGTTCGCCAGAAGGGGCTTAGTGATGCTGGCCACATGACCTGGAAGCTGTATGCCGGCTCCCTCGGCCAATAAAGCGAGATGAGCGCCGCAACCCCAGAGTCGGTCACGACTGGACCTAATGGTCAGGGGTCCCTTTACCTTTACTTAACCCTTTCCTTATGAACCCAGTATGATGTCACACACCTAGGAGGGCAAACGCCACAGTGCCCGTCACACCTCAAAATTTCAGAGTGCTGCTGCCAGGGAACACGGAGCCAGACAGACCAATGGCCTGACTGAGTAGAAGGCAGCTTCTGATTTTAAACCAACCCTTCATTCAGTTCCTAGAAGGCAGTCGGAGCACCGCTGTTGCTATTTTCAGACCTGCGTCCCTGAGCCAACCCACTCCTCCTGCCATAAAAATCCACAGCAAGAAATAGACAGGCATGCAGAAGCCTCATATATAATTAAGTCGCAGGCTGGTACAGTGGAAGCTTAAAAAGACAGGCTCCAGCTTCGGAGCACAATCTGGTTACACTCCCCAGCCCTCTCATTACATTCTCCGCATGCTAATCCATCTTCCAAACAGCTAAGTAAACTTTACATCTCCAAGGGAGCTTTGCAGAGTTACTGAGACACATCCCTCTTTCGCTCCTGGCTGGCAGAAAGGTGATATTTTGAAGTCGTCCAGTGTTGCGTAGCATGAAATGGAAGAAAAGCTGTCCCCAGATTATTCCCCGTACCTGACCCGCAGTGGAGGCTGGGCCGCCCAAAGACATGTTGCTACCTGGAACGGAACATGTAATGGCGCCACCACCCCAAGTCAACATGCATGCTTGGGCACAAGGCTGACCGCATTGTTTCAGCACTGAGTCAGAAAATCACACCAGCACACCTCCCCAAGATTAGAAATATTACAATCGGAGGGTAGTACCTCTGGTGTGGGACATGTCATGCTCCTTCTGGGGAATAATCAGAGAATTGTAGAGTTGGAAGAGACCACCAGGGTCACCTCCAGAGGCACACTCCGTTGTCTTTTGAGACAGACGGATGCCAACAACAGAGTATTTGAGCTTTCACACAACATAGAAGTTGCTTCTGGAACTTGTGTGGAATATAGGGCAAGTTCAGCGCTTATGTCCAAGTTATTTGCTTCCAGAGAAGAATTGCAGATAATATGGAATATTCCACTACGGTTCCAGAAATGGCTTTTACATTGTGTGAAACCTCAAACAAAATATGGAAATTAACCGTTAGGGAAACATCATAGAAATGGAATAAGCTATGTGAATGCAGCCTAAGTTACAGTCCCATTACTGCAAGGTTTCTGCTTGTACAATGGGACTTCCCCCGTCTTCCCCCCTATGCATCCCCTAAATGCATTGAATGGTTTTCCCCCAACCCCCCAGTGCAGAATTGGGGAGGAAAGCGGGGAAATCCCATTTCACAAGCCAAAATGATGGGTTGATAGGACACTTTACTTGGTTACCACCCTTGATATTCATGTAGATCAGGGCTTCCCAAACTTGGGTCTTCAGCTGTTTTTGGACTACAACTCCCATCATCCCTAGCTAGCAGGACCAGTGATCAGGGGTGGTGGGAATTGTAGTCCAAAAGCAGCCTGGAAACCCTACTGTAGATGGACTTTTAGCCTGATCCTGATCTTTTTTTTTAACTCCAGGTGGCTAGTCTAATTAAGATATTTGAATGGGTGATGTCAGTTTTCATTTTTTTAATCTGTAGTTTATTAGAGTTTCCATATTATTACAACAGAACAGTGTTGTCCCTTATTCCCCCTTCCCTCCATGACCACCAGGCATTTCCTAAACCATGGCAATTGTGATGATTATTTTCTTAAATGCTAACTCTACTCAAGTTGCCTTGTCATAAATAGGATTATCTGTCAGTTCCACTGTATTATTTCTGCAACCAAGCCACTGACTTAAATGAGAGCAAACCCTCTTCCATTTCCTGTGATAACCAGTTAGCAATGCTACCTGCAGATGGCCAGAATGAATATCCGTTCATATTTTGTGGGAAAGGAAGGTGTGATTTCCAAAGCTCAGGCGATGTCTCTATGCTTAGTTGCAAAACTTTGTTGGAAGTTCTCTTCAAATTGCGTCTCTGGCTTCTGTGGTGAGAGTAGCCCGGGAGGAGAATGGGCTTCTATGAAGCAACAGAAGGCGAACTTTCTTGACCACAGCTGAGTAATGAAAGATAACTCAAGCTATTAGAAAGTGTCCACCCTTTGGAAGGAGTGACTCACGCAGCCCTGCAAGGAGGTATGAAGGGGGAAAGATTAATACCGTTAATATCCAGAAATGAGAAGTTTTAGGAAAGTATGAAGTCATGCTAGGAAAGTGAGCCATACACATGAAAAAGCCTCTCCCGGAATTCTTCGCCATTCCTCCAACATTCCTTCACACTTCAGCATAATCAAGAAAACAGAACCCACAATGTGGCTATACGGATAAGGAGAGGGATTGGTTTAGTTACGGGGGGGGGGGGAGAGTAGTTTAGGCTGCCCAGCTGGAACCAGCCACCAATCCTAGACATATCAACTCAGAACATGACATAACCCCCCCTCCAAAGTGGGTTTAGGATTGTGGTCTAAGTTTGGTCTTCAGCATCGGAAAGATGTGGACCGTTATTGTACACAGCTATGGAGCACCATAGACATATGGAATCAGATATCCAATGCAGAATCAAAGAGCATTCTGGTTCTCTTACTTTTTGTTAGAGAGAGAGAGAGAGAGAGAGAGAGAGAGAGAGAGAGAGTTGCGGGGGAAGATTGTGGCCTGCAATGAAAAGCTAAAAAATTAGATTACGCCTGTATGTTTGTTTTATTCCAAAAGAAATCTGAATTGCTTTATATTCAGAAGAACCACAAAGCAATGTACAAAACAGAAATCAATGCAAAATAAAATAACATGAAAACCATTAAAACCTATTATAGTAGCAGTGTACTGCTCCAAAAGCATTAGCAACAAGGCCAGGATTCTTCTTCTTCTGGAATGGCGAGTGCCGCCAAGAATTTTGCACCCAGGGCAACCACCCTGGGCCCCCACCCATGCTACACCACTGCCCACGAGAGATGGTGGACTCTCCTTCCTTGAAGGCTTTTAAAGCCAAGGTTGGAAGGCCATCTACCATGGATGCTTCAGTTGAAATTCCTGCATGGCAGGGGGTTGGACTAGATGACCCTCGTGGTCCCTTCCCAACTCTACAATTCTACTTTTCTATGATTCTAAGTCCCCCAAAAGGGATATGGCAAGGGACCAGAGAGGGGGGAATTAGGTTGGATCCTAAGCCTGTTCAGCTTGGTTGCCTAACCCAGCAACCCAACATAGTTCAGTCATCCCTTGGTTCTTGAACTTCATCTGTTCCGGGAGTCCGTTCTGTTACGATATTGATGTTCCGTTCCACCTTAAGAGGAACAGATATGTGGAGTTGTTGTATGTCACATGTCTGTTTACACTCCAGCAGAGCCTGCTGGGAACTTCCATTGTGTATAGCTTTTGCTTCTTGCTTGGACACGAAAGGGGGAAGACATGTTTTTTTCCTTTGTCCCGATGTATGCTGAATAAACTGCTTGTAAATACGCTTTACATATGCCTCTATCTGCCCTTCCATTGCGAAAAGTCTGTTTAATCTGCTGGCTTGTGTGCTCAGCTTCTGAAAGGCTTCTGAAGCTCTGAGTCGCAGTTTTGATGCAGAACCAAGGACTGGAGTTCGATTGGCAACCGGCCGGTGGGCTGGAGCCAGCTGGGGGCCTGCCAATTGCCCCTGCTTCCTTGGACGCATCCCAACACGTTCGATTCCCAAAACCGTTCGAAAACCAAGGTGCGGTTTCCGATTGGCTGCAAGAGCTTCCTGCACTCAACACTCAAGCTGTGTTAGACATCCAGCTTCCAGAAAACTTTCGCAAACCGGAACACTTATTTCCGGGTTTGTGGCGTTCAGGAGCTGATTTGTTCAGGAGCCAAGCCGTTTGAGTACCAAGGTACCACTGTACACTGTTTTAAAGGTTTGCTTTCCCCCTGCTAGGCTTAGGCAGAGCAGCAGCCCTGCTACTGAACAGGTGCAACTTTAAAGGTAAAGAGACCCCTGACCATTAGGTCCAGTCATGACTGATTCTGGGGTTGCGGCGCTCATCTCGCTTTACTGGCCGAGGGAGCCAGCGTACAGCTTCCAGGTCATGTGGCCAGCATGACTAAGCCATTTCTGGCGAACAAGAGCAGCGCACGGAAACGCCGTTTACCTTCCCGCCGGAGCGGTACCTATTTATCTACTTGCACTTTGACGTGCTTTCGAACTGCTAGGTTGGCAGGAGCAGGGACCGGGCAACAGGAGCTCACCCTGTCATGGGGATTCGAACTGCCGACCTTCTGATCAGCAAGTCCTAGGCTCTGTGGTTTAACCCACAGCACCACCTGCGTCCCTAGGTACAACTTTACATCAGCTTAATTTACAGTGCCTCTTTCTGCGCCAGCTTCTTGTACTTAGGATTGCTCCATAACTGTGGTGGCAGCTACTCTTCGGAACTGCCTCCTGTTATATATCAGAGAAGCCCTATGGGCTCCTACTGAAGACCTTGGTTTCGACAAGAGTTTTAAGTAGGCATGTTTATCCCACGTTGGTTATGAAATCCTTTTTATATGGGAAATGGTTTAATAGATGAACTCGTTTTCTTTTGTTTTTACATACAGAGTTGCATTATAGATGGTGTTGTCTTTGGCATCTTTATGGTTAAATTACTTTGAGATGTTTCATAGGCTGTTTCACAAATGGGGAAAAACCCCCCAATCAATAGGGCTCTGTTACCACACACTGGAATCAAAAATAGCCATAGATTCGGGTTAAGAAGAGCACAGCAGAGTAGCCGAATACCGGCAGAAGTTGTTTGCTTTTCTCCTCTACCAGAGACAGCTTAAAACATGAGCTAACTCCACCAAATTTATATCAGGCAAGAACTCTCCCTTACATAACCGCCCAGTAACTGACCAATTCCAGCTTTATGGGAGAGGCTCGCTCTCCCCCTCCAAAGACATAAATTGGCAGTTTACCGATTTGCACTCCGTGACACCAGAAGGGAGAGCAGGCAGCTCAGAGTGCCATTTTGTTAATTTCATTTCTTGCCTTTGAACAATCGAGCCGCAATCTGAAAGCGAGAATAGGAACCCACTGTGAGAACACTCCGTAATGTGAGCTCATCAGCTCAGTTCCCAGCTGAGGGCAGCCTGTGCTACAGTTGGAAGACAGGAATCCAGCCCCCTCCATTAAAGCAGAAGTGGAATGTGAGATAGCGACTTGGACGTTTTGGGTTTTTGAGGAGTTTGACAGAGCTGCTTTATTCACAGATGGAGAGGTTCGGATCAGAACAGACTCTGCGTTCTTGGCTGTCCCCCCATCATCCAGCAACGCACCCCTATGTGCTGCCTGGCAATAAATATTTCAGCAACTTTCTTTTTTTTTTGGCAGATCACAGAGTGCTATTTTATTAGTCCTCGACTTGTAAAGCTAGATGCCAAGTCTCTCTTCCATTCAAACATGCCACGAGGGATTGGAGTACAGAACACAATGCAGCTAGGTTTTTTGTTTTTTTTAAACCATGCCTAAGTGATAGAAATGACCCTATCACCATCCAGCTCATTGCTCCAGAACAACCCATTGCAGCAATATACAACAAGTACCAGAAATTCAGTGTTTGCTGGTTGACACTCAATACACAGCTTTGATGTGGAGCGGTGGTTGCTGCTGCTGCTGCTGCTGCTGTTTATAGCAGAGCATTCCTATTTGATATTCAGAACTTGAGAGGTTATATTTAACGCATTTAGTGTGCTATTTGTGAGGTTCACATCTTGGTTCTGGATTTCAAACCCTGATACCTGTTTGCGTCTTGAGGCCCCAAGACCCACCCCCAAAATAAATAAATATGGACACTTATATTAGTTTAACTTTTTGGGCAAATTTTGGCCACAACTTTATTGAAATGCAATCACTTGAGCAGTATTAGCTTAGGCATTGACTCCCTACTATAACTGACTCCACCTCTCAGGGTGATTGTCCAATGGGGTAACCAAATGAGGGAGCAAGGTCGATGAGGACCAACCTAAGCTCACCCCGGGGTTCCTGTGGTTGTGGCATGGCCCTAGCCCCTCAAGCGGAGGAGATCCAGGACCCCCAGATTCCTTTAACAGGATACCCAGTTCCTGGAGGGGCAGGTGATGGCCACACCTCCCCTCCCCACAATCCAACTGAGCCAATGCCTAACCGCCACCTTACAAGTTGTGATGATTTGCTAAGGGGTAGGTGAAAACCAAATGGCTAAAGCCAATCTGCCAAATGGAAAAAAAATTCCTACTCAGCCCCTGTTCTAAAACAGGTGACCCAAACCAAAGCAAGACCAAGCAACTCTACCTAAACTAGGGAGGGTGGGCGGGTGTTCAGCAGTGCAAAGCAAGAGCCCTTGCTTGCGTCACACTGCCGTTTTTTAAGCCCCTGGGATCACGCCACCTACTGACTATTGGCTAAAACCGCTTGGAGTGATCCCAGGGGAATGGCCAGGACTTCCTGTTGACCATTGCAAGAATGCCAGATGAGAGTTGCAAGGGTGGCACAAGTGAGTGGGGTGGGAAAGAGAGGGAGACAAAGTCGAGGTTGAGATGGAAAAGGCTGAACTGTGAAACGTGGACTTCTCCCATTTTTCAGGGCCATCCCAAGGCATTTTACCGGCTGAGCAGGGGGACAAGACTGCGATGGCCTGGGACTCGGGGTCAGACTCAGAACCAGAGGAGACTCAGTCTGCACCAGATCCTTTGCCTCAGACACCATCTGAACCAAGTCTGGGGCCTGATCCTGAAGAGTCCCAGTCTGCACAGGTTCCCCTGCAACAAACACCAGCTGGGCCGAGTCAGGGGCCTGAGCCTGCCCTGGCTCCAGATGCGAGGATTACCCCGTTCCCTTCAGCAGGGCCATCACTTACAGCTGCTCCAGTACCGGTTGTGTCAGGGGAGGCTGAGGTGGCCCCTGGGTCTAGTAACCCACCGACATCTCCCCAGCTGCAGAGACTGAGAGTCTGAGAGAAGAAGAGACCTGAGTACTTGCAGTAGGAGTGCTTGCCTTTGGGTGAAACAGGGAGGTGAGTCGCCGGGGGATCAGGACCGGCCGCTATCCAAACAAAGATAAAAGGCTGTCGGATCCTGCCCCAGGTTGCGGGAGCAACGTTGCTGTACGCTAGATCCTGTGCCTGTCCTTGCCTGGTTTCCTGCCTCGTGTCCTGCCTTGGCCCTGTTGGACTGACTCCCAGCGGAACCTTTGGAGTCTGGACCGGTCCTGGACCGTGTTTCATGGGTTACCCCCAGGCCCAGCGCAAAGATGGTGTTTGCTCCCTGTTCCGTGCACCAACGCTGACTAGACTGGCAGCTGACTCTTTTTTCAGCCCTGGTGTTAGAAGAGGGGCCTCCAGAGCACCTGAGGACAGCAGGCTACCTTGGGGTTCAGAGCAGGCTCTGTATCCTATATACAGTACAGCAGTGTCCTCCAATGGAGAGGAATGGTCCTGGAGCTTATGAGGAACAGCCAAAGGGCTGTTGCCACTGTGCATCACCTGTGGCCTGAGGCTCCTGCAGCCTGAGGCAAGTGCTTCACTTTGCCTAATGGTAGGGTGGCCCTGCTATTCTGTAATATTAATGAACTGTTTTTTGATCCCTTGTGAATGCAATTTAAAATTCAATATCGGAGTGCTTTGAGCCCTTACCTTACATACACTTCCAGAGGCCCCGGACACAGTTTGTTCAGGCCTGCTGTGGAATAATTTGGTTTTCTGTATATTGGGAATGTTTCCATTTCAACCCCCCTCCCCGATTTTATCTGCCTATTGTTGATAATTATTTTATGCTATCTTACATAAATGCTCAGAGATCTTTGTTTCGTTAAGCAGTTTTCTAAATAATAGCAAAATAAAACTTATGTTTTGAGGACGTTGGATGAAGAGAGTGGGAGGCTGTGACCTTTTGAGGAAGCAGCGGCTTATCTCTCCTGAGTGGCTTGCCCCAAATGGAACTGTTTACAAAAGTAAAATCTTTATTGGGCTTTTAGTGAAACGTGAAAGAGACAAGGCAGAGATGTAGGGTGTTTTTTTTTGGGTGGGGTTGAGTGAGGGAGAGACAGACAGACCAAGGAGAGCAACCCTAATTTTACTGACAGCTTTTGAGCTCTGCAAATTTACCCACCTCATGAGAGCCAAGGCTGTAAAATAAATTACCAGTCAAGCAAATGTTTGAAGGAAGGCGGATGCAGATTCTTCAGGGATGCATTTTATCCCTTAACATTCTAGGAAGAGTAATTCCTGAATGTGCTTCTTCATTTCTAAAACGAATGGTGCCACATAACAGCGCAATGCAAGTCCATAAAAATAACGGGAAGATGTAGCCAGTCATATGAAAGTCATAGCTGGGTTCTTAACATTAGCCCTGTTCTTAACATTAAGAAGAATTCAGGAGGCTGTTGCTAGTGAATATTTATTTAGAGAGCCAGTGTGGTGTAGTGGTTAAGAGCAGCGGACTCGTAATCTGGTGAACCGGGTTCGATTCCCTGCTCCTCCACATGCAGCTGCTGGGTGACCTTGGGCCAGTCACACTTCTCTGAAGTCTCTCAGCCTCACTCAACTCACAGAGTATTTGTTGTGGGGGAGGAAGGGAAAGGAGATTGTTAGCCGCTTTGAGACTCCTTAGGGTAGTGATAAAGTGGGATATCAAATCCAAACTACTACTACTACTACTACTACTACTACTACTCTTCTTCTTCTTCTTCTTCTTCTTCTTCTTCTTCTTCTTCTTCTTCTTCTTCTTCTTCTTCTTCTTCTTCTTCTTCTTCTTCTTCCTCTAGCTCACACTGACTGACTTCCAGTTGCTTTCACTCCTCTACCTCTTTCTAAACCACCTGGAAGCTCACAGGTCCATGTCTGTGTGAGGTTTTTTGTTTTTTTTAAATACTTCTTTAATTTGCACACTTTTAAAGATTCTGTGTACCTAGGTAATATAGTCATACCTTGGGTTGAAGTAGCTTCAGGTTGAGCGTTTTTGGGTTGCGCTCCGCAGCGACCCAGAAGTAACAGAGCGTGTTACTTCCAGATTTTGCCACTTGCGCATGTGCAGATGCTCAAAATGACAGCACGCGCACGCACAGAAGCGGCAAATCATGACCCATGCATGCGCAGACGTGGGTTGCGTTTGCTTCAAGATGCGAACGGGGCTCCGGAACGGATCCCGTTCGCATCCAGAGGTACCACTGTACTAAAGTATGTAGAATCCTTCCTCCTTTCCTTTTACTATTAAAATCTAGGGCTTCCTAATCTACAGGGCCGACAAAATGCAAAATGAGTCATGCAGCAACTATCACCCTTTCCTCAGGGTTCTTTTAGCTACAGTGCAGAAGGTTGTCCCAACATCGCTGTTGCATACCTTCCAAGTGCCTAGGGGGAAAAGGGGACATCCCATCCCCACCCCATGATAGCTTGGTGACCGTTTTGGGTGCTGCAATTTCTCATACTCTTGTGCTGTGCTCTTGCCCCTTGCCTGAAAGCACTTTTTATGGGGCTACGATCTTACGCAGCGACCAAAAGCATGCGTTTTGGGGGCACTACATGAGATCTCACCCTCCCCCAAGTACTTTTTTTGGGGGGGTGAGAGAGAGGCACAGGTCACGGAACTTGCCCAGGTATGCAGCCCAGATGATGCGCATCCCAGTTTTGAATCAGAAAAAGTTGGAAAGTATGCTGTTGAAATACAGTGGTGCCTCGCAAGACGAAAAGAATCCATTCCGTGATTCTCTTCGTCTAGCGGTTTTTTCGTCTTGCGAAGCAAGGCCATTGACGGATTAGAGGATTAGCACTATTAGCGCTATTAGTGGCTTTTAGCGGCTTATCAGCTTATCGAATCAGCTGATAAGCGGCTTAGCGGCTTAGAAAAAGGGGGGGGGGAGGAAAAAAACCCCGCAGGAACTCGCAAGACATTTTCATCTTGCGAAGCAAGCCCATAGGAGATTCGTTTTGCGAAGCACCTCCAAAACGGAAAACTCTTTCATCTAGCAAGTTTTCCGTCTTGCGAGGCATTCGTCTTGCGGGGCACCACTGTAAGATTCTAGCCTGTTCAGATACTTTATGTGGAGGTGGTTTGAGTGTGTGTCATCTTGTCCTCTGCCTCAAGCAGCAAAATGATTTGAGCTGGCCCTGCTAATCTATTAATGGGATGCCGGATGTATAACTTGGTGGATATGAAGATATTTTCCAATTGGGCACAGCAATAAATGAAGGAATAAACATTCTCCAGAATCATTTTATCTGAGAAAATCTCACCGATTTCCTTCTCTGTTCAACTCACACACCCCCCCAATACAAAATACAAAAAAAATATGCTTGTGTGTAGCATGCCAAGTAATCTGACGTATTCATTATTTAATGCAATTTGCAAGTTACTTCAGGGAGAATGTCTTGGTATGCATGTCACTTGAGTTGTCAGGATTACATCTGAATATGCAATTTGTGCTGCTACATCTGCAATTAATTATTAGACGTGGCTGATAAACGTAACAAACCCAGCTGCCCTGCATGGTGTGAATTTCAAACAGTTCACTCGTTTGTCAATACCAGCACCCATTCCAGGCCGTATCATCCACCCATCCGCTGTGTGTAAGAGCAATACCAATGTGGCGGCCATCTTTATCGCTGTGAAAGGGTCTGTCAGTTCTTTAGCCGAAGGTGTTGTTCCTTCAACAATCAGGAATTCAGTGGAAGAATGCTAAGGTGCCTTGATTGCTGGGAAACGCTTTTGAGCCTGCGAATGCCTCTTTAATAGAATTGCTAAGTTGGAAGGGATCATGAGGGTCATCTAGTCCAACTCCCTGAAATGCAGGATTTTTTTGCCCAACCTGGGGCTTGAACCCACAATCCTGAGTTTAAAAGTCTCATGCTCTACTGACTGAGTGCCTCGTAGAATAGTAAAGTTGGAAGGGACACCAAGTCCAAACCCCTGGAATGTGGGAATCACAGTTAAAGAACCCCCAACGCCACCTTCTGAGGTAGTCTATTCCCACTGTAGAAGAGCCCCCAGAATTTTTGAAGGCAATTCCTCTGAGAACTAGAGAGGGGGTCAGAGAATGGGTGTGACCAGTTTTGCAGTTTGAATGTGAACAGAGGGAGACCCCTGCCAGATAATAATAATAATAATAATAATAATAATAATAATAATAATAATAATAATTTATTATTTTTACCCTGCCCATCTGGCTGGGTTTCCCCAGCTACTCTGAATGGCTCCCAACAGAATATTAAAAACACAATAAAACACCAAACATTAAAAACTTCCCTAAACAGGGCTGCCTTCAGATGTCTTCTAAAAGTCAGGTATAGTGGTACCTCAGGTTACATATGCTTCAGGTTACATACGCTTCAGGTTACAGACTCCGCTAACCCAGAAATAGTGCTTCAGGTTAAGAACTTTGTTTCAGGATGAGAACAGAAATCGTGCTTTGGCGGCGCAGCGGCAGCAGGAGGCCCCATTAGCTAAAGTGTTGCTTCAGGTTAAGAACAGTTTCAGGTTAAGAACGGACCTCCAGAACGAATTAAGTACTTAACCCGAGGTACCACTGTAGTTGTTTATTCCCTTGACATCTGCTGGGAGGGCGTTCCACAGGGCGGGTGCCACTACTGAGAAGGCCCTCTGCCTGGTTCCCTTTAACCTCACTTCTCACAGGGAAAAACCTCCAGAACATAGCTGTCAACTTTTCCCTTTTCTTGCGAGGAATCCTATTCGAAATAAGAGAATTTCCCTTTAAAAAGGGGAAACGTTGACAGCTATGCTCCAGAAGGCCCTTGGATGGGGGTGGAGACGCTCCTTCAGGTATACTGGGCCGAGATACCATTTTTTATTATGCATGCCTGCAGATTTGTGCTCATGATGGTCTTGGGGCCATCATAAACATGGTTCTCCTTTTAATCCTGTTTGAACCTGGAAAAGTTTAAGGGCAGACAAACAGCTTTGGGGGTTTCCCACAGGCAGCTGATTGGCCACTGCAAGAAGAGGATGCTGAACTCGAGCGGCCAATGGCTTGATCGTGCAGACTCTTCTTACGTTCTAATGCTTTGGTTCCAAATCAGTGCGTGTCGCACAACCACCTCCTGAAATTCTGCAACTTTTTACACCACAAATTTCAAGGTGGTTTCTTGTACTATTTCACTGCACTGTGGCACAGGAGTGCCCCCCCCATAGCACCAATGAAGTAATGCCGGGGAACCATCACAGAACAATGATTAAAGTGGAATCATGTGTGGCTGGTCCAGTATGAACCCATCACTAATCCATCACTTTATTCCATCAATGTTGTGTTGCCGGAATCAATTTGCCCAAAAGCACCACTCTAATGAGTGAGTTGGGAGTTTCTAGGCAGCTGTAGTTAGAAGAGGAAGAGAAGAAGAGGTTGGATTTGATATCCCGCTTTATCAATACCCTAAGGAGTCTCAAAGCGGCTAACATTCTCCTTTCCCTTCCTCCCCCATAACAAACACTCTGTGAGGTGAGTGGGGCTGAGAGACTTCAGAGAAGTGTGACTAGCCCAAGGTCACCCAGCAGCTGCATGTGGAGGAGCGGGGAAGCGAACCCAGTTCACCAGATTACAAAACTACTGCTCTTAACCACTACACCACACTGGCTCTCTACTACCCAGCCTAGACCTCCCATCTGACCATGGCAACCTTGGCTGATTTTGTAAATCAGGATTAGCCCGTCTATGCAAAACAACCCTTTAATGAATCGAGGGCAGTGGTCTTGATGAACTGCTTTTAGCATCTGAAAAAAGATGCATTAATCATCTTGTCTACATTTGTAATCACACAGAGAATATTCACTGCTATGATTCCTCTCTGGAAACAGCAGGCGTCAATTTGTTTCATTACAAATGAATGAAATAATAACCTGCTTGGATGTGAGTAATCCAGTAAATATTGGCTAAATAATATAAAGGTTTCTGTGGGTTGTTTTTTTTAAGAATAGCCAACATTAATGCATGGGTTGCCCAATCCAGCAAAGTGGGTCTGCATTAAGAAGAAGAAATACAGGAAACTGTTTTATTCTGATTCCGAACATTAGTCCATGTACCGTATTTTTTGCACCATAGGACGCACCGGACAATAGGACACACTTTGTTTTAGAGGGGGGAGAACAAGAAAAAAAAATTCTCCCCCTCTCTGCCCAGCGCCCCTTCAGTGAAGCGGCAGGAGCACTGCACAGAGAGGGGGAGAACTTTCCCCCTCTTGTTTTCCCGCTCTAAAACAAGGTGCCATTTAAGGTGCGTTCAGGCGGCTACCTTGGAAGCCTGGAGAGCAAGAGGGGTCGGTGTGCACTGACCCCTCTCACTCTCCAGGCTTCAGGTTCCTTTTGACCTGCTCTTTGGGGCAGGGGAAGCCCACCACCAGCCCCAAAGAGCAGGTCAGGGAGCAGCGGAAAGGCGCAGCGGAGAAGCTCCTGCCATAGCTGCGCGTCACCTCTCCAGCCGGGAGAGGGTCGCGGGGCTATGGCTTCTTCGCTCCATAGGACGCACACACATTTCCCCTTCATTTTTGAAGGGGAAAAAGTGTGTCCTATAGAGCGAAAAATATGGTACTTGTCATAGAATCATGGAATTGGAAGATACCCTGAGGATCATCCAGCCCAACCCCCTGAAATGAAGGAATATGCAGCTGTCGCTTATGGGGATCAAACCTGTGATCTTGGTGTTATCAGCACCACGCTCTAACCAACTGAGCTATCAGGTCTATTGTCCCTTCTGGGCAACTCTTTGGAGGCCATGTAGCAGTAGTGGGAAAGGCCAGAGGCAAAGTAGGTGGAACAGCGAGTATAAACATCACCTTTGCACAACAGATTCGTTTCTGCACAGATAGGTTATTCACTGAGATGATTCCCCTCCGAAAACAGCAGTCGTCAATTTATTTCATTACAAATTCCTCCCAGTAAAGCAAAAATCCTATCTTCTCCTGTTAGGCAAAGACCATAAGACGACCCGGATTGTCGCCAGATTCTGCGCACAGATCTGTAGGAGCAGACCATCCCCCAATTCAATATAGTTTGTTAAGAAAATTCCCAAACCCGGATCCACGGGTGACTTTGGGTCATTTCTCTAAGGTAGTCTATTTTAAAGTTTTTATGTGTTTATATGCCTATTGCACTTTTAAACTTAAAACCTATTGTTGTATATTGTTTTAAATGTTTGTTTTGCTATTGGGATTGTAGTTCCATTTGTGTTTCTCAAGCTGGTCTCTGACCGTAATAAATTTCACGTTCATGTTCCTGACAAATGAATGAAATAATAGCCAGCTTGGATCATTTTGGCCAGCCTTTTCCGAATGCTTCCCAACTCTACAACATCCTTTTTGAGGGGAGGAGAGCAGAACAGTACCTGGTACAGTGGTACCTCAGGTTAAGTACTTAATTCGTTCTGGAGGTCTGTTCTTAACCTGAAACTGTTCTTAACCTGAAGACCACTTAAGCTAATGGGGCCTCCTGCTGCCGCTGCGCCGCCAGAGCATTATTTCTGTTCTTATCCTGAAGCAAAGTTCTTAACCTGAAGCACTATTTCTGGGTTAGCGCAGTCTGTAACCTGAAGCGTATGTAACCCGAGGTACCACTGTATTCCAAACTGAAGTTGCAGCACTGATTCGAATAACAACTCTATATTGACAACTACCCTTGATTGCAGGATCTAGTGTTGATCTAGACTGAAAGCAGACTGTTGCAGATGAGCACAAATGATTCTGGTTTGAGAGGAAAAAACTACCTACAAAACCCTACCTGTTTTTTTTCCTTTTGCCTACAAACAGGTTTTGCCCTCACAGCCTTCCAGGGGGCTGCAAGCGTCTCCACCCCCACAGTGAGTTATCATCGCTTGGTAAATGGTCAATTGGTATTCACAGGGAGACACTCCTTTTTCCTGTTTACACAGCCCGGTCTCATTTTAAATAATGAAATAGTCTGCTGTAGGTTCCTCCCTGGACATCTTATCTAGGTATTAATGATGCAGAGCTCTTTCAAACACGCAAGACCTCTGCCTGGCCGCTTTAATAAACGCCTTTCAAACTGACAGGGCACCTTTTTGTGCCTTTTCGCAGGGTGGCGGGGTCTTAAAGTCGCCCCACGCATTTTCCACGCCAGCCAGACCCCATCAATTACACAGGTATCGGCTCAGCTCCGAAGAGAAGTTTTTTTTTAATTAGAGATATTTAAGGCTGCGATGGATAATGAGAACCGCAGGCAAGGTAGCATGGTGACGGTGTGATTAATATAAGGTTTCAATAAAATATTCATTGGAAGGAACCAAAGGGGTGTGTGTTTATGTGTGATAGGGGAATCCTCCTTTTAAGCAGTTTGGACATCATTTGGCCCTCTTTGTGTTTTATTAATTAATTACATAAGATGCCCCTCATCAAAACACCAGAGTTTCTGCTGCTCCAGAGAAGCGGACACGGAGCAATGGATCCAAACTACAAGAAAGAAGATTCCACCTAAACATTAGGAAGAACTTCCTGACAGCAAGAGCTGTTCGACAGTGGAATTTGCTGCCAAGGAGTGTGGTGGAGTCTCCTACTTTGGAGGTCTTTAAGCAGAGGCTTGACAACCATATGTCAGGAGTGCTCTGATGGTGTTTCCTGCTTGGCAGGGGGTTGGACTCGATGGCCCTTGTGGTCTCTTCCAACTCTAGGATTCTATGAGTTAAACAGAAGAGGCAAAGAAAAGCCCTGCAGAATAAGGCCAATGACCCATTTGGTACAGCATCTCGTTTTCACAACGACCAACCAAATACCTCTGGGATACCTTAAAGCAGGACCTTGTGATTTCCAGCAAGACTGTATGCAGTGCACAGCCACCGGAACTAGTTGGCATTGGTTACCCTCCATGTATCTCTTTTACAGCCGTCCAAGTTGATGTCCATCTCTACATCTTCTGAGAGCGCATTCCAAAAATTAACTGTGTGCTATGTGAAGAGGGCTTTTTGATTTTTCATTTTTTTTATTAGAATTTTTTTTTTTGCAAGTGAATTTTTATTGTTTTCCTTACATATTCTTTTCCAACAAATTGTAATAGCACCATACATTTCCTTTGACTCTGCCGAGTCACGACCCCCCCTCCCTCCCCACAACTGGTATATTTATCCTCTTTCCATCACACACATCATTCTCAAATTAGTACTATTATACATTGGAGGTATTATGTCAATCCTGCTAGTGTCTTGACCTCTTTACAATTCTTCTTTAAATATTCAATAAATTTACTCCAGTTATTTTGGTATCTTTGATCTCCCTGGTCCCGGATCCTCCCTGACAGTTTGGCAAGTTCTGCATATTCTGTCAACTTCGCCTGCCACTCCTGTATAGTTGATATATCTTGTACTTTCCATCTTTGGGCCAGAAGGGTCCTCGCGGCAGCTGTAGCATACATGAACAAATTTTGATCTTCTATTTTAATTTCTGTTCCTATTAAGCCTATTAGAAATTTTATTTACAACATAACATAAACCCCCACTCCCCCAATACAGAAATCCACCCTCATTAAACGTGAACATAACATACAATAAGCATAACATACAACCAAACAAGAGACTTCCTTTATCCTGTATCTGGCCTCCTTATTTACTTCTTATAAGCTGTTTCCTTTATGGATAATTATTAAGATTTTTCTAATTATAACTTAAATATCCACAAAGTCTCCTGCAGACATTAATCGAAACAAGTCCAGGTATGTATTTTAGGGCACTGTTTTGTGCAGTATTCTCTGCATTTCCCCCATGCTTTTTGAAACTCTTGTTTGGTGTGATCTCTAATTGCCTCTGTTAATCTAGCCAGTTCAATATACTCTAACAATTTGTCTTTTTTGTTGGCACAATTTCTATTTGATCCTGCCATCCCCATCATGATTGTGGTTGCGGTGCTTACCTGACCTGCTATCATTGGAGTCGCTGCAGATTACTGGGAGGGACAGGGGCGAGGCAATGGGAAGGTCAGTGCAGTGCAAACATACCAGCAGGAGTTCTGGGTTGGCTCTGCGCTGACCTCATTGCTGCCTCTCCTTCTCAGTGTTGCTGATGACGGGAGGTCAGGTTAGCGATGATGCCCTGCTGGCCACTACTGCCCTCTCCACATGGTCAATGACACTCTCAAAAAACCCCGAGGGAGTGGATAACTGTGCCTGCTTGAAAAGGGACTAAGGTGTGCTTTGAACTGCATTCCTAAGCTTTCTATTTTTATGGTATACGGTATGCTCGTACCTGCCCTAGTTCTCTTCGGGAATCCAAAATAGCAAGCAGAAGTTTTATTTATAGACATTTCTCTCTTCTCAACCATATTTTTTTAAAAAAATCAAAATCAAATACTCTATTCCATTTAGTAGCAATCCCATCTGAAATGTCAGGCTCATCACTGCGGCATTCTAATTAAGTCCAGGTCTTATTAGGCTAAGTTTTGTCAGCTCGCAGATAAGGCTAAAGCTATTCATAGGTCCCTGTGCCGGCAAAGCACTTGAAAAATGTTATTTTCCTAACCTACCAGCTGCCTAAGCAGCCTCTAACTTCATCATCAAGTCAAGTTTCACATCGTTCTCCTTATTAAATTCGGGCTTGAAATCCAGGGTTTTCCATCACTGGCGTGGCATGCAAACAAAAGAGGCACGGAAGGCAGCCTTGGAAAAGAGACTAAAGACAGCTCCCTGCTCCATATAAGAGCTGCAAATGAAAGTTATTAAGTTACTAGTCAGCCACTTCTCTTTCCTACAAAAAGAGCGATAATTTCCCTACCACTGTCACCAATGCACCACCTCTTCCAAACCAGTGGAAATTCAGGAATTGGTTTCTCTCTCTTCCGAGCAATGGAAATGTCACATTGAAATATAGATGGACTTGCTTCGGCCCCACTCAACATCCCTTCCCTTTCTCCTCCCTCTCTCATCATCCTTTAATTTTGCACAGACAGTTTAGCAATCCATCTTTTGGTCTGTGTCAAGCAGGTGCATGATCATATTTGTAATTCCCCTGCCCATTAATCACTGCTGGGTGACCTGGACCAATCCTGATTATCTGCAACAACTTCTTTCCTTCGGCTCTGCCTCGCTAGTGCTATGCAAACAGTTTGCTTTCCTCCCGGCTCTTGGACTCTGCAAACTCAAACAGACAATTCCTTCCCAGCCTTGGCTAACCAGCATGGCAGAACCTGAATGAAGAAGTAGAGGAAGAGGAGGAAGAGGAAGAACAGAGGAAGAGAATATAAATGATGTACTGCTCAATTTCTCTTGGGAGAAAAGCAATGACAAACCTAGACAGCATCTTAAAAAGCAGAGACATCACCTTGCCAACAAAGGTCCGTATAGTTAAAGCTATGGTTTTCCCAGCAGTGATGTATGGAAGTGAGAGCTGGACGATAAAGAAGGCTGATCGCCAAAGAATGGATGCTTTTGAATTATGGTTCTGGAGAAGACTCCTGAGAGTCCCATGGAGTGCAAGAAGATCAAACCTCTCCATTCTGAAGGAAATCAGCCCTGAGTGCTCATTGAAAGGACAGATCGTGAAGTTGAGGCTCCAATACTTTGGCCACCTCATGAGAAGAGAAGACTCCCTGGAAAAGACCCTGATGTTGGGAAAGATGGAGGGCACAAGAAGAAGGGGACGACAGAGGACGAGATGGTTGGGCAGTGTTCTCGAAGCAACCAGCATGAGTTTGACCAAACTGCGGGAGGCAGTGGAAGACAGGAGTGCCTGGCGTGCTCTGGTCCATGGGGTCACGAAGAGTCAGACACAACTAAACGACTAAACAACAATAACAACAACTCCTCAATTGCCAAGGAGATGTCTAAGACACTTTTATTGATTGATTGATTGATTGATTGATTGATTTAATATGTCTACCGCCCTTCATCACCGGGCGGTTCACAACATAAAAATGCAAAATGAGAACACAAAACGCATGTTAAAAATGAGCAGGAACAAATTTACAAGTATAAGGCCAGTTGCAAATAATATAAACACATGTAATTAAAACACAAAATAAACCAATTTCATAAAATCATTAAAATAAAGATCCACAATTAAAACGGCCAATAAAACAAGCCCATCCAAACAGCTCAACAATTAAAGGAGTTAAAGCAATTTAAGAGGGTCAGGAGCTCAAGGGTATGCAGGTGGGTCTCCGAGAGTCGTCAGAATGCCAATACTGATGGTGCCCTGAAAGGCAAAGCACGTTTTCTATGGGTGTAGCCTGGCTGGGGGAACAATGCAATGCTTGTTGGGTTTCCATTGAACATGGTTTTACAAGCATGCCATGCTGATGGACCACTGGTCACACGTCACTGTGAACAACTAGAAGTGGATTTGGGCTATGGCATAGGAACATAGGAAGGTGTCAGATCATTGGTCCATCTAGTATTGTCTACACTGACTGGCTGCAGCTCTCCAGGATTTCAGACAGTCTCTCCCAACCTAACCTGTGGATGTTGGGGTTTGGGACCTCTTGCACTCATGGCTCATAAGAACATCAGAAGAGCGTGTGGATCAGGCCAATGACCTAACTAGTCCAGCATCCTCTTCTCACAGTGGCCACATGGATGCCTGCTGAAAACCTCCAAGCAGGACCAAGCACAACAAGCATCTCCAACTCCTTCCAGCTGTGGATATAGAACAGAGCCATCTTGGCAAGCGGCCATCAATAGCCCTCTCCTCTATAAATTTGTCTAAACCTATTGTAAAGCCATTCAGCTTGGTGCTTCCTGTGGGGCCAAGTTCCATGGTTTAACTGTGATGCAGTACAGTGGTACCTCGGGTTAAGTACTTAATTCATTCCAGAGGCCTGTTCTTAACCTGAAGCACCACTTTAGCTAATGGGGCCTCCAGCTGCCGCCGCGCCACCGGAGCACGATTTCTGTTCTCATCCTGAAGCAAAGTTCTTAACCTGAGGTATTATTTCTGGGTTAGCGGAGTCTGTAACCTGAAGCGTATGTAACCTGAAGGGTATGTAACCCGAGGTACCACTGTACTTTCTTATACCTACCCTGAATCTTCCAACATTCAACTTCATTGGAGGTCCATGAGTTCTCCTGTTCGTAGAGGGAGAAACCTTTTCTCTACTAACTTTCTCCATGCCATGAGCGATTGAATAAGCTTCTCTCATGTCACCTCTTATACACTTTATCTCTAAACTAAAAAAAAGTCCTGAATGCTGCAACCTTTCTTCATGGGGGAGACACTCCATCTCCTTGATCATTTTGGCGACCATTTTCTGAACCTTTATCAGCTCTACAAGAGAGGTGAGGCAATCAGAACTGCATACAGCACAGTTGCTGGATCAAGACAACAGCCTCTATGTATCCTTTAACACAAGATGATCCCAAAGATGACCCCACAGCGATTTGCAGCCAGCAAGTAACATTAGAAATTTGCTCGAATTCTTGACCTCTGTACACAGAAAATCCATCTGAATTTTCGTTTTTGAGCTCAGCTCAGGACAGGCAGAGGTGATTGTATCGCTCTTATTTATTATTGATCTGAAGTGCAGAAACATATTCCTGCAGCAGTTTTATTCTTTTCACACATTGACTTATCCCTGCAAGTTACCTTTGCCTTTTTAATAGGGGTGCTTCTCTAACAGGTATTGATTGAAGTGTATGCCACTGTATTTTATGTAAAGATTTCCTGACAACAGAAAATAAGAATCCGAGAGCAAAAGGCTCTTTGAGTGGACCTGGTGTTTTAGTGATGGCTTATAGTTAAAATAATAAGAGGCCAGGGGTTTATAGCACCTTAGTGGTCCTGTAGCAGATTCATCAAAAGAAAGAACAGATGCTATTGCTATTGGATAACTTAAAAACCTCAATCACAGTGCTTTCAGAAAAAAACAACTCATGAAGGTTATTTATCGTGTCCACTACACATGGCTGTTGCACACATGATAGACACTTCATGAATGAGCCAGTGGGGTTTGCAGTTTCAGATGACGTAACTGCGGTGAGGAAATATGCAGTGCACACCCTTGTGCAAATTAATTGAAACAAAGCATGTTTTCTATCTTACTCACAATCCTGTACTCAAAACAAACAACAAAAGTCAGTTGATCATTACATTTCTGAGCACAATTCAAAGTGTTGGTGCTGACCTTTAAAGCCCTAAACGGCCTCAGTCCTGTATACCTGAAGAAGCGTCTCCACCCCCACTGAGGTCCAGCGCCGAGGGCCTTCTGGTGGTTCCCTCACTGCGAGAAGTGAGGTTACAGGGGGCCTTCTTGGTAGTGGCAGCTGCCGTGTGGAACGCCCTCCCAGCAGATGCCAAGGCAATAAATAACTATTTTAGTTTTAAAAGACAACTGAAGGTAGCCCTGTTTAGGGCTGGACGATGGGGGTGGAGACGCTTTTTCAGGAGTTGCCTGCATGCCGAAGGCTGGGCGCGCCAAGCTCAGCGCGCCCAGGCTTCACGCAGCTCTCTGCAAGGCTTGCGGAGAGTTGCCTGCATGCCAAAGGCTGGGGCACTGAGTTCAGCGCGCCCAGGCTTCGCGCAGCTCTTCGCAAGGCGCGGGAGCTCGGTGCTGGGCTCCCACGGCTTGCAGAGAGTTGCCTGTTCTGGGGGCTGGGGTTGGGGGAAGCGCCTGGGGAAAAATAATTCCCCCCTTTATTTCCCCCCCAAAAAACTAGGTGCACCTTATGGGGCACCTATAGGGCGAAAATACGGTCTATATGCATTGAGTGTGGTGTGTGTGCATCAAATGTGTGACGTCACACGCATGTGACAAGCCCCCCTCCCAATGTTGTGCAGAACTTGCTGCCTCTGTTACTCAGTACAGTCGCCCCCCCAAAAAAAACACCCCACACAACAAAATCACAAACTATTACAGAAATAGAACTTAAAATCAGATGAATGAGAGACTTAGATGTACAAATTCATCCATTCCCATGTAGAACACAGCCCATGCTCCCCGGTAATTGTGTTTTGCAAGGGGAGATCAGTAATGATGGACAAACTGCCTTTCATAGAAGCTTGACTGATCTTCTTATCGAGAAACCCCTGGGCTAAGTCAATCATCAACTGACTGCAAAGGGGAAAGAAGGCTCCATCTTCCATTAAGAAACAAAACTGAGCACTAGGATTTACTTTAAACATTTTAAATTCTCAGCTAGCTATTAAGCCCTTAATAGTATCTTAAAACATTTAATAGCTATGCAAAATCTACAACATTTAGAAATTCCAGCACTTAACGGTTAATGGGGAAATTGTGCAAATTAGTAAGTTTTGCACACAGCCACCAGAAACTTTCCTCTGACTCATCCAGAGTGCTAAACGCAGGAATGTGGTGCAACAGGTACAGGAGGCGACTGAGGACACTAAAGGATAGAAGAGGGACTGCGTCAATGCACACTGAGTTCTAGAAGCACAAACAACATCCTGCTTAGATGCCCAAAGGGAAGAAAGTAAGATGTTTAAGAAGAACTATTCCACAGGTTGTACCTGCCCATGAATGTCTTAACTGCTGTCATACTGTTTCATACTGTTATATGAAGTTCATGGTTTGCCTGGAGCGAGGCAAACCATGAGCCCAGGTTCAGACAACATGCTAAATCATGGCTCAGTGCACAGCAGCAGCAGAACTGTAGGAGGAACAAAGTGGTTGTGATCTCCACTCCGGGAGCCCACAAGTTTGCACCAAACCATAGTTTGATTTAGCACCATGCGCAAACCGTCACACCAATGACCCAGACGATCCACGGTTGCCCCGACATGTTGTCATGGCGGCTAACAGATTGAGGTTGAATCCTGACAAGACAGAAGTACTGTTTTGGGGGGACAGGAGGCGGGCAGGTGTGGAGGATTCCCTGGTCCTGAATGGGGTAACTGTGCCCCTGAAGGACCAGGTGCGCAGCCTGGGAGTCATTTGGGACTCACAGCTGTCCATGGAGGCACAGGTCAAATCTGTGTCCAGGGCAGCTGTTTACCAGCTCCATCTGGTACGTAGGCTGAGACCCTATCTGCTTGCGGACTGTCTCGCCAGAGTGGTGCATGCTCTGGTTATCTCCCGCTTGGACTACTGCAATGTGCTCTACGTGGGGTTACCTTTGAAGGTGACTCGGAAACTACAACTAATCCAGAATGCGGCAGCTAGACCGGTGACTGGGGGCGGCCGCCGAGACCATATAACACCGGTCTTGAAAGACCTACATTGGCTCCCAGTACATTTCCGAGCACAATTCAAAGTGTTGGTGCTGACCTTTGAAGCCCTAAACGGCCTCAGTCCAGTATACCTGAAGGAGCGTCTCCACCCCCATCGTTCTGCCCGGACGCTGAGGTCCAGCTCCGAGGGCCTTCTGGCGGTTCCCTCATTGCGAGAAGCAAAGCTACAGGGAACCAGGCAGAGGGCCTTCTCGGTAGTGGCGCCCGCTCTGTGGAACGCCCTCCCATCAGATGTCAAAGAGAACAACAACTACCAGACTTTTAGAAGACATCTTAAGGCAGCCCTGTTCAGGGAAGTTTTTAACGTGTGATATTTTGGTGTATTTTTGGTTTCTATGGAAGCCGCCCAGAGTGGCTGGGGAGGCCCAGCCAGATGGGCGGGTATAAATAATAAATTATTATTATTATTATTATTATTATTATTATTATTATTATTATTATTGTTGTCAGGGGTTCAGGAGCAGAGACGCAGGAAAGGGAGGAAACAGAGAGCGAGGGGGAGGAATCCGAAGGAAGGATGAGTGATGATGACGACCCGAGATCTCCGAGTCTATCCAGTGAGTCGGAAGATTCTCAGAAGGGAGCGCCAGTGGTCAGAGCAAGGGGGGGGACCCAGGGGGACACCCCAGGAAGAAGGGACCAGAGGGGATTCAGAGAGCAGCAGCTGGAAGTCGGGACCAACGTTCCCAGCTGAGAGCAGCGGGGAGAAAGGGGAACAGGCATCGGGTTCCGGAGGCTTTCAGCAGGAGGGAGGGCATGAGTCAGGAGTGGTCACGCCCTCATCAGGGAGCGAGGAAACGGTCAAGAGGAAGGTAGAAAGTTGGGCGCGCGCGCCAAGTTCAAATACACAGGAAGGCGGCACAGTAAGCAGCCCGGAAAGGGAGCCAGGTCCTAAAGCCCGCCGCAAGGAGGCAGAAGGGTCCGGGGGGTCGTCGTCAGCGTCAGAAGAGTCTAGGAAGGAGGGGACCTCGGGGGGCAGAGGGACCCAGAGGAGGAAGGAAAGGCGCAAGAGGTGGAGCAAGGCTAGGGTATTAAGTTGGTGTGCAGGAGGCGGGGAATCAGACGGGACTTCGTCGGTCTAGCGTAGAGGACGTAGAGCTGCACGCTGCAGTTCGGAAATGAAACCTGTAACTCAATAAAGACTTTTATAAAGTGAACGCTGGCTAGCGTGGTCCTATGTGAGCTGGGATCTGGAAGCAGCTCTGACAATTATTATTATTATTATTATTGTCAGGCACTCATCAGGCCACAATACACAGCTGGCGGGCTGCATTCAGCTTGGTGGATTGCAAGCTGTGCTGTGCCCTAGAATATCTTTTTGTGGCTGCCGAATGTGACTCCAAATATCAGGGAGATGCTCTGAGTACCATCCCTCTGTAGCCCTATCGGAAGTTTGACTGATCAGCACTGACTTGCAGCCACAGAAGCAGAGATGTAAGATGTGTCAGTGAGGAAAATAGTAGCGTAATTATTTACATTCCCAAGCTGTTCTGAATTATAGAGTGTTTATCTGAAGTATCATGTTAATGGAACTACTAGGAAATCAATACAAGGACTGAGCCTGGGTGCCATTTAATCTGTTCTCTCTGACCATACATCAGGGAACTTTATTTCTCTCTCTAGAATTGCTCAGGCAGCCCTTTCATCCGCCAGGCATGCTGCCGTGATTGCAATACAGCTAAGAGTTGACAGGCATTGAAATGCTAGTTCAGATCCACCAACACTATCTGTCCAGGCTACTCAATTGAGAGATTACTGGTTTCCCTTCCCCTTTCAAGCCCTTATCTACTACCTTCAATAATCTATGTATCATATTGCACTTGTGGCATTGAGAGGTCTCACAATGATTAGCTGGAGTTGCTCAAGGAATGTGCCTTCCAGTTTCTGTGAGTGTAAGAGAAGTTGTCAGTTTGGTCGGGACTAAACTTCTCACACAGGCAGACTGGAGGTTGGGAAAGGGTTGTGGTAGGTGTCATGATCTGTAGGGACACCCACCACCAAGGAGGGTGATGTCCTAAGTGGTGTTAGAAACTGAGATATGAAAGCTAGGAGCTAAATGGCACCTTAAACATAGGTTATGGGCACAACAATGGAATGTCTAGGTACTTTTTTAAATAACAACAATGCAAAGCTGAAAATGAATGAACTGCAGCTAAAATATTATGTTATTCACATGGTCTATTCCTTCCCCTGCCCACCCACCTAATATTCTTAAGAGGGTCTCTTCTCCAGTCTTCAGAGAGTAGCTGGAAGTGGGGAGGCCGATAAAGGTCCTCCTTTCCTTCCACTCTGCAGTTTTAATCTGAAATCTTAGGTGCAGTGCTGTGCCCAGAGATCAGAAACTGCTCACGCTAATGAAATTCCCTGTTGCAAAAGGGAATGTGCCTAGAAGGCCATTAGTTCCTTGTTCCCCAGGTAGGCAGGACATCAAAGCAAGACAAAGCAAACACTTATGGCTTCCCCCAGCGATTCCTGAGAGCTATAACTTGTTAAGAGTGCTGAGAGTTGTTAGGAAATGCCCCAATTTCCCCTCCAGAGCTACAGTTCCCAGAGCCCCCTGGGCAGAGGGATTGATTGTTAAATCGATCACCTTGGTGACAGGTGTCCGCACAGATCACAGTGTGAACGTGACCAAGCTCTCAGCCCCATGGAAGGAAATCAAGGTGTGGGTTCAGGACCACAGACAGAACTGCTCCTAACTGAAGCCAAACACACAAGTTCTCCAGGCAAAATCCTGGAGTAGCCAGGTCAGTTTTATAGGAGGGCCCACACACTTGAGTGCTGCCTCTAGGACAATTAAAGTGCCAGTGCTTCCTTCTGCAGTCATCACCTCCTTTGAGGTGCTTTGCTGCAGTGGGGATCTATCGTGAGGCTTCCCTTGATCCCGCAAGGAGTCTGTGGGCCAGCTCCCAGAGTCTCATGGCAGAGATGTCTCCCTGGAGCTCAGAGGAAGGGAGCTGGGCTCTGGAAGAGACCAGAGTATGGTTCTATCCTTCTTTGGATCTCCAGTTGCTGGAGGATTCCAAGTCTTGGTTCAGGGCCTTGACAAGACAGGGAGCCTAGTGTGAAGGAGCCTGAAATAAGCGTGCAGGGAAGACAATGGGTTGAGAAAAAGGAGCTTGGAGGGAGGGAGGAAATTTAAGGGAAAAGTGAGAAGAAATTTTAGTAGGGAAATGAGTCAAGAAAGATGTCCACTGTAACGGGCATCCCAAGCCTTAACATCCACCAGACAGGTCCTGTTGGTGGGTCTTGCTGACAGGCAAAGCCTGTTGTCAGGTGTTGCAGGGCCTTCTCAGTGGTGGCACATAACCTATGGAATTTGTTGGCCTTCCTCCAGTAGCTTCAGAAAGCTTCCTTGGTGCTGAGTTTTAAATGGACACACCTCTCCACTCAAGCTTTTGTGAAGGTTTGGTGTAGCTCAGAAGTAATGCTGTTCTTTGGCAGTTGCGCAATTCGGGTTGTTGTTTTTTAATGTTTTGATTAACGTCGCTGTGATTTTATTGCACTTATTGATTTAGATGTTACCTTCTGGTGGATGGACAGCTGGTGGATGTATTTACCTTTTGTGCTTATACTCTCGCCCTTTCCTCCAAGGAGCTCAAGCTGGTGTGCATAGTTCTCCTCCTCTTCATTTTATCCTCACAACAACCCTATGAGGTCAGCTAGGATGAGAGACTCACTGGAAGGACAGATTGTGAAGCTGAGGCTCCAGTACTTTGGCCACCTCATGAGAAGAGAAGACTCCCTGGAAAAGACCCTGATGTTGGGAAAGATGGAGGGCACAAGGAGAAGGGGACGACAGAGGATGAGATGGTTGGACAGTGTTCTCGAAGCTACCAGCATGAGTTTGACCAAACTGTGGGAGGCAGTGGAAGACAGGAGTGCCTGGCGTGCTCTGGTCCATGGGGTCACGAAGAGTCGGACACGACTAAACAACAACAGGATGAGAGAGTGGCCCAGGCCGCCCGCTGATGTTCATAGCAACTGAAGAAATAAATGAATGGGGGTGGCGCTGAGGAAACTCCACAGTGGTTAAGATGAGGAGGGTCTTTGTGCAATGGGAAGCGGGACAGAATCCTGCTCAGAAGGCCAATTGAGATTAGGTTGGTTAAATGAAGAAAGACATAAGGGGAGAAGGGAAAGCAAGATCCCAATGAAATAGTGGTGGAACAATAGAACTGAAGGAAATAATCTCATCTTTGCCATGCACTCAGAAGGTGACTTCCAGGAAAATGCCTTCCTCTTTCTTCATTGGTAGCCCCATGTACATTATGGAGGATAATCATGCTTCAGGAACTAGAAAATCTGTCAATTTCAGTTTCCCTCAGTTTCTCCTTTTCCTAGTCCTAAATTCAAATCTGCACATCTCCTCAACAGGTTTCTCTTTAAAAAGTCTTCATGAAAGGTCAGCATTATAGTGTGAATTTCTCATAATATTTCCCCCTATGCAATTTTGCCCAACATGCACAATTTTGCAAAGCTCTTTCCTCTAATGTATTGCGTTTTTGCATGCTATTATCATTAAACTATTCGTTTTTATGCATGCTTCACTTTAGCATATGCATTTTTTAACCCATTACTCGACTGGAGAGCTACATTGCAAAGTTCAGAAAAGTGTGAATGTCAAAAGATGGTTGTGTTTCACAGAAGCATAGAATTGTAGAGTTGGAAGGGACCCCGAGGGTCATGTAGTCCTGCACCCATGACAAAGGCCATCTAATTTCTGCTTTGAAACCTCCAAGGAAGGAGAGTCCACAATCTCCCAAGGGAGCCCGTTCCACTGTCTAACAGCTCTTTCTGTCAGAAAGTTATTGTGCATTGTTTCGGAGAGTGCAAATGAAGTAAGATCACCTTGAAATGAGAGCTGAATAAAATTCATCTTTCTCTACCCTCCATCCCTATAATACTTGCAGGGCAGTTGCGAGTTTGGGAATGCATGTGAACGTTCACAAGCACTATACAAATGTTGGACACTGATATCCTGCACATTCATGCTTTATTAAGTGGTGAGAGCAAAAGAGCCCGTTGAGCCTCCCTGCAGCTGAACTAGGGCCACCCCAGCCTCACATGTGACATGCAGGAGAAAACGCAAAGGTCCTTGTGTCTCAAAACACAATCCTGGGAGACTGAAGAGGCTGCCTCGGTTTCCAATTAGTATGAGAAAGATGTGCTCTTTGTGACTTCTCCTTTATGCTTGTTTGAGGGAAAGGAGTTAATTTAGCTACAGTTAATTTCATGCCCTTCATAATGGTCCCAATTATATCTTCCTAATTATTTCGAGGCCTCGTGTGCTTTGGTCGAGTGCCTTTTTTCAGAAGGGGATATTAAATAACTATCATCTTCCTCATTAATACAATCCAGCAGGACGCAATAAAGAGAAACGAGAAAAAGAGACAGGCAAGGGATGGAAATGTCGAGGGCCAAGGCAGGATATGTTGTGCAAGACTGGGTGTCCTCTATCTTTCCTCTGGAATAGTATAATGCTTTTTTATGAAAATAATAATAATAATCCTGCATGCGGCTAGTTAAGACAAGGGACGCAACAGCAAAAAATAGCCTTCTCTGGTGGTGTGTGACATTTCGGTGAACGGAGGCGGAGGAAGGAAATGTTTAAAACTTGATTGCTGGCATTTATTAATTTTTGTTTCGAGAGCTAGCCTGGTTCTTGTGAATTCAATTGCTCTCGAGACGACGCTGGAAGGCGATCTGAAATGCGGCAGCTAATGGGAACCAATAAAATAAGCATTAAGTAAACGTTTGTTCTCGCTTGCTGTTTTCAGAATAATAGTGACAATGGGCTAAAACTGCCTGTTCCCTCATATGGGTGCTATGTCTTAGTTGCTAAAGTTGGAGGCAGAAATGCTTTCGAATAGCAGTTGCTGGAAACCACAGGAGTGGAGAAGAACGTTTTCATGCTTGGGTCCTATTCGTGAGTTTCCAACAGGCAACAGGCATTGGAGTAGATGGGCCATGGCATAATTCAGCAGGTTTTCCCTATGTTCGCTTAAAATCTAAAGATCAGTTCTGCAGGTATACTGATTTCTGCCTGTGGCTACTTCTATATCACTGCTACACACCCACAAAGGTTTTGTTTTTTGTTTTTATAAAAAAATGCAATTAATTAGAGAAAAGAGCATCTCCTTAGAATGTGAGTATTAATAGGCAAAACCAGCACTTCTCTGCAGGGATTTCTGTTCCCAAGTTGTTGTTGTTGTTGTTTAGTTGTTTAGTCGTGCCCGACTCTTCATGACCCCATGGACCAGAGCATGCCAGGCACTTCTGTCTTCCACTGCCTCCCGCAGTTTGGTCAAACTCATGCTGGTAGCTTTGAGAACACCGTCCAGCCATCTCGTCCCCTGTCGTCCCCTTCTCCTTGTGCCCTCCATCTTTCCCAACATCAGGGTCTTTTCCAGGGAGTCTTCTCTTCCAGCTTGGGATTCATCCAGCCTTTCGCATGATGACTTCTGCATATAAGTTAAATAAGCAGGGAGACAATGTACAGCCTTGTCATATTCCTTTCCCAATTTTGAACCAATCAGTTGTTCCCATACTGGCATGTTTTGAAAGTGACTCACCCATGAGGATGAATGATTTGAAATGCTCTGCCTGTGAATGAATCCTTGGGAGGCATCGAAGGGACATGATGCTGACTGCAATACTTGAGAGGTAGGGAACCTTAGGTCCAATTCCCATCTAGGCCCTTTTAGTTGGACCTTGATACTCCCCCACATCCTCCCCCACTCCTCTGGTTCATACTCTCCTTGGGTGTTCTTGCCAGGTGGGCACATGCCCCTCTCCTCCGCTGGGCTCTGGCACATGAGGGAACAGCAGAGACAGCTTCCTTGCATGATAGCCCAATGCTGGCAGCTGGTCACAGCTCCACACCCAGGTCCAGCCTGACCCATGTCGGAAGCAGGTGGTGGCACCTTTACTCTTTTCTGCTGGGATCCAGCATGTGAGTGCACCCTCCACCACTTTGCAAGGCTGGAATCAGAAGTCTGACCCTAACAGCATGATTACCCCCTTCAAACTGATTTGAAGCAGCCGCAGCAGGCTGTTTCCACCAGCGTGCACGTGTCTGGTCCCTGGCATGCATGCACCTGCCCCGGGCAGCAGCAACACCTGCTACACTACTGAGGGTATGGCCCACCTTTGAGCCGAACCTGTGCCAGCTTGACCTTAAGGGGTTAACAGGGGGGAAGAGCTGGGATTAAGACCTGCTTGGCTCCCTGCAAGGTAGCCTCGCCTATGCAAGGCAGGCTTAGGAGCTTGAGGGAGAATGGGGAAACTTCCTGCACATGGTCTATTTTTAATAAGCCCTCGAGTCTACTATTTCTCAAGTGTTTACCCCATAAACTGTGCCTGGTCTCTTTATTTCCAATCTCCTAATGCAAAAGTCCTGATAGCACTTTACTCCGAGCACTGAATGGAAATTTGAAGGGGAAGGAAAGAGAAAGATCTGAGGTTCGAGCCCTATGGAGCTCAATGAACAACACCCTGGCCTTGGCAGAACTCCGTGGTTTCACTCAGTAGTAGAAGAAGAGTTTGGATTTGATATCCCGCTTTATGACTACCCGAAGGAGTCTCAAAGCGGCTAACAATCTCCTTTCCCTTCCTCTCCCACAACAAATACTCTGTGAGGTGAGTGGGGCTGAGAGACTTCAGAGAAGTGTGGAGGAGCGGGGAATCGAACCTGGTTCACCACATTACGAGTCTACCACTTAACCACTACACCACACTGGCTCTAGAATGAATAGAACAGCCCCCTGCAACTTGGGCTGGCTTACTCCACATTGAAATGAGTGACCCAATGCTATTACCATCTAAAGAGCACTGTCGCTCCCAACTGGACCATTCCGTCCAGGATCTAAAATTACCTAACTGCACTACTGCATGACATAAAATTAGCCTCACCAATCTCTCCCCCCCCCCGCCCCTGCAACCCCCCCCCCAATCCAGGCCATGTATTTCTGACTTCTACCAGTCAAGAGGGGATTTCTGTTTGCTGAGTCACTTCTTGGCACAGGCTTGCGCCTTCCGCGACTGTTTTTAGCAGATGAGATGGGGGGCGCGTGCCGGTCCCCCTCTGAGGAAGCAGCCTGCCTGCATTCACGCCGAGGCACCCCAGGACGCCTCCAGCCCTGAAAGGGAAGGAGATGAGCTATTGGGGTGGAAACAAAGAGACCGCGGGGTGATAGTCGGGGAGGGGAGAAGAAAGTATAGGAGGCTGGAACGAGGCAATAAAGAAGTGCTTGTTCCATGGAAACAATGACTCCTTTAATCTGGGATGCAGTTTGCAGGATGTTTCATCAGCCAAGCACCTGCTGTACTGCTAAGCAATGACAGGCACAAAACGAGACTGCCCCAGCCAGGTGAACACCAGAGCTGGCAGCTCGCAGATGAAATGCATTTGGCAAAGTTCCCGGAGCTGAGCTCCGTTCCTGTTTAGGTTCAGCTTCCACTTGCAAGTGAGGAGTGTGTTACAGCCATTCGCTGCCCCTCCTTAACGGATCAATACTTTATGCCCAAGATAGCTCAAGATGGGTGGAAAGGAAGAAGATCTTTACCACTGTGTTGTTTTCAGCAGTGGTGTGTGGTCAGTGGACTAGGGGGTCTAGGCTGCTCCCCTAAATGTTCCCAGTAAATCCCAGTGGTTCCTCAGGTTAAGAACTTAATTCGTTCCGGAGGTCAGTTCTTAACCTGAAACTGTTCTTAACCTGAGGTACCACTTTATGAAATGAGGCCTCCTTCTGCCGCTGTACGATTTCTGTTCTTATCCTGAAGCAAAGTTCTTAACTCGAGGTACTATTTTTGGGTTAGTGGAGTCTGTAACCTGAAGCGTCTGTAACCCAAGGTACAAATGTAAAAAGGTAAATGTAAAGGGACCCCTGACCATTAAGTCCAGTCGTGGCCGACTCTGGGGTTGCAGTGTTCATCTCGCTTAATTGGCTGAGGGAGCCAGCGTACAGCTTCTGGGTTATGTGGCCAGCATGACTAAGCTGCTTCTGGCGAACCAGAGCAGCACACGGAAATGCTGTTTACCTTCCTGCCGGAGCGGTACCTATTTATCTACTTGCACTGGCATGCTTTCGAACTGCTAGGTTGGCAGGAGCAGGGACCAAGCAACGGGAGCTCACCCTGTCGCGGGGATTCGAACCGCCAACCTTCTGATCAGTAAGTCCTAGGCTCTGTGGTTTAACCCACCCACATGCCTAGGTACAACTGTATTAAGGTATTAAAGCCTGGAACCTCCTTCCCAAATCTGGGAAGCTTCTGCCCAGCTTAGGGAGGGAGGTGCAATGCTCCGACGGGGTCCAAGAGCCCTCCTGCCACCTTTCCCATGCCCGTCTGGTGGTGGTGAAATGGAGTGGCTGGTATCCTGCCACACCTCCAAGAAGTTCAGGGGAGTAGACCTGGTTCTATACCCCCATTTCTCCCCTTACAACCCTGTGAGACAGTTTGGTTTAATGGTTAAAGTGTTTGACTAGGACCCGGGAGACCAGACTTCAAATCCCCACTTATCCATGAAGCTTACTTGGGCGGCCTTGGGTCGATGAGTGCTTCTCAACCTGTGATGGCCTGGGACTCAGGCTCAGACTTGGAACCAGAGGAGTCTCAGTCTGCACTGGATCCTTTGCCTCAGGCATCACCTGTACCAAGTCTGGGGCCTGATCCTGAAGAGTTCCAGTCTGCACAGGTTCCCCAGCAGCAAACACCAGCTGGGCCGAGTCAGGGGCCTGAGCCTGCTCTGGCTCCAGATGCGGGGATTACCTCGTTGCCTTCAGCTGAGCCACCACTTACAGCTGCTCCACTACCGGTTGGGTCAGGGGAGGCTGAGGCGGCCTCTGGGTCTAGTAACCCACCAACGTCTCCTGAGCTGCAGAGACTAAGGTCTGAGAGAAGGAGAGACCTGAGTACTCGCAGGAGGAGTGCTCACCTTTGGGCGAAACAGGGAGGTGAGTCACAGGGGGATCAGGACTGGCCGTTACCCCGACAAAGATAAAAGGCTGTCGGACCCCGCCCCAGGTTGCGGGGTATGCCAGATCCTGCCTGAGTTCCTGTACCTGGCCTTGCCTGGTTTCCTGCCTTGTGTCCTGCCTTGGCCCTGTCGGACTGACTCCTAGCAGAACCTTTGGATTCTGGACGAGTCCTGGACAGTGTTTCATGGGTTACCCCCAGACTCAGCACACAACCTCCTTTGTGGCTTAGGACCCTCGTATTTACGGGACCGCCTCTCCTGGTATGCCCCTCAGAGGACCTTAAGGTCCATGAATAATCATAGTTTAGAGGTCCCGGGCCCTAAGGAAGTCAGATTATCCTCCACCAGGGCCAGGGCCTTCTCAGTGATGGCTCCGACCTGGTGGAATGCTCTGTCCCATGATCCCTGCGGGATTTAACTTCCTTCTGCAGGGCCCGTAAGACAGAGCTATTCCACCTAGCCTTTAATTTGAATTTAGCCTGATCTTTTATTCCCCTTCCTTCCCTTGCCCTCCCCTTTTTATGAAGATTACCCACTCTGGGATCCCATAGCTAATTCTCCCCGGTCTCCTCACTGGACCAAATAGGTCTAATTTAGCCAGCTAGTCCTGGTGATCATCTAATATTTATTGGATGGATTTCCCCCCTAAATTGATTTTTTGCATTCTGAATTTATTGCTATTCACGTTTTATACTGTATTTTATGCTGTTTTCTGTAGCATCAATTAAGTGTTTTAAATTTGTTGTTAGCCGCCCTGAGCCTGGTTTGATGCGGGAAGGGCGGGGTATAAATAAAAAATCATTATTGTTATTAATTATCTGGTTGACCATGTGTGAAGAGGTTGTTGGAGTAGATGGGCCATTGGTCTGATCCAGCAAGTTTGTAATATTTTCTTATCCAGTTTATTTCTGGACCTGGATCTCCCCATTCCCAGTCCAGCACTCTCACCTCCATAAGCTCAACAACTTTTTGTGTCCGGATTTTTACTTCTTGAAATATGGCAACCCTAGTTTAAGGTTATATACATTTTGAAAGATAATGTAAATAAACTCAGCATCAAATTGAACAGCATGTTGGGAAGTAACACTTCATTGCCACCCTAAATTAAACTGTGTTTCTTATTTCTCCCGGACATCCTGTCTTAAGGGGTCAATTCCTGGTTTCAAAAGCCTGGCTGGCCTATTGGAAAAGGTTCAGCTTTTGATGTGGTAACCGCAGAAAATGCCAAGTGAAAGGAAACTAATATATGTTTCCTCTCTAAAGAGACAGGTGTGCGATTCTGTTGCCTCAAGGGCTGGCGTTTAACAACTGTGGCTCCCAGACAGCAATCAATGGTTTGAGGATGGTTTATATAAATCACATTTATACTTTCTCCTCACCCAGAGGGAATCTTGGCAGAGATGCATCTTTTGAAGGCACAGACTCCCAGGCACAAATGTCATCTTGCATAATTGCTTTCAGAAAATCGGTGCCACATTCAAAAAAAGCCTGAGCTGACTTAACGACAGACTTCCTTCAATTGCCCTGGGATGTTAAGTGGCATTTCTGTGGGCATAACGTTTAAATACATGAAGCCAGAGACGGGCAGGATTTTGAGCTGGGGAGGGAAAGGGGAGACGTGCAGGAAATTGCAGAGGCTGGATTTCCTTTCATCAAGTTGCTCAGGGAACCAGAACCCATCTTTGGCCATGGCATAGCCTCTTCCAAATCTTGAAATAATAATAATAATAATAACCCTAACAGTAAAGGTAAAGGGACCCCTGATCATTAGGTCCAGTCGTGGCCAACTCTGGTGTTGCATGCTCATCTCGCTCTATAGGCCAAGGGAGCCGGCGTTTGTCCACAGACAGCTTCCGGATCATGTGGCCAGCATGACTAAGCCGCTTCTGGTGAACCAGAGCAGTGCACGGAAATGCCATTTACCTACCCGCCGGAGCGGTACCTATTTATCTACTTGCACTTTGATGTGCTTTCGAACTGCTAGGTTGGCAGGAGCATGGACCGAGCAACGGGAGCTCACCCCGTCGCGGGGATTTGAACCACCGACCTTCTGATCAGCAAGCCCTAGGCCATGTGGTTTAACCCACAGTGCCAATAATAACCTTAGTATTCAAGAATTTTTAAAATACTAAATTTAGAGGGCCTTTCTAGCCACCATAGGCAACCATGGCAGGAACCAGATGTGCTGAGTCTGGCCCAACATTGTGAATGATGTGTGACACATGTGTGTGATGTCATGCGTGCCACATGACTGTCACCGGCACGGGCCAGGGTGACCTCCTGTCAAGCCATTCTAGGCTGCATAGCATCTCCTAAAGTGGCAAAGGACTGGTAAGAGAGGGAGGAGGGAGGGGTGGGGTGGGGCTCAGCCCCATCCCAACAGACTTGGCTGGGGTGGCAGGGGAAAGACCCATCAGCCCTATAGGGCTAGTGCCCCTGGCAAGAACACAGGGATTATCCTGGCAACCTTGAGAACAAGGTTCTCTGTGGCCCTTTCTCTGAGACCAGGCACCCACGAAGGTGGAGGGTGGCAGAGCTGTTCGGCTAGGCAGCTACCTTGGACGATGGCAGCCAGGCCTACTGGTGAGTTAGCAGGAGGGAGGGGCATAACTAGGGGTGGTCAATTGGCCCCCGCCCAATGGCGCAGGTCCAGGAAGGGGGCACAAAAATCACACTTCTCCCCTCTTGCTCAGAGCCACTGGTGGAGCACTAATGGTGCACAAACTTCAAGTGTCCCGATTTCCCCAGGACATCCCAGAATTACAAGAGCCACCCTGGCTTCCAATTTGATCCCAGAATGCCCTTTTTTCTCCATCCAGTGCCCTTGCCACTGAACTCAGGGAGCAGGATGAGTTGGCACTTGTGAGTTAGCTGACTCCTGTAGCAGCGTGGCACCAAAAGACAAGCACCCCTGTTTCCAACAGAGGAACGTTGGGGGCTATGAAGGTGACAAGAAACAAGCTTTTAGAGTTTCTGGTCCATGGTCTCTGCTGGCTTCAGAGACTGCAATAAATCACCTTGCCAAGGGGCCAAGTGGGCCTAGGTACGCCTCTGCCCTGGGGCTTGACCTGAACAACTTCGGGCAACAGACTTTATGTGGAGGACCTTTCTGGGTGAATCGATGCCACGTTCATAACACACACTCTGAGTTTAGTCACAGGGCTTCTGGAAACTTCTGAGTTGCTCCAGAACAATGGGGAAAAGAGGTTTATTACATACAGGGTTGCAAGTCAATAAGCCTTGTATACCTGAAGGAGCATCTCCACCCCCATCATTCAGCCCGGTCACTGAGATCCAGTGCCAAGGGCCTTCTGGCGGTTCCCTCACTGCGAGAAGTGAGGTTACAGGGAACCAGGCAGAGGGCCTTCTTGGTAGTGGCGCCCACCCCGTGGAACGCCCTCCCAGCAGATGTCAAGGATATGAATAACTACACAACTCTTAGAAGACATCTGAAGGCAGTCCTGTACTGTGGTACCTTGGGTTACAAATGCTTCAGGTTACAAACACTTTGGGTTACAAACTAAACTGGAAGTAGTACCTCGGGTTGAGAACTTTGCCCCAGGAGGAGAATGGAAATCGTGTGCCAGCTGCGCAGTGGCAGCTGGAGGCCCCATTAGCAACAGCACACCTCAGGTTAAGAACGGTTTTGGGTTAAGAATGGACCTCCGGAATGAATTAAGTTTGTAACCTGAGGTACCACTGTGTAGGGAAGCTTTTAATGTGTAATGTTTTATTATGCTTTTACATATGTTGGAAGCTGTGCAGAGTGGGGCAATCCAGTCAGATGGGCGGGGTACAAATAATAATAATAATAATAATAATAATAATAATAATAATAATAATTATTATTATTATTATTATTTTATTTATACCCCGCCCATCTGGTTGGGTTTCCCCAGCCACTCTGGGTGGCTTCCAACAAAGTATTAAAATACAGTAGTCCGTTAAACATTAAAAACTTCCCTAAAGAGGGCTGCCTTCAGATGTCTTCAAAACGTCTGGTAGTTGTTCTTCTCTTTGACATCTGGTGGGAGGGCGTTCCACTGAGCGGGTGCCAATAATAATAATAATAATAATAATAATAATAATAATAATAATAATAATAGCTAAAACACCCGCAGTTAAACGCAGGTGATTTTTGCCCTTAATGGCTGGGCACGAGAGCCCTGTCATGTCACGGGCAGTGCAATTGACATGAGACGGCCATCTGGGAAGCTGGAAATGCCACATAGGAGAATGGGCAGGACAAGACGTTACCAATAACGGTGTCATCTTCCTCCCCCTCTCTGGAGCCTGACGCAGAGAGAGATGCCTTGTTCCTATTAATATTTCATGCAGCCAGCTGGCCCCCTGATGGAAGGAGCCAATGCCGGTGAACCTCATTTTAACCTCCTTCCTTCTCCTTTTTTTATCATCTTATAAATGTGATCAAGTTGATGGATGCTATTTAATGGAACATTTTCCGCAGCCACCCCACTCACCCCCCCCCCGCTCCCACAACTCTCCCCCCCCCCAGAGGCTGACATTCATCAATTGAGGAGGTCAGTAATTTGCATCCAGCTGAGTGGCTGCCTGGCTTTAATGAGATGATTTGTAATCCCCGGCACTGCACTGCGGAACTGCTTGGGAAGGGATGCGCACTCACGAGCTTACGATCACACCCCAGCCAAGCCAGAGAGAGAGGGAGAGAGAGAGAAGGAGAAAGAGAGAGAGATAGAACATCAGCCAAGAAGAGAGTGCTCAGAGATCAGAAAATGGAAGCTGAGAAGGTCTGGCGTAAGGAGATTAATGCTATGTAATACAATCACACCCAGTCTGGCTGATGCAAGCCAGCGCAAGTGTTGTCACCTGGCATCAGGCGGCCGGTCTGGGCTGGTACTGCTTTTCTTTTTAGGAACAGAGGAGGCTGCCTTATACGGAGGGCGTTCTTCCTGACGACCTGTTTATCAAGCGTTCTTCCCAATTTCTTTACAGGAAGGTTAGGCAACCTTTGCCTATTTAATGAGCATTCTTTCTTTTCTGCTTGCAGGGAGGTGAGGCAACATCAAAGCAAGTCCCAGTATATTTCCCCATCACTTTTATTCCTTTTTCTAAAATTCCTTTTTTATTAAATTTTTATCCCACCCTCTGTCCAAAGATCACAGGGTGCTTCGCAGCATACAAATACAAAAGGAGAACGCAAATTGCACAACAAACGGGAAACAGAAACAAGCCCATCACCTCCTTTCCACCGATACATTTAAAAGGCCACAAAATGTTAATCAGCCAAAGGCCTGGTTAGAGAGAAACATTTTTGCCTCGTATCTAAAAATATGTAAGGCCAAAGCTATAAAACAGAGCTTTCCAAACTTTTCATGCTGGTGACACACTTTTTAGATGTGCATTATTTTGCGACACAGTAATTCAGTTTTACCAGCAAACCAGAGGTTAAACTAGCCCCTTTTTAGCCCCAGAAGGAGCAAAGAAGAAGAAGAGGAGGAGTTTGGATTTGATATCCCGCTTTATCACTACCCGAAGGAGTCTCAAAGCGGCTAACATTCTCCTTTTCCTTCCTCCCCCACAACAAACGCTCTGTGAGGTGAGTTGGACTGAGAGACTTCAAAGAAGTGTGACTAGCCCAAGGTCACCCAGCAGCTGCATGTGGAGGAGCGGAGACGCGAACCCGGTTCCCCAGATTACGAGTCTATCGTTCTTAACCACTACACCACACTGGGATTGTTTGCCATACACACCTACACACTGCAGCCGGTACACTAACGTGTGCGGCGCACAGTTTGAAAAGTTCTGCTATAGAATCATAGAAAGCCATATCAGACCATGCTCAGCTTTGCAAATGTTCTAGCATGTCCCTATCTGATCTCTTGGAGAAGCAGGTCTGATGTGCACAACCTCCGAATCAAGAATATATATATAGTCGCACTTTGGAAGTCAAACAGAATCTTTTTTGGAAGTCCTTTCGACTTCCAAAATATTAAAAAACCAAATTGCTCCTGCAGCCAATCAGAAGCTGCAGAAGCCCCAACGGACGTTCAGGTTCCAAAAGAACGTTCACAAACTAGAACAACCACTTCCAGGTTTGCAGCATTCAGGACCCAAGGTATGACTGTATTTCTGCAACCTGCATTTGCCACTATGTGACTGACTCCTGCTTCAAACAGAAAAAAGTCTAGTGGGACCATTGGCCCACCTCTCCAGGTTTTCAGGTAGGGGTCTCTTCCAGCACTGCCTGGGGAATTACCCCTGGAACTTCTTACATGCTGCTGAGCCAAGACGCTTCCTAATCTACAACTCTTTAGAATGAAGATCCATTTAGTAAGCCAAATCCACATAATGGGCTCTGCAACTTTAGCCTGGAGAAGAGCCTTGTGGATAGTTCAGTACATTGAGCATGAGACTCTTAATCATAGGTTGATGGGTTCGAGGCCCACAATGGGCAAATCCGCTCCACTTCCCAGTGGGGAGGAGTTGTGGTGGGCCGCGTGGCCACCCACTCCCCACTGGGGCAAGGGACTTTGTCCCCCGTTGCCTGGGGGATCCTGGCCACGTCAGAGCCCAGCCAGCCAATCCTCTGGCCGGGGGGGGGGGGCGCATGGCTGGGGCAGTTTAAACTGAGGAGCGAGCTGGAGGACTTCCTCTTGGCTCGCTTCCTTAATCACCCCCCCTCCCTCCCTATTTACAGGTTAGGCACTGGCCTTGCTATGGACTTCGGTTGGTTGCCTTGGTTGTCCGAGGGGCCTAGTAGGAATTTTTCCACTTGGGAAATTGGCGCTGGCCATTTGGTTTTCGCCTACCTCGTAGCAATTGTCACAACTTTGTTAGGGTTGGGGTTAGGCATTGTTTGACCTTGTGTGGGGGAGGGGAGGTGTGGCCATCACTTGCCCCTCCATGCTTAAAGGTATTCCGTTAAAGGAATCCGGGGGTGTTCATCTTGTCTGAAGCCCGGTCAGGGGCTAGGGCCATGACACAACTCCAATGGGAACACCCGGGGGAGCTCAAGTTGGTATGCATCGACAGGGCTCCCCCTATCGGTGGTTTACCCTTACCGGACTTCCTGCGCATCAGACAGGAGTCAGATATAGTTGGGTCCAATCAATGCCTAAACCAATACCACTCACATTCTGTAATTCAATAAAGTTGTGGCCAAATTTGCCCAATAACATAACATAAACCTAATATCGGTGTCCTTGTGTGAGTTATTTTCCAACGAGGGGGTGGCTGCGGGGGTCTCGACACGCAAAAGATTCCTGCATTGCAGGGGGTTGGACTAAATGTAGCACTGAATATATCCTGCTTAAAATCAAAGCAAAATCCTCTTCCCACCAGGAGAACCTGCTGTCGCACTGCAAGTAGGAGCATTAGCTGAAAAAGTGTAAGAATAAGGCTACAACCCTCTATTTACTTGCCTGGGGGCAAGTCAACTCTTTGTGACTTACTTCAAAGTAAGCTCATGTAAGTTTGCTCTGTTAATGTGATATAAGTTGTAGCGCAGTTGTAAAAGTGCTATATTTTTTTTTTAAAGTGCAGGAATGCACTTTGAAAAACAGCATCAAGAAGAATGAAGCGGTTGTGTGTCTTTTTCTTTTTTAATAGAGAGAAATGCTAGAAAAAATCGCTAAGATCACCTGAATATTCTGATTCTTCTAAATGTGTCTCCAGTTTCAACAAAAAAAGTTTCCCCTTTCTTGCTTTGTAATTTACTGTCTCATCCTGCACTTGGTTGCCAGAATAAACAGGAATAAGGACAGGGTACATCCTTGTTTTACTTTTGTGTTTACTTTAAAGCTAATTGAATATATACCGGTATATGAATGCATGAGCTTGGCAAGAATGTGTGCAGAGTATAGTAATATATGTGGATGGATGGCCCAAAGAGGAAGGGGAAGATCCCACATGAGTTAGAAGCACTTTAAAAAATGACTGCAGAAAACTAGGGATGAAGAAGGAAGGAAATGAGAGAGAACTTTGGAAATGACCTTAGTGGAATTGACATCTCAAAGCATTTATATTCCACCTCTCCACTTGATCAGAACCAGGCCTACTTGATGGTCTCATGATCCTTCAGACCATATCCTGGGATTCCTTAGGCCTCTGCTTTGGGCACATCCTTACTTTCAGAGATACCACTTAACTGGGAGTCAACATCAGGGAAGGGCTGCAGCTCAGTGGTGGTGAATCTGGTCCCAGGTTCCATTCACAGCATCTCCAGGTAGGGCTGGTGTCATGGACTGGTTGGATGCAGATGAAGGATGGGAGGAACCAGCTGAGGAACCCCCAAGGGATGAAGTCTCAGAGCCCAGGGAATGGTGGTGGGACAACTTAAGAGGGAGAAGAAGGAGAGAAGGTGTCGGAAGCTAAAGAGGTAACGGGCTAGTGAGCTGGGAGAGTCTGTGGCAGACAGAAGTCCAGAATCAGAGGAAGAAGCTGAAGTGGGAAGGTGGGAGGACAGAGGTCCAGAAGCAGAGATGAATCAGGATGGTGAAGAGTCACAGGTATCTCCTGCTGCTGCTGTGACAAGGTCCCCTCCTCCCTCTTCTCCCAGAATCAGAGGAGGTATGGAAAGGGCAGAGGAGAAGTTAGCTTCATGCCAGCACTGTCTCTGATTGCTTGGAGAGGAGGGGGATTAGGTGGCTATGGGGAGGGGTGGGACCTTCAATATCAGCAAGTCCTTCATGAGAGACACCACCTACTGGAGATGACTTGCTGGGCTCATTAGGCCCGACACTCCTGTGCAGATCCTGTTTTTGCTAATATAGAGCTAACTCCAACTTGCACAGTGTGATTTACTGCTGGCTTGCTCCTGACAGCCGGAAATGTTTCCTGCCTTCAGCCCCGGAGAGCTGCTGCCAGACAGTGTAGACCATTCTGAGCTAGTTGGACCAATGGGCTGACTCAGTATAGGCCCGCTTCCTACATCCCTGACCATATACTGCTCGCCATAACCTGCTGTACAGCACACTGTACTGAGTAGAGAGAGGAAGGAAGGAAGGAAGGAAGGAAGGAAGGAAGGAAGGAAGGAAGGAAGGAAGGAAGGAGACACAGACAGAGGCCATTTCCCAGGAAGACAGAGCTGGCTTCCTGTGCCAGGCGGCACCCTGATTAAAAATTACACCATGACATGCACTCTCCGCCCGAGCATGAAACGATCATTGCGAATCACCGCATAAATAATACATGCTAAAATGCTTCCCTGCGCCATCAATATTGACCTTGCTTAATAATTGATAGTGGGGAAGATGCTCCCTTGAAACTCTGCTGAACGACGGGCTCCTCTTCCTCCTGTTTTCCCTGTTGGGGTTTTCAGCGGTGATTTGCAAGAAAAAGGAGCCCCGTTTTGCTCATTCATCACAACAAGCAGATTCTGGGCTAGAGAGCAGAGTCTCGACCCCCTTAAATCTGGATTCTTTTTCTTCCACATGAAAACTAGGCTTGAGTTGTGTTTCAGGATGGTGTGGAGCAGATGGAACGAAGCCACAGAGTCTGTGTTCATGAGAAATTGACGCGGCAGATCTCTAAAGGGCTCAGAGGATGGCTTTGTTCCATCCCAATGGTTACCGTGGGGATGTGGCAGTGGAATATAAGGCTGGGATCCTTATCTCACCTACTGGGGAATAAACCCAATTGAAGTCAACATGACTTGCTTCTGACTTGGTTCAAGCTACATTGTCAGTCCAGTCAGGGATTTTCCAGGCTCCTCTCTAAACTGTTCAGCTTCTAAACAGAGGAATTTACAGTCTTCAAACAAAAACATCTTGGAGGTCCCAGGCCACAAAGAGTTTAATCTGGCCTCAACCAGAGCCAGGGCATTTTCGGCTGTGGCTCCGATCTGGTGGAATGCTCTGTCACAAGAGACTAGGGCCCTGCGGGACTTGACATCTTTCTGCAGGGCCTGCAAGACAGAGCTGTTCCACCAGGCTTTTGGCCAGGGCACAGCCTGACTCCCTCCTTTGGCAATCTTCACAGAACTCTAGCCCAATGGTTGCCATCAATTTGATTTGAATTAATTTTATAATGAAATGATTTTAGAATGTTGTATTATTTTATTGTTGTTAGCTGCCCTGAGCCCGGCTTAGGCTGGGGAGGGTGGGCTATAAATAAAAAATTATTATATTATTATTGTTGTTAAAGTTTGTTTGCCAAAGTAAGCTTGAGCTCAGCTTGCAAATCAGCCTAATCCAGTGTTTCCCAAACTTGGGTCTCCAGCTGTTTTTGGACTACAACTCCAGCTAGCAGGATCAGTGGTCAGAGTTGAATGGAAGTGCAGTTCAAAAACATCTGGAGACCCAAGATTGGGAAACACTGGCCATTCCAAACTGAGAAAGTTCATGGTCCACACTGTCTACTTGTGAACGCCAGCCGTTAATGTCACTTGCGGGAACTCAAAGAACAGCAGCACTAACAAGCTGCTCGAATGGAAATTCCGGTAATGCTATCCGAAAAGAATGGGAAAGTAGCAGGGCTTATGCTCAAAATTAGTCCCAGGCTGATATGTGATTAATGAAATTGCCAGCGTTCTCGGTTCCAGCGCTTGCTAAAGACGGTGAAGTGCAAGACATTAGTTGGACTGAATTGTAATGCTCCTTTTAAAGGCTTTTTAAATGAAAAGAAATCTGATCTTCTATGTTGTCATGTTTTCTTCTTCTGGAATTCATACCCATCACTCCTTGCGAGGGCTATTGTGTCCTGGAAGGCAGTCCCGAAAAATTTTTGTGTAGAAGGATATTGAGAAACTGGAACGTGTGAAGAGAAGGGCAACCAAGATGATCAAAGGTCTGGAAACCAAGCCTGATGAGGAATGGTTGAAGGAGCTGGGTATATTCAGCCTGGAAAAGAGGGACTGAGAGGAGATATGATAGACAGCTTCAAATATCTCAAGGGCTGTCACATGGAAGAGGGAACAAGCTGGCTGTCACATGGAAGAAAACAAGCTTGTTTTCTTCTGCTCTGGAGGGTAAGACTCGGACCAAGGGCTTCAAGTTACAAGAAAGGAGATTCCGACTTATCATCAGGAAGAACTTGTTGACAGTAAGAGTGGTTCCACAGGGGAACAGACTCCCTCGGAAGGTTGTGGGCTCTCCTTCCTTGGAGCTATTTAAGCGGAGGTTGGGTGGCCATCTGCCACGGATGCGATGGTTGCGATTCCAGCATTGCAGGGGGGTTGGCCTAGATGACCCTTGGGTCCCTTCCAACCCTACAATTCTATGATTCCATGATTCCCAAAGAAACCAACTTCAGGAAGCTCACAAGAAGGCCATAAATGCTATGGCCCTTCCCTTTAGTGCCCCTCCAGCCACTGCCACTGAACTTGGAGTTTCCTTACTGCATGCAATGCCTTAAAAGAAAATGTGATGAAAATGATGTATAGCTGGTATATTACGCTTGTGAAACTAGCTAAAATGTATAAAGTTAGTAATAAATGTTGGAAATGTAAAGAAAAAGAAGGGACATTTTATCACATGTGGTGGGGATGTAAAAAAGTGAAAAACTTATGGGAAATGATTTACAATGGGATGAAACAAATGTTGAAATATACATTTATTAAGAAACCAGAAGCATTTTTACTTGGCACTGTAGGAGATGATTTAAATAGAAAGGATTGTAAGTTGTTTTTATATGCAATGACTGCAGCAAGAATACTATTGGCACAAAATTGGAAGCACGAAGAATTACTGACGAAAGAAGAATGGAGGATGAAACTGGTGGACTATGCAGAATTAGATAAACTATCAGGAATGATTCGAAACCTTCAGGACCAGAGATTCTCAGAAGACTGGAATAAATTTACCGACTATTTGAAAAGTAATTGTGATGAATAGATTACGCTAGTAGGTTTGCAAGAAGTTTTGTAAGGTGAATTATTAGAAATATTGCAAAAAAAGGACAATGAAGAGAATTATTAAAAATATTTAAGGGTAATATGACATTAAGAAATGCATAATAAGTGATAAGTACGGAAAATCATCAGAGGTGTTGACGGAAGTCCAAAAAATATTGTATAGGATGAGAAGTTCTGTTGTATGAATGTTAATTAATGTGTAAAAAATTAATAAATATATATATATAAGAACTTGGAGTTTCCATTTCAATATTATTGTTAGTAGCCACTGATCAGTCTATTTACCCATAAACTTGTTTGATTCCCATCAACTCAAGATATCTTGAGTCAGAAGCCATGGCTACCCCTTGTAGCACAGTATTCCCAGAAAGAATTAAGTATTGCATGAAAAAAGATACGTTCCTCTTTCTGTGCTGAATCTATGTCCGATCTCTTTCAATGGGTGGTTCCAAGTTCTGCTGCAAAAGGTGTTTGAAGCTGTAATGACCCTCTTAAGTCAGCGGTGGGGGAACCACATTCCCAGGGCCTAATCTTCTGGGGAATGGTGTGGGTTGCAGGCTAGATGTGGGCAGGGCAAAAGAGAAAACTGGGTGGGGCCAGAGACAATGGTTTGTGGAGCTGAAGCCAGTGCAAGGGCATGTGGAGCCTGTGAATTTAAAACTAGACCTGGGGGTGCACGTAGCATGACCCCTGAATCCAGCAGCAATGCAGACACAAAGTCAGAGGCTGCAGAGGCATCAGCTAAGGAGCTGGTCCAGGTTCCGGGTGATCGCTGGGTCTTCAGTTGACAGAATTCCTGCAGAACAATCTCCCATAGATCCAGTGTGTGTACAACCGGAGCCAGGCCTCCACAGGTGTCTTCTCCTGAGTCAGAGGAACCCGGTGCTTCCCATAGTACTTTGCTGGTCCACTGGCCCAAGGAGTGCCCCAGACAGGAGGCCATAGAACGCAAAGATAGTGTCCATCTTCAGGAGTCTTGGCCCTTTAAGAATATAGGTACAACATATAGGGGTGGAGCCCAAGGAAGGTAGTTTGGAGGGGCAGGAAGAGGCTTATAAAATCTCAGTTTCCTGTCTACTCCTGACGGAGCACTCTGCTCACTTAGAGCTATCCATGGTGCTGCAATTCCTGATCTCCCTTGCCCCATGGGACTCAACAGCATGAAACTAAGCTGATGGTCACACACGGTCCTCAGGCCACAGGTCCCCTGTTGCTGACCACACTTCTGGCATGTGCCTGATCCTCTCCCTGTTGGAATCATGTCACTTTATACAAAGCACTCATTCCGGATGCTGCTGCTGCTTGTAATGTAGTGTGCTTCATAGAATCATAGAATCCTAGAGTTGGAAGAGACCACAAGGGCCACCGAGTCCAACCCCCTGCCAAGCAGGAAACACCATCAGAACACTCCTGACATATGATTGTCAAGCCTCTGCTTAAAGACCTCCAAAGAAGGAGACTCCACCACACTCCTTGGCAGCAAATTCCACTGTCGAACAGCTCTTACTGTCAGGAAGTTCTTCCTAATGTTTAGGTGGAATCTTCTTTCTTGCAGTTTGGATCCATTGCTCCATGTCCGCTTCTCTGGAGCAGCAGAAAACAACCTTTCTCCCTCCTCTATGTGACATCCTTTTATATATTTGAACATGGCTATCGTATCACCCCTTAACCTCCTCTTCTCCAGGCTAAACATGCCCAGCTCCCTTAGCCGTTCCTCATAAGGCATCGTTTCCAGGCCTTTGACCATTTTGGTTGCCCTCCTCTGGACACGTTCCAGTTTGTCAATGTCCTTCTTGAACTGTGGTGCCCAGAACTGGACACAGTACTCCAGGTGAGGTCTGACCAGAGCAGAATACAGTGGCACTATTACTTCCCTTGATCTAGATGCTATACTCCTATTGATGCAGCCCAGAATTGCATTGGCTTTTTTAGCTGCCGCGTCACACTGTTGGCTCTTGTCAAGTTTGTGGTCAACCAAGACTCCTAGATCCTTTTCACATGTACTGCTCTCAAGCCAGGTGTCACCCATCTTGTATTTGTGCCTCTCATTTTTTTTGCCCAAGTGCAATACTTTACATTTCTCCCTGTTAAAATTCATCTTGTTTGTTTTTGCCCAGTTCATGTACTGTATTTTTCGCTCTTATGGAGCAAATGCAGGCTGCGAGGCTAAGGCAGAAGCCAGAACAGTGAGAGGAAGTGCTGAGCAGCACTCCCTCTCGTTGTTCTAGCTTCTGCCTTAGCCGTGTGAAGCCTCCGCAGGGCAGCGGGGAGCCTTCATCCTCCTGCCCTGCGGAGGCTTCGCACAGCTATCCCTGGCTTTTGTGGGAGGTGGGGGAAGGGACAGAGCGCGTGGCTCTGTCCCTTCCCCCACCTCCCACAAAAGCCCCCAAGAGCCGCGCTCCCATTAAAGAGCGGACGGCTCTTGCGGGGGGGGGGGGGGGGGAGTCAGGAGGCTTGCTTTCACTGAAGCCAGGAGGGCAGGAGGGACCAATCCAGCTTGCTCTCCTGGCTTCAAGGATAGCCCCGCAAAGCCTCCTGAGCGAAGAGGGAGGAGCGCTCCCTCTTCGCTCAGGATGCTTTGCGTTGCTTTCTTATTTCTTGTTTTCCTCCCCTAAAAACTAGGTGCGTCTTATGGTCCGGTGCATCTAATAGAGCGAAAAATATCGTAATTCTGTGTAGACTGTATGTTTAACATAAAATCTTAAGACTACAAAACCCATTATGCAGCATGACTGCGAGCAAAACTGCATTGGAAGCACTTCAGCCAGGAAGCCGAGGACTGCATTGCAAATCGAGTCGCCTGAATTTTAGCAGGCAAATGGATTTTCCACGGATATCTGCTCTTTGAGGCCAAGAAAAAGGGTTTGCAGATCTAATTCCTTCTGCAAGTTTCACACATATATCTAGCCCAGGGCCCCTGGTGACTTGCGAAGATGGGCTACATTTACAATACAATGCAGCCAATCTCTGGCAGAGCTCCATGCAAATTTGCCTTTGGAGCTTTGGGCTGCAATTATAGTCTGTCATAGCAGGGCAGAGGAGAAGCACATCTCTGGATAAAAAATGTTTTGCAAGTTGTAACTGCAGCCAATCACTTGGTAGAATAGGGGAGCTGGTTTTTAAATGGAAAAGTGGTTTATCCAATCTACCAGTGACCAGCTAATTTAACAACAAAACTTCCAAAACTCCTCTGGCATCTCATCTGCCCAGGTGATGGCCATCTTGAATGGTGACCTTGACCACCCCACCCTGAGCAATCTACTCAAGACGTGCCTACAACTTTCTAATCTACTGCAGGACAAACTCCACACCATTTTAATTGATACGACAGCCCAAAGTTTCTCACGTTGGTCCTCCCTCTCTTTGGCTAAAATGAAATCTTAAATATTCTGCTCCTGACCTTTGGTGGAAGGGGGATTTAATTACCTGGACAGTTTACATAAATTATATGGCCTGTTTGTCTAAGATTAATCCTTTGCGGAGATCAATAGAACCGGGGAACGTCCAGAGAAAATGGCTCCTTGAAAATGCCACCAAAGGTCATAAGAATCTTTCAGTACAAAAGGGCAGAGAGGAGTGGGAGAGACAGTCTGTGACACGTCCTTGTCATCATCAGCGTGGTGTGTGTTACCCGTCCTGTCTGCCTTCTCCAGCCACGGAATGATTTATCAGTTTAGAGGACAAAGAATACAAACTTAAGACGGATCAGAACGGATACACTTCTCTGACCACTGTCAGATCAAATGGTGGGTCTTTCTTGAATGTTCTGAAGCTACCCATGATTATTTTTTAAATGATTGTTCTGATGTTTTTGATAAAATGGCACTCTTAAAAAATAGGCTCCTTGAGAAATGCTCACTGATTCATTTGTTTGCCCAGACTTGACTCCTTCAATCAGTGGCGTCATCTGAGCGTCCTTGTAGCACTAGCAGGCTATAGGTCCTCCTTGAGAGTTTCCCCATGGTTGGTCACTATGAGAACAAGGATTTTTGATTTGATGGGCCATTGGCCTGATTCATCAGGCTCTTTTCATATTCTTAGGTGACATCATCCAATGTGATTGCTGGTTGGTTGAGATTACCCCTTGGCTGATTGGCTGGGATGGTCCTCCTTCTCCGCTGCATTTATTTACCCTCAGTGGCATCATCAGCTGACAAATCAGGTTGGTTACAGAACATCGTGCTATTGTTATGTTCACTATGTGACCTCTGATTGGCTAGGCTTAGCCAAGTGGCTCATGCCATACCTGAATGTTTGTGCAATTAAAAGTGTGTTTAAGGATCTGCACTAAAACACCTCTTTGCGATAATAATAATAATAATAATAATAATAATAATAATAATAATAATAACCTAGAGAATATTTGGCAGTGCTAATCTTAAATCAAATTTAAGCCCAAATCTTTGGTGATAGAACCCTGCAGATTCTATCGGAAAAGCTGGTATCACTGGGTCAAGTTCATCTGTTTCATTGAATCAATTAAACTAAAAGGTTTTAATTGGATTGGGGGGGAGTGCAATTAATAGCTACTATTTTGAACTTATGGTATTATCTTCCTTGGTAAGTTGCGCAACCGCTATTTTGAATAATGCTTTTTTATAGGGCTTTGTTTGTTTGTTTGTTTATTGGATCTTGGGGGGCTCACAAGATTAAAATACAAGGTAAAAGCACAAATAAATAGTTAAAATGAAAACAACAAAACAATAGCCACCCCTCCCACAAACACGTTTAAAAAGCTGTAGAATATTAATCAGAGCAGGGTAGAGTATGAATTTATGGAACGAAGGGGTGATGGCCTGAAAAAAGTTTGGGAACTGCTAGTCTAGCCCTTGAGATATTTAGTTGCCTTTGCAGCAAAAACTCTGTGACGATTCTTTACCGTGCTCTCTGTCTTTAGGCTGCAAGAGCATCTTCTCTTGCGTTAATGGCTTTCTTTTCCTTCTGCGCTATCTTATTATTGCAACTGGTTACTCCTTTAATTGCAGCAACAGCTGTTCTCACCTTTCTTGATTCTTCCCCGGCCACAGTTGCTTCTAACATCTGCCCCTCAACATGCTACCGCTGTGCAATCACATCAGCATGTGGGCCTGTCTTTTGCCAGCTAGGAGCCTTGTGGGGACATTGGATACGACTGGCATATGGGCTGGGGAAGCAATTACTTTGAACTTGTTCGCGGGTCTTTTATTGCTGCTCATAGATTTTAATGGCACTTTCAGACACCCGTTAAATAGGTGGCACTTTAGGTTAGGCTGGAGGCCCCGAGGTGCTTAAAAATAAATAAATACTGCCCCCTTACCTTTCTTCAAAGCAACATGGCCAACCTAGGTTATCTCAGGGTCAACCAAGGGGCAACATGTCCCTGAGTATGGTGCATCTTATCTTACTATATAATAAAAATGCAAAGCTGTTGTCACACAGCCCCCATTGGAAGATTTGTAGTGCTTCATAAGAGAAGTGAACTAATGTCAGTGTACAGGAAGAAACAAATATCACCAGTGTCGAAGCAATGATTCTTCAACATCAACTTTGTTGAATTGGTCATGTTGTTCAGATGCCTGATTATCATCTTCCAAAGCAACTACAGTGGTACCTCTGGTTACGTATTTAATTTGTTCCAGAGGTCCGTTCTTAACCTGAAACTGTTCTTAACCTGAAGACCACTTTAGCTAATGGGGCCTCCTGCTGCCGCCGCACCGCCATGTGATTTCTGTTCTCATCCTGAAGCAAAGTTCTTAACCTGAGGTACTATTTCTGGGTTAGCGGAGTCTGTAACCTGAAGTGTATGTAACCTGAAGTGTATGTTACCCGAGGTACCACTGTACTCTATTCCCAACTTAAGCATGGAAAGCGATGTACAGGTGGACAACAAAAGAGATTTAAAGACACTCTCAAGGCATCTCTTAAAAAATGTAATATAAGCACTGATAATTGGGAAACACTGGCCTGCGAGCGCTCCAATTGGAGAACAGCCTTACCAAAGGCATCATGGACTTCAAAGAAGCACGAACTCAGGATGAAAGAGAGAAAGGAGCTAAGAGGAAGGCAAGTTTGACAAATCCTCACCATGATCAACTCCCACCCAAAAACCTATGTCCCCACTGTGGAAGGATGTTTGGATCCAGAATTGGCCTCCTCAGTCACTTACAGACACACCATTGAGTTCGTGTTTGTGAAAGACAGTCTTACTCGGCTACAAGTGATCACAGAAGAAGAAGAAGAAGAAGAAGAAGAAGAAGAAGAAGAAGAAGAAGAAGAAGAGGAACAAGAAGAAGAAGAGGAAGAAGAAGAAGAAGAGGAAGAAGAAGAAGAAGAAGAAGAAGAAGAAGAAGAAGAAGAAGAGGAGGAGGAGGAGGAGGAGGAGGAGGAGGAAGAAGAAGAAGAAGAAGAAGAAGAAGAAGGAGGAGGAGGAGGAGGAGGAGGAGGAGGAGGAGGAGGGTGTGATGGAGTATTGGTGAGTGGAGTGAACATAGGCTCAGCCCCAATAATTTATTATTTTTATAGCTCCATCATGGGCACGATACTTTAGAGAGAGATACTCTTATGCTCTCTAATATTATTATACTCTCTATTTTCTTATAAAGAGGTTCCTGCCCGATATTTGCAAAATGCTGTATTATTAAGAGGTTCCCATTTCTATTTGTATTTTGCCAACTCATAAGGTTGCCATAATCTGTGCTTCAGTAGCAGATTTCACTGCCAACAGTGGCTTAAAGAGGCTTAAAAGGCTGCAGACTTTGTTTATCATTTGCTTCCCCTGCCCTTGAGATACTCAAATGTATCTGATAGGGAGGTTAATTGGCAAAACCACCATATTTCTGCATATATCTGCATGTTCTCTGCCTTAATTTGAGACCTCGTTTGTCTCCTTAAAACTGCAGTAATTGCATCCAAAGATCGGCTAACACTGGCTTTGATTTTGCAAATGCATGATGGACCATTTTCCATACTCCACTCCATCCCACCTGCAGAACCGCTTTCTTCCTCGTCAACACATTTAGAAGTTTTGTTAGCTGGTTTCCAAGTACTTAACTAACTAGGAACCTTGATTTAGCTGACGCTTGCTTTCTCAAAGGAAAAAGATGTGAGACAGCTCAGCCCTCCTGCCATCAAACGACAGGCTTGCACGACAAGTACGAAAAAAATACTGTCCAAATTAACATAATCCACTGCTGGGCATGTTACTAAATTAATCCGATTGGATGTGTGACCTCCTTTTGCTGTGTTTACATCTGACCCCTAAGAAACTATTATCTTTATGATGTTGGTCAGTGAGCTACCTTTTTAAAATATGCATATCCTTTACAGTATGGAAAGATCTGTGTTTCCTACTCCGCCACCCCAAATCCCCAGCCAAGATTGCGCTTCCTTGTGACATCAGCTGGCTCATCTGACAAGGGGACGTCTCCTTCTACAACTGTACGGTTTGCATGCTTTAGGCAACTCTTTCAATTCCTTTGGTCTGGGTTTTCTTGTTGGCTTTAACTTCTACCCGCTCCCTGCCTTTGTGACAGATGCTACCTGTATAGCTGAGGAGATCTGTGCCTCCCTTTGTGACATTTAAAAGGAACCCAAAGCCCATTTGTGTTAATTTCAGGGGTTACTGCTATGGAGGAGCAAAGAGCTACTGACTTTGAGATGACATGCATGGAAGAGATGGAATCAAACAAGCAGGTTAGGAATAAATGCTATCATTTATTGGGGGGCAGAAGCAGTATCAGATACACACACACCATACTTCTGTTTCTTGCCCATTTTGCTGCTCCAGGCTTCTATTTTTATTTGGGGAATGGTGAATGGAAAATGTTCCACTTAGGGAGGCTGTAGCTCTGATCTTGTAACAAACACATGCTCAGCATTCAAGTCCTTCTCATAGGCATCCACCCTAACAGCACAGGAATCTACCTTTGCATCTATTTTACCAAAGGTCAAAGTACTTCTGGGAGGTGAGGGAGGGGCCCAGGATGCCCAGGCAGATGTAGAGTGAGATATGAGATGAGAGCCTCTGTTCCAAGTCTTGGATGCTTGCTGTTGTTGTTTAGTCATTTAGTTGTGTCCGAGTCTTCGCAACCCCATGGACCAGAGCACGCCAGGCACTCCTGTCTTCCATTGCCTCCCGCAGTTTCGTCAAACTCATGCTGGTAGCTTCGAGAACACTGTCCAGCCATCTGGTCCTCTGTGGTCCCCTTCTCCTTGTGCCCTCCATCTTTCCCAACATCAGGGTCTTTTTCAGGGAGTCTTCTCTTCTCATGAGGTGGTCAAAGTGTTGGAGCCTCAGCTTCAGGATCTGTCCTTCCAGTGAGCACTCAGGGCTGATTTCCTTCAGAATGGAGAGGTTTGATCTTCTTGCAGTCCATGGGACTCTCCAGAGTCTCCTCCAGCACCATAATTCAAAAGCATCAATTCTTCGGCGATCAGCCTTCTTTATGGTCCAGCTCTCACTTCCATACATCACTACTTGGAGAACCATAGCTTTAACTATACGGACCTTTGTTGGCAGGGTGATGTCTCTGCTTTTTAAGATGCTGTCTAGGTTTGTCATTGCTTTTCTCCCAAGAAGCAGGCATCTTTAAATTTTGTGACTGCTGTCACCATCTGCATCTGGATGCTTAGGGAACATCTTAATAGTGGGACCACCCACTCACAAACACCCATCCCCTCGCAGATCAGCCTTTGTGATACAGCCAAAACTGTGCTACAAACACACAGAAGCCCAGCAAAAAAAAGTTTGAGATGACTCAGGCAAGGAGCCATGCCGCCTATTGAAAGCAGTGATGTGAAGAAATAAATAAATAGATGAGAGTCACTGCCCATTATGTAACTATGCAGGGGGAATTTGGTGAACTCATGAGCCTGAGTCATAGAAATGGAATGGAATTCAATAGCACCAAGTGCAAGGTCAAATCTTTGTGGGCAAACAGGAAATGTTCTTGTTAGGGCTGGCAGCAAATGGGATGGAAAGAGAAAAGGCGCTGGTTGATCACAAGATAACTGTAAGCCACCACTGTGAAATCACAGCAAAGAGGGCAAATTCCATTCTTGGGATCATGCCCCTCAGAGGTATTTTTTTTGTAAGGAGAGGAGTGTACTCTCTGCATACAAAGACCTGATGAGGCTATCTTTGTTCAGGATGTAGCCAGGATGCGTCACTTCAACCTGGAAAAGGTGAAGAACAGAAGGGAAAAAAGAACAAAGAACAGAAGGGAAACTCATGCTTTCCCAGGCCCCTTGTAACTACGGCTAGAACGTTTAGTTCATACAGTCTGCAAACCTAAATGCACTTACTTGGGAGTATGTTCCATTGATCGCAACAGATCTTGCTTTTGAGAAGAGGTGCACAGGATTTCACTGTAAAAAACGAATCAACTAATAATCTTTCTCTTGATTAAAAGTTGCCTTGGGTGAATTGTGTACCTGATACTTCTCTTTCTGCAGGCCTGTCTGAGACATCAGAGAGGCATAACCTACTGCAGGTGTACAGTGGTGCCTCGCAAGACGAAAAAAATTCATTCCGCGAGTTTTTTCGTCTAGCGAATTTTTCGTCTTGCGAAGCACGAAATCCCATAGGAATGCATTGAAATTCAATTAATGTGTTCCTATGGTCAAAAAAAGTCCAAACAAAGCCAAATTTGGTACAACAAGAGTTTATTAAGTGCTCTTTAAAGTCACACATACTGTAAAGAGCATTTCAAAAACTGAAGGAGCAATAAATTAAGTTTCTAAACATGACAGAAAAACATTTAAAAATCAACAAAGTGTACAGTACATTTTCTAAGACTCTGGGGGACAACTCAAAGAAGGTTCCTCTTCCACTCTTTGCTTCTTGCTGAAGAACCTGTCCATGGTCTGCTGCTCCATCCGCCTTTTCAGCACCTCCCTGAAAGACGACATGACCCTTGTATCAAAAGTGTTCGCAAGGTCACCTGTCAGGTCCTTGTCAGGGTGGTGCCGCTGTGCAAAAGCCTGCACATCTTTCCACTTCTGGCAAATGTCCCTCAGTTCTTTGGAGGACAGGGTCAGACGGTCCTTCATGGGCTTGTGGCCAGGCAACTTGGAGTGATGAAAGTCCTTTTGGGCATCCTCTTTCAAAACAGCCCGGTCTCGTCGCAGTTGAAGACCTGCTGTGGAACGTAGCCCTCCGTCGTCACAACCTCCAGGAACTCCACTGCAAAGTCTTCAGCCGCAGGAACATCAGAACTGGCAGCCTCTCCATGCCTGACCACGCTGTGGATTCCAGATCTCTTCTTGAACTGGTCAAACCAGCCTCTGCTTGCCTTGAAGACTTCTGGCTCGCCTGAGGTTCCTGGCTGTTGCCGGACGAGGTCTGCGTGCAAGGCCTTGGCCTTCTCACAAATGACGGCCTCAGTCACTGTGTCCCCTGCACGCTTCTTCTCTTCTAACCAGATGAGCAGCAACTTCTCCACCTCCTCCAGAACAGCTGGGCGGTTCTTCATGATCCTGGTGACTCCCTTGGCTGCATCAGTCGCAAGGATCTTCTCCCTCATCTTCAGGATGGTCCCGATGGTCGATGGATTCCTCCCGTACTCCCTGGTGAGGTCTGTCACACGCATTCCACCGTCGTGCTTCATTTCCAGCGTAACCTTCGCCTTCTTCCCCTCGCCGGCCTCTGCAGCAGCAGTTTTCTTGGGTCCCATGGCAGCACAGCTCCTACCTTCGCAAACCCAAAAAAATAAATAAATCAGTGCTTCACATCCAAAAAATTCAAAAGCACCCAGCCACCCACCACACAGAAATTCAAACCCAGAATTTTTTTGTTAAAAAAACAGCAGAGTGGCCCAATGGTCACAAAAAATCATAAAAATGCAGAAAAAAACCACACAAGCTTCCAGATTCTTGCAAACCCCTCCTCAACTCTTCCCCCAGCCACCCACCACACAGAAATTCAAACCCAGAATTTTTTTTTTAAAAAACAACAACAGCAGAGTGGCCCAATGGTCACAAAAAATCATAAAAATGCAGAAAACACGCACACACAAGCTTCCAGATTCTTGCAAACCCCTCCCCAACACCAAGTCCTTGAATTCCAAACACCCCAACCCAAAATCCAAAACCCCCCCAAAAAGTTTTAAAAGTTTAACTTACCAAATGGCTGCAAAAGAAGTTTGGGAAAAGCTTCAAAAACCACCAAAGTCTTCAAAAACCTCAAAAAAGGCTACCACACCGCGTGCTATGAGTTGCTCCTCGAAGTCAAGTTGCAACTGCACCTCTTCAAGCAATGCACCCTGGGTATTAACGGTTTTAAGAAAAAGGAAACAAACTTGCAAGACGTTTTCGTCTTGCGAAGCAAGCCCATAGGGAAATTCGTCTTGCGAAGCAGCTCACAAAACGCAAAACCCTTTCGTCTAGCGAGTTTTTCGTCTTGCGAGGCATTCGTCTTGCGGAGCACCACTGTACAGTGCCAGATTTACGTATAAGCTAAACAAGCTATAGCTTAGGGCCCCACTCTCTTGGGAGCCCTAAAAAAGTTTAAAGAGGGGAAAAACTGGATGTACATTTCCAAAATATAAGATAAAAAACTAATAAAATAAAACCTACATACAGGCAACGTGTTTGGTGTTGTGGAGGCTCCTATGATGTAAGTAATGGGCCCCGCCTGTTAGCCTGCTCCCTAAGATATCACTGGTTTGCTCATTTCTATATATAGGTTGTCTTCATTCTGCATGGACTGGTTGCAAATGGCTAAAGATACCTATTGGATCCATAAATTACCATATAACGTATATTAAACACAAAAGACAGTGACAATTTGTTGCTGACAAAGGACAGCTGGACATATAAAGGGCCCCATTACCTTCAGTAACCTAAATCAGGCCCTGCAGGTGTCAGCACTCATTTTAGGTCCATGAGCATAACTGGATTTTCAAGCAAACACCATGGGCACCATCTCCTCTGGTCACTGATTAGCCTGCCCCAAAGAGAAAGAAAGGGAATATGAAACAGACCCGTTAGAATTAATCTGAGGCTTGCAAAGCACATGGGGAGCGGAAAGAGGAAGTGGGAAGGAATGCCACTCTTCCAACTTCCCCCTTCAACTCTATGTATGTTATGTACTGAGTTGAATAGGATCCAAACTGCAGCAGTCTGATTGGTCCTAGAACAATAGGATCCAAACTGCAGCAGTCTGATTGGTCCTAGAACAATAGGATCCAAAATGCAGCAGCCTGATTGGTCCTAGAACAATGTAGCAGTATGATTGGTTGGCAGGAACCACCCAATCCTGCTCCAGATAGAAGTGAATCCCCAACCTGATTGGCTTACAGTAGAATTCTGGAATTAGCCAATCATGTGCAACCCATTGTGTAAATAATGTATATAAAGCAGATACTGTGAGGGGACTTCCATTCATTCATTCCTCCTCACCACTATGAGCTGAATAAAGAGCATGAAATCACTTTGCGACTCTGAGTATATTTCAATGTATTTTTCAGGGAAGAACAAGGTAACCACCCTCATCATCTCATGACCAAGTGAACAATCACTGGCAGAGGAAGAGGAGTGCAGGAGGAGCACACCACGCCCGGCAGCGTGATCCCCAGGGTGTGAGCCCCGTCCGTGTTGTGCACCCCACCCCCACAGGCGGCCCACCCCACCCCCAGGATGCACGCCAGCCCTGCCCCAGCCTGCAGCCTCCCCCCGGTGCTGGAGCATGAAGCTCCTCCACTGGGAGCAATGAGTGTGTGTAGAGGATCAAATGATTTGTGAGCACCAAGAAAAGCCCCCATGGGTGCCATGTTGGTGACCCCTGACCTACTGAAAAGTAGACTCAATCAATCCAAATCTTTCATGGTTAGCCAATAAAGTAGTACAACAAAAATGGAATTCACTCAAAGGGTAGGTTTTTGACTTTGTTTGGATACCCCTGACCACAGACCATTAGGTCCAGTCATGACCGACTCTGGGGTTGCGGCGCTCATCTCGCTTTATTGGCCGAGGGAGCCAGCCTACAGCTTCCGGGTCATGTGGCCAGCATGACTAAGCCACTTCTGGCGAACCAGAGCAGCGCACGGAAACGCCGGAGCGGTACCTATTTATCTACTTGCACTTTTTTGTGCTTTCGAACTGCTAGGTGGGCAGGAGCAGGGACCGAGCAACGGGAGCTCACCCCGTCATGGGGATTCGAACCACCAACCTTCTGATCGGCAAGTCCTAGGCTCTGTGGTTTAGCCCACAGTGCCACCCGCGTGCTTTCTTTGGATACAGCTGGGCACAATTTTGAATCAAGATGGCAGGCTGAACATTGAGCACTGAATTGAACCAAATTTGGCGTGACAGTTCCTCAGATCAAGGAGCAGGTTTTCAACTACGTTTTGACACAATTGGACACCATTTTGAATAAAGGTGGAGGGTCAAACCTTTCAGAACTGCACTGGAACTTACTGCCAGGTGTATAGCAGGAGTGGGTAGCTTGTGGCCATCTGAACGTTGTTGCACTCCAACTCCCATCCTCGCTGAACATGCCAGCTCAGGCTGAGCGGAGGTGAAGTCCAATGGCATAGCTCAGTTGGTTAGAGCGTGGTGCTGATAACACGAAGGCTGCAGGTTCAATCCCCATTTGGGACAGCTGAATATTTCTGAATTGCAGAGGGTCGGACTAGATCGCCCATTGGGTACCTTCCAACTCTATGATTCTAGACACAAAACCTTGTATACTGTGTGTATAGATAGATGACAGATAGATAGATAGATAGATAGATAGACAGATAGATGATAGATTTTTTTAATTTAAAAAGTCAAATAAAGTTTGACTTTATCGGCACAGTCTTGTTTTATATTGTTCCGTGTAAAAAGCTTAGACATTTTTGTCGATGAAGTGGTATATAAATCTTGAAGGCAGCCCTGTTTAGGGAAGCTTTTAATGTTTAACAGACTATTGTATTTTAATATTTTGTTGGAAGCTGCCCAGAGTGGCTGGGGAAACCTAGCCAGATGGGCGGGGTATAAATAATAAATTATTATTATTATTATTATTGATAGATAAATATATTCCCAATCTGGTTCCTCAGGAAGAAGGAAAAGCGGGGAGACACAGCAATGTTACAAAGGGAATGACACAAATTTTCCCACTCTCACTGGCCAAAGACTCAAGCACCACAATGAGCTTCATCCGATGAGTTTTTCCCCAGGACATGTAGCATGTCAGTGATGATGGCTCACATCAGCTGCTGCAGGAGGAAGTTGTCTTTTCTTGCTCCAAGAGGGCAGCATAGTTTGGCTCTGATGTGGCCTGTTCTCATTTGGTATCTGAGCAGGCATTCCGGAATGCAAGGGAATGGGCAGGGCATGCTGGAAAAGTTGACCAGGCAGCCTTTTCAACTCTCAAATCTTTTGCAAAATTAGCCACAAAGTCCCTGGGGAGATGTGCTGCTAAATTCTCTGCTGTGAACTCATTGGCAGCCTAAGGCATCGCAGCATCTCTCATAGGACTGCCAGCAATCATTTCCTTGCTTCCCATCCACTTTGATTGCTTTCTGAAACTTGATACTTTGCCATTTTATTTTATTTTTTGCAATATGGTGCAATAAAAAATAATAGAGAGACAGTGAGGTGTAATGGTTAGCAGCTCCTTAAGCACTGCTGCTGTTAGATTTATATCCCACCTCTGAACAGATCTGACTCTGAAGGGGGTCTGCATCAGACCCAAAATTGACTCTAGAAATCTGGCTTCAACCTCACAATTTGCGTGTTCTTGGAATCATGTGGATCTGGAAGGGTCCCAGAGGATCTTCTAGCAGTGGCGTGGCAATGGGGGGGCGGGGGCAGGGGGGGTGGTTTGCCCCAGGATCCATGTCTGCAGGGGTGACAAGAAGTCACCCCACGGGGGCTCGCGGCGGCGCTAGTAGCCATCGCGCCGCTGCAGCCACATGTGGAGGATGAAGAAGAAGAAGAGGAGGAGGAGGAGGAGGAGGAGGAGGAGGAGGAGTTTGGATTTGATATCCCGCTTTATCACTACCCGAAGGAGTCTCGAAGCGGCTAACATTCTCCTTTCCATTCCTCCCCCACAACAAACACTCTGTGAGGTGAGTGGGGCTGAGAGACTTCGGAGAAGTGTGACTGGCCCAAGGTCACCCAGCAGCTGCATGTGGAGGAGCGGAGACGCGAACACGGTTCACCAGATTACGAGTCTACTGCTCTTAACCACTACACCACACTGGCTCTCGAGCAGCCACGAGCAGAGGATCCCTGCGCCAGTGGCAAACTGCTAAGTACAGCACATGTGTGGCATTGCATGCATGCATTGTACATAGTGATGCCGCACATGCGCTATATGCACCATACGGACAGTGCTGGGATCCCTCTGTCACCGCTACAGCTGCAAACAGAGGATCCTCTGTCCGCGGCTGTAGCGGTGATGGAAGGATTCTGGCACCATCCATACGGCACTGGAGTGGCGCTGGCAAACCACTAAGTACAGCGCATGTGCGGCATCGCTACGTATGGCGCATGTGTCTTACATAGCGATGCCACACATGCGCCCTACGCAGTGATGCCCGCCCGGGTGTCACGACACCTTCCTTTGCCCCTGTCTTCTATCCCAACTCCCTGCAATGCCGGAATCACAGCTAACTTTCCCACCACTCAAAGCCCCACTAATAGGGAGAAGATATTGCCCTAGGCCAAGTGAGAGCCTAGGAAGAAGTGGACAAGCAGGAGTTTCAGCAGAACACTTTCTTCTTGGATGGAGAATGCTGCGGATGTGTGGGTCTTGATGACGCTGTGAGCCCCACCCCAAAACAACCCATCCCTATATGTTTCGGGAACAGGTGCACGGTGCTTTTAACTAGCACATTTCCATTTGCAAAAGGTCACATTTATATTGAGTAGCTTCACTTGTATACGTTGAGGCCACTTTCCTTTCCATCCTGCAGCTTGTTCCATGATCAATATCGCCGTCTAGACTCAAATGTCTTTGGAATCTTATTGCAGCTTAATTTCCCCCAAGATCAGCTGGCTGGGCTGAAAATGCTGCGATAGGCAGCCCGGAGAACGAGGAGCCGGAGTGGCGAATGCCTCTGCAGCACAATTAACACAGCCGAGTGCCTTGCTCTCCTGGCAGGGCCGTATTTCCATTGCTTCTCTGGAAGAATTAACCTGTCAGGCTTGTGTTTTATCTGCCAAGCCAAATAACAAAAGAGAGCCAATTGCAACCTCTCCAAATCGAGCCTAGCATGTCCTACAAAGGTGCCCTTTGTGGATGCAGCTCCCAGGGCAATTTTTGGATCTTTGATCCCCACCCTGTATCGTGCAAAATTGTAAGAGCATGGCAAGAAATGCTCACTCTGCACACAGAATCCGTTGCATAGCAGGACCCTCTTAGAGAAAGCTACAAAAGGCCGGTTTATACTTTGTAGACGCAGTCAGGGGCAGATCTACTATGAAATGAATGAAGCTTAAGCTTAATGGGCCCCTAATCCCAGAGGGGTCCCAGAAGTGACTTTGGATCACATTGCTGTCTAGTCATGAGACTCAAATTGATTAGTTTTGTTGTACAGTAATACCTCGGGTTACAGACGCTTCGGGTTGCGCGATTTCGGATTGCGCACTGCGCCAAACCCGGAAGTACTAGAATGGGTTACTTCTGGGTTTTGGTGCTTGTGAATGTGCAAAAGTGCTAAATCACTCTTTGTGCATGTGCAGAAGTGCTAAATTGCACTTTACACATGCGCAGAAGCCCCTAACCACAACCCACGCGAGCGCAGACACGGCGCTGCGGGTTGCAAACGTGCTTCCCGCACGGATCACGTTCACAACTCGAGCATCCACTGTATATATTTCAACAATCCCAATGTTTGAGAGTTGGGAACACCAATGTTGTAAAGGTGTGGTGATCTGTCGTGGAGCAAACTCATTGAAGAAGATTGTAGCGGTTACCCAGACCTTGTTGTTGGTTGAGAAAGGGCCCCCAATTACAGTACAAGCTTCAGGGGCCCCCAAATGTAAGTCCACCACTAGGGCCAGCTCTACAATTAGGGGGACTGTGTGACCAACTTTAAGGTCCTCTGTTTGAGGGGCTCCCAGATCACAGTCCTGAGCAATAGTCAACAAAGATTTACTCAGAGTAAATCCACTGAAATTAATGAACAGTTAGGTCCATTAATTTCAGTGGATATGCCCTGTCCAGTCTGATGCACATCTAAATATAAAGAATCACAAGAACTCACCAAAATGATTTCCAACATGGTTTGAGGGATACTGTGACAGTTAAACTGGGGTGAAGATGGCAATGTCTCCTACTTTACAGGATATGGTCCTCTGCTGGAATTTGCAGTTATATGGTTTATACTTGTGTATTTTCAGCCCTGTGGTTTGTGATTTGACAAGTCTTGCTCTCCTTTCTTAGGTTTTTTAAAGTCTTTAATCCAGACTTGTACTAAAGAACAGAGAGAGCAGACTTGTCAAATCGCAACTCACGGTGCTGAAAATAGACAAGTATAACTACAAATTTAAAAAGCCTCACTGTAACAAAAACTAGCAGAAGGAAATATCTGAGCAGATGGAAATTATTCAAAGGACGTCAAGGTGGTAACCATATTTCCCCTCCTGTGTCCTCTACACTTCGCAGTTCAGTATAATAGTCTGCATGACTACACTTCTCAACCTTCCCTGAACACGCCCTAAAGGTAAAGGTAAAGGGACCCTTGACCATTATGTCCAGTCGTGACCGACTCTGGGGTTGCGGCGCTCATCTCGCTTTATTGGCCGAGGGAGCCAGTGTACAGCTTCCAGGTCATGTGTCCAGCATGACTAAGCCGCTTCTGGTGAACCAGAGCAGCGCATGGAAAGGCCGTTTACCTTCCCGCCGGAGCGGTACCTATTTATCTATTTGCACTTTGACGTGCTTTTGAACTGCTAGGTTGGCAGGAGCAGGGACCGAGCAATGGGAGCTCGCCCTGTTGCGGGGATTCGAGCCGCCAACCTTCTGATTGGCAAGTCCTAAGTTCTGTAGTTTAACCCACAGCGCCACGCAATTTCAATGAATGAATGGGAGTGAGAACCCACATGCACCCATCAAGTGACAGCAAAGGACTTGTGCTTCCAAGTCCAACACATTAAGCCCTAGATTAGTTTTGAATATTTTATCTGTAGATATACATCTGGAATTTGGAGGCGAGCCCACAAAAGACAAAAGAGCCCTTGTCAGTATGGAAGTATATTATCTCATTGGACAACACTCTCATGCCTTACTAATTCTTCCGTTTCCCACATCCTCTCCTCTTTTCTTTTCTCCCCCCCTTTTTTTGGAAAGAGCTAAGCCTTTGCAGTTCCAGAACAATTATGCCAGAGAGAGTCCTTCTGGCTCATTTGAATTTTGGTTGCCGGCTTCCAAAGCTGGAACTTCAGCCCCATAAACTGACAGCTGAGCTGAACTTTCGGGAACAAGCAGGGCAGACAAGAATGCGAAACCAATTGTTATTAGGCCTGGCCTGAATCTCTGTGCATTTCTATTTGCTTCTCAAAATTATGAGGTTTTTTTAACAATTAAAAATGCTGGAATTTTTCACTGGGCATGTGAAAATTCGAACCATCGTGCTGTTTTTCATGGGATCTAAAATCAAGCATAGCTTGAGGACCATTCCAATGCCAGAGCCAACCAAAGAAAATCTCAGCAAGGATGCAACTGTGGTAGCTACAGCAGCAGCAGCAGCAGTCAAGATGTGCATCCATTTGAGTGGTAGAGGCAGTGCTTTAAGTAGGTACCACTCTCAGTCCCTCCCATGCAATATAAGGGGGGAATGTTTCTCTACCAAACAGTTGATGCACATGGGCAAGTCTCCAGGGATGCTGCCTGATTTTCCTTATGCAAATTCCTTAGGGAATTGGCCTTTAACTTTTAACCTGGACAATTGACCGGTCTTAAACTGCCTTAAACTCCTCTCATGCCACCAGTTCAGGCTCCATTAGCATATATGAAATTGGGATCTGTCAGGGGACTGACATCGGAGCCAGAGGTGGAGGGAAGGCTCTCAAGTGATGCTGGAGAGGGACCCAGCAGGGAGAGAGGCAGCTCCGCAGATGGGGAAGGAAATCAGCGCAACGCCAGGGATATAGGGGGGCAGATGGGGGAATCGACGAGGGGGCTCCAGGACTCTTCACTGGACACCAGCGGAGAGAGTACGGGTCCTCTGCTACCCACACCCTCCCTGCGCAGAAGACTTCCGCGCAGGGAGAGTAGGAGGAGACTTGGCGTCAAACAGCTTTTATGCTGGAAAAGGTTTAAGAAACGCCCACTGACGGATTCTGCTAGCGACTGAGGCAGCCACAAAGTGAAGGGCTGTCCAGATAGAAAAGGTTTAACAAGCCAACTTAGCCAGGAGTGGCGGCAACTTACGCACGAGCAACCCCTATATTCATCACAGGATCTTTTGATTAACATATTCCTATACGCAACAGCAGCAGCGAGAACGTTGGTGGCCAGTTACTGGAAAGGAAATAACATCCCCCCAAAAAAGGGAATGGTTAAGTAAACAACGTGAATATCTGGAGTTAGCAAAATTGACGGATATAATAAGGCATAATTCTAAAACTATGGTACAGAAACAATGGGAATGCTTAAATGAATGTTTACATAAACAGGGATCAAACACGAAAGTTTGATTGTGCTTAGATTAACCTTGTGAAGAATACAGAGAATACAAAGATTAGATGGACTATGAAAGAATTTAAGGAAAGGAAGTGACTGAAGAACAGATGTAATTAGATAACCAAGAGATGTGTGGTGAATGCGGTGGAAGTCTTTTATAATATTTTAACTAGGATTTATATATTGTAATGTTTGAAGTATGAATTTGGAATTATTGATTATGAAAAGTATTTTTTCTCTTCATTCTTTTTTCTTTTTTGATCCTTTTATTATTCGTCTTTCTTCTTTTCTAGTCTGCATTCTGGAAAATTGTGTACATAAATGTTTTTATGTATGGTTATGTATTGTTTCTACTTCTTTTCTTTTTCTTTTCAGTTTTTTTGGTAACATCTAATAAAATTTAATAAAATTTTTAAAAGAAAGAAAAGAAATTAGGATCTTTTGCTCTGACGGGCAGCACTTGCAGCGAATCGCGTTTGTTTTATTTACTTGTGTTTATATCCTACATTTTTCTCCTAGGTAGCATCAAGGTAGCACAACTGGTTCTGCCCCTCCATATTTAATCCCCTGCAAAAAAACATTGCAAGTTAGGTTAGAGTGACTGGCCCAAGGTCACCTAGTGAGTTTCAAGGATGAGTGGGGATTCGAACCTTGGTCTCCCAGGTCTTAGTCTGACCCTCTAACCACTATACCACACTGGCTCTCTTGCCATTTCCCTTCCCATTCATCTGGTTTGGATTTACAGTGGTACCTCAGGTTACGTACTTAATTTGTTCCGGAGGTCTGTTCTTAACCTGAAACTGTTCTTAACCTGAAGCACCACTTTAGCTAATGGGGCCTCCTGCTGCCGCCGCGCTGCCGGAGCACGATTTCTGTTCTCATCCTGAAGCAAAGTTCTTAACCTGATGCACTATTTCTGGGTTAGCGGAGTCTGTAACCTGAAGAGTATGTAACCCAAGGTACCACTGTACCCCTTTTTTTAGCTTATCACAATCCCTTTTCGTTTTAAATACCTTGAACACTTTGGTACTGTTGTAAACCTGTCTGCCCTCTTCTCTTCCCTAATTCTAGAGAAGAGTCTTTGCATCTGCCTGGAGATGATGGGAACTGAACTTTCAGCATCCATGGCTTCATTGACACCACTGAGATACAGCCTCTTTTTTCCTCTGTTATGCTTTCCTCCTTTTAAAAAATATTTTCTTCCACTGTGGAACCTGAGTTCCTCATAGCAGGCATGCGGCTTGCTTTGCTTAAGTTGCCCTATGAAACAGCATTTATATTTATGGTGGTACTTTTTTAAAAAGAAAAGGCATAACAATATTTGATATTGCTCAACAGAATTTACACACACACACACACACACACACACACACACAAACAGAGAGAGAGAGAGAGAGAGAGAGAGAGAGAAGCACAATGCAAAGCCGGAAGTCATCCCTAAATTTGGCATCAGCCTCTGCAAATATTGTATTTTATAAAAAAAGATTTTTTTTTAAGGCCATTAGTTCCTTAACATAGGAATCTTTCTGGAGGCTGAGATTATTTCTTGGCTTTTAAAGAAAGGGCTTTAAAAGTGCAAGGTAGTAAGAAAATTTATTGCAGCACCCTTGCCACATTTACCACAAAGAGGTGTGTGTGCCGACAAATCCCCCACACAAACTGCACTCTTGGTATTATGGATTCATAATATGCAAATGTGCAGCATCATTAATATGCATTTGCTGCAGATCCCTTCTCTAATGGGGGGACGGTACAGGAATGCAAATGAAAAGCAATATATCTGAATCAGCAAAATCTTAATGTGCCTTTGTAGGCACCAGCCCTTATTCATATAGGTTTTTTTCCTCCTTTTCATTCTCCTTCACAACAACCTCTGCACTTTATTCTTCCTCCTTTTATTGGCACCACCACGTTCAGAGACAATTTTTTACTATTATTATTCTCTCGAATCGAAGCTGCTGCCAGGCTTTAGGGCACACTTGGCAAATGGCCATAGAATCATAGAATCATAGAATCATAGAGTTGGAAGAGACCACAAGGGCCATCGAGTCCAACCCCCTGCCAAGCAGGAAACACCATCAGAGCACTCCTGACATATGGTTGTCAAGCCTCTGCTTAAAGACCTCCAAAGTAGGAGACTCCACCACACTCCTTGGCAGCAAATTCCACTGTCGAACAGCTCTTACTGTCAGGAAGTTCTTCCTAATGTTTAGGTGGAATCTTCTTTCTTGTAGTTTGGATCCATTGCTCCGTGTCCGCTTCTCCGGAGCAGCAGAAAACAACCTTTCTCCCTCCTCTATGTGACATCCTTTTATATATTTGAACATGGCTATCATGGCCACTGAGGGCTCCCCACTGCCAAAACACACTCTACCCCCTATATGGTCACACAGTTGTCTTTTTCTTCTGCCATCGCCATGACAACAGCATCCACACTGCTTACCACCCTCCTCCAGGAGCCAGTATGGTGTTTTAGCACTTGGTGGACAGCAGCACCACTTTCGTAGATGTTTCAACCTGGCCATTGCATCTTGGGTGAATTTAAAGTAGTGGGGGGACCCGGTGGACGGCTGGATTTAGACACATCCAAAAAGGAGGGGAAGGGACGAGGGAGCAGGGAGGTCAGTGTGGTGCAAACACATTGGCAGAGCCAACCTAGCACTCCTGCCAGTGAGCTTGAACCATGCCCTTCCCCTGCTCCTCACAGTAAAAGGTAAAGGTAAAGGGACCCCTGACCATTAGGTCCAGTCGTGGCCGACTCTGGGGTTGCAGCGCTCATCTCGCTTTACTGGCCAAGGGAGCTGGCGTACAGCTTCTGGGTCATGTGGCCAGCATGACTAAGCCGCTTCTGGCGAACCAGAGCAGCGCATGGAAACACAGTTTACCTTCCCGCCGGAGTGGTACCTATTTATCTACTTGCACTTTGACGTGCTTTCGAACTGCTAGGTTGGCAGGAGCAGGGACCCAGCAACGGGAGCTCACCCCGTCACGGGGATTCGAACCACTGACCTTCTGATCAGCAAGTCCTAGGCTCTGTGGTTTAATCCCACAGTGCCACCCATGTCCTTGCTCCTCCCAGTAAGCAACAGCAACTCACCTGCTACAAAACTAGCGCAGCAGCCATGTCCTCCTTGGAAAACCATTACTGGAACGCAAACATGTGCAAGTGGCAGGGCTTGGCAATTGACTGCTCTGCTGTTCCTAAGTAAAAAAGGGAAAGTAAGCAAGGAAGGAAGGAAGGAAGGAAGGAAGGAAGGAAGGAAGGAAGGAAGGAAGGACACGGGTAGCGCTGTGGTCTAAACCACTGAGCCTCTTGGGCTTGCCAATTAGAAGGTTGGCGGTTCGAATCCCCGGAACAGGGTGAGCTCCCGTTGCTCTGTCCCAGCTCCTGCCAACGTAGCAGTTCGAAAGCATACCAGCACACGTAGATAAATAGGTATTGCTGCAGCGGGAAGGTAAACAGCGTTTCCATGCGCTCTGGTTTCCATCATGGTATTCTGTTGCACCAGAAGCCATTTAATCCTGCTGGCCACATGACCTGGAAAGCTGTCTGTGGACAAGCAGTTCGAAAGCATACCAGCACACGTAGATAAATAGGTACCACTCCGGCGGGAAGGTAAACGGCGTTTCCGTGCGCTGCTCTGGTTCGCCAGAAGCGGCTTAGTCATGCTGGCCACATGACCCAGAAGCTGTACGCCAGCTCCCTCGGCCTGAAAAGCGAGATGAGCGCTGCAACCCCATAGTCGCCTTTGACTAGACTTAACCATCCAGGGGTCCTTTACCTTTACCTTTTACCATCCCTAAGCTCAACCCTCACCTAGCAGTTGCCAGTCACTGGACTTCTCATGGGGGAGGCACACAAAGAAGGGCCTCAGTTGATGATCACAAGGTCCAGGTTGGTTCATATGGGCGGAGGAAATCCTTGACGTATTGCTGTCCATTTAAGGCTTCATAGGTCAAAACCAGCACTTTGAATTGGGCCCAGAAACTAATTGGCTGCTAGTTCAGTTGGGTCAGGATTGGCGTTATATGCTCAAACCATCTTGCTCCAGTGAGCAACTTGGTCTCTGAAATCTGCACCAACTTCCAAACTGCCTTCAGAGGCAGCCCCATGTATAACATGTTGCAGTAATCTAGCCTAGAGGATACCATATACTGGGGTTACCATACTTCAAAAAGTGAAAATCAGGACATAAAAGTTGTTGCAAAATCTTCGTTTTTGATGGTCAAATCCCAGCTATGTATGGCAGCCCTACCATATACCTACTATATGGAAGTTAATAACAGGGCAACAAAAATGGATTTTATGCACTCTAATGGTAACCAAGAGATTGATATTGACCGAATAAAGACATGATCTCGTTTAATCAGTGGATTGATAATATGATAACACTTGCAACTTATGAACAGAGTGCTTACAGATGTAGACTCTGATTGGATAAATACAATATCTGGAACAAATTTATACAAAATGTAGTAGGCTATTAATATTTACATTAGTATTAGGATAGTAATATCAAATTTATAAAAGAATGTATGGGTTAGGGTGTTTTTGTATATATTCATATAATGTTTTCCCCCTATGTACACTTCCCCCCCTTTTCATATCACTTTATTGCTTTATAATTGATTTTTTTTCAATAAAGTATCAATAATAATAAAATTTAAATAAAACAAAACAAAGCTAGAGAATAGACAGCAGAAGTTAGGCTCTCCCTGTCCAGAGACAGGTGTAGCTGGGCCACCAGCTGAAGCTTGTGGAAGGCACTCTGTGCTACCAAGGCCACCTGAACCTTAAGTTACAGCAATGTAGAGCTTGGATCTAAGTTGCACGGGGCTTTATAGGTCATCATCAGTGCTTTGAATTGGGACTGGAAACAGACTGATAGCCAGTGGAGCTGTTGTAGGAAGGGAGTTGTACTCCCTATATGGATATGAGGAAGCCAGGATGGAAAAGACTGCCAGAGACCTTGGAACACCACTGCCGGTCAGAGTAAACAGTAATGACCCAGGTGGACCAATGGCTTGACCCAGCATAAGGCAGCTCTGTGTGCTCACATCCTTTGTGCCTTTGCCTCATTGATGATGCTATTGGCGGCTGCCGCTGCCTGTTTTATTGGTGGTTTGACTGCCTGGCTGCTTCCCGCTCCTTGCTACCCCTCTCCGCAGCCTGCTTTTGTCTATAGCATACAAAACATCCGCCACATTAATGGTTTCCCCATCGTGAGTTAGGCGGACACTGACGGCAAGCCATTAACCTTTCTCAATCTGGCACGCTTTTGCAGAGACCTTTGGCCACGCTTTACTTTTAATTTCCTCCTGGAAATGAACTTGGGATGCCTTTGATTAAGAGGATGTGACTAACACAAGAATCTAACCCCAACCCAGAGCTGCTGTTGAGGGTTCTTCTCCCGGTAGCTGCTAATCAGGAATGCACAGTGGCTTTGGCCAGTGATCTCAAGCCTTTTGGCATTTGAGCCAGGAGGAAACTCATCTGATCCCTCCGTTGGGCAGTGATTCAGCCTGAGCTCACTGTGAGGTAATAGGCCACTGCTGCAAAGTGCAGTCAGCTGGTTTGTTTGGATAAGTCACATGAGTGCCAAGCAGGAGACACGGCAGGAAGAAAGTGAGGGCCTCATGACACAATGCCCTGTTGGGGTTTGCGATTAACGACACTGCTGTAAAAGTGAATGACTGGCCTGAAACAAATGGCTGCTTTGTTTTTGGAATAAACATGTTCCACAAGCTGGGACCAGGAGAGCTTCTCCCCCCGCAAGGACCAGGACCACCAATGATACTTATGTCTAGGCAGTATTGGGTCCAGATAGTACAAGGGGACAGGGAAGTCAAGGGTTAGAAATGGGAATCCAGAATACTCTAAGGGGTGGTCTAGATCAGGAGCAGCCAACATGGTGTCTTCTAGATCTTGCTGGTCTACAACTCCCCTCATAACTCCATGCTGGCTGGAGGTGTTGTCCAACAACCCCATGTTGGCTGCCCCTGGTCTGGATTCTCAACTGGGAATCTGATCTGGAAACTGTGGCCAGCACCCAATGCTCTCATTCCATTGAAACTCCCCACTGTTTGGGGAGAAAACCTAGAACAGATTTAAGGAATGCAAAGGGGGAGAAGAAGGAGGAATATTATGTTGTGCAAGCATAAATCCCTGTGCTAATGGAACACATTGCCTAGCGTTCCATTGGATGCCACCCAATTTTTCACTCGCAGTGAATGAATTTCTGGAGTGGATCCAGGACCTTTTTAGCAGCTCCCCCCCCCAAAAAAAATAAGATGAGGTGGACTTATCAAAGGGCCAGGTGGTCGTTCCCTGTCAGAGCCAGAATCTGTAGCAATGTCAACAATCCAAGGGCATGTAAGTAGCCCTGCTCCAGGGAAGTAGAGATAAGGCAAAGGTGAGTTCCTATAAGCATCGCACCAAGTGCATGATTTAGAGATGACTCATGCATTGCCAGCAGCAGTGTCGGGGCTGCTTTCTCATAACTTCTTCATAAACCACTCCAGTAATGTTTGTATCTATGTATTACACGGGGAGGAGTGGTCTCATAGTTCCTTCTGTTTACCATCCTATCATCATTCTGCCAGGAGAAAGAAATGCTCAGAACCACAACATTAGTATGCTGAGATGGTTCTTCGATACATATGTTAATGGAGTGAGTGGCATGGAAAGAAGCCACAAGGAAGGCTACGCCACACTGGTGCTGGTAACACAGCCATCTCTCCAAAAGACTCTTGCACAGACCAACTACTGTGACCTGTTGTGGCAGGGGCAACCCATTGTAGTTCAATTAATTTGCTGGTTTTGTGCTGATCTATATGTACCACAGGGGACACGGGTGGCGCTGTGGGTTAAAGCACAGAGCCTACGACTTGCTGATCATGAAGGTCAGTGGTTCGAATCCCCACGACGGGGTGAGCTCCTGTTGCTCAGTCCCTGCTCCTGCCAACCTAGCAGTTTGAAAGCACGTCAAAGTGCAAGTAGATAAATAGGTACCACTCTGGCGGGAAGGTAAAAGTAAAGGTTTCCATGCGCTGCTCTGGTTCGCCAGAAGTGGCTTAGTCATGCTGGCCACATGACCCGGAAGCTGTCTGCATACAAACGCCGGCTCCCTCGGCCTATAGAGCGAGATGAGCGCCACAACCCCAGAGTCAGTAACGACTTGACCTAATGGTCAGGGGTCCCTTTACCTTTACTTTTATCTGTACCACATGGGCACTGCTAAACTCAACATTATCCTTTTTATTGAAACAGCTCTTTTTCCAAACATGCAATACATTTACCGAAAAGAGACAGGAATTGCAGGGTGTGTGCGTCCAACCAGGAGTAGACCTTGCCAGGCCGCAGGTGTTGTATAATACCTGCCTGAGACAATGAGAGAAAGTTATGGCTTCACAACTAGGAGTAGAACTAGGCTACCATTGGAAGAATCTAACAGTGTGACACTGGGAATAGAATGGAATAATCTGAGCACGGAACAAATCTATTGGCTCTTCAAGTGCAAAGCTGAACATTCCGATCAGTTGCAGTTCCGCAACACCTTGGGCAAGAGTGCACCTTCTAATAAGGTTCAGGTTACTAGAGACATCAGGTACTGAGCCCATGCTCCACCTCTTAGATATGGTGCCAACATTCAAAATGTCAAAGTGTGAGCCAGCAGTAAATCACACCATTCAAAATTGACTTGACTCTTTCCTGGAAAAACAAACAAACAAACTTCACAGGCTTGGCTGAGTGTCAGGCCTAATGAGCACAGAAGCTCATCCCCAGTAGGTCTTAACCCATGAATCAGCCGCCGAGATTGAAAGTCCCTGCCTTCCCACAGCTGTCTAAGTCTCCTTTCCAGAGCTTTCCCCCAAGCAATCAGAGACTGCGCCTGCGTGCAGCTTGCCACAGCTCTGCCCTTTTCAGACCTCTTCTGGTTCTGGGAGACAAAGGGGAATGGGAGCTTATTGCAGCAGGAAGAGGAGACACCTGTGACTCTTCACCAGCCAGACTCCTCTTGGCCTTCCTCCTCCCACTTGACTGCTTCAACTTCTGCCTCTGATTCTGGACTTCTCTCTGCCACAGACTCTCCCAGCTCACTAAGCCCTGTTACCTCTTTAGCTTCTGACACCTCCTCTTCCCAGTTTTCTCCCACTGATCACCCATCATTTCCCCACCACCACTTCCTGGGCTCTGAGCCTTCTTCCTTGGTGGTTCCCCAGCTGGATCATCCCACCATTCCTCTGTGTCCAACCGGTCCATGACACAAAGTAGCTACAACCAGAAAAAAGGGGCACAACTGCTTTTATCTCCTGTCCCAAAGGCTGGTGCGCATGAACTGGGCTTCAAAGACAGACTTGATTATTGTAACTAACTCTACGTGGGGCTGCCCTTGAGACTGACCCAGAAACTCCAGCGGGTGTCCTCGCTGCGGGGTCCTCGCTGCGAGATCACATTCACCTGGTGCTATACCAGCTGCACTGGCTCCCGGTGGAGTAGGATCAGGTTTAAGGTGCTGGTTTTAACCTTTAAAGCCCTATACGGCCTAGGACCCTCGTACCTATGGGACCGCCTCTCCTGGTATGTCCTACGGAGGACCTTGCGGTCTTCAAACAAAAACATCTTGGAGGTCCTGGGCCACAGGGAGGTTAGGCTAGCCTCAACCAGAGCCAAGGCTTTTTCAGCTGTGGCCCCAATTGTTGGAACGCTCTGTCACAAGAGACTAAGGCCCTGCGGGATTTGACCTCTTTCTGCAGGATAGAGCTGTTCCACCAGGCCTTTGGCCAAGGCACAGTCTGACCCCCTCCTTTGGTAATCCTCACAGAACTCTAGCCCAATGGTTGCCATTAATCTGATTTTGAATTGATTTTAAAATGAATTGATTTTAGAATGCTGTATTACTTTTATTGTTGTTGGCCGCTCTGAGCCTGTCTTCGGCTGGGGAGGGCGGGATATAAATAAAATTATTATTATTATTATTATTATTATTATTATTATTATTGAAAGAGATTGGAAACATAGGCCAGCACAACTAACAATCACCAAGCTGAAAACCCACCACCCACCACCCAGAAGTTCAAGATACCTTCTGGTTTTATAGGACAAGGCTATCAACAGTTACCAGCCGTGATGGTTGTGTTCTTCCTCAACTGTCTCTGAATATCAGGTGCTGGGAATCACAAGTGTCCAGAGTACTGTTGTGCTCATGTCCAGCTTGCACGTTTCCCAGAGGCACCTTGTTGGCCAGAACAGGATGCTGGACTAGATGGGACAATGGCTTGATCCAGTAGGCTTATCTTGCGTTCTTATGTTCGTATGGTTTGCTACCCTATACAAAAAGACCACCAGCACTGCATTGACCATCTTCAAGACATTGTAGGCGCTCTGCCTTTTGGGTTGGTGGGTCATGACTTCTCAACATGTGAGAAAGTGCCAAACTGTTTGGGAATGCTGCAGCCATTGGGGAACATATGGCATTGAAGCTCCATGAGTCCCTCATTTGCTTTAGTTATTATTGAGTAGCGAGCAATTAATTTATCAGCTCTGTTATCAGCTTGGCAGGAACAAGAGTAGATTTCGCATCCAGGCGGATCCAACTGTGCCAAAAGTTACGGGAACAACATCTATATGCCTTTGAAATATAAGCACCAGCTGTTGTGTCTTATCACCCAAACTACAAAGAGAGTGAAGACGAATGATATTGATCCAAGTGCAAGGAGATAAGCTTGAAGGACATTTGATTTTACGTTCTGGAGCCTACGTACCTTAGGTTAACCCTGTTCCTAGCTTTCAGAAACTTGTGGGGGGAAACGATGAAATGGCGATAAACGGCCCCGTATGAACAAGCCTGCCTTTCCATTCCTGGAAAAATATATTGGAATCTGCTTGCACCACAGGTTGGGTAACTTTATCGTATTCTTCTGTCAACAGTTTTATTTTGCTGCACTCCAGAAAAGCAAGTCCTTGGACGGACAAAAATTTTAATAAAGAGAGAGAGAAAGTGGTAGCAGAATGCGATCAAAAGATTTTGGGAACACGTGAAAAGAAGCCTTCAAAAGGGCATAAATTGGACCTCCTGGCATCAAAGTGTTCCTCGGCTGACAACACTGGCAACCACCAAGGTCTCCTCTACTCCAAATACAAAGGAGACCTCTTGGTCACACTTTCCAAAAGAATCACAGACCACACCTGAGGCCTTTGATCTACAAAGCAAAAACTTCAGAGAAACTGGAAGCGCTACGTTCAGTGTGACAAAAAAGGCAGTGGAGACCAATGAGCCTGAACTTGAGTGGCTGACTGCAACATCAAAGAAAACCTGCAGGGCAAAGCCAGCAGACACCAGGGTGACCACTGGAATTTACTTTCCTATACATCGGCATAGGATTGGTGTCCTGTCCTGGTCCTGAAGAGGAGCCTGCAGGACAAAGCAGTTGTCTGGAACATAGGAGGGCTCCTAGTGAGTCACTTACTCCAATGAGGGCTGGAGGAGCCTCTGACCTCCTGTATTACATCCCCTTTGTTGGAGAACTGCAGAATCTTAAGGAACGAACTGAATGTCAGTTCCTGGGAATCATGACTGGTGAAAGTGCTATGTTCCACTCAAGTCCTTTCAGGCTCAGAGTCAAGAACCTGATCCAATCCTGTGACCTCTGACTTGGTGGCTCAGTCACTGCTGGACTCCATTATCATGAAAATTGGGCTCTGTGCTACATCATTGGCTCATCTCTACCTTAATTTTGGAATGAATGAAAGCTGAGCAAAATGGACCCCATTGGGTTAAATCGGGGTTTCCTAAACTTGGGTCTCCAGCTGTTTTTGGACTACAACTCCCACCATGCCTAGCTAGCAAGACCAGTGGTCAGGGATGATGGGGATCATAGTCCAAAAACAGCTGGAAACCCGTCTGGGAAACCCTGAGTCAAATGTTCATTTGTTCTGAAATGAATGTACACACCTGCAGCTCACAATCGTAATTCATCTACTTACTTGAAAGTTGCACTGCTGTTTGCTTTATGGGAACAACAACAAACAAATGTTTTAGGAAGTCACAGTCACTGTTTTTCAAGGAAGGCTTATTACCAAATGATGCGTTGAGTATCTGCTTCATATTCCTGGCCAAGGCAAATGTCCACAACATGCATGGTCAGTGATGCCTCCTGTCTCAGAAAGCGCTCTCTTGCCGCGTTCTTCCCATTTCCCCCACTGACCAAACTGCCACATACATTGTGGTTTTGTGCTCTGAAAAGGAAGCATTAAGCTCAAATGCACCATAAAAACTTTGGGGGCGATCTACCTCCCTAAAGTTAATGAGCAACATGTTTTGACAGAGGGGTGATTGAACGTTCCCGATTTCAATCAGTCGCACACTTTTCAGAAGTCAACTGATGGGAAAGCTGGGACCTATTAAGAGAAAGGTCAGCGAGCCTGATCATAAATATTAAAGATCCTTCCCTCTGTTTGTGTACCAATAAATGGCAAAGTTTGGAAGAGGCAGCTCCAGGTTTGAGAAGCTGCCCATCAAAATGCCTCCTGGTGTTCGTCCCAACCATGGGCTTACCCAGTAGAAGTTTCTGGGCGTGGTAAGCTGCTCACTAGAGCTAGGAACTCCTGAAGAAGCAGTAGATGGTTAACTACATCTCGGTGTAAAAACTCAGCAGGTTGGCAGGGTCACTTGTTGGAAGAACTTCACAGCTGTCGAGACTCTTGTCATCTTGTCATCTTGTCACTGATCTTGAACTGATGAACCCTGGTTCTTGCATCTAGACCAGATCGTATTCCTGCTAACCCTTTGGAAGAGTTTCTAGAGTACGGTATTTTTTGCTCTATAAGACTCACTTTTTCCCTCCTAAAAAGTAAGGGGAAATGTGTGTGCGTCTTATGGAGCAAATGCAGGCTGTGCAGCTATCCCAGAAGCCAGAACAGCAAGAGGGATTGCTGCTTTCACTGCGCAGCAATCCCTCTTGCTGTTCTGGCTTCTGAGATTCAGAATATATTTTTTCTTGTTTTCCTCCTCCAAAAACTAGGTGCGTCTTGTGGTCTGGTGCGTCTTATAGAGCGAAAAATACAGTATATCTGGATTGTATCTGGTTCCTCCATGCCCCTTAGTCTGTATCAATCACCTGCTTTAATAAAGCACCACATCCTTACTTATAAGTAAGAGCGATTGCTGTCATTTTTTGGGTGGGAACCAGACAATATCCATTTATTAGTGCATCTCAGACTTGATCCTAGAACCTCAGGTTTTGAAGCTGGGATATAACCTAGTAAGAAACTCGGAAGTAGCATGCTTTGGCACCAGAGCCCTCTTCAGGCATATATAAGCAAATGTGTAAGTCTGATGAAAATGCATATTTGCTGTGGCTCCTAAAGGGTTATGCCAGCGACAAGGCTCCGTCTCATATCGGAGAAAACAATTTGCCATGCTGAATATCCCTCATCAGAAATTCATTGCATTTACTTCCTTGACTCCTGACGTGCTCCGCATCATCTGTCTTGCTGACTCATTGACTTATGACGTCTTTCCTGATGATACTTTGAATCATAATGACTCCCCCCCCCATATTTACCATTTATACCCCACTCCACTCCTTTATCTACTCCCTACCCACAATTTTGGCCATTGCTGGGGTGGTGGCAGTGCAGGAGGAGGGTCCAAATCATTCTCCTCCAAAATCAAAAGCTCCATAAAAAATAACTTGTCAAGAGATCTCACAGGAGCACCACCAAAGGGAAGAATTATGATAAAAGGCAAACACATTTCATGTTGACAGCCACATACGCAAGTCAGTTATGCTAATGGGTTTGCAATGAATATACAGCACTTCCATTGAACTCAGCAGGGCTCCAAGCCCAGTCCTCTGACTGGCTAGTGCAGAAACTCTCTAGGTCAGGAATGGAGAATCTTTGGCCCTCCGGATGTAATTGGACCCACCGTCCTACCCAAGGGTGCTGGCTCCTGGGGGTCAAGACACTATAGGCCCCTGATCTCTTTCTGGAGGGGGCCAGGCCACTTCAATATCCAGATGGCCCCACCAGCGACATCAGGACATTGTGGGACATTGCACGTGGGACATCGGGACGTTGCGTCAATCATCCAGAGAAGCTGGCACCACGGTTCCTAACCCTAATCATTACCTGTGATGGCTGGGGGTGTTGGGAATTAGAGCCTAACAACTTATAGAGGGTCACAGTGGACCAACACCAGCTGATGACATGGCTCCCCAAATCAACACAGACTGTGGAAACTTCACACTGGACTTCAGGCATCTGGCATTGTGTGCCTCCCCATTCTTCCTCCAGACTCTGGGTCCTTGGTTTCCAAATGGGATACAAAAGCTGCTCTCATCAGAAAAGAGATTTGGGAAGCCATGTCATCAGCTGGTGTTGGTCCACTGTGCTTCATGAAGTCCAGGGTCAACACAGCCTTCTACCAGGAGATTTTGGAGCACTTCATGCTTCCTTCTACAGACGAGCTTTATGGGGATGCTGACTTCATTTGCAGCAGCTGCCTACACTGCCAAAAGTACCAAAACCTGGTTCAATGCGCATGGGATTACTGTGCTTGATTAGCCAGCAAACTCACCTGACCTGAACCCCATAGAGAATCTATGGGGTATTGCCAAGAGAAAGATGAGAGACATGAGACCGAGCAATGCAGAAGAGCTGAAGGCGACTATTGAAGCTTCCTGGTCTTCCATAACAGCTCAGCAGTGCCACAGGCTGATAGCATCCATGCCACGCCGCACTGAGGCAGTAATTAATGCAAAAGGGGCCCAAACCAAGTACTGAGTACATATGCATGCTTCTACTTCTCAGAGGTCCAATATTGCTCTATTTGCAGTCCTTGCTTTGCTGATTTCATTTAATATTCTAATTTTCTGAGATTGTTAATTTGGTGTTTTCATCAGCTGTATGCCATGATCATCACAATTATAACAAATAAAGGCTTGATATATCTCGCTTTGCATGTCATGAATCTATCTCATATATTAGTTTCACCTTTTAAGTTGAATTACTGAAATAAATGAACTTTTCCATGATATTCTAATTTTCCGAGTTTCACCTGTACATTGTGGGGGAACGGGAGGTGGAACCATATGCATTAATTGCATCCACACAATTAAGAGAATGTCTGGTCTGGCCATGAATCTGCCCTCTTGTTCTTCTGAAAATTAAGATAAATATTTTAAAGCACCAGAAAGCCAGGAGCCATTGTCTTAGCTAATGACTTCCCACTGACTTATTCATTCATTCATATATCCAGTCATCAAGTACAACTGTAGCAAATCACTGAGATTGTAGAACCACATGGCCATATCAGGGAATGGCATTGCCTGGGCATATTGGGGGAAGCAAATCTGATTTCCATCAATGTAATGAGAATTTGTTCTTCTGCCATTCTGATAATGCAGGCATGAACTTGGGAGATAAATACACCGGGACCTACGGATAAATTCAATTATTTTACATCAACACCAGCCTTATATCAGCCGGAAATGTGACTTGTCATCTGCCTATCTGAGTGTGTGTAACAAAATGGGTCATTGTCTCCAAGAGCAAGTTATTCCAGTGCCCACCTTTGCGTGACGTGAGCTTGTGATTAGGATCTGATTGAATCAAGGGGAAGCAGGGGAGGAAGAGACAAAATGGAACCAGTGTTAAATGCCATATATTCCGCTCAGATATTGGGGTGAGGCTGAGCTCTGTCCGGAGCTCCGTTCATAAAATGATTGATGACGAAGTCCAAGCCTAGGTCCTTCTGAAGGATGTCACTGGTCTCTAGACAAAAAACCTAAAATAGGTAAAACTTGTGCCTTCTCCTATACGTGGTGTCCTTCCACAGTTGGAGGCAGCAGTGTTTTGGAACACAAGTTGCTGGAAACGGCAGGAGGGGAAAATGTTCTTGTGTTAAAGCCCGGTTTGCGGGATTTTCACAGGCACTGTCTCCTCTGGTTGGAAGCATCTCTCTGGGGTCTCGGGCAGAGAGAGACCTTTCTCACTACCTGCTCCTTGGGCTTTTTATCAGGAGGTGCCAGGGATGGAACCTAAGACTTTCTGTGTTTAAAGCACATGCTCTATCAGTGACCTAAGTTCCCTACACGCGTTGACTGAAAGGTTGTTGTTGTTGTTTAGTCGTTTAGCCGTGTCCGATTCTTCATGACCCCATGGACCAGAGCACCCCAGGCACTCCTGTCTTCCACTGCCTCCCACAGTTTGGTCAAACTCATGCTGGTAGCTTCAAGAATGCTGTCCAACCATCCTGTCCTCTGTCATCCCCTTCCCCTTGTGCCCTTCATCTTTCCCAACATCAGGGTCTTTTCCAGGGAGTCTTCTCTTCTCATGAGGTGGCCAAAGTATTAGAGCCTCAGCTTCAGGATCTGTCCTTCCAGTGAGCACTCAGGACTGATTTCCTTAAGAATGGATAGGTTTGATTTTCTTGCAGTCCATGGGACTCTCAAGAGTCTCCTCCAGCACCACAATTCAAAAGCATCAATTCTTCAGCGATCAGCCTTCTTTATGGTCCAGCTCTCACTTCCATACATTACTACTGGGAAAACCATAGCTTGAACTATATGGACCTTTGACTGAAAGGTAGACTGCAGATTTTTAATATCAGTTTGCCTTTTGACCAATGCATGTCAGAACCTTGGCTCACAACTTTTGAAGCATTCTTGTTATGGGTCTGCATCAGATTTGAATGAACCCAGAAGCCTGAGGTAAAGTCGTATCTAACAGGAGCATTTGTTTTGTCTTGCCAGAAGGAAAGAGGTGTGGATCTCTACGAATCAGCACAAGTAGGAACAGGGACCCCTGCCACACTTTTAAAAAATGCTGTCGACACCTGACTGAAGAAAGCAGAACCAATGTTGCTACCATAATGCCAGAGCGAGCTGATGCAGGGGCAGCAAACACCAGAATGGGGAAAGTGGGAAGGGACTTCTGTGTTGCGACAGACAAGTCAGGCTTGCAATCAGAGGCAATGGTTTTATCTGGAAAGGGAATACTTTTTAGTTTTTCCCAAACCAGGATCAGCTTTAACAAAAAAACCCTGGACATATACTGCAGTTTTGGCAGGCTGGTTACACAGGCCCACCTCTCTCACATCCAAATATTTTAGATCAAGATTATGTGATTCCCTTTTCAGTTACCACAAAATTGTTGCAGGAAAACAACTGGAGCTATCCTCCTGAAATGTTCACAGAAGCAGTTACCTTGCCGGCAAATTTCATCCGATTCTGCCTCAAAGAATAAGTTTGGGGCAGAATTTAAAAATAAAATTATTTTTAAATCGAAAGTAAAGGTGCCCAGCACAAAAGCCCCTGGACCTATTTGTCAGCTGCCTATTTTGTAGGCTTTATCTACTCTGCCAGAAAATTCCAGGTTTTTAAAGGAAAAAACAAAATTACAACTGCTTCTCTCATTTCCCAATAGTGAATGGTGGGAGGTAACAAAGCAGACTTGGAGAGACTACAAAGCACCTCAGACCAAGTTTGACTGGTTTCCAAAGCACCAAAATGGAGTCCTGACCAGATCTTGTGGTCAGTGTAAACTCTCAATTCCTGTAAACTTTCGGATGATTACATCATGGGGAATGACACAGAGTCCTTACAGGAATAATTGCGTGATTACAGTTTTGAGGTCTGATCTGTTCATTCCTTTCGTCGTAAATCCTCCCTAATGGTATTTTGAGTATATGGTATATATCATCATCAGAGGTCACCCTCTCCAGTTCCTTCCACTATCTGTGGTGCAGCAGATAGATGCCAGAGGGAAAGTCTTTTCAGTGGTGGCCCCCTGGCTTTGGAACAACCTTGCCTGCCGCCTACTCAGTTATCTTTCTGAGCCAAAAACCATTTGATTTCTACAGCCTTAAAAAAAAGAGAAGCACTTACACTTTTCTTGATCTGTTTTCTTGCAATTATTTTGCTGTTATTTTTGTGCTGCTTCCATAGATTAGCTGTTTTCAACTTATTTTATCTATTCCCCCCCCCCCGCAAGGTGTCCTGACAACATGCCTAAAGAGTGGTGCACACATCTGAACAATAAACAGATTTCTGTTTTTGTCGAACACAACAGAACATAGAATCATAGAATCATAGAGTTGGAAGAGACCACAATATAAGCCTAAGCTAGGAAATCAAAGTTAATATTGCTCAGCTTTGGCTGTGCTGTGCCTTTAAAAAGGTTCCATCAGCACTTAATTCAGACAACAGAAATTTCATAACTTTTCCTCCCTTCCTCCTTTCTTACTTTCCTTCCTTCCTGGCTCCCATGTTCAGATCTTTTTTCTTTCTTTCTCCTAATTGACTCGTGGTCTGTCACATGCTGATCTTTGATCTGGTCTTTCTTGCCAGCCCTTCAAAATCGTGCCTGCCATCCTGGTATCTTATTTCCATATTGCGTCTGTGAAAGGACAGCAATTATTTCCCCTCTGGAACTGGCTTCAGAGTCACAGCATTGATTAATCAGCAAAGGTTGCTATAAAGGGAAACAGTCAACATTCTCGTTGCCTCTTGTCACAGGGAAAATAGCAGATCTTTAATATATGGGGCCTGGGGGCAATGACATTTTTGCCTAGGTCTCTCAAAATCCTCTCGCCTCATTAGAATAGGTCTTTTGTGTGTGATGACCGAGGACTGTGCGGCAGGGCAGGGGGGGTCTGCGGTCGCTTATTTTTGTTGGGGCTGCAAGAAGGGTGTGCATTCACACAGGACAAGCCTCCTAATTTGTTTCTGGGATCAAAAAAGATGCTTTCTTTAAAAAAAAAATATTAACCAATTTCAACATAACAATTGGTCGATCCTCTTAATCAATTACATTGATTTCCCCCCTTTATTCCCCCCCTCAATCCTCCCCCCCAGGACTTCCCTCAGCTCCCCTCCCTGATTTTTTTTAAACATATCTTGTTTTCTGCATGTTATAAAATTGTACATATCCTTCCTTTATCTATCATATGTTCAGCTAATAAATTTGTGAATGTTTATTCAAAACCTGCCAAAGAGTCCAGTTCGTTTTGTTGTCTTTTTACATAGTTTGGAAAAAAGTTCCCATTCTTCCTTGAAGTCACAGTTGTCCTTTTCATGCAATTTATATGCCAATTTGGCTAGTTCTGCATAACTCATCAATTTTTCTTGCCACTGTTCTTTCGTTGGGATTTCCTTATTCTTCCATCCTTGAGCTAAAATAGATGCTTTCAAAGCAGGGATGTGAACCTGCAATATTCAAGAGAATATTGGACTCCAATTCCCACCAGTAGTCAATAATAATGGGAACCTGAGCCTACCATGGAACTCCTTGCCAATTGATATCAGGCAGGTATCTTCACTGCACTCTTTTTGGCACAGTGAAGTGGTGGTCGTGTAAGGTAATAAAAGCATTCTGGGAAATGATATATAATGAATTGGAAAAAAAACGTTTAAAATAACCTTTTAAAGAAGCCCAGAAGATTTTTCATTAGGAATTGTAAGTACCGATACCCCAAAGGAACAGAAAAGACTTTTTATGTATGCAACCAAAGCTGCACAGATGCTGCAAGCCCAAAGATGGAAAGAAGACAAAATCTACACCAGAGAGGAATGGTAATTCAAGCTGTTGGAAGATGTCAAAATGGCTTCCTGGGAAGCTCAGGAACTAAGAAGACAAAAACTTCAGTAAAGAATGGGAAAAAATTATACCGTATTTTTCGCTCAATAAGACGCACCAGACCATAAGACACACCTAGTTTTTGGAGGAGGAAAACAAGAAAAAAAATATTCTGAATCTCAGAAGCCAGAACAACAAGAAGGATCGCTGCACAGCGAAAGCAGCGATCCCTTTTGCTGTTCTGGCTTCTGGGATAGCTGCACAGCCTGCATTTGCTCCATAAGACGCACACACATTTCCCCTTACTTTTTAGGAGGGAAAAAGTGAGTCTTATAGAGCAAAAAATACGGTAATTTATTTAGGAGAGCACTGTAAGCAGATGAAAACATTGGCAGGATTTTAATCACACTTGTAATGTAGCAAATGATATGGATAATATGGAGAGATTTAAAATATGGACTAGGAAATAATGTGCAGTTGAAAAGGTTGACAGCAGGACCCCTGGAGGGGGTGGTGGGAAGTCTCGAGATTCAGAGAAATCTATAAATATGGATATCTATTTTGTATTGTTATAACTCTGCATTTGTAAAAATCAAATAAAAGTTATTTCAAAAACTCAAAAAACAAAACAAAAATTTTTTTTTGCTTAATACAAGTCTACCCAGATATTTAGAAAGATAGTGTGAGTTTTAATCTGCTTTTCGTTCATAGTTATTTTAATTTTTGAAATAATAAATAAATAAATAAATATTATTTGTATCCCACCCACCTCTGCCAGAGCTGGGCTCAGAGCGGCTAACATCATATTAATAACACAATATACACATTTTTTTTTAAAAAAGTCTTAAGTCACGGTTGCTAATTCTTATTGGTAATGTGTGTGTGTGTGTGTGTTTTTGCTTTGAGGATTGTTGTTGTTGTTGTTTACAATCAAGCAATGTATACATTTTATTAAATAAATAAACATAATCTGGAAGGCCTAATTCCTGCTTTAAAGTCTTAAACAGCTTTAGACTTGGGTGACTAGGAAGGGAGGGAGGAAGGAGAAGAAGAATGCAGATACTGAATAGTTTGTGGATATTTGGTAATGCTCCAAAGGTGCAGAAAACATCTGGAATCCAAATTTGCAGAGCAAATTCTTATCACCTGTATTCTTAACAAGGGATGTGCAGGGATGCTTGACGTATAAGTTCATCTCCATTCTAGAAGTGATGGAAGCTGAGACCCGAAAGCAGCAACCAGCCGAGCAGCGCTGCCCTTCAGCTAAGGACTAGAGATTTGTGAAACATCAGGCATTTGCTCAGGGAGCCAAAGTAGCCCCAGCAAATCCCCGGAAGAGGCGTACAGAGTGGAAGATGAGGCAGGTTTAATGCTGTGCGCAGCAGAACCGCTGTTCCCTGCTGGATTCCAAATCACAGCTGAGCTGTTTTTGCTTTAATAGAGGCAATATTTTACTCTGGAAATGTGAGAGCGGGACTTTGAAATGTTTCCCTGCAGGGAAAGCACATTCATCCCTGGCATTGGGTTTTGGAGGTTATAAGCTCTCGCTGGGGCCAAGGGAGGTCTAGGGATTTCTTCCTGAAGAGTTGAAAGAAATACTGCTGTCAGCACAGCAGACACACGGTGAGTGTTTAAAGCAGGGGGAAAAGACAGAGAGACAAGGAAAACCCAATATACTCAAACCTATATAGATTGGACTCCAAAAAAAATTTAAAAAATGGGAGCTCTGGCATAATAAATAATGACTAGTAACAGAGAATTTACAGTGGTACCTCGGGTTACATACGCTTCAGGTTACATACGCTTCAGGTTACATACGCTTCAGGTTACAGACTCCGCTAACCCAGAAATAGTGCTTCAGGTTAAGAACTTTGCTTCAGGATGAGAACAGAAATTGTGCTGCGGTGGCAGCGGGAGGCCCCATTAGCTAAAGTGGTGCTTCAGGTTAAGAACAGTTTCAGGTTAAGACCGGACCTCCAGAACGAATTAAGTACTTAACCCAAGGTACCACTGTATTTCATAAAATAATGCTCTCATCCCTTATTCCTTGAGGTTGGGTCCGTTTCTTTAGGATTGGTTCTGGGTACTGTATGTTACAAGTAGGACCTGCAACAAAATGTTTCAGTGTGGGGGGTTCGGTTGTCCAGGGCTCCAACCACCCAGCTCTGCCCTTTTCCAGGAAACTCCACATCCAAAGAACCAAGTTTACCATTAGCGTATATGCCAGGGGAACCTCCAACAAAATGTTGCAGTGTGTGCCATGCTCCTGTTCAGTTAAAGGTAAAGGTAAAGGTACCCCTGACCATTAGGTCCAGTCGCGGACAACTCTGGTGTTGCGTGCTCATCTTGCTCTATAGGCTGAAGGAGCTGGCGTTTGTCCACAAACAGCTTCCGGATCATGTGGCAGCATGACTCAGTTGCTTCTGGCAAACCAGAGCAGCACACGGAAACGCTGTTTACCTTCCCGCCAGAGTGGTACCTATTTATCTACTTGCACTTTGATCTGCTTTTGAACTGCTAGGTTGGCAGGTGCTGGGACTGAACAACGGGAGCTCACTCCGTCGCGGTGATTCGAACCGCCGACCTTCTGATCGGCAAGCCCTAGGCTCTGTGGTTTAGACCACAGCGCCACCCGCGTCCCTTTCAGTTAGGTATGCTCTTTTTCACGACACTCCATTCCTAATTCTACCTGGTTTTGTAGTTGGAATATAGCATATGCCTGCTCCTTCTAAATTAGCCTTTTTATTATTATTACTTTGTGTGAAGTCACCAGGCATCATGTAACCTGATATACAGCGGTGGCAGGCAAAGAAAAGATAAAACCCAGGGAAAAAATGCCGTCCCTGTACCATCATCACGTGTGACTTTCTAACTCAGAATAGCTGAAAGATATGTCCGCAGCAGCACCTGAGATTCCTTAGCTCAGCACTTCTTATTTAATAATGTTTGCAAAAGGATTTGAAATAAAAGACCCAAGGAAGGTCATTTCTCCTGTACGCTGGGCTATATTTTTTCAGCAGCCAAGAGTATGTGCCCTTTGAATTATACCGTATCTGTCTAGCTTATAAAATATCACTTCCTTGTTCTGACCACCGATTCCCATTGTGTGTGTGTTTTAAATTTTAGGGTGCAATCCACACCCACCCAAATTTTTTTTGGGGGGGAAATGTTACACAAGAGGAGGAGGTGCCTGAATTGACTTATTGTCAGCTCAGCTTGTAAGCAACAGAGGTGGGAATGTAAGCTTCACTGGAAGACTGAGGAGGACAAGGGCTTCTGTATTCTGCCTTTGACACGCTCAGTTCCTCTGCCTCTTTAGAGAAGCAATGCCTAGGAGATCCCCTGTGATCCCCTAGAAAGGACAGCTTAATACACTTCCCTGACTGAGGACAAGGCAGAAGAATTCTCAGCTCTATCCCATGTGCAGATGCCAACCAGACTAGCACTTCTTATTGCCTGTCCCAAATGAGGGACCCAGATGAGGTCAGCTTGATGCCAGGGGACTTGATAAGACACAAGTCACATCCCAAAGAGGTGGGTCAATAAAGGCAAGTCTGAGCTTTCTGTTCTTGGTACTCCTTATACCTCCAGTTTATGTTTGCGTATCTCTTGTAAGTCGCGTTGTAAAGGCCTGTTGTGGTTCAATGACTTGGGTGAAGGAATAGAGGGAGTGCTCATCAAATTTGCAGTGGTAGGTAAAGCCGCAGAAGACAGAATCAGAGTTCAGAATTACCTTAACAGATTGGAGAACTGGGCCCAATCTAACAAAATGAATTTTCAGTAGGGACAAATGTAAGGTTCTGCACTTAGGCGGGGAGAACTGGATGCACAAATATAAGATGGGGGACACTTGGCTTACTAGCAGTACATATGAAAAGGATCTAAGGGTCTTAATGGACCACGAGCTTAAGATGAGTCAACAGTGTGATGCAGCAGCAAAAAAATGCTAATGCTATTCTAGGCTGCATCAATGGAAGTCTAGTGTCACAGTCAAGGGAAGTAATAAATTTGCTCTATTCTGCCTTGGTCAGACCCCACCTGAAATACTCTGTCCAGTTCTGGGCACCACAATGTTGATAAGCTGGAATTAATGCAGAAGAGGGCAGCCAAGGTGATCAAGGGCCTAGAAACCAAGCCTTATGAGGAGTGGTTGAAGGAGTTGGGTATGTTTAGCCTTGGAAAGTGGAGACTGAGAGGAGCTATGATAGCCATCTTTAAATATCTCAAGTACTGCCACATGGAAGAGGGAACAAGCTTGTTTTCTCCTGCTCTGGAGATCACAATTTAACATTTAAAAATTCTGACATAAATTTAAATTAAAAAAATAAATAAAATAAAGACAGGCACATCTGATAGTCAGGTCCAGCATTGCAAGATGTCCAGCAGGTCAAAATGCAACTTGTCAGCACCCTGGACAGCTCAGGGTGCCCAGCATTAGCTAGGGCTCACTTTTTGAAGGCTTCTGTGGCCTTATTAAACCTAGTAGGCTTGAACATCCTACTGGGGCCGCCTCGCTTTAAAGACCGGCCTACTTTTTAAAAGGCCCATTGCCCAGTTCTGTAAATGTGGGCTCCTATGGCATGGAGGTGGTGAGGAGTGAATTAGTGGGGTGTCCTTTAAGGGCAAGGGACGCGGGTGGCGCCTAGGACTTACCAATCAAAAGGTTGGTGGTTCGAATCCCCGCAACGGGGTGAGCTCCCATTGCTGGGTCCCTGCTCCTGCCAACTTAGCAGTTCGAAAGCACATCAAAGTGCAAGTAGATAAATAGGTACCGCTCCGGCGGGAAGGTAAACGGCGTTTCCGTGCGCTGCTCTGGTTCTCCCGAAGTGGCTTAGTCATGCTGGCCACATGACCCGGAAGCTGTACACTGGCTCCCTCGGCCAATAAAGCGAGATGAGCTCTGTAACCCCAGAGTCGGTTACGACTGGACCTAATGGTCAGGGGTCCCTTTACCTTTACCTTTAAGGGCATAAGAAGATCGTGCTGGTGATGATGGCTGAGTTCTGCCAGCACATTCAGAAACACTAATGCTTCTGAATACCAGTTGCTGGAAACCACAGAAGGGCTCAATGCACTATTATTGCGCCATTGACATGTTGCAGAATACACCCATGAAAACACCCGTCTGGCAGGGCCCTGAATGTTTGCCCTGGTGATAACTTCCATAGCATTTTGTCCCTTCCACAAACAAAAACTTCTTTTCCATGCTGTTGCTTGGACAGAACCTCCTGCCTAGCATTTCTCCTCTTTCCTTCCATAGATCATGAGACCAATGGATGTCGGAGGTTGTTGCCACTGAAGTGCTGATGGGTGATGAGACGCTCTGAGTATCGACTGCTGCTGCTCCCTCCGGACTTCCTCAGTCTAGCTCATAAGAAGTGCTTATAGCACACGACAAAGGTGTCAGAAGCGGTGACCTTCAAAATGAAAGGGAAAAACCTGTTTGGGTTTCTTTGGCGATTCTGTCACTTTATGGGGAAAGATTGCACCAGAGTGAGTGTATCCTTTCGGAAATGAATGCTCTGTTGACCTCTTCTTCCCTTAAGTCCTCTATACCTCTCGCTCTTCCAAGCCTCTTATCCTAGCTAGGGCTCAAAAAGGGTTGATTCTCTCCATTCCTTCCTCCCCGCCCCCCAATATTGAGTTCAGTTCTCCCCATTTTCAAATGAAGTTGTCATTTTTTACTTTTTTAAAAAGTCCTTTTGAAAACCCAGCACCATTTTAGTGTGAATTTCTCCTCATATAAGCATCTTTGTATGCATACAAAGTATAAATGTATAATATTCTATTTTCAATAATATATGCATTTTGATGTACACTTTACCCTGGTGTGATGTATTTTGGACGCATTACTTGGCTCAAAAACTGCACTGCGAAATTCTGAGATGTGCACATTTTGAAGGATGAACTGTGTTTCAGTTTGCATATTCTTTTGAAAAGTGTCCATTCAGTAAGTTGGGCTATAAATGCAAAGTGAACCTGATTTCACCCCAATTCCTAACCCAGTGGTGGCCAAACTTGGCCCTCCAGCTGCTTTGGGTCTACAACTCTCACCATCCCTGACCACTAGTCCTGTTAGCTAGGGATGATTGGAATTGTAGTCCCAAAACAGCTGGAGGGCCAAGTTTGGCCATCACTGCCGTGACCCTTGACTTGTTTCCTTCCCCTTTCCTTCCCAAGTCCCTTCCTTCTCCTGCTCTTCGCTCCACAGACCTTTCTGCCAGCTTACATCTCTGCAGGATCTCAGCAGCTCAACTAGTGGTAGCCAGAAGCTACACGCAAATCTGCCCATTTTGGTTTCTCTCACATTCCTATTTTTCCAAACTTAAGTCCAGTTCTTGGCATTTCCACCTTGGTTTCTGATTTATTGACGTTTCAGAAAGGCTTCATGAAAATTCATCAGTGTTTTTAGTGGGAATCTACATTTTTGTAATGGGATGTGTGTGGCGCTGTGGGTTAAACCACAGAGCCTAGGGCTTGCCGATCAGAAGGTCAGCGGTTCGAATCCACGCGACGCGGTGAGCTCCCATTGCTTGGTTGCTGCTCCTGCCAACATAGCAGTTCGAAAGCACATCAAAGTGCAAGTAGGTAAATAGGTACTGCTCTGGCGGGAAGGTAAACGGCGTTTCCATGTGCTGCTCTGGTTCGCCAGAAGCGGCTTAGTCATGCTGGCCACATGACCCGGAAGCTGTACGCTGGCTTCCTCAGCCAATAAAGTGAGATGAGCGCCGCAACCCCAGAGTCGGCCACGACTGGACCTAATGGACCTAATGGTTGGGGGTCCCTTTACCTTCACATTTTTGTATGCAATATTGCCTGTTAAATACATTATTATTATTTTTGCAAAAAAAACCCCCCACCAATATAACATACTTTTGTATTGATCTTTCACCAATACATGCATTTTGATGTACACCTTGATGCACAGTAAGCCCTCAAGTTATGCACATTTAAGTTGTGTGCATTCAACTTTATGTGCTCCGCAAATACATACATACATACATACATACATACATACATACATACATACATTAAAAAGTGGGCAGAAAGAGGGCAGTTGTCCAGGAAAAAAGACTTTGGCAATCCCACCCACCAATGGGTTTTGACTATATGTGATTTTGGAACATATTCACCATATAAGTTGCAGCCCTACTATATGTGCGCTTTTGTATGCATTACCTGGTGGGAGAATGGCGTTGCAAAGTTCAAAGAAATGCACTTTTTGAAGGGTGCTGGGTTGCCATGCAATGACACACTGTTTTAAATAACCAAACAACAGGCAGATATTGAACAGGTGAAGCTTTCCCCCTGAATTTCTGCCCATGATGCTGCTACGAAATGCACAAAGTCTGCTTGGGTTTTCTTTTTAAAAAGCAAACAGACACGAAACAAAAACTTGTGTTTCCACATTTCTGAGCATTTGGAAAAGGCTTTGTAGTTGGCAACAATTCTTTTGCACCCATTCAGTTTGACTAGTGCATAAGGCAGCTCTCCATCAAGAAAGCTTTGCCCAAATGCCATATGGCACCGCATCCTGGAATCCTTTCCCACACACCCGTTTCCCCATTCTTCTTTGTGGCATTTTGCTGTAGACACATTCCAAAACGGTGGCATTGCTGGATGGCGCTGGAGTCAGCCTCGGCAGCTGCGTGCTGGCAAATATTTCATAAACATATGTCAGCCACTTAGAAGAAAATGCGGTTTATTTATACATTAATTACACCGATGCTCTGGGAAAATATTTGCGTGTTGAGAGCTATTTAAACAGACAAGTGTGAGGAGCGCTTGCTATTAAATAAATACAACGCTTGCCATTAAACTAAAAATAAAGATGCCACATATGAAAAAGCTTATCTTTGCCACAAGTGGAACCCCAGAAAAAAATCAATAACAGAAAAGTACAGTTCTTTTTTTTTTTGTACTGTATGTTTTGCTTACAGACAGCTGATTATATTCCTGACTCTTTACCTAGAGATCAAGGGCTCCAAGGAAACCTATATTCTGCAGAAACCTATAGAATCATAGGATCGTAGAGTTTGAAGGGACCCTGAGGATCATCTAGTCTAAACCCCTGCAATGGGGGAATGTGCAGCTGTCCCAAACGGGAGTCGAACCCGCAACCTTGACGTTATCAGCAGTGTGCTCTAACCAACTGAGTTGTCAGGGCTATCCTGGTGATATGGCTGACTCCCAGCCTAGGGACCTGATACAGCTCTCCCCCAGTAATTTTTTTCTGGGCAGGGTCCCTCCAATTTGGGCAGTGAGAAATAGAAGTGGACACAGCACTGGGGTGCCCAGCCCAGTGATCTGAAGCCTGAGATGGCCAAATCTGTTGATTTCAGTTCCACCTAGTTTCCATTCCCCACCCTCACCCCACTCTTAAATTCAGTTCTCCACCTTTTCACCCTTTCGCAATTCCCTCGCCAACAAGCCCTCATGAATTCATTTCCTTGTGAATTTTCCGCAACATGCAAGCATTCGCATGCAACTTTGCCCATTAAGCAGAGTTTTGCAAAGCAATTTCCCCCGATGTACAGTGGTACCTCAGGTTACATACGCTTCACATTACAGACTCCGCTAACCCAGAAGTAGTACCTCGGGTTAAGAACTTTGCTTCAGCATGAGAACACAAATCGTGCTCCGGTGGCGCAGTGGCAGCGGGAGGCCCCATTAGCTAAAGTGGTGCTTCAGGTTAAGAACAGTTTCAGGTTAAGTACGGACCTCCAGAACGAATTAAGTACTTAACCCAAGGTACCACTGTAATGCATTTTTGCATGTTATTTTCACAAATCTGTACATTCGTATGCCCACTTTGTACACATTACTTGCCTGGAGGATGGAGCTGCGAAATTTGCAGATGTGTAAATTTTGAAGGATGCCCTGTCTTTTAGTGTGGGTTCAGCTGGCTCTCCTTTGAATGGGGAACTGAATCAAATTTCTTTCCCACCCTTCCCTGGAATACTGTGTCCGGTTCTGGGTGCCACAATTTAAAAAGGATGTTGAGAAGCTGGAATGTGTGCCCATGAAGGCAACTAGGATGATCAAGGGTCTAGAAGCCAAGCCTTATGATTAATGGTTGAAGGAGCTGGGTATGTTCAGCCTGGAAAAGAGGAGACTGAGGAGAGATATGATAGCCATCTTCAAGTATCTCAAGGGCTGTCACATGGAGGATGGAGCAAGCTAGTTTTCTGCTGCTCTGGAGGGTAGGACTCAATCCAATGGCTTCAAGTTGGAGGAAAGGAGATTCTGACTAAACATACGGAAAAACTTTCTGACAGTAAGAGCTGTTCGACAGTGGAACAGTCTCCCTTGGGAGGTGGTGGACTCTCCTTCCTTGGAGGTTTTTAAGCAGAGGTTGGGTGGCCATCTTTCATGGATGCTTTGGCTGAGATTCCTGCATTTCAGGGGGGTTGGACTAGATGATCCTTGGGTCCCTTCCAGCTTTATGATTCTATGTTTCTAAGTTGTTGAGTGCCTTCTCTAATCTTAGTGATGTAAGCAGCACTCTAAGTCTAAAAAGAGACTCTTTGTTGGTCAAAGAACTGGACCAATATTTGGCATCAAGGCTAATATACGTACTGCGTGCATTTTAGCAGATTCCATTGGGCTTTTTATCTGCTGCAGATAGCAGCGGCAGTGTCATCCCAGAGAATAAAGGGGCGTGCAATCAGCAAGGTGAGGCCCATTTGCTATGCAGGTTTCTGTTGATTTAAGAGCATGCAAACTCTGCCCCGGTGAAGAATTCTGTGTTACTTTACTAGCTTATTGCAACGGTGAGGCTGCCCACCCTGAAACAGATGACTCAGCTGCCAAGGAACGCATGATATTCCAGCTGGAGGGCATTAGTTGTCACCTGGGCTCCTTTGGGGACATGAGAGGCTCTTAAAGGGGATTAACTTCCTCAAGTTCTGAAAGGAGAAGAAGAAAACTGTTGCTGTCCATTTGCTGATACTCCCAGCTTCAGATTACTCTCTCTGTGTGTGTCTCTCGCTTTCACACGACCACTCCAGTTCACAGGAATTCACCCGCAACCTGATTCCAGCCCAAGAAGAGTCTTCTGACTTCTCTTTTTTGGCCCAGGTGCCACCTCTTCAAAGGCTGGGTAGCGGGAGGGCTTTCATGTTTACCAACACGGTAGTGGAAACTGCTCTAAGAAGTCTCCGAACATCAGAGAGCTTTAGGAAACCGCAAGAAGTTGAAGAACGACATGACAAGGTGGAAGGGCTTGTTTGTTTCCTGCTTGCCTCCTGTGAAAGCTCAACCCAACCCACATCCTGTGCAAGTGCTGAGACAATCTGGAGGCCAAAAGACATTTAAGTTTTAAAGAGCTTGATGAGCGCTTGTTATCCTCGGATGACCTGTAGGTGAAAGGGATGAGAGAAAGTTGCTGGGCTTGGGGCACATAGGAAATTTATACAGAGTTAGGCCACAGTTCCACCAATCTCAGGACTTGAATATGCCAGGGATGGGAAACCCTTGACCCAAATGCGGCCCACCAAAGTCTCTCTGCCTGGCCCTCAGTATACACCATAGGCCATCCCCTCCCCAGCTGCACCCATTTCCTGCAGGCTCCAGCCTTGCTTTGTAATAATAATAATAATTTATTATTTATAGTGCCACAACCCCAGAGTCGGCCACGATTGGACCTAATGGTCAGGGGTCCCTCTACCTTTACCTTTACATCTGGCTGGGCTTCCCCAGCCACTCTGGACGGCTTCCCCCAAAAATATAAAAATACTGTAATACATCAAACATTAAAAGCTTCCCTAAACAGGGCTGCCTTCAGATGTACCCTCCTCAGGTATTTCTGCCTGGTTAGAATGAATCCTTGCACAGCTCCTGCGTCTTGCTTGCCTGGGTGGCGAACAGAGAGGAATGCATGAATAATCAACACTCATCATTCACCCACCTTTTCATAGATTGTTGTTGTTTAGTCTGACTCTTTGTGACCACACGGACCAGAGCACGCCAGGCACTCCAGTCTTCCACTGCCTCCTGCAGTTTGGTCAAACTCATCCTGGTAGCTTCGAGAACACTGTCCAACCATCTTGTCCTCTGCAGTCCTCTTCTCCTTGTACCCTCAATCTTTCCCAACATCAGGGTCTTTTCCAGGGAGTCTTCTCTTCTCATGAGGTGGCCAACGTATTGGAGCCCCAGCTTCACAATCTGTCCTTCCAGTGAGCACTCAGGGCTGATTTCCTTCAGAATGGAGAGGTTATAGATAGGATGGAGAGGTCATAGATAGATAAACTTTATTCGCGTTAGCCAACGGCCATAGCAACATAAAAAAAGCAATATATACAATTAAAAAGACAACAATGGGTAAAAAGGACAATCAGATGACCAAGATTATCATTCAGATAGTGGCCCTTAATCTCATTGCACCCACCTTTGCTTCTGGCTCTGCCTATCAACATAGGTTTCCATTCCAGAAAGGTTCTCCTTATGTGCATTTTCAAGCTTCACCTGGAGATTCTGGGGGTTGAGTCCTGGGGTCTTGTGCATGCAAAGGGTGTTCTCTACCACTGAGCTATAGCCCCTTTCTTGGCGGGTCAGGGAGTAATAGTTGGCAGTGGCGTGAGGAGATGCAGTTTCAGGGGAGAGCTGCGTGGGGACTCTTATAATAGTTGGAAATGGACTGCAAGAAGATCAAACCTCTCCATTCTGAAGGAAATCAGCCCTGAGTGCTCACTGGAAGGACAGATCCTGAAGCTGAGGCTCCAATACTTTGGCCACCTCATGAGAATCATAGAATCATAGAATCATAGAGTTGGAAGAGACCGCAAGGGCCATCGAGTCCAACCCCCTGCCAAACAGGAAACACCATTAGAGCACTCCTGACATATGGTTGTCAAGCCTCTGCTTAAAGACCTCCAAAGAAGGAGACTCCACCACACTCCTTGGCAGCAAATTCCACTGTCGAACAGCTCTTACTATCAGGAAGTTCTTCCTAATGTTTAGGTGGAATCTTCTTTCTTGTAGTTTGGATTGTAGTTTGAAGAGAAGACTCCCTGGAAAAGACCCTGATGTTGGGAAAGATGGAGGGCACAAGGAGAAGGGGACGACAGAGGACGAGATGGTTGGACAGTGTTTTCGAAGCTACCAGCATGAGTTTGACCAAACTGCAGGAGGCAGTGGAAGACAGGAGTGCCTGGCGTGTTCTGGTCCATGGGGTCACGAAGAGTCGGACACGACTAAATGACTAAACAACAACAACAGCAGGGCTTCCATGGATGGGGTGTGCAAGAATGTGAGAAGATTTATTTCCTGATCCAGGAGACGATTTCAGGGTAAAGGGGAGACTCTTTGGGTTGGGAGCTGGCAAATGGAAGCCAAGTTAAATTTTTAGCACATGAAACTGTGTCTGCAGAGTGCGAAAGGGATCTGAAAATCAAACTGGTTTGCATGTGGAAAGGAAGCTTCCCAGCTGTTTGACAGGCTTACTTCCTCATCCAGCCAGAAGTCGTGCCCCAGAACAAGAACAAAACAATATTTTTATATACCTCTGTCACTTTCGCTCTTTGTCTTACACTGGGACCTCTTTCTCCCTTCCTTCTCCACTTTCTGATTGAAAGGCCCATCACAGATAAAACTTTGAGTTTCTGGGGTCTTTATTTTTGGCAGCAAGTACCGTTAGCTGTCTGGCACTATACTGATTCTCTCAGTGATCCTGCAGTCTAGTTTCTCCCATGTCTTTTTGAGCTAGAAGGGCACTCACAGCCTCCTCCTTTTATTCATTTCTAATTAGCAACTGATTAACCACACACAGCTCAGGGTGATCTTAAGCCTTGCTTGGTGAGATGCAATGGAGCTAGGGGACCATTTTTCTGGCCCACGCTGACCCAATAAGTTGGGAAATATATTGACTGAAGTGGCCTGCTAGAAAACAGAGGGGAAGACTGTGACCTTCTAGCAACATTCCTTGATTTTGCTAGAGAGTGCTGCGGCTATTAGTCTCATCCCAGTCTCTCTGCTGCCTGCAGCATCGTGCATTCATTTTCTGACACTAGCAGAATGGAAACTTGTAATTTCCTATGCAGCCATTCCTATGATATAGTAATAATGTTTATACGTTATAGTTAGAGCCAAATAATGGGTCCCATTGATGCAGTCGTTCTGAAACAGCAAGTGTTAGAATAGGAATTGCTTTCACTGGATCTAGGTTTTCTTCTTCCAGTAATTAGTCATTTTCAACACCAGGACAATGAGTTCCTAATGATAACGTGTATGAAAATTATGAACTCTCTTCCTCCATGATGCTTTGCCATGCTGGCTGGAGATGCGGGAAGCTGGAGTCCTGCAGTGTCCAGAGGCCCATAGATTCCCAGTGCTTGCTTCAGAAGTACAAAATCCAAAATCCAGACTGCAACTGAAATAAACACGTGCAGGAACATACATAAACAGCAAGTCACTCCTGTTCCTATGACTTGCTGTGATGCTCTTGCAGGTTTTGTTTACGTTTCCACAGCGCAAATGGGAACAAAATCTGCAGAGGTATCGCAGTAATCAAAAACATCAAAGTGAGTCATTAATGATTTCCAAAGTACTGCAGAGCGATTGAAACCAGACAAAATCTGAAAGGCAAATGCGTTTTCTAGGGAAATGTATTTACAGTCGTACCTTGGAAGTCGAACGGAATCCGTTCTGGAAGTCCAGTCAGCTTCCAAAACGTTTGAAAACCAAACCACGGCTTCTGATTGGCTGCAAGGAAGCTCCTGCAGCCAATCAGAAGCCGTGAAAGCCCTGTTGGAAGTTCAGGTTCCAAAAGAACGTTCGCAAACCGAAACAATCAACATTTGGGAGCCAAAACGTTCGAGTTTCAGGGCATTCAGATCCAAGGTACGACTGTATTACTTTTATATCCCAGCTTTCCTCCATTACATACCTCGAGATGTCAGAGACAATTTCAACATGTGGTGGGGCTTGCATGAATCTGCTGGTATAGTGAGCCATTGTGGTGTAGTGGTTAAGAGCGGTAGACTCATAATCTGGTGGACAGGGTTCTCTTCCCTGCTCCTCCACATGCAGCTGCTGGGTGACCTTGAGCTAGTCACCTTCTCTGAAGTCTCTCAGCCACACTCACCTCACAGAGTGTTTGTTGTGGGGAAATAGCGATAAAGCGGGATATCAAATCCAAACTCTTCTTCTTCTGGAGGAGGAGGAGGAGGAGAGGGCAGAGGCCATATGAAGAACCATGCATGGAGCAATGTCCTTTCCCCTTTTCTGAGACCTCCTGCAAAATTTACCCAGCCTACCATATCTGGAACGGCATGTGGACAATGCAATTGACTGCCGAATGGGACACAGCTATGCATAGAATGAGGATGCTCTGTCCACTTGAACTTGCCTATTATAAGCAAGTCTAGAGGGAGAGACTAGGGTAAAGTGAGGAGGTTCAAGGAACCAGAGGTGGCTTTAGGGTAGTGTGACCGGTTTGCTGTGCTGGGTGTCTGTGTGGACCAAAACAATGCTGTAGAACAAAGCACAAGAGACAGGAAGGGACACCAAATTCTAGCATCATATAGGGTCCCGCTCTAACCTGAGAACTCAACGTTCTCCACTAAAGGAACCCTCTTCAGGGAAATTTTGTGGGTGGGCTGTGAGCTTGTTTTGTCACTGGGAGACAGCCAAATTGGATGGGTGGAGTCCTGGGTGAGAGCCAAGGAGGCTGACAGGGAGGTGTTGCAGAAGGAGAAACAATTGACATTGGTTTATGTGTATTAATAATTTTGTATTAATGCAAAAATTTTATATGTAACTGTTGTAACAGTTAAGCTAGAGAAAGTGACTGTGTTTCTATAAAACATAAAGAAGGATAATAGTACTGACTCAGGGTTCTTGCATCGGCTTAGGACAGAAGTCTAAGGTTTCTGTGCTCATAACTGACACATCCCTATTATCCTTCTGCCCCTAAAAACATATGAATGAAAGAAAAATACCCTTTAAATTAGAGTTTAGGGGGTGGATGTGATCAAAGTGGGATTTACATCCCAAGATGGCTTTAAATGTTCTCAGAGCATTTAAATACAGTTGAAATCGTTTTTGTTACTCATGCCAAACTGTCTCATTACTTCGGTATATCCTGTCCTATGAAATGGGAAGTGGTTTTACAGACTTCCTTATATAGGGATATTAGTTTTTAAAACTCTCAAAGTCCCGACCCCACCAGAACTACGATAAGAAATCAGAAGTTGTGTTTACATACTTTTAACTCTGTGTCCTTTTATGTAGGAGAGAAACTTTTATTTCTCTCCGAAGGATAAACAATTAGAATTCTACAAATAGCCTTACTGGGTCAGAGTAGGGGCTGATCAAGCCCAAATCTTCTCTCTCAAGGGGTGATGGTCAGCTGAAAGCCCACTCAGTTCTCAAAGCAGAAGACTGCTCTTCCAATTGGGCTTCCCGCATCTGCACGATGATATCACACGGAGCCCAAGATTTACGTACACTGAATTGCTAGGAACAGCTGGGGATCCTTAATCCTTCCCCTGCTGCCCAGTTCTCCATGCAGATACCTCCCCCTGACTGCTTTTAATTATTTCCTTCTCTCAGCCAGGGTCTGAAGCTTGAAGTAAGCCAGGCTGTGGGAAACGGTGGCCTGGGGGAATCATTTGCAAAGGAGAACTAGAGGCTGTGGAAGAAGTTAAGCAGAACAGCCTCCCAGTAACGTCCTTCTAGAAGTGCCCTCCATCACTAACCATGCCAGCAAGTGCAGGTTTGCAGGTATCATGTCCTGCTTTATTTTTTTTTAAATAATATTTATTGAAAAAAGAGTTTTCTCAAAATTACAAAAATAAAAAACAAAATTACAAAAAGAAAAAAACAAAAAGAAAAGAAGAAAAAGAAAAAAAACAACCCATCATTTTCAAGTTATCCATTTTCGTTACCTTCTTTCCATGACCTCCTCCTCCTCCCTTCTCTTGTATCTTGATTAATAATTGTCACAGCAAATCCTTTTCATAATTCATAATATTCTGTCATTACGTTTATCATGTCCTGCTTTAAAAGGCTGTTTGCGAGGATTACAAAGATAAAGCACGTGGAACCACTTGAAGATGGTAAAATGGACTGGATAATAACAATAACAGTAATAATAATAATTTATTATTTATACCCCGCCCATCTGGCTGAGTTTCCCCAGCCACTCTGGGTGGCTTCCAATCAAGTGTTAAAAACAATACAGCATTAAATATTAAAAACTTCCCTGAACAGGGCTGCCGCCAGATGTCTTTTAAAAAGAAGATAGCTGCTTATTTCTTTCACATCTGAAGGGAGGGCGTTCCACAGGGCGGGCGCCACTACCGAGAAGGCCCTCTGTCTGGTTCCCTGTAACCTCACTTCTCACAATGAGGGAACCGCCAGAAGGCCCTCGGCGCTGGACCTCAGTGTCTGGGTAGAATGATGGGGGGTGGAGACGCTCCTTCAGGTATACAGGACTGAGGCCATTTAGGGCTTTAAAGGTCAGCACCAACACTTTGAATTGTGCTCGGAAACATACTGGAAGCCAATGCAGATCTCTCAGGACCGGTGCTATGTGGTCCCGGCGGCCATTCCCAGTCACCAGTCTAGGTGTCACATTCTGGATTAATTGCAGTTTCTGGGTCACCTTCAAAGGTAGCCCCACGTAGAGCGCATTGCAATAGTCCAACACTCTAATCCTCTATCACGCCTTGAATTTCTATAGCCAAAGAGGTACTAGCAACAGAAGCACCAGAGGCGGAAGGGAAGGGGTGGGGATGGTCCCAGGCTACTTGTAAGAAAATCATGATCACTGGGAAATGTTTAAAGGAAAATTGAAATCCCCATCTTTCAGTGCTGCCCTTGGGTTTAGCTTTGGTTGCTACTGTGGAAACATTAGCTAACTGAGAATGGAAGAATATAAGATGAGAGAGAGAGAGTATGTACAACCCATGACATATGGGTCCAGCCTTGCTATTCCATTATGTCCTGCATGTTATTGGATTTCCCTGGCAGATGTCCCAAGGCTTGCTGTATTCTGGAGTGGAGCCGGGTGGCCGAAAGCTTTTCTTGAAGGGACTCAAATCAAATTGCAGCACCGACTCTCACTGCTAGCCTCGTAACTTGATTTCAAGCGACAAGTGTTAGTCCAAATCAAACAATTTAGCAGATCCCCCCCCCCATCCTGCCCATTTCCAGTTCAAGCTGTTGACAGCTTGGATATGTGGTACAGAGGAGTAGATTGCCCTGATTTTTCATAGTACAGTGGTACCTCGGGTTAAGAATTTAATTCGTTCTGGAGGTCCGTTCTTAACCTGAAACTGTTCTTAACCTGAGGCACCACTTTAGTTAATGGGGCCTCCCGTTGCCACCACGAGATTTCTGTTCTCATCCTGAAGCAAAGTTCTTAACCCAAGGTACTATTTCTGGGTTAGCGGAGTCTGTAACCTGAAGCGGCTGTAACCTGAAGTGTCTATAACCCGAGGTACCACTGTACCATAAAAATGTAGAGTAAGAAGGGAGTAGGATCACCTAGTTCAACTGAAGGAATCTCAACTGAAGCATCCATGACAGATGGTCACTTAACCTCTGCTTTAAAACCTCCAAGAAAGGAGAGTTCACAACCTCTCGAGGAAGTCCATTCCATTCTCAAACAGCTCTCTGGCTCTCAGAAAGTTCTTCATGATATTTAGTTGGAATCTCCTTTCTTATAGCTTGACTCCCTTGGTTTGGATCCTACCCTCCAGAGCAGGAGAAAACAAGCTTGCTCCATCTTTCATGAGACAGTCCTTTAGATATTTGAAGAGGAGTTTGGACTTGATATCCCGCCTTTCACTCCCTTTAAGGAGTCTCAAAGCGGCCAACAATCTCCTTTCCCTTCCTCCCCCACAACAAACACTCTGTGAGGTGAGTGGGGCTGAGAGACTTCAAAGAAGTGTGACTGGCCCAAGGTCACCCAGCAGCAGCATGTGGAGGAGCAGAGATGCGAACCCGGTTCACCAGATTACGAGTCTACTGCTCTTAACCAATACACCACGCTGGCTCTATGAAGGTGGCTATCATATCTCCTCTCGGTCTCCCTTTATTCAGGCATCAAATAGTTTTGACATCAAATAGAGGAGGAAAATAACATAAGTAGAAACCATGTGAAAATATGGCAGAAGGTATTTCAGGTTAGCACCTGGGTTACTGAAACTGAGGCTCTTCATGACCAACTTTAGAAGCCTAATCCAATATGGGAAACAATGGATCTATGTTTTAATAACATCTGATGCCCTGATTAGCTTGCAGTCTGTGCTGCTGAATAGCCTAAGTGTGTTCGGGTTCCTAACCGGCCTTATTCCATATAAGACAGCTTCCTAGGTTTGTAAGCAAACTGAAATGCAACGCTCTTCCAAAACTCACTTCCGTTCAATTTTGAGATATAGATCCCCAACCAAGAAATGTGCAGACGGCTGTATCATTAGCAGAACGTGGGCATAAGAATTGCATTTAGTAGTGAAAATCATGTTGTTGCTCTGTGTGTGTTTTAAAAAGGATATTAGGGAAAATTCAAAATTTGAATATTTAGGGAATGCAAGTGACAACGCTGATAATTTTTCTGAGGACTTTTTTTATTAAAAAAGTGGCAAACTGAATTTAAGATTGGAAAAGTGAGAGGAGCAAAAATCCATCCTTTCCTATTCACGGAGGGATGAGAATCCCTATTTCAGATTTCTTTTTTAAAAAAATATGTTGAAGCATAATCACAACTTGAAAGTACTTGGCCATGGAAAAGAGCGAAGCTAAAACAAATGATATTATCAGCCCAGTAGCGAGACTCTGATAGCACTGGCGTTTCACTGGGAAGGAAATCTCCCTTTGATCCAAGGGCCATGAGAAAAGCCGCTGCCATTCCCCCCGTAACAATTGTGCTCTGACCTCTTGTGCCTACATCCAGCTGGAGAACTTTTGTCCAGAAGTTTGAAGTCCTTGGCTGTGGAGGGAAAATTGTCACCTGGCTACTAGTCTCAAAAGAGTTGGATGGGACCAGGCTGCTGTTTGTTAAACAACACCAGCTAATCGTTGCACAGCGGCACTTCAAAGTCCACGGCAGAACTAGCACCGGTTTTCTGTGGGTGCCACCTCTTCGCTGCGGACTTGGACTTTGGATGCATGAATTTATGCCTTTCAGCCCCTTGTTTACAAAGCTCTCTCATACAGATAAAACCCAAAGCTGGTGCAATGTGCAAGGGTTTCATTCTGAGGTTGATTACATGCACTAAAGTTAATCACGACTGGTTTTAGGAATCTAGGAAGCCTGCTTATAGGAAGACCCACCATTGCTCTATCCAACTGAGGCATGTCCACACTGACCAACAGCAGTTTCTATTGGGTTTTTCAGCCAGGGAATATTCCCAGCCCTATCTAGAGAAGCTGGGGACTGAACCTAGGACTTTCTGTGTGCAAGACTGATGTTCTTCCAATACGATAATCTTTATTGTCATTGTCCCATACAGAACAACGAAATTGAAAATCTACATCAGACATTCAAAAACCAACAAGCCTGCTATCCCTGCTATTCCAGCCTGGTTAGCCCCCTAAAAACTCTGATACCCCATAATTAAATACAATATTCTCCCATAGAGACTACCTTACACTGTGTTTAAAACCAAAATCGCATTTGAATAGAAACTGTTTCTCAGGCGGCTAGTCCTAGTCTTTATAACCCTGTAACTTCTTCCAGAAGGCAGAAGCTGAAAGAGATCATTTCCGGGGTGCGCACTATCCTGCACTATCTCTGCAGCTTTCTTGTGGCACCTGACAGCATAGATTTGATCTAAGGCAGGAAGAGTGCACCCAATTATTCTCTCTGCAGTCTTTACAATCCTGGACAGCATTGTTTTTCCCCTGGCCGTGCAGCTCCCAAACCACACACACAGACCATAAGTTAATACACTCTCCACAGTACAATGGTAAAATGCCATCAACAGGTCCTTTGAGATATTCTTTTTCCGGAGGATTCTCAAAAAGTATAACCTCTGCTGTGCTCTCTTCATCAGGTCTTTGCTGTTTTCTCCCCCAGGTTAGGTCCTCTCTCAACTCCATTCCCAGAAATTGAAACACCGAGATCTGTTCCACACACATTGTCCTTCCTCAGAGATAGAAGAAAAAAGGAAACTGCCAAGTCAAGCCACTTGGTCCACCTGGCTTTGGATTGTCCTCACTGGGTGGCAGTGGCTCTCCAGGATTTTGTAGAATCATAGAATTGGAAAGGGACCCAGGGGTCATCTAGTCCAACCCCTGCAACGTGGGAATCTCAGCTAAAGCATCCATGACAGATGACCATCCAAACTCTGATTAAAAACCTCCAAGGAAGGAGAGCCCACAACCTCCTGAGGGAGCCCATTCCACTATCAAACAGCTCTTACTGTCAGAAAGTTTCCCCATACAGTGGTGCCCCGCAAGACGAATGCCTCGCAAGACGGAAAACTCGCTAGACGAAAGAGTTTTCCGTTTTGGAGGTGCTTCGCAAAACGAATCTCCTATGGGCTTGCTTCGCAAGACGAAAATGTCTTGCGAGTTCCTGCGGGTTTTTTTTTTCTTCCCCCCCTTTTTTCTAAGCCGCTAAGCTGCTTATCAGCTGATCCGATCAGCAGATAAGCCGCTAAAAGCTGCTAATAGCGCTGATCTGATCAGCAGATAAGCCGCTAAAAGCCGCTAATAGCGCTAAGCCACTAATCCTTCAATGGGCTTGCTTCGCAAGACAAAAAAAAAAACCGCTAGATGAAGAGAATCACAGAACAGATTCTTTTCGTCTTGCGAGGCACCACTGTATGTTGAGTCGCAATCTGCTTTCTTGTAACTTGAAGCCATTGGTTTGAGTCCTACCCTCCAGAGCAGGAGAAAATAAGTTTGCTCTCTCTTCCATGGGGGATCACCCTCTTCACACAAGAATATTCTTTGGGGTGGTACAATCTTTGGCCGATAGTACGAACTGTAAAATGGGTGTGTTTATGTCAAAGGCTCAAACAACAACAACAACAGAAAAAAAGAAGGCAAGCTGTCTGACCTGCTCTAGATAGATAGATAATTTATTACAGTCAGAGACCAGCTGATAAAACACACTTGGGGGTACAATCCCAGAAGGAAAACAAACATTTAAAACAATGCACAGCAATAAATTTAAAATTTATAAATGTGATAAGCGTATAGACACTTAAAACTTTTTGATAAGCTACCACAGAGAGATGACCCAGAGTCACCCGTGGAACCAAGTTTGGGGATTTTCTTAATGAACTAGTTTGGGTTGGGGGATGGTCTGCACCTACAGATCCGTACACAGAATCTGGAGACCGTCCAGGTCGTCTTATGATCTTTGTCTGTTGTAGAGTTGGAAGGGACCCCAAGGGTCATCTAGTCCAACCCCCTGCAATGCAAGAACCTTTTTGCCCAGTGTAGGACTCAAACCCTGAGATTCAGGGTCTCATGCTCTGTTGGCTGAGCTAGATGATAACATTGCTAAAGTTGTTAGGAAGCATGAATAATAAATAGCCATAACAAATTCTCTTAGACCATGCTGCTTCCTTTTAAACAATTTAATATTGAATTTATCCAAGCATGGACGTCTTGACCTTGGTTACCGTAAATCTTAAATCTCTTTTGACACCCTCAGCCAACTGAAATACGATGCCTGGTCTTGCACTGAAGGTAGTACCGCCAGCCTAAGATCAATAGATCAGCCTAAGAACAATTGACGAAAGACCTTCAGTAATATAACTGGCTTACAATTCTGCCTTGAAGCAAAAGAAGGCCAGGAGAAATCCAAGAGGTTAAATCTTTTACCATCTTATGTATTTTCCTATTTTATTTAAATCACTCACATGGTTATTTATTAAGCAGTCTATACATCTTGCTCAATAAATGAGATACATTTCCTAGCATGGAAATACAGGAATAGGGAATGCTTCACCTATTGATATTCTCTCTAATAGAGATCTCATTACTCACCTGTGGCCCTTGATTTATTTCAGGGCCCTCCATCTGCCCTGCAAAAGAGGACACACATTTGCATACCACACCAAGCATATGCAAATTTCACACAAAAATGTGAATTTTTTATATGAGTGGAGCAGAGACCCCAAGTGTCCTGGGCTTAGAAAATCATGTTGGCATCGTTGGACTTTTGACCAGGACTAATTACTTCCCAGTTTTCCATTAACCTTTGAATGCATGATTTCCAGTTGATTCATTGTCAAGGAATTGGCATGTGACCACAACCACGATGTACGGAACTAACCATCACCCTTGCTCATATTTTCATCAAGTCTGTTATTAACCCAAGTTAGAAGGGAACTGAAGTTGGAGCTGCTGGTTTAGAGAAAGTCATATTTGATGCCCTTCAAAAGTGCTTCCGCCATCTTCATTTTATTCCAAGCTCCTTCTGATGGTGCCAGAAGTCTTCCACACACAGAGTAGTAAAAACAAATATTTCATTCATGACCAAGTAGCTTAGTCATCTGATTCTCAGTACTGATCCAATCTTTTGGAACAATGGCTGACTGCCATTCTCTCTGCTGCTAGGAGACCGGTTCCCTGTATAATCTTCTATAATTTTTAATATCCTTGATTTTATCATGGAAATTGATTTGCTAAATGTACACCTGGTATGTTTCCTCTAAGAGGAAGAAGAAGAAGAAGAAGAAGAAGAAGAAGAAGAAGAAGAAGAAGAAGAAGAAGAGGCATGTGAGAGAGGAAGGAAGGATTATAGATGGGATGTGCTGGAAAAGATGTGGGTTGCCTTTTGCTATGGATAAGGGCAGCTTCAAAAAAGAAGGTCATTCAGGGATAAGATTCAGAGCCTAAGTTATGGATTACTTTCCAGGACACAGATGTACCTGTGTCGCTCCATAATTGCTACACTCCAACTCCCAACAGCACTTGCTGGCATGGCCAATGATGATGGGAGTTGTGGTGCAACAACATCTGAAAGACGGAAAGTCTTCCACATCTGTTCCAGGGTGCGGATATATGGAAGAGCTTTCCATTTGGTATTCTGAGATTGCGCTCTGTCCCGACTATGCAGACTATGTATACTGGACCAAGGCCTTTTAGGGCTTTAAAGGTCAGCGCCAACACTTTGAGTTGTGCCTGGAAACATAAGAAGGTAGGGAATATCATTGCAAACCTTTTCTCCATTGCAACCACAGCTAGGGCCACCCCATAGCAGATCTTTATGCTCTCCTCTACAGACCCTGAATAGATGGATGGCAGCAACCTGTATTGTTCTGTAGGTTATAGAGTTGTAACTCTACACAACAAGTCTGTTTTCTGTCCGAGTTCCCATACAGTTTGCTCTGTGCTTCTGACTGTCATGGATTGTGACTGACAATGTAAGTTTTATTATTTGCTGGAAGAAGTCCAGTAATGATTCAGAAGCCAGATATTACAAAAAACACACTCAGTTTTAAACCTGCCTTTAGGCACCGTCCTGCTTGATGTTGGAAGAGCAAAAGGAGAGCAGCCAAGTGAATTGTGGGATTTTCTAATCCCGTCTGAGCTTCCGATTTCCTGTAGAACTTTGGGAAAGTCCCTTGGCCTTTGCTCAGCCAATCCAGCTTTGAAAGGGGATGCAAAGAAAATTGGGACCCCACGTAAACCATTTAAACCTCCAGCAGAAAACGGGATGGGGTTTGAAAATGCGCTGCGGTTGTTTGCCTTATGATGTGTGTTGTTCGTAACATTTTCTTAAGATAACTGCCGGTGGGTTAAGAGAAGTCATTACTGAAAAAACAAGTCTGATTTCCTGCTCTCTGAACAACATGTAGGCCTCTACAATTGCTTTTTTTCTTTTTCTTCTTTCGGCAGCAAAGGTGAAATATATATTTCAATCAGCACGTAATCTGAGACTTATGCAACCTCCCCCAGAAAAAGGAGTATCGTTTACGACAGACGCTGCTCCTCTGTAATGCAGATGGTCATAAATAGATGGTCATAAACAGAATGGAAATTGCTACCTGCCGTTTCGCAGGGGGAGTCATTTCTTGTGCTCTTACCAGAGCCAGTTTGTGGGAATAAGTGGCATCATCTTCTTTCTCATCTTAAATCTGGGGCGCATGACTCATCGTTTCGCCCTCTTCAGAAGCGGGAAGATGCGAATAAAATCCTCCCAGATCCTGCCAGTAAAATAAACGAGGGTTGCTTTGACACCATGCGCTAAGTCAGTGTTTCCCAAACTGGTTTTTTTGGACTATGACTCCCATCTTCCCTACCTAGCAAGACCAGTGGTCAGGGATGATGGGAATTGTAGTCCAAAAACAGCCGGAGACCCAAGTTTGGGAAACTTTGCCCTAAGTGCTAATCCATCAGGGGGTGGGGCGTATGTTCCAACCCAGGGGTGGGGAAAGATTATTCACATTTCCTCATGGACAATATTTGGGGGCCACATGCCTTGGGAGGGAGGACGGATGCGGCCCTTACCTTTGTAAGCAGAGGTGCCAGCATCTTCTGATCATTGAGGAGACCTGATACAACATCACAAGGAGCCGGGGGGCAGAGCTGAACACCCTCTGAAAATTGAGGGGGCCCAAACCCCTCAAAATATATGTTGGGGGCCCCAAAACTGCTTCGGCCCCAAGGAGTCGGCACTTGTGTGTATAAGGTAGGCTGGCTTCCAGCCCCATGTAGGTTAGAGTTTTCCACACAGAGACATCTCTCTCTCTGTTGAGGCAAACAAGGGGCATCTACAAGGACGCAGTTTAGTCAGGCAGAAACATCCAAGAAGGGCATGGAGTGAGGAAAGTGGAGAGTATTCAGGCCTGGAGGACCACATTTGGCCCCCGATCCTGAGTTCCCTAACCCATCTTGGGCCACATTCACACCATACATTTGAAGCACGCTGACCCCACTTTAAACAGTCAAGGAATTCCCCCAAAGAATTCTGGGAGCTGCTCATAAATTAATGCTCATATTAACTTTGCTTTGGAGAAATCCTTGATACCTGCAGATGTTCGCAAACTTTAAATTGCATTCCTGCAGACGAGGGACTAGCAGATGGGCAACACAAGTTGGATCCTTAGAATTGACATATACTTCAAAACTGGAAGGGTAAACCCCCAGCATCCGTTTCGAAATGGACTGAAGATCTCACTTTTCTTCATTCGAACTCATATCTTAAAATTCAGTCTTATAGCTATTACGACATATGGACTGTTTACTTTAGTGTATACATTTAAGTCAGGATTGAGGACTTATTTTTATTGCTAATGTTAGCTGATGCCATTCCTTTCTTTTCTCTTTGTGTTATACTTTTATACCAGAGTTCAGCCTATATATGTGGAGAAAGAGAGTTTTAAATATCTCTCTCTGAGTGATTTATAATTAAAACACAACGATAAAACCAAAATGAACAAGATCATCCTATATAAGAGCTATTGATGCTGATGAAACTGGTAATTAGTAGAGCCGTACCACAAATCTCACTTGTTTGCAATTTCTGAGCCTGACTCTGATGCGCTGTAATTCATAATGCATTTGTAATTAAAAAGAAGATTATGAGATAATCTCTCTCTCTCTCTCTTTTCATCAGCACATTTTGCAGAGCTGGTCTGACTAGGCAGCCAAAGTAAGGTTGCATCTCCTCTCAGTGTATGCTCAGGATGCTGCTTACTTTAATGGGGAAGGGAAGGAGAGAGGGGAAAATGTTCCCTGGTGCCTAGGCAATGTGCAGGACATGCCGCCTTCCCAAATGTTAATTGCCTCTTTGGAAACAGCATCATTTTTATCAGAGCAACTGATGAAGGCCAAAACAATTTGCGATAAGAATTTAAAATTTCTGTTTTCTTAGTCATTGTAATACAGTGGTAAAGGTAAAGGGACCCCTGACCATTAGGTTCAGTTGTGACCGACTCTGGGGTTGCGGCGCTCATCTCGCTTGGCTGAGGGAGCCGGCGTACAGCTTCCGGGTCATGTGGCCAGCATGACTAAGCTGCTTCTGGCAAACCAGAGCAGCGCACAGAAATGCCGTTTACCTTCCCGCCGGAGCGGTACCTATTTATCTTCTTGACTTTGACATGCTTTCGAACTGCTAGGTTGGCAGGAGCAGGGACTGAGCAATGGGAGCTCACCCCGTCGTGGGGATTCGAACCGCCGACCTTCTGATCAGCAAGTCCTAGGCTCTGTGGTTTAACCCACAGTGCCACCGGGTTAAGTACTTAATTCGTTCCGGAGGTCCATACTTAACCTGAAACTGTTCTTAACCTGAAGCACCACTTTAGCTAATGGGGCCTCCCGCTGCCGCCACACGATTTCTGTTCTCATCCTGAAGCAAAGTTCTTAACCCGAGGTACTATTTCTGGGTTATCGGAGTCTGTAACCTGAAGCGTATGTAACCCGAGGTACCACTGTATAGAGCACGGGTGTCAAACACAAGGCCCGCGGGCCGAATCCGGCCCGCCAGACCTCATAATGTGGCCCGTGTAGCCGCCGCCGGCCGCCAGCCTTCACCATTTATTCTCGCTTTTTTTTCCTTTTTGACACAAGAAAGCTGCCTCTTCAGCGCATGTGTGGCAGCCTACAAGCCAGAGAACGTCTGCCCTTTACTGGCGCCGTTCTACACAGGAAACCTCCACTTTACATGCATTCCTATAGATACAACCGGCCCTTTGAGGGTGACCAAACTGCCGATGCGGCCCCCGATGAATTTGAGTTTGACACCCCTGGTATAGAGATAGAGATAGAGATAGAGATAGAGATAGAGATAGAGATAGAGATAGAGAGAGATAGAGATAGAGAGATAGAGATAGAGATAGATAGAGATAGAGATAGAGATAGAGATAGAGATAGAGATAGAGATAGAGATAGAGATAGAGATAGAGATAGAGATAGAGATAGAGATAGAGATGATAGAGATATAATATGAGAGAGAGAGAGAGAGAGAGAGAGAGAGAGATGATATATGGAAGTTCATTAATGAACAATTATAATAATCTACACCCACTTTCCCACATGCTAAACTCATGCTAAACCCACTCAAGCCCCATTCTCAGTATGCCTCTCGGTGGGGCAAATCTACACACATGGTTTTTAACGTTAAGGAAGGGTTAAGAAATGGTTTCGATAACATAGATGGACACACGATGTGCTACTTTTTACGTTCATAATGCGCTATTACCTTGTCTTTTTTATTGCTTAAGTTTTAATCGTTTTATGCTGCTATATTGGTGAAACCCTGCTCACATGTCCCTATGTAGTGTTTTACCCTTTTTTGCATCCAACAACACTCAGAGTTTGGTATTCAAGGGGCAGATTAAAAAAGGACAGGGAGGGAGGGAGGATTAAAATGTGTAAAAGCAGAGCTGCCAGCAGCCACCAGCAGGGAAAGAAACAGTATTTTGGGAAATGGTGGGGCTGGGTATTACCTACATTTAAATAAAAAGACCCAGGTGAAAAACGTTTTTGTTAACAAGTATGCCCTGTGACATTTTAGAACAACATATCTAATATTGTTCTAACAGGGGGAAATAACGTTAAACAGGTTGGTGGGTTTTGTTTGTTTTTTGCCAATTATTTTTATTGATTTTCCATAATTTTTCACAAAGTGTCACCAAATTAATACAAATTCAATACACATTTAAAAGCTGACTTCCCACCCACCCCAGATGTCCCCTCTATTTTCCTCCCTCCTTTACTGCTCCCAATACAATAACTTTTTCCAGCTTTCATTTCAAAATACATTCACCCCTTCTCATCACCTGTTCAGTTACTAATTTCTGCTATGGATGTTATACATTGCTGTAACCTGTCCTCAAAATAGTCGAGTCGAGTATATCCTCTTTTATCTATCTATAATAGTCGTTTGTGAACAGGTCAGTGTAGGTCCAGCTCGGGTCTATGAAGTGGTCCCCAGTATGACTTCACCCCAAGCTGGACTGATGGGATCCATTACACACATGCTCCAGTGGTCAGTGTGACGTATGTTGGAGGCTTGGTGCCTTGAATCAACAAGGTTTACAGCCATAGCCTGAGAGATTGCGGCCTTCACTGGCATGGAAAAGGAAAACCACAGGCTATTGTGCCTTGGGAAATGCAACGTTCTCCATGTAAGTGGTCAGTAGCTGTGGTTAGTTACTCCCGCCCCCTTTATTTGTGCAGCTGTTAGCACTTACAACGCTGACACTTTCAGTAAGGAAAGGGAAGCTTGCCCATGTTGGGTCCCGATCACATCTTCAGCAGAATAAAATGTTGTGTAATAAATGGATCATGCAGTGGCACTTAAAGAGGCAAGCGGTCTTTACAGAATGCATGAACATTCAGAGGAGATTGAGGGAGATAGCGGTATTGCCAGGCCATGGGCTTGGTTGCTCTGATGTCATGTTGCTGTGTTGCGAACTGTACTGAGAGCAATATATTTGGGAAAGCAGTGTACAGCGGTACCTTGGTTCTCAAACGCCTTGGTGCTCAAACAACTTGGAACCCAAACACTGCAAACCCGGAAGTAAGTGTTCTGGTTTGTGAGCTTTTTTCGGAAGCCGAACGTGCTCCGTTTTGAGTGTTACATTTCCGATTTGAGTGCCACACATCTGTTTTGAGTGTTACTCTGAGGTCTGTCTGGTTTTGCTTTGATTTTGCGTTTTTGTTTTTGCTGCTCTTTTTGTTTCGTTTTTGTGACTGTGTGGAACCCAGTTCAGCTACTGATTGATTGGTTGTGTGACTGCAGTACATTGTTTATTGCTTTCATTTTATGGATCAATGGTCTCATTAGATAGTAAAACTCATGTTAAGTTGCTGTTTTAGGGGTTGTTTTTAAAAGTCTGGAACGGATTAATCCATTTTGCATTACTTTCTATGGGAAAGTGTGCCTTGGTTTTGGAACGCTTTGGTTTTGGAACGGACTTCCGGAACGGATTAAGTTTGAGAACCAAGGTACCACTGTACAGAGAAATTGAGCTGTACATGGGCACAGCTGAATTTGTGCCTTGTCTGTCCTGCATCTGTTGCAATACTGGTACTGCATCTTTGAGCATCTGTTTCCCAGATGCAAGTATCTCTCGGTGCACTGGCAACATCACAGGCATAAGCTTTTATGGGCTATAGCCCAATTGGCCAGGTATATTCCACACATCTAATGAAATGGCTCCTAACCTACAGAAGATTATGCCACAGTGCATTTGTCTGTGTTCTACAGTGCCGTAGGAGTCTTTACTGTGGTTAAAAGGAAGGGCTATTGCCACACCTAGACTGTTGCTCTGTTGCTGTTGTTTAGTCGTTTAGTTGTGTCCGACTCTTCGTGACCCCATGGACCAGAGCACACCTAGACTACTCCCTCGCTATTTCAGGCCAGGAGGTTCACCCTGCTCCAAATTGAGCTATTGTTCTAGGAATCCACTCTTTTTAATAAAAGCATTAAGGCTGATCAGGTGCTTATGGAGAATAATAGGGACCCTTTGTGACACTAATGATCCTGTTGATAATTGTGCCATAAATTTTTAACCTGTGTATTTTAACCTCTCCCCAAACAATTGATCTCAACGCAATAACATCGAGCTCTGCCTGGTGTCTCTCTAATCTTGGCAAAGGGGAAGCGAAATTGCAACCTTCATTTTGTGCCTTATGACTGACATATTTCACCGCATAATCAGATTGCTCCCTCTAAATTAATGTTGGCTCCATGCTGCCTCTTTCAATTTGCAGGCATCAATGAATAAATTTAAAGCTACAGATGGTAGGGTTTTAAATTAGCTAAAGGAATAAACATATCTACGTTCATAAATATATATCAACAGAGGGCTCTATATTCTCCCTTCCATGGGCAAACAGCATTGTTCTCATTAGCATTAATGGAAGCTAATGAAGAAGCGTTGAGAGCTAGCTTGCATCCTTGACAGAATCTGAATACTCTTGCCTTATTTCTATCTGGTAACAGTTCGCTATTTTACTACTGGCTGCTAAAACATAAATACGGGAATTTTAAAATCCTACAGTCTGATTTCCAACAACGGTCCATATAGTAAAAGCTATGGTTTTCCCAGTAGTGATTTATGGAAGTGAGAGCTGGACCATAAAAAAGGCTGGTCGCTGAAGAATTGATGCTTTTGAATTCTGGTGCTGGAGGAGACTCTTGAGAGTCCCATGGACTGCAAGAAGATCAAGCCTATCCATTCTTAAGGAAATCAGCCCTGAGTACTCACTAGAAGGACAGATCCTGAAGCTGAGGCTCCAAGACTTTGGCCACCTCATGAGAAGAGAAGACTCCCTGGAAAAGATGGAGGGCACAAGGAGAAGGGGACGACAGAGGACGAGATGGTTGGACAGTGTTCTCGAAGCTACCAGCATGAGTTTGACCAAACTGCGGGAGGCAGTGGAAGACAGGAGTGCCTGGCGTGCTCTGGTCCATGGGGTCACGAAGAGTCGGACAAGACTAAATGACTAAACAACAACAACAACAGTCTGATTTGGCCTAGTTGGAGTGAGGACTTAATGTGGGCTGAGCCCAGCAGAGTCAGAGATTCTTTGCATTCTAAACTGCTCATCCAAACAGATGTTGCCACAGGGCTGCCACACACAGAGAGAGCAGAGAAACGTTTATTAGCCATGCCCCTGCCATCATTTCCTATGGCAGTCCTACCCTTAGGCAGTCTATTGTTGGGGAAAACCTGTTAGAATTTGGGTGGCAGGGGCAAGACCAGGCAGAGATGACTTGAGCTATGTGGCAGCTATATAAATTAAGCAGGTAATGAAATATAGGGAAAGCAAAATGTCACTTAGAGAAGGACCTGAAATATTTTCCTTGAATCTTGAATTAGTTTTATTCTGGATTGTTTTTATTTGATGTTTTAATGTGCTGTCAACCTCTTTGAGATCTTTCCTTTAGAATATAGAGCAGTATACAGATGAAATGAAGAAGACGAAGACGAAGAAGAAGAAGAAGAAGAAGAAGAAGAAGAAGAAGAAGAAGAAGAAGAAGATACAGTTATAATCTATCATATTATTTCCATACCGCGGTGCCCAACTCATTTCAAATGAATGTAGACATTTTGAGAAGGGGCCCAAAGACAAGGCTTGGGTTTTGCAATTGATGGAGAGAGAGAGAAAGAGAGAGAGAGAAATTACTAACATGGGTGTCGTTCTAGCTCAGACCTAATGTGATGCGTTAATGAGGTTAGTCTATCTGGACTCTGTTGGGATTCGCAGGATACTGAGTAAGTCTGCAGGCTTCAACAGGCTGATGCAATACTCTGTGAAGTGCTGGGTCAGAGTGGCTCAGCAGGAATGTGATTAATGCGATTGGCTATCACCTGTTTTAAAAAGGAAAGCCTGCTCAACAGTATGTGGTGGTTGTGCTGTGGTGTGGTGGTGCTGAGTATTCGTTTGCTTTAAGGAGCAGGTACTCTGCATGGACTGTTTTTGTAAATACTTGTATATAGCTCACATTAAAAAGACTGCACTGAAAAGAAACCTGGGACTCTGAGCGTTTCGCTAAAAAGCGTCGCGAGGAATTCGTGACAGACTCACCATGTTATGCAAAACGGAAAACAGATGTTTGGAGGAAGATGCAGACTTGGATCAAAGTTTGGTTAAAAAACAAGTCAACTCTGCTGGACCGATTAGCAAGGCTGCTATTTCATAGGTGTATCTCTTATTTCCGTGAAAAGCTTCATTGGTGCCATGGAAATATCTGTGAATCCAAGGTTAGGAGGGAGGAGGCCTAAGTTCATCTCATCCCATCTGTTTATTTGTATGCCACGTTTTCGCAAGATTGTGCCCCAACTCTGGGTCTGCTTAACTCCAGTGGCTGCTGAATTCTGCTTCGAGTTCAAATGACGTCAACCAACAAAAGCACCAGCCTGCCCACCTGCCCACCACAAACCAGTTATCGCTGAGACAGCCTTTTGTAACACATTTGAATTGAGTAGCCAAAATGTATAGAGGACTGTGGCTACATTTGCATACTCAACAGATAACCGGGAATGAGACTGTAATGAGCCATTTGAGTCTCACTGTACACAGAAATCTGAAATGCCCCTTTGTATTGTTTTAATGAGACAGCATCACACATTATGAAGAAAAACAGCTTGGTGTAAGGAATTAAGCTCAAGGTAAAATATGACTCTCTGCCACCTCTTAGATTTTCCTGAAAATATTGGGGGTGGGGGGCGGGGAGAGAGAGACTTGTTAACAGCAATGTAATAATGAACTTCATGTCATCTTTCTCTGCCAAAGCAATTTTCAGGAACTCAAATTGTGGTTGAACACTGCTAATCTTTCATTTATGCAAAAGAATAACAAGGACCAGCAATTTGCTCTTTGGGCCATCAATTCACAAGCAATGACAGCTTTTAAAATTGGTAACTGCTGGCACGGCAACGCTAGACTCAGGGGTGGGGAACCTTTTTCAGCCTGAGGGCTGTGTTTCTTCATGGGAAGCCTTTCCGGGGGGGGTGCAGGAGTTGCTTGCCAGTGGTGAGTGTCGCCAGAGGCAGGAGGTGGATGAGGCAGAGGTGGTCAGAGCAACAGGCGTGACTTTATTTTGGGCAGTAAAGTACCATATTTTTCTGTGTATAACCCCATGTATAAAATGACCCCTGTTTTTTGGGACCACAACAAAAAAATGGGGGGGGGGATTGCCCAAAGGTGTTGAGCCTTTTTGTGTGTGGGGGAGATTGCCCAGAGTTGTGGAACTTTTCCTTGGAGGGCGGAAACCACCGACAATCGCTCTATGGCCAGACCGCCAAGGGAAATTGCATGCATCACTGCGGCCAATAATTGTCTGTACACTCAGCACCAAAATCCCACCTGCCCACTCAACGGAACCAAAGCCAATTGCTTGCACACCTCAGCGCTGACGTCAATCAACAGTCCAATTCTCAAAGCCACAGCCAATCCTCGGCAGGCCTTGCCACAGCAACCCATCACACGCCCAACCGCCACAGCAAATCTCCTGCTGGCTGCTACCACCAATCGCCCGTTCCCACCTCTGCTATCTGTGTATAAGACCAACCGCAATTTTTGCCTGTTAGTACTAAGGAAAAAACATCGTCATATAGACGGAGAAATACGGTACGTTGCAGCTGCATGAAAGTAGTTGCTTCCTACACATGCACACTCGTCTCTCCATCCAGGCAAGCAAGAAGCACAAGCACAATTGAAAGGCACATTCCAACCAGGAGGAAGCAATCGAATGCAAAGCAGGGCTGCTGAGGGATGTGGCCTGGATAGAGAGTCTCAAGCAGGGTTGGGGGAGAGAAGAGCCTTGATTCAGTTTTCATTTAAGGTAAATCTATCGAATTCACATTTGCTGAAACAATACGAGAACCGAAACACAAATTCGCACTCCTCTGAACTTGCAGTACAGTACAGTTCTCCAACCAGCCAATGTATGTGAGGGTGTATGGGGAAATCTTTCGGTAAAAATAACACAAAAATGCAGTATATTTGTGGTTTTTGCTGTTGCAAAAAATGGGCGCAGCCATCAAAACGTCATACAAAAGTGTGTTTATTCTGAAAAATTCACACTGAAATGCCAACGGGTTTTCCAGCTTCTGGAAGTATAAAATGTGACTAGCTTTGAGGTTTTGGGTTTGTTTTTTAATTGCTTGACATTCTCATTGGGAGGGCTGAGCCTCAGTAGCCCTGGTGGAACAGCTTCCACTCCACACAGCATAGACTTTGAAATTTGCTCCCCCAAGATCTTGTGATGGCCACCAGCCTGAATAGCTTTGAAAGAGGATTAGACAAATTCATAGAGGCTACTGACCCTGACAGCTACATTCTGTCTTCACTGTAAGAGGCAGCTTGCCTCTGAATACCAATTGCTGGGGATCACAGATGAGGAGAGGGCTGTTGTGTCCAGGTGTTGCTTATTTGCTTTCTATGAGCATTTGGTTGTCCACTGTGAGAAGGGATGCTGGACTAGATGGGTCTTTGGTCTGGTCCAGCAGGGCTCTTATGTTCTTAAGATACTGTGATGGCCTGGGACTCGGGCTCGGTCTTGGAACCAGAGGAGCCTCAGTCTGCACTGGATCCTTTGCCTCAGGCATCATCTGAACCAAGTCTGGGGCCTGATCCTGAGGAGTCCCAGTCTGCACAGGTGCCCCTGTAGCAAACACTAGCTGGGCTGAGTCAGGGGCCTGAGCCTGCCCTGGCTCCAGATGCAGGGATTACCTGGTGACCTTCAGCTGCGCCATCACTTGCAGCTGTTCCACTACTGGTTTGGTCATGGGAGGCTGAGGTGGCCTCTGGGTCTAGTAACCCACCGACGTCTCCTGAGTTGCAGAGATTAAGGTCTGAGAGAAGGAGAGACCTGAGTACTCGCAGGAGGAGTGCTCGCCTTTGGGCGAAACAGGGAGGTGAGTTGCCTGGGGATCAGGACCGGCCGCTACCCCTACAAAGATAAAGGCTGTTGGACCCCGCTCCAGGTTGTGGGAGCAACATTGCTGTATGCTAGAACCTGCCTGAGATCCTGTACCTGTCCTTGCTTGGTTTCCTGCCTTGTGTCCTGCCTTGGCCCTGTCGGACTGACTCCCAGCGGAACCTTTCGAACCTGGGCTGCGTTTCACAGGTTACCCCTGGCCCCAGCACAGATACACGTGGAAATGCAAACAGGACAATTACATCTTCAGACCACTGAGTAATGGATCACGGATTTGTATCCTTCCAACCTTAAAGTACAAGACTCTTTGCTTAGGGAGGTGTGTGTCTACTTTTGTGGTCTGTCTGCTAGTCTCCACATCACAGGAATATCATGTAAAAGTTTGTGACCATCAAGGAGTTTTCCATGAGAAAGCTACTATGAACAGCAACTCCTGACCAAGACACAACCACATCGTATGCCTCAAAGAGGCAGGATCAGATTCTTTCTCCTTGTTAGTTAATTAACCCCCATAAGCTCCCTTCATCCTTTTCTTATTCATGCTGCTCACACACCCCCTTCCCATGCCTGGACGAGGCTGTCTGGAAAAAGCAGTCCAAGGCTATTGCATTGTCATTCCTTCTCGTCTTCCCTAAAAGCCCACGTCTGCCTTGAGACATGGCAAATCACTCAGCTGCTCTGTAGCAAGTCCTGTTTATTGCATTGATCACAGACTGTCTCACGACTACCTCGTATAAACAATCAATATGGGGTAAATATATAAATCACTGTAGGATGTTGTCAACAGCAGCAAAAATGAGCTTGAGAAGTGACTGAAAATAATGCCATCACCAAGCACACACACTCCTCCACTCCACCCACCCACCCTCCCTACCACTACCCATAACACGGAGTGTGTAAAACCGACAGTCTTCTCCCTCTGAGATTGCCATGACTCACAAAGGTATTTGTGTGATGATGGATATGAATTCTGTTGCTAGTTGCAGAAATGTTGTTGGTTAATCACCTGCTTTTGAACTGATAAATTGACTGATTAATCAAATGATTTTGAAGCAAATATGCATGCATACAATTTTTTCCCCCCAAACCGGGAAATTGAACAGGTGAGCCACAGCTTAGCCACTGGAGCTGAGCTGGAAACCTACCTCTTAAGTATTTACAGGCTGTATACTTGCAACCCAGCATTGCACATATGTACCCATCTCACAGTGCCATGTGCAATATCTGAAAATGTCTGTGTGGTGCTCAGATAACTGGGCACCTCTTCCAATCTTCTAACCCTGTGCTGCAACATGCTTTCAAGAGAACAGAATGGCACTCTTCACCATCTCCAAGTCCATTGGTGGCTTTAAAGCACTTTGCAGCTTAGGACCAGGATACCTGTCTTCACCCTCCTATATAGATAAAAATGTAATGCTGTTGTCACAGTGTAGTTCACGTGGCCGCCAGTAGGTGGCCACACCAACTCCAGCATGACAAAGGGCAGGCAGGCACGTGAGTGTACAACACTGGGGACAGGCAGCCCAGTGCCTCCTCCCTTCTGTTAAACCTTGCTGCAACAAGATTTAAACTAGGGGGACAGATGCTTCAGAAAACTGTTGCCTAAAGTGCCTCCCCCTCCTTTAAAAGGGGGTGGAGCTTGAGGTAAGTTTTGAAAGGGTAGGTGAGGAGATGGGTGAAGTGTAAAGGCAGGGGAGGACAGGTGTAGGGAAAGGGAAGGTGACAAAGGCATTGTATGGTTTAAAAGGGGCTGAGGAGCAGATAGAGAAGAGGCAGCAACTCCTAGAATATTCATTAACATCTTCAGCAGAGGTCCTTCTATGGAAGCCCCACCATCTGATGGATTTCAACCGTTTACTTGGGACATTCAGGGTACCTCGAGGTTTTCCCTTTTTATCGAACATTTGCTCTGATCTATTTGCACAGAGGTTATATGATGGTGCCTCAAAACACAAGTCATCCCACTGTTTCTGATGCATTCTGCTGTCACTTTTCTTATTGCAAAATGTCTGATCTTTTGAGAAGTCGAGTTTGTTGCCATCAACCTTTCCATCAAACGTAATTACATGATCTGAAATTGCTGGTATCCAACTGAATTTCACCTGAGAATGGGGACAGCCTGGAAGTACCCTTGGTGAATGGGTTTTGCCAAGCCTCAAAGCATAGCTGTTCACTCTGTTTGGGAATGATAAAGGATTATTCTTCTCAAACCCTATCCACTGCTATGACGCTGCAGGTATCAGTAGCTCTACCAAGCCACTTCCATCCCTCCAAAGGGTCTGCCACCAGCCTTGCCTTCCAAGCCTTCTTTCCTACTCATCCTGCTTTCCCCCCGAGCTAGATGGCGAGGGATGCTGCAGTGATTTAATTGTTTTGCCTTTTCATCAGAAACGACTAACTCGCACTCCTCAAATCTACGTGTTAACTATCCTTCAAAATTCTCAGCTCTCCAATTTTTGCAGTGCTGCTGTCCAACCAAACAATGTGTACAAGGAGGAAGAAGAGGAAGAAGAGGAAGAGGAAGAGGAAGAGGAAGAGGAAGAGGAAGAAGAAGAAGAAGAAGAAGAAGAAGAAGAAGAAGAAGAAGAATAGTAGTAGTAGTAGTAGTTTAGACTTGATATCCCGTCTTTCACTCCCCTTAAGGAGTCTCAAAGCGGCTCACAATCTCCTTTCCCTTCCTCCCGCACAACAAACACTCTGTGAGGTGAGTGATGCTGAGAGACTTCAGAGAAGTGTGACTGGCCCAAGGTCACCCAGCAGCTGCATGTGGAGGAGCGGGGAAGCGAACCCGGTTCACCAGATTACGAGTCCACTGCTCTTAACCACTACACCACGCTGGCTCACAAAAATGCATATGTTACTGGGCAATGTGTATAAAATGCATATAGCAGGGAGATGGACTAGATCTCCCCTTCCAACTCTACAATCATATGATTCTATGATTAGTGCAAATAACACACACACACACATACAAATATCCCATCAAGGAAATTTGCTTGTAAAATGTGTATAATAGGAGAAATTTGTGTCTTGGCTGAATTTTGTACATTCTCCAGGAAATATGCACATTCTCCAGTAAGTATGCATAGTCTCCAAGAAGCATGCCTGTTCACTATTTCTTTTTCAGAAGTTGGAGACTTGTACCCTCTGAGAACTGCTTTTGAACCACCACCTAATCTTAAGTGGCCCATAGCATACCTGCTCCCACTGATCAGCCACATAGCAGGAAGAAGTGTGGGTTCAAATAAAGATCAGCCTCGTGAGATGCATTCCAGCTCCCTTCTTGCCACTCTCAGGGGTTCCCCATTCAGCTGAGCAATGCAAGGTGGACTGCAGAGACAGAGAAGTCTTAAAACTTGCCCCCCTCCTCTCACAATTCTGATGGAAATTCCACCCGCCCCACCCCCTGGTGCTACTGAATAGCAGAACAGGCGCATTACACAAACATATACACACACCAGACCCTCCAAGTGTCCCTATTTTCCAGGGATAGTCCCAGATTTACAGAAGCTGTCCTGGTTTCTGATTTGATCCCAGAATGTCCCGCTTTTCCTTAGGACATCCCTATTTTCATCGGGGAAATGTTGGAGGGTATGGAGTTGTCCGACCCCCCAAGCCATCTGAAGACAATCCTGTACATACCTCAAGTTGAAGTCACTTCAGGTTAAGCCTTTTCGGGTTGCGCTCTGTGGCGACCCAGAAATAATGGAGCAAGTTACTTCTGGGTTTCACCGCTCACACATGCACAAATGCTGAAAAGGATGTCACACACATGCACGGCAGCAGCGAATCGCAACCCACACACGCGCAGACACGCAGTCGCGGGTTGCGTTTGCTTCAGGATGTGAACGGGACTCTGGAACGGATCCTGTTCGCATCCTGAGGTACCACTGTATAGGGAAGTTTTTTAAAAAATGTTTAATGTTTTTATGTATGTTGGAAGCTGCCCAGAGTGGCTGGGGCAACCTAGTCAGATGGGTGGAGTATAAATAAAAAAAAGTATTATTATTATTATTATTATTATTATTATTATTATTATTATGGAATAGGACGTCCTTCATCAGAGAAATATTGGAAGGTATGCACACAGACGATGAAGTTAACAGACAACGTAATTTGCCAACATTGCTGCTTCCTTTTGCTATATTTGCTCTTCAGCAAAATGGAAATGAAAGGCAAAATCACAGTGTTGCCCGTTATCTACGAAATCCATCTGAGACACCACTTCTGTTTTGATTCTCCAACCACTCCATCCCTCCCTCCTTCCTCCTCCTCTCCTTTCCAGGTGTGCTGAGTTTTCTGACATCACTTCAAGCTTTGTTTACTCCGTTCACCTCTTCCTCTGCCAGATCCTGGCTGCCCTCCTCTGGCCTCTCCCTACGGTCTCTGTGCAAAAGAAGAAAGGGAGCGACAATTCCATGAGGCACAGAGGATGAGGCTGTTGGCTTGCATCCAAAACCGAGACTGAGAGGGACAAGGCCTTTTCCTTTCTAATTTGGGGAATTAGTCCTCAGGTGATCCTCAGGTGCCGTGGCAGCAAAACTTATTTTACCTCCGACGTAATACCGACGTAAAAATGGCCCACAGTCCTATATTTCACACACACACTCCATGGCTGCAACAGCGGATAGAATTTCGGAGAGAGGGGTTCTTATTATGAATAAATGAAGTATTCATTCATTTATACAGTGCCTAATGCCAAAATGGGATGCGAGTGGCGCTGTGGTCTAAACCACTGAGCCTAGGGCTTGCCGATCAGAAGGTCGGTGGTTCAAATCCCTGCAACGGGGTGAGCTCCCGTTGCTCTGTCCCAGCTCCTGCCAACCTAGCAGTTCAAAGCACATCAAAAGTGCAAGTAGATAAATAGGTACCACTCCGGTGGGAAGGTTAATGGTGTTTCTGTGCTCTGCTCTGGTTTCACCAGAAGCGGCTTAGTCATGCTGACCACATGACCCGGGAAAACTGTCTGCGGACAAACGCCGGCTCCCTCAGCCATTAAAGCAAGATGAGCGCTGCAACCCCAGAGTCGTTCGCGACTGGACTTAACTGTCAGGGGTCCTTTACCTTTACCTTAATGCCAAAATAGATTACTAAGTGGTTTGCAAAGTAAACACCAACACACATGAAGAATAATCTAAGGAGTAAACCCTAAGCCCTACACAATTCCAGAGCAGATTCTCTAAGAAGGTTAGATGGTGCCTTGTATGCCACCTTCCAGCAACTCCTGCAGCCAAGCTGGTGCAAACATCTTGCTCTGCCTTCCTCTGGACCACATCAGAAGGCTGAGAAGGGGCCTTGCTTTGTCATTGAAATTCTACTCAATATTGAGTAGAATAGCTTCTGCTTGTGGGGCTTGGGGCGGAAGACAGGACAGATAAGCCTACTGACTCTACCCAACTCCATAATCATTCTGACGACCAGAGGTGGCCAGCAGACCAGTGCTGTTCCTCCAGTGCTTCTCTTATTTCACTCGTTGCATTTTCTTGTATTACAATTTGAATTCTGTGGGATGCAGATTAAAGGTAAAGGTACCCCTGCCCGTACGGGCCAGTCGTGACCGACTCTAGGGTTGCGCGCTCATCTCACTCAAGAGGCCGGGAGCTGGCGCCGTCCGAAGACACTTCTGGGTCACGTGGCCAGCGTGACGAAGCTGCTCTGGCGAGCCAGCACCAGCGCCGCACACGGAAATGCCGTTTACCTTCCCGCTATAAAGTGGTACCTATTTATCTACTTGCACTTAGGGGTGCTTTCGAACTGCTAGGTGGGCAGGAGCTGGGACCGAACGACGGGAGCTCACCCCGCCACGGGGATTCGAACCACCGACCTTACGATCAGTAAGTCCTAGGCACTGAGGTTTTACCCACAGCGCCACCCGTGTCCCTACCAGGATGCAGATTAGGATACAATAAAATACAAATAAGAAATAAATGAAGCAGCAAAAAGTATAATTAAACATTGTAGAGCATCTAGCATAGCACATTACCAATCAAGTGGTCTACCAAGACCATCAACAATTTTTGAGTGGTCTATGCAGGGGATGCATAGACCATAGTGATGTATGAAAGTGAGGGAAGTGAGAGCTGGACCATAAAGAAGGCTGAAGAATTGATGCTTTTGAATTATGATGCTGGAGGAGACTCTTGAGAGTCCCATGGACTGCAAGAAGATCAAACCTATCCATTCTGAAGGAAATCAGCCCTGAGTGCACACTGGAAGGACAGATCCTGAAGCTGAGACTCCAATACTTTGGACACATCATGAGAAGAGAAGACTCCCTGGAAAAGACCCTGATGTGGGGAAAGATGGAGGGCACAAGGAGAAGGGGGCGACAGAGGGCGAGATGTTTGGACAGTGTTCTCGAAGCTACCAGCATGAGTTTGACCAAGCTGCAGGAGGCAGTGGAAGACAGGGGTGCCTGAAGAGTTGCAGCCCCCCACCTGACATTTCAAGATCCTCCTTCCCTGAATAGAAGATGAGGACCTGCACAGGCTCAGGAACAGGGTTCTGCTCACGCTCTTCAGGAATGCACAAGCCAACTTAGTCAGTGCTCAGCAGTTCCTGCTCAGCTCTCAGTAGCTCCTAAGTTGGACAGCTCCCTTGCTATTTTGAAAACTTTGGACCCTGACCTACAACTGGACAGCTCCACTGTAAGATGAGAGCACAGCAGCACTTTTCTACCACGTGGCCCACCTTGACTAGTGACTTGCATATAAATGTAGGGTGTAGACCCTTCTGGGCACCTTTCTATATTAAAAAACAACTTTTCTGCTATATGAGTAAACCATGCCTCCAATTTTGATTCAAAATTCAGCTAGCACAAATCGGAGGAAGACTGATTTCATAGAATCCTAGAACCATGGAAGGGACCCCGAGGGCCATCTAGTCTGACCCCCTGCAATGCAGGAGTCTCAGCTGAAGCATCCATGACAGATGGCCACCCAACCTCTGCTTAAAAACCTCCAAGGAAGGAGAGTCCACAACCTCCTGAGAGAATCCAATCCACTGTTGAACAGCTCTTACTGTCAGAAAGTTCTTCCTGATGTTGAGTCAGAATCTTCTTTCTTGTACCTTGAAGCCATGGGTTCGGATCTTGATCTCTGGAGCAGAAGAAAACAAGCTTCTTCCCTCTTCCACGTGACATCCCTTTAAAGACAGCTGTCATATCTCCTCTTTCTCTGTTTTTGCCAGGCTAAACCCAGCTCCTTCCTCCTCGGCCAATAAAGCGAGATGAGCGCCACAACCCCAGAGTCAGCCATGACTGGACCTAATGGTCAGGGGTCCCTTTACCTTTCCCTTACCCTCCTCCATCCCTATTAATCTATGTCACTCCTGTGTCTTGTAATCTGAGTTTGTACCCTCTGTGCTTTCTGTTCTAACACTTTCTGAGCTCTCCGTGACTTTGGAGAAGGGGGGATGGATGCTGTCCAGAGACTGTGAATCTGTTAACCCTCTCTCTTCCAGTGTTTCTTCTCCTAGCTGTTCCCCATCCAGTATTTCCCAGCTTCTGCCTTCTGAACTATGTCCCTCTGCAAACCACTTTTCCAAATCTATACTGTCCTCCTGCTCCAGAGAAGATTCAGATCAGAATCAGGATCAGGGTGTGTGTGTGTGGCGTCCACCATTTCTCTCAGTGCAGCCCTCCTCAGCACGGTCCCTGACAATATCTATGTATTAGGACTTTCCTTTTTTCTTAAATGATTAATGGTTGTGTTTATCACATAGCTATATACTGGAGGGTTTTGGTTTTTTTAAATGTAAACCACCAGGATCTATTAATAAGTGGCTTAAATAAAATTTTAAAATAAATATAATGAGAAACTGCAAGTTAGAAGCCACATTACAATCACCTTCTCAGTGCTTCATAACCATTCATAATAGCATCTTAGGCTTGGATACCACACAAAATGGTTTGTTCCTCTTTCATTTGACATATGTTTGAATTAGATATCCAATTTTTAATGCAATTGCTTGGTGGTAAATCTGCAAAATGTCTGGCCTGCACCGTTAACAATGGCTAGTTCATTAGCATTTATATCTTTGCAATGCCAGTTTGTGCTGTGAAAGCTGAAGATCCACAATGGCTAGAAATCTAGTCAATAAAGTAATATAAAACTGATGGATCGTGGGGTTTTGGAGGTGGGGATCAATGTGTGTTTAAATATCAGTAGAGTGGAGTGTGGCTTGCCGGTTGAATCTTTTCCAAAATTATTAAAATGCAGAGCAGTTTTTAAAACTCTCTGTATCAAAACTAAATCTATTACTTGGGATGAACAACACTGTGTAGTATCAACAGCAGGCCCTGCCTGATTCATTCATAAAAGAGGACGACAGAAAAATAGACATGGGTGTGGGTTTCCAATTACACAAGTTTCTCTGGTTATTTATTAAAGGCTTCTGTTCCTCAAGCCGAATGAATTACTTTAATGAGGTGTCTTTGCTGTGCAGGTACATAGAAAGGAAGTGGTGCATGGTTTTCATGAAACAGGAAGTGGGCAGGAGAACTCTAAAAAGGCCACGAGAAATTTCTTGACCTAACTTGCAAGCCGTCGTGGGAAAGTGGGAAAACCCTTTTACAGATAACCACCCACTAAAACCTGAAATGTCCCAGTAGCATCTCGTCCTTCTCATCTTCCATTCTTAGAAATCTACAGCTGCCTTTGTGATCATTTATAGCAGATAACAGATGTCACGATAAATGGCTGTCTCACTATGACAACCTTCTTTCAAATTATTGTTAAAATTCAAAGAAACGCAGGCAGAAAAATCCTAAGGGTGTTTACGCAGAACTGAATCCCACTGAGCTGAATTGAATTTACTCGTCAGTAGGTGTCTTTAGGACTGAAGCCTCAAAAGACAATATAGAGGCCGGCAGGTAGGGTTGGGGAGGGAATTTACTTGGAAGTAAGTCAGCAGGCTTTCTTTAGAGTAGAGATGCATATAACTGCAATAACACAACCTCTTTGTTTCACAGATTTGCATGGCGGTTATGCAACTGATCTGAGAAATGATGACAGTGTTTGGAGACAGTCAGCGATTACTTCTTATTTCCTCTCTTTCTTCTTCCTCCAGCGAGTTCAGCCCACGAAAGGGAAGGGCTATGCCCAGTGGATGGAATTACCATTGTTTACTTGTTTAAATTGTTTACAAAGGTGGGGTACTGTAATTTTTAAAAAGAAAGCCAATGCAATAAAGTCAAGTTGGCATCATAATTACTAGGAGTAAACGGGGAGAGGGAACCAGTGTGATAAATCAGAGCCAGCAGCAAAGTCACAAAGGTTTGAAGAAATAGAAAACCTGCAAATTTGAAGTGAGGAGGCTAATGGATTTCTCAGGAGAGGGAGTTTAAAAGATGTGGGGCCTTTCAGAGAAGGTCCTGCCTCTGGTACCCACCAATCTGGTGGTGGGTCTGAAATTAATCTTAGGACCCATATAGGCTTCTAAGGGTATAAAGGTAAAGGTAAAGGTAAAGGGACCCCTGACCATTAGGTCCAGTCGTGACCGACTCTGGGGTTGTGGCACTCATCTCGCTTTATTGACCAAGGGAGCCGGCGTACAGCTTCTGGGTATTGGGGCTAGCATGACTAAGCCACTTCTGGCAAACCAGAGCAGTGCACAGAAACGCCGTTTACCGTCCCACCGGAGCAGTACCTATTTATCTACTTGCACTTTGACGTGCTTTCGATCTGCTAGGTTGGCAGGAGCAGGGACCGAGCAACGGGAGCTCACCCCGTCACGGGGATTCGACCCGCCGACCTTCTGATCGGCAAGTCCTAGGCTTTGTGGTTTAACCCACAGCGCCACCCGCGTCCCTTCTAAGCGTATAGGCTGACCCCAAACCTTAAATTATGAAACTAACTCTTTGAGCTGAAAAAAAGTATAGCCAGCCAATGGAGGCTGCATGTACAGGCCATCCAAAAACAGTCTTCTACAATCGAAAACTTCAATGGCAGCCCAATAAAGAGAGCATTACAGTAGTTCATTCTGGGAGTAATCACTGGAGTTGTTCATTCACAAGGGTGTTGTGAGGATGAGATGGAGAGGGGGAAGAGTCATGTGTACACCACCTCGAGCTCCTCGGAGGAAAGATAGGATATAAACGTAATAATTAAATGAAAATGCCAAAACTTCACCTCTTCCCAAGATACTGGAGAGCTGTGTCCAGGGATGATGGGATCTATAGTGCAGTGACACCTAGTGGGCACCCATTTGGGGGAGGCTGGAGTAGGGGGCGAAGCACTTGCTGGACCAATGACCTTTCTACATTTGCTGGTTTTTACATTGCTGAGCCTCTCAGTATGGGCTAAAAAAAAAAAGCAATGATAATTAAAATATCGCACAAGATTTTCACACATACTGCTTGCCTGCATTTTAAGCAGCAGGGTTTGGGACTCCGCTGAAGCCCCTTTCCACCTAAATCTCTGCCAAGCCCCATCACCAATATTCCCTGAAATTTCAAATCACACCCTTGGGATTTTGCAGGGTTGCAGAAGCATTTGTCCCAAGCTAACCTATTTCTCCCCCCCTACCTCTTTTTATCTTCTTATACAACTGTGTGTGTGTGTGTGTGTGTGTGTATAACCATTTCAGTTTGGCTTTCCTTTGGAAACTATAAATAGATTTTTATGTTCAGTATTTTTTTTCCTGTTGCAAAACCGCTGTTTCCTGCCTTCTCTGAAAGCCACCTCCCCTCCCAGCAAACATTTTATGTGGCTAGCTATTATACAACATTCTCAGAGGCTTTGACACTTCTATTTTGCACTCAACAACTTGCTTTCAAACTTGCATTCTCCTTCAGTTAAAGCTTGCGTGACTTGCAGGTAAATACTGCCCAAAGTCCATGTTTCCTTTTGGAAATGAGGCAATGAAGAGACTTTGGTGCCTTTAGGATATATGGCTTATTTACACATATATACAACCTGAGCCTGCGATGGAGGGGTTCACAGCACTGACACTCAAAGGGGGTCTTGCTCTCCCATGGCTGTGAAGAAATCCACCATGGCTCTCAGACCCTCTGCTCCAGCTTGCTGTGTTTCACAAACTGCCACTTTCCCTCTCTCAGCTCATATCCTTGGCAACTGAAATCCTAAACCACTACTCTCCTTCTAATCTGGTCTTTTTCCTGCAAACTCAGAGCTGTCCACCCCCTTGCTGATTGGCAAAGTCTTTGCCTGCTTAATGGCTTTCCTAACGGTCCATTGCTATCCCTTTGTATTTGGTTAATGGCCCATCTCCCAGGTGATTTCCTGAACAGGGAAAACTGGTTTGGCCTGTACTTTAATACTTTGCTAAATCCTGTGCCTGGCCCCCAGGAATTAGAAGGGTAGTCCAGGAATTAGAAAGGGTGTCCAGGCATCCCACAAGCCCATACAAATACATTTAGGACTAGGGTGCCACTGACCAGCACTGAGCAATCTCAAGTTATGCAAGGTGAACCTTAAATCAGCTGGAAGGCTGCATTCCTTCTGCGTGTGTGTCACATATCAGTGCCAAAAGCAAAATTGAGCACAGTCAGAGATGAAGCTGAGCAGAACCAATTTGAATTTTACTTTTTACAGTAGCTTAGTTTCTACATACACATATACCAAGCTCTTTAGGGCTGGATGAAATCTATTTTAGCAAGGTGGACATTTCCCCCAAAGGAACACTTTTGCATGAATATTCACCCTGCCAAATCTTGTTCAGTGCCATGGATGGTTCTCCTTTCTCATTCGTGGTTCAGCTCAATGGGTGACCCCAGTCAAGCAGGAGTCATGTTGCGAAAGTGATGGCCATGGGTCACATGCTTTGCAGGCCTGTTCTAAATGTAGCTATGAACTGTGCTTCTGGAATATCTCCTAGATTTGTCAGGAAATGCATTTGCTGTTGTTTTTCACTTTAGTTTTCTCTCTCCCTTGCAAACAAAGAAGCTCAGAGATGGATCTGACACAGTCATTGACAAGACTCATTATTCCCCATCAGCAATTCATTAGGCTGTGCGTGGGATTTCCGATTCAGTTCTACTTGGAGTTTATTCCCAGCTCTTTGGACAGGAAACCCTATTAACCCAGCAGCTCTTTCCTCAAGCACAACACCAAGAATTTCCTTTAAGACAAAGGGAAGTTTCCTTTTTATTATTGATTCGATTCAGACCTTCTTCCGGCCAGTCCATAATCCAAGGCTGTGAAAACACATGGAGCTTCGCATTAGCATTTGTCAAACAATCTAGTTTTGTTTGGCCAACACCGAGACGCTGCAGTTTAGAAAAAGATACACGTTTCCCCTGTCTCTCTACTTAGGTCTTAATTTTCAGATACCTGGATCCACTCCCAGCTCCTATTGACTTTGAGCAAGCAAAGAATGAAAAGCATGTCTATCTAGAGAGATTAGGAGGAAGGGGCTGGAGCTAAGGTAGATGACAGGGGATCACTTTTGTATTAGACTCATACATTTTACAACCATAGCAGGAAAAGTTAACTGACCTTTGCTCCCCTATGCTAGAATTTGCTGCTATGGCAAATCAATACTTAGAGTGGGGTATATCAACAGAGGGATGGGCCATAGCTCAGTAGCAGAACAGACAAAAGTGGATATCACAATGTTGCAGCACATCTTCACCCTAGGATGGATTAATCTCTCAGATTTGGTTCTCTCAATTCCTTACGTATCTATGTATTTTCTTTTGTCCAGACCCAGGATTTGTCACCTTGGGAATTGCTTTTGTTTCTATGCATTAGGATTTTCTTTTTTTCCTTAAATTGTTAAAGATCGTGTTTATCATATAGTTATGGTTATTGTTAAGGGTGCTGAGAGACCCCATTCCCCTCACAGAGCTACAATTTCCAGAGTGGTTTAACAGTCAATCCCTCTTCATGGGGAACTTCGGGGTTTGTAGTTCTGTGGGGAAAATAAGGGGCCTCCAAACCACTCGCAGCATCTTTAGCAAACTACGGATCCCAGAATTCCTTAGAAAATGTCATCACTATTCAAAGTGGTACCATGCCTACATAGCCCTGCCTTGCTCTCTGTTTCTTGGTCACATGAGGGTGTAACAGAACTCTTGGAACTGCAGCGACTACATTATTACATGAGCACTGTTCCACAGCATTTGATATTTTCATTTACATACATTCATTCGAAATAAGATGGGTTTATGAAGCAATTCTATATCCTCCCACCACGCTGACGAAGAATTCTACGAAACAGTAGTCAATGTCCGGAATCACTGTTCAGTGCTGGACATCATATTTGCTGAATACAGAAAGCTTCACAGCTTATCTTTCATCGTACTAAGTCTGGTACCTCGCTTCATTTAAAGATTTTCAGAGACTTGGAGACTAAAGATTTCATTTTGTACTTGTTATGGTTTGAAGGAATTCTATAAAGATTGTCTATTGTGTATGTACATGGTCGTCGTGTTGCCTAGACATTGCTGACGTTCTCTTTGCAACACAGGAGTTTGTTTGGTTACTAAAAGCCAACCACCAGCACAAGAGCAAACTCCCTTGGTGAGGTTTCCAGCAACCAGTATTCAGAGGTATTACCAGCTCTGAGAGCAGAGTCACAGCAGGTCCAAACCTGTTTCAAAGCCATCCAAGTTAGTGGACATCACTGCCTGCTGGGGGATTAAGTTTCATTGTTTAACCATGCGCTGCACAAAGAAGCGCTGGTTTTTCATAGGCACCCCATCATAGATTCCCCACCCTCTTTTCCTCCTCTTCCTCCTCCTAGCTGATTCTTACCAGCCACAGAGCTCTCATGAGAAGCCAAGAATTTACAGCCAGTGTTGTGTGCACGGGACCCTCGGTGTTATTGATGACACAGGTTGTTCGTGCCCATCCAATTCCAAACAAAGCCATCCATCTTGGAACATCCGCAGGGCACAGCAGGGGACGTGGAGAGACAGAGCGAAAGTGAGCTGCGGTGTTTTGGCAACGAGGCGTTATTGAGTAGGAGGACCCAAGGAGTCTTCTGTGTGAGCGATGTTCCCCATAAATCTGCTGGTTATCTAGCAGGTACGGCACCAGCCCCTGCTAAATACATGCAGCAGCCTGTGTGCCAGCAGCGTTGTGTTTACAGTACACAATGCCTGCCAGATATTTATACTGAGGTGGAAGGCAAATCTATTAACATGAGCAAGCCTCCCTTTTTATTTTATATTGCTCCTGGATGCCTCTTCTGCCTTTGCCTGGTGGTCACAGCAGTGCTGACATGCCTGCTTTATCGCATCCTTGCCGTTCTGCCTGAATGATGGGCCAGATGGTTATTTTCAGGCTCAAGCAAATCTCCAGCACGGGAGGACTGGTGCATTCTGCAAGTTCACTACTGCTCAAGCATGAAATCTGCTCTCCGGTGTTCAAACTGGTACCTTGGAGAATCAAAGATTTCATTTTGGAGAAGCTTCACATTCACCCGGTGCTATACCAGCTGCACTGGCTCCCGGTGGAGTACAGGATCAGGTTTAAGGTGCTGGTTTTAACTTTTAAAGCCCTATACTGCCTAGGACCCTCGTACCTATGGGACCGCCTCTCCTGGTATGTCCCACAGAGGAACTTACGGTCTTCAAATAAAAACATCCTGAAGGTCCCAGGCCACAGAGAGGTTAGGCTGGCCTCAACTAGAGCCAGGGCTTTTTGGGCTGTGGCTCCAATCTGGTGGAACGCTCTGTCACAAGAGACTAGGGCCCTGCGGGACTTGACATCTTTCCACAGGGCCTGCAAGACAGAGCTGTTCCACCAGGCCTTTGGTCAGGGCGCAGCCTGACTCCCTCCTTTGGCAATCTTCACAGAACTTTAGCTTAATGGTTGCCATCAATGTGATTTGATTTTAATTAATTTTTATAATGAAATGTTTCTAGCATGTTGCACTATTTTATTGTTGTTAGCCGCCCTGAGCCCAGCTTCAGCTGGGGAGGGCGGGATATAAATAAAAATTATTATTATTATTAACCTGTCTCCCCCACTATGGTGCAATCAAGCTGTTGTTGTTGTTGTTGTTGTTGTTGTTGTTGTTGTTGTTGTTGTTGTTGTTGTTGTTGTTGTCGTCTTAACTGCATCTCCCATGATCCCTCAGCACCGGCCATGCTAGCCGAGGCTGATGTGAACTGTAGTCCAAAACTGATGGAGGGCACTTTTAGTGCAGTAGTGATGAACCTCTGACTCTCCAGACTTTTCTGAACTACACTCTCCATCAGCCCTAATGAGCATAGCCAATGGGCAGGGATCATGGGAGTTGTATTTCAGCAGCATCTGCAGGGTTAGAGGGAGAAGCAAGCAAACCGGAAGGCAGTATCTGAAAGGAAAGCGGATAGCTCAGTGTATATCAGAGTACATCCTACTAGAGTAATCATAGTCACCCTCTTATGTCTGAGATTAAAGAGGTAAAGGCTAAAGGGTAAACGGCCTCGGTCCTGTATACCTGAAGGAGCGTCTCCACCCCCATCGTTCTGCCCGGACACTGAGGTCCAGCGCCGAGGGCCTTCTGGCAGTTCCCTCACTGCGAGAAGCCAAGTTACAGGGAACCAGGCAGAGGGCCTTCTCGGTAGTGGCACCTGCCCTATGGAATGCCCTCCCACCAGATGTCAAAGAGAAAAACAACTACCAGACTTTTAGAAGACATCTGAAGGCAGCCCTGTTTAGAAAAGCTTTTAATGTTTAATAGGTTATTGTATTTTAATATTCCATTGGAAGCCACCCAGAGTGGCTGGGGAAACCCAGCCAGATGGGCGGGGTATAAATAATAGATTATTATTATTATTATTATTATTATTATTATTATTATTATTATTATTATTCAAGGGACCCCTGACATTTAAGTCTAGTTGCGAACAACTTTGGAGTTGTGTCGCTCATCTCGCTTTACAGGCCGCAGACAGTTTTTCTGTGACCAGCATGACTAAGCCGCTTCTGGCGCAACAGAACAGCGACACCAGAGCAGTGCACGGAAACATTGTTTACCTTCCCACTGGAGTGGTACCTATTAATCTATTAATCTACCTATTAATCTACTTGCACTTTTGGGCGTGCTTTTGAACTGCTAGGTTGGCAGGATCTGGGACAGAGCAACAGGAGCTCACCCCATCGCGGGGGTTCAAACCGCCGACCTTCTGATCGGCAAGCCCAAGATGCTCAGTGGTTTAGACCACAGCCCCACCCGCGTCCCACTATGTCTAAGATTAGAAAATACAGTATTAGATTAGAAAATACAATAGAAAGTATTAAAGAAAGAAATGAGAATAAAGAAAGAAAGAAAACCAGTTTCTCAGTGGATTTCACACAGAAGCTCATACCAATAACAAATTTAGTTGGTCTCTAACGTGCTACTGGAAGGATTTTTTTTTATTTTATATGCAATATTGCAGCAAGAATACTATTAGTCCAACGATGGAAGCGGGAAGAGACACCAACAAAAGAAGAGTGGCAGATGAAATTGATAGATTATGCCGAGTTGGCGAAACTAACTGGGAAAATTTGGAACCAGCAAGACCAGATTTTCCTGAAAGATTGGAATAAATTTATGGTGTATTTGAAATACAATGGTAAACAATAGACATCGCTAGTAGGGCTACATGAACTACAGTTTATAATTTGTTTATTTATGAAAAGAACTTTACAGTAATAACTATAATAACAAAATGCAATACCAGATGGTAAGTTGAAAAATCATCAGTCGAGGAGGATGGAAGTCTTAGGCTGTTACAGCCAAATGTTTGCTATGTTATATATAAAGGTAAAGGTAAAGGGACCCCAGACCATTAGGTCCAGTCGTGGACGACTCTGGGGCTGTGGCGCTCATCTCACTTTATTACCTGAGGGAGCTAGTGTACAGCTTCCGGGTCATGTGGCCAGCATGACTAAGCCGCTTCTGGCGAACCAGAGCAAAGCACGGAAACACCGTTTACCTTCTGGCTGGAGCGGTACCTATTTATCTACTTGCATTTTGGTGTGCTTTCGAACTGCTAGGTTGGCAGGAGCAGGGACCGAGCAACGGGAGCTCACCCCATCACTGGGGTTCGAACCGCCGACCTTCTGATCAGCAAGCCCTAGGCTCTGTGGTTTAACCCACAGCACCACCCGTGTCCCTTATGTTATATAAGTCAGATGTTGTGTTTAAAAATATGTGTAAAAACCAATAAAAATATTTTTAAAATAAAAAGTGGTTCAGACAAACATATGGAGGACAAGGCTATCAATGGCTACTGATCCCGATGTCTATGTTCTATCTTCACTGTTAGAGACAGCATGCCTCTGAATACCAGTGGCTGTGAATCACAAGTGCTCAGTGGGTTGTTGCACTCATCTCCTGCTTGCAGGCTTCCCATAGGGATCTGGTTGGCCACTGTGAGAACAGGATGCTGGGTGAGATGGGTCTTTGGCCTGATGCAACAGGCCTCTTCTTATGTCAGGCAGGTGTCAGGCATCAGGGAATTGGCTTCCTTCCCCCTCTTTGGCAGTAGATAAGCAGAACAAAAAGAAAGGAGTCTCTTACCGGTTGGAAACTTTAATTATCACAGCAAGAGAACAAAGAATCCATTCCTAGGAATGACGGTGCTCCCAATTAAGGGTTCCACCCACTTCCTCCCTAGTCACCCATGTCATTCCCACGACTGGTAACCTGATCTTGTAACCATTGTGCTTTCTGCTCTGCCGCCTTATCTGCTCTTCTTGACCTTGGGCTGTACGGGTGAACACTTTCCAGAGAAAGTGAGTCTGTTTACTCTCTCTCTCCCAGTTCTCCTCCTCCTAGCTGTTCCCCATCCAGTACTTCCCAGCTTCTGCCTTCTGAACTATGTCCCTCTGCAAACCACTGTTCCAAATCTATACTGTCCTCCTGCTCCTGGGAAAATTCAGGATCCGGATCAGGAGCAGGGGGAGGGGGAGGCTCCCACCATTCCTCCTCAGTGAAGCCCTTCTCAGCACAGTCCCTGACAACGGGCCTTTTTTGCAGTGGCTCCCTGCTTGCAGGATGATCTCCCCAAGGAGGTCCGCCAGGCACCTTCATTACATATGTTTAGATGCCAGGCAAAAACATTACTCTTCTCCTAGGCCTTTGGCTAATTCAACAATCTATGGCCTTTCAAACTGTGGAGAGGGGTTGTTTTTGTTTGTTACTATGGTATGTATTTTTGTGTTTCTACATTGCAAACTGCCCTATGATCCTCAGAAGAAGGGCAGCATAGAAATATAATTAATATAAATATAGATATAATAAATAATAATCTTAGATCCTTTAGCCTTATGTCGGGGGAAACAGTGATCTTTGCTATGAAGATTGTGGGGTTACAAACAATACCTCATTTTCACCTATGAGATGTTGGAGAGCAGAAATTTATTTATTTACAAATGATCAGTGTTTCCTTATTCTTCTCACGTCCAAAATGGAAATCAATCTCGTGAATATGGATCCGTATCCAAACGATACAGAACTGATTACATTTCCCTCCCTGTTGACGTTGTGTTTCCCTTTGCATTGGAACGAATGGGGTGGGAAAATGTAAGGACCATGCAGTTTAGCCAGTGCAAGCAGCAAGCCAAATAACATGAATTTTTGTTGAAAGATGAACTGCAGCGGAAAGGAAGCAGTGCTGCAGGGGATGGGCAAAGGGCAGAATGCAAAACAATGCCTTCTTACATCTCCACCAATGACCTTCCAGGGGCTGTCATTGCTAATGGAATGCCACTCTGCTTTTCTAGGGACTTCTGCTTATATTCAGTTGGCCTCACCTGTCACGCATACAGGTTGCACAATCCATCTGGCAGTGCAGGATATGGATCACCATGTTGCAGTGTTTCAATCCTCAGAAACTCACAAGCCTGTCACAGCTAGGGCTGGGCGATATACCAATATATTGTCCAAAACCGATTTGATATCAGTTTCATAATTTTTGACCTGGCAATATATCACGCATCATGATATGTCTGTGTGTTTGCTATGCAAAAATCACAATGTGGAGGAAACCGTGAAACCAGCCAATGCCTCTGCATAGCTCCATCCTTATTTCAGACATTGTGATATATTGGTATACAGTACTACCTTATTTTGAGTCTGCCCCATTTAGTGTCCATTTCGTGGAATGTCCGCAGCAAACACGGAAGTACTGGAACAGGTTACTTCCAGGTTTGCCACCCGTGCCCATGCAGAAGTGCTAAATCACGCTACGTGCATACGCAGAAACGCAAAACCATTCACACGCATGCGCAGAGCGGCGCTTTGTCAAGCGTCTCTTTTGTCGAGTGTCCGGGGCTCCGGAACGGACCCCGGACTCAAAACGAGGTACCACTGTATCACCATGTTTAGCTGGTGAAATATCACAATGTCAAAAACCAGATACCTTCCCAGCCCTACTGTTCACCTTTACATAATTCCATCCTTATTTCAGACATCATGATATACAGTCGCACCTTGGAATTTGAATGGCTTAGTTGCCAAACATTTTGGCTCCTGAACAATCGAAAACTGGAAGTGATTGTTTCAGTTTGTGAATGTTCTTTGGAACCCAAACGTTCTACGTGACTTCCACGGCTTCTGGTTGGCTGCAGGAGGGCCAGTGTGGTGTAGTGGTTAAGAGTGGTGGACTCGTAATCTGGTGAACCGGGTTCGCATCTCCGCTCCTCCACATGCAGCTGCTGGGTGACCTTGAACTAGTCACACGTCTCTGAAGTCTCTCAGCCTCACTCACCTCACAGAGTGTTTGTTGTGAGGGAGGAAGGGAAAGGAGAATGTTAGCCACTTTGAGACTCCTTTGGGTAGTGATAAAGCAAGATATCAAATCCAAACTACTACTACTACTACTACTATTCTTCTTCTTCTTCTTCTTCTTCTTCTTCTTCTTCTTCTTCTTCTTCTTCTTCTTTGTCCCCCCCGACATTTTGGAAGTTGAACGGATTCCATTTGTCTTCCCAGGTACATCTGTATTGCAATGTTTAGCTGGTGATATACGGCGTGTTGAAAACCAGACATCGCCCAGCCCTGGTCACAGCCGCCCACAACTGCACCAGGAAGTCTAGCAAAGGGGCTACAAAATGCTTATTGAAACGGGGAGAAAAAGAGAGAGGGGGGGTCCTTTTCTCCTTCCTCTGTCACAGAACCCTTTTCTTCCTCCTTCCCAGAAGAGAGAATGCAACAAATGCTCCAATGACATCACCAGGAAGAGGCTGCTTGCTCATTCTCTGGAACATGACAAAAGTTAAGAGTTAAGGCCGGCTCTTGCCACTTGTCTGATCTGGCACGCTCCAGCCAACAGCTGGTGGAGGCAACTAATTAGGCCCCTGCTCCACTCGGAGCCGCAGAGTACAGCTTTCATTGGCAAAGAAAGGCAGCCCGCATCAGCCGGTCCCCCTCTTTTTATTAACAGAGGCCTGCGCCATCAGATTACCTTGGCCAAGGTCCAAGGCCTACATGTCCCTTGCCTGCCTGATTTTCACCATGGCAACAGGGATGCTAGCTTTGCCAAAGAAGCAGCTGGTAGATGGTTGGTAGATTACCTGCCAAACAGATTTACTAGCCTCAGAGCGCAGCAGCGGGGCTCTAGGATGGGTTAAATAAAGACTAGAAAGAGGGAAAGGAAGAAGAAGAAGCGGGAGGGGTTTTTCCCCCCTGTAACAAAAAGATGCTTATCCCTTTTTAAAACATCCCCCAGCCCCCCTGTTAAAGGTTTCCAGACATCCAGCTGCTGATTTGTGGGCAGACCACATCCCTATTCTTCTGGGTATGAAAGGCATTAAACAAATTAGGCTTTATCTTAATTTTAAGTCCCTCCTGGCAATTCATTCTACAAACAGAATGTGTGTGTGTGTGTGTGTGTGTGTGTGTGTGTGTGTGTGTTTACTACCTTTTCTAAAAGGCTTATTTCCATAACTGGATGCCCTGTCCAGTTTTCGGCGACATCTGTTGCCTTTTGCTCTGATTTTGACACGTCGGTTACAGATTCAGACCAGAACTTGGTGTATTTATTTTTGGTTTTTTCCCCCCTTGCAGCGAGCAAATGCCTGGCGTTAGTTCCGGCTGCAAGGCTGGAACCATCAAATCCATGACGCAAATTAAGAGGCAGGCCAATCCCATAAAACAAGAGAGGGCTTGTCATGAAACGGGGAGAACATTATGGGAATGCAGATGGTTTCATGGGAGTGCATATTGTAAGAATACAGTGGTACCTTGGTTCTCAAATGCCTTGGTACTCAAACAACTTGGAACCCAAACACTGCAAACCCAGAAGTAAGTGTTCCGGTTTGCGAACTTTTTTTCGAAGCCGAACGTGCTCCGTTTTGAGTTGATTTTATATGATTTTTAAAGCTACGTAACTTCCCAGAACTGTCAAGTCAAAAGGATACATTTATGCATAATATTTGTAACATTTAACAGCTTTAAAGATGTGCCCCCCCCCCCCGTAATTTCTGTAACAGTCTCTGTTTTCATATCTCCATGCTGGAAGATGTGTATTATCAGGAGAGAGAATGCTCAGGAAGCTGCAGAAATCTAAGGAGATCCTGATCCGAAACTGTTGGCCACACTCTGAGAGCCTCTAGTGCAAGAGAAATATTTGCTGCTTCCTGTTTTTGGCCAGGCAGTGGCAGATGGTGAGGACACCTGTTCTTCTCAGATCAGCTTTTTGCTCTTGTCTTCTCTCGCCCCGGCCCAAAGAGTGTTTGTTTATTGTGAATCCGACCTCTCTTTGTGGACAAGCAGGCGAAATTAGCACAATAGAATCTCTCTCTGTGTGTGTGTATGTGGGTGTGAAGAGCAACTCAAAACCTTTACAACGACAAAAGTCACATCGGGCCTTTTCTTTGGACCCTAATGGTTTGGCGACATCCTGTCCACTTCAGATGGACAGAACCAAGGTGCATTTCTGCAGCCTCGAGTAGGCTGAAAAAGGGCCCTAGCTTAGGAAAGCTTCATAAATCCATCTGCCTTAATTGTCGAGTTCTCGGGGCATGAAAGGCAGAGACAAAGGAAGAATGCTAAATGGGTCCTCCACACTCCCTCCGAGCCCCCAAGGGAAGGGAAGTTTAAGGAGCTAAAGCAGAAAAGGATTCATTATTGCCGAGGCTTTTTTTCTTACGAGCATCGTGCGTGAGCTTGCTTGTGTCGCTTTTCCTGTGGAGACAGCAGTTGTCAAGGTCGCGCCTTAATTACTTACCGTTTGGGGCGGGAGGAAGGAGAGGTCATCGCTCCAATGTCAGCATCAAATCCCAAAGGGTAACACGCAAAATGGCTGAGAGATACAATATTTATGAGCGCAACAATGCCTATTTTCAACAGTCTTGTGGAGGACCCCGTCTTATCTCTCCTTGGATCCGGGGACTTCCGATTTGTCCAGTGTCGGTTTAATTGGTACATCAATCAACTAAAATCTTCCTTTCAGCATAAAATCTGCACTCTGATACATCAGCAATGCTGTCGCCGGGGGTCTGTGCCACCCTCGCCTTCTGCGGAGAGCGCAAAGACCTGTTCCCCTCCTTTCAGTGCCAGTTTTCATACTGGGGGTGGGGTGGGGGTGGGGAATGGGGGGATCCGGTTAAACCCGAATCTGCCAGAAATTTTGCATTTAGCTTGTAAAGCCAGCTTGGCGTTCCTTCTATAAAAAAAGAAGCACATCACTGGAACTGATGCCAACACTTCTACTGAATATGGATATCCCATGGTACTGGTGGGATTTGGAGTAGTTTGTGGGTTTGGTTTGGTTTGGTTTGGTTTGGTTTGGTATTTTTAAGAGGTGCTTTGGTGTATCACTGCAGCAGGGTGTGAATTAGCGCATTGTGTGGGCTGAATTCAGAAATATTTCCCTCCTTCCAAACCAAAGCATGATGTCAGCAACAACCCCCTCCCAAATTAGATCAGCCTCCCCCCCCCAAAAAGCTTGGAGTTGCTCTTGCCCCTTACAACTCTGTGTTTTTATCTATCATCTATCTATCTATCTTCGATGCGGGTGGCGCTGTGGGTTAAACCACAGAGCCTAGGGCTTGCCGATCAGAAGGTCGGCGGTTCGAATCCCCACGACGGGGTGAGCTCCCGTTGCTCAGTCCCTGCTCCTGCCAACCTAGCAGTTCAAAAGCACATCAAAGTGTTAGTAGATAAATAGGTACCACTCCGACAGGAACGTAAACAGTGTTTCCGTGTGCTACTCTGGTTTGCCAGAAGCGGCTTAGTCATGCTGGCCACATGACCCGGAAGCTGTACTCCGGCTCCCTCGGCCAATAAAGTGAGATGAGCGCCGCAACCCCAGAGTCGGTCACGACTGGACCTAATGGTCAGGGGTCCCCCTTACCTCCCTCTATCTATCATCTATCATCTATCTATATCTTTATCTTTCTATATAGATAAAAACCTAAGGTTGTTGTTACACTGCAGCACAATGAACTGCAGCAGGCAAGTGAGCAAGGAGCACAAACAGCTGGCAACCCAGGTGAGCTGTTTAACACAGCAGGGAGGTGTTTCGTAGTGTGGCTTAGCAAACCACTGTGTTTGCCTCCCCCTGCCCCCATTAAACATGGCTGCAGTGAGGTTCACAGAGGTGGGGAGTCTCTTCATACAGCTGTTTAGCACAGCACACCTAATGCCTACTAGCTGGGAGGCCAGATGTAACCAGTGGAAAGCATGGTGATCTTGGGAGTTCTGTTCTACCCATTAAAAGGCCTCAAGATTTTCGGCTTGGAGTCATTGCTGCTTTTGCCATGGCAAGGGACAGCAGAAGCAGCAACTGTGCTTACCAACCTGTCCATCATTTTGCATCCTTCACGAAACCCAGGACCTTACATTGTTCAGAAGCGTTGTCAAGGGGGAAATGGTGAGGAGAAAAGTGGGGGAAACAAAAAAAAATTATCAGAGAAAGATGTCCCTGAGAAATTTTGGCTCCACTTCCAAGTGAGGGGAAGGGGAGGGAAGAGGAGGGGAAGAGAAACAGGTGATTCCCCACAGCAAAAGCTCTTTTAAGTTGTGTGAATTTGGACAGTGTCTCCAATCACCTTTTTGGTCATGGGTGCTCATTCCAATTTAAAGCTTCTTCCACTATTTGATCTCTTCCTGCAGGAAATAATGGCCCTTATGCTTAAGTTGCCAGCCATATGGTACAGTGACTAGAAGGGTTGCTTTGAATCTCTGTTAAACATCCTTCCTCTGGGATGGACTGAGCATGCAGCCTCTAAGAGATCGCTGTCATTAGACCTCAGTTTCCCCAGCTGTAAAGTGGAAAGAAACGCTATCCTACCTGTCAGGGAACTGACATCGGAGCCAGAGGCAGAGGGAAGACTCTCAAGTGATGCTGGAGAGGGACCCAGCAGGGAGAGAGGTAGCTCATCAGTGGGGGAAGGAAATCAGCGCAACACCAGGGATATAGGGGGGCCGATGGGGGAATCGGTGAGAGGGCTCCAGGACTCTTCACCGGACACCAGCGGGGAGAGCACGGGTCCTCCGCTACCCACACCCTCTCTGCGCAGAAGACTTCCACGCAGGGAGAGTAGGAGGAGACTTGGTGTCAAACAGCTTTTATGCTGGAAAAGGTTTAAGAAACGCCCACTGACGGATTCTGCTAGCGACTGAGGCAGCCACAAAGTGAAGGGCTGTCCAGACAGAAAAGGTTTAACAAGCCAACTTAGCCAGGAGTGGCGGCAACTTACGCACGAGTAACCCCTATATTCATCACACTACCTAACAAAGCTGTTGCATGAACAACAGATGAATAGGCAGCTGGCTGGCTAGTGTGAGACCAGGATGTTGGACTAGGTGGAGCACTGGCCTAATTCGGCAGAGCTATTTCCTGCATTGCAAGGGGCTTGACCAAAGACCCTTGTGGTCCCTTTCCAACCCTACAATTCCTCTATGATTCTTCTTACGTCCTCATGAGAGGACCTCATGGGTTTAGCCAACATGATGCTCTCCACATGTTGGACCGCAATTCCCATCATTCCAGATGATTGACAAGACTGGCTGGGCTGGGGCTGATGGGAGATGTAGCCTGCCAATACCTGGAGGGTGCTGTGTTGGCTTATCCCTGTGATAAAGATTATAAAGCACTTTGCGAAATCAAAGTGTAACATGCATGGCTTGTAGAGTAATATCAGCACATTTAAAAATAATAGCACAGCTCTGCAGCTCCTTTGAAGTTTTCAGGTCAACAACAACAGCAGCAAAACCCCCCAAGATCTCCTGCTGGTGTTTCCAACAGGTAGTTAAAAGCCACATTGAGTATTGTAACCAGCGTGCGAGGCATCTGCTTGACTTCACTCTTTAATTACATGAAAGGAAGCTAATCAGGTCAAAGAGCTCTATTAATAACTGATAAGCACAGAGCAAATATGATTAAAATTAATTACAGCGAGCAAAGCAATCTGCAGTTCTCAATAGCTCCGAGAGGGTAGAGAGGAGTTTTTGGAAGTTCTTGAGGCTGATGTGAATTGCAGCAGTACCAGCAGTACGAGGCACCCAGACAGACGCCTGTCTTGTAGATGTGATGGCTGGTATACCTGCTACCGTGGCTCACCTGTATTCACAAGCTCCAGAATATGGACACTGTTATGACTTGGCTTCTTTGACCTGAGCAATCTTTGCCAAGTGTTTGGCTGGCTCTGATGTGCACCTTTGCATACTCCCACAAGGAATTCCAGCTTGGCCTCTCGGGAGCTGCCGAAACTCAAAGAGATGGAGCCATATCCCGTGGTGAAACTTCACTGGTGCAATGGAGCACCCTCTTTCTTTTCCTTTCCCCTCCAGCGCACTGGGCACTCTCGAAATCAGCTCTGGAGGGTTGGCGGACTCCCTGGAGCTGGTTTGGTGAGGCAAGTGGTGGGAGGAGAAGAGACGGAAGCAGGATTGCACCAGTAGACCCCTGCTGGCACAACATTGGATATAACTCATGTGGGTGTTTGCCCACATCTGCACTATAATAATAATGGGGTGTCCTAGCCACTCTGGATACAATGGTACCTCGGGTTAAGAACTTAATTCATTCCGGTGGTCCATTCTTAACCTGAAACTGTTCTTAACCTGAAGCAACACTTTAGCTAATGGGGCCTCCTGCTGCCGCCGCACAATTTCTGTTCTCATCCTGAAGCAAAGTTCATGTATATATATATATATATATATATATATATGCTTTCGTAGATTTTCACGGGTACAGGAATGCAGGTTTTGGTGTCTTCGGGTGTCTTCCCGTGTAAGAGTCGGGGTGTCTGTGCGACGTTTCGACGAGGTCTCACTCGTCATCTTCAGGCTGGTGCTTTCGGCTTCTTGTTACTGGAACAGAGCAGAATCTGGTGTTTGAGTTCCTATAAATACTGTTGAGGGGTGTGGTGTATAGCCTCCAACGTTCTGGGCAGAGAGGAAGTTCCTAGATTAGTGTGCCTCTTCTTCTTTTGTTCCTTAATTACTTGAGGGGTATCTTGAGTGATTTCAAATCTTTGAGTGATTTTTGTGCCTTGTGCCAGCCAGATCTGTGTAGGAAATGCACGTATCGCAGAACACAAGAATGCCGTCAAAAAAGAAGAAAAAACTTCCTCTCTTTTCCAACACATGAAAGAAACAGGACACGAAATTAATTTTGCAGATTCCAAATTGCTCTTTAACATGGAACATCACCACAAGAGAATAATCATGGAAGCCATCGAGATAGAGAAACACCCTCACAACATGAACAAGCGTGACGACACGTCCCGCCTGCCAGACATCTGGAAATTAGCCCTCCCCACAAAAACCGACACCAGAACCAGAGGCACACAGAACGCCGTCACCAATCAACCACACCAGACCCAAACCCAGACCCTCTCCACAGACATATTACAGACTCCATCCAGTAGCCAAACTATAGTGGCACCTCCGGATGCTGCACCCCCCTGCAATCCCTACACAGATCTGGCTGGCACAAGGCACAAAACCACAGCTCGCCCCTATACACGAAGCCAAGCCAGAGCACAACTAAATGCAGCACAGCCATCTTCTCAGAAAAACTCTTCACAAGCTCAAGAGGTCAAGACACAAAAGCTTTAGCAACTAATCTACACTTAATGACCCACCCAGTGGTATTCAGAATATCACTCATGAAATCACTCAAGATACCCCTCAAGTAATTAAGGAACAAAAGAAGAAGAGGCACACTAATCTAGGAACTTCCTCTCTGCCCAGAACGTTGGAGGCTATACACCACACCCCTCAACAGTATTTATAGGAACTCAAACACCAGATTCTGCTCTGTTCCAGTAACAAGAAGCCGAAAGCACCAGCCTGAAGATGACGAGTGAGACCTCGTCGAAACGTCGCCCAGACACCCCGACTCTTACACGGGAAGACACCCGAAGACACCAAAACCTGCATTCCTGTACCCGTGAAAATCTACGAAAGCAAATATATATATATATATATATATATATATATATATATATATATATATATATATATACTGGGCTCAGCCCAGTATACCTGAAGGAGCGTCTCCACCCCTATTGTTCAGCCCGGACACTGAGGTCCAGCTACAAGGGCCTTCTGGCAGTTCCCTCACTATGAGAAGAGAGGTTACAGGGAACCAGGCAGAGGGCCTTCTCAGTGGTGGCACCCGCCCTGTGGAACACCCTCCCATCAAATGTCAAGGAAATACAGTGGTACCTTGAGTTAAGTACTTAATTCGTTCTGGAGGTCCATTCTTAACCTGAAATTGTTCTTAACCTGAACCACCACTTTAGCTAATGGGGCCTCTTGCTGCCGCTGTGCCGCCGGAGCACGATTTCTGTTCTCATCCTGAAGCAAAGTTCTTAACCCGAGGTACTATTTCTGGGTTAGCTGAGTCTGTAACCTGAAGCGTCTGTAACCTGAAGCATTTGTAACCCAAGGTACCACTGTACATTGAAAGCACTATCACGTCGCTTTAATGGCCATGGCTTCTCCCAAAGACAAGCAATACCTCTTCCCAATAAACTCTGTGAAGGGAACAGCGGTTTACTAACAACTTTTAGCACCATTATTAATAGAACTGTGGAAGTTGGAAGGGGTCCCCAAGGGTCATCTAGTCCACCCCCCTGCAATGCAGGCATCTCAACTAAAGCATCCATCATAGATGACCATCCAAACTCTGCTTAAAAACCTCCAGTGAAGCAGAGTTCAGCATCTTCCAAGGGAGTCTGTTCCACTGTCGAACAGCTCTTGCAGGTCAATCACATACTTGCAGACTACCATTCCTGGGATTCTCTGGGGAAAGCCATGAACATTAAAGTGGTATAATAGTGCTTTAAATATATGGTGCAGGTGTGGGCGGCATTTGATAGTTCAGTGTGGAAAGCCACCAAACTGCAAATTGCTACATTGCAATTGGCAGCAGAGTTCCCCCAGACTTTGGACTGACTCCATCCAGACAGGCCACTGATCCTTCCACTGAATCCAAGAACTTTCCTGGGCAACAAAGTCTACCAGAGATTTAGTAGCTCTGCATCCTTTGGTTGTTATTTGGTCCTGCCGTTTTGTATGACAGCTACCATTTTGAATTTCCCGAAATTAAAAATAATAATAATAAAGTTGCCGAGTACAAGCTAAGTACAACAACTATCCTGTTGGACCTCCAATTTGCTCCCCCAAACAGTTTTGTCTCCCACAATAAAACGTAGCCAAATCAAAACAACCAATTTTGAGAAGGGTGCAATAGCTGAGAACTGGCCTTTGTCAATTTGCTGCATCTGATTCCACTCTTAGCTGTCAGCTTAAGCTTTCTAGAGTTCAATTTTTGTGTGTAGAATAGCTCATAGCATGCAGTACATAAAATACAGATTTTGATGAATAACTAAGATTTCATTATCTGAGAAGGCAGGAGGCTGAGACTGATCTGGAGGAGTTTGCATAAATCATTGCAGGAGGGAATGATGAACAGTGCATGCCAATTCTAGCCAAAAATTGGTAAATCTCTCAATTTTGATCCAGATTTATTAATAAATCAATGCAGAAAGCAGAGCTGAGATGTGAAACTGAAGAGCAATTAACTAAGCAAAGTGCCTGACTCTATGGCTCAGTTTTATATATGCATTGTAAATTTCACAGGTTTTCCTGCAGGATGTGAAATGGCAGAAAAACTATTTTCCTTCTTACCTCCCACTTGGGGCTGTTTGGTGTCATTGAAATGCATCACCAAAAATGCATAACATAATTCCAAGCAGGGAAGCGGGTGGCGCTGTGGTCCAAACCACTGATCCTCTTGGGCTTGCCAATCAGAAGGTCAGCAGTTTGAATCCCCGCAACAGGGTGAGCTCCCGTTGCTCAGTCCCAGCTCCTGCCAACCTAGCAGTTCGAAAGCATGCCAAAAAAGTGCAAGTAGATAAATAGGTACCACTCCGGCGGGAAGGTAAACAGTGTTTCTGTGTGCTGCTCTGGTTTTGGTGTCCCGTTGCACCAGAAGCAGCTTAGTCATGCTGGCCACATGACCCAGAAAAACTATCTGCGGACAAACACCGGCTCCCTCGGTCTGTAAAGTAAGATGAGTGCTGCAACCCCAGAGTCGTCTGCGACTGGACTTAACCTTTACCTTTTTAATTTCAAGCAACATTATGAAAATGTTACAGGTGTGGGGGTTCAGCCTGCAAAATGCCCCAAGTCCCTTCCAATTCTTGGGTTCCTGTACCCAGGAAGAGTTAAAAACTGATAAAAGGATCCTATTGCTGAACTAGGCAGTTGGAAGACAATGGCCTTAGCTGCCCAATAAAGTACCTTCATCGGCATCCTTTTGTCTAGCCAATGGGTGTGGCTGAGTAGTCAAGCATCATGATTAGCACAACCAGAGAGGTTGCCCTGTGCCATAGGGCAAGTGGGTGGGCCTTTCCCCTGTCTTTGCTAGCTGGAAGATAGATACACAATGGCCAGTGTGTGTGTGGGCTGAGGCAGCAGACTGAGAAGCTGGACAGAGCCATGCTTGATCTGGGCTGGACCCAAACCTTTGATGAATGAAGGAGCAAGATCTTTTGGAGTGTTCATGCCCTATTATTAACTCATTTCTTGATGCTTATTCATAGGTATACAAAAGTACTTGCCCACTGCAAAGTAACCTTTGAATTATATACTAAGATAAGGCAGCTACTTAGTCTAATATAGAACAAAGTCAGAAAGAAGAAAAGACAAAAAAAGGAGAAAGGAAGAGAAAAGGGAAAGAAAAGTAAAATTACGGAAAGGTAGAAAAGAGTAAGAGGACTTCTGCCTCTCTTTACTGCAGCTAAATATGATATTCATTCCTTAAAATCCAACCCTTCTATATTCTATAAACCAGTATTTTTTTTTAATCTTTGAATCCCGATATTACAACTTCATTTTCCCTTTCATGCAAAAAGTCCATAAGAAATTTCCGATTCTTAACAAATGTTTGTAATGATTTTTCTCTAATCAAGCATGTTAACTTTGCCATCTATAGGTCCCTGCCCCACCTCTCTCTAAGACTTCTCCTCACCTGGTTCCTTCCCAAGCAGCCTAAAGCTCCATCGTCTTGTCTCTCTTTACTCTGCCCTCTTCATTTCTCTGTGTGTTCTGGGAGACCAGGGAGAGGGGAGCTGGTCTCCTGCCCCTCTTCTTCTTCCTCTGATTCTAGACTGCTCTCTGGCCCGGCCTCTTCCTGCTCACTAAACCCTGTTGCCGCTTCAGCTTCCGACACCTCCTCCTCCCAGCCTACCCCATCTTCACTCTCTGACTACTCATTGCCTTCCAACCACCAGTCCCCTGGCTCTGAGCCTCCTTCCCTTGGGGGTTCCCCTGGGGGTTCCCCAGCCAGTACCTCCCGGCACTCCTCTGCATCCAGCCAGCTCATGGCACCCTGTTGTAGAAGCATCAGGCCAGCTGCTACAGATGGGAAAAAATTATCCCAGGTCTTCAGGATCATTGCATCTCCTGAAGAAGGGGAACAAACACAACTCAGTGGCAGAGCACCTTCTTTGCATGCCAAAGGTCCCATGTTCAATCCCCAGCATCTCCAGGTAAGATTCAGAAAGAATCTCTGCCTGGAATCCTGAAGACCTGCTGGCACTCTGTGTGTCAGGGACCATGCTGAGGTGGGCTGCACTAAGGAGGAATGGTGGGAGCCTTCCCCTCCCCCCTGCTCCAGATCCGGATCCTGAATTTGCCCAGGAGCAGGAGGACAGTATAGATTTGGAACAGTGGTTTGCAGAGGGGCATAGTTCAGAAGGCAGAAGCTGGGAAAGACTGGATGGGGAACAGCTAGGAGAAGAAACACTGGGAGAGACAGGGCTAACAGATTCACAGTCTCTAGACAGCATCCACCCCCCTTCTCCAAGTGTGGTGTAGTGGTTAAGAGTGGCAGTCTCTGCTCCTCCACATGCAGCTGCTGGGTGACCTTGGGCTAGTCACACTTCTTTGAGGTCTCTCAGCCCCACTCACCTCACAGAGTGTTTGTTGTGGGGGAGGAAGGGAAAGGAGAATGTTAGCCACTTTGAGACTCCCTAAGGGGAGTTAGAAAGCCGGATATCAAATCCAAACTCTTATTCTTCTTCCAAAGTCACGGAGAGCTCAGAAAATGGCAGAACAGAAAGCACGGAGGGTGCAAGCTCAGATTACAAAACGTAGAAGTGATGTAGATTAATAGGGACAGAAGGGGGTAAGATCCTTAATTGGGAGCACCACCATTTCTAGAAGATGTGTTCTTTGTTCTCTCGCTGTGATTATTAAAGTTTCTAACTGATAAGAAGACTTATTTTCCTTTGTTCTGCTTATCTACTGCCACGGGGGAGGAAGCCAATTCCCTGAAGCCTGACATGGTGTAGGCAACACTGAGATGGATGGACCAATGCTCTGATTTGGTATAAAGCAGCTTCCTATATTTCTACATCCCTGTGTTTGCTTCTCTGACTCCAGCACACAGTGAAACAGAACTCTGGTCCACTCATGAGTGTGCAATTTTATTTTATTTTATATAATTGTGATCACAACCATCATGGGCATTTTAGTGTGTGTTGAGTTATTAATGAGAAAGTCGTGGCTGGAAAACATTTGAATCCCAGGATTTCAGAAGCCGGGCCATCTTTCCTATCATTGTTAGTGCTCCTCTGGGTAATAATCCCTATAGTGGCCCTGCTGCAGGAATGAAGCTGGGAGATGCCTGTAGCCTTTTGCTAGTTGGGTGATTGTTGTTGTTTAGTCGTTTAGTTGTGTCCAACTCTTCGTGACCCCATGGACCAGAGCACACCAGGCACTCCTGTCTTCCACTGCCTCCCACAGTTTCGTCAAACTCATGCTGGTAGCTTCGAGAACACTGTCCAACCATCTCGTCCTCTGTCGTCCCCTTCTCCTTGTGCCCTCCATCTTTTCCAGGGAGTCTTCTCTTCTCATGAGGTGGCCAAAGTATCGGAGCTTCAGCTTCAGGATCTGTCCTTCCGGTGAGCACTCAGAGCTGATTTCCTTCAGAATGGATCGGTTTGATCTTTTTGCAGTTCATGGGACTCTCAAGAGTCTCCTCCAACACCATAATTCAAAAGCATTAATTCTTCGGCGATCAGCCTTCTTTATGGTCCAGCTCTCACTTCCATACATCACTACTGGGAAAACCATAGCTTTTACTATGCAGACCTTTGTTGGCAAGGTCTCTGCTTTTTAAGATGCTGTCTAGGTTTATCATTGTTTTCCTGCCAAGAAGCAGGCATCGTTTAATTTCGTGACTGCTGTTGGGTGATCTAACTTTGGAATCTATAGAATCATAGAATCATAGAGTTGGAAGAGACCACAAGGGCCATCGAGTCCAACCCCCTGCCAAGCAGGAAACACCATCAGAGCACTCCTGACATATGGTTGTTAAGCCTCTGCTTAAAGACCTCCAAAGTAGGAGACTCCACCACACTCCTTGGCAGCAAATTCCACTGTCGAACAGCTCTTACTGTCAGGAAGTTCTTCCTAAGGTTTAGGTGGAATCTTCTTTCTTGTAGTTTGGATCCATTGCTCCGTGTCCGCTTCTCTGGAGCAGCAGAAAACAACCTTTCTCCCTCCTCTATGTGGCATCCTTTTCGCTGTATAGTAAACTTCAGAAGAGCATGATCACTTGCGCCTAATGATCGTTCCACTTCTACCCCACTAACCAGGTCATCAACATTGGTTAGGACCAGATCTAAAATGGCTGTTCCTCTTGTTGCTTCTCCCACTTTCTGGACAAAGAAGTTGTCTGCAAGGCCAGTGAGGAATCTGTTTGACCTCATGCTCTTGGCTGAGTTTGACATCCAACAAATATCCGGGTAATTGAAGTCCCCCATTACTTTTGCCTGCTTGGCCATCTGTTCCAGGAAGGCATCATCTATGTCCTCCGTTTGGCTTGGGGATCTATAGCAAACTCCCACAATGAGGTCACTGTTATTCTTCTCTTCCTTAATTTTGACCCAAATGCTCTCACTTTGGATTTGAGGTTCTAAATCTTGGATCTCTTCACAGGTATACACATCCCTGACATGTAACACCAGTCCTCCTCCTTTCTTGTCTGGTCTGTTTCTCTGAAATAGATTGTATCCCTCCATTATTACATTGATAATTGGCTCCTATTTTCCCCCAAAGCCTCTATGACCTTCCCTCTATGACCTTCCTTTTTCTAGGTCTCTGAGCTTCCTGTGAGGTCTCTCTTAGTAACCCCCAGGAGCCCTTTCCTGCAGTCATAGGTTGGCAATTGCTGTCACCCTGAAGCACTGCTGTCCCCAAACTACCATGGAAGCAAAGGGACTAGCTGACTTTAAGTTACTATCTGCAAAGAGATCTGGCTCGCCGACATCCTGAACTCAATGCCAGTTGCTGGAACGTTTGGTTGCTTTGCATGTGATGCATATCTCAGCACACAGCACTTCTTTGTGGGGAAATGCACAAAAACAATTGAATCATAGAATTGGTGCTATTTTTTCTAGAAAAAGAGGTGCCAGAACTCATGATGAATGCCTCCCTTGTACACTCTTATAATGTCAATGGTGCCCACCTGAGAGGTGTTGGAACTGAGTTCTGGCGGAAAATAAGCCCTACATTAATAATAATAATAATAATAATAATAATAATAATAATAATAATAATAATATATTATGAGTGGCTCCCAACGGAATATTATTATTAATAATAAGTGATAATACATAAAACATTAAAAACTTCCCTAAACAGGGCTGCCTTCAGATGTCTTCTAAAAGTCAGGTCGTTGTTTATTTCCTTAACATCTAATGGGAGGGCGTTCCACAAGGCTGGCACCACCACCGAGAAAGCCCTCTGCCTGGTTCCCTGCAACCTCACTTCTCACAGGGAGGGAACCGCCAGAAGGCCCTCAGAGCTGGACCTCAGTGTCCGGGCAGAATGATGGAGGTGGAGACACTCCTTCAGGTATACTGGGCCAAGGCCGTTTAGGGCTTTAAAGGTCAGCACCAATACTTTGAATTGTGCTTGGAAACGTACTGGGAGCCAATGTCGGTCTTTCAAGACCGGTGTTATATGGTCTCGGCGGCCGCTCCCAGTCACCAGTCTAGCTGCCGCATTCTGGATTAGTTGTAGTTTCCGGGTCACCTTCAAAGGTAGCCCCACATAGAGCGCATTGCAGTAATCCAAGCAAGAAATAACTAGAGCATGCACCACTCTTGCAAGACAGTCTGCGGGCAGGTAGGGTCTCAGCCTGCGTACCAGATGGAGCTGACAGACAGCTGTCCTGGACACAGAACTGACTTGCGCCTCCATGGACAGCTGTGAGTCGAAAATGACTAACCAGGCTGCACACCTGCTCTTTCAGGGGCATAGTTACCCCATTCAGGACTAGGGAGTCTTCCACATCTGCCCACCCCCTGTCCCCTCAAAACAGTACAGTGGTACCTTGGGTTAAGAACTTAATTCATTCTGGAGGTCCGTTCTTAACCTGAAACTGTTCTTAACCTGAAGCACCACTTTAGCTAATGAGGCCTCCTGCTGCTGCTGCGCCGCTGGAGCATGATTTCTGTTCTCATCCTGAAGCAAAGTTCTTAACCCGAGGCACTATTTCTGGGTTAGTGGAGTCTGTAACCTGAAGTGTCTGTAGCCTGAAGCGTCTGTAACCTGAGGTACCACTGTACTTCTGTCTTGTCAGGATTCAACCTCAGTCTGTTAGAATTACATTGTAGAATCATAGAATCATAGAATCATAGAGTTGGAAGAGACCACAAGGGCCATCGAGTCCAACCCCCTGCCAAGCAGAAAACACCATCAGAGCACTCCTGACATATGGTTGTCAAGCCTCTGCTTAAAGACCTCCAAAGTAGGAGACTCCACCACACTCCTTGGAAGGGACCCTGAGGATCATCTACACCAACCCCCTGTAATATAAAAATATGCAGCTGCCCCATACAGGAATCAAACCTGCAATCTTGGCATTATCAGCACCACATTCTAACCAACTGAGCTATCCAGCAATCCCAGCCATACCCTAGGCCCTGGAAACGTTTAGCCTGGAAAAGAGGAGACTGGGGATATCTGAAGGGCTGTCACATGGAAGGTGGAACAAGCTTGTTTTCTGCTGCTCTGGAGGGTAGGACGTGAACCGATGGCTTCAAGTTACAAGAAAGGAGATTCCATCTAAACATCTGGAATAACTATCTGATGGTAAGGGCAGTTCAACAGTGGAATGGACTCCCTTGTGAACTCTCCCTCCTTGGAGGATGGATGGTCATCTGTGATAGATGCTTTAGTTCAGATTCCTGTATCGCAGGGGGTTGGACTAGATGTCCCTTGGTGTCCCTTCCAACTATGATTCTATGATTCAACAGCTAAGAACTACCCATGTTTCCATAGAAGTAGACCCCACTGGTTCCAAAGGGACTTCATTCCAAGGAAATGTACTTAGGGTGAATCCGTGAGCCCCACTGACTTCAATAGCAGAGAAGGGAGCACACAAAAAGGTCCCACATAAGACTCAAAAGTACATGGAGTTGCCCACAGCTCATATGGCCAGCTGCCTGTTTTGCTGTGTGGGTTTGTCACTGAATGGTATTGGCCTCATTTTACTTGCTTCCCTTGACCAAAGATTCTTTTCCCACAGCGGACTAGCGGTGCAAATTCTTTGCTCCAGTGTGTGACTCAGATTGAGTTCCACACAATGTAGTTCTTTCCCATCAAAAAAGGAAAGGAATGGATTTCATGAATCAGCACCAGGGATGGGCAAATATGTCATTTTGTTTTTTATTTTCTCAGATGAATCCAGTTCTTCACATTTCTGTATGAGTCTGATAAAAAAAAAAAAGTTTTCATGAATGTTCACTAGTATTTTAGTGCAAATTTCTCCTAATACACCATATTTTTCAAAGCAATTTCCTCTAATATAACATGTGCATTTGTATGTACAGTGATACCTCAGTTACATACGCTTCAGGTTACAGACGCTTCAGGTTACAGACTCCTCTAACCCAGAAATAGTACCTCGGGTTAAGAACTTTGCTTCAGGATGAGAACAGAAATTGCGCAGCGGCAGCGCAGCAGCAGCGGGAGGCCCCATTAGCTAAAGTGGTACCTCAGGTTAAGAACAGTTTCAAGTTAAGAACGGACCTCCAGAATGAATTAAGTTCTTAACCCGAGGTATCACTGTACACTTTTCCCTAGCGCATGTAATTTTGCACATATTACTTGGATGGAGAAGTGTCAGTTTTGAGGGATGCCTATATTTTAGTTCACATCTTGTTTTGGAAAGCATGAATTAGGTAAACTTGCCTTAAGATGCAAAGTGAATTGAATTCATCTGCCATTCCTATTCTGCACCCAAGTCTGGGATACCTGTACCTTACTTTATGCACTAAAAATAATAATAGAGATTTCATGCATTCTAAAATGCCTTCTTTGCCTCAGTCTTCTCCGATAAAGAAAACAATGCCCGACCTGAAGAATTTGGAGCAAATGATTCAGCAAAGGAAACACAGCCCAGAATAACTAAGGAGATAGTACAAGAATATTTGGCTAGTTTAGATGTATTCAAGTCTCCAGGGCCAGATGAACTGCATCCAAGAGTATTAAAAGAACTGGCAGATGTGATCTCAGAACCACTGGCAGTCATCTTTGAGAATTCCTGGAGAACAGGCGAAGTCCCGGCAGACTGGAGGAGGGCAAATGTTGTCCCTATTTTCAAAAAGGGGAAAAGAGAGGACCCAAATAATTACCGCCCAGTCAGTCTGACATCAATACCAGGGAAGATTCTGGAGCAGATCATTAAGCAAACAGTCTGTGAGCACCTAGAAAGGAATGCTGTGATCACCAATAGTCAGCATGGATTTCTGAAAAATAGGTCATGTCAGACTAACCTGATCTCGTTTTTTGACAGAATTACAAGCCTGGTAGATGAAGGGAACGCAGTGGATGTAGCCTACCTTGATTTCAGCAAGGCATTTGACAAGGTGCCCCATGATATTCTTGTAAAGAAGCTGGTAAAATGCGGTCTTGACTATGCTACCACTGAGTGGATTTGTAACTGGCTGACTGACCGAACCCAAAGGGTGCTCATCAATGGTTCCTCTTCATCCTGGAGAAGAGTGACTAGTGGGGTGCCACAGGGTTCTGTCTTGGGCCCGGTCTTATTCAACATCTTTATCAACGACTTGGATGATGGACTCAAGGGCATCCTGATCAAATTTGCAGATGACACCAAACTGGGAGGGGTGGCTAACACCCCAGAGGACAGGATCACACTTCAAAACGACCTTGACAGATTAGAGAACTGGGCAAAAACAAACAAGATGAATTTTAACAGGGAGAAATGTAAAGTATTGCACTTGGGCAAAAAAAATGAGAGGCACAAATACAAGATGGGTGACACCTGGCTTGAGAGCAGTACATGTGAAAAGGATCTAGGAGTCTTGGTTGACCACAAACTTGACATGAGCCAACAGTGTGACGCGGCAGCTAAAAAAGCCAATGCAATTCTGGGCTACATCAATAGGAGTATAGCATCTAGATCAAGGGAAGTAATAGTGCCACTGTATTCTGCTCTGGTCAGACCACACCTGGAGTACTGTGTCCAGTTCTGGGCACCACAATTCAAGAGGGACACTGACAAACTGGAACGTGTCCAGAGGAGGGCAACCAAAATGGTCAAAGGCCTGGAAACGATGCCTTATGAGGAACGGCTAAGGGAGCTGGGCATGTTTAGCCTGCAGAAGAGGAGGTTAAGGGGTGATATGATAGCCATGTTCAAATATATAAAAGGATGTCACATAGAGGAGGGAGAAAGGTTGTTTTCTGCTGCTCCAGAGAAGCGGACACGGAGCAATGGATCCAAACTACAAGAAAGAAGATTCCACCTAAACATTAGGAAGAACTTCCTGACAGTAAGAGCTGTTCAACAGTGGAATTTGCTGCCAAGGAGTGTGGTGGAGTCTCCTTCTTTAGAGGTCTTTAAGCAGAGGCTTGACAACCATATGTCAGGAGTGCTCTGATGGTGTTTCCTGCTTGGCAGGGGGTTGGACTCGATGGCCCTTGTGGTCTCTTCCAACTCTATGATTCTATGATTCTATGATTCTATGATTCTAAAAGTGCACATTAAAAAGATTCCTACTTATATTAATATGCATCCAAACAATTTTTTTATTATTTCACCATTGCTTGCTGCATGGAATATCAGAATGTAGTAATGGGCTTCAGTATACTCTGTAGCTTACTGCCTCATATATTTCATTCATTGCTAGTAGTGTCAAAGCAGGGTATGATGTCTATGAACAGAATAAAAATATAGCAATATATCAATAAATTGCATCAACATAAACAAAACCAAAATTTGCATTTCACAGCAGAGCAGCCAGCTCTAGCCAAAGACCTGAGTGAACAGGCAAGTCTTCAGCTGGCATCAAAAGCTCAAAAGAGTCACGTTGTGTTGCGTTAAGTGAAATATTGACTTGGGCTGCAGTCATCTATCCACTTATCAGGGAGCAAGCATCACTGAAATCAACGGGACTTACTTCTGAGTAGACATGTATAGGACAGTTAGTGATCCATTAGAAACAAATTCCCAACTCCCTCAAATGGCTGTTAAAGGTGGGGAGGTAATTTGATTTTAGGGGAAGAGAACATTGATGTTCTTGCTTTGATTAACAAATAAATATTTAGGGATTATCCTCGCTAATTAATAGCTTTATAATGTTTTACTATCTTTGACTTTTTTCTCCCATTGTTCATTCAAGCAATCTCCCAAATGTTTCTGACTGGGAATGAACCAAGGGTTCAAGCACTCCTTCCATCCCTCACCCCTGCCATCCTCTCCTTTTGTGCATGACTTAATCAATTGCTATCAGATTTTATCAAATTGCCCTGGGCTCCTTTGGGAGGAAGAGTGGGATAAAAATGGAATAAATTAATACATTTATAATAATAAAGAAGAACTCAATAAACCATAGTTTCCCTTGATTGCCGAACTAGGAAACTGTGGTTTGAGTGAGCCGTCTGAAGCACGTTTGCAAACCAAGATCAAGGCATGGTTTGCAATTTTGGTTTGGAGGGCTTACTTTAACCACAGTTTATTGGTTCAGATGTAACAACAAACCATAGTTTGATCAAAGCATTAAGCAGTCTGCAAGAGGGGAGGAGGGCAAGGGGGGAAGGAGGAGGGTATGCTTAAGCCATGGTTGATTCTCAGTCCTCCAAACCATGGTTGGGAGGATTGTCAAAATGCAGATTGTACAACTGAAGACCTAACAATTACTTCAGGAGCGCAGATTTTATAAAGATGGTGTATCTGATCAGAGCCTAATAGAAAATCTATAGGAGTTCTACAACACCTAAATATTGTATTATTTAGCATGTAGTTATGCTAAATAATACAAAATCAAACTGTTCAAATTAGAAGAGTTCCCCCCCCCCCGGAGTCTGATCAGCAAGTCTGAGGCTGGAAATTTTATTTGAGACTTTTATCTTCCAAGCTTTTTGTTCTAACTGAAAAACACAGCTGGAAAAAATAGTCTCGGTTCAGATGTCACCTCACGAGCATAACAATTGGCAATGCTTTCTCTGAAGAACAGAACCCTTCTAACGACCGCCCCCCATGCAATTAAACCTTGAGATTTGTTGTCAGTAAACTAATCTTCCCTTGTCTTCTTTAAAAATGAAGGAAACCTCTCATGTTTTGAGCTTCCATTTTCTTTAGAAACCTTCCTCTCTGGGGATGGAATGGACTTTAAAGCCCCGCATTCCATCAGGTATTTTATTTTATTTTTTTGTCTTGCTAATGACCTGGGGCCCAGTTAGATGTCCAACTGTGATCTTCTATTTCTTGCCTGGGTAGGGAGCAATCTCCACAGAGGGAGACCAGACTCTCACACTAATGTCCTAGGGGAGTGCTCCTTCCTAGGACTAGGGAGGTCATTCGCAGTTTTGCACTAACAGACAGCCAGGCCATTTCAGGCCTAGGATGGGAAATGGGTAACGATTGGGGTTAACAATGGGATGAAAGGCATTCTCTAGAGCCACTAAACTGTGAGGAAATGAGGGAGGCCGCCAATTGTGGAGCACACAAAGGATTAAGGGGTATGAAGTGAGGAGCCACACTATGAAGAGATGCCAATTATAAAGTAATGAACCTTTTGTGCAAGGGGGTGTTTCTTCAGAGTAGAACTGCACTTGTGTGGCACACGGGACATGGGGAAGCAAAGAAGCTTATGCGCACATTGTCTGCCTAATGGGGAGAGAAGAATGCAGTCCTATCTGGGTATATTCTCACAGAAATTCGGTCTTTCGTTTATGCGAAGGTCTGTTTTCAGATTTATAAAGCGCTTCCCGAGCCAAAGTTATCGAAGCAGGGTGCAACAGAATGAAATGAGATACCAAAGTTTGCAAAAGTGGCAAACTCAGCACCGTTAGACTGCTTCTACGATTGTGCGATTATTATTCTCTAAAATGATTACCGTTAACGATTTCAGCTTATTGCACACCCTTTATGTAAGGTCCCAAAGGCAGGTTACAATAATTTAAATTCAATATTAAAAATAGTTTAAAAGAAATTATAGCCACGGGGTGGATCCTGAAAACACACATCTGCTATGTGAAAAGCTTGGGTAAAGAGGTGTGTTTTCCTATACAATAAAGTATATAATAAGGTCCCCTGTGGGGATGGAATTCCACAAAATGACCAGGTCAAGCTTCAGAGAAAGCCTTCTTAAACAAAAATATATTCAATAGCTTCCTAAACATCAAAACACCAAGTGCATGTCTGATTACAGCTTGTCGACGAAGCTGCAACACCGGTGCAACAATCTGAGTGTGTAACAAGCACATCTCTGGGACATGTGGTCTTCTCAGCAGTGTCTCATATGGGGAACACAGTTGCCTGGTAGGGATGTTTTGGTGTGGTGCCAGTTCAGTGATCAAGGGAAAGAAGGGCTTATTATGGTCTTGTCTGGAAGGAAGAATTGGTGCTCCACATTCAACTCAGAGCAAAGCAGAGCAGCTGGGATTGGGCACTGCTAAACCACCCAAATCCTGAAGCAGCCTGAACATTGGAGAGCTATGAACAGTGGTGGCTGGTGGCCATTGGGACCGTTAGGGCAGAAAGCAGGAAGACCAACAGCAACCTCATGGACCGCTTGGATGTAGTGGGGTAGTGGGAGGAACCAGCTGGGGAACCCCCAAGGGAAGAAGGCTCAGAGTCCAGGGAGTGGTGGTGGGATGACAATGAATGGTCAGATAGAGAAGAGGGAGTAGACTGGGAAGGGGAGGTAACAGGGCTTAGTGAGTGGGGAGAGTCTGTGGCAGAGGGTAGTCCAGAATCAGAGGCAGAAGCTGAAGCGGAAGAATGGGATGAGGGAAGCCAAGGGGCAGAGATGAGTCAGGATGATGAAGAGTCACAGGTGTCTCCCCCTCCTGTTGCAACAAGCTCCCGTCCCCCTTTGTCTGCCAGAACCCAAAGAGGCGTGGAGGAGAGGTTGGCATCACAAAGGCAAAGAAAGCCCTGGATAAGAGGGGACTCAGACGGCTGTGGGGAGGCAGGGACTTTCAGCTTCGGCCTGATTGTAAGTAGGATGGCAGGCAAGTCGGGGTTGGGTGATGGCAGACTAAAGATGGAGGGGCAGTGTCCCCATTCTCCCTAATGGGATTCAGATGGGTGGCATGTTGCTGTTTAGTTGTTTAGTCATGTCCGACTCTTCATGACCCCATGGACCAGAGCACGCCAGGCACTCCTGTCTTCCACTGCCTCCCACAGTTTAGTTAAACTCATGTTGGTAGCTTCGAGAACACTGTCCCACCATCTCGTCCTCTGTCGTCCCCTTCTCCTTGTGCCCTCCATCTTTCCCAACATCAGGGTCTTTTCCAGGGAGTCTTCTCTTCTCATGAGGTGGCCAAAGTATTGGAGCCTCAGCTTCATGATCTGTCCTTCCAGTGAGCACTCAGGGCTGATTTCCTTCAGAATGGAGAGGTTTGATCTTCTTGCAGTCCATGGGAGTCTCAAGAATCTCCCTCAAGCACCATAATTCAAAAGCATCAATTCTTCGGCGATCAGCCTTCTTTATGGTCCAGCTCTCACTTCCATACATCATTACTGGGAAAACCATAGCTTTAACTATACAGACCTTTTTCGGCAAGGTGATGTCTCTGCCTTTTAAGATGCTTTCTAGGTTTGTCATTGCTTTTCTCCCAAGAAGCAGGCGTCTTTTAATTTCGTGACAAATAATATTATGATGATGCCAGCTGCCACTGGGTAGATACGTTCTTGGCCAGGACCAGTTTCCCCAGGGAAGAAATCAATAGGCACCATAGACCAAAGCTGGCCAGAAACACCCATTTTTGCATAGATTCCGAGAATCGTCTGCCCAACCCCTGTGGGAAAAAAAATGCTGAACTGGTTGGTTCTGCAGAGCTTCAATCGTCTTCATATGTGCTTTGAGAGAAAAGGGATGTAAGGAGTTTTTTAAATAAATAAAAAAGAAAGGAAAGGGAGAAACGGAAATGGTCAGGGATTGCAATTAAACCCTCGTGGACTTTGGGCAAATGAGTCCAAAATCAGTGGTCTGAAGACTTCAGCCACAACATCCCTTTTCATTCAAGCTTCTGCTTTGCTGCAGGCAAACTTCACTGTTCAGTGTTTATTCTGCTGGAACTCGACACAGATCAGTGGGAAAGGACAGGGGTTTAATTTCTTCCATGTGTCCCACCAGCACCCTGGCTTTGTTCCCTCCCCGCTTCTTTAATTTAACGGTGGGGGGAGAGCTGTGGCTGAAGAGCTAAAAGGCCTAATTAGAGTCTATGTCAAAAGAAAAAAAGACAAGAAGGAGGGCAACTCAATTGATTCCTCCTGACCAAAAAGGAAGAAAGAACCGGGGCGGGGGGCGGGGGGAGGACCTTTAAAGCAGCCCAGCCTTCGTATTTGCTTTGGTATGAAATGGCAGGTCCACCCAGGCCGGGAGATGAAAACGGGGACATAGATGCATAATCATTCGCAATAATTTTATTATTTGTACCCCACCCATCTGAATGGGTTGCCCCAGTCACTCTGGGCAGCTTGCAACATATATATGTTTGAATCCTGGAAAGATTAAGGTTCTTTGGGCAGGTGGTTCCCATTTCTGGGGGATAGGCAAGGTCTTCCTCCCTCTGAAGAAGCAGGTATTCAGATTGGGGGCACTCCTGAATACATCTTTGTTACTAGAAGTTCAAATGTCTTCTGTGGCCAGGAGGGATGTCTACAAGCTTCATCTGGTCCATCAGTTGCAGCTGCTCCCTGGACAGAATGACCACTGGGTTGGTAATCTTGAGACTGCATTATGGCAATGTGTGCAGTGTGGGGCTGCCCTTAAGCCTGGCCCAAAATCTGCAGCTGGTGCAGGTGATGGCTACACTTCTGATGGTGGTAGATAGCAGACATCATGGGACACCATTGTGAAAACATCTGCAATGGTTGCTTATCTGTTACCGAACCAGGTTGAAGGCCTTTGCAATAATTTGAAAGCCCTGAACAACTTAGACCCAGGGCATTTTTGTACGTGATTTCCCCTGTTATGGGTATTTTTGCAAAGGAATTTTCTTTAATATAATGCAATTTTGCATGTTACTGCCGCTAATATATTATTATGTTTAATGCACATTTTGCTCTAATGTGCATATTTTTGTCAACAATACTAAAACAATGCAGACGAAGGACTGCATTGCAAAATTTGGAGACGCACAAATCTCAAAGGATGGTTGCGTATTGTCTTGGAAAACAACAACACATTTATCCCTAATGACTACTATGTAACTACTCAGTGACTTGCTTAGGCTGTTGGCTTCTCATATACAGCAGTTCCAGGAAGGCCAAACCTGATCGGATCATAGATTTCTCCTTTTTCAAAACAAAAAAACAAGACAGCCAGTATGGGAAAACAAACTTCATTAATAACACACTGAACACTTTACAAGCAGATTCCTAGTTTGGTTTCTGGAAAGATAAACATGCGGTTAGATTCCACTTGTGGATTTTACCACCAGCATTTTAACACACAAAGACACACAGAGAGAGATACACAAACACACCTCCCTTTTATTGAACAGAGTTAAATGGATCTTGGTGGGGCTGCTTGTTTTCTCAAGCCATCTTCTCCTCCCCGTTGCCTCAAATGACAACCAAATAAATAGAGGAGTCTCTGCCTCCAGCAGTGACTTCACCCCACACATATTGCAGGTAATTGTTTTTAGATTTATGGGCCGCAAGATGCCATCATTCAGCTTTTATTGAATAAACATTCTGTAAATAATCAGAGGTTGAGGGTGTGGGTGGTGAAACATGTTCGGGAGAAGGTGCAGAACACCTTTTTGCGTGTGGGAGGGGGGAGAGTAAAACTAACCCTCCCCTTGGCTCAGATGAGACCAGTCATGTGCAGAAAAACCATTCGGAATTGGTCCATAAATCTGAGGCTGTGATTGGCATTGCACCAAGAACAGGCAGACAAGACAATGAGCTACTAGTCTGTTGGTCTTGAATGGGTGGGACGTTGTGAAGAGTTCAGGCCCAACAGTGGATCGATTATGCCAACACCTCCATTTTGGAGTAGAGGTGTAGGGCCATCTTAAGCATATCCGGCACCGTGGTACAAATATCCCTCTGGCACACATACACCCCCCTCCCCATTTCCCAGAGTTGTTGACCTTTACCCAAGCCTCTGTGGGAATTGCTCCCCTCCCGTGGGGGCTTGGGAGGCAGGTTGCACACCCACCAGCCATATGGTTGATAGGGCGCAGCTGGCAGGCGTGCAGGAGGGAAAGGGGAGGCCACGGGCAAAGCTGCGCAGCTCCCCCACTCGCTGGGGCGCCCCTGAGAGACCGGCTCCGTGGTGCAAGGAGCCAGTAAACTATGGCTACCAGATTTTTTTCAATGAATCCGGGGACACTTTTTTAAAAAACTGAGTAGCAACAGGGAGTCAGTAGTGGGGATGGTGAGGCAAAAAACCCTGGGCCCAAGCACACATGCATATTGTATAAAGCTGCAAAGCTCTTCTTTTGCACCCTGTGAAACATAAATGCGCAGAGTTTTTTTTAAAAAACTGGGCAATGGCGCGGCTCCCTCCCATGACTCCCGAGCCTCCCCCGATCTGTCAAAACAAAGGGGGAAGGGGGCAGGAGATCTGTGCCACCGGACGTCCCTGGTTCCCCTTCAGCAGTGGTGGTGGTAGCGGGCAGTGAGCAGCTCCTGACCTTTAAAGCCCTAAACGGCCTCGGTCCAATATACCTGAAGGAGCGTCTCCACCTCCATCTTTCTGCCTGAATACTGATGTCCAGTGGCGAGGGCCTTCTGGCGGTTCCCTCGCTGCGAGAAGCCAAGTTTCAGGGAACCAGGCAAAGGGCCTTCTCGGTAGTGGCGCCCGCCCTGTGGAACGCCCTCCCACCAGATGTCAAACTACCAAACTTTTAGAAGACATCTAAAGGCAGCCCTGTTCAATGTTTAATAGGTTATTGTATTTTAGTGTTTTGTTGGAAGCCGCTCAGAGATTATTATTATTATTATTATTATTATTATTAGCCAGCCAGAGCCAACTGCGCTACCAGGCTGGCTCTGGGCTGCTGAGGCTGCCACTGCTACATTTCCCGGGGATAGATTTGCAAATCAGGGGACATTCCAGGGACAGATTTTGTCTGGGGACAGATTTGCAAATCTGGGGATGTCTGGTAACCCTACAGTAAGCCCAATGGGAAAGATGGCTCTGGTAGTAAGACAAAGAAAGAAAAGATTAGGGTGGCAGGAGGTTTAGCAAGGTTAAGAGGAGACTGAGAGGAGATACAATAGCCATCTTCAAATATCGCAAGGGCTGTCACATGGAAGATGGAGCAAGCTTGTTTTCTCCTGCTCCAGAGAGTAGGACTCAAACCAATGGATTCAAGTTATGAGAAAGGAGATTCTGACTCAACATCAGGAAGTACTTTCTGACAGTAAGAGCTCTTTGACCGTGGAAAGGACTCCCTCGGGAGGTGGTGGACTCTCCTTCCTTGGAGGTTTTGAAGCAGAGATTGGATGGCCGTCTGTCATGGATGCTTCAGTTGAGATCCCTGCATTGCAGGGGGTTGGAATAGATGACCCTTGGGATTCCTTCTGTCAGGTTTTCCACACAAGACACAGTACACCGGCAGTTTAAGTAGCTGAGGTTTATTTCTCAATAACAGGCTTACAGCAGTCCAAGCTTCCACAACTCACCCTTCACCACCAGAGTCAGTTGACGCGACTGGCTTCTGACCCCTCCCAAGGCCAGATATACGCCACGTCCTTCCCACCTCCTTCTGGCCCACCTCTGCTCTAATTGCTTGTTCCACCTCCTAGTTTTGGCGACTCAGGTGCAGCCAGTTCCTCCTCTGGTTATTCCTCTCTGCTGGCATCTTCCAACTCTACAGTTCTATGATGCTGTGGATCAAAGGAGCCAGAAAGAGTGGAGAAAAACAGATAAGGTATTGCTGGTAGAGATCCGAGACACCATAGGCAATACTGAACTAGATGGATGGATGGTCTAAGGCAGTACAATGCAGCTTCCTATATTCCTGGAGCTTTTGAGGGGGAAGCGCAGGGGGTGTAGCTAAGTGGAAGAGCATCTGCTCAGCATGCAAAAGACCCCAAGTTCAGTCCCTGCCACCTCCAGGTAGGACTCCATCCTAAAACCCTATAGAACTGCTCCCAGCCAGTGCAGACAGTTCTGAGCTCAGTGGATCAAGACTCCGACTCTGTGTAAGGCCTATGGTCCTAAAAGTGCCCGCCCCAAAACGTTGCGCGTTGTGGTTTCCAAAGCATCGCGCCACATCTCTACGCAGCATCTTTGATCCCAGGGGATTAGAAAGTGCTTTCCTCCCCTTTGCACAGGAGGTTCACCTACTTTGGAGAACTGCGGTGATGCAATCTGCGGGCTTAAAAGCCTCTTCTTGGGAAGCTCCAGCTGCTGGCTAATCCACTTACTTTGATAAGTGATCATATATTAGCTCGCCAAGCTTTCAAGGGGGGGAAGGGCATGTTTTGCCATGATAAATGCAGCCCATTGGCAATTAACAAATATTGATCTCTGCTGCATTCAGGTGTTGCCTTGCTAATTGAACAGCTTCGCCTTCATTTTTAACTTGGTGCCTTTCCAGATTCCACCATGGACTTTCCAAAGAGTGTGATTAATAATAATAATAATAATAATAATAATAATAATAATAATAATAATAATAATTTATTATTTATACCCCGCCCATCTGCCTGGGCTTCCCCAGCCACCTTGGACAGCTTCCAACAAAATATTAAAATAGAGTAATGCATCGAACATTAAAAGCTTCCCTAAACAGGGCTGCCTCTTCTTCTTCTTCTTCTTCTTCTTCTTCTTCTTCTTCTTCTTCTTCTTCTTCTTCTTCTTTGTATATCCCTACCATTCCTCCAGGCAGCTCAAGGTGGTGTCCATGGTTTTCCTCCTCCATTTTATCATCACAACTACCCTGTGAGATAGGTTTGACTAATAGACAGTGACTGGCCCAAGGTCATCCAATGGGCTTCATGGGCGAGTAGGGATTCTAACCCTGGTTTCCCAGGTCCTAGTTGGACAGTTTAACCATGACATGATGATGATGATGATGATAGGCCCCCTAAAAAAAGCTCACTAAATATTGGGAGGCCCCCTAGAAAACAACAACTAAATTTGGGGGTGCTGGGCAGATCTTTGCACCATGGTGCTGCATATGCTAAAGACGGCCCTGACTGAACCCTTCCCTCTTCCCCACTCTTATCCCTGGAATGCTCTTCACACCAACTCCTTCTTGCTCTGGAAGTGAAGCAGGTTGGGAAATGAACTACTGAAGCGAAGTGGGCTCAGCTCTCCTTACCTGTGGGCCCTACGGATACTAAAATTAGACTCGCCTCTTCATATTGGAACAGGACACATGCAAGTAACAAATAGAATAGAATCATAGAATCATAGAATCATAGAATCATAGAATCATAGAATCATAGAATCATAGAATCATAGAATCATAGAGTCATAGAATCATAGAATCATAGAATCATAGAGTTGGAAGAGACCACAAGGGCCATCGAGTCCAACCCCCTGCCAAGCAGGAAACACCATCAGAGCACTCCTGACATATGGTTGTCAAGCCTCTGCTTAAAGACCTCCAAAGGAGGAGACTCCACCACACTCCTTGGCAGCAAATTCCACTGTCGAACAGCTCTTACTGTCAGGAAGTTCTTCCTAATGTTTAGGTGGAATCTTCTTTCTTGTAGTTTGGATCCATTGCTCCGTGTCCGCTTCTCTGGAGCAGCAGAAAACAACCTTTCTCCCTCCTACTTTCATTTTCACCAGGTTGCATTCTTCTGTGTCCAGTATTGGAAACAATTTGTTCAATATATGTTCATCTAACACCATCAAAATCAATGCATGGTAATTCCCTATTGATTTGGGCTAACGAGATGGGCTGCTTTGTACCATCTGATGCTGATTTCTTGCAGTCAGCAACAATATAGCCCCCACACCACCCTATAATGTCCTGATGACTAGGGAACCTTATTGTTCTGTGCTTGCCTTCTGTCTGCCGCTTGGTTCACGTTGCACCATCCGAAGCCCACAGCTTACCTGCGGATGTCTCTGGTCACCTTGCTCCTTCTGCTGCTTGTAGCAATTTAGAGCTGAACAATGCCAGCCCAAGCTGGAAGGCTGCTTGATTTCTTACATAGATATGGGCTAATGCATGCAGGATTCCACCTTGGAATGCAGAAAATGGGGATCAACACAGAGGTGGGAGGGGAGAATAGGTAGAAGTGGCTCACTGAGTGGGGTGGAGTTGCTGAGTTAGTTTCCCAGCAGGTGGGTCTCTGAGAGGGAGAGGTAGATGTGAGGTCAGCACGGTGCAAACACACTGCCAGGACACCTGATTGGCTCTGCCAATGTGTTTGCAGAAAGCAGCTCTGCCAGCATAGGGCGGGCAAAGTCCCTTGTGCAGTGGGCATTACTGTGTTGCGAAATGGTAAAGGTAAAGGGACCCCTGACCATTAGGTCCAGTCGTGGCCGACTCTGGGTTTGCAGCGCTCATCTCGCTTTATTGGCCGAGGGAGCCGGCGTACAGCTACCGGGTCATGTGGCCAGCAGGACTAAGCCACTTCTGTGAACCAGAGCAGCACATGGAAATGCCGTTTACCTTCCCGCCGGAGCAGTACCTATTTATCTACTTGCACTTTGATGTGCTTTCGAACTGCTAGGTTGGCAGGAGCAGGGATTGAGCAACGGGAGCTCACTCCATCGCGGGGATTCGAACTGCCGACTTTCTGATCAGCAAGTCCTAGGCTCTGTGGTTTAACCCACAGCGCTACCCGTGTCCCATACGTTGCGAAATGATACATGTCTAAAAAGTGTGTCACCAACATGAAAAGCTTGGAAGGCTCTGCTTTAGATCAAGGGTGATAGATTGATTATTTAATTTCTACACCACTTAATATATTAGAAAATATCTCTAAGCGGGATACAGAAGAAGAAGTGGAGGAGGAGGAGTTTGGATTTGATATCCCGCTTTATCACTACCCTAAGGAGTCTCAAAGCAGCTAACAATCTCCTTTCCCCTCCTCCCCACAACAAACACTCTGTGAGGTGAGTGGGGCTGAGAGACTTCAGAGAAGTGTGACTAGCCCAAGGTCACCCAGCAGCTGCATGTGGAGGAGCGGGGAAGCGAACCCGGTTCACCAGATTACGAGTCCACTGCTCTTAACCACTGCACCACACTGAAAACCAAAGCAACAACAAAGAAAGTATTAGAAAAAGACACTGTTACACATAGGAACATCAGTATGAAGTTACTAATCTATTTGAATCCATATCTATTCATTTTCCTTCTGATACACTCTCCCACTCAGCCTCCGGGTACTCATCCAGGGTCCAAGAAAACTCTCAGCTCGCCAACAAAAGTCTCACCAAAGTTCCTAGAAACAGCAGACATCACCCTAGTGATGTCTTGCTCTCCATTTGCTTCCATGGTGGATGGTATTTCCTTCAGGCTGCCCACAACTGTGTCCTACTCGGCGGCACCCTCTGCACCCAGTTCCAGGTACAGCAGGTTTGTCAATTTTCCCAGAAGGTCCAAAGGATAAGAAGAGGAGCCCCTTCCCCTCACTAGTCTTTTTACACCCACTGTCCTCTCGCCCAGCTGCTTTTATATGAGATTTGTCCTCAGCGACTTCCTGGCCCTCAGCCAGGATTCAACATCTTTATCAACGACTTGGATGATGGACTCAAGGGCATCCTGATCAAATTTGCAGATGACACCAAACTGGGAGGGGTGGCTAACACCCCAGAGGACAGGATCACACTTCAAAACGACCTTGACAGATTAGAGAACTGGGCAAAAACAAACAAGATGAATTTTAACAGGGAGAAATGTAAAGTATTGCACTTGGGCAAAAAAAATGAGAGGCACAAATACAAGATGGGTGACACCTGGCTTGAGAGCAGTACATGTGAAAAGGATCTAGGAGTCTTGGTTGACCACAAACTTGACATGAGCCAACAGTGTGACACGGCAGCTAAAAAAGGCAATGCAATTCTGGGCTGTATCAATAGGAGTATAGCATCTAGATCAAGGGAAGTAATAGTGCCACTGTATTCTGCTCTGGTCAGACCTCACCTGGAGTACTGTGTCCAGTTCTGGGCACCACAGTTCAAGAAGGACACTGACAAACTGGAATGTGTCCAGAGGAGGGCAACCAAAATGGTCAAAGGCCTGGAAACAATGCCTTATGAGGAACGGCTAAGGGAGCTGGGCATGTTTAACCTGGAGAAGAGGAGGTTAAGGGGTGATATGATAGCCATGTTCAAATATATAAAAGGATGTCACATAGAGGAGGGAGAAAGGTTGTTTTCTGCTGCTCCAGAGAAGCGGATTTGGAGCAATGGATCCAAATTACAAGAAAGAAGATTCCACCTAAACATTAGGAAGAACCTCCTGACAGTAAGAGCTGTTTGACAGTGGAATTTGCTGCCAAGGAGTGTGGTGGAGTCTCCTTCTTTGGAGGTCTTTAAGCAGAGGCTTGACAACCATATGTCAGGAGTGCTCTGATGGTGTTTCCTGCTTGCCAGGGGGTTGGACTTGATGGCCCTTGTGGTCTCTTCCAACTCTATGATTCTATTATTCTATGATTCTATGATTCTAGCCCATTCTCTCCGTTTCTGTACTATCCAACATTTCTCCAATGAAAATAGGGACATCCTATTCCATCATAATTTTACTATTTGTACCCTGCCCATCTGACTGGCTTGCCCCAGCCACTCTGGATGGCTTCCAACAAATATAAAACATAATAAACATTTTAAAAAATAATAATCCCTTCCCTATACAGGGCTGCCTTCAGATGGCTCAGGGGTCGGATAACTCCATGCCCTCCAACATTTCTCCATTGAAAATAGGGACGTCCCTAAGGAACAGTGGGACATTCCAGGTATAAATCAAAAACTTGGATGGCATCTGTAAATCTGGTACTGTCCCTAGAAAACAGGGACGCTTGGAGGTTCTGAGTTTCAGCCCTTAGTTCTCTAGATGTTCTTGGACTACAAGATCCCTGACTGAAATATACTCGGAGTCGAGAGTGAATTTCATGCTCTTCATTCAGCTCATAGTGGCGAGGAGGAATGGAAGTTCCCCCAGAATGTCTGCTTTATATACATTATTTACACAATGGGCCCCACGTGATTGGCTAATTCCGGGATTCACCTGTAGGCCAATCAGGTTGCGGATTCACTTCCACCTGCAGCTGGATTGGGTGGCTTCTGTGGACCAATCAGACTGCTGCATTCTGGACCCTATTGTTCTAGGACCAATCAGACTGCTGCATTTGAATCCTATTGTTTTAGGACCAATCAGAATGCTGCATTCTGAATCCTATTGTTCTAGGACCAATCAGACTGCTGCCTTTTGGATCCTATTCAACTCAGTACATAACACTGATTATTGGCTACGTTGACAGGGGCTGATGGGATCTGGAGTTCACCATCTGGAGGTGAGTCACAAACTCCCCAGCTCTACAATAGGCCCAGGGCTGTGTCCCAGGTAAACGGATAATACAGTTTCTGGGGAGCACAGCCATAGGTCAGTCATGGCTGTAAATATGTACTGCTGCACTGGAATGAGCCATATCTTATATGGTAAAACAAATGATGGCAGGGAGATGTATTTAGGCCATGAGCCCAGCTCTCTAGTTCTCCAAGTAAACATTTTACTTTTCTCTCCTTCCAGTCCGCAACCAAAATAGGAGAGCTCTGTCTAAAATTAACTAAGGCTCTTTCATCTTCAAGACGTTTAGATTTGTAATTTCAAGTGAGGCACACAGAGAGAGGGGGTTGGTGGTTCTTTTTCTTGCAACAAACTCCCAAGCATTTCTGCCCTTAGCCAGATCAACAGGAGGCTTCACAAGTGGGAAATTGTTTTGTTTTGTTTTTAATCTCCGTCTATCCTCTTTTCTATAATTTTCAGAACACACTGGCCCAAGGTTTCGTTTGTCAGCGTTTGCAAGAAGCACCGTTGCAACCGTTTGGCCATCTATTAATACGCAAGGCATCTGCAAGAGCTCCCTACAGTGTGGCGTTCTGAGCAAACTTTGATGGGGATGAAACAGAAAGATCTGGTTTTCTCAGACAGTCAAGGGGGAACTTCTCTCTCTCACACACAAAAACCACATCTCTCTGAAAGGTGCGACTTTATCCTTCCTTAGAAAAGCTTCAAACCACCTTTCAATTAGCGTTGCATTTGGAGAGGCTCTGTAAAGTCTTTTGTGTCTTGTCTTCTCAAATATGGGCCGTTTCCACCTGCGTCCTAGAGGTACCCTCATGGGGGAATGAAGCTGTCAGTGGTTACAGGTCACAGCGAACACGTTTTGCCTCCCCTGTCTGAGGCAGTTTGCCTCTGAATCCCAGTTGTACATGTGAGGAGAGGGCCGCGGCACTCAGCTTCTGTTTGTGGGCTTCCTCAGGCATCTGGTTGGCCACTGTGAGAGCAGAGTGCCAGACTAGATGGGCCATTGGCCTGATCCAAAAGGTTCTTCTTAGGCTGTTACGTTTACGAAAAGGGTGGAGGACCCAGGGCCCTCCAAGTCCTGTCAACCCAAATTATAGGCCAGGTTGGATGGAGCTGATGGGAGTTGGGAGTCCAATGATATCTGAGCATCCTTAGGTTTCGCACCCCTGCTTTAAGGCAAACTCAGTCAGGTGGATTACATTGAGGACAGCCCTTCCCATGAACCTGTGGCCCTTTAATGCCTCACATACAGGTGTCCATTGTTGGTGTTCCCATCCCAGCTCACACACAATTTGTGTGTGTAAGAGAGAGAGAGAGAGAGAGAGAGAGAGAGAGAGAGAGAGAGAGAGAGAAATTGCATGATTCAAAGTCTCTGCCCTTGGACATATTCAAGATTCCAGTGCCCCCACCCCAAATAAAGGGAGAAAAGACCTCCTAATATTTTCAAAGGAGCCGCATTGCCTTATGGTTCTTTCTCATTCTACCTCTGTATTGATTGGTTTACTGTTTGATTCCAGACCCTCCAAGTTTCTCTATTTTCCGAGGACGTCCCTGATTTAGAGAAGCCATCCTGGCTTCTGATTTGATCCCGGACTGTTCCACTTTTTCTTAGGACAGGGGTCTGCAACCCGTGGCTCCGGAGCCGCATGTGGCTCTTTTACACCTTTGCCGTGGCTCGGGGCAGATACTAGCGAGGGGAGGAGGCGCATTGTGCGCCCCGACACTCCCCACTGTGGCGGGCACTGTACTGGCTGTGACGTCGCATGGGGGCGGTGCGTGCATTAGTCACGCACCGTCCCGACGTCACCTTCCCGCCCGCCCGCATTGAAAGGTGGCATGTTCGCTGGTCACTGTTTTGAAGGGGAGTGAAGAACACCCACCCACAAAAAGGTCAATTTAACGTTTATTTCTATGAGGAGGAGTAATTCTGAGGGGTCAAACAAAGAAATAATAAAAAGTGACAAAAAAGTTATTTTTATAATGATGAGTTTTGCGGCTCCCAGGTTTTTTTTCTTCGGAAACGGGTCCAAGTGGCTCTTTTTGTCTTAAAGGTTGCAGAACCCTGTCTTAGGATGTCCTTTTCATCAGAGAAATGCTGGAGGGTATGGAGTTATCTGACTCCTGAGCCGCCTAAGGCAATCCTATATAGGGACTATACACTTAACACTGTATAGTGTTTTTTAAATAAATTTTTATTGTTTTCTTATGTTTTTATATATGTTGGAAGCCGCCCAGAGTAGCTAGGGCAGCCCAGTAAGATGTGTGGAGTATAAACAGTGAAATTATCATTATGGAATGGGAGGTCCCTATGTTCATCAGATAAATGTTGGAGGGCATGTAATTCTATGTATTAATTCTATATATTAAATGCTTTGCATTAAATATAGGGTTGCCATAATGAGCATTTTGGCAAAGTTGTTGAATCTTTTTTTTTCTTTAATGACTATTGCCAAAATCTACACTACTGACATGAGCTGCCATACGTTTGGATTTTCCCAGACATCTCAGCAAATTCTGCCCTGATGCTGCTTAAGGGGCCTGAATAACAGCTATGGCGACCCTAATTAAATACCTAGAAGCAAATTCAAAATAAAAAAAATATCAACGATAAAAACTATTACCCAATTTCATATAGAAACAATTACAATATTGTTTTCAAAAAATTAAAAACTATTTCCTATGTGAAAACAGAAAAAAATCCCATGTTTAAAAAAAAGAAAGAAAAAGAGCTAAAGGCAATTCCATATGTAAAAAAACAATTCGAAATCCAAAGCATTTATAGATTGGGGTAGAGATTTCCACTTGTTGAAAGATGAATGTCTTCACCAGGTATAATGTGTTCCCTATACACATTTCTCCTCCTGTTCCCCTCAATGGTCCACCTGATTTATTTTATTTTAATTGTTTTTTTAAGCAGAGATGAAGAGAGAGAAGAATAAGGAGAGAGTTTGGCACTGGGGTGTCAAGTACAACCCCCTCAAGATGGTAATGATTTGAGCATATTTAAAATATATATCTATATTTTAAAATGCATCTGTGTTCTTAAAACTGATGGAAAGGCTTGTGGGAGGTTAGAGAACAAAATGAGAGAAAAGGAAGGGATGCATTGGGGCATTTGCAAGACGGAGGTGTTCTTAACCTGTTTGCAAGTCCTAGGACCGTGTATTGCTGGGGGGTGGGGTGGGGAGAAGCATAAAATTGAAATAAATGTGGGAGAGGAAAAGTGTGAGTCTGAGCAGAGCTTTTGGCCACCTGCCTGGGATGGATTGAACTTTCCCCTACAATCCTCGCTCCGGAACTTCCAAGCACAGTGCCGCTCTGATAATTTACTTCTAGAAATGAAGAGCTGTCTGGTCCTCTTGGCAGCAGTTGCCAGCGTTTGTCCAGGCAGCGTTATTATGCTGGGATGTTATCTTTGATTTGCAAAAGCAAAAGTGCTGTGTTCTCTTTCCAGCCATTGAAAAGACGGCAAAGTCTCTTGCATTTCCTCCTGAAGTCAAGCTGCTGGGTGTTTTGTTCTCTCTCTCTCTCTCTCCCCTTCCCCCACCAGAGATCTCTTTGCCAGCAATGACAGATCTCTCCCTGGCTCTCTTGCCTTTGCTGACACCTGCTGATCAACGTGTGAGGCCAGATGCTGCTAAGACTTGCATCTAAACTGGAGAGTTGCTCTGTGGCTTAAAGGGAACAGAGTGGAACATGGATTCCGGTTATCATAATGTTATCATAACATTCTGGTTATCTCCCACTTGGACTACTGCAATGCGCTCTACATGGGGCTACCTTTGAAGGTGACCCGGAAACTACAACTAATCCAGAATGCAGCTGCTAGACTGGTGACTGGGAGTGGCCACCGGGACCATATAACACCGGTCTGAAAGACTTACATTGGCTCCCAGTACGTTTCCGAGCACAATTCAAAGTGTTGGTGCTGACCATTAAAGCCCTAAACGGCCTTTGTCCAGTATATCTGAAGGAGTGTCTTCACCCCCATCGTTCAGCCCAGACACTGAGGTCCAGCGCTGAGGGCCTTCTGGCGGTTCTCTCGCTGCAGTAGTGGCGCACGCCCAGCGGAACGCCTTCCCACCAGATGTCAAAGAGAACAACAACTACCAGACTTTTATTTTATTTTTTTAATAATATTTTATTGTTTTTTTCCAGATAGAGATTATTCAACAAGTTATACAGAAAACTTATACATTTACAGAAAGAAGAAGAAAAAAGAAGAAAAAAAAAGAAAAGAAATTGGTTATTTCCAAGCTTGTTCCAGTCCATTATCGAACTTCCCCACGTCTCCCCTGCATTGCATTCTTAACAAATAAAACTTCAACAAATTATATCCTTGTTTCATACGTTTCTTTCTTTTACCTTAAAGCTTACTTTTTGGTTTAAATTACTTATTGTCATATTATTTTAATCAGCCAATATACTTATCTTTCCACCCTTTAAACATTTATTCCTTTCATTAATTCATTATTTATTTTCATTGTCCTTCACTCTCATTGCTGGAGCTGTTTTTTCCCAGTCGTGCGAAATCTTATAATTCATATAATTTGTAAAACTTTTGCAAATAGTCCTTAAATTTTTTCCACTCCTCCTCCGTTGCTTCTTCTCCCAAGTCTCGGATCCTGGCAGTCATCTCAGCCAATTCCATGTAGTCCATCAGCTGCGTTTGCCATTCTTCCAGTGTGGGCAAGTCTTGAGTCTTCCAGTGTTTTGCTATAAGAATCCTTGCTGCTGTAGTTGCGTACATAAAAAACGTTCTATCCTTCTTTGACACCTTTTGGCCGACGATGCCCAAGAGGAAGGCCTCTGGTTTCTTAGGGAAGGTGTACTTAAACACCTTTTTTAGCTCATTATAGATCATTTCCCAGAAGGCCTTCACCCTAGGGCATGTCCACCACAGGTGAAAGAATGTCCCTTCGGCCTCTTTACACTTCCAACATCTATTGTCAGACAAATGGTATATCTTTGCTAGTTTGACTGGGGTCATGTACCACCTGTATATCATTTTCATAATGTTTTCTTTCAGGGCATTGCATGCCGTAAATTTCATACCGGTGGTCCATAACCTTTCCCAGTCTTCAAACATGATGTTGTGCCCAATATCTTGAGCCCACTTTATCATGGCCGATTTAACTGTCTCATCCTGAGTATTCCATTTAAGCAGCAAGTTATACATTCTAGACAATAACTTAGTCCTAGGTTCTAACAATTCTGTCTCTAGTTTCGATTTTTCCACCTGAAAACCTGTATTTTTTTTATCCGTCTTAAATACCTCTTGAATTTGGGCATAATGAAACCAATCTTGCACCTTGTCTTTTAATTTTTCAAAACTCTGTAATCTCCAGTTGTCTCCAATTTTTTCTATTATTTCGCCATATGTCGGCCATCCGGCCTCCATATTGAATCTTTTCCGCGCCTTGGCCTCCACTGGTGAAAGCCACCTCGGGGTCTTACTTTCTAGCAAGTCCTTATATTTTATCCAGACTATAAAGATTGCTTTTCTGACAATATGGTTTTTGAACATTTTATGTGTTTTTACCTTGTCATACCACAAATAGGCGTGCCATCCTAAAGAATTATTAAACCCTTCCAGATCTAGGACATCAGTGTTCTTAAGTAAAAGCCAATCTTTCATCCAGCAGAAGGCTGCAGCTTCATAATATAACCTTAAGTCTGGCAGGGCAAACCCCCCTCTTTCTTTTGCGTCAGTTAATAACAACTACCAGACTTTTAGAAGACATCTGAAGGCAGCCCTGTTTGGGAAGCTTTTAATGTTTGATGTGTTGTGGTATTTTAATATTTTGTTGGAAGCCACCCAGAGTGGCTGGGGAGGCCTGGCCAGATGGGCGGGTTGTAAATTTATTATTATTATTATTATTATTATTATTATTATTATTATGCTCTTGTTGTTACCATTTATTACTGCAGGCGCGGGAAACTGAGTCCGGTTGGGGGGTTAGACTCTTATACCCCACCCATCCACTCCTATGGGCCACGTTTGACAGGTGGGCAGGGTAGCCATTTTCACCCCATGCGGTGCTTTGAAGCTAATATCGGGGCTTCAAAGCACACCACACAGCTCTCTACAAGCACCAATCCACCGGCTGATTTTCATGGCTTGGAAAGAGCCACCCAAGGCATTATGCACAGGGCTTTTAAGGAGCCACTAATCAGCTGACTTGGGTTGCCTCAAAGCCCATTTTTGGCCCCATCACATCTTTACCTTTCCTACACCTTATGATTATGAGACATCCGAGGTGTGGTTGTGGCTGGTTCAAGATGTCCTCATGGGCCTTGGTGTGATGGTTTATAAGCAATGGCCGGCAGAAGTGGTTTTCAAGCTGTGCTGGGCCAAAATATCTGCCCCAGCTGAATTTTGCTAGTTTTGTCTGGCTTCCAATATATATAAAAATATAACAAAACATCAAACTTTTTTTTATTAAATTTGCTATACAGGACTGCCGTCAGATGTCTTCTAAAGCTTGTATAGTTACTTATCTCCTTGCCTTGGGGGTCAGACAACTCCATACCCTCTGTTATTTCTCTGGTGAAAACAAGGACATCCTAAAGAAAAGCAGGACATTCTGGAATCAAATAAAAAACTGGTGTGGCTTCTGTAAATCAGAGACTGTCCCTGGAAAATAGGGACACTTGTAGGGTCTGAAAATATAACATGGTTTTGCTTCTGTTCCCATTCCACCATGAGGCTTAACAGCTCTGTCACATTACTGGGATGGAGAGGAGCATTTTGTCTTAAGAGACACAACAGAGAAGTCAAGCCTTTTGCTGCCGGGGTGGGGGCAGAGAGCAGGAGGGGTTAGGAGGCAAAGTGTTCATTTCGGCGCCTGCTAAAAACATTCCCGGTTAGACAAGCCTACGCAGATGCTTAGAAAGTGGAGGTAATTTTAATCTGTTAAAGTGCTTTAACATTTGTGTGTACATTGGACATTCCCCCCTTGATTTTACTGTTTTATCTTTTGAAAACTGCTCCGAGGTTCTTTTACAAGCAAGCGGTGTATACATTTTATTAAACAATAAATAACTCAAAAGAAATGAGGGAATATCCCTCAGTCAACTCATGTTTTAAGACTGCACACACACAAACACACTTTTTTAAATTCTCCTGTCTCTCCCACAATATTATTATCTTAGGCAAGACATTCAGCTGATTATTATGTGGCTTTCCCCCTTTCTGATCAAGATAAGCTAGCAGCTGCAAAGAGCACCACATTTCTAGCAACCGCTAATAAAACAAGGGCCAAGATGCCACCCTCTGAGTTTTAAGTTGTATGATTTTGTAATTTAGTTTGGCGATTTTATCTATTTAGTCGCACTGATATACGCTTGAACCAAATTCCAACAGCTTGTAGTTGATGCAAATAAATATCCTTCTATCTCCCTCCACTTTCGTGGGAGATGAATGTTCCTGCAAAAGTGCTGATGGCGGGAGATACTTAGACCAGTTTTATTTTCAGACTTGGAACTGGGGAATTCTGAAAAAGGGAAGCGGCAGGTTTTCATGAAGTTCATCCCCACCACCTCCAGCATTGAAATTTGCCATTTCAGAAGGAGAAATGTTTTCTCTGAAAGAAGAACGCTCCTCTAGAAAATGATGATGATGATGATGATATCCAGACATAAATCATCCCCTCTTATCTTCCACTTCCTTCTCTTCCTGCTCCCCTTCCTTTATCAAAACCTAGATTGCAATTTCCTTGGGGCAGGGCCTGGTTTGGTTTGGTTTCAGTGACCGCATTTTTCGCTCTATAAGACGCACCAGACCACAAGACACACATAGTTTTTGGAGGAGGAAGACAAGAAAAAAAATATTCTGAATCCCAGAAGCCAGAACAGCAAGAGGGATCGCTGCGCAGCGAAAGCAGCGATCCCTCTTGCTGTTCTGGCTTCTGGGATAGCTGCGCAGCCTGCATTTGCTCCATAAGATGCACACACATTTCCCCTTACTTTTTAGGAGGGAAAAAGTGAGTCTTATAGAGCAAAAAATACGGTACTCTGTAAAGCAGACTCACTTTGCCTCTGGGTAGGACTGGCTCAACTATACAGTGGTACCTCGGGTTACAGACGCTTCAGGTTACAGACGCTTCAGGTTACAGACTCCGCTAACCCAGAAATAGTACCTTGGGTTAAGAACTTTGCTTCAGGATGAGAACAGAAATCGTGCAGCGGTGGCGGGAGGCCCCATTAGCTAAAGGGGAACCCCAGGTTAAGAACAGTTTCATGTTAAGTACGGACCTCCAGAATGAATTAAGTACTTAACCCAAGGTACCACTGTTTAAGACAACCTCTCTCTTTTTTTGAACCCAAAAGGATCACTGGAAGTTGTTGAGCTGCTTGCGGGCCTCTGCAGCACCGCTTGCCACCACCCAACAAGGAGAGTCTGCTGCCGGTGCTCTCAGTGCTGCCCAGCTCGCTGCCTCTGCATTCGCCTTGTCTCATCTCATTGTCCTCATCGTCCAACACCTCCTCCTCCTCCTCGGAGCGACCCAGGGGAGGGTTGAGCATCGTGCTTACGCTGCCGCCACTGTCTCTGTACACAGGATTGGATACCCACACATAAACTCAGTAGTGGAGCATGCCCCACCTATGCCCAGGGTGCGTGTGGCACCGAGTGGGAGTGGGGCACGCCGTGGTGGCAGGGTATGCCACCGGAGTGACTGCGTCCTTCTCGGGCACCCTCCAACTGGAGGGCAGCTGAGTGGGATGCGGTGGGTACCATGCCACCCCCAAAGATAAGTGACGCCTGGGCTGACCTACCCTCTCTACATCCCCCTAGCTATGCCACTGTATAAGCTGGTGCACAGGTAGCCCAGTCTTGCTTTATTTGGAAGCTGGTTGGCAGTTCCTGCTCAATTCAGTCCTGCTCAGCTCAAGCACATCCCAACTAGTTCCTGATGGGATACTGGCTGGCATTCCCGAAATGAGCAATGAACTACCCACATATCAGCTCAGCTGGTGTGTGACAACTTCAATCCTGATTCAGTCACTAACTGCATGACCTGGCCAATGTGGCCATTCTTTTGAGATGGTAAATACTTTAGTTCCTGAACCCAGGCCACAGACCTACTGTGAAGGCCTGGGAATCTGATTCAGAGGCTGAACCTGAGGAATCCCAGCCTGCACAGGAGTCCCCACCTCCTGCTGAGCCGGGGCAGGGGCTTGAATCTGAAGGGCCCTCACCTGTGCTGGATCCTCAGGTGCAGGCTCCAGCTGAGTCTGCTCTGGCTCCTGAGGGGATGGAGGACCCATTGCCTGCAGGTGCTCCACTCTCAGCCCTGTCAGGGGAAGCTGCGGTTGCCTCTGGGTCCAGTAATCCTCCAGCCTCTCCTGACCTGCAGAGGCTCAGGGCAGAGAGGTGGAGGGAACTAAGTTCTCTCAGGAGGATTGCTCACCTCCAGGCCAGGAGAGGCAAGTCACCTGTGGACCAGGGCCGCCCTATGCCTCAGAGGAGATAAAAGCCAGCCAGCCCCAGTCCCAGGTTGCGCGAGCAACATTGTTGGTCACCTGTTCCTGCTCTCCTGAGTTCCTGACCACGCCCGACTGCTCGCTTTGGACCTCACTTCACCCCTGACGGACAGCCTCCTTACCCTTGACCTAGGACCAGTTTTAGACCACGGCGCACGATAACCCCACCCCCCAGACGGGCACACCTACCCTATTGTCCTTAAGAGGGGATATGAAGGATTTGTAAGTGAGAGAATTATCGGGAAAGGTTCCCCAAGACCTTTCCTTCTGCAGAGGAAACATTCAGAGTTATTAGGAGAACCAAGAAGGTTTCAGGGACTGTTCTGTGTACTAAAGCAAAGTGTAATTTTCTCAGGGAATATTTCCTAAATTCTAAAGGGTGAAGGATTGGTTTTCTGAGGAGTGCGTGCGTGCACCCTAAAATTTTATAGCAGATTTAATGCCCAGGAAAGTCTAGGGGAAGGGATTTTCTCCAGATTAAATAATGTGGAACATAATAGTGCGAGATCTTCATTTCCAGAATTACAAATGAAAAGGAGAGAGTGGTTTCCTGGACGACTCTTGAGGATTTAATGTGTCATTTGTGTGCTACTCAGACTATGATAGAGTGCAAATGGAGTGAAGCAAAGCATGCTAATTTGTCTAGATCAGGAGTGTTGGAGGGAGGGGAAACACAGATGAAACCAATGATCTCCTGATAGCAGCTGCATTGCGTGGCTATTCCCTCCCCCCCACAGGTGGAGTAAATGAAGACACCGGACACAGAGTTATAGGTTAATGGGCGTAAATGGCCACAACTTTATTGATTACAGGAAAGAAGGGTATTGGCTTTAGGCATTGGCCCCTAACCGACTATCCGGTCTAACCGGGAAGGGTTAAACACCAACAGGGGGAGCCACCCGAGATGCGTATCCCTAGGTGCTCCCCGAGGGGTTACCGCTCGGGGGCGCGCTTTAGGCCCTAGCCTCCGTAGGTTTCGGACGAGGCGTCGCCCCTCGGAGTCCTTTAACGAACTACCCTTCAAGCATTGGGGGAGGTGATGGCGTTCCTCCCCCCCAACCTCTTCTGCATGACAATACCCCGGCCAATGCCTACTGCCAAAACCGAAGGAGTTGTGACGATTTGCTACGAGGTAGGCAAAAAACCCAAGTGGCTCACAAAAACAGCCAATTAGCCAAATGGAAAAACTCCTACCAGGCCCCTTGCGGCGACCAGCCGAAGCCCATAGCAAGGTCAGTGACGGAACCTAAAGGGCGGGTGGGTGGGAAACTGCGTCGCTACCAGGGTAAAAAGGGGCGAGCCCAGGCTGCCCCGACCTTAAGTGGCCTTACTAAGGCCCGCCCCTGCCGCCAGCCGATTGGCTGGCGCCACAGGGGATGCTAAACGGGGGAATCCCTGCCTCTCACGAGGCTGGCGCCAGCCTCGCGAGAGCGCGTGTGGGCGGAGTCGTGATCCCGCAACCCCCCCTCCTCCTGACGATCGGAAGGGGCATAATCTCTCTCCCCATCACAGTTCTTCCTCTGGAAACAGATCCTTTCTGAAGGCTCCTAAAACTACTGGAAAAAGGAAATATCACCAGTGTTGCAGCAATTATTCTTCAGCATCAACTTCACTGGACAGGTCATGTTGTTTGGATGCCGGATTATTATTTTACAAAGCAACTACTCTATTCCCATTTTAAGAATGGGAAGTGTAATGCCGGTGGACAACAAAAGAGGTTTAAAGACTCTCTCAAGGCAAATCTTTAAAAATGTAGTTTAAACACTTACGACTAGGAATCAGTGGCCTGTGAGCACTCCAATTGGAGAACAGCCTTCAAGAAAGGCTTCCTGGATTTTGAAGAAGCATGGACTCAAGACGAAAGGGAGAAATGAGCTAGGAGGAAGGCACATTGGCAAAACCTCACCGTGATCAACTCATACCTGGAAACATATGTCCCCACTGTGGAAGGATGTGCGGATCCAGAACTGGCCTTCACAGCCACTTATGGACAAACTGTTAAGACCATATTCATGGAAGACAATCTTATTCAGCTATGAGTGATTGCTAAAGAAGAAGAAGATTATGATGCAGGTGAGAAAAGCCATCCCTTGGTGGCCAACACAAGAGTCTCTCCTCCCTCATCCTTGAAGTATGATAATTCCTCTTGCTTGCATGGATGGAGATGTGCAGAAACCTCCACTTTTTGTATGGTTGGAAGGCAGCCTTGGGGCGGATCATCCCATTTTGCCGCCTGAGGCAAAACAGGAAAGTGCTGCCACCACCGCCATACTGCCCCTGCCGAAGCCTTCCTTACCTGGGTTGCACATCTTCCCTGTGCAGCCTCACCACAAAGCTGAGAGTTACACCTGTTGCCCTGCTTATTTTTGTCCTTGGCCCCATGCAAAACTGTCATGCAGGACCTCCCAGCGCCTTCCACACGCAATGGGGAGTAATCAACAGGCTTGAGTGAATCCTAAGTGCCAATTAATCAATAGATTAAGGGGACAACATTCTCCCCCCCCCCAATTGCTCAGTGAAGACTGAGAAAGTTAATGCTAATTATTGTTGTGCAGGTGGAATGGAAGATCCTACAAAAGGGCTCTAGCTGTCTGAAGTCCTGAATACAGTGGTGCCCCGCAAGACGAATGCCTCGCAAGACGGAAAACTCGCTAGATGAAAGAGTTTTCCGTTTTGGAGGTGCTTCGCAAAACGAATTTCCTATGGGCTTGCTTCGCAAGATGACAATGTCTTGAGAGTTCCTGCGGGTTCCCCCCCCCTTTTTCTAAGCCACTAAGCCGCTTATCAGCTGATCCGATAAGCCAATAAGCCGCTAAAAGCCGCTAAAAGCCGCTAATAGCGCTAATAGCGCTAATCCGCTAATCCGTCAATGGTCTTGCTTTGCAAGACGAAAAAACCGCTAGATGAAGAGAATCACAGAACGGATTCTTTTCATCTTGCGAGGCACCACTATATAAAAACATACAGTGGAACCTCGGTTTTTGAACATAATCCGTTCCGGAAGACCGTTCGACATCCAAAATGCTCGAAAACAAAGGCACAAAGGGCGGTTTGCAATTTCAATGGAGCAAATTGAAAGAACCTCTGCAGAAGCCGTTTGACTTCTGAAACGCGTTCGAAAATGGAAACAATTACTTCTGGGTTTTTTGTGTTCGAAAACCGAAACCTTCGGCTTCCAAGATGCTCAAAAACTGAGGTTCCACTGTACTTGTTTTTTTTAAAAAAAATGATATTTATTAGAGGTTTAATAGTTACAGAAAAAGAAGAAAGAAACAATAAAAAGTTAAACAAAACAATACCTTACAATACATCAGAAAGAAAAAGAAAAAGAAAAAACAATACAGCAAAACAACAAGAAAAACAAAAACATTTAAAAACACATCCAATATTTCCGTATCTTTACCTTTCATTTACTTGTTTCATCGACCTCCTCACACCTCCCTTTTTTGTATTCTAGTTCAATTAGCTATTTCAGCAAATCCTTTCCATCTTTCTCAATTTTTGTTCTATAATTTATCTTAACACAATCTAACCTTAAATTTTCCACTTTGGCCCATTAACAATCTATTTTTACTTAATTCTTTATAACATTTCTGCTAAAGCCATATAACTTCATTCCAGCATCCTTCTAACATTCATTAATTTTGCAATATTTCTGTAAATATACTTTGATTTTTTTCCAATCTTCTTCCACCGACTCTTCCTGGTCTCGGATTCTGCCAGTCATTTCCGCCAATTCCATGTAGTCCATCAGCTTCATCTGCCATTCTTCCCGGGTGGGTACATCACTGTACTTGTAATATACCTGTAAAAAATCTCATTTGGGGAATGTGTCACTAGTGAGTCCTCTGCTTCATTGGTGGCTGATGAGAAGCCTTTTAGCTCAGCAGTTTCCTTTTTGTTGAGAGTCTGTTCACTGCAAAGACATATTCTCCCTCATACAAAATTGATATAAAGGCTATCGCTTTTATAGCATTTAGAGCTTTTATACCCATTCCTTATGTTAGAGGACAAACAAGATTGCTTAGAAAAGCTTTCCCCAGGGACTTAGAACTAATTGGGACATTGAGACATATTTGAAAAAGACTTTAATGATCAAAATGGATCTACAAGCAATTGTTCCGTGGTGTTATTGTCCCTTGTCCTAGTTTTCTGTGTTTGTTATTTGAAGTACATTGCCAGTGTATTTTCACATTTGTGGGTGCTATTGCTGATTGTGTTTGATACGTAGGGCCCTTACAGCGTATTTTCTACATTGCTGTTGTTCTGAACAGAAGCACTTCATACTGTAACATTTTGTTGGAGTCTCTGCTCATACAGCCTTCATCAATCTGGTGCTTACCAGATGTTTGGGACTACAACTCCCATTGACACTGATGGGAGTTGTAGTCCAAAGCATTGGGAGGCATTCAGGTTAAGAAATGGTGCACTAGTACAATTATATCATCAACATGAGTGATATAAAATTATTAATTATTTTATTTATTTATTTATTTATGCCCCGCTCATATGGCTGGGTTCCCCCCCAGCCACTCTGGGAGGCTTCCAACAAAATATTAAAATATTATACAATGGTACCTCAGGTTAAGTACTTAATTCGTTCCAGAGGTCCGTTCTTAACCTGAAATTGTTCTTAACCTGAAGCACCACTTTAGCTAATGGGGCCTCCCACTGCTGCCTTGCCACCGGAGCACGATTTCTGTTCTCATCCTGAAGCAAAGTTCTTAACCTGAAGCACTATTTCTGGGTTAGTGGAGTCTGTAACCTGAAGCGTATGTAACCTGAAGCATATGTAACCCGAGGTACCACTGTAGTCTGTTAAACGTTAAAAGCTTCCCTGAAGAGGGCTGCCTTCAGATGTCTTCTAAAGGTCTGGTAGCTGTTTATCTCTTTGACATCTGGTGGGAGGGCGTTCCACAGGATGGGCGCCACTGCTGAGAAGGCCCTCTCCCTATTTCCCTGTAACTTGGCTTCTCGCAGTGAGGGAACCTCCAGAAGGCCCTTGGCGCTGGACCAGTGCTTAACAGGAAAACCCAAAGGGATGCCCACACTCCTGCCAGCATCAACCACCTGAGTCAGTTCATGTGTGCAAGTGGTAACATGCTGCTTATGGCCTCGGACTGAGAGTTGCTAGCCACATATGGAGTACAGTTCAGAACCTGAGCTGCCTCCTGCAATGGTTCATGTTATGTACTGAAGTTCTCACCCTGGGCCAGCAGAGGGATACTGTAGATAGTTATGCAAATGAAGGATCAAAAGTGAGTTCAGTGATTGGATAATTTTAGAAAGTTGCTACAGTAATGTTGTACTGGAGCTCTATATAAGCAGGCTGGCTGAGCTCTTCAGTTCAGTTCTGTTCTGGCCTCTGAATAAACAAGAGCTGTTTGAAGAATTGCTGTGTCGTCTAATATGTTCACCCTCAACTTAACAGTTCACTAACTGCTGCTGTTAGAAATGATGTATGATTTACAGCCAAAGCCACAATCCACTTAAGTCGACTGTGGCCACAAGCACACATGTTTAAAGGACTATCATACCACTTTAAACAAACATGGCTTCTCCCAGAGAAACCTGGGAAGCGTAGTTCATTAAGGGTGCTGATACTTATTAGGAGATCCCTATTTCCCTCACAGAACTATAATTCCCAAAGTTCCCTGGGGATTGTTCTGGGGTTGCCATATTTCAAAAAGTGAAAACCCGGAGAGAAAAGTTGTTGAGCTTTTTTGGCCAAAGTTCTTATCTCAAAAAAAGGGGGGGGGGAGAGATGAAATGAAGTTTTAGAGCTATTTTTAAGGGAATTTGCCAAAATCTACACTTCCAACAAGGGCTGCCATACGCCCAGATTTCCCCGGACATTTAAGGGATATCTGCCCAGTTTCCAGCAGCCAAATCCTGGTGATGTCTGGGAAATTCTGGGAATATGGCAGCCCTAGATTGATTGTTAAAACACTCTGGGAAATTTCATACTGTAAAACATGGGACACCTATCACAATTGAATTCTATTGTGCAGTGTTGCAATGGTGCTCTTTTGGCTAGATAAAAAGCAGTGCTCCCAGGCTAAACACTGGAAACAGAGGCAATGGTAGCAACATGACTATCAGCCATTAACAAGCCTAGCTACCTTGCATTTGTCTAATCATCCTTTAAGTTCTAAGTGGCCCCCTCCATATCTTGTGGCAGTTTACTAGGCACTGTGTAGGAGCGGACTTCTTTTCTCCCATCCAGAATACTCTGTCCATCAGTTTCAAATTGTTATGTACTGAGTTGAATAGGATCCAAAATGCAGCAGTCTGATTGGTCCTAGAACAATAGGATTCAGAATGCAGCAGTCTGATTGGTCCTAGAACAATGCAGCAGTATGATTGGTCTGCAGGAGCCACCCAATCCAGCTCCAGGTGGAAGTGAATCCACAACCTGATTGGCCTACAGGAGAATTCCAGAATTAGCCAATCACGTGCAGCCCATTGTGTAAATAATGTATATAAAGCAGATACTTTGGGGGAACTTCCATTCCTCCTCACCACTATGAGCTGAATAAAGAGCATGAAATCCACTCTCGACTCTGAGTATATTTCAAAATAGACTCAAAATTCCTACCATGCGAACTTGCTTCTAGTATAAGGTTACCAGACGTCCCCGTTTCCTGGGGGCAGTCCCCAGATTTATAAATCAGACCCCTCACAAAATCCATCTATTTAGTAGGAAGTTGAAAAGTGTCATTGGGGGGGGGGGATCTGGTAACCTTATTCTAGTACCCAATAAACACCCTGCCAAATGCCATTTCAATAAAGAAATATTTAACGGACTCCAGTGCAGTGCAAATATGAATGCTGTTTGAATATGCACAAGACAAAGTGTGTACGAATATTGGAGCCAAGGTTTTATTTTCCCAGGAAAGGGACAGATAAGGGGGGGGGGCTTACCGTGACAGAAGACGAGCTCTTCTAACATTCACCAAGGGCAGAAATTTAGTCACAAAATGCATGGCTTAGACCTGCTGCCCTTCAATTAAGTTCCCAGAAGTCAACCTTGAATGATCACCAAAGGAGGAAGGAAGGAAGGGAGAAATTAAGCGCATGAAGAAGAAAAAAATCTAGTAGTTTCAAGAGCGATCCAAGCTGCTAATACTTCTGGGGGTAGGAGGGGGGTCGGATAGGATTAAGAGTTCATAAGGGCAGGCCATAGAAGGGCCTGGGGGGGCAGAGAACATCTTGAAGAGACATGACCTAGGAAACACTGAGTAGTCAAAGGGCAATACCAAGCTCAGTGTGGTACCAATTAGAGTTTAATGACTAAACGTGGAATGCAGCCAGAACAGAAGAGTTTGTGCATTTTAAGACCCGCATTGCCCGTCCCCCTCCACACATACCCACCACCAGCCTCCCTTCCAAGAATTCCTGAGCAGATAGATTCAAACTGAGGTGAGATCTTAAAAGCTTGCCAAGATTATGTTTATTTTGTTTGTTTAAGAGCATTTCAAAACTGCTTAATATATATTTTTAAAAGCAAAAAAAAAAGCTTCTAAGCGGTGGTGAACAAGAATGCAACGTTGAAACAACGCCATAAAAATCGTGATGCGGCATTAAAAAGGATTATAAAGAGAGATAAAAACAGGAATTCTGTAATGACAGGCTCTAATCATGCGTAAGGGAAGACCTGGGCAAAAAGATATGACTTTACTAGTCGTCTGAAGCAACTGACAGATGATATGTCCTGTATGGCAGAGGGGCAGGCAATCTTCCTTCAACAACTGCACAAAATTTAACAGGGTTTGATTGCTGTTTCCATGATTCGCGTTGCTCCCATCCCATATTTCAAGTGGCTATCACTTGTTTCATTCTGTTAATGGAGGGATCCGAGGGCTCCCTTGGACAAAAAACAAAGACACCAACCAGGACAATTTGGAGCAAAACAGCAGCCTGTAGGCTTGGCCTTTATTGGAAACTGTCGTGACAGGACTCCTACCCACAACAAGATGAAGCAAGATGGAAGTCAAGAACAAAAGAAGACCCCAACTCTTATTAGTTACTAATCCCCCAAACTACACCCCTAAAATGTCATGCTGAGTATTGATATATAATCTGCTATTAAAGTGTTTGCAGTGATTAACACACTTAACAACCTTATTTGATGCACAATCTGTTGGCGGATGGATGGCAGCTAACAGATTGAGGTTGAATCCTGACAAGACAGAAGTACTGTTTTGGGGGGACAAGGGTGTGGAGGACTTCCTGGTCCTGAATGGGGTAACCACTGTATCTTATAGTATTATAGCCACTATAAAATTTTTCCTAAACAGGCCTGTGGAGTGGAAGCTGTTCCACCAGGGCTACTGAGACTCAGCCATAATAATAATAATAATAATAATAATAATAATAATAATAATAATAATAATAATATATTTATACCCCACCCATCTGACTGGGTTTCCCCAGCCACTCTGGGCAGCTTCCAACAGAATATTAAAATACAATAGTCTATTAAACATTAAAAGCTTCCCTAAACAGGGCTGCCTTCAGATGTCTTCTAAGTCAGATAGTTGTTTACAGTGGTACCTCGGGTTACATACGCTTCAGGTTACATGCACTTCAGGTTACAGACTCTGCTAACCCAGAAATATTACCTCGGGTTAGGAACTTTGCTTCAGGATAAGAACAGAAATTGTGCTCCGGCGGCACGGCAGCAGCAGGAGGCCCCATTAGCTAAGGTGGTGCTTCAGGTTAAGAACAGTTTCAGGTTAAGAACGAACCTCCAGAACGAATTAAGTACTTAACCTGAGGTACCAAAGTATTTCGTTGACCTTTGATGGGAGGGTGTTCCACAGGGCGGGTGCCACCCCCGAGGAGGCCCTCTGCCTGGTTCCCTGTAACCTCACTTCACATAGTGATGGAACTGCCAGAAGGCCCTTGGAGCTTGACCTCTTTGTCCGGGCTGAACAAGTCCTTCAGGTATACTGGGCCGAGGCCGTTTAGGGCTTTAAAGGTCAGCACAAACACTTGACTTCATTGTGTGGAAGAGAAAAGAATGCCCTCTTGTCTCAGGCAGAAAAATGTCTTGAACCAGCCCTTTTCTTTCCTCAGCCCTCGAAGTTGTCTAAGTTGTTGCTTACACAACAACTCCCATCATCCCTGAGCATTGACTGTGCTAGCCAGGACTGATGGGAGTTGCAGTCCCACAACATCTGGAGGGCATCCCATTACGTCAGCTACCCCTGTATACAGTAATATGAATCTCTCTAGAGGGCCAGAGCAACTGGAAGGCCCCTGTTCTTTGCACCCACCTGCTAAAACTCTCTTTGTATGAGAGCTAGGGCAAGAGTTCTACTGTAAACTCATGCGCACAGACCCCCTCTTTTCATAATCTCGCTGGGTTCTTCATGAGCGAGATGCAGTTATCATATCTCAAGTCTATTTCCAGAAGTTCCATGCCAAGCATTCTAGAACTGAGCACGTCATTCTCATGTTTCCCATGTGCAGGCTAAAAGCTGGTTTTATAACCTGACTGGACAAAAAAAAAATGGAGCAAAACATCTCATGTATTGTGTCTTTTTTTCAGTATATGTGTATTATCGCCGCAACCCCAGCATGTTTAAGCTGCACCTTCCCTGTCTCTCTTTGTCTTCTTTTCTGGAAAACAGATGTTGTTCATTAGCTAAAGGACAGCAGAGGGTGTTGCACCGGTAGTTTCTAAGAAGCAAATAAGTTGTTCTCAGAAGGTGAGAAATCTGATGCAGCAGCCAGCAGCAGTTTTTCAAGGGTGACATTTTGGAATGGTAACATTTTCAAGTGCTCAGGCTGAACTTTGCAACTGCAACAGGGAGTTTAGAAGGTGCACTAGCCACCTGGAATTGGAATCTGTAACCCATTTGTTTATGTATTTTTTCTCCAACCGCACAGCCTCCTAATCATGCATTATAAGGTCGTATCTTGGAAGTCAAACAGAATCCATTCCAGAAGTCTGTTTGATTTCCAAAACATTCGACTTCCAAGGCACGGCTTCCAATTGGCTGCAGGAGCATCCTGCAGCCAATCAGAAGCCACGGAGGATGTTCGGCTTCCGAAAAAGATTCAAAAAGTGGAACAATCACTTCCGGTTTTCGATCGTTGGGGAGCCAAAATGTTCGAGTTTACAGGCGTTCGGCTTCCGAGGTTCCATTGTATCAGACAAATCCCACTTTTCAGACAAATATTCACAAAGAAGCTCACACCAATTCAAACTTAATGCTGGTTAGCATCTGTCTGTTTCGGGAGACAATGGAGGAGTATGCCTTTGGGGGTGAAGTAAAACTGTTGGGAGATTGCAGCGCCTGCTGTGGCTGTAGAAACTGATAAAGGAGAGACATGTTTTGTTGCAGTTGGGGCAGAGGAAGGTGTCCGATTGTGCTGCGGCAAATGCACCATAGAGTTTATTCTTTCTCTGGGGTTGATTTTGCCAGCTTTCATGCCATGTTTTCAGACATCTTTGTAACACGGATGAAATAAAATACAATACAGATAAAAGATAAGAAAAATACAGATAATACAGATGAAATATAATACAGGTTCAGTGGTACCTCAGGTTAAGTATTTAATTTGTTTCGGAGGTCTGTTCTTAACCTGAAAATATTCTTAACCTGAAGCATCACTTTACCTGAGGCAGATGTTTTGACTATAAAAGTTGGTGTCCACAAGTGAGATCAGCTTAAGATCATGTGAGTCTCACAAAAATGAAGGGGTGAAATCCATCTTTCCAATTTGTATGTACAGTGGTACCTTGGGTTACATACACTTCAGGTTACAGACGCTTCAGGTTACAGACTCCACTAACCCAGAAATAGTACCTTGGGTTAAGAACTTTGCTTCAGGATGAGAAATCATTCTCCGGCGGCGCGGTGGCAGCAGGAGGCCCCATTAGCTAAAGTGGTGCTTCAGCTTAAGAACAGTTTCAGGTTAAGAACAGACCTCCAGAACGAATTTAGTTCTTAACCCGAGGTACCACTGTACTTGCAGAAGAAAACTCATTTCAAATACAGTGTGGAGTAGCTGGAAATCCAAGCTGGTCAAGGAAATGGGACCAGATCAGTTCTGAACTGGAAGACCAGTTGAGAGCACAACTGAGCCAAAATAAGCTGCTTTCCAACTTCCCCCAAGGATGAGCCTTAGTAGCAGTTAGTTCAATTCCCAATAGGACTCAGGCTGGGGTTGCACATTACCCTCTCAATAAGAGGCTGTGTGTACAAAAGTCTCCCACCTCCTGTGAGGCTGACCATTTCCAGTAGCCAATGCAGGCACCTATTTCTGCAGAGGCTCCTTTCTTGCAACAAAAATCTTGCCAAGGAAAGATCTCCCTGATGTCGCCGTCTACTAAACCTCATGGAAGCACCTTGCTTTTTCTTGCCAATAGAGAGAATCAATAAAATACTGTACAGTTGAAACTTGGAAAATTAGAATATCGTGGAAAAGTTCATTTATTTCAGTAATTCAGCTTAAAAGGTGAAACTAATATATGAGATAGACTCATGGCATGCAAAGCAAGATATGTCAAGCCTTTATTTGTTATAATTGTGATGTTTATGGCGTACAGCTGATGAAAACCCCAAATTAACAATCTCAGAGAATTAGAATATTAAATGAAATCAGCAGAACAAGGACTGCAAATAGACCAATAGTGGTCCTCTGAGAAGTAGAAGCATGCACATGTACTCAGTACTTGGTTTGGGCCCCTTTTGCATCAGTTACTGCCTCAATGCGGCGTGGCATTGAGTTGATTCTATGGGGCATTGTCAAGAGAAAGATGAGAGACATCAGACCGAGCAATGCAGAAGAGCTGAAGGCTGCTATTGAAGCTTCCTGGTCTTCCATAACACCTCAGCAGGCTGATAGCATCCATGTCACGCTTTGGATGTCATGAGTCTATCTCATATATTAGTTTCACCTTTTAAGTTGAATTACTGAAATAAATGAACTTCTCGACTATATGGGATTGGCAGAAATGACTGGCAGAATCCGAGACCAGGGGAAAGAGACGGCGGAAGAAGATTGGAAGAAATTTAAGAACTATCTTAAGAAACATTGTAAAATTAATGAGTGTTAAAATGATGTGGCTTGAGAAAGTAAGTGGATTACAGCTGTAAAGATTAAGCCAAAAGAAAAGAAAGGTTAACAATTAGATAAAATTAAGGGTGAGGATTTGCTGAGCTAAATATTTGAAATTGGAATGCAGAAAGGGGAGGTATGAGGAGGTCGGTGAAGTAAGTTTTAAGAAAATAAGGATTTGAAATTATACTTGTTTTTTCTTGTTTGTGTTTGTTTGTTTGTTGTGTTTGATTATATAATTTGTGAAACTTTAATAAATATCTTTTAAAAAAAAGAAATAAATGAACTTTTCCACGATATTCTAATTTTCTGAGTTTCACCTATAGGTGCTCAGGCTGCTTCCATCCCTCACTTTATCAGGCAGCTGCTGCTCTTACTTGCTTTTTCCCACCCCAAGCCCCCACCCCATGCCAAACTTTGGACAAAGGCAGGATACTAGTGCTTTTACTGGAGCAGCACATTTTCCAGCTGTGACTTAAAGCTTTGTACCTAGTTAGCCAGCAAATCTACGCAGAGCTTTCCCTGCCACCAAGCAAGCAGCAGGCTACGAACTTGGCACTGACGGAAGGCTGTAAGAATTCTCTCCAGCAAACACTTGACTCAGCTTTTGATACTGAGCCACAGGCAGAGGCTGGGGCCAGGAGCACCGAGCGGCCAATCTGGCTTCGGGAGGCACTCGTTACATTTAAACTGGCAGCGGGGTTTCCAGAATTAGCCTCTCCCTTTGCCCAGCCATCCCAAACATTTCAGGCATCCCCTTTCCCTTCATGCCAATGGCCGGAGATGAACTTTGGACTTGACTGACATCTTCCAGCTGGGTGAGCTCTTTATTTAACACTTTCCAAGAAGGAATATTGGAACCGATCTGCCTTTCGTCACGGCTCTTTTTTTAGATCGTGAACTGAAAGGGTCCCAGAAGTAATTGTACAAGGCATGTTTCCATGATCACAGGCTGAAATGCACACACAAAAAGGGGGAGAGTAAGATTCAGGCGGATAATTATCCTACCTTTCACTGTTTGGGATCCTGAGCTTGTTCAAGGAGCTCAGAGCTTCATGTATGGCATTATTCTATTCATAATTCCAAGTGTTGGTGTTGTTGCTCTAAACTGTCTCAGCCCTGTATACCTGAAGGAGCATCTCCACCACCATAGTTCAGCCCGGACCCTGAGGTCCAGCTCCAACGGCCTTCTGGTGGTTCCCTCACTGCAAGAAGTGAGGTTACAGGCAACCAGGCAGAGGGACTTCTCGGTAGTGGCACCTGCCCTGTGGAATGTCCTCCCATCAGATGTCAAGGAAATGAACAACTATCTGACTTTTAGAAGACATCTGAAGGCAGCCCTGTTTAGGGAAGTTTTTAATAGTTGATTCTTTATTGTGCTTTTAATATTTTGTTGGGAGCCACACAAATGGGGAGCATATTATTATTATTATTACAGTTGTACCTTGGTTGACGACCACCTTGTGTCTCAAACATTTTGGCTCCCAAATGCCGCAAACCCAGAAATGAGCGTTCTGGCTTGTGAACGTTCTTTGGAACCCCGATGTCTGATGTGGCTTCCGCAGCTTCTGATTGGCTTCCTGCAGCAAACCGGAAGCCACGCCTTGGTTTCCAAACATTCTGGATATTGAACGGACTTCCGGGATGGATTCCGTTCGACTTCCGAGGCACCACTTTATTATTATTATTGTTGTTGTTGTGTTGTTGTTGTTGTTGTTGTTTCCTCACAAGAACCCTGTAGGGTAAGTGGGGCTGGGAGTTCATGACCAGCCCAAGGTTATTTGGTGAGCATCATAGCTATGTAGTGATTTTAATTCAAGCCTAATGCTCTAGATCAGCAGTGGGGAAGTTAGGTCTGTGGGCTTAATTAGAACTACCAGGCCTCCCCAGTTGGCCAATGAGGACATCTTGCCCAAGCCATGCCCACCTGCTCTACAGCTTTGAGGCAGGTTAAAGATGCAGCTATGCCAAAAGGGGACTTGCAGGCACCACCAACGATCAGCTGGTCTGTGGCACCTTCAGAGCCCTCTCCAGAGGTTGGACCAGGAGGGAGTCAAGGCATCAGTTTGGAACTTCTTGCACCACCAGGGCCATGAATCAGAGAAAGGAACTGCAGGAATCGGTCAGCATTATTAGCCAATGAGTGAAGTTAAACATATAGGTCATGAAGGTGTTGTTTGGACAACAGGCAATAGTAATCCCTCAAGTCCTAAAGGAATGTTGTTTTGCTCTCTCCTTTAGTGCATTTTCCTCATTTTCTCATCCGAGGAATCTCCCTAGTTTCCTTTCCTTCCACCCTAAGTACAGGATTTTTCCTGGGTACAAAATGGCAACCTAGCTTTTTGTTTAGGGTTAAGCACGGCATAAAAACAGAGTTCTTCTGCCTTTAACAGCTGTGTGGCAGACGGAAATTCAACTGGTCAAATATTTTCTAGCATGGAAATACAACTGGGGAAAACGTTTCATCTGTTTACATTCTGTCTGTCAGATACCTTATTATGTGTGTGGTCACCAAATTATTTATCAGCCCTCCACTCCAACTTCAAAAAGGTACAGAAATTGGCATAGGACACATATTCAAATCTGCGTCCTTTTTTATGAGTCTGTCTATGGTCACAATCCACATGCAGTGTGGACACATGCAGTCCAGAAAGTCTGTCAGCACCCCTGATATTTCCCACTGCAAAGATCCACACCACCAACAACGATTCAGTTAACAAAATAGATCAGACCTGAGAACTCCAGCAGCTTTTGGTAAGAAAAAACAGTGATGACCTCTTCCTGCTGGGACAACAATTGGTTTTAGCAGAGGTCTGACATCTGGAAAGTCCATTCACTCCATTTCAGTAGCTACTGATTTTGGAACTTACTTGGAAATAGATCCAACTCAAAACAGTGCGACTTATTTCAGTGGAAATATATTCAGGATCAGGGACCCAGCTGACTTCAAAAAAACATATACAAAGGCACAGTTCCCGCAATAATTCTTCCCTTTTTATGATCATCCCAAAGAACACCCTCGAATGAGCAACCCTGTCCGTTGAGCTGGGAATTCGCAAACCTTGGAAGCTGTATTATATTTTTTTTAAAAAAAAATTATTCAAAATTGTAACAAGACCTATTATCCAAAAACATATCATCCTTGTTTTCCCCCACATTTTTCCTCCCTCCCGCCCTCCCACGCAAAACCCCACCCCCACCCCACCCCGACTTCCCTCAGTTCCAGTCTTTGGTTTCTCTAAGAATGCTGTTTTCTGCATGTTACAAAGTTGTATAGATCCTCAAACTATTTAGCTGATTATTATCAATAAAAAGTTTGTGAATGTTTATTCAAAACCTGCCAAGGAGTCCAGTTCGCTTTGTTGCGTCTTCAGATACTTTGTAAAGGGTTCCCATTCATCCTTAAACTCACAGTTATCCTTGTCCCGTAGCTTGTATGTCAGTTTTGCCAGTTCTGCATAGTCCATCAATTTTTCTTGCCATGATTCTTTAGTTGGGGTTTATTCAGCTTTCCATCCTTGTGCTACCAGAACTCTCGAGGCCAGAAGCTGTAATTGTGGAGGCCCATTTCATGAATGCAGCATCCCACCTTACGGCCCAGATGATGCCTTCAAAATGTATTCCGTTTAATATTCCTTTGCAAAAACATAGACCAGGATTAAAACAACGAAGCCTCTCCAGGAACAAAGGACACTGGAGTATTGGTGCGGGCAGACTACCCGGAGTATACAAAAGTAAGAAGAGGAAGAAAAAAACCTGGCTTATTCAGCACAATCAGGGAGATACTTGAAGATCCATTGGCACTAGCTTTAATTGGGAAGCAGCTGTTTTCTTTTCCCTTCTGTCCGGTAGAAGGAAGCTGACAGATGGTGAAGTGTGAGCCAAAGAATAATATGTGCAAGCTTTGTCTGCCCCTAGAATTCATGGGAAGAGATATTGGGGAAATAGGTCTATCCTAAAATGAGGCTTTTGTTGTCTCAGAGTGGAGGGCTCCCTGGGCTGATGTCCTACAGTGTTTCCAGAAGCTAAGAGGAGTGTGGGCTCCAAAAGCAGGCAGACAGTGAGACTTCCATCTCTGGGAACGGAGGAGGTGTCTTTGCCATCCTTCTCCTTGGATTCAAGCGATCGCTTCTCTGAACTACTGGCAACCCCAAAGAACCCTCCTCTTCTGCCCTACCAAGCCCAGGAACTGCAGAAGGCATCCCATCACCAATGAACAGCACAGCCCCTTAAATTTCTAAGTAGATTCCCTGTAGAGTAGAGGCTAAGCTTTGCTCATACCTCTCCCCAGAAGACTATGTAGTAGGTTTATGGAGCAACCACAATATTTGCCTTCTGCCTGCATCTGTAGCATTTGAAAGCAGATTCATCATTGTGGGATGTGAAACACAAGAGCAGTCAAGTGCAACATTCCCAGAGTGAACATGTTTCCACATGGGGAGGAATGTTTGTCAAGCCAGCAGGTAAACTTCCTGTTTCCTTCTGGGCTGGGACAGACTTCCTCTGCATGTGACTAGAGGTGGGTGTGGCCTCACCTGTGCAGGTAATGACAAAAGCACAGGGCAGGGCAGCCATCTCTCTCTCTTTGACTACATGCATCGAAGAAGCAACATCTGCTTAGCCAAAGATGCCGTCTTGGCTTCCAACCAAGAGAGGAGAAAGGGACTGTCTCCTTATGAGATAGTTTCCAGGTATATGTTACTTTTCTAAGCTAAGTCTGCCTTCTGGGATCCGATTGTGAACAGAATGTGAATAAACTCTTTTTATACTTTTATAGAAGACTGTGTCGTGTCTTATCTTTTATGAGGGAATGAGGGAAAAATACCAGAACAGTTATTATAGAGGCTTTAGCGAGCCTGAGCAAATGCATCCGCTGCAAGTTTAAAAAAAGGGGAATGTTACTCTGCTAAATTGTGAACTTGTTAACACAAGTTGGAAAGGGTATTATCAGACAATATATCCTCTCCTGCATCCCTGAACATTCCCACAATCATTCCTATCTGATTTGTTATCCTGGCCTAGATCTGATCTGTTCAATCCAAAGCTATGTTTCACCTTCATTGCCTCTTGTCATGCTGAAGGAGCATGACAAGTATACCTGAAGGAGCGTCTCCACCCCCATCATTTAGCCTTAACACTGAGGTCCAGCTCCAAGGGCCTTCTGGTGGTTCCCTCACTGCGAGTAGCAAAGAGGGCCTTCTCGGTAGTGGCACCCGCCCTGTGAAACGCCCTCCCATCAGATGTCAAGGAAATAAACAACTATCTGACTTTTAGAAGGCATCTGAAGGCAGCCCTGTTTAGGGAAGTTTTTAATGTTTGATGTTTTATCGTGTTTTTAATATTCGGTTGGGAGCCACCCAGAGTGACTGGGGAAACCCAGCCAGATGGGAAGGGTATAAATATCTTCTTCTTCTTCTTGGGCAAGTTCATGCATTGCATACAGGACACCCCTGATTCAATCTGCAGCATGACCAGTGAAAAAGAAAGATCTCTACCTGTGACACAGCCCCAGGCTGATGTGGAGAGGGGCTGTAGTTTGAGGAGAGTCCAGAGGTCCAGATATAAAGGTTTAGAGGGCTGCATTTGGGCCCAGGGCCTGAGATCCCATACCCCTGCTTTTCACGATAGCACACGGTAGCAATGTTTCACTTTGTTTATATCGCTTTTCCAGCCTGCCCAGAAAATGTCTTGTTGTTGTTTAGTCATTTGGTCGTGTCCAACTCTTCAGGACCCCATGGACCAGAGCACGCCAGGCACTCCTGTCTTCCACTGCCTCCCACAGTTTGGTCAAACTCATGCTGGTAGCTTCGAGAACACTGTCCAACCATCTCGTCCTCTGTCGTCCCCTTCTCCATCTTTCCCAGCATCAAGGTCTTTTCCAGGGAGTCTTCTCTTCTCATGAGGTGGCCAAAGTCTTGGAGCCTCAGCTTCAGGATCTGTCCTTCCAGTGAGCACTCAGGGCTGATTTCCTTCAGAATGGATAGGTTTGATCTTCTTGCAGTCCATGGGACTCTCAAGAGTCTCCTCCAGCACCATAATTCTAAAGCATCCATTCTTCAGCGATCAGCCTTCTTTATGGTCCAGCTCTCACTTCCATACATCACTACTGGGAAAGCCATAGCTTTAACTATACGGACCTTTGTTGGCAAGGTGATGTCTCTGCTTTTTAAGATGCTGTCTAGGTTTGTCATTGCTTTTCTCCCAAGAAGCAGGCATCTTTTAATTTCATGAGTGCTGCCACCATCTGCAGTGATAGAAAATGTCTTAGACATGGCAAAGGAGACCAGGACAGGTGTGAGGGAGGCATCTGAGCTGGGAGGAAAAGATCCTGCAGGCAATACATTTCTTAGCAGAAGGAACGACTCGTTTCATGGGATGGTACCCCTTTAAGAGAAAATCTGAAAATTGCTCAGGAAGGCTTACAAATGGGCACCCTCAGCTTAAGCTCCACCAGCACACTTAACGGTGATGCAGAGCATTGGTTAATGAGCAGTTATGGATTAATCTCTTGCAGTGTATCAGTCGGAAAGAGGAAGTGCTTATAATCCATTTAAAAATATATTCACGCCCCTGTCTCTGCTGCAGCCTCCAGTGGCAGCCAGCTCCTGTCTTTTTCCTGATGATAACATGTCATACCGGGAAATAAAGTGCCTTAATCAAATAGACTGTGTAGTAGACAGACTCCACTTGAGGGTTTGGTTAAAAAAGAAAACAAGAACCCTTTCTTCCATGCGTCCTCAATTATGTTTGGAAGTACAGCTGATCTTATTCAGAACTGGGTGCATTCTGTGCTTTAATAAAGAAGCAATTTGAATTATGCCCCCTGGTACTTATGTGACTAGAAAACCAAGACTCTGCAGCCTGTATACATCATGCAAACCCAAAATACAGTTGCATTACTGTATTTTAATATTTGGTTGGAAGCCGCCCAGTGTGGCTGGGGAATCGATGCTGTTTAGGGCTTTAAAGGTCAGCACCAACACTTTGAATTGTGCTTGGGAACGTACTGGGAGCCAATGTAGGTCTTTCAAGACTGGTGTCATGTGGTCTCGGTGGCCGTTCCCAGTCACTAGTCAAGCTGCTGCATTCTGGATTAGTTATAGTTTCCGGGTCACCTTCAAAGGCAGCTCCACATAGAGCGCATTGCAGTAGTCCAAGCGTGAGATAACCAGAGCATGCACCACTCTGGCGAGACAGTCCGTGGGCAGATAGGGTCTCCGTCTGCATACCAGATGGAGCTGGTAAACAGCTGCCCTGGACACAGAATTGACCTGTGCCTCCATGGACAGCTGTGAGTCCAAAATGACCCACAGGCTGCGCACCTGGTCCTTCAGGAAGGACTTGAGGGCTGCATTTGGCCCTTGAAATTGGTGTTCCCCAACCTTATATTTAACATATTATCCTATCTCCCACTTTTGTTCTGTTTAGAGCTATAAGTCACAGGAAGGGGGGAATCCAGATTGGGACTGTGCCGCGCAGGGACAGGGCTGCAACCCTTTCCTGCAGCACTATTGCCCTGCCAGAAATCCCCCAAGATGTCGCTGCAACAAACAGCGCCATTTAAGGGCCAGTGGCATCACAGTTCTTCCCTCATGTGGCTGCTATTTATAAACAAAGAGAGAGCAAGCAGCGAGGGAGAGACAATCGTCGTCTAGTTTGGCCCTGGCATTCATGCATTGAAATGTCGTCTGGACTGCCAGGCTATATCTGCTGCAGGATATATATGTCATTGCAAACAGCCTCACTTTGCGCCCAAAGCTGGCCTAGCCTTGATCTGTGATCAGCATCCAGGGGGTTTATTTTTTTTGGGGGGGGATACTTTTGATCCCCCCACCACCAATTTACTTAGCTGTTCTTTGGTTTCTTTGCGCATTGTGCTCTAAAGATAGGGGCAATTCCCCTCACCCCACAAGCCCCAGCTTAAAGTCATTGATGTCAACGTTCCAAATTATTTATCTCTGTCTGAGTCAGCAGTTCAGCTCGCATGACAGTTTAGTTCAGTGAACAAACCGAATTGTTTATTTATAAGCTGGCTTCCCAACAGGGATCCATTTTTATGGTTAAAATTAGTTAATTGCCTCCCCAACCACCCTCCCACCCTCTACTCCTCCGTTCAGTTTTTCCTTCAAGTAAAGAGAGGTCATTGATTGCTCACAACAGATTTACGGTGTGTGTGTGTGTGTGTGTGTGTGTGTGTTGGGGACGTAGTGAACATTTCACTCTTTCTCTGATTCAGCCAAGTTGCCTTGCTGTGGGTGTTTTGACAGCAAAATCCCACTCTTAGTGCCTGAGATATTCTTTCTCATCTCTTTGCCTTTTATAGATGGACAACCCGAAACTGAGTTCACCCTGGGTTCTTTATCTCCTCTTTTGTTCAATATATTGATTTTGAGCTTCCTCTGGTTTTCTGAGACAGTGATCATCTGTGTTTCAGGAAGAAGACATCACCATCACTTAAGGCAGCCTTTCTCAACCTGTGGGTCCCTAGATGTTGTTGGACTACAACTCCCATCATCCCTGAGCTCTGGACTTCCTAGCTAGGGGTGATGGGAGTTGTAGTCCAACAACATCTGGGGACCCACAGGTTGAGGAAGGCTGACTTAAGGGAACACCACCTCCCAGTATAATCCTCCTGCCTTCTGAAGATTTGCAAGGGAGAACCTTCCATAGAATCATACAGCTGGAAGGGACCCTAAGAGTCATCTAGTCTCACCCCTGCCACGCAGGAATATGTCTCTTTCTGTTTTTTTTTCCAGATAGATTTTTATTAATTTTCCAAAAGAAAAGAAAAGAGTAAAAGATACACACAACAAACAAAAGATAAAGAAAAAGAATATTAGCAAAACACATAACAGATACACCGTATATACAATAAAAGATTATCACCTATCAAATTAACATTGTCGTCTGTTTCTGGACTTCCTTCAGCCCGCCCGTAAATCTTCCGCAATAAAACTCTAAGATACACATTGCCTAGTTTGTATTGCTGTTGGACCTTCTTCTACCTCTATTTTCTTTGAACAATACCTCTTAATCTTTCACAGTGCTTCTCTGAATCCCCTTAACGTTATTTGACCTTTACTAATATGTTCCAGGTAATCTACATATTTTCCCCAGTCCTTGATAAACTTTTGGTCTTTTAAATGTCTAATCTTTCCCGTCAGTCTGTCCAAATCCGCGTAGTCTAATACCTTCAATCTCCACTCCTCTATTGTTGGCATTTCCTTTTTTTCCCACTTCTGAGCAAGAACTATCCTTGCTGCTGTGACTGCGTAGTAAACAAATTTATGGTCTTTCTTTTTTATTTCATTCCCTAGTATCCCTAACAGGAAAATTTCAGGTTTTTTGATAAACGTATACTTTAACACCTTCTTTAATTCAATATATACTTCTTCCCAAAATTCTCTCACTCTCCCACACTCCCACCACATGTGGTAAAAGACACCCTCCTTCTCTTCACATTTCCAACATTTACTGTCTACTTTGTACATTTTTGATAGTTTCACAGGTGTTATATACCACCTGTAGAACATCTTCATGACGTTCTCTTTCACAGTCATACACGCAGTAAAATCCAGGCCTTCTTTCCATAAGTTCTCCCACTCCTCAAACTGTATAGCGTGGCCCACATCACTAGCCCATCGAATCATCACTGTCTTGACTTCTTCGTCTGCTAAATTCCAGTCCAACAACATCTTATACATTCTAGATATTATTTTCACCTCGTTATTTATAATTTCTGTCTGAAATTTTGATTCTTTATCTGCATACCCTCTGCCTTTGGTCTCTTTTCTGAACATCTCATTAACTTGGAAATGGTGCAACCAGTCGTAAACATACTCCTTAATCTGCTCATACGGTTTTAATTTCCATTTCCCATCCTCTTTCATTAGCAGTTGTTCATATGTTGCCCAATCACCTCTCATATTGATTTTCTTGAGGCTCATCACTTCAAGAGGTGAGAGCCAGTGAGGAATTTTAGGTTCTAGTATATTCTTATATCTTTCCCATATTTCAATGAGTGGGCCTCTAAAGATATGGTCCTCAAACCCCTTATGTACTTTCCTCTTACCGCACCAAAGGTAGGCATGCCAGCCGAATCTGTTGTTGAAGCCCTCTAGGTCGAGTAGCTCCTTATTCTCTAGCTTAATCCAGTCTTTTATCCAGCAGAGGCATACTGCCTCGTAGTAAAGTCCCAAATCCGGTAGGGCAAAACCATCCTAGGCTTCATTAGTAAAACAGGCTCATATGTAATATTACAGGATCTTACAGCATAGTAGTAGTTGCAGTAAGTGTTCTACTGATGAAGCCTACGATGGCAAAACAAGGTTAATATTCCGAAAATCCTTGTCTGAGACTCTGACAGGATTCTGTGGAACTGTAACAACCCTACATGTAGATTATTGGACTCTTTGAACAGACAGGCGGAATAGATACTTATACATGTATGGACCTTATGCATGAACTGACTAGAGAATGAACTGATCCACTGGGTCTTTTGCTTTTTTTGTTGAACTTTATGAGACTTCTGTTGAAATCTACAAATTGATACAATGAATAGGATACCTTATTTATTCAAATGTACAGCCAGTTACGCCTTGTATGTTTATTGGGAATTCTTCTCTGGCTTGGATTTTAATGTGAGGCAGAGAAGAATTTGGGGGATTCTAGCATTCGCTTCTCCTCTGCTACAAGTGCTAACAACCCCATTTCTGGATCTCGGCCCGGCGCACCATGATGGCATCTCTACTGAAAAGCAAGAAGGCCAGTGAGTAGAATAACCTGATTGACCTTGGTGAACTTTCCCCCTTTGACCATTGGAACAAGCCTGTGTCCTGGATGTCTTTATTCCTAGCCTTGTGCAGTCTGGAGATGGCAAGCTGTTTTGTTAACCTGGCAGCAAGAGGGAAGGAAACCCCTGTATTAGCAGCGTAAGCAGAAAGTACGAGGGCGTGAATTTGAAGAGCATATAAAATATGAAGGAGGCCTGTCGACTCAGATTAACCTAGTCAGCCATTCTTTTAAAAAAAAATTGTTGCCAGGGAAAGACAAAGAATCATGGGGCAGCATTCTACAATTGCCTGCCCTTTGGGGGGGGTACAGTTATAGGTTGAGGCATGCCATTTTTTGCATGAAGCAAAAAAATCCACATTCTGGTGGTGATGTTTCAGTAGAGGTTGCTAAATGAAGTTCATAGGCAATGGTTAGCAATGGCAGCAGTGGCTGCGAAGAAGACAAGCCACCACTTGTTGGTTCCATTGCATTTCCCCCCCACTTCAGTATGGTTTCCTTCAGCATGCAATGCAGGAATATTTTTGACAACGTGGAGCTCAAACCTACAACCCTGAGATTAAGAGTCTGATGCTCTACCAACTGAGCTACTCTCATAGACTGTACAGTGGTACCTCAGGTTAAGAACTTAATTCGTTCCAGAGGTCCGTTCTTAACCTGAAACTGTTCTTAACCTGAGGTACCACTTTAGCTAATGGGGGCTCGCACTGCCGCCGCGCAATTTCTGTTCTCATCCTGAAGCAAAGTCCTTAACCTGAGGTACTATTTCTGGGTTAGAATAATCTGAAACCTGAAGCGTCTGTAACCTGAGGTACCACTGTAAAAGGACAAATATGATATTTGGACAACATTTATATATAGTAGGCTATGGAAGTGAGAGCTGGACCATAAAGAAGGCTGATCGCCAAAGAATTAATGCTTTTGAATTATGGTGCTGGAGGAGACTCTTGAGAGTCCCATGGACTGCAAGAAGATCAATCCTATCCATTCTGAAGGAAATCAGCCCTGAATGCTCACTGGAAGGACAGATCGTGAAGCTGAGTCTCCAATACTTCGGCCACCTCATGAGAAGAGAAGACTCCCTGGAAAAGACCCTGATGTTAGGAAAGATGGAGGGCACAAGGAGAAGGGGACGACAGAGGACGAGATGGTTGGACAGTGTTCTCGAAGCTACCAGCATGAGTTTGACCAAACTGCGGAAGGCAGTGGAAGACAGGAGTGCCTGGCGTGCTCTGGTCCATGGGGTCATGAACAGTCGGACACGACTAAATGACTAAACAACAACAACAAGGCTATAGATACAGTTGTACCTTGGAAGTCGAACGGAATCCATTCCTGAAGTCCGTTCGACTTCCAAAATGTTCAAAAACCAAAGCACGGCTTCTGATTGGCTTATATACCATTGTATTAAATAAATATGTATAGAATTAAAGTGCTTGGGTGTGGTTTTGGTTTTGGTTTTGGTTTTCCAATGCACTATTGTTTCTTTTTCTTTTTCATTTGTTTCATTTGTTTCTCCACCTTATTTCCTCCACCTTATTTTAACTGAAATTTTTTCAAGAAAAATTAAAAGGAAATTAAAGAAAAAGATGGACCTACACTTTGATCCAACAGGATTTTTTTTTAAAGTAAACCTTACATTTAATCCAGTGCTGCTATTCCATTTTGATCTTCCATTAACGGAAGAGCAGATTTTGCCCATTCTCCATTCCTGCCCCACTCCTCTGTGCCCACTAAAATTCGCTTTATACAGTTGTAAGACCCTCCCAAACAGCTTGGAAGGCAGTGGGGGGGGGAGTGCACAGGGGAAGATAGAATAAGAGAATAAGAGAAAATTGCCTCCCCTATTCCATTAACAGAGGCCTCTGCTGGAACAAACTCCATTCAATGGATTCTACCCCATTCTTCTCCCCAAAGGTACGTGTGTGTGTGTGTGTGTGTGTGTGTGTGAGAGAGAGAGAGAGAGAGAGAGAGAGAGAGAGAGAGAGATGAACTGCAGCCATCGCAGAAGTGTATAATGATTTAAAAGTCATGCCCAAATGCCTGCTGTCGCCCTCCAACCAGATTCTATCTTTAACAGGAACGAGGTCTAACAAATTTGGTTCGCAATTTGGGCTGAAGTCCAGTAATTGTGCATATAAACTCTCCCTACCGCTACTGCTCTTTCTTTTTGAGAGAGAGAGAGAGAGAGAGAGAGAGAGAGAATATAACAATAATGTAAGCATTTATAAAGACTTGGTAATGTACAGCGGGTCTATGGGGAGTTGCAAATCCTTCTGGTCCCATTTCAATTATTCATAAGCTTTTTATTCTTTGAAAGCGCCCGTGGTTTATATCCTTCTCCTTTTTCTGTTGGTTCGCGCAATGGAAATAACAGCATGGAAGACTATCAGGGGTGGGCAGGGGGCTGGATGTTTTCTGTCATCATTAGTTGTAGACCCTGAACACGAAGACTATCTTTAAAACACACACGCATGGCTCTTCTTCAGAACAGTGGGCATCAATAGTTTTGAGGACTAGGTCCTCGGTCCAGTATATCTGAAGGAGTGTCTCCACCCCCATCGTTCTACCCAGACACTGAGGTCCAGCACCGAGGGCCTTCTGGCGGTTCCCTCACTGCGAGAAGTGAGGTTACAAAGAACCAGGCAGAGGGCCTTCTCGGTAGTGGCACCCTCCCTGTGGAACGCCCTCCCACCAGATGTCAAAGAGAAGAACAACTACCAGACTTTTAGAAGACATCTGAAGGCAGCCCTGTTTAGGGAAGCTTTTAATGTTTGATGTATTACAGTATTTTAATATATATTTTTGGGAAGCCACCCAGAGTGGCTGGGGAAGCCCAGCCAGATGGGCGGGGGGCGGGGTATAAATAATAAATTATTATTATTATTATTATTATTATTATTATTATTATTATTATTACTATTATTATAGGAACATGAGCTAAGGGAAAGAAACACTACCAAATGATAGCTGAACCTACCCTGGCTTCAAATTATCCTCCAGATCAGAGACTTCCTGGTTTCACATAATAAATGAGAATTGTATTTCCTCACTGACTTATTCAAATGCACAAATGATTCCCATGGGAGACCTGTCAACAGCTAAGCTCCTCCTCCTCATTTTCGGCAGATATGAATTTATAAACATTCTCTTTTAACATCTTGTGGTGGAAATGCTGCTCTGCCCCAGAGTTGGCTTGCTACCCTGGGTGTATCCGTTAATACCATTTTGGCTTTTCCTACTGTCTGAGCCAGCTGTCTAAACATCTCATTAGAGACAGCTATTTTGCAAATGTGTTCCTCAACATTTTCGGCCTTTCAACACCATCAGATTTCAGAAGCTCATTTAACACCCTTTTTTTTTAAAAAAAGGAGGAGGAGGAGAAAAAGAAGCGAGCTTTGAAAGCCGTTTCCAGCTTGGTAGAGCACTTCCATTATCAACACATTGAAATTCTGTGGTGTTAAATAAACTAAGTACCACTGCGAAAATTTGCTGGAGCTTATTCTTTTTTGAACCAACGTATGCCTAAAATCTCACATGGGATTATGAAGTCTGCAATGCTGCCTACATTTACCTATTCGTAAGGTCTCATTGAATACAATGGGACTGATATCTGAGTGTTGTTGTTTAGTCGTTTAGCTGTGTCCGACTCTTCATGACCTCATGGATCAGAGCACGCCAGGCACTCCTGTCTTCCACTGCCTCCCACAGTTTGGTCAAACTCATGCTGGTAGCTTCAAGAACACTGTCCAACCATCTCGCCCTCTGTCGTCCCCTTCTCCTTGTGCCCTCCATCTTTCCCAACATCAGGGTCTTTTCCAGGGAGTCTTCTCTTCTCATGAGGTGGCCAAAGGATTGGAGCCTCAGCTTCAGGATCTGTCCTTCCAGTGAGCACTCAGGGCTGATTTCCTTCAGAATGGAGAGGTTTGATCTTCTTGCAGTCCATAGGATTCTCAAGAGTCTCCTCCAGCACCATAATTCAAAAGCATCAATTCTTCAGCGATCAGCCTTCTTTATGGTCCAGCTTTCACTTCCATACATCACTACTGGGAAAACCATAGCTTTAGCTATATGGACCTTTGTTGGCAAGGTGATGTCTCTGCTTTTTAAGATGCTGTTTAGGTTTATCATTATCTGGGTAGGCATGGTCAAATGTGTCAGTTTTGGTCTCTCTCCTTTTATCATTTTAACCCAGTCTTTTTGCTTCAATTCAAAACCAGTTTGCATCATTTTCACCTACCTGTCAAATTTGACCCACGAGGCCGATCCCGATAAGGATCTGGTCCATGGAGCCGAGGAAGTTCTCCATCCTTAAAGATTTGTTGCGCCTTTAAAATACACTTCCCCACCATCTCAAGCCTTGGGAAACATTGCATAACAATTCCCACAATTTCCAAAGTATAAGTGTAACTGATTTAAAAACAACAACCCACAAACATCAGCTTTGGGCAACATTATTTATTTACTTATTTAAGATATGCATATGCTGCTTAATTATTCTCATTTCTAAGCGGCATACATAAAAAGCACAGAAAAGGGAACAGTTGTAATGAGAGGAAAACCTTACCATGAATTTCTAATCCCAGAGACTCCAGGCGAACTATCACAAAACCAAACACTACCTTCAAATCTCTGCAGGAACAAGAAATTATTAGTTATGCACCTGAAGCTCAGCAAAGAGGATGTCCATCTAAGCTCATGGGAGGCAGTTCCACAGGTTTGGGCCCACTGCACTGAATGTATGGTTTCTGGTAGCTACAAGCTATGCATCTGGGTCATGGGGGACCACCAACAGCGGCTCCCCCAAATACCTGGAAATAAAACCTGGGATAGCTCAGTTGGTACAGCACTAGATTTTTAATTTCAGGGTCACACATTCAAGCCCATGTTGGGCAAAAGATTCCTGCATTGCACGGGAGTGGAATATATGACTCCTGGAATCCCAACTCTTTGATTCCATTATTCTAGGACCTGAAAGATATTAGGGACTAGGCAGTCCTTCAGCTAGCATGCACCCATGTTGTTAAGGGCCTTTTAAATCAACACACTTTGAACCTTAGCCAGTGTTGGTGCTGACCTTTAAAGCCCTAAATGGCCTTGGCCCTGTATTCCTGAAGGAGCGTCTCCACCCCCATCGTTCAGCCCGGACACTGAGGTCCAGCACCAAGGGCCTTCTGGTGGTTCCCTCCCTGCGAGAAGTGAGGTTACAGGGAACCAGGCAGAGGACCTTCTCAGTAGTGGCACCCGTTCTGTGGAACGCCCTCCCATCAGATGTCAAACAGATAAGTAATTATACAATCTTTAGAAAACATCTAAACTTCTTGGGGAAGTTTCAAAATGTTTTACTATGTTTTTATACCTGTTGGAAGCCACCCAGACGGGCTGGGGCAACCCAGTCAGATGGGCAAAATAATAATAATTATTATTAACATGCAGACCCTCCAAGTGACCCTATTTTCCAGGGACCGTCCCGGATTCAAAGAAGCAGTCCCGGTTTCTGAGTTAAACCCAGAATATCCCAGTTTTCCTTGGGACGTCCCTATTTTCATCAGAGAAATGTTGGAGGGTATGGAGTTATGTGACCCCCAAGCCAAGGTGATAAGTAACTATACAAACTTCAGAAGATGTCTGAAGGCAGCCCTGTATAGGGAAGTTTGTTAATGTTTAATGTTTTGTTTATATATATATTGGAAGCTGTCCATTGTGGCTGGGGAAACCCAGGCAGATGGGCAGGGTATACATAATAAAAATTATTATTATTATTATTATTGATGTCCCTATTTTCATTGGAGAAATGTTGGAGGGTATGAACATGTAGGCAGAAAATACAAGTTTTTGAGCACCAGAGTTATGTGCTTGTGCCCTTGAAGCTCCAGCGGGTGCAGAACGCCGCAGCGAGGCTCCTTACGGGGTCAAATTCATCCAGTGCTTTAGCAATTACACTGGCTCCCGGTGGAGTACCGGGTCAGGTTTAAGGTGCTGGTTTTGACCTTTAAAGCCCTATGCGGCCTAGGACCCACATACCTACGGGACCGCCTCTCCTGGTATGCCCTGCAGAGGACCTTAAGGTCCACAAATGACGACACCTTGGAGGTCCCAAGTCGCAAGGTGGTTAGATTGGTTTCAACTAGGGCCAGGGCCTTTGCAGTACTGGCCCCGACTTGGTGGAACACTCTGTCACAAGAGACTAGGGTCCTGCGGGACTTGACATCTTTCCGCAGGGCCTGCAAGACAAAGCTGTTCCACCTGGCCTTTGGTTTGGACTCAGTCTGACCCTTATGTCTTCCCTCCCCTTACGGTTTTGATTTATGGGCTACTTTGAAAATGAGGCTGCTTTTTAAATTGCATTTTAGCCTGTATTTTAAATTGGGTGTGTGTGTTTTTTTCTTTCCCCTATTATGTTTCCATTGTAATTTTACTGGTGTTAGCCGCCCTGAGCCCGGCTTTGGCCGGGGAGGGCGGGGTATAAATAAAATTTGTTGTTGTTGTTGTTGTTGTTGTTGTTGTTGTTGTTGTTGTTATATTATTATTATTATTATTATTATTATTATTATTATTATTATCTGTCCCCATCAACAGTCTGCATTTTGCAGCAGCTACAGCTTCTGAACCAAGGTCACCCCACTCAGGGTCACAGACCAGTTCATGGTCTTGAAGCTTTCTGGATTATGTTGGGGCCAGTAGCTATCTCTGACTGCCAGTGTCCTGGTTTGTGTGTTCTGCACAGGCTGCACCTCTTGCACTATCTTCTGCTAGTGCACTGAGTCAGTTGCATTGAACCCCCTATTTTAAACTGGAGACTAGAGAACCAGGCAGAGGGCCTTTTCGGTAGTGGCGCCCGCCCTGTAGAACGCCCTCTCATCAGATGTCAAAGCGATAAACAACTACCTGACATTCAGAAGACATCTTAAGTTCAGGGAAGTTTTTAATGTGTGATATTGTAGTGTATTTTTTGTTTCTGTGGAAGCCGCCCAGAGTGGCTGGGGAAACGCAGCCAGATGGGCGGGGTACAAATAATAAATTATTATTATTATTATTATTATTATTATTATTATTATTATTATTGGCAAGTTATTGAACCACCAAGCTCTGCTCCTGTCCCACAAACATTCTGCCTCTAGTGGAGCTGATTACCCCAAATATTTCACGAAGTGACCCTTTCTCTCTTTCTGTGGCTTAATGCAAACTTCTGCAAAAGCCTTCTGTCAGCTGCTCTAATCACCATTCTGACTTTTTTTAAAAAAGATCCACTTTTCCATATGCGCCCTTCAAAACTACACTGGTGAGGAGTCTTGTCTCAAAGTCCTCAGGGCACAGGAAACCAGGCCATGCTTTTATTTTTGCACTCCCAAAGAAAAGCCACATGACCTCAAACAGGAAAGACGTCTAACGAAGGAATGCCCTCAGCTTTCGCAGGAAATTGTTTTAATTTCACGCCATTTTCTGTGACTTTTTATGGAGAGGGATCTGACCTCCCGTGCTCTCGGCTAATCTTTCGGCTGCAAGGAGGGAAGAGCGAAGGGGGTTCTCTGGGTCAGCGAGATGCCAGCGTTCAAGGCCCATAACAACAAACAGACCCATCTTGGTAGCAATGGGTCACTTTCATAACGTGGTCCAATTTCACTCAAAGCCAGCTAAGAGTTTGGGAGGTCTCCCAGATTCATGAGTCCAACATACATTTGTGTGTAATAATAATAATAATAATAATAATAATAATAATAATAATAATAATAAATTTATTTATTTATTTATACATACATACCCCGCCCATCTGGCTGGGGGTCCCCAGCCACTCTGGGTGGCTTCCAAAAGAATATTAAAATACAGTAATGCCTCAAACATTAAAAGCTTCCCTAAACAGGGCTGCCATCAGATGTCGTCTAAAAGTCTGGTAGTTGTTGTTCTCTTTGACATCTGGTGGGAGGGTGCTCCACAGGGCGGGTGCCACTACCAAGAAGGCCCTCTTCCTGGTTCCCTGTAACTTGGCTTCTCGCAGTGAGGGAACTGCCAGAAGGCCCTCTGCACTGGACCTCAGTGTCCGGGCTGAATGATGGGGGTGGAGACGCTCCTTCAGATATACTTGACCGAGGCCGTTTAGGGCTTTAAAGGCCAACCCTTTGAATTGTGCTTGGAAACGTATTGGGAGCCAATGTAGGTCTTTCAAGATCGGTGTTATGTGGTCTCAACGGCCGTTCCCAGTCACCAGTCTAGCTACCGCATTCTGGATTAGTTGTAGTTTCCGGGTCACCTTCAAAGGTAGCCCCACATAGAGCGCATTGCAGTAGTCCAAGCGAGAGATAACCAGAGCATGCACCACTCTGGCAAGACAGTCTGCGGGCAGGGAGGGTCTCGGCCTGCGTACCAGATGGAGCTGGTAAACAGCTGCCCTGGACACAGAGTTGACCTGCGCCTCCATGGACAGCTGTGAGTCCAAAATGACTTCCAGGCTGCGCACCTGGTCCCTCAGGGGCACAGTTACCCCATTCAGGACCAGGGAGTCCTGCACACCCGCCTGGCTCCTGTCCCCCCAAAACAGTACTTCTGTCTTGTCAGGATTCAACCTCAATCTGTTAGCCACCATCCATATTATAACTTCCCCCTTTTTCTCTTATATTAAAACATCAACAGAAGTACTGTGCTCCACTCAAGGGAAGTAACGATACCACTCTGTTCTGCATGGGTAAGACCACACCTGGAATGTGCAGTTCCGGACGCCACAATTTAAGAAGGACGTTGACAAGCTGGAACGTGTGCAGATGAGGGCAACCAAGATGATCAAGGGTCTGGAAACCAAGCCTTATGAGGAGCGGTTGAGAGAGCTGGGCATGTTTAGCCTGCAAAAGAGGAGCCTGAGAGGAGTTATGATAGCCATCTTCAAATATCTCAAGGGTTGTCACATGGAAGAGGGAACAAGCTTGTTTTCTCCTGCTCTGGAGCCTAGGACACATGAGCACAGTTACAATAACTGTATGGCTGAATATTGTTATGGCATTTGTTATTCCAAAACATTGCAATAATAATAATAATAATAATAATAATAATAATAATAATAATAATAAATTATTATTTATACCCCGCCCATCTGGTTGGGTTTCCCCACTCTGGACGGCTTCCAACAGAATATTAAAATACAATAACCTAGTAAACATTAAAAGCTTCCCTAAAGAGGGCTGCCTTCAGATGTTTTCTAAAAGTCTGGTAGTTGTTCTCTTTGACATCTGGTGGGAGGGCGTTCCACAGGGCGAGTGCCACTACCAAGAAAGCCCTCTGCCTGGTTCCCTGTAACTTGGATTCTCGCAGCGAGGGAACCGTCAGAAGGCCCTCAGCACTGGACCTCAATGTCCGGGCAAAACGATGGGGGTGGAGACGCTCCTTCAGGTATACTGGACCGAGGCTGTTTAGGGCTTCAAAGGTCAGCACCAACACTTTGAATTGTGCTCAGAAACGTACTGGCAGATAAAGATCATCTCTCTAAATACTCGGTCATCCATGGGCCGTTATTAGGGAGTGAGTTCAGTTATCCTTTTCACATGAATGAATGGCAGGTTGTGCCTGAACTGGGAAAATTTCTGTGGCTGTGATCACCCCACCCTGCTGTTGTTTACCCTGATGCTCCTCCATCTAGTAGACATTAGAGTTATGAGCATGTGGATGGGGATAGCACTGGCTGCAACGTGTTCTTGAGCTGTGATAATGTGCCTTGCTTGCTTGGATGGAGGAACCTGTGTTGGTTTAGAGAAACCTCTGACTTGCAAGGCTGCAGTGCAGCCTGTTTCACAAACTATGCCTCTGGCCACGCCTACCTTTGGCTGAGCGCCGAAGAATTGATGCTTTTGAACTATGGTGCTGGAGGAGACTCTTGAGAGTCCCATGGACTGCAAGAAGGTCAAACCTCTCCATTCTGAAGGAAATCAGCCCTGAGTGCTCACTGGAAGGACAGATCCTGAAGCTGAGGCTCCAGTACTTTGGCCACCTCATGAGAAGAGAAGACTCCCTGGAAAAGCCCCTGATGTTGGGAAAGATTGAGGGCACAAGGAGAAGGGGACGACAGAGGACGAGATGGTTGGACAATGTTCTCGAAGCTACAAACATGAGTCTGATCAAACTGCGGGAGGCAGTGGAAGACAGGAGGGTCAGGCGTGCTCTGGTCCATGGGGTCACAAAGAGTCGGACACGACTAAACAACTAAACAACAACTCTTGGCTTGGACACCACCCACCACTAGGAGGTGAACCTCAGAAAGCTGCAAATGGAGAGAATGCTGCCCTCAGATTGACAAAAGTCCCCCTACCTCTGTGCTACTGCAACAATAGGACTTAGAAATATTGAGGGCTAGTGGAGAGGCATTTGGGAACACCTCGTGCAGCAGAAAGGGAGCCAGAAAGAATCTCAGGAGATCAGATTTCCTAGAAGGAAACGACTTGACCTTCAGAAACAAATCTGATCCGGAGCCATGAAGAAAAAGAATCGCACATCTGTGCTTCTGTTCGTTTTTTAAAATACATATATACAACTTGACTGTGATCGGGAGAAGGCTATCGGATGTCCAATGCGCAGCGAGATCAAAGAGGTGACTACAGCCTAATAAAAGTGGTGATCATGAGTGACCTCAGCCAACTTGCTAATAAAATGCTCTCCAGGCTCCCCAGGTAAAGGATTCAATTTCCTGACACTCTTTGCCCTCCGTACCACACACACAAAATGTTATTGCTCCTAGGAACAACTATTAATCTGCTGCGTCCATTCTGGCTACTGGTGAACGGTTCGTTCCAGCAATTAATGCATTATTTCTAACAGCTGCACATCTTAAAGAGATATACATAGGTGGTTTGGCATGGAGCGCCGAGGCCGGCACATGATGTAATGATTAAAACACAGCTCCCGTGAGCCAGAAATCCTGGCTGATTCCCTCCCCTCTTCCCCAGCTCTTTCCAAGATTCATTATGTGACTTTATGTGAATGATACTTGACCCGCTGCCCTCTGTGAAACATGGATAATACCCAACCCGTGGGATTGTTGCAGAATTCCATCAGAACGTGCATATAACAAGCTTTGAGGTGTTCTGAGGGGAATGGTCCCGGAGGTGTAAAATGCGGCCATTGTTTCGCAACTCCGCCGTTCATGGTGGGCTTCAAGAAAGACGCCATCATCCTTCAGCAGATGTTCTTCTCAGTTGGTAGCATTCCCTCCGGTTAGGCTGAGAAAATATACTATTTTATATAAATATATACACCATGACTGAGACCAAGTAAAACGGAGCCTACAGCCATTATCTTCATGGAGGATTTAATCTGCTGTAGTGGGAATAGAATGTATTCTCTTGACCAACAGGGGAGGGGAGTTGAAGTAGCTTCTCCTTGCAGTGGCAGGGGTTTAAGCCGACCATCTTGACAGCACTTGGAAAGAGATGATGGAGATCAATTCCCTTCAGCATCCAAATTCCCTGTGGGAAGAACGTTGGATGATGGCAAGGACTGAGCTCCCCATTATGTATGGTTTCGGACGTCAAATTGTTTTGCATTCCCATAGACAGAAGGGTCATTTGTTAAATGCTCCTATTTCCTTGCATTGCTTCTTGTCAAGCCGTGATGTCAAGGAAGCCCACGGGCTGTTTGCTCCACCGCTCCAAAGTGAAATTCAACTCTTCATTCAAATCATGCACTGATGTGCTCCAGGCATCCTGGGTCGGCGCAATTTGTGACCCATCGAGCAGAATGCAACCCACCAGCTGTGTGTTTGTGGCCTGATACTTGAGGTGGGGGAGGAATTTGACGCAGTACACAATTAAAGGAGAAATCACCGAATTGGCTTTTCGGAAACCAATATGCAAAAACAAAGCACAAATTCACGCTTCTCCGAATTTTGCAATGCAGTCCTCCAACCAAGTAACATGTACAAACATGTATATACTAGGTTTCTTTTTTTGTCTTTTTCTTTTCCCCTTGGAAATCTTGCAAATCTTTATATAGTGTGAGAATAGGGAAGAATAATACTGTTTCTTCTTTTTCTACAAACACAAATTCACACTTTTCTGAATTTTGCAGCGGAGTTCTCCAACCAAGTGATGTGTACAAAAATGCATAAGTGTGTAAAAGAAAAACAAATCAGTGAAAACAATATTTAAAATGCATTATGTTTAGGGAGGTTGCTAGCAGAAATGTGTGTATTGGGTAAAATTGCATATCCCGCCACGCAAAAAAATCACGTAAAAGTGTTGCTGAATTTCCAGGAGGACTTTGGAAAACAAACAAAAACCCACATGTGGAAATGTGGAAGACTAGCCTTAAAGCTGGAAAAAGGAGAAATAAACTGACATTGACAGATGCACACACAACACTCCCAGTTTTCCAGTTCAAGCTGGGGGGGGGAGAGCCCAAGAGACCCTGGTGGGCTGCCAACATGCTGAACAGAACCCTGCCATTCTCTTCCCTGGTCCATCATGATAGCTTTGATGGGCTGCATATGGCTTGATTATAATACACATAAACAGTGCAGCATTTGTTTCCTTTAGAGCAGAGGCAGCTAACTGTGGCCTTCCAGGTGTGGCTGGACTCCAACTCCCATCAGCCTCAGTCAGCATGGCCAACATTCAGGGATGGAGGGTGTCCCACATAATCAATGAAAGTGAGCATAATCTGTTTCTTTTTTTGTCTTTTTTCTTTTCCCCTTGTCCCAATAGTCTTGCAACTCGTTATATAGTGGCAGTATAGGGAACAATACTGCTATTTCTTCTTTTTGTACATTCTTTGAGTAATCATAACAACAGTCTGTTAGGCAAATGTTGCTATTATGATGCAACGCTTCTGAGGCGATTTGCCTAAGGTTCATGGTTCATAGCAAGTTCATGGCTGAGGTGAGATCTGTACCAGGAATCTCTTAGCTACTTCCAGGTCTGAGAGTCCAGGTCAGAGTGGATCCTTTAATTGCTAACTTTTTCACTGCTGCTTTGCACAGAGTTGACATTTTCACAGAACTCACCACAATTCCAAAAGGTCAGCCCTTCTCTCTTTCCCTGCAATTATGCCCACGGCAATGAATTATGGTTGCAATCCTGAACCCGTTTCAACCGCTTAAGACCCTAATGCCGTGTACACCAACTTTGTTGTTGTTGTTGTTGTTGTTGTTGTTTCGTTGTGTCCAACTCTTTGTGACCCCATGGACCAGAGCACGCCAGGCACTCCTGTCTTCTGCTGCCTCCCGCAGTTTGGTCAAACTCATGCTGGTAGCTTCGAGAACACTGTCCCACCATCTCGTCCTCTGCCGTCCCCTTCTCCTTGTGCCCTCCATCTTTCCCAACATCAGGGTCTTTTCCAGGGAGTCTTCTCTTCTCATGAGGTGGCCAAAGTACACTAACTTTAGCCCTAGACAAAGTTGATTCAGTGTTAATTCCCTTTGATCTCAATGGGGACTTGCTTTCAGTTCTGAGCAGAGATACTTTGGATTGCTCCGCCAGTCCCATCGACAACTGCCAGTTGCATCGTATATCAATGTTCTTGTGTTTATTATAAGAAATCATGTTGAGAAAAGGATTGCCAGACATACAGTGTTTGTTCTTTGCAAAAAGAAAAAAAGAGAAAAGATAATTTCCTTACTGCTTAGCAAACTCTTTGAAACGTTTTTTTTCCAGTTGTTCTTTAAATATTTAATTACCTATTCTGCTTTTACGAGCGAGCTCTGAACAGCCCCCAGGGTACCACTTGACATTTCACTGCCAATCTCCCCAGCTTCAGGTGTTCCAGACTTGGCGCTTCAAAAATAAATCTGGAATCAATTTATTTTAAACCATTAGGACTGCCTCGCGCAGCATCATGGCATTTCCCCCCATTGAGATCCCAACTTCGGAACATTTTCTTTGATGGGGAGTCTATTGACAGCCTGGCGCATGGAGCAGGGATTACCCAGCTGCCAGTTACACAACTGCACCATGCTTTTACAGCTAAGGGCAGTGCTTTTTTTCTGGGAGGACGCAGGGGTACGCATACCCCTAAACATTTTGTGAATCTGATGGGGAAAACAAATGTGGGTTTTTTATATAAAAAAATACCATATTTTTCTGTGTATAAGACTGAGTTTCCCCCCTAAAAATTAATGTCTAAAATTTGGAGGCATCTTATACATGGATAGATCTCCCCCCATTTTTTAAAAACGGAGTCTCCAAAAATAGGGCCGTCTTATACATGGGGGTGTCTTACAGACGGAAAAATATGGTGCTTTCTTCTCTTGCATGGTGAATCGTCAGTTCTGTTGCTACCCCCGATGGCGGCCTCGTTTCCTGTCACGGTGTTTCCTGAATCTCAGACGGAAGCGAGCGTTTAATGTGTGAAGTAGGAATAGGAATCTAGCACAGTGATTGATCAGTTTCATTGCTACCACCTCTGATGGTGGCTTCCTTTCCTTTCCCGTTGATTTTCTTGAGTCAACATGAGAGTACCCCTAAACATATTTTTTTTGGGGGGGGACACTGGCTAAGGGTACAGGCTTACTCCCTAGAAAATATTTGGGATTTGGGCGACAGTGGTTGTGGGGTTATTTGTCTGTTTGTTTTATAAAAATATTTCTACAAAAGAAATCAGAGTGGTTTACAACAATGGCACATAAAACCATACATTAGAAAAGATGTAAATGTGAGATCAGGTAACTAATGTGGAAATGTGTTTTTCTTAAGAACGTAAGAGCAGCCTGCTGGGTCAGGCCAATAGCCCATCTAGTCCAGCATCCTGTTCTCACAGTGGACAGCCAGATACCTAGAACTATAGAATCATAGAATTGTAGAGTCGGAAGGGACCCGGGGGTCATCTAGTCCAACCCCCTGAAATGCAGGAATCTCAACTAAAGCATCCATGACAGAAGGCCATCCAACCTCTGCTTAAAAACCTCCAAGGAAGGAGAGTCCACAACCTCCTGAGGAAGCCTGTTCCATTATCAAGCAGCTCAGAAAGTTCTTCCTGATGTTTAGTCGGAATCTCCTTTCTTGTAACTTAAAGCTGTTGGTTCGAGTCCTACCCTCTGTACAGGAGAAGACAAGCTTGCTCCCTCTTCCAGAGCCAGTGTGGTGTAGTGGTTAAGAGCGGTAGTCTCGTAATCTGGGGAACGGGGTTCACGTCTCCGCTCCTCCACATGCAGCTGCTGGGTGACCTTGGGCCAGTCACACTTCTCTGAAGTCTCTCAGCCCCACTCACCTCACAGAGTGTTTGTTGTGGGGGAGGAAGGGAAAGGAGAATGTTAGCCGCTTTGAGACTCCTTCGGGTAGTGATAAAGCGGGATATCAAATCCCAACTCTTCTTCTTCTTCTCTTCTTCCATGTGACAGCCCTTAAGATATTTGAAGATGGCTACCATATCTCCTCTCAACCTCCTCTTTTCCATGCTAAACATACCCAGCTCCTTCAACCATTCCTCATCAGGCTTGGTTTCCAGACCTTTGACTTGATTACCCCCGGAGTCCCTTTTCAGCTTGACAATTCTATGATTCTATGAAATGTAACTTTGCAAGCCGCCTGTCGAAACATTAAGCTCATGGTGCCATCAGCAATCACGCTGCAAGCTTTTGAAAATTAAGTGCCAGGCAGAGAGAATGGGATTGTCATCTGCACCACAGCAATGAGGAAGGGAGGTTGTAGTCTTCCTTCTCTGTCTGCAATCTCAGGACAACCCCTCACCTTCCTTGGATGGCGATTAGTGCTAAAAAGAAGTGTGAGAAGCCTTTGTATTGGCACTTGCCATCGCTGTAAACGAAAGCCTGAACCAAAACTATGCAGGCAAGGCGGGAGGTGAAATATTAGTTAGTGATAACATTCAGAGCTTTGCTTCAGCCACACACTCTGCATTTAAACCCAAGTATTTAGGAGAGGTGCTTTCAAGCATTTACCTTGCCTGACCTCATTTCTTTTGGACCTCTCAAGGTGTAGTTAATTAAGCAGGGCATTGGGATGGATTGTGCATGTTGCGGGGTGTTTCTTGAAAAGGAAAAAAAAGCACTCGAAGGAGCGCCAAGCATCCGCCACAGGGAATGCTCTGCTTTGTGATGACTTGACCTGATTATGAAGGAATGCTTTTGATGTCCCCAGAATCGCTTCAAGAAAGCGAGGCTTTGATAACGCTTTCGTTGTCAGCAGTCAAAGGGATTCACACATCAGGCAATACCGGCAGGCTGGAATAACAATAATAATAATAATTTTTTTAAAAAAAAAAACAGGTGCTGACAAATTCTTCAGCAAATGCTTGGTTCTGCTGGGCTCCCCTTTCACAAACTTGAGAGCTTGGCTCAGCAGGACCCATGGAACTGAATCCTAAGAGAGGAAGCTGTCCTTAAGCTCAGACTTTTAATAATAATAATATTATTATTTATACCCCGCCCATCTGGCTGGGCCTCCCCAGCCACTCTGGGCGGCTTCCAAAAAAATATTAAAATACTATAATACATCAAACATTAGAAGCTTCCCTAAAGAGGGCTGCCTTCAGGTGTCTCTAAAAGTCTGGTAGTTGTTGTTCTCTTTGACATCTGGTGGGAGGGCATTCCACAGGGAGGGCGCCACCACCGAGAAGGCCCTCTGCCTGGTTCCCTGTAACTTGGCTTCTCGCAGTGAGGGAACCGCCAGAAGGCCCTTGGTGCTGGACCTCAGTGTCCGAGTAGAACGATGGGGGTAGAGATGCTCCTTCCGAATTGATGGAAGGAAAGAGGGCTAGAGATGGAGGACAATCCCCAAGTGCAGCGGCATTGCGGCATTTACCAGAACCCAGGGCACTGGAGGTAGGGAGCAGAGTGTGAACAAAACCCGCTGCAGCAACCCAGCCCTCGCAGACAACAACAGCAGGTCACAGAGGGCTCACAGGACCATTCTGTACTGCCTGCTCGCCCGGGCAGGTGGGAGCCCAGCCGGAGCAACTCGTTGCGGGCATATTCTCCCGATGCTGGCCATTCAGCGAGGGGACCAGAGAGGCAGTGGTGAGGCCAGGCCAGGCCAAGCTCAGGGGCCCAGAGACCCCTGGCGGCAGGCAGGATAGGACAAGGATTCCGTCGTAGGGGCATCTGGTTCACGCACCCTGAAAATTGTGCACCTGGGCTTAGGGCCCTGCTGGCCCCCCAAGATATGCCCCTGCCCAAGAGTACTTTTCCATACATGTACATTTCATAGAGGTATATGCAGTTCTGCTCCCAAGCTACTGTCTCTGAATTCCTCTCTTCATGAGGTTTTCGGGGGTTTTTATGTCAAGTATTTCCCAGATATTCTTATACAGTCATACCTCATGTTACGTTCTTTCAGGTTATGTCCCACAGCGACCTGGAAGTACCAGAAAGCATTGCTTCCGGGTTTCACCCTCACGCATGCGCAGAAGCACAAAATGATGTCACGCACATGTGCAGAAGCGGTGAATCGCAACGCACGCCGCTGCGGGTTGCGCTCTTTTCATGTTGCGGACGGGCCTCCGGAACGGATCCCGTTCGCAACCAGAGGTACCACAGTATCTGCATTTGACAACAGATAATATTCGGTGCCAAACGTCAAAGCCGAATGTGGAAACCGATGTTTCACATTTTGCCACCGGTGTTTCGGTATCTTACAGCCATGCCCCTTTTGTGGGTGGGTGGGATGTCTTTGACAACGCAAGCATCGCTTTACATCGGTACTACATAGATATATGATAGCTGGCATGCGATGAAAGTGCTTTTCTTTTCCGGCTGCTTTTAGCAAAAGACCTTTTAGGAATCAGCCCTGAAGGCAGCATTTTCAGACTGCTTTCATGTATACTGCTTTATTTGTCTTAACCGGTCTTAAGCGTCAAATTGTTTCAAATGGATTGTTCCATTCCTGCTTTTGCTGTTCTTCATTGTATAGTCCTCTTTGTATCCTAGAGTGTCTGCCACCCATATCAGTTAGGTCAGGGGCTACAAAGGTGACAGCCTTCTCTGTGGTGGCCCCATGGCTTTGGAACTCCTTGTCACTAGATCTACAGTATGCTTGAAATGTTTTGAAGGACTTTGATGCAGGGATGGGGAACCTGTGTCCCAGGGGCTGAATCAGGCCACTCCATCAGGCTCTTGGGACTCTCCCAGGCCACACCCACTCTCCCTGTGCCACGTTCCTCGCCTACCCGGCCTTGCATCCTCCTTGACAGTTTTTGCCTGTCTGGAATGTGTCTTTGAACTCTGATAATGTTAGTTGCATCTTAAAAAGCAGAGGCATCACCTTGCCAACAAAGGTCCGTATAGCCATGGTTTTCCCAGTAGTGATGTATGGAAGTGAGAGCTGGACCATAAAGAAGGCTGATCGCCGAAGAATTGATGCTTTTGAATTATGGTGCTGGAGGAGACTCTTGAGAGTCCCATGGACTGCAAGAAGATCAAACCGATCCATTCTGAAGGAAATCAGCCCCGAGTGCTCACTGGAAGGACAGATCCTGAAGCTGAGGCTCCAATACTTTGGCAACCTCATGAGAAGAGAAGACTCCCTGGAAAAGACCCTGATGTTGGGAAAGATTGAGGGCACAAGGAGAAGGGGACGACAGAGGACGAGATGGTGGGACAGTGTTCTCGAAGCTACCAGCATGAGTTTGACCAAACTGCAGGAGGCAGTGGAAGACAGGAGTGCCTGACGTGCTCTGGTCCATGGGGTCACAAAGAGTCAGAAACGACTAAACGACTAAAGAACAACAACAACAACAAATGTTAATTGTTGGTCTGCATTGTTGCCAATTCCCTTGGGCAGCCATTTGCCTGGAAAGGCTACCCATAAATACTTAAAAGTAGATAAATAAAAATATTATTTAATTTTGTAAGCCAGCCTGAGTGGACTATGCCACAAAAGACTGTATATAAATGATGGTTATATATAGAAAAGTGGAAAGAGAACATAATAGCCATTGAGATTAGTAGCCACTGTTAGGCCAATTCACCAGGAATTTTTCTAATCTCCTATAAAGTCACCCCAAGGGGTTGTCCATCACTACACCCTCTGATAATCGACGAGAGTGGTGGTGGGAGTAAAGAGTCCTGCAGGAGTCACTTCTTCAAGATGCCTGGTGTCTTGCAAAAAAGAAATAAAAATCCTATTGATTTCAGTTGGGGGGGAAATCAAGTTCATGTTTGCCCCATGAAAAGCGATTAAAGCTGATTAGGGTTTTCTTAAAAAAAAACAAAACGCACGAAAATCATGGTGCATTTAAATGTTGCCTAGAGTGAACTTGCAAGCCCAGCAATATCTGTAAACAATTATAAACAAGCCTTATCCAGACAAGGTGGAATGCAGCGGGAGGCGGTTATGTTGCTATGCGCTTCGGTCAGATCTATGGCTTGACTGATCTGTTGGCTTTTGTGCCGTCTATTTGAGCTTTCAGATGAATGATTAATATGGGAAGAGAATCCCTCAGCCAAGCTCTCGCTGACTCTGGGGCAGCCTCTGTGAGGTCTAAAAGTCTGTGCCACAGATGAAGAGCAAGGAAACAGCTCTGCCAAGACCAGGGAACAAAATGGCAGTCGCCCAGGGCTCAACAACAGACGATAGGAGGTTTGTCCTCTATGCATCTGCCCTGGTCATGTATAATGGGGCCATATTTTGTCTGAGTCTTACGTCTAAAACAGGGCGCAGGAGAGTAGAGCTGACCTATAGCCCCCTCTCTGCATTGTACACTTAAAGCAATCTCACACCGCATTAAATAGCCATGGCTTCTCCCAAAGGATCCTGGGAATTGTGGTTTGACAACTCCCATAATTCCCTGGGAAAGTGATTGATTGTGGGGTAGGAAAGTGGCAGTGAAATGCATTGAAAAGTGTGGAACAAATGAATGATTAAGAAAAAAGAAGACGTTAAAACGCCCTGCAAGCTAATCCGGATGAATGCAGAATGAATGCTCGTTGTCGTACGACCTCCCAAGAAATAAAGCAGAACAAATATTCAATAAAAGCTGCCATTCACATGGCAGCTTATTCTGTTTTTGTTACTTTTCCCAGACTGTTAGGTCCCACATTATATTTGAACTTTTTCACAGTATAAAAGCCACATGTGGAAATCCAGTGGAGTACAGCATAGGTTCAGTGAACATTTCCATGTTATTTGCTTCCAAATAATATGGAAATGAGTGCTAAACTTGTGCTATATTCCACTGTACTTGGAATATGGAAGCTTTTACATGTGGCTTTTACATCATGCAAAAGCTCAGATATAATGTGGGAATGAACGATTAGGGAAACATCATGAAAACGGAATAAACTGTAGTGTGAATGCAGCCGGAGACCAGACGAAATCTAATCTCCTCATAAGGTCTGTGCAAGCCATGAAAGCTCAATAATCAGGTCATATGAATACCGTACTTAAAAGGAAAACAAGCCATTCCCTAACTATGGCAAAAAGACAGGTATTGATGAACTGGAAAAACAAAAATGCGTCTTCCCTTAATGATTGGATTGAAGGTATGTACAAACTCGCTACACATAAACAAACTGCATACAAAAAGTAGACTTGCCATGGATAAATTCAATGATATTTGGAATTCATTTTCAGAAATACTGTGTTAGGTTAAGGTTACAGTTAGGTTAAGGTCTGGTTAACTACCATAACAAATACAGAAACTTTTTGTTTGTTTGTTTGTTTGTTATCCTGTTTTGTTTTTCTACATGGGTACTATTTCTTTTCTTTCTTTTTCTTTTTGTGTCTTACTCTGTGCACTTGTAATTATGTGGGGGTTTTTTAAATCTTTCAATAAAGAATATAATTTTTTTAGAAAAGAAAACTAGCCACAAAAGAACCAGGAACCATAGCCTTAATCTTGTGCCCCTCCATCGCTCAAGAAGGGACAGGACCCTGGGAATAATCTTGCATCTCTCCCTTAACAACCACCCATCCTTTTTTTTCGGGGGGGGGGGGGAATTCTGAGAACCATCACTTTGAGCTGGTTCTGAATCCAGGCTGTTTTCCAAGCCTAGCAAGGAGGATGCCAAGTGTGGTCAGGTCGGTTAGTGTGATGTGGCACACATCCCCTCCTTCTCTGAAAGGACCTGCTCTTTCTGGACCGCCGGTGTTCTTGGAAATGCCAGCATTTTTCAAAATCGCCATTGCCATCCAAACCCCAAAGAATTCCATAAATCAGTAATGTGCCGTCAGAAATGCAGTATGTGCCGGCTGCTGTTTGCTTGCATTGCACAACTGTCTAGAGGTGCCTGTCTTTTGAGGTCGTGTTGCTCAGAGCCCAGGGAAGCTATGTAATTTCTTGGTTCACAAAGAAGAAGAAGAAGAGGGGGGAAAGCCAAGAAGGAAAGCTCAGTGATGGGAAGGAGAGAGGAGATCAGGCTCAAAGCTGGATTTTAAACCACTTCCTCCCTCCTCTCCTGCAAGGCCTTGGCACCAGTATGGCATTTTCCTTAAGAGTTCCCCTTCAATTACAGTGGTACCTCGGGTTACAGACGCTTCAGGTTACAGACTCTGCTAATCGAGAAATAGTGCTTCAGGTTAAGAACTTTGCTTCAGGATGAGAACAGAAATCATGCTCTGGCAGCACGGTGGCAGCAGGAGGCCCTATTAGCTAAAGTGGTACCTCAGGTTAAGAACAGTTTCAGATTAAGAACGGACCTCCAGAACGAATTAAGTTCTTAACCCGAGATGCTACTGTATCCCATTTGATCCAAAGAGAATTTGTACGGAATAACTGAAGGGGGTAAAATAGAAAGCTGTTTTGGAATGACTGTTTACCTTGCTGGCAGAATTAGTACAGCAGGAAAAAAAATGGAAATCAACAAAATCACAGATTAAGGTGCGGCGGGGAGAGAGACATAACACTGCCCAACTAATTTTGACAAAAGCCATGCCTCTGGTATAGAAGTAGCCATTTCTGATAGATTTTGAGGTGCTGATCATGAACAGGACAATGAAAACACAAAACTGGGTATTCTTCCTTGGAGACCTGCAATCGTTTATTATACAACTGAGGAATATGTGCTTACTACATGGGAGGCGGGTGGCGCTGTGGGTTAAACCACAGAGCCTAGAGCTTGCTGATCAGAAGGTTGGTGGTTCAAATCCCCATGACGGAGAGAGCTCCCGTTGCTCGGTTGCTGCTCCTGCCCACCTAGCAGTTCGAAAACACTTCAAAGTGCAAGTAGATAAATAGGTACCGCTCGAGTGGGAAGGTAAACAATGTTTCCATGTGCTGCTCTGGTTCGCCAGAAGCTGCTTAGTCATGCTGGCCACATGACCCTGAAGCTGTACGCTGGCTCCCTCGGCCAGTAAAGCGAGATGAGCGCCGCAACCCCAGAGTCCTCTGCAACTGGACCTAATGGTCAGGGGTCCTTTTACCTTTACATGTAGCAGTCAAATCCAGCTCTATGCCCAATGCATATCCTCCAAATGCTCCAATTTTTCCAGGAACAGTCCTGGAATTATGAAAGCCATCCCAGTTTCTGATTTGATCCTGGAATGTCCCGGTTTTTCTTTTTCCTCCCCACACAGGTCTTGGAGAACCATTAAAAGGGCTTTGTGTGAGTGTGTGTTGGATGGCTTTAGTTGAGATTCCTGCACTGCAGGGGGTTGGAGTCGATGACCGTCAAGATCCTTTCCAACTCTACAATTCCATTGTTCTATAAAATGCTGGCGAATTTTCATGGGGACCTTTAAAAAATGAAAAAAAAGCAATTTCAAATTGAAGCAGCTTTGCAGAGAACTGAATTTAAGAGTGTCAAATGAGAAACTGAGAGAAGCCAACATTGACAGATTTGTTCATCCTTACTTGGGACTGAATGCATGTAAAACTTACACAGGACAGAAATAGTCTGACCCTTCTGTAGAATTTCCTGCCAAACTCATTTGCCTGAGGCAACCTGACTGTGCCTAATGATAGGGCCAGCCCCCATGGGAGTCTTTACTGCTTTGGCCATCCATTCTAAGTGCTACTGGAAAGGAAGTCTTCAACGTTTCAAACAACTGGAAGAGGACTTCTAGCTACATGTTCCTCATCTTGTACACCAAGCCTCAGAAGTCATAGCCTGAGAAATAGAACCAACTAAGTGCTTGCTTAAAAGTAGCCTTCCTTTTTCGTAGCACCCCGAGAGAGAAATGTCTTCTGAGAATGGCATTCGAAAACGTGCCCCTAAATTACAGTTGTGCCATAAATGTGACAGGTTTAAAACAAGGTGGCTGGAAAATTATAGATATGAAAAATTACAGAGATATGATCTTTCTGCACTGGTGCATAAAGATTTAATCTCCTGGGTTAAGTGCCCAGAACGCAGCAATTGTGTCAGGATAATAGATAGAAGGATTTGCCGAGCGGTGGGGGAGAGAAACGTCCTTATGGTTAATTCTCACCGTTTGCTCGACTGACTCTCGCAAGGAAATGCCGCGCAGCAGAGGCAGGTGTGCAAAATTTGGTAACATCTGCCGCAGCAAGTGGAGGAAAGGGGCTCTCTTGTGGTGAGGTGTTTTCTGAGGAAGAAGGAAGAGGGGAAACCAATAATCCGCAGAAGGGGTTTGCCCACAAAGAAAATTCTCTTTCATCTCTCTCTCTCTCTCCTGGGAACATGCTACTGAGAAAGAGGTGAAATCAGAAGCTGAATCAACCAGGAACGGCTTAGGTGGAGGCAACATCAGCATGCACAGGATTCTACCAATCTATGACAGCCCTCATGAACATCTCCCTTCATTTGTACATAAATATTAATACTACTTTTTTATTTATACCTCACTCATCTGACTCAGTTGCCCCAATCACTCTGGGTGGCTTCCAACCAGTGGGACGCGGGTGGCGCTGTGGGTAAAACCTCAGCGCCTAGGGCTTGCCGATCGAAAGGTCGGCGGTTCGAATCCCCGCGGCGGGGTGCGCTCCCGCTGCTCGGTCCCAGCGCCTGCCAACCTAGCAGTTCGAAAGCACCCCCGGGTGCAAGTAGATACCTTACCAGCGGGAAGGTAAACGGCGTTCCGTGTGCTGCGCTGGCTCGCCAGATGCAGCTTTGTCACACTGGCCACGTGACCCGGAAGTGTCTCCGGACAGCGCTGGCCCCCGGCCTCTTAAGTGAGATGGGCGCACAAACCCCAGAGTCTGTCAAGACTGGCCCGTTCGGGCAGGGGTACCTTTACCTTTACCTTTACATCTGACTCAGTTGCCCCAATCACTCTGGGTGGCTTCCAACCAGTGCTTTTTTCCCTCTAAAATGGTTTGGGGTACTCTCATTTTGACTCAAGAAAATCACCATTTTATAGTTCAAATCAGGGAAAATAAATACAGTAAATGGACAGAAGTACAAAGATTCACAAAACGTTTAGGGGTATGCCTACCCCTCCGTCCCCCCAGGAAAAAAGCACTGTTTCCAGCAGAATATAAAAAAATATAATGAAACATCAAGGATTTAAAACTTCCTGATACAGACCTGCCTTCAGATGTCTTCTGAAAGTGGTATAATTGTTTATTTCCTTGACATCTAATGGGAGGGCGTCCCATAGGGTGGGTGCCACTACAGAGAAGGCCCTCTGCCTGGCTCCCTGTAGCTTCATGTCTCACAGTAAGGGAACCACCAGAAGGCCCTTGGCACTGGACCTCGGCGTCCGGGCTGGACGATGGAGGTGAAGACACTCCTTCAGGTATACAGGGCCAAGGCTTGGAAGAGTACCTGGAGTCAATGTAGATCTTTTAGGACCAGTGTTATATGATCCTGGCAGCTGCTCCCAGTCACCAGTCTGGCAGCCATGTTCTGGATTAATTGTAGTTTCCCCATATAGAGCACATTGCAGTAGTCCAGAAAAACCAATGTGTCTTGCTTCCTGGGGGAAGATGTGCTCTGATCAACAAGACTTGTGATCTGTTTTGAAGGCTGTGTTGTAGCTCCATTTTAGAACATCTGCAGTGATGCTGAAGTAGAGAGTGCCTCTGAGCATGCAAGGGATGAGGATTAACTATGCAACCAATGTACAAGGGAAAAGATTGATTGCTTATCAGTGGGGTGGCACAAGTTTACATCTTCATGAACATCTGGGCCAGAGCCCCATGTGCTGCGCAAGGGCAGGTTATGGATCCTTTCCAAAAACATCTGGAGTATATTAGTCGGGGCACTAGTGTGACCATTAGAACATAAGGAGAGCCTTACTGTATCAAACCAAAGGACCATCTAGTTGAGTGTTTTGTTTCCCACAGCAGATACCACCAGGAAGCTCACAAGCAGCTCATGGAGGCAATTGTCCTAGCTTGGGCTGCAGTCACATGATAGATTCAAAGCACTATGATACCACTTTGAACAGTTATGGCTTCCCCCTAATAATTTTTGGGAGCTTTACTTTGTTAAGGGCGCTGAGAATTTTCACGAGATTCCTGTTGCCATTCCCACAGAGGTTTCACAATGATCCCTCTACACAGGGAAATTTGTTGAATGCTTACCTAATTCTGACTTCCCTAAACATTATGTGAATGGAACTGCAGCTGTTCTTGAAAATACACATTTTCCAATGCAGCTGTCCAACGTGTGTGTGTGTGTGTGAGAGAGAGAGAGAGAGAGAGAGAGAGAGGAAAGAGTGTGTTAAAATGCATATACAGTGGTGCCCCGCAAGACGAATGCCTCGCAAGACGGAAAACTCGCTAGACGAAAGGGTTTTCCGTTTTTGAGCTGCTTCGCAAGACGAATTTCCCTATGGGCTTGCTTCGCAAGACGAAAACGTCTTGCAATTTTGTTTCCTTTTTCTTAACACCGTTAATACAGTTGCGACTTGACTTCGAGGAGCAACTCATAGAACGCAGTGTACATAGTAGCCTTTTTTGAGGTTTTTAAAGACTTTGGTGATTTTTGAAGCTTTTCCAAAACTTCTTTTGCAGCCATTTGGTAAGTTAAGCTTTTAAAACTTTTTTGGGGGGTTTTGGATTTTGGGTTGGGGTGTTTGGAATTCAAGGACTTGGTGTTGGGAAGGGGTTTGCAAGAATCTGGAAGCTTGTGGGTTTTTTTTCTGCATATTTATGATTTTCTGTGACCATTGGGCCACTCTGCTGTTTTTTAAAAAAAATTCTGGGTTTGAATTTTGAAATGCTCTTTACAGTATGTGTGACTTTAAAGAGCACTTAATAAACTCTTGTTGTACCAAATTTGGCTTTGTTTGGACTTTTTTTGACCATAGGAACACATTAATTGATTTTCAATGCATTCCTATGGGAAACCGTGCTTCGCAAGACGAAAAATTCGCTAGACGAAAAAATTCATGGAACGAATTAATTTCGTCTTGCGAGGCACCACTATTTTAGCGAAAAATAACACATACAAGTACATTACGATTAGGGGTATGTGAAAATGTGTAGTTAAAGCCAACTTGCATATAGCAATAAATTTTCACAGTGATTTTTTAAAAGTAAACTGGTGTGGCAAATTGAAGTTAAGATTAGTAAAGGAGAAACCAAAACCGAGAGATCTGTCTGTTCCTAGATGTAAATTAGGTTGAGAAATAGTGACTCTCTCAATGCTGGTTAGCAACCTCCATGGCTTCAAAGGGATTTGAACCAGGAACGCTATTAATCCAGAACAATGTTAAATGTTGGACAGGATTCATTTAACTGTCAAAATCTGAGATAAACATTTTTTAAAAAAACTTTCATCTTGTTATTTATTCAGAAGTGATGGCAATAGTGTAGTATATATGGCCTGGGGGGTGAACTTTTCAACATGTTCATCCTGATATTTTCCATGGATTTATTATTATTACTACTACTAATGCTACAACTATTACTATTATTATTGTTTCTTCACAGGTTAGATTCTAAGAAACTCACCTCCCTGTCCCAGATGATACATCTCCTCAGGTTTTGTTATCCTGGCTTCTTCAGTTCATAATTGATTCCCATATATCACCATTTCAGACAGCACCGAGAAGATTACCGGGAGGAGATACAAACAAGGCAGGGTTATAAATTACAGTAACAGATTTAGTGGCAACTGGAGTCTTGTAAGTATGGAAATGGAGTTCAGACACCCTTTCCCGATAACCAAAAGCAGCAGCTCCCATTACTGTAGGGATGAGATTTAACCATTAAAAAAGAAGAAGAAATGAGGTAGTAACTTGAAAGAAGTGTGTTTCCCAGGGTTATCCTGGCATCTTCCGCTGCCACTCCCACTCTGTCTTAGCAACCCTGACCTGATTTCGGTGTCGGGGAAGTTGGGTAGTCATGGTTTAGTGGGAGACAGTGTGCCTGATACAGTCGTTTCAACTGTTGAAGTCCATGAACATGGTGCCACCACTGAGAAGGCCCTGCACTGATATCCACTTAGTGCGTACTGGGACACACTTCCTGGATAGTGACATTGGCTAGGTTATATGGCTTCTGGGCAGTGTTTGCAGATGCTTGCTGAGACTGGTCGGTGGAAGGCAGGGAGACCAACTGGCTCTGCCAATGACAGGTGGGTTGGGGGCCAGCTGAGGATGATCTAGGGTTGCCATTGTTAGAATTCCTGCTCTGTGATTGCAGTCATGGGATTGTTGTCTATCACATGACGGTATATGTTTCGACTCCACAGAGTGGGAAGTGACGGAAACAGGATGTTTGTGTTACTGTGTTCCGTGAAGTGGGACTATTGTCCTTTGTTCTTTTTCTCTTTGCTGTCTGATGCTAGAGAGAGAGGGAGCCATGTTGCAGTGCTCTGTGTGTGTTTATATGTAAATAAACTAGATTAGCCAAAATGTTGAGTTGCTGAGGTCTGTTACGCAACTGCGAAGACTCTGCGGATCCCTAAGTGTGCTGATGTCTGTTGGCATTGGTCACTGTGATGTTCGGGCAGAAGAAAGCTTTTGAAGCTCCCAAACGATCACTCAGGAGGGAGAGAACATGCCAGCCAGGCGTGTGTATCTACCAGGGTCCTACTCGAGTGTAGGACAAGCTCTTGACAACCATGTGTCCTCTTTTTCCCAGACACACCCTCTTTTTCAGGGGTGAAATTTTTCTGTCCGGGTGGAATTTTTAAATTTGCCAAAATGTTTCTGGCTATATTTTCTCAATAGACATAGACACCAGGGCCATCTTTAGCATATGCAAAGATCTGCCCAGTGCCCCCAAATTTAGTTAATTTCGCATGCACAGCACCGTCGAGAATGATAAGCGCCGCCATTGTGAATGACTAGCACCGCCACTGGCGCAGCAGGTCTTTGGTAAATGAGCACACAAAGTCAAAAGTCCTTTAGTCAAACAGTAGGTATATGTTTGGTAATGCCTCGGTATATATGTATTTTGTTTTTCTAGCTTGATCAAAATTATTCATTATTTCATAACAGGTAGATAGTGAAGAGCTTAGGCGGCTTCTGTGGCGGGCACCTGGCAACCCCCAGAATTTGGCGCCTGTGTGCCCCACCCCCTTGCACCCCCAGGTAAAGACGGCCCTGATAGACATAACTGGTGGTTGAAGACTTGCTTTCCTCTCCTCTTCTGATGCCCTCCTCAACAATATATCACAACATCTTTAGGCTAGATATAGTAGGGGTATTTAAAATGAGAGCCATCATAAAGGTAAAGGTAAACGGACCCCTGACCGTTAAGTCCAGTCGCAGACCACTCTGGGGTTGCGGCGTTCACCTCACTTTACTTGCCAAGGGAGCCGGCGTATAGCTTTCGGGTCATGTGACCAGCATGACTAAGCCGCTTCTGGTGAACCAGAGCAATGGATCCAAACTACAAGAAAGAAGATTCCACCTAAACATTAGGAAGAACTTTCTGACAGTAAGAGCTGTTCAACAGTGGAATTTGCTGCCAAGGAGTGTGGTGGAGTCTCCTTTGGAGGTCTTAAAGCAGAGGTTTGACAACCATATGTCAGGAGTGCTCTGATTGTGTTTCCTGCTTGGCAGGGGGTTGGACTCGATGGCCCTTGTGGTCTATTCCAATTCTATGATTCTAAATACACCAGAGTTTCTGCTAACTTTCATTCCAAAGAAACAGAACCCTGGGTTCTCTCACCACTCAGAGATTGGGGTGACATGTGTCCGGACCTTATACGGGGCTCCTTGCCTTGTAGCTCCTTCCCTTAGCCAGCCACATAGAACTGATTTCCCACCTGACGATCCTGCCTTTCACGGCTTAGGTTTGCCGAGAGCATTTAAGTCCAGACACCGGCTCAATTAGCCAGAAAACTCCTCTGATCACACTGTTCTTTCAGTGACCCAAGCAGGGAGAAGGTGGGATGCAGCGTTCTGTACTAGCTGGAGATTCAGAACAGCTATCAAGGGACTTTGCACGTAGCACACACACCCTCCGCAATCTGCATTGCTGCAGTAAAGGGCACCTCTCACTTCAGCTGCTGATAGGAACATATTGGATATGCTTCTAGCTTTAGAAAATAGCTGTGCAGCTGCAAGAGCCTTATAATTACCCAATATGACAGCAGGGTGGGGAAAACGCTCTTAAATCTTCCTAAGAGGGTTTGCATTTGGGTTGTTTTTTTTCCTTCCCCCGCCCCCACAACCAAACTTGAGTCAGCACCCATCTGATTTCACTTAGTCGCCGTGCTAGTCTTGCTTGAAGTGGTTTCTTTCCACTCTGGCTCATCTCTTATAAACCATGGGCCAATGGTATGAGGTCCCACCCACAGATTCCCGATTTGTTAACTCAGAGGTAAAGCCAGGTCCAGCTGGAAGCAGTCCCTATTCAAGAAAAGAGCAGCAGCAGTCAGCTGAGGGGAAGCAGCTAAGTTGCTGACTCATGCCGTCTTCCCGTTTGGTTTCTCAGGAATCTACTGGTTTCTGAAATCCAGATCAGCGGGCTATGGAAGCTGGGGAAGTACAGAAAGCTGCCTCCCATTTTTAGAGAGAGAGAGAGAGAGACTGAAATGAGTCTCACATGTTGAATTTGACATTAATTATGATGCAAACGTTAGATATAGCAGTGAATAAAGCAACACGGTTAACTAACATGAAGAAATGCAAGTGATCTAATAGCTGTCTGCAATCATTATTTTCCACCGGTCTGGAAACCAAGCCTGATGAGGAATGGTTGAAGGAGATGGGTATGTTAAGCCTGGAAAAGAGGATAATGAGAGGAGATACAACAGCCATCTTCAAATATCTCAAGGGTTGTCACATGGAAGATGGAGCAAGCTTGTTTTCTCCTGCTCTGGAGAGTAGGACCCGAACCAATGGCTGCAAGTTACAAGAAAGGAGATTCCGACTAAACATCAGGAAAAACTTCTGCAGTAAGAGGTCTTCGACAGTGGAATGGTCTCCCTTGGAAGGTTGTGGACTCTCCTTCCTTGGAGGCTTATAAGCAGAGGTTGGGTGGCCACCTGTCATGGATGCTTTAGTTGAGATTCCTGCATTGCAGGGAGTTGGACTAGATGACCCTTGAGTCCATTCGAAATCTACAATTCTATGATTCTATGATTTGCCTTTCCTCCAAAGATGCTCCAAGTCAGGAACATGGATCTTCTCCTCCCCATATTATCACCACAAGGTCTTCCTGTCATTGGCAGAGCTTGTTGGTCTCCCTGCCTTCCACCGACCAGTCTCAGCAAGCATCTGCAACCACTGCCCAGAAGTCATGAAGTCTTTATTACCCAGCCAAGACCACTATCTAGGAAGTGTGGCTGTTTAGACTGTGTCCCAGTATGCGTTAAGTAGATATCAGTGTAGGACCTTCTCAGTCCGCCAGGTCAACTCTTGGAATAATGAGGAAAGAAAGCTCATGGAAAGCTCCTGGAGGTGGAAATCTCTGTCAGCAGCTCTTCCTACACTCGAGTAGGACCCTGGCAGAGACACATGCCCGACTGGCATGTTCTCTGCCTCCTGGGTGATCGTTTGGGAGCTTCAAAAGCTTTCTTGCTCCCGAACATCACAGCGACCGATGCCAACAGACACCGGCACACTTAGCGATCCGCAGAGTGTTCGCAGTTAGCGTAACAGACCTCAGCAACTCAGCATTTTGGCTAATCTACTTTATTTACATATAAACACACACGGAGCACTGCAACATGGCTCCCTCTCTCTCTAGCATCAGACAGCAAAGAGAAAAAGAACAAAGGACAATGGTACCACTTCACGGAACACAGTAACACAAACATCCTGTCTCCACCACTTCCCACTCTGTGGAGTCAAAACATACACTGTCATGTGATAGACAACAATCCCATGACTGCAATCACGGAGCAGGAATTCTAACAGTCTCTACTGCCAGGGACAATGTCTAGCATTTCTTTTTTGATCAGCAAAGAGCCCAATTTTTGGTGGCAGGCGGGTTTCCTGCAGCAGAGCCTAGTGCACAAGTCATCCATCTATACAGCCAAGACAGGTATAGGGGAACCTTTACAAGAAAGAAGATATGAAGGGACGGGGGGGGAGTAAATGGGGTCAAGAGTGGGTAGATCTGGAGAAAATGGTAGGCGCTCTCTCTCTCAATTCCATCTTCCCACAAGTCTAGTGACCCCTAAATTTTAGGCAGCCCCATAGAAGTGTAGAGTTTGATGGTACCCCTAGGTTCTTCTAGTCCAGCGGTTCTCAACCTGTTGGTCCCCAGATGTTGTTGGACTACAACTCCCATCATCCCTGAGCTCTGGCCTTGCTAGCTGGGGGTGATGGGAGTTGTAGTTCAACAACATCTGGGGACCCACAGATTGAGAAAGGCTGTTTTAGTCCAACCCCCTGCAATGCAGGAATGCAGTGGGGGGGCGGGTTGGAATTCAAAAAACAACAGAAGAGCAATACCTTTAGCATCTAAAGTGTACAACTAAAGAAAACACATCCTCAAGTTGGGGAACGTGTGCTTGAACCCTTTGCTTCCGAGGTAAAACAAAAAAACCATGACCTGGCTCCATTTTTGTCTCTTATTCCTGGGTATACTCTTCTTCGACTGGTTGAGTTACTCTCAACCAGTTCTTCATGCCCAAATGAATTACGTTTTAAGGCCCTGTATTCATTCTTGCCACGGTTCAATTATCTTTGTTTTTTCCCGCACCGCTCAGCCTTGAATTGACAAACAGGAAAGGTCACAACGGGCTGTGCTTAGCTAGTTGCAAATGCCACAGTACATTATCTCAGACACGGAATATAATTATCTTTTCACAAGTGGCAATTAGTAGGAATACCTCCCATCACTTCTGTTTAGAATTCAACATTGCTAATGTCCTGGAAGGTGACAGATTATACCCAGGAAGCTCTAGGTAACTCATGCAAGTTCTTAGTCTGATGCCAAAGATCCCTGCCTCTTTCCTTCCTTCCTTCCTTCCTTCCTTTCCCCCCTTATTTCTTAATATTTTAAAAAGCCGAAGGGAAATTTTAAAATTAGTTGAAATTGCAAGTTGATCCATAGCAAATGCATGTTCTTCTTGTTTTTAAATTGCCTATGTGTCATTGATGACTATTTGTTCTCTTGCCAATTCATAAAATTGCACCACACCCCAATTCTATTCCATAAATTGTTTCAGCGGCCCTTTCAAATATCCCTTCAATTGTGAATTCATTATAGTTTTGCTCATTGTGATATCAGAGAGGTTATACACTTTCAACCATATCTGTATCTTCAAATGTTTGGGAGCAGTCATTTCCAATCAGCACATCTCCTGTAACCTCCAGCTCAAATCCGGTAGCTTTTTATACCACAAATATTCCAGTTTAAAGTTTTGGCTGCGTTCAGACCGCACTTTATTCCTTCTTCCCATTATTTCCAGGCCAGTTTATGTTCATGTTTTTCATAGTTTTTCACAGGACCACAAAATCCACTTCTGGAAATCTAATGGAATCTAGAGATTATTTTCATTTTTCATTTTCTTTTTAATTAGCAAACAAAAAGCCAGTCCAAACATAACAAAGGGGGGAGGGGAAAAGGAGAATCAAAAATCAAAAGTGTCACATCCTCAATAATAAAGATTTATACAAAAAAATAAAAGTATTATCTACCTGTAAGTGTCATTATTATTGAGAATGAAGGTTCTATATAGTCTTAATTGACCCAGACATTTGCAGATATGAACGACCATGTGCCTCAATATTTGTATAAAAAGTAAAATTGTAACATGCATGGAAAAAAATGGTCATTCAAGCTTGGCCTTTTAGATACTTTTTGTTTATACAATATCTGTTCAAGGAGGCCAGTTTGCCCAACCAATGCACTGTTGATTTGTCAAGAGCCTGCTACAAAAGACACCTGCACTTTTTTAAAAAATATACAATTCTAGAGATTCCCAGAGGCTGGGCATTATCCTTAAACAGATGAATAATTGTGGATGCCAAATGATATTTATGCATGGGATTTCCCCAGCAGATGAAGTCAGCCCTTCACAGCCCTAGAAAAACAAGTTCCAATTGGGTTTCAAAAAGGAGGAGAAGCTACATTTAGATCCTCCCCTCCCTTGCCTATTAGCCAATCAGGTCTGAGGAGAAGATGAAAAGGCATGCAGCCACACCCCCTTCTTCCTTGGCCCGTCCCCATCAGAATCCGTGTCTGCTTCTTTAAGCTCTGCTATTTTTGCAAAGACCTTGGTTCACCAATAAATATTTTCCTTTTCCTTTGTTTCTGTTTTCTCCGCAGGCACCTTCTGAGCCCCCAAGTAGACTTACTTAATGGTCTCTGGTTATAACTGTTGGTGCAAAAAAAAATCCTTGAAGTGGAAAAGCCTTCAGGCTCGATCAGCTGGGGTTCTGCTATGCTCCAGTAGCCTGATCATATCCAGATAGGGAAACTTCAACAGATTTCCTTTCATATCATATCTGGCAAGGATTGCTGCTTCTCTCTCTCTCCACCCCACCCGGCGCTCGCCTCGCCTTGTTTTCTGTCTCGGAGCTACAAGTGCCCTTTTGATGGATTGTGAGTGAGAGACTGGCTGTCACTCTGCTGTGCTATTTTTACAGGGAAGGCAAAACCAACTGAGTTTGTTTTGCGGCAGATATATACACAGGGCAGAGAGCATGATCCCCATCTGAACTGAGTTGAGTCTGGAAAGATGTCAAGGGCAGAAGCTGCTTCACAAATGGAATTAGGGATGGGAGGACTCACCTGTCAGGACAGGGGTCAAAGAACTGTAGTGTTGGAAGCGAAACCCAAGGATCATCTAGCCCAGCGGTTCTCAACCTGTGGGTCCCCAGATGTTGTTGGACTACAACTCCCATCATCCCTGGCTAGCAAGGCCAGAGCTCAGGGATGGGAGTTGTAGTTCAACAACATCTGGGGACCCACAGGTTGAGAACTACTGATCTAGCCCAGTACTTCCCAAACTTGGGTCTCCAGCTGTTTTGGGACTACAATTCCCATCATCCCTGACCACTGGTCTTGCTAGATAGGGATGATGAGAGTTGTAGTCCCAAAGCAGCTGAACACCCAGCAGGCTCTTCTTATTTAAAATATTCTTTTTTAATTTAAATATAAACATCTGTGCGAAATAGCACATAACCATAACAGAACCATGCATGCAGTACATTCAGTATAAAATACGAATTACAGAGATGCAGTTACATTGAGCCAAGATTTTTACATGAGTAAAAATCATGTGCCAGATTTATGTATAAGCTAAATTAGCTATAGCTTAGGGCCCCACTCTCTTGCCCCCCCCAAAAAAAAATGTAATGGGGGAAAAACGATGTACATTTCCAAAATATAAGATAAAAAAACAAATGAAATAAAACCTACATACAGCAACAGTGTTTTGTGCTGTGTAGGCTCCTATGATGTAAGTAACGGGCCCTGCCTGCCAGCCTGCTCCCTAAAATATCACTGGTTTGCTCATTTCTATATATAGGGTGCCTACATTCTGCATGTGCGAATAGCTTTAGATACTATTAGGTCCATTCTGAAGGGACTGGTTGCATGGGGACATGGGCAAATGGTTTTAGATACCCATTAGGTCCATAAATTACCATATAGCATATATTCAACACAAAAACAGTGACAGTTTGTTGTTGACAAAGGACAGCTGTACATATAAAGGGCCCAGTTACCTCCAGTAGCTTAGGGCCTCATCAAACCTAAATCCAGCCAGGAGCCCAACCACAATAAAGAGCGAGTCATTGGAGGAGTACATATATGGTTCTCCCTATCTGCACCAGCAAATCCAAGACTTCTTGTAGGTATCTTTGTTTTTTCAACCAGCTCAGAAGAAGAAAACGGAGTCTTCTGCCTCCACAGCTGAATGATATTGTTGCCTCTGCAGCTGAATTGAATTGTGGTAATTACTAGAGTCTCAAGTTAGCCTTGAATAGGCTAATTGGAGAGTTAAGCAGGTGCCCAGTATCTACTCATTTGCTTGAAGGCTGTAAGGCCTGCAAATCTACACATCTATCCCAACCTCCCCTTACTCACCCTCCCTCTCAGAGTCAGGCTAAGCCCTTAGCACCCCCAGCCGGAACTAACCTGGCACAGAATCCCAAATCCTGACATTGACTATTCAGTGGATTGTGGGTAATCATGTCTAAGGTTTAAAAAAGGCAAAGGACCCATGGCCTGTTAAGTCCAGTCAAAGGCGACTAAGGGGTTGTGGTGCTCATCTCGCTTTCAGGCCGAGGGAGCCGGCATTTGCCCACTGACAGCTTTCCGGGGCATGTGGCCAGCATGACTAAACCGCTTCTGGTGTGACAGAACACTGTGATGGAAACTAGAGCGCACGGAAATCCCGTTTACCTTCCCGCTGCAGCAGTACCTATTTATCTACTTGCACTGGGGTGCTTTCGAACTGCTAGGTTGGCAGGAGCTGAGACAGAGCAACGGGAGTTCACCCCACCGTGGGTATTCGAACTGCCGACCTTCTGATCGGCAAGCCCAAGAGACTCAGTGGTTTAGACCGCAGTGCTACATGGATTCAAACAGGAGTGAAAACGTACTGAAGCTGGAGTAAGGAGTGATGTGCACAAACTCTCAGTCTGCCATGCGCCTCTGTCCCTCTTGCATTCTCACGAACTGCACAGGAGCACCCAAGCAGGAGAGACAGAGAGACCACCCATGCGGCTCTAATTAAAAGAAAGCATATGATCCAATCAAAGGTTTAAGCCTAAATAGCAGAGAAAGTGATACGATTCTCCTATTCTCTTTGAGAAATGTGGCAGGAGAGGGGGGGAGAGAGAGCGCATTACAGCAAAGCTGTGCAGCACTCATAAAAAGCTACCATGTCAATTTGACATCTTAGGGCTGCCGTTCAAGCCATCCCATTCCCAAAGGCTTAAAGGTATTTTCACATGGGATTCTGGGCGGATCATTGGAGGGGAGGCCAGAGGGAGGGGAGGGAGAGAGAAAATGATTGTATCTGGTGAAAGGAGTAAAACTGACATTTCTTTTGACAAGCCCCATAAGTGCTCTTGTCCCGGGAGTGTTATAACAGAGACAAGATTGAGCAGGTGGCAATAATTGGCATTACATGTGTTCAAGCATTTTCTATAATATGGATTACTGCGGAATTTCCTCCCCCGCTCCCCTCCCATGTCCCCAGGGAAGCAAACACGAACTGCAAGCTTTTTCAGACCCCCTTTTTTCGTAAGCCTTTCCATCAGCAATTTCTCAGCCAAAGTGAACCTGTTCTCTTTTAAAATAAATAAAGAGAAAGCAGCAGCAAGTTTATTTATTTGTGGTAAAAGGGAAGAAAGGAAGAAAAGCAGCCTCCCTGTTTGGTGCTCGTGCGCTTCTCGCAACCATTTAAACTTGCAACGTGATAAAAACTTACAATGAGAAAAGTATACAACAATAGAACACATCAATTTACTTGTGAGTCCAGGACCCGCCACCTGCTTAGAGATAAATAAGACACAGGAACACATGAATTTAAGACTAATGGGCTAAAGAAGGCCACAGCTTTATTGGTTACAGCATGTACCCGTATTTTTCGCTCTATAAGACGCACCAAACCACAAGACGCACCTAGTTTTTGGAGAAAAATCTGAATCTCAGAAGCCGGAAGAGCAAGAGGGATCGCTGCGCAGTGAAAGCAATGATCCCTCTTGCTGTTCTGGCTTCTGGGATAGCGGTGCAGCCTGCATTCACTCCATAAGATGCACACACATTTCCCCTTACTTTTTGGGAGGGAAAAAGTGATTCTTATAGAGCAAAAAATATGGTAAGTGGTATTGGCTTTAGGCATTGGATCAAACAGTCTATACATGACTCCACCTCGCTGAGCGGGGAGTCATTTGAGGGTTAACAACCAGAGGGAGGAGCTTGTTGATGCAAATACAACTGAAGCTTCCCCTGATGTTACCGGGGGTCGTGCCATGGCCCTAGCCACCAGCAGGGCATTGGACAGGATCCACGACCGCCAGATTCCTTTAACAGAATACCCAACAAGGTAGGTGATGGCCACACCTGCCCTCCAACACACGACACATATTCCAATGCCTAACTCCCAATACCCGACGGCAAAGGGGTGCAGAATGAGAAGATGGAGCAGCCACTTGAATGCGTCTAAACCCCACCCACAAGCCAGCCCTATTGGCTGGCCTATGGGCGCAGTGCGGCAGCCAGGTAAGCTGACACAGGGGGGCCAAATACGCCCCCCTGCCGATGGGGGAACCGGCTCCCGCTCACAACCCCTCCCCTTTGTTAGGAGGAGAGGCGTTGCAGTCGCAGACCCAGGGTTGTTCAAGAAGCCGCAAAAAAAGAACTTTAGTTAAGACTGCTGACCATTGTAAACACACCCTTTATACTTACACAAAATGAAAATTCATACAACGATTTGATTCTTGTGTGTGCCCCCTCTGTGTGAGGTCGGGAGGGTGGCAACATGAGAATGGGCTTTTTCTGTGATGGCCCCCCGGTTTGTGGAATGCTGTCCCCAGAGAGGTTTGATTGGCGCCTTCATTACATAGTGTTATGAGTTTGTGAGTACTAGACTCCCCTAAATTACCAGGTTCGGTAGGTGCTAGAATTTAATTAAGGCTTAGATCGTTAAAAGATAGCCAGACCTATGTGTATTAGACTCACGTGCATTAGGACAGAACTGTGCATATTATGCTGTGTATTAGACACTTCTAAATTCTGTAATCAACAAGTCTTAAAAGCTAATTACGCTAGACACTTTTGATCCCCTGGAATTAGCATGTGTTAAGGGCTAATTCAGCAAGGCTAAATTCCTCATGGGGTGATAGCCTGGAGATGGGCCATTAAGAAGAGAATAGAGCATCAAAGGCATGCTGTGAGATATGCCAAAGGGGTGTGGCCCCTTTTACTTCACGGAAAATGCAATGTGAGTTAGAAGCTTGGGGGAGGCAGAAAGGCAAAGGCACAATGCCTGATATCTGCTTAGAACCTAAGTTGCAGCTACAGGAGAAACAAGATCTTCTTGGAGTGCAAGAGAATCCCCTCCATTGTGGGCTCAGGTTGCAAATAAACCCTATATCATAAAGACCACATTCTCCTCTGTGCCTCATTCCCAAAAGGAAACAAGGACCTTGGGTAAACACAATCTTGCACCGCTCAGAGATTGGGGTGGCTTGTAGCAATATTTTTATGCACCAGGCGAAAACATTCATCTTCAATCAGGCCTTGGGTTGATTAAAGAGTCTATGCCCCTATGGTACCTAACAGCACGGAAACTAGCGCTAATACGCCCAGGACCCTCACCAAAATGCTGGAGAAGATGCACCTCCACAGGCACTTACCTCCATATGTGGTGGAAATGTCCCCAAATCCAACTCTTCTGGACAACATTCATACAAGAGATATGCATAAACCTGGAAGTACCGGAACGGGTTACTTCTGGGATTCAGTGGTCACACATGCGCAGAAGCACCAAATCGCAACCCATGCATGCGGAGATGCACAGCTGCAGGTTGCGAACGCTGCGGGTTGTGGATGTGCATCCCGCCTGGATCACGTTCGCAACTCGAGCGTCCATTGTATGTACAAACAGGTTTGCCCCATATGGGAGATAACCTAGGGACTGCTGGCTAACAGCCGGCAGTGCAGTCCAGGTAAAGCAGGAAGCAGGCAGAATGAAAAAGAAGGGAGAGAGAAGGAGGTGGCTACGTGACTTGGCCTTTTACCAGGTCTGGAAAGGACACTCCCACCTACTAGTCACATGCAAAGGGAAGATGCTCCAGCCAGGTGTAACAGGAAGTTCAACTGGCTGGACCAACATTCCTCATGCACGTTCTCTCTAGGCAAACAGGAAATGTTGTACTTGACTGCTCCAGAGGATTACATCCCACAGATCCCAGACTAGGTGGGCCACTGAACCAGCAGTCTCTTCAGATTTTCTTATGTCGTTCATCCTCCTCCCTGCCGAGTTATACAAGGGCAAACCTAAAAGTAGGGAGAAGGATGCTCTCAGCAAGCGCCACCCCCTGGACTGGCTGTTCAGGAGGGAGGTGATCTGAGGGCAAATTGAGGAGAGCCAGTGTGGTGTGGTGGATAAGAGCGGTGGACTCGTAATCTGGTGAACCGGGTTCACGTCTCCGCTCCTCCACATGCAGCTGCTGGGTGACCTTGGGCCAGTCACACTTCTTTGAAGTCTCTCAGCCTCACTCACCTCACAGAGTGTTTGTTGTGGGGGAGGAAGGGAAAGGAGAATGTTAGCCGCTTTGAGACTCCTTTGGGTAGTGATAAAGCGGGATATCAAATCCAAACTCTTCTTCTTCTTCTTCTTCTTGGTTAGGCAGTGCCTCTGCTGTAGGTTCCCTGCTGGAGGGATGTTCCTTTGGGGACCATGGCATGGGGGGCAGGCAGGAAGGCTTAAGACCACTTCTTCTTTTGATAGGCGTTTAAGCCATGTTCAGACGCCAGATGCTAAAATAGATCTGTCACTGGCTGTGATATGAAGCAGATTTCAACCATTTCCCAAAAGGATTAATTGAATGGCGTCCCTGTCCTTTTCCCTCCAGCTGGGCATCTGAGCAAGCGAGAGCAGGGCCAGCCATTTCCACTGGGATTGGTAATTAGGTTTGCCTTGCTCCAAGGAGATTAATTTCTCCGCCGAGCAAACAATTACCGCCCAAGACCCGCAACCGATGGAGGAGCGGTGCCCATGAACGGGTTTCAATTGGAGAAGTTCAGCTTTGCTGACTTTTCCGGCCGCGCTCGGAGAATAGGAGGAGAAAGACAGCAAACAGGATGGTTTAATTAATCTAGCAATCGTGGGGACATCACACAAAAAAGATTCTCCATTTGCCCCCCCCCCCGAGGTGGGTGGGAGAAACAACTGGGCGGCTCGATTCTATTACTTTATCATAATGAACTGAAAGAAGGCAAAGATATGGGATGTGCTGGGGGGGGATCCTCCATGGTCTTTTTATTTCTTTCAGTCACTGGGCTTTTAGGGTCATAGGATTGCAGTGTTAGAAGGGACCCCAAGGGACATCTAGTCCAACCCCCTGGGATGCAGGAATCACAACTACAGAATCCCTGACGGAGGGACATTCAAATCTCCAAGGAAGGAAAGTCTACCAGCTGCTGAGATAATTTGGTGTGAGTTACAGGGGCGGGGGGAGGGCAGGGAATAGAGTTTGAAAAGAAATTCAGATTAAATGCCCAGGACAAGTCAGGGAAATCTGAATATAATATATATTATTAAATTTTTCTGTTTTACCATTTAAAGTTCTCATTTTTACATCCTTAAGATATCAATGATGCCCAGCTTCGTGGGGTGGAAGCAGACACTGCAATAAATGCAGGGCTGCTACCCTAAATGGGAGTCCTCTGTCAAGTTCACCCACTCCATAATATGTGGGGCAGCCCAGTGTTAGAAACTCAGATATATAAGCTAATCACCAAACAGCACCCTAAACCTAGGTTACGGTCACCATAATGGAATGTCTAGGTGCCTTTAAAAACCTTTTTAAACACATAAATTTATTATTATTATTATTATTATTATTATTATTATTATTATTATTAATTCCATTTCTATACTGCTTTATATTTTGAAAGGGGAAAAATCTCAAAGTGATATACAACACATGAAAACATGTAAAACAATCCAGAATAAAACAACTTCAAGCATCAAGGAAAATATTTCAGATCCTTCACTAAGAGACATCTTGCTTTCCCCATATTTATTTAATAATAATAATAATAATAATAATAATAATAATAATAATAATAATAATTTTTATTTATACCCCACCCTCCCCAGCCAAGGCCAGGCTCAGAGCGGCTTACAAGCAATAATAAAAACAAGTTGAATGATTACAACTTAAAAACAAAATTAAAATACAAAGCGTGTTCTCACTAAAGGAGAGCACGTGTTGCGGATGGGTCGGACAGGACACCCTGTCGTGTTAGGTGGATTGGTTTGAGGGGCATACTTTGGCTGGAGTTGGTGTTGTTGGGCAAAATTGGATGTTGCAATTTATGGGGGAGTGGTCAGAGGTTATTTAAGAAAGGTCCACAGCAGAGTGCTTTCTCTTTCGCTGTGGACAACGGATCTAGCTGGACACAGTGAAGGACTGGTGATATCAACACTGATCTTTTTCTCTTCTATTCTTTCTTCCTTTGGGTCTGTTTTAATCACTTTCCAGTTAATTTCTCTTGCCCTGCCATACCCCCACTGGCTTAGAGCCCCGGCGGGCTCCTTCGGGGCCGGGGGGTTGGGGGGGCCCTGAGCTCGACCCGGTTCTCGGTTGGGGCGTTGGTCTTCCCTGCCTCGTCCCGGCGCCTGGGGGCGTTTTCAGGGGGGTGGCTTGGCAGGACTTTAATTTTAATTTCGTCCAATTTTTCTTTCCTTAATTTTTTCCCTTATAATTTACTGTTTTCGCTTAATTTTATTTTCCTGGAAAACCCTCCCTTCCCGCGGGCCTAGCGTCGGGAGCGTCGCTTGGCGGGCGCTACAGCGTCCTTTCGCCTCCCACTCGGGGAGGCGGCTACCGAGGGAGCGCCTCGGCGCGCTCTGCTCGGGGAGAGCCGGCGTGGTCGCGTCTTGCCCCGGTTGGGCCGCGCCGCTTGCGAGGCCTGGGGGGCCTTGTTTCGGCCCGCTAAAAGTGCGGGCCGATAGGCCATCCCTCTTCCTCGCCTCCAGAGGCGGCCGAGGTCGGCCCCGGGGGTGCCGTTTGCGGCGGGGACGATTTACCGGGGGTTGCGGGGTGGCCTGCGTCTCCTGGCCCCCTCCCTCGGCGGCGCTTCCTCGGCCTGTGATCCGGCGCGCGCGGTGTGGCTGTGCCGGCCGCGGCGGCGGCGGAGCCATTTGTGGGGTTGAGGCCCTATTGCGGCCCGCAGAAAGCGCGGGCCCATAAGCCATCCCTCCCTCCTTCGGGGGCGGCTGGGACCGGCTACAGGAGGCCGCTTGCGGTGCGCGGCGATTTACCTGGGGTTGCGGGGGCGGCCTGCGTCCTCTGGCCCCCTCCCTCGCCGGCGCTTCCTCGGCCCTGCGCTCCGGCGCGCGCGGCGTGACTTGGCTGGCTGCGGCGGCGGAGGAGCCGCGGCAAAGCCGCCGAGCCCCCGAACGCGCACTGCGCGTTTGGAAGGGCTTGAAGAGGTCAAATTTACTTTGCTTGGGGCCTGACCTGGGCCTGGAGCCTCCTGTGTAAGGGCTGGGCCGGGCAGGCCTCTATTGTGGGCCGTTAGTTGGGATCCCCATTCTATTGCCTCAGACTAATGTAAGCCGGCCCCTAGTGGCCGTAATTGGAATTGCAGTCTTATTTGAATTTCTTTGCAGTTTGCGCCACCTGGTGGCTGTTTCTATTTTGCTGGCCTGATAGGGCTTGGGCCTGCCGGCCCCCAGTGGCCATTGGAGGAGGTGCAGCCTTATTTGAAACTTTACAGGCTTCGCCACCTGGTGTTGAATTTTATATAACGTTTCATCGAAAGTGTTTTAATAACTGCAATACTTACCCGGCTGGTTGTCTGGGTGTTGACTTTGTTGTTCGTGTTTAACGGTTATTTGTTTTTCATTGATAGTAGGCATGGCTCCAAAGAGGAGAGCATCACAAAGGCCCACTCCGGTCTCTTCGTCAAAAAGGCCTATTAGAGGCCCATCCCAGGCCTTGCGTTCTCCTGAGCCGAACCAGTCGATGAGTCGCATACAGTCCATGATCTCTGGCCTGGCTGATGACCCTGTCGCACTAGCCCGCGTCGAAGCCGAAGTGGACAGCCTGCTGCATAGGCGCTCACCTCCATCGACATCTACTGCAAGGCCAGCCCCTCCTGGAGGCTCAGTGCCATCGGTTGCATCGTCTAGTGATGATGAGAGTGATTTTATAGCAGCAGGGGGCTTTTTGCCTGCGGCATCTCCTCAGCCCCCGAGTTCACCTGAGCCTCCGGATGCCGCGGCTAGGGGCCGAAAAGGTCCTAAGGGTTCTTCCAAGGGAAAGGCGTCTGCCCAAGTCCGGGCAGCCCACGCCTCGAGAGTGTCACCCCCTCTAACGAGGGCGGCTGCTGGTCATTCACAGGTTGTCTCTTTTCAGCCTATCTTAACCGCAGATCAGCAAGGTGACGCCTCCGAGTCTTCGGTAGAGGATAGTCTCCTTCCCCCTCCAAGAGCTTCTTCCGGGGGACGCCGCCGCCGCAAGAAGAACTCAAGGAAGCGTGCTAAGAAGAGGCGGAGGGACACTTCATCCTCCCTTTCAGGTACCTCGTCCTCTAGCTCTAGTAGCGATGAGGAGGCTTCCCTGAAACTTTATTGGGGTTTTGGTGAGGCCTCGGGACTTCCAAAATGGGCCTGGGAGCGGAGGGCGAACTCCCACAGGGCAAAATACGGGGCAGTTCAAGAATGTCGTGACGGTGTTTTGGTTCCCGATGTGAGAGTTGCTACCAATTCAGCCAGGGACATCATACCTGGCGCCCACTTGGCTACCAAGCTCCGCTCGAGGATCTTGGACGGCCGTTATGTTGACATATTTAGTCTTGCCCCCCCATTGGAAGGCCAAGACAATCTGGATAAGGGTTTCGCCACCTCTAAAAAACGCCAGGCGGTAGCAAAGGCGGACCGTACGTTCGAGCGGTGGCTTGATAGCTTTCAAGTTTTTGCAGGAGTGGTCTCCGCAGCTTATCCTCGGAGATCCTTGCACCTTTGGGTTTATTTGTCTATTGTCCGCTCGGCATTTACGATGGCGGGAGAGGCTGCCGCGATATCGTATGATGAGAATTTCAGGCGCAGGGCAGCCAAAATTCCCACGGCCCGATGGGACCGGAAAGATCTAGATGTGTGGACCACATATGTGGCGCCGCGTATTGACAAAAAGGCTGTGGACCCAGTGAAAGCTAAGACTATTCCCACTAGGATGGGTCGCAAGTTGTTTTGTTGGGATTATAATAAAGGAACATGCCTGCGACAATATTGCAGGTTTTCACACGTGTGTGAAAAATGTTCCGGTAACCACCCTTCATCAGCTTGCACAGGAGGCCGCCGGTCCTTTCGGAAAGGTGGGGGCTCTCAGCAGCCCCCAAAGGCCGCCCCCCCGGCTCCTGCCGGCGGAGCAGCTAAATAGCATTCTGTCATCATTAGCCCATACCCCGGTACGATTGCAACCGCTGTTAGCGTTGTTGCAGTCATACCCAGATAAGAAGGCGGCCTCTTATTTGAAGGACGGTTTTTCGTCAGGTTTCAGGATACCAGTGGTTTCTTCCCCAGTGGCTAGGAACCCAGTAAACCAGAAGTCGATTTTGGATATGCCGGAGGTGGCCCGGCGTAAAATTGAGAAGGAGCTGACCTTACAGCGTATGGCAGGCCCTTTTGTAGAGCCCCCAATTTTGAATCTGCACATCTCTCCGTTGGGTATTGTCCCTAAGAAGGCCCCGGGTGAGTTTCGCCTAATTCACAATCTTTCACACCCCAAGGGCACATCAGTAAATGATGTTATTCCCCCGGAGCTTTGTTCGGTGAGGTATGCTTCCCTTGATCAAGCGATCAAGATGGTTCGCAAGTTTGGGCCAGGGGCTTTGTTGGCGAAATGCGACATTGAGTCGGCATTCCGTCTGCTTCCTATTCATCCTGACGACTTCTGGTTATTGGGCTTCCAATTCGAAGGGGGATTTTATTTCGATAAGGCCATGCCGATGGGCTGCTCGGTAGCCTGTGCAGCTTTTGAGTGTTTTAGTTCATTTTTGGAATGGGCGTTGCGCAAGAAGACTGGTTTAAGTGGTGTCACTCATTATTTGGATGATTTTTTATTGGCCTCAGCTAGGGACACTGGGCACTGCGTTCTACTTCTGCAGGCCTTCAATGAGTTGACACAAGAATTGGGCGTGCCATTGGCAGCCGAGAAGACAGAGGGCCCTGCTACACAGTTGACTTACTTAGGTATCTTGTTGAACACTGTGACCCAGACGTCTAGTTTACCAGCGGACAAGATAAGGGCGTTGGAAGCAGTCATCAGGGAATTGTTGCCGCTTAAGAGGGTAACTTTACGTCAGCTCCAGTCGTTATTAGGTCATCTGAACTTTGCCTGTAGGGTGGTCGCCCCTGGGCGACCCTTTTGTTCCCGTTTAGCCAGACTCATGTCAGGTTTGAGAGCCCCGAGACATAGAGTGCGCCTGTCACATCAAGTGAAAGCCGATCTTCAGATTTGGTTGGAATTCCTGGAGGAATTCAATGGGGTGTCCTTGTGGCAGGACACACTAAACCTTCGGTCAGACTTTCAGGTGCATTCTGACGCGGCAGGGTCCTTAGGGTTTGGTTTGTATTGGGACGGTAGGTGGTGCGCGGAGCGCTGGCCAGCTGCTTGGCGTGGGGAAGCGGTAGTTCGGGACTTAACGTTTTTGGAATTTTTTCCCATTGTAGTGGCTGTTCATTTATGGTTAGAGCATTTCAGGGACCGTCGAGTTTGTTTTTGGACCGATAACTTGGCAGTGGTCAACGTACTAGCCAAGCAGTCTTCACGGTCTTCCAGGGTATCAGCCCTGTTGCGGGCTTTTGTCCTGCATTGTTTGCGTTTTAACATTGTGTTTTCTGCCCGTTTTGTGCCTGGTGTGTCTAATGTGATTGCCGATGCTCTGTCCCGTTTTCAGATGGAGCGGTTCAGGTCCCTGGCGCCAGAGGCTCGAGAACGTCCGGAATTTTTCCCGGATCACCTCTGGAACCTTGGCAACACTTAGTTTTACAGGGAGTAGCTGCATCTGTTGCCCCCTCCACTTTGCGGTCTTACAAGAAGGCTTGGTGTGATTTTTTAAAGTTTGGGCAGTCGGAGTTGGGAGGTGAAGGTGATCCCCACTCTACGTCGCGGGTGCTACAGTATCTGGCGCACTTGTTTCAAAAGCGTCGGGCAAACAGGACGATCAGACTGCATTCTGCAGCAATATCCTTCTTTAGTAAGGCACTCTTTAACAGGGACCCTTGTGAGAAATTTGTGGTAAGAAAGGCACTTGAGGGCTGGGGTCGGCTTTGCCCCTCCAGGCCTATTCCCCGTCGGCCTATCTCATTTCACCTACTGTTTCAGATGCGTGGTAAACTGAGGAGCATCTGTTGGTCCAGGTTTGAGGCCCGGCTGTTCTCTGCAGCCTTTTCTTTAGCCTTCTTCGGGGCCCTAAGAGTGGGTGAAGTGGTGCTTGAACCTAACCGGGCTGGCGGTTCAAGGGGATTATTACTGGAGGACGTGAGTGTGTCTCCGTCTGAGGTGCAAGTCAACGTCAGGAGCTCAAAAACTGATCAGAGGGGTAAGGGAGCGGTGATTCGGCTCCCTGCCACTGGGAAGAGGGGCCCTTGTCCGGTCAAGGACCTCCAGCGATATTTGGCTTTACGTCCCCCAGGTATGGGCCCCTTGTTTATTCACGAGAATGGGCGCCCATTGGCTCGTCATCAGTTCGCAAAGGTGCTCCGCAAGGCCATTGCGGCCTGCGGCCTGGCTGCCGCTGAATTTGCACCTCATTCCTTCAGGATTGGGGCCGCAACAACGGCCACTCATTGGGGTTTATCGGCAAGAAGGATAAAAGACTTGGGTCGTTGGAGGTCTGATGCATATAAGGGTTATGTACGTAAATGATGCTATTTCCTGTGCTTACGTATCTGTTTCACCCTAGGTCGAGCAGCCACACGTATTTGGATTGTGGGGCACAGTATTGTGCACTGGGCGGCTTGCAGAGCTCGACAGTCTGGTTTGGGTGACGACCTTGGCCTTCCGCAAGAAGTGAAGGTGTCCTGGATTGCAAGAAGGGGAATGCGGTGGAAAGAACTTCTGCCGCTTATCCAGAGGCGTGTTCTTTTGGAGGGCCCTCCTACGGCAATTGTCATTCAGTTGGGGGAGAATGATTTGGTATCACATTCTTGTTATGTTCTGCGGGCTATGATATTGGGGGATGTGAGGGATATGGTGGCCTTGGTGCCACCAACGAAAATAATTTGGTCAAAGTTATTACAACGTCGTAAGTGGAGAGGTAGCCCTTGTGTGGAAGCCACCGAGCGTTCCAGGAAACGGATTAATGCTGCAGTAAGCAAGTTGGTGGTTGATTTGGGCGGGTTTGTGATCACACACCCTTCGATTAGGTTTAAATCCACTGAATTGTTTATGAGGGATGGGGTTCATCTGTCATCTGTTGGGAATGATGTGTGGTTGAGTTCCGTGGTGGATAAGTTGAGGGTGTGTTTGAGGCTGTGAGTGGTTGGCGGCGAGCGTAAGGGCTCGATTGGCGGTTAGGCATTGGTCTAAATTGGTTGGTGGAGGGGTATGGATTGGCTGTGCCTGCCCCTCCAATGAGGTTGCTGCTTGGGAATTCCGTTAAAGGAATTCAGGGTCTTACCATCCCCCTCGTCCAAGCCCCTGGAATCGGGCTTGGGCCGCGTAAGTCCCTAGGAGCATGCGGGGAGAAGCTGAGGGTCTGTGTCGCAGCTCCGCCTATCCCTGAACTTGTTCCTCCACACTGGCTTCCGCTGGAATCCGGAAGTCAGTGCTGTCCCCAAGGCGGGAGGGACAGCTAGTCGTAACCAATGCCTACGCAACCACTCATAATTTGTATGCAAATAAAGTTGTGGCCAAAATTATGCCAAAAACCTTAAACAAAATTCCATGTGTGATGTGTGAGTTATTGGGGTTCAGGGTGTCTTGGGGACCTCAGCACGCAAAGCGTGTTCTCACTAAAGGAGAGCACGTGTTGCGGATGGGTCGGACAGGACACCCTGTCGTGTTAGGTGGATTGGTTTGAGGGGCATACTTTGGCTGGAGTTGGTGTTGTTGGGCAAAATTGGATGTTGCAATTTATGGGGGAGTGGTCAGAGGTTATTTAAGAAAGGTCCACAGCAGAGTGCTTTCTCTTTCGCTGTGGACAACGGATCTCCCGCCCGCCCTCCCTTGGGGCTTGCGCTTTGACCTTGCTTTGCCTGTCATGGGGTCGTCCGCCTTGGTGCGGGGGCCCAGTAGGAATTTACCATTTGGCTGATTAGTGTGTGCCTCTTGGGTTTTGCCTACTGCTTAGCAATACGTCACAACTTGTAAGGTTGGCGGTTAGGCATTGGTCTAAATTGGTTGGTGGAGGGGTATGGATTGGCTGTGCCTGCCCCTCCAATGAGGTTGCTGCTTGGGAATTCCGTTAAAGGAATTCAGGGTCTTACCATCCCCCTCGTCCAAGCCCCTGGAATCGGGCTTGGGCCGCGTAAGTCCCTAGGAGCATGCGGGGAGAAGCTGAGGGTCTGTGTCGCAGCTCCGCCTATCCCTGAACTTGTTCCTCCACACTGGCTTCCGCTGGAATCCGGAAGTCAGTGCTGTCCCCAAGGCGGGAGGGACAGCTAGTCGTAACCAATGCCTACGCAACCACTCATAATTTGTATGCAAATAAAGTTGTGGCCAAAATTATGCCAAAAACCTTAAACAAAATTCCATGTGTGATGTGTGAGTTATTGGGGTTCAGGGTGTCTTGGGGACCTCAGCACGCAACATTAAAATATTGAGACATTAAAATATTAAAAGGGAGGGAATCAAATTGGCTCCAAGCCAAAAGCTAGGCGGAACAACTCTGTCCTGCAGAAAGAAATCAGATCTTGCAGGGCCCTGGTCTCATGAGGCAGAGCGTTCCACCAGGCAGGAGCCAGAGTTGAAAAGGCCCTGGCTCTGGTTGAAGCTAATCTAACTTCTAGGACCTTTCCTACTTAATTCATAGAGCAGCCCCATAACAGAAGAACTGTAGGATGGCAGTATGGCCAAGTGGTTGAGAGTGTCAGACTAGGGAGATCAGGGTTCAGTCACGAAGCTCACTGGGTGACCTGGGAGTCAGTGGCAAGCTTTTACCCTACCTCAAAGGGTTGTTGTAGGAATTAACTGAGGAGGGGGTGAACCATGGACTCCTTGCAGAAGAAGGTGGGAAATAAATGCAGTAAATGAACTCTTCTGCTTAACTGCTTAAGAAAGATGGAGGTGTCAAGTAGCGAACCTGGCATCCAGAGATCTGTCTTTAGTAAAAATAATATGAAAAAAAGATATTAATATGAAAATGATGGTAATGGTGATGATACAGTCATACCTCATGTTGCATTTGCTTCAGGTTGAGCGTTTACAGGTTGCTTCCCGCGGAGACCCGGAAGTACCAGAAAGGGTTACTTCCGGGTTTCGCCACTCGCGCATGCGCAGACGCTCAAAATGACATCACACACATGCGCAGAAGCAGCGAATTACAACCTGCGCATGCGCAGAAGCGCAGGTGCGGGTTGCGTTCTGCTCATGTTGCAAACGGGGCTCCGGAACAGATCCCATTCGCAACCAGAGGTACCACTGTAATAATAATAATAATAATAATAATAATAATAATAATAATAATAATAATAATAATAATAAATTTATTATTTATACCCCACCCATCTGGCTGGGTTTCCCCAGCCACTCTGGGCAGCTTCCAACCGAATATTAAAAACACAGCACAGCATTAAACATTAAAAACTTCCCTAAACATTTCCTTTTAATATGAAAAAAAGGATATTGTACAGCCTGGAAAAGGTTCAGAAAAGGGCAATCACTGTTGACATTTCTTTATGCTGTCTCTTATTTTCCTTAAAGCTAGAATTGTTTTTAGTTGCAATCTCACATATTATGATCATAAAATGCAGGGGAAGAACATCTTGATAGACACACAGAATAGAAATGCAATCAATTAATGCTTTATTCCAGGAAAAACAAGCTTCACTTGCTAAATTGCGGTGTACGAAGCCTTTCATTAAAGACAAAGGAACAGAACCGGGCAGTAAAAATAGCAGCCTTCACTGGTTCCTTGTTAGCTGCTTCCACACATTGCACTCTTGTACTTAATTTCCCGCCAACCCATCTATATTTGTTGTTGTTTTCGTTTAGTCGTTTAGTCGTGTCCGACTCTTCGTGACCCCATGGACCAGAGCACGCCAGGCACTTCTGTCTTCCACTGCCTCCTACAGTTTGGTCAAACTCATGCTGGTAGCTTCGAGAACACTGTCCAACCATCTCGTCCTCTGTCATCCCCTTCTCTTTGTGCCCTCAATCTTTCCCAACATCAAGGTCTTTTCCAGGGAGTCTTCTCTTCTCATGAGCTGGCCAAAGTATTGGAGCCTCAGCTTCAGGATCTGTCCTTCCAGTGAGCATTCAGGGCTGATTTCCTTCAGAATGGATAGGTTTGATCTTCTTGCAGTCCGTGGGACTCTCAAGAGTCTCCTCCAGCACCAGAATTCAAAAGCATCAATTTTTCGGCGATCAGCCTTCTTTATGGTCCAGCTCTCACTTCCATACATCACTACAGGCAAAACCATAGCTTTAACTATATGGACCTTTGTTGGCAAGGTGATGTCTCTGCTTATTAGAGGAGAACTAAGCACACTTTGGAAATCTTGAGCTTGGGTATGAATTATTCTATAGTGTTGACTTTATGCAGTTTTTTTTCTTCTTTTTTAAACTAATGGTTTTAGTTCTTGTTCGGATGGCGGGTGAAGTTTGAGGTCACTTCTAATTTTTTTCCGGACCACTTCTCCTAACCCTGATGTCAACTCAAGTGAGAAAGAAGCAACATTTACACACATGTTCCGATGAATATTTGATGTCCTCGCTGCTAGAGACTGCAAATTTGAATGCGCTCACTGTTCAGTCGTAAGAAACTGCTGGCTATTAGGAACATCCAGGCCACCTCATAATCCACTCCTTTCTTGCAAAAGAAACTCGCAGCGGCAACAAATAGATTTCTCAAATATTTGAAGAACAATTTTCATAGCAAAGAAGGGAAGGGCTGGAGCTTGTGAGAAGCGCCATAGCTTTCAAGGACAGCATCGTATTTGCATGCATCTCCAGGTGGGGCTTGGAACACCCCCCGTTTGAAATCTTGGGGAGCTGCTGTCAGTCAGTGCAGATCCTCCAAATGTCCCTCTTTTGTGGGGTGTGAAACACGAGAGCAGTCAAGTACAACTGTGCTGGTCCCGGGGGGGGGGGGTTACCGTGCGGCGTGGTCAGAGCCCTGTCCAAGGTCAAGGGTATGGAGGCTGTCCATCAAGGGTGAAGTGGCGTCCAAGGCAAAGAGCCGGGCATGGTCAGGAACTCTGTAAGAGCAGGACAGGGTCTGGCTGGAACAGGTTTCCAGCGATGTTGCTCCCGCAACCTGGGACTGAGCTGACTGGCCTTTATCTCCTCTGAGGCATAGGGCGGTCCCGGCCCACAGGTGACTCGCCTCTCCTGGCCTTAAGGCAAGCACTCCTCCTGCGGGAAATTAGTTCCCTCCGCCTCTCTGCCCTGAGCCTCTGCAGCTCAGGAGAGGCTGGAGGGATACTGGACCCAGAGGCAACCTCACCTTCCGCTGACAGGGCTGGGAGAGAAGCACCTGCAGGCAATGTGTCCTCAATCACCTCCGGAGCCAGAGTGGATTCAGCTGGTGTCTGCTCCTGAGGATCCGGCACAGGTGAGGGCCCTTCAGGCTCATGCCCCAGCCCCGGCTCAGCCAGCCCTGGAGGTGGGGACTCCTGTGCAGGCTGGGATTCCTCAGGTTCAGCCTCTGAATCTGATTCCCAGGCCATCACAACAACATTCCTAGAGTGCACATGTTTACATATGTTTCCCCCCTAAAGAATTATGTCCCCCCCCCAAAGAATCATGCACAAGTATTGTTAATATAGGATGATAATAATATTTTTTTAAAAAACCAATGACTTCCACTTGTGAACAGGACAGTGAAGAAACAGACTTATAGGGGCATCAACAAATGTTCTCTCTCTCTACAGAGAAAGAAGACCCAACACACCATTAATCCCACATGGGAGCAAAGTTTTTAACCTCAATATCTGCTCCACTTGCTTTCCTTAACAAGATCTTATCATCATCTGTATATCGCTTTTCCACAGCCCAAAACTTCAGACCTGTTGCAGATTTATTTTGTTCCATAAAGTAACTGAGTAAAGTGGTAAGCGATATTTTATTTGTAGAGTCTCCCTTGAGCTTTTCTTGGCCTGTGGTGCTTACAAGAGAAAGACCTTGACTTTTTATCGCATGTTAACAACACCTGTGTACAATTCTTGCCTTCGGATAACAATTTCAGTCCCCGGGTTGCTATTAATTGCAGATATAGCTAGCAGAGATCCCTGTAGACTGTTTTCCCATTTCACCCAATTCAGTCCCTGCCCCTGCCCCCTAAAAGTGAGTATATATACGAAGGCTTTTAAACAAATATTGGCTGAAATGTGTTTGGCTGCTTTGAAAATAAAATCTATTTTATTTCTAAGCATCTGGAGATGCATTGTCTTTTGCTTTGGGATCAAGAAGCAATTTTCCATCAATGTTGGAATACAGCTGGACACCATTTTGAATCAATATGGCCAACTGAACCTTTCAAAACTGCACTGATCTTTTGGTTTCTTGGAATTCCCAAACAATGCCAGCTATGAGGCTGCTAGTGAATCAATAAATAGAAGATGATTTTGGCAACTGTTTTGTTACATATTTCAAAGGACGGAAAGGAAGGCCAGGGATAAGAAGGATGCAGTAGTCAAGTACAGCAAAGTACAGCACTACCTTAACATGAATGAGAGAGTTTTTTATTATTATTGCAGCTTTTCTTTTTAAAAAAAGTTTTTATTGAATTGTACAATTTAATATTCTGCCACATAACAAGATATTACATTTATCATATAGAAATAAAAATCTCCCCCTTCCCCATGACTTCCCTCCACTTCTTAAAATATTTACTACTTCTGCTTAATTGTCTTATTTTTTATGATCTTATACTTAAATGCGCTTATTTTCTTATCAATTTTATCCCAGATTTTCTTTCATAATTACATTTTACACTCAATTACATTTCATATTATTGTTTCTTAACCTTTCAGCTTGTTTTCTTAGTTGTAAGTGTTTAAACAAACCCTGCTAGTGATTCCATTTCTTTACCGTATTTCTGTAAGTAGAACATGAAGAGTTCCCAGTCTTTTAAAAAATCTTTTGCTAAGGAGACAGAGAGGCAGAGTGAATTCTTGCAGTTGCGGTAAGAAAAGTGTGGGCTTCAGATCAATTTCAAAAGAGACCTGCAAGTAGGGATAGAAGGATCTTCCCATTTTGGTCCTCTCCCTTTCTCATTATCCCAATCTTAAACTTGGTTATCCACACTTCTGCACCCAATTTGCATTTTGTTGCAAATTTCCCCTAAGAAGCACAATTCTGGAGCAGTTTCTCCGAATACAGTGCATTGCTGTATATGCCATTTTAATTTCATCCACATTCCCCCTGCCCCGTAGTATATGCAATTTCATAATGACCGCTCCCCACATTAAATGTGGGACGCCCCTGGACCCTATACAGCACCATTAGCACAGGCTTGGCTTTGCCTTCCCCAGGTGCGATACCTGGAGGTCTCTGCCTGCCTCAGCCAATTGCCCAATCCCACCTGGGGAAGCGTTGCCAAGGCGATCAGGCCAGATAGGGGGAGGGACCACCCTGCCCTGCCCACACCATAGGGGGAGGAACTCACCTAGGAATCATCAGTTGGCTCCAGAGCTTCTCCCGCCCTACCCACCCTCAGTTAAGACTTCTTTTGTAGGTTAACCGTTTCTCCACAGGTACGCGGCCGCTGCTACGTCAAGGTGGCTGTTGAAGGGCTGGAAAGGAATTTTCCTGCATTGGCAGGTTTGCTTTTCCTGTAGCAAAAGTCACAACTTTGGCGGTATCAGGCCTTGGGCGGAATCATTTAGTCTATCTTCCCTGAATGGGGGGGCATGGAGCGGTGACCCACGCCCCCTTCCTCTTCGCGGCGGCGATACCAGGGTTGTTTTGAGAGGAGGCTTTCGCCATACACCTAGAGGTCATCATTGCTCTTCCCTGCGGCAGCGGCGTAATGGGGGGGGGGCGGACTCTCTCTACTTGAACATATGTTCTCCAGAGCCGGCCCATCACCCCCACACACTGGATAACCCTGATTGTTATGTACTGAGTTGAATAGGATCCAAACTGAAGCAGTCTGATTGGTCCTAGAACAATAGGATCCAAATTGCAGCAGTTTGATCGTTCCTAGAACAATAGGATTCAGAATGCAGCAGTCCGATTGGTCCTAGAACAATTCAGCAGTATGATTGGTTGACAGGAACCACCCAATCATGCTCCAGATATAAGTGAATCCACAACCTGATTGGCTTACAGTAGAATTCCAGAATTAGCCAATCATGTGCAGCCCATTGTGTAAATAATGTATATAAAGCAGATACTTTGAGGGGACATTCATTCATTCCTCCTCACCACTATGAGCTGAATAAAGAGCATGAAATCACTTTGCGACTCTGAGTATATTTCACTGATGTTCCCCAGATCCCCAGTGGGGGACTGAGAAGGATAAACGCCCAATGCCTGAGCCAAGGTCTACCCACATCTGAAACATAATAAAAATTGTAGCCAATTTTAATCCCATAGCACATTGTCTTCAGTCGTTATTCCACACAGGGGCCGCCCAGGGTTTGGGGGACTCTGCCTGTCCAAGCAGACATTGTTGGGTTGGAGAACTGCATTGCGTAATTCAGGTAAGTGCAGATTTTGAAGGGTGGCTGGGCTTCGATTCCCACATTGCATTGGAAACTGCCAACTTCATAAAATTTGATAGAGAGGCTTTGAATGAGTACTGAGTCAAATTTCTCCCTCATCCCTGTCTACAAGCACTTGATTCAGCATTCTTTCAAGAATTATCTGTCTCCCTCCTGACAGGGGTGTCAGAAAGAGGCAAAAGGGAGGATTTGGTTTTTTTGCTATTGTTGTTCTACCTCCCACTCCACTTCTGGCTTTGGCCCTGCCTACTGGCAGCACGCACCCCCCAAAAAGACTACCCCAAGGAAAGGTGATGCTTGGCAGATGATTGCCTGTCTCTGTCATTGTACAGGGAGAATCTTTTCGTGTGACAACATTTTCAGTCATGATCCTCATACAGCCCTTTCCCCCCAATACAGTGGTACCTCGGGTTAAGTACTTAATTCATTTCGGAGGTCTGTACTTAACCTGAAACTGTTCTTAACCTGAAGCACAACTTTAGCTAATGAGGCCTCCTGCTGCCTCCGCCCACCGGAGCCCGATTTCTGTTCTTATCCTGTAGCAAAGTTCTTAACTTGAAGCACTATTTCTGGCTTAGTGGAGTGTGTAACCTGAAGCGTATGTAACCTGAAGTGTATGTAACCCGAGGTACCACTGTAGTCCCCATTTTCAAAAGTGGGGGATCAGTCTGAAGAAGGGGGGGGAACCATTCTACAAAACTTTTGTGCAAAAAGAAGACTGTTCACAGCACTGAAACACATTAAGGCCTTTGCATTTAAAAGCCTCGCGGCTGCTTTTCCTAGGATAAATGCTTGATTCTCTTTTAGCCAGTTAAAACCATCCTCCCGTCCTTTGAATTGTAAATTCTGCTAAGGGGCATTTGTCACAGCCCCATAACTGCCTAATGAAACCACTGGTTGGTTCTGTTTAACAGAGATGAAGATTGCGGTGTGTTCCCAAAGCACTTTTCAATGCTCTTGAGGTCCATAAACTGTTACACTTCATCAAGTCGTTTTAATTGTCAATTGCGGTGCTGAAGGGGGGGTGGGCGGGAAACAGAATCCTGAAAATTCAGTATCTTAATGAGCAAGGAGATCACAAAACAGAACCTGAACCATCTTCATTTCAGCTGCACTTTGCATCAAGGATCAAATAGCATAAAACTATTTCTTACTAGCTTTAAAATAAAATTTTGAAAACCAGGATGCTGCTTTTCAGGTAAATTGGTGAGGAGCAATGTTAAAACACTCATGTGGAAACAACCTACTTAGCAAGTGAGAGGAAAGGGGGCAGGAAGAACAGAGAATATTTACCAAAAAAAAATCAGGTGCAAACAATCTTCCAGCATTCGAAATACCTAATACAGAGACAAGCACACATGATTTCTTGAAGCTGGCAGCCCATGAAGAGATTCCGGATGCTGAAATACTGAAAGAAGCTAACTTGCACAACATTTGGCACAACTTCCCCACCCCACCCCCTTAACTATAAGAAGAATAAATCGAGATAGGATTAGTGCCATTACGGATGCATTGGGAGGGAGGGAGGGATGGCTGAAACTGTCTGTCGTTTTCCCAACCTAATTTGTCAGTTTGTCGTTTTTCCAACCTAATTTGTCATTTCCCCAACCTAAAAACTCAGCTCACCCTTACTCTGCAGGGTTGAACATTTTCTGCCCCCCATTTGGGATAAATTTGATAAAAATGTACATGTTGAGCATGGAAGAACAGACAAGCCATACCTAGTTCCCCTCCAAAACAAACAGCATGTATGCATTTGAAGGCATCTAAAGCTTCTCCTCTGACCCACTTGCAGAACATAGATCTGTTTTCCCCTATGCCAAACTCTCTCACACACACCCATTCTTTGCCCAAAATGCATAAAAATGCATTAAAATGATCCTAGGTTACCCTGGCTGGTGGACTCTCCTCCCTTGGAGGTTTTAGAGCAAAGGTTGTCATTTATGATCTTACTGAGATTTCTGCATTGCAGGGGTTTGGATTAGACTATGGTTGTCAGACGTCCCCGTTTTTCAGGGAACAGTCCCCGGATTTACAAATCTGTCCCCGGACAAAATCCATCCCCGTAATGTCCCCAGATTTCATTTACTGTCTCCAGGTTTATATTTTAAGTGTTGTAGATTTATTAGTAGGGAATGGATGTTGTGTGATTGGTTCAACGGCACAAGACACATTATATGGGGATTTCCGGTGTGGCAAAATGGCAGGCGCCATGGCAGCGAACAGCACCTGAAGCCAGCCAGAGCAAACTGCACTACCAGGCTGGCTCTGGGCTGCTGAGACTGCCACCGTTGCCACAGGGGAACCAGGACGCCTGGCGAGTCAACTGGGGAAACCACTGACCCCTCCCCACCCCACGACCCTGGGAGTGAGAGTGCCTGGCCAGCCGGCCAACTGCCCAGCAGTGCTCTGGGGCCAGGAAAAAACCCAGAGCCGACACAGGGAGAAGGAGGAGAGGAGAAGGAAAAGGAAGAGAGAGAAAAAGAGGAAGGAGAAAAAAGAGGGGAGGCCCTACCTTGCCGCGCTGCTGCCACTGAGGAGAAAAGGTAGGAGAGCACCGGGAGGGCAAGGACACATGGCTGAGCCCACGCCCAACCCGAGCCTTCTCCACGGTGACTAGCACTCCAAGAGAGCAGGCCAGGGCCCAGAGAAATGCTGCGCAACAGAGGAGACCACAGAAGAGAAGATATTACTTCTCTTTTAAAAAATAAATAAATTCTCTTTTCAAAAAAAAGTGGATTCTTTGAAAAAAAAATCTGGTAACCTTAGATTAGGGACGCGGGTGGCGCTGTGGGTAAAACCTCAGCTCCTAGGACTTGCCGATCGCATGGTCGGCGGTTCGAATCCCCGCGGCGGGGTGAGCTCCCGTCGTTCGGTCCCAGCTCCTGCCCACCTAGCAGTTCGAAAGCACCCTTAAGTGCAAGTAGATAAATAGGTACCGCTTTATAGCGGGAAGGTAAATGGCGTTTCCGTGTGCTGCTCTGGTGCCGGCTCGCCGGAGCAGCTTCGTCACGCTGGCCACGTGACCTGGAAGTGTCTCCGGACAGCGCTGGCTCCCGGCCTCTTGAGTGAGATGAGCGCACAACCCTAGAGTCTGTCAAGACTGACCCGTACGGGCAGGGGTACCTTTACCTTTAACCTTAGATTAGACAACCCTCAGAGTCCCTTCCAACTGTACAATTCTATGAGATCATGAGAGCTGCTGTGTATGTACTTTGAGAGCCAGGTGGATAGAGTGCCGGACTAGGCCCTGGGAGACCAGGGTTCAAATCCCCACTTGGCCATGAAGTTCACTGGCTGATCTTGGGCCAGTCACTGCTTCTCAGCATGACCTACCTTGCAGAATTCAAAGAGGAGAAGGAAGGGGGCATGCATGCCACCTGGAGCTCCTAGGAGGAAAAGGTGGATACAAATTCAACAAATAAATAGGTACACTCGGCTCTCTCCCCAAAGATCTCTGCAATTATGGATCCTTCCACCTGCCACAATGATTGGCACCTTGCTAGCTAGCAACAGAGTAGCCAGATGTTGTCAGATGGTCGAACTTACAATGGGAGATGAGTGTCATAAGCTGCAGATATGGAGATAACCATTTGTCTAATATTTTATGCCCCAGATGTTGTTGGACTCCCATCATCCCTGACCCTTGACCTTGCTGTCTGGGTATGATGAGAGCTGTTGTCCGATAACATCTAGGGCAGGGTTTCCTACAACACCCATCATCCCTAGGTACCAGGGCCAGTGGACAGGGATGATGGGAATTGTAGTCCAAAAACAAGTTTGGAAAGCCCTGGTCAAAGGAGTCACCTCCTGAGTTTGCCAATGAGTTATCTCCATCTCTGTAGGTTATCAGACCTATGTCTCGATATCTACCATCCATCCATGTGTAATTTGCTAAATATAGCGGCCAGATGGCACTTCAATCTCCTAGCCCAATTACTGTAGCAGGAACGATAGGAGAACGTTATAGTGAGCAGCGAGATTTCCGTACTTTAGCATCGCAAAGCGTGGATTTGTTAAATAGCGGAATGATTGTGACCCATATAAGACCAGTGCCAGACTGGCTCAGACGAGTGAAAACTGAATTATTGATACGGCACTGCAGTTCTGTCTGTGTTCAGCAGGAGAAGACGCCCCATTAACCATTCATATCCTTCAACTGGCTGACCTCTCTGTCCTCCCACCTCCTCCAAAGAGGGTCATGGAAGGCTCTTCTGGAATAATTTTCTGTGCTTGGCACACTTAAGGATGAAAGCATCAGTCAGCTAGCTGGCTCGGACAGTGATGCTTGAAGAATCTGAAATTATCCAATCCGCACCTCCCAGACTAACGTGCACATTGGAACCATAATTAGCCTCTGGATTTTGGACGTCTCTGTCCCCGGCGCCCATAGAAAAAGCAATGTGTTTTTAAAGGCATTGCTTCAAGTGCAATGTGTCAAGAAAGAGGTGCATTGAGATAAAATGCATGCTTAAATGCATAAAACAGAGCATTTGAATATGCATTAAAATACATTTTTGCCATACAGTGCTCTTTTTCGAAACACAGATTAATGCAGAAATGGGGCAGACAGATCTGTGACGGAACATATTAGAAAACGGCACAGGCTAGAAATAGACCGATCTGTTCAACCTTAATTGATTTTATTTAGGGCAAATTAAAACAGAGGCAGCACATACAAGTGGTAGTTCTTTTGCTGATATATTCAGCAACATGTCACTGATGTAGGGTTACAGGGAACCAGGCAGAGGGCCTTCTCAGTAGTGGTGTCTGCCCTGTGGAACGCCCTCCCACCAGATGTCAAGGAAATTATCTGACTTCTAGAAGACATCTGAAGGCAGCTCCGTTTAGGGAAGTTTTAAATGTTTGATGTTTTATTGTGTTTGGAACTCCCCGCCTATTGAAAGCAAGCTGCCACCCTCGCTGTATTCTTTCCAGCACCTGCTTAAAAACATTCTTGTTTACACAAGCCTACCCAGATGATTAGAAATGATTAGAAATGCCGGTGTGAATTTTAATCTGATTTGGTTTTTTAACCTTGTAAGAAAAATGAGTTTCTTCCTGTAGCACCTTAAAGAAAATGGTACATTTCAGATAACAATACTATACTAGCTACTATGGACGTGGAATCTCTGTATACCAACATCCCACACAACGATGGTTTACAAGCTATAAGGAACACCATTTCAGATAAAACCACAGCGGACCTTGCCACCAAACTCTGCCAATTTGTCCTTACCCACAACAACTTCAAATTCGGTGATGACCTGTTCCTTCAGATCAGCGGCACAGCAATGGGCACCCGCATGGCCCCACAGTATGCCAACATCTTCATGGCAGATTTAGAACAACGTTTCCTAAACTCCTACCCACTCAAACCTCTCTTGTACCTGCGATACATTGACGATATTTTTATCATCTGGACACATGGTCAACAGACCCTGGACACCTTTCACCAGAAATTTAATGATTTTCACCCCACAATCAACCTTACAATGAATCAATCTATGCAAGAAATACATTTTTTGGACACTACTATAAAAATACAGGATGGACGCATAGACACCACCTTATACCGTAAACCAACTGACCGACAAACATATCTACATGCCTCTAGCTACCATCCCAAACATACCAAACAGTCCATTGTATATAGCCAGGCACTACGTTACAGCCGCATCTGTTCCAATTCTACAGACAGAGACTCTCACCTAAGAGATCTACAGCAAACCTTTTCAGAACTAAAATACCCAGCAGATGAAGTTAGACAACAGATCAACAGAGCCAGACTGATACCCAGAGAGAACTTGCTGCAAGACAGACCCAAAAAAGAAAATAACAGAACACCACTAGTCATCACATACAGCTCCCAAGTTAAAACAGTTCAACGCATCATCAGAGATCTACAACCTCTCCTGGACAATGACAGTTCTCTTTCTCAAGCTCTGGGAGGAAGACCTTTCATTGCCTACAGACAGCCACCCAATCTTAAACAACTCCTAACCCACAATAATACTACAACCAGACTTAACACGGACACTGGCACCAGAGCCTGCAATAAACCCAGATGCCAACTTTGCTGCCACATACACCCGGACAACACCATTACTGGCCCCAACAACATCACACATACCATCTCGGGACTATTTAATTGCTCATCGTCTAACATTGTGTATGCCATCAAATGCCAACAGTGTCCTTCAGCTCTCTATATTGGACAAACAGGCCAAACCTTACGCCAAAGAATAAACGGACATAAATCTGACATCAAGAATCACAAAACAGAGAAACCAGTAGGAGAACACTTCAATCTCCCAGGACATTCTATACAAGATCTCAAAGTAGCTGTTTTACTACAAAGGAATTTCAGAAACAGACTGGAAAGAGAAGCTGCTGAATTGCAACTCATTACCAAACTTAAAACAATGGAGACACCTGGTCTGAACAGAGACATTGGATTCTTATCTCATTATACATGACTAAGCCACTTCTCACCTTCTCACCCCTTGCCTTTTCCTGTAAGACCTACTACAGTCGTTAAGAGTCGTCAACAGGCTCATCAGGCTCATCTCAGCTATCTGCCAATCTCCGATTCCCACCACCCTTCTGAGTAATACCCCTCCCCACCTTCTCACTATATAGAAGGATCTGGCAACTTCTGTTTCAGTGTATCTGAAGAAGTGTGCATGCACACGAAAGCTTATACCAAGAACTAACTTAGTTGGTCTTTAAGGTGCTACAGGAAGAAATTTTTTTATTTTGACTATGGCAGACCAACACGGCTACCCATCTGTAACTAGAAAAATGAGTGTATTCTTTATTTCTTTGACATTCCACAGGGCGGGCACCACTACCGAGAAGGCCCTCTGCCTGGTTCCCTGTAACTTCCCTTCTCGCAATGAGGGAGCTGCCAGAAGGCCTTAGGCCCCCCCTTCCTACGCCCCTGCCTGTTACCTCTTTAGCTTCTGACACCTCCCCTCCCAGTCTTCTCCCTCTTCTCCCTCTGACCATCCATTGTCGCCCCACCCAGGCTCTGAGCTTTCTTCCCTTGGGGGCTCCCCAGCTGGTTCCTCCCACCTCTGCATCCAACCAGTATTGTTATCAGTGATGGGCAGAGGCTCTCCAAGGTTTCAGAGGAGTCTGCTCCAACATGGATATTCTGGGGACTGAACCTGATTGAAGCATACGTGCCACTGAGCTAAGCTTCTCCTTCGGCATTCAAGCAGAACTGTAGCCATATTTACTGTCATTTTTTGTTATATTTTATTAAATGTTCAAAAATTTTGCATATACATTCCAATACATAGTGGGTTTTTGTTTTGTTTTGATGACTTCCCATCCCATTATCTATGGTGCTTTTTTATCCCCCCGCCCCCTTGCTGCACCCTATCTTCTCTCTCTCGTATCATGACAATAACACATTAATCTCTAATTCCTTCTGTTGCTCACAGTTCAAATCCAGCTCATGCATTCATCATACTACAGTCATACCTTGAATTACAGCCGCTTCAGGTTGCGTTTTTTTCGGGTTGCGGACCGCCGAAACCCAGAAGTAACAGAATGGGTTACTTCCAGGTTTCAGTGATTGCACATGCACAGAGGCACTAAATCATGCTTTGCGCATGCACAGAAGCGCCGAATCTCAGGCGTGGGTTGCGAACGCTGCTGGTTGCAAATGTGTATCCTGCACGGATCACATTCGCAACCTGAGCGTCCACTATATAATATTTAAATAGGCTGAAAAAGGCTTCCATTCTTCAACTGTAGCCATCTTTAGAACTGCTTTTCCACAAATGTCTCCCTTGAACTAACATTTAAATGACCCAAACTCATTCTCCGGTCCAGATGACAGAATGGGCAACCCTATTACAAAACCTTTTTTGATTTCAGACCAAGCACTTGATGTGCAGAAGCTTTCGACGATTTGCTTTGCTTCCAACCCTTTCCTTCATTCCTGCAATTATCCTTAATGCATTCCCTACCCGGAAAGTGATGCGAATATACCCAGTGATATTGTCGGCTGTTCTTCCCTACTGGGTAAGTCCTATATTTTCGTTCTGCGGTCATGGCGAGTTTGTATCTGTTTCCGAGATCAGATAATTATGAAGTGTTCCCTGAGAATAGTTTTACAAGAAAAACAGCCAGAGCCTTGGATTTTTGCAGGGAGGGAGGGAGGCGAAAATGCAACAGGGAGAGAAGCATGAAAAAGGAGATTAGTGGGGGGGGGGATGGATACGCACATCTGATACTAGAGATCTTGAAGGAAACAGCTGTTCCATAGCAGATTAGTTACTTAACATAGATTGTAGCCAGAACGCCACTTCCACTACCCTGACTTCGCAGTAAACACCATGATCCTATTATTCTCTCTCCGGAGCTGCTGGGCCGAAATCAGAGCATGAAAAAGAAGCTATTTGTTTACTGACGCAACTCCCTGTAACGTAAAATCGAAAACGCCATTCTTCACAGTGCATAAAATCACCGGGTCAGAGGGCGGAGGGAAGCAATTAAGTCCCATTTTCTCCGAAAAAAAGGTGGAATTGTGCCACAGCTGTCTTTGTGCACCTGTGAGTACGTACACGCACTTGCGAGCGGGGTACTGAGGATGGCAATGCGGGCTTAGGTGATCCCTCCCAAGACATCACCTAAACTTCAGTTTTCCTTCTGTAAAATGGGCAAAAAATAATAATTTGTGATTCGTGAAAGTGAGTGGAGTGTACTGTGTTGTTCATTTCATTTATTCGTTTATTGCATTCATTTATTGCATTTATACCTTGCGTCTTCCTCTAAGGAGCTCGAGGTGAAGAAGAGTTTGGATTTGATATCCCGCCTTTCACTCCCTTTAAGGAGTCTCAAAGCGGCTAACATTCTCCTTTCCCTTCCTCCCCCATAACAAACACTCTGTGAGGTGAGTGGGGCTGAGAGACTTCAAAGAAGTGTGACTAGCCCAAGGTCACCCAGCAGCTGCATGTGGAGGAGCGGAGACGCGAACCCGGTTCCCCAGATTACGAGACTACCGCTCTTAATCACTACACCACACTGGTGTTGTTTAATTCCCACAACAAGCCTGTGAGGTTAGGCGAAGAGACTGATTAGCCCAAGGTCACCCGGAGAGCATCACGACCAAGTGGGGATTTGAACCCTGGTTTTCCAGATCGTATTAGTCTGATACTCTCCCATCCCTAGTGAAACAAAGCCAAAGTATATGCAGTTGAGATGAACACATCATGTCCTACTGCTTTTCCTCACCTACCTGTTCCAATGATCAAACTCAGGTTTGTAAGCTTTTGGGGACAGGGACCCAATTTCTTTGTTTCTCTGCAAAGTTTCCCATGCACAGTGATGATGAAAATGGCTAAAGGACTGAGCTGTACGTTTCATGATTCGAATCTTGCCTCTGCTACTATCTCTCGATATGGCTTTAGGGAAGCTGCTGTTCTCCTAATCTCAGCCCTCCCTTTTGCACCGCGTAAGTCTACCTAGCAGATCAGTTCTTAAGGATGTATGGGAAATGCCATGAACATTTGAAAGTGCTAGAAAGAAGCTTATTATTGAAGATTCATGGGATCAGGATATATTGTTAGATTCTCTTGAGGGGTGTTCATCTTTCAAAGCAGCAACTGAAATTGAAGAAACGGGGTTGAGATTGTCTACTTCTCCAGAGAGAGAGAGGGGGGGAGGGAGGGAGGGAGGGAGGGAGGGAGGGAGGGAGGAAGGAAGGAAGGAAGGAAGGAAGGAAGGAAGGAAGGAAGGAAGGAGAGATATGACTTTTGCCTGCACCCCTAAAAGCAAACTCCTGGTGGCCAAGTCCCTTCACCGCCGCCCCCATAAAATATTTGAGGAAGCTGGACCCCTGAAAAATGAATAGGCATTATCATCCAAATGTTGTGTGCCTGCTGCATCATGTGACTGATTATGCAGGGTGGGGCTTAACTGCCCTCCCCCCATATTTTATTCAAGTTGGCACCCTTGCCTGCCCCTCACGCAGGCACATAACAGCAGAGAAAACGATGAGCTTCCCATCTCATCCCCTCTTCCTGCCATTGGCTAACCCACCATGTCAACATGGAATGTTCACTAACATCCTCACTGCTGGATGAGGAGGTATCAACATTAGACTGATACTTAGCAAGTAGTTCATGCGCAGAACCTTTTAAAGCCACACCCCACTAGCTCCTGGGTGAGACAGAATCCCTCACTCCAGAGGTGAAGTCAAACTGCTGCGTTAGCAGCACTGAAGTGACCTCCCTGGGATGCAAGCCTGGCAGTGTGTATGACAGTCTTGAGCTCCCCAGACACCAAGACCTCCCTCTTGGCCTTGCTGATGTGATCCAAAGAAAAGCAGGTATGATAAAGGGGGGAATTAGATGGTTTGATTATAAGTGTTGTTGCTGACCTTTAAAGCCCTAAATGGCCTCAGCCCAGTATACCTGAAGGAGAGTCTCCACCCCCATCGTTCAGCCCAGACACTGAGATCCAGCACCGAGGACCTTCTGGTGGTTCCCTCACTGCAAGAAGTGAGGTTACAGGGAACCAGACAGAGGGCCTTCTCGGTAGTGGCACCTGCCCTGTGGAATGCCCTCCTTTCAGATGTGAAGGAAATAAGCAGCTATCTTATCTTTAAAAGACATCTGAAGGCAGCCCTGTTTAGGGAAGTTTTTAATATTTAATGCTGTATTGTTTTTAACACTCGATTGGGAGACGCCCAGAGTGGCTGGGGAAACTCAGCTAGATGGCCAAGGTATAAAATTTATTATTATTATTATTATTATTATTATTATTATTATTATTATTATTATTAATATATGCAGTAATAGTGGGAAACTAAAAGGAACTTTGGAAGGAGAGGAAGCGAAGTCAGTGACTGATGTATTGTTTTATTGGTTATTGTATAAATTCTTATTGTCAAAGCAATGATCCTTCTTTGGACTGGTCTTGTTGTGCGGATGCCTGATAATCGTCTTCCAAAGCAACTAAGGTAAAGGTAAAGGTACCCCTGCCCGTGCGGGCCAATCGTGTCCGACTCTAGGGTTGTGCGCTCATCTCACTCTAGAGGCCGGGAGCCAGCGCTGTCCGGAGACACTTCCAGGTCACGTGGCCAGCGTGACGAAGCTGCTCCGGCGAGCCGGCACCAGAGCAGCACACGGAAACGCCATTTACCTTCCCGCTATAAAGCGGTACCTATTTATCTACTTGCACTTAAGGGTGCTTTCGAACTGCTAGGTGGGCAGGAGCTGGGACTGAAAGATGGGAGCTCACCCCACCGCGGGGATTCGAACCGCCGACCATACGATTGGCAAGTCCTAGGCACTGAGGTTTTACCCACAGCGCCACCCGCGTCCCTTTCCAAAGCAACTACTCTATTCCAAACTTAAAAATGGAAAGTGTAATGCTGGTGGTCAACAAAAGAGGTTCAAAGACTCTCTCAAGTCAAATCTTTAAAAAATGTAGTGTAAACAACAACACCTGGGAAACACTGGCCTGCAAGCGCTCCAATTGGAGAACAGCCTTTACCAAAGGTGTCATGGGCTTTGAAGACACTCGAACTCAGGACAAAATGGAGAAATGCGCTAAGAGGAAGGCACGCTTGGCAAACCCTCACTGTGATCAGCTCCCACCTGGAAACCTATGTCCCCACTGTGGAATGATGTGTGGATCCAGAATTGGCCTCCACGGTCACTTATGGACTCATTGTTAAGACCGTGTTCATGGAAGACAATTTTACTCAGCTACAAGTGATCGCCAAAGAAGAAGAAGAAATATGTAACAGAATTTTTTTTAATAAAGATTATATATATAAAAACAAAGGAAAGCAGAGCAATGTGTTTGACACCAGCCTAGCTGCAGGAATTGCCAGAAGGAGACAGAAAAGGCACCATTCAACCATCGTAGGGGCTGCACTCTGTATATGAGTAGTGTTTGCTCCCTTAGTCATTAATTACGTTGAATTCTGCTCCACAATCTTACTGTTTTGAAACTTTTCAAAGGAGTTACCCATGATTGTGGTGATCAGCTAGCCGAGATATTGACTCCTCGAGTTACGTTTCTGAAGCAGCTGGCAAAAAGATCGGGTGCCTCCTCCGAAATTAATGAATGTCTTCCCTTTGCTGGAAAACATCATTTCTTTTTAAAGTGAACCAACATGCTCTAATGCAAAGTGGCACTTTCCCTAATGAAATAAGATAATTGCACTAATGGCATGACCAGGGATGCTAAGTTCACGATGTACAACTTGTAATGAGGCCCCAAGATCGATACGTCTCTCTTTGCCTCATCACACTGGGCACCGCTGGGTTATAATATGTTAGAGGGGATTAAAGGCTTTGGGAAATTGTTGGAAATTAACCCTGGAAATCCTGGAACAATCCTCCCCAGAGTCAAACGATGCCCCCACCCCACCCCACCCGCTAAATGGGCAGCATATTTCTGTGAAAAGCGTTAAGGAAGTGAAACGGGCACAGGGATCCTTTTCACGAGCGATATACTTTTTCATTAGTTATGTTGCTGCTGAGATTCTTACTTCTCGGCTCAGAAGTGTGGATTTCAGCAGCTTGAGATGGTTGTCTCAGATGTAAGGTGAGCTCTTCTCTGGCTCTAGTGTTATTCTGCATTGAAATCAGGTCTTCTTTCCAACTCATTCAGTTGCCCACCTCTAAACCCTTCCTTGGGCAAGGCTGTGTGGTCACTGGAAGGAATTGTGAAAGAGCCCTCTCTTCCTTACTCTGGGAATGAACATAAGAAGAGCACTACAGCTAAGAGCCCATCTACCGGGACAGCTCACTCAATAGAGCATGAGACTCTAAGGCTGTGGGTTCGAGCCCCACATCGGGCAAAAGATTTCTGCATTGCAGGGGGTTGGACTAGATGGCCCTCTAGGTCCCTCCCAACTGTATGATTCTACTCCACCACCCTGCTCTCGCAGTGGCCAACCACATGCCCATGGGAAGATTGCAAGCAGGACCTGAGCACATCTGCACTCTCCCCTCCTGTGGTTTCCAGCAACTGGTATTCAGAAGCAGAAACATAACCATCCGAGTTGGCAATCTTATCCTCCAGGAACCTTTGGAGGTCCAGATGTTGCTAGACACCAGATCCCATCGTCTCTAACCATTGGCTGTGCTGGCTGGGCAGGACTGGAGTAAGACATGCTGAGTGCCTTACCTGTGTCAAGCTGGAAAGGCCCCGCAGCGTTACAAACATGTAAGTATTCTTCTAAAGGAAAGGACAACGAAAACAGAAATACAGTGGAACCTCGGGTTAAGACAGCTGCCCTTGACACAGAATTGACCTGCGCCTCCATGGGCAGCTGTGAGTCCAAAATGACTCCCAGGCTGCACACCTGGCCCTTCAGGGGCACAGTTACCCCATTCAGGACCACACCTGCCCCCCCGTCCCCTCAAAACAGTACAGTGGTACCTCGGGTTAAGTACTTAATTCGTTCCTGAGGTCCGTTCTTAACCTGAAACTGTTCTTAACCTGAAGCACCACTTTAGCTAAGGGGCCTCCCGCTGCCACACGTGATTTCTGTTCTCATCCTGAAGGTACTACTTCTGGGTTAGCAGACTCTGTAACCTGAAGCGTCTGTAACCTGAAGTGTCTGTAACCCGAGGTACAGTGGTGCCCCACAAGACGAATGCCTCGCAAGACGGAAAACTCGATAGACGAAAGAGTTTTCCGTTTTGGAGGTGCTTCGCAAAACGAATTTCCTATGGGCTTGCTTCGCAAGACGACAATGTCTTGCGAGTTCCTGCTGGGTTTTTTCCCTTCCCCCCTTTTTCTAAGCCGCTAAGCCGCTTATCAGCTGATCCGATCAGCAGATAAGCTGCTAAAAGCTGCTAAAAGCCGCTAATAGCGCTAATAGCGCTAATCCGCTAATCCTTCAATGGGCTTGCTTCGCAAGATGAAAAAACCGCTAGACGAAGAGAATCACAGAACGGATTCTTTTCATCTTGCGAGGCACCACTGTACCACTGTAATAAACTTTCATAATTTGCAAATGTACCAGTACATAGGCAAGGATGTGACTAAAAAAACCTGACCATGTAACTAGAACACACATGTGGCCATAAGCCTGTTTGCTTTTGAAATGCCTTTCCACGAAAACAATTTACGATTTCTTACTTAACATGTTTGGAAAACTTTCATGTTCAGCATCGCAAGAACCATTACACGCAACACTTACTTAGTGGAGGGTGCAGTACAACCTGTACTCTGTGCGTGTGTCCTTTCATTATTTTCTAAACTTGATATATAGTTCCCCACCCCAGAATCGCAGTCCGAGGCCCTAAGCTGTAACTTACTGAACTGGTGTGTAAATCTGGCAGTGTCTGGAGCTGGTGGCAGTGGGAGTCTAAACAATTGGATGGCCACAGGGACCTTATTCGCTCTGCTTCATCGCTGACACTGCTGGAGCAACAAGCTGTACTTAAGTAGTAGGAGATGAGAGCTTGCAGGGAGGCTTAGAGATGGAGAGCGTTGGAAGCTAACCAGGACGGATTAGATCCCATTGTATTCCTGGTGGCACCATTGAAAGCATTGTAGTGTCCGATTTGGCTCATATAGAGCATCAGTGGTAAAGCACCTGTCTTGTATGCAGAAGATCCCAAATTCAATCCCCAGCATTTGCAGGTAAGACTAGGGGAGGATCTACACTCGTCATTTACAACGTTAAAAATGTGTTATTAAAACATGACACCAGAGGGCGCTGTTGAGCAGCGAGCCACTGGCAATGGAAAACGGCCATTAAGCGTTATAGAATGTTATATTTAATAGCGTTTAGAAGATCAGCGTAGATCCAGCCTGGAAGAGGTTCCTGCCTGAAACACTGGAAAGCCAATGCCAGTCAGAGTAGACAACACTGATGCACGTAGAGATGTTGGGATCTGAGATGGGGCATCCCTCTGCATTTCAGCTTTTCATAGTCGGCTGAATTCCTTCAGGGTAGAAATTTCTAACCAAGCCGCTTTGGGATCAGGCTTTGTGGAAATGCACACAGAAGTCAGCTACGTAGACATTCCAGGCTAGGAGCCTGCAAATGTGTATGCCTGGCCCAGGGGGATAAGGGTTTATTGGAAGAATCACATCCTCAATGGAGAAAGGGAGAGGCATAAAATACACCTCCAATCTAATGATCTGTCCGGTTCATGTGCTGTCTGCTGATTAGTGCTACAGCTTTGCTTCTTGCAGCATCTGTCAAAAAGAGGAATAACCTCAAAGACATCTCATTTGGTTTAGATCAGCTTTTTCCCACCTGATGTCCTCTGGAGGTTTTTAGACTACATACCCCATCATCCCTGGCTGTGGTCCATACTGGCTGGGGATGATGGCAACTGGAGTCCAGATTATCTGGAGAGAATTATTATTATTACAGTGGTACCTCGGGTTACATACACTTCAGGTTACATACACTTCAGGTTACAGACTCCACTAACCCAGAAATAGTACCTCGGGTTAAGAACTTTGCTTCAGGATGAGAACAGAAATTGTGCAGTGGCGGCGTGGCGGCAGCAGGAAGCCCCATTAGCTAAAGTGGTGCTTCAGGTTAAGAACAGTTTCAGGTTAAGAACAGACCTCCAGAACAAATTAAGTTCTTAACCCGAAGTACCACTGTAATGTATTGGTTTGTTTGTTTGTTTGTTTGTTTGTTTGTTTGTTTGTTTATACCAGTGTTTCCCAACCTTTTTTGGGCAAAGGCACACTTGTTTCATGAAAAAAATCTCGAGGCACACCACAGCCCCATGACGTCAGTGCGCAGCGTCACGCCGGGAGGGACGCACGAAAGTGTAAGTTTCAATTCCCCCCCCTTGCCTTCCTTCTGTGCCAACTGCCAAAAAGCCAAGAATCGCGGGACCGTCGGCGGAGGGGGGGAGGGCGAGCGGAGGCAGCGGCGAGCCCCGTTCCTCCCCATCCGCCCCATTCCATGCAAGGAGCGCGAACAGGTGTGAGAAGGGGGTCAAACCTGCGGGCCAGTGCCGGGGAACCTCCAAGCTTTGGGGGTGGGGGGGGAGGAGGCAGCAAAGCGAGGCAGGAAGGAGAGCGCGGCTTGGCTGGGTGAGCTTTGGCAGGGGCAGGGAATGAGAGCCGCGAGGCGGGCGCTGCGGACGGAGGCGCTGCCCGCCGAGCTCGCAGGCAGCCAGGCAGGCAGACGGCGAGAGCCCCGCGCTGGGCGGCCTCTCCTGGGAAGTTTCAAAGCTGTAGTTAACTTTTTTAGATTATTATAAAAGAAATTGAATGCTGGAGCACGATTTCTGTTCTCATCCTGAAGCAAAGTTCTTAACCCAAGGTAATATTTCTGGGTTAGTGGAGTCTGTAACCTGAAGCCTCAGTTACCCGAGGTACCACTGTCCCATGTAATGTAGTTTTGTGTTTTTGTGTTGTGAGCCTTGGATGTTAAACAGCCACCACCACCGCAGGCCCTTAAAAACAAGGTACTTTCATATTCATCTTTACTTGGAGGCAAGCCTCCCTCTTCCCAAGGGGGCCACTTCCCAATTCAGAGTGCTTGGCATCCTAAGGAGGGGAGCAGCGCTGGATTTGGGACGCTGCTGGCGGCAGAGGGGCGCAAATAACAACACTGAACAGATCCGTTGGAAAAAGCAGCTGTACCAAAATGAATTATTGCGAAAATGAGGGATATTTGAGGGAGGGGCCGTCAAATGTTGTCCTCGCCCAGGACGCCACTTGAAGGAAGCAGCGGGGGCGGACGCGGGTTGGAATCCTCTCAGCCCGGCCTCCCTCACAGGGTTGTTGTGGGGGGTAAATGGCGGGGAGCCCCGCCCGCCCCCCCCACCGGAGCTCCTGGGAGGGAGAAAAAGGAATGCGAAAGCGCTAATAATAAAAGCCAATTTATATATGTGGAGAGAGGGAGGGAACCCTGAGGCCGCGTCAGGCCCACAAAGGCGGGAAGGGGCCCCTCAGCCACGCAGGAGGCGCCTGTCCCGCAAGAGGCCGGCAAAGGTCACCTCTGACGCCCTTGCGCCTCCCTCCCTCCCTCCCTCCATTGCGCGTGCAGCGGGGGGGCGCCGCTCACCATCCTCCGTGGCTGCGCGTGGTGGCTGCAGGTCGGCGGGCCCCTCTGGCGCGCGTGGACGGCGGCGCCCCTGGCGCAACTCAGGCGCTGGAGGGAGCGGAGCGAGCGGTACATGGCGGAGGCTGAGGAGCAAGGCGGCGCGGGCGGGCGAGGGGGAGGAGGACGGAGTGGGCGGAGTCGCAGCCAATGGGGTGGAAGAAACCCACGTTTCCTTTTTGAAAGAGAAACTTTTAAACGAGCGCGTGGTTGAAGAAGGCGCTTGCCCAGCTCCCCTCTGCGCCTCGGAGGGCGGGTTTGAGCACGCGCAATGCGCTGCCCTCCCGCCCTGCGCCGCCGCCTCGTGCTCCTCCCTTTTGCGCGCGCTGCCCCGCCGCCGCCCCATTGGCCGGGTCCTGTCAGCTGATCCTGTGTTATTTCCTGTGTGTGTGTGTGTGAGGGGAGAATGGAGAGAGAAACCTCGGCACCACCACCGCGGAGCCGCCCCCGGCTCGACGCGGATCCTCGCCGCCGCCCCGCCTCTCGCCGCCCGACTCGCCCGCCTCCCTCCCACGGCACACCAGGCAACGTCTCGCGGCACACTAGTGTGCCGCGGAACACCGGTTGGGAAACACTGGTTTATACATACATACATACATACATACATTCCCTGCCCCTCTGGCTGAGTTTCCCCAGCCACTCTGGGTGGCTCCCAACAGAACACTAAAAACAGAATAAAACATCAAACATTAAAAACTTCCCTAAATCGGGCTGCCTTCAGATGCCTTCTAAAAGTTAGGTAGTTGTTTATTTCCTTGACATCTGAAAGGAGGGCATTCCATAGGGCGGGCGCCACCACCGAGAAGGCCCTCTGCCTGGTTCCCTGTAACCTCGCTTCTCACAGGGAGGGAACCGCCAGAAGGCCCTCGGAGCTGGACCTCACTATATCAAGGAAGGATGGCTTAAGCACAGACAAAAAAATCATGTTACCTTAGGCATACTAAAAAAAGGAGGAGGAAAAATCACATGTGCAAGACAAAATTCTTCGTGCTTACCATGACTCAGCACTCTACGGGTAAGATTGCATCTCTGAACAACAAAACACAGCTGTTTGGTAACAGCCAATTTCATTTCACTGCGCACAGATCCTTTCCAGCTATGCGGAGCCTTTTCAGTTATGCCATCCTTGTTGTGTATTGAGAGGGGAGGTGGAATTCAGTTTGTTTTGCATTGTAATGTGAACCTGGCCTCAAGCTACTCTGTCTGAACTTCGCAAAACAGACTGAACAGAACACAGCCGGCCGCCTCTAAACTTTACAGTACAATTCTCCACCCAAACAGCGTGTACCCAGGTGTGCATATTAGGGGAGAGTGTGCACTAAAACACATACATTGTTTATTTATAGTTGTACCTCGGGTTACAGATGCTTCAGGTTACAGACTCCACTAACCCAGAAATAGTACCTCGGGTTAAGAACTTTGCTTCAGGATGAGAACAGAAATCGCATGGCAGCGGTGCGGCAGCAGCGGGAGGCCCCATTAGGTAAAGTGGTACCTCAGGTTAAGAACATTTTCAGGTTAAGAACGGACCTCAAGAACGAATTAAGTTCATAACCAGAGGTACCACTGTGTTCCAAATATTTATAGCTTGCTCTTCACCTCAGGGTCCTGGGGCAGGGTTCAACAAACATTTTAAAATATGACTATACAATACAAAAATTGAAGGCAACACACAGTGATAATAGCAAGAACCGTTATTAAACTCACAGAACTGGATAACAGGGGCAAAGCAACTGGTTATATACATTGCTGAAGGCCTGGGCCACTCCCACTCCCAACGTGATTGGCTTTCTAAATTTCCAAGCTGCGAATCATAACTCAGAGCCAGTGGCGTAGCGTGGGTTGTCAGCACCCGGGGCAAGGCAAGTAATTTGCGCCCCCTAACCCGTGGATTTGCGCCCCCTAACCCTACCCCCCAGATGTTGCGCCCGGTGCAGCTGGCCCCCCCTGCACCCCCCACGCTACGCCACTGCTTAGAGCTTAAGGGCCAATGGCAGATGCCCAAATCCTGAAATATTATGTGATATCATTTATTGAATCAGAGCACAGATGTGCAGAATCCTTAGTCCAGACTCAAGCTCAGGCAGACATAGACCACTGAATACATAACAAAAATAATCACAAATCATCCACAGATCAACAGTGGCGGACCTTAGGGTCTCAAATTTCAGTGGCACCCTGTGCAACTGTGCAAAAATCTCCCCCAGGTCCGCCTTGCTTTCCATTCTACATCACCATTGCGGAGCCCCCTGTGCTGTCTCTGAGTCTCCTCACCCAGTATGACTGAACCGGCTGCGCTCCCCTAAATCTGCCTCTGAAATCAAGTGCCAGCGGAAGCAAATTAAAAATACAGGCTCATATCCAATGTAGCACGTAAGGGTTCCTCTTTGCACCATGAGACTCTTGCTGCCTTCTCTTCCTCCACACCCTGCACATCTGCCCTGGGGTTTTCCCCAATCCTCTTGAGGAGTTCTGATAAAAAAGGAGAAGCGGAGGAAAATCAGAATGGAACGCTTTGTCAATACATTGTCTGTGCAATTGATGTGCCAACTAATGTAAATACAGTGGTGCCTCGCAAGACAAAAAGAATCCGTTCTGTGATTCTCTTCGTCTAGCGGTTTTTTCATCTTGCGAAGCAAGCCCATTGACGGATTAGCGGATTAGCGGATTAGCGCTATTAGCGCTATTAGCGGCTTTTAGCGGCTTTTAGCGGCTTATCGGCTTATCGGATCAGCTGATAAGCGGCTTAGCGGCTTAGAAAAAGGGGAGGGAAAGAAAAAAAACCCCGCAGGAACTCGCAAGACATTTTCGTCTTGCGAAGCAAGCCCATAGGAGATTCCTTTTGCGAAGCACCTCCAAAACGGAAAACTCTTTCGTCTAGCGAGTTTTCCGTCTTGTGAGGCATTCGTCTCGTGGGGCACCACTGTATAGATCTACATTCCTCCACCCATTTAGACTGAACTACGTATGAAGCCCATACCTAACCTTGTTACCATGTCAGAATTCTGTACCGCATACAAAATCCCACTTTAAATGTTCGCATTTAAAGGAAAGTCGGCAAATACCCGGGTCAACCTACAGCTAGGATTCTGATTCCTGACAGGGACGCTGTCACGGTCTGGTTCACAGGCTATCAAAGTCCCAGCTGGGGACGTCTGGACCAGCGGCAAGATGGTGGGGTGGGAGCAGGAACAGGAGTCCAGAAACCAAGGGTCAGAGAGCTGGGAGTCAAGAAGCCAAGAGTCCAAGGGTCAGGAAGCAAGGAGTCACAACATTGAGGGTCTGAGGATCAAGAAGCAAGGAGTCACAACATCAAGGGTCTGAAGATCAAGAAGCAAGGAGTCAAGGAGCCAAACACTGCAAGGCAGGGAACGTGTTGCTGTGGCAAAGAGCCAAAGGGAAATGCTGACCTCATATCCCTTCCCAGCTCTTGCCACCAGGTGCTGTGAGTTACCAATCGGCCTCACCTGTGCAACTGCACCTTTCCTCTTCAGAACAAACTTAGGAAGGCTCCAGTCCTGCAAAGTCCTATTGGTCACAGGGTCGGGCTCCTGCACACACACCTGACAGACGCCAACTTGGGCCCCAGCTTATGGGTGCCCAATGGCACCCATGACATTATGATGTCATGTTACATTGGTGCTTCAAAGCCTCACAGAGCCTCAGAGATCACATCGGTGGTCTCAGGAGGCCTCCAACACGACTTCTGGTTTCTACCAGAAGTTGCGTTGGAGGCCTGATAGGGCTTTGGACATTGCTTCCAAGGCCACTTGGGGCCTCGGAGGTCATGTCCGGGACCGTGCAAGACCTCTGACGTGACTTCCGGTTTTCTACTGAAAGTCATGTCAGAGGCTTCATAAGGCCTCAGATGTTGCCTGGAAGGTTGTGTGGTTGTTGAGCCCCCACACACAAAAATTGTGGGGGCCCAGGCATCCAAGGCCCCCTAGAGTTGGGGATCCTTTGCACATATTTCTAAGAAAGCTTAGCAAAACAAAGAACAGAGGAGCTTGTCGCTAAGCCTCGCTTCCCAGTCTTCCACCTTCCAAGCAAACTTACCCTTGGAAGGAGAGGTGAGGACAGGGAGGACTCACTAGAGATTAGAGGGCTTAAGTAGCCTGGACGCTCCTCATCATCCTCAGACGGAATAATTTCCTGCCTGGGTGCATGGGAGGTGCAGTTTCTTGTGCCTCCCAACGGGGGGAGGAGGAAGGGGAAATTGCATTTCGCATGGACCCCGGCAGGAAATGACTCTCATGAATGTGCTCATCCAACTCTTTTCCCAAGCCATGATTCCCAGATGGTTGTTTGGTTATGGCTAGGAGAAAAGATCCATAGAAAAGGCGGAGAAGGAGAAAGTTAAGCTGTAATTTTAGAACCACTACAGTGGTACCTCCAGTTATGAGCTTAATTCATTCTGAAGGTCCGTTCTTATCCTGAAACTGTTCTTAACATGAGGTGCGCTTTCGCTAATGGGGCCTCCCTCTGCACGCGGCTCCGGCACACAACTTCCGCTCGCATGCCGGGGCAAAGTTTGCTTCCAGGAGCATCTGCTTGCGTGTCAAGACCCTGTAGCCACCCCCTCATTGGGAAATAACACACACAAGGACACGGATATTAGGTTTATGTTATTGGGCAAATTTGGCCACAACTTTATTGAATTACAGAATGTGAGCGGTATTGGCTTAGGCATTGAATGGACCCAACTATATCTGACTCCTGCCCGATGCTCAGGAAGTCCGGTAAGGGTAAACCACCGGAAGGGGGAGCCCTGTTGATGCATACCAACTCGAGCTCCCCCTGGTGTTCCCATCGGGGTTGTGTCATGGCCCTAGCCCCCGACCCGGGCTTCAGACAAGATCAACACCCCCGGATTCCTTTAACGGAATGCCCTTAAGCTTGGAGGGGCAGGTAACACCTCACCTCCCTCATCACAAGGTCAAACAATGTCTAACCGCAACCCTAACAAAGTTGTGACGATTGCTACGAGGTAGGCAAAAACCAAAGGGCCGGTGCCAATTTTGCCAAGTGGAAAAATTCCTACCAGGCCCCTCGACGGCGACCAACCGAGGTCCATAGCAAGGCCAGTGTCTAAAACCTGCAAATAAGGAGGGAGGGCGGATGATTGAGGAAGCGAGCTAAAGACGAAGCCCTCCAGCTCGCACCTCTGCTTAAAGGGACCTGGCCATGCCCCCCCCCCGGCCAGTGGATTGGCTGGCCGGGCTTTGATATGGCCAGGATCCCCTGGGTGACCACATGGTCTACCGCAACTCCTCCCCACTTGGAAGTGGAGCGGATTTCCGGGTTAGCAGAGCTAGTTACCTGAAGCTTTCTCAAGGAGGATGGTATGTAACCAGAGGTATTACTGTACTACTCCGCTCAGATCAGCCTGCTCCCTTGGCCACTTTTGAGATTCCTTGACCTAGTTTTGGCCGCAGCAGAGATGCTCACACTCCCATCACCAAAAGGGGTATATGCAGGGGTATAAACTCCCTGCAGCGTAGCGCCTCCTGACTCAGCCTTACAAACCGAAACGCTACTCCATAATAATTCTCGAGTAATTATTTATGAACAGCAAACACTGCCGTGCCCATAGCAAGGGAATCCGATGCTTTTTAAATCAAGAGCACTAAATTAATCATAATCCACTGTGCCTAAACGCAGCCGGAGCATTGTTTAGTACGTTCATAATGATTGTATAAATGATTGTATTGGTTCTATAAACTGATCTTTAATTACCTCTTTATTGCTGGCGGGAGGCAATGGCTCTGGTATTGACAGTGCACTGTCTATACGATGGATTTTATTTCGGCGTGGTTAAAAAGAAAAAAAGAAATCAATCCCAATTTATTAGACTTGTTTCCTTTCGTTTGTGATCTGGGTTTTTAACAGGGAGCTGCAGTGCTGCGAAACCACCAGCCAGGTCTGAAAATGTGCAGACTTCGTTAAATCCCATCTTCTAAATGGCGGTATCAAGTGATTTCCCGCCCCCCTCCTTCAAAAGTACTTAGTCTTCCCTCCCCACCCACCCTCCACTGCCTTTTGAGCTCTCGCCAGATAAATAGATTAATGTTCCTGATAGCTCAAATCAAGAAGCTGAGCAAACATCCTCTCATATAATGCTTTCAGGTGGACTCGCTCCGATTGGCTACGGGAATCTACTGCTTCTGTCCCCATGGTAACCAAGGAAAAAAGGAAAGCTTGCACCAGGCAGATGGTTTTGCCGCGAACAACTCCGAGGCAGACTGTTACAGTTCAGCAAGTCTAATCTGCTGCCAGCATTTGAAAACTCAGACGACTCTGTCAACACTTGCAGTGTTTGCTTAGCCAAGATTCAGGGGACTTGAGCTGATTGTCTCGACATCAAAGAAGCTCAGGACTAGATGTGGCAGCAAATTCATAGCTGCCACCAAAACCAGCAGCCTCAAGTCTCCCTTTCCTTTTCCAGTAACGTTGTTGTTGTTGTTGTTTAGTTGTTTAGTCGTGTCCGACTCCCATGGACCAGGCACTCCTGTCTTTCGCGCAGCTTGGTCAAACTCATGCTGGTAGCCTCAAAAACACAATCCAACCATCTCGTCCTCTGTCATCCCCTTCTCCCCTTTGCCTCTTTGTTGTTGTTGTTTAGTCATTTAGTCATGTCCGACCCTTCGTGACCCCATGGACCAGAACACGCCAGGCACTCCTGTCTTCCACTGCCTCCCGCAGTTTGGTCAAACTCATGCTGGTAGCTTCAATAACACTGTCCAACCATCTCATCCTCTGTCGTCCCCTTCTCCTTGTGCCCTCCATCTTTCCCAACATCAGGGTCTTTTCCTGGGAGTCTTCTCTTCTCATGAGGTGGCCAAAGTATTGGAGCCTCAGCTTCAGGATCTGTCCTTCCAGTGAGCACTCAGGGCTGATTTCCTTCAGGATGGAGAGGTTTGGTCTTCTTGCAGTCCATGGGACTCTCAAGAGTCTCCTCCAGCACCATAATTCAAAAGCATCCATTCTTCGGCGATCCGCCTTCTTTATGGTCCAGCTCTCACTTCCATACATCACTACTGGGGAACCATAGCTTTAACTATACGGACCTTTGGTAGCAAATTGATGTCTCTGCTTTTTAAGATGCTGTCTAGGTTTGTCCTTGCTTTTCTGGTATTTCTTTCCAGTAATACCAGACAGTAACACCTTCAGGGATGTCCATGGCTCAGTGGCAGAGCTTCAGCCTAGCATGCAGAAGGTCTTGGGTTCAATCTCCAGCATCTCCAAATTCTGAGCTAGATGGACTAATGGGCTCACTCAGTACAAGGGAGTTTCCTATGCTCCTAATACTAGAGATCACCTTGACACCTTTTATCCAGAAAGTTTTCCACTTCTGCTCCACTTCGTTGGCTAGCTCTTCCTGGAGACAGGTGTGCATGAGGCAAAATCACATACTACAAAATGTATGATCCGTAATAAACAGTCCTATGGGATAGAATTCAGTTCACATTTACAAACCAACTCATCCAATTGACACTTTCTGAAACAATACACGAACCCAAAAGTAGCCATCCCTCAAAATTTGTACTTCTCAGACTTTTGGAATGTTGGTTCTCCCAGCCAAGCAACAGGTTAAAAAATGCACTATATTGGGGAAAATTGCCCCGCATAAATATGTATATTAGTCAAAACTACATTTTTAAAAAATGTGGATTTTGGGATCAATTTACCTGATAGTGAATTTTCACGAGTTTTGGTTTGTTTGTTTGTTTGTTTGTTTGTTTGTTTGTTTGTTTTAGCAAATTCACAAGCTGATGTGGAAAACTGAATTTACAATTGGGAAAGTGAGAAATGGAAGAAACCAGTTTGAGTAATTTGCCCATCCGGATATTGATTGGGGGCAATCTAATACAAAATCAAAACTAACAGTGGGGTGAAACTAGCTTAATCTTCAGTGTTGGTGAAGATCTGGCAATGCTCCAAGGAGCCACTAGAGGGCAACAGCTAGAACTGAGGAAGAGGAAGTAAGGAAGGCTTCCTGCTAGTTAGAAAAGTTAACGGTGACTTGTAACCAAGGTAACAAGTCCATTAGAAATATTAAAAGTGGCTTGTAACCAAGGCCTGTTTTGAACATCCCTGCTTTAAATGCATGAATGCTTAAGAAACATTATAACAATGTCAACACCCAAGGAATCTCATTTCAGCATTTCAACTGCCCAAACCCCAGCAAATTGAATTGACCCTGCTTCTATGATGTCTGCATGCAAAACTTGAGTCAGATGCAAATTAAAATATCTATATAAGTCAGTGTTGATTCTGAAATCCAACATGAGAGAAAGGAATGGAATATTTTAATTTTTTAAAAAATAATAAAAATCTATAAACAGGAGCAAAAACGTAGGCAGTGAGAGTAAGGAGAGTTTGCTAATTTGTGGGTTTGGGATGGTTAATCCAGCCATTGATCAAATTGTCCAAGAGGCCGTGCACACACACATTCATTCAAAAGCACAAAGTGAATCCATTCAACATTTATCACGCAGGTCTGGCGATAATGAAACATCTGTATGTGCTGGAAGCCCAGCCACCCCCCGTTTGCCGAACATACCGTAATTTAATCACAACTCTGAGCAATTTATCTGCAACAAGGACGGCTTCTGTTTCTCCATAATGAGCTGATTATATCTTGTCAGAGGAGCCTTAAACCCATCAGATCTCAAATGAATTATACCAAACATATTATTTTCATAGCAGCTGGAGATGACTAACGAGTGAAACAGAGCTCTCCATTGTCATATTTCATTGAGAATGATAATATACAGTCTGTTAAAAGGGAAGCATATGACACCAATTCACGTAGGTCACCAATTTCATAAATACGATCTTGATCGCTTACTCAAAGATTGGCTCAGGCTGTGGGGGGTGGGAGGCATTCTTCCCCATGAAGCCGAAACTCACAGGTTTTCCCCTGTGCTTAGCCAATTCTCACACTTAATCCCAGTTCTCACAAAGAGCAGAGGAAGTAGTAGATCTGTTTATGTACTGTACAACTTCAGGTTACAGCTGGAAAATGGCACAGTGTTGAATGCTTCTGCATGAAAATCTTCCCCGTGTGTAGAAAGGTAGCACGCTGGAAGAAGAAGAAGAAGAAGAAGAAGAAGAAGAAGAAGAAGAAGAAGAAGAAGAAGAAGAAGAAGAAGAAGAAGAAGAATTGTTGTTGTTGTTGTTGTTGTTGTTTGGATTTGATATCCCGCTTTATCACTACCCGCTTTATCACTACCCTCAAAGCGGCTCACATTCTTCTTTCCCTTCCTCCCCCACAGCAAACACTCAGTGAGGTGAGTGGGGCTGAGAGACTTCAGAGAAGTGTGACTAGCCCAAGGTCACCCAGCAGCTGCATGTGGAGGAGCAGAGACGCGAACCCGATTCCCCAGATTACGAGTCTACCGCTTTTAACCATTACACCACACTGGCTCTCTCTGGAGAGAAAGCTAAACTAGAACCCTTGACCCTGACATGCTACTTTTCCATGTGAAGTGTATTGGTTGTGTTGTCGTTTTTTAATCAGGCGCATAAAATCTTGTGAGCTCCTACCTGAAGCGGTACAGTCCAGAAACAGGTACAGTTTTGTGAGACCAGAGGGTTTAAAAATATAAACCTTATAGGCCTGTTTTGTTCTTGTTTTTGGAATGTCTTCTGTAGCTCTGGCCCCATGACTCAGTTGTCCTCGCCTCACCACCCCTGTTTAAGTCCCCTCCTCTCCAGGGCTTTTTCCAAGCAATTGGAGACTGCGCCTGCATGCGGTTTGCCACTGCTCTGCCCATTTCAGCTCTCTTCAGATTCTGGGAAATAAGTGGGGGAGAGGAGCTTGTCACAGCAGGAGGGGGAGACACCAGTGACTCTTCACCAGCCAGACTCATCTCTGTCTCTCGGCCTCCCTCCTCTCCTGCTTCAGTTTCTGTCTCTGATTCTGGACTTCTCTTTACCGTGGACTCTCCCTGCTCACTTAGCCCTGTTATCTCTTTAGCTTCCAACACCTCCTCCTCCCTGTCTTCTCCCTCTGACCACTCACCATTGTCCCACCACCACTCCCTGGGCTCTGAGCCTTCTTCCCTTGTGGGCTCCACTGCTGGTTCCTCCCACCCTTCCTCTGTGTACAACCAGTCCATGACACAGGAGCACCGGAAAGAAGAGATCACACAGCCCTCCAGCACAGAGGGAGCTAGGAACCTTGAGGAACATGACACTCCCGCCCTGTGTCTCCAAGAGCCAAGAAGTGGATTAGGAGGACAGAACAGCTGGAGTGGCTGGGAAGAAGAACTGCAAGATTGAGAGCACAAGACTCACCCCCTGAAGCCAATTAAGTACCAGGCCATCACCTGAAACCAGTGGAGCAAAGACCCAGGTGGCGAGTCTCTGCCCAGCAACTAAGGGCAGTGAAGATGAGTGGCAATGCCTTGAGGAGCGTGCCAGCTCTCTCCAGGTTCAGCGAGAGGCAAGGCATTTCTGCCACTCATCTCCTCCACCCTGGACAGAGAAGATACTCCCCTTGCTCTCCTTGCCAGAAAGAAAAGGAAACGGAGAGGGCGCAAGCAGAAGAGGGGTTGCAGGGCTGGACTACGAGTGAGGCTAGGTAAAAATCCCCACAAGCCTGCATTGCCAAGTCTCCTTGTATCAAATGTGAGATCCTTACCCAACAAGGTAGAGGAGTTGGAACTTATTACCTCTCGGCAGAAAAGTATCCGGGACTGTTGTGTTATGGTCCTTTTAGAGACGTGGCTGGATCCCTCCTTTCCACAGGGACTTCTGCAGCTAGAAGGACGCTCAGTAATTAGAGCGGATAGAACCGCCAAATCCGGGAAGAGCAGAGGAGGAGGAATTTGCGTTTATATAAACAACAACTGGAGCTCGGACATTAAACAAATGGATACGCATTGTTCTCCTGACTTGGAGTACCTAGTGGTGAAGTGCCGCCCTTTTTACTTGCCACGTGAGTTTAATGTTGTTATAATAACAGCGGTGTATATACCTCCCGATGCAAACACTACTACAGCTATGGGCCACCTGCTGACTGCTATTAGCAGACAGCAGCGGGCCCACCCGGATGGAGCACTTGTGGTTGCTGGTGATTTCAACCGAGCCGATTTAAGGACTGTGCTCCCTAAGTTCCACCAGTATGTTGATTGTCCCACTAGGGGGGGAAACACCTTGGACCGAGTATATAGTAACATCATGCATGGATACAAGACCAAGCCCCTGCCCAATTTGGGGCAGTCAGACCACATATCCTTACTTATGATACCATCATATAGACCTCTCGTACGCAGAATTAGACCATCAACTAGAGAGATACGAGTGTGGCCAGTAGGTGCATCTGAGCAACTCCAAGACTGCTTTCGGAGCACCGAGTGGTCGCTTTTTGAGGAGAATAATGTGGACACATATGCTTCAACAGTACTGTTTTACGTTAAAAGCTGCATTGATGTTGTCACTACCACCAAACAAATACGGGTGTTCCCTAACAACAAGCCCTGGCTAAACAGGGATGTGTATCTTCTGTTAAAGGCAAGAAATGCTGCTTTTCACTCTGGTGATGCGCAGCAGTATAGAGAAGCTAGAGCCAAATTGAAAAAGGGCATTAGGAACGCCAAAGCTATGTACTGCCGGAGGATCGAAAAACATTTTGAGAGCTCCGACCCTCGTCGAGTATGGCAAGGCTTGAGACAAATTACAGGGCAAAATACTAAAAACGAATTGGCTAGCAGCAGTGCACACCTGGCTGATCAACTGAATCAATTTTTTAGCCGCTTTGAGGAGGGAACTGGAACTACCGTCACTACAGCATTGGCCACCAGCACATTATCAGAAACTACTACTGATAGACAACCGCTTTTATTACAGACCTGTGACGTACAACGTGCCTTTCGGAGCATTAACATCAGGAAGGCAGCTGGACCGGATGGAATCATGGGACGGGCTATTAGGGACTGTGCTGCAGAATTAGCCGGCGTATTTACGGACATTTTCAACCTATCCCTGTTGCAGGGTTATGTCCCTACCTGCCTGAAGACATCGATTATAGTGCCAGTCCCCAAGCAGTCAGTGGTGGTATCTCTCAATGATTATAGACCAATAGCCTTAACATCTGTTGTTATGAAATGTTTTGAGAGATTGGTGCTAGATTATATTAAGGCTAGTCTTCCATCCACTTTAGACCCGTTCCAGTTTGCATACAGAAGAAACAGATCTACTGATGATGCTATTTCCATCGCCGTCCATACTGTATTGAGTCATCTAGAACGACAGGGAACCTACGCAAGGCTGTTGTTTGTGGACTACAGTTCTGCCTTCAATACAATTCTGCCAGACAGGTTATTTCTTAAAATGACCAACTTGGGTATACATCAGAAGATCTGTCTGTGGGTAAGGAATTTCCTGACTGATAGGCCGCAGACAGTGAGAATGGGACCTTACTATTCTTCTACTCTAGTATTAAGCACAGGAGCCCCTCAGGGATGCGTGCTAAGTCCCTTTCTCTATTCTCTGTACACATTTGATTGCACCCCACTGTATAAGTCCAACACAATCATCAAATTTGCGGATGATACAACAGTGGTGGGGCTCATCAGTGAGAACGATGAGACTGCTTATAGGAAAGAAGTACAGGGGTTAATTCAATGGTGTAAAGAAAATAATCTTATGCTTAACACCAAAAAAACCAAAGAACTCATAATTGACTTTAGGAGAAAGAAAAGTGTATTGTTACCATTGCACATAAATGGCGAGGAAGTGGAGAGGGTTGGTAGTTTTAAATACCTGGGCATTTATATCTCGGAGGACCTCTCATGGACTGCAAATGTTAATATGGTTGTGAGGAAGGTGCAGGGGAGGTTGTATTTCCTGAGAATGCTCAGGGGACTGAATCTATCCCAGCACCTACTCCTGTCCTATTATCATAGTACCATCGAGAGTGTCCTAACCTATAGTATATTATCGTGGTATGGGAGCAGCTCTGAAACGGATAAAAAAGCTTTACAGCGAACAATTAAAATTGCCCAGAACGTTATTGGGCTCCGACTACCAACCCTGGATGAGATCTTCACGTCTCGCATCTTGAAGAAGTCACATAATATTCTGAGAGATCCCACCCACCCTGCTCACAACTTCTTTGAACTATTGCCTTCGGGCAGAAGATATAGGACAATGAAAACACGAACCACACGCCTTCTGAATAGTTTCTATCCAAGAGCTCTGATTGCACTAAATAATGATCTCAGGGCCAGTTGCAAGGTTTAGTAAGTAGGGAGTGGAAGGAATGAGATAGGTTTTAGGTTATGTTATGTTTTTAATAGGTCATGCTATATTCTGGATTATGTTATGTTTTATAGATTATGTCTAAATAGGATGAGAGTTCGGAGATACGTGCAAATGTATATGTGAACCCGGTCTTTGGGTGGGTGTTTGATTTTCGTTGTTGTGTATACTGTGTATATACGGACAATGACAATAAATTTATCTAAATCTAAATGAGTGGCAACACTTTGAGGAGCCCCATGGCGCTCACCAAGTGTGGTGAGAAAAAGGGGCGTTCTGGCAATGGTAGTAGGTGGGGGAGGGGAAAGCACATTCTCATTTCACCCCAGGCAGCGAAACGTGACAGGCCACCCCGTTGCAGATTCACATTTCATAATAACGAAGCTGTTGAAAAATAAGCGTTCCAAGCAAGCCAGCAGGGAGAAGTAGCGGCAAATCTTTCTCCAACCCCCCCCCCCACCCGGCCTTCATTTTTAAAATAAAATCCTGGATTTTAAAAATCCTCGATATTGACCCACATAAGCAGCATGTCGGACTATCCCTAAACCAGATGTTGCAGCACTGTTTTCAACATCTATGGCGGTTGCCATGGAATGTGTCCCATAACTTCACACTTGCGTTCTCATCTGGATTGCATAACAATGTGCTGATGGTGCAAACAGCATCCACTTATTTTAGGGGGGAGTTGTTTTGTTTTTTACACGGCTGGTTTTAATTGGATGCACAGTGAAAGAGACAACTGGAAAGGGGAGGTACTTTAAGGCACATTCAGAGTCCCAAAGGAAACACAAGGAAAACCCAAGAAAAGACTTCCCATTTTCCGGAAATTTGGCTGTCGTGCAGAAGAAGGGTTTCCACCTGTCCTGTATAATACAGGATTGTCCTGTATTTCAATGCAAAATGCTATGTCCTTTATTGATATAGTTTTGTCCTGTATTTCAAGTCTTCTCTCTCTCTCTCTCTCTCTCTCTCTTCCCCTGCCAAGTTAGAGATCCCCTCCAAATGCATGTGTTGGAAGGGTGTGTGAAAGGTCATGTATTTAAGCTCTGCGTAGCTAAGTATACACAGATCCACATATTTGTGCGTATGTGTGAGTGTGTGCATGTGCAACTGTTAGGCTGCAATAGATTGTTATGGGTTGCTTTGAAGTCACATTAGCACCAGATAGGTTGGGGCAGGGGAATCGCCCTCCAACCACACCACCTGTATTTTGCCACAACAAAGGTGGCAACCCTACACAGAAGTCACATCAGACACAAACCTACCGTTGTCCAAGTCGCAGTCTCAGGGTTCCTCAACAATGGAAGGGGCAGGAATTGGCCTCAGGAACCCAAGAAGAGTTGGAACAGGCCAGTGGTCCATTGAGTGCAGTACCTTGTTCGTACAGTGGCAAATCAGCTAGAGTGTGATGATAACGCCAAGGTTGCAGGTTCTTTAAAAATAAAAATTTATTCATTTTTCTTTTTCATTCATTACACACACCTCATATTCATAACATTTGCTATGCATTCCTTCCTCCCTCCCCTCTTAGGTTTCCCCCAACTTCCACTCCTGGTTTGTTTCTCCTTTCACCCACTTTGCTGCCTCCTAAAAGAAAAAGTTACTAATAACATATTTATACAATAACATCAAATCTAAAAACATAAAAGATAACAATGAAAACACCTTATTATTTCTCTATCTTCTACACATTTTCTAATACTAACAATGTGAATGTTTCTTTCAATCCTGCCATCAAGTCTATAGACTTTCTTTGTTTCTGCAAGTATAATATAAATGGTTCCTGTTCTTTTTCAAAGTCACTGTTGTCTTTTTTTCTCTTAATCTGTCTGTCATTTTTGCCAGTTCTGCATAGCTCATCAACTTCTCTTGCCATTATTCTTTAGTTGGTATTTCTCCAGTCTTCCAGTTTTGTGCAATCAACATTCTCGCTGCTGTAGTGGCATACATGAATATAGTCCTCTTTTCTTTCGGTATATCTTGGCAAGGTTGCAGGCTCAATCCCTGTAAGGGAGAGCTGCGTATTCATGTGTTGCAGGGGGTTGGACTAGGTGACTCTCAAGGTCCCTTCCAACTCAACGATTCTATGGGAAACCCACAAGCAAGACCTCCGGGCAACATTGTTTTCCCCACCTGCAAATTTACAGCAAGTGGAATTTGAAGGGAGCAGTGGGGAGAGAGCATAGCCACCATATCTAGTAGTCATTGGTAGCCTTGCCCTCCATTAATTCATCTAATCTTTTGAAGCCATCCTGCTGGCTGTCACTAGCTCTTGTGAATTCCTCTACTCCAGCAATAAATAATTGACTTTTCTTTGACCAAGGAGAAAAACCATGATGCGCCTTCCCCTCATTTAGTCTTTCAATCACAGTTTTGCAAGTGTTAAGAAAAACAAGCATCAATCATAGTTCATTATTTTTTAAAAAAATTGCTAAATTTAGATCCATTGAATGGTAGAAGCCAATCTTCCCAGTAGTCCAGGGAGATCTATTATGTGAAAAACACTGAACACATAGCATACATTTATATCTACCCCTCTTTCATGGGACAATTCATCTCCTGTGATTTTTAAGCCCACAGATGAATTTTAATAATTTTCGGGGGAAGGGGAGGACTTACCTGTAAAAATGAACTGGCTGAGACTTTTTCTTACTTTTTTTTAAAAAAAATAATCCTTCAGTATTTCCCCCTGAAACATACTTTTCTCAGGCAACCCAAAAGAAGTGAGGGGACGTGCTGGGATTCCCTTGCTCACCCAGGTTTCTTTTCCGGAAATTGGTGACTCGGCTTCCTGGAAGTTGCTGAGTCAGCTTCCTTTTGGCCAGGAATTCCGACTCACTTCCTCTGGTCGTGGATTGGACAGCTTGCGTTAAAGTCATCTCAGATGGATTCATTACTTGGCTGCATGAATAAGTGTTGCTGGCCCAGATTCACTTACTGTGGTCATTTGTCCCCCAAAAAAGGTGGCAACATAACCCTGTTGTAGCATCGCTTCAGATGTGACAATCCTAAGGCAATGTGAGCAGCTATGTTCAACTGCTTTTAAACTGATCTGTGAAAGGCCTTAGCAAACAGTGCTCAGATTATATCACAATTCTCTGCTGGAAAAGGAAAAACAACCACACAATATGTACATGAGTAAAAAAATAAGTTTTCTGGATTGTTGTTGGAATTAAGTTTCTGGACCATAAGGTGGCAAAGATAAGCTTCAGAGTTTGTGAGCAACACCTGCTGAGAGTCAAAAGTCTGAGCAAGGTTCGATTGATTCCTATAGATCAGTGGTTCTCAACCTGTGGGTCCCCAGATGTTGTTGGACTACAACTCCCATCATCCCTGAGCTCTGGCCTTGCTAGCTAGGGGTGATGGGAGTTGTAGTTCAACAACATCTGGGGACTCACAGGTTGAGAAAGGCTGCTATAGATGGAGGTTAGAACAGGAATCCATGGCCCTCAATATGCTGTTGGACTCCAATTTCCATCATTCTGTCAACCCCAAAGACAAAGGTGAGGAATGATGGGAGTTGGAGTCCAACAACATCTGGAAGGACAGATGTTCCCCATCCCAGAAGTGGAGATCTGGCACTCTGTACAGCTCTTGCCCTTCCCCATGAAAAGCAGAGGCAGAATAAATTATGCCAAGTAGCAGTATAAAATATGTAACATTAGAGAAATCCTGCAAATTGAATCTGCATAACTTGTGACGGCTAAGGAATTCAGCTTTGCTTGGCAGAGAATTCCGGTTTTCTTTTTTAAGAAAACAAATGCGCAAAATTCTGCCAGCATGTGAGATGGGATTGTCTTCCCTTCAGCCTCCTCCAAACTCTGCTGTTGCGTATAAAGACTCTCTGATCTCACTCCAACAAGCAGGGCAAGGGTTTATGGGGAAAGGCTTGGAGGGCTCTTGTGTTCTCCATTACGTTATTGCCGTTTCCAATCAGAGATGCATCGGTAGGTTTAACTTCATGTTAGGACTCTGTGAACACCATATGTTATGCCTAGTCCCAGAAGCCCAGCTCAGAATAAATTACAGATCCAAAGGAAGGCGGTTTTGCATAGTTAGAACCTGAAATTTCTGGGGTGTGTGTGTGATCTACCATCCTTATTTCCTCTTTCAGTGTGCTGCAGCTTTGAAAAGCCATTGAACTCAGCAATGGAAATGATTTGCTTAGGAAGGGGACAGAAAGTGAAATATCCAATGCTGTGATGCTTGGATATAAATCTATGTCGTGCTCCCACTTTGAATACTGTGTTTCGTTCATTCTGTTTAGGTTAGGGATGGACACCTGTCAATTTTAGTTTCCCTTAATTTCTTCTTCATATCCGCAGTTCACTTCTGCGTCTATCTGTTTTTTGCCATTTTTTTTACGTCTTCGTGAAAATTCACCTGTGTTTTAGTGTGCACATCTCAAATATACACATTTTTGCAAGCAATTTCCCCCAATACATTTGTGTGCCATTTTCACTAGCAACAGATGCTTTTTTATTTTTAGAATGCACACTTTCTCCAAATACCGTATTTTTCGCTCTATAAGACGCACCAGAGCACAAGACGCACCTAGTTTTTGGAGGAGGAAAACAAGAAAAAAAATATTCTGAATCTCAGAAGCCAGAACAGCAAGAGGGACCGCTGTGCAGTGAAAGCAGCAATCCCTCTTGCTGTTCTGGGATAGCTGCACAGCCTGCATCCGCTCCATAAGACGCACACACATTTTCCCCTTACTTTTTAGGAGGGGAAAAGTGAGTCTTATAGAGCAAAAAATACAGTATATGCATATTTGTACAGTGGTACCTCTGGATGCGAACGGGTTCCATTCCGGAGCCTCGTTCGCATCCTGAAGCAAATGCAACCAGCATCTGCGTGTCTGCAGATGCGTGGGTCGCGATGTGCCATTTCTGTGCATGCGCTTGATATCATTTTAAGCTTCTGCGCATGCACAGAGCGTAACCTGAAAATGCTCAACCTGAAGCATATTTAACCCGAGGTATGGCTGTATACGGGACACGGGTGGCGCTGTGGGTTAAACCACAGAGCCTAGGACTTGCCGATCAAAAGGTTGGGGGTTCGAATCCCCACAACAGGATGAGCTCCTGTTGCTTGGTCCCTGCTCCTGCCAACCTAGCAGTTCAAAAGCACCTCAGAGTGCAAGTAGATAAATAGGTACCGCTCCAGCAAGAAGGTAAACGGTGTTTCCGTGTGCTGCTCTGGTTCACCAGAAGCGGCTTAGTCATGCTGGCCACATAACCCAGAAGCTGTACGCCGGCTCCCTTGGCCAATAAAGCAAGATGAGCACTGCAACCCCAGAGTCGGCCACAACTGGACCTAATGGTCAGGGGTCCCTTTACCTTTACCTATGACTGTATACGTCTTGTTGTTCCTGTGGGGAAAAAGGATTGGCCCTGGTTTTGAGGGGGGCTGAGGCAAAGAGGTTTCTGTTGGGAAGCCTCAATGACGAGCTGTAGTGCTGGACAGCTGAGAGCAGCCCTTTCAATGCCTTTCCCTCGCAGACAACCGCATTGCCTGGAGACAGACAGACAGACAGGCTGTGCATCCACAGCAGTGACCAGAGGAGGAAAGCAGAGAGAATAAAGGCCTTGGTGCATCTGCAGCAGCACAACCAGATGCCTTCATCTGCCCCAGCTGCAACAAAACATGTCTGTTATGTACTGAGTTGAATAGGACCCAAAATGCAGCAGTTTGATTGGTCCTAGAACAATAGGATTCAGAATGCAGCAGTCGGATTGGCCCTAGAGCAATAGGATCCAGAATGCAGCACTCTGATTGGTCCACAGGAGCCACCCAATCCAGCTCCAGGTGAAAGTGAGTCCGCAACCTGATTGGCCTACAGGAGAATCCCAGAATTAGCCAATCACGTGGGGCCCATTGTGTAAATAATGTATATAAAGCAGACATTCTGGGTGAACTTCCATTCCTCCTCACCACTATGAGCTGAATAAAGAGCATGAAATCCGCACTCGACTCCGAGTATATTTCAATGTCCCTCCCGTATCAGTCTCTACAGCCACAGCAGGTCCTGTAAATCTCCAATGGTTTGACTTCATCCCCAGTGACACATTCAATCCATTGTCTCCTGAGAAAGACAGATGCCAACCAAAGGTACAAGGCATTAGGGTCAGGTGAACCCTTCTGTTCTGGTTCCCCTATTCCTCATTTTCCTAAACTTAAGTTCCGTTCTGCACATATCCACACCAGCTTGCAATTCATTTGTTTTTGTCAATTGCCCTCATGAAACGTCATCAGCATTTTGGAACCAGTTCCTCCTAATATGCATATTTCTGTACACAATTCTTTGCCTAGTATACACATCTCTGCACAGCATATTTTGCCCAGCATTCATATTTTGCCTGTGTGCTGGTCCCGGGGGGTTACCGTGAGGCATGGTCCGAGTCCAGTTCAAGGTCGAGGGTGTGGTATGGAGGCTGTCCGTCAAGGCTGAAGTGGGGTCCAAGGCAAGGAGTCGGGTGTGGTCAGGAACCCTGGCAGAAGAACAGGACAGGGTGCAGGCAGGAACAGGTTACCAACAATGATGCTCCCGCAACCTGGGACTGGACTGGCTGGCTTTTATCTGCCCCGAGGCAGAGGGCGGCCCCGGTCCACAGGTGACTCGCCTATCCTGGCCTGGAGGCGAGCACTCCTCCTGCAAGAACTTAGTTCCCTCCGCCTCTCTGCCCTGAGCATCCGCAACTCAGGAGAGGCTGGAGGGTTACTGGACCCAGAGGCAACCTTAGCTTCCTCTGACGGGGCTGAGAGTGGAGCACCTGCAGGCAATGGGTCCTCCATCACCTCCGGAGCCAGAGCAGACTCAGCTGATGTCTGCTCCTGAGGATCCAGCACAGGTGAGGACCCTTCAGGCTCAAGCCCCAGCCCTGGCTCAGCTGGTCCTGGAGGCAGGGACTCCAGTGCAGGCTGGGATTCCTCAGGTTCGGCCTCTGAATCCGATTCCCAGGCCATCACAGCCTGACTTAATTGCCTTTTGCATTTTCACCAACCTATGTATTTATATGCACACTTTACGCATAGCTCGGCTGGTAGCCCATAAGACTCTTAATCTCAGGGTTGTGAGTTCAAGCCCCACGCTGGGCAAAAGATTCCCACATTGCAGAGGGTTGGATTAGTTGAGCCTCATGGTTTCTTCCAACTCTCCAATTATACGATTCCATAATTCTGCGTCCATCCCTTGGCTGGCTAACCACACTGCAAAATTCAGAGAAATGAGAATTCCAAACAACGGAAAGTACAAATTTCAGAAAGTACAAATTAGGCACATTTGCCTTTAAATGTGAACTGATTCAAATGCCTTCCTCACTCCACAAAGTATATACTCTACCCCAGAAACCACCCCCTTCCACGAGCAAAACATAGGTGTTGTGATTTTTAAATGAAAAATGAAAATATTTTCTTGTATCCTGGTTCTGGAAGAGGAAATTTCCTGACTGCTTCATTATATTCCGATTCAGTGCCATACATGGTTGATCCACTGCCTGAATTTCCTCCAATGCAAGTTATCTGCCGATTCTTATGGCCGGTGTCTGTTGAGAGCCCTAGGAAGAATGATTGCCAACAGCTGGTGCCTGTAAAATCTATTATTCCTCCTGCTCTGGCATAATGAATGAATTAGATCCCATTCTGGAACCTATATACTTTGTGTACTTGTGTGCCCATAAAAGGCATTAAAATGGAAGAGGCTTGAAATAATAATAAAAAAGGAGTGTAATTTCACCTGTTGTTGTGTTTTTTTTTTAAAGATTCCCTACCCATTCTGTTGTTCCATTCCATTTTTATTTTTATTTTTAGTGCCTTTTAAAACAGTACAGTGTTTAATTGATAAGCCTGGAATTGCCAGCTTGCTGCTGGAATGCAGCTTTCTCCGCAGGGAACATCCTTTGTGAAACGATTTGCCGATGAAACAGCATCCTTTGTCAAGCTCAGCAGTGCTGAGTCCCACTACCTACCAAGCCAGAAAACTCTGCTCATCAGTAGGGGCACAAAGATGGTGGGCAACCTGTGCTGTTTGTCCTCAGCAGTTGGCACTCAGGGGTACTGTCAAGGGCAGGATTCTGGAGGCAAATGCCCATGGGCCTACTTAGCAGAATGAGGAGGAGGACCCCCCCCCCTTAGAGTTGTTCAGCACAATCCCTGATTAGAAGCTTGTATAGAAATAAATGAGCTTTCCACCCCAAGAATGAGTTGGGGTGTATTCTGTATTACTACAGAACAGTCTTAAAACTAGTTACATATAAATGTTACAAGGAACAAAAATACCAAGTAACACATTGCACTCAAGTAGCAGTCGATACGGTTCAGTCCTTTAAATCCTTTAATACAGTCCAATATTTTCTATCTCTGATCCCAGAGAGAGACTCCATTATGCTGGAAGCTCCTTCTCCCAACAGACTGAGCTGGTGATTTCTGTGCTGGCTTCCCACAACACAGCTGGCTTCTCAGGTTTGATGAGGGACTTGCTCAGATTTCAGATGAGTCATCAGGTAGCCTAAACCCTCCAAAATGGAAAAGCACCAGCCTTCCGCTCTCACCTAGAGTGAAACCTCTTGCTTAATGAAAACTACTTTGTTTTGCTCATGCAAACGTTTACATAAGTTTTAACTTCATTGCATACTAGCATCACGTTTTGTGCTCATTAAACACCCTCACACTGAGCATGGCTGGTCTACCATGAAGCAAAACAATACACATTGGGCAGTATCCAACTATTGCATAATAATTTTAGCACAATAATTTTCACTTGTTCAATGGGAGTTTCCTCCCCAGTGTGTGCTCTGCACCCTCTCCAGTTCTACTCCAGAGGGTTGGGGAAATCCCTAGAACATGTTTAGAAAGAATGAGCAGAAGGGGGGGGGAATCCTACTATGCAGCCAGAAATCCTTGTGCTGCTAAAAGAGTGACATTAAATGCAACCCACAACAATAAAATACAAATCTCTATAAGACCATTAAGTGCAAGAGAGAGACCTTCCAGGTGTTTTGGACTACAACTCCCATCATCCCTGACCACTGGCCATGCTAGCTAGGTCAGAAAACATAAAATGAACTTTGGTAGATCTGATCAGATATCCATCAAGTGCAGCTTCCTCAAAGTCGGCCCTCCAGATGTTTTGAGACTACGATTCCCATCATCCCTGACCACTGGTCCTGCTAGCTAGGGATCATGGGAGTTGTAGGCCTAAAACATCTGGAGGGCCGACTTTGAGGAAGCCTGATCTAGTGCATCAACTTTTTGCCAACAGCACCTCGCCAGATATTTTTGCAAAGCCAGCAAAAAAGGCAGGGGTCACCAATTTTCCTAAGAACATGAGCACATTGGGAGTTTTGAGGAGGTGCCCAATCTGGTCACTTCACTCCCCCAGATCAGCTCTCCCACGAGACTGAGACAAAATGTTTGCATGCACCCTTCACTTTCCCAGAAGATCTGCGTAAAACCCAGATCCAGTAGAAATAATCTGAGCCTTGAAAAGCACATAGAGATAAAAGAGGAAGTGGGAAGGAGCATCACTCTTCCAACTTCCTCCTTCAGCTCTCTGTACTTTTCAAGGGAGAAGTACATCTCATGACCAAGAGGGCATTATTAAGAGAAGGAGGACTTGGAAGAAGAGGAAGAGGAAGAGGAAGAGGAGGAGGAGGAGGAGGAGGAGGAGGAGGAGGAGGAGGAGGAGTTTGGATTTGATATCCCACTTTATCATTACCCGAAGGAGTCTCAAAGCGGCTAACAATCTCCTTTCCCTTCCTCCACCACAACAAACACTCTGTGAGGTGAGTGGGGCTGAGAGACTTCAGAGAAGTGTGACTAGCCCAAGGTCACCCAGCAGCTGCATGTGGAGGAGCAGAGATGCGAACCCAGATTACGAGACTACCGCTCTTAACCACTACACCACACTGGCTCTTGGAGACTTTGTGATTATCTCGGGAAGCCATCAAGGGCACACTGTGTCCACAAACATAGAATAATAGAGTCGTAGAGTACATAACCCTGAGGATCATCTAGTCCAATCCCCTGCAATGTAGGAATACGCTGCTGTCCCATACAGGGATCGAACCTGTAATCTTGGCATTATTAGCACCACACTTTATCGAACTGAGTTGCAAGGCTCATGTCGCTGATCCCTGAAGTAGGGCTTTTTGCAACTTTTAAAAACACATGAGCATTGCGTAAGTTGATGCCCTCTTGAAATCCAGGGAGATCACAAACAAAAATGCAACTCCGCAAGGTGTATGGGAACAAGAGTCTGCTTTTGCCACCTGACTGAAGGCTTCAGTAGGTAGCTAATTCCCTCCTGTCCATTTTTGCCTCTTTATTTCTCTCCGAATATGCCTGTCTCACGTCATTTCACAGCAGTATTGCATGATAAATGGCTCCTGGTTTCTCAGTGGCATATCCTGGCTCACTTATTGGCTGGAATTACCGGTGTGCTTTTTTCCTTGGGAAAACACAGGTTTGAGGCTTCCTTAATAGATGCCATCATTCTCTCTGACGGAAACCTATCAAGTCTCACCATTGCTTGTCATCTTAATTAAACGTAGGCAAATCATGCACATCTCCCTGTTTGTTTTAAAGGTTCCATGGGGTTCTTTGTGATGTGTTGCAGATGGTGATATATTGTTATTTAACATTATAATCAACAGTTGGGCAGCAGGAGACCGAAGTAGGACAGTTTCTCCCAAAACTCTTGGTAAGCTGAGACTTCACACAATTTAATGCTCTGGAGGCAGTGAAAAACCCCCACAACACTTTACTTTCAGAGTGTATGAGGGTAGAACCACCATTTCAATGTATGATTAATTTTGGCCACATTCACACTACACATTTAAAGCAATATTATGCCACATTAAAAGTCAGGGCTTCCCCCAAAGGATCATGGGAACTATAGCTATGGTTGCGAGAGTTGTTAGGAGACATCTATTCCCATCACAGAACTACAGGTGGCAACCAATTTGTGCACGTCCAATTGATGCACATGTTGTTTTTGACCCTGGATGGGGGCAGGTTGGGGCAGAATGGGTTGGGGGTGACCTGGAACGCAACCTCCATGAAAACAGTTGCCTATACTGTTCCCAGAAATCACTGGGAAGAGGGATTTATTGTTAAACCACTCTGGGAATTGTAGCTTCTCGAAGCCTTTGTGGTCGCAAAATATGCTGTCAGGAGACACTTGTGACTTACCTGTACTACGGACGCAGGTGGCACTGTGGTCTAAACCACTGAGCCTCTTGGGCTTGCTAATCGGAAAGTCAGCAGTTCGAATCCCTGCAAGGGGGTGAGTTCCCATTGCTCTGTCCCAGCTTCTGCCAACTTAGCAGTTCGAAAGCACGTCAAGTGCAAGTAGATAAATAGGTACCACTCCGGCGGGAAAGTAAACGGCATTTCCGTGCGCTGCTCTGGTTCATCAGAAGTGGCTTAGTCATGCTGGCCACATGAGCCAGGAGCTGTCTGCGGACAAACACCAGCTCCCTTGGCCTATAGAACGAGATGAGCGCACAACCACAGAGTCGTCCGCGACTGGACCTAACAGCCAGGGGTACCTTTACCTTTATATGTGATAAAACTGTAGAGATGCATGCACAGTTTTGAAAACATGTGGAAGTCTAGCTCAGTCCTTTACAGATACAGAGATTAATGCAGCAATGTCACTCCATGAGGTCCCCAAGCATGACTTCCCCTCACTCTCCTCCCACGCTGTGCCCCTAGGTAAAGGTAAAGGGACCCCTGACCATTAGGTCCAGTCGCGGACAACTCTGGGGTTGCGGCGCTCATCTCACTTTACTGGCCAAGGGAGCCAGTGTACATGTGGCCAGCATGATTAAGCCGCTTCTGGCGAACCAGAGCTGGACACGGAAATGCCGTTTACCTTCCCACCACAGTGGTACCTATTTATCTACTTGCACTTTTTGGCATGCTTTCGAACTGCTAGGTTGGCAGGAGCTGGGACCGAGCAACGGGAGCTCACCCTGTTGCGGGGATTCAAACCACCGACCTTCTGATCGGCAAGCCCTAGGCTCTGTGGTTTAGACCACAGAGCCACCCACATCCCTCCTACGCTGTGCCCCTACTTCCCCCCAAATCTGTGGGTGCAGTGGGTGCTTATGGAGTGCTCAGGGTGACAAGAGGAAGGGAATGTTTTGTTTTATCCATGAACGTTGTTTCACTTGCGCTATGACTTCGCTGTATTCAACCTCATTTTTCTCTGATGAGTCTTCTTGCTTTGCCCCTGTGCTAAAGCTCACTCTACAAGTTCATTCCAGAGAGCTTGGCTTTCTATTCTCCGTTTAAACCCAGCTGGACACTGCAAGCATGGAGCTGTCTTTTTTGGTCTCTGGAAAGAGAAGACTGTCCCCTGTATGACATAGGACTAATGCCTTGGTTCCATGTAGTAGATTATTTTTTTTAAAAAAAATATGTTTATTTTTGTTTTTGAAATACCAATAATAGTAATTGCAGCATTTTTGGCAATCGTTCTCAGCTGTCAGCACATAATTTGGCATTGCAGCAGTTCGCAAACAGTAATAATTATGTAAATGTTTGTGTGCCGAATGAACAACTGTCATTGGCGATAATGTTCCGTCAAGTTATGGGCTTAACAAACCTTATTCAGCAGTTTTTATTTGAAACGGGAGCAGGGCAATTTAAATCATCACAGGCCATGTTTTCGCTTTTAATTAGATTAAAACGTGGCTGGGGCTGCAATCCGCCAAGCTGTGAAACCGGGTTGCTTGGATTGATCCTGAACACACACCCTGATATTATCGATACAAGACGGGGCTCAGCGTAGGGATGTGTGCCATGTCATTGCTATAATGTGGGGCTCGCTGACCTTTTTAATCCTGTGGGCACATATGGGGTTTTGAGTGAGTTCTATGGGCACCATCCTTTCTGGTCCCAGAGACAGAGAGAAAGCTCTTCACTTTTCCAAGGGATCTGAGACCAGGTTGGATCCAGTAGAATTAACTGGAGCCTCGAAAAAACGCATAGAGCTTTTCCCACCTCTTGCTTCAGCTCTGGGTACTTTTCAGAGATGGAAGGGGTAATCGCCCTCACAACTTCATGGCCAGGTAAGATTCCCATTGTGTTCACAGACCTCAGGTTACAGACGCTTCAGGTTACAGACTCCGCTAACCCAGAAATAGTACCTCGGGTTAAGAACTTTGCTTCAGAATGAGAACAGAAATCACATGGCGGCGGCGTGGCAGCAGTGGAAGGCCTTTCAGGTTAAGAACAGACCTCCAGAACAAATTAAGTACATAACCCAAAGTACCACTGTATTTCCTTTTAGCTGATCCCAAATCTCCAGCTTCTTTCTCCAGTTTCATTGGATGACGCATGATTCTAGTATTACAGTGGTACCTCTGGTTATGTACTTCGTTCCAGAGGTCCGTTCTTAACCTGAAACTGTTCTTAAGCTGAGGTACCACTTTAGCTAATGGGGCCTCCCATTGCTACCGCACCGCGCGATTTCTGTTCTCATCCTGAGGTAAAGTTATTAACCCAAGGTACTACTTCCGAGTTAGTGGAGTCTGTAACCCGAAGCGTTTGTAACCCGAGGTACCACTGTATAGGTGAGAGACAGAAAGAGAGAGAAACGCAATTCCCCTCTGCAATCATTCTGGTTGTCCCTTTTCCTATAGCCCCCTTGTAAGTGATCCCGGTTTACAAAAAGATAGATAGATAGATGATTGATAGATGATGATGATGATGATTTTATTATCTATATGCCACCCATCTGACTGGGTTTCCCCAGACACTCTGGGCAGTTCCCAACAGAATATTAAAAACACAATAAAACATCAAACATTAAAAACTTCCATATACAGGACTGCCTTCAGATGTCTTCTAAAAGTCAGAAGATTCATAGATTCAGTGCTGTTTTTCAAGAAAAAGGGATGCCAGAACTCATCATGAATGCCTCTCTTGTTCTCTTAAAATGGCAATGGTGCCCATCTGAGAGGTGCTGGAACTGAGTTCTGGCTGAAAAATTATAGGCAGGCAGGCAGACAGACAGACAGACACTGACACAAAGAATACGTAAGACCTTGTGAGCATTATGTTCACGTGAAATGGTTCATCTTTAAGCATATTCTGCTGAGTACTTAGCACAAATCTTTGCAGAACAGAGCAGAGGTAGTTTGATTCCTATTTATTTTAATAATAATGAAAATATCTTTACTGCCCTTGGGATTCCTCCCCCCCCCCCCACTTGTAATTGCAAAGATTTTTTATTGGATGGATGATTTGCAACACACAGTAATATGCAGCTCTCTTTGCCAGTATTATCTTGAGAGCAAAGCACAGCCTTAATGATGTTTACGCTTGTAAAAAATAAAGCATCATAAAAATGCAAGTGGCTAGCACAGGGTGATATCTCCTTCCTGACAAATCGCTCGCAATGAAAACCATTCCTCTGCTGGCCTATCTGGAAGGGCAGATCCACAAGAACGGCCCAGAAAAGGCTCTCTTTGGGGGTTAATTTGTGAGATTCCCTTTACGGAAGAGGTCACATGACATCAGTTAGCCCAGGCGAGCTAAATGGAGCCTCCAGCTTCAGAGGCATATACCTCTGCTAGAGGTATCAGCTGCTAGAGGTCAAACAATGAGGGGGGTAGTTATAGAATTGTAGAGTTGGAAGGGACAATAGGTCTTTTAAGTTCAACACCTTTATACTCCTTGGATTCCTGGAATAATCTGACTGACCACTGCTGACAAACCAGACAGAAAGCAGGTTCCTATACGCCAAATTTGCCTAATGTTCTTTCGAAGCACATTCCAAGGGGCCACCACACAGAAGGTCCTCCTTTTAGAGCAGCGGTTCTCAACCTGTGGGTCCCCAGATGTTGTTGGACTACAACTCCCATCATCCCTGCACTCTGGTCTTGCTAGCTAGAGGTGATGGGAGTTGTAGTCCAACAACATCTGGGGGGACCCACAGGTGGAGAAAGGCTCTCTTAGAGGATGTTGGGCAACCCTGAGTAGCACAGGGCATTGCGAAAAGTGTCGTTCTTGGGGATCGAAATGACAGGACTGGGGTATGTTCCTGAATGTAACCTTTTTTGAAGTTCCCCAGGGCTTTATATGCCAATAAAGGTAAAGGGACCTGTCAGGGAAGTGCCATCAGTGCCGGAGGGAGAGAGAGAGCTCCAGAGGGATCCCAGAGAGCGTCCCGGGGTTGGGAGAGGCAGCCTATCTTCTGGGGAAGGCAATCAGCTCAGCTCCAGTGGAGAAGGGGGGCAGATGGGGGAATCTGAGAGGGAGTCACATGACTCCTTGCCGGGAACCAGCGGGGGGAGGAAGGGTCCTCCGCTGCCTACGCCCTCCTTGCGCAGAAGGCTTCCGCACAGAAGGCTTACGCACAAGCAACCCCTAGAACCATTACAGGACCCCTGACCATTAGGTCCAGTCGTGACCGACTCTGGGGTTGCGGCGCTCATCTTGCTTTATTGGTCGAGGGAGCCAGTGTACAGCTTCTGGGTCATGTGGCCAGCATGACTAAGCCTCTTCTGGCGAACCAGAGCAGCGCACGGAAATGCCATTTACCTCTCCTGGACCGCCTCTCCTGGTATGCCCCACAGAGAAACCTACGGTCTGCAAATAATAACATCCTCAAGGTCCCAGGCCTCAGAGAGGTTAGGCTGGCCTCAACTAGAGCCAGGGCCTTCTCGGCTGCGGCTCCAACCTGGTGGAATGCTCTGTCACAAGAGACTAGGGCCCTGCGGGACCTGACATCTTTCCGCAGGGCCTGCAAGACAGAGTTGTTCCGCCAGGCCTTTGGTCAGGGCGCAGCCTGACTCCCTCCTCTGGCAACCTGCACAAAATCTTGCTTAATCGGTTGCCATCAATTTGATTTTAACTAATTTTATAATGAAATATTTTTAGAATGTATGATTATTTGATTGTTTATTTGATTGTTGTTAGCCGCCCTGAGCCCGGCTCAGCTGGGGAGGGCGGGATATAAATAAAATTTATTATTATTATTATTATTATTATTATTATTATTATTATTATTACCTTCCCGACGGAACGGTACCTATTTATCTACTTGCACTTTGACGTGCTTTCGAACTGCTAGGTTGGCAGGAGCAGGGACTGAGCAACAGGAGCTCACCCTGTCGCAGGGATTCGAACCACCGACCTTCTGATCAGCGAGTCCTAGGCTCTGTGGTTTAACCCACAGCACCACCTGCGTCCCTTATATGCCAATAGCAAGGCCATAAACTTGGCTCACATGAAAAGCTAGTACCTGCACCCTCTTCAACAGCCTCACCGCACCATTCTGCACTTGCTATGGCTTCCAGAGCAACTATAAGTAGAAACCCTACATAGAATGCATTGCCGTAACCCAGTCTGTAATTTACTAAACACCTGGACTGTCATAGATTTATTCCCAGGGTATGGTCAGTGTTAAAGGCGTTAGGGATGTGGACCCAACTCAGAGAAGGAGGCTACTATGCCATTCCCCCTCCCCACAGAAAAATCCTGGAGCTCAGTCCATCAGAGAGCACATCCACGTGCCTGAATTTCCAAGGCCAGCTGAGAAGATCTGCCTTTGCTTGAGCTGCAGTTCGATTCCCCCTGCACAATTCGTGAATCAAGTCAAGGAGCCTGAGACTCTTGTTTCCAGGGAGCCTAGCTACTTGTTAGACTTCAAGAAGAAAAAGGGCAGCTGCTCTGATTTTCCCAGCCCATGCTTCAGCCATAAGAAATCTAGACAGGTGCCCTTTGCTTAGCGCTATGCGGGGGGGGTTGGGGGGAGGGGGGAATACATGTTGGCATGATGGAAGGGACGGGGGGGGGAATAGGTATCTGTGGACACGTGGCCTTTCTAGAGCCAGAGGGCTACATATCAGTATTATGAGAGTCATGGAACATGCAGGTGACCTGTCGTTCCTACTAACATCTGGGAAATGGCTGGGTATTACGTTTCTGAAGTGAGGCTCTCCATTTGTTTCTCTGTGCCCCAGCATGCCCCAGAAGATCTTTTGCATAAGGGACTGTGGCGATCATACAGGGCCCCCAGATGTTTGACGGTCTATTGATCCCTGTGCCACCACTGTGATTGCCTCCTCGCTGCCACCACCCCGTTTCTCACGGGGACACACGGAGTCCAGACAGTTGTTAACATTAACAAATAATCAAGTTTATTTTTAAATGCAGGAACAAGCTTATGGTTTCAGTTAGTTTTTCTTGACGGTTTCTTAATCTTAGTTCCTAACAACTTCAAACTGATTATCCCAACTATCTATCTGTTAGGTGAACAGTTCCTCTCACTCTCTCACATTAAAACTAGACCAACCCACAGACTTATCCTCCCTCTTCCTTCTCCAACTCCCAGCTGACTCACAAACAACTCCAACTCTAACTCTTAACTCCTCCTCTTGGGTTCCCACTGGCCAATCACTTCACACTCATTTAACCCTTTCCTTATGACCCACCTAGGAGGGCAAACGCCACGGGGACCAATCTCACCTAATGAGCCATCCAGGCTTTTCCTCCATTGCAATCCGAAGATTGGCTAATTAGGGAGTTAATTTCATGCAAAATACCATTCCACTTTCCGAAGCAACGTGCATGGATGTCTGCGTATTTCTGAGAGAGTGTGTATTAAGCCACTGAGTGCCAATTGGGAGAGCGCTGTTGCACGCAGGTTCTGTTCACATGCTTCTCACAGGAATCTGGCAGGCCACTGTGAGAACAGGATGCTGGCCTGCCAGATGGGCCTTAGGCCTGCTCCAGTGGGACTCTTTGTATGTTCTTGTGAGAAAGAGTTCTGTGTGACTCAAAAACCTGCACATTGCATTGGATCTATTTGTTGACTATAATAACACTCTTATGTTACACCCCCATGGGGTGTATGGGGTGTATGGGGTGTTAAGGGAGGGGTAGGATCTCTATTGAAGCGATGATTCTTTTCTTTTTCTTTTCAATTTTTTTTATTGCTTTTCAACATTTATCACAAAAGTAACACAATACACAACAAAGAAAAAAGAAACACACCGCACATTAATAAACTAAACATACAAGAAGAAAATAAAAGAAAAAAGATTATCTCTTCAAATATCCAACTTTCATCACATTGATAACTGTTTTCCTCAAATCCCCTCTAACTGAATTGCATTATATCACCTTTATTACAGTTCTCCAAGTTCATATTTCTAATAATATTAACTCCTTTCATTTACTAACTTCTCCTTTATTAATATTCTAATCCTTAATACTTACTACCACATTTCCTTATTCTACCCCTTCCTTATTCTACCCCTAAGCCTATTTGTTACTTCCAAGAACTTTCTATTTATCTAAGTGATGATTCTTCAACATCAACTTCGTTGGACTGATCATGTTATGTGGATGCCTGATAATCGTCAACCCCTTTACCTTTACAAAAGCTATAGAGAGGATAAGAGGTGGAATATGGAGCCTTGGTCTTGTTCCCCACCCTTCAGATAACATCAGCTTGGGTGAAATATTTGGATTTGGGGTGCGGGGATTGGGTTAGCCCCCATTCCCCATTGCTGTGCCCCTGCCAAGCTACTTTTAAGCTAAGAAAAAATATGCCTAGAGATCTGGTCACTGATCTCTCAAGCCATGTCCAGTTTGACTCAGAGTTTTGCTCCCAGAACGTCCATCCCTGTCCAGCCAGAAGAACATGCTATTTATTTTCTGGAATGGTGCCAGAGCTGATTATCGCTGCTCTGACATCTCAAGATGCTGCAGCACCAAGTAAGGCAAATTCCACGTTAGGAATTGTTAGGAAAGGGAACGAGAAAAAGAAATGGCACAAGTTGCTCATCACATAGCAAAAGATTTGAGAAATTTGGCTTCGGCTATTGCTTTACGATCTATCGTAGAAGGGACCACGAGGGTCATCAAGTCTAACCTCCTGCAATGGAGGAATATTTTGCCCAACATGGAGCTCAAACCTACGTCCCTGAGATTATGAGTCTCCTGCTCTACCAAATGAGCTATACCAGCTGGGATACATTGCATGACTGGGGAAATTCGCACTGAATGTGGCCCTCCAAGCCTCTCTCTCTGGGACGCAGAGTTCGCTCCAAGCCACACACCTTACTTGAAACCCAATCCCTTGACCGATCCAAAAGGATTGCGTTTTTCATCTGGAGAAGGTATAATCTCTCCCCTCCCCCCCAGCAGTCTGAAGTGGTACATTCCAGCACTTTGCAGGTCATGTGAGATTGCTGATGGTGTGGCTGGGCTATTTATAGGGCGAGACTGTGAGCACACAGAAATGCTACCTGTCCCCGCATCGCGAGCACCAAAAAGTCTGTGCTCTGTTGTATTCTGTGTCTGCATTCACTCTGAGCTGGGAAAACGATGGAGAATTAATCTGGCTGTTAGGTTTGGCTCCGGTTTAACTGCTTTGGAATAATGATAAAGGGCCATTTCAAAACCAGCGGGACAGCTGCAAAATAAGTGTGTGAAAAGGAAGTGAAGTATGACTCCTCGTTGCTGGATAGCCATTAATGCTATCCATTAACCACCTTTGAGATGCTTTTGGAAACACAAATATCAGCACAAATGTATTCCAAGGAACAGCAAGCTAGGGTGGATCGTATCAAAACATATTGCTCAATGTTGATGTGAGCCTTTGGAGTCAAGATGAGGTTATCTAATGACGGCAAAGAACAGGCGCAACCCCCAATATTTATTTATTTTTGTTTCTGAAAATCGAAACACACTGAGACTTTGTAAGCCGAAAAATTTTCATGCGGGGAAAATTTCACTTGGCTGAATGGGTTTGCGTCTAACCTCTTTTCGTTTGGGACAGTAGTCCCTCCACATACAAACACACACACGTCACACAATTCCTGTGCACCTGTCTATAAACACACTCAGCCCTGTCTCTGCCTCTTGCAAATTCTGTTGCTGTTCCACCTGAGCTCCAATTGCAGTATAGATGCTATGGCTGAGATATGAGGCTTGAATTATGCTAGGGCTGACATACGTCTGGAATTTCTTGGACATATCCAGGATACGACCGTCAGAAACAGTGTCCGGGTGGAATTTCTGAAACTCATTTAAAACACCCATGAAAACCCAGGCGTATGACAATCCATGTTGGAAGTGTTGATTTTTTGGTGAATTTCCTTTAAAAAAGAAAAGAAAAAAGCTCAACAACTTTGTCCAGCCAAAATTCCACTTTTTGAAATATGGCAACCCTAAATTATGCCATTGCCGTACCACCAGAGGTGGGAAAGCACTGGGCACCAGCCAGAAAAAGCCCTCTTCCTGATGGTTACCACTGGAAAACACTGTATTCTGAAGGAATGCAAAAGGTGCACCTGCGACATTAAATAGGATAGCCTGTTCACACATGCAAGTCGTCATCACTCCAGTCGGCAAGCGTGTAATGTGTGAATCAGCCTCTGCTCTTTTGAAGCCCCGCAAATGGAGCACATGGAATGAATTAAATCAAGAAGTTTAATGGGCTCCTCTTGCCTTGCTGGCTTTCCACCTTTCGCTATCTATTGTCACAGATTCTGAACTACTTGAAATTAACTGTGATAAGATCCCTCGTTGGAATTTACTAACTACGGGGCGTTGACAGATAAATCTAAGTGTCCTGCCCCATTAATTAACTCGAGATTTATTCATTTATCAAGACTCCCGAAACAGGCATGTTTAATTGCCCTCTTTATTAATGTTTCTAAGAAAGCTCTAGCATTTTACTGGCATTTAAATGAGGGCTCCAACAAGATGTGGTATCAATTAATGGTCTTGTTAAAAGTCAGGCGGCGTTTTTACAACGCCAGCCCGACTCCCTCGCACCCCCACCAACCCACTTCGAACAATCATGGAAACTCGTTTCGCAGACCAGAAGGGGTTAGAAAGCACATCTCTTCTGTTTGTGATGTTCTGCCAATACTTCAAACAACAAACTCCCACCACAATCCTCCTTCCAAAAGCCAAGCTGCATGTGAAGCTCAGTCACATCTCCTGTCCTCCTGATGACTTTTTTTTAATGCAGCCATGGAGACTGCAATCTCCCTCCCCTTTGCAACTTCTGCACTTAAAAAAACACTCCCCCCCCCGAGCTGCTTTTCAGAGAGGAAAGGGTTAAGGTGAGAAGCCCACATACAGCTGCCTTTTGCTGGGCATCTCACATCCGGTCTAACGATTGCCACTTTTCTATTGTCCTAGACAGTGCTTTTCTTCTAGGGGGAAAAAGGTGCCAGTACCACGAATCAGGATGGAGGATTGATAGGGTTGTGTGTGCAGAAACTCGCCTTCTGTACAAAGGTGAAATGTACATGCATTGCTCTGCCTCTGGCCCTGCCCACCACTGCCACCTGGCCCTCGGAAGCTTGCCTAGGAGGGAATGTGGCTCTCAGAGCACAAATGGTTCACCAGCCCTGGCCTAGACGGACGCTTGGCCTGATCCTGCCAGGCTTCTCCTTATGTGGTCCAAAGTTCCTCACCCAACTCATGTATCTGGAGAGAATAGAATAGAATAGAATAGAATAGAATAGAATTTATTATTTATACCCCGCCCATCTGGCTGGGTTTCCCCAGCCACTCTGGGAGGCTTCCAACAAAGTATTAAAATACAGTGGTCCTAAACAGGGCTGCCTTCAGATGTCTTCTAAAAGTCTGGTAGTTGTTCTTCTCTTTGAGAAGAACCACTACTGGGCGCCACTACCGAGAAGGCCCTCTGCCTGGTTCCCTGTAACTTGGCTTCTCGCAGCGAAGGAACCGCCAGAAGGTGCTCAGCGCTGGACCTCAGCATCCGGGCAGAATGATGGGGGTGGAGACACTCCTTCAGGTATACTGGACCGAGGCCGTTTAGGGCTTCAAAGGTCAGCACCAACACTTTGAATTGAGCTCAGAAACGTACTGGGAGCCAGTGTAGGTCTTTCAAGACCGGTGTTATGTGGTCTCGGTGGCCGCTCCCAGTCACCAGTCTAGCTGCCGCATTCTGGATTATTGGAAAGAAGCAGGACTCTCATGTCTTGCGAGGGGCTGCTGAAGCAACCAGGCATCTGCTCTGTGCCACCAGCTTCTGTCACGTTGGATCAGCTCAAGCAGACTCTCCTGCCTTCTCTCCCTCCCTCCTCCCTGGTCCTCCATTTCCCTGTCTCCACAGATCGTCTCCCTGCTCTAATCAGGCTTTTACAGCCTCGCTCGCAGCACAGCCTCTCTCGCCAGGAGTCAGGCTGTCCTGACTTTCGGCTGAGATCTCAGACTCCCACCAAACAGGCTCTATTTCTCCGGGCATGTGGTCATCGTGAACTCGGCGCGCTCTCCTCCCGGAGCCAAGGAAGGAGAGGAGACCGAAAAAAGCCATCATTATGTGCGTTCCTTAAGAAACCGCCTAGAAAATTAGAAGGCACAGAAGAAGAGCTCAAAGCAACCTCTCTCTCCTTCTCTCTGAACCTGTTCGCTTGAGATTATCATGGACAAATTAGGAAGGCTATGAATGAGAGTGGCCTTAGGCTAAGCTGCCCTGTAAGGGTGTGTGTGTTCTGCTGGGTAGAAATCAGGGCCCCAGGGCCACACCACAGCCCACTGCCAATTCCTGCTCATGCCTACCCTTCAATTTGTGGGTCCTTTTCTCAGGTAGAGCTTGTCAACCTGGGAAGGGAGCCCATCTAGGAGAAGGAAAACTCTGATCCTAAACCTCATGGATGCTTTAGCCGAGATTCCTCCACTGCAGGGATGAGAAGACCCTTACGGTCCCTTCTGGCTCTACAGTTCTATGATTCTATGAGAACGGCTTCAGGAGTAAACCCCAAGGAAAACTCCATACCCGCTGCCTCGAAGGATATCTTTGGGAAGAGAAAGGACTAAGGAGTAAACCCTAAACAAATCTGGAAGAAGAAGAGGAAGAAGAGTTTGGATTTGACACCCTAAGGAGTGTCAAAGCAGCTAACAATCTCCTTTCCCTTCCTCCCCCACAACAAACACTCTGTGAGGTGAGTGGGGCTGAGAGACTTCAGAGAAGTGTGACTGGCCCAAGGTCACCCAGCAGCTGCATGTGGAGGAGCGGAGACGCAAACCCGGTTCACCAGATTACGAGTCTACCGCTCTTAACCACTACACCACACTGGCTCTCTTAGGAGTCCCTAAGACAGTTGGATGGTGTCGTGTACAGACAGAGGGCCTTCTCGGTAGTGGCGCCCACCCTGTGGAACACCCTCCCACCAGATGTCAAAGAGAAGAACAACTACCAGACTTTTAGAAGACATCTGAAAGCAGCCCTGTTTAAGGAAGCTTTTAATGTTTAACAGACCACTGTATTTTAATACAGTGGTGCCTCGCAAGACGAAATTAATCCGTTCCATGAGTCTCTTCGTCTTGCGCTTTTTTCGTCTTGCAAAGCATGGCTATTAGCGGCTTAGCGGCTTAGCGGCTATTAGCAGCTTAGCGGCTATTAACGGCTTAGCATCTTAGCGGCTTAGCAGCTATTAATGGCTTAGCGGCTTAGCGGCTTTAAGAAAAAGGAAACAAACTCGCAAGAACTCGCAAGACGTTTCGTCTTGCGAAGCAAGCCCATAGGGAAATTCGTCTTGCGGAACGACTCAAAAAACGGAAAACTCTTTCGTCTAGCGAGTTTTTCGTCTTGCGAGGCATTCGTCTTGCGGGGCACCACTGTACTCTGTTGGAAGTAGCCCAGAGGCTGGGGAAACCCAGCCAGATGGGTGGGGTATAAATTATAAATTCTATTCTATTCTATTCTATTCTATTCTATTCTATTCTATTTCTCCTTACTGAAACTGTTGTAGCCAAGTTGATGCCAAATGCAATGCTCTGATGGACCGCATCAGTGAGGCCGAGAGGAGGGGTCTTGTCGTCTGAGCAACCCAGGACACACACTGCCTACACTTTTACCCCCTAGAGGCCACTTTGGTGATGCTAAGACAGCAAAAACAACTCAGCAGGCAGCAGCAACAAGTTACTGGTCTCTGCAGCTACAGCAGGCACTGTGATCATCAGGAATTTGCCTTCACCTCCAGAGGTGCGCTCCATTGTCTCTCGAGACAGCCGGACACCAATGACAACAACTCTGAGTAGCACCATCTGAAAACAAAAGGAGTATTCTCCTTGCTTTAGAAATGCCAGCCTGTATTCAGTACAGTGTCCCATCCCTGCATGCATTTCTGCCTGTGCGATGGAACTTCCCTCCCCACCTCATGCCACCCTCCCCACCCCCAGCCAAAAGAAATCTGCTTTCGTCCCTTTAAGTGTCCTATTTCCAGTTCTGTGGCAGTTCCAGTTGCTACATGCAACCATAGCAACCCAAAAGTTCCGTAACTATGGGAACCTTGTGCTGTGTGTGTTGTCTTAGACCCAACTGCTACCACAATGTAAGTCCACAGCCAAGAGGTCCCACCAATGGGGAGCACGTAGGAACACAGGATGCTTGCTCTATACCAAGTCAGGACTATCAGGTCATCTAACTCAATATTGTCTACACTGACTGGCAGGGTCTCAGGCTTCTCTCCCAGGGTTCTCTCTCAACTCTACTTTGAGATGCCGGGGACTGAACCGGGGACCTTCTGCATCCAAGACAGATGCTCAGCTACTGAGCTATGGCCCTTCACCTTTCCAGGGACCCTCCTAGCAAGCCAACCCAAGCCTTCACCTCTTAATAATGTTACAAAAGTGGGGTGATTCCTCCTTTCTCTGCCAAGTGGTGGCAAGAGCCCCTGCGGGTCCAGGCACTAACTGAGGGTCTGTGGTCCTTTGCAGAATCGAGACACGGTAGAGACGGCTGTAGCTTTAAGAAATATGATTTATTCACCTATGTACACCTTCTGTCGGCATGGAGGGAGTCCAGATCTTACAGCATGGTCATTTCAATAACAGCAACAACAATCATAATTTATTATTTATACCCCGCCCATCTGGCTGAATTTCCCCAGCCACTCTGGGCAGCTCCCAACAGAATATTAAAATACAATAATCTATTAAACATTAAAAGCTTCCCTAAACAGAGCTGCCTTCTGAAGTCTTCTAAAAGTCTGGTAGTTGTTTTTCTTTTTGACATCTGGTGGGAGGGCGTTCCACAGGGCGGGGGCCACTACCGAGAAGGCCCTCTGCCTGGTTCCCTGTAACATGGCTTCTCACAGCAAGGGAACCGCCAGAAGGCCCTCGGCGCTGGACTTCAGCGTCCAGGCAGAATGATGGGGGTGGAGACGCTCCTTCATGGCCTGGCCCCCAACAGCAGTGCAGTCAGGGACTCCAAGGCATCTTTCCCAGTCTGCATGGAGGGAGTCCACATCTTACAGCATGGTCCTTTCAAGAGGGGCCTGTCCCCCAAAAGCAGTGCAGCCCTAGAACCAAAGGCATCTCTCCCAGCCAGCCTTCAGCCAGGCTGCCCAAGATGAATCCCAATCTTTCTTCCTCCTCCTTCCCATAACACCTTGCTAAAAACTCTCTTTTCCTGTCACCTCACACCCAGTTACCCTGGCCAGTTTTCCACACACACACACCCAGACACTGTTCACACCTTGGAGCAAAGTGGGGAGGGCAATTCTCTTGCATTGCCAGTGTCTCTCAGTAGATCTATATTGTTTCTAAATAGTCCTTGCCTGTCCAGGTCGTTTTGTATAGGCTAGCCCAAGAATTCCTCTGCAGCTTGTGTTTCTCCTTTCACATCCCAAATAATCAAAATCCTGCCATTTATTGATTTCTAGGGTTGGGGGGGGACTCCCCCTCCCAAATCTATAACACCACCAACGAAAAGGCAGCTCTTAGATTGCCATCTCAGCAGCAACATTGGCATTCCAATTCTCTCCCCTCCCTCTCTTTTCATGCTCTGATTATATACTTGTCAGGTCAATATAGCCCATCTGCTTTTTGGACGATTCTAGCGCTGCGCGCATTAAATTAAACTAGATTTGATCAGTTAATCTTCATCAAACATACAATCTATCCCCCCCCCCCTTTTGTGGTGCTGCGCAGAGTGAATTACCAAACCCTGACATGCTACTGATCCTCACGGGACGGCGAGAGCACATTTAATAATGCCAAATTAAACTTGTCTTTATTATCAACTATTATACGTGACAAAACAGGCAATTTGCTCTCCGTCTAATGCAGACCTCGGCTGAACTTGGCTGGGTTCTCTCCCACACTGGGGACATGATGGAGGTTTGTAAAGTTGTGGAACATCTGGAGGAAAGGGAAGTTTTTCGCCCTCTCTTGCGATCACACAACTCCAGAGGAAGAAAACCATTTCTAGAAGCCCTGAGAGCTGCTGCCAGTCTGTGTAGACAATACTGAGGTAGATGGACGAATGGTCTGACTCAGAATAAGGCAGAATTTCTATGTTCCTATGATCGCCCATTAAAGCCGGTGGACAGACGTCTCTTCAAAACACTTCACACATTTACTTCAGGGACTCGTTTCCAGAACATGGTGCTGAGAGCCGGAAGAACTGGCTCCATTTTTGATGGGGTGCTCAGCAAAGTGCCCCCGATAGACCCACTTCTTTGACAATTGGCCCCAAACTGTGGGCAGTCAAAGCAGCATTGGACACAAGCCACCACAATGGCCTAGTGATGTGTGCAAGGCAGCGTTGCTTGGGAAATGAAACTGATGTCCCCACTGAGCCCCAGAGCACTGTGGGAAATTCAACATGGAGGTTCAATGACACCAGATTCCTGTTAAGGCCCTCATTATATAACCAGTGTCGTCCTGATTCCTTATCAGAAGGGCTGACCATGTTCTTCAGTTTGGGGAGTCAGTTCTTCCTCAGCCTTTCAGGGTTGCCCCTCCCAGTCATGACATCACTGCTCTCTAACCATAGAGAGGGTTACATCCGGGTTTCACCGCTCGCACATGCGCAGAAGCGCTAAATCGCGCAGATACGGTGCTTCAGGTTTCGGGCTTTTCATGTTGCAAACGGGCCTCTGGAACAGATCCCGTTTGCAACCAGAGGTACCACTGTACTGTATTTATTGATGGAAATTTATAGATAACTGCAATGCAGCTCCCCAAGGGGAGAAGACTGGTAAAATCAAGGGCCTTGCTCTGTCTTCTTATGAATGGAGGGAATTGTTATGGGGCAAGCATTTGCCCTTCATTTTGCAGCTACTTGACCACACTTAATCAACAAACAAACAGCAGCTTCCACCCAGGCAGCCCCTCATTTTTAATGACCAAAGGCCCCATTTCCTTAGGTGTTACGTTACACACACCAGACATTGCAGAGAACGACCCACCACTAAAGGAAAGCTCCGTTTGGGGGGAATCTGAGGAGCCTCTGCATCAAAGGAGGTCAAAAGGCAAAGGAAATGCCAAGAGGGTGATCCCAGCCTTAGTGCCTTATCAGCCAGCATAAGGCTACACAATCTTTTAAACTGTAATTAAGCACCATCTATCCAAAGTTAAGCACACACACCATTCTAATTGTACTTTCCCAATATCATGCCCCATGATGCACACTCTTAACGTTGACAAAGTTAAACACTCTGAAGGACCAAAATAATGTGGTGCAGAATATCTGTGATCAAACTGAATGTCCCAAATCTCTCTCTCTCTCTCTCTCTCTCTCTCTCTCTCTTTCTCTTTCTCTTTCTCTTTCTCTTTCTCTTTCTTTCTCACACACACTTTTAAATTATTTAACTTGTGTAAACCACTTTGAGGTGGTGGCTGTTTTTGCAACCAAGCAGCATAAATGGCGCTTGCAGGATTTGCTCAGCTGAAGCAGCATGAGATGAGCAGGGTATAAATAATAAAAGAATAATGAAATGATCAATCTAAGGGCCATGGGTTTTGAGCCTAGGGGTGTGATCGGGAATTGGGCAGGAAAATATCATCCGGGAGTATTTTCGGTGAATTGGCATAATGTCCATGTATTGCAAGGGGTGTGTGTGTGTGTGTAAATATATATACAGTGGTACCTCGGGTTAAGAACTTAATTCGTTCCGGAGGTCTGTTCTTAACCTGAAACTGTTCTTAACCTGAGGTACCACTTTAGCTAATGGGACCTCCCACTGCCGCCGTGCGATTTCTGTTCTCATCCTGAAGCAAAGTTCTTAACCCGAGGTACTATTTCTGGGTTTTTGGAGTCTGTAACCTGAAGCGTCTGTAACCTGAAGTGTCTGTAACCCAAGATTCCACTGTATTAAAAAAAAGGCCAAAAACTCATATTTTGGGGTGAGATGCAACCTTGAGCAAAACAAACAAACAAACAAACAAAAAACACCTTTGTCTGAATTTTCACTTCTGGGAGTATGGCAACTGTATTTGAGCCCCACATTGGACAAAAGATTCTTGCATTGCCAGATTCTTGCATCGCTTCCAACATTTCTCAGATAAAAATAGGGACGTTCTGTTCTGCATCGGTTTGCTTCTCCTGCATCTGATCTCGCTGCACATATTGACATCTGCCACCTTGAGCCAATTGCAACCTCTCTGCCTAACTTACCTCACAGGGTTGTTGTAAGGTAGGGTAACCTGATGTCCCCAGTTCCCAGGGACAGTCCCCGGATTTGCAAATCTGTCCCCGGACAAATTCTGTCCCCCGAATGTCCCCAGATTTGCAAATCTGTCCCCGGGAAACGTGGCATTGACAGCCTCAGCAGTCTGGAGCCAGCCTGGTAGCACAGTTGGCTCTGGCTGGCTTCAGGAGCTGCCCACTACCGTGGCGCCTGCCATTTTTCCTTGCTGAAACTTCCAGCATGACAGAAACCAGAGTGCATGGAAACACTGTCTACCTTCCCACCGCAGCAGTACCTATTTATCTACTTGCACTGGCATGCTTCCGAACTGCTAGGTTGTCAGGCCGGGACAGAGCAATGGGAACTCACCCCATTGCAGGATTTGAACCACTGACCTGCTGATTGGCAAACCCAAGAGGCTCAGTGGTTTACGCCACAGTGCCACCCGTGTCAAAGCAGTAGAACAATGTGTCCTGTGACCTCATCCCATTATTACCAGTGATTACCGGTAGCCAGGCAAGCATATAACTAATTCAGGAAAGTGAATTAGTGTGCATGCATGGGGGAGAACAGAATTCAACTATTATTATTAAAATTTATATATCGCCCTTCATCCAAAGAACACAGAGCAGTTGACAACATAAAAATACAAAACAGCATACATATAAAGATACATTAACCCAAGGAAGCCTGATAGATAAGTCCTAGTGGACTAATGAAAGGGGTGCCTACCTAACTTGCAAAAAAGTATATATTTTTACAGCTTTGAAAAATAGCACAGCCTAAAGATGGCTTGCTTTCAAGTTTTTCATATGTTTTCTAAACTTGGACTGGAATCTTGTGGTAAATCACACACACACACACACACACACACACACACCTTTACAAAGGGCAGCAGTACCATGACAGTTAACTGCATGAGCAGTAAACTGGGGAGATCTCAGTTTAGCCATGAACTCACTAGCTGTAGCCACATTTTGTGGTAAGTCATGGCTAATGGTTTGCCATGAATGCTCAGACTGCTGCCGCTAGCGAGGGGCAGTGGCGAACTGCAAACGGTGGGAATGACTGGATTTCCACCATCACCACCCACGGTTTTTCCCCCCATACATACACCCACCTATCTGGAATCAATAACTGCAAGCCAGCAGATTTGACTCCAAGAAGGTCACTCTGCATGGTTTGACGTGGGTGATTAATTGGACGCGGGAGTCCACATGCGCATAAACGTCAGCGCTGGCAAGACATGCTGCTGTTTCAAAATGAGTCGGCTGGGGATCAAGACTGCTAATTCCCTGCGACCAAAAGGGTAATGCTAACATGGAAATATATGGATTCGATGGGGTGGGTTTTTCTGTTGTGGGAAGAATAATGATTAGTGTGAATTTAACGAGCCACTCAAGGATACAGGCAGTGGTGGAGCTTCAAACTCTGGCGGGGGGACAGAGAGCAGGCGGGGTGTGGCTGGCGCACATCCCGGGAGCACCACCCACAGCACAGGGGGGCAGCCACAATGACACCCTACCGGGATCGTGCCGCCAGGGGCGGTGCGCTCCCCCCGCACCCCTGTTCCTCTGCCAGTGGATACGGGAATACATCACATAGGGCTGCCATTTCAAAAAGTAAAAATCTGGAAACAAAAAGCTTTTTTTGGGAAAGTTGTTCAGCTTTTTTGTTTTAGGAAAAATCGCCCAAAGAAAGTTGTTGAGCTTTCTGGGAAAGTTTCAAAAGCTCAGACGGAATCCAGATGCAGGCATAACCGGAGTGGAAATGGTGTAACGTAAGTCTGAATTCAACAACAGAACATTGCAGCTTCCTTTTTAAAAGCAAGTCTCTAGTCCTCAGTGTAATACAGAAAGAGATGAATGTGCATGGGCAAGTCTGCATTGACCATAAATTGGAAGAGATGGCTTCTTTGTGGAGAATAGTTGCTTGTATGTCTTACAGGCCTTAGTTCTTGTCTTCTCGTCTTACACACTAGGGTGGGAGGATAAGTTTATCAGTAGCTACTAGACACAATGGCAATTCTCTGCCTCCACTCTCGGAGGCATCAGGACTTTGAATCCCTGGGAATCACATGTGGGGAAAATTTGGTGATGCTCAGGTCTTGCTTTCAGGCATAACGTTGGCCACTGTGAGAACAGGATGCTGGAATAGATAAGAGCAATGAAGAGTCTGAGCCTCTTGGGCTTGCCAATCAAAAGGTTGGTGGTTCGAATCCCCATGACGGGGTGAGCTCCCGTTGCTCTGTCCCAGTTCCTGCCAACCTAGCAGTTTGAAAGCACACCAGTGAAAGTAGATAAATAGGTACCACCGTGACGGGAAGGTACATGGCATTTCTGTGCACTCTGGTTTCCGTCACAGTGTCCTGTTGCTCCAGAAGCGGTTTAATCATGCTAGCCACATGACCCAGAAAGCTGTCTGTGGAGAAACGCCAATTCAGCCATATCCTTTCTCAGAGGAGGCCATGGGTCTTGGCGTGATCCAGCAAGCTCTTCTAATGTTCGTCTTACATTTCTGTGTGCCTTTTCTTAATTGTTCGCCAGTCAAAAAGCTTTCTCCCCAGTCCTGACAGTGGAAAACAAACATGGGCAGGTGAGAGGAAGCACTTTGCTGCAGGGAATTTAAACTGGGCTATTCATTTGTTTAACCAGGTTTATATACTGCTTAATCAACATAATCCAGGCGGATTATGTAAAACCACTTGTAATTTCACAAGTGCCTCCTCTTCCTGTTGGAGAACGCAACTTCCTGCAGCCTTTTCCTTGAGACTGGCTGGAAGGGGAGAGAGCAGCAGCTAGGAGGCTGCTCTGGCAACTTGGGAAGCCAAGTTTCATCCAAGTTTCAGCTCCTGCAGAGAACTGGCTCTGAGGTGCTTCATTTCTCCAACAGGAGGAGGGGAAGGAAATGGAAGTGGAGGTGGCCTGCCATGTGGATGGAGAAGGAGAAGGAGGAGGAGGAGGAGGAGGAGGAGAGGAAGAGGAGTACTTTGGATTTGATATCCCGCTTTATCACTACCCAAAGGAGTCTCAAAGCAGCCAACAATCTCCTTTTCCTTCCTCCCCCACAACAAACACACTGTGAGGTGAGTGGGGCTGAGAGACTTCAGAGAAGTGTGACTGGCCCAAGGTCACCCAGCAGCTGCATGTGGAGGAGCAGGGAAGCGAACCCGATTCACCAGATTACGAGTCTACCGCTCTTAACCGCTACACCACACTGACTCCCTCTCACTCTCCCGAGGTTGTCAGACTCTAACTCCCATCAGCTTCAGTCCACATGATCAGTGGTCAAGGACGATGGGAGCTGGGAGTCAAGCAAAATTGGGCAGGCGATGGCTATACTACCGAGCAGTTACACATTGAAAAGAGATCTCAGAGTACCTAGGGCTGCCATACGTCCGGGGTTTCCCTAGACACGTCCAGGATTTGGACTGCCAAAATGGCCTCTGGGAGGATTTTCGCCAAATCGGCAAACCTAGACGTACAGCAACCAGGGGCGGAGGAAGGGGGTGCGGTGGGGGCGGACTGCCCCGGGTGTCTTCGCTGAGGGGGTGACATTTGGGAGTCGCGGGTGGGTGGCGCACCAAATGTCCGCTATCACCGGCTCGCTCCACCCTCGTGGGAGGCTTGCTCCGCCGCTGGCTGCAGGGCACACATGCCGCTCCATGCACCCGAGCAGCTATCCCACACCTGGGAGGGCACCCTCCATGCCCTGCCCCCCTTGGGACCACGCCCGCCCTGGGCAGTGCAGACATATGCTCCACCACTGATGGCAACTAGGGCAATTTTTAAAGAAAAACGATGTTAAAATTCTTTTTTTCAAAAAAGCCCAGAAAAGGTCAACAACTTTGTCCAGATTTTCACTTTGGGGAATATGGCAACCCTACATTCACAGGGACGTGGGTGGCGCTGTAGGTTAAACCACAGAGCCTAGGACTTGTTGATCAGAAGATCAGCGGTTCGAATCCCCGCAACAGGGCGAGCTCCCGTTGCTCGGTCCCTGCTCCTCCCAACCTAGCAGTTCAAAAGCACATCAAAGTGAAAGTAGATAAATAGGTACCGCTCCAGCGGAAAGGTAAACGGTGTTTCCGTGTGCTCCTCTGGTTCACCTGAAGCAGCTCAATCATGCTGGCCACATGACCCAGAAGCTGTACGCCGGCTCCCTCGGCCAATAAAGCGAGATGAGCGCCGCAACCCCAGAGTCGGTCACGACTGGACCTAATGTCAGGGGTCCCTTTACCTTTATCTTTACCTTTACATTCTCAGCACTGTGAGCCTCTTTTTGAATTTTATTTGAACAATTTTTCTTTCTTTCTTTAAAATTTATAATCCACTCTTCCATAATGGAAGCTTATAAAAATCATTCTGCGGGGAGGGAGGGAGGGAGGGAGGGAGGGAGGGAGGGAGGGAGGGAGAGAGAGAGAGAGAGAGAGAGAGAGAGAGAGAGAGAAAGAAAGAAAGAAAGAAAGAAAGAAAGAAAGAAAGAAAGAAAGAAAGAAAGAAAGAAATTGAAAAACATCATTTAAATGGGTTGGTTTAAAGCAAAATTCATGATGCAAAGACCTGTCAAAACAGTGCAGTTTTCAGAAGACGCAAGGGTGGGGAAAAGGCAGGGGTGTTTCCTGCCAAGCCTCTACAAGTAGTTCAGTCCCTAGTGAAGGCCAGCTGACCCTCAAGGGGATATTGAATCACCAGAAGACGCCCATCAGAGGATCTCAGGTGATCGAGGTGGCATGTAGCTGGCATGTAAGGGATCAGGAAAAAAAGCCTTTTGGTCCTTACTGCTGGTCTTGGCCTTCAGAGTGCTCCATGTTTTCATCCTTGGTTGAAGAGAGTCTAGAATGTGTGCTGGAGGTAAACTATATAATAAAATAGAAACAGCAGCTCTGGGAGACTGGGAAAGATCCAAAATTGAGCAAAAGGCACCACCTAGAGGTCTAGGAGGAGAATTGGACTCTTCAGTCTTAAGAAAAGGTCCAGTTTTGAACTAATTGCAGACTGCAGCACACCCAGACCAGACCGCTGGCTGCATTGCATTCCATTCCTGTGAGTTTCCCAGCCTTTCTGCTTCCAGGACTGGATCCCATTTTTCTTTAAAAGGGAAAAGGAAAACATTGGATTTGCACCGTTGCACCTGTGCAACTCAGTCACCTCACCCACAGTACCTTTGCCTCTGTTTGTTCAAAAATGGTGGTGGGAGTTGGAAAACCATGGTGGGCAGCCAGGAATCTCCTCTGCTATCAAGACATTTGGTGACCAGGCAGGTGGCTGAAACCAGCAAATAATGTGTGTCTCTGCAGTGGTGCAAATTCTGCACTGATGAATGAGTGGGCAGATCTGACCCTCAGATGAGGCTTTGCTTTGAGGGCTTGAGAGACAAGGCTGGCAAGGGAACAGAGACTTTTCAGTGGTGGTGCCGACCCCGTGGAATTTTTTGACTATCAGTTCTGGGCCTTAAGGTAGAGCTGCCTCACGGAGGGCCAGTCACTATAGAGGTGTTTTGTTTTGTTCTTTACTCACACAACTGGCCCAGTCTGCTCTGAGAACCATGGTGTCACCTGGTAGCAACATTCCCATTAGGAGAGATGAGAAGTTAGATCTGCTGAAAAGCCGTCAGATGGCTGCCTCCTTCTGAGCTGTTCACTTTGCAACTACTTCATAATTTTAAGGATTGGCACTGAAGTTTGCTTCCCCCCAGCTCTTCCATTCCTGTCCCTTTTGTCTTTGTGAGTCGGCTCTTGTAGATTAGAAGTCTGCAAGCAGGCACTGCCTTGTTTTAATTTACTGTATGTAAGATGCTCTGGGAGCCTTTGGGTTTGAAGAATAGGGTTCAAGTGCTCTAAATAAGAAAGAAAGCGTTAGAAGCTTGTCAATCAAGTTCCTAAGATGAATCCCAAGCCAGAGAAGACATTGAAGCAGCAGCAATAGCACAAAGGTTGCTGCTGGTGATGATGATGAAGAAGAAGAAGAATTGTTGTTTAGTCGTTTAGTCGTTTCCGACCCTTCGTGACCCCATGGACCAGAGCACGCCAGGCACTCCTATCTTCCACTGCCTCCCGCAGTTTGGTCAGACTCATGTTTGTAGCTTCAAGAACACTGTCCAACCATCTTGTCCTCTGTTGTCCCCTTCTCCTTGTGCCCTCCATCTTTCCCAACATCAGGGTCTTTTCCAGGGAGTCTTCTCTTCTCATGAGGTGGCCAAAGTATTGGAGCCTCAGCTTCAGGATCTGTCCTTCCAGTGAGCACTCAGGGCTGATTTCCTTCAGAATGGATAGGTTTGGTCTTCTTGCAGTCCTCTCAAGAGTCTCCTCCAGCACCATAATTCAAAAGCATCAATTCTTTGGCAATCAGCCTTCTTTATGGTCCAGCTCTCACTTCCATACATCACTACTGGGAAAACCAGAAGAAGAATTAAATTTGTATAATGCCCTTCATCTATTTACAAGTAGGTAGCCGTGTTGGTCTGCAGTAGTCAAAACAAACAAACAAAATTCCTTCCAGTAGCACCTTAGAGACCAATAAGTTTGTTTTTGGTATGAGCTTTTATGTGCATGCACAACATAAAAATACAAGGATAAAAACCCCTTACACATCACCCCAAAAGAGGAAACACATCACAAATAAAGAAAAAGGGCAACGATTTGCTTAAAATTTGCCCATGCTAATTTTATATGTATAGATGAGATATAATTACTGTAATTATTTTGAATATTTAAAGAATCCCAAGCTGAGCAGTATTGAAAGAGGCAATATCATCAAACCAAATATGCAATATAAAATCATTAAAACAGTATAGAAGCATATTTGAAACATATAAAAATGGCTGGAATAGCTCAGTCAGTAGAGCATGAGACTCCTAATCTCAGGGTCTTGGGTTGGGGCTCCATGTGGGGCAAAAGGCAGGGGATTGGACTAGATGGTCTTTGTGGTCCCTTCCAGTTCTACAATTGTATTCCAAGTGAAACAGGGATTCTGGGAATTCAGACGTATTCAACAGGATCCGATCTTACAGGTCAGGAAAAGCCTGGGCAAATAATCTCATCAACGTGGGAAGATTTGACCTGCATAGCATTCCTGCTCACACTGCTGTCCAGGGCACGACTGCCGGTGTGCCCAGAGCACAGCTGTCAACTTTCCCCTTTTCTTGCGAGGAATCCTATTTGGAATAAGGGAATTTCCCTTAAAAAAAGGAAAACGTTGACAGCTATGACCCAGAGGTATCAGGGAAACTGTGTTTGAACAAGAGGAGTGGTAAAACTGGTCTGATGCGCACTGGTTATTTTAGTTACAGATAGGTAGCCGTGTTGGTCTGCCATAGTCAAAATAAAAAAATTCCTTCCAGTAGCACCTTAAAGACCAACTAAGTTAGTTCTTGGTAAGAGCTTTCGTGTGCATGCACACTTCTTCAGATACACTGAAACAGAAGTTGCCAGATCCTTCTATATAGATGAGCCTGTTGACGACTCTTAATGACTGCAATAGGTGATCTCAGCTATCTGCCAATCTCCCATTCCCACCACCCTTCTGAGTAATACCCCTCCCCACCTTCTCACTATATAGAAGGATCTGGCAACTTCTGTTTCAGTGTATCTGAAGAAGTGTGCATGCACACGAAAGCTCATACCAAGAACTAACTTAGTTGGTCTTTAAGGTGCTACTGGAAGGAATTTTTTTATTTTGACTGGTTATTTTGAATTTCTTTACTGTAAGTTTATAAAATATCAATATGAAAATCCAATAATAACTGTTGATAGATGGTCTCTCTTTCCGGTACATGCAGTTCCAAAGGAAACGATCAGTCATTAGATCAGGAAAGTGGAAAAAAAAATGTTTTTGAAAGAGCTTCAAGAAAAGTCCTGCTCTCATTCATTCATACTCATTCTCTCATGTGGATTTCCTGTCGTTTGGGGACTTGCTGGTGTGTTTTTGTTTTTTTTTTAATGAAACTTCCAGAATATACTTTCTGTTCAGCTTTTGCAATTTCCCGTGAGACTGAAACATCCGCCAATGGTGGCTTGAACCCTCTTCCAAGTTGCTTTTTTTAAAAAAAAAATCTGCCTCAGCAAATGAAACCTTCACCCTAGGAGGAAGATCCACTCATAAAGCCAGGTTCCAGCTTCCCTTTCTGTCTGGCTCTCTCTGCAAACTTAATTCATTCAAAAAAGGGGGAGCAGTTAATTCACACACAAAAAAAGTTGTGCAAACAGCCATCGGCCCGTGTGGCTCACGGATGGTCAATGTTGCACTTCTGCAAAGGGCAGTGTGTGCTTGTCCTTCATACTTGACAAACCCTAATGGCTGCCAAGTCTGTTATCTGCCTATAAGTGCTTCCTATGTTCTTACCTGCCACAGACATCCTTAGAAAAACTAGGAGCCGTGACAAATTGAAGTGGGGCGAGGGGCAATGAAAGAAAACACGGTTTGGTTTTACGCCGGAAATGTCTTTCAAGTTGCCTGTCATCACTTTCCTGCAAGGCTGTCAAACCAGGGAGAGCCTTTTGAGTTGGCTAATAAATTACCTGCTTCTGTTCAAATGTACTTGCACGCTGCCGACACCTTGATATAGGTGCAGCTTCGAAGAAGGTGTTCAATAGGGTGCAATTTAATAAACTATCGAAGGCTTTTCAGCAAAGCCAGACTAAACGTCTTTCCTTCTGCAGTGTTGGATGGCAGGTTGGCAGGGGGTTGGACTCGATGGCCCTTGTGGTCTCTTCCAACTCTATGATTCTATGATTCTAGGAGTTCCCTACCAGGACAGACTTTGCTCTTGTGCTCAAGACATCGATTCTATAAAACATATTTTGTTGCACTGTGCAAAATATGAGCAAGCCAGGGCTGAACTGATACTACCCTTGCTGGTACCTTTCCCAGGAAAATCAGAGGCTCACTATGTCAGGTTCCTACTGGAAGACCAGACAAATGCTAGAACATTAGCAGTGGCAAAGTTTTTATTGGTGGTTGCAAGAACCAATGATCCCTATATTCTGAACAAAATGCTTGTTTAACCTGGAGGTAGGCTGTATGAATTGTGTATTGCTTTGTAGCGATTTGTTGGGTCTCTGGACCATAATAAAGATTGCTGTTGTAATAAACAAAACTTTTAGCTTGTTGTTAGAAGCGAAGTATTAAACAGCTCCTTTTCTCGCTGTTACAGCAACACGCCAGAGCCAAAAAAAACCCCACACACTTAAAGCAGGGTGCCTTTATTTTGAAAGCCCATGTCAATGATTAAAACTGGCCTTTGCAAGAGAAAAATCCCAGGCACAAGAAGCTGGCGTAAAGCATGCAAGTATAAATTAAGCAGGCGTAAAGTGAAGCCGCATCCAAACCGCATTCAGCGACAGGGCTACTGCCGCTGCTCTGCCTAAGCTTGGCAGAGGGAAAACAAGCCTTTAAGACCGCAAGGAAAGCCTGCAGGATCAGGCCAGTGGTCCATTGAGTCCAGCATCCTGTTCTCACAGTGGCCAACCAGATGCCTGGGGAAAACCTGCAAGCAGAATTCGAACTCAAGAGCCCTCTCCCCTCCTGTGGTTTTTCCAGCAACTGGTATTCAGAAGCTTCGCTGCCTCCAGTTCTGCTCTGTGCTAAGGTTGCCAGGTCACATGCCCAAGTTGTGAAGGTTTCAGTGTAAGGTATTATTATTATTATTATTATTATTATTATTATTATTATTATTATTATGCTTTTTTCTCAAAATACAGTAAAATTATAAGTACAAAAGGGGGAAAAGCAAAGCAGAGAAACAGAAAAGGGGAAGAAAGGGACAACAGAAGTAAAGGGGAAAGAGAAAGAGAGAATAAATTAAGGAAAGTAAAGAGAAACAACAACAATTTATCATTTATACCCCGCCCATCTGGCTGGGTTTCCCCAACCACTCTGGGCAGTTTCCAACAAAATATTAAAAATACAATAAAACATCAAACATTAAAAACTTCCCTAAATAGGGCTGCCTTTAAATGTCTTCTAAGATATAAAAGAAGAACTTCCAATTTCCCATCTGCCAGTTACATAGAAAAAGAAAATATGATTATTTAAAAGCTTCGGTCTAGGCAAACAACCATCTTCTCCACTTTCTGTTAAACAATATTTATTTTAAGTCAAGGTGTCTCAGAATCATTCATTTCTTTTTCCTTCAAAAAGCCTAAGATGTTGTTATTATTAATACATGCTGACCATATTTTGTTTCCCTTTTAATTTTACTTCTGTGGATTCCCAAAGGCACCGTGGGAAATATAAAATGGTGGGCGTCCAATTTTTTACAGTGAGAGAACGGTGGCCATTTTGGTTGCCGTGGTCTCGCGCAATTTCGCGGCACAGTTTTTGGGAAGGAACTGCATCGCGAAATCGCACAAAATCTTGGCAGTGAAAATAGCTGCCATGCACTTGTGATAAAAAAAATGGGACACCCAGGACGATGGCACCACATTGGCTTCAGTGTGTTGAAGGATGCACTTTTGTACTGTTTGGCCATGTGAACTTAACACGCATTGGATATCTGTCCGCCACAAAGCGCAGGGGCAGCTTGAACTGAAGGAAACCGAGCTGAGGAGAATTCTGATAATTCATAGTGAAACCTGGGTTACGTACTCCGATTCTCGGGTGCATTGTCAGCAAAACACTTGTATGTGAGAGCCGTTTGCCTGAGAAATGCACCAAATAACTGCACCTTATTCAGCCTTAAGACCACAAAACACATGATGCCCTGTATTGGCGAGTGAACCACACACAGCTCAGCTTGACCCTATGAAGGAAAATGGAAGGAACGGCAGAGAGGAAAGAACCAACTGAAATTCACATAGACGGATGGGTGTTCTATATAGAGATCTTCATCTGTGGCTTAGGGAGATATAACCAAAAACAGAATTCCTGTGGCAAGCTTCACACATGTTGAGACTCCAGTAATGGGAATTTGTGGAATGCTGAAATAGCAGCAACACTCTGGAGATTAACTCAGCCACTGACGTGTTTCTGTGCATCACAAACTTCCCAGATCCTGGAGGTTGCCGCTGCATAAACGCTGTTGTCTTATTGTGTTACAACAGCAACGGAATGAATGAATGCATGCATGAATGAATGGCTATCATTGGCTTATGGTTTTCATTCATCTTCTCGTTTTCATTGAGGAAAAGAAACAGATGATGGGGTGCCTGTCATTCAGCGGCTTATAGCTTGGTGGGAGGCTGGTGGAGCGCTTTATTTCAAAATGACTTGAAGCCTTCCCCACTGTGTGTGAAGGTTACTTCGCAGCCATGCACACACACACACCGTGAGTCAAAAACAGAAACGGTCTTCTCAGAATGAAACTGCTGCTTTTTATATGCATGTGCTCACAGCTCCCTAGAAGGCCGGCCATGCACCCTTTGCTAGCTTGCATCCAGATATCCTCTTGGATATCTCCATTGGCCAGAAACCAGGTGGGTGTTGGACTAGAGCAGGGCTGGGGAACCTGTGCCACAAACACACCTGCCCAGATGTTGCTGAATTGCAGCTCCCAGCAGCCCAGCAAGCATATTCACTGGCTAGGGGTCATGGGAGTTGTAGTTCAGCAAAGTCTGGATGGCCAATGTGTCACCACACATGGAATAGATAAGGCCCTTGCAGTTGTATGATTCTAAGAAGGCTAGGGGCAGTCCACCCATGAGGTAAGGCATGGTGACCACCTCAGGCGGCAGAATCCACAGGGTCAGCAATTCCCAATGTAGATCTTTATTCAGGGCCGACCCACCCGTGAGGCATGGCGAGGTGACTGCCTCAGGTGGCAGGAACCACTGGGGCAACAGATCCTGAAGAAGAGTTTATTCAGGGCCGGCCCACCGATGAGGCATGGTGAGGTGACTGCCTCAGGCGGCAGGAACCACTGGGGCAACAGATCCTGAAGAAGAGCTTTATCCAGGGCCAGCCCACCCATGAGGCATGGTGAGGTGACTGCCTCAGGCGGCAGGAATCACTGGGGCAACAGATCCTGAAGAAGAGTTTATTCAGGGCCAACCCACCCATTAGGCATGGTGTGGTGACTGCCTCAGGCGGCAGGAATCACTGGGGCAACAGATCCTGAAGAAGAGCTTTATCCAGGGCCGGCCCACCCATGAGGCATGACAAGGCGACTGCCTCAGGCGGCAGGAACCACTGGGGCAACAGATCCTGAAGAATTATAATTAAGTGTTTTAAAGTGTTTTAAATTTGTTTTTAGCCGCCCTGAGCCCGGTTTTTGAACTGCGAAGGTCGGGGTATAAATAAAAATGTATTATTATTATTATTATTATTATTATTATTATTATTATTATTAGCTTTATTCAGGGCCGGCCCACCCATGAGGCATGGCGTGGTGACTGCCTCAGGTAGCAGGAACCACAGGGACAACAGACCCTGATGTCAATCTTCATTCAGGGCTGGCCTACCCCACCCATGAGGCAAGGCGAGACAACCACCTCAGGCAGCACGATTCTCTGGAGCAGCAGATCTTGATGTCAATCTTTCTCCACCCCTTGATCCTGGCGGGGAAGGAAGGCCGCCATTTTGGGGTCCTCCTCAGGTGCCAAATTCTCCTGTGCCAGCCCTGCTAAAAAGGCACAACCTCGGGTACAGCCCTACCAGTCCTAACTACAGACATATATCACTTGCCTGGGCCTTTCAGGATCTGGGGGCTTCAAATAGGAAGAATTCTGTTCTGAGGATGGATGCCGAATCTAGGTTTTTTCTTTTCTTTTCCCTGAAGCGGAGCAAATTTCTCCAATCTTCCAGAATGCGGTTATGGCAGTTAATATGATTATTAGCAAACGGCTGCTCTTTATTTGTTCGAATCAAGGCTCCTGGGCATCCTCTGGGAACGAAGCCTTTCTCCGGAGAATTCAGATGGATTGCAAAAATGTGCCGTGGATGTTTGAGCTGATTTACATGAGCGAGACAAAACAGATTGGGGCGGCGGGAGGGGAAGATGTGCCGGTTGACAAGATGAGTGAGGGGATCGTTCAGTGTTTGTTGCTTTTACATTTCCTGCAATAATTAAAGGACACTGAAACTCATCGAGCGGTCGGCGTTTCATTTTCTTTTTTAGCAGCCAGGCCCACAATCGAGATCAAAATCTAGCATATCGTAGAGTTGGAAGGGACCCTGAGGGTCATCTAGTCCAACCCACGTCAATGCAAGAATCACAGCTCTAGCTCCCTTCTCCTCTGACATAAAGGAACAACTGTTTGAACTAATTCCCTTACAGCCCACCACTTTCGTTTTCCTGCCTCCAGTGAAATTTCTGGAGGAGGAGGATTTACCTCAGTTTGCCTCCCTGTTTTGCGTATTTGTCCTGAGTTACAAAAATAGGAGAACAAAAGATCCTTTCCTGTATGGTAACTCCCAGACAATGCCCTCTTGCCCTTTTCAGAGTGAAGGTGGCAATTACGGGGCCTGGGTCTACGTGCAAAGACAGCACTTACTGTCTCCTTTGAAATCCTTCCTCAGAACTTACTTCTCCCACGAAGCCTTTACTTAGCCAAAGCAGAGTCTGTGTAATTACACTCCCTTGCATCCATCTCTTCATACCGTTGCTTTTCCATTCTCTCGGTTTTTGCCAACATGGTCAAGCGTTGTTGACTGCAAGTTCCTTGGGGCATTGACCTGTCCCTTTTGCTTGTGGGCCAAAGCACCATGTAAGTTAAGCACCGTCGGCATAATGAATGGCGAAAGGGTCATGTGGATCTCGCCCGGTGGCAGAACTCTGACAGCCAGGGCATAATCTGCACTACGAACACAGATTGGTTGAATACCATTGCAACTACTGTGCCTTTCCCCCAGTGAATCTTGGGAATTGTAGTTTGCTGAGGGTGCCTGTTTTAGAAACCTTTAGCTCCTCTTCGCAGACCTATCGGGGAGAGCAGGTGCAGGCACACACCATACTTTTAAAACATGCTCCATGCATATTTAAAGTGCATGACTTTCTTTCAAAGATTCATGGGAACTGTAGTTTTTTAAGGGTGCTGGGAATTGTAACCCTGTGAAGGGAAAACTACAGTTCCACAGATTCTCTGGAGGATGCTTTCCTGGCGTGTAGGGTCAAGGCGGGACCAGGGGCTGGGCGCAGAGGGTAAACAAAACCTGCCATGCCAGCCCAACCTCCTCCTCCGCTGCTGATCAGGTGCGGGGGTGGGAGTCGGTGTGGGGCCAATTTTTGCATGCCACCTCCTTCAGGTGAGAGCTTATCCACACTTATCTTTTGCCCTGCTCTCTCCAGACAGAGGTACATACCGCTTTCATATTCTCTGTCCAATTGCTCAATCAGAGCAAATGTCAATTTGGGTTTCCCATGTAGTGCTGTTTGTTCCGAATGAGCTTCAGAGAGTGGGTTTTCATGGGGAAAGCTATGGAGCAAAAGGAAAAGGAAAATGGGGCACTCTGACATGGAACTTTAAATCTTCTGCCTCTGTAGTAGTTGCTGGTTTGCTCTCCCTGGTCACCTCCAGACATCCCGGCTGGATCTACACTGACCTGCTTAACATTAGAACGATATTAAATATATCATTCTAAAATGTCACAGGCCACACTTCATATTCTCCAACATTTCTCTCATGAAAATAGGGACGTCCCATTCCATAATGATAGTTTTACTATTTACAGTATATTCCACACATCTTACTGGGTTGCCCCAGCCATTCTGGGTGTCCTCCAACATATTTAAAAACATAATAAAACATTAAACATTTTTTATTTTAAAAAACCCACTTCCCTGTACAGGGTTGCCTTCAGACGGTCAGATAACTCCATGCCACGCAAGATTTCCCCAATGAAAATACGGACATCCTAAGGAAAAGTGGGATATTCCAGGATCAAATCAAAAACTGGGACGGCTTCACTAAGTTAGGGATATCCAGGGCCAGATTTAGGTTTGATGAGGCCCTAAGCTACTGAAGGTAATGGGGCCCTTTATAAGTCCAGCTGTCCTTTGTCAACAACAAATTGTCGTTTTTTGTGTTGAATATATGCTATATGGTAATTTATGGACCTCATAGGTATCTGAAGCCGTTTGCCCATGTTGCCATGCAACCAGTCCCTGCAGAATGTAGGCACCCTATATATAGAAATGAGCAAACCAGTGATATTCTAGGGAGCAGGCTAGCAGGCGGGGCCCATGACTTACATCACAGGAGCCTACACAACACAAAACACTGTTGCTGTATGTAGGTTTTATTTTATTTGTTTTTATCTTATATTTTGGAAATGTACATCCAGTTTTTATTTTCATTCAATTTGGGGAGGGGGGCCAAGAGAGTGGAGCCCTAAGCTATAGCTTGTTTAGCTTATACGTAAATTTGGCACTGGGGATGTCTCCGGAAAATAGGGGCACTTGGAGGGTCTGCGCTTGTAAATTGTCAAAACGTTGTTTCCCTGCTGCCGGTTGCCAGTTGCTCTGCAGCACCGTCTGTCACATTTTAATAACGCATTATGAACGTTAACACTAGAAGAAGAAGAGTTTGGATTAGATATCCCGCCTTTCACTCCCTTTAAGGAGTCTCAAAGCGGCTAACATTCTCCTTTCTCTTCCTCCCCCACAACAAACACTCTGTGAGGTGAGTGGGGCTGAGGGACTTCAGAGAAGTGTGACTGGCCCAAGGTCACCCAGCAGCTGCATGTGGAGGAGCGGAGACACGAACCCGGTTCCCCAGATTACGAGACTACCGCTCTTAACCACTACACCACACTGGCTCTCTAGGACACCATGCATCCATCTATGCTATGAAAACCATTCCTTAACTCTTCCTTAACGTTATAAACCCTGAGTGTAGATCTGACCCCTGTTCACTGAGCATTCACGGAATCACAGAATCATTCATCCCGATCGTTTTGCACGGATCACAGAATTACAGAATTGGAAGGTCTAACTCTCTATAAGGTTAGGCAATGTCCACCATTTGTTGGAACATTCATTCTCAATTATTTTGCAGAGATGTTATCTTTCTGGCTCAAGCAAGTGTTGCCTCACATGTCCCAGTACAGTTCCCTCTCACTTCACTCACCACAAAAAGTCTGCAGGAGTTAGCATATATTGCAGAAGAGATCCAAATCAACTCGCCATAAGGCAAGATTGCTTGCCTTATCCCTCAGTGGTTCTGCTGTGTTCAGTCGGCCCTCTCCTACCTTTCAACCTGACTACTAGGTAGATCTGGAACCACAGCACCTCTAATAATCCTTGGAATTATTTGCATTTGGCGTGCAGATCTAAATTAACCTTTTGCGGAGGAAGGAGGTCTTGCATGCATAACATAGACATGAAACCATGCCATTTCCCTCTTCTGAACAAACACAGGCACACAAATTCTAGCTTGCAGGGAGAGAAGCTTGTTTTAAAACTGACCCTTAATACAGGTCCAGGTTTCTGAAGCAAAGAAATATCACAGCAGCAAAGAGAGAGAGAAATGCTTGATTAACTGATCTCTTGTTATATTCATCTTTCAACACTTTGTTTTTCAAAAATGTTATCTCGGTCTCAGGGTGGAGGCCTGGGTAGGGGGAAGAGAGAGAGAGGTTTGCATAAATGTCCTGCCTGGTGCCACATCACCAGCTGAAATCTAACTAAGAGAGATCAGGCTTACCAAGAAACCCTGATAGCTCCCAGGCTGGCACATTTCAAGCCCTAATGGAAAACCCGACCAAATCTGAAGACAGAAGCTTCCCTTGAACAAGACTGACCCCTACAGTTTCTGTCGAAGTTTCGGTTTCTACCAGACAACCCCAAAATGACATTCTCGGCAAAAAAATCCCACACACCCAGGACGAACTGGGGCAAAAATGTGGGCTGCTGTTTTGATGACAACAATGTTGTAGGGACACTGGGAGGCGGGAGGAGACCGTAGGTGAAGACCATGGGTAGGCAACCTAAGACCCGGGGGCCAGATCTGGCCTAATCGCCTTCTAAATCCGGCCCATGGATGGTCCAGGAATCAGCGTGTTTTTACATGAGCAGAATGTGTCCTTTTATTTAAAATGCATCTCTGGGTTATTTGTGGGGCATAGGAATTCGTTCTTTTAGAGAGAGGGGGGGCCCACAAGGTTTGAGGGACAGTGGACCGGCCCCCTGCTGAAAAAGTTTGCTGACCCCTAGTGAAGACCATCGATTTCATGATAAATTCTCATCTGCATGATTTTGTGCAGTAGACGCTGGGTATATTTCTGGGGAAAAGCATTTTAACAATATTTATTTTTAAAAAACAACAACAATACTATGGCCTTTTAAATGGGTTATTTTTATACTATGTTCTGTATTTTTGTGTTTTTATATTGTGAACCACCCTGGGACCCCTGGAAGAAAGGCAGTATATTAAACAAACAAACATTATATTCTCCCCTAGAATTTGGCCACACATTTGGCTGGGTTGGTGCCTCATAACTTAAGGCATGTTGGATCATACTGGTTCTGTCTGACCCACATAGTAGAATATAAACCAATGCTGGAAATCACATGTGGGGGGGGGGGTGTCAGTTGTGCTCACGTTCTCCTTGCAGGGGCATCCAGTTGAGCACCATGAAAAGACGAATGCCTCGCAAGACGGAAAACTCACTAGATGAAAGAGTTTTCCGTTTTGGAGGTGCTTCGCAAAATGAATCTCCTATGGGCTTGCTTCGCAAGACAAAAATGTCTTGCGAGTTCCTGTGGGTTTTTTTCCTCCCCCCTTTTTTCTAAGCCGCTAAGCCGCTTATCAGCTGATCCGATAAGCTGATAAGCCGCTAAAAGCCTCTAAAAGAGCCGCTAATAGCGCTAAAAGCCGCTAATAGCGCTAATCCGCTAATCCGTCAATGGGCTTGCTTCGCAAGACAAAAAAAGTGCTAGACGAAGAGAATCACAGAACGGATTCTTTTCATCTTGCGAGGCACCACTGTAGAGACAAGCTGGGCCTGATGTAGCAGACATTTCTCATGTTTGTATACGCAGAGGTCCTTCTTTCCACGTACTTTGCAATAGCGCATCAAGAGGAGAGCACTGCTGCCTTCCTTTCCTGGGACACTTCATCCACTCCTAGCTGAGGGAGGATGAGAATCGGCCCAGGACCCAAGAAAACCCCTAATTCAGACAAGTCCCCAAGAGTTTCTGCTGTCACTGAGAACAAATGCTTCAGATTGTTTCAATGCTGCAGTGAAACTCAAACCTGCCTTATCAAATGGCCCTGCAAGGAAGACCCCCGGCTGTGATGATTGGAGTATCAAAGGCTTCGGGCCTCTGAAAGCAAGGAGCCAGCCTTCAAGTGGGGAAGGAGGAATGTGGGAGTAAACAAAGGGGAGAGTGTGTAAAGGAAACCAAGTCAGATTGCAGGGCAGGGTTAGCTCATTCAGCAAATGGCAGGCTGAATTTCCGCAGCTGGAGGAGACCTCTGCAGCAATCGAGGCATCCACTGGCCCGTGCCTGCTTTCAAGGTGCAAATCAGTGATTCCCAAACTTTTTCTGGACCACCCGTCCCCATTGGTTCCACGAACTTTGTCCCCAGTGCCCACCCCCCTACAAAAAAAGCATTATTCGAAATAGTGGTTTGCACAAATCCCACTTGCAAATACAGTCTCAGAGCAGCACACTGTTAGGGAACAACATATATGTCATTTGGGATTTCTCATTTTCCCAATCTTAGATGATAAGTGTTAGGTAAAGGTAAAGGGACCCCAACCATTAGGTCCAGTCGTGACCGACTCTGGGGTTGCGGCGCTCATCTCGCTTTATTGGCCGAGGGAGCCGGAGTACAGCTTCCGGGTCATGTGGCCAGCATGACTAAGCCACTTCTGGTGAACCAGAGTAGCACACAGAAACGCCGTTTACCTTCCCACTGGAGCGGTACCTATTTATCTACTTGCACTTTGACATGCTTTCAAACTGCTAGGTTGGCAGGAGCAGGGACCGAGCAACGGGAGCTCACCCCGTCGCTGGGATTCGAACCGCCAACCTTCTGATCGGCAAGTGCTAGGCTCAGTGGTTTAACCCACAGTGCCACCCGCATCCCAAGATAAGCGTTATGTATTGTTTATTAAATTTCTACATCCACCCTTCATCCAAGAATCACAGGGGGCAGCTGAACAATATAAAAACAAAACGAAAATGCCTAACATAATGGCAAAGAAAACAATGCTACCTCACACACACAGTTTGAAAGGCCTGGAAGAGGAATGTTTTTGACCGGTACCTCAAGACATGTAATAAAGGCGTCAGGCAAGCATCCATGGGAGGAGCATTCCACAAACAGGGAGCCACAGCAGAAAAGGCCTGTTCTTGTTTTACCACCCTCCAGACCTCTCCTGGAGCAGGAACATGAAGAAGGGCCTCAGATGATGATCACAAAGTCCAGGTCGGTTCATATGGATGAGAGGCAGTCCTTGAGGAATTGTGGTCCAGAGCCATTTAAGGATGTATAGCTCAAAACCAGCACTTTGAATTGGACCCAGAAACTAATTGGCAGTTGGTGCAGTCGGACCAGGATCGGTGTAATATGCTCTCACCATCTTGCCCCAGTGAGCAAATGAATTTTGCACCATTCACAGTTTCCGAAACATTTTCAAAGGCAGCCCCAAGTATAACGCATTGCAGTAATCTAACCTAGTGGTTACCAGAGCATAGACAACAGTAGTTAGGCTATCCCTGTCCAGATAGGGCCATAGCTGGGCCACCAGCTGAAGCTGATGGAAGGCACTCTGGGCCACTGAAGCCACCTGAGGACATTTTCAACCCCGTCCTCGTGAAAATTCACCAGCAAATTAGCAAACATTTTGACTACTATACACAATTTGGCAAACCGTTTCCCCCTGGACTAATGCATTTCCCTGTGTTCTGTCTTCATTAACATGAGCATTTTCACATGTTTCACCTTCATTTTTTGTACACGTTATTGGGTAGGACGGGTGCATCACAAATTTTGAAGGCGTGTGAGGCCACTGGTGATGGTTGTACATCCTTAGGCTTAGTTACAGCAGAGTAAGGATGAGTAACATTTGACCCTGCAGATGTTGTTAGTCTCCAGCTCCAATCATCCCTGACCCCTGGCCATACTGTCTGGGGTTGATGGAAGTTGGTGTGCAGAATTTCAGCCTCCTCCTCTTCTCTGCTTAGGGATTCTTTTTGTCCCGGAATTATTTGTTTGCATTGTTTCTGGACTCCCTTTGTATCTTGACAGTGTGTGTGGGGGGGGGGAATTGTATGTTTTGGGTGCAGTTTTTAAATTTAAAAATTAAGCCCCTTTTTTGGTTGTTGAAAAATGTAAGACGATGGAGATAATGATTAAAGTTGTGGCAATAAGAACAACTTGATGGTGATACTGTCTTTTTCAGTGGATGAAAGACTTCATGGTGATGCTCTAATAGTACAGTGGTACCTCTGGTTGCGAATGGGATCCGTTCCAGAGGCCCGTTCGCAACCTGAAAAGAACGCAACCCGCGCCTGTGCGCCTGCGTGTGCGCAGGTCACAATTCGCTGCTTCTGCGCATGCGCATGATGACATTTTGTGCATCTGTGCATGCATGAGCGGCAAAACTCCGAAGTAACCCTTTCCGATACTTCCGGGTCGCCGCAGGACGCAACCTGAAAACACGCAACCTGAAGCAAACGTAACATGAGGTATGACTGTACTGAAGGACTTCCTTTTACCTCTTCGCAGAATGGCCATGACTTTGCCCAGGCAGACTTTTTCATATCTGACTCATTTTCGCCTGAGAACATACCTGTGCAATTTCCCATAAGGATTACACAAGCCAGCTTACGAAACGTAATTATTGTTTTATAAAAAAAGGCTACCCGGCGTGCCTCTCTCTCGATCTTTCATTCACAAAACTGCTGTGTGTAAGCTTGTGGTTGCTGAGCTCCTTGGATAAACCTCTTACAGTAATTCTCACCACAATGCACAAGGTGCAGTGGGAGATTGGAAGGAACTTGTTTCTTTCCGTTGGTAACCACAGGACTTTCTCTGAGGCCTTTTTGTTAATGATTCCTAGAAAAAGAGGTGTGTGTGTTTGTGTGTGTAATAGGGGGTGAGCACAACACCCTTTCTCCCTGGTTTGCCACACATCCAGACCCAACTGATAAAGAAGAGTGGTTTTCAAACCCTACCTTCTCAGAACTCTTTCCCCACCAACTTGCCTGCTGAAGAATCCCAAATAATTTTTTTGCCACGGGACTCTGGGATATTGCCAAGCATTGGGGGCATGTGCCTGGGGAGGGGGCAGGTGGGGCTCACCAGCCTGGGAAGGAAGCCCATCTCGGAGAAAGAAAACTCTGATCCAAAACCTCTGGCTCATTTGCGTCTTTTCCAAGATCTTGCGATTCTCTTTGTAATATTAGTCAGATCAATCTCCCCAGCTCGGCTCCCCTTCCAGGCTGCAGTCGGGGCTTTTTTGTACTCTGTGCCAAATGAAACGAAAATATTGTGCCGTTGTAAACGTGCGTTCTGCCACTTGTATAAATTACAGGATTCATCCGTCTAATTTTGTGCATTAGTTTATTCTGCAACATTTGCTATTTGGAATCGTTTCGTTGATTTCCCTTGGGCTGCAATTCTGTGCTCACTTACCTGGGGGCAATCCCCCTTGAACTCAATGGCACCTACTTTTCCATAGACTTGTGTAGGATCGTGCTGCTAGCCTTCAGTTTCATTTCGTGGGGAGGGAAAGTCCTCCTGTCTACTCAGAAGTACGTTCTATTGAATTCAGTGGGGGCTCACTCCCAGGTAAATGGATGAGGATTGCAGCCTAAGTGTGATGTAACAGTTTGAGTGTTGGACTAGGACCTGGGAGAGCCGGGTTCAAATCAGCCATGAAGCTCACTCGGTGACCTTGGGCCAGTGACAGCCTCTCAGCCTAACCTACTTCACAGGCTTGTCATGAGGCTGAGACGGACAGGAGGAGAACCATGTACACTACCTTGAGATCCTTGGAGAACAAAGATGGTGGACAAATGTAATAAAAAAATAGCTAGGCCAAAATGTTCAGGCTAGAGGACACAACATGAAAATTCAGATTTGAGCCTGAGCTCAGGGGGAGAGAATCTGCTTTGAAAGCAGAAGATCCTAGGTTCAACCCTTGGCAGATCCAGGAAGGGTTCCTGGTTTGAAACTCTGGAGAGCTGCTGCCAGTCCGTGTAGGCAATACTGAGCTAAATGGGCCAATGGCCTGACTCAGGATAAGGTACCTTTCTGAGTTCCTTTGTTCCCACATAAAAGCCTGCCTTATTTATTTATTTATTTATTTATTTATTTTACCTTGTCCATCTGGCTGGGTATCCCCAGCCACTCTAGGTGGCTCCCAACAAACAAACAAACAAACAAACAAACAAACAAACAACAACAACAAGATAAAACATCAAACATTATAAACTTCCCTAAACAGGGCTGCCTTCAGATGTCTTCTAAAAGTCAGATAGTTGTTTATTTCCTTGACATCTGGTGGGAGGGCGTTCCACTGGGCGGGTGTCACCACTGAGAAGGCCCTCTGCCTGGTTCCCTGTAACCAAGCTTCTCGCAGTGAGGGAACCGCCAAAAGGCCATCAGAGCTGGACCTCAGTGTCTGAGCTGAACGATGGGGGTGGAGACACTCCTTTCAGGTATATAGTGGTACCTCTGGATGCAAACGGGATCCATTCTGGAGCCCCGTTCACATCCTGAAGCGAACGCAACCGGCATCCGTGCATCTGCACTTGCGCGGGTCGCGATCCGCCACTTCTGCGTATGTGCATGACGTCATTTTGAGCGTCTGCGCATGCGCGAGTGGCGAGACCCAGAAGTAACGCACTCCGTTACTTCCGGGTCGCCGTGGAGTGCAACCCGAAAATATTCATCCAGAAGCATACTTAACCCGAGATATGACTGTACTGGGCCAAGACCATTGAGGGCTTTAAATATCATCACCAACACTTTGTATCGTGCTCAGAAACATACCGGGAGCCAATGAAGGTCTTTCAGGACCGGTGTTATGTGGTGTCTGCGGCCACTCCCAGTCACCAATCTAGATCCCCCTAAGGGATCAGATAGTGATTTTATAAACTCCTGGCACCTCTCCCTTGCCTTTTCTCTAAGCTAAGAAGTCCCAAACGCTGCAGGCTGTCTTCGTAGAGGGGCCACTTCATCCCCCTTGATAATTTCGGTGGCCTTTTTCTGAACCTTTCCAGAAGCATGACCGTCCTCCGCCTGCCCCAACATCCCTGTGCATGTAATTAAACTACCGCATGCCCGTGTGCAATGAGCATGTTTATGGGGAAGGTGTACAGGAGAGGGATGCGCTCAGTAGCAACCAGCCATGAATTACTTGACAACAAGCAAGGCGACAATCCATCTCTGTCAGTGTATCGGTTACAGGGAAGCATCTGCTAGGACAATCTATCATAGCTAGAGGAGCCTGGTAAACATGGGGGTGGGAATCTGGACCTAATCTGCTGTACGCATCAGAGGGAAGTTTTTGAGCAGGGAGCTCATCTCCCAGGGATCTTCTTGAACTACTTCGTCCTGCATGTGTGTTGCTAAAGGACAGAGTTGGCCATGGTAAAGGTAAAGGTAAAGGGACCCCTGACCATTAGGTCCAGTCGCGGAGTGGTACCTATTTATCCCGCCGGCGTGGTACCTATTTATCTACTTGCACTTCGACGTGCTTTTGAACTGCTAGGTTGGAAGGAGCAGGGACCGAGCAACGGGAGCTCACCCCGTTGCGGGGATTCAAACCGCCGACCTTCTGATCGGCAAGTCCTAGGCTCTGTGGTTTAACCCACAGCGCCACCCATGTCCCTACCCCATGCTTAAGAAACCAAGGGTCAGTTGCCTCAATGCTGGGCTGCCACTGTGCACTCTGCATGGGGCTGTCTTTGGAAAATGCTCAGAAGCTTCAGCTGGTCCAGAATGTTGCAGCCTAGCGAGGGCCAGCCAGCTCTGGTGAGGTGAGGTGAGACGACCGCCTCAGGCAGCAGGATCCATCAGATCCCGTTGTCAATCTTTCTCCCCTTTGCTCCTGATAGAGATCTTCCCTGACCCTCTTCTTCCCTGGTGGGGAAGATGTAGAGGCAGCATTTGGGACTCTTGTCTCGGGTGCCAAAATGCACCTAACTGTCGACTGGAGACGCTATTTGGAGCATTGCAATGGCTTCCCTGTTTGCCGTTCTGCTCCTCGGTCCAATTCAGACTGATAGGTAAGGTAAAGGACCCCTGGACAGTTAAGTCCAGTCAAAGGCGACTGTGGGGTTGTGGCGCTCATCTTGCTTTCAGGCCGAGGGAGCCGACATTTGTCCACAGACAACTTTCCAGGTCATGTGGCCAGCATGACTAAACTGCTTCTGGTGCAATGGAACACCATGACGGAAGCCAGAGCAGCACACGGAAACGCTGTTTACCTTCCCGACACAGCGGTACCTATTTATCTACTTGTGCTGGTGTGCTTTCAAACTGCTAGGTTGGCAGGAGCTGGGACAGAGTAATGGGAGCTCACTCCGTTGCAGGGATTTGAACCGCCGACCTTCTGATCGGCAAGCCCAAGAGGCTCAGTGGTTTAGACCACAGCGCCACCCGCATCCCTGCACTGCTAGTTATGTCCACTGAGGAACTAAATGGCTTGGGAGCAAGAAGACACAAGGACCATCTTCTCCCGTGTGAGCCTGTCCACATGCTAAGATGTCCTGGAGAGGTTCTCCCTTTCATCCCTCCACAAGGTAGGAAGTGCCCTGCTAGGTAAAACCAAAGGTCTCCTCTAGTCCAACTTCTTGTCTTCCAAAAAACCTGACCTATGGGAAGCTCCCAAGCAGGACATGAACACAGTGGCATGCACCCCACTTCTGCATGCGCTCAGTGACTTTCTCCCCACTTCTGCTTCCCAGCAACTAGGATGGCTTAGAGATATGCTGCCTCCAATATTGGAGGTCGATAAATAGCTCTCCAGACTGGGCTGTGTTTGGCTGGAATGTGGGACAGGGCTTGCTCAGCTGCAGCTTGTCAGCTCAGGTGGCTTTCAAAGAGGATTAGACAAATTCACGGAGGATGAGACTTATCGAAAGCTACTGTTCCTCCACTGTCAGAGGCAATAGTCTTCTGAATACCAGTAGCGGGGAGTCTTCAAAGAATCGTAGAGTTGGAAGGGACATGGAGGGTTATCTAGTCCAACCCCCTGCAATGGAGCAATCTTTTGTCCAACATGGGGTTCAAACTCACATCCCTGAGATTAAGAGCCTCATACTGAATGAGTCACAAGTACAGTGGTACCTCTGGATGCAAACAGGATCCATTCCGGAGCCCCGTTCGCATCCTGAAGCAAATGCAACCCGCGTTTGCACATCTGCATGTGCACAGGTCATGATTCGCGGCTTCCGTGCATGCGAGTGACGTCATTTTTACCGTCTGCGCATGCACGAGCAGCGAAACCCGGAAGTAACCTGCTCCATTACTTCCAGGTCGCTGCAGCGCACAACCCAAAAATACTCATCCTGAAGCTACTTTAACCCAAGGTATGACTGTACGGAGATTGCTGTTGTGCTTGCATCCTTCTTGCATTAAATAAGTTGGAGTTAGAATCATAGAATCATAGAATCATAGAGTTGGAAGAGACCACAAGGGCCATCGAGTCCAACCCCCTGCCAAGCAGGAAACACCATCAGAGCACTCCTGACATATGGTTGTCAAACCTCTGCTTAAAGACCTCCAAAGTAGGAGACTCCACCACACTCCTTGGCAGCAAATTCCACTGTCGAACAGCTCTTACTGTCAGGAAGTTCTTCCGAATGTTTAGGTGGAATCTTCTTTCTTGTAGTTTGGATCCATTGCTCCGTGTCCGCTTCTCTGGAGCAGCAGAAAACAACCTTTCTCCCTCCTCTATGTGACATCCTTTTATATATTTGAACATGGCTATCATATCACCCCTTAACCTCCTCTTCTCCAGGCTAAACATGCCCAGCTCCCTTAGCCGTTCCTCATAAGGCATCATTTCCAGGCCTTTGACCATTTTGGTTGCCCTCCTCTGGACACGTTCCAGTTTGTCAGTGTCCTTTTTGAATTGTGGTGCCCAGAACTGGACACAGTACTCCAGGTGTGGTCTGACCAGAGCAGAATACAGTGGCACTATTACTTCCCTTGAGTTCTTGTTATTAAATATACCAAGAAAGAAGCACAGCAAGAACTCAGGCCAAAGTTTCAATAGTCGGAGTGGTCCCTACTCACAAATCAATAGTCAAAATTGAATGGATCCGTCTTTGTTAAAATTGACTATTGATTTGCGAGTAGGGACCACTCCCACTATTGAAACTTTAGCCTGAGTTCTTGGTGTGTTTTTCTTGCATCCTTCTTCCAGGCTTCCCTTTAAGTTTAGGGCATCCGCTTGGCCTCTATGAGAACAGACTGTTCTTACTTTCTTAGATCTGCCCAGAATTTGGCAGATACTGAATTCAACGGGTCTTTCTCCCATGTGAGTGGGTTGTATAGAGTACCGCAGCCCACATACCGTGCAAAATATTATCAGAACCCAATGTTTGGGAAGCGAACCCAATGTTTGGGAAGCGAGCTTTCCTGAGAAACAAATGGATTTTCTGCTAAGCTAAGGAGCAGCTATAGGCCAGCCTCCCAGAGAGACCCCCATTATCCCTGATACCATCTGGGTTGGGAAGATTAGGAGAGGAGGGACTGCATAATAAAAGGAGGCAGGGAGTCTTTTCTGGAGTGGACAAAACAGATAAGGGAGTGGGGGACGAGTGCCGGCTCCTACCAGCGATGTTTGTGCCTCACACCAAGGGATCTTATCCAATGTCCTCCTCTGAAACTCAATGTTTATTTGCTCTGGGACCACAGATAGCTGGAGGGTGGGAGGCTTGCGGTGTACTCGGGCAAACAGTTGGCTCGTTTCAGTAAACAATGGGGCCCACAGAGGAAAATCGCCAGGCCTGGAATGGACCAACTAGCAAGGTCTGGTTGCTATGAGTACGGGACAGATGAGATAGCTTTAGCTTGTGGGTTTCAGGCTCCTACTTGTCCCTGAAGCTCTCTACCATGAAGGGGTCCTTGTGTGGATCATAACACGAGATAAAGACATAAGACTTTGCTTCCCATGGGTGCCACCAATTTCCACTCCTAGTTCAGATCAGCAGGCAGAGTTTTGTAGGAGTACGACACCACCTCCGGACAAGAATGGACACCTTCTCCTGCAAGAGGAAACTTATCACAAGACAAACGTCAGCACCAATTCGCATACAACTGCATAAGAAGTTCATATGCTAGTTAATACATAGAGATTCAAATTTAGGAATACAGTCATACCTCAGGTTAAAGATGCTTCAGGTTAAATCTTTTTAGGTTGCGTCCCGTGGTGACCCGGAAGTAAAGGAACGGGTTACTTCCGGGTTTCGTCGCTCACGCATGCGCAGACGCTCAGAATGGTGTCACGCGCATGCGCAGATGCGAATCATGACCCGTGCACGCGCAGACACAGGTTGCGTTCTGCTCATGATAAGAACGGGGCTCTGAAACGGAGCCCATTCGCATCCAGAGGTACCACTGTAATTGCTATGATTTGATACCTTGCCAACAAAGGTCCGTATAGGTAAATCTATGCTTTTCCCAGTAGTGATGTATGGAAGTGAGAGCTGGACCATAAAGAAGGCCAAAGAATTGATGCTTTTGAATTATGGTGCTGGAGGAGACTCTTGAGAGTCCCATGGACTGCAAGAAGATCAAACCTCTCCATTCTGAAGGAAATCAGCCCTGAGTGCTCACTGGAAGGACAGATTGTTAAGCTGAGGCTCCAATACTTTGGCCACCTCGTGAGAAGAGAAGACTCCCTGGAAAAGACCCTGATGTTGGGAAAGATGGAGGGCACAAGGAGAAGGGGACGACAGAGGACGAGATGGTTGGACAGTGTTCTCGAAGCTACCAGCATGAGTTTGACCAAACTGTGGGAGGCAGTGGAAGACAGGAGTGCCTGGCGTGCTCTGGTCCAGGGGGTCACGAAGAGTCGGACACGACTAAATGACTAAACAACAACAACAAATCTCACTGTAGTGGGGAGTCAGTTATTAAAAACCAAAGAAGAGGCTGCATGGTGCTGGTTGGGCTCATCAACCTGGGAATGTAGCTCATCTAGGAGAATGAAAACTTTGACCCTAAACCTCCACTGCATTGTGGGACTATCTTCAGGAGCAGAAAAGGCTAAGGGGGAAACTCTACACAAATCCAGAGTTGAGTCCCTAAGATGGTTGAATGGTGCCTTGTGCGCCTTCTTCCTGCAACTCCTGCAGCCAAGCTAGAACTAAACATCTTGCTCGACCACATCAGAGAGGCCGAGAGGGGGCCTTGTCATCTGGGGAGCCCAGGGCCTCTAGACACATTGCCCAGGCTTGTGCCCATTGGTGCCGCTAAACAATGTGGTTTGACTTTGCCCCTGTAGGCACACTCCATTGTCTTTCGAAGAAGAGCCTGGTGTATCAGGCCAGGGGCCCAGTTCACCCAGCATCCTTTAGTCACAGCGAACCCGTGGGCAGCCCAAAAGCAGGATGCCACCACCCCAGTTTCTAGCAATCATGTTGTATCCTAGAGTGGCCTACCCTGCTGAGATATGATGGCGCCCGGCACACTTCCCCTGGGCCGATGGACGCCTGTGCTGATAGGAAAAACTTGAACTGTTTAACTCTGTAAGTTCTGATTCTCCTCACATACCCACCCAGGGCCTTGCAGAGCCAGGCAGAGGCCCGGGTCAGGTAGATAATGTGACCCCCCCTTTTTTTACCCCTGGGGATAACTGATAAATAAGTAAGTATATAAATAATTTTCACAAAAGTTATGCTGACAAATAATTTTATTTCAAGGCTTGAACAGTATCTGCATATAAAGACAAATCACTGGCCCCGCCCCGGACGCCGGGGAAGTTTTCTCTCACGCTGCCAGCCATGGCCCCAGGGAATCCGCCCACCATCGCCGCCGCCTTTGCGCCTCCGTGTTCGCCCCAGTGCATCCCCTGCGATTGTGAATATGCTGAACGAGGCCCCCTTTGGAATCGGAGGCCCAGCCCAAGTGGCCCATATGCCACCACCCCCCTCTGTCTGGGCCTGTACCCACCAGCGAGAGTCTTATCTTCTGTGAATTTGACAGAATTTGGAGCCAGGTGTGATTAGCCTGGAAAAAGAGGAGACTTGAAAAGAGATGTCTCAAATATCTCAAGGGCTGTCACACGGAAGAGGGAATAAGCTTGTTTTCTCCTGCTCTCGGGGGTAGGACTCGAATCGATGGCTTCAAACTGCAAGAAAGGAGATTCGGACTAAATATGGGGAAGAACTTTCTGGCAGTGAGAGCTGTTTGACTGCGGAATGGGCTCCCTCGGGAAATGGCGGACTCTCCTTCCTTGGAGGTTTTTAAGCAGAGGTTGGGTGGCCATCTGTCATGGATGCTTTAGTTGAGATTCCGGCATTGCAGGGGGTTGGGCTAGATGACCCTTGGGGTCCCATCCAACTTTCTATGATTCTATAGTTCTCGTTTGGCCTTCAGCCTGTCCCAGTTTGTTCTTACAATGCCAAGCTTGGGAGGCTGATGGTGGAGAGGACTAGGAGGGCGCTCGGAGCGAGGAAGGGCGGGGGGCGATGTCCTCCCAGTTCAGTTAACGCTCGCAGGAAGTGGTTTGGCAGCCCCTGGTCGAGCGCCGATACCCCTTCTCAGAAATGAACATGCAATTCTCTAAAGATAGATTGCGCAAATCGAGACGCAAACCCACCAGGGCCCTCGGGAGCACACAGCTGCAATTCCCCAAGCATGGGGTTCCAGAAGGCCATTACAGAAATAAGATGGGGGGCGTGAAGAAGAAAATGCCCCCACCCCACCCGGCACTTTTACGCAGCTGCCTCGTGGACCTAACCAACCAACGCTCCACAGCCGAGCAGGTCTCTTATGCAAGTTTCTCTCGGGTTTCACATCCGCAGAACCCACTTTTTGTCCAGAGTGTGGCAGCTGCACACATCCTTTCACACACACACACACACAGCCTGTGTAATCTCTTAACTGTAACCTCAAACTACGCCTCATTCTCCCGGACGCCGCAATGGCAATGAGGAGTCTGCTAAAAATTGGGCACCGTGAGAAGACTTCCCACTTTGGGGTCTTTGATGAAACAGGTGCAGAGAGAGAGAGAGAGAGAGAGAGAGAGAGAGAGAGAGAGAGAGAGAGTTGTGGGTAGCATGGCAAGTGGCAAGGCCTTATCTCTGTAATCCAGGTCGATTGAGCATATCACCTCCCACACGTTCCCATAGTTTAGGGGAAACTGTCTAGTGTACAGATTTATGTATTATAAGAAGAGCTCTGGTGGATCAGGCTCACGGCCTTTGGGGTGCTATTTGAGTTCTTCTTCTTTGGCGATCACTCGTAGCCGAGTAAGATTGTCTTCCATGAGCACGGTCTTAACAGTGAATCCGTAAGTGACTGTGGAGGCCAACACGTCCTTCCACAGTGGGGACATCTTTGTTGGCCCTTGTGGAAAGATAACTGCAGTGCCCAAGTAGGAGAAGTGGTCGACATTTTGCAACGTTGCACCGTTGAGTTGGAATTGTGGCACTGCAAAGGGGTTGTTTTGTGCTTGTTGGGGCAGCACTTTGGTAATTGGGATGTTGAGCGATAGGCCAAGCTTTTCGTAAGCTTCTGCAAATATATTTAGGGTCATCCCCTGAGTGTGCACACACTATGTTGTCATCAGCATACTCAAGCTCTATGACGGAAGTTACGGTAACCTTATTCTTTGCTTCCAGCCTGCTCAGCATATTTGCTTTCCAGCATCCTATTCTCACTGTGGCCAACCAGATGCCTGCCATTGTGACCAGCAGCCTTCTATAGTCCTCTCCTCCATGAATTTGTCCAACCCTCCTCTACAGCCAGCTTGTTCTGGGAGAGCCCAGGGCCCTCCAACTCAGTCTCAGTTATTCAGCCCTCGCTGATCTAGAATATCTGAGGAATCGACAGAGGGCAGAATCCTGTACCAAGATCTGTGCACATGAGCAGCATAGGATCCAGCAGATCTCAGGCTGAGGCGGGAGATTCCTTCTTTTCACTTTTTATTCCCCACCCTTCTTGATTGGGTTGCCCCAACCACTCTGGGCAACCTCCAACATACCGTATTTTTCGCTCCATAAGACGCACTTTTTCTTCCTAAAAAGTAAGGGGAAATGTCTGTGCATCTTATGGAGCGAATGTGTGGTCCCTGGAGCCGAATTGCCCAGGGGCAAAAAGCAGATTGTGCTTTTTTTTTTAGAAAGAGGGAAGGGGGTGTTGAAACAAAGCCACTGAGCAGCTGATTGGCAAGTGATCAGGAGGGAGATAAGGGACGCGATAAAGGAGGCTGTCTGGGAGGGGGGAGGTAAAAGCCCATGGATCTTCAGGATTTTTTGCGTTGGGTCACCCCAAATTCACCATCAGATCACATAGCATGTCCATGGCTATAGCCTGCACCAAATAAATCATGCATCCACTGTTTCCTGGGGCTGTAATGGCACAAAAACGTGGTTACAAAGCACGGATCCACATGGATCCACAGGATTTTTGCGTTGGGCTACCCCAAACTCACCGTCAAATCACATGTCTGTGGCCACAGCATGAACCACAAAAATCATACATCCACTGTTTTGTTCAGAATTTTTTTTTTCTTGTTCTCCTCCTCTAAAAACTAGGTGCATCTAATGGTCAGGTGCGTCTTATGGGGCGAGAAATACGGTATATGAAAACACAAGAAAACATTTTTTTAAAAAAACTTCCCCATACAGGGCTGCCTTCAGATGTCTTCTAGAGGTTTGGTTGTTACTTATCTCCTTGGTTTGGGGGGTCGCATAACTCCTTACCCGCCAAGGTTTCTGCATTGAAAACAGGGGTGACCTAAGGGAAAGCAGGTCATTCCGGGATCAAATCAGAAACCGGGATGGCTTCTCTAAATCAGGGACTGCCCCTGGAAAATAGGGGCACTTGGAGTGTCTTTGGGTCAGGGTGCTTATGGAGGACTGGTATATTCCTTGTGAAATTTATTTAATTGCTTCCTTGAGCGGCGTATTCTGAGTGCACTTGGATAGAATTATCTCTTGCAAACAAGCTTGCATTTTTCGCATTTTGTATTAAAGGACAAGAAAAGGCGGCTTCTATTGCTCTGTTGGGGGGGGGACAGGCCTACCCAATTACGACGATCGTAGAACAGAGAGGAAGGAAGCTGTTCCATTTTCTTCTTTTCCTCCGTGTGCAAAACGGGAGCCTCTGGGGATTCCTGCCTAGCTTCAAATCCCACAGCTATTAATAAAGAGCCACGGTATTTGCATATGCACGGCCCCCACCTCAAAGCCTTGTGAGACCTTTTTTTTATAAACAACTCTAGCCAACAACTACAGTGGTTCTTCATATCAATCTCGCACAGCACCCCGAAACACACTTTTTGGGTGCCATGCTCTCGTGCACGACCCCAGAAGACGTGTGTCCCAGTTTTTTGCCTCAGTGTGTTGCGGGTTATGTCCTATTTCCACCCGCTTTAAAGCAGCGTTCCATGTCAGGTTGCCATATTATGTGATCCTAAGCTGAACAGGAGGAGGAGACTCTTGAGAGTCCCATGGACTGCAAGAAGATCAAACCTATCCATTCCTAAGGAAATCAGCCCTGAGTGCTCACTGGAAGGACAGATCCTGAAGCTGAGGCTCCAATAATTTGGCCACCTCATGAGAAGAGAAGACTCCCTGGAAAAGACCCTGATGTTGGGAAAGATGGAGGGCACAAGGAGAAGGGGACGACAGAGGACGAGATGGTGGGACAGTGCTCTCAAAGCTACCAGCATGAGTTTGACCAAACTGCGGGAGGCAGTGGAAGACAGGAGTGCCTGGCGTGCTCTGGTCCATGGGGTCACGAAGAGTCGGACTAAACGACTAAACAACAACAACAACAAGCTGAACAGGCTTAGGATCCAGCCTAAGTCCACCCTCTCTGGTCCCCTGCCCCTGGAACACTCCTTCTGAGGGACTCACAAACTCTAGCAGGTGCAGAATGCTGCAACGAGGCTCCTCGCAGGGTCCCTGCCATGGGAGCATATTCACCCAGTGCTTTACCAGTTGCACTGGCTCCCGGTGGAGTATAGGGTCAGGTTCAAGGTGCTGGTCTTGACCTTTAAAGCCCTTTGTGGCTTAGGGCCCTCGTATTTACGGAACCGCCTCTCCTGGTATGCCCCGCAGAGGACCTTAAGGTCCATGAATAATCATAGTTTAGAGGTCCCGGGCCCTAAGGAAGTCAGATTATCCTCCACCAGGGCCAGGGCCTTCTCAGTGATGGCTCCGACCTGGTGGAATGCTCTGTCCCATGAGACCAGGGCCCTGCAGGATTTAACTTCCTTCCGCAGGGCCTGTAAGACAGAGCTACTCCACCTGTCTTTCAATGTGAACTTAGCCTGATCTTTTATTCCCCTTCCTTCCCTCCCCCTCCCCTTTTTATGAAGATTACCCGCTCTGAGACCCCACAGCTAATTCTCCCCTGGTCTCCTCACTGGCCCAAGTAGGACCAATTCAGCCAGCTAGCGCTGGGGATTATCTAATTGATTTTTGAATTTTATTATTATTCATGTTTTTATACTGTTTTTTATGCTGCTTTTATAATTAAGTGTTTTAAAGTGTTTTCAATTTGTCGTTAGCCGCCCTGAGCCCGGTTTTTGAATCGGGAAGGGCGGGGTATAAATAAAAAATTATTATTATTATTATTATTATTATTATTATTATTATTATTATTATTATATCTTTGGCTAACTTAATGCTGGCTGAGCCATAGATGTGCCTCACCTTTAGTTGTTCATCCCAGCAGATAGTGCCCCTTGCTCTTCAAAATTCTCAGTTCTCTGGTTTTCATGTTGTGGTCCCCCAACCAATGCATAGACAGACTGATGTATTACGGAGTGAGAGTGCGCAGAACGCACATGTTAGTGTAAACAGCTAACAAAAAGGCCTTCCACTGCGGGAAAGTGCTTGCAAAAAATGTGCACATTTCTCAGAGCTGCATGCCAAAAATGTTTCGGGAGAAATGCACAGCAACATGCTTATATGTATTTTCATGGGGGGGGGGTCTAAAGGGTAAAAAAATCGCAAGATTCAGAGGAGAACTGAATTTCGGGCTGGAAAAATGAGGAATCAGGGCAGGGGGGCTGAAAAATCAATGGGTTTGCGAAAAATTGGAAAAAAGAAATAATTCCAACAAAACAAGAATGGCAAGATAAATTTCGGTATTTAGTTATGTTGCATTGGCAAGATTGACAGATGCGATCAGAGGTTATAGTAAACAAAAATTTCAAAAAGATTGGAAGAAATATAGCGATTGCCAGAAAAAGCAATGCCCGCAAATTACTACTTGGACTTGTTTTAATTAACTTTCACAAATGGATTTATGGTTAGAATAAAATATTTAAATAGAAATATAGAGAATTAATAAGAAGATAAAAGGAAGCAGATTATTATGGTTGACAACAGACCCACATAGAGGATGAAGGAAGTCATCAAAGAAAATGGATCTGAAATTTGGTTAAAATATACCGTCCATTAGAGTATTTTTTAGGTACGCTTTTATTTTTGTTATGGTTCTTTTTTAAAATATTGTTATTTCTTTTCTGTTTTTTCTATTTATTTTTCCATTTTTATTTGTAATATAATGTATGTTTGTGTGTTATGTTTGTTTGTCCGCACATAAAACAAAATAAAAATTGAAAAATAATTAAAAAGAAAAAGAAAAATCGACAGGTTTGGCCTATCCCTAATTTCTGAAGCTGGCGGTCCTTGGTGCAACTTCACACCAGTTGCCCGTGAATATTATGTGTAAGCTGCTGATTCAGGCTGGGGAGCAGGGAAGAAACGACACACCACAGCCTGTCTCGGTATTATGTACGTCCCTTTAAGCTAGCCTCGCATTCCTCCTTCGCCCGGCATTCCCACACTGGAATTGCGTTGTATAATTTAGTGAGAGGGGCACTCTCCTCTTCCTCCGGCACAACAAAGAGTTGGCCACACAGCAACAGAGGAAATGAGCAACATCTGTCCGGCTTCCTCTCTCTCTCTGGTAAGCATCACAAATGAACAGCTGTGTCTGGTATTTCGTCCAGCGCAGAAATCCATCATGCCGTAATTCTCTCTCCCCCCCCACCCTCCCCTTTTAACACACCCCTCAGCAAAGGCATCCGCGCTCAGGCCAGAAAGGTAATCTGAGTATTTTTATTTCCTCCAAAATACACTGGCTTTGTTGTTCGAGTTTCTCCTCAACAGGACTGGTGCGAATCGGGCTTTCCCTTCCTCCTCCCCTAAAAATTAGGAACCCTTTGTTCATATTAGGACCCCTTCATTCATATTCCGGGGTCGCTTCATTCATTTCTTCCCATCTGCTTCTTTTTATAAGGCACAAATTTGTAAGCCTTACTATTTTCTTTATACAAATTTTTATTAAATTTGCATATCCCAGGGTGGTTGGCAACATATCTTCGCAAGATAAAAACACCCAAACACCAAAAACACCTTTTATAAGGCACAAATATGTACGCCTTACTATTTTCTTTATACAATTTTTTATTAAATTTGTCTATCCCAGGGTAGTTCGCAACATAACGCTGCAAGATAAAAACACCCCAAAAAACCGCAACAAACACAAAATACGTAATTATAGTGTTTTTTTTTTCATTTAAGGGTTTTATTGCTTTTAATCTGATCTTGCACTCAGTAGACTTTTCCCCCTGTTCTTCGTATTTCAGTGACAGCATAATATTCTTCAGTTTTTGTTATTTATAACGTTTGTATACCGTCCTATAATCGTAGATCTCAGGGTGGGTCACAACATACAATTACAATATGAAAAACGCAAAATGTATAATAAGAATATGAACAAGAACAAACCAATAACCCATCCCACTTCCATAATATGTCAAAGAACGTCTCTCTCCATATGAACCAATCCAGCCCCTAAGATCATCACTTAAAGGGGCATCGAATGTCGATCAACCCAAGGCCTGGTTGAAGAGGGACATTTTCACCTGGAGCCTAGAGAGATGCAATGAAGGAGCCAGGTGAACCTTCCTAGGGAGAGCATTCGACAAACAGGGAGCCACTGCAGAAAAGGCCCTTCCTCATGTTGCCACCCTCTGGACGTCTGGGGAAAGAGGGACAATAAGATGGGCCTTGGAAGATGATCTCAGGGTCCAGGCCAGTTCATATGGAGAGATAGATAGATAAGATAAAACTTTATTCTCATTAGCCAATGGCCATAGCAACAGTAAAACATTACAGTATACGCAGAAAAGGAAATTTGATATAAGAGCACAATTTAAAGCCCTGAATCAGCAGTCAGTTAGTGGCCCTTATTCTGAGATTGCCCCTGCTATGAACCTAGCAACCTTTGCTGTTATCTGCTCATTTTGATCTGATAGAAGGAAGGACATTGTGGCAGTGGCTGAGCGCCCTGGGATGGTGAGTACGAGTGGGGTGATGATCTCGTCCCTCAGGTCTTTGTAGAGAGTACAGGACAGGAGGACGTGTGCCGCTGTTTCGGTGCTACCATCTCCACAGGGGCAAAGACATTTCTCAGGTGGGATCTTCTGGAATCTGCCGGGCCCTCAAGTACCGCAGATGGCAAAACATCCAGTCTTGCAAGTGTAAAAGCACGTCTGTATTTTGGGATGATAAGTTGGTGCAGATATGGAGCTGGAGAATCAAAATGGAGAGGTGGAAAATGAACATACCAAGGGCAGAATTTCCTTATAGTGGCCAGGTTGTTCTGGTGCTCGATATCTTTTAGACGTTGACCAATTAGACTGTTTGCTTTAGTGGGGCCCATAGTGAGTAGGTGTTGTGGGGACAGGCCACAAAATTGAAGTTTTTGATAGACAGTTTTAAGCCAGGCAGTTTTATGGAAGTCTTGAAGTACTAGGGATAGTAAACTGGGGGGGGGGTTGAGTTTAGGAGGAGCCAAAAGTTAAGAGAGAGGTGGTCCTGGAGGTATTGCGGCCCCAAGTTGTTTAAGGTGCTTTTAGGTTTTAATAAGAACAAGAACAACAAGCCACAAACCAATAACCCAATCCTATACATGTTTAATTGGAAGTAAGGGTCGCTGATTTTCACTAGTTTCCCAAGGTCTTAGCCTGCCAGGAGAACCAAGAGGGAGCCAGTCTAAGAAATTCCACAACAGGGAATATGGAGAGAGCCTGTGTGGTGTAGTGGTGAGAAAGTTGGGCCAGGACCTGGGAGGCCTGGGTTCAAATCCCCTCTCCGGTCCTTAAGCTCAGTGGGTGACCTTGGGCCCATCACTGCCTCTCACCTTGCAAGGTTGTTGTGAGGATAAAATGGGGTGGGGAGGAAAATTGTACTCCTTGGAGTACAGGTGGGATATAAATTGGTCCGATGGGGCATTGGTCCTGAATATTTGAGTTATGACGTCGCGGCTGAAGTGCATTTAGGACTGTTCTGCAAATTGCAAATTTGGGTGTTTGCATCGGACTTTTGTGAGGTGGATCTGGAGCAGCAGGGAGGCTAGTCAGATGTTGGTAAGACTCCAGCTCCCATCAGCCCCCGCCAGCATGGCCAATGGCCAGGGACGATGGGAGTTGTAGTCCATCAACATTCGGCAGGGGGTCCCACAGGTTCCCTATGCTTGTCTTTGAAATGGTTTCTGAACGCAAAGAGATTTCTTTCCCCCCCAATCACCCAGCATTCCAGGAAAAATGGTTTTTTATTCTTTCACGATGTTGCATTATATCATCTAATGAATTAAACATCCTCAAGCCGGCTTGGAGAGATTTTGCTCGATGACTGAATGTGGATTCATCACATGGGGGAGACAAAACGTATCTGGTTTGTGCATCTTCTAAAGAACGCAAACAATCGTGGCGGTAATAAAACACACTTTGCTACCCACACAGACATTGATTGAATAATCACAGATGGAATTCATGGAGAGCTTGTTAAATTCAAAAAGATGTTGTGTTCCTACTTTTTCTAGGTTGTAGCAGAAATAGGGCAATGTTCCACATTGTCCCAAATAAATCTGTCACAAGTTTCTGGGACCGAAGTATGGGGTTCCTCTGGAAAACACACACTGCCACATTCATTCTCTTACATGTCTGTGTTTTGTTGTCCGTATCAAACTCACACAGGATCATGGGCTTTGTAGTGCTGTACAATGAAGAAACACTGAAATAGAACAGCATATCTGTTCATCAGTTTAGCACTGCATCATGGGATGTACAGTGTCTGCTTTGGCCCTTCATGGCACTTGTCTGTGTTACTTAAGTGTCTTTGCTGTTTCCAGAGAGAAAATACCGTATTTTTCGCTCTATAACACGCACCAGACCATAACACGCACGTAGTTTTTAGAGGAGGAAAACAAGAAAAAAAGTATTCTAAACGAAATAGTGGATATATGATTTTTGTGGTTCATGCTGTGGCCACAGACATGTGATCTGACAGTGAGTTTGGAGTAGCCCAATGCAAAAATCCTGAGGATCCATGTGGATCCATGCTTTGTAACCACGGAGGAGGGAAGGAAGGGGAACCATGGATCCTCTGCTCACGGCTGCAGCAGATCCCCCCCCCCCGCCAGCCACAGGCATTCGTTCCATAACACGCACAGACATTTCCCCTTACTTTCTAGGAGGAAAAAAGTGAGTGTTATGGTGCAAAAAATACGGTAAGTCCTGATAACACTGTGGAAAAATAACAACAGCAGAACATAATTTGAGGAGAAATGAACAAAGAGGTTTTGTCATTCTTAGTCCAGGCATAACATAGCAGGGAGACATTCAACCAAACATACAGAGGAAAAAACTCCCACAGAACAACACAGCCAATCAGAGCATGTGATACCTCAGCAAAGAACACACGACTCTGCCTGGTTGCTAAGCAACACCTCCACCTGTTCCCCTCTTGGCTAGTTGAGAACAGAATTAACCCTTAAGATGTAAACTGAATGATCCCTGCTGCTAGACTTCCAACACCTGGTGCAGATGATTTTGCAATTGAACTACTTGCCTTCCCATCAGATGTCAACGAGTTGAACAACTGTATGTGTTTTCTGAAGACAGCCTTGTTTGGGGAAGCTTTACGTCAGGGGTTGGCCCACCTGGGCCGGTTCAGTCCAGTGGAGATCCTTCCATGGGGCGGGTTGCGTGCGTGATTTCCGGCGTCTGCATCTGTGCAGATGTGTTTTTCGGCGTCTGCGCATGTGCAGACGCGGTTTCTGACACCGCAGAAGCAAGTCCCCGCTCCGCACTGCGCCAATTTAGCGTAGCATGGGGGGACTCGCTAAGCAGGTGGCTCGGTTTGGGGGCAGCTCAGGGGCCGGTTAAATAACCCTTGTGGGCCACTTGTGGCCCACGGGCCTTAAGTTGCCTACCCCTGCTTTACGTGTTTGACGTATTTTCTCCCCTCCTCTATATTTTGTTGGATGTTGCCCAGAGTAGCTGGGTGGGGTATAAGAAATAAATTATTATAATATTATTATTGCTGCCACACATTACTTCATAGTGGAATCATCTCTGCCAAGTGGACTAGGGGACAAGTGGAAGCCTTCTTGACCAAATGCCTGCCCCCCCTCACTCTCTCCTTTCATAGAATCATAGAGTTGGAAGGGACCCTGAGGATCATCTAGTCCAACCCCTTGAAAGGCAGGAATATGCAGCTGCCCCATACAAGGATCGAACCTGCAACCTTGGCATTATCAGCACCACGCTCTAACCAACTGAGCTCCCATAGGAACAACTGTTAGCAACATTCCCATGCAGAGTGCAGAACACTGGAAATCCACCATGCGAGATTTCCTTCCTCAAATCCGCAGAAACATGACCCCGAGAATTTGCCTACCATATATAAAAGAAAGCACAAAAGGTTGAAAAGGCTTGCCGTTCTCAATAAGGCAATAAGCATATCTGCCCTTACAGTTGTCCAGCTGGCGACTATGAACCTGATACAGCAAGACGTAGCCCTTGTGGGCTGCCCAAAGCCCATATTTTGTCTTGGTACTGTGGGAGAATGTGCAAATCCATGTGTGTGTGTGTGTGTGTGTGTGTGAGTGAGAGAGAGAGAGAGAGAGAGAGAGAGAGAGAGAGAGAGAGAGAGAGACATGGGGCTTAGAGACCAAAGATGCGCTTGTTTCTGCCAGTTTGGGTTCCACGGCTTCTAGCATCTCTATTTCATTGTGATATTTGGCATTCCACGAATGCTTTGGGTGGGAACCTAAGAAAACAGCCTTCCGCTCTTTAAACCAGCAGAGAGAAGGACACAATGCTGGTCCACAGAGCCAGAGGAGAAGGGAAAGAAGCAGAGAGGCCCGCTCACATCCTTGAGATGGCCTGGGATTTGCTGAACCTGAGGGATCCCAGCCTGCACAGGAGTCCCCGTCTCCAGAACCAGCTGAGCCGGGGCTGGGGCATGAGCCTGAAGGGTCCTCACCTGTGCTGGATCCTCAGGGTTAGAGTTGACCCACCAGACCCTCTCATCTGCCTGCTCACTCTCTCCCTCGCTTTCCCCCTTGCTCCTTCACCCTCTGCATCCTCCTCCATGGCCTCTGCCTCTTCTGCGGCTACCACGGCTTCCGCAACTCTCAACATGACTTTGACGCAAACCATTGATGACCGCCAAAGCGATCCCGGAAGGCACCCTGGTGCTTGTCAGCAGGGCCAGTCCTAACGGGACATTGTGGGATCCAAACAGAAGCCAAGATTGGCTTTTTGTGATGCGGGTGGCGCTGTGGGTTAAACCACAGAGCCTAGGACTTGTCGATCAGAAGGTTGGCGGTTCAAATCCCCGCGACGGGGTGAGCTCCTGTTGCTTGGTCCCTGTTCCTGCCAACCTAGCAGTTCAAAAGCACGTCAAAGTACAAGTAGATAAATAGGTACCACTCCGGTGGGAAGGTAAACAGCATTTCTGTGCACTGCTCTGGTTCGCCAGAAGCGGCTTAGTCATGTTGGCCACATGACCTGGAAGCTGTATGCTGGCTCCCTCAGCCAATAAAGCAAGATGAGCGCCGCAACCCCAGAGTCATCCACGACTGGACCTAACGGTCAGGGGTCCCTTTACCTCTACCTTTACCTTTATGTATCGCTTAAAACCGGACAGTTGCAAGGGATGTAGCTGGGTCACTGGCCTGGGTCACAAAGAGGTCACAAATGGGTCACAAAAGTCAACGCAAAGACAGGGAAAGAGCGAGCACCCAGGAAAGTGAAACGAATTGGCAATGGCCTTGGCTTTCCTTATTAGGGCTGTGCTGCCTGTGTCCTCCTTTGCAGGAAGGGGGTCAGGGTGCCAGTTTATTGGGGTTGCGTAATGATGAAATAAATACCCACCCTGAGTTTACTGAGAAGCGTTGGCTGTGGCCGCAAGAGTTGCTGCAGCACTTTCTGTTCCTCCCAGGATCCAGAGATCTGCCAGGCGCACACCAGCAGTTATGTAATAGGAAGCCCCTCTTTCCGCCCAGTTTCCACATTAAGGCATTATATAATGAACACATTGTTTTGGAAGTGACCAACGACCAAGCCACAGGAGGATGCAACTCTGACAGGAGGATTTATGTCTCTCTCTCTCTCTTTCCTCTTTGCTCCTTTTGGGCTTCATTGCCAATAACACACACTTGCTCCTTCACCTTTCACCCAGTCCGTTGAAACAGCCACTCGCTCCTTTTGCACCTGGAACGGTATCACTGCTAAACCTGCTTACGGAAACCCTAGTGCAAGGATGTCCGAACCATGTTCACCCAGGAGGGCATAGGGCAGGAAGCCAATTTTTGGGAAAGATTGCATTAAATTTGCTTTAATTTGTGGTTGACCTGTTAAAATTTGGAAAATCAACGAAAATGATTTGGGCAAAGAGAGAAAGAAAGGAAAAAAGAAACCACCCACTGTCGTAGGTGGCAAAAGTAGGCAGAGCAAGAAATGTAAAAATTTGCCTTTGACTACTTGGCTGGTTTCTTTTTTCCTTTCTTTCTCTCTTTGCCCAAATCATTTTCATTGATTTTCCAGATTTTAACAGGTCAACCACAAATTAAAGCAAATTTAATGCAATCTTTCCCAAAAATTGGCTTCCTGCCCTATGCCCTCCATGTGTCCATAGTTTCCTCTCGTCGCTGCATTCTTTTCCCAGCTACAGTCATACCTTGGAAGTCAAACACAATCCATTCCAGAAGTTCGATCGACTTCCAAAATGCTCGAAAAACCAAGACACAGCTTCCGATTGGCTGCAGGAAGCTCCTGCAGCCAATCAGAAACCACAGAAGCCCCATCGGACATTTGGGTTCCAAAAGAATGTTTACAAACCAGAACAATCACTTCCAGGTTTGCGGCATTCAGGAGCCAAAACGTCTGAGTTCCAGGGCGTTCGAGATCCAAGATACGACTGTATTTCTAATTCACATTCCATTCCTTGCAATTAACCTCGCATTACAATAATTCTTTGTTGCTTTCCATGTATTATCCTTAACCACCAGCTATCCACTTGCCAATTCCTACACGTACAATATTTAAACATTTCCAATATCTACAAGGGAGGTTGCTACTTGGCTAGTTTCTACACACTTTGAGACACCCCCTCTCTGCCCTGCAGCCAGGATCAGAGTTCAAGGACTCAGCTAAAACACTCAATGAGGGTGCAATGCAGGGGCTGTGGTTCATCGCAGGGAGCGGATGTGGCCTGAAGAGAGTTTGAATATACCTGAAGGAGCGTCTCCACCCCCATCGTTCTGCCCGGACGCTGAGGTCCAGCGCCGAGGGCCTTCTGGCGGTTCCCTCATTGCGAGAAGCAAAGCTACAGGGAACCAGGCAGAGGGCCTTTTCGGTAGTGGCGCCCGCCCTGTGGAATGCCCTCCCATCAGATGTCAAAACGATAAACAACTACCTGACATTCAGAAGACATCTTAAGGCAGCCCTGTTCAGGGAAGTTTTTAATGTATGATATTTTAGTTTTTTTTGGTTTCTATGGAAGCCGCCCAGCGTGGCTTGGGGAAACCCAGCCAGATGGGCGGGGTACAAATAATAAATTAATTATTATTATTATTATTATTTGAATAGCCAGAACGAGCGCTTGGATTCAGCTGCCCATCCTGGCATTAGGTCCTAGTGCAGTTTGGACTACAATTCCCATCTTCCCTAGCTAGCAGGACCAGTGTTCAGGGATGATGGGAACTGTAGTCTGCAAACAGCTGCAGATCCAGTTTTGGGAAATACTGTCCTAGTGCAGCATTCTAACCACTACACCATTATTATTGTGTGTGTTTGTGTGCTTAATGCTAGCCGCCTTGTTGTTACTGAAATATATATTAAATAAACAAATATTAAAATTGCTTTTTTATTATTATTACAAATCACAAACCTGATTTCCAGTTCATCAGAAGACCTCCCTCCTTGGCTCAAAAGATTTTAAGCTTGATTACACTCAACGATTATTTGTCTGAACATTGCAATCCTAATCGTTACCGTCATCTGAAAGATGCAAGTGTTGGCTGATGTGCACAGAGAGATCTGGCTTTATGTTGACGAAACTGTTTCGGAACTCCAGAGTTCTGCTTCAAGTGGGTGATGCACATGGTGTTTGGCCCATCTTTGTGGAAGGTAAATGTTGTGTGTCATCTCTCCTGACTTCAGTTTTTAGATCGAGATAGAAAAGACCCTGATGTTGGGAAAGATTGAGGGCAAAAGGAGAAGGGGACAACAGAGGACGAGATGGTTGGACAGTGTTCTTGAAGCTAGGAACATGAGTTTGACCAAACTGCAGGAGGCAGTGGAAGACAGGAGTGCCTGGCATGCTCTGGTCCATGGAGTCACGAAGAGTCGGACACGACTAAACGACTAAACAAAAACAGATTAGATAGCTAGATAAATAGACAGATAGATTGATAGATGATAGAGACGATGATAGATAGAGAGAGAGAGAGAGAGAGAGAGAGAGAGAGAGAGAGAGAGAGAGAGAGATAGATGATAGAGATAGAGATATATGAGAGAGAGAGAGAGAGAGAGAGAGAGAGAGAGAGAGAGAGAGAGAGAGAGAGATAGATGATAGAGATAGAGATATATGAGAGAGAGAGAGAGAGAGAGAGAGAGAGAGAGAGAGAGAGAGAGAGATTTAAAAGGTGTAAAAAGAAATGCAGAAAGTATGCTTTCCAAGAAAAGAGGGTGAATAAAGTTCAGTTGACTTATTTTTAGACCTGTTGGCCAGTTTTAAGATGTGTGTCACTACTGCTGACATTAAAAAAATGTGCCCAGTCAGCTCAGAGAATCATAGAGTTGTAAAGTTGGAAGAGACCCAAAGACTCATCTAGTCCAATCTCCTGCAATGCAGGAATCACAGCTAAAGCATCCCAAATGACCGTCCAACCTCTGTCTAAATACCTCCACCACCTTCTGAAACAAGCCATTCCACTGTCAAATAGCTCTTTCTGGCAGAAAGTTATTCCTAATGTTAAGTTGGAATCTCCATTTTTTATTTTGTATTTTGTAATCCATTGGTTGGGGACCTACCCTCCAGAGCAGCAGAAAACAAGCTTACTGGTGCTCTGCCACTGACTGAGTTCTGGTTCCCCTCCTTGAATCTGCATGGAGGTTTCAAATATAAATCTTCAAATCAATTTATTAAGCAGCTGCAGCTGATTCAGAGCCGAAGAGCAGATGCATCTACAGTATTAACAAGTCTTTCCCCCAAGAATCTACTGATGCATATTTTCTTCAAGAGCACATTTGCAGCCATTGGGGCTAGTAAATAATTTTCTAGTCCTTTTGGCTAGATTTTTAATAAAGGTGGCTGGGGGGGAGGGAGGAGAACATTTGCCCAAGTGTAATTCTGAGCGTGCAGAATCCATACAACCCAGGGTGCAATCTAAAGTTAAAACTTCAGTGGTGACATATCAGCACGGAATATGATAGGAGTTGCAGAATTCAGCATTCTTAAAATTGCACGTTTATTGTTGTTGTTGTTGTTGTTGTTGTTTTAAAGAAAGCAAGTTTCCTAGATCTCATGTCTCTGATGAGTTCAATTCAGAGCGAGGTGCACTTAAGCTGATTGATTTCACTGAACTTAAACATGCTTCAGTCTAAGTAAGATTGTGGGGAAAGCATGTAACCAAGATTTCCTGTTCACTATCTCTTTACTCCTCTCCATGGAGTACATGATCAAATGCATGAAGTTTTTCCTTAATTGCATAATGTGAACAGGCTGCAAAATTAACCTTCTCTTGGCATTGTGTTCGTGATATTCGATTGGATTTTGTTTTTAAAAGTTACAGACTAGGTGCACACCTGCTGGCGATGCAGTCTGTCTGCTCCCCTCCTCGATTCTAATATCCCGCCATGCGATTCCCTGAGAAGCAAAGTCGGAGTCGCTGCAGCCACTTCTTTCAAACACACAAATGCACGGAGCTTCCTTAAACTTAACCTCCCCTGAGGCCTCATCAGGCAACAGCAGCTGCTTTGCTCTGAGACTGGAGCAGTTCCCAGTGTGTAGCTTGTCCGAGAAAGGCAAGAGGATGAGATCAGCTTAGCTCTTCCAGGCCACCCAGATTCATGGGCCTCTGCTGCCATCTACCGCCTCACCGGCTTCTCGGGGAAATCATGTCCGCTCTGACTGATGGAATGTGTGGGATGGAAGCAGATCCCGCCATGAGCAAAGCAGAAGAGTTAAGAACATAAGAAAGCATGCCTGCCTCTAGCTGTGGGGTCAGAGTACAGCCAACATGGCTAGTAGCCATCAATAGTCCACTCCTCCATGAATGATGGAGATGTTTCAACAATGACCTTTAGCAATGACCTTCTTTAAACAAACCAAAAACAACAACCCCAAAACAAAACAAAGTATATTTATCATAATTTCAAAACATCAAATAGTAAGTCCATGGCGCTGTGGGTTAAACCACAGAGCCTAGGACTTGCCGATCAGAAGGTCGGTGCTTCGAATCCCTACGACGGGGTGAGCTCCTGTTGCTCGGTCCCTGCTCCTGCCAACCTAGCAGTTCGAAAGCACGTCAAAGTGCAAGTAGATAAATAGGTACCACTCCAGCGGGAATGTAAACGGCATTTCCGTGCACTGCTCCGGTTTGCCAGAAGTGGCTTAATCATGCCGGCCACATGACCTGGAAGCTGTACGCCGGCTCCCTCGGCCAATAAAGCGAGATGAGCGCCGCAACCCCAGAGTCGTCCATGACTGGACCTAATGGTCAGGGGCCCCTTTACCTTTAACATTCTGTATACAGCGGAACCTCAGTTTTCAAACATAGTCTGTTCTGAAAGACCATTCAACTTCCGAAACGTTCGAAAACCGAGGCACAATGGGCAGTCAGCAAATTCAATAGAGAAAATTGAAAAACACAGTGGAAGCCGTTTTTCCTTCTGAGGCATGTTAAAAAATGGAAGCATTTACTTCCAAGTTTTCAGCAATTGGGTTCCGAAATGTTCGTCAATGGAGACGTTTGAGAACCGAGATTCTACTGTACAGTGGTACCTCGGGTTACAGACGCTTCAGATTACAGACTCTGCTAACCCAGAAATAGTACCTCGAGTTAAGAACTTTGCTTCAGGATGAGAACAGAAATCGCACGGCGGTGGTACAGCGGCAGCAGGAGGCCCCATTAGCAAAAGTGGTACCTCAGGTTAAGAACATTTTCAGGTTAAGAACGGACCTCCAGAATGAAATAAGTTATTAACCCGAGGTACCACTGTACTGAGACGCGGGTGGCGCTGTGGGCTAAAGCCTCAGCGCCTAGGGCTTGCCGATCGAAAGGTCGGCGGTTCGAATCCCCGCGGCGGGGTGCGCTCCCGCTGCTCAGTCCCAGCGCCTGCCCACCTAGCAGTTCGAAAGCACCCCCGGGGGCAAGTAGATAAATAGGTACCGCTTACCAGCGGGAAGGTAAACGGCGTTCCGTGTGCGGCTCTGGCTCGCCAGAGCAGCGTTGTCACGCTGGCCACGTGACCCGGAAGTGTCTTCGGACAGCGCTGGCCCCCGGCCAATAGATGTGAGATGGGCGCACAAACCCCAGAGTCTGTCAAGACTGGCCCGTTCGGGCAGGGGTACCTTTACCTTTACTTTACCACTGTACTTAAAAAAAAATATCAATGGATATTAATACTGAATTTCACTATGTGTATAGATTACTATAAATATGAATTTAGCAATCACCTTGTACGAGACTTCTCAAAGCAATTTCAAACATGTAGGGCAGGATTCAGCTAACAGGTTCTACTAGAAGAAGCCCACGAAGGATTTTTGCTAGTACAATGGGGCTTTCCCCCACTTTCCTCCCTGCTCATAACTCTCCCTGCCCATCCAAATTGACTTGTGGAGGAAAGAACCCCCCCCCCCCAACAGCCCATGTTTTCCTCTGTATTTCATATTGAAGAAAAATTTGGTGCGGCACAAACCAATTTTTATTCTGAATGTGTGGCTCAGAGAAAAAAGGTTTGAGAACCGCTGACTTAGGACATCAGTTTCAGTGAGTTTGCACTGAGTAAATGCTAGTCGAAAGCAAGCCATATAAAACAATTTTGCACATGTATGTGAGTCGGCATGGTGCAGTGATCAGAGGTGTCGGAATAGGCCTTGGGAAACCCTGGAAATAATACATTGAAAAAGCAACCCTGGTGTCAATAGGCAAGCCGTAAATAAATTGTGAGTGTTCACAATCAATAATCATTGCAATTCTCACAGCCTTACCAGGCAGAGAAGCTATTACAGTCATACCTCGGGTTACAGACGCTTCACGTTGCGTTTTTTTGGGTTACGGACCGCTGAAACCCAGAAGTACCAGAACGGGTTACTTCCAAGTTTTGGCGGTCGTGCATGCGTAGAAGCTCTAAATCGCACTTTGCGCATGTGCAGAAGCACTGGATCGCAACCCACACATGCGCAGACGTGCCGCTGAGGGTTGCAAACGTGCATCCCGCACGGATCATGTTTGCAACCTGAGCATCCACTGTATATTTGTCAGCACCCATATTATCTGTTTTTCATACGTGCAATCAGTGGGAGCAATCGAAAGTGGTTCTGTAACTGTATGCATTTCTGCAGCTTTCCAAATATTAACCAGCCATTCTTTAATCATTGGCTAAGCCATCTTCAAATATCTCAAAAGCTGGCACACAGAAGATGGGGCAAGCTTGTTTTCTCCTGCTCCGGAGGACAGGACTCGGACCGATGGCTCTGAGTTACACTAAAGGAGATTCTGACTAAACATCAGCAAGAACTTTGTGGCAGTAAGAGCTGTTTGATAGTGGAACGGTCTCCCTCGCCATGGAGGTTTTTAAGCAGAGGTTGGATGGCCATCTGTCATGGATGCTTTAGCTGAGATTCCTGCCTTGGACTTGATAAGTCTCAGTGTGATTGAGACAAGTTTTCCTTGGCCGCAAACTTGAACCGAGTATGAAGATTTCAGCCACTCAGAATGCACAGTAAACTTGCGATCACTGTCTTTATTTAATGTGGATGGTCCCTCTTTAGAATAATACAGCTATAGAGTTCTGGGGCACTCAGTCCCATTCAAACCCCACCACCATCACCACCAACCCACTCAGTGCAAGAGACCTACCACTCCAGCATTCCCAACAAATCACTGTCCAACTTCAGCAAGAAGACCTCAAGCAAAAGGAAGCCAAAGAGGTACAATCGGCTCTGAAGCTGAACTGTGCTCTTCCAGGAAGTGTAATTTTATGCTGCGTGAAAGATCACCTAAAACATGGGAATTTGTCAGGCAAGCAAACGTCAATAAAACAGAACAAAGTTCTGTCAGAATGAAGCCCAAAACCGGCACGTGTTCGCCATCTAGTGTCATGAGCCAGTATTAGAAAAATGATAAACTGAATTGGACATACAGTGGCACGTCGGGTTACATACGCTTCAGGTTGCATACGCTTCAGGTTACAGACTCCGCTAACCCAGAAATAGTACCTCGGGTTAAGAACTTTGCTTCAGGATGAGAACAGAAATCGTGCAGCGGCAGCATAGCAGCAGGAGGAGACCCCAATAGCTAAAGTGGTGCTTCATGTTAAGAACAGTTTCAGGTTAAGAACGGACCTCCGGAACGAATTAAGTACTTAACCCGAGGTACCACTGTATTCACCTATTGCTTGCTATATATGACCCTAAAGTCGGGAGCCAGAAATGCCTGCAGCATTGCAAAGGGTCTTAGGTGCTCCTCTCTAAGGCTGCGCCCTGCATTATTGATGCAGCACCCCTAAAATACCGACACACTCTCCGTAACACTCTTTGCATGTCCTCTTGTGCACCTGGGTCCCAGCTTGCATCTTGTTCCCACCATCTCCATCCCCAGCTCTTATTCGTCTTCCGAGGTCGTGTGAATTCTGCCCTAAGCAGTATAGAATTTAAAACCCAATAGGAGCTCCAAAATCCCTTTCAGCAAGCTGATCACATCACAGGAAGGTGGAATTAGTCACGGAGAGGAGGAGCCTATAAAAGTTAGGGCTGGCTCCCAGCAGATTTGGCATTCCAGCCTCTTGCAAGTGCCCTCTGAAACCCAAACGCCTGTGGATTTTTTTTATTTTAAGAAATCTCCCAGGGAGGTGGAACCATGTGCCCAAGGAAGAATAAATGTTTGTTTCCATGCTATTGAAACCTGGCAAAGCTGGGGCTACAGAATGTGACAGCAAAGGATAAAGAAAAAACTGCTGAAACATTCATTTATTTGGGGGGGGGGACCCATCTACTAATTTTGTTGTGTGCATGGTGTCACCTACTTATTCAGTTAGTAAAGGTAAAGGTAAAAGGACCCCTAACCATTTGGTCCAATCATGGCCGACTCTGGGGTTGTGGCGCTCATCTCGCTTTATTGGCCAAGCTATTTCGTATTGTTTCCCTTCATTTTAAAAGATCAATCAAGCCGTTTATTCATTACATTGCCACCTCCCCTTGCCTCCAAGGAGCTCATGCATGTTCCTCTCCTTCCCCATTTTATCCTCAACACAACCCTGTGAGGAAGGCTAGCCCGAAAGACTGTGAACTGCCCAAGGTCACCCAGTGAGTTTCACAGAAGAGCAGGCGATTCAAACCTAGACTTTCTTCGCATGAAGAATGGCCTTGACCGAAAACAAGTTGGTATGGGAGCGGGAACGAAATATTTGCTCTCACAAGAGTGGTTTTGCAAGCAATTACTCTTCCCAGGGGATTCTCTGTGTTGCAGCTCTGCAAGAGAAATAAGGGATCTCGGCCGTTTACCTTCCCGGAGCGGTACCTATTTATCTACTTGCACTTTGACGTGCTTTCAAACTGCTAGGTTGGCAGGAGCAGGGACCGAGCAACAGGAGCTCACCCCATCGTGGGGATTCGAACTGCCAACCTTCTGTTCGGCAATCCCTAGGCTCTGTGGTTTAACCCACAGCGCCACTTGCGTCCCAGTTTCCGTGCACTGCTCTGGTTCGCCAGAAGCAGCTTAGTCATGCTGGCCACATGACCCGGAAGCTGTACGCCTCAGCCAATAAAGCGAGATTAGCACCGCAACCCCGAAGTCGGCCACGACTGGACCTAATGGTCAGGGGTCCCTTTACCTTTACCAACTCTCGGCACCCTTTACAATGCTACCTGGCATCATCCAGTCATCTTTGGGTCCCCACCCTGGATTTGTGTAGGGTTTACTCCTTAGCCTTTTCTCCTTCTGAAGATGCCCTACAAGGCATCAGAGGTTTAGAACCAGTTTTCCTTCTCCTAGATGGGCTACCTTTCCAGGTGGATGAGAACCACCTGACCCTCAATACAGCAGGTGCAGAAACTGCCTTCTGGGTCGTTGGACCCACTGTTGGTCTCATCCGCTCAATTCCCCAGGGCCTGTCTGCATGCAGAGGAAGTCCCTAACTCACCCAGGTTTTGAGACCCCTTGGCGACTACCCTTTACCTGGTTTAGCCGGCCAGTTGAAACCGTTACCCTGGGAAGCCATGATGGTTTATAGTGGTGTAATGTTACCCAGTGTTACTCAAGAGAGTCCCATGGACTGCAAGAAGAGCAAACCTATCCATTCTGAAGGAAATCAGCCCTGAGTGCTCACTGGAAGGACAGATCCTGAAGCTGAGGCTCCAATACTTTGGCCACCTCATGAGAACAGAAGACTCCCTGGAAAAGACCCTGATGTTGGGAAAGATGGAGGGCACAAGGAGAAGGGGACAACAGAGGACGAGATGGTTGGACAGCGTTCTCCAAGCTACTAACATGAGTTTGACCAAGCTGCGGGAGGAAGTTGGGAGACAGGAGTGCCTGGCGTGCTCTGGTCCATGGGGTCATGAAGAGTTGGACACGACTAAACGACGTTGCCCAAAATGTATAGTGTGTATGGATCCTTAAGTTTGATCCAACAGGGTTCATCTTGTGCTCAAATACTTTGCACAGTGCTATCAGCCCTCACACCACCTGGAAGCCACCTTGGACGTCCTATCTGTATAATCTACAGTGACTGACAGCAGCTCTCCAGGGTTTCAGGCAGGACAAATTCCCCATCTTACCAGGTGCCGGGAATTGAACCTGCGGCTTTCCGCATGCACGGCCGATGCTCTACTGCCGAGCCACAGCCCTGCTTGTCAGCCCCGTTTCCTTCAGCCCAGGACTCTTCTGGGCTGAAGGAGATAACTCAGCCGAGTGGTTAATTCACAGAACAGGCACGCTGGGGAGGAAGGCGTGGCCCTAACAGGCATTTTGCGTAGGCATTTTCAGAGAAAGGAGTAAAGGGTCTTCTATCAGCATTGCTGGCTCGACACTGTGATAAGAAACCGTTTGTTCAGGAGAGAGAATATCCCAAAGGGAGTTTCGTCCAGTGCTTTGCAGGCAGTTTTGCTTGCAGTCCTGAACTGATAACTTCAACATGTGCGGCGATATGGAAGGTACCCAGTTATCCCAAATGCAAAGGATGACAAACCAGGTGGCAGTAGAAGGAGTCTTTGTGTGCCGAGCAGCAAATTAAAATCCAGACAAACATATATAGGTCTTCTCAGAGGCTGAGCTCTCCAACACGCTATTATTTTCATGATGAATGCCTGTCATTGCCACAAGCCGGCCAAACGTGCCATCAGAACCAGACAAAAATATTTTTATTTACCCAGGCATTTTAATCTCTGTGAATCTGTGCTCTTGGTGCTTTTATCTGCTGTGTTGTTATAGTTAATGTGTCAGGAAGCAATCCACCAGGATGAGCAGTTTAGGATGCAGTGCATCTCAGGCCCATTCAGCCAAGTTCCTGGCTTAGCCGGCAGTCAATACCTAACCCCGATTCAGCCAAAGATACACCATACCTTGCCCGCCACAGCCCTCAGATATGGATGCCCACCAGCAATTGATATTCAGGTGTTTACTGCCCTGGAATATGGCACATCCATGTAGCCACCCGAAAAGTTGTCGCTAGAACCATCCTACCAAGTTGCAGTCAATGAGAAGCTGTCAATGGCTTAAGAGCCCTGCTCCCTCCAAAGAGACGAGATGCGGGGAGCAAGCAACCTTGACACAGCAACAGCCCCGAATAAAAAGTGGATGGCCCCTTCTGTCTTGCAAAGATTATTGCCTTTCAAAGAGCTGCATGACTATGGGGGACTTATCTTTGGCTGAAACAATGGGTCTGAAGGAAGACAATTCGTTTCGTGGGGTAGTTTAACAGAGTTCAACTCCAGGGCAAGCCTGCAAGGCACCAGTTACAAGAAGCCAGGCCCAGGATGGCTCCAGGAAGAAACACACCCTCCCGTAGCAGCGACTATCAGTTGCTATACAAAGAGGGATGGTCCAACTATAGAGATGCAAACTTGCAAACCACTTAGGGCAGGGATGGAGAACCATGAGGTCCCTGGATGTTGCTGAACTCCACTGCTCATCACCCCCAGTCAGCATGACCAACAGTCAAGGATGATGGGAGCTGGAGTCCAATGGCATATGGGAGCCACAGGCTCCCTATGGTAGGCTGAACAGGGACATGGGTGACGCTGTGGTCTAAACCAGGGGTCAGCAACCTAAGGCCCATGGGCCAGAAGCGGCCTGTAGAGGTCATTTGACTGCCTTGGCTTCCTTCGAGTGTAGTGTGGCGCAGGGACTCGCTTCCATGGTGCCGAAAATCGCAATCCAACCCACGGAGGGACCTCCATGGGACCGATCCGGCCCAGGCAAGATAAACATTGCTGACCCCTGGTCTAAACCACTGACCCTTTTGGGCTTGCTGATTGGAAGGTCGGAGGTTCAAATCCCCACGACGGAGTGAGCTCGTTGCTCTGTCCCAGCTTCTGCCAGCCTAGCAGTTCGAAAGTATGCCGGTGCAAGTAGATAAATAGGTACCACTGCGGCGGGAAGGTAAACAGTGTTTCCGAGTGCTCTGGCTTCCATCACGATCACCAGAAGTGGTTTGGTCATGCTGGCAACATGACCTGGAAAGCTGTCTGTGGACAAACGCCAGCTCCCTCGGCCTGAAAGTGAGATGAGCGCCACAACCCCATAGTCTCCTTTGACTGGACTTAACTGTCCAAGGGTCCTTCACCTTTTCCTTTTACCTTATGGTAGGCTGGCAATATTCTAGGAGACTAAGTTTAGGAAAGAAAATACCTTTTTAAGAGAGAGAAAAAGAAAGAGAAGGTGTTCAGATAGAAGTTTAGGAGCGAACCAGCTGAAGGATGGATTCCCCAACGTACTAAAGCAACCTTTGCTAACCACCCAAGGTATAAATGTTTGCAAACAGCTTTTCGAAGCTTTGCAATCGAGTGGATAGAAAATCTCGTTGTCATATCAAGGATGAAAACCTTGAGGCAATTTATACAGTGAAATAAGCCCAGGCACAAAGATTTATTAAAGGTGGTAATCATAGGATCATACAAGTTGGAAAGGACCCTGAAGATCATCCAGTCCAAGCCCCTGAAATGCAAGAATATGCAGCTGTCCCTTGCAGGGATCGAACCTGCAACCTTGGTGTTATCAGCACCACGCTGTAACCAGCTGAACTATCCATAACCAAGTTCCATAGAAAGCAATTAGGAACGTCTAACGTGCTGCTTGGTTTCAAGGGGACTTGAACTTTCTCTGGAACAGAGCAGCGCACATTAAGGCTGCAATCCTATGCTTACCTGGGAGTAAGCAGCACCCAATACGTCAACACTTATTTCTGAGAAAACATGCCACAGGACCCAGTTCCATGGGGGTTCACTTTTAAAGTTCAGGAACCTAGCAAAAAGCTACTGACCACAGGCCTCTCAACAACAGTGGTAAAACAAATCACACTTAGAAAAATGAAAGCCGTTTTTTATTGTTGTCTCCACAGCCAATCATTTGACACGAACATGCATACGTAATTTGGCTACGCACACACCACTTTTCTTTTTAAACGTTAGTTATTAAACATACAACAGACATCCTTACAAAAATGAGTCAAAATGCAAACTTAACTTTTTAAAACAAACAGTTTTACTCATTTATTTATTTTTTTCTTAAAAAAAACCTTTGTGTGTTGGGTACCATTTGTACAAACACAGTTAATTTAAACAAATCTGCTCTTAAGTTTCCTCATGGTTGCACATAAAAAAGCTGCAATACAAAATGAAGTCACTGAGAGTTTTTCTTTCTTTCTTTCTTTTTAAATAGCAGAAATAGGCAGTTTCGCCATGCACAAGAAGCAATATTAAATATTAGTTTTTCAAAAAAAGAAAAAAAAAACCACGTTTAAAAATATTTAGTTCAAGTCACAGAACTTTCTCCAGTCCAGAGAAATCCAAAACGCAATGCAGAATTAGCTGCCACAGAATGGCCATTCTGAAAGGCTAAATAAAAAATAAAATAAAAAAATCACCTCCCAGGGTTGATAAAATTTTCAATGATTTTGGCACAGAAAAGAAGTTATCAGCTTACTCAAGAACAAGAACGTGTTTTTTTTTTAATGGAGAAGACAAGAAGAGGAGAAAAATCAAAAGCAAGACTGAACAAGATAGTAGTTGCAATCACTTAAAAAAAGAAAAAAAGATCTGTGCATCTCCGTCATTGCAGAATACTGTTTACAGCAGAGCATAATTTCCAGGTAACTGTTATTGCAACATAGATTTGATTTGCTTCGAGGTAGTCTCATCATTCAAATGTTTTGTTGTGTACCTAAAAAGGAAAAATAAAAGTGTGTAAAAACCATGCACATATGTCTGCATTGCAGGGGGTTGGACTCTATGATTCTGTGGCTTTGTACATCTCTGACAGTCTGATCCTTAACAAAAGACTATTTTGGGGACAAGAGGGCAATCTTGGGGCAGTGCAGTGGAGGGAAGCTTTGGGCTGGGTGTTCCTGCTGAATCCCCGTGTACGTAGGCATTTGAAAAATTCTAAAATGCTGTGCCTGCCTTCATACTGTACCTGTGGTCCTTATTTACCAGTGTTAACCACTGTTTTCCAAGAAAGAAGAGTTGGCACTTACAGTGATTCCACGTTCAAAAGCTAGATACCTGAGAGCATTTAGAAGGCCTTCTACACTGTTTGGAGGCTGGTCTTTGAGAACTTTGATGCATCCTTTCATCTGGAAATCAATACAAAAGGGTTGGGGGGGACAGGACACACATGTTAATTCACAACAAACCGGCGTTGGACGTAACCATGACACAACCTGCAATTTCACTTTTCAGAAAGGATCCAGCCCCTCATGTCAATACGATTAGCTCAATCAGTGGAACGGCAATAACGTTAAAAACAACAGCCCTCGAAGGAAGCCAAGGCAGCCATAGATACACCGCCCATGATTCATATAAATAGCATTTTCACACAAGTGCAGCCTAGCTGGCATAATATGGGAACTTGCACTGAATCATCCACATCATTTTTATTGACATGCAGAAATGCTAAAAAATACATATTTTAAACATGAGTATCTTCCTTCTTGCCTCCACCCCACCCAGCTGGCCCACCACAAGGTAGCGTAATTCACTCAGCCCCAGAACTTACATCAATTTTTGACATTTTAGCAAACGCGCCTACTGGATGCACGTGGTCATAGAGAATGATGACGCCCACCATCACCCTCAGACAGAACGATACCGTTTGCTCGTTGGTGAACCTGCTTCTGTATTCCCTGGGATTTTAACAAGACACGGCAGTAAACACTTGATTATCCAAAGCTGAATTCTAAATAATAATAATAATAATAATAATAATAATAATAATAATAATAATTTATTTATACCCCACCCACCTGGCTGGGTTTCCCCAGCCACGCTGGGCAGCTTCCAACAAAACACTAAAATACAATAACCTATTAAACATTAAAAGCTTCCCTAAACAGGGCTGCCTTCAGATGTCTTCTGAATGTCAGGTAGTTGTTTGACATCTGGTGGGAGGGCGTTCCACAGGGCGGGCACCACTACCGAGAAGGCCCTCTGCCTGGTTCCCTGTAGCTTGGCTTCTCGCAATGAGGGAACCGCCAGAAGGCCCTCGGCGCTGGACCTCAGTGTCCGGGCAGAATGATGGGGGTGGAGACGCTCCTTCAGGTATACTGGGCCGAGGCTGTTTAGGGCTTTAAAGGTCAGCACCAACACTTTGAATTGTGTTCGGAAACATACTGGGATGTACATCTCATGACCAAGAGGGTGTTATTAAGAGAAGGAGGACTCAGAGACTTTGTGAGTATCTTGGGAAGCCATCAAGCTCCTCCAGGCATACTGGGCCGAGGCCGTTTAGGGCTTTAAAGGTCAGCACCAACACTTTGAATTGTGCTCGGAAACGTACTGGGAGCCAGTGTAGGTCTTTCAGGACCAGTGTTATATGGTCTCGGCGGCTGCTCCCAGTCACCAGTCTAGCAGCTGCATTCTGGATTAGCTGTAGTTTCCGAGTCACCTTCAAAGGTAGCCCCACACAGAGCGCATTGCAGTAGTCCAAGCGAGAGATAACTAGAGCAAGTGTCTCAGCGGAATACCATCCCCAAAAGTAACAGCCTTCTCAGGGTAAAGTTTCTTCCTTCCCAACTGTAAATCCTGAAGCTTGGTGCTGGGGTTTCGTTCCTACCTTTCTCTAACAGCGCAACACGCCTTGCTAAAACCACCCACGATATCTGGCTGCACAATAACCATTTGTGGCAGGTTATAGTGATCAAGCACTGGGGGTCAACCCTGGAAAAAAGGCTCAAGATGCAGGCAAAGTACGCTCCAGGTTCTTTTATCTTCCTGATTTATGCATGAGATCAAACCATTTCCCAAAGCGTACAGATGCCTTCCGATACATTCCGGTGTTGAAATATTTAAAAGAACTGTTCCCGCAAGAACTAGCAATCTGGCACATGCCCAGCTATCTGAAAAAGGCGCTACAAAACTGGAAGTGCCGAGACCTCTCAGAGAGAGCAGCCTATCTGTCATCTCCAAGGAGCACTATCAATAGCAGCCACTTCTGTGGAAGAAAGTAAAATGCACTTGGGAGACTGTTACGGAAGGAATGGCCTCTGCACAGCCCACCCTCTGGGGCACAGGCTCCTTCCCTGACCCTAACCGGACCATAACATCTGGGTCAGATGTGTTCAGCCAGGAAAATGGCATGGTTCAATTCAGAAAACCAGGTTTGGCCCCAATCCTTACTCTGTATAATGCATGGTCTACAATGACCAAGACTCTCCACCCCCTTCCCTCCTCTATCTGCCATATTACAAAAGTTTCTTACTAGTTCAATACGACTGCAGTCCTGCACTTGGGTACGTACCAGAAAGGAACTACCAGGTTCTTATCTTATTTTTCCTTAATTCTAGGTTCTGGTTTTCCTCAAATTGTTTATATCTTCAGCAAATTAACTCTGAATTTGAGACTTACTATCTATGGCTTATCGTGATCAGAGTATGAATCCTTCTTAGTGTTTGAAACTTCTCAGTAAATAACAAAGAGGCTTTGCTTAGGGAGATGCCCACATTTGTCAAATAAATAAAATGGTGTTTTGATCAAAAGTTATGTCTGAAGTAGCCTCGGTACTTACGGGGTTTCCAGCATAACTCTGCAAACGCTGGCCATGGTGCTTAAGCAGTCTGTGGTGTTCTCTATAGGCAAATTTTTGTTCTGTAATTGGCATAAGAAATACATAGTTACTGTAATACAAGCAAGTAACCCATTTTTCAAAGTAGGACTGAGAATGTCTCCTGTTCAGAACCCTGGAGAACCACTACCTACTGGCGTAGACCAGTGTTTCTCAAACTTGCTAAACTACAACTCCCATCATCCCTGGCCGCTGGTCCTGCTAGGTAGGGATGACGGGAGTTGTAGTCCAACAACAGCTGGGGACCCAAGCTGGAGAAACACTGATCATGTTGAGAGTAATATTCTTCCCTTTGGTGGAAGAAGAAGAAGAAGAAGAGTTTGGATTTGATATCCCGCCTTTCACTCCCCTTCAGGAGTCTCAAAGCGGCTAACATTCTCCTTTCCCTTCCTCCCCCACAACAAACACTCTGTGAGGTGAGTGGGGCTAAGAGACTTCACAGAAGTGTGACTGGCCCAAGGTCACCCAGCAGCTGCATGTGGAGGAGCGGAGACGCGAACCCGGTTTCCCAGATTACGTGACTACCGCTCTTAACCACTACACCATACTGGCTCTGGAGAAGCTTCAGTGACAAGTTTTAGGAGCCAAGTGCAAAAGGCAGACAAGCTGTTTTGGGGTAGGGAGGGAGCAGACTTTAGCTGCGCATTACTGAGTTGCATTGAGATGCTGCCATCTATGACGAGTCACAAGATTTACTGAATAAAATTCCAAAGCCTTTCTCCTGTAACTAAATCAATTCTACAGCCCTTAACACCTTCAAATCACACTGCTGGCACGTGAAATTCAACATTGAGATGCACCCAAGAGTCTGTAACACGGAGTCTTGTCAGCAGCGCAAGCTAGTTTTACGCAACAAACTTGTATTTTCCACAGTTCTCCTAACAAGGAGGTCTATTCATGCACATACCTCTGAAACGAATTTTGTCGTGGCATCGCTTAAGGTTTTCAACATTGGCGTTGCTTCAGCATAAAATAAAGACATTCTGTTGGCCAATTCGTTATTTACTTCATTTTCTCCTTCTGCCTACCAAAGTAAAAAAATTTAAAAAATCACAATCTTCACTGGTTTTGAATAAACAGAGCAAGTGGTACAAGGGTCACAAAGAAATACCTTCTTCACTTCTACAGAAGGGTACTTACTGGAACATTATTGATCCTCATACGACTCAAGGTTCTTCTGTAGTAGCTGAAGTCATTCTGAATTGCGGGATTCGTCATCTAGAAGGGGGGGGAGGATGTATTGGTGACAAGTGCACATCATACCCTAACTCGTTCTGAAGGGGCCAGGGATTTCAGTTCTGTGAAGACCTGGGAAATGAGGCCAGCATCTTGAGGTCCTGCACTGAAGTGGTGGTCTAGGGCAGGATCCTAAATATTATTTTGTCAAGGCAGAATCCTGCATAACTAGGCTATTAAATATCCAGAATACTGCGGAACACATGTGATTTCATGTATGTTGCCTAATACAGTAATATGGAATAGGTAGCAGCCGAATGGGGCAAGCATTAGTTGACGCTGTTAGCAGGACAGATAGCTCTGCCTGGATGCTTATAGGCAAGGCCGTACTGTCCCTGCATGGAGAACCTCCAGCATTTTGTGTCAGTATGAGGAATGGGTAATTGGACTAAGATGCTCCTCTGTTCTGGTCCAGTAGTGTTCTTCTTATGTCCTTAGTGATGTGACGAGCTTGAACAATCAGTAAGACCAGGGTTAACAGTCCTTGGCTGCCATCCAGGAGCAAAAATGGAAAGGGATTTCAATATTTGTTTGCAGCAACATTGGATCAATGGACAAACAAGCACTGTGCAACGCTGTAACACGGATCACAGCTGCTTTGTGACCGTCCCGTTTGGACAAGTGCTATGCGGGGATAATTCTGAACTTACCTTCAGCTCATCAAAACGAAGTGTGAAATGAAGGATTTCCGCAAACTGTTTGGCAAGAGCCTGCTCTCGCTCCAGGTGCTGCGTGGGAGAATATGGAGTGCTTGTCAGAGCCCCAAGAAGACCTCGCAATGCAGCTTCTGCACGCAAGAACAAGGGGGACAGTTACGTAAAACAGTGTGAATGTGTTGAACGTCCTGTCGTTCTGGATGATTACAAAAGCAGGCCACAATCAAGGTGTTATAAAATCCTAGGTGCCAGTAGACTGCCCTAAAAAAAGGAGAGTCCTTCAACCTTCCTCAAAAGCAGTTTATATACCAAGATACATTAGACTAGAAATTACAAACAACAAAAAACCCACCAAATTAGCAGTAAATGTCAACATTTCTGTGTAGGTAGTAAATTAGCAATACAAGTCATTAGCACTAAAATCAACAAATTTGACCATGCTAAAATAGTTAACACCGTGGGATCCTGGCCTTAATTACATGGTAGATCATACAATATTATGGAGCAAATCAATCAATCAGTTACTACTGACACTTACCAAGTCTTTGAGAAAATTCATAGAATTTCTTTAGTTTGCCCACTAGAGGGACAACTGCACTCCATGCCTTCTCCTGGAGCCTCTCATCGGTGGGATGCTGTATTGCCTGGAACAATTAAACACGAGCAAGGATGTTTGCTTTATAATAATGTTTGCTTTACAGTATAGTTTTCTCTACATTTAAATCATATAAAAGCATGGGACAACCAAGCCATAAGACCACAAAACAGAGACATTGTTCTGTGTGACCATGCACAATCCCTAGAGGAGCTCGGGGAGGGGGGAAAAGCCTAGATGAAGCTCTCACGGTACACAAGTCTCACTCTCATGTCAATAGCCTGCAGCGTGGAGAACAAGGATCACCTCATTGCAAACGCAAAAGCGGGGGGGAAGAAGGGAAAATGCACTGCTGATTAATGAGACTCGTACTATTGTCAAATCATTCTTCCACCAACTGGCAGCTGCTCCCCAAGGTCTCAGGGCAGAGGTCTCTCCCAGACATGGTGCCTGATATCCTTTTAACATGAGATGCCAAGGGCTGAATCTGGAGCCTTCTGTATGCAGTCATCATGTTCCACTGCTGAGCAATGGTGCAGCCCAAGCTACCTGCACGACTACATGTCATGCAACAATATCTGAAGAATGTCAGGCACTATCTGGGTGGCGGATTCCCCCAGCAACTAAATATTACAGGTGGTTAAAAGGTAGGGGAAATGAGATACCCTGAAATAGAATTGTGGCGCCAAGGAAATAAAATGTGGGTGTTGGTGCAACAAGTGAGAAACATTCACGCTGCATGTTTGCAATATAAATCTGATTATCCGGAAAGGGTCCCAAATGACCTCTGTTTCAGGGCTGCCGAGAGGGCAGTTAAAACAAGATAGTAAAAATTACTTGCACATAGAGCATGCTATTAAAAGTTATAGAGACTCTGGCAAAAACTGAACCTTTAACTGATCTGTATTAAGGTCATATGGGACGGTGGCGCTGTGGGTTAAACCACAGAGCCTAGGACTTGCCGATCAGAAGGTCGGTGGTTTGAATCCCCGAGACGGGGTGAGCTCCCGTTGCTCGGTCCCTGCTCCTGCCCTCCTAGCAGTTCAAAAGCATGTCAAAGTGCAAGTAGATAAATAGGTACCACTCTGGCGGGAAGGTAAACACCATTTCTGTGCGGTGCTCTGGTTCGCCAGAAGCGGCTTAGTCATGCTGCCCACGTGACCCGGAAGCTGTATGTCGGCTCCCTTGGCCAATAAAGCAAGATGAGCGCCACAACCCCAGAGTCGGTTATGACTGGACCTAATGGTCAGGGGTCCCTTTACCTTTATTAAAGTCATAATCACTAATGCAAAGTATGATACGTAGCATCACTAAATTGATTACAAAATACTCCATCCAATTATGCTTTTTACCTCTCGTATTTCATGACCGGCTCCTCTGTATGACTGCAAGTCTTCCAGGATTCCTTCTGCATCCTTTAACACTACATTTACCTGATTATAAATTTCTTTTTCTGATTCTGTAGGTTGAGCATCTAAACAACAGCACAGCATATTAAGTCATATTTGTAGTTACACAATTTTCAAATATAAACATCTTGAATGTATTTTAATATACTCCTGAAAATAGTGTTTAAATATGTATACATGGTTTGGGTTTCATTTTCCTATCAAAATATACTTGCAATCTGCGCATTATGTCTAAATGCAACTGGAATGTCTAGAAGCCTTGTTTGTCAAAACAGCTTTGGTCAGTTCAGCCTTTCACAATCCACATGGTAAAAGCCTTCTAGGTTAGAGAAACACATAGGTTAGGGCTGACATATCCGGGATTCGCCCACCGAAAATAAGAGTCCGGGCAGAATTTTCAAAAATTGGGGAAATGTCCGGGAAAACCCGAGTGTATGGCAACCCATGTCAGAAGTGTTGATTTCCTAAAACTTTTGTGTCCGGATTTTCAGTTTTTGAAATATGGCAACCTTAGCATAGGTTTACTAGCTTTGGGAAGAGGCGCAAACGAAGCAAGAGCTCACAGAATGTGGATATTAATACCACAGCTGTGGGCAAGTGAGGAACCTCCTTATCAGCTGTATACTGATTTTGTGTGAAAACATGAAGCACAGAATCAGTAAGCTAAGTAATCTTTTTTAATATTCAAAATCAATAAATAGGCTCCTACAATTTTAATCAACCTTGTCATGCAATACACAAGAAGGGAAGCGCCACAGATCAGAGCAAATGCTTTGCGCACAGAAGGCCTGATGTTTAATCTCTGGCATCTTCCATTAAAAGGATCCCAGGCATCAGATGATGGAGAAGACCCTTAGATGCTAGAGAGCTGCTGTCAGTCAGGGTACAGAATACTCGGCTAGATTGACCAAAGGCCTAGCTCAGCAGAAGGCAGGCTCATTTGCTCCTATGAAATAATACCAACAGGTATGTGGACTGTGTGGCATTTGTGTACAGGGCTTGAGTCCTGGGCACTGGGCTATTAATCATTGCTCCAGATAAAAAACAGAAGGTGCCTAGCTGAATAAAAGCTGCACACATTTAGAAGTAGAATACAAAATTAGATACTAATACTGTTCAAATCCATGTTGGTACAGCATCTGTTCTATTAAAAATTCCTTGGGTGGTATTCAGCTAGGTTTTACAAGACCCTTGGGTTAAGCAAATTTTAATTTCAGTGAGTCTACTCTTGAGTAAAATCTAGTTGAATACCAACTCTTATTTAAGATCTGGAATTCACATGCCATTCTAGAAAATTTCTCTATTTAACAGCAAAATTATATTTGCTACTACAAGGGAGACGTTTTCGGTGGGAAAAGCTGTTGTTGCTGTTATTGGATCCTTATAAAAGGCCATTTCTTAGGGCATAGCCCTAACAAGATAGCTCATGCAATCATGAAATAAAATGCATATGAAATCAAATTAAGTTAGCTTCAGTAGATCTAGCTCAGAGTCCTGACTTAAGTCGGATACCATTTTAAAACAGTTCCATCATTGAATACATGTGGCATTAGGATACCTCCTTTAAGGAAAGGCAATTCTAAACAGATCTTAATGACCATTTAAAATAAGCAATGTTGAAGCTACATGCAACTGAGTGTGAGCTAGAAACTCACAGACTGCAATCAAACGTTTGCTGCTTTGTTTAATTTCCAATGATATTCACAGGCCTTTTGCCTGAACACACAGACCCTTCAAAAACGCCCCCTTATAAATCATCACAGTTTCCAATTTCATCTGAACTCAGAAGTAGCTTGGGGGCAAGTCAGGGTCTTAAAGTTTAAGCTGTGGTTTAAGACCTTGGCTTGTTCTGAAGCTGCTAGCCATAGTTTCCCCACTCAGATGAAAGGGGAAACTGTGGTTAATTATAGACTTTCTGGCTCCCCCAGGTGTGCCACGAAGGAGCTACAGCTGAGACAAAAGGCTTGTGAATCCCTTGGCTTATTAAGATGCATATCTTCTCATCTTCTGAACTGGGTGTTAAGATGCAAAAGGCATAAGGCAACAGGCAGATTCTTTTATGGCTTCATCAAAGGAGGCCCAGAAGCACATCTGATTTTCACAGCAGTAAATATAAATTGATATTAAACATTGTAAATTATATAAACAACTACTTAGACCCCCTTCATTCACATGCTACTTGATGCTGTGTTTACAAAGAGGCAGCAACATGCACACAAATAAAAGTACATGCAAAAGTGAGTCCAACTGGTAGACTCTCTTTGGACTATAGTTAGGGCACAAGATAAAAGATACATGTTTTTTTTAAATGTTCTCACTTTCAAAGTCAAGGAAAAAATTTGGTCCCTGCTCAAGGTCTGTGCACGTCAAAACTTTAAGAAGGTTCCCCATGCTAAGGTACCTGTTGAGACAATGAGAAAAGACAAAGAATATTTCTTTTTAAAAAGAATAGAACATTAACAGGGGGGAAATGCATTAACTTTCCAGGTATTCCTGTATTTTCAGTTCCTGGTATGATGTAAGCAATGGAGTATTGTTTCCAACTTCCCAACACATCCAACAGCTGAAAAGTGGGTTACCCAATAGCAGACAGAAGAACATTCATCAGAAAGCAACAGAAAATCTCACACCATGTAGCTCCCCAATTGTACTCATAGAATTCAGATGCCCATAATACACTGTTCTTAAATTAGAATTTCAAAATACCCAATTCTGTAGTAGATGGCTGTATTTCGCAGGCACCCTCTTCTCACACTGTTTCACTTCAGAATATCTATGGATGATAGCAAAGTTTGACAGCCTTTTCTGCTTTGTTATAATGGACTCAATACTCCCAGTCCAAAATGGGAGTAAGAAACCTGTGGCCCTTCAGATGTTGCTGGACTCCAGTCAGCCGGCATGGCCAATGGTCAGCAATTGTGCGAGTTGTAGTTCAGAGACACCTGGAGGCTGCAGGTTCCCCATTTCTAGTCTATAAGAACATTTCAGATACTCAACAACAACTAAAAAGCATTTTCCGTTTCTCTTCTATACTCAGTCTTCTCTTCTCTTGGTATATGCCAGAGGTCGGCAATCTAAGGCCCATGGGCCGGAAGTGGCCCATGAGGGTCACTTAACCGGCCCGTGAGCCACCCTTGAACAGAGCCGCCTGCTCAGTGAGTCCCCGTGCGCTGCACTAAACCGGCGCAACGCAGCGTTGTACCTCTCTTCTGCGGTTCCACAATCGCTTCTGCGCATGCTCAGACACCGGAAATCGCTTCTGTGCAGGCGTGATTTTCAGCATCTGGGCATGTGCAGAAGCGATTTTCAGCGCCACAGACATAATTCCCGGCGTTGCACTGCACCGGCCCATGGAGGATCTCCACGGGAGTGATCCACGGGAGTGATCAAGCCCATGCCCGGTAAGCCGTGCAGACCCCTGGTATATGCAGCTACCTGTTCTGCTTCCCTAGAACTCCCCCCCCCCAAAAAAAAAAATTGTGCTGGGTAGGGAAAGGTGGGTCACGTCTATTGTTATTTGATTGTTTGGGCTTTTATTATAGCCAATAAAATGTTTCTTGCGGGCAATGGTCAGTACTCCTAATGTAGCTGAGTGGTTTGAAACGCAGAGGCAGAATGCAAAGCAATGAACACAAAGTAACTGCCACACAGACATATGAACTCCGCAGCACAACAATATACCAAGAGTAGAATTGCAAAAGTTCCAGTCATTCATGGCAGCACAAAACCCAGGCCTAGTTCTCACTGAGGGAGTAAAGACATATCTAGATTGCACCTCTTCACAATGCAAGTCGAGCTCCACGTGACCAAACTCTTCTTTTGACAAAGGATTCCTTCCATGTAGGAAACTAAACACTAGGGGTTTATTCATATTTCCTAAGACATATGGGATAAAACATAGTTTTCTGCTGTATCTAGTCTGGACACTTCGCTACAAAAATTGCTCTGCTTCAACCACGCAAGGGACGGCGTCCATTTTTGTGCAAGCATGTTATTATGTTTTGAAAAGGGCTACAGGTCCATTAAGATGGATGGCACCGCAGAAACGCCTCGTTTTAGATCTAAGAATCTCAAGTGCTGACAGTTTAACAGGATGTCAAGTCTGTGCTCCAAGGTATCACGTTGAAAAGAAAGATATTCTTGGAAAGCCAGCAGAGTGTAGCTTGAACGGTGCATGAAAGCGTCTGTTCAAAAAGCAATTACTGGTGTGTGAAGGATAAAGTACTTGGCCCTCAATAAAACAGGCAAGGCTGTAAGCCTGGATGTTTTTACAGCAGAAGTTTGTATTTCAGAAGGCCCTGCAATACAAAGACTGCCATACCATACCGAGATAGATTTATTCCCCAAATACATCACAGCATCACCAATTTTCCCCCTCCACCAATTCAACAGAGTCCACAGCTGAATTGTCTGGGAGGGGAGAGGGGTTATTGGTTTGTTCTCTTCTTCATTTTGCTTTTAGGATGCATTTTGTGCTTTTATCCTGTATTTTTATGCTGTGAATCGTCCTGAGATCTTCAGATGAAGGGTGGCATACAAATTTAATAAATAAAATAATCTGGCAATGACAATTTAATTCATTTTCGTATCCAGCTCTAAGAATTTTGCTTTCTAAGCCTGCTTCCCATGAGTTCTCTTTGGAAGCAAAATTAAAGTTCAGCTGATGCCTGTTAGATGCGATGCAGTCTACCCAAGAATACTGCTTTACAGTGGTGCCTCGCAAGACGAAATTAATTCGTTCCGCAAGTCTCTTCGTCTTGCGAGTTTTTCGTCTTGCGATGCACGGTTTCCCATAGGAATGCATTGAAAATCAATTAATGCGTTCCTAGGAAACTGCCTTCAGACCAGGTCCGGGGACAGTCTGTCCCCGGACCTCTTCTGAAGGCTGGGGGGGGGCAAGGGCTTTTCTTCCCACCCCCAGCATTTTAAAAAAAACCGGGACAGCGGAGGACTTCTCCGCTGTCCGGGCGATCTTAAAATGCTGGCGGGCGGCATTTTAAAATCGCCCCGGGACAGCGGAGGACTTCTCCGCTGTCCGGGGCGATTTAAAAGCCCCTGGGAAGGCAGGCAGGGGGGACAAAGACTTTCGCCCCCCGCCCGCCTTCAGAAGGTGTTCCCGCCCCCCCGCCCGGCTTCGGAGCAGCATTCCGAAGCCCGGCGGCGGCGGGAGAAAGCATTCCCGCCCCACCGCCCGGCTTCGGAGGAGGTCCGAGGACAGTGGGGAAGACGCGCTGCGCTTCCCCGCTGTCCCGGATATTTCCCTATGGGTTGTCGTCTTGCGAAGCAAGCCCATAGGGAAATTCGTCTTGCGAAGCGCCTCCAAAACGGAAAACCCTTTCGTCTAGCGGGTTTTCCGTCTTGCGAGGCGTTCGTCTTGCGAGGTACCACTGTATTTGAAGTGGGGAGTGGGGGGAGGGAAAGCAGGGAAGAGCCTCACTAACATAATATACCAGTCACTTCATCTCCTGCCAGCAAATGCTCTTGAATAACATCCAATGGGGTCAGCTTCCTTGCAAAATGAATCTCCAGATTTTGAGGAGGTGGGACAGGCATGGCGGGCTGCAAAAGCAGGAGAGGAAGGGGATGTCTTGTTGTGTCTGGTGGCTTCTTAGAGTTTAAAAAGCTATTCAATGTACCTGTCATATTTAATTTGAACAACCAGCAATTCTTGCTATGTGACTCGAGATTCTATTGTTTTATGATCGTTTCTGTCATTATTGCTGCTAGTACCACATACTGCCCCAGATGATGGTGTGCAATGGCAGTAGCACCATCTTGGAATCTAGCGGGTCCCAGGTCGGTTCAGCCAGGAGAGCTAGGAGAAGGGGGCTTGGATCGCTCTGCTTATCAAGTCAATTTGTTCTGGCCATAAGACATACATACACACAAAGCAAGAAACCGCGGGAACCAAACAGTGCACTGGTACAAATAATTGCAATGAACTGTATCATCCTTTTTTGATGCCACTTGAGAAATCAATTAGAATGAACAGAGACATCTTTTCATATCTCATCAAGTTGAACAGTCCTTTGCTGGTGTTCAGTAACAGAGGGGGGAAATATGTGAATGCCACATATTAAAGAATAGCTTCTACGGATTGTAAATAATTCCTGTTTGTAAAAAAATCAAAAAAGGTTTGCTTATTCTTCCCCCCTCCCCTTAAGCTCAAAACACATGTATCTACTTAACTTTAATCCTTAGCTTTTGTCTATTTCTTTGGGCTCACTTTCAATATCTGATGCTATTCTATAGAGGAACTGCAGCCTGTTTAACGCCTGCAGCCGTGTGAAGCCACACCACTAGTCAGAGCAGATTATGACACCGAGGATCCCTTCCAGGGCCTAAAAATAATGCATCAAATTTAAATGCTTTTTGCCAGCTTCGGTTTCTAGTGGTTGTGTACTAAAGACTCTTGACTGCCCTTGCTTAGCGTCTCCTAATCCCTCCCAGCGGTTTCTATGGTATCAGCAAACAGCTCTCTCAGGCCCTGTGGAACCAGGTTGTGGGAATCACGGAGAAAGGCTGCTTCCAACTTGACCTACTTTCGCAGAATAAGACATACGGGATGCCACATCTGATTACAATGACTCTGCCCATTACAGCCTTATGGGGTTGTCTGATGCAGAGTGCCATGTCAAATTCAGACAGGCGGAAAGCCCAGGCATGTTTTCAAAACAACACTGGCACGCATGGCCTTCATTCTGAAAACATCCCAGGCACATTTCAGCTTGGGCTCCGTCAAGATAAAACGAAAGAGAATTACGGGATGTAATAGAAATTCCCAAGGCCAGAGATGACTCCCCTCAGGGGTAAGAGTAGGTTAATAACTATTTTGTTCCCAAGTGGTGAACAAGACTCGCGGCTCAGTGAGTGGTAACCTCGCTCCCTCGTTTTCAATATTTATGGAGGGACAAGCAGAGATACAGAATTCCTCACCGCCAAGAACTGACAAGGTTTTTTTTGGGGGGGGGGCGTTGTGCTTTTTCGCTTGGGAAAAAACAATGCAGAAGATCAACGTCAATAAAAGAACATCCCGGTAAATCAGACTGGAAAAGATAGCATGATTTTAGAGCTAATTCTCTGACCGCAGAAGGAGGCATGCCTTCTACAATGTGCCTTTTTCTTATTAATTCTCAAAGGAACAGAGTTTCAAGAGACTTAAGCTAAATAGTGAAATCCAATGCTATGAAAGCAGATTTCCCCTTTCTCTCCTTCCACATCAGCCCCCCAGTATTTGTTTGAGGGTACCCCAACCTCCAGCGCAGAGTTTGGAGGCTCGTGGGGGTTGCAAGGTGGGGAGAGGGAGCTGAACTCCCACTGGGGCAGCAGATGTCTGTTTGGAGATAATCCTGTTAAAACTTGTACAGAATAAACCGGAATCACACAGAAATTCTCCCCTCCCTGCAAAAAAGCAACTAAGGCCCTGATCCAGTTCTCATCATAAGAGAGTTATGGACCCAACCATTTGTACCGAATGCTGTGTTTTAAGAAAAGTAGTTTGAGGATGTTCATTAAACTGATGTGCTTTGGTTGCAAGGAGCTTTTAAAGTTATTTTTAGTCATTTGTCATGTTTTTTATTGCCACCTGTATTAGCTGTTTTGAGTATATTTTTTTTAAAGCGGAATAAAACTGTTCGGCCGTAGGTAACACACCACTATTGTGGTTTCCTCTTCCTTTCAGTCGGTAGAGCATGAGACTCTTAATCTCAGGGCTATGGGTTTGAGTACCAACGGACAAAAGATTCCTGCATTGCAGGGGGCTGGACTAGATGACCACTGTGCCCCTTCCAACTCTATAACTCCATGATCTTACAATCTGTGAAAATGGAATAAGGCTCTGTTCTAACAATACACAAGCTCCAGAGTTCTGTAGCTTTCAAGCTACACAGCTCTGTCAAGTTAGAATGGTGATATATAACTTCAAACATACAACAATTTTCACTCAGTTTTTCCAGTTCTAAATAATTAACTGATTAGTATTTACTCCTACTGGAAACAACATGGCAGTGACTGCATGCAAACTTAATTTGTGCAAACATGCTTGACTTGCATAATGCATTCCTTAAAATATGCATATTTTTAGCACAAAATTCCAAGGCGCTGGCTGCATGACATTGAAAGGTCCAGGGACATTAGACAAGCAAGTCAATCTGAATACTGAAATAAAAAGGACTGATTGCCGGGCATCTAAGGGGAACAGGATTTGGTAACATCCTCTCTTAGCATGCCACAACTCTGAGCTGCAGGCTAAGAAGAGATTCTTAACACGGATAAGATTAGTCAGGTAAAATGGCCCTTAGCAACAGGCAACATCCTAAACTGAGCAGCCAACTGGTTCTCTTTATATATCCAAGCATGCTACTTATGAAAGCAATGCATAGAAAGCAGTCTTGCGAAGTGAGCTACTAGTGCTCTCCTTTTCCAGCAAGAGATGCGAATAAAAAAAAACATCATTTGGAGAGGATGAAGCTGAATCGAATAGCAAAGAGAATATAAAAACTCACAATTACTTCTAAAAGCACTAAAACATCATCTCCAGGCCAAACTGGATGTGATAGGGCAAGCCATGTGGCTTTTTATACAATGCCTGCTCCACGCTTATACAAAAGGGGGAGGGGGGCACAAGATGTTGGACATAACATTATGATGGCTGACTGAGAACAGTTATGGACCACAGGTATGAGGTTTACGGCATGTAATGCCTTAAGAGAGAATATTATGAAAATGATATACAGGTGGTACATGACCCCAGTCAAGCTTGCAAAAATTTATCATTTGCCCGATAATAAATGTTGGAAATGTAAAGAAACTGAGGGTACATTCTTTCACCTTTGGTGGACGTGCCCAAGGATTAAGGTTTTCTTGGAGATGATCTATAATGAAATGAAAAAGGTATTTAAATATACCTTCCTGAAGAAACCAGAGGCCTTTGTCCTGGGCATGGTCGGCCAAATGGTGCCAAGGAAGGATAGAACTTTCTTTATGTATGCCACAACAGCAGCAAGAATTCTTATTGCAAAGTACTGGAAGACACAAGATCTACCCACCCTGGAAGAATGGCAGATGAAGGTGATGGACTATATGGAACTGGCGGAAATGACTGGCAGAATCCGAGACCAGGGAGAAGAGTTGGTGGAGGAAGATTGGAAGAAATTTAAAGACTATCTACAGAAATACTGTAAAATTAATGAATGTTAGAATGATGTTGGAATGAAGCTAAGGGGTTTTTAGTAGTAATGCTACAAGGAGTATGTAAAAATGGACTGATAACAGATGAGAATATACAGTTATTACATATTAAGACAAAGGTCTAAGATAAAAACAAAGAGGGAAAGGATTTGCTGAATTAACTTACTGAACTGGAATACAAAAAAGGGGAGGTGTGAGGAGGTCAGGGAAACAAGTGAATGAAAGACAAGATATGGAAAGATTGATTTGTTTTTAATTGTTTTTACTTTTTTGTATTTTGTATTTTCTTCTTTCTTTTTTTCTTTTTCTTATTATAACTATTGTGACTTCTTTTTTATTTTTGAAACTTTAATAAATATCTTATAAAAAAAGGGGGGAGGGTTTACTCTTTACACAAAATGGAGGGCACAAGGGAGGGGAGGGAAATCAACTTTTAAGTCATTTTTCGCCTCCTCAACTCAGTATTGGAAATGCGCTGGAGAAAATGAGCTTAAAAAGCAGCAGAGTGCAATAAGAGATGACAATGGAGGTTTGTTCTCGCACCCAGTGCTGCTTTTCAGATAAAGAAAGCAGATTGAAACACACACACAGAGACAATTAAAAAAATAAAATAAAACGGAAATGTTGTGTGGCTGCCCTAGGCTCCTTCAGGAGGAAGACGAAGATAGGCATACATTAATAATAATAAGCAAATAGGGAAGATACATCACTATGGCCCTGTCACATCTGGTTTGCTCCTTACTGTGCGCATTATTTTATTCTGCTGACTGGGAAGTACTGTAGTTGGATTAATGCCTGAAAATGTTAGGAATCAGGGGCCACAGTAGTCAGTGGTGACTAGGCTCTGGTTTTCCTTTTCACTACTATGTCGTAAGTCAAATCCAAAGAATGCACCACAATTATTTTATTTTAACGCCACATTTCCTCCAAAGGTTCCCAAGTCTGTGCACATGGTTCTCCTCCTGTACATTCAAGTGCCTTCCATCAGCTTCGGATGGTGGCCCAGCTACGCCCCTATCTGGGCAGGGATAGCCTAACTACTAGTGTCTATGCTCTGGTAACCTCACGGTTAGATTACTGCAATGCGTTATACGTAGGGCTGCCTCTGAAGATGGTTCAGAAACTCCTGCTAGTACAGAATTCAGCGGCCAGGTTGCTCACTGGAGCAAGACTGTTTGAGCATTTTACACCGATCCTGGTCCGACTGCACTGGCTACCAAATAGTTTCTGGGCCCAATTCAAAGTGCTGGCTTTGACCTATAAAGCCTTAAACGGCCCAGGACTACCTCTCTCCATATGAACCTTCCCAGACCCTGAGATCATCTTCTGAGGCCCTTCTTCACATGCTTCCTCCTCGAGAGGTCCGGAGGGTGGCAACTTGAGAAAGGGCCTTTTCTGCAGTGGCTCCCCGTCTGTGGAATGCTCTCCCCAGGGAAGTTCACCTAGCATCTTCATTACACACCTTTAGGCACCAGGTAAAAACATTCCTTTTTAACTAGGCCTTTGGTTGATTTGATTAACATCCTATGCCCTTTGAAAATGTGGGGGGGGGGGGTTGGGGGGGTATTGAGTTGTTTTTATTTTGATTATATATTTTGTCGTTTTATATTTAGATTTTGTCCTGTGAACTGCCCTGAGACCTCCAGGTATAGGACAGTATATAAATTCAAAATATAATAATAGTCATAATAATCTTTACAGTCATACTTTGAAATAGGTTCACCAGAGAGTTAGTTACTGTCACCTAGAGAGCGTCATCGCTGAGTGGAGACTTAAAATTGTGTGTCTCTGGTCCCAGTCAGATACTACAACCATTATGCCATGCTGGTTCTAGAATTGCATTGCTTTTCTCTCCTCATGCTTCAAATTTTGGGTCACATTAGTTAATAACATCCGATTCTAGTCTACTGCTGTTTTGCCTCTGCTAAACTAAGGGGCATGCAACAGCTTGGATCTGGAGAGGTCTACTCAAGCCATAACATACAACTCTATCAGCCACCATTCCACTAGAGCTCTTTGCGACAGTGAGGCCTCCTACAGGAGCCTTGCTGGGACCAAACCACTGTTTGCCTCCTCCCTTCCCAGAAGCTTCTCTGGCATTGAGCATTATGTAACAGCAGAAAAGACTGGACACCTGAAGATAACCTGTTTTACTTTCCCTTTCCTATTCATAGAGCTGAGTTTAGCAATCTCCATATACAGTACCACCTCCAGCTGCGAACGGGATCCATTCCGGAGGTCTGGCCACATTCCGAGGAATTCGCAACCAGAGGACCGCTTCTGCGCATGGTGCAGTTTAGTGCTTCTGCGCATGCACATGGGGCGAAACCCGGAAAAATACTTCCGGATTTGCCACGTTTGCATCCCGAAGTTTACATATCCAGAGTAATACATAAGCAGAGGTACAACTATCTATTAATGCATATTGATAAAGGAGATCTTTTCATAGGATCACTTAGTTGGAAGGGGCCATGAGGATAATCTAATCCATCCCTCTGCTTTGGCAATGCAAAATCTTATAGATACACTTTTATTCAGGAGACTGAGATTCTCTTTTCTAAACTCAACGTAACTAGAGATGATATAAGAAACAGATTTTAGGAGATACTGAAGTTAACTTCTACACACGTACAAGACTGGAAAGAACGTGACTGCCGTAATTATACATTTATTGTGAGCAAGAAAAAATATTTTATGAATTTTCTTCCGAGTCATGTTTGTCATTCCTACCCCATCATTCAGCATTCTCTTTTGTACTGCTGACATCTAGTGGTCGATTTTAAGTATGCCAGCTCATGTTGCCAAAGTAATACATAATTTAAGAGGTCAGGCTGCAAATAGAATAATACTTCTTAATGGTTCTCTCTGAAAAGCTGTCAAAAGTGAATGCATTTTAGAAACTCTCCACAGTGAGGAGAAATTGATATCAACATGTTGTGCAATATTTATAATAATGAAAGCAGCTTGGGGGGGGGGGACTCAAGGCAAAACTAAGCAGGGAAAAGGCTTATGGGCATACAAGCCAGAGCTTTCCAAATTGTGTATTGCAACATGTTAGTGTGTCTGTTGCAGTGTGTCGGTGTGTCGCAGGAACATTGCCTGCACTCCTTCTGGGACTGGAAAGGGGCTAGTTTAACCCCCAGTTTGCAAGTACAGTGGTACCTCTGGTTACGAACTTAATTCGTTCCGGAGGTCCGTTCTTAACATGAAACCATTCTTAACCTGAGGTACCACTTTAGCTAATGGGGCCTCCCGCCGCCGCCGTGCAATTTCTGTTCTCATCCTGAGGTAAAGTTCTTAACCCAAGGTACTACTTCCGGGTTAGCGGAATCTGTAACCTGAAGTGTTTGTAACCCGAGGTGTTTGTAACCTTAGGTACCACTGTAAAACTGAATTACTCTGTCTCAAAATGATGCATGTCTAAAAAGTGTGTCACCAACATGAAAAGTTTGGAAAGCTCTGATCTAAACTGTATTTAAATAGATACTAAATATTACTATACTCCTAACCCATTTTTTCTGGGTCTCCCCAGGGTCTCCAATCCAGGTAACTGATTACACCCCACAGTCGCTTAGCTTCAGCAATAACTGCAGCATCGGGATATTTATTGAACCCAGTATTTGGACTGCTTGTCTTATAAAGTATGTGACTCATGAACAGAATAATCCTATACACAACTACTGAAGAGTAAGGCCTATTACATTGGGGTTATTTTGTTATTCAAAAGCACGTTACAGAAAAAGAAGAAAAGGACATGAAATAAATGAGAGCATTTTAGTATTCTTGTCTAGTATCTCAGGGGAAAAAAACTTTCTTTCACTAGGGACATCCTATAAAGTTCTCTCATACCAGTTTATAAAGGTAAAGGTAAAGGTACCCCTGCCCGAACGGGCCAGTCTTGACAGACTGTGGGGTTTGTGTGCCCATCTCACATCTATTGGCCGGGGGCCAGCGCTGTCCGGGGACACTTCCGGGTCACGTGGCCAGCGTGACATCGCTGCTCTGGCGAGCCAGAGCCGCACACGGAACGCCGTTTACCTTCCCGCTGGTAAGCGGTACCTATTTATCTACTTGCCCCCGGGGGTGCTTTCGAACTGCTAGGTGGGCAGGCGCTGGGACCGAGCAGTGGGAGCGCACCCCGCCGCGGGGATTCGAACCGCCGACCTTTCGATCGGCAAGCCCTAGGCGTTGAGGCTTTAGCCCACAGCGCCACCCGCGTCCCATACCAGTTTATGGGTACTACCAAAACCAAGATGGTTTCTTAGGTGATAAACTTCATTAGAAAACTATAACAAAAAGCGGACACTTGCACACACAGATGACTGCAGCTCATGTGAAACTTGTATCAATATTTAGGAAGAGAATATTTTTGTGCAGACCAAATATTTGTGTGCCCTTTAAGATGATACCTTCGAAGCACTAAAACGTGAACACCTGTGCCAATACTCCTGAAAAGGAGCAGGGCAGTGCTTATATCCTGCCTTTCTATCCAAAGGATTTCTAATGTGTGTTAGCATTATGCATAGCAGTGACTTGTGAACAACATACACAGTGATTTAGTTCCCTTAGGCCAGTCTTGGGACCTGGGGCCCTCCATGTTTTGGATGACAACTGTCACCAGCCCCCAGTTAGCATGGTCGGTCAATGGTCACAGATGTTGTAGCCCAACAACATTCGAAGGGCACCCTGATGGAGAAGGCTGCCTTAGCCAAAACCTGGGTGTGACACACACACACACACACACACACACACAGAGAGAGAGAGAGAGAGAGAGAGAATGAAATTCTCACCTATAGCCAGTGCTTCTCTGTTTTTGTTCCCAATCTAAAAACATAAAAGAAGAACATGTGAAACCATCTCCAGTAAAATTTCACATCACAGTTCATGCATCTTCTCTCTCAACTTGGGGGGGGGGATATAGACCCATGTAAGCACCTCTAAAGAAAAAGGGAGAAGATCTGAAGAAACAGCACCTTGAAGGTTCCACAGAGCTGAAGAAGACTCCTCCAGCGTCACCCTCCAGAAATAACCATCCAAGCAAGACCGGAACCACCACAAAGTAGTGGCACCTAACTTCAACAGCCACTCCAGAAGGATACCATGGTCAATGGTATCAAAAGCCACTGAGAGGTCGAAGAGGCTACTACAATACTGAATTGTGCATTGAAGATCCTTAAGAGCTCTTAAAGAAAGCAAGTACAGTGGTGCCTCGGGTTAAGAACTTAATTCATTCCGGAGGTCCGTTCTAAACCTGCAACTGCTCTTAACCTGAGGTACCACTTTAGCTAATGGGGCCTCCCGCTGCTGCTGTGCTGCCGCCGTGCGTTTTTCTGTTCTCATCCTGAAGCAAAGTTCTTAACCCGAGGTACTATTTGTGGGTTAGTGGAGTCTGTAACCTAAAGCGTCTGTAACCTGAAGCGCCTGTAACCTGAGGTACCACTGTAGTGTATTTAAGCCCCTGCTTAAATACCAGCCTATTTTCACTAGTATCCACATCTCTTTATTTAAAAAAATTAAGGGGGGGGGGAATAGTTTGAAAGTATCAATATAACCAGTTCCTAATCAAACACTTCCCAGTGACTAAATGCTCCCGAGTAAAGAGCAGAGAACAACCTTAATGCCCCTGAACACTTTCTGAGTATCTCTCTTACACACCAAATAAGCATAAGAAATGTGGGGCTTGGTAGCCAAATTCAGACCCCAGAGGATCAAAGTCCTAGGTCCCAAGGAGGTGAGGGCTTTGTGCATATGAAGTGCTTGATCGCACAGAAACAACCTATAGGCGATGGGCTCATTGACCCTGTCCCTTCCAAAATGAACTGCAACAGAGGCGCCAACGGAGTTCTCTTCTTACTATGCACTTCAGCTGCTCGCTCCTGGGTAGAATCCAAAACACATATGCAACAAGTGAGAGCAGCTGCAATGCATATGGCAAGAATTCTGCTAACGCCACAGTTGCTATTCAGATAGCGTTGTGTGTGTGTGTGTGTGTGTGTGTGTGAGAGAGAGAGAGAGAGAGAGAGAGAGAGAGAGAGAGAATGTTAACAGGAGCCGCCTAACAGCACCTTGTGTGAGTCAGCAGGTGGAGCCAATGTTACCAAACCTTCAAGTCCTCTCAATTGGAATCAGAGGCCCTATTACAAGCACCGTATTTTTCGCTCTATAGGGCGCACCTAGTTTTCAGAGGGGGAAATCAAGGAAAAAAATATGACACCCCCCCCCCCCGCTCTGGGAGCAGCGGACAGGCTGCACACAGCCTGTGCACTTCTCCCAGACCTTCTCCCTGCTATTGCAGGAGGTGGGGGAATTCCCCCATCTCCCACAAAAGCCCACAGGAGGGAGAAGGGACTGACTCGGCCAGTCAGTCCCTTCTCCTTCCTTGGGCAAAAGCCCCCAAGAGCGGCGCGCTCTTTAAAGGCTGTGCGGCTCCTGCGGGCGTTTCGACCGAGCTTGTGGGGCTGGCGGTGGGGGGAAGCGCTGCTTTCTCCCACCGCCAGCCTCAAAGACCAGACTCTCCTGGCTTCAGCGAAAGCAACGCGAAGCCTCCGAAGCCTGCGCTTCGCGTTGCTATCGCTGAAGCCAGGGAGCCTGCATTCGCTCCATAGGACGCACACACATTTCCCCTTAATTTTTGGAGGGGGAAAAGTGCGTCCTATAGAGCGAAAAATACGGTAATTTGTTGACTAAGGGACTGACATATCTGATGCTTCATCTTAGCTTGTGAGGTTTTAACATAAAATTCAGTATTACAAGGTAACAAATACCGTATTTTTTGTTCCATAACACTCACTTTTTTCCTCCTAGAAAGTAAAGGGAAATGTCTGTGCGTGTTATGGAGCGAATGCCTACGGATGGCAGGGGGATCTGCTGCAGTCGTGAGCAGAGGATCCATGGTTCCCCTTCCTTCCCTCCTCCGCGGCTCGCTTTGCTCGCTTTGAAACAGCAAAGCGGGAGAAGAGCCACTGAGTGGGGAAAAGAGAGGGACAAAGAGCCTGGTTACAAAGCACGGATCCACATGGATCCTCAGGATTTTTGCACTGGGTCACCCCAAATTCACCATCAGATCACATAGCATGTCCACGGCTACAGCTTGCACCAAAAAAATCATGCATCCACCGTTGCCTGGGGCCGCAGTGGTGCAAAAACATGGTTACAAAGCATGGATCCACATGGATCCTCAGGATTTTTGCATTGGGCTACCCCAAACTCACCATCAGATCACATGTCTGTGGCCACAGCATGAACCACAAAAATCATACATCCACTGTTTCGTTTAGAATATTTTTTTTCTTGTTTTCCTCCTCTAAAAACTATGTGCGTGTTATGGTCGGGTGCGTGTTACAGAGCGAAAAATACGGTACCTTATCACAAGTAACTGAACATGCAAGGGGGGGGAAAGACAACCTCACAGTTCACCACTGTTCAGTGATGTGGGCCCAATCAGAAACCCATCATTAAGTCAGAAAAGCACCCACCTATTTGGACATGTCAACTGTAAACAATTGCCATCATTAGTATTTCTTGAGAACAGCCACTGTGAATGCTAAACCACAGAAGATGACCATGTTCTACTACAACATGTATTTCGGTGTTTTTTCATTTCATTTGTGGAAAGACTGGCAGGGGGCAGTTTGGCTGTGCCAGAAAACCCAAAGACTGTCCTGGTTTCCTTGGACAGCTACTGCTTTGCTTTCTGGGCAAAGAGACTGCCAATCCTGCACAGGCTGGGAGCTGGCCTGCTTACCTGAGCAGCTGAAACTTGAGAGTAAAAAACCAACCTCCCAAATCACCAGGAAATGTGTTTGGAAACTGTAACATTTGGAGGAATGAGTGTGCCCATTCTTAATCACACTTGACAAACAGGTCTACAAAAATCCCTAGCCCATAAGAATGTGCATGAGTCTGCATGCCCAAACAAACCTATGTTGGTGATCTGTGGCATTACCAATAGCCTGAAAGAAAAAAGAAAGTGTATTCTTCCATTTTTTCAAGAGCTTTCTTGCTCAGCTGCTCAAAGGGAATCTTAACTTGCCACAGGCAAGGCTACTTGCCACAGTTTGGCTATTTTACAAAATGGTCTTTGGGCTGTATCACGATTCCAGAAGGTGGTCTGAAAGCTCACCAGTAGGTAATCTATTTCACAGAAACCAGTATGTCATTACATCCGAACAGAGCAAACCATGGTTTGTATCTGCTGTCAAAACAGGATTGCTAAATTAATAGTCCATCCTCTCACCAAGGAACCCTGGAAATAAAGTGTTGTATCCAACATTAGTCATTCCGCTAGCACAATACTTCTATTCATGCTACAGAACATCCCCCTTCTCTCCTTCAACTTATCCTAAAAATCTAGTCTTAAGAACTCCCTGGAGCAGATTTTGGGGGCGTGCAGGGAGACAAGAGGAAAGTCCTCTTGCATGTGCAGAAATCCACACATACAGCTTCTGAAACAACTCTAAAAATTTGTGGAAGGCAGAATCTACATTATCACCAACCTTAATTTCCCAGAATTCTTTGTAAGAATCCCTGCTTCTTAAATTGGCATGAAGGCAGATATACCTTTAAATTCTAGGCATAAGATATATCGTGCTTTTTTCCCTTTTAGGAAACAGTAATCCAGCCCCCACATAGAAGGAATGGCTGCAAGTAAGGTAGCAAGCTTATGTGTAGCTTTGAACAGTAAAAATCAAAGTCTCTCACAAAGAGTGGGAAAAAGATATTTATAGGCAAGAACATCTAACAAATGCTTACCAGGTGACAATGTTGTCTTGAAACTTCTGTAGACTCTCACTCCTTAAAAGGCAGGCGTAGCAGCTTATCTGTGAAACCTGAAAAGATGAAAGAATAGAACATATGAAAAACTAGACAACCCAGCCTAAAACATACTGGTATTTGTCACTCTAGAGAAGTAAGTATAACCAATTCCAGGTGACCAAATCTAATAAAATATTGAAATATATGGGTGACATAAAGCATTGTCAGCCCTCTTGCACAACAGGTTTCCCCTTCCCAAAATCTGTTTTGCAGTGTTAGGGAACCCTCCACAGCAGATGGGGGCACAGGGAGATTGAGAGGAGAAGTCTTAATGTGATGTTGGATATCCCAAATTTAAATAGATACACAAACACAGAGTACAATTCCCACAACCAGCAGAGATTACACACACTATGTGCTAGTTTATCTATTTTATGATCAGGAAAAAATGAGTAATTAAAATATGTTGCTCTACTGTACCCATAATGGGCCCATCCATATTAGATCATAGTTTCTCTACTCTGGTTTTTAAAAAGTAAGGCCAGGGAGTTCCTTAACATACAGTGGTGCCCCGCAAGACGAATGCCCCGCAAGACGGAAAACTCGCTAGACGAAAGAGTTTTCCGTTTTGGAGGTGCTTCGCAAAACGAATTTCCTATGGGCTTGCTTTGCAAGACGACAATGTCTTGCGAGTTCCTGCTGGTTTTTTTCCTTCCCCCCCCCCTTTTTCTAAGCCGCTAAGCCGCTTAGATCCGATCAGCAGATAAGCTGCTAAAAGCCGCTAATAGCGCTAATAGCGCTAATAGCGCTAATCCGCTAATCCTTCAATGGGCTTGCTTCGCAAGACGAAAAAACCGCTAGACGAAGAGAATCACAGAACGGATTCTTTTCGTCTTGCGAGGCACCACTGTATCATAAAAAGCATGGCCATCAGTTTATTTATTCAAAAAGCAGTGTGCAAATGAGAGAGAAAAGGGCACAAAACATCAAAAGGTAACAGAGTAACAGGAGAAATTAACTACCTACTATTTGATTCATGAGGACAGCCCACCTGTCCCAAGATTACTTAACTTGCTTACAACACAAGGATGGCCAAATACAGAGACATGAGCCAGGCATGACCTAGAAAAGCATTTAATTCAGCCTCTGGAGGCTGAGCAAATCTGGAGTTGTAGTCAAAGTCTGAATATAGTTTAATTTGTATAGGACCAGAGGTGGGGAATCAAGTTGTAAGATATGAAAAAAAATAAAATTGTGGACACTCCTCTCTGAATTTTGTAAGTAGTGCCCAAGCACCCATGCACCATCCTTTGCAGTTCCTACAAGAAGATGGCACCAATCTTATAAGAAAGCCTGGAAGTCAGGTTGCATGGTTTCTATGTTAGTCTCTTACAGCAAAGCAACAAAGGGTGATAATCAACTAAGTCACAGAGTAGGCCCATTCATTTCAATGGGTCAAGTCAACTGATGCCAATAGATCTTACATACTGCCAGTATGACTAGCATTGTATATCAGTACAGTCATACCTTTGGTTAAATATGCTTCAGGTTGAGCATTTTCAAGTTACGCTCCGCGGAAACCCAAAAGTAACAGAACACGTTACTTCCGGGTTTCGCCGCTCGTGCATGTGCAGACGCTCAAAATGACGTCAAGCACATGTGCAGAAGCGGCAAATCGCGACCCGCGCCCTCACAGACGTGGGTTGCGTTCGCTTCAGGATGCGAACAGGGCTCCGGAACAGATCCTGTTCGCATCCAGAGGTACCACTGGATATACATTGTATATCACTGTATATCAGTAAAGAGTCTTGGGGCACCTTAAAAAGTATAGTCCACAAAAGCTTCTCCCATAATCAGTAAATTTTTATGCTGCTTTAGTAATGCTTGGCTTGAAAGAAACAAACAGGTACCAGTCAAACCAAAATCAACACATTGTGTAGCAGTCCTGTGATTACATCAGCCAGTTATTAACAGAGATTTCTGGGGTTACCCCAAGGGAAAACAGCAACTACATCAACTGGAACTTAATTACCCTTTTCGCCAACGGAACTAAAGTTTGAACCCGTCTGCTAAAGATTCAGCAGCAGATTTCTGATAACAGCTGCCTCTAGTCAGAGGTGGGTCTGATCTCTGCACAGTTTCTAGTATGGACTTCCTAGCCCCAACTCAATCCTATATTGCAGTTCAACAACCAAAGCCGCCGCTCCCCATCACCACAATTGGAAAACTCTATTCCCATAGGGTTTTTTTTAAAAAAAAAATCAAGTATCCCAAGAACAATAAAGCCAACTAAAATAGTATCTGCAGTACGTTAAAATAGTCATAAAGCAAATTCTAGATCATAAGCAGCTCAGAAAAAGTCTTCATCATTTGTTGCTCAAAGGCCTCCCTGTGCAAATGGGTCTTCGTTTAGCTGCCCAAAAGGCCATGACTGGGGTACAAAACCACACCACTTGAAGTTATTCTGCAGTCCCAGAGTCACAACTAAGAAATCCCTGTTCCTCATTAAAGATGAATAATGCAAAATAAAGGGGTGGGAGGACATCAGAGCCTTCATACAGACATTCAAACTAGCACTACTTTGAATGTCTGAAATGAACAAGGAAGTCAACTGTACCCCCCCCCCTCTACCCACTATCCCAGGAAACCACAGAATAACTGCTTAGTGACTCCATCAAGCATGTTGACATTTCAGATCTGACGTCTACTGACATTCTGTTCTCCTGCATGAAGAGCTTTGTATAAACTGACAATTTGCATTGTCTTGCACCAAGGGAACGTGATCCTTCTACAGAAGGATATCACATTACCAATTTTCTATATTTATTTGTCTGTAATCAACCTGGGAATACTTGAAAAGCAGATTTCTTTTAGAGGCATGGACACTGGGCACAACAGATGCTAAGGCCCTTCCCATCCCAAATCATTATGTCTTGAAGGAGAGAAGGAGGTGGTCAGTCTGTCCCAGTACATTATTATTATTATTATTATTATTATTATTATTATTATTATCATCATCATCATCATCATTAATTAAATTTCTATACCGCCATTCAGCTGAGGTTATCACAGGGCAGTGTACAATATGAAAACACAAAAATGCATAGTATAGTAATAAATAACAACCCCCCCACACACATGCCATTTAAAAGACCATCAATTTGTTTTAATTAGCCAAAGGCCTGAGAGAAGAGGAATCTTTTTGCCTGGCACCCAAAGATATGTAACGAAAGTACCAGGCTAGTCTTCCTGGGGAGAGCATTCCACAAATGTAGAACCACCGCCGTAGGGTGGGTGATGTCTGGTTTTCAACATGGAGATATATCACCAGGTAAATATCGTGATACACCAATACAGTGGTACCTCAGGTTACATACGCTTCAGGTTACATATGCTTCAGGTTCCGCTAACCCAGAAATAGTACCTCGGATTAAGAACTTTGCTTCAGGATGAAAACAGAAATCGTGCTCCGGCGGGGCAGCAGCAGCAGGAGGCCCCATTAGCTAAAGTGGTGCTTCAGGTTAAGAACAGTTTCAGGTTAAGTACGGACTTCCGGAACGAATTAAGTACTTAACCCAAGGTACCACTGTATATCACAATGTATGGAATGAGGATGGAACTATGCAGAGAAGAACGGGACAATGTCCTGGCAACTGCTACTACTTAGGGAACTAAAAATGACAAAGTTTTAATTATCTTTAACATATTGCTACAACTGTTATTTTAACGTACAGATCATTTTTAAATTAGCACATTTTCTCTAAAATTAAAAGCTGTAGATATCCAAGGTAAGGTGAGAGAATGTTTTCTAAAAATTTAATTACATTACTAAACAAGAAAAAAGCCAATTCTGTGCCACACGTTTAGATATTCAAACGTAAGTCACTATGGGGTCTTAGTTGACTACATGTATACATCCCACACCACCAGTTCTTTTGACTGATTGTCAATTTTCTATACCAGGCCAAACTAGAAAGAATGGATAAAAATTTACAGAACAAAAAAATTCTTAGACAATTTAAAAAAAAATGCCAGAAAAATTTGCATTTCAGCATTCTCTAGCAAGAGAAACACCCTTTGCTTTTGAAGAACATTGCCAGCCATGCTGAAAACACTTTCACATGGCACACTTGTTCCTGGGATAGCTAAAAACCTCTTTGCAAGCGCCTTCAACACTGGGAAGGATGCCTCTTGTGCCTTTCACCACATCAGAGGGAATGCATCAAAATTCACTCTTCGCATAGCCATATAGTTTTGTAGCTCTCCTCCTGCTTCCAGTACAGACAATGGTGCTAATCATTACATCACCTGCCGGGCCCTCTTCTTCCTCTAAATCAATTTTTTTTTTTTTGGCCAACCCTTTTTCTTTTAATGGAGTTGGCCGGGTATTTGGCTCTGTGGAAACAGCACACAGACACAAGCACAGAGAAGGAGAGAAGCGAGAAGGGAGATATAGAAATGAGGGAGACACGGACACAGAGAGAGAGAGAGAAAGGAGAAGGGAGGAAAGAATGAACTGTAAAACATTATGGATTTAGATTAGTATGAAAAGAGAAGAAGATAGTAAAGTGAAGGAGTTAATTTTATTAGAAAGAAGATCTTGGAGAACTGTTACAAGGTGATTCAATGAAACTCAGTTAGGGGGGATTCGAGGAAGTCAGTTAACAATGAAAATTAATGGGGGTCTTAGAAGTAATATGTGTTTAAATTTTTGTTTCTTTCTTTTTTAGTATTGTGTTGTCTTTTTCTTTGTGTGTTTTATATGTTATATCTGTTATAAATGTGGGAAATCAATAAAAAATTGAAGGGAAAAAAAGAAAGGAGAAGGGAGGGCAAGGTTGCTTTTTTTAAACAACAGGGCAGCAACATGGGGCTTTTGGTAGGCAAGGTGGAAAGGGCTTTCTGGTCTTGAGGGGACCCCGGTGGGGTTTGGGTCTCAGGAGGAGCTGGGGTATCAGGAGGCACCCATGGGAGGGCCGTGCCAGCAGACAGAGCCCAAAGAGAATGGAAGGGGGAAAGGTCTCCTGGCAAGAAATTCAGACTAGCATCTCTCTCAGCCACCAACCAGCCTGGTGCCTGCATTTAAAACAAGGAGCTTGTGGGTGTCTATATTACTGTACTTAGGAAAGTTCCCAGATGGGTTGCTTTCTTCAGCATCTGCTCTTGTGGTTCACTGGCCCCTGCAAGAGGCAGGGGAGAGCTGAGAGGCAGCAGGAATCACAAGAGAAGCAGTGGCTGGCTTCACTGTTTTCCCCACATCGTGATTTTCAACATAGTGCGCATGCACATCGTGATTCGCAACACATCATATTGATACACTACCCAGAAAAGGCCCATTCTAGTGTTGTCACCCTCTGGACCTCTCATGAAAGGGGCGCGTGAAGAAGGGCCTCAGATGATGATCACAGGGTCAGTTCATATGGGGAGTAGCAGTCCTTGAGATCTTAGTTTCATGCCTTAGCTTCAAAACATTACAACACTGCCTGGGCAATGGCTATTTCCCAGCATGCTCCTCCCACAACACATTACTAACATCATGATGTGCTATGTAGATGGCTGCAAAAATAGGAAGAAAAAAACCCCCTCACATTAATCAGTTTTCTCATCAGACTTGAAATAAATGTGTGGCAGTTTCAAAGATGGCTTGGCGCAACATTCGCTTTCTGAAAGTCGATTTTGTTGCCAGCCGTCTGGAAACTCCATACAAGATGGAATGTCCTAGGATAGCACTGTACATGTATGTTAGCAACGAATGTATTTTAAATCAAAGAACAATCAACACCACAAAAACTCACTAGCTCACAAATCACTTTTCTTTAGCACCCCATTACGGAGACGAGATTTTTCCCTAACTAGTAAATTTGCCTAACTGCTTTGCCGATCAGCAAAATGGTCTATAGCCACACTTGATGTCATTCTATTACTGAAGTTAAGCAAGATTGGTCTTGTACGTTACCTGGATTGAAGACTAACCAGGAACCATATGTTGACAACTCTTGAGTTCCTTGGAAGAAGATTGATGCAAATGACTAGGAGCCCACAAATATTGACTGACCTCTGTAGTCAATCATTATTTGTAACTGGTCACAAGTTTGCCCCCCTTCCAAATTCTCCAGCACACATGAAGGACTTGGGAGAGGGGAGAGGTCAGTCTCCCATTCTGCAGACACTCTAATAATGCCTTCAAAGAGTTGAGCACAAGAAGTCAATTAATTCACACCAAATTTTGAAGGCAGCTAGAATCAGAGACTGTGTGTGTGTGTTGCTGTCATAAAAAACCCCAGAAAAGCTTGGATGCCAAATGAAAAGGGGGCATGCACACACACCCCAGACGCCACTCCATTACAAGAACACAACAGAAGATCTGCTGGATTAGCCCAAAGGCCCATCTAGTTCAGAATCCTGTTTTCACAGTGGCCAATGCGATGCCTATGGGAAGCCCCAAAGCAGGATCTAAATGCAACAGTGTTCTCCCCTCTTGCGATTCCCAGCACCTGGTATTCAAAAGTTTTCTTCCTCTTTGTACGCATGAGATCAGGAAGGGTGATGTGCCCCTCTCCCACTTAGTACAAAACAGAAGATTGCTCCCATAGAATTGTGCCTGACAAATTAGGCACGGGGAGGCATCTTGTCATAATGGAATCAAGTCGATGGTTGCCAGAAGAAGCTAATGATAATCAACAGCAGCCACATTTGCAGAAATCCATACTACTGCAAGAAATAACTCACTTTCAGAAGGACACAAAGGTTCCTTTAAAGTACACAGATGAGTACTTTAAAGGAACCTAAAAAAATTAGAGGAAGTAGCAAGGAAAGTAAATGAAACCACTGCAGTGGATTATGTGCAAGACTTGCTGTATTGCTTAACTGCAAACCAGTTCAATTGCTCTTTGGCACACCTGCAAAATGTAAGAGCTCTTTCCTATAGTCTGAATACTGAGTCAGCATCAGAACTTTATAGGAGCACTAAAAATGCTTTCCAAGTAGAATTTGGTCTTGGACAACTCAAGCAAGAAATATCAAGATAGGAAAATGAGAGGCCTCTCAATCAAAGTAAACCCTGTGATATTTTAAAAACCACAGGTGCTGCCCTGGGAAAGTTGATGAAGGATGTGTTAAGACCCACAGCTTCGGGCATGATCAACTACAGAAGAAAAGAATCACACAAGGAAATGGTATATGGGGACTTTGTTTGCACAACCCTTATTTTCCACCTCACATCCATTTATCTTTCAATTTTCAAAGTTAAAATATACTAGCCATCACAAACAAAAATATACATTTAACATAATAATGTTTGAGTCCCCCTGACTGGCTGACCCACAGAGGTATCAAAATTGTTAGGACACCCTTCATAAGGGAGGAAAAAACTGAGATTTGTAGTATGTGTAATCCAAGACATCCCGTTTCCTAAAAATGAAAGATGTTTTCTTCTAGCAAACTGCTGCCTGCCTTATAATAGCTACCAACTCTCCTCAAAGAGCAAGCCTGGCCACACATGCGGTGGAATGCAAGGGTGTGGAGTTTTCCCTTTATACAGCCATCGATGAGAGATGGAAATTTTGGAGGCAGGCAGGAATACACAGAGTAAATGCAGCCTTATATTCTGCAACCACATTCCTGAATGCCACTGCAAATACTCTACCTCCTCCCTAGCTTGTTCCAATTTTAGACTAACACTCTCACAGAAAGTGCATCCCGCCCTCAATACCTTCTCCTGTAAGCTTTGTTTGGTCGGGTTTCCATTTTGCTGTAAAGTGACAATGGTGTACTAAGATTCCTTTCCCACTTTTGAATATAACAGTCAATATTTCAACAATTATATATTTCTACCAATTAATAGCACATTGATAAAAAGTAATGGAAACCCACTTTATATTTTTATTGCCACTGACTGGTTGTGCCTGAAACTACAAACCCCTGGTACTTGTCACTCAGTGTGTCTGGCATGCAGTTTTCTCCAAATCCAGGCTCATGGTTTATTATCACCAAATCTTGGTAACTGCTTGTGGTTTGCTTGGAGATTCTTGGTTTGGATGACATGACAAGCCACACGAACCAGATGCTGGCAAATCCTAGGTTAAGACAAGGAAACAGATAGCCCAACAGAATATGACAAACTTCAACAGCCAATATGTTCTTTGTCGGGCCTGGAAGGCAAGGTTTGGTGCACCTAATGAACCAGCCCCATAACTCAGAACAGCAATATTTAAATTTCCATGCATGCATTCATATGTGCACAAAAATCTCTGCGGTTTCCTCTTCCAACTAGAATGCCTTGTGCTGCATCAAATGCCCTTCTGGCAGGTCTCTAACTCTGAGAAGCTGGTTTTTGAGAGACACAAAGGCTGTGGTAGGAAGTGGCATAGTGTGCAGCTATCTGGATCCCAGATGGCTTCATGTGTTTGGTTTAAGCTACCTACTATTGATGGACAGCAGGCAACAGACGTATTCCTCTTACTAAACTATTGCTTTGTAGATTTGCTTCCAGGGGCCATCGCTAGGTAAAAAGCCAGCTATGGAGAAAGGCAAGCAATAGTCTGTGGTGCACTCAGGTAAATAATAACAGTAATGAGATGAAATCACAGTATGAAAAATAATAATATAATCCAGCATGATACTGGACTAATAATGATCATAGGACAGGGCCTCGTGATTTCATTCTATCCAAGACCCATAAGAGAATATCATAAATATGGTGAGCAATGGAAAATGATATAGAAATACCAGTATGAATCACAAACTGAGATGGATCTTGAAATGTTAAGAACACACTATCCTTTCTTTCTCTCATGCACGTACATTGCCTCCAGTCAACTGTGAAAAGCTAAGCGTAGCAAAACCATGCTGTTCTACGTAGTAGAAAACTAGTCGGCACGGAAAAAGATACTACCCTTCAGCGTCAGCATATCCCAGCATTTTAAAGAGTGCACTCACTATACATACAGTCTCACAGTTCATTAAACAACAGCTTGCACTTTGTCTGACCGCATCTCTGGATAATAGGTTCTTTGGTGACAAGTCCACATGCTTAGGAACCAAAACATGCAAACAACACAAAACAAAGGACTCAAAGAGCAATGAAAAGTGAAGCCCAAGGCTAATTTGCTTAGGCTTACAGGTAAACATTAGGATTCCAAAAGTCCCCATTTCATTTATATATTGAAAAGCATTTATAAACAACTTAATATTTTAAAAAAATCTAAGCAGCATATAATATAATAAAGCAATCAGTATCATTAAAACAAATACAACCTAAAACCAGCAGCACAGTAATATAAAAGTGTGGGAAAGCATAAAAAAGCAAATAAAGCAAGGCCCAACCACAACGGTCAAGGGACAGCCCGAGGAAAAAGACACATCTTTACAATATATCTATACAATGACTCTTGGGGTCCCTTCCAATTCTAAGATTCTATGATCCAAAGTGCTGGATGGTTGCATGTAAATTTTGAGACGAAGGTACACATGTGCACGTTTCTAAACTTCATGTTGCACAGAGGATTAAAAATAGGATGCTACAAATACTAATGGATCAAGCACAAAGAGGAAATAAAACTCCACTTAACTAGTTTGCAACTGCTACAATGTACAAATCAAGATTCCAAGATCTCCCAAGCTCTGCCTCGTGTGTTGTATTGAGGCTAACCTTTCTAGAATAAGAACACCCTGAAAGTGTGATGTCTTATCAGTTACAAGCTAGGCCAATCACACAACTGAAAGAAGCAAGTTGGCTGCAAGAGCAGATCGTAAGGTATTTTCAATACGGCTTGCAGGGCTGGGAAAGGTTACCTACCGCTGCACTAAACAACCATCTTGAACACTGCTGGCAAGTGAAAATTTTGGTCCTGTAAGCAACAAGCTATGTTCAGAAGCAACTGCACACCGCAATAGGCTTGTCACAAGTTCTGCCTGCATTCAGTTAATGTTTCCTTCCTTCTACTGGGTTGAGTCACATCCTCCAGTTTGTTTCCCTTTTTTAAAAGAAACTAGGCTATGTTAAGAGGCAAGGGCTGCAATTCTGCATGCATTTATATGGGAGATGGCCGCTTCCTCGCTGCTTCATGTATGTTACCACAACTATCACTGCACTATTCCAAAAGACAAGACTCACATTATTATCATCCCTGTAATAGAGAAATCTTGATTTCATGACTGAAATTTGAACTGCACCTTCCGGTGCACAGCTCATGCTCTTTATCAGTGTCCTACAACGGCTTTCCAGAGTGCCGCTAACTATTGTTGCCCCAAGCATGCTAAAAAAAACTCCCAGGAGAGAAAAAGCCCATTCCTGATTCAGTGGGTTTAACTAAATGTTGCCCTGACCACTGGCCATGCTTTCTGGGACTGAGGGGAGTTGCAGTCCAAAATATCAGAAGGGCACCCGGTTGGGAAAGGCTGGCATAGGAGAACATGACTAGAAGCTTACAGTGGAGGATAAAGTTTCTACACATGTCCCAAAAGATTCACCAAACGAACACTGGAGCTTTCTGTAATGTCTTCCGCATTGCTAAAAAGTGGGGTGGGGGGTGGGGAGACAGTCACAGCTACAATTTTAACTTAAGTTGCCACACAGCTTTGCACAGAAATGTAAATTATGATAATCAGGATCACCCAGCATTAGAGAACACAGCATCGACACAAATGATCATTTTAAAGGACTTTGCAACATATATATTTTTTAGCCAGACCGGTTTCTTATTAGTGTGCTTTGTATGAGGAAGTGAGAACTGTGTGCTCATTTCTTCAAACAATCCTATTTTTAAGGGCTATACTCAGGCACTCTTCTATGAGGTGCTATATTAAATGTTCCATTTTTAGAAGAGTATAATTGGGAAGCAAACTGGCATTCTGATCATATTCATCTTTGTACTTCCCGTTAAAGAAAGAACGGGGGAATTTTGTTCATACAAGAATTTGAATAGTAAGCAAGCTCAGTCATCATTGAACAGGGTAGGCAGCTGGAAGGTACTCAAGTCTGCTATCCTAGAGGGGGAGGCCGGAACTAGATGTGGGCCTGGGGAGGATTACAGGTGTACTGGGAACCCAGCCAAAATGCCATCCATCCTTGGGGTTCAAATGGTTAAATTTGAAAGGGGATAAGAGAGGTCACTTCCATTCAGCTTCAAAGAAAATGCCACCCCAAAGAGGCACCCCTCCCACAAGGATGCTCCTGGGAGCTCCATGCTCTTCCATTTTTCTCTGTATCACTAGAAAAGACCGAAGGATGCCCTGCTGGGCTCACAAAATTCATTCATTCAGTTTGCCCCTTCACCTGCTCCTCCCCCTTTTCTGGTTCTTGGCACACTGCTTACAATTCTGACCCCCAATAATGGGAAAGCAATTTGCTTCGCCTGCCAAACTCTTTGTACAAATACTCAGCTTTCTCAAACGATGGTGAAAAAAAATCCTAAGTAGTCACTGAATCCACAATCCGTAGACAGTGCCGTGTATACTTACTCTTCACTTCAAAATAGTGATGATAAAGATTTGCCCCAAAAAGCACCCTGAATACTGCACCTTGTACAAATTATGTACCTTCAGAAACTGTGCATAATTTCTCATTTTGCACACATTATTCTGCTGTTGTTAGTTATGGGAGAGAGACAAAGAACTATGCAGGGCATAAAAGCCCCATTCCAGACCACTGCGAATCAAGTTAGTTCCCTGGTTTGTAAGATTTTGATAGGCACTGCCTACAAACTTTTAAGCATATCTTTTGCAGTCCAAATGGGCAGACACGTGGTTTTTAGTGGGGGCTATCTGTGAACTAAATGCTGCACATATTTCTATTTTGTGCTTTTTCGGTGATCCCACAGAATAACAGTTCAGCACAGAGATACACATGCATGCTGGTGCACAGTCCAATCCCAGATGAAAGGCGATGACAGCTTGCAATTTAGCAAGGCGGCTGAAGGAAAGGCATTCTGTATCTGCTTTTTGGGAAGGCTGGGCCAAGAAGAAGTAACAGCATATAAACTACTTGGGTCAGAATTACGAACCCACCTTCTGCCATGCTAAAAGAAATGCAACTCCAACTGTGAATTTAATGAAACCGCATACATTTAGTATAGAATTCATGATGAATGACTGCACACCCTTCCACAGTATATATTCTTTTGATGTGAAAATGAAACTGGCCTTAGCAATTCAGCCTCTACTATTCATGGAAGCTCCTTGAATTGGATGAAGACAATGCATTAACAAACAGAAAGAAAAAAGCGAGATACTCTGGATACAGTTGTCAGAATGGAGAGTCCCATCTATGTCACCCATGCTTGTAAGAGATGCCCCATCCACCTCAATGGAGCGTCCATTCCAAACAAGCATTCCTCTGTGTATGTGAACTGCTTCCTGTGTATCTGAAGAAGTGTGCATGCACACGAAAGCTCATACCAATAACAAACTTAGTTGGTCTCTAAGGTGCTACTGGAAGGAATTTTTTTATTTTGCTTCCTTCCAACAAAGGAAATAGGGGAAGCCAGGTGGAGATTCATTAGGCATGGTTAAGCGTCCGTTTTGGCTTCCTAGCAAAAAGAACAAGAATGAAATGCAGTGACCCGGAACTCTTATCACTCCCAGTCCACTGGCCTGTTGAAATACCTGTTTAATAAACCATCTCTTAGTTTTGGAATTCCCAAACTCACCTGCCATTTCCCTTCTACTCCCTTTCTTTCCATGTCTTAAGACTGTAACTGTGCAAAGGTTATATGCGGCACATTGCTACTCCAAGCACTCTATAGAGGACCTACAGAAATACTAAGTAACAGAGATTCATTTATTTTTCTGTTCAAGACCTGGCATGAGAATCACTGTCAGGTGGGGCTGCAGCTGACAAAAAGGACAGTAAGACCCACAGCCCCTTTCAGAAGTCTACTGTTTCTACAGAATTCAAAGGGAAATAAATTTGCTTAAGCGTGACAGGCTTCTCTTTTACTCCTAATGCCAACTACACCCACCTTGTGCCCAGTGTGGTGTTTTAACATGCACATTTTAATCCCCCTCTCAAACAAGTTATACTACCTTTCCTTGCATTGTAGTTAAAAAACCCTCAAAGAAAATTCACCCAAAGTATCAAAGAAGTGGAAGTTGCACAGAACCCTCACCAAGAATCTAAGCACAACACTTTAAAAGAATGGCACCTGAGGAACTAACTACACAACTTCTACAGATTCCCAGTCCACATGAGGCTGTCCACTAACAGGAAGAAGAGGGTCTTCTTCACAGAAGCAGTTTTGGAATCCACAACCAAAAGATGTGGCAGCCATCTCCAGCAGACACGGGTTTGAAAATAGGTATTTCCATTGGCAGCTAAATAGAACTTACATGTTCAGAGCTAAATAGAACTTACATGTTCAGAGCGTACTTGTATGTTGGATGCTGGTGGCAAACAGAACATGATCACTGTGCTGCTTGTGAGCTCCCAGACACTGGCAACTGCTGGAAAAAGAATGCTGGTATTGCTGGACTTTGGTCCAATTCAGCAAGGCCATTTTAAGTACCATCAATACCTTCTGCAATTTGGAAAAAAGCAGCATTTTCTCCAGTTCCCTTGGCGATTCCATTGCATGTAACTTTATTTCTGACCACACGACTACTCTGAGCTCTCTAAAAGGAAGCGCACAGCAGTTTACATAGGTTCTAATGCAGACTCCCACCAGGGCAACTTCAAAGGCCAGAACTACCTTGATTCATCACTTAGATTTTTACCCTCTTCTTGGTCAGTTATCTAGAAATTTGATTTCAGAATTGATGTTGAGCTTTACAAACTTCCTGGTGTCAAAAGTCAGCCCTCATGGCTAGGTAGATATCAGCCTAATAATTTTGCAGACGCATCAACAGCTTGTTTGTGGCATTTTAAATGCTAGCTATACCAAACAACCAAGTTGCCAAGCTTGTTCTCTCTTTGCACTGTATGATGATAATCACTATCAGTTTTAATCCATTCAATTACATTTGTTAAATGAAAACAAATAACCTTGTTTTCTGACTCTTGATCAAAAATTGAAATATGCCAAAATTCATTGTGTTCCCTTGCAATTTACTGTATAAACAGAATCTTTTATAAATACAATTCTTGCTCATTGGAAATACTCCTATATTTAGGATGCTCACCCTGCTAATCATATCCACAAGGCCATGCTGCACAGATTTAGCCTTAATGCTGGTATCCAACCACCAATTGCCTACACCTGCTGAAAACCCACAGCAGGGAGGGCAAATCTTTCAGAACGAAGTCCCTGCTGTTACTTCAGTGTGCCTTCCAACACAGCAAGGCTATGAAGTTATAAAATGCGCCTGGAATAGTTGTGGGAGGGAAACCTTTGCCAAAGAGTGTGGGCGTCTTGCCAGCATTTGCTGTAGAGTTTAAACTTCAATTTTAAGAGGGGGAAATAATACTGTACATCACCAGCAGCTTTCAAATGATTTAATAAAAGGATATTTACATAACAAGAGTAATGTCACTCTGATCTAGGACGTCCCTACATACGGAAGATCTCACAAAAGCAGTAGTATCTCTGGAACTTAATTCAAGCACTGATAGGCTGCTGACAGAAAGAGAAAGAAAAAGGACAAAGGAAGCCGCTTTAGATCAGGTTGTATCATTGGTCCATCTAGCTTAGTAATGTCTATATTGGCTGTGTTCATTAAGTTATGGTTTGTTTTTAACCATGGTTTCTTCAACAAACCACAAGTCAGTTCACAGACAAGCAAACAAACAGGGGCTTCGCACTGTAGTTTGTTGGCAGAAAGCAAACCATGGGCAGTGTGCAGGCTTGATTCAAATAAATAAACAAAACAAGACTTAGTATTATGTGAAAACCATGCCACTGACTGGCAATATCTCTCCAGGGTTTCAGGTTGGCATCTTTCCCAGTCTTGCATGGATATGCCAGGGACTGGACCTTGAACAAAGAAGGGTTGTCATTTAGCTTGGATGTCATTTTTTTTAAAGCATCAGACAAACTCATGAACAAATTACTACCGGTAATTATTTGCCATGATAGATATATGGAGCTTCCATATACTTGGGCAGTATTCTGCTGAATACCAGGTAGTAGAGAACAGACAATAGGGGAAAGCTCCCTCTACTTTATGTTCTGCTTCTGAGCTCTCAGAGGTTTGTGATTGGCCCTGACTAGATTAGGTATGACCAAGCAAAGCAATCTGCAAATTCCTAAATTACGGTACTTGTTCTCCAGAAATTCCGTAAGTACACTGAACCAGGTTTCTGGACCAGGCTCATGATGATGGTGATACAGCTCATGTACTGAAGGTTGTTTCGCCACCCCCCAATAAATCACTAGACTCACTTGATGAACACAACCAAGTGAGATGGATGCAGGCAGAACCAAGGGAAGTAGCATTGCTTTTGCCAGAATTTTACTAGCATTTTTAAGATTAAAAAATCAAGAGGGCAGTGGTTTGTTTGAAAGACTCAGTGCCGTTTTAAAGAATGAGACAAGGCATACTAAACTTTGCCTCTGGGTGACTCCAGCTGGTTGCAAGATGCAGCTGACAAGGCATGGTCTCTGCTGCAACAGCAGTCTGGTAGCCAACCTTTTTACTGTAACTGTTATCCACATTAAGAGAGAGAGATACAGAGAAATGCGAAGGGTTTGTTGCCTTCTAGCTCACAGTAGCTTTCCATGAGACTGAAGTCTACCCTTTCTTTAAAATTATCTGTTCTTGCTAGCAGCAAGCAAACTGCTCTTCTCAAACAGAAGCAACACGCTGAGCATCTCCTCACTCAGCACACTCATGTGCCCTTATGTCTGGCCTGAATGATGAACTGCTATGCCATAACCAGCTCAGCACTGAGGCTTCAGACTAAAGATCACAGACATTACCAACAGGACTGGAAAATTCCAATTTCTAGGCATCAGAATAAAAGTGCATAGTCACCTGTTACCCACAACTTTTGTAGCTACGATTTGTGTAGTACTTTAGAAAGTATGACATGTTTCCCACACAAAACAACTTTAGTAACCCTTAGAAACCTACTCCAACCCTTAAACTGGGTGAGCATTATTATCCCAAACTGTTGCCTGGCAGCAGAAGGATAATAGCAACCTAATCCATCCCATGAAACTCACCAGATTTGTACAGTGGTGCCCCGCAAGACGAATGCCTCGCAAGACAGAAAACTCGCTAGACGAAAGAGTTTTCCGTTTTGGAGGTGCTTCGCAAAACGAATTTCCTATGGGCTTGCTTCGCAAGACGACAATGTCTTGCGAGTTCCTGTGGGGGTTTTTTCCTTCCCTCCCTTTTTCTAAGCCGCTAAGCTGCTTATCAGCTGATCCGATAAGCCGATAAGCCGCTAAAAGCCGCTAATAGCGCTAATCCACTAATCCGTCAATGGGCTTGCTTCGCAAGACGAAAAAACTGCTAGACGAAGAGAATCACAGAACAGATTCTTTTCGTCTTGCGAGGCACCACTGTATCTGCAACTTTCTACCTTTTTCTGGCCACGCTACTCATTGCCAGAGCAACTGAAGTTCAATTTACAACCTAGGTTTTTTGTTGTTTTGTTAGGCTAGGCAGTGGTGTCCAAACTTTTTTCAAAGAGGGCCAGATTTTATGAAGTGGAGGGCCGTAAGGGCTGACCAAAGGGCCAGCCAAAGTTGTTGACCTTTTTAAAGGATTGAAATTGTTAAGCTTTTTTTTATGATTTTACCCCAAAGTTGTTGAGCTTGTTTTAGGATTGAAGTTCTTGAGCTTGAGCTTCTTTTAGGGTTGAAGTTGTTGAGGGTTTTTTTGGATTTTACCCCAGGAAATAAACTGCCATGGGGGCCAGATAAAACCGACCAGCAGGCCAGATTAGGCCCCCAAAACAAACTTTGGACATGCCTGGGCCAGGGAGTCAAATTAAGTGTTCATGGCCAAGCCAAGCGGCCATCAGAAACGGATTCAGAGAATGCAGCAATGTGCTAGGTTTGTTTATGTTTAAATATGAGCCACTCCGCATAAATTCAAATATTTCGACACTAACCACGTTGATGAAGCACAGACATGCAATGCAGGTAGGTTGCTTCAGATGGCTGGCACTCTGGAAAGAGCCGCTCTCACACTGGTAGTAACCAGGCTGGGATGAAGAGCTGGGATGCAGCTTCTGCCACATACACAAGGAGAACAAAAGGGAAGTTGGACTGTACTTTCACAGCGCAGGCCAGAGGCATATTTAAACAGACTTTGACTACAAGAGAACATCCTGTGGTATTTCATGGTTGATAAGGAGAAATAAAATCTTCAGGGCTCATTTTATAATTGCTGGAAATGTTTTGATCCCATGGGGCCAATTTTACACGCCTAAGGTGGAAGAGCCTTTGTTGAAGTAAGTTCTTTAAATGTTTTGAAGGCTATTTATAAAATGGCATGAGTAAAGACTGTTGTTAGATCGTGAAGTTATTCCATTCAGCTGCTAGGACAACATAATTAATGAAGAAAAAAATGAACTTGACCGAAAGTCCACTTGTTGTAAAAAAAAGAAAAAAGGGGGGAAAGGATATTAGAAATCATAAAAACAACTAGAATGGATACAAAAATGCAGTGTTGCCATACTAGTAAAAATGATCACCTTAATTTACACTTGAGGACAACTTGGCAAACAGTGACAATGCATCTGATTAAAGGGGCTTGAGCCCCAAAAACTTTTTATTACAAGAGATTTCCAAATCTTTAAGGCACCACAAAACTCTGATGTTTCTGCTAGTAATCATTTTCTAAAGATTTTGGCCTTAAGGAAATGAAAATTCTGGAGACTGCTTAGTCATTCATTTTTGGCTTCATAAGCATCACACTATGCAAAAATAAAAATCTGTTAAGATGTACAGGTAAAACTTAACTTGTCCACGCTACTTTATATAAAAGGTAAAGGTAAAGGTGTTGGAGGAGATTCTTGAGAGTCCCATGGACTGCAAGAAAATCAAACCTCTCCATTCTGAAGGAAATCAGCCCTGAGTGCTCACTGGAAGGGCAGATCGTGAAGCTGAGTCTCCAATACTTTGGCCACCTCATGAGAAGAGAAGACTCCCTGGAAAAGACCCTGATGTTGGGAAAGATGGAGGGCACAAGGAGAAGGGGACGACAGGGGACGAGATGGCTGGACGGTGTTCTTGAAGATACCAGCATGAGTTTAACCAAACTGCAGGAGGCAGTCAAAGACAGGAGTGCCTGGCATGCTCTGGTCCATGGGGTCACAAAGAGTCGGACACGACTAAACGACTAAACAACAACAACAAAAGGTAAAGGACCCCTGGATGGTTAAATCCAGTCAAAGGTGACTATGGGGTGCGCCGCTCCTCTCGTTTTTCAGGCCAAGGGAGCCAGAGTTTGTCCCCAGACTGCTTTCCAGGTCATGTGGCCAGCATGACTAAACTGATTCTGGAGCGACAGGACTGTCATGAGTGCCAGAGAGCACAGAAACACAATTTACCTTCCCGCCGCAGCAGTACCTATTTATCTACTCATGCTGGTATGCTTTCAAACTGCCAGACTGGCAGGAGCTGGGACAAAGCAATGGGAGCTCACCCTATACCGCAGATTCAAACTGCCAACCTTCTGATTGGCAAGCCCAAGAGGCTCAGTGGTTTAGACCACAGCACCACCCACAGCCCTGCTGCTTTATATGAGGAAAGGGGGGGTGTGAAATCTAGAAAAACAGACAGGCACAAACATGATGGTATCAGCAACTTTTTTTAAAAAAAAGACACAGAAGTACATTACATCAGGAGATGATTGAGCAGGGGTGGGGGAGGAAATCAGAAACTTTCTGCTGATATCCTGAAGTGTGTTTGTGAGGAGCAAGTGTTTCCTCATTTGTGAAGTGGGACACTAGTGGGACACTAATATGTTTTATCGCTGTATCCGGAGCAAGCAAGGGAGGCAGAACTGTGACTTAAATGAAGGAAGTAAAAGTAATTTCACTTTCAAATCCTCTTTGTGCAGCCAGTAAAAACAAAATAAGTGAATGCCAACAACGTTATGTGGATATGTTTTCACTGTTGACAGTGGTAATTATTCAGGACTGGTCTATCCACACAGGAGAATCAGATTAATAAAATCCCTTAATCATCAATGGGTTCTGCCTTTAATTTATTGTGGATTCTGAATAACCCGCTGTTTACCTAAGAGATTACAATTTGGAGACTGACGGGTTTTGCTGCAAGATAACCGCATGGCCCTACAAACCAAATCATCAACAGCTCAAATCAGGGCAGTTAATAAATGAAAGTTCAAGATGGACTTCTGTCCTGAAGCTTATCATGTTTACATTGGGCATATGTCTCATTTGTTTTGGTAGATCTCACTTCCAAATACTTGGGCTACAGAAGGGCCATGGGGCTATGCAAAGGACAACCAAATTGTTTCTTCTGGAACCAGCAACAACATGCCTTCGCAAAAAGCTTTATTGCACATAGAAGCAACCCAGTCAGATGGGCAGGGTACAAATAAATAATGATGATGATGATGATGATGATGATGATGATGATTACACAGGGCAAATCACATTTCTAGAAAACCATGTCAGTAAGGTAGACAATCTTCATTGGGCTGTCGCTTGTGACTGGGAATTTGGACTACCTACTAGACAGAAGAATCCGAACACCTAGCAGGCACACTGACAAGCACGGTCACTTGGAGGTTCCCCCCCCCCATCCCCAGCTGCTATTATGTCTTTTTTATATATAATTTATTTATTTGATTTTACAAATTAAAATTTACATTCATAACCAGAAATAAAGAGAAATACACAAAGATTCCCCCAAATCTTTGGACTTCCCTCCACCTCTCCATGGGTTCCGTTACTAATCCTTTTCCTCTGCATATTTTAAGTCACTCCATTTTTTTAAATACTCCACTACATCCATCGTTCTTGTTACATTACACGTGTTTTTAAAATCCTGCCAAAGAGTTCAACTGCTTAAAGTGGTCTCCTAGATAAACTATAAATTTCCCTCATTCTTTATTGAAATTTTGGTCCTCCCAGTTTCTGATTTTCCCAGTCATTTTCGCCATCTCTGCATAGTCTGTCAGCTTAGTCTGCCATTCTTCTCTGGCAGGGATTTTGTCTTCCTTCCATCTCTGGGCTAAGAGATGTAGGAGATTCTTACATGCCATACACAACCAGGTGAATTTACATTTACAGAATAGGTAAAATTATACTCGGTGCAATCAGGTCCTTTTACTCTCTGCAGGTATAGACAACACAGTGCTGTAACACTGACATAAAAAATTAAAGACCCTGATGCAGAAATGTTAGCAGCTTGCAGCAGAAATAGCACACTGTGCTTGAGGAATTAAGTTAACTAACACTTCAAGCTAAGGAGAGCAGTTCCTGAGCAGCAGTGGAGTCAGGTTCCTTTGCATCTTTAATGGAGTATGCAATTACATGCCATCTTGTCTTGCAATAGAGTTAAACTGCTGAGAACATCCATACATTTTTAGGGCTGAACAGATCATCCACATCCCCCATGGAATTTGCAAGCAGTATCCATTTAAAGACCTAGGGCTACTGCAAAAAAGCTCCTGGAGACTGAATTGGCCTTAAGTGTGAGGTATAAAAGCCATCTGAATTACCTCCAATATGACTGTGGTCTCCAGAGCAGCCAGCAACATAAATATGTGATAAAATAAAATGAACAGCTTACTCAAGTTCTGCTGCTTACTAGTTATCATCATTTACATTTTCACCGTCCCTCTTACATTCTTCACAATTTTTGCTCCTCCCTAATCATATCCCCATTTCAGCAATGGAAGGGAAATGAGGGCAAAATTGAATTATTTGCTGGCAAATCAATCCTGCGTTAATGATTCAGCAGGGATCTGTTCCCAGGTCTCACAGGTAGAAGCCCAATGCTGAAAAAACAAAGTGTCCAGAAGATAAAAATATACAATAATGTACTAACATTTTAATGTGGCATTCATTATGATGAAGCATAGGGGGATTGATTAGCTGTGGTTGGGCAGTCAGAGGGGCTTCTGGGTTGCTACTGGATCAGCTGCTGTGATCCTGCTTAGGTGCTCAGATAATAAACCTTAATAACATAGGCAGTCAGGACACAACAAAGACAGACTAAGCCTAGGAATGGAAAAGGCAGGAATTAGAAAAAGGTAGGCTATGGAGGTTCCTAGGAAAGGTTGTTGAAACAAGGGAATGGTCCAAACCAATACAAAGAGGACAAGACCAAAGGGAGGGTGGGACAGTCAGAGAGGGGAACAGAAAAGTACCAGGAGTTTGCATATAGAATTAAAATATTAAAGCCAGGTTTTTAGAAACCCTCTATTAAATGTCTTTGAACAGAAGTGGACAACTCATGATTTCGGTGCTAGAAAAGATTATTTTTGTGTAGAGAAGACATGTAAATAGCCATTTGTGATTCACTGACTTCATGACACTAACCCAACTTTGTGACCCGAAGCTGAGTTTTCACCAGAAAACACAGCAACTTAACATATCAAAGTAAGCTGAAACAACTGCAGAAGAGTTCATTTTAACTAGTAATGGGTCCCTCTTTTAATACCCATGATAGTTCTTCATTGGTCTTCTTGTAAAACTTCAAACTCCTAGATCTCCAAATCTTCACCTCTGCCTAATTCACTTTCTCCACCTTGCCAACCAATTAGCCCTCATACTGTGTCCTACCCTCTCACACCTGCCTTTGTGCTATGTTCTCCTCCTGCATCTGGCAACACACTGGCTTTTCTACCTTCAAATAAATATTCTTACTATGTCTGCAAAGTCTCCCTCCTACCAGTTCACCACCCCTTGCCTCACTTTATCCTCTCCTGCTCTCTGGACAGAGATCAGATACAGAACACAAAATTAACAGCTACCTCTGGTACACATCAAAAAGCAATAGGTGAACTAAATACTTTCCCCAAAGCACCATGGACTGTCTGATCAGGTGGTCTGTAGAGCTGCTGCACTAGTCAGGACATAGGAAAACCACTCCTAGGAAGGCTTACTATTACAAAGTTGTGTTTTTGTGCTAAGAGCAACTTTTTAATAGTCTCTGTATGCCACCTATTCACAACTCCTAAGAAAATGAAGAATTGGTAAGAAAGAATACACCACAATTAAAACCAATCAGATAATACGTTGAAACCATATGCAGGGTTTTGCAATTGAAGAAGGCCCTCTGCCCAAGTCTCACCAGCTTCATGAAGTTAAGAAGGAATCAGGTTTGAAAAGTGTCATTTGTCTGACTGACTGCGCTAAATAAACATTACCTTTGTATATCAGAATAGATATTGGGGGTAGGGGATTCTACTTCTTTCAGGCCATCTATTTTGAAACATGGAACCCACCCTTCCTTGCAAAGCTTGGACTCCTAGCAGTCTTAAAATGATGAAAGTTAATCTGCCATGGGACTAAGATATGGGAAACCCTTTCAAGGGCAGGAGGCTGAGTTGCGTGACTTTCAGATCCTCTCTGTCCTGCGGCTCCACATATCTTATTAGCTTCTTTCAAAACAGTACAGAAGTAATGAATTCGTATTAGCTCTTCACTGTTGGCAAAAGGAAATCTGGACTTTTCTGTTATCAAGACAGTTAACCATACATTTATTCTTTTTTGTGAAATATTTCTTCAGAGTGGCCACAAGAGGTTGAACGCGGAAAGAGCAAAAAGTAATTAGAAAACTGAAGTAGTTCATATGGGGAGAAAGCAATGCATTTACTCAATTCTGTTTGTGGGAATTTGGCCCCAAAAGAAGAGAATGAATTCAGAAGCCACAGGTAGGAGACACAGAATCCTAAGTGGATAGGAAAGAGTTAAGTTTCAGGAAAGGCCTCTAGACAAAACAACAGAAAAGCTTAACAGACATAACAAGCAGACCCAGAAAGCATTAAAGAAGTCTAGATGTAAGTGACAATTTGAATTTCTATTTTAAAGTTATCATTTAAAATGGTAATACAGTACAAAGTTAGATGCTTGTACTACATGGAGGCTACTAACATGAGTTTGACCAAATGCGGGATGTCCTGGCGTGCTCTGGTCCATGGGGTCACAAAGAGTCGGACACTAAACAACAACTACATGGGGGGTGGTCAATATTACTGGCATTCAATTTTTAGATACTTCTATGTGCTCAAGCTGTGCACCCAGGTTTTTCCGAGCTCTTTTTACAATATAATTAGTGCATTACTTTTATTATACAAGTAGTGCCTATGTAAGAGCATAGGAATATCCTTTCTGGATCAGACAAGAAGTCTATCAAGTCTACCACTCTCAATAAGTCTACCAGCTGCCTCTCCCAAGGATGTGGAAAGAGCCGTTCCCTGTTTGCACTCATCCTCTGACAGAATTATACAACCCCTAATAGCTGCTGGTAAAGCTATCTAATCTTCTTCTTTAATAGCCTTCTAAGCTAGTAGTCATAAAATCATGTGGCAATTATTAGAGGGCACATGGTGAGGCATTTCAGAGTCCTAGATTCTTAACAAAACTGAACAGCCAACTGTTGGCATTAAACTGGGGTTAAAGTACTGGGGTGAAGACAGATGTATTGGGACCATTGATTTCTAACAACACATTCCAGTATGCAAAGTGCTTTATCGTTTCTGGCTTATTTCTCTTCATGACAGGTGTGGCAGGGTACAAGGAGGAGAGGGGTTGAAAGTCAGATCCACCTACAGTTATCGGAGGAAGGGAAGGGAATCAAATGAAATACAGACAGGCCACACAACTACAAGAGACAGGGAAAGAAGGAGAAACAACTTGAATTTTGGGAGGGAAAAGTACATACTGTCGCCTTAATCTATGCAAAGGAGTGTGTGGGGTTTTAGAGGGAGGGTAAGAAATTGTTTTGCATTGGAAAATAGGGAGAATGCAGAGGGCAAATGGGATCAGATCTACCTGGAGGGAGGGAGCATGCAGTCAAAGCATGTCTACTTTGAAGTAGTCTCCAATTTATTCAATGGGACTTATTTGCTAGTAAACTGATAAGGGGTTACATCCTAATAGTAACAGGAGGAGGAGAGGAAAAATGATATGGAGAAGGAGGAAGTGTATAGGGACCTTAGGAAAATGAGACGGGGGGGGGTCTATGCAGTTATCCTAAATAGATAACTATTTAGATAAAGATAAAAAAGATAAGACGACTAGGAGGAAGGGTTCTGTCAAAAGTTAGGGAATGGGCAGGCTGTTATTATCATTACAGTATTATTATTATTATAGATTTGTATACCGCCCAATACCTGCAGGTCTCAGGGCAGTTCACAGGAAGAAATCATGAAATAGAAACAATCAAAAGGAAAATGAAAACAACCCAATAACCCCCCCCAAAAAACCCCCCATTTTAAAAGAGCATTGGATGTCACATTCCAGTTATGCACTTGCCTCCTTTATCTTTCAGATCCTCTGACACAAACCCAGTGAACCATCATTTTAAAAAAGCTGTCGGGGGAGAAGGCTGGGCTTCCAAGACTCTCTTTCTTTTGCAGAGGTTCTACTAACTTATTCCAGTATCCTCCATTAGACGGGAAACCTAAGAACAAGTACGCTGGAGAAATGCCCCCCGCCTGCTAAGGGATGTAGTAACGCAGAAAACGCGTAGGAGAAAATCAGGGATTGGAAGTCGGGGGGGGGGAGGAAAAGGAGCGGAGCCACGAGGCGGGAAAAAAAAAATCCGAAACAGACCCACGTGGAAAGCGAGAGGGCGGGAGAGAGGCGAGGAGGCGGTTTCCATGGAGACAGAGGAAGAGGCGCGCGATCGGCGCAGGGAGGGAAGGTGGGCGGGGCCAGCCCATGTGCCGAGGGGGCGGGACGCAGCGTTCCCTGAGAAGCGAGCCAATCAGGAGCGAGCGCAGCTCACACACTGAGGAGGGGGGTGGCGGTTGGTTGCGCGCGCGGCGGGGGGGGCGGTTGTGAGGGAAGGGTCTTCCCCCCCCACTTTCCTCCCCCCCCTCCTCAGGTTTAACGGATAATACTCACCGCGCTGCCCCCCTCCCCCGAAGCTGAGGGGAGGGACCGATGTGGGGCGGCGGCAGCAGCGGCAGCGCCCACAGGGACCAGGCTGAGGAGGCGGCTGAGGAGACGACAACCGCCGCCGGGCGTGCGTCACGCGCGTGCGCGCCCCCCCCCGCCCACTCCGCGCAGTGACCCGGATGTACCGGGCTAGGCAGGGCGGGCTAGCTGTGGAGGCGGCGGCAGCAACGGGTCGCCGGCGGCGGCCGACGCTACTGCGCATGCTCGCTCGGCGCGGCAACCTAAAACATAAAAAAGAAACGCGCCCGCAGGTGATCTTTATGTTTCTCGGCGCCGGCGGGCGGGCGGGATTAGTCCCTCTAATCCGTTTTCTCTTAAAAGCGCTTCAATCTCGGGATGATTTCGGGAGGGAATCGCGTGAGGCTTTCCACACACACACAAACACCCAACACCTGGTTAAAACGGAGAAGATTTGAACGATATGGTTAAAATTAATAATATTTCGTATTTATTTATGCACTGCCTAAAGAACAGCTAAAATATTTCCCCCCAAAGAAAAATCATTTAAAAAAAACCGTTGAAACATTAATAGAATTAAAACTGTGGGTAAATCTTTGTATCTATATCTTGCATTTATAGCTTCAATTTTCCCTCTTTCCAAACGGACGTGTGTTCCTGTGCCTGTGCAGAGAGCACATGGCAAAAGCTGGCACAGCATCTTCCAGCCACGAGCCTCATTCATGGCATGTTCCATGCTAGCGATGATTGGTTTAGTTTTGGAAAAGGAGGTAACGTGGAAAAACAAAACAAAACAACTTCCCTAGCTAAACGTCTTCTGCGCAGCTGTCCATCCACTTGAAGATTTATTGCGCCTTTTGCCACCTGCGAGACACAAGACTAACCCCAACAAATAATAATAATAATTTATTATTTATACTCCGCCCATCTGGCTGGGATTCCCCAGCCACTCTGGGCGGCTTCCAACAAAGTATTAAAATACAGCAATGCATCAAACATTAAAAGCTTCCCTAAACAGGGCTGCCTTCAGATGTCTTCTAAAAGTCTGGTAGTTCTTGTTCTCTTTGACATCTGATGGGAGGGCGTTCCACAGGGCGGGAACCACTACCGAGAAGGCCCTCTGCCTGGTTCCCTGTAACTTGGCTTCTCGCAGCGAGGGAACCACCAGAAGGCCCTCGGCGCTGGACCTCCGTGTCTGGGCAGAACGATGGAGGTGGAGACGCTCCTTCAGGTATACAGGACCAAGGCTGTTTAGGGCTTTAAAGGTCAGCACCAACACTTTGAATTGTGCTCGGAAACGTACTGGGAGCCAGTGTAGGTCTTTCAAGGGGCTAGTCCTCACTGACGAGGTGAACTGGGGCTAATGCTTTGGAGTGGTGGAATCCCCAAACATAGAAGCCGGGGAGGGGGGGAGAGAGATAGGCAAAAGCTAAATCCCTTCCCTAGGACCAGCTCCAGGTTAGAGGGGTCTTTGGTTGTCTGAATCCAGGCACAAGTAGTTGCCCAGAGCACCAGCTGCACAACTGAACAGCTATTTGTGCCAGTAGTAGCCACAGGCTTGCCCAGTTGGCAAAACTTAAAACAGCCTTCTCCTCTCCCAAACAGCTTTTCATTTAATCAAATGGCACCAGGGCTCTATTCCACACATCTGCATGTTGGGTACAGTATTAAGCAGCCTCTGGTTTTACCCCAAGGATAGGGTGGCCCTCTGGATGTTATTGGACCTTTTGGTGAATAATAAATCTCAAGAATACATAATAAATCAGGGCATCTTTGGCTGATTTAGGATTGCCACATCCCTGCTGTTTCTTTGACAGGTGAGCTTGGCGGAAAATCAAACAGGTGATGTCTTCAACGCCAGGCTGAGCATTGCTTCACCTGTTTAATTTCCACCTGCCCTGCTACTGATAACAGCACAGGAGCTCTGTCACGGAGGAGTCAAACTGTGGCAACCCTCCACTGGCATCTCAAGCACCTCCTGCAGTTATTGTTGTTTAGTCGTGTCCGACTCTTCATGACCCCATGGACCAGAGCACGCCAGGCACTCCTGTCTTCCACTGCCTCCCACAGTTTGGTCAAACTCATGCTGGTAGCTTCGAGAACACTGTCCAACCATCTCATCCTCTGTAGTCCCCTTCTCCTTGTGCCCTCAATCTTTCCCAACATCAGGGTCTTTTCCAGGGAGTCTTCTCTTCTCATGAGGTGGCCAAGGTCTTGGAGCCTCAGCTTCAGGATCTGTCCTTCCAGTGAGCACTCAGGGCTGATTTCCTTCAGAATGGATAGGTTTGATCTTCTTGCAGTCCATGGGACTCTCAAGAGTCTCCTCCAGCACCATAATTCAAAAGCATCAATTCTTCGGTGATCAGCCTTCTTTATGGTCCAGCTCTCACACTACTGGGAAAACCATAGCTTTAACTACAGTATATGGACCTTTGTTGGCAAGGTGATGTCTCTGCTTTTTAAGATGCTGTCTAGGTTTGTATCTCCTTCAGTTAATAACTTGCAAATCCCAAATGGCTGGTGCAGTATCGCACCAATGGCAGGCGATAATAGTTTCACTGACCCAGCAACCTCATTATCTTCAGACGGGGAGATTTCTCTGGGTGCAGCACCAAGAAAGCTTGTAGTTCTACAATTTTCAATCAGAAAGATTCCCCCGGCTCAAACTGCATATTTGATATTTCCGACCTGAATTCACCAACGGTACTTGGAAACGGGGTCAGAGAGAGAGAAGAGGCCCAGGCACCAATTGCAATATATCACTATAACCCACCCTCCAACTGAAAAGCAGTTAAAAGGCACAGGCAGGGACCTTGTGACCCTCCAAATGTTGGATTCCAATCCCCATCAGCCCCAACCAGCATGTCAAACGACCAGGCATGATGATAACTGTAGTCCAATAATATCTGGAGGGCCATAGGCTTCATACCACTGGCTTAAGGAACAGCAACCAGGAGCGCTGCAAAAATAAACACAGCATAAGGAGATATGTGTGAGTATATGGGAGGCTGATCCATATTTTCTACAGAGCCGCTGGAATCACGTAACACTGGTCCTGAGAGATCTGCATTGGCTCCCAGTACATTTCCGAACACAATTCAAAGTGTTGGTGCTGACCTTTAAAGCCCTAAACGGCCTCGGTCCAGTATACCTGAAGGAGCGTCTCCACCCCCATCGTTCTACCCGGACACTGAGGTCCAGTGCTGAGGGCCTTCTGGCAGTTCCCTCATTGCGAGAAGTGAGGTTACAGGGAACCAGGCAGAGGGCCTTCTCGGTAGTGGCGCCCGCCCTGTGGAACATCCTCCCTTCAGATGTGAAGGAAATAAGCAGCTACCTTACCTTCAAAAGACATCTGAAGGCAACCCTGTTTAGGGAAGTTTTTAATATTCAATGCTGTATTGTTTTTAACCCTCGATTGGGAGCCGCCCAGAGTGGCTGGGGGAAACTCAGCCAGATGGGCGGGGCATAAATAATAAATTATTATTATTATTACAGAGCAATTGCAAATCTGGCATATTGTTGTGCCTGGACAGTGGTTAATGGGGACCCTCCCATCATCCCCAATGCCTAAGTAAAAGGGAACAGAGGAAACTTGTTGACTGTTATAAACATTAGGTAAAGGTAAAGGTACCCCTGCCCGTACGGGCCAGTCTTGCCAGACTCTAGGGTTGTGCGCTCATCTCACTCTATAGGCCGGGGGCCAGCGTTGCCCGCAGACACTTCCGGGTCACGTGGCCAGCGTGACAAGCTGCATCTGGCGAGCCAGCGCAGCACACAGAATGCCGTTTACCTTCCCGCTGGTAAGCAGTCCCTATTTATCTACTTGCACCCGGGGGTGCTTTCGAACTGCTAGGTTGGCAGGCGCTGGGACCGAATGACGGGAGCGCACCCTGCCGCGGGGATTCGAACCGGCCGACCATGCAATCGGCAAGTCCTAGGCGCTGAGGTTTAACCCACAGCGCCACCCGCATCCCAATTGTTATAAACATTACTGGTTGTTATAAAAGGGAGAGACAGAGAGGAAAATTGAGCTTTATGATTGCAAGAACTTAAAAGTGAGGAAACGCACCTGTTCTAGAAAGAAAGGAAGGAAACCTATTATGCAGAAGCAGCTGACAGGCTCAGCATTATTTCGTTTTATTTTATTTTTGGATACCTCCAAGGTTTGATTAGTCAGTCTCTTTGATCTCTGTAAGTTCGTTCTTGTCTCCGACATATATGGCATTAGGAAAGTAGTCCCATTGGGGCTTGGGCTGCCTTCTGGAGCTTTTCTGCACTTAATGAGAGAGCTGGTGCAGCAGAGATGCTAATTGCAGGGGCATGGAATCCCTCCCCCCCCCTTCAAATTTCACCCCAGCCATGAACTTGCAAGATGTCCTCAAGGCCAAGCCTTGGTCCCCTCAGCCCTTACTCTCCATGTGCAGCCAGTTTGCAGAAGCTACAACTAGGTCACGATGATGAAACCCATCCAACGGCGTCCGGAAACCAGACTGTGCAGCTTACCAGTGGCGTGGCACAATCCGAGGAGCTGAGCTTGACATTTCTAAACCAGGTGTGGCCCTCCAGGTGTCATTGGGCTCCAACTCTCATCAGCCTCCGCCCCGGTCAGCATGCGCAATGGTCTGGGACAATGAGGGTTGTAGTATATATCTCAAAAGTGGGCAACCAAAATGATCAAGGCTGGATCAAGTCCCTTAAAAGGAAAGTTTGGGTGACTTTCTTGTTTGTTTGCTTGCTTGCTTGTTTGTTCAGTTTGTTTGTTTTTTAAATGGTAAGATGGACATTTTTCTGTCTCGGATAATAGTACAACCTGAGGTTATCCAATGAAGAAGAATACATGGTACCTCTGGATGCGAATGAGATCCGTTCTGGAGCCCTGTTCACATCCTGAAGCGAACGCAACCCGCAACCAACTTCTGGGTTGCCACGGAGCGCAACCCGAAAATATTCATCCCGAAGCATATTTAACCCGAGGTATGACTGTAGTGGGACGCGGGTGGCGCTGTGGGTTAAAGCCTCAGCGCCTAGGGCTTGCCGATCGAAAGGTCGGCGGTTCGAATCCCCGCGGCGGGGTGCGCTCCCGCTGCTTGTCCCAGCGCCTGCCAACCTAGCAGTTCGAAAGCACCCCCGGGGGCAAGTAGATAAATAGGTACCGCTTACCAGCGGGAAGGTAAACGGCGTTCCGTGTGCGGCTCTGGCTCGCCAGAGCAGCGTTGTCACGCTGGCCACGTGACCCGGAAGTGTCTCCGGACAGCGCTGGCCCCCGGCCAATAAATGTGAGATGGGCGCACAAACCCCAGAGTCTGTCAAGACTGGCCCGTTCGGGCAGGGGTACCTTTACCTTTACCTTTATGACTGTAGTATAGGGACGCGGGTGGCACTGTGGGTTAAACCACAGAACCTAGGACTTGCCGATTAGAAGGTTGGCGGTTCGAATCCCCGCGACAGGGTGAGTTCCCGTTGCTCGGTCCCTACCCCTGCCAACCTAGCAGTTCGAAAACACGTCAGAGTGCAAGTAGATGAATAGGGACCGCTCCAGCGGTAAGGTAAACGGCGTTTCCGTGCGCTGCTCTGGTTCGCCAGAAGCGGCTTAGTCATGCTGGCCACATGACCCGGAAGCTGTACGCCGGCTTCCTCGGCCAATAAAGAGGGATGAGCGCCACAACCCCAGAGTCAGCCACAACTGTACCTAATGGTCAGGGGTCCCTTTACCTTTTGTGACTGTAGTAGGAGATACAAGCCAGAGAAAAGGAAGCACTTCCAAATAAAACTATGGGATTTAATCCCACAAGATGCAGCGGCGCCACCTTGGACGGCTTTAAAAGAAGACTGGGCAGATTCAAGGAGGACCAGGCTATGAATGGCTACGAAACCCGGTGGATGTGTTCCAATTTTGTTGGCATCCATCTGTCTCGAGCGACAATGGAGTGTGCTTCCTAGGGTGAAGTCAGCAAGCCTCTGGGGCGCGTGCCTGGGCAGTGTAAGACGTTTGGCACCAGCTTGGCTGCAGGATTTGCAGGAAGGAGGCATACAAGGCACCATCCAACCGTCTCCACTCCAAATTTGTGTAGAGTTAGCCTTTTCAAGGCAGTTTGCTTCTGGAAACCACAGGAGGAAAGAGTTACATTGGAGGGCCCTTTGGAGTAAATCTGACTTCAGCACTGGACCCCTTTGCTGTTCTCAGTTCTTTGGCACCACAGTTATCAAGAAAAACCCGAGAGATACCCAGCTAGATGTGAGCTCATTTTGACCTTGGCAGAGTTGTTTTGTCTGCACTACTTTCCTGTCGCTGTTTCCTCCTCCTTCGGTGTAAGCTGTGCTTTGGGGAAGGGCTGTGTTGCATGCTAAAGCAAAGGTCCACAGTTCCATCCCTGGCATTGCTCGGTAGGGCTCAGAAACACCCTTGCCCCAAACCCCGGAGAGTCATTACCGGTCCATGTGGACATTACTGAGCTAGATGGGCTAAAGACTTGACTCCGCAGGCGACAGCTTCCTGTGCATTCAGGAAAAAGGGGTCTTCTCTGTAAATAACAATTTGAAGGAAAAAGCAAGTTTGTAGAATTAATCACACAGATGCCCCATCCGTCCTTCACGAAGCCCCTCCATCTGTCCTCACAACATCCCTGCGAGGAAGGATAAGCGAAGAGATGTTGGCCCAAGGTCCCTCAGTGAAATTCACGGCTCAGCAGCGTTTAATTCGAACGCAGCTCCCAGCTGTACTACATTACAAAGCATAATTGCCATATCATTTATTTTATTCGCAGGCCTTTTGCCCAGACTTAAGGCAACATTACCTTAGTAAATATATGAGTGGTTTTGCTTCACAATCCTTCAGGACTAGGCTGGGGGGGAATGTGTCACCCGCAGGGTCTCGCCATCCAGACTGTGACCTCCCCTCTTCACCTCCCACACGAAGCAATCGGGGTTTTATTTTCGCTTTTCCTGCCCCCCCCCCAGTGGCTTCTGTTTCTGCCAGTGTGTCTGTATTGCTGCCATTTGGATGCTCTAGGCATTCATCTCTGCATGAATAACCCTCTTTTAGCTTCACTTGGCTCATAAGCAACATGCTAATCTATTGCCTTGCTGGAAAGCAAAACGAATTGCCATCTCCGATTGACTGGAGGAACCCAGAATACTTCCAGGGCACCCAACGTTGACAGGTTCAAACCTTAAAAGAATGGCAGGTCTACCAAAAGCCCAAGCCTAGAACAATCTGCAGCCCATAAATTCCTGCCCTTTACTCCTAGCCAGAGAAGCAACATTACTCATGCAAATGCTAATGGCTGTATTCCTTTTTAAGAAAATAGCAGCCGTGGCACACGCACTGCAAATCCAGATAAGAAGCTCTACGTAGAAGGGTAGGTGACTGGTGACTGGGAGTGGCCGCCAAAACCATATAACCCCGGTCTTGAAAGACCTACACTGGCTCTCAGTATGTTTCCGAGCACAATTCAAAGTGTTGGTGCTGAACTTTAAAGCCCTAAACGGCCTCGGTCCCGTATACCTGAAGGAGCGTCTCCACCCCCATCATTCTGCCCGGACACTGAGGTCCAGCGCAGAGGGCCTTCTGGCAGTTTTCTCGCTGCGAGAAGCCAAGCTACAGGGAACCAGGCAGAGGGCCTTCTCGGTGGTGGCACCCGCACTGTGGAACGCCCTCCCACCAGATGCCAAAGAGAAAAATAACTACCAAACTTTTAGAAGACATCTGAAAGCAGCCCTGTTTAGGGAAGCTTTTAATAGGTTATTGTATTTTAGTGTTTTGTTGGAAGCCACCCAGAGTGGCTGGGGAAACCCAGCCAGATGGGCGGGGTATAAATAATAATTTATTATTACTATTATTATTATTATTACTACTACTTCAGATGTGCCAGACAGTGGTGAAGTTTCATGCTCCGGCACTGGGGGGGGGGGGCGGAGAGCAGGCGGGGCTGGGGCTGGTGTGCGTCCTGGGGGCGGGGCGCTCAGCATGGGGGAGGGGGCCGCTGCTATGGTACTCTGCTGGGATCGCACTGCTAGGGCAGTGCACTCCCCCCACACTCCTCTTCCTCTGCCAGTGCTGCCAGAGTCTTGATCCAGGTGCCCCCCCCTGCAGCTATTTGCATGGGGTGGGAAAATGCAATGCTGCTGCTATATTTACCTGGTTTACATTCACACGAGTACCTAACTGCATGAACATTGCACCTGTTGCGCCAGAGACTCGGAACTCGGGCTTGCCTGTTCCCCAGTGGCTCCTGCTCTTTAGCACAGGGGTTGCCAACATCTGCTATCTGCAGGCACCAGCACAGCTTCCATTGCCTCCTAGGCAGTGTTTGAAATTAGCCAGGCCTAGGACAAAGGACCTTTGCCAACAAAGGTCGGTAGAGTTAAAGCCATGGTTTTCCCAGTAGTGATGTATGGAAGTGAGAGCTGGACCATAAAGAAGGCTGATCGCCAAAGAATTGATGCTTTTGAATTATGGTGCTGGAGGAGACTCTTGAGAGTCCCATGGACTGCAAGAAGATCAAACCTATCCATTCTGAAGGAAATCAGCCCTGAGTGCTCACTGGAAGGACAGATCCTGAAGCTGAGGTTCCAATACTTTGGCCATCTCATGAGAAGAGAAGACTCCCTGGAAAAGACCCTGATGTTGGGAAAGATGGAGGGCACAAGGAGAAGGGACGACAGAGGACGAGATGGTTGGACAGTGTTCTTGAAGCTACAAACATGAGTCTGACCAAACTGCGGGAGGCAGTGGAAGACAGGAGTGCCTGGCGTGCTCTGGTCCAGGGGGTCACGAAGAGTCGGACACGACTAAACGACTAAACAACAACAAGGACTTGCCAGTTAGAAGGTTGGCGGTTCGAATCCCTGCAACGGGTGAGCTCCCGTTGCTTGGTCCCTGCTCCTGCCAACCTAGCAGTTCGAAAGCACGTCAAAGTGCAAGTAGATAAATAGGTACCACTCTGGCGGGAACGTAAACGGCGTTTCCGTGCAAGGCTCTGGTCCGCCAGAAGCGGCTTAGTCATGCTGGCCACATGACCCGGAAGCTGTACGCCGGCTCTCTCGGCCAATAAAACGAGATGAGTGCCGCATCAGCACCATCTGGAGGTACATGCTTGGGGATCCTTGGATCTGGACTCTTTCCACACACTAATGCCCCATCGTGTGGAATTCTATCCATTCTACTTTGTCCGCACAATTGGAATGAATTTCAGGAACCAAAATGCATTTTCTGAGCAACCTGAGCAGGAGTGGTGAACGACGTTATAGTTCATTGTTGTTGCTTGTCTTCACTTACCCTACCTGGCTGCCTTGCTCACCGTTGTAAAAAATATTCTCACGTTATGAATGTCTGAATGGGTCAATATATATGTGTCCCTAGACTTTTCTCCTTTAAATTCTCAAAGCTCTTAACCTAGCTCACTTGGCCGTGAAACTCACCGACTGACCTTACAGTCCAGTGTTAGAAACTCAGATATAATCCAAACTGATTTTCTCTGGAGTCAAAGATATGACTGGGAGAAACCTTGTTATGTTGAGTTCATATTTTGCACAGTTGTTATACGGTGTCTGTTTGATAATGTGTTGTTTGCTATGCCTAATAAAGGATCTTGATTGATATAATATAATCGCCAAATGGCACTTTAAACCTAGTTTATTGTCGCCACAATTGTCGCCATTTTTCCTCATTGAAGCTTGCTGCTGTTGTCATTATTATTAATTTCATTTCTGTGCCGATTTATATTTTAAAGAACAACCCTCAAAGCGGTTGGCAACACATTAAAACATCAGATAAAAGCACCCAGAATAAAACAAATTCAAGCTTCAAGGAAAGTATTGCAGATCATTCTCTAAGGGACATTTTGCTTTCTCCAGTTGTGATCTGGCATCCAGAGATCTCATGTTGTTGTTGTTGTTGTTGTTGTTGTTTATACCCCGCCCATCTGCCTGGGTTTCCCCAGCCACTCTGGGTGGCGCCCAACAGAATATGAAAAACACAATAAAACATCAAACATTTAAAAACTTCCCTAGACATGCCTCCAGGTGTCTTCTAAAAGTCAGATAGTTGTTTATTTCCTTGACATCTGATGGACCTGCGCCAGTTGCAAAATGTGCCTGGCACATGGGTAATTTTTAACACTGCCCTACACCACAGGGCTGTTGTAAGGATAAAGTGGAAAGGCCCAAGAGGAAGGAATAACTGATGTCCAAACTGTCAATATTCCACTTCTGGTTTTATGACACAACCATCAGAAAACTACACCCAAGAGAGGGGAAATGAAGCTGAATTCTTGCTATGCTACACACCACACCACAAAGGGAACTTACTGCAATGGTGTTGACCACCTTGAAAATGGTTGGTGCAAAAGCCATGAGAGGCTTCTCAAGAGTTTCAGTCTGATGGGGAGACTATTTTGATGCAGCAACATGGGAACCTAAAGACAGGTTACCAAAACGGGCGAGCATCAAAGTTGTGGAAGATGAATACCTGGGGATCCTTAGATCTTTACTGTTTTCACACATGGCTCCCACATCGCGATTTGCCGCTTCTGCGTGTGACATCATTCTGAGCGTCTGCGCAAGCGGCGAAACCCAGAAGTAACCCGTTCCGTTACTTCCGGGTGGCCGCAGAGCGCAACCTGAAAACGCTCAACCTGAAGTGACTTTAACCCGAGGTATGACTGTATTCCCATTGTGGCGACTGCAATGCAGGTTATATTGCTAGATGACCCTTGGGTCCCTTCCAACTCTAGGATTCCATGAGGGTTAGGGTGTTCCTTTGGCGATTAGCTTATATATCTGAGTTTCTAACCCTGCTCTAAAGCCCAAGTCCATGTCCACTTACTGGCCAGCCTGACCCATGTTTAACAAAGAACCGAGGCCGTTGGATCTCGGCAACAGATGTAGGAATCTGGAAATTGCAAACAGGGAAGACTGGAAAGTCTTGGAGCCCAGCATCTGCTGTGACATAAGGCGATAATCTGCTTTTGTCCAAATGAGAAATCTAACCAGCTCAACCTACGATAAGTAGCCTAGCATGTGGTGGATGCTAACACATGGATAATTACAACCAGAAACACATTAAAAAGAGAGAGGGGGATCAGTGTTTGGGCTGCAAACCCTACAGCCACTGTGAAACAACTCCACACAGTTTAACGAAGTTTAGTAGCTGATATAACCTGGGGTGTTGTGTATCATGAATAGTGTAGCACATAACCAGCTATTATGGAAGTCCCGGCAGATTTAGATTAAAATCCCCAGGGCAGCCACATAATTATTTTTGGGCTTCCACCTATAAAAAGAGGAACAACTGTTAGCTAGCGCTCCTGGTTTCTATGGGGCTTTTAAATTTGAAAAGCACTTTCTAAAGTTTACATAAAACCCAACATTGCAAGACTAGGATTTCCCCTCACTTCCTGAAGTTTCCCAAATCTGCTCAGGAGTGGAGGCATGCAAGGGGGTGGGAAAAGGGGAAAGTCCTGTTGTGCAAATGGATGGACACATTTGGATGCCCCCCCCACGTTATTTGATGTTCCCTTCAAACTGGACCACACTGTTGTTCTCATATCACACTGGATGTGAAGGGAGGATGAGGACTAGTGACTTGGCTATAAACTGTCACATCAAAATTAAAATGCAGCACAGATCTCAGTTCATCCCATTAGGCTCATCCTGCTTCAACTCAGACCCAAAGCCTCATCTCACCCCGGGAAATCTAACTCTTCATTTGTCCCTATTGACTATCAACAAAAAGGCAAAAGTGGTTGCCTGCAAATTTCATCCACTTCTGCAAAGATATGAGAAATGTTTCCCAGTAGTGATGTATGGAAGTGAGAGCTGGACCATAAAGAAGGCTGATTGCTGAAGAATTGATGCTTTTGAATTCTGGTGCTGGAGGAGACTCTTGAGAGTCCCGTGGACTGCAAGAAGATCAAACCTATCCATTCTGAAGGAAATCAGCCCTGAGTGCTCACTGGAAGGACAGATCCTGAAGCTGAGGCTCCAATACTTTGGCCACCTCATGAGAAGAGAAGACTCCCTGGAAAAGACCCAGATGTTGGGAAAGATGGAGGGCACAAGGAGAAGGGGACAACAGAGGACGAGATGGTTGGACAGTGTTCTCAAAGCTACCAGCATGAGTTTGACCAAATTGCGGGAGGCAGTGGAAGACAGGAGTGCCTGGCATGCTCTGGTCCATGGGGTCACAAAGAGTCAGACACGACTAAACAACTAAACAACAACAAGGAAGAAGAAGAAGCAAGTTTTACATGCACCAAGCACAGAAGCCCCTGAACCTACTTGTCTGACATTTGGCAGGCTTCCCAGAAGGGGTGGCTAATTTCACCCCATTTTTGCCCATTTCTGACAACCGGGGGTGGGGTCCCCAATGCTAAAGAAGCCTCAGTTTTTCCAAGAGTTAGGCATCAGATCCCAGCTGAAGTGGGTCTCACCCAAAGTGTTTCAAGGCAAAGCAGTTCACTTTCCATGGTCCCAAGGCAAGATCTCAACCAGATCTCCTTTCCAGTGCCCATCCCAAGGCTCCATCACTTCCCTGAGTCATGCTGGAGCCATGCTACTGTGGACACATTCTGTACTGTAATAGTTTTCTGCAGTCTGAATCATATCCATTTAGGGGGATGGGTGGTGGCTGGCCAGTTCTGTCTCCCCAGTGGCTTAACTCCCATGTGCTCAGCACTTCTTAGTCCTGAATGCATTTTGGGTGTGTTTGTATTCTAAATCAGAACTCAAGTTAGATGCCATCCCTAGTGGACCTCACAACAACTTTGAAGTTCCGTTTTCCTTGCAACGTGGAAATGCTGATTTGCGTTCCCCAGTTGTTGTTTTCCAGGGACACTCATCATGTCTTTACGGCAGGAAGGAAGTGCAAACATGTCAGCCTCACAAACACAAAAGCATCCATGACTGATGGCCATCCAACTTCTGCTTAAAAACCTCTAATTTTTGAGAAGTAAAGGTAAAGGGACATAACCCTAACGAAAACCGTGTGATTCAAAAGCATTTGTGATGGTTGCTTTCCTCCTTTAGACACACACACATTGAAAGCCCTACAAAATCCAGTACAATGGTACCTTGGTTTTCAAACTTAATCTTTTCCGGAAGTCCATTCCAAAACCAAAGCGTTCCAAAACCAAGGCACGCTTTCCCATGGAAAGTAATGCAAAACAGATTAATCCGTTCCAGACTTTTAAAAACAACACCTAAAATGGCAATTTAACATGAATTTTACTATCTAACGAGACCACTAAAATGAAAGCAATAATCAATGTACTGTACTGTACTGTAAAATAAATAAGACGGTATTGTAGATGATTAAAATTATTTTTTTTTCTTATTTGCACTTATGATAGTTATTGTTTGGGTGGGAGGGGCTGCCTCTGATCCATTGCCACAGTCACACAATCAATCACTCAATCAATCAGTAGCTGAACTGGGTTCCACACAGTCACAAAAACAAATGAACCGAAAAAGCCTCAAAAACAAAAATGCAAAATAAATAGCAAAAACAAAAGCGCCAAACTTAACCCATTCCGGAAGTCCGTTTGACTTCCGAAATGTTCGAAAACCAAAGCACAGCTTCCGATCGGTGCAGGTGCCCCAGAAACAATAGCCGACAGCCACAGCGGACATTCAGCTTCCAAAAAACATTTGGAAACCGGAACACTTACTTCCGGGTTTTCGGTGTTTGAGAACCAAGGCATTTGAGTACCAAGGTACCACTGTACGCATAAACTGCTTTGTGGTGCTTCAGGATAAGAACAGTTTCAGGTTAAGTACGGACTTCTGGAACGAATTAAGTATTTAACCCGAGGTACCACTGTACTATAAAATAAATAAGACTGTATTGTAGATACTTTTGAGAACCAAGATACCACTGTAACAACAAAGCCATTTGCATTTAGGAACTCAAACATTTCCATTAATGTAATCAAACCATAATGCCAAATATTTAAATGAGCAGTTAGTGCAGTTCAATACAAACTCATAATAATTCAAATAAATTATTTCCCTTTTCTATTATTATTATTATTAGCCTCCGCCCATCTGACTGGGTTGCCCTAGCCACTCTGGGCAGTTTCCAGCATATACAAAAACAAAATTAAACATTAAAAACTTCCCTATACTGTACAGAGCTGCCTTCAGATGTCTTCTAAAATCAAGATCCCAGGATGAATGCATTGAATAATTTACTTAATTGCCTTTATCTTTGAAGGAGCTTAAGGTGCTATACACAGTTCTCCTCTCCATTTCCATCCTCACAACAACCTTGTGAGGTAGGTTTGACAGCGAGCTTCGTGGCTGAGTGGGGATTCGAACCCTCCTCTCCTGGGTCCTAGCCCAACACTCTAACCATTACATCACAAAGGGACGGAAAAAGCAGCTGCAGTTACATCCTCCTACAAATCTGGGACAGTTCACATCTTCTGAGCCACATTTGAAACTGGCCTAATGGGGTTATCTTATACAGAGTCAGATCACTAGGTTCATGTACCCCAGTATTGCCTACACAGGCTGGCAGTGGCTCTCCAGAGTACCCCTTCTGGAGATACCTTGGATTGAACCCTGGTCCTTCTGCATGCAGTGCAGGTGCCCTGCCATTTAGCTATCGTCCCCCTACAATACTGAGCAGGCCACTGATCCATCCAGTTCAATATTGCCTACGCAGGTTGGCAGCAGCTCTCCAGAGTTTCAGGTAGGAGCCTCACCTGGAGATGCCTTGGATTGAACCCTGGTCCTTCTACATGCAGTGCAGGTGCCTTGCCATTTAGCTATCGTCCCCCTACAATACTGAGCAGGCCCTTGATCCATCCAGTTCAATATTGCCTACACGGATTGGCAGCAGCTCTCCAGAGTTTCAGGTAAGAGGCTCACCTGAGTATGCCTTGAATTGAACACCCTGGTCCTTCTGCATGCAGTGCAGATGCCCTGCCATTTAGCAGGCCATTGATCCATCCAGCTCAATATTGTCTACACGGGTTGGCAGCAGCTCTCCAGAGTTCAGGTAGGAGCCTCACGTGGAGATGCCAAGGACCGCATCTGGGGGCCTTCTAGCAGCCAAGCAGATGCTCCAGCACGGAGCTCAACTTCCCTCTCCCCGCCTCCACCAGCGTCAAAAGAGGAAGAAGAAGAAACAGCCATAATATTTTGCTCTTCCTCTATTCTGCCCCTGCTAGGAGGTAATCAAGAAAAGGCTACCTATGCAAACCGATCGAATTCTGCACCCTGCAAGGCAAGGAAGGATGCAACCCGAACCCCACTTACCTGGAAGTAAGCCCCACTGAAGTCAACAGGGCTTACTTCCGAGTAGATCTACGCTGTCAGGAGTTGCACCCACGGTGTCAACCCCCCATTGAGCCACACCGCGGAGGATCGGGTCGCACGTACGCAAGGAGCGAGGCTGCAACCCTGCGCTCGCTTCCATAAATGCATCCTCCCGGAGTCACCAGGCAGAGGATCGGGCCGCACAAAAGCACGCATGCAGTTTCCACCCCCTTCACACAACGCCAAGGATCGAGGCCACTACCCCACGCAGGCTTCCGCGGGAGTAAAGAGCACCCACTGAGCGACACTTCCTGCCGAGGAATCCGCACGCGGAGGATCGGGCCCCGACGACCGCACATCAGCGTGGGGATCGGGGCCTGAGAAAGGCCTTGCCAATGGGGGGGGGGGAGCTGCGTTGCTTTGTCACCCCCCATTCACTGGAAGAGGCGGCTCCCCCATTCCCCATTTTGCTTCCCCCTTATAAATGAGGCAGCCTGGAAGCCGCAACGCTCCGCTGCTCCCCACCCGATCCCTCGATCCCTTCCCCACAGTGATGCTCGACCGCCTTTGCTTTGCGCTGAACCCGGTTTGAATGACTTAAAAGACGGGGAGAGGGGCGATCAAGCGATGGGAAGGCGCGACGGTGTTGCAAATCAACGCAACGCAATGCCAAATAAATGATAATGCAAGAATAAGAATAATATGAATAGCCAGGTCACACTCACCGTTTCCGCCGCGCGCGGATCCGAGGGAGCGGGGTGGGCGCAAAAGCGATCCGCCGAATTGCCACGGGTGGCGGCCAGGAGAAGGAACCAGATTTCTGCAGCCTCTTTTGCAAAAGGCAACGGAGCTTCCGGGTTGGTCAGTCCCAACGTCACTGCTACAGGTTTGCAAGGAAGAGGAGGCGGCAAGCTGCGTGCGGGAGACAAAAAAGATAGCTATAAAAGGAAGGGACCCGTCAGGGAGGAGGAGGAGGGAGCCCTGTTTACCTCCGAGATGCTCGATCCGTGCCCCGATCCTGAAAGCATCTACCTGGGAGCAAAGGTTGATTTTGGACACACAGTCGGCAGAGCGCGAGCAAAGCTTTCCCTAGCTTTGTGCCACGCGTTTGGAAAAGGAGGGAGGATCTGCGTAAAAACAGCCCTGCAGGATCAGGCCAGGGGCATCCCTCACAGGGGCCATCCAGATACCTGTGGGAAACCTTCGAGCAGGATTCGACCACAAGAGCTCTCCTCTCCCCCTCCTGATGTTTCCAGGAGCTGGTTTTCAGAAGCCAACAACTGTGAACATAAACATAAGCCGTCATGGCTAGTAGTAGCCATTGACAGCCCCTCATGCGCTCCGAGCATCCCGATTTCCCAGGGAAAGTCCCGGAATTACAGAAGCCATCCCGGTTTCTGATTTGACCCCCCGAGATGTCCGGTTTTCCATTTTTCTCGGAGAACAATTAAAAGTTGTCTGTGTGTGTGTGTGTGTGTGTGTGTGTGTGTGTATTTATACTGAAAATAAAATACCTGCAGCAAATAAAGGAAGCCCTTATAATTCTAAAGGAAAAGGTCACAAATCCTCTTTAAATTCTTTAAATACTTCAGCAGCCAGCCATTTCTTAGGAGCGTTTATTCCTTTATTGTAAGTGGAGCTTACAGCTGTAATTTTATTTTGTTCCATTTACCTGTGGAAGCTACAGGATCCCTTTCCTTGCACATTTTTTCTTTGCAAGAACCCTTTGAGGTTGGTTCTGTGCAAAGGTTGCAATTGGCTCAAAGTGACTGACGTATATGTGCATTTGACATATGTGTGTGCAGCGAGACCAAATGCAGGAGCAGCTTCCTGATGTAGAATAGAACGTCCCTATTTTCATCTGAGAAATGATACAATACGATATGATAATCTTTATTGTCATTGTCCCATACAGAACAACGAAATAGAAAAAATCTACATCAGACATTCAAAAACCAACAAGCCTGCTATCCCAGTTATCCCAGGTCCCTACGAGATTTGATATCTAAGCTATGGGATTCCTTTCCACCAGAGGTAGTCATGCCCACCGACTTTCAGACACTGACGCAATAGCAGTGAATTGGGGGTGGATTTACACTAGGCCAGGGACCAGCAAACTTTTTCAGCAGGGGGCAGGTCCACTGTCCCTCAGACCTTGTGGGGGGCCAGACTATATTTTGAAGGGGAAAAAGGAATGAATTCCTATGCCCCACCAATAACCCAGAGATGCATTTTAAATAAAAGCACACACCCCTGAAGGAGCATCTCCACCCCCATCATTCTGCCTGGACACTGAGGTCCAGCGCCGAGGGCCTTCTGGCGGTTCCCTCGCTGCGAGAAGCCAAGTTACAGGGAACCAGGCAGAGGGCCTTCTCGGTAGTGGCACCCGCCCTGTGGAACGCCCTCCCACCAGATGTCAAAGAGAACAACAACTACCAGACTTTTAGAAGACATCTGAAGGCAGCCCTGTTTAAGAAAGCTTTTAATGTTTGATGGATTACTGTATTTTAATATTTTGTTGGAAGCCGCCCAGAGTGGTTGTGGAAGCCCAGCCAGATGGGCAGGGTATAAATAATAAATTATTATTAATTATTATTATTATTATTATTATTATTATTATTATTATTATTATTATTATTCTACTCATGTAGAAACACGCATATTCCCGGACCGTCCACAGGCCGGATTTCGAAGGTGATTGGGTGGGATCCGGCCCCCAGGCCTTAGTTTGCCTACCCATGCACTAGGCTGTCCACATATCGTTCCGTTATTAGTGCACATCAGCGAGGCCGAGATGGGGGGGGGTGTTGTCGACTGTGTGGCCCGGGACGTCCACACACCCTGCTCAGGCTTGGCCCTGTGGAGGTCCCTTCCAATGCAGCGGTTTGACTTCACCCCCACAGGTGCACTCCATTGTCCCTCGAGACAGACAGATGTCAAGAATGGTGCTTTGTCTCCAGAATAAAAGTGCCCAGGACGAGCATCTTTGACTTAAGAAGGTGATTCAGGTCCCTTGCTGCTGCCAGAGAAGGGAGAAGTCCAGGGCTCCGCTCAGCAGAGTGTGCAGGCATCTCCCCACAGCTTACCAGGACTGCCTTGTCACATTTTGATGTGAAATAATGTACATTAGCATTTGGGGTAATTTAGACCTAAGTCTAAAGTTGCTTGGGGATGCGGGTGGCGCTGTGGGTTAAACCACAGAGTCTAGGGCTTGCTGATCAGAAGGTTGGCGGTTTGACCCCCGCAACGGGATGAGCTCCCATTGCTCGGTCCCTGCTCCTGCTAACTTAGCAGTTTGAAAGCATGCCAGTGAAAGTAGATAAATAGGTACCGCTCTGGCGGGAAGGTAAATGGTGTTTCCGTGCGCTGCTCTGGTTCGCCAGAAGCGGCTTAGTCATGCTGGCCACATGACCCGGAAGCTGTACACCGGCTCCCTCGGCCAATAAAGCAAGATGAGCGCCGCAACCCCAGAGTCGTCCGCGACTGGACCTAATTGTCAGGGATCCCTTTACCTAAAGTTGCTTGACTGCAATACTGGACAACCATCGTTTGACTTAGGCTCCGTTTATATAGCAATTACTGGCAGGTCAGAGACAGAAGCACAGCCTACAGCTTGATCCCAGGCCCAGACAAATCCAAGTACCTTGGAGAGCCACTAAGAGTCAGTTTGGGCCAGGTGTGGCCCTCCATATGGGCTCAACTACACATGCCATCAGCCCCATCAAGCATGGCCAATGCACTGGGGATGATGAGGAGTTGTAGTTGAGCAACATCTGGAGGGCCAATGAGCTAGGTGGGCCAACGGACTGACTTGGTATAAGGCAGCTTCTCAGGATGCTCTGTGTGGAGAAGACTAGTAGAGATGCCACCTGTCTGATACGTAACAGGAGGGAGTTTCAAAGGGTGTGTGGCGTCATACTGAGGTCCATAGCCATGGGCAGGGCCAGATTTAGGTTTGATGGGGCCCTAAGCAACTGAAGGTAATGGGGCCCTTTATATGTCCAGCTGTCCTTTGTCAACAACAAATTGTCACTGTTTTTTGTGTTGAATATATGTTATATGGTAACTTATAGACCAAATTTGCACATACAGAATGTAGGCACCCTGTACAGTGGTACCTTGGGTTACATATGTTTCAGGTTACAGACACTTCAGGATACAGACTCCACTAACCCAGAAATAGTGCTTCGGGTTAAGAACTTTGCTTCAGGATGAGAACAGAAATTGTGTTCCGGCGGCAGGCAGCAGCGGGAGGCCCCATTGGCTAAAGTGGTGCTTCAGGTTAAGAACAGTTACAGTTTAAGAACAGACCTCCGGAACAAATTACTGTATTTTTTTGCACCACAACACTCACTTTTTTCCTCCTAGAAAGTAAGGGAAAATGTCTGTGCGTGTTATGCAGGAAATGCCTACGGGTGGCATGCCTACGGATTTTCCTCCTCTAAAAACTACGTGCGTGTTATGGTTGGGTGCGTGTTATAGAGCAAAAAATACGGTAAGTACTTAACCTGAGATACCACTGTATATAGAAATGAGCAAACCAGTGATATTTTAGGGAGCAGGCTAGCAGGCGGGGCCCATTACTTACATCATAGGAGCCTACACAACACAAAACACTGTTGTTGTATGTAGGTTTTATTTTATTAGTTTTTTAATCTTATATTTTGGAAATGTACATCATTTTTTTTCTTAATTTTTTATGGGGCCCCCAAGAGAGTGGGGCCCAAAGTTATAGCTTGTTTAGCTTATATGTAAATCTGGCACTGGCTATGGGCCAGGATCTTGCTGCCTTGAAGACAAGCAGGATAGAGCTGCCCTTTCCTACAGCTTAGGATGCCTTTCACAGCTGTCAAAAGTTGAAAGACACCACGTGAAGCTTTTTCTTATCATCATCCCTCCCCACCGCCCCGGGCCAATACAATCTTAACCAATTTCTACTTGACATGGAGCAGTTAAAGCCTGAGTAGCTCTGATTAAGTCAAGCTTGGGTTTCCAGCAGTTGTTGGACTACAATTCCCATCATCCTTCTAGCTAGGGGTGATGGGAGTTGTAGTCCGAAAGCAGCTTGAAACTCAAGTTTGGGAAACCCTAGATTGACTGAACACACACACACACACACACACACACACACACACACACAGAGAGAGAGAGAGAGACACACACACACGGGATGTAACCCCTAGCAAGTCCTAGCACTGACTTGAGTTGTTTTCCATCTGACAGGGTGTAGTGAGGAAGCAGAACTGAGAAACGGCACTTCCTTTGCAAGGGTTGCTTGCCATTGAGAGTCACGTAAGATGGAAGCGCAATGATGTCAAGGGTTGTGGCTAACTTGCAAAAGCTGCAGCTGAATCTTACTTCACAACTGGTGGCCAGAGAGCTTCCTCTGCTGTGAATAGGCTTAATGGGTTTAAGACCCTGCTGGGCTCCATTGAGAGGGGAGGGAGGGATATAAGTTGAGCAACTAGATAAGGCAGGACATATTAGGTGGTGTCTAGGTGAGGCAGCCTAGAGGGCCCAGATGCGCAGCCTGGGAGTCATTTTGGACTCACAGCTGTCCATGGAGGCACAGGTTACCGTAATTCTGTGTCCAGGGTGGCTGTCTACCAGCTCCACCTTGTACACAGGCTAAGACCCTACCTGCCCGCAGACTGTCTCGCCGGAGTGGTGCATGCCCTAGTTATCTCCTGCTTGGACTACTGCAATGCATTCTACGTGGGGCTACCTTTGAAGGTGACCCGGAAACTGCAATTAATCCAGAATGTGGCAGCTAGACTGATGACTGGGAGTGGCCGCCAGGACCACATAACACCGGTCCTGAGAGATCTGCATTGGCTCCCAGTACGTTTCCGAGCCCAATTCAGTGTTGGTGCTGACCTCTAAAGCCCTAAACGGCCTTGGTCCTGTATACCTGAAGGAGCGTCTCCACCCCCATCGTTAATAAATTATTATTATGTCTCCTCCTCAAGGAAGGAAGCAAGACAGCAAAGGATCTCCTTAGCCTGTGTGTGTTACCAACTTGTAACTTTAACTCTTCTGTTGGAACATACTTCATTATTGCTGCCCAAGGTTGGTGGGTACACAAATCTTTTTTAGAAGGAGAAAGGCAGGGAGCAAGATTTTATTAAGATGACTGGTTCTTAATGCAGGATTGGTTATCCTGCAGTCTTCCAGATGTTGCTGGACTAGACCTCCTCCATTGGCCATGAGGGCTGGGACTGATGGACATTGGAAGCCCAAAAAGGGAGGCCACACCCACCTTTGTGTCCTTGAAACTTGCTGGTACCTCATAGTAGGTCTGTGGCTTTCAAGCGTTGCTGGAGAATCTGAGGCTGCGGTCTCCCATGAAAGGGTACAGCCAGTACCCAATTCTGATGGTGTTTCCTGCTTGGCAGGGGGTTGGACTCGATGGCCCTTGTGGTCTCTTCCAACTCTATGATTCTATGAAGAAGGGATTTCATTGTGTTGGTCAACAAGGCAGACTTTCCTTACAGTCAAATGCAGCAGGTCATGCATGCAGGACGCCCACGTCTTTTTGAGCAAGATCCTGGCTGCAACATGGTAGCAGTGGCATGGTGTAACAGAGCCAATGGATAGACCAGGAAGAGAGCTTCATTCTCGACAAGGTTGTAGGCTAGAGAACCTGAGGGAGGCAGGAGAGAAGCAGAGCAGGGACCCTAAAGGTTTGAGATCCAAGATGTATGAGATCCGGAAGTGGTGGTGGGTTGCGCATGCGCACAAATCCAACTCAGTGTAGAATTGCAGAGTCAAGGAGCTGTAAGTGTGCAAACCATAGGAGCAGTTAAAAATGGCTTTGTGTATTTACAAGCTCTTGGCACATGGAGAGCAGTCATCACAGAGATTCCTGTCCATGCTGCAACCCGGTGGTTTTAGTGAAAATGCTATGGTTTCCCTGGCTTTACTGAAAATCTAGCCCATGAGGACATAAGGCAGTGAACAAAGAGTGCAAACTAAAAACCAGAGTCCTGTAAAACTTTTCTTTGAAAAACTGCAATCTGCGTAACAAAGCACTTAATATCTGCTATTTTTGTTGTCTGAATCTAAGAATTCGGTGCAATGCCTGCTCCTTTGGTTCTCTGACATCACTGAGGTTGAATGGTACTCAAAAGGAAGCATATAGGATGCCTTTCTTTTGCTTAAAACATCAGCAAACACATTATTCTACATGAAATTGCAATTCTGCAAGGTTAATAGCTATATGTTTCCTAAGAAAATGTCTGGGATGATTTCCAGGCCAAATGTAGGATGTAGCAAATGAACAAATCAACAAAACCCTTAGCCTATGAAAATAAGCAGATGCAAAAATGCACCTGTCATCACTGCTTTAAGCTGCTCACTTTAAAAGACACTTCCAAGCACGCGTCCCGAAATAGCAACCCAGCTTGGTATAAAAGGTACCTGAAATCCAGACATTTGGTGTACGCCTAGCCAAGAAACTGGGATGCGGGTGGTGCCGTGGGTTAAACCACAGAGCCTAGGACTTGCCAGTCAGGTCGGAGGTTCGAATCCCCGCGACGGGGTGAGCTCCCGTTGCTCGGTCCCTGCTCCTGCCCACCTAGCAGTTCGAAAGCACGTCAAAGTGCAAGTAGATAAATAGGTACCGCTCCAGCGGGAAGGTAAACGGCGTTTCCGTGTGCTGCTCTGGTTTGCCAGAAGTAGCTTAGTCATGATAGCCACATGACCCGGAAGCTGTCTGCAGACAAATGCCGGCTCCCTCGGCATATAGAGCGAGATGAGCGTGCAACCCCAGAGTCGGTCACAACTGGACCTAATGGTCAGGGGTCCCTTTACCTTTACCTAGCCAAGAAACTAATGGGGCGAGGTTACCATCTATTCTTTAAATGTAATAAGGGGACCTAGGTAGGATTAGATAATTGAGGGGCAGGCCCGATATGCCAGAGCTATAGCATGTTCACAGGTGAGCTTTTTCTGTACAGGACCCCTACCCTGCCATGGAAAATGACTGGATTAGTGAATGAGTATGTAAATACATGAGAGGACTCGTGTGTGTCCCTCCCCATATTTTGCTTTAGTCCTGCCCATTATCTTTGGGATGTGGCTCTCTCTGACTTCCTGAAGGGACTCTGTGGCCCTTGAGCCTCTCCCACCAAAGTAGCATACCTCTGTTTAAGAGTTGGGCAGCTTGTACAATAAGGCAATATGTACACAAATCTGGCAGCTGCTTAACCTTAAAGCGTAACAGCTGTAGTTGCACAGAAATCTTTTAAAAATGAGGGTTAAACAGAGTGGAAATAAAAGGACTAATGAAGGTGACCACAGATCTATCCACCCCCAATTCTTTACCTCATGGCATGTGCACACAGGTGGAAAAGTTAAAGGTGCTACTGAAAAGCAACGCTTTTTGTACTAGCAACGAAGTCTTAGCATTTAACACTTGGGAGCTGCATATTAGGACCAGAAGAGAGACAGTTTAGTATAAACTACCTGGGACGCGGGTGGCGCTGTAGGTTAAACCACAGAACCTAGGGCTTGCTGATCAGAAGGTCAGCGGTTCAAATCCCCGTGACGGGGTGAGCTCCCGTCTTTTGGTCCCTGCTCCTGCCAACCTAGCAGTTCGAAAGCACATCAAAGTGCAAGTAGATAAATAGGTACCACTCTGGCGGGAAGGTAAATGGTGTTTCTGTGCGCTGCTCTGGATCACCAGAAGCAGCTTAGTCATGCTGGCCACATGTATGCCGGCTCCCTCGGCCATTTAAGCGAGATGAGCGTTGCAACCCCAGAGTCGGTCACGACCGGACCTAATGGTCAGGGGTCCTTTTACCTTTACCTGCAAACAATGTAGTAGGAAACCAAAAGAGAAGCATTTCAGTGCATCCAGATCCCACCCCCACCCCCCCAAAATCTGTGCGCAAATCTGTATGAACACCAGAATGAATGTATATGTTTATCTGGTGCTCTTATCTCTTTACTGAATAGAAACTAACGTGAGCATCAGAAAAAACACATGCTCTATAATTGTATGTGAATGAGATCTACTTTTTCCTCCTATAGCAGACTCCAGTTGATAAAAGGACATTCAGATGCCTGGGATCAACTGAATACATTTATTTCAAAGCAATTTTAAATATTAAAAAAGTAGAAATTAACACATACAGTACTCAAACTGTCACATTAAACACGTGAGGAGACAAGTGTACTGATGTATTATGATTGTAACATTCAAATGAGACTTCAGTTTCCAACTAGTGGCTCTAACCAGATCTGCTTTCTATACATGTTGATGCACTATGTCATAAAAAAATAAATAGCAATTGCTGTTCAACAGTAAAATAACACACCATTCGCAGAACATACTTCCCTCTCCCCAGGGGAAAAAAAAACCCAAAACAAACAAGACTTCCCAAATATGTCATGTACAAAATTGCAGATAGTGGCTCTGAGTTTAAATACAATATTGTACTTAAAACTCAACCTATATATCATACATGGTATTTTAATTCTCCTATGGACTCTCAAATCACCCAGAATAGTCAACTCTTGTTCCTGATGGAACTCATTTTATTTTTTTAAAAAGTCATTATTATACTACTTCAATAAAGCATACAAAATAATAGACATTTTGACTCTACATCATTTTACACATCTGGATCTCCTTTATATGGGTTGCGCTTTCTCTCTCTCTCTCTCTCTTTCAACCAGTGGATTTCGAGATCATTTTAAAATATACTTGACAAAAAAGGTAGATCAGTTTTGTTCTTTAATGCATCTGAAGCACACTGCATTGATGAGCAATATGGAATGCAAAGTCATTTTTTGTTCTGGCTTTCATATAAACAGCATGAGTCTGAGAAAACACTGAAATCGGTAACACTGCAGAGTCGATGCCAGTAGGCTCAGTCACTCACTTGAAAGCTTATATCTTTTTTAACAGAATGTGTCATGACACAGATGAAGCAATAGTTTAAAAACCACTTTCCAATAATAGCTGATAAATATTTTGCTCTTCTTCATGCAAGATTTCTTAAGTTGATTATGTTCTGTATGTTAACCATTTAAATAAAAATAAATATTCACTGACTACAGGTTTGTAAAACATCAAAAGCGAAAGCCTCGGAGTGATTAATGTGAACTTGTGCTTTTCGTGAAATGGAAACCTTTTGACAGGGAGTCACGAGAATCTGCTGTGAAGGAAAAATAAAATTGGGCTGTTGCAAAAGCAGTTGTTTAAAGCCGGGGTGGCTAACTAGTGGCTTTGCAGATTTGTCTATCTCCAGTTCGAATTGGCTCCAGCCAGCATAGCCAGTGATCAGGGATGACTGTAGCCTAGCAACATCCGGGCAGACACAGGTTAGCCAGCCCTGCTTTAAGCCAGGCGAACCCCGGAAACCACATGGAGCCACACTGTAAAACGTTTCGTGAATCATAAGCAAAACAAGAACATTCTGCTTTGCATAATATAACAAAGATCAACAAATAAATAAATGAAACACCATATCCAAAATGAGCATATATTCTTAATACATTGATCAGAATAAAGAAGGCGTTTTAGATGCAAGTAATGGAGTGTCAGATCAAAACATATTCTTCCTAAGTTCAGCTCAGTGGTTTCAGGATTGTTGGCAGATTCTGAAAGTTCAACCTCGAGCCATAATTAGGATTCCACAAAAGCAAATTTAATTCCAGATGTTACAGTCTGGTGTCATTATTTAACAGGTGATAATTTGCATGAAAGGTCATCTTTCTCTCGTTTTGATGGCAGGGTTTTGTTTTTTAATTATTATTTCTCCAGGCGACAGAACTAAGAGAGCATTATGACTTAATAGCTCCAGTGGGGCGAAGGCTCAAATCCCCCAACAGCAAAGGTGTCTTCTAAATGAGCCAATTAGTTAGCACACACTAGTGCTCAAGTAAACTCATCTTTCAAGTCTGTGTGGCAACCAGATTGTAACAGGAGTGCACTGCATGAAAACCTGAAAAAGCTGACAGACACTTGTAATGTTTCTGCATAAACAGAGGTTGTAGGGAGTGGAATATGCTAGTAAGCAGATGGGAATGGGCTGCTTTTCTTTTAAAGACCCTGGTGCCGTGAAAGGAAACCTCCAGCCAAAAGTCCCATATGTGTTCCTTCATTAGACACGAGCAATTTTAACTGAAGATTTTTGGATGGTGTTAGGTGAGGTAAATATCAGAGGGAGAAACACCAACGACATAATACAAACATAAAATGCCTGTTCACACAAACACACCACAAAAGACTACTGGTTAATCTGTAGCATCAGTGAATATTTCTTTTGTTTGATGTGTACATTGAACACTTTCTTTGACAATACCAAGGAAGTAGATTTCGCAAGCTGTAAAGTGTGTACATTGGTAGCTGTAAACAGGGCTGTAAATGAGCCAAAGCAGTTCATTTCGAAAACTGAATCTAACTCTCTGCTAGTTATCTATTTTAGGAATACTGATTTATTAGAGATGGTAATTTCTGTAGTTAAACAGGACCGGATGAGACCAACCACATTTAGGGAGCTGGTAGTTCACACACACAGACAAAGAGATGTAAGTGCTTGATGCCAAGGATGGCTTGAGCAAACCCAAGAAGGCATGCCAGGTCCCAAGGCTACCGTAATACTGGCAAAGGCAGAGTAACACCGTTATGTACAATACAAGTATAAGTCACCTCGCTGGGTGAGCCGTAAATGAGTTCTTGTTCTGTAACAGCAGTTATATATACATATATATCCACAGTTGTGCACAGAATTACAGGGAGGGAGCAGCTGTTTGCTTCGTGCTAAAAGCCCGTCTTGCAAGGAAGGATGTGCAATGCTCAAGTTTCCGATTCGACTCAGTCTGACAAAATATGGACGAAGGATACTGGGAAGACCCCTTTTCTCTCTGGCTTGCCTTCAATGTGGCCAATCTGCAGAGAAGAAGAAGAAACAATGTTGGCTCAGAAGGCATCGCCCCCCCCCCCCGCCCTCAAACCTCTGCATTTGCTATCCCACATGGAGCAATAATGTGTATTATGTGCTTGATAGTCGGTAGTTTTATGCTTCGATAGCCTCACTCTGAACTTGGCCACTTTTATATGGAAGCAAGTCTAATTAATAGATACCTGAAATCTGGGAAACACCAAATATTTCAGCCATGATCCTTATGTGGGTAACAGTTATGCGGTTACATTGGTGTGTTGTTGTTTTTTTTTTGGGGGGGGTCCTCCCTCACTTCCTTGGAAAAGCCCCTGATGTTGGGAAAGATGTAGGGCACAAGGTAAAGGGGACGACAGAGGACAAGATGGTTGGACAGTGTTCTCGAAGCTACAAACATGAGTCTGACCAAACTGCGGGAGGCAGTGGAAGACAGGAGTGCCTGGCGTGCTCTGGTCCATGGAGTCACGAAGAGTCGGACACGACTAAGCAACAACCTCCCTCACTAAAGGTTTTTGAGCAGGGCTTTACAGCCATCTGCTGAGTTTCAAAACCCAGTTGGCCAAGCACACTTGCCATGCTAGGAATGCACACCCAAAAGCACCAGTGGATGATGAAATTGGTTGTTGTCTTTTTAGTTTGGCCTAAATGTGCAGGTCTGCAAGCACACAGTGGGCTCCTAGCTGTTAAGATAGGGATAGGGTTAATATCTTTTTTCTGTGCAAGGCCTCTTTTGTTCTCGCAGTCATCAATCGCTGCTCTGATGCAATGGTCTGCTTCAGTGAGACGGGGGTAGCCAACCTAGTGCCCTCTATATGTTGTTTAACCACAACTTCCATTATCCATGGCCATTGGTTACTCTGCTGGGGACTGATGGGAGCTGCAGTCCAGCAACAGCAGGAGGGCACCATGTTGGCTACCCCCGTGCTAGTAGGATAACACCATGACCTATGCAGCTGCTCTGCTGCAAGGAATCTTGTACCTGAGCCTAACCCACTTTCTGACTTATGCAGCCTGTATAGGATCAGATCACTTGGGTTCAGTCCATTCCCCACTTAAATCTGTGGCAAAATGTGCACTCTTCTTTAATGGAACTGCACTTGATACTTTAATTACAGAAAAAAGACTAGCAGTTATAAGCAAGGTTTAAAACGCAATTAGTAACACAATGCATGCTAAAACTATATTAGTAAAGGTAAAGGTAAAGGTACCCCTGCCCGAACGGGCCAGTCTTGACAGACTCTGGGGTTTGTGCGCCCATCTCACATCTATAGGCCGGGGGCCAGCGCTGTCCGGAGACACTTCCGGGTCACGTGGCCAGCGTGACAAAGCTGCATCTGGCGAGCCAGCGCAGCACATGGAACGCCGTTTACCTTCCCGCTGGTAAGCGGTACCTATTTATCTACTTGCACCCGGGGGTGCTTCCGAACTGCTAGGTTGGCAGGCGCTGGGACCGAGCAGCGGGAGCGCACCCCGCCGCGGGGATTCGAACTGCCGACCTTTCGATCGGCAAGCCCTAGGCGCTGAGGCTTTTACCCACAGCGCCACCCGCGTCCCTATATTGCCGTACCATTAAAAGAAGTGTTAGGCAATGCCTGAGTTGTGTGGTGGAAGATTAATTTAATTTAATGTTTCACAGACCTGGAGCCACTTAATGGAACTGGGTTCGGTTTTCCAAAGCAGGAAGGGGTACATACCCACCACTCTTGGTCCTCTTCGCCTGTCACAATGATGACTTCTCCTTCAACAAATGTGAGCTCATCATCATTATCTGCCTGGCAATCATAGATTGTCTTCACTCGCCTAACTTTGTTCTTTCCCTAAAATGTAAATCACATTATAGCTAAAAGGCAGGAAAATACCAACAGCAGAACAAAATGTTAACGTAACAGCAAAAACACTGAATGCTACAATACATTTAAACATTTCAAATACTTTAAACCAACAGAGGCCTAAAGCCCTCAAAAATTTCCAAGTATGTGTTGAGTAATTTAACGTTTTCATTTTTTTTAAAAAAAACTTTTTTAAATAAGAACATTTAAGAAACGAAAGTCCTGACGTACGTTGAATTACAGAAGAAGACGCAGGTGTACGCAGCAAGGCTGCAGTAGTGAATGCACCATTTGTCTTGGAGGCAATAGGTGAATGCATTTTTATTCCCCAGATGTTTCTGAAGGGATGTAGAACTTGTGACCCTCCAGGTGTTGCTGGACTCAAACTCCAGTCAGCCTAAGCCAGCACAGTCAGTGATCAGGGGCGATGGAAGCTGTGCTCCAGCAACATCCATGGGATGCACAATGCATACATATGTGATTGGGTGGGGGTTATTTTTTGTTACTTTTTGGGGGGGTATTTTTATACCCTACTCTTCACCTGAAAAGGCTCCCAGAACAGCTTACGTAAGAACAAAGGAGGCAGCCCCTGCCACCAGGCTTACATTCTAAGAGACAGAAAACAAATGGAAGAGAGGAGAGTATTCATTCCTAATGTCCCCTTCCTGACATGTGCAACTCACCAAGATGTGTAGATACATTACCCTTGCAGTTGTCAGAGCAAGAGGATAGAGAGTCTATAATAAATATCAACTAAAACCTTTATGGCCATTATCCAGGGAGCCTATTAAGAGATTTAGGACCAATTTCTTATTTTCTGGCTGAGTAGCTCACTATCATAATGTTGTGGCGGCAAGCAGAGGGCTGCCAGGCTGAAGAGGCTGGCCAACCCAGTTGCATATATAGATTTTATTTACACTGAAATTTCTACCCCGCTTTCTCCCTTCAACTGATCTGCTCACGAATCATGAACGATTTGGGGGAAAACAAAAGGAACAACCCTCACTCACAACAGCCCAACCATTAAAACAACTCCTGCCAAATCCAATGATAACCGCTTTTCTGCACAATAGAAAATCCACTTGCACAATGGAACTGGGGGATTCTTTTCTCTGCCCTCCAGCCTCCCACACACCCCACAAAATCTGCTCCATATATGGGCAGGAGAGGAAGAAGAAGCCCTATTGCAGAAACAGACACCCGTAGGTGCTCATTGGATCTCACCCTAAATAAAAACTAACACATCTCAAGACACGCAATAAAATAGCCCCAGAAAGCCAGAACATAGTAAGGGCAACAAAATGTATCTAGCAGCATTCTATATTCCTAGATAGAAGGGAACATTTTCAATGCTTTGCCACTGGCAGTTATATAAAGACAATTTAACAGGCAACCTTGGCACTTGAGAGTTTGCCTTTGTGAAAGTGGCTCAATTGCAATATTAGTCCATGTTCTTCTAGACAGGCAGCTCCCCGTTTCTAGGGGGGTTGCATTTCTGGTCAAAGCACGCATTGGTGGAGCATGCAAAAATCTGCCCCGCCCCCTGTCCTGCCCCCACTCCTCCCTCTTCTGGCTCCAAAAGGACCCGCGCATTGGCGGTTATGCATCAACTGAACGCACCAAAAATGGTAACCGCCTGCGTTGCATTTTTATAGGGATAAAGGAGCCAGGTTTATCTCCCAGTACTTTCTTTACACTTTGGAAACTTAGATGAAATTTATTTTTCAATTTTCACAGTCCTCCAACCTGTCTGCCTGGCTACTAATCCAGAATGCGGCAGCTAGACAGGTGACTGGGAGTGGCCGCTGAGACCACATAACACCGGTCTTGAAAGACTTACATTGGCTCCCAGTTTCCGAGCACAATCCAAAGTGTTGGTGCTGACCTTTAAAGCCCTAAACGGCCTCGGCCCAGTATACCTGAAGGAGTGTCTCCACCCCCATCGTTCAGCCTGGACACTGAGGTCCAGCTCCGAGGGCCTTCTGGTGGTTCCCTCCCTGCGAGAAGTGAGGTTACAGGGAACCAGGCAGAGGGCCTTCTCAGTAGTGGTCTCCTATCAGATGTCAAAGAAATAAACAACTATTTGACATTTAGAAGACATCTGAAGGCAGCCCTGTTTAGGAAAGTTTTTAATGACTGATGTTTTAATGTATTTTTAATCTTTTGTTGGAAGCTGCCCAGAGTGGCTGGGGAAACCCACCCAGATGGGCAGGGTATAAATAATAATAATAATAATAATAATAATAATAATAATAATAATAATAATAATATCTTTATTGTCATTGCCCCCTCTCGGGGACAACGAAATTACTTGGCTGCTCCATCCACCCAGGTAGGGCACTCCACACAAAATCAAAACAACTATAAAAACACTAATTAAAACAATACAGTATAAAACAGCAAGGAAGATTAGATGACTTTCAAAGTCCAGGCTTCCCATTCAGGGCCGAGATCGCTCTGGGGAAGAAGCTGTTCTTAAGACGGCTCGTTCTTGTCTTCATCGTCCTGTATCTCCGTCCCGACGGCAGGAGCTCGAAGAGACAGTGACCAGGATGCGATGGATCTTTTACTATGTCCAGTGCCTTCCTATGGCACCTTGTGGCATAAATCTGCTCTAAGGTGGAGAGTGGGCAGCCAGCAATGCTCTCTGCTGCCTTAACAACTCTGCACAACCCCAACCTGTCCCGGGTAGTACAGCTTCCGTACCACACACATAAGCCATAAGTGAGCACGCTCTCAATGGCACAGTGATAGAAGGCAAGCAGCAGTTTCTGCGGAAGATGGTTTTTCCTTAGAATTCTCAAAAAGTACAGTCTCTGCTGCGCCTTCTTCACAAGCCCCCTTGTGTTGACACTCCAGGACAACAACAACAACGTAATAATATTGCTGTGACTCTCCAGCTTTACTTACACCCTTCCTGACTGTTTTGTCAGGTTGGTACATCTCCCTGCACTCTGATTTTACGATGGGAGATAGAGGGTTGTGTGAGTATATGCAGATACCAGCTTACTGTACAAGGGTCAATTTTACATTCAATGCTCCATCTGCTTTTGCCTCTGACCCCGCCCATGCTGCTATGTATGCTATGTATTCTCCAGAAGGTTGCATATAAGGACTGCAGCCTTCAAACTGAAAAAGGTACCCTTCCCCTAGTTTAGACAACTGTTAACCTCCAATGGTGCCTTCTGATACTCTCCAAGTATCTACGACTGAGTGGCAGCTATTGTAAACCTCAAGGTCAAGGAAGGGACACACTTATCATCCCTTTAAGGGCAGTAAGCGCCACTTGCTTGCTCTGCGACACACTGATCATCGCCTGGACCATGCTCAGTCAAATCCCCTTGGCTAGCTCGAAGCAGCCTTGATGGGCAAGGATAAAGAGCACGCGGTTAAATTACTGCAAGCACCTTGTCCACATAATCAGGCTGATCCCACAGAACAGGATTTGTTGGGGCACTGGACACCTCATTTGCACATGTTACAACAATGGCATTCAAGTAGTCATGAGAAGAGAGCAATTTTTTGTCCTCAAATTGCCTGTGTTAGTCATGGTTTATCAGCTAGGCTATTTTGAAATATATGATTGTGACTGTGCAGTAAGTGATTAAAGTCAGCCAAGAAGCAACAGAAAGGTATTGGCATGGGGCGCAAAATGCACCAAGAAAGCAGTTTCCTTCAAGCAGCTTCGCTGTGTCCCTCAAATTCCCCCGGTGTTGTTTTCTGCACAGAACTCTGCACACCCCAAAGCAGGGTTGGCAGAATCAACAAACCCTCGCTGCCTTAATAGAGAACAAACCATCTATCTACTCACCACGTTAATTTTTCTAGGAAGCGGCACTGGGGTCTCTGGCAGTGCATGGGTTACATCATTGGAGTCTTCAGATGCTTGCTTTTGGACGGCCTCTTTCGATTGTACCTTTGGAGAAAGATCCACAGAATGAGACTTTTGATTTGCCTCCAAGGGCTGAGGCTTCGGTGACATTTCTCCAACAGGAGTTTTCGCCAAAGCATCTCCTAGCTGAGGCTTGGGAGGAAGGTCCTTCATGTGCGGCTTCGGAGGCAAGTCTGAGAGCTGTGGTTTTGGTGGCAGGTCTCCCAACTGGGGCTTGGGGGGCAATTCTCCTGGCTTGGGGGGCAAATCTCCAATCTGAGGTTTCTGGGGTAGTTCCATGGGTTGAGGCTTTGGGGGCAAATCTCCAGGTTGTGGTTTCTGTGGCAGATCAATACAAAGTGAAATGGACTTCTGAAAGGTTTCCGATTGTTGACTGGGCTTGTCTATTGAAGGAAGGTGAATCGTCTCTATTTTTCTTAGTGCCACTGAAACAGAAAGGAAACACAATGGAATTAATTTCAGAATGGGTTGCTATTTCTCCATTTGCAACAGACAAAAGTCCCACACGCTCCAGTGTACAAGGTCCTATACTTTTATACGCAATCACTGTGCTCAACAGGAGAAAGCTTCCTGAGGATAACACCTGATTGTGTTCTGCACAATATAGGAATTTTAGCACTAACCCTTTGGAAATGCCTCGCTCTACTTATCAGACAGGCACGATCTCTATTGCCTTTCTGGCACCTGTTGAAGACCTTCCTTTTTTAACCAGCCTCTTAAGTGGATATATTGATCCCAGTCTGCCTTCAAACTGTTTTCACATATGAAATAGTTTCCATTTGCATATATGCATTTATTTTTCATGATCTTTGTTGTTGTTTTTACCATGAAATTGCTTTGAGACATTTTGTGGGGATTCATAAATGGAATTAAATAAATAAAACAGAGAGATGTGGAAGTGTGAACTTGGCCCTGAGCCTGAAATCCCCATCCCTGTTATAGTCTAAGAGACATTTGTAAAACAGAGTACTGCAGCAACTATATTCTTAGTTCTTGCCACTCCTATGTCTTGAAACCTACAAAGCATCCCAGGATTAGGCAGGTTTCTTATGCTGAAACTTTATCTTGTTCAAACAACTCTTCACAATATAAATACAAACATGCTGTGAGTAAGGCAAGAGAGGAAGAGACCGACCTGGGGAAAATCTATACTTGAGATTTCAGAGACCCCAGCCAGTCAACAGTAGACCAGAACAGTAGTAGTTCAATGATCTGATTTAGTATAACATAGCTCTGTATGCATTCATGCTCAGAGATATACTTACCTTTTTGAGGTAGTTTTGGAAGAACTCTTGGACCCAGTGCAGTCTTAGCAGTCCCAGTGCTGATGAACAAACACATAATGGTTTACATCTCTATAATGAAATACCCAAATGCCTCCTTTTTAGAGTACCAGGCATCAACGTTAGCAGCACAAACACTTTCCATAGAACAGACTCAAAACCTCACAGGGGTGTTGACTGTGGGCTTCCTTTACTCAAATATAACAATGTTTGTATATAAGGATTCTATTATTCTAAGCTTGTTTTTGAAATAGGCTACTGAAAGATTATGGATATTGACCTGTTCAAATAGGACACCACTGGAACAGAAATCAGAAGTCAAAACAGAACTGAAAAAGAATCATGAACTGGGGCAGGGGAGATGTTGGTTCTTTGAATTCTGAATTATTTCAGCACTGGATGATCAACTCAAGGATATTATTAAAAACTAAGAATATATATATTCCACATTATGATCTCTTGTACCTGACATGTTTGAAGATTTGCATTGACTGCCACATTTCCAGGACTTATTTCCTACTAAATGGGACATTTGAAATTTGCTCCAAAGGTTTTGAAACAGTGCTAGTTTAAGCACATGAAAGCACTGCATTGCCTTTTTCTGGAGTGGAGAGGAGATGTCTGCATAGCCTATTTCCTCAAAGCTAGTGCTGCAATAGCTTTTTAAAAAAGATTTTTTTAAAGCTGAAAAACTCCAAGTTCACTGGTGCTTTAGAATTTTATATCATGGGTCAGGAAAGCCGTGTAAACATGTGCCAGAAAAGGCTTTTCGTGATGTCAACAGGGTCCTTTCTGAAATCAGGCCTCCTTCTATTGACAGCTTTTCTAGCTCTGTTAACATCCTCTTCTTCTTCTTTTAGATAAGAGTGGCTAGAACTGCAATGCACGTGGGGCTGTATCACAGATTTGTCTGAAGAAAACATGATACTGACTTTTACATTACAAACCCTGACGGTATTCCTAGCAAAAGCTATTAAAAAGAAAAGAGAAGGTGAAATGTAAACAAGTTGAGTTCAACTATAAATATATATTTTTTTAAAGGAACAATTTTCTACTGACTCACAAAAATCTGGATTAATATCATTGTTTGGCCTCAGTGAACGAACAGGAAATATAAAAAAATCTTACCCTGATTGTTGAGACATCCCCTCAAACTTGTTTGCAGTCTTTGTGGCTGGAGGACCCAAATCATTACCTATGGATTAAAACGTTAAATAAGTTTTTTTATTTTAAATTGGATGAAGTAGCAGATATCATAAATAATGTAAAGACTTTTCAAGTAGAAGCTATAGGATCTCACCACTACCTTTTTTATGCATAGTGATTTAAGGCCAGAAAAGGCATTTATAATCTAGAATATGGCCTCCTATGCAATGTTGATTTTAAGCAATTTAAGTCCGTCTGCTAGTAAGGGAAAGTATTTAAAAGAATTATACTATAATAGCATGTTTGTACAGGAAGTGCATTGTACTGTGTTTGTGCGTTATGCATGTGTTTGTGGCCAAGGTACTATGAAAGAAGTTAGGCAAGAGTTAAAACTTTGTGATCTGAGGCATTTTCTCTTTTGAAAAATTGTTAACACTTCAGTCCTTATATAGAACTTCCTATATCTGTAATATTTGTTTTTTTAAAAAACCTCACCCAACTGTTTACACCAAAATGTGCTAGGAAGCTGAAGGTAGAACTCTAATTTACTACTGTAGGGCACTAGCTATATTGCTGAGGTTTCACATTCTGATACTAAAAACACATCCTGTTTCTATGAGAACTTTTAATTTTATCACCTTCTTTCACCACAAACTGGAAATTAATTTCTCCCAAAGAGGTTGAATTTGTTGATAACAATTAATCTAGTGATGCGAATGAAAAAATGCAAATAACCTTTCTGAAGATGTGTGCAATTCAGCCCTAAGAACCCAAGTGAAGAATTTATATACGTTTAAGGCCCTATTCACACAAATGGCAATCACTTAGAATGGAGGCACAAAGTTTGTGTGTGAACTGGTCCTCAGAGAGTTAAATTGATAGTATAAAAGGAAACCACATTCTTGGCAAAGAAAAGGGTTGGTATGAAGGGTGAATGAGTTGCCGCCTGAATTGTGCCTCATTCTAGATGCCCTGTTGCCTCAGGCAGCCCAAGGAAAGAACTCTTCTTTGAGCCAACTCTCTTCCTAGCTGAGAAATCAAAACCTTTGGCCAGAACAGCAAGCAAAGGTTGGATGGGGGCAGCCAAAATGTGATTTAGCATGCGGTTTGCTTCACAGTGAGGAGGAGCAGAAGACAACAGACCACCTTTAGTGGCCACCCAAGCAAGGAGAAAAGCCAAAAGTTCTGGAAATCTGGAGATTCAAGAGGAAGGTACGAGCCTCTCCGTGCCCCATGGAGAGGATAAGGGTATGTTGCAATAAGTGGGGCAAGGCCCTCACTTAGCAGTAACTCTTGTTCCTTTGTCCCCACCAATCCCCTCTAGTTTAAGAAGCCTTGTTTTGATTATCCTGTTCTTGTCTACCCTCTAAAGGACACTACTGGGAGTGCAGTCAACTCCAAGGCTTTTTATTGCTAGAAGGGTTCTTATTGTTCTAGATCAAGCATAGGCAAACTCAGCCTTCCAGATGTTTTTGGCCAACAACTCCCATGATCCCTAGCTAGCAGGACCAGGGGTGATGGGAATTGTAGTCCCAAAACATCTGGATGGAAGAGTTTGCCTATGCCTGTTCTAGATCAAGGCGGCCTAACTTTTCATACCAGGTGGGCCTGCAAGTGTACTTCGACACGGAACCTGTGGACCACACACTGCCTTGTCGCTGGGGTGGGGTGGGGGCAGGTAGGCCAAGATAAGCAAGGCACCAGGCTTGGGGAAGGAGGTGTGAGGTTGTGGCAGGTCCTAGAGTCCTCCTCCCTCCCTTCCACAACCGGGAAAGCACTAGCTAGGCTTTGGAAAGGAGGCGAGAGGAATATAGGACCCTGTCAGAGCCCTCACACTTCCTTCTCAAAGCCCAGCACCTCACTTACTTAGCTCATCTGTTGCAGAGTTATGTGTTGCCCAGTTATTTCCCAACAATTATAGTTCTGTTATAGTTTAATCAACAGTTGCTATCTCTTATTTTATTTAGAAATTTCAGAGAATGTTATAGACTGTTGCAACAACAACAACAACAACAAAACCACTTAAACGAAATCAGGATGGTTTTCTGCCACAATACATTTGTTAGTATTTAAGGTGTCACAAGAATCTTTGTTGTCTCAGTCTGGAGGTGACACAAGCCAGAGATGCAAGCCAAAGATTTATAGTTACAGGCAGCACATGGATGCAAACACATAAATAAATTTAGTGAATAAAGGGTCATTAACTAAGCATAGGCCTTCCCTTTGTCATGCAACAGTTAATTAACTTTGCAACACAAAAAACAAGTGCACAATCCATTACTGGCTATGCCAGCTAGAAAGGGAGCCCCAGAGAATAATACATTTGTTGTTAGCTCTGCCACAGTCCTTGTTTGCATGTAACACTAAGCCAAACTGTGGCTTAGAGTGAACAAGCATGTGGACTCCCAAAGAGGAGATCACAGCTGCCTTGCTCCTCACCAGTTGTTCTGCTGCTGTGCTGAACTGAAGGATCGTCTGGGCTCATGGTTTAGCTTTCTCCAGACAAACCATCGCACAAAGCTTGTTACAGCTTATAGTTTGTCTGAGGAAAAGCACTGTATGGACACCTTTACAAAATGCTATTTTGTATGGCCAGAAACATTTCCCCCTATTCCTGAATTTCACTTGTTTACATGGACGTGGCAGGGCCTGCTGAATTTTTCGACTTTCAAATTCCAAAAATCAGGGGAGCTAAAAAGATTAAATTAATGTAGTTTAGTTTAGCTGGGTAAGTCAATTGCATGTAAAATTGTATAGAAAAACCTCCTCACTGAAGAAATGTGCAAAAATAAAGTTTCACTTCCTAAAATGACAAGTCACTGTGACTTGTAACAACCCTGTAACAATGCTCACCCACTTACAGTTGAAGGGAATTTTGATCTATAAACTGACACACCTATTTCCCGCTTATTCAACTGTTCTTGGATTGGTTTTTTTTTTTGAGGGGGGGGCATAAATCAAGTCCCAAAGAAAACCGTACAAATCTCATAATTTTTTCCTAAAGGCTGAGTACAAATCAAATTGTAGACTTTTTCAGGTTAAAGCTTTTTGCCATTGCAGTCAAAACCCATCATCATATTTGAAAATATAGGTCAAGTAATTCCTTAGAACACTTTCAGAAGTAAAGTCGAGGGCTTTGAAAATAGACTTGTCAGGCAAAGCTGATGTACAGAAATGTCACACAAGACCAGTTTGTGCATCATGGTAAACCATAGTTAATGGTTTGCCAGGAAAATGAAACCACTCTTGCTTCGCTCTTTCCCTAGGGAAGCAACAACCCATGATCCCTGACATAGCATCACACATAGAACCACAACTGGCAAGCTAAAATGTAGCATTGGCTTCACACTGTAGTTTATCTGGTGCAAAATAAAGCACAATGCCAAGTTAGGGATTGTGGTGTGTTGGCCCCACTATGGGAGGAGTAAAGCATGAGCCATCTGTATGCTCAAAGTAAGCTACAGACTGTGGCTTACTATGATATGCAAACAAAGCCAGTGGCAAAGTAATTTAGGCTGCAATCCTATACACACTTACCTGGGGGTAAGCACTCAATTGGACTTACTTTTGAGTAGACATGTACAGGACTGCACAATAGTAAAGGAGACTCTTACAAAAACCTGAAATTTACTTGGCCAGATACACACACAAAAAATTCTGCTTTAGTTACAGTGGTGCCTTGCAAGACGAAAATAATCCGTTCCGCGAGTCTCTTCGTCTAGCGGTTTTTTCGTCTTGCGAAGCAACCCTATTAGCGGCTTAGCGCTATTAGCGGTTTAGCGGCTATTAAAGGCTTAGCGGCCTAGCGGCTAAAAGGGTATTAGCGGCTTAGAAAAAGGGGGGGAAAGCAAAAAAAATCGCAAGACTCGCAAGACGTTTTCGTCTTGTGAAGCAAGCCCATAGGGAAATTCGTCTTGTGAAGCACATCGGAAAATGGAAAACCCTTTCGTCTAGCGGGTTTTTCGTCTTGCGGGGCACCACTGTATTGCACTTTAGCAGACTATGGAGGCTAAAACGTTTTCAGCAGAGTACAAGGCAACATGGTAGCCTAGGGACAGTAGCAGCTTTAAAATCTTATGAAGGGTGTGTTTTTGTAGTTTCAAGCAAACACCTTAAGCTCTGCATAAACTGGTTTGATTTCCCACCCTCTGGCCCCAGAGGACCTTCCTATCAATCTAAACAGAACTGTGCTAACAAATATTGGAAATAATTAACTGCCCTATTATGAATGTTCCATCAGCGGATGCCAGATGGAATTATCTTCTCTCTCTATTCCCCCTACATGCAATTCATGGTTGGTGGGTGGGTGTCTCCTGATCCACAGTGGCAATTCTGTAGGGGCACCTGGGGCGGGGCGGGGGGGGGAGAGATAAGCCCCATTGAGCTAGGGAGACTTGTTGAGTGGGTTCCCAATAGCACAACAGTTTAGCTGAACGCAGCTCAACATGTTTGGTAACTGCGTTAGCTACTTCTGCACGTTGTCGCCAATAGAAACAAGGTAGATATGGGGACGCGGGTGGCGCTGTGGGTTAAACCACAGAGCCTAGGGCTTGCCTATCAGAAGGTTGGCAGTTTGAATCCCCGCGACGTGGTGAGGTCCCAGTGCTCGGTCCCTGCTCCTGCCAACCTAGCAGTTTAAAAGCACATCAAAGTGCAGGTAGATGAATAGGTACCGCTCCGGCGGGAAGGTAAACGGCGTTTCCATGCGCTGCTCTGGTTCGCCAGAAGCGGCTTAGTCATGGTGGCCACATGACTCGGAAGCTGTACGCCAGCTCCCTTGGCCAATAAAGCGAGATGAGCGCCGCAACCCCAGAGTCGGCCACGACTGGACCTAATGGTCAAGGGTTCCTTTACCTTTACCTTTTTAAGGCAGCTATGAGCCTTCAGAACGACACAGGAAAAGTCACAGAAAGCTTATCAGCTGGAGAGATTCATTTATAATTAGCAGCGAATGGTTCAATTCATGCATCACACTCAGCCATGGTTTTGCACTAACCCTCTAAGAACCAATTTTGCCGGCCAATTGTAAATTATGTCCGTCCCCCCCCCACAATTCCAACATTCTATTGAATCTTGGATAGCCTTCCTGAACCAAGGTTTGATGTGATGTCTGAACTGAGCCACTGTGAGCATCTCCCTCTCACCCGAGTGTTGTCTTAAGTGCTTTAAAACTCACCCCAAGGAATTTGGCCCTTATTCTGGGGTCCATGAGGTAGTGGGCTTGGTGGGTCAGAGAGGGTTCTTTTGTGTCCAGGGGGTGGGGGAGGGGGCCTCTTCTTAGACAGAGTGGAGCTGCCACTAGTGGTTTGAGTGCTTAAAGGAAGGGTTGAAGGAGGGCCAGGCGGACCTGTAAAATCAAACAAACAGCCTTTTACCGACACACAGAAGGGTTAGCACTAAAGCAGCACAAAAGGAACTACCAAAAAACAACAAAACAAAACAAAAAAGCACCAGACCACATTAAAGTAAAGGACTGAAAAGCAACAATAAGCAATTCCAAACTTTAACAACACTCTTATTACACTCTTAGCCTTTCTGGCTATGTAAGTATTTTGACTGGAACGGTACACATACACGTACACACACACATTTGGCGTATCAGAGAGGAAGCACCCTAAAGGAATTTCAGTTTAATATTTAGTCACAGCAGACAGTGCTTAAATTACTTAATTATTATCTATTTTAAAATAAATCTATTATTATCTATTTTAAATTATTATCTATTTTAAAATAAATGAGGGAGGAAAGGAACAGATGTGGATTGGAAGTTACTTTCTGCTAAAGCATGCACCACTGAAAGCAGATACAGTAAGCCAACAACCTAGGCAAGGGGTACATTCCAGGGATTGAGCCTAAAGCCAAAATTGCGAACAGTTAATACCCACTGGGTTCAATGGCAGGTGGGCTTGCCAAAGTAATTTTATTCTTTTTAAAATTAAATTTATATACTGCCCTTCACCCGAGGATCTGAGGGCAGTTTACAAGATAAAAATACTGTATAAAAGAACAAAATAAATACCGTATTTTTCGCCCCATAGGATGCACCGCCCCATAGGACGCACCTAATTTTTGGGGGGAGGAATAAAGAATTTTATTTCCATCCCCAGGCATGGGGCAGGCGCGGGGGAAGCCCGAGCTTCCCCCGACCCCAGCCCCCAGAACAGCCTGCTATCTGCAAGCCTAGGGAGCCGCGCCGGTCTCCCCAGGCTTGCGGAGAGGTGCGCGAAGCCCGGGGGCGCTCTTCAGCGCGCACCAGGCTTCGGAATGCAGGCAGCTCTGCGCTACCCTCCGGAGCCCCGGGCAGCTTCGCGCCAGGATCCGGAGGGTGGCGCAGAACTGTAGGAAGCCCTGGAGCGCAGGCAGCTCCCTGCCAGGATCCGGAGGGTGGCGCGGAGCTTCAAGAAGCCCTGGAGCGCAGGCAGCTCCCTGCCAGGATCCGGAGGGTGGCGCGGAGCTTCAAGAAGCCCTGGAGCGCAGGCAGCTCCGCGCCACCCTCCGGAGCCCCGCGCGGCTTTGTGCGGGGATCCGGGGGGTGGCGCGGAGCTCCAAGAAGCCCTGGAGTGCAGGCAGCTCCGCGCCACCCTCCGGAGCCCTGTGCGGCTTTGCGCCGGGATCCGGAGGGTGGCGCAGAGCTGCAGGAAGCCCGGGAAAGCCTGCATTTGCCCCATAGGACGCACACACATTTCCCCTTCATTTTAGGAGGGGAAAAAGTGCGTCCTATAGGGCGAAAAATACGGTAGTTAAAACTGAACAAAACAATAGGCCCCCACCCAATACACTTAGAAGGTTGTAGAATATTGATAAGCCAAAGGCCTGGTTGAAGAGGAATTCGGCCTACTTTCTGTCCCTTTTTAATCTTTTTTTATTTCTTTTGCCATGCATGTAAAGCTGAATGCACACAAGTTAAAAGTGTGTAAGTTGCATGCTTACTGTACTGTCTTTGGTGGCTTTCTGTACAGCAGATCCTACCATTGCTAATGCATTGTGTCTTTAGTCATCCATACATAAAAGAGATCATGGTTCAAACGTGCATATCTAAATTACAGTAATTTTGCTTCCATCTATTTTAAAATTTAAACCTTAAAAACATGTTAAACTTAAGTTTTATTGGGTGTCCTGTATAGACACCATAACAACTAAATAAGAAACATAGCTAAAAGACTAATTTGGTGATAATACGGATAATAGCAAATGTACTAGATTGTTTTATAGATTACAGTAACACTGTGAAGTGCTTAACATTACACAAATGCAATTTGTCATTAAAACATTAAAAAGAGAGAGACTCTACTGCCTCGTTATACTGTCATATAAGATCAATGCCATATAAGAAATGACGTGGATGTTATGCTCTAATGACAGATTGGCAGTAAAAGATGCTGAAATTCTGAGATACAAAAATCGCCTTGGTTGAGTAAAAATTCTCACTGGTAAATGTGAAATAAAGTGAAGCGCATACTACTATTACTACTACAAAACATACCTTTGAATACAAAGTAGATGATACAAATAAGTGCACTGAATCTTAGAAGAAATTAGAAGATGGCTTTTATGAAAAGTACACCATGTTTTAGCTTGTTTTGAATCAAAACAAACAAGATGCAGACACTTGACTATGTAACAACACAGTGGAACCTCGGTTTTTGAGCGTCTCAGAAGCTGAATGATTTGGAACCAGAATGCCAAAAACCTGGAAGTAATTGCTTCCGTTTTCAAATGTGCCTTGGAAGTTGAACGGCTTCCGCTGTGTGTTTTTTTCATTTTTTTTCAATGGATTTTGCTGGCTGCCCATTGATCCTCGATTTTCGAACATTTTGGAAGCTGAACGGTCTTCCGGAACTGATTACGTTCGAAAACCGAGGTTCCACTGCACTGTGACATCCTGCATAAGGTCAGGGATTATCATTGCAAAGGTATATTATGTTAGTCATTGTTCTGATTCTGTATTGCTTATATTATTGTTTATCTCATTATCTACCTGGTTAAAGAGTGAAAATGGGCAAATATTCGTTTTAAAAGTTGCGCCACCTTAGAAAGAATGGGAAAATCTATTATAACAGTCTAAGGGTCTATCATTATCCAGAGAAAACAGGTGCAAGTACAGTTAGACAAACCTAATATTTATCGCAAACACGAGCTGCTCATTATGTTGCACTGCAAACTAAACAGCTGCATACACATTTAGGAGGCAAGTGCACGCCATGGGTACCACAGCAGATTCAAATTTCAATTAAGGGAACACTGAAGTCAAATTTAGCTTGAATAAATAGCGCAACACACAAAACAGCATAGAATCAAATGTCTACGCAAGTAGAGGTGGATGAAGATTGCAACAATAATTCATATAAACCTTCTTACATGCCCTGTAATACTTCTATGCAAAATGACACTGGATGAAGCCCAACAGAGGTTAATGGGGCTCCCTTCAAGCTAACTGTGTATACGATTGCAGCTTTAGTCAAACCATGCCAACTGGTTTGGTGCCATAGCTCCAAAGATGTTTGACAACTTAAAGCAGCAAAGCATCTGCTTTGGTAGATACAGGCTCCAGTGGGTGATATTTCTCCAGACTCAGGAACATAGCTAGTGAAGAAACTCTTTGCTATGCAAAAGTGTGCTCTGAATCCGTCACATGGCTGATCCCAGCCAACTGAGGGTTATGTAGTAGAAAGAATGATGCCTCAATATTACATAGCCAAGGAGATTTGAATATCCACTGATGTCATTGAAGGCAATCCTGAAATAGGTTAATTCCTGCATACCCCACCCCCCTTCAAAGCACTGAAAAACCACCAGAATGTAGTGACGGAGCGCCATGGGCAAGGAAAACTTTAATTTAGCTAAAGCAGTTTGCAAAAAGTCACCTTCTCCCTTTCAGTTCAGTCCTAGTTTTGTTCTAACTTTCTGGAGAATCGCTTGGTTGCCTGCTCATCATTGCTCTATTAGAAATAGAATATTTTACTTGATTGTTTCCACCATGGTCTGAATTAGGTGGGGTGATCTGATGGAGAGTCTGATGTACTTATCTCGTCAAGACTTAGTCAATTTAGCTTTAGAACTGTGAGCAGAATGAGCATTAACCAAACCTTACTCAGGCAACTGTTTCTTAAAGTTAAGCAAGCACCTGAGCACTGCTGGATACTTGGTGCTTTAACAAAAGAGGTTTATAATAGCCTTCAAAGTATTATTGTCCATTTATGAAAGAAAATGATAAACCTTCCATTTGAGCCCTGAAAACATTTCAAAAAAGGAAAATCCCAGTTAACCACAAAAGTTTTACAACAAGTGTTTGGTATTGAATAACATACCTTTACCAGCATTTCTGGGAGGGAGTGGAGGGGCATCTACTCCTGTCGGAGAAGTTGCGGAGTCTATGCTTGCAGAGACAAAAATCTGATTGGGGAAGGCTCCATAGGAGAGTCGCTGTTTGTCCCTTGGAGTGCTAAGACCAGGAAGAGCCATTTTGTCTTGGGGAGAAGTACTGGAGGAGTGACAAAAGCTCTGGGGTCTTGGGGAACGCTCCTTCTTTATTGGACTAGGCTGTGGGAAAATTTAATAGACTCATTATAATTGTGCACCATCCAGTTGTTTGTTTTTTTAAAGGCTAATGCTGATGAAAGAAAGATAACTATTACACAAACATATATTTGTGCTTCTCAGACTTTGCAATCCCTCTGACCAGTAGGCAGCACTATACAATTTGGCTTCAGTTGACTCTTACCTAGCAGACAACCCAAAATCAATCTCCAGCTTCACTAATATACGGACTGCCATGTCTCTCTTTACTTCGGGCTTTCTGTCTAACCAGGAAACTGTCTTTCGCTTAAGGCCTGAGACAGATGTGGGTAACAGTAGGCCTTTATGTTTTCAAAAATGGTGATCTGTTCAAAAAGAAAAAAGAAGAAAGGGGGATCTGCCACTGCTTCTTTATCCCAGAATATTAGGTGTAACCTGATACCTTCAGCACCTAGCAGAGATTAATTCAATTAGTTCCCAATCTCAATTAGGTGACTAAATGCAGACCTCATGGTCACAACATTCAGCCTCATTTTGTACTTTTTATACTTCTGGGTACCCCCTCACTCATCTTCCCACCTCCTGCTTTTTGTAATATCCAACCTGACGAAGAATTCTGGAGTGCCAGAAAGCCTGCTCATTATTTTATGTCATTTTGGTTGGTCCCTAATGTGGATTTTGGGGTTTTTCATAAGGACCAATATGGTTCCCTCTTTGTTTGTCTGTTTTAGAAATATATGAATACAGTAGTACCTTGGGTTACAAACACCTCAGGTTACAGACTCCGCTAACCCAGAAGTAGTACCTTGGGTTAAGAAGTTTACCTCAGGATGAGAACAGAAATCACATACCAGTGGCAGCGGGAGGCCCCATTAGCTAAAGTGGTAAGGTAAGTACCCCTGCCCGTACGGGCCAGTCATGTCCAACTCTGGGGTTGCACGCCCATCTCGCTTAAGAGGCCGGGGGCCAGCGCTGTCCGAAGACACTTCCGGGTCACGTGGCCAGCGTGACAAGCTGCATCTGGCGAGCCAGCGCAGCACACGGAAACGCCGTTTACCTTCCCACTAGTAAGCGGTCACTATTTATCTACTTGCACCCGAGGGTGCTTTCGAACTGCTAGGTTGTCAGGCGCTGGGACCGAGCAACGGGAGCGCACCCTGCCGCGGGGATTCGAACTGCCGACCTTACGATCAGCAAGTCCTAGGCGCTGAGGTTTTACCCACAGTACCACCCGCGTCCCTCAGGTAAAGTGGTACCTCAGGTTAAAAACAGTTTCAGGTTAAGAACGGACATCCGGAACGAATTAAGTTTGTAACCAGAGGTACCACTGTACTGTTAACATAGATGCAAAAAGTTGCCAAGGAAGAAATTGAAAAAAGTTCATGCAACCCAACGATATACAGTGGTACCTCGGGTTAAGTACTTAATTCGTTCCCGAGGTCCGTTCTTAAGCTGAAACTGTTCTTAACCTGAAGCACCATTTTAGCTAATGGGTCCTCCTGCTGCTGCTGCACCACCGGAGCACGATTTCTGTTTTCATTCTGAAGCAAAGTTCTTAACCCGAGGTACTATTTCTGGGTTAGCGGAGTCTGTAACCTGAAGCGTCTGTAATCTGAAGCGTATGTAACCTGAAGTGTATGCAGCCCGAGGTACCACGGTATAAATTGATCTCCTGTGTACTTAAGAATGTCAGTGTTAGCTGTGCACACACAGCTTTGCAGTACATTATCTGAGCAAACCTGCTCCCAATAGCAGAAAATAAAAGTAATTCTCTAAAACCACTTGGCGAAACAATATGTAGCATAATGTTTGAACTTGGACAAAATATAGCTGTTTATTAACTATGTGGTTCGGTTTGTTTGTACACAGCTTTCCAACATGTACAATAGAGCCTGAACATTTCTTAAAAGATGAGAAAGAGCTTTTGGTGGAGGAATTTGTCAGAGAAGCAGCTAATGAGATACAGTGCTTAACATCCATAGGAAAATGTGTATTTTGAACCCTATAGGGGAGATGCTGTTTCTACTCCAAATTGTGTACCACTACTGCAGGTTTCAAATTGTAGGTTTAGATCCTCATGTGGAGAGGGAGCAATTGGGAGGAGAAAATTTACAAGTACAAGGAGGGTTAAGCACTCCCCTCCCACTTCTCTGCTCTGAGGGTTGGATCCAAAGTTTGATCATTCCATTATTTCAAAAAAGAAATAAAAGGGGGAAAGTGTACAGCAGGATTCTATTATGTATGTCTGCACATTGTGTAGCTTGCTTCTAAGTCCCAGTAACTTGTTGACAGTTTTAGTTAAATAGTTATTCTGTATCTGAGAACAAATTTTATATGATTCTTTGAATGCTAGGTAAATGTTTTAGTCTCTTCCAGTCCTTAGATCTCTGATATCTTCAATATGTCTATAGACCTCTCAAGTGCTTGAGAATTTCCCCATTTTGTGTTAGTCATTTGTTCCATATTTTATGATTTTGTGATTGCTTAATGGTTTTATTGTACACTATCTTGATTTGTTTCTTAATCAGATGGTTCTATAAATGTTCTTATAAATGAATTAAGCAGCCACACAGAGTGGCTGGGAAAACCCAGTCAGATGGGCAGGGTAATAATAATAATAATAATAATAATAATAATAATAATAATAATAATAATGGTTGGCTTGTAGGTCTGAAACCTTCCATGGCCCACTAATTAAAAGCTTCTTTATGGCCAAACCAGCACCTGATGTTGTGTGACGTCAGGTTGTTCAACTTTGAACCTGCAGCTTACAAAGGAAGAATCAGGAGCAGCCTTAGAATGTACTCTCAATTCTTCCATGACAATATGATGTCATGTAATGGAAGAGGTGAGCATAGTTTGGGTCACACCATGCTGTAGGTCAAATAGAGAAGCCTGGCAGGCTGGACGTTCCCCACCACTGATTTACAAATTACTGAAAATATCTATTTGTGAGATTAAGATCAGTTACTAATCCACAGACTACACAACACTGGTTTAATGCAATTATAGCTACTCTTTTCTAATGTGTTGATTGTTCTCCACAGCTCCTGGATAAGCTTAGCGTTCCTTCAGCAATGTTGTTGGACTCAAACTCGGCTTCTAAACTTCCTCCTTCTGCACTCCTCCATGCAGCACGAACCATCTATTCCCAGACAAGCACATTAAGACTCTCACACAAATGCCTACGTGCAGTCTACTTATATATGTAAAGAACAATTGATTAGAACAGTGATTCAATATTAATGAAAGTAGAAGAGGAACAAGTAGAACTCCTCTTAAAAACAATATACGGAGAGAAATTATTAGATCAAAGCAACAGCTCTTACTGAGCTTCAGACTTCAGAGACCAGGGAGGAATGATGGGTGCACTAAGAGTGCAGTCACCCCCCAAAATTCAATGCGTAATAATTTGATCCAAGACTATTCTTTACCTTGTCATCCAAGTCATCATCGCTTTCATCCATTTCTTCCTGCCGAAGATTCCACTCATACTCTACGTGTACATGTGGATTTAGCTTTCCTGCTTTGGCCTGAGAAAGCTGAAAAGACAAGCATTTTGGAAATGTTAATCTTACTTCTTTAAAGAAAGACTAATTGTGTCCTTTCCAGGGGCAATTTTACCATGACTTGACTTATACAAGCTATAGACTATCAATAGCAAGCAGAAAACCCTAAGTTCTTGTTTTCAGAGTTTAAAAAATAAAAGACCCAGAACCCTGTGTGTCAGGTGCTGTTGCAGTTGCTTGAGAGTAAGCAGACAGGACTCCGACCTGTGTTTTACAGGTTTTATTTTGGTGCAGACTATTTACAGTGAAGAGCCCCAAGGCTCATGTCTGGCTCAATCGCTAGCAGAATCCGGGAGTGGTCTTTTTTTGTACCTCCCCCAACATAAAAGTTTCGTTACCCCCAACCGTTTCCACCCCTCCCTGCGCCCCAGACTACTGCGCAGGATGGGCGATGGCAAGGGCGTGCTTCCCCCCTCTCTGGCTTACTCAGGAGCGGCCTTAAGGCTCTCACTAGCATCCTCTGGTCCTTGCACCTTTTCTCCACTACAGGTGGGGCTTTCCTCCTCTCTGAAAGAGGAACTGCTTTGCAAAATTTTCGGAGGCTCCCTGTAACACAACTGCCCTTCTGTTTCTCACCTGTGAGCCGATGGCAGTTCCCTGACACTGTGATTTTGACTAGGCCTACAGGCTTGGTTACAGAGTCACCCTTCTGCGAGTGGAGTTGGTCTGGGAGGCCAGCAGAGGCTGCCACTCACAAAAGGGAGACAAGGAGGTAACTTTTGCTGACACCCTATTTCCTCCAATGCTGTACAGAGTGTTCTCCAACTCACTGTAGCAGATGAGGCGTGCACAGGAGGAACTGGTGAAAACCACCCTGCTCTCCCATGAGCAGAACTTCACTAATAGGATCTATGGAACCATTCTACTGAACGATTAGAGAAATATTCAGACCCTTTCCCCTCTCATTTCCATTTGTGTAACATAGCATTCCCCCCAGCCCCTTACCAAGTCTTCACACTGGATAGATTTCAATCTCTTTGCTGTGTCCAGAGCAGTCTCTCCAGTTTGGTTTACTAGAAAATTGAAATATGATATTAAATAGTCAAACAGTGCTGCAAAAAATATAATAAAATCCAGGACTCTATATTTAAAAAATAGAATATGAAAACCAAGCTATTGATATGCACAACAAGAATGATCTTGGAGAACAGCAGAACCCACTGAACAATGGGAACAATTCAAGCTTATGAAATTACCACAGTTCAGAACTAAGGAATTCAGTTTTAGCTAGAATGTTGTACAGAATGAAAGGGGATTTATTGCCTTTCTTCTGCAAGCAATGTTGATGTGCAGTGGTTAGCAGCTGAGAGCTAGGTACTAGAAGCAAAAGAATGGTATGGGGAGCCTAAAGTGCTCTATTCTTGCTGGATCCTGGAAATGCTCTTTATTTTGGGAGTACTACAATGACACCCCAACTATTACTTCTCAATTGTAAAGCTGTATAGTTATGAATCTTCAGAGAGTCCAAAAGCTCAGAAGGAACATTTTAAAAAATGGAAGCTGACATTGTAAATGTTACTCTGAATTTTCACTATCTGGGAAAGCAGGAGCAAAGCAGTATCTCATTTTAACAAGTTAACATCAAAGGCAATATAACTGAGTCAAATGATCAAAGGTGCATTTGAAATATGAGAAAAATGCAAATCAGGAACTACCAAGAGATTTGCACCAAGGGCTTTTTTTTTTAATTACGTGAGGAAGATTTTTTTAATTACTTCAAGTCTGTGTCTAAGTTGAACAATTTCCTTCTTGGTCAGCTACACTTTTTCTTGGGTAGTGAACTCTTCACACCCCTGTTTAAAGATTTTATCCTTTAAAACCTTTCTGTATGGAATATTGAAAATATTCTGACGCTACAGACTTGCTCACCTATATCTATAGTTGGCTTCCCCTTCAAAAGCAATTTCAAACATTCAGGCTTATTATATATACTGCAGTAGTGCAGAACCGTATTCCCCAATGCTGTCTGTTTATCCAGGTTTCCACTAAAAACAAAGGAAAAAAACAACATTAGTGCTTTATAACAAATAATTCATATTGTGTTTGTTGCGTGCTTGCATGCAAGTGCACACACATGAATGTTTATTTTTCTATATTGACAAAAGCATTTAACAAGGGGGGGGGATAGTGATAGATTTTCGGACCCTTTCAGTACTTGGAGCACCCTTTAGGGGTACTCAAAGGTACTCCAATATTGAAGTACTTCAATAATAGAAGCCGTCCTGTTCACCCATCTCATCTGTAATATATCTCTAGCATGCAAGTTTTCTATAATGTGAAATACTATGGTAAGCAATCTTTTTGCCCCCACACCCTGCCCCAAATTTGACAGACTTGGGTGTATTGGTATTCCCCTCCACAAATACAAGGGAAAACACAAAAAACTTGTGGCAGCTGCTAGAAAAAGGTTAAGCTAAACCTTGTGGTGGCAGGATAAGCAGTCCGTTCGACTCCCGGAACCATTTGAAAAACAAGTCGCAGCTTCCGATTGGCTGCAGGAGCTTCCTGCACTCAATCAGAAGATGCGCCGGCCGCTTCAGACATTCAGCTTCCAAAGAACGTTTAAAAACCTGAACACGTACTTCCAGGTTTTCTGTGTTCGGGAGCCAAAATGTACGTGTACCAAGACATAAAAGAACCAAGGTATGACTGTATTCAGAAATTGTTACAAGAGCAGGAAGGTGGAGATTTGAGGCCATGTCAGAGCCCAAAAGAGAGAGAGAGAGGTGGTGATGAGTGCATGTGGCAGAATGTGTGATGCATGATGGAGCAAAAGAAAATAAATTCCAACTTTACATCGATACATTCTGAACTGGTGGTGAACAGTTTGTTTTGGAGCTGTGCTAGATAGCTCCATTAAAATATCAAATAGGGGGCCAAATTTAAAGTACTGCAACATTCATTAATCATCATCATCATTTCACTCTCCCTCTCTCTCTCACACACAAAAAAAAACCCCACAAATGCGTTCAGTGTGTCTGCAGCACAAGGAAAGTCCTTTCCATACTATTTTCCCACCAGAACCCCCCGAAATGCTGGCATTTGTGCTGATTGAAAATAACTTCGGGGGGCAACCTGGGGTGTTTTATGGCAGGAAAACAACGCTGGGAAGATGGGCCCCTGTATGGCTGCTTTTTGTAAAAAGAAGAAAAAGCGAGTTGCCCGTTTTAAGTGTAGTTAACCCTTGGTGTGATAGCTGCACGACTTTCCTTAACTGGAGTATCAGGCGTAATTAGCTTTTCAAAGTCTGGTGGAAACTGATTTTTATGTTTGCAGCTAAGAGGCAAGTAGGTGGCCTTTACCAGTTTTGTACCAGGAAGTCAACCAGGTGGAGCGAGGTCTGGTCAGCAGTCCGGACTGCTAAATGGAGGGCTGTTTCACCCGGCTCCTAAGGATAGGGGAAAAAATGGTTGCAGGATTAAAGATTCTCAGGTTCATTCCAACTGGGTAAAAATGTTATGCCACAAATTATTTCTCCCAGCCAGAACACATTAAAGCCATTCACAGAATTACTACATCAAAAGTGGAGTAGATACAACGAGCTACTAATCTCATGCGTGCACAAGAATTTGTTAAAATTTAATGTAAATTTTCCTCTGAACAAAATAATACACAGTATAATAGAAACATGTGCCAAGGTGAGTTGCATAGCTGATCCTTATCAGCTATTGTTCTGCTGCATGTTATCTATTTACAGTGGTACCTTGGTTTGCAACCATAATCCGTTCCGGAGGTCCGTTTGTAAACCAAAACAGGTTGTAACACAAGGTGTGCTTTCGCCATTGCGGCCTCAAATTTTTTTTTTTTTTTGTAATCCCCCCAAAATGGGTTGTGATCCAAAAAAAGGTTGCAAACCAGGACACACACTCCCGGGTTTGATGTGTTTGTAATCCAGAACGTATGCAAACCAAGACGTGTGCAAACCAAGGTACCACTGTATGTTGTGTGTTGTTATAATGCTCATACCTTTCATATTTCAACTAGTATCTTACCTGTCCAGTCTCTAGCAGTGGCTCCATTAGTTCGACCCCTTCTGCATAGACTTGGAGTAGTGCAAGTAAATCCCTGGATTTAACAGCCTCAAGTAGTTTACTCAGTTTAGCTGCTGCAGATGCACAAGTCTTTCTGGAGAACTTATGATCCACATACTTAGCAGTAATAAATTCTTTACGTGCAGTCCTGAAAATGGGGAAAATATTACTAGAAGTCCCATAGGAATTAGAAGAATGCTTTTTTTAAAAAAATGAAATTTAATTTTGTATTTAAGGCCACAAATTCATTTTAAAGATATTCCTTATCTGAACAATTTAACAGTAACTTGTTCACCTATTATTCTCTATAGAGACTATAGTTTGCTCGATGCTTTTACCACAAAGCCCTCTAAATCAAAAATTGCCCCCCGCACTAAATCCTATGTATTATAAATGTCCAATTCCAGTTCGGTCTAGAAATGCTAACTAAAAGTATTTTTTGTGTAAGCAGGCTATTTGTTAAAATTCTGAGATTTTCAAACCCTCAAAACTATGAAGAACATCTTAAGACGATTGCATGGAGTGTCCTAGGCAACATTTCCTAAATTGAGCCAGTGAGGCAAATGTGACTGGTCCACAGGTACTCCTAAATCCATGTAACATTCCTCTTTCAAGGTCAGATTATAGCAGGTAAGCATATGTAATTGTCCAAACGCCAAACAGAAAGTGATAGCTTGAAACTGCAGGAGGGAATGAGCAAAAAGTTGAAAGAGGGAAGTAATACTAAAAAATGAAAGAGAGCATAGAATCATTAAGGGCAGAAGAGGATCAGAATTGGTTAAGTGAGTGGCTGGAGAATAGGAGGTAGCCACACAATGGCAGTCTTTTTTAAAAAAAATCCAATTACATGGGCCTGAAGTGGTGCTGTAGGCAGAAATGCAGCTCAGGAAGTAAACAAAAAGTGACGTAATTTGCTGCATTTTGTCATCATAAGATATCATTCAGAAAGTGTGTATTATTAGATTTTTACCAGCAGGCTAATAAAAATGTCAGCTTGTAAATCTTGCATGAAAGTTTGATCTTTTCTTTTCTTTTCACAAATCACTCAAAATAATCGAACAACAATAACAAGACTAGCTGTGCAACAATTTCTGCCCAGAACCACTGTGTTGGGAACATGAACTGCAATTTGTTGAGGAAAATGCATTAAACTATGAAGCGATGGTACTAGATCAGGCATAGGCAAACTTGGCCCTCCAAATGTTTTGAGGCTACAATTCCCATCAACCCTGACCACTGGTCCTGTTAGCTAGTGATGATGGGAGTTATAGTCCCAAAACATCTTGAGGGCCGAGTTTGCCTTTGCCTGAACTAGAGGACAATAAAAGCATTAGCTTAAAGCATCTAAGAGCAAATTCAATCATTTGTTTGCAAACTTGCAATGTCTTAATTGGTAGCAAAAAGGTCTGTCAGCCATGTGAAAACTGCACCTCTATTAGCAAGTTCAGAATGAAAAAAAGTCTTTTATTTTCAGTGTGCATGCAGAAATGGGACAAAATTTTATTGTGGGAAAAGAAATCTCTGCCCTAGCTCTGAACTTTGTTTTTTTGTTCACTATAATTATTGTGGTCCAAGCAAGGCCAGGTACAAGAGGCAATCCACAGGTTTTCCCCATCAATTCCTTCACATTACCCATCTGAAAAGTTGCTCAACATTTGCTGCTTCTTAAGAAAATTAATGTATTGGCTTTGCTTTATCAGAGTCTCTCTAGGTCCATGAAACAAGACGTATATTAATTTTGTCCGCATACAATACTTTTTCCCATGACTTACATATCACTTGATGGAGTAGGTTTTGGAGAAGGACTTGGTAAATTCCCCTCCATAATTTCATTAAAACTATTGTTTCCAATGTTCTTGGCCAGCTGTGGAAGATACAGAACAAGAGTATTCATCTAAAGACTTTTAAGGTGTAGTATTTGAAGTATACTGCATTTTCAAAGACACAGCCAGGTAACCCCTCCCCACAGAACAGCATAGGCCTTCTGAGAAACCTTTTCCTTAGAAATTGCAGTCTGCCATTACCAAACATTTTGCACTCAAGCAAATACAGTGGACACTCGGGTTGCGAATGTGATCCGTGCAGGAGGCCCGTTCGCAACCCGCGCTCCGCGCACATCGCGATTTAGCACTTCTGCGCATGCGCTGAAACCTGGAAGTAACCTGTTCCGGTACTTCCAGGTTTGGCGCGGTGCGCAACCCAAAATCGCACAACCCAAAGCGTCTGTAACCCAAGGTATGACTGTAGTAGAAAAATCAAGATACCCACCAGAACTGAGCACCCTGAAAGATAAATAACATAGTAGTACTATCAGGGATATAGGAAGCTGCCTTGCAGTGGGAGAACTGAGAAGCAGAGCTCACTTCATCGGCTCTGCTGGGTCAGGCCAGCTCCATCAGGCTTCCGCTCCTACAACTGGTTCACCTGGGAGCAGCCATTCTATCAGACTCCCACAGTAGGAGAGACAGGAAGGAGGGCTCATTGAGTCAGCTTTGCTCGAGGGCCCAGTTCTATTGGGCACCTCCTGCCCCTGAACTGTGCCAGCTGGTCATTACAGGAACTGTTTAGACACTGGTGCTGGAGTGATTCCCCTCTTCCCTCCCTGTCCTTTTCACTGGATGCCAGAAGCATGAGTTTAACTCAGGGGTAGCATCTGATTTAAGATTTATTTATTTATTGAAAACAGAAATGTTGTATGACACTGGTATTTTGTGATCTTTCACGGCTTATAAATATTACTAATATTAAAAAACCCCAATCATTTGCCTGATCTTTATAGGGACTGATCTGTCTGGAACCGGAATTTGATAGTGTAAAATTAGAGGGCTGAAGCATGCAGAAGTATGGCTAATCACATACTGGAGATGCTTGGGAGAATGGAGGATCTACCATGGGGTAGGAGAGATATTATTTCAGGGCATAGATAAGGGGAAAATTCTGAGGTTCTCAAGAACTTATGCTACTCAGGCAACTGTAACAAAGAAACTGAGGAGGGTGCCTCGGCTCTCTCCCTGAGCTCTCAGAGACAAGGGAGTAAGTTCCCTGCGCAAGGTGATGAAGGGCTGTGGATCTAGATAAGCCTTTCTCAACCTGCAGGCACAGATCTCTTGCATGGGACAGAATAAGAGATTCTGCCTGGAGAGTAGTTGCAAAATACATCCATGCAAACAAGTCTATACGAATAGAATAGTCAAAGACATATCCAAAGTCCCCTTCCCTCCCTGTCCTTTCCCCCTTATATGTCATGTTATTTTAGGCCAGGCATAGGCAAACTCGGCCCTCCAGATGCTTTGGGACTACAATTCCCATCAACCCTGACAACTGGTCCTGTTAGCGAGGTATCATGGGAGTTGTAGTCTCAAAACATCTGGAGGGCCGAGTTTGCCTAGGGCTGTTTCAGGCTGTAAACCTGTAGGTGGGAACTGTCTTGTCTTGACTGTATATAAGCCCGCCAGGAAGCAACATAATCTGTGTGACGAATATATTAATTCTAAGCCTGGTGAATTTTATGTTGCTTACCAAGAGTTCAGATGTTCCTAATTTGTCTAGCTCTATAGACTGGATTCGAGAAATATGAACACCCATTTCTCTATGTATTCCGGAGCACTCTATACAGGTTAAAATACCCAGGTTCGTTGAAAGCCATGTTGGATCTGAACAAAAAAACAGAAGAAAAAACAAACAGCATTTTTCCTCTTATAACAGCAGGACAGCTATTGATATTTTATACATCTGTTTTTATACATCTGTTAAACTTTGAATCTGTGTGATGAATAAATCCCTAGAAATAAAACATTTGGGCAGACAGTTTCCACATTAGGAAAAATATATTTAATGCACGTAAAAAATACCTGGCGATCCACAATCACAGCAGACATCATTTCCAGGAAATCTCTGTATATCATCAATAATGGCTTTTGTAAGATCTTCTAAACTATTTTCCCCTGCACTTTGTTCTCCACGGAATGCCATATTTAAAGCTTCTTCTTTGCTGTTGGTCAATACTGATATCCATCTAATTTAAAATACAAAGATGTTGTTTTTTAAAGTCTTTTCCCAATGAAAAAAATCTATAAAAGACAATTGTCTGAAGGCAGGAAAGAGCAGAAAGATTATAGCACATGCTAATGGTAAACAGTAATCTGAACAGTAGAAAAAGACAACACAATAAATGGAACAGGTTAGAAATAAAACATGTAGGAAAAGTAGTAGAAAATGTGGGGAATATATATTAATACAACTAAATAAAAAGTCTGACAACATTGTGCAACAGAATATTAACCACTAAAGTACTGCAGTTATGGAATATGTTAAAAACCTCAGATCTTCCGGTTGCTAAGCATATGGTGTGTCAGGAGAGGCAGTCTTGAAGTAGAAGGAATGCTTGTAACTAAGATTTTATGATCCAAATAACAGTCGTTGGGAATAAACCAGTTCATTAACTTGTTAAGGTTAAAGAGATAGCTAATGTTAATTAAACTGTGCCAGCTCTGAGGCTGGTGCAGCAGGGAAGCCCGGATCAGGCCCATTACCATCATGTTATTGGCAGAAGGGCTGGTTCAGGATCCAGTAGATCCTTTGCCAACTCATGCCCCTTTTGGGTGGTTCTTCTGGCCATCACCAGAAGCTTTTGCCTGCCCACCTGTGCAGGTGTGCTAAGGTGCCCCATCAAGCACAGTGGATCAGGGTTTGGATTGTATGGTAAGCAACCATACTTAATGGTATTATATTTTAATTACTATGAATAAATATATTTACTTATATAGGTGTGATCTGCTAGCTTAATAGAAAAGTACATTTGCCAGAGACATCTGGGCTTGGGCTAGGCTAGGACAAGAGACTGCCACAGAAAGAACTAACGTACTGGGATATATGAAAAGGAGTACTAAACAAAAGTGTACAAAATTTGAAACATACTTAAGAAGAGCAAGCAAGAATAAGTGGACACCAACCTTAGCAAAGTCTGCTAAAACAGACTTGCCACATTTCTCCAACTTAGTAACCCATGGGCAGGCAAACTAAGGCCTGGGGGCCGGATCCGGCCCAATCACCTTCTAAATCCAGCCCAGGAATCAGTGTGTTTTTAAATGAGTATAATGTGTCCTTTTATTTTAAATGCATCTCTGTGTTATTTGCGGGGCATAGGAATCTGTTCTTTTTTCTTCTTCTCCAAAATATAGTCCAGCCCCCCACAAGGTCTGAGGGACAATGGATCGGCCCCCTGCTGAAAAGGTTTGCTGACCCCTGGTCAGTAACTACTCCATCCCCAAATTACAAATCTAACCTCATTTTAATAGGCACATTTTAGCTGCCAATGTAGCATCGACAGTGTTAAACACTGTTCTGAGCAGCAAACGTCCAAAGCAGCTGAAGTCGAATGGCCATTACTTTGTTCTGTTGGGTTGTGTTATAGCGGATGTGAAATTACACTAGCTTGAATTTTCATGGTGTGCTGAACAATCTTTTTCTGCTTCTTCCTTGATGGAAATTCTAAACTAGCAGGTTATGCTCCATACCTCCTCCCTGTAGAGTCCTCCGCCTCCCTTGCACATTAGTCTAGAAGTATGGAAAGAGGAAGTGTAGCCCAAGCTTCCTGTTTCAGAGGGACCACAGAACACAAAAAGCTGTTTCCATGCAAAACTATATATGGGCAAAGGGTAGGCAGGCTCAGGCAAGCACAAGGTATTGGAATTTTTTCTCTGTATGACTGGAAGAAAGCTGTTTCAGGCCCAAGCCCAGGCTGTCTGTTGCAGCAACCCAAAATGACAGATGGCAGAGAATAGGAACCACATGGTGGATTTACCATGAAGTCCCTTTTACTAGTCCTAGCCTGGGGGAAAAGTAGGTAACAGTAAAGGCAAAGTGTTAACTCAACACTGCTCCTGTAAGTACCTGCTTTGGAAGGTTCTACTACCCATGATGCAAGGAAGGAAAGCAGGGATAAAAATGGACTGATTCTCCTCCCAGAAGTGAACTGCCAATGAATCAAATCATGTCTGCAGGCCACAGGAGGGGCATGACTCATTTCACATCAGGCTGGGGAGGAATATGATTTTCCACCCCCCTTATGAAATATACAAAAAATCGATCTACTGAAAGTATTTTTAAATTATATGATTCATCCTTTATAGAGTATATATCACTGCCAGAGTAACAGGAGAAAAAACGTGTGCACTTCAGTAACAAAATTCAGGTTTTTGCCAACATAGTAGGCTATTAAGAATGAGAGAAAAACTTCCCTTTGACAGTACAGATACCAAGTGCTAAACTCTGAAGGGCAATGATGTGAGCCAGTTTATAGCAGCCTATAGCTCACAAACACACTGGCTGCAAATCAGCATCCTAAAAACCGGCTTCTGCAAGCACTGGGGCCAGATCAAGGGCATGAGATAAGCAACAATCTGAAGAACTAGAACAAAGACTAGGGACTTAGCTATACAGGCGCAAATAAAACATTTTAAGTGTGTTTTAAGCACAATATACAATGTGACACTAGATGGCAATGGTGAGCCTTATGGAAAATTCAATGCATTTTTAAAAACCTTTTTTTAAAAAAAAAGCATTTTCAAAACTTTTTTTATATGTGTGTAGATTCCACCCAAGAGAAAACTCAGAAAGGGAGGGAACGGGACATAGACAAAGCTTTCCACCAACGATTTCATCTCTGGAACTATTGGTAGAGAAATGGAATGGTATGTTCTACAACTGTATTAATTAATTAATTAATTAATTAATTAATTAATTAATTAATATAAATAACTGAACTGGTCATGAAGGACTTGGTAGAAGCACAAGGCAATTAACGGAGAGCCTTGAACATCATTTTCTTTATAAAAAAATCATTAAAATTATGCACAAGCAATAATATGATTTCATACAATCAGGCTATGCAGGAAAGCATCAGTACAATCACCTGAGGGGAAAGGGCTATCAAATTCATTACAATATATTCTTAAGGGGATTGACAGGTGTCAGTGGCAACTCTCCCCTGGAAACCAGTTCTGGTAGAATTGGAAATAGAGTGTGATGCGATGGGCTGGGCTCTTAGCTTCCTTTGATACAAGGCGTAAAGGGAAAATGGCAAATGTGGCTGGCAAGCAGTTCCCATTGGTTTTCTGCTGGGAGAGGTGCACATAGTAAGCAATTGCCTCCAGTTTAAAACCAGTTTTGCAAGCAAACATTTTGCACTGAGTCAAGGAACAAAAATGTACTTACGCAACATAGTCTTGCTCGTCCTCTGCCTGAAAATGGTATGTTCTGTTATCTGGAACACAAACAAGTAAAGAAAATTAATGAACATATGAAATGAATTTTACATTGGGCTTTACATTAGATTATTGAAGCTTTCATGCCTTAAGTTAGCCAAGCCTATTTGGCAACCAAGGACATACGCTGAAATGAATCAACCCTTAAAAATATCTACTTCAAAAGACAGTGTTTTGATCACATTAAGAAATATACAAGTTAGCTCACTTATAAGAAGTATCTGGAGGGGCTGATTTCGAAGCAAATATGCAACGTAGAATAACTATGCATGAGAACCAATTCATATAAATCTACAATACATAGGCTAATTAACTTTACAGATAACATACGTGATATCAGGTCAAATGATTTCTTGTCCTCTGCATTTGGTTTCACCTGGCAGGTTAGCAAATTCAATTTAGCAGGTTGCCTGTTTGACTGAAAAAGAAAAGTTATTTATAGCATTCTTGATTCAGAGACAATATAAAGATGTTCCACTTTCTTCCATGCATTTTTATGTTCCTTGTGTGCAGCAATTCATCTACATGCTGAAATATAAGCATATTATGGAACTGAAGAACTGCATATTTACCAGCTCATTCAAACTTCTTTAAAAGAAAATTTATCAGAAGAAAACCTATTTTGATTCAAAACGCCGAGTAATCAATTTGTTATGACTTTCTGGCTATGTTATCCCTTATGAATGCTTTAGTTTTCAGTCTCATTCAGCTTCTACCTAACTATAATGTGACATGCAAATAAGTGTAATCAAGTGCTGAGAGCCTCCCCCAGCCCTAAAAAAACCCTGCCTCTAGAAAGGTTGTTTGGAGTGCAAAAGAGATGAACAGGGAAAGAGAAGAGCCCCTTGTCTCCAAACTGCTGCCTCCCTGGAAATGAAAAGGGAGCCCTAGAGATTCTGTGAAACACATTTGCATGCAGCATGTAGTATACAAAGTAGTGCATACGATGTATTTTGTTAAAGACTGTATAGGAGAAACATCTACCATATCAAGCATCAATGCATTGATCAAACAGTTCTTCAATTTTGTTTTTAGAACTCAATTCAGAAACTACAGTATATGCATCTACTGGTTTGGCAAGCAAGATTGAACACAAGGGGGCAATGTCTAGTAAAGATTTGTAAATCAGAAGGAATCCAACTACTGCAATCTTGTCTCACATGCCCAGCAAATGTTTCCCTGGAGCACTTTATATGCCTTCTTTTCACTCCTTCTCTACTTTCCCATACTTGATCAAAAATATGATAATCTCTATATCGAATTCATGCAGTTTTAGGGTGCGTGTTTTTTAAAAAAATCCACAATGACATGAGCAGCAGTTGGTGTTCCCAAATACAGACTTGTGTGACTGTGCAGATTCTAGACCCTCTGAATATAAAGTTTCTATTACATAATGCAACACTGATAAACACAAAAATAACCTTTTAAAAATGCTTTTGATTGGAAGCATTTCACAGGCTAGGTCAAAGTCTTTGGGTGGTGCCCAAATATTTAGATATTTGGGGATTAACAGGATACTCATTTTCTCTCTTTGTTCTGTCCTAACGCAAGAATACCAGCTCCAGCCTTTCCTAGACAGAAATATTAATAGCTGCAGTGGTCCACGCATTGGCAATCTCACAATTAGGATTACTGAAACGTGCACCACATGGAGCTGTAATGTTTGGTCCAGAAGCTGCAGTTACTGCAAAGCGTTATCTGACTTGTGGCTAAGGTTTCCTTCCTTCAACATGTTATCACCAGTGCTGAGGGAACCACACTCACTGCCAATAGGCCAGGGGCCAAATTTATGGTTTTATCGTTAGTGCACAAAGCCCTATACAATTTGGGACTAAGATATCGGAGGGGTCCTCTCTCTGTATCTGCCCATTCGTTATACAGGCAACTCCCCATTCATGCAGGGGTTATGTTCCGAGCCACCGCGAGTGTCAGTGAAACTGTGTATGTTTGAAACGCCACTGGGAAAGTCTGCAAACATCACAATTGCTCCCTCCAAACTTCATTGCTCAAACTCTCCGTAGATCTCAAAGGCTAGTGCAAGGGCTCCTGCAACTAACTGCACTTGCAAAGGCTTGCGGGACTGTTAGGTGCAGTTTGAGTGCCTCCCCCCCCCCTTTCTGGGCTTTTCTAGGGCCATTTATGCCATTTTAAAAGTAACTTCTGGGTCTGGCGCGATGCAGAGAGTCACATGTCAATTGGTCATTGCCTGTAATCTTCTGCAAAAGCTCTCTATGTTGTGCCATGTTTGACGGAGGTTCATTCCATGGTAGCTTAGACTGAGTCCTTCAGAACAGTACCACCTATCCTGCTGATTACACCGCCCACTGAAGTTAAGGCAGACTCCAACGATGTAACAAATTTCACTGGATGCCAGAAGGATGAGTTTAACTCATGGGTAGCATTTGATTTAAGATGCTATCTATTTATTTATTGAAAATAGAATGTTGTATGGCACAGGTATTTTGTGATCTTTTGCTGCTTATAAATATTACATATATATATATATATATTGTTGTTGTTTAGTCGTTTAGTCGTGTCCGACTCTTCGTGACCCCATGGACCAGAGCACGCCAGGCACTTCTGTCCTCCACTGCCTCCCGCACTTTGATCAAATTCATGCTAGTAGCTTCAAGATCCACCATGTGGATCACGTTTGGTCAAAACTCTCCACTATGACCTGTTCATCTTGGGTGCCCTGCTCGGCGTAGTTCATAGCTTCTCTGAGTTCTTCAAGCCCCTTCGCCACGGCAAGGCAGTGATCCATGAAGGGGATATACACACACACACACACACACACACACCCCAATCATTTGCCTGATCCTTATAGGGACTGATCTGTCTGGAACCGGAATTTGATAGTGTAAAATCAGAGGGCTGAAGTATGCAGAAGTATGGCTAATCACAAAACGGAGATGCTTGGGAGAATGGAGGATCTACCATGGGATATGAGAGATATTATTTCAGGGCATAAAGGGTAAAGGGACCCCTGACCATTAGGTCCAGTTGTGACCGACTCTGGGGTCCCAGAGCTCATCTTGCTTTATTGGCCGAGGGAGCTGGCGTACAGTTTCCGGGTCATGCGGCCAGCATGACTAAGCCGCTTCTGGCAAACCAGAGCAGAGCACGGAGACGCTGTTTACCTTCCCGCCGGAGCAATACCTATTTATCTACTTGCACTTTGACGTGCTTTCGAACTGCTAGGTTGGCAGGAGCAGGGACCAAGCAATGGGAGCTCTCCCCATCGCAGGGATTCGAACCGCCGACCTTCTGATCAGCAAGTCCTAGGCTCTGTGGTTTAACCCACAGTGCCACTCATGTCCCATTTCAGGGCATAGATAAGGAAAAAATTCTGAGGTTCTCAAGAAAGCTTACTTATGACACTCAGGCAACAGTAACAAAGAAACTGAGGAAGGTGCCTTGGATCAATCCCTAAGCTATCAGAGACAAGGGAGTAAGTTCCCTGCGCAAGGTGATGAAGGGCTGTGGATCTAGATATTTCTCAATGCTGTTCTGAGCAGGCACAGATCTCTTGCATGTGACAGAATAAGAGATTCTGCCTGGAGAGTAGTTGTGAAATACATCCATGCAAACAGTCTGTATGAATAGAATAGTCAAACACATATCCAAAGTCCCCTTCTTCTCAACGTACGAAACCTTGCACATGCTAATGTCCACCCTCACTAGCTGTGTGTGTAGGTTTATCTCAGGACTCAGGTATCTGCACGCAGAACTGCATGGACATTATTTCTTCTTCGGTTTACAGTCCTCTGGCTCTTGAACAATGTATGTTCAAATGCTTTCTTGTCAAGTCTGCAGAGGTTATTTTCCACAGATGTTTCAATGAATTACTGCCAGCAGACAAGTCCAAAGAAAATGGAAATAATGGATATACGCAGCTGGGGAGAAAGGACACTGCTGTTTCAAAGCAAAAAATGTTACATATAAACACGGTCGGAAAGATTTGTACAAATAGCATTTTTTCTTTATGGTATTGCTCTGGGCTTTTAAAAGAAAATATCACGTTGGACCAGCTTGTAGCACAATCTTATACACGGCCGTGCAGAAGTTCATGCCGTTTTCAGTGGGGCTTATTCCCAAGATAAGTGGGTATAGGATAGTGTTCTCAGTGATGTCAACTGATATATGAATGAATGAATGAATGAATGAATTTATTACGGTCATAGACCAGAAGAAAAGAAAAAAAAACAAACATAAAAGGCAGCAATAATTTACAAGGGAATGATGGTGTCAATTAAAAGTTGTAAAATTATACATAAAAACAATACACATATACACACCCACACACACATATACATACTCATATATGCACTACAGTATATGTATGGGCTTAAAAAAAGGGGGGGGCTTATCCAGGGGTCAGATCTTTTACTTTTTTACAGCTAATGCCCTCCGCTTGATCGCGGCCGCAGAAAACTTGGCCACTTTCAGTGTTACTTCTGGGTTTTTGTCTCCTAGTAGGATTTTCAGCCGCTGAGATTCAGATCGACCTGGAAATTTCTGAACGATTGGGGAGATAAACAGTAACCTGATATCCCCGTAAAGGTCGCAGTGTAACAGCACATGTGAAGCCGTTTCCACCTCCTTCAGACCACATGGGCAAACTCGTTCAGCATAGGGTGTGCCCTCGTATCTGCCCTTTAGTAAGGCAGATGGCAATACATCAAATCTAGTAAGGGTAAACGCCCGCCTATATTTTGCGATTTGTAGGTCCAGCAAATATGGGGTTAGATTAAACCCTTTTCCATAATCTTGGATAGCTGGATATTTATCTATCTTGCTCATATGGTCCTGAAGCTCTACATCTCCTATTCGCTGGCTCACCATCATTTTAGCCTTTTCAAAGCCTGAGGCTATGAGTTCTTGTGAGGAAAGCCCCAGGCCCCTCAATTTTTCATAAAGCGACAATCTCCATTTAGACTGGAACGGGTCTAGTAGAGTCAATGGAGCCACTCCCACTGGGAAAAATATGAGTTTTAGCCAGAAGTGAATCTTCAGGATCCATATCCTGGCATTAATAGGGAGTTGGCCAACCTCCAGCCTAATGGCAGTGTTAGAGACACAGGTAGGTAACCCTAGTAGGGAACGATAAAATTTAGTTTGTACAGATTCCAGGGACTTGAGTTTTTGACAATTAAATATCTGGGTGCCATACGTCAATTGTGGAAGTATTTTTGCAACAAAGACCTGGGAGGCAGCAGGAACATATTGACCTCCTTTTCTGTAAAAGAATCTTATGATAGCTCTGGAAGATCTTTGCGCATTTACAATGGAAATCTTAATCTGATGGCACCAAGATCCCTTCTCATCAAAAATTATTCCAAGACATCTAAAAGATGTTACTTGCTCAATAGGTTGGTTATTAATTTTCCAATTATGTCGGAGTTTTATATCAGTGATGTCAACTGATATAAGACCTTGTCAACGAAGAAAATTAGGGTGGTATACTACAGTCAAGTTCCTAACAAAGCCTAGGCTGGCTTCTATTTTACCCCTCCTATATAAAATTTACAACAGCCTCAATTTACAAAAATAAAAAAACGAATTGCTGAAGAAAACCAACAAAAGCAAACAATAAAATAAATTATGCTTTAACCAGACAGGCTTAAAAATCATGCCACTTAATACAGCCTTTGAAGGAGAATACCTCCCTGGGTGCTTTACACATATTATTTTGTGGAAATCCGTATCACAGCACTATATTATTATCATCCGTTATCTATTTTTTTAATGTTGTTTTTGTTTTATAAGGAATTTTTATCTTCTGTTTGTAAACTGCTTTGGATACTTCTGGAGTAAAGTCAGGCGGGATTAACTTGTTAAACTGGATGTGTCGAGGACTCGGATTGGATGGTGGTTAATTCACTGAAGACCAGATGGTTTGAAAGTAGGCTCTACCTGTATATAGCAGGGGTGGCCAACTCCCAAGACACTGCAATCTGTTACTGGTTTCAGAACTCACAGGGTTAAGGAGTTCAGTGTGACGTCTCTTACCTGAGGCGTGGTTAGAAACTCTTTGGGAGTGGTTTGACTCTGAGAGTCTCAGTCTGGTTTCGCTTTTGCGGAGGGAGGACGCAATGGGTGAGCTTTCACCAGGTTTGAAGTTACGCTGTTAAACTTCATGATTAAAGGCTAAGAAGATAAGAAACGCCTGTGTGTTTGGATTTATTACCACAAGCTGCAATTGCTTCACCGCTGTGTTTATCTCTGCTACCGGCAAGAGGGAGAGGCAGGAAGGATCTTTGGATCAGCTCGGACAGGCTGCAGAGCTGCGCATGGAAGCGTGCTGGACTCCATGATTGTGTTTCTTGGCGTTCATGGCAACTCTGACCTCTCCGTTGCCATACAATCTACTCACAGAGTTATAAACTGGCAGTGATCTACCCCCCTTTTGGGGGGTTCAGGTTAAAGTTGGACGTGCCTGGTATATAGGGATTAAACCCCCTTAACTTCCCTGAATTTGTTGATCGCACTTGACATAGCCCCAGGCTATGTGGACTTGCTTTTGGCTTTCCACTCAAGGTGCCATCTTCTCAGAAAATGGAGACACACTGCATGGAGAAGAGAATCAAGAAGTGTCATACAAACATCACACTTACAGAGCTGGGTTGATCCGTAAGTTGGCAGGTTAAACCTTTTCCCTACAAGGTACTATTTTTTATCTTTTTAGCAAACTTTTAACTCTGCTTCATTAATTGACACCCCAAACCTTGAGTAGTTTTTGAGGAGAAACAAAGGAGATTTTAGGCTGGCTGGTAATAGACGGTGCTGTAAAATAAAATAACTTTTTTGCCTGGTGGCAGTGCAAAAGTCTAAAGCGGGGCAGTCCAATACACAGTCCGCATGTAGCCCTCAAGGTTTTTTTGGGTGGCCCTCAACAACATTTGACACTCCCCCGCCCCAGCCCTTGTGTTGCCTTCCCAAAGCTGGGTAAGTGAGCCAATGGGCTTTGGGAAGGAGGCAGGAGGGCTCTGACAGGGTCCTGGAGGCACAAGAAGGCATCAAATGTTGACCTTGCCCACTTGGTATGAAAAGTTGGGACACCTTGGTCTAAAGGGAGCAGTGGGTGAGCAGAGGAACTCTCTCTCGCCTGCACCACAGAACAGGGCCCGGAGAAGCTGGGGTTGTACGACACGCATGATCAGAAGAAAATGAAAAATTCTAATACCTCCGATCTGTAAAAACACCAAAATATACTGTGTGGTAGTCAACTAAGTTTTGTTCAGATCAGACCCACTGAAACTAATGACCATTAATAAGTCTAGTCCATTTATTTCAAAGCAAAACTTTACTGATTACCACCCACTGCTCATATTTGAACAGCTGTAAGCTATTTCTATGTTGAAAATTGTGAAAGGTGATATTATGTGAAAAACAGGTTAAAACGTTTTCTTTCTCTTGCCATCAGGAGGTCCTGGTGCCATAAACTGTTCACAGAGGAGATCTAAATAGAAGAATCACTTCCTCTACTTCTAGGAATACGACAAGGCAAAGGGTGAGTGAGTTAAGGAGTCAATAGTGCTGAAGCAGCTCTCCATAGGTAGCTTCGGAAGCTATCCAAACCAACAACAGCTAGAGTCACTGGATGTAAGCCAGGGCATAGTTTAAAACTGAGTTAAATGTGTTGTCTTGGGTGGTTCAAGCTACTTACAATGTTAGGTTTTCTTACGCAGCTCTACACCTAGCATCCAGCTCTGTATCTACCAATGACAAAGTAAACCCATGATACCTGAAACTACCAACAAATGTATTACAGCATAAGCTTTCTCTATCAGAGCATACTTCACCATCCAATGGATATGTATGTATGTATGTATGTATGTGTACACACACACACACACACACACACACACACCACAGGTACTGAGATACTAACCATCACTTTCAGTCATGAAAAGTCACTGTTTGGTCACTTACTCCCAAAAAGACTAACTACCAAAAAGTTATTTCAATGCTTAGCTGTGCTAGAAAAGAGCAAAACAGACATATGTCACTTCAATTTCATCTCCTGGCAAGTATGAAACAAAAATTTAAATAGCTAGCAACTATGAATATTGTGCTTTATTGTTTGGTTTTAAAATCTTAAAAGCAATATCAACAGTGAGTTTAAATGGCAAAGAAAACAGTTATTGCTATGGGAAAAGAATGGCATGTTTATCTTTGGTATTTAAATGACCACTTGCTATTTCTATGTTTGCCAGAAAAATCTGCCCACTACAATTTTACCTCCCTCTTCATGACCTCTAATCTGTCAGGCTTTATAATATTTAACCTCTTTCCCCCTTACCCTTTGAATTCAAATCATGAAAGTCAAGTTACGTAAGACTAGAGGGATGAGATATTGGCATTCATCTCATAAGCACAGAGAAAAAGACAGGATAAAGTAATCATCTAAGTGATATTTAAAGGCAGCAGGAGGGGGAGAGAAACAAGGAATGTGTGTACTATTTATTGGAAAATTATCATGAAACCTTTCCACTTCAGGCTACCAATAACCCTATTTTCAAGAATTTTAAAATAAATACGGCACTGTCCAAAATTTCATTTACAGATGTCTACACCAAAACATCCAGTCCTGCACTGGGCAAACACCTGAGAAGCCTGTTTCACAAATGACCACTTTAAAAAAGAGTTTTTATTACAACAGTTCTAACAATGTCAAGACTACATTAACAAAGATCTTCATTTGCATCATGAATGCCTCACTGCTGTATTAATAACAACCAGGTGTAAAGTAAGGCAAGAGATGTCTCATGTATGAAAATACTGTAAAGCTGGAATAAGCATTATTAAAGTATCCAAACTTCTACTCATGCATGACAACCTGAGATACAGAGGCGTGTCAGGGCTTGATGTAGAGCATGGGGAATCATAAAGTAGACCAAGTAAGAGTGTGCCTTGTATTACTTAATTAGGAAGAGACAGGCATTTACATGTTCTGGACATCTCACACCCCTATGCATAGCCAGCAAGAGTCCATCACTGATCAATCCATCAATCAAAATCCAAACTTTTGCCTTGATATAACACTGATTGATATACCACTTACAGGCAATATAGAGATTTATTGAGTCATGCTGCTGGGAGCACGTTTAAATGACAGTAAGGCTGAGCTCAATAATATTTCTACGGCCCTCTCAGCAGCTTTTCTGAGGGTACCAGGGGCTTCAAGAGAAAAGAAGAATTGGGAAATGCTGCCACTTCTTCCTCCAGGAAGAGTGGAATTCTTCTGAGTGTGTCTGGATCCAACCCTTTGGGTCTAACTCCAAGATGGTAAATGATACATCTTAAAGCTGATTCTGGAAGAAGGGCCAATACCTCAGAAATGACTACAGATGACTATGGGTTGGGAATAGATGCAATTTCCCCCACTCTCTTAAAAAACATCTATAACTTTTACCTCCTCCACTCACAAATGTATATTGATCCTTCCATCTCCTGCTCACGTTTCCCACTTTGCTTTTTTTAGTGGTAATTATGACAAGTGTTAGATATGCGTCAAGTTTAATGCTTCACACAGCTAGCTTGAATTTTACGTTTAAAAGCCGCTTTCACGTGTTGTTGCAGAACTACAAACTCTGGTTGAAAATTAACTCTGCTTGGCATCCAGGAATGCAGACACAACCATAATTAGCACTGAAAAAGGGAGGGGAATTTGAGTGAGCGGAAGAACAGAATGTGTGCCTGAGGGGTGCACTTGATCTCTCATCCATGGCTATATTATACAGCCTTTAAGTTTATAAAATATTAATTTCCATGATCATGAAACATGACTACTCAAGGAATATAAAAATGAACAACAAAAAAACCTTACTTCTGAATATCTTTTCTAATTCCAAAGGCCACTTAGATTTCTCTATTCAAAAGAAAAAAATGGGGGAGGCAAAGGATGATTCAACCAAAAATCATCTGCCAGTTATCTTGCTAACAAATGTAAAACATGATCTCAGAGATTTAAAAAGACCAAGGGCTTGTTCAGAGGCAATGACAAACCAAAACTTTCTAGCATAAAATGCACCTGCTAGGTTACTAAGTTTATTATTAACTTGCTAGTATCCAACTAACCTCTGAACTAGCGAACTACAATTTGGTTTTCCAACTTGGTTCGCAGGACTCGCACAAACAATTGTTTGCTAGTTTGGATGCAGTGACAAACTATGGTTTCTCCAAGGTTGATGTAAAGTGAAGCATGTGAGGTGAGGGGCAACGTAAGAGAATAAGGCTCATTCTTGTAATAACAAGTCGTGGTTTGGCATTAAACCTGAATCAAGCCACAATCTAACTCTGGTGAAAGTAAACATCTCTTTGGAGCAAATCAAAATTTTTAATTAATTATATATTTTATATTTTCCTATCAGTTTGAAAGTTCTGCAAATTTGTCATGTAATCCCATCAGCAAAATAAAACCATGTTAAGTCAAATGTACATGCAGATCCCGCTTTACAAGCACCACGTGTTCCCTGGAAATCATTCAATGGGTGAGCATTCACATTATGAGTCAATGATTTCCATTAATTCCTATGGTAAAAGTTCTAATGTGTTTCTGACCATGGAACTTTGACCCAAAAACACACAAAAAACCCATAAACCCCTGAAAAAATGCTGTTCGATTCTTTCCCCCCCTTGGATAACCAGCAAAAGGCAAACAAGGAAGTAGAAAAATGCTTTCTATTTGGATATCTGAATGTGCATTGCATATAGTGAGGTTTGGGTACCAATTCCTTGTGTGAATTTCTGCATAGTGAGCGTTCATAAAGCGGGACCTGCATGTACAAATTCTACATACTTGATTTGTAGACTTAAAAAAATCTGCTGCTGTATGAACATGTTGTGAAAACAACCATGTTCACATTTGGCATTTGGTACAATGACTAGAACCCATTTAAGGCAAGGCATATAAAGAAATCACTTTTCTTATTGAACACTGTACCATAAAGGAAAAGGCTCCTTGAAGAAAAGCTGGCTTATTTATTTATTATGGATAAAGATGAGTAACAGCCCTGTGATGGGAATTTAAAACAATTCCATGGGATGTCTTCTGTCACATAATGAGCTGTTCATTATCATCTGCCAGAACGAGCTGTTCATGTCATCTGCTATCGCCAAAGCACTGCCTCAGCACATTGAAGGTGGGTGATCAGTGATGTGGTTACACTAGACTTTACTATGTTGCAAATTCCACCAGACTAACAGCTCACCCTGTGAAGTCAGCATTTCCAATTAAGCAGCCATCATGAGACACTTGCTCATCTGTAGCCACCTGTGTCTGATTACAGCTAATTAAAAGGCCACAGTGTTTAACCAGATATGGTACCATAAGTAATGGACACAGGCGTACATTCAGATGGAGCTTCACATTTGCTATTAACGCACAAAGCTATACCAAAACTAAAGATGCAGAATGAAATAGTAGTATGAGTGGTGGAGGGTAACCACTAATTAAATGGCAAGAGGTACAGACGACTGTTCAAAAAGTTCCTATTTGTCAGCAAAAAGCAACATGAAGAAGAAAATCCACCACCGTTAAGATCCAAACTATTTGAGTAAGGGAGAAGCTTCACTCCAAACCTTTAATTACTTAGATTGGAGGACAGAATTTGGGTAGTATAAAACCCTCTTTAACTTGAGAAAAGTGACATAAAAGAAGCAGCTGTTTCAAGAGTTTTACCAAAACTAGAGAGCAGACTTACCAACAGTATATAATTTCAAGGTGTACTCAATGAGAGGCAAGCTACCAGCTCACAGAAGGCTGGGAAACTTAAAAACACCATCCTTAACGTAAAAAGTACAACAAAATAAAAATGTCTCATTACTTTGTGTGTTTTTAGCGGTTTTGAGAGAGACCCAACAGAGTAGAATATTAAATTTAAAATTTGTGTAAATTTCAATGTAATGCTAATTATATTTTAGGGACCAAACTATACAAGACGATAGTTTAGATCTATGTGCAAGCCTTTTTATGTGTGTTTAATACATACAAACACACACACACACACACACACACACACACGATCTGTAACTATATCAAAGTTACATTAACTGGAGCAGAATGCAGTTAGGGTATAATTGAATATAAAAGGTGCAGTATAAAAGACTACTTACGGTTGCATGTGATATGGTCAGAATACCATTTTTGACAGTGCATTTTCTTCTTTGCCAAACTTTTCGTAGGCTAAATATGGAAGGAATGTGGCATAGGGGAGGAAAAAAAGCTTTAGGAATATTATTGCAACTACTTGTTGTACTTAAAGCTTGATCCTTTAATTTTCCTAGTACCTTAAGACAAAAACAACATCAATAATTTTCACATGATAGCAGCAGCATGGATATGGCATGCAAAATATTGTGAAGATCACCCAGTTCCATTCATTTCTGAATGGTAAATGAATTAATAGGTCATTCCCTGGACAATTACAAGACTTTTGGGCACTTCAGAAGATTTCAGCTTAAGTCAGTTTTCAAGTACAGTTGTACCTTGCTTTGCGGCTGGGATCCGTTCTGGAGCCCTGGAACGGAAGCAGGGCAAAGCGCCGTGTCTGCGCACGCGTGAAGCACAATTTAGTGCTTCTGCGCATGCGGCAAATCCGGAAGTAACCCGTTCCGGTACTTCCAGGTTTGCTGCGGACGTTCGTTGGAATGGATGCTAGATGAGGCGGACGTTCGCGGAGGTATTACTGTAATGTAATGTTTCACAATATCATAAGCTAAAATAGAAGACTTATGCCGGTACAGCAGGGGCCCTCACCATACATTTTACAGCACTGGCTGATTCCACTTATCAAATACTGTGCTCTTAAGTACTTACCCATCACTCTTCTTTAAAAGATAACCCTTCTTCTCACTGCCGTATTCCTTATTTCCCTGAAGCTGGTGCATACTATATCCTCCTTGCCTGCTCTGTGAATCCTAGAGAGAACATAAAGGAACAAATAATGCTTCTCCTCTTCCTTATTAGTTTTCAAGCCCTCTTTTCTTAATACCATTTCAATCCCTTCATTTATAGAACCGCTATACAAAAACACAGTTATCTTGCTTTGAACAACAGTCCCAACTTTTTACATGGACAGTTTTCTTTAGCATGTAAAGGATAATGGTATGTTTTCACAAGGCGATGAAGGTGTTACTAAAAAAATAATAATCCAGAACGTTTTTGCGGAAAAATAAAAATGTTTGGCAAAACACTGCACATAGAAGAATCAAGTTAGCTATACACCCAAAGTGTATTTGCAATACAAATATTTTCATTATTTAACTAGCTTTACCAAATTATATTAATTGGTTTAGCTGATGGTTTAGAAGGGGTGGAATGAAATCCAATGTATACAAGTGTGTGCATGCCTGTATGCATATATAGATATACATATACCGCTGATGAATGAATGAATGCAGCTACTAAAAGCTGTACAAATTCACTACAATAAGCAATGATTCATTAAAGCGTTGACTTACTCTCCTAGACTTCGATCAGGAAAGGCAAAGGCAACATAGGAAGAAAAAAGTAGAATATTTTAAGACAGCATTTGTTAAAAGGAGTATATTCATGTGCATTTTGCAGTCCCTTTATTCCAACATTTCAGTCTGTAGAAAAGGCACAGATAGGCATCTGCAGAAATAGCTGTGTTTAGATGTTTCATAGCTAATGCTTGCTGGGTAATGGACAAATGATTCACAACTCCTCACAAAAAGGGAAAAAGAAGGACTAGCTTGGTAAGCAACGAAGGATAACCATTCCACAGCTAAAGCGTTTTCATAAAGCTGCTGGTGAATCTGAAACAAAGATTATTTCTACTAATATTCAGCCTATATTTTACCACCTCTCTTCCTCAAGTTTTAATTCCTGCAATTCCATTAGCAGAGCAAGGCTCAAAGCCGAAGAGATTCCACATCTTCAAGTTTTGATTGATATTAATATGCCATGCTCTTCCTGGGTTAAGTTCCTTAATATCAAGTGGAAAGTAGCATCTGAATTAATTTACAAATTCTTACTTTTGGTGAACAACTAGGTTCTAAAATATAGCTTGCAAGTGCTATATAACCTATCAGCTGATGTTCTCCTTATGGGCAGTTATGGCCTTCTATAAAAACTGAGCAATACTGGGTTGAGGTGGTCTCAGAAGGCAACCTGCCCATACAATCAAAAGCTTTTTCTTTAAAAAAAACAAAACAACAACAACCTAAAAATGGATCTAAATGGATGTTGCTGAATTCAAACTTCCATCAGCCCTACCATCCAGCATGGTCAATGATCAGGGATGATGGAAGTTCAGTCCCAGGGGGCCACATGTTTGAGAACCAGTATAGTGATTAGAGACTAGGACCTTGGAGATTTTCAAATCCCTACTCGGCCATGGAGTTCACTGGGTGACCTTGTGCCAATCATATAACCAGGATTCCATGGTGCAGTTGAGATGCATCTGTGCGTGCATGTGAGGATGTGGGGTGGCCACACCCACTGCTGGCATGCAGTCCCCAAAGGTCAATATAACGTATATAGGAGCTCTGTCCTTATGGTGGAAAAGAATAGCTTTATGGGATAGGATGAAGGAGTTTTTACAAAAGGGGCATGAACAACGCTGGCAAAGCAGCGAAGGAAGATCCACTAGAAATCTAGGATTAAAGCTTTGGGGTTTCTTTTTCTTTTTAAAAAAGACCATACCTAATCCAAATTAATTCTTTACAAATTGAAAGGACAATATCCATTATTCTGATTACTGTATAAATGCCATAATTTCAAAGCCATAATGGAACACTGTATAGAAAAAAAAATCATTTTAAGGGAAAAACACCAAACAAGGTCTTTCCTTAAAAATGCACATCTTTAATCACTAAAAAAAAGAAAGAATACTACCTAATTGATAAACAAAAGTTTCTTTAAAATTGATCACTGCCTCTCCAAGTTTCCGCAAAATCTGGCTCAGTATTATGGGGTATTTTTTACAAACATCTCATGAGTAAAGTCATTTGTTGACTACCTTAAAGAATAATTAAGGGGCAAAATACACACAAATGTTTGTTATGAAGCCCTGACCTTTTTTAAAAAAACAACAAATAAATGAAAAGCAGCAAAATACTACTGTGAGAGAAGGAGACACCCAGGTTGATGAACAGATGCTTAACCTTTTTCATGTGAGCCGTTTTATAACTCAGAATTTTCTTGCTCACTAAAAGGCTTTCAATTTTGAAACACGTCAATTAGGAATCACACACATCACTGTACTGTGAAGTGTCCCTAAGGTTACACCAAGTCTTTCTTCTACAATTTTCCTACTTCCTTTAACATGGCCCTTGCTCTTTGTGTTTCTATAGAAGACCCAACTCCTCTGCCCCAAAGCAGTTTGTTTCCTTACATTAAATTTTCTCCCTGGGCTCCAAATGTAGTTGAATGTGATTACAAGGTTCCAACTAAGCCATTGTTTTATAGTTTTTAAATGCCAAATTTTAATATGAAATTAGAGAGAATTATACATGTGGAAAACATATTTCCAAGAAATGTTTTGTATATTTCACCAGCTTGATATTTTGCTCTTTTGTTTGCAGAAAGCACATACAATTAAATGTAGAAAGATGCTCATAATAATTTAGAAGCACAATCAATAATCCTGTCACTGAACAAAATATCACAAGATTGGTTTTTTATTATATAGCTGCATTCTAATGATATACTTTTGTAAACAAGTATACCTTACTGTGATTTGTTATCATGAAAGTTGCAACCACTGCTGAAAATCTAAACAGATTTTAATTACGCACACAAAACAGAGCAAAATCTTGAGGTTACCCCTCCTATTCATCCTACTAAGAAACTCAGAATACAGATGTGAATGTATCCATTATATTCATTTATAATTCTTTTCAATTATTCATTTAACTGCTCTTTTATGAAGAAATAAGCCTGTTTAAGTATACTTTAAGAATCTGCCTGACATACAGATGCCAATCAATTATTACAGGTCACTTGTAACACTACTGTAGTATCTGGTGTACAATCTTAGCAACGACCAGGTTCACAACCTCACCCTTATGTTGCTAGTTTTAATTAGCTATGAACTAAATAAATTTAGTGTTCTTTAAAGTGTGTATACATGTTACTAGGATTCGCAATTAAGCTGTCTATGCTACAGTACATAACTAGGGGAAGGATAGGGACCTGTGACGCTCCAGATATTGTTGGACTACCTCCCATCATAATATTTAACTTTTAATCATTCGGTTGGAAGGTCTTTCTGCATTTTAGGGGTTCTTTACACTCAAATGTATGGAATCAAATATCTGTGAAGGTTTTGTTTTGTCTTTTAAAGGTCTGTGGACTATTAATCAACTTAAATTAACACAGTTATTTACTTAGTTCAGTCTGTGTTAAGGTGGGGAAACTATTTAGTTCTATGGGCCAGATCCTCATCAGGCTCAGACTCACGGGCCAAATTTGAAGATAACCAGAACCACTCAGTTGTCAAAATCCCATATGCGGGGTTTTCAATGCACCCAAAGAGCCAGCTGGAAGCACCAATCGTAGGGTTGGCAAAGCGCCTCTTTCTCCCATCCTCCTGAAGAATTTAACAGAATTTAACCCCTGCTTGGCAGCTGTCAAGAGGGATGTTAAATATTTGTTTGGGCTGCACATCCCTGTTCCCAACAGAGCCATTTGACAGCCCTTCATTTTAAGCAAGATTCCAATGAAAATACCCTCCTGAATGAGAAAGGGGTTTGCGTTGGAACCCCCTGCTTAAACGAAAGGAATAAACCTTCCTTTTAGCAACGGTTTCCATGTAAATCCTTTCCTGAATCTGGAAAGTGTTTGCATAATATCCTGGAAACTGAACAAGATTTAATTCTTGATCATCAGTTTATGAGCGGGGTTAAATCTTGATAGCTTAGGTAAAGTTAAAGGTACCCCTGACCATTAGGTCCAGACATGGACGACTCTGTGGTTGCGTGCTCATCTCACTCTATAGGCCGAGGGAGCCGGCGTTTGTCCACAGACAGCTTCCGGGTCATGTGGCCAGCATGACTAAGCCGCTTCTGGTGAACCAGAGAAGCGCACGGAAACGCTGTTTACCTTCCCGCCGGAGCGGTACCGATTTATCGACTTGCACTTTGGCAGGCTTTTGAACTGCTAGGTGGGCAGGAGCTGGTCTGAACAACAGGAGCTCACCCCGTTGTGGGGATTCGAACCGCCGACCTTCTGATCGGCAAGTCCTAGGCTCAGTGATTTAGACCACTGCGCCACCCGTGTCCCTTAGACACATGCATGTGATCCCAGTTCAGCCAATGCAGAATTTTAACTCCAATCTCATGCCCACCAACTGATGTCATGCTAAGGGCAGGTGGGTGTGATTAGGGGAAAACAACCTTTGGGTCAAATTGGACCCCCTGAGATGAGCCTGTGGGACAGAGGTTCCTTTACATGGTAAGAATAAGAGAATATGAAATTCCAATGTCAAGTATACAAGTTTAAGTTTTCTCAACAGGAGAGGTGGACATTTGTTAACTTCTCACAAAGATGTAATCTTTATGGTTAATTAAACAGACCATCTGCTTCAAGAATAATTAGTATACTTTTTTGTGCATAGAACCCAAAATACATTTTGGCTGCCTTTAAAATGTGCAGTTAAAAATGGCATTTGTGTAGGATGATTTTTCTGGCTAACAAAGGTGGTGGTACACTTCTGAACATCATGGTCATACGGCCTAGTTTAGGAGTTCCCAAGCTGGAGTCTATGGTTCACCACTGGTCTGCAAGCATCGTCATGTAGTTTGCAGTGTATCTGGTGATGTGTAGTTAAAGATGAAAGACAGCACAACTACATTCGTACCTTGGTTCTCAAACGCCTTGTGACTCGAACGTTTTGGCTCCCGAACGCCGCAAACCCGGAAGTGAGTGTTCCGGTTTGCGAACTTTTTTGGGAAGCTGAACATCTGACACTGCTTCTGCAGCTTCCACTTGAGTGGAGGAAACTCCTGCAGCCAATCGGAAGTTGTGCTTTGGTTTTCGAGCGTTTTTAGAAGTCGAAAGGACTTTCGGCATGGATTCAGTTTGAGAACCAAGGTACCACTGTATTGTATTAAATTTTACTGGCACCTTTTATTTCTTACATTGTAATACAAGAAAATACAATATATAAGAAGTAAAAGAAGCAATAAATTACAATTTTAAAAAGTATACAGCAGCCAGGATAGTGCACTACAAGTGCTACAAGAGACAGAAAATCATTGAGTGGTCCACAAAGACCCTCAGCAATTTTCAAGTGGTCCGAGGGGGTGAGGTGAAAGTTGGGGAATCACTGGCCTCGTGTATGAAACAGCCTTTCTAAAGCTCCTGGACTAGTTAATCTGTATGATTTCATCAGTGGGCATTTCTGGCTTCTGAGTATTGAGTATGTGTTCTGAATATTAAGTATCTGAAATAGTGCCACTACTGAAAACTGAATCTCCACCGAATTGAACATTAATTTTGAGCAGTACTTAATAACCAAAGCAAGCACCAGACACAGAAAAAGATCCAGTGGGTAAGAGACATGGCAGATCCTTATCATAAATCCACATCATAACAACTGTGAACTACATGCACTTATTGAGAGAGAACATTAGCTGCATTCAGTGCTGTATAATTTAGTGCTATGTGAATGAGTCTAATCCTCTTTTTGGGCCCACACATTCCTCCCTCTCCTCCTCTGCAGCCAAGAAGGACTACTTTGGAAGCTTTCACTTTGGCTAACTCAGCTTGAATTTCATCCAAACCAGGGATTAAGTTTTTAACATGAAGCATAGTTAGCCAGCATCATAAAACATGGGTTAAAATTGGCTTGCTTTGAAACCACCACAAAACTGAGACAGCACAATCGATCAGGCAATAAAAATGTTGTGAGGGGAGGGGATGAGCACTCCAGGTACTAGAAATGTACTGTATTGTAGGCCCAACATGTTTTTTTAAAAAGTCTTCAAGGGCATATTTTAGAAACAATTATCACCAGTTTTGCTTGGATGTGAGAACTGTTTATTAAAAAGCATGCCCCTGAAACTATAATTTTCTGAAAGCTTTTGGGCCTACAATGATTTTTCTGAAAGGCATGGGATTTTCCTTCCCCTTTTGTTCTTGTTTTTAAAAAAGCCATAGCAGAAGACCATTTTTCCTTATGTGGATGAAACAAACAGGGCTTAATAAAAAGCAAAAGCTTTTGAACACCTTTGCTTGCATGACTGGGAGGAGAAAAGGAGGGAAGGCACACGAGCCCAGGAGGAAGCTAAGCTCATTCATGTATTACTTGGCTAAACCAAGAGTGAGTGTTAGTTATGTCCAAACACTGGCATTATGTACTTTAATGTACATGTAACAGTGCACTTTTAATAAACTCAGATAAGTTCAGCCCCCAACTAATAGTTTGCTTAAGATCCTTACCTCCTTCTGGTCGAGCTGTAACGAAGATTTTATCAAGTCTCTGAGTGCAGTGAGCTGTTTCTTCTCCTCATCTTGTGTCTGCTTTATCTAGAGTAAAATGACCAAACACTACTTCAGTTTTTAAATAGAATTGCAGAGTTGGAAGGGACCCCATGGGTCATCTAGTCCAACCCCCTGCAATGCAGGAATCTCAGCTAAAGCATCCATGACAGATGGCCATCCAACCTCTGCTTATAAGCCTCCAAGGAAGGAGAGTCCACCATCTCTCGTGGGAGTCTGTTCCACTGCCAAACAGCCCTTATTGTCAGAAAGCTTTTCTGAATGTTTAGTTGGAATCCCCTTTCTTGCAACTTGAAGCCATTGGTTCGAGTCCTACCCTCCAGAGCAAGAGAAAACAAGCTTGCTCCCTCCTTCATGTGATAGCCCTTAAGATATTTGAAGATGGCTATAATATCTCCTCTCAGTCTCCTCTTTTCCAGGTTAAACATAGCAAACTCCTCATAAGGCTTAGTTTTCATACCTATGATCATCTTGGTTGCCCTCTTCTGCACATGTTCCAGCTTGTCAACATCCTCCTTAAATTGTGGTGCCCAGAATTGGACACAGTATTCCAAGAGTGGTCTGACTAAGGCAGAATACAGTGGGACTATTACTTCCCTTGATCTGGACATTATACAGTGGTGCCTCGCAAGATGAAAATAATCCGTTCCACGAGTCTCTTCATCTAGCGGTTTTTTCGTCTTGTGAAGCAACCCTATTAGCGGCTTAGCAGCTTAGTGCTATTAGCGGTTTAGCGGCTATTAAAGGCTTAGCGGCTAAAAGGCTATTAGCGGCTTAGAAAAAGGGGGGGAAGCGAAAAAAACCGCAAGACGTTTTCGTCTTGCGAAGCAAGCCCATAGGGAAATTTGTCTTGCGAAGCGCATCGAAAAACGGAAAACCCTTTCGTCTAGCGGGTTTTTCGTCTTGCGAGGCATTCGTCTTGCGGGGCACCACTGTACTTCTGTTGATGTAGCCTAGAACAGCATATATAATGTGCCTATTATACATATTAATATACCCTAGCTCCAGTTTTTCTTGGAAAGGTCCAAGACACTCCTTTTTAAATTCCAAGTAAAAGTGTGTGTTTGCATTGCTCTTGCCTATATGTATGTGTTAGGATTTATTCATTTCTATACTATATTGAAACTTACTGAACCAAGTAGAAGATGGTGCTTTTTCAAACCATTAGTCAGAATATTCTTTTTCAAATATTGTGAGAAGTGGTTCATAATGGTACAAAAGGGAAATTATTTTACTGGACTTCATACTGAAATCATTAACCAATTTATTACATAGTTTTTATTAGGAAAAAATATGGATTGCTTAATCACAAAACTCTAATTAGGGTACATAATAACTAGCCTAATTCAAATGCTTGAAAGGTTGCTGCCTCAAACTAGATTTGTAAAAAACTATTTTGTATATTAAGGTGCCTAAAACTGAAATGCTTTTCCAATTCTTTAGCAAAAATATTTAAAAAACAGTAATCCAAACAGGCAATATTCCTGTCTTATGAATGACTTACATTATATAAATCAGCAGCCAGTTTTTCAATATATTGTTTTAGTTTATCAGCCGTCTTCAAGCCATCTTGGAAGAAACTACAATGGAAAATGTGATTATCAGCAAATCAGTACTTTTCCCACTGCCCTTCTGACGTCTCTTGACCATTTCTCCCCATCTGCATATCATTTAGCTGTAATAATGAATTCCTTCAGAACTTGACATTTACAGTCTTCTCACAAATATAAGCAGACACTTTATTCAGGGATGCACTGATTTTGGTCATTAAGAAGCATAACAGATGTGTGAGCTCACTGGACTGTATTCAACACTGCTGTTCCACTCACATAGACTTCTGCTTGCACAAGGAAACTTCCTCCTCTCCTCTGCAGCCCTCCCCTCGATCCCCCCCCCCAAAAAAAAAATCTGTTCTGGGGTTGGAGGAACCTCTGAAAAAAGATTTTGAGGCAGGTATTCTAGAGGAAAGGGGCAGTCCCATTGCACAACCAGAACATATGCAGCATTCGATACAACCTACTGTAAATATGTTCATGCAGGAATACAACAAAGATTGAATCTTGCTGAATAGTTTCACCTACTGGCCAATTTTCAGCCCTTTAAAAATCAGCAATCAACTGATGAACTTGAGGGCTTCTGCATTCGGGCAATGCTCTGTTGTTCCCTTCACCACATGGGAAGGGAAGTAAACACATGTCAAAGGACTGGAATCTTGAGGCAAAATATCCACTGAAAAGACCTCAGACAGTTCTATGCATCAGCTCACAACCTTCTGAAAGTCAGGTTGCAAGGAATATTGGTTTCTAAATGCCAAAAGAGCTAAAACACACACACACCCTGTTACAAAGCCAGAATTTTTCCTAAGCTGTCCTTTCCCTCTTTCTGGAAAAATTCCATGCACAGAGCTGCCAAATGTTCTGCTGACAGGTCAAATTTTAAAACTAATTTATATGCCAGTTGAAAGGGTAATAAAATTTGGACTTCCGTGTGGTAATAGCAAGAACTGAGCACACTTATTACAAAGGGTGGATTGAACTGCAGTAGAAATAATTTTATTTATTAAGGAGAAAAATAAAATCTTGCAAATCTACTATAAAATAGCAACAGAAAACACCAAAGCAAGTCAGAAAAGTAAGATCAGTTTTTGCTAAATAATTATACTTACTTGCACTGTGCGTGATAATACTTAATAAGATTCTGTAGAAGGTCCACACCTTTTTTTGTCTTGATTTCATTAACCTTAATGAGATACTGTAGAAAGAAAAACCAAAGCTCAGTAGATAATTATATATTGGGGCTTCAGCTGTGCTCAAATACAAGCACTATTTCAGATCTGTTTAACAAATTCAGCAATTATCTTGGAGGTTGCCTTGCAGTTGACATCTGAAACCACTCCACCAATACAGTGATTAAGATTTTAGTGTATACAAAATAGATCAGTATGGCATAGGAAACTTAAAATTTATTTAGAAGTAATTAAAAACAAACACCATGATAAACAGATGGTCCCCACCCCCAAATTGTTTGAAGCTGTTTTTCCCCTCTTCCTCTCCACAATTTCTAACCCATTCTTAAAACTGAATAGTGCCTTAAGTGTGAATTAGCCCTGAAAGTCAAAAATGGAATTGGCTAGATGAAGCTTTATGTGACATTCAGATTAATAGGAAAAGAAAATTTGCTATGCCGCTGAGTTGTCCAATGTACTATTTCCAACCAAGCAACATTTTGTAACAGGATTTTTAGAATATTTCAGTAGAAATTTGGATAAAAACATTTCAAACAATTTGTTACTTACTTCACACATCTGGAGCTGAAATAGCCTTCTTTCTTTCTCCATTTCTTCTGCTATCTCAGCTCCAGTTATCTCAGTTCGTATCATCCCATGCTGTTTTGCATGTTCTCTTTTTTCCTTTTCGATTTTTGTGCTGAAATTTCAAAAGCATACAGTCAATAAACATTGTCACTTCTTACTTTTCCTGCACAGTCTTTCAATTTTTAAATACTCTTTTCTTTTTTCAAAAAGTGAGAGGCAGGAATTAACGCTCAAAACGGATGAAGTACATGCTGCACTTTAAAAAAACAAAAATAAATCAGACAGCTGTCTGAAGCATGTAGAAAGGAAATTTAACCAGTGTTCAATTCACTTAGCACAACTGTCACTAATATTATAGAGGTGATCTTGAATGGCTGCAAATCCTATTTTCTTATACCTCTGTATATGACTCCACCTTTCAAAAGTGTTAATAAACACATCTTTTTCATTTTCTTTTTGCTTCATTATTATTTCTGTTACATGAGTCATGGGATGGGAGCCAAAGTAAACAAGAACATACAGAATGAACCAGAAAGTGAAAAACAGAAACCAAACTTTGCCATAACAACTACTACCACTATTCTTTGTAGTTTATTTCTATCCACATTCCACCTTTATACGTTTAAGCACTCAGTTTCAAACATTGCATTTTGCTCAACATATTGATCCATTTCTCCAGTTTTACAGCAATACTGTATGGATGCAGCCAGCAACTCACCAAAGTCTATCAAAGACCTACAAGTCTCTGCATTGCTGAATTCCTTCAAGTGTAAGTTGTTAGATCAGCTGCTACTTTTACAAATTTATGAATTGTTCCTCAGAACTAGAGGTTGCTGCTGTATCATTTCTTTTCCAAGTATTACAAATACACAAAGCAAATGCACAAAACATATATTGGAGTCCAACTGAAATCCACCAAAACCAAATGAAACTGGGTTATACAAAGTTCCTGACCATAATCTTCCATAGTAATCTTTTCAGGCAGTAGTGTTGGGCATGAAATATTTATTAACAATTATGCTAATTACAAATAATATTATATATCTATTGTTGGAAACAGTCAATTTTTTTTAAAAAAAGAATTATTTGATTACATATTTATTTTCCCATAAAGAGTTGACACCATATGTAATTCCCCCCCTCCAAAGAAAATCACAAATCAACACAATAATCCTGTGAAATATGATGGCTTGAGTGTGTGTGACTGGCCCAGCATCATCTAAGCAATATTGTAACCGAACAAGAATTTTGAGTTTGGGTCTCCCTAGTCTGAATTCAACATTCAATGAAAGTGACAATGGTATTTCCCACCAAGGATCGCTTGAAGTTGTGTTCGGAGAGGACTGCATTTCTACCAAATTGCCAGTGGGTGCTCTGCTTGACCCTATTCCTACTGGGATAGGGGGTAAGGTATCACTCCTGTCCTTGCTAACAAATGGGCCCCATAAAAAAGGCACTTTCCGAATTCAGTGGCTGAATTCTGACATAATGCTATCTGAATGAATCTCATGCTTAGGAAATTCTCCACACTACTCCAGTGCAGCAAAATAAATGAAAAAGGAAGGAAGGAAGGAAGAACATCCTTCCTTTTTCAACTAACTGCAGTTTGTCTTTATGTATGAACCAAAGCTTTAACTAAGGCTTGCCTGAATAAGCCAGCTTCAAATGATAGTTTACAAACCTTGCTGGTATGGACAAGCCATAGCTTAAAGTGCAGTTTTCCTGATTCAGGCATAACAAATCATTGTAAGCTGAAAGCAGAAGCAAATTCATCCCATTTCCTTATGCTTACACTACAAGAAGAGAGGTGTGGCACACACATAATGCTAAGCCATAGTGTGAATGAGGCCAGTGGCATCTTGTAATATTTGTTATCACATGCATATTCACTAAATGAGGAATAAACTATACTAAACCAGGTTTGTCAATCCACAAGAACATATTCCCGAGCATCACTGAAATGCATAAGTTTACTATGTGCCTATTAAATAATTCCATTGACACTGAAGAAAGTGACAGACATCCCCAGAAAAGCTCAAGGCTTGAAAGAAATGATTAGGTCACACACTTAAAGCTGGTCAAATGTTTACCCAGAGTGAACAATACTTACAATTTGGTCTCATAATCCTTCCAGGCTTTGTCAAAAGGCTTTTTAAGATCCTTAGGAAAGAGAAAATGCACTTAAAATAAGTTTATGACACTGCTATGTTAAAATGTATATGCTTAAGATATTCTTTCAAGATTATAATTTACTTTTTTAAAAAAGAAAGAAAGAAAGGCTTCTCTTTTTATAACTTTAAGAATTTCTTTCCCATGGATCTTAAGGCACATATATCTCAAGCTTCGAAGAAGGAGCATGAAATGTAAAGCATGCAATTACAGCTGATTCTACAGAATTTTATGCAGATATGATGTCACCACAAGAACACTGATGGGAAAGCAGCAAAAGCCCATGCAACCAAGTCAGCAATACTATTATAGTTCTCAAGCAAAAAACTTACCCCTTTGACACCTTTCAAATCTCCTTTTAAGAGGGAATCCAATGTGAAGATGACATTGTGGCTCAAGCCTTGAAGCTACGAAGAAAAAGCAGTGTTATTCAATTTTTTAAAGTATGAGCTTAAGGTGAGCTACAAATATCCATTAATGTCTTGTTTCTACTAATGTGGCATTTACACCTATCGCAAAAATTTAGATTATTGTGTGAAATAAGCCCTTTATCAAGCTTCATATCATGAGGGTCTTCAAAGGGAAACTATACCAATTCATGAAACCAGGAAAAAATTCCAACAGCTTTGTAAAAAGTCAGTTTTGTTCTTGAAAATGGCTCAAAGTGTTTTGAGCTTTACAGCTCTCTCTCTCTCTCTCTTTTAGAACAAGAAAGTTTTCCTTTTTAGAGGAAGAACAGATTCTCTTTTTACACTGGGGGTTGGAAGGAATGTCAGGTGCCATCCAAATATATCTATTTAAAGGTTATTCTTGAAGAAGAGTCATAAAGCACATAACCCTGAGGCTTGGCTAATGATGAAGCATAAACCATATTGTTCTCTCATTAGGAGAGTAAAGTGTAAACAGATCTAAGCTTTGCAAAGACAAAAAAGAGAAACAAAACACAAGACACCTTTCAGCTCTCTATTCTGCAATACGCTCCAAAAAAAAATAGCATACTGAGGTGACCATTAAAAATAATATACAATGGGCTTTACCCTCGGTGTCTTTTTGGCTCATCCTACCCAAGGGAAAGGCCTGAAAGGCTACACCAGAACCATAGGAATGTCCATGATTTCTGTCAACTCTACACTTTAGCCACAGCTTCTATTCAATAGCCCGTGCGATTCTCAAACATTTATCCAACAATCAGGAACAGCTTTTTTGGGGGTGGAGAGGAGGCAGCCGAGCTCTGTTCTATGAGCAATCATCACAATCCACTCAAATATTGTAAATAATTCCCTGTGAAATGTGTTTTTAAAAAGCACTAAAAAATGAAGTAAGACCTTTTCAGGTTTCTGACCATTTCTTTAGTGTCACAAAGCAGTTTGAATAAATCAGAAACATACAATGATCATAATTGTATTGGTCTATGAGCTCTTAATGGTTTAATTAAGTAGCTCCTTTACTGTTCCATTCAAGCACAGACTGCATTGAATGCCACCCCTGCAGCACACGTTTAAAACATTCCTTGTCATTTGCAGAGCTAGGAAAATCTCACGCCTAAAAATATGGTGTGTTGCTGTTGTTGTTTAGTCATTTAGTCGTGTCCGACTCTTCATGACCCCATGGACCAGAGCATGCCAGGCACTCCTGTCTTCCACTGCCTCCTGCAGTTTGGTCAAACTCATGCTGGTAGCTTCAAGAGCACTGTCCAACCATCTCGTCCTCTGTCGTCCCCTTCTCCTTGTGCCCTCCATCTTTCCCAATGCCAGGGTCTTTTCCAGGGAGTCTTCTCTTCTCATGAGCTGGCCAAAGTGTTGGAGCCTCGGTTTCAGGATCTGTCCTTCCAGTGAGCACTCAGGGCTGATTTCCTTCAGAATGGATAGGTTTGATCTTCTTGCAGTCCATGGGACTCTCAAGAGTCTCCTCCAGCACCATAATTCACCATAATTCAAAAATATGGTATAGTATTGATTAAATGAGATATTCTCCCTGTCTTTATCTGCAGCTAGAACCAAACACATGCTGCTGCCTACAGAAAATTTGAAAAGTTTTTCTAGAGCGGACAATTTGTTACATAAATGAAAGCAAAGCAAATACTTATTTAAAATGTAAATATTATGAAGAAACAAAACATTAGAAACTTCTTACCAGATTTTTCAGGAGTGTTGATAATTCCTTAGTCAATGTAGAAAACTTTACAAAAGCAGTGCCCAGATCTGGATTATCTCTACTTAAGAAATTACTCCCAAATTTATCTAGTACTTGTGCATAGTTCTCTTCATTTTGGACATGTTCTGAGAGGGAAAAATATAGAAATGTATTTTTTTCCTACGAATGAGAAACAATATTAATACTAACAATAGTATTAAGAAGCACAACTTTAAATTGGCCTCTTGCTTGTAGCATTATTAAAGTTTTGATAGCAAGATTACCACTCTGAATAATATTTCAGTGAGAGAGATGCTTATTTTCCTGTTAGTCAGTCCTTTGGTCCTGAAACAAGTGCTAGTGTTCACCTAGCTAATTTCACAACAAGAATTTGAAAAATGGCTAAGAAGTAAGAATTTCGTGTATAAGCCACACCACTGCTACAACCACAGGAATTGCTCGTCATAATGGTTTTAAAGTGACTGGACTAAGCATCACAGTGTATTTATGTAGTCAGGTCATCCAAAGATGTCTGCAACTACTGTGTTTTGATACCACAATAAAAATGTGAACATTCCCCTGTGGCTAAATGGCTTTACAGAATGTGGCAGAAGTTTGGTATTTGTGGCCAGTGACTGATGGTTAACAGGAAGAGTGGTGAGCTTCTTGGCTATGCCTGGAACAGTTGACAGCATGACTTTAAGATACAAAACAGAAACACAAAAACACCAATCAAATCCGCCTTTGGACTGTCGTAAGCGGCAATTAAACCGTATCACACAGTGATGGGTAGGCAATTCTTTAAGCTCTTAACATACTGATAATGACACAAGTGTGTCATAGTGGCAGCACCATTACTTATCAGAGAAAAAAGGGTGAGCTTGGTGGGATGTACACATATTGCCCCACTCTTGTAGTTCTTATAGTATTTAATTTTTAATTTTAATTTTAATTTCTGGTGTTCCAAATACACGCGCTCAATTTGCTCATTAAAATTCTGAGCCATGAGGAAAAGGAACAGCAACTGAGACACATCAGAATGTTGTGAACTTTCTTTCTTTCTTTTTTAAGATGACTATAGACAAGGGGTCCCCAAACTAAGGGCTGCGGGTCGGATAAGGCCCGAGGGACTCGTTTATTCGGCCCGTGGCGACCCCCGCTGCCCGCTCTTACTGGCGCTGCGTGCCTGCCCACTTCCGGGTTGGAGGAGCACCGGAAATAGCTTGTGCACATGCGCAAACATTATTTCCGGTGCACATCTGGGTCAGAGGAGGCCCGTGCACATGCGCACAAGCTATTTCCGGTGCTTCTCCAACCCAGAAGTGCACCGGAAATAGCATGTGCGCACCTGTATGGGCACACACTCCCCCGCCCTTCACGCGGGGACACCGGCCCGAGGCGCGGTAAGTTTACTGACCCCTGTTATAGACCAAAATATGTGAAGATGGAATAGGCACACATTACGTTTAAAAGAGACCACTTGATTTAAACACTTCATTTAGCAGTTATTTTCTTTGCAGGTCATACTTTTATTAAATATATTCTAGGAAAGTCATCTATTTCCCGTTCACTTTGCAGTGACAAGGACCTAGTCAAAATAAATAACGCTTAACTGATTAATGGAATCTTGAATCACACTCGCCTCATTCACAGGCATTTTTTAGGACAGGAAAAAGTACGGGGGGGGGGGGCAGACAGGAAGTGACGGAAGTCTAAAATCATGAGTACAGAAAGTAAAAGTACTCTCAGAATACAAAACTCAACAGTCCGCCAATGAACTAAGAAATATCAATACAGCCAAGAGGAAACACTTATTTTTGAACAGAATAATCTTTATGACATTGTGTTTGTTTTGACAGCCAAATATTGTTCTGAGCAACAAATTAAGCTGGTTTTTTTTTTGGGGGGGGGTCTGAAATCTCACAAAAAATCATATATACCAATGTGCATATACCAATATACCTGCAAAACAATTAAAGCTGTGATAAGTGGAACTGGTAAACTCTAGTTCAGAAAATATATATAAAGCTCCTTTAAATTGCTAGTGCCTTTCAACTGGATTTTATCCATAGGTATTTGACAGCCATTTCTTGAATCTTAAAAAGAGTAAAATGGCAAGAAATATAAACACTACTGAGTAACTCTTTATTATGATTAAGAAAAATAAAGCTTACCTTGCCCAGAATTATATATAGATTTTACAGATTTTTTAACTTTTTGTAGTGCAGTTCGGTCCTGATCTAACGCCTAGGGACAGAAAAAGAAAGACCGTGTCAAAGGCAAGCTACTTCTATTTTGAATTGTACATCTGAAAACCTGAACATGAGGCTCTTGTAAGCAAATACCGAATAATGTCAGGAGCTGCCAGCACTGTACAGTAGAGGCATTGTTATTACCCTCTAGGGAGGTCTTCAGTCACTCAGTCACTTCAAGTCAATTAAAGAACTCTGAACTAAAGTGCTCCTGAGGCAAAAAGCATCTTGAAAATAGTTTGGCAGACCTAGGGGGTAGTGCTATATGGTCAGCTTGAAATCAAACAAATATACTGAAGTTTATAGTAGTTTCACTATTATCTCAGTTGAAATTCCACAGATTTAAGTGTCATATTTTAAGTGTCATGCATTTCTTGGACTTCCCCTACTAAAAGGTAGCTTTACAAAAGCAGAGTAACAAGCAAAACAAACGTAAGGGTCAGGTCATACATAAATATTTTTCTTCTTGATTTCATCCCACAGAATACTAGGCATGTCTACCTGGAAGTAAACACCACTGTGTTCAGTGGGATTTACACCATAGTAAATGTGCTTGGGAGAAATGTGCAGCTTTAGCATAGGGTAAACAAATATAAAACACTAAATTCCGAAACGTACTAGAAAAAATGTACATACAATAAGTTTAAAAATATTAAGTGGCAAATAAATCATGGCATCTATTTTGTAAAGCCCTATGAATGATAAAAAAATCTCTTTTTAAAATCACAATTTAGCAGCATGCAAGACAGAAAGAAGAATTATCATTATTTATGGAAGAATATCAATGCATACAAAATAATACAGAACAGGTATTTATCAAAATAGCTTTGGTTTCTCTCTATGATTCTTCCATTTTTGCTGGTTCTTGAAACAAAATAGGGTATCTGATGTCTTAGGATATAGTAATGGGATAGACAGCCTTTCACCCCTAGGTCACCAAACTAATCCTGCTCAGATCAACAACAATTCACAAATGTTACCATCTGCTGGGTGTCTGGTGTCTGAGGTGAAGTGACTTAACACTTTCAGTTCATTTCTACCAGTGGTAAAAGTAACCAAGAATGAAAAAGGCATCTTAATTAATGGTGGCTGAATGTTACTGACCATAGATATGGATTATGATTGTGCACTTAATACTTATAGAATGGAAATTAAATGAGGTTTGCCAACTTGTTTGTTTGTTTGTTTGTTTGTTTGTTTGCTGAAAGATCCCAGGGAACTGTAAAAGCACACACTCTGCTAAAATTATATATTAAAAATACAAAACAATTACAATCAGAATTAACCATATCAGTAATTAGATTTAGAAAAGGTGCCTGAAATTATCCGTCTGCCCTCCCTCAGGAAGAAAAACTAAAATATACTAATGAAAATTGCCAAAATTTGTTTTCCTTCCTTCTTTCACATATCTCTTTATTGAGTTTAAGTCTGAAATACCGACAACAGAGAGAGAGGGAGACAGACAGAGGAGAGAGATTGCTTGTCATTACCACCTGCAAGGGGTCCTTCGGTCTGAAAAAGGTCAACACTCGATCTTGGGCAATCCCTATTCTGGTGGCCATGTAATTCTTGGGTTGGTATGGAGGGGAAAGAGAAACATGTAGGGATTTTCTGGAGGCTTAGATGAGACCTGTGAGTTCATGTAACCATTTTGCTTTGCACTCACCATGCACCCCAAAATGTGCTTTTCAATATGCAAACTGCTGTGCAGCGAAATGTACAGTGGTACCTTGGTTTGCAACCGTTTTGGATTACAACCACATCAAACCCAGAATTGTGTGTCCCTTTTTTTGGATTACAACCAATTTTGGGGGGGAGGCCCCATTGGCAGAAGCTTGACTTGGGTTACAACCTGTTTTGGTTTACAACCGGACCTCCGGAACGGATTTTGGTTGTAAACCAAGGTACCACGGTATTGCATTTTAAATTAAACTTCCAAGAGATTTTTGAGGCCCACCTGGGAAAGAGAGAGGTGCACTACATCATTTGCATACATCTAAATTAAGATCTTTCTGTTCCTAATTACTAGGGAGGGGGAGTTTGCATTGGCACCAAATCATCAATATAAAAGTTTAAAGGAGTGGGAGCCAGAATGCAACTCGGTTTCACTCCTTAAAACATTTTAAAAGCATCAGTCATACCACCATTTAAACCAACCCTGACTCTCATTTCTGTGTTATTTTATTGATATTATTGCTACAAGATTATCATGGCCTTTGGCTAGAACAATAAACCTGTGAACTGGCGGAAAAATAAACTAAACTAAAAAAAAAAGAAAAAAGCCTGAATACATCATTTCCACAAGAAAAACTGAAAACTTTCCTTGTTAGTGATTTTAATTTTTTTAAAAAATAATAATGTAATGTAAAAACCAGTTGTCTAAAAGTACATTAAAAACAGGCATTCAAACAAATAAAAACAGAGCCTGACTTTATGGGTCAGGGAGAGCCTGGGTAAAAAAAAGATGGCTCTACAAGATGCCTGAAACCACTGATTTAGCAATGAGGTTTGTTAAACTGACAACATAGGGGGATTTCCAGGACCCAGAAGGAAGCTTTGATTTCTTTTTGAAGCACATTTTCCTTTTTATAGAGAGTTGTGTCTCAGCTGGTATACAGCAAATAATTTTTTTCCTGTTCACCACATGAGGAGATACCAATCCTGTGGAAGATAATCCCATTATACATCGTTGTAAGAGTTAGCACAGATTGTACTGTGTGACTAAAGTAGGCTAGGGATGATTGAGGAATTTGATATTTGTGAATTCTGATAAAAAGCTGACCTGATCTGCCCCTTCCAACCAATGTGTGTATCCATCCACCAGCTCTTACGCTTCTCAAATGTTCTGACAGTTCTTAGGAACTGTATAAATACTTTTTTAATGCTTATTTAGAGGGGAAATGCATTATAAAATAAATATTAAAGTATGTATATAAATACAAATTTTCTTTCCTTTTTTTAATCCACATGAAAAATACAGAACTGTGATGGAAGAGGATTATGGATGAACAGTGCAGAAATGGCATAGAGATTGTGCTGTATCCACCTATATTTTACTCAGAGTAGACATATTAAATCTAATGGCCCAAAGTTGGTCATGTCCATTAATATGTGCGGGTTTATTCCGAGAATGACTAACACTGAATACAAGCCAATATATGTGTGTCAAATGACATCAGACGCTCAGGTGACAATCTCTACATCTCAAACTCACAAGTACCTCAGCAAAATATGAAACAGAATTTGATGGATTAGTCTCCCTTTAACTTGCATCAACCACATTTTCTGTAATAGCAGAGTACTTAGTAATTAAAAGTTTTATTTTCCCCAAACCACTGATTTTAAATACATGATTACCGCTGTCTCTGCAAGAACAGCTGATTTCCTTTGCTCTAGAACAAAGCATCACTCTTCTTAGTTACAACCTTATCTAGCAAACTGAACACAGCATAGAGCCAAAGAGAATAAGAAGATGGAGTTAATGGCCAGATAGAAGCAGCAAGTGGAATTAATCCTCCCCTTTTATCTCAGGGCTAAGGTTTTGCACTGCTCACATAGAAATTACTAAACCCTGGTTTAATACGTATTTCTAAACATCAGCTACCTAGCACAGAGCAGCTAAAGTTTGTTCTCTGCTTACCCCTCACAGTGTGGTTGGTGGGGGGGAGCACAAGCGGTGGTTCACATCCAACACTTAGCCAGCCACTTCACTGCTTGCTTCCCCACTCTAGCAAAGGAGAAATGAAACAGGAACTACATGAGCTGCGTAGACCAGCACACAGTCCATTCACAGGCTGATTTCCCTAACTATGGCTATGGTCAACATGACGTCCACACATGGCCACTATAGCAGGCTTCAAATTCAACATCTTATGGAATATCCAGAATTTGAAGTATAAAACTTTTAGCCAAAAAGCAAAGAAGTGTGTCTGCAGCTAAGGAATAGTACCTAACAGTTTAAGAAAACACATAACAGTACACCAAAAGTAGTAGATTACTCCCCGAGTCCCACCACCAAACACGTGAAAATGCTTTCAGCTGTATCTTGCCTATGGATTTTCAATAATCACAGAGCTAAATGAATCATTTTCTTTGCAATTGTGAAGAAAAAGAAGGAAAACTTATTGCTACCTGTTACAAAAGGAATTATCAAGTTTTAAAGGGCAACTGAGTGCTTCTCTTAATTCTCTTTAAATATCTGAGAATCTAAAAGCAGGTTATTATCAATTAACTCATGCTGACATTAGCATATATTAATCTTGACAGTTCAAATATACAGCATCACATTTCATTAAAACGTCAATGCAATTCAAAAATTAACAATAATATACCACTTATAGACCCATTGATGTTTTTTAATGCAATTATTCTTATTGCACACTGGTACAGGTACAGCAGCTATTGTTTCATGTGCATAGCACCACAACAGACCACAGGCATATTAATTCTGGACTTTCTGCTACTCCCCTAGGGCAGTGACTCACAATCTGCTTATGCATCTGCTTATGCTAGCCATTCATGCCAAGTATAAGCTCCGTGCATGGTGGGGCTCAAGCCACTTGCTGCCTCATTAGAGAGAAGCAGGAACTTAGGAGATGTGAGGGTGTATGTGGAAATATTGTGGGCTGCCCAATTCCTCCCTGCTCTTCTTTCTCCACTCACTAACCTCATGTGTGTGGGCCACAGTTACTGTGAAATTATTACCATTAAGTTGCAATAAGAGGGGGAAAAGGGAAATAAACTGTCCATACTTGCTACTTTTCTCCCTACTACCTTGTTCATAGGTAGAGCTTCCATGGGTTATTGGTGTGGGAAGAGTATGATTGTTCCCCCCATTACCACATCTCTTGCAACTTTGGAATCACATGGCAGCAACAGTCCTTATGAATAAGGCTATCAATGAATACCAACCACAATAGCTATGTTCATAGAATCACAGTTGGAAGAGATCACAAGGGTCTTTAGTCCAACCCCCTGCAATGTTGTACCCCCACTGCCAGCTGCCTATACCGAAACAAGCTTCTCAATTTATTTATGAGTTTATTTCTTCATTGTACACTTATATTGTTAAACATTCATCAGTTCATTTCACTCGATATTGGATTGGAAGATTCTGAGCCAAGCAAAATGCATAGGAACAATCTGCTCAGCAAACTCACAGACTGCACTCCTGGGTCCAGTAGTAGTAATTTCAAATGTTGAAAAATTCACAACTTTTCCAATATGAGGTAAGAGTATTGCTTATTTAGCAATCTAGTAAATGCATTAGAACTGCTATTATGATTAACACACTTATCTTTGCTTGACCAACTTTGCATATGAATTTCTGCAACAAAATCTTAAAAGTGTGTCTTGGTGTTAAAACAAAATATTTTAGCATCAACATTTATGAGGAGCCTTCTCTCCTCCTCCTCCTCCAGTGTGCTTGCAAGGAGAATGGAAGCATTTGCTTTCATTTTCAAATGCAGTTTGTTCCACTTTGGATGAAATGACAAACTCTGATTAGTTTACACTTGCCCAAACAAGCCAGAATGTTGTTTCTTACTTGGACAAACCATAACTTAAACCAACCACCATTCCTTCTTGTTTAAACAAAACTATCTGTTGTTAGTTGAAAATATTAATAGACGCTTCCTTGCAGATAGAAAAAGAAGACCCTATTTCCTTCTTTTCTCCTTGCAGAAGGAAAAAGAAGGCCCAATTTCCTTCTTGTGGTCACACTGATGAAGGGAAGGGAGGAGCATGCTTGTATAGAAAGCACAAAACATTCAAAACAAGGCAGAGACTAATAAACAAAACAAAGCTATGAAGTCTTCACCCACTAGCTCCTGAAGACAGCACCCCAGTTTCAAATGCTGGTTAAGATAAACATTGGTTAGTGCTGGTTGTGTAACAGCTGTAGAGTCTGGTAGTAGTAGGAGTCCATGCTTAACAGAGAAGCAATTGGTAAATGTGCACATGATTTCATAACCCCATAACCATTTTTAAGAGATATACCACATTAAGTCTGCATCAGCCTAAAAAGGCAGGCAACATGGAGAAAAATTAGTCTTTCCCTTCAGAACCACAACTGTTGTGTAGTATGATGCAAGCATAATTCCTCTTGAAATGTACACTCAATTTATTTTTGTCTCCAATTAACAGGTTTTTACAGTATTTGTTTGACCAGAAGTAACACCAGGACCAAAATAAATAAATAATTATGATCCATTAGTGACATCACCTTCAATGTTCTTAAAAGAACTATACAGCCTGATCTTAAGTAAATTTACTCAATACAGTCCCAGGTAAGTGTGCGTAAGATTGCAAGTTTAGCGTGGGAACACTTACTAAAGCAGTTTGGGTGGAACCCAGACTCAAAAGGACAGTAAAATTCCAGATGTGGGTGATGTGGGTGAAAACAGGAGTTGTTCTCAAAAAGGTCATCTGGGGTTTGTACTTTAGTGAAACGGATTACTTGGCATGTGGCAATGTATTCAGCTTGAAAATGGAAGTTCAAGCATCCTCTGGGATTTATTTTTAACTATAGCATGACTTAGCATTTCCCCCTTCTATCTATTTGTTGCCCTTATGAATCACTTTCCTTTAAAAGTGCAGTTAAACTCAACTTCATTTTGAAACAAGGTCTTTTCCCTCTGCAACAGTAGCTGACTGTTCAGCTCATACTTGACCACAAGCGGTGGAATAATGAAAGGCTGCTACTGGGAGAGTACAGTAGTAGAAGATGCAAACTCTAGCTGAGTTTCATGCAATTCATACACTACTCTGTTTCTTTATGTCCCCGTTACCTCAAATCACTGGCTCAACCAGATGGAAACATTAGAGGCTTGGGCTGGAGAGCTATATTGAAAGAGAAATATTCAGGTGTTGCTTACTTTCTCTTCTACATCTACTGACTTTTTTTTTAAAAAAAACCTCACCTCACACCGATTCCCAAAATACAACTTTCTGGTTATTGGTTTTTAAAACCAGAAGTTGTAATCAGAAAAATAAATAACTGAACGTAATAAGTTGTATTTAAGGCTCAGTGATTCTTCAGTATAAAAATAGCCATTTCTACTATAGGTCTGCTATAAAGCAAGCTCTATCTACAGTGGTGCCCCGCAAGACGAATGCCTCGCAAGACGAAAAACTCGCTAGACGAAAGGGTTTTTCGATTTTGCATTGCTTCGCTAGACGAATTTCCCTATGGGCTTGCTTCGCAAGATGAAAACATCTTGTGCTTTTTTTTTAAAGCCGCTTGAAGAGGTGCAGTTGCGACGGACCGTGCTTCGCAAGACAAAAAACATTGCAAGACGAAAAGACTCGCGGAACAAATTATTTTCGTCTTGCGAGGCACCACTGTACAGGAATAGCACTATAGAGTCAGTCACTGAATAATCACAAATGCTATTATTCTTGAGTAAGATCAATGTGGAGTTTCCATCTGTGAAATAATGCAACATGCACTGTGCTACATAACCATCATGGAATTACTATGAGGAGTCAAACATAAACTAGATTATTGTAAGAAGCAAAAATCAAAGAGACTCTTAATCCAGAATGATCCTCAAAATCAATGTACAGCAGAAGTGCTGGAAATCCATCCTTGTTGGATTCTCTATCTTGTTTCCAAGACCATAGCATAATTAATCAGCAGAGTGGCAGTTGGAACATCTGAGGACCTGGGACAGGCTTCTAATACCTTTATTCTGCCAGCATCTCTTACAAATGACACCAGAAGACTGTCCACTTTCACAACACTGATTACAGATTCAAATGGAAGAGGAATTCATTTAGCCTGCTTTTTTTTTTCAGAAGACTGACCCAATCTAATGCTGCTGAACTTGCCTGCAGACTAGAACACCACTCCCAATCGGATTACATGCTTATCTAGATTCTGTGATACATTCTCACTGTGCGGAAAAATGTACATTAAAAAAAAAAAGTTTATGTAAACATTCACAAATTTGTTTGTTTGTTTGTATTTTACATACAAAATGGGCACAATTTAAATGCAGGTTTGGAGAGGGAGCGTTCTTTCAAAAAAGTCCACACAATATGTGATGGGCCTATGACTGAGCACTACCAAATTTGAACAGAGATAAATTTGGCTGCTCAGTCCATCTCTAATTACAGGCGGGCTTTTGTTTTACTGCTTTATCCCAGTCAAATTGTGTCAGATTTGCTATTCACTCAGATTCACTAACAATGGGAGCTTGCTGATTGGAAGGTCAGCGGTTCGAATCCGCACAATGGGGTGAGCTCCCATTGCTCTTTCGCAGCTTCTGCCAATCTAGCAGTTTGAAAGCATACAAGTACAAGTAGATAAATAGGTACCGCTGCGGCAGGAAGGTGAACGGCATTTCTGTGCACTCTGGTTTCCGTCACAGTGTTCCGTTGCGCCAGAAGCGGTTTAGTCATGCTGGACACATGACTCAGAAAGCTGTCTGTGGACAAACACTGACTCCCTTGGCCTGAAGCAAGACGAGCACCGCACCCCATAGTTTCCTTTGACTGGACTTAATCATCCAGGGGTCCTTTACCTTACTGCACAATAGGTCTCCAACATTAACACATCCATTAGCAGGGTGGAAGTCCCCTGAATAAAAATCACTAAACTTATGAAGTACTGATGTTCATATTCTTATTCTGCATTTAGTTTCAATGCGTACAATACAATGACACTTACTACTGATATTTATTCAAAAGCATTAATTACACCTAAGAGCAACTTGTGCTGAAGCTCTCCAGTGGTATTGCATTAACCTTACTACACACGTTCTAGTACACAGAGAATGCATTACTTTTAAATCTAACAACCTTGTTCTTCGCCATAAAAATATTCATTCAACTCACTACCGAGTGTTTATTTTATTGCTATGATTGCAGAAGATGTCACTTTTTAGAATGGGGTGGGTTACACGTTGCCCTCAGCTTAATGTCTTGCAGGTGTGGGGGCAGGAGGGGCAGCCAACATAGATGGATCAGTGGAGGGAGCAGCAATCTCCAATGAGAAAAGCCTTCTGCCACCAATCAGTTTAAGTATCTGGTGAGAGTAATCTCCTTTCCTGACAGCCCACTGAGCAAGGAAGGAGTGGGGGGGGGTCCCAATTTTGACTCCACAACTTGCATGCAGTCCAACAAAGAAAAATGCTTCCCTATGTTAGAATATGGAATGCAGAAATTGTTGTATCATAAATACAAAGTAAGTTTGGGGAGGCATTATACAGACACTGAATTCTCAAGCATGCATAAGCAGTTTAACTCTTCCCCTTTCTTTCACTTTTCAGTTGGCACTAGGTAATCCACAGAAGCAAAATGAAAAACTTTAAATTGAATACCATGAAAGGAATGCTGTCAAATGCTCAATAAACGATTTTGAAAATATTTTTATCCCTATAAGCATTTTCTTCTTAACTGTAGCCCTCAATATATTTACTAATCAAGGGCTCCGTTCTGAAATATACTTGAGTTAATAACCCCACTTTTCTTTTGTAAGAAACAAAAGGCAACTAATCATATAACTGAAACATTCCAAAAAAATCCAAACATAAGAGCAATAAGCCATGTCCAGAGCAGATGAAAGACAAAACAAGAAACCAGCAAAAATCTGAATCAACACTTATCAACCACCAAAAGCCTTCTGAAATTTTCACATTTTCTTAGGCCCCTATGGGAAGACTGAAACAACTCCATCTCTTGCTACCAATGGCTGAGCTCCAGCAAGCAAGGGAACATGGAGCAGGGCCTCAGATACTGAACAATGCCTACAGAAGAGAACACAGAGGAGAATGCGATTTTCAAGCCCCCAAGGCCTCAGGCCATTTGAAGCTTAAAAGTTAAGAACACACACTTCATTAAACTGGGCCTAGAAAGACAACCAAAGGAGATAGTGCAAAATTGGAGTTTTGCCAGCTCCTGTCAACCATGACAATGACATTTTGGGCCAGTAAGAGTTTCCAGACTCTTTTCAAGGGCAACCCCACACATACTGCATCACAACAGTTTTTGTTCTAAATTCACTGTATTTTAATGAACTCCAATGGACTGCAAGTTAATATACATTCAAGTGTACTTTAAATTGTGGTATAAGGTTTGGTAAACCATGTTTTGTTATAAACTTATTACATTTATATCTCACCTACCTTTTTACAAGCTCAAGGTGGCAGACATAGTTCTCCTTCTCCCCAACTTATCCTCACAACAACCTTGTACCATAGGTTAGGGTTAAGCTAACAGACAGTGATGGGCCCAAGGTGAGCTTCATGGCTGAGTGGGGATTAGAACCCCAGCCTCCCAGGCCTTAGTCCAATGCTCTAACCACTACATTATATTGGCTTAACACTGTTGTTCCAAAAGTTGATCTTCGTCTTAACATAACTATTTTTTAAATACATCCAGCAACAGCTCTGTCAAGAAGCCAAGCACCTCCATTCATCAACCTGGCAACAGTTGCTCTATCCAGCTGAATCAAAGAAAAGAGACACAGGACCACTCCATTAACACAGCAGAGCCCAGCAACTTTTGACACCTTTTTTTACTCATGTCATTAGATGAAATTGTAACTAAGAGCTTGCATCTGTGTTTCCTACTCCCTCAGCACTCCACACTGCATACTGTATTAAGTTCATGCCAGCAGTTTGCTGCAGAACATGGTGAATATTTAAACCTATGTTCCTGGCCTTAACTCTAGTGTGGTGAAAATCTTTTAAGGAAAGCCACCCTGAGCTCTCTCTACTGGACAGAAGGACTTACCTGTAAGGTATATAGAAAGGTAATATATATAATTCTACACATATACTTTATACCTGTGCCCAACAGGACATATTGAAGAACAAATTCTGAACAACTGAGCCAAATTGTGGTGACAGAGATTGAAAATTCCAGGACCTATCAACAAAATGACAGTTAACAAGTCACTAGAGCCAGATGGTATCCACCCAAGAGTTTAAAGAACTGAAATATGAAATTACTGATCTTCTAACATCAGTCTCCAAGGAACTGGAAAGCAGCCAATTTAACAAGGGATCCAGAGAAATACAAGCCAGTTAGCTTAATGTCACTTCCTGGCTAATTGGTGGAAAGTGTTATTAAATACAATGTTATGATACATATAGATGAACAAGTCTAGTTGAAGATGACCCAACACAGCTTCTACAAAGGTAAGAATGCAGCAGAACTCCCAATTCAGCTGAAAGTTCCGTGGCTCAGCCAATGTTAAGTCCCCAACCTTGGCTCAGCCAAAGATACACCAGAATACAGTATCTTGCTTATCCTGGCTGAACAGAGGCTGGTGTATGCTCCCTTAAAGGGGTGGCAGCGGCAGCAGGTGCGTGATCAGAGAGGGGGACTTGGCTAGATCCCAAGTCCATTCAGCTTGGTCATGTGACCTGACAACCCGGCACAGAATACTATTTTACAGGCTTGTTTTCCTTCTGTTAGGCTTCAGCAGAGCAGTAGCCTTGCTGCAGAGCAGAGTTTGCATCTGGTGTAACTTTACACCAGGTTGCTTTATAGCAGCTTCACATGCATAGGATTGCTCCCTATATCAGTTTCTAAAAGTCAGGTGTTGTGTAGGAAATGTCCCCTTTGCATTCTTTTGTCCCACCTTGCTGCTTAAAGGACATGCAGAAATTCAGAGATAGGATTTCCTTGACCAAAACTCTTAAATGTTATGCCCTCAGCTATTATAGAAGACACAAATAAGCAATATTCCTGCTTTTGTGCTTTAAAACATGCTGAAGATCTTACACATATAAACTATATATTAAGGTGGTTAATAGGGGTTGTGAATAGCTCCATAAATATGTATCTCAGCTGGGAGAACAGGCAACAAAATGATTTAGCAAAATGATTTTCTCCCTCTATTAGAACCCTGCATTTTTCCCTGTATTGGAACCCACAGCCATTCGATGAAGCAGACTGGCAGAAGAGTTAGAACAGAGTGGCTATGGAACAATAGCAGAAGAGGGCTACAGCCCTTAGACCTATAGGCAGACTTTCCAGAGGCACCTGGCTGGCCACTGTGTGAAATAATGGACTAACTAGGTTTTGGTGTGCTCTGGAAGCAATAGCCAGAATATTTTATAACTGTCAAATTAAATAATCTGATAATAGATTTCTAGGAATAACAATATGCTCAGAGTTGTTTTAACTAGAACTCTCTTATTCTATTTCACAGATTGCAGTACAGTGGTACCTCTGATTAGGAACTTAATTCATTCCGGAGGTCCGTTCTTAACCTGAAACTGTTCTTAACCTGAGGTACCACTTTAGGTACGCACTGCGTCACTGCTGCACGATTTCTGTTCTCATCCTGAAGCAAAGTTCTTAACCCGAGGTACTATTTCTGGGTTAGCGGAGTCTGTAACCTGAAGCATCTGTAACCTGAAGCGTCTGTAACCCTTGGTACCACTGTAGTGCACTTTACAGACACTTACAAATCATAAATGTATATCTAGTGGTAAGTGAAAAATAAAGGGGCCATTACATTTTATGTTTTGAGTGGTATAGGCATGTAGCAAAATATTTAAACTAGATGAATGAACAGAACAGAACTAATGTGCAGGGTGTGGCTGTGTGCCTCTATCAAATTTCAAAATATATTTTAAGCAAGAAAAAAAATGCAATACAAGAAGAGCAATAAGACCTTTGTTGAATTATTATTGAAACAAATCAGCAAGGACATAAAATACAGAAATAATCCCATTATTTTAGCTTTAGTAGAGATTATCATGTAACCTTCGTTTATTGGTAAAAATAATACAGTACACTTTAGAACCCAGGTAGATTAATACTGCCTGCAGCTTGCCTTAGACATTTGCAAATTTATTAAGATTCTCCAAGGACCCTATTTTTACATGGGTGTTGTTGTTTTTTTAAATAAGTATTTCTGCACCTATTAAAGAAGCATATACAAGTTTGAAAATGTAACAGAAAATGCACTCAGTGAAAAATAAGGAAGCAAGGAAAAAAGGGGATATCTAATGGAGAAGGAAACCACCTAAATTTGATGGGGTTAAGTTTTTCCACAGTCAGAAATTCAGCCTGCAGCAGAAAGGAATATTTTTTATCACTTACATTTGATAAATTGTCTACTACATCTCCTCAACTATCAGGATCAGTCCACCACCATTCATACACGGGACACACCTTGGAATGGATTATTTTACTAAACTCTACATGAGGCTGCCCCTGGAGGAGCTTCAGCTGGTACAAAATGCAGATGCTTGTCAAGCCCTACTGACTAACTACAGGAAGCACATTTCAGTGATCCCAGCTCAACTGTAGCGTCTGCCTTGGCTCCCAGGCTCAATTCAAGGTTCCAATTATACTCTTTAACGTATTAAATGGCTTGGACTCATTTCTCAAAGAATGCCTTCTCCTGTATGAACTTCCCTATGTGTTGAGAGTGCACATAGAATAAATACAGGTTTCACAGAGGCTTTCACAGAATCTTAGAGTTGGAAGGGACCCAAGGGTCATCTAGTCCAACCCCCTGCAATGCAGGAATCACAGCTAAAGCATCCATGACACAAAGCCATCCAACCTCTGCTTTAAAACCTCCAAGGAAGGAGAGTCCATCACCTCTTGTGGGAGTATATTCCACTGTCGAACAGCTCTGATTAGATATTGTGTGGAATAGGCTTTTATTTTATCCAAGCTAATAGTACGCAGTTACCTTCCCAAAGTCAACTTAAATTGCAATTCCTTTTATCCTTTCTAAATGAACTCCTGATGGATCTACCCTACCCCACATTTAAGTTCAGTCGGGTGATTTTCCCTTCTCACACACAAAAAGTTCCCCAAAATGGTCGATCCACTGTTAGTGGTCTTATGTGCAATATATTCTGGTTAGTAAGGAGCAGTCCTTGGACGTCTGTTTTAGCAGCAGATGTGCACACAGAGAGAACCCCCAGGCTTGAGCATCAAGGGAAAATAGACTATAAAACCACTTTGCTGGAAATCAGTTTATAACTTTATCCTTGCACAATTAACTGCATATCCATAGTAGCAGAGGACTCCTTCGACCAGCCAGTACTGCCACAGTAATTCAAGGAAGAACCTGGAGAAACGGCATACAGATTCTCATTTGAGAACTGTCTATGCTGACATTCATCCCAGAACCACACTGCCATGCCAATAGAACTGCCATTTGTTCAAACATTATACTCTATTAACTATTTAAGATGATGGGATCAAATCTTGAAGGCAAAACTTCCACATAATAAAACATTTCCCTGCCATCCAGACTTAAAATTACTTCTGTTCAAAAACTGCCACACAGAGGTAGGGAATCTTTTTCAGCCCAATGGCCACACTTCCTTCCTTGGATCGCATGACAGAGGTAATAAATAAGCAGAGCAATAAATGGGAATTTTACCTTTGGTACAGTAAAAAAGATTGTTCACACTCACATTTCCCTCTCTACCCTCCTTTCCAGGCAAGCATGAAACATTATCACAGTTCAGGGACATATTCCAGAGGGTTCAAAGCAGGGCCAGTGAGAGGTATGGCTCAGAGAGAGTTCCAAGGGGTAGACAGAGATGCTCTGAGGGCCTATTGGTCCCCAATGCTGAGGTTCTCCATTCCTTCTGGAGCAGGTATTTGATACTCCAACAGTGCAACAGAATGCCAGTTAATGGCTGTTCTTCCTCTTTGATAAGCAGAAGGTAGACATGTTTGCAAAATTACCTCCCTTTACTATTTTATACTGTATTTACTTTATGAGCATTTACAGCTCATCAGCATTCCATAAAATAAAAACAGTTGATGATATGAGCAATGATAAAAAATACCTCTGATTATTCTACAAATTTGACCTTTCCCTGACCCAACTGTGTGTTACTTTCTTTCCGCTTTAAAAAAGTCTGAACACTGGATACAGGCTTTTTCAAGTATGCTTCCAGTTGGCTATACAAGAGCTCTTCAGGAACTTGATCTCTGATGTTTCTTTTCTGAAAGATGCTAGTACTTTATTAACAGGCTCCCTTCTAAAAACCTGCCAGGGGGGATTTTGACTGCTGCAGCCATTTGATAGAAATATATTGTCCAGCATTTTCACTGAATACAGTCTTTAAAAGACCATTCCAAGGATTGCTTCCTCCAGCAAGGCAAGATGCATTATACTTAGCATTATATAAAGTCATAAGGAAGTGAGCATAAAGCCTGAATAATCAGCAATCTGGCTTGCTACTTGGAAAAAGAGGAGGAAACTATAATCAATAAAGCCAATGAATTCCATCACTTCCTTTCCCCCTCATGAATTTGTTCCATTTGTTATGACATGAAAATGAGGAATTCATCTCTGTGATGTCTTGTTGGCTAGAATAAAGGAATGTGGAAACAAAATAAAAATGATATTTTGTCACATTCTCACTGATTCAATGGCTTACTAAAGAAAGGAAAGGGATTAAATTACTTTTGGAAGGGTACCGAACAAAAACAGGCTGATCCCTACTGGCCTAGTCCTCCTACTGTGGATTAACCTTTTTGAACATTCTCACTTGCAGCAGTTTCCCCACTAAAAACACTTCCCTGGATTCATTGTTTTGAAAATTCTCCAACATCTGAATACATGCTGGGCATAGTGGACCCAACTTGTTCCTCACTAAGTGTGTTAAGGACTGCAGCACTGAAAAAATACATATTTTTGAACAACATTCTGATACACGTTAGTAGCCTGCTTCCTCCACTCAGCATAATGGCCTAGGAAAAACTTAAACGGAACACAAGTTTTCAACGGATTACCAGTTTATGCAGCCAGACTACATATAACACAGAGAGACTGTATTGCCAGTTTTCTTTTACCAACATATTGTTTTAGAAGCTCCAGTACTAGTATTTCAAAGTTATATGTCTGTTCAAAATGAACGCCAGAGTGAAATTAGTGACTGCTCAGCACAGCACTCAGTTGTCAAGATCCCTCCCATCTCTTCACCTGGACCCTGAAAATATATTTTTTGTGCTTATTTGTGTGTTGTACAGAGCACATTTCCCTGTCCCTTTCTTGGATCTGAAAGCCAGAGGGAGATACCAGCAGTGATTGTCAGGCTGCAAGCAAAGCTCTGACTTCCTTCTGTCTATATGTTTATCAACTCTTTAAAGAACAAGAAAGCCTGAAGTATAGGCACATAGTCTGATATGAAAGCAGACAGTCCTAAACTGCCTAGCACTAGGCAATGCCATATGAGCTTATAGATAGCTTTCTGACTTCCAAGGGCCAGCAACACTTTAGACAGAAGAGGTCACCATTGTTTCCACAACCAGATGCAGTAGCATCCCATCTCAGTGCTCTCTGGAGTCACATGAACAGCTGACAGCAATGTTTAACTACATACAGTACTGGGAGAAATTTTACTTGAGAGTACTCTTGCAGGGGCAACGACAAACCAACAATGTGGAAAATCTGCAAGCTTGAATCAATGTCACTTCAAAACAAGATATTCACAAACAACTGGTCTTATCCTCCAATTCTATTATCCAATTACTTAGTAGCACTCAGGCTGTTAATATACAAGATTACTTTCAACAAGGAAGTAATTATAACTAATCTTTTGGAATGGCATTTTGCGTCCCCCAGAGCACAAACTTGATCAGTACAATTTTATTGTGAATGTGTGAAAGAAAGCTCTTCTGCAATTTCAATAAAGCTAGTTTATCTTGCCTGTTACAATATGCACAAAAACATTATAATATGAACAACACCTTTTGAAAAATAAGGTAACTGGAAACTCAAGACTTAGTTTAAGAAGCCATGTGGACCATGATATGAAAATCCAATTTTAACCTTGCTGTGATCTCCACAAGCTTTTTAATCACCACGCAAACAAAATTCATTGTCAGATTTTTAAATAACAATGCATCCCACATCAAGTACAATATTCAAAAATATTAGGAATATATAGGTATGTTGCCTGACTTAGACTGAAAATGACATGCAACTGCTAATATTGAGATGGGTGACATGAATCAGGCTGTGCAGAACTGCTCTACCATCCAAGAGACGGCATGACTGCATCATTTTGCATTGCATTCCTCCCCTTTCAACATCATAGCCCAAAATGTTTGTCACCAATCTCCCATTTCAAAGAGATCTCCTCTACAGCTTGTCCTTGCCACCAATTATCCATTGCTTCATCTGTGCCAAAAACACATCAAGCTTCATTCATTCTGTCTAACCGTTTGCTCTGCATAAATCATGTCATCAAACAATCCTGCTGCAGTCAACACTACTGACATCAGGAAAGTAACACGGGATAACAAGACACAGAAAAGACAATATTCAACCTCATTTAACACCAAAACCCTTGGAATTCATAGACATGAGCACTGTGTGCAATCATCACCCAAGAGCATCCACGCTATAGTCATGAAGAAAGCAGGGCGGTATGCATGTCAACTGGCTTCCCCATGCAACCATACACAGAAAGCAAAGGTGACAAGTGTTTATTTACCTCTTCCAGCAGCGTGACAGTATTCCTGCAGTTCTGTAGCCGGGTAGTAAAGCTGGATGTGGTTGGGGAATTGTAATCCTCTGTGGTCTCAGCAATAAACTCCGACACAGTGATCTGGTCCGGCATGATCCTGCCCAGCAGAAACAGATGAACACAGACAAGGAAAGAAGAGACAAGGAGAGACTGAGCATTAAACACAAGACAGGGCAAAGAAGCTTTAGCTGAGGGAGGCGTGTAAGTAATCCGCACCACCACCCCTTTCTGCACCTAGTGTCTCTTCTGACTGCACGGCACCCTTTTCGGAATAGAGTTCACAGCCTGCTTCTGTAGAGGGGGGTGGGTGGAATGACAGGAGATGCCTGTCTCTGCCCCCATCATCCCTAGGCTCACTTCTTTCGAAGATGTCTTATTTTGAAGGAAGAAAGGATGGGTGTCCCTCCACCTCAGTTCCTTACAGAGCATTTCCATGGGGAACCCTGCCTCATAGATCCCATCTCCTTGGTGTCTCTTCTTTTCCTCCACAGTTTGAGACTTCCTTCGATTCTCCCACTTAAGAAAACAGGGTATCCAGTTGACTCATCCTCAAGATTATCCTAAAGGCTACATTAGTGCCCGCTCGGGGGTGAGGGGTGGGGAGGGAGGAGAGGGGTGCAGACTGGCGATCCCAAGGTTAGACCACCAACCATCACCACACCAGATCCCAAAAGAGTGGGCTTCCAAGCTGCAAACACCGGCGTACTCTTGTTACACTTTGTAAGGGATCTTCTTCAATTGTTTTGCCCATTCCTTATTTTTAAAAATAAATAAATAAGAGGGTGCATCTTCTGGAACCTCAGAGAGCCTATTGAACCACAGCATCCGAGCCTTCTCTGTTGTAACACCCTCTCTCCTTCTTATTGCCTTTCAGAAAGCGAAATTCCTGACCAGATCTTTCTTTTTCCTAGCAGGAAAGTGAATGGAGGAGGGGGGGAGGGAAACCACAGCCCCCCCCCATTAAAAAAAGCAACCACCACCCACCCCAGGAAAGCTTAACTCCCCAAGTCCGTATTCATATTATCTTCTCTCTTTTTTGGTGCAGGGGGTGGGGTGGGATAGAGACATTCTCTTGACATCTCCCTCAGGAAAAAAAAGGGGGCTGTTCCCTCATCCCAGGTCTTATTTCCCTCCCCCCCAAAAAAAAACCACCACACACACCCCAAAATAGATGGAAAGTGGGCAGAAAAGCGCCTTCAGTGAACCTAACGCACAAACACAAAAACCCACAACCACAAAGCTTCCCCTCAAGAGTGAAGTGGGGGGGGGAGTGTTTGTGAGGTGAGTGGGGGGGGGAGTCGTTCCCCGCCAAAAAATATACTAATGATAAAAAGAGAGGCGGAAAACCCCCTTCCTTCTCCTCCTCCCTCAGTCCTCCCCCCCCCCACATTTCTCCTCAGAGGGCTACTAACTTGCGCAGGCGGCCCCCCTCCCTTCTCGGCGGAGAGCCCCCCCTCCCCAAGCCGGAGTTGGGGGGCGGGAGGAGGAGGGGAGAGTCGGCGCGGGGAGGCGGAGGAGCGGCGGCGGCGGCGAGGAGGAGGAGGAAGGCGGAGGGCAGCGGCTGAGGGGGTCCAGGTCCAAGTCCCCGGGAAGACGAGACGTGAGGAGGGAGCCGAGCCGCTCTCCGCCCGCCAGCCAGCCTGGACTGCCTGCCTGCCTGCCTGCTGGACGCGCGTCCTCCTCCTCCTCCTCCTCCCTCCGCGCAGCTCGCTCTCGCGCAGGCTCCTGCAGCCGCCTCCTCCCGCCGCCTCCTCCTCCTCCCGGGGCGGGAGCGCGCGCGAGAGATGGAGGGAGTGAAGGAAGGACGGAGGAGGAGGAGGAGGGGAGAGAGTGCGCGCGCACACGCCCTCGCGCCTGACGGTTGTGAGTGTGTCTGTGTGTGAGAGGGAGGGGGGAAAGAGGCACGCGCCGCTCGCCCGACCGGTCCAGACCCACCGCAGCCCGCTTTTCAATCACCCGCCGAACGGACCAATCGCCCCTTACGCTGCTTTTCCCCCCCTTCTCCCGCCTCTCGCCTCCCGCGCTGGCTCCGCCTACCACCAACCATCCGCCCCTCTCTCTCTCTCTCCCTCTCTCTCTCTCTCAGGAGGAGGCTTGTCACGTGAGGAAAACAAGGAAGTAGCCCTGCGCACGCGCCTAGGCGTACGCAATGGCTCTCCTCTCTCTCTCTCTCTCTCTCTCTCTCTCTCTCTCTCTCTTTCGCGCGCATGCACGCACGCGCCTTTCCGTGGGGTGAGCGCGCGCAGCTGAGGCAGCTTGCGGCGGAGGCTGATGTTCCATGCAGAGACACGCAGGCAGCCTCTAATAGAAGAAGAAGTTGTTTATTTATTTAGCCCGACTTTCCGCCCTGACAGGGGATCAAGGCGGCTTACGGATAAAAATGAGAATTGCTAAAAAAAAATAGGAAAAAAGCAATTAAACTTTGATGAAGTCAAAACTCTCTCTATATTTTATAATTTTTTTATAAAATTTATACACCGCCTGATTGGTTTTTGGTTTTTTTTAAGAGCAGTTTACAAAAGGATAAGGCAATGACACCGAGAAAAATTCACAACTATACTTTAAAAACACACTTATAAAACAACAAGCACTAAAACAGATTAAGGTTAACCCCAGGTTTCTAAGCACCTGGGTACGCTCGCCTAAAAACGGGGATGTTTTTCGCAGGCGCCGAAAAGATTGAAGTGAAGGAGCCTGGTGGACCTCAACAGGCAGGGAATTCCGAAGTGAAGCTGCTTCCACGCTTAAAAGTTGAGTTCTAACAAATGTGCGGCACCTGCAGGAGTCCCAGTTCCACCTATGGGAGCAGTTGAGTGAGCACGTGTATAAAATCTATTGCTATATAAACAGATAAACTGCTAAAACTGTACATATAATAATCGAAAACAGCATGGCAACAGCCCTTTCATCAAAAGCACCCAGTTCCCCCAAAGCCTTGTTGGGACAAGAAGGTATTCACCTGCCAGAGGAGGGACAACAAGGAGGGAACCAGTTTGACATCTCCGTGGAGGGAATTCCAGTGTCGTCTGGGAGCAGACCACTTTAAAATACTACATGCACCCGACCCCCGTCCACATGTTAGGTGCATGCTTAAATGCATATGCATTTAAATATGCATTTAAATATGCAGGAACTTAAATGGTAGAGGAGGAAACATCCGAGGTGAAACAAGGCCTGGAATCCCCTTTTCCCCATGGGTAAGGGTCAGAAGTCAGAACGAGGAGGTAAGAACTTGCTGTTGCTGTTTGAAGTATCTCCTTGTGACTTGTTTTGTGGGCCACAAAACCTTCTGCTACCAGAGAAGGTAGCCTTTGTGAACGTGCTGGTTCCTTGCCTTAATCTTGACTGAATATTTTTTTAAGAGAAAGCAGGGAAGAAACGCCAGCACTCACAGTGTGTGTGTGTGGGTGTGTGTACACACTTTTCATGTGTGTAACAGCCATATCGGTCCAATGTCAAAGCAACCACTGGCATATCATGAAATGCCAAGAGGTTTCCTTTTCCTTTGTCACACCAGACATTTTTTTTTAAGCAGGTTGACCCATATTTGCTTTGCAGATTTGTTCCAATCCCTTATTGTTGGGGGGCGGGGTCTGAAGGCACCCAGCCTCGCTAAGCCGAACAACAAGGATTTAAAGGATCTGGGTAAAAAGAAAATCAAGCCAAGATAAGCCTCGGCTGCAGTAGCTCTTTGCTGTGGGTAAGTGCTGACTGGGAAGCTTTTTACGGTGCCCCCAAGCCTGTGCAATCCAACCTGAGAAAATCTGAGGATGTCATTAAGTGCAATGTTGCTGTTGCACCAGTTTGAAAAGAAGGAAGTGTCCACCGGTTGCCCGATGAGGTGCCAAGACGTGCATTTATGGCTCCAGCATCACAGCCTTGCATGCCCTCTAGATGTTCTTGCACAACATGAGGACCATGCTGGCTGGGATTGATGGGAGCAAGAGTCTAACAACATCAGGCAGCTCACAGGTTCCCCATACTGGGTCTAGGCTGATTAACAGGCAGTAGGCAGAAAGGGAAGGTGAAAAACGCAAGTCAGTTTACATATAAAGGTTCTCCGCTACCTAATTTGCCCTTTCGGAACAATATGCAAACTGAAACCTTCAAAATTTACAGTTCCCCAAATTTTGCAACGTCTGCAGAAAGCATATCCTAAAGCGTGCAGAACAATGCACACATTAAGGGATGCTAAGGGATATTAAGGGATGCAACATTTTGTATTGGGGAACGCTGATCTACAAAATTGTGTTGATGAGGCAAAATTGCATTCAAACTTGTGTATTCAGAGAAAGTCACAGTAAAATACAGTGGATGCTCGGGTTGCGAACGTGATCCGTGTGGGATGCATGTTCGCAACCCTCAGTGCCCGCAACCTGCAGCGGCGCGATTCAGCACTTCTGCGCATGCGCAAAACGCGATTTAGCGCTTCTGCACATGTGCGACCGCCGAAACCCGGAAGTAACCCGTTCTGGTACTTCTGGGTTTTGGCGGTCCATAACCCAAAAAAATGCAACCTGAAGCATCTGTAACCCGAGGTATGACAGTACCTCAGATTGGGAAAATGAGAAACTAAAATCGACAGAGATGCAGGGGTTGCAGCAGACACGTGGCTGCCACAGAAACCACAATCTCTCCTCCCTATTCCGTTTCGCTGATCCCACATAGCATCTAGTGTAAGTCACCTTCTGGAAAGTGACATCACCGCACTGCGAGTTTCTCTGGACTCCAGTCCACGTCACTGGCTGCTGCTAGTAAGGCGAGGTGATGATATCACATCACCTGGCCAGTTTCACGGTATGTTGCAAGTTTCATGATACGTTGCAGAGAGGAGAGCAGGGGAAACTAGACACTGCCGTTTTCAGCAGCAAATGCTATATTAGAAGGAAGGAAGGAAGCTGCATGAGGAACAGAACTCCACTGCAGATAGAGCTGCCCTGTTCTCCAGCCCTGGATGTTGTCATCAGCTGTGCTCCTGGATCTGATCTCAGGAATGGGAGAGTATTTCAGGGGAGAGACTGCTCTTCTGGAGGGCAGGACATCCAAAACCACCATCAACATTGGTTGTACAGTGGTACCTTGGGTTAAGAACTTAATTCATTCTGGAGGTCTGTTCTTAACCTGAAACTGTTCTTAACCTGAGGTACCACTTTAGCTAATGGGGCCTCCTGCTGCTGCTGCCACACCACCACCACACGATTTCTGTTCTCATCCTGAAGGAAAGTTCTTAACCCGAGGTACTATTTCTGGGTTAGCGGAATCTGTAACCTGAAGCGTCTGTAACCTGAAGCGTCTGTAACCCAAGGTACCACTGTAACTTTAAGGACTTGTGACTGAGCTTGCTCTTCTCTCCTCCCACCCTTTCTGGGTCCCCCCCCCTCCTGTGTCATGCCTTTTCCGATTGTGAGTCCTAAGGACAGGGCCTGCCTTGCAACTGATCCTCGTAAGCTGCTCTGAGAGCCTTTTGGGGGGGGAGGGGGTTGAAAGGGTGGGGTACAAATGCCACAAACAAATAACACGAGGAGGAAATAATTAATAAATCTGCAACACCCGGTTTTGCCCTTTTGTTCCCTGTTCACGGTACGTTAGGGTCAGAGCACATCATATATGCAAGCATGTGCAACAGTCGCCTCATGACCCTTTTAAACAGGAAAAACAGCACCAGGAGGAGGCAACTAGAAGCGGCAGTGGAGGGGAAGGGTATTTAACCCTTTGCCTGCCTGCCATTTTACAGCATTATAAGTTGCCCCTGCTAAAGTAGCTTTCTCCTTTTCCCCATTCCCTTCTTCACAGTCAATTCACAGATTTACCTTAGGGGATAACGCAGCAGCGGCAGAATGGAAATGGGATAGGGGTGCCTTTATCCTTCAGTCCTTCTACCCACAGTACATCCTTAAAAGGCCTCAGGTGTTTTTCTTCTTCTTCAACGGGCCTTTTGTTATGTGCAAATTCTGTATGCCTCACCTGTTCCAGACTGAATAAACCAAGGAGGGAGGAAACCCCAGTACATTTCTGCTCCGTAATTTGATTGGCAGCATTGAGCGGAGGCAGATTTTTTGTTGTTTAGTCATTTAGTCGTGTCCGACTCTTCGTGACCCCATGGACCAGAGCACGCCAGGCACTCCTGTCTTCCACTGCCTCCCACAGTTTGGTCAAACTCATGCTGGTAGCTTCGAGAACACTATCCAGCCATCTCGTCCTCTGTCGTCCCCTTCTCCTTATGCCCTCCATCTTTCCCAACATCAGGGCCTTTTCCAAGGAGTCTTCTCTTCTCATGAGGTGACCAAAGTATTGGAGCCTCAGCTTCACGATCTGTCCTTCCAGTGAGCACTCAGGGCTGATTTCCTTCAGAATGTATAGGTTTGATCTTCTTGCAGTCCATGGGACTCTCAAGAGTCTCCTCCAGCACCATAATTGAAATTTAGGGCAGTGCAACCGATTCTGCCGCACTGGGTGCTGAGCCAGTTTTTGGTCTTGTGCAGGGCGCTGCTGAAACTTGAAAGCCCAAAGTCCACTCCTGCATTAAGGACCCAATCCAGAGAACAGCATGCACCCCCCCCACTGGAACACATGAGACTATGACTTAAACATGAAGTTCCATGGATTTTAATAGAATGTAGGCTCACCAGCATGGAAGTGAGAGCTGGACCATAAAGAATGCTGATCACCGAAGAATTGATGCTTTTGAATTGTGGTGTTGGAGGAGACTCTTGAGAGTCCCATGGACTGCAAGAAGATCAAACCTCTCCATTCTAAAGGATATCAGCCCTGAGTGCTCACTGGAAGGACAGATCCGGAAGCTGAGGCGCCAATACTTTGACCAGCTCATGAGAAGAGAAGACTCCCTGGAAAAGACCCTGATGTTGGGAAAGATGGAGGGCACAAGGAGAAGGGGACGACAGAGGATGAGATGGCTGGACAGTGTTCTTGAAGCTACCAGCATGAGTTTGACCAAACTGCAGGAGGCAGTGGAAGACAGGAGTGCTTGGCGTCCTGTGGTCCATGTGGTCATGAAGAGTCGGGCACAACTAAATGACTAAACAACAACAACAAGGCTCACCGTATATCCTTATTTGCCTTGTTCAGTGGCAGAGCACCTGTGCTTCATGCAGAAGGTCCCTTGCATATCCTTGTAGGCATGGAGAAGAAGATTTCTGTCTGAAACCCTGGAGACAGAACTGGCCCAATACTTTTTGACAGCAAACCACACAATGGCTTCTCGCACTGATCAGGGAAGAAGGGGTGAGTGAAGATCAGGAGCAAGGGCTCCATCAGGAACAAGAGTGAAAGGAGACCACCAGCGCTTCCTATTCACTAAGAGGCCACATGGAAGAGGGCTGCCAAGGAAGAGGCAGACCTGGCTGCTGCAGCTGTTGCTGCCACCAGAGCAGTAGCTGCAGCGCGCAATGTCTTCCTCGGAGGCCAGATCTGATGTCCCCAAGGCATGGAGACCCATGACCACTTTGTGTAGACAGTGCTACACAAATGTTTAGAATTGGACCAGGAAAGAGGTTGGAAAACACTTCTTAGGGTGCAAAGGGAGCTGCCTTGTACTGAGTTCAGCACTGTCTACACAAAGTGGCCATGGGTCTCCAGGTAGGGCCGGCCCACCCATGAGACAAGGTTGTACAACAGCCTTGGGGACCTCAGACCCATGGCCACTTTGTGCTGAACTCAGTACAAGGAAGCTCCCTTTGCACCCTAAGAAATGTTTTCCAACCTCTTTCCTGGTCCAATCCTAAACATTTCCATTTCGGCAAGTAAATATTTAGGGATGGATCATAGCCATTGTTTTGCCAGCACAGTTATGGCTGCAAGCAGCGCAGATGTCAAAGCACACGTCATGACGTGAGAGCACATAGGAGCAGTGTTTGGTGGGCTTGGCCCATGGGTTTGCTAAAAAAAACAACCAGCTACATTTGGAATTCCTTAAATATTGAGAGTTTCACATTCACACCATACATTTAAAGCCAACTTAGAGTACATGACTTCCCCCAAAGAATCATGGGAAGTGTAAAGGTAAAGGGTAAAAAGATCCCTGACCATTAGGTCCAGTCGTGGCCGACTCTGGGGTTGTGGTGCTCATCTCGCTTTATTGGTCGAGGGAGCCGGCGTACAGCTTCCGGGTCATGTGGCCAGCATAATTAAGCCGCTTCTGGCGAACCAGAGCAGCGCACTGAAATGCCATTTACCTTCCCGCCGGAGCGGTACCTATTTATCTACTTGCACTTTGACATGCTTTTGAACTGCTAGGTTGGCAGGAGCAGGGACTGAGCAACAGGAGCTCACCCCGCCGCGAGGATTTGAACCGCCGACCTTCTGATCGGCAAGTCCTAGGCTCTGTGGTTTAGAACACAGCGCCACCCACGTCCCTATGTTTAACCTAAAATTCTCAGTACCCTACCCAACTCAGGATTCTGGCTGCATATATACCATGTGCTGAATGCACATGGCTTTCCCCAATGTACTTTCAATGCACAGTGTGGTTGTGAACAGTCTAGTTCCCAAGGCTTCTTTCTCTTCTGTTCTTCCTGTTTCAACCTGCTCCTGTCCTTTGCCTTTGGGAACACACAGCATATATCTTGCGATATGTTTACTAGTTTGTACCTTGACTTTCTCACATAAAAACAAGGCAGTATCACTCCCCCCCCCCCCAATACAGGGATGGCAAAACTGCAGCCCTCCAAATGCAGTTGGAGTCCAGCTGCCATCACCCATGACCACACTGGCTCTGCAGGATCTGGATGATGGGAGTTGGAGTCCAGCAACATCGGGAGGGCCACAGGTAGAAATGGGAGGAATAGGATGCAGTCCGAAAGCCTACCCAAGTCGCACTTTACGAAACAATACGAGAACCAAAACACAACCATCCTTCAAAATCCATACTTTTTTTTGCAGAGCAGCTCTCCAACCAAACAACATTTACAAATATGCATATAGTATAGGAAAGTGTTTGCAAAATGAATATATGCATGAAAATAACCTACATGATCACTGCAGATGGTGACAGCAGCCACAAAATTAAAAGACGCCTGCTTCTTGGGAGAAAGGCGATGACAAACCTAGACAGCATCTTAAAAAGCAGAGACATCAACTTGCCAACAAAGGTCCATATAGTTAAAGCCATGGTTTTCCCAGTAGTGATGTTTGGAAGTGAGAGCGGGACCATAAAGAAGGCTGATCGCCGAAGAATTGATGCTTTTGAATTATGGTGCTGGAGGAGACTCTTGAGAGTCCCATGGACTGCAAGAAGATCAAACCTATCCATTCTGAAGGAAAACAGCCCTGAGTGCTCACTAGAAGGACAGATCCTGAAGCTGAGGCTCCAGTACTTTGGCCACCTCATGAGAAGAGAAGACTCCCTGGAAAAGACCCTGATGTTGGGAAAGATGGAGGGCACAAGGAGAAGGGGACGACAGAGGACGAGATGGTTGGACAGTGTTCTCGAAGCTATGAACATGAGTTTGACCAAACTGCGGGAGGCAGTGGAGGACAGGAGTGCCTGGCATGCTCTGGTCCATGGGGTCATGAAGAGTCGGACATAACTAAACGACTAAACAACAACAAAAGCTACAAAAATGCATTCTAGTAGGGGACATTGCCTGCAAAAAATGCATACATTTGTCAAGACCATGTACAAAAAAATGGGTTTACTAGAAGAATTTCATTTACTCAGCCCAACCTACATCATAAGATGTTGTGTCCATAAAATGAGGAGAAGCATGTATGTCACCTTCATCTCCTCAGAGGCAAAGGTGGGTTATAAATGTAACAAATAAGTTCCCACCATCCCATCATAAGCCGGCTTCTCTCAGGTTGCAGCCACATCATAAAGTTAAGGCACTCTTATTCCACTTTAACAACCATGGAATCTCTTGGGTCTGTGTGGTCAGCATGCTTAACAAACTACAGTTCCCAGGATTCTCTGGGGGAAGCCATGACTGTTAAAGTGGTATCAGAGTATTTAAGAGGGTTGATCAGGAATGTCCTGAGCCATTTTGCTGCAAAGGACAAGATGGTGCACCCCCTGTTTTATGCACAAAATCTGGCTAGACTGGTAGTTCAATCATGTGGTGGAGCAGAGTTCTTCATTGCATCCTGGTGCAGCAAGCTAGCTTAGGGGCTGCAGGGCAGAGTGCATAGCACACATTTCTAGCCACTGCCTGCCCCTCAGAATGTGCTGCCTGAGGCAGCTGCCTTACTCTGCCTTATGGAAGGGCCAACTCTGATATGGATGTGGCCAGAATCCCGCCCTATCTTCCCCCAGTCTACAATCCAGCGGTGATAATACTGCCCTACCTTGCTGGGTTATGCGGGTGGCGCTGTGGGTTAAACCACAGAGCCTAGGACTTGCCGATTAGAAGGTTAGCGGTTCGAATCCCCGTGACGGGGTGAGCTCCCGTTGCTCGGTCCCTGCTCCTGCCAACCTAGCAGTTCGAAAACACGTCAAAGTACAAGTAGATAAATAAGTACTGCTCCAGCGGGAAGGTAAACGGCGTTTCCATGCGCTGCTCTGGTTCGCCAGAAGCGGCTTAGTCATGCTGGCCACATGACCCAGAAGCTGTATGCTGGCTCCCTTGGCCAATAAAGCGAGATGAGCGCCGCAACCCCAGAGTTGGCCACGACTGGACCTAATGGTCAGGGATCCCTTTACCTTTACCTTTCTGGGTTATATCATAAGGACTGAAAGAGAGCTATTGAAATAAATGCACGCCAAGTCCTTTGAACTTTTAAAATGCAAAATGCGACACAGTCACCAGGACAAGCTCTGAAACCTGCTGTGGGGTAGAGCTGACATCATTTATTAACTTTCCATCAAAAACAGAAAGTGACACATTTATTTTTGAACCAGTTAGATGCTACAGAAATCACTACTGCCCTCTCACCACAGCTTCCTCCGAGATGCAAGAACTCAGCGCAACAATACAATGCTAAATACAATGCAAGTTCAGCCTTTGTCAGCATTCTGTATTTCAGGTGCGAGCTTCAGATGTGCCTGATAGGTCTCACACACGTGAATGCAAATATATATCATTGTTTCTTGGCCTCCCTGTGCAGAGCAGTAAAGATTTCGATCTCATTTCATTTCCCCCATTGGTTTAAATAGACCTAAGCATAGGGTGGGAATCAAGTGTGATAACTGAAGAAAGGTTTCCACGCATTGTAAGTGCCAGCAGCCGCCGCCAGAAACACACGGCTGTAAAAGGAGCTCAATAAATAGTCAACACGCAAAGGACTGGGGCTTTGCATTCTGTCCATGGTATCTTTGCAACTTAAAGAAAATAGAGGGGTGTGTGGAAGCTTCCATTTCAGTTATCCACATTAAGTACTTCCGCAAGGCACTGCTTCTTACTGGTTCTTCTAGTAACTAATTTGGAAGCACCCGTGTGGCATATTGGGGAGAGAGCTAGGCTAGGACCTGGGAGTAAAGGTAAAGGTAAAGGGACCCCTGACCATTAGGTCCAGTCGTGTCCGAATCTGGGGTTGCGGCGCTCATCTCGCTTTATTGGCCGAGGGAACCGGCATACAGCTTCCGGGTCATGTGGCCAGCATGACTAAGCCGCTTCTGGTGAACCAGAGCAGCGCATGGAAACGCCGTTTACCTTCCTGCCAGAGTGATACCTGTTTATCTACTTACACTTTGACATGCTTTCAAACTGCTAGGTTGGCAGGAGCAGGGACCAAGCAATGAGAGCTCACCCTGTGGCGGGGATTCGAACCGCCAACCTTCTGATCGGCAAGTCCTAGGCTTTGTGGTTTAACCCACAGCGCCACCCACGTCCCTTAGGACCTGGGAGACCAGGGTTCAAATCCCTTCACAGCCATGAAGCTTGGTGCGTGATCTTGAGCCAGTGATAGCCTCTCAGCCTAACCTACTTCATAGGGTTGTTGTTGTGCGGATAAAATGGAGAGGAAGAGAACCATGTTTGCTACCTTGAGCTCCTTGGAAGAAATGTGGGGTGTAAAGCTGATGGACAGAAAGATAGAGAGAGAGACAGCAAGAAGAATCCACCCCGTGGAAGTTAGAAAATAGGGAGGAAGCTAGGACCCAAGAGCGCCTGTATTGCCTCCCTGACTTCTGGAAGGGTGGGATTCTGACACTGGACATAAAAGTCAGCTGCGGGAGCTGGGAGAGCAGAGTTTCAGCTAAAGCTCTGTGGGTGGCGCTAAGTGCACAGGATGAAGCTGCAGGAGGAAGACTGTGCATGGAACACACTTGATGTTCATGCCAATCTTTGGTTCCCATATACTTGAAAGGGCATGTGAGACCGACAATACACAGTCATAGAACTGAGAAGTTGCAATGCAGGAATATTTTTTGCCCACCGTGGGGCTAGAACCCACAATCCCGAGATTAAGACTTCCGTGCAATTGAAGTCCCTCAGGCTCTTTTGTGCTGTTGGGTACCAGTAAGGCAAGAAGCTTAAAATCCTCTCACCTAGATTCCACTTAAATCTTCTGGGATAATTCTCCTGATGCTCTGACTTACAATACTAGCCCAACCTAAGTAAAGGTAAAAGGTAAAGGACCCTGGATGGTTAAGTCCAGTCAAAGGCGACTGTGGGGTTGCAGCACTCATCTCACTTTCAGGCTGAGAGAGCCAGGGTTTGTCCACAGACAGCTTTCTGGGTCATGTGGCCAGCATGACTAAACCACTTCTGGCACAACGGAACACCGTGATGGAAACCAGAGTGCATGGAAATGCCATTTACCTTCCCGCCACAGTGGTACCTATTTGTCTACTTGCACTGGTGTGCTTTCGAACTGCTAGGTTGGCAGGAGCTGGGACAGAGCAACGGGAGCTCACCCCGTTGCAGGGATTCGAACCGCCGACCTTCTGATTAGCAAGCCCAAGAGGTTCAGTGGTTTAGACCACAGCGCCACCGGTGTCCCTTCACTAGCTCAACCTGCAGAGTTGTCCGCTACTATATTTCCCCAACAATTACATCACACACAGGCTGTTTGCACATTTCCAACTTAAACACAGCTAGGGGGTTCTTTTCCTCATTTTGGATTAAAGCTGGTTTGGGGGAAACCCAGTCTTTCACAAGAAATGACTGGATAGATATGGCTTGTTGCTCACCACTGGTTGCAGAATATATGGGAGTACATACACAGCCATAGAATGTTTTCAGACGGGACACTAAATATCTTATGCTGGGGAACAACAGTATAAGAGAGCTGTTGACCTCATGTCCTGCTTTGAGACATCCCATAGACATCTGGCCAGCTGGTGTAAAAACCAGGATTCTAGACTAGACAAGCATTTGGTCAAATCTAGCAACGGTCTTCAGAAGTTCTTAGGAAATAACATAGTTCCTAATTATTTTTCTAAGTAACTCTGGAGTGTACTTTGGCAATTTAGGGAAGCCAAAGGCTCTCATTAATGTTTTCTAGGAAACAAGAAATAGCGTCGACCAATGGAAAAGACTTTAGGAGGTTCAACTATTTCAGTTGTGCAATACTGCAGATAAGTCATGGGTGGCCACGTTCAAAATATTTCAGAGATTAGTCACTCAAACCATGTGTTCTTAGTGTCTGTGAAATCTCTCTAGTCATGCACACCCACCCACTGACTTTTGAACAGTTAGAAGTTCTGAATATCAGCTTATCACATGTTGCAAGCCCCAACAATCAGCTGATGGTCGCAATGTATACAGGACGGGTCAGCAGGTCAGTGGTGCCTGCAAAAACCACTTCATTCTAGTCGTGTCTTTACCTGTCTTACACCTGACTTCATATAGGACATCAGGTGTACGGCAGGTAGGCAGTCAGGCTCCTGGCCAAAATGCAGAGCCTGCAGAGGGGAACAAATCTATCTCCTCTAACCTCTTAGCATTCTACCAATCAAATTCTCAACTTATGATGCTGTATGTGACCTGAGGATCTCTCCTTATCTGTGCTTCTTCCCAATATTCAGCTGCTGATCCCAGAGGTTACTTTGTCACTGTCGCTGATTTTAGCCCAGATGTGGGGAATCTACTGCCCTCCACATGTTGTTGGACTACAACTCCCATCATCCCTAAGCATTGGCCATGCTGGCTGGAGCTGATGGGAGTTGGAGTCCACAGATTCTCCCTCTATCATCTGTGCAAAAGACCATAGTTCTCAGGATCTTTCATGGTAGTAGCTTCCACTGAAATGAACAGAGCTAATTCCAGAGTAACTAAAATTAGGACAGGGAGTGATTTCATTGCACATTTTATTTCTGTGTTGTAACTTGCCCTTAGAGTGAGGTGGGCTAGAAATGATTCACTGCGCACCTAATGTATTTGACTGCATGCATGCATTTGCATATAAATTTTGTGTTGAGTGGTAACAGAAGATACTCACTTTGATGCTTGCTTTTCAAACCTCTATTTGCCTTCTCACATAAGCTTCAGGTAGTAACTCTCAAAGCACTTTGTCTGGGGGAGAGTTTTGAAGCAAAGCTGCTGTGTGCAGTTATAGAACACACATTTTGCAAGCGTTTGCATCCACTAATGGGGTTTCTTGTGTGTGTGAGAGAGGATGTATTAAATTCTAGGCCCAGGCTATCTGAAGGACCGTATTCTCTCATATGAACCTGGCTGGGATCTGAGATCTTGAAGGGAGGCTCTTCTCTCAGTTCCAGCACCCTCACAGGTACCCTTGGTAGGGACACAGGAGAGGGCCTTCTTGGTGGCTGCCCCAGAATTTAGAACACCCTCTCTAAAGAAGCTAGACTTTGCTGTCCTTCCACTGGTGGGTGAAGACTGTTTTATTCCATCAGGACTTTGGGAACTGTTTGTTTGTTTTTAAGGAAAGAGCTTTTATAGTGATCTGCTGTTTTTATTCTGCGTATTTTAATAGATTTGTTTTTGTTGTTTTACTTATTTTAATTACTTTTTTTGCCATCCCTCCCTCCTTGGGCCAAAATAGACCTTGGCTTCAATGTGCACCTTCACTAAAAGCTAGCGCACATGCGTACATCTACCAAGATGCCAACTTTGCTGCCACATACACCCGGACAACACCATTACTGGCCCCAACAACATCACACATACCATCTCGGGACTATTTAATTGCTCATCGTCTAACATTGTGTATGCCATCAAATGCCAACAGTGTCCTTCAGCTCTCTATATTGGACAAACAGGCCAAACCTTACGCCAAAGAATAAACGGACATAAATCTGACATCAAGAATAACAAAACAGAGAAACCAGTAGGAGAACACTTCAATCTCCCAGGACATTCTATACAAGATCTCAAAGTAGCTGTTTTACTACAAAGGAATTTCAGAAATAGACTGGAAAGAGAAGCTGCTGAATTGCAACTCATTACCAAACTTAAAACCATGGAGAGACCGGGTCTGAACAGGGACATTGGATTCTTATCTCATTATACATGACTAAGCTATTTCTCACCTTCTCACCCCTTGCCTTTTCCTGTAAGACCTATTACAGTCGTTAAGAGTCGTCAACAGGCTCATCTCAGCTATCTGCCAATCTCCCATTCCCACCACCCTTCTGAGTAATACCCCTCCCCACCTTCTCACTATATAGAAGGATCTGGCAACTTCTGTTTCAGTGTATCTGAAGAAGTGTGCATGCACATGAAAGCTCATACCAAGAACTAACTTAGTTGGTCTTTAAGGTGCTACTGGAAGGAATTTTTTAATTTTGACTATGGCAGACCAACACGGCTACCTATCTGTAAATGCGTACATCTGTTATTCAGCCAAGGTTATCATCCAGAGAGTGTTGGGGAACCTTTGGTCGTTTAGATGTTGCTGGACTACAGCTCCCCACCATTCTTGTCCACTGGCTATGCTGGCTGATGGGAGACTCAGTGGCATAGCGTGGGTAGCCAGCACCTGGGGCCGGGGTGGAGGTGAACAGACAGAGTACGCATCTGCATTCAACTCCCTAATGGTGTCCATGTCACCCAGAAGATTGCAGCCCCCATGCTATGGCACTGATGGGAGTTGTAGTCCAACAACATCCAGCGTTCCTATTCCTGATGTACTCAGAAAATGAGTGCTGATCAGACTCCTAGAGGGCACTTGGTTGGTCATATGCAATGGAAATAAAAAAGGCAAGCAGCTTGTGGGAGATATTGAGATATATTTGGGGGACATTTCTTCTTGAAATGTCCTTTTGACCCTATTGCACATCTCCACTCTGAGAGTAGAAGACAGAAGAAATGAGCACTAGGTGGTCATATTCATTAATGTCAATCTTAGGCTGATGAGAAGGGACTGTAATTCACTTGCTCATTTGGACCCAGCTGGGACCATCCATTTCATTTCATGCAGGTCAACCAATCAATAGCCCAGCAGGACGTTCCCCTGTTGCCATGACGAGATGAAACCTGTTTTGGGTAATTGCACTTTTCTTCCCTCTAGAGATGGATGAATCTGTCCGGTTCAATTTCTCTCCGTTTCTCATTTTTACGAGCCTTAAATTTAGTTCGCCATGTTTCTGCATCAGTTTGTGATTTATTTATTTTAAGTTGCCTTGAAAATCCATCAGCATTTAAATGCTATACAGTGGTACCTCTGGTTAAGAACTTAATTCGTTCCGGAGGTCCATTCTTAACCTGAAACTGTTCTTAACCTGAGATACTACTTTAGCTAATGGGGCCTCCCACTGCCGCCACACCGCCACCACACGATTTCTGTTGTCATCCTGAAGCAAAGTAAGCTACTAAGGTACCTAAGGTACTATTTCTGGGTTAGTGGAGTCTGTAACCTGAAGCGTCTGTAACCTGAGGTACCAGTGTGTGTGTGTGTGTGTGTGTGTGTGTGTGTGTGTGTGTATCCCAATAAACACAATTTACAAGCAATTTCCCTTAAAATAATGCCTTTTTGGATGTCATTTCCACTAATATATGCATTTTTGTACATATTATTATGGTTGGTCAACTGCATTGTGAAATTCGGAGAAGTATGAATTTGCAAAAAAACAAAACAAAACACCCCTGTGTTCCACCTATGGTTTGAGAAAGTGTGAATTAGGTAGGTTCAGATTAATAGGCAAAGTGAACGGAATTTGTCCCCTATCCCATTTTCCATGCATAGGCTTTAATTCTGCTTGAAAACCCAGCGATTCATGAACATCAGCTACAAGAAGAACTGCAGCTCTGTGGGAGAATGCAAAAGGCCTCAGTTTCAAATCCTGGCATCTCCAGGTCCGGCTGCAAATGTCCTCTCTCTGCCTGAAACCCTCGAGAGCTTCTGCCAGTCAAGTGTTCACAATGTACAACTAGATGGAGTAATGGTCTAATTCAGTATGATGCAGTTTCCTGTGTTTAATTGATTAATCAATTAATCAGCTATACACTGGAGACCTCATTGCTTTGCTCTCCATATTCCTCTCCCAGGGAAACAAAGGAACCTGCCTTATACCAAGCCACTCATTTTTTGTAAACCCAGCGTTGTCAACTCTGACTGAGGGACACTCTCAGGTAGAGGTCTCCCCCACTACCTGCTGCCCAGTCCCCTTTAACTGCAGATCATAGAATAATTGTAGAGTTGGAAGCAACCCCGAGGGTCATCTTGAAAGACCTACATTGGCTCCCAGTACGTTTCCGAGCACAATTCAAAGTGTTGGTGCTGACCTTTAAAGCCCTAAACAGCCTCGGGCCAGTATATCTGAAGGAACATCTCCACCCCCATCGTTCTGCCTGGACACTGACATCCAGCGCCAAGGGCCTTCTGGCGGTTCCCTCACTGTGAGAAGCCATGTTACAGGGAACTAGGCAGAGGGCCTTCTCAGTAGTGGCATCCGCCCTGTGAAACGCCCTCCCACCAGATGTCAAAGAGAACAACAACTACCAGACTTTTAGAAGACATCTGACGGCAGCCCTGTTTAGGGAAGTTTTTAATGTCTGATGTTTTGTAGTGTTTTTAATATTCTGTTGGGAGCCATCCAGAGTGGAAACCCAGCCAGATGGGCGGGGTATAAATAAATAAATCATCATCATCATCATCATCATCATCTGGTCCAACCCCCTGCAATGCTGGTATCTTATGACCAACGTGAGTCTCGAACCCACGACCCTGAGATTCAGGGAATTTCTGCATGAAACTATATCAAGTCCTGCTGTGGCTTCTTCCCATAGATAGCCCCTCTAATCCACGAAAATATTTTATTTGCAAATGAAGGTGAAAAAGGGGTTGATTTCTCTAACTGGCATGGCTAAATACTTGACATGCGAATGTGCTGTGCCCTAACCCTTTGCTACGTTTGCCCTGTTGAAGAATTGGGCATAGATCTGTCTTGAAAAACGGGGTGCTTCATGTTTGGGATCACACAAGGTGAACTGCAATATACCTCTTCATCTTTGTCTTCTTCCTCCTCCAGTCACCTGAGCTGTGCAACACCCCCCCCTTCCCACGTTTGCAAGACTAATAGGTTTCCAGCAAAGATTTAAAAAATCCAGCCCCAGGGAACTGCAGTTCTTCAGCCCACATAATCATGCAAATTTGGATGGCTTGGTTGATTCTGCGAGTTGCCGTGTCCATGCCCCCCATTCAGGAAAATCGGAGATTGGGTGGTTGCTTCAGTAACGAAACATCTCAGACTCGGAGCGTCAATAAAAGTTGGAGGTCCCCCTCATTTCCGGCGCTCAGCCAGGCTCTGATCCAGAGAGGTGCCTCCATGCTCTTCCCCTTCTCTGGAGTAGTTTCATGTGTGGTATGTAATCCATTGGTACAGTCAAATGCAACATTCCTCATTTTCCTAGAGTGGGCACAGCCAGCGGGACATCCAGTCAACGTAATTTCCTTTTCCACTGGTCTGCAGCATTCTGCCCCTGCATGTGACCTGGGATGCCGAGTCACGCAGCCATTTTCTCAGTCTCTTGTCCAGTTTAGTTTTGTCTTTCTATTGTTGCTGCTCTCTTGCTGCCATGCTGCTCTTCTGCAGCCATTTTGTTATCTAATGTAATTTTGCTGTCTGCTGGCCCTCAGCCAGCAGCACATGAGTTCAGTCTCCATATGGGATTAACTCACACTCTGTTTATTATGTTTATTATGAGGCGCGGGTGGCGCTGTGGTCTAAACCACAGAGCCTAGGGCTTGCCGATCAGAAGGTCGGTGGTTCAGATCCCCGCAACAGGGTGAGCTCCTGTTGCTTGGTCCCTGCTCCTGCCAACCTTGCAGTTCGAAAGCACGTCAAAGTGCAAGTAGATAAATAGGTACCGCTCTGGCAGGAAGGTGAACGGCGTTTCTGTGTGCTGTTCTGGTTCGCCAGAAGCGGCTTAGTCATGCTGGCCACATGACCTGGAAGCTGTACGCCAGCTCCCTCGGTCAATAAAGCGAGATGAGCGCCACAACCCCAATGTCGTCCGCGACTGAACCTAATGGTTAGGGGTCCCTTTACCTTTTCTGTTTATTATGTAATTACTAAGAAAAGCCTGCCTTTTAGGGATTTTATTGTGAACTGAAATGTGAGTAAACTTTTTGTTACTTTACTCAGAAAGCCTCTCTTGTCTTTACAGTGGTACCTCGGGTTACATACGCTTCAGGTTACATACGCTTCAAGTTACAGACTCTGCTAACCCAGAAATAGTACCTTGGGTTAAGAACTTTGCTTAGGATGAGAACAGAAATGCTTGGTAGCAGCAGGAGGCCCCATTAGCTAAAGTGGTGGTTCAGGTTAAGAACAGTTTCAGGTTAAGAACGGACCTCCGGAACGAATTAAGTACGTAACCAGAGGTACCACTGTATTCTTTTGTAGTTCTTTAGTCATTTAGTCATGTCCGACTTTTCGTGACCCCATGGACCAGAGCACGCCAGGCACTCTTGTCTTCCACTGCCTCCCGCAGTTTGGTCAAACTCATGCTGGTAGCTTCGAGAACACTGTCCAACCATCTCGTCCTCTGTCGTCCCCTTCTCCTTGTGCCCTCCATCTTTCCCAACATCAGCGTCTTTTCCAGGGAGTCTTCTCTTCTCATGAGGTGGCCAAAGTACTAGAGTCTCAGCTTCCAGATCTGTCCTTCCAGTGAGCACTCAGGGCTGATTTCCTTCAGAATGGATAGGTTTGATCTTCTTGCAGTCCACGGGACTCTCAAGAGTCTCCTCCAGCACCATAATTCAAAAGCATCACTTCTTTGGCAATCAGCCTTCTTTATGGTCCAGCTCTTCTTTATAGTCCATACATCACTACTGGGAAAACCATAGCTTTAACAATACGGACCTTTGTTGGCAAGGTGATGTCTCTGCTTTTTAAGATGCTCTCTAGGTTTGTCATTGCTTTTCCCCCAAGAAGCAGGCGTCTTCTTTTAAGAGGGATCAAAGGGGCCACCAGGAGATAATCTTTAACTAAGAGATTCAAAAGAATCTGCAAACTAGCTCCCAGCTATCTTGAGGGGAATATGCTCTGCTACATCACTCACTAGTGTGAGTGAAGAAAGGGTAATATTTATTCAATATATCCTTTCCTACAATCCTTAACATTCCCACATCATGGACACTTCAGTGGCAGCCCTGAAACTCCTGCCTGGCTGGCCACCCTCTGCTCCCGTGGTCCAGAGGGAGATGTGGTAGGTCTGAAAGCTGAGCAGGCAGCTGTTATGGGGACCACAATCCGGACTGCATCAGCAACAGTCAGATCCAACTGTTCTTTGGGGTCCCTGGCAATTTGGAGATCGGTGGAGCTTGTGTGTTTCTTTAGTTCCCCCTTTAAGGAGGCATCAGGTTCCAGGTCTTGGCAGGACTGAACTCCTGACACGAGAGGAGAGGCACACTCTCTGTGAGTTACTAAAGACTTCTTTGCCAGTTCCGTTCAATGTGGAAGACTACTCTCTCCTAAACAATACGACACTTCACTTTCTGTGTGCCAGCCTGTCCAATGAGCTGAGCCTTGTGCAATGACCAAGATAAAATTTTAAAAATTGTAAATTAATACAGCATGTTGGCTTTTTTCAAACCCGCAACTTACTTGGTGATCAAAAGCCAACCCAATGCTAACTATTAAAGCCAAAACCAAATATTGACACCAGCGCTCATTTACTTCGAAGAAATACGTTGCGAAATGACTTCTTGCACAGACTTTTGACATTTGGGTATTCTAGGGATATATTTGCAAGCATTTCCTTTGGAGCATAAAATGCAGGAGGCTTCTAGACAAGTCAAGGGCTCCTTTCCCTTCACCTCATATGATTCTTCTTTGCCTTCTAAATAATGCCCATTATTTTGACAAGCAGCCGGCGTGCAGGGAGGTCCCATTTATTTCTTTGTTTATGGAACGTTAAAAAATGCAGCTCTTGAAATAGCTGCTCTCAAGGCAGCGTACACACAGCGCATCGACAGCTGCTTGAAATTCAGATTCCAGCAACATAATTTTCCAGCTGATAGAGCCAGGGCCAGCCCAATACATTTTGCTGCCTGAGGCAAAGGGCAAGATGGCTCCTCCCCATTCCGTGCTCAGAAGCCAAATGGGCTGGCAGCTGAATCCTACTTTGCCACGGGCAATGGAATCCCTTCCTCCATTGCACCTGAGGTCATCAGGTAGCCTAGTTTAGGGGGTATATGGCAGGCTATATGCCATACACTGTGCTAATCTCTAGCAGCAGGGAATGGTCAGGGGCTCAGGAGGGAATGGGTGGGGTTGCTGGCCTCTGGTAGCTGCTGCCTGAGGCAATTTCCTCACTCTGTCTAATGAGAGGGCCGGTTCTGGATAGAGCAGCCAATCCTATTGAGGCCCTAGTATTTTGGAATGAGCTAGCAACACAATTTCTCCTGAATGCAACTGGGTCCCTGCTATCCTAGAGTAGGGTTGCCATATTCCCAAAATTGTTGAGCTTTTTGGAGGGGGGGGGGTGGCTCAAAGTTGTAGAGCTTTACAGTGGAACCTTGTACCTCACGAATGCTTCGGGTTACGAACTCCGCTAACCCAGAAGTAGATGCTTCTGGTTGCAAACTTTCCCCCGGGGTGCGAGCAGAAGTCGCGCGCCGGTGGTGCGGCAGCGGCAGGAGGAGCCATTAGCGAAAGCGCGCCTCATGTTAAGAACAGTTTCGGGTTACAAACAGATCTCTGGAACGAATTAATGGGTCTTTGGTTCTCCACGACCCTAGACTACACCTCCAGCGCCATGCGATGTCTTCTTCGCCAGAAGATTTCTCTGCCAAGGGCCACATTTCCTTGAGGGCAATATGTCAGGGGCTGCATGTGTGCCCTCCAACATTTCTCCAATGAAAACAGGGACATCTTATTCCATTATTATTATTATTATTATTATTATTATTATTATTATTATTATTATTATCTGCCCATCTGCATGGGTTGCCCATAATAATTACACATTTAAAAAAACCCACTTCCTTGTATAGGGCTGCCTTCAGATGGCTCGGGGATCGGATAACTCCATAACCCCCCCTCCAACATTTCTCGGATGAAAACAGGGACGCCCTAAGGAAAAGCGGGACATTCTGGGATCAAATCAGAAACCAAGACGGCTTCTGTAAATCATGGGCTGTCCCTGGAAAATAGGGAGACTTGGAGGGTTTAAACATGCTGACAGTAGGTCAGGAAAAATCCAAAACCAAATAGGGCTTGGTATTTTTTCCTGCCAGAACGCGGGTGGCGCTGTGGGTTAAACCACAGAGCCTAGGACTTGCCGATCAGAAGGTCGGCGGTTCGAATCCCCGCGACGGGGTGAGCTCCTGTTGCTTGGTCCCAGCTCCTGCCAACCTAGCAGTTCGAAAGCATGTCAAAGTGCAAGTAGATAAATAGGTACCGCTCCGGTGGGAAGGTAAACGGCGTTTCCGTGTGCTGCTCTGGTTCGCCAGAAGCGGCTTAGTCATGCTGGCCACATGACCTGGAAGCTGTATGCTGGCTCCCTCGGCCAATAAAGCGAGATGAGCGCCGCAACCCCAGAGTCGTTCGCAACTGGACCTAATGGTCAGGGGTCCCTTTACCTTTATTTTTCCCTGCCACCCTGCTCTTTCAGCCAGCCTCTTCTCTCTTTCCCCTCCTCTTCTTTTCTACCCTGTGGGATGCCAGGGGTAAGGACAGATTATCCTTGCCCAGAGCTGTGAGCTAGTCCCTTTCAGAGCTTTCCTCCACGCATCTTTCCACCCTTCCATCTGTTTTGGTTTCCTCCCCCCAAAAACATTTCCACCCTCCTCACTTCCTTCTCTCCCCCCTGTCCCCCCCACCTGCTTGAAATTAACCCATGCACAGCCCTCGGGCAGCACGCGACCCACCCCTGCACTAACGCATGACACCCCCACTGTGATGCAACCCCTGAGGTTGGCTGAGCGCTCTCTGCGCCTCCCATGTATTTGTAAGAAATAGTCTCCAGCCGTGCTTCAGCACGAGCCACCGAAACAACACCCCCAACTTTCTTTTTCTCGGCGTGTGCCTATTTTAGATACACCCACCAGCTGATTTGATATTTAAAGCACTGATCTGCAGGGGACAGGGAAGTGGTGGTGGTGGGGTGAGCCGAGGTGGTGGAACAGGGAGTGGAGGGGGGGCGGTTTGGGACTTAACAATCAGATGCAGGGAAACGGGCATGCTATTTCGGAAACTGCCAAGTGCCAAATTGGGAGTGTTTGAGTCTTAAAGCGGGACCGTGAATGAAAGGCCCATTTAACGTGAACGCAAAGGAGGAGGTCTGTAGAAGGAGGCCATTGTTTTCCCCACGATACATGACATTTCGCTAATGCTAACTCTTTGAAATGCCAGTTTGAGGGTGGGGACGGAGACTCCTTGCTAAACAGCTGCTAGGGGTGATGAGAGGCTAGAAGTCTCTGAGTCAGAGGGCCGAGGAAGGGCAAAGTCTGCAAGGAGCAAAGGTGCAAGGAGGCAGACTGAGCCATCTAACAGATTGAGGTTGAATCCTGACAAGACAGAAGTACTGTTTTGGGGGCACAGGGTGTGGGCGGGTGTGGGGGACTCCCTGGTCCTGAATGGGGTAACTGTGCACCTGAAGCACCAGATGTGCAGCCTGGGAGTCATTTTGGACTCACAGCTGTCCATGGAGGCACAGGTTAATTCTGTGTCCAGGGTCTACCAGCTCCATCTGGTATGCAGGCTGAGACCCTACCTGCCCGCTGACTGTCTTGCCAGAGTGGTGCATGCTCTAGTTATCTCCTACTGCAATGCACTCTACGTGGGGCTATCTTAGAAGGTGACCCGGAAACTACAACTAATCCAGAATGTGGCAGCTAAACTGGTGACTGGGGGCGGCCGCCGAGACCACATAACACCAGTCCTGAAAGACCTACATTGGCTCCCAGTACATTTCTGAGCACAATTCAAAGTGTTGGTGCTGACCTTTAAAGCCCTAAATGGCCTCAGCCCAGTATACCTGAAGGAGCGTCTCCACCCCCATCGTTCTGCCCAGACACTGAGGTCTGGCTCCAAGGGCCTTCTGGCAGTTCCCTCACTGCGAGAAGTGAGGTTACAGGAAACCAGGCAGAGGACTTTCTTGGTAGTGGCGCCCACCCTGTGGAACGCCCTCCCATCAGATGTCAAGGAAATAAACAATTACCTGACTTTTAGAAGACACCTGAAGGCAGCCCTATTTAGGGAAGTTTTTAATGTTTGATGTTTTGTGGTGTTTTTAATATTCTGTTGGGAGCCGCCCAGAGTGGCTGGGGTATAAATAATAATAAATTAATATTATTACAGTGGTACCTCAGGTTACAGACCCTGCTAACCCAAAAATAGTACTTCGGGTTAAGAACTTTGCTTCAGGATGAGAACAGAAATCGTGCTCCGGTGGCAGCAGGAGGCCCCATTAGCTAAAGTGGTACCTCAGGTTAAGAACAGTTTCAGGTTAAGAACGGACCTCCAGAACGAATTAAGTTCTTAACCTGAGGTACCACTGTATTAGGAAGAAATTTCTGACAGTGAGTGTTGTTCCATGGACTGCTCTCCACCGACGACAAAAAACAACAACAAGAAACCCAGCAACAACAAGCGATCCGGGAAAGGAAGCCAAGCTCCGAGCTCTGCATGTGATAAAGCTGAGTGATCTGCTGATTCAGTTTTGCCTTTGTGTTTTGATGTTGTCATGCGAGAGCCAGCCCCGCTGACAAACGCATTGTGGCATGCCAGCCTCGTGGGGAGAACAATCAGCAGTAAGGCTGGTGCTTTGGAACCTCGGTATCCGGAAAGGAAACCGAGAGCACAGCAAATCGGAAACAAATGCCGGAACATCGGGGGAGAGGGAATGTGCTTGGGGAAGGAAAAGATGGAACGGTGCAGGGCAAGTTTTCAGCCGTTGATCACGGCTCCTTGTCCCCAAGGGCCTTGGGCAGTGGAAAGGGAATAATAATAATAATAATAATAATAATAATAATAATAATCAGCAATAGAGGGAGCAACAATAATAGCAACTTTCATGATGCATAGTGAGACTGTAATGCAGAAAATAACCCTTGTTGATAAGAGGAAAAGCGGGGAGGACGAGCAGGCAGTGTTGCCAGATTATGGGTTGTATCGAGTGCTGTTATTCCGCTCATGCAAGAAAACACACACACACGAAGCAACTATATACAATATGGTGAAGATAACTCAGTTGGTTAGAGCGTGGTGCTGATAACACCAAGGTATCAGGTTCAATCCCGGTATGGGACAGTTCCATATTCCTTCATTGCAGGGAGTTGGATTAGATGAAACTTGGAGTTCCTTCCAGCTCTTTGATTCTATGAATTCCTTCCTTCTACCAGGTATAGGGAGCCTTTGGCCCTGCAGGTGTTTGCTGAACTACAACTCCCATCAGCCCTAGCAAGTATGGCCAATGGCCAGGAATGACGGGAGCCGTAGCTCAGATAAAAGGCTCCCACACCTGCTTCTATGAATATCCGAACCAAGGTTTCTGGAGGAACTATCAAGAGTACCTATGTTAACACGGGGGATTAGTTAATGAATATCTTAAGTAACATTCTCCGGAGCCTGGGCAGCTCACTCATTTTAATTAAAAAGAGAGAGAGGGAGCTAGTAATGTATTACTGTTCAACACACGAACCCACGAAGGATATTGCAATAATTGGCAGGCTGAAAAGCAGCTGGTATATGAGGATTGTGCAGGAAAAACAACCAAGACAGCTCATCAAGCCATATTGCAAATATTTCAATATTTTCAGTCTCATTTATCGCCCATCTGTATCCGGGAACGTATCCAGATCATACACCCCAAGCAATGAAACATCAATTAATGGCCTTGTTTGTTTGCTTTGATATAAAAGATTGCTGCTTCAGGACCTCAATGGGAGGAGAGTCACTTCTTGAGGACCAGATGTGATGGCTTAGCTCAGACATCGCGTTCAAACAAGGTTAAGCGATGCTTTTGGAGTGGTGTCAATAATTAGACAATAATTTGGACTGGTCATGTTGTGCGGGTGCCTGATGATCGTCTTCCAAAGCAACTACTCTATTCCGAACTTAAAAATGGAAAGCGTAATGCTGGTAGTCAACAAAAGAGGTTTAAAGAATCTCTCAAGGCAAATCTAAAAAATGTAGTATAAACACCAACAACTGGGAAACACTGGCCTGCGAGTGCTCCGATAGGAGAACAACGTTTACCAAAGGTGTCATGGGCTTTGAAGACTCGAACTCAGGATGCAAGGGAAAAATGTGCTAGGAGGAAGGCATGTTTGGCAAATCCACATCGTGATCAGCTCCTGCCCGGAAACCACTGTTCCAACTGTGGAAGGACGTTTGGATCCAGAATTGGCGTCTACAGTCACTTATGGACTCATTGTTAAAACCGTGTTTATGGAAGACAATCTTACTCAGCTACGAGTGATTGCCAAAGAAGAGAATTTGCGATCAGCTGGCGGACCAGAATAAAACTCATAGCATGAACTGGGTTTGCAAATGGTGGTTTGGGCTAGCTATGCCAGGCCACACTTCCCATTAGTAGAGTCAGCTGGTTCAACATCCAGACCCTCCAAGTGCCCCTATTTTCCAGGGACAGTCCCATATTTACAGAAGCCATCCCAGTTTCTGATTTGATCCCAGAATGTCCTTAGGACGTCCCTATTTTGACAGGGGAATGTGTGTGTGTGTGGGGGGGTATGGAGTTCCGTAACCCCTGAGGCAAGGAGATAAGTAACTACACAACCTTTAGAAGACACCCGAAGGCAGCCCTGCATAAGGAAGTTCTTTAAACATAGAATCATAAAACCATAGACTTGGAAGGGACCCAATGGTCATCTAGTCCAGCCCCTGCAATGCAGGAATCTCAGATAAAGCATCCATGACAGACGGCCATCCTACCTCCAATGTTTAATGTTTTATTGTGTTTTATATATACATATGTTGGAAGCTACCTAGAGTGGCTGGGGCAACCCAGTCACATGGGCTGTGTATAATCATAACCATAATGGAATGGTTTTCCCAGTAGTGATGTATGGAAGTGAGAGCTGGACCATAAAGAAGGCCGATCGCCGAAGAATTGATGCTTTTGAATTATGGTGCTGGAGGAGACTCTTGAGAGTCCCATGGACTGCAAGAAGATCAAACCTATCCATTCTTAAGGAAATCAGCCCTGAGAAGGACAGATCATGAAGCTGAGGCTCCAAGACTTTGGCCACCTCGTGAGAAGAGAAGACTTCCTGGAAAAGACCCTGATGTTGGGAATGATGGAGGGCAGAAGGAGAAGGGGACGACAGAGGACGAGATGGTTGGACAGTGTTCTCGAAGCTACCAGCATGAGTTTGACCAAACTGCGGGAGGCAGTGGAAGACAGGAGTGCCTGGCATGCTGTGGTCCATGGGGTCATGAAGAGTCAGGCACAACTAAACGACTAAACAACAACAACAAAATTTTCATTGGAGAAATGTTGGAGGGTACGTACATCAACCTACATGACTCTCCCTAATCCTACATCCTGAGAAGCAAGGGGAATTTCCTGCTAGGCCAAAACACTCCAGGCGTACCAGCAGTACCAGTGAGTACCAGCGAGGGGTGTGTCCTTAGGAGAGCTCCGAATATCTGACCCAGAGGCCTAGAGGGCTGCATTCAGCCTGAGACTGCCCATCCTTGGCTAGAGATACATTTTTCTCTGGCTGCCCAGCCCAGCAGAGAACCAAACCCATACCTTCCAACATTCCACAGATGAAAATTGGGACGCGAGAGCACAGCACAAAAAGGTGTGTCTTGTAGTGCCACCCTCTCACCCAAGTCAGCTGGCTCAAGTGAGAGTGTGACACCATTACAAGCTCCAGGGTCACCTGCAAGTGCCGATTCAACCTGGTGCATTTTGGGATCAAATCAGAAACCAGGACGACGACAACAACAACAACTTATTATTTATACCCCACACATCTGGCTGGGTTTCCCCAGCCACTCTGGGCAGCTCCCAACAGAATATTAGAAAGACGATAAAAGATCAAACATTAAAAACTTCCCTAAACAGGGCTGCTTTCAGATGTCTTCTAAAAGTCAAGTAGTAGTTTATTTCCTTGACATCTGATGGGAGGGAGTTCCACAGGGCGGGTGCCACTACCAAGAAGGCCCTCTGCCTGGTTCCTTGTAGCTACACTTCTCACGGGGAGGGAACTGCCAGAAGGGCCTTGGAGCCGTACCTCAGTGTCCGGGTTGGACGATGGGGATGGAGACCCTCCTTCAGGTATACTGGACTGAGGCCGTTTAGGGCTTTAAAGGTCAGCACCAACTTTGAATTGTGCTCGGAAATGTACTGGGATGGCTTCTGTAATTCCAGGAACGTCCTGTCAAAACAGGGATTTGGAGGGTATGCTAACTCTGTGGTAAGGTAAAGGGACCCCTGACCATTAGGTCCAGTCATGGCCAACTCTGGGGTTGCGTGCTCATCTCACTTTATTGGCCGAGGGAGCCGGCGTACAGCTTCCAGGCCATGTGGCCAGCATGACTAAGTCGCTTCTGGCGAACCAGAGCAGTGCACAGAAACACCGTTTACCTTCCCGCCGGAGCGGTACCTATTTATCTACTTGCACTTTGACGTGCTTTCAAACTGCAACGGGAGCTCACCCTGTTGCAGGGATTCGAACCACCGACCTGATCAGCAAGTCCTAGGCTCTGTGGTTTAACCCACAGCACCACCAGCATCCCTTTTAACTCTGTGGTACGTTGTTTCTTTTTACCGTTCCATATGACAACAGGTTAAAGGTTTGTGGGTTTGATGCTAGGGGCAGAAGGTGCAGATTTTACATTTTGGCAATGTTTTGGCTTTCAAAGGCCCCCTAACCTCAAACATCCTAACTTCACACCTGAATCCAGAGGAAATCCCATCACAACCTTACAGTTCTTTTTTGTTTGTTGTTAGGGGGTGTCAGTTTGCGACGCCCACATTAAGCGGGTTGTTGCTCAAGTGACTTTCACCAAGTACACAACAGACTTTAAATTAAGACTCGGGGTGGGCACGCGCCATTCAGAGAATGAACACAAAAGCTTATTAAGGCTATGGTGGGCCGTTCTGCATTCTCCAAGGTTGGAAGGGGAGGAGAGAACAGGCTTGACAAACCTCCGTCTTGTGACATTCTCAAGAATGTTTCACATTGACTGTGTTCTGATAAGGAATGTGTACAATTTGCAAAGGTTTAATGAATGGGGCATTCTTACAGCAGCGAATTAAACTTGTGCCCTCCAACATTTATCCGATGAAAATAGGGATGTCCTATGCAATTATGATGGTGATTATGGTGATGATGGTAATAATTTGAATATTTATACCCCGCTCATCTGACTGAGTTGCCCCAGCCACTCTAGGTGGCTTCCAACATGTATAAAAACACAATAAGACATTAAACATTAAAAAACATCAACTCCCCTATACAGAGCTGCTTTCAGATGTCTTCTAAAGGTTGTATAGTTATTTATCTCCTTGGCTCATTTATACTGGACTGCAAAACACACCATAGGGGAGTGGGGTTGTGTTTGCAAGCTAGTCATTATGCCTCAGCTTGCTGTCTGTAAAATGGGCGTGATAATTAACAAATTTGCAGGGATTTAGGGAGACTTGTTAGGACTGCAAAGAACTTTTACAAGTCTAGTGGGATGTTTAAAAAAGAAAGGAAAATGAACCAGCTTGGCTTTTCCCGTCCCCTTGTTTTCTTACCGGTTCCATAATGAATCCCTAGAGGAAAAGCTGGAAAGCCGGGAGGCTGAAGATCTCATGTCTCATCTGTCACCACAAGAATGTTACCTACACAAATAAGGGGGGAAAATAAAATAAGAGGGGCAAACTAATTAAAAGGAAACAGAAGATATAAAGAAGAACAAACAAACAAGCACACATACAACGTACCCTTGTCAAATCTCCCCTTTTATAAATGAACAAGCAGGAACAGGACTGAAAGCGTCAGGAATGCAACTGCAACAGAAATCGCTGCCAAGCAGTTTGACATAAAAGTTACTCTGAAGCAAACAATTAGACTTGTTCCATTGTAGTTGACACAGCAATTTTCTTCTCAACATGGTAGCAATCGCTTAAATTATGACCGCTTCACACTTAAGAATGTATGAATGTATGAAGAAAAATGATGCCCTGAAGCGAGCGGGTTGGGGAATTACTACAGACTGAAGCTGTGTACACACTCCTGTTTAATGTGCATCTAGTGTGCTCCCACCACTGATTTGGGAAACAGGGTACCCAGGACATTGGCCACAATCCATAGCTATCCTGTATCTACCTTGGCGTTTGTGATGAAATGCTGTGTTTCGATGCTTCCACTGTCAAAGCACCTTCGACCCCTGAGGGATAGCTCGGTTGGTAGTGCGTGCGCCTTTCAATCTCAAAGTCATGGGTTCAAGCCCCACGTAATAATAATAATAATAATAATAATAATAATAATTTATTTTTTATACCCCGCCCATCTGGCTGGGTTTCCCCAGCCACCCTGGGCAGCTTCCAACAAAGTATTAAAATACAGTGGTCTGTTAAATATAAAAAGCTTCCCTAAAGAGGGCTGCCTTCAGATGTCTTCTAAAAGTCTGGTAGTTGTTCTTCTCTTTGACTTCTGGTGGGAGGGTGTTCCACAGGGCGGGCGCCACTACCGAGAAGGCCCTCTGCCTGGTTCCCTGTAACTTGGCTTCTCGCAGTGAGGGAACCACCAGAAGGCCCTTGGCGCTGGACCTCAGTGTCCGGGCTGGACAATGTGGGTGGAGATGCTCCTTCAGGTATACTGGGCTGAGGCCTTTTAGGGCTTTAAAGGTCAGCACCAACACTTTGAATTGCGCTTGGAAACGTTGGGCAAAAGGTTCCTGCCTTGCAGGGAGTTGGACCAGATGATCCTCGGGGTCTCTTCCAACTCTACGATTCTATGACTCTCAGCAGAGAGAAAGAACAACCTGGCTGAGTTTTATGCTGTAAATGTGTACACACAGCTTTTAGCTCCTAGAGACTGCCCAGCTGGACAATCATTCTGACTCCCCGCGAACTGTAATTCTGTAAAGGAAACTCAGGATTTCTAAAAGAAGCCATGATGTTGCAGAGCAGCGGTGGATAATCTTTGTGGGCTTCCAGGTGTTTGTTGAACTACAACTCCCATCAGCCAAAGCTGACATGGCCAATGTCAGGGATGATGGGAGTTGGAGTCCAACAAATATCTGGAGGGCCTCAGGTTCTCCATCCTTGTTTTAAAGACTCAGCAGGACCACACGGAAGGTTTTCTCATTCCTCTCGCCCTCTGTCCCCTCTCAAGTGTGTCATTTCCCTTTTCCCCTTTGTTTTTTTCTAATCACATTTATGTACAGCAGGCATGGCCAAACATGGCCCTCCAGCTGTTTTGGGACTACAATTCCCATCATCCCTGACCACTGGTCCTGTTAGCTAGGGATGATGGGAGTTGTAGTCCCCAAACAGCTGGAGGGCCAAGTTTGGCCATGTCTGATGTACAGTGTAATCTTTTGCGTGCCTTACTGAGTTCAATGAAGACTTAGTCCTACTGAGTTCAGTGGTTCCTACTGAGTGACCATGCTCCCAGGTTGTTGTTGTTTAGTTGTTTAGTCGTGTCCGACTCTTCGTGACCCCATGGACCAGAGCACGCCAGGCACTCCTGTCTTCCACTGCCTCCCGCAGTTTGGTCAAACTCATGCTGGTAGCTTCGAGAACACTGTCCAACCCCAGATACAATTGCAGCAGTATTTACTGCCTCTGTCTGACAAATTTATACTCTACCTTTCTTTAAAGTGCTTTAAAATGAAAAAACAAGTCAATGCAGAATACTAAAAATCAGATACCCATAAAACCAATGACAAATGTAAAAGTGTCGCATGTGTGTTTACTCAAAAGTAAGTCCCAATGTGTTCAATGGAGAATAGTCCCAGGAAAAGGTGTGTAGGATTGGTGCCTCTGGAAGCAACAAAAGGAGCCTTAAAAATGCAACAGTCTTTGCAGCCTGTCCAAAGTGAGTAGTGAGCAGGAGGCCTCCTTTGGCAGACTATTACGCAGCATGGGTGCCATGACTAAAAAGGCCCTGAGGACACACCATCTTTCTGAAAGTTGAAGGGACCTGATGCAGGACCTCAAATGATAAACAAAGTTGCCAGAGAAAGCTCCTTTGAAGGAAGACAATTCTTGAGATACTCTTGTCCCAGGCTGTTTATGGATTTAGAGGCCAAAACTAATACCTTGAACAAAGCCCAGAAACAATTTAGTGGTTGGCAAAGTGGAAACAAAATCACTGTAATGTTATCTGATCGTCTGGCTCCAGTCAAAAGTCTGGCAGCTGCATTGTGCCACTAATTAAAGCTTTCAGATGGTCTTCAAAATCAGTCCCAAGATCAGTTGAGTACATTGCAGTAGTCTAACCTGAAAGTTCCTGAAACATAGATGACTGAGGCCCAGCAAACCACAGTTTGCCAGTTCTGGCGTCAGTGTTTTGTTTCCCAATCCTGAAACTGGAATTATGTTTTGAAGTGGGTTTACAGATGATAGTTTGGAAGCAGTGGTAGCCACAGAGTTGATAATGTGAGACCATAATTTGGCACAACGAGAACGAGTCCTGTGCTCATGTCATCCCTATACTCAATAAGTTCTACTCTCTCCTGGCATGATCTGATGAATTCGCTACTTCTGGGTTTGATGGTACATCTGAACTGGAAACTATGGTTTGCTCTAGTCTTCCAAACTATATTTGCGGCTGGCTTTCAATCAAGCCCAGCAGTTTTCTGGTTCAGTTGTAATGACAAACCTCTGGTTTGCAGCACATCAGGAACCAACTGTGAGAACACAGAGAGCCTCAGACTCCTAATCTTTGCTTTACAGGGTTGTAATAAAAAGGGATAAGTCAAGTTCTCCCATGCTGAGTTCTTTGCAGAAAGGTTACAGTGCTAATAGGATACTTGAACATATTTCTGCATCTTCGTTGATTATCATAATTGTATGTTTCAAGGGAAAGGGTGGAGACTTTCACTTTAATTCAGCACTAAAAGACTTAGTTGGTTAAATCTATTCATCATAGATTGTAAAATGTGGATTTTAAAACACAGTTTTAATGAAATCCCTGGGGAAAGGGTGTTCAGTGCTAAAGGAATTATTACTGTTATTAAAAGCAATCCACTGACATCTCTTTGTTCAGGCAATGGATCTCAGGTGTTCCACCGAACAGATGCCTTCTCTGCGTTCTGCCGATAAAGGAGAAAACCATTATCTTCATCCGCTAATCTCTAGACATCCTCTGCATCGATGCCGTTCTTATAATTATTTTAATTGGATGAGTAAGCAATTAATTGGCTGTCAGGCAAGGCGTTCCGTCAGTTCAGAAGCTTTTAATTGGCTTGCAGCTTTATTCTCAAAATATAGGGCGCATTATTTAAGTGCTCAGTTACGCAATCAAAACTCGGATGCTGTTATCCTGGAGCTCTTACTTCTAGATGAATCACCCATTTGTAGCAGGGTTGGGGAAATGTGAGGCCCTCCAGATGTTGCTGGACTACAGAACCCATCAGCCCTGGCTGCTGCTTATGCTGGCCAACAGATTGCTCTGATAGTAGAAGCAATGTAACAGCTATTGGTAGCCTCGCCCATCATGTTCTAGTCTTGTCCTTGGATGGTCTATATATATATCATTTTTATTAAATTTTCTGAAATATACTCGGAGTCGAGTGTGGCTTTCATGCTCTTTATTCAGCTCATAGTAGTGAGGAGGAATGGAAGTTCCCTCGAAATGTCTGCTTTATATACATTATTTACACAATGGGCCCCACGTGATTGGCTAATTCCGGGATTCTCCTGTAGGCCAATCAGGTTGCGGATTCACTTCCACCTGGAGTTGGATTGGGTGGCTCCTGTGGACCAATCAGACTGCTGCATTCTGAATCCTATTGTTCTAGGACCAATCAGACTGCTGCGTTTTCCTCCAAACCAACCTCAATCTGAATTGAGGACGGTGCAAACAATCTAGCTGCCTTTCAAACCATTATAAACAGCCCCACTCCTCATTCAGCTGTTGTTGGGGATCCTCTGTTCTCAGTTTTTCCTTCCTTCAGAACGGGAAATCTTCACCGGAAGGAATCTGAGTGAAATATACTCGGAGTCGCAAAGTGATTTCATGCTCTTTATTCAGCTCATAGTGGTGAGGAGGAATGAATGAAAGTCCCCTCACAGTATCTGCTTTATATACACTATTTACACAATGGGCTGCACATGATTGGCTAATTCCGGAATTCTACTGTAAGCCAATCAGGTTGTGGATTCACTTCTATCTGGAGCAGGATTGGGTGGTTCCTGCCAACCAATCATACTGCTGCATTGTTCTTGGACCAATCAGACTGCTGCATTCTGAATCCTATTGTTCTAGGACTAATCAGACTGCTGCAATTTGGATCCTATTGTTCTAGGACCAATCAGACTGCTGCAGTTTGAATCCTATTCAACTCAGTACATAACACCCCTCCCCTCTAAGTTCCAGTCCTGCCCGGGAGGTCGCATTCATAGTCCTCAAGGTATGCCGGCGGCCTACGTGTGCGTTGCGGCCTGGGGTGTTCCCTGGTCCGGGCTCCAGGTTCTGGCTTGTGTTCCAAGGATGCTGGCTGTGATGGGGTTGTTTGGTCTGGCGCAACCGGCTCGCTCAGTCGTGGTTCTGGTTCTGGTGTCCTTTTGGCCTCACGGGTCCTCTCTGTATTTACTGATTCTGCCTCTCCTGCTGGCCCCTCCTGCTCTATGGGCCTCACTGCCCCGCTGTTCCCTTGGGAATCCTCTGACATGTTCTCCTCCTGGATTTCTCCCGGGAATCGTCACCGTATCTGGTCGCAGTGGCGGCGCCAGCATTGCCCCCCATCCGTTAGCACCTCGTACGACACTGGGCCAGTGACCCTGGTGACTGTGGCGGGTACCCATGCTGGGCCTGCCCCAAAATTCTTTGCGTACACTGGGTCCTGGGCCTCAAAGGTCCGGGGGTTCCTGCCTTCCCCCACCACTACCTCATCCTGAGCTCTATCGGGGTGAAGGCGGTCCAATCTGATTGCAAGGCGCCGACCCATTAGTAGTTCAGCGGGGCTCCGGCCAGTCGTTGAGCTGGGGGTGCTGTGCTGTGCTAGAAGGAATGTGGCAAGGCGGTACTCCCAGTCCCCTTGCGTCATGCGGCGCAGGGTGTCCTTGGTGGTCCGCACCATGCGTTCTGCTTGGCCATTGGTGGCAGGGTGGAACGGTGCCGAACGGATGTGGCGGATGGCGTTCTGTGCTGTGAAGGTTTGGAATTCTCCTGACGTAAATGCAGTCCCGTTGTCTGAGACGAGAGTGTCAGGGAGCCCGTGGGTTGCAAACAGCCTGCGTAGTACCCGGATGGCTGCGGACGTGGAAGTGGACGGTACCAGTGCGACTTCCAGCCATTTGGTGTAGGAGTCCACCACTATGAAGAATGTTTTCCCCTGAAAGGGGCCAGCGAAATCCACATGCAGGCGTGACCATGGTGCTCGGGCGGACTCCCAGGACTGGACTGGGGCCCTTGGGGGATCTGGGCGGGATTCTTGGCAGGGCTGGCAGTGTTTGACCCAGGCCTCTATCTCTCCATCAATCCCCGGCCACCACACATAACTCCTGGCAAGGGCCTTCATTCTTACTACCCCTGGATGTGTCTCGTGTAGGGCTGTGAGGACCCTTTTGCGGAGGGGCTGGGGAACAACGACTCTGCTTCCCCATAACAGGCACCCCTTGTGCGCCGACAGTTCATGTTTGCGGGTTGTGTAGCCAGCGAATTCTGGCCCGGGGCTGCTGCTGGGCCATCCCCTCCACACCCAGTCCAGGACCCGGGAGATGACCCTATCTTTCTTGGAATGGTGTGCAACTTCTTCTGCTTGAATGGGGCGGTCGGGAAGCAGCTCCAGGCTCATAACCTCTTGTGCAGGTGCTGGGTCGGGGCCTGTTTCCGGCAGTGGTAGCCTGCTGAGGGCGTCCGCATGGCCCATCGCCTTCCCAGGTCGGTGAATCAGTGCATACTGGTAGCTGGCAAGGAAAATTGACCACCTGAGGACCCGAGGAGACAGCACTTGGGGGGTCTGCTTTTCGGGGGCAAACAAGCCAAGCAACGGCTTGTGGTCAGTCACCACGGTGAAGGGCCGCCCATACAAGAAATCATGGAATTTTTTTACTCCCTTCACGATTGCCAGACCCTCCTTGTCAATTTGCGAGTAGTTCCGCTCGGTTGCATTGAGTGTCTGGGAAAAGTACGCCACCGGTACCTCTCTTCCATCCGAGAGTTGGTGCCCCAGGACAGCGCCAATGCCATAGGGTGAGGCGTCGCATGCTAGCACCACCGGCAGCCTCTCGTCGAAGTGTGCCAAGACAGAGTTTGAGACAAGCAAGTCCTTGACTGCCTGGAATGCGGCCTCCTGGCGCTGGCCCCACACCCAAGGGGCCCGCTTGTCCAGGAGTCTGTGTAGGGGCTCCGCTACCGCCGCCTTGTGGGGAAGGAAGGAATGGTAAAAGTTCAATAGTCCCAAGAAGGCCTGAAGTTCAGTCTTGCTCTTGGGCGCTGGGGCATCACAAATGGCCCGTACCTTGTCCCCAGTCGGGTGGACCCCTTCTGCGTCCACCATAAATCCCAGAAAGTCCACCTGAGGCACTCCTAGTAGACATTTTTCCCGCTTCACCTTGAGACCCGCCGTCTGGAAACGGTGCAGAACGGTGCGGAGGCGGTCCTCAAACTCCTCTGGTGTGGGCCCGGCAATCAACACATCATCGAAGAAGGGGGTGACACCAGGAATCCCTTTGAGGAGAGAGTCCATTAAATTCTGGAATATGCCTGGTGCCACGCTGACCCCGAATTGCAGCCGCTTTACCCTGAACGCTCCTCTGTGTGTCACAATCGTCTGTGCCTCTGCTGTGGCCTCATCTACTGGCAGCTGTTGATATGCTTGGGCCAAGTCCAGCTTGCCAAAAATTTTCGACCCAGCCAGGGTGGCAAGGACATGGCTGACCACTGGCACTGGGTATGCGTGGGCCGTGAGGGCCTTGTTTATGGTACATTTGTAGTCTGCGCAGATGCGGACCGAACCATTAGGCTTGACGGGTGTGACGATTGGAGTTTCCCAGGGGGCATTAGGCACCGGCTCCAGCACTCCTTGCTCCACGAGTCGGTCCAATTCCTCATCTATACGGGGTTTCAAGGCGAACGGGACCCGGCGGGCCTTGAGCCTGACCGGTCGTACTGCGGGGTCAAGCTGTAGCGCAATGGGGGGGCCCGTATACTGTCCCAATTTCCCGTCGAAAACCCCTGGAAATTCCTTGCATATGGCGTCCACGTCCACTTGTAAGCTAGTGTGGTTCACCCCGGTGACAGCTAGCCCCAGTGGTCCAAACCATGCCAATCCCAGTAAGCTAATGTAGGGGCCCTTGACCACAAGCAAGTCTAGTTGCCGCGTCCGCCCTCGGTATTGCACCCTGAAGCTCCCCACCCCCATTGTGGGGACCTTACGTTTCTGGAAGTCCCGGAGGGTGAATGGGGCCGGCCTGAGTTTGGGACCCCCAGTAGGACACAGTTTCCTTAAGGTCTTTGCCGAGATTATGGATAGAGTTGAACCCGTGTCAAGCTCCATGCGGCATGGGGCCCCCTCTATCTGTACCTCTACATAAATTTTCTCTACGTTGGGGTGGGGCAACTGGTATACCTGGCAGTCTGTGAGCTCCGTCGAGTTGCCTTGGTGCGTTGGGCCCCGGGACCTGGGGCTCTTGGGTTGGTCATCTGATGCCTGGTGTCGGGTGGGCCGAGCCCGACACACCCGGGCGATGTGTCCCGATTTTCTGCACTGCCTGCACTCTGCGTTGCGGAAACGGCAGGTCCTCCTCTCGTGACTCTCCCCGCAGCTTGCGCAGTTTCCTCCTTCTCGTCGAGGCAGCTGTGGTCTGTGCGCTGCTTGAGTGCGCTGCTGTACTCGGTGCACCTCCTCCCTGTCGGATCCTGAGTCGTCGGTGAGGTCTTCATGGTGGACCCTCGGTTGGGATGGCAGGCTCGGCCGTGCCTCTTGCGTCGACCTCTCGGCAGCTTCCGTTGCCAGGGCCTCCTCCAGAGCGACCTGGAACGTTAGGTCCTTCTTAGCGTAGAGGCGTCGTTGCAGCTTCTCATCCTTCAGGCCACCGACGAGGCGGTCACGAAGCATGTTCTCCAGCTCTGAGAAGTTGCAGAACCGGACGGCTTGGCGGAGAGAGGTCACAAACCCAGTTATGGTTTCCCCAGGGGCTTGTCGCTTTGCGTAGAAGGCATTTCGACGAGCCACCACTGAGGGCTGCGGCGAAAAGTGCCCCTTCAGCTGTTCCATTATTGTTTTGTATGGAACAGTAGCGACGTCTTCAGGCGCAAGGAGAGCCCGGGCGATTTCAAACGTCTCCTCTCCGCAGACGCTGAAGAATATCGCCCTCTTCTTGGCGTCTTCTTCGTCGGTGACCCCTTTGGCTTCTAGGAGGAAGGTGAAACGGGAGGCGTACGCTTCCCAGTCTCCAGATGCTGGGTTGAATGGCGAGAAGCTGCTGTTGGCTGCCATTCTGAGTTCCTTGTGTCCCGGAGCTGAAGCCTGGATACACGGTGCGAGGCAGCGGTGCGGCAGGTGGCGGTGCTGCGGTGCTGTGTGTGGCAGTCAGCTCAGCGGGATCCCACCTTCGTCGCCAGTGAAATATACTCGGAGTCGCAAAGTGATTTCATGCTCTTTATTCAGCTCATAGTGGTGAGGAGGAATGAATGAAAGTCCCCTCACAGTATCTGCTTTATATACACTATTTACACAATGGGCTGCACATGATTGGCTAATTCCGGAATTCTACTGTAAGCCAATCAGGTTGTGGATTCACTTCTATCTGGAGCAGGATTGGGTGGTTCCTGCCAACCAATCATACTGCTGCATTGTTCTTGGACCAATCAGACTGCTGCATTCTGAATCCTATTGTTCTAGGACCAATCAGACTGCTGCAGTTTGAATCCTATTCAACTCAGTACATAACACTGAGTGATGCCAAAGGGATATTTTATGAAGATTTCTGCACACCATCCCTCAAACTTCAGACAGGCAAATTCTTTCTTCCCCTTACAGTAGGACTGTCAAGTCGCCGACTCTTTTTTTGATTACCTTGTCCTCTGATTCACCCCTTGAGCCTGTGAGCAAATCAGAGGTTACAATGAGTTCAGAGACTGCTATCTTAGTAGAACTGGTTGCATCAATCGCCTATTCTTTGACATCTTCATAATCTGTAGCTGCCTGGACATCTGGTCCAAGGCCTTATTCGAGTGTTTTATTCCTCTTCATTTAGCTGCAATGACCAAACGTCTGTGTGGAATATTCAGGGACCCCTTTAGACTGGTGGTTTTTGGTGGCTGTGTTGTGCAGTGTGTTGTGTGTTTGGTGGATTTATACTGGGGTCGTCCAAACATTATTCTGCCTTATTAGTTCTTCTGTGATGCTTTTCTGGTGCTGCTGCATTAGGGAGCCAGTGTGGTGTAGTGGTTAAGAGCAGTGGACTCGTAATCTGGTGAACCGGGTTCGCTTCCCCGCTCCTCCACATGCAGCTGCTGGGTGACCTTGGGCTACTCACACTTCTCTGAAGTCTCTCAGCCCCACGCAGCTCACAGAGTGTTTGTTGTGGTGGAGGAAGGGAAAGGAGATTGTTGGCCGCGTTGAGACTCCTTAAGGAGAGTGAAAGGCGAGATATCAAGTCCAAACTCGTCTTCTTCTTCAGGGATCAGCAATCTCTTGCCTTCCAGGTGTTATTGGAGAAGAAACTTAGTAACCTTGGGGCATCCTTGCACTGTAGCATGGGAGCAAGACACACACATACACACCAGAACATCTGAACAACTTGCAACCTTGGCGTTATCAGCACCATGCTCTAACCAACTGAGCTAACTTGTGAGTAGTAGTAGTAGTAGTAGTAATAATAACAATAATAATTTTATTATTTATACCCCACACATTTGGCTGGGTTTCAGCACCCATATGCCTTACAGCACATATAAAAGCATAGTAAAATGTCAAACATTTAAAATCACAAATAAACAATAAAAAGGGTGTCTAGAGGGGGCCAGCTGTGTTATTAACTGTTGTGTTCATTTGCAGAGATTGTATGAACTTTCTCAGATACAGTGGTACCTCGGGTTAAGAACTTAATTCTTTCTGGAGGTCCGTTCTTAACCTGAAGCTGTTCTTTAGCTGAGGTACCACTTTAGCTAATGGGGCCTCCCGCTGCTGCCGCCACGTGACTTCTGTTCTCATCCTGAAGCAAAGTTCTCAACCCGAGGTACTATTCCTGGGTTAGCAGAGTCTGTAACCTGAAGCGTCTGTAAGCAGAAGCATCTGTAACCCGAGGTACCACCGTATGGGGTAAGGAGTCTATGCCCAATCCTGATGTTGTTAAGACTCCAAATCCCATCAGCCCCAGCCATCGTGGCCAAATGCTGAGAATGATGGGAATTGTAGTCTATCAGCATTTGGAGGGCCACAAATTCCCAGTCCCTGTTTAGATGTTGCTCATTACTGTTTCATTGAATCTGAATTACTGTTTCATTGAAGCTAGGGACAAAGGTGAGAGCTGTTTCCTTGTTCTGCTGGATCTCTCAGTGGTGTTTGATACCATCGGCCATAACATCCTTCTGGACCGTCTTGAGGGGCTGGGAGCTGGGGGCACTGTTATACAGTGGTTCCGCTCCTTCCTCCTGGGCCGTGTTCAGAAAGTGGTGGGGGGGGGAATGAGTGTTCAGACCACTGGGCTCTCACTTGTGGGGTGCCTCAGGGTTCTGTCCTCTCCCCCATGCTTTTTAACATCTACATGCAGCTGCTGGGAGAGATCATCAGGGGGTTTGGGCTGGGTGTTCATCAGTATGCAGATGATACCCAGCTCTACCTCTCTTTTAAATCAGAACCAGTGAAGGTGGTGAAGGTCCTGTGTGAGTGTCTGGAGGTGGTTGGAGGATGGATGGCGGCTAACAGATTGAGGTTGAATCCTGACAAGACAGAAGTACTGTTTTTGGGGGACAGGAGGCAGGCAGATGTGGAGGATTCCCTGGTCCTGAATGGGGTAACTGTGCCCCTGAAGGACCAGGTGCGCAGCCTGGGAGTCATTTTGGACTCACAGCTGTCCATGGAGGCACAGGTCAAATCTGTGTCCAGGGCAGCTGTTTACCAACTCCTCATTCAGCTGTTGTTGGGGGTCCTCTGCTCTCAGTTTCCCTTTCCTTTAAAACAGTTGTACTTCTGCAAATCCCAGGGTCCCCCCAAACTTGCTCTTGTGTGCAGAAAGTGGGCTTTTGGCCACGTAAGCAAAGGCCCTCGGAGCCTGAGCATCGGCGATAGAGGAAATGCTTTCGTTACTGTCCTCTCCTAATACTGAGCAGCCTGCTTTCTTGGCAACGCTGAACTGGAGTTAGCCAAGAAAGAAAAAAACGGTATCGGGTCCATGTTAACTTTGTTGCTACAGTACTGTCTGCCGCTGTGCCAGAAAAACAACTCCCTTTTGTCCCTAAACAATGGCTTGAATCACAGAGTTTTGACCTTGATATATAATGCAAGCCCCGAGTAATTACAGTACTGCTTTCTATGTAAGCAAACAATTCTGTCTGTAAAGGTTGGAGTGCGGCTGGTTTGCACACTGCTGTTTTCAACAAATGTCGTGTGTGTGTGTGGAAACATCATTTTGTACTCTGAAGATGTCGGAGCATAGGAGTGGGGAATTTTCAGAGATGAAAAGAAAATATCAATTATGGAGATGCAATTTGCGGCTAGCATCTGGTGCTCTGAGTGGTGGGGCAAGTGGTAAAAAAATGTAATATGGTCCCCAGAGATGAATGGGAGAGGGGGAAGGGGAGGTGCAACTTAGGGGTTCAATCTTTGGCATCTCCAGTTAGGAATGGGAGAACTTCTCCCATTTTCTCATTTTCCCATCCTTAAATTTAAAGCGCTAAACGGCCTCAGTCCTGTATACCTGAAGAAGCGTCTCCACCCCCATCATCCAGCCCGGACACTGAGGTCCAGCGCTGAGGGCCTTCTGGCGGTTCCCTTGTTGCAAGAAGTGAGGTTACAGGGAAGCAGGTAGAGGGCCTTCTCGGTAGTGGCGCCTGCCCTGTGAAACATCCTCCAAGCAGATGTCAAGGCAATAAACAACTATTTTACTTTTAAAAGACAACTGAAGGTAGCTCTGTTTAGGGAAGTTTTTAATGTCTGATGCTGTATTGTTTTTAATATTCGGTTGGAAGCCGCCCAGAGTGGCTGGGGAAACCCAGCCAGATGGGTGGGGTATAAATACATTATTATTATTATTATTATTATTATTATTATTATTATTATTATTATTATTATTAATTCAGTTTTCCACATTTCCAAATCAGTTTAGGACTTTGTGTGTGTCATGTTTATCCTCAGGCTTGTGTGCAATTTTGTCAGATATACACATTTTTCTGCAAAGCGATTTTCACTCGCACATGCATTTTAATGCACAAATCTATGCATACACGTTACTTGGCTGGAGAACCACATTGCAAAATTGGGGGGAAATGCAGACTTTGAAGGATGTGGTGGAGTTTCAGTTCTCATATTGTTCTGGGAAGGATGAATTTGGTAAATTTGCACTTAAATGTGAACGGAATCAAATTTCTTCCCTATCCCTGTCTCCACCTATAATGGTCAAAAGGGAAGTTTTTAATGCTTGATGTTTTATCGTGCTTTTAATATTCTGTTGGGAGCCACCCAGAGTGGTTGGGAAAACCCAGCCAGATGGGTGGTGTATAAATAATAAAATTATATCATCATCGTCATCATCATCATCATTGATTTTCTGATGTGCGCTGCTGAGACAGGAATGATCAGGTTGTACAAATCCCAAGCAACTGACACTAATGGGCACTGCCTTGGAGTATGTACAACAGTTTTGGACCCCGCAATGCAGATTAAAATGATGATCCCATTTCTTGAGTCAAAGCAGTATATGAAGTTTTCCGGCGTCACATCTATTCCCCCCCTCATTACGTTATCTCCTCTTTTGGCAATAATTACTTGACACAAGCATAACAGAGAGAAGGAGGACACGTGTCTCATGCAATTTGGGAAAGGAACTTTGGTCCCCTTCCTGCTTGCTCATCTTGACAGGTCCTGCTGGATGCAAAGAAAGAAACATACAATCATCCCTGGCTGTAAGTCCCAAATTTGCTATACTTTATGGTCATGCCTTGCAGAGAAATTGAATCAGAAATTTTATGTCTGGCCAATATATAAATATTTACAATCCCATAATTATTGGCCACGGTTCACATCCATCCTAGATTACTGTAGTTTGCACTGCCTGTGGGTTCACCACTGGAAAACTGTCAGAAGTGTTAGCTGCTGCAGAACATGGGAGCCAGTTTGTTAACTGGCTATCTTTACTGAGAACATTTCGGTTGGTTAACCAAGCAGAGACATCACCTTGCCAACAAAGGTCCCTCTAGTTAAAGCTATGGTTTTCCCAGTAGTGATGGATGGAAGTGAGAGCTGGACCATAAAGAAGGCTGATCGCCGAAGAATTGGTGCTTTTGAATTATGGTGCTGGAGGAGACTCTTGAGAGTCCCATGGACAGCAAGAAGATCAAACCTATCCATTCTTAAGGAAATCAGCCCGGAGTGCTCACTGGAAGGACAGATCCGGAAGCTGAGGCTCCAATACTTTGGCCACCTCATGAGAAGAGAAGACTCCCTGGAAAAGACCCTGATGTTGGGAAAGATGGAGGGCACAAGGAGAAGGGGACGACAGAGGATGAGATGGTTGGACAGTGCTCTCGAAGCTACCAGCATGAGTTTGACCAAACTGCTGGAGGCAGTGGAAGACAGGAGTGCCTGGCGTGCTCTGGTCCATGGGGTCATGAAGAGTTGGACACGACTAAATGACTAAACAACAACAACAACAACCATTTTATTAGGGCAGAAAAGGAGAACATTGCCTCCCCTAATGTCATTGGACACTAGCTTCCATTACATGGAAACCTGGGAAGCTGCCTTAGAATCATAGAACTGTAGAGTTGGAAGGGGCGCTGAGGGTCATCTAGTCTAAACCGCTTCAATGCAGGAATCTCAGCTAAAACACCCATGACAGATTCATCCTCTGCTTAAAAACCTCCAAGGAAGGAGAATCCACAACCTCCCAAGGGAGTCCATTCCACTGTTGAACAGCTCTCACTGTCAGAAAGTTTAGTCAGAATCTCCTTTCTTGCAACTTGAAGTCATGGGTTCGAGTCCTACCCTCCAGAGCAGGAGAAAACAAGTTTGTTCCTTCTTCCAGTCTCCTCTCAGTCTCCTCTTTTCCAGGCCAAACATACCCAGCTCCTTCAACCATTCCTCATAAGGCTTGGTTCCCAGACCCTTGATCATCATGGTTGCCCTCCTCTGCACATGTTCCAGCTTGTCAAAATAAATTGTGGCAAAATAATAAGGATAGAAATAATAATAATAATATTCTGCTGTATTTGGAATTGTGACTGTCTATTTTCAATTAGGGGCTGGAAACATTTCAGCTGGCCTCTGTAGCTGCACACCATGGCTTGATCTGCAACAGTTATTAGCAGGAAACGATAGTCCCACATGCTCATTCCTGCATCTCAAATGCACGGCTAAAGAGGCTGATGGAAAAGTTGGCAACCCTGTTCTCAGCTGATCTACATTAACTGCCATATTAATATATAATGTGTTTATATTAACTTGTCAAGGGATCCGATACTTGTAATAAAATACGTTTTATTATATACAACATGCATTATATATAATGCATTCTCTCATGCTTCCCAGTTCCTCTGAGCAGTAGGAAGTTCCAAGGGCTGCTGGTTTGGGCTGTGTTTCATTGTCAGGTGAAGGTGGTGGAGACCTGCAGGAGTTTTTGTAATACGGCGCTATGGGTTAAACCACAGAGCCTAGGACTTGCCGATCAGAAGGTCGGTGGTTCGAATCCCAGCAACGGTGTGAGCTCCCGTTGCTCGGTCCCTGCTCCTGCCAACCTAGCAGTTCAAAAGCACGTCAAAGTGCAAGTAGACAAATAGGCACCGCTCCAGCAGGAAGGCAAACGGCGTTTCCGTGAGCTGCTCTGGTTCGCCAGAAGCGGCTTAGTCATGCTGGTCACATGACCTGGAAGCTGTACGGCGTCTCCCTTGGCCTATAGAGCGAGATGAGCGCCACAACCCCAGAGTCGGTCACGACTGGACTTAATGTTCAGGGGTCCCTTTACCTTTACAGTACCTTGGGTTAAGAACTTAATTCGTTCTGGAGGTCTATTCTTAACCTGAAACTGTTCTTAACCTGAGGTACCACTTTAGCTAATGGGGCCACCCGCTGCTGCCGCGCTGCAATTTCTGTTCTCATCCTGAAGCAAAGTTCTTAACCCGAGTTACTATTTCTGGGTTAGCGGAGTCTGTATCCTGAAGCGTCTGTAACCTGAGGTACCACTATAGCTGCTTAATATATTGTTATAAGTTTGTGGGTGTCAGACCCTTTAACACAGCTAGTGTTAAAAAAAAGCCATGTTAAAATATAAGCCAGGTAAGTTTCCATATAGTGTGTGTGTGTGTAATTTTTCATTTTCCCAGTTTACAAATATTTTTAGAAAGAAAAAGTTTGCACAGTCAATATAAAGTGCCCAGTCTTCAATCACCCCCCTCCCCCCTTTCTGTGGTTACTTATCTTTTACCATTGCATTTCCCCCGTTTACTAATTCCCCTTTTGTATTCTCTTAATTTATTCTTACTACACATTTTCATGTCAATCCTGCTAATGATTTAAGTTGTTCACAGTAATTCTTCAAGTGGTCCACAAATTCTCCCCATTCTGTATTTAAAAAGTCTCTCTTCTAGGTTTCTTATTTGCCATTTCTGCGTACTCCATCAATTTTAGTTGCCAGTTCCTCCTCGGTTGGAGCTGCAGGGAAGTTTCTTGAGAAGTATTGGCCTGGCGTCATGAGCCATTAAGAAAACAAAGGAGAGGTGGCTCTGTGCCAGATGGCAAAGGGGTGTGGATGCTGTGTGTGATTTCCAAAAGGAAACACAAATCCCGGGTGAGCCCCTGGGATCTCGCAACGCTCAGTATCGCTGTACTTTTTGTTGTTGTTGCTTTGATTTATTTACATTGCAACCCGATATGTGAGCATAACCCAGAAAACTTTTGCTATAGGTCGGAATATAAATACAGTGGTACCTCGGGTTACATACGCTTCAGGTTACAGACTCCGCTAACCCAGAAATATTACCTCGGGTTAAGAACTTTGCTTCAGGTTGAGAACAGAAATCGCGCGGCGGCAGCGGGAAGCCCCATTAGCTAAAGTGGTGCTTCAGGTTAAGAACAGTTTCAGTTTAAGAACAGACCTCCAGGACGAATTAAGTACTTAACTGGAGGTACCACTGTAATGTAAATATAGAAATAGATCACATTTATATATGCTTGTAAATGTAGTGTGTGTATGTATACATGTGTGTGTGTGTTTATGTGTGTACACAAACACACATACAGACCTATAATGACTGAGTAAACACTATATATTTAAAGCACATCTCTCCAAAGAAGTCTGGTAACTGTAATTGGTTTGGGTGCTGGGAATCATAGCTTTGTGAAGGGTACACTACAGTTTCCAGGTTTCTTTGGGCTGGGAGCGATGTGCTTTAAATATATGACATGTACGCAGCACTATCCTTGCACAGGACACTTTAAAATGTTCAGCGCACTACATTCACATTCACTGTCTCCATGTTATCCCTACGACAACACAATATAATTATCAACACCATAACCAGACACTGGAGAGACCTGTCAGGAGTAAGCATGGACCAATGGTACCAAATATTATGGGAAACAGGCTTACTGGAAAAATTAACCAATAAACTGAAACTGACACAGGGACAAACAGAAGAAGACGCCTTCACCCCGCTATGGCTCCCCTTTATCACATACACAGCCCAATGAGACAATGACAATAATCCACCAACAGCATACAAATCAATATGGCTAACCTGATCCAAAACACCCACCCACCCCACTCACACACGACAACAAAGATCACCATAGCCAATCACAAATAAACAATCACACCTTAGGCCAACCCCAACCTCTCTCTCCACCAAAGGAACACAAGTGAACAGCACAAGCAACACTGACACCAAACCCTACATACATTAAGCATAATAGAAACATCGCCACCTGACCACACCCCCACCCATCTTCCCTCCCTCCACCCCTTTTCCCCCCTCCCCCTAATGTCTCAACAAATGAAACAGATTTGTAAAAATGTTACATGGAAAAAATACGAGAGACAACACACTTACTTCTGTAAAACAAGAAAATCTTTAATAATAATAAAAAAAGTAATTATCCCCATACTACAGATGGGGAAACGGAGGCTGAGAGAGAACCACTTGCTGAGTAAGTTCATGGCGGAGGCAAAGGTTACAGCCGAAGCCCTCCTGATTCACAGCTCTATCGCTCAGCCACTGTGCCGGATGTTTAGCTCTTTTGATTACTCTGCCGTTAAGTGCAGGTATTCAAATAAATAACTTCCAGATAACTCGGCCTGGGGCAGGATTAATCATCACCTCTGTATGTCATGATAAATCACTTGGTCGGCTGATGGTTGTAGATCCCTTTGCTATTCGTCGCCGCTGCCCTGTCCGAGTTATGTGTTTGCTATGCTCCACTGCGGATTGGGTTACCGTCTTTTGGCAGAGATAAGCAGAGCACCTGCTGACCCATTCAATTATTGAGAGGAAACGTAACGAAGATATGCATCTCATAAACTGCGCAGCCAGGCATGCTTCCCTGGAGTTCTTCACATGGCAATTCCCTCTCTCATTTGGCCTGGTGTTGTTATGTAAGCAGGAAAGTTGCATAGTGAATAATCGGGCTGGACGAAAATTTTGCGGGGCGGTGTTTTGTTTTTTTGCTGAAGCACCGGTTTTCTACTTGCAAGCAGTTAAAAAACCAAATCAAAATGTGGCTGTGATACCTCTGCCCAGGTCCCCTGAACAGTCTGCCTGTATTTTGACTGCCTATGTACAGTGGTACCTCAGAAGTCAAACGGAATCTGTTTCGGAAATCTGTTCGACTTCCAAAACGTTTGAAAACCAAGGCACAGCTTCCGATTGGCTGCAGGAAGCTCCTGCAGCCAATCAGAAAGTGTGGAAGCCCCATTGGACGTTCGGGTTCTGTTATGTACTGAGTTGAATAGGATCCAAAACGCAGCAGTCCGATTGGTCCTAGAACAATAGGATTCAGAATGCAGCAGTCTGATTGGTCCTAGAATAATAGGATTCAGAATGCAGCAGTCTGATGGTTCCTAGAACAATAGGATCCAGAATGCAGCAGTCTGATTGGTCCACAGGAGCCACCCAATCCAGCTCCAGGTGGAAGTGAATCCGCAACCTGATTGGCCTACAGGAGAATCCTGGAATTAGCCAATCACGTGGGGTCCATTGTGTAAATAATGTATATAAAGCGGACATTCTGGGGGAACTTTCATTCCTCCTCAACACTATGAGCTGAATAAAGAGCATGAAATCCACTCTCGACTCCGAGTATATTTCAGGTTCCAAAGAATGTTTGCAAACTGGAACACTCAATTTCAGGTTTACGGCGTTCGGGAGCCAAAACATTCGACTCGCAAGGCGTTCGGGATGAAAGGTGCAACTGTAGTTAAAATGGCAGGATGTCTACGGTGTCATTTTCATTTAATTTTCAGGCTCATTTTGTCGATCTCATTTTTTCCGTAGGGACCACTATGAAGCGCCTTTCCAAATGTTATGTAAGTAGGAAAGTTGCATAGTGAATAATCAGGCTGGACTAAAATATTGCGGGGTGGTGTTTTGTTTTTGCTTTTTTGCTTTTTTGTTTTTGTTCCAAATTGTAAAGAAGTCAAGAAACAGGAGAACGGAGAATTTTCTTCACGGGGCAGATGCATGTTGCTGGATTGGCAGAATGTTGGCTGGAATGCTATGACATCTGCCCCAAGGGAGTTTATGTGTCAAATAAGTTATTCCAGAGTAACTGAGGGAGAAAACAAAACCAAGCCACATCCATACATGCAATGCATACACACAAAAATGTGACTGTGTTTAAATAATAGATCTCAGAAGATTCAGAAGTTTGCAAATTCAATCCCTGGCATCTCCAGTTGGAAGTATTAGGGTGGGAAGGAGTGTAAGGTCGCCCCACTCTCACAGTCTCTGTTTCTGCCTGAGACCATGGAGGGCAGCTGCCAGTCAGAGTAGACAATGCTGGCCTAGATGGACACAGAGCCTGTTGTGATATAAGGAGCTTCCTATGTTTACCAGCTCCATCTGGTACGTAGGCTGAGACCTTACCTGCCTGCAGACTGTCTTGCCAGAGTGGTGCATGATCTAGTTATCTCTTGCTTGGACTACTGCAATGCGCTCTATGTGGGGCTACCTTTGAAGGTGACCCGGAAACTACAACTAATACAGAATGTGGCAGCTAGACTGGTGACGGGGAGCAGCCACCGAGACCATATAACACCGGTCTTGAAAGACCTACATTGGCTCCCAGTACATTTCCGAGCACAATTCAAAGTGTTGGTGCTGACCTTTAAAGCCCTAAACGGCCTCGGGCCAGTATATCTGAAGGAGCATCTCCACCCCCACCATTCTCCTGGACACTGAGATCCAGTGCTGAGGGTCTTCTGGTGGTTCCCTCACTGTGAGAAGCCAAGTTATAGGGAACCAGGCAGAGGGCCTTCTCAGTAGTGGCACCTGGAACACTCTCCCTTCAGATGTAAAAGAGAACAACAACTACCAGACTTTTGGAAGACATCTGAAGGCAGTCCTGTTTAGGGAAGCTTTTAATGTTTAATAGGTAATTGCATTTTAATATTCTGTTGGGAGCCGCCCAGAGTGGCTAGGGAAACCCAGCCAGATGGGCGGGGTATAAATAATAAATTATTATTATTATTATTATTATTATTATTATTATTATTATTATTATTATTATTATTATTATCGTAACTCCAGGGAACTTTTCTTGCATGTGAAGACAGGCTCTGGTGGATTGAGCAGACAAGACCAACAGTGTTTCCAACGGTCAAGAAGGCAGTTTCTCTACGTACCGTGAGGGGCAGATGTGGCTTGTCAACCAGGGAAAGTAGTCCATTCTAGGAGAAGGAAAACTCTGACCCTAAACCTCCACTGCCTTGTGGGATATCATTGGGAGAAGAAATGGCTAAGGACGAAACCCTTCACAAATCCAGAGCAGAGTACAGTGGTGCCTCGCAAGATGAAATTAATTCGTTCCGCAAGTTTTTTCCTCTTGTGAGTTTTTCGTCTTGCGAAGCACGGTTTCCCATAGGAATGCATTGAAAATCAATCAATGCGTTCCTATGGAGACCGTCCAGGGACAGAGGGGACCTGTTTTAAATCAAGGGAAGGGACAGCGGGGAGAAGATCGCTTCTCCCCATTGCCGCCCCTTGGTTCAAAAGGGGTCCGCGCGCCTTCCCCTCTGTCCCCGGAGATTGCGGGGCTGGCAACGGGGAGAAGCGATCTTCTCCCCGCCGCCCCTTGCTTCAAAAGAGGTCCGGGGTGCAGGGGCAAGCTTTGTTTTGCGAAGCAAGCCCATAGGGAAATTCGTCTTGCGAAGCAACTCAAAAACGAAAAAACCTTTCGTCTTGCGAGTTTTTCGTCTCGCGAGGCGTTCGTCTTGCGGGGCACCACTGTATCTCAGACAATTGGACGGTGCTCTTTGTGTGCCCCCTTCTGTCAACTCCTGCAGCCAAGCTGGTGCCAAACGTCTTGCTCTGCTTTCCTTTGGACCACACCAGTAAGGCCAAGAGTCTTGTCGACTGGGTAGCCCAGGACCTCCATGCACACTGCCCAGGTGTGCTGGGCCTGGGCGTAACCTGTGAAACACGGTCCAGGACCAGACCACAATCCAGAGTCAGTCCGACAGGGCCAAGGCAGGTCATGAGGTAGGAAACCAGGCAAGGCCAAGTACAGGAACTCAGGCAGGATCTGGCATACAGCAATGTTGCTCCCGCAACCTGGGGCAGGGTCCGACAGCCTTTTATCTTTGTCGGGGTAACGGCCAGTCCTGATCCCCCTGCGACTCACCTCCCTGTTTCACCCAAAGGTGAGCACTCCTCCTGCGAGTACTCAGGTCTCTCCTTCTCTCAGACCTTAGTCTTTGCAGCTTGGGAGACGTTGGTGGATTACTAGACCCAGAGGCCGCCTCAGCCACCCCTGACCCAATCAGTAGTGGAGCAGCTGTAAGTGGTGGCCCAGCTGAAGGCAACGAGGTAATCCCCGCATCTGGAGCCAGGGCAGGCTCAGGCCCCTGACTCAGCCCAGCTGGTGTTTGTTGCAGGGGGACCTGTGCAGACTGAGACTCTTCAGGATCAGGCCCCAGGCTTGGTTCAGATGGTGTCTGAGGCAAAGGATCTGGTGCAGACTGAGACTCCTCTGGTTGTGAGTCTGAGCCTGAGTCCCAGGCCATCACACCAGCCTTGTGCCCTGGAGAGGTTACTTCAGTGCTGCTAATGCAGCAGTTTTGACTTCACCCCTGGAGGCGCACTCCATTGTTTTTTGAGACAGGCACGTGACAACAACAGCAGCCTCCAGAGACCTTTACTCACGTTCCTTGACTTTTCAAGCCCTCTGTTCCTATTTGTTTATTCACCCTGTCCCTCGGCCAGCCTCTTTTTGTTGTTGTTGTTTAGTCGTGTCCGACTCTTCGTGACCCCATGGACCAGAGCACGCCAAGCACGCCTGTCTTCCATTGCCTCCCACAGTTTGGTCAAACTCATGCTGGTAGCTTCGAGAACACTGTCCAACCATCTCGTCCTCTGTCGTCCCCTTCTCCTTGTGCCCTCCATCTGTCCCAACATCAGGGTCTTTTCCAGGGCGTCTTCTCTTCTCATGAGGTGGCCAAAGTATTGGAGCCTCAGCTTCACGATCTGTCCTTCCAGTGAGCACTCAGGGCTGATTTCCTTAAGAATGGATAGGTGTGATCTTTTTGCAGTCCATGGGACTCTCAAGAGTCTCCTCCAGCACCATAATTCAAAAGCATCAATTCTTCGGCGATCAGCCTTCTTTATGGTCCAGCTCTCACTTCCATACATCACTACTGGGAAAACCATAGCTTTAACTATACGGACCTTTGGTGGCAAGGTGATGTCTCTGCTTTATAAGATGCTGTCTAGGTTTGTCATTGCGTCTTTAGCAGCCTCTTTAGCATTCCTCAATTCACTCTTCAAACCAAGGACCAAATGAAGATTTCACAGCAATCGAGAACAACAGCCAAGCTCTTTTCGGGTGCTCAGACTGAAGATTTGGTCCAAATGATAAAAGAGGAGCATCTTTTTGCCAGGAGGTTGCTGTGGAATGCGCTCGGTTTCCTGCATCTGCATTTTGCCAACACAAAGAAAAGCTTTTCCTGTCCAGGGAGCTGCTCAGTCTGCAAACACTTAAAAGTCAACTTCTTGGGAGTGACTTTCCCACATCTTGGAAAAGACTGGCGGTTAGCTCCCAATTCAATTCCTACTGGTGGTATGTGCATGTGTCGCAGTTACAATAAATCTCCTTTAGCAAAGAGCAATAGAAATGTGTTTTCCCCCCCTTCCAGTTGCCAGTGGTAGCACTCCAATAATACGGCGGAGGAGCCAGCTGATGTTGCATCCTGTTCCTAGAAAAACAAGGGCATTCCTTTACAGAAGACTTGTAAATAGTCACTTACGTAAGAAGAGCTCTCCTGGAGGCCACAGTGCCTTATAAGAAATCTACAGCGGTTGGGACAAATGCCACTGAGGCCAGAGACATAAGTAGGTGGAACCACAGATATCTGTCTGACCTTTTACAGTAGACAACAGAAAAGCCAGAGATTTCTACACACCCCTCTCTGCATCCAGGTAAGAGCCACGGATCATAGAATCATAGAGTTGTGGACATGGAAGGGAACCCAAGAGTCCAACTCTCTGCAATGCAGGAATCTCAGCTAAAGCATCCCTGAAAGATGGTCAGCCAACCTCTGTTTAAAAACCTGGAAACCTGGAAAGCTGCCTTAGAATCATAGAATTGTAGAGTTGGAAGGTGCGCTGAGGGCCATCTAGTCCAACCCCCTAAAGTACCCATGACAGATTCAATCTCTGCTTTAAAACCTCCAAGGAAGAAGAGTCCACAACCTCCAGAGGGAGTCCGTTCCACTGTTGAACAGCTCTTGCTGTCAGAAAGTTCTTCCTGATGTTTAGTCAGAATCTCCTTTCTTGCAACTTGAAGTCATGGGTTCGAGTCCTACCCTCCAGAGCAGGAGAAAACAAGCTAGTTCCATCTTCCATGTAGCAGCCCTTGAGATATTTGGAGATGGCTATCATATCTCCACTCAGTTTCCTCTTTTACAGGCCAAACATACCCAGCTCCTTCAACCATTTCTCATCAGGCTTGGCTTCCAGACCCTTGATCATCTTGGTTGTGCTCCTCAGCATGGGCTTTCACGTTGTTCGCTGCTTAGAGGTTTTAAAAAAAATATCAAGTGCTTTCAAAATGTTTTAAACAAACTAGCTGTCCAGTGAAAGGTGGGGGGCGAAAAATAAAAAGGCCTGATTTTTTTGGAAGGAGGGCTCTGCTTAGCTTACAGCGTTTCCACTCCAGTTGCTCCCTAGGAGATTTTCTGTAATGCTCCTGCAATGCTACCACATCACTGCTTTCTAAAGCAGCTATAGAGTGACAACAGCAGGACAAAAAACAAAACCAGAACTAAAACAACCCCCTGAACACTTATGGTATGAGAACTGAGCAGATTTCATCAGGAAGTTACAGGGTATGCATCAATGGAAAATGAAGAAATACGGCTTGCTCAAAACATTTGCAGGTACAAATAGTGTTGAAAGTGAGATGACCACAAATGATAATGAATATGCACATTTGGAGGGGAGCCTTCCCTGGTGGCCTCGCCATAGGGAAACTATTCATGGCTACAGCATCAGCACTGCATTTTCCTATGTGGGGCGAGTCATGCATGCTTCCTGTCTCTTGTTTCTGGAATTAACGCCGGAAAAGAGATAAAGAAGGCCTTGCCAATCTCCAAAACTAGGCATTAGATCTCCAGAGCTGAGCAAAATCAAGAGAAACAGCAGCAGGGACGGGGACGATGAAGAGGGAAAACAAGCAACACCCATCCCCTGAAATGTTGTTTGTTAGTCCAAATTTGGTGTTTGCTTTTTAAACTTTGGGGTTTTCATTTTGAGTTCATATGAGAGAGACAGAGAGACTTGTCAAAGGCACGCATATTCCCATGGCCCGAAAATTTGATGCGGGAGACTAATGATTTTCTCCCCGCCCACATCCACATTCCTTTGCAAGATGGCTGTCTGAAAAATTTGAAGCAGGCCTCTCAAGAAGAGATTCCACAAGCTTGAAATCTCAAATATCTGCCCAGCCCTGACTTGATCTCACCTCCAACGCTGAATTACCTGCAAGGATTCATTGCACTCATACAGTAAAGAACGCAAATGTGACAAGGAGAGAGAAAAAGAGCAAACTCTGTTCTGCCACATTTCCTCGCGTACGGTGTGACTTGGAGAGGAAATACCAAAATACCACCAGAAAGCTTATTCCCACAGTGCATTCAGCCTAATCGAAACCAGAAGCACTCGGCATTGTCCCTGTACAAAGCCTACTCTTGCCAGACTCCCAGATCAAAGAGACTCTGAAGAACCCCAGATATTCAGCATCCCTCCAGAATGACCCTCTGATCCCTCGAGAAGGCCATCTTTTGCTAGCAAATAATGGTTGTCCAAGGAATATTACGGGGATGTGGGGGGCACTGTGGGTTAAACCACAGAGCCTAGGACTTCCTTATGTAGGATGTCCTTATTTTTATCAGAGAAACGTTGCAGGGTATGGAGTTATGCAACTCGCGAGCCAAGGAGATAAGTAACTATACAACCTTTAGAAGGCATCTGAAGGCAACCCTGTATAGGGAAGGTTTTTTTTTTTAGTTTAATGTTTTATTATTTTTTATACGTGTATGTTGGAAGCTGCTCAGAGTGGCTGGGGAACCCAGTCCGATGAGTGGGCTACAAATAATAAAGTTGCTATTATTCAGGGTGTGTTTTTCTAGAAAAAATGGAGTTGTTACATTAAGTGCCACACTTTTTAACAGCAACACAAGAGAGACGTCAGCATTGCGTATCCTTGAGTACCCGCAGAATAAAACACTGCTATTATTATTATTATTATTATTATTATTAGGGACGCGGGTGGCGCTGTGGGTTAAACCACAGAGCCTAGGACTTGCTGATCAGAAGGTCGGCGGTTCAAATCCCCGCGACGGGGTGAGCTCCCGTTGCTCGGTCCCTGCTCCTGCCAACCGAGCAATTGGAAAGCACATCAAAGTGCAAGTAGATAAATAGGTACCACTCTGGCGGGAAGGTAAACGGCGTTTCCGTGCACTGCTCTGGTTCGCCAGAAGCGGCTTAGTCCTGCTGGCCACATGACCCGGATGCTGTACGCAGGCTCCCTCGGCCAATAAAGCGAGATGAGCGCCGCAACCCCAGAGTCGGCCACAACTGGACGTAATGGTCAGGGGTCCCTTTATCTTTACCTGTTGTTGTTGTTGTTGTTGTTATTATTATTATTATTATTAAATAGGACATTCCTTTTTTCACTGGAGAAATGTTGGAAGCTATGGAGCATATTGTGTAAATTGGCTCTTGCTGAGGCACAAGGAACGGACATTATGCAGAGTTTTACCAGGGCTGAACACAGAAACAAAGTTCCATGTGTCAGCTTACACTCCAGTAGCCCCATTTCAAAAACGAGCCTCAGTTTTCCATATCTACAGCGCTGGCTGCTCTCTCTCCTCCCTTCCTGCTATAAAAATGGCACAGTCACAAGTTTCGGGGAAAGGAAAACAGTTTATACTGCAAGCCACACTCTTTTTTTCCCCTTTCCCATTTGTGCTGCCCCCAAACACCATATGCCAAATCCACAGCAAGCAACCGCATTCAGATGACCTGCTTTGTTAAAGCTATTTTTTGAGGACATCGGAGAATCACCCACTTGTCTCTCCTGAAAAATGAGTGTGGGAGATACGGGATCAGGGCTAACACATGGAGATGGAATCACTTAGTAAACTCCCTCCCAGAGGAAAACACACGCCCTAGAAACCTTCTGCCAAGGAACAGGCTGGTTCAATCAAATATATGGCATGCAGCTTCCATTGCCTGGTTAGGCCTGCCAGGTTACACTGCTGCACTAAGCCAAGTTGGCCATGTGCCCCCCCCTTTATGCTTTATTTGTCATAATTGCATCCATACATCCAAGACAAATCATTACAGTCATACCTCGGGTTACAGCCACTTCAGGTTGCGCTTTTTCGGGTTACGCACCCATCGAAACCTGGAAGTACTAGAATGGGTTACTTCCGGGTTTCGGCAGTCGCGCATGTGCAGAAGCGCTAAATCGCATTTTACAGACGCGCTGCTGCGGGTTGTGAACGCTGTGGGTTGCGAACATGCATCCCGCACGGATCACGTTCGCAACCCGAGCATCCACTGTATCTATATATCCAAATTATCAAGATAAAATTCAAAGAAATGTAAGTCTTCAAATCATAAGTTTGTTACATAGTTTGACTTCCCGTCCTTTTCAACATCCTTTCGCTCTAATAAACCTATTGCCTTGAATTATCAACATATTAATAATAAACTGATAATGTACATCTGTGTAGACATGTCTATTCTTACCCTTATATCTTTAATTATATATTTAATTAGGGACCCCTGACCATTAGGTCCAGTCGTGACTGACTCTGGGGTTGCGGCGCTCATCTCACTTCATTGGCCGAGGGAGCCAGCGTACAGCTTCCGGGTCGTGTGGCCAGCATGACTAAGCTGCTTCTGGCAAACCAGAGCAGCGCACGGAAACGGCGTTTACCTTCCCGCCGGAGCGGTACCTATTTATCTACTTGCACTTTGACGTGCTTTTGAACTGCTAGGTTGGCAGGAGCAGGGAACGAGCAACGGGAGCTCACCCCGTCGCGGGGATTCGAACCACCAGCCTTCTGATCAGCAAGTCCTAGGTTCTATGGTTTAACCCACAGCGCCACCCGCGTCCCTAATATTGTAAGTAGGTAAATTATATTTTTTAAACTTACTTCCCAAGTTGCTGCCTGATTCTGGCTATACCATAACTAAAAATATAAATATTTTGCCTGCATAGTTTTTAACTGCTACTGTTGCTGCGAACCAATGCAAGGTTGTAAGTAAATTATATCTTTAAACTTACTTCCCAAGTTGCTGCCTGAATCTTTGTTAATCCGGGTAAGAAAGGGAAAGCCAGCTAACTTCATAAGAAGAGTTTGGATTTGATATCTCGCCTTTCACTCCCTTTAAGGAGTCTCAAAGCGGCTAACATTCTCCTTTCCCTTCCTCCCCCACAACAAACACTCTGTGAGGTGAGTGAGGCTGAGAGACTTCAGAGAAGTGTGCCTGGCCCAAGATCACCCAGCAGCTGCATGTGGAGGAGCGGAGACACGAACCTGGTTCACCAGATTACGAGACTACCGCTCTTAACCACTACACCACACTGGCTCTTGCTCAAAACAAGACTTTGCAGCCTCATTCCTAAGCTTTAAATTTTGCTGCCAAGGATGGGATTTTGAAGCTCTGTTCAACCTTCACACGGAGAGAGCGCACAGCCATCATGACTAGTAGCATCTGCTGAAAGTTCAATCCCCATCATCTCTGGGTAGCGCCAGTCTGAAAGCCCAGAGACCTGTTGTTGCCAATCAGTGTTGACAATACTGAGTTAGATGGACCAATGGCCTGATCTGTTGCATTTCCCAAAAGACCTGAAGCCTTCCCACTAGGGATAATGAGTGATAATATTTCAAAGAAGGCACTCAAACTCCTTCTATATGCGACAGCTGCAGCTAGAATGGTATATGCGAAAAAAATTGAAAGAAAAAGTGGTACCTACAAAAGAATACACAGAACTAGTATCTATGACCATGAAAGGAAAATGTAAGGATGAGTCCTAGATAAGAGAATAATGTGCTTTGGAGAATATCTTAGAGGGTACACTATTCAGTTTAACCTACATGTAGGAGTTAACCTATGAGCAGCAGATAATATCAAATAAAAGAAGATTTGAGAGAAAAAACGGGTGGAATATCAGGATATGCAGCTGACCAAGGTTTGCTTAGAACGCCATGGAAAGGTGGAAGTCCTAGGAAAAGGGATAAATGAAGGATATGGTATGATGTGTGTGTATAAAAGTTGTAAAAAGGCATTACAGTGGTACCTTGGGTTACATACGCTTCAGGTTACATGCGCTTCAGGTTACAGACTCTGCTAACCCAGAAATAGTGCTTCAGGTTAAGAACTTTGCTTCAGGATGAGAACACAAATCGTACCCTGGCGGCGTGGCGGCAGCAGGAGGCCCCATTAGATAAAGTGGTGCTTCAGGTTAAGAACAGTTTCAGGTTAAGAATGGACCTCTGGAACGAATTAAGTACTTAACCCGAGGTACCACTGTAAAAACACACACACAAAACCTTAGACCCGTTCTGGTCTCACTACCGCCTCTGCTGATCACTTTGTCTCTAAACTGAGATGGTGGAAGGAGATGGAAATAAGAACCACTGTCCCTGATCAGGACTTCTTCACCACACTTCTGTCCAGGGAGGAAATCCCCCCCCCCCAAAATCATTCTCAAGGCTTCACACTGGTGGGTATGTGTGTGAAATGTATTTCTGGAAGAACACATTTGTTTACAGGGCACACAAATAGCACAACTTTCAAATGCAATCTTGGCTCTGCTTCCCTTTCCAAATCTGATGCTAGTTCATCTAAAGTTGCATTTCTGTCTTTGACAGAAGCATGCCAACAAACAGTGGGCCGAGACCCCAGAAGCTCATTATGACTGCAATAACCCCCATGAACTTCACTGGACCTTCTGCTTCTGAGTAGAAAATGCATATGGTTACTCTACAAGTGACACGTGTGAAATCTGCCCTCTTAAGGCTGCCTAGGATTGTGGCCTGAATTTGGAGAGCATTACTTGGTAGTCAGTGGAAGAAAGTTATCTTTATACCAAATGCACATTCTTGGCACCACATGCTTCGCATCTATTTATTTGCGAAATTTATAGCCCACCCTTTACCAGATGGCCCCTTTTGATCCACAGACAATGGAAATTCCATAAAAATAGAAATTAAAAAAAGGTTTATTCCCAGGATTACTGTTGAAAATATCATTTAAAAAATAACTCTATGGTGTGAAATATTGCATAATTAGGGTCGGATCTTGTTGCAGGTAACAATAGATGATATATACACAGGATTAGACCTAAGAACCCCCTTTCAGCACAGAGGGAGACCATCCAATCTTTTTCATAATGATCCTAGTAAAACACACACACACACTACATGCAAAGAGCACTCCCACCCGAACATTCAGATACAATTTTGAGCCGTTAGCCAAAGAGCTAATTTTTATATTCACACTTTTATTACTGTCTAATTTTTCAGCAGGGATGTCTGTGGCTAACCTTGGCCCCTTCACGGCCCCTTCTTGCATTTGATCCAAGTCTCCCCTTTTAGCGCTGAAATATTTGAAAAGACAACAGAAATAAATGGGGCATGCACGTTAAGGAGAAATTTTAAAACTGAACTGGAGTTGATTTGCAACAGGCCTGTGAGGAATGCAAATCACATCCATCCATAATGATATAGTTATTTGAAGAAGGTTGTGTGTGTTTTTGTTTTAGGTTTTTTTTTGTTTTTTGTGGTTTTTTTTGCTGGTGGGTAAGGCTCAATGTGAAAACTTAACTTTCTGCCAGTATCAAGACAATGGGTTTGAGCATGTGGCTTCTTTGCAAGCCCAGCTCTGTAAAAAATTTGCTCACAAGAGCAGTTCTTAAAAGTTAATGTGAGTAAGGATTTCTGGGCCGAGCGTAGAAATTTGCAGAGTGATCCTTCCTGACATTGCACAAGTTAATTGCTTAGCAACATTTATTTTGAGCAAGGAAAAGCAAGCATTTGCAGACAATTAAAATATGAGATAAACAATATAGCAAAAACAAGCACTTTTGCTGTGATTTGAAATTTAAGACAACCATACATAAGGAGCAGAGACACAAGCTCGGCTCCCGTCTCTCGACTAAGCATCCCTAAAGACGGTGTTGATAACTCACCAAGATTTGTCCACAGTGATCTCCCATTCCAGAAGTGCCCGCCAAAATGTAGGCCATCATTCCATATTAAAGGTTAAAAATTATTTTCCCACGGGCAGCTGAACAGGGAAAAAATGGTCCACGCTGCTCCAGTGATAAGTCCCAGGAATTGGGGGTTAATATTTGATTTCTTGGTTCAAACTGAAAGAAAATCCAAAGTCCAGGGATCCACAGATGTTTTCTGGGAGCCTAAAGGTTTTTGACTTGCATCCATAAAAGTCCTGGCCGGTAAGGAGACACAAATACAATTGGTAAGGCAGCAGGAAGGAAAGTCTACCAAAAGGGGCTGGGGGTGGGGGTGGCGAGGCCACTCACTGGACACCCCTTGGGCTGATAGAAGAGATTTCAGGAAATCCAAACACTTAAACAGGAAATCTGAATGCTGGATAAACATTCCATAATCTCCACTGCTAAGTGAACATGCAACCTCTCCTGTTAACCCTTCCCTGCTCTGGGCGGAATGCAAAACTCAACTGGACATACTTTGTTGTAACCGGATCTCTCTTAACGTTCCACCATGTGCTTGCGTGTGTCTCTGAGGTATGACATTACTCCAGAATGGTGGTTAGGTTTTTTCCCCCTCCCCTTTCTTCGTTTCTTTCAGAATTTACTAGCATCTGGCGGGGTTAGAAAGCCTCCTTCCTCCCCATTGTTCCTTAATCTGTGCCTGGCAACATTTTAGTTAAAAGCGTGGCGATTTTCTGCCGGTTAATATTTTCCACCAGCCAAGCAGTCCTGCAATGCAGCTTTGATTTGTAGCAGGAAAGGAATGCTAGGATACTTATTAGCTAAGTGTGTCCACCCCCCCCCAAATGGCTCCTTTTTGCTTTGTTTCCATTGTACAGAGTAGCTCCCCTCCACCACCATTCCTCCTCTTCTTCACATGCTCCTACATGTCACTTTCTCAAAGGTTAATTTCTGCCTGTCACCTGTTGATTTATTTTATTATCCTCCTGGCCCTCTGTGTTTGGTAAGGGAGATCCGGTTGCAATAATTCCATAAAGAAAACAGAAAGATCACTTAAGAGAAGATCTTGGGTTGTGGCCAATGTTAGTTCTACTCAGAGTCCAACCCACAAATATTAATGGACATGACTAACTTGGGTCCATGCATTTCAATGGGTCTACCCGCTCTGTACAGTGGAACTTTGGTTCCCGAACGGCTTAGTTCTCGGACAAATCGGCTCCCGAACACTGCAAACCCAGAAGTAAGTGTTGCGGTTTGCAAACATTTTTTGGAAGACGAATGTCCAACAAAGCTTCTGATTGGGTGCAGGAAGCTCCTGCAGCCAATCGGAAGGCGTGCCTTGATTTTCTAACAGACTCCCAGAACGGATTAAGTTCGAGAACCAAGATAACACTGTATAGAACTTAGCTGGATGCAACTCACAGGGTGGTAGTTATACTCAGAGTAGACCCCTTGAAGTTGACACATTTGACTAACTGTTCCCTACTAAGGCCATATCCTGAACCAAAAAGCACTTCAAACAGGCATAAAGGTAAAGGTAAAGGGATCCCTGACCGTTAGGTCCAGTCGCGGATGACTCTGGGGTTGCGGCGCTCATCTCGCTTTACTGGCTGAGGAAGCCAGCGTACAGCATGACTAAGCCACTTCTGGTGAACCAGAGCAGCGCACGGAAATGCCGTTTACCTTCCCGCCGGAGTGGTACCTATTTGTCTGCTTGCACTGCTGTGCTTTCAAACTGCTAGGTGGACAGGAGCTGGGACCGAGCAACGGGAGCTCACTCCATCGCAGGGATTCGAACCGCTGACCTTCCATCGGCAAGGTGACCTTCCATCTTGTTGGGTGCTGAGCATTGTTAGGAGACCCCATTCCCTTACTACCATTTCCAAAACAGTTTAATAAAGGAGATTCTGACTCAAAATCAGGAAGAACTTTCTCGGCAGTAAGATCTGTTCGATAGTGGAACTGTCAACGCTTCGGACGTTGTGGTCTCTCCTTCGCTGGAGAGTTTTTAAAGCCGAGGTTGGATGGCCACCTGTCATGGATGCTTTAGCTGAGATTCCTGCATTTCAGGGGGTTGGACTACATGACCCTCGGGGTCCCTTCCAACTCTGCAATTCCGTGATTCTACGAAATGCACGAAGGACAGGTTTATTGATGACTATTATCCATGATGGCTCTGCTCTGCTGCTACAGCTGGAGACAGCAATGGTTCTGAATACCAGCTGCTGGAAACCGCAGGAGGGGAGAGGGGTGTTGTGTTCGAATCCTGCTTGAGGGTTTCCCACAGGCTGGCCACTGTGAGAACAGGATGCTGGACTCAGATGGGCCTTTGGCTGCCCTTATGTTTATTGCACTACTAAAATCCAGAGCACTAAGACCCGGTGTGAGGGTAGTGGGAAGGTGCCATTATATTTTGGGTATTTTGTCTCAAGCTTAAAAAAAATAGCTCTGCGTGCCATTTGGAAGGGAGGACAAACTGGCCGTTTGTTCTGTGGCTCGTACAGGACATGCTCCGAGGCTCCCCTGCTTTGCAAAGGCGCACATGCCCTCACCAATGTCACCAGACTGTAGCAGCTGTCCAACTGCGCAGAACAGCGCCGCATAATAGTTCGGGAACAGAAGCGGAAAAGGCGAGAGCCAAAGGAAACAGCAGGAATTTCGACATAGTGACTCGGAATGAAATGTATCTAATCCTCAAGCATTTAGATGCCTGCTTTATTCATGTGGGGGTGTGGGGTGTGTGTGTGTGCAAAAAGTTTAGCAGCCACAAATACACAAGGATTTCACTCACAGTGTTGTTTTGCTTTCGGCACAGAAGGAGAATCTTAAGATTAAGAATCTTAATGGTTTTTAAATTGGCCTGATGTGTACATTCTTTCTTCTTATCCTGTGCCAACAAGTTAATGAGACATACTGATATTTATTTAATGTTCGTGTTTCAGACTTTTTTTTTAACTGCCCACTAGCATAGGCTACTTGAAATATGGATAGGTCTATTATAGGACCATAAATTTTGAAAGTATTTCAGGGTCATCTAGCCCAACCCCTCACCGATGCAGAAAATTGGTGATAGGATTTTAAGCAGGGCTCTGCTTAAAAACTTCAAATGAATGAGTTTCCAAGGTGGTTTTCCCCCATAGCTAGACGTTTCATACTGTGGCGATCACACAGGGTCCCCGGACATTTAACGGTCTATTGATCCCTGTGCCACCACTGTGCTCGCTTCCCCGCTGCCACCAACCCGTTACTCTCTGGTAAAACACTGAGTCCAGACAGTTGTTAAAAGTGAACCAAAAAACAAAAAACAAAACAAGTTTAGTTTACAAACATTAACAAGTTTGTGGTTTCTCAGATCATATTCCTGTCAGTATCTTAACTTTAGTTTCTTTACTGGCCTATACCTACCTAATACCTTCTGACTGGTTATCTCAACTGTTTGACTAACTTCTCTTAACAAATTCTCTCACCCTCTCACACCAGCCTAGCCCAACCCACAGACTTACCTTCTCTGTCTGTTCTAACTCCAGACTGTCTTCTCAACACCCTAACTCTAGGTAAAGGTAAAGGGACCCCTGACCATTAGGTCCAGTCGCAGATGACTCTGGGGTTGCGGTGCTCATCTCGCTTTATTGGCCGAGGAAGCCGGCGTACACTGACCTTCTGATCGGCAAGTCCTAAGCTCTGTGGTTTAACCCACAGTGCCACCCGTGTCCCACCCTAACTCTAACTCCCCCAAAAAACCTCTCTGTGCTTAAACCTTATACAGTCATACCTCGAGTTGAATGTGTTTCAGGTTGAGTGCCTTCAGGTTGCGCTCCGTGGCAACCCGGAAGTAATGGAGCGCATTACTTTCAGGTTTTGCCACTCGCGCATACACAGATGCTCAAAATGACGTCACGTGCATGCGCAGAAGCAGCAAAACACGACCTGTGCATGTGCAGATGCGCCGTCGTGTCTTACGTTCCATTCAGGATGCCAATGGGGCTTCGGAACGGATCCCATTTGCATCCCAAGGTACCACTGTACACAGTTAACTCTGCCCCTTGGGTTCCCATTGGTTAGTCCTTTTACATCTAGTTAATCCTTTCCTTATGAACCCAGTTTGGATATCCCGCTTTATCACTACCCGAAGGAGTCTCAAAGCGGCTAACATTCTCCTTCCCCTTTCGCCCCCACAACAAACACTCTGTGAGGTGAGTGAGGCTGAGAGACTTCAGAGAAGTGTGACTAGCCTAAGGTCACCCAGCAGCTGCATGTGGAGGAGGGAGGAAGCGAACCCGGTTCCCCAGATTACGAGACTACAGCTCTTAACCACTACGCCATGTCACACACCTAGGAGGGCAAACTCCACACATACCATCTTGTCTTCTGCTGTTTATGTATGAACATACTTATGAGCTGATGGGAAATCAAGCTTTGTTCCCAATTGTAGAACTGTAGAGTTCAAGAGAGACCATAAGGGTCATCTAGTCCAACCCCAGCAATGTGGGAATCTTTATGCCCTTCGTGGGTCTTGAACCCACAACCCTGAGATTGAGAATTTCCTGCTTGGAGCCAAACTCCTCCAGCCAGGCCACACCTCTGAGCGAGCTCTACAGGAGCTGCTTGCCTGGGCCATAGCTGGTTCTCTGAAAAGGCCCTTATTTAAATGATTGTGCATACATTGCAGATATCGCCAGGAAGTTCTCCCTCATGCTCATTCGAAACTCCCTTTCTTGTAATTAAAACCTGTTGGTTCAAACCTCCCCTCTGAAGCAACACAGCACAGATCTACTTCATCGTTTTCCAGGAACATTGGCTGCTGTTTTATATTGAGTCAGACAACTGGTCAATCAAGTTCAGCATGGCCTACATTGCTGGCAGAAGCTCTCCAGAATCTCAAGCTGAGTTTTCTCCCATCCTTACCTGGAGTTGCCAGGGATTGATGTGATTTAATGGATTACAGTCCACTTTCCTTTCACACGAATCGCAAAGCATCTTCTAAACAATAAACAGCAAGAAGAGAGCATCACAAATGCAACAAATGGTACAGAACATTAACAGATCACCATTAAAACAATGGCAGTCCATAAAACACGATTAATGAAACGACTAGGAAAATAAGCAAAACAGCACAATCGTGTTGTGGGATTCACAAAGCACTAACAATCTGTAAAACAATATTAGCTTTGTTAACAAAATAGCGACCAGAAAATAAACGAAGCACTGTTGCGTTCGTGCACACACTCTCCCCAATCCCATGACTCATAACCTCCCACTTGATTCAATTCATTAAAATACACATAATGCAAGAACTCCTTTATGAAGATTCCTAGTGCTGGAGCAGTGGTGTAGCGGGGGGGGGGGCACAAGCGAAGTTGCCCCCGGCACAAAATTGTTAGGGGTGCAAAATTTCAACACCTGATGCGGCCCCATTACTGCTGTGCACTTCCACTGTTGGTCTCCATTGAAAATGGCTTCTTCATGTGAACCAGGAAGTGATGATGATGATGATAATAATAATAATAATAATAATAATAATAATAATAATAATAATAATTTATTATTTATATCCCGCCCATCTGGCTGGGTTTCCCCAGCCACTCTGGGCGGCTTCCAACAAAACACTAAAATACAGTGACCTATTAAACATTTAAAGCTTCTCTAAACAGGGCTGCCTTCAGAAGTCTTATAAAAGTCTGGTAGTTGTTGTTCTCTTTGACATCTGGTGGGAGGGCGTTCCACAGGTCGGGTGTCACTACTGAGAAGGCCCCCTGCCTGGTTCCCTGTAACTTGGCTTCTCACAGTGAGGGAACTGCCAGAAGGTCCTCAGAGCTGGACCTCAGTGTCCGGGCAGAACGATAGAGGTGGAGACGCTCCTTCAGGTATACTGGACTGAGGCCGTTTGTCTCCAGACAATGGAATGACTCTCCTTTTCTTATCTCTGTGGCTCCAATTTCCTGGGTGACACAGATGCTGCTAGGCCTGTTTAACTCCCCCCCTCTCACCCACCCCATCCCTCTGCACAGCCCTGGGTACTTGCAACCCACGCTATGCCACTGTGCTGGAGGGTGGAGCAAGGCAAATGGAACAAGCTATTGCCTGATAGCCAGCACAAAGCCTTTCTCCCATCACCAGGATTGAAGCTGGGCCTTCTGCATTCAGGGCAGGTGTTAAGCCACTGAACTATGACCCCATCTGTGTGACAGTCCTTTAAACATTTGAAGATGCTTCTCATCTCACCTCTTTATTTCCTTTCCCCCGAGGCTACAAATGCCCTCAAACTTTCCTCATAAGTTGTTGTGTGGTTTTTTGGGGGGAATTTTTTATTTATGATTTTCAGGTTTATACTTTTAACTAATTTTACAATCTTTTTAACATTTCAAAACTCGACTTCCTTCCCCCTCTTTCTGCGGTTCCTTAAATGTATTTCTAATATCTTCTGCATATCTAAATTAACTTAATTTGTTCATTTATTCGTCTACTTGAAATATACACTCTTATGAAACTGCAGGTTATTGCAATAATCCTGCCAAAGTCCTTATCTGTTTACAATTTATCTGTAAATATTCAACAAACCATTTCCATTCTTTTATAAAAAGTTTGTTATCTTGATTTCTTATTCTTCCGGTACGTTTTGCAATTTCTGCATATTCTGTAAGTTTTTGTATCCATTCTTCCTTTTCTGGGACTTCTACTTCTTTCAATTTTGGGGCGAGTAACATTCTTGCCACTGGGTTGGCATACATGAATAAGTTTCTGTACAGGTTTGGTAGTTCTGTCCCTATAATTCCCAAAAGAAAAGCTTCTGGTTTTTTTAAAGAAACGTTATTCTAAACCTCCTTTTCAATTCATTATATATCATTTCCCAGTAAGCTTTAACCTTACTACAAGGCCACCAAATATGACAAAAAGAACCTGCTTTCTCTTTACATTCCCAACTCTTATTTGATTTAGATTTGTACAGTTTTGCCAATTTACTTGATGTTAGATACCGTCAATATATTATTTTCATATCATTTTCTCTTAGACCATGCTGTAAATTTTATATCCATATTCCACAATTGTTACCATGTGCTTTCCTCATAAGTTTTAGCCTCCAGACTCCTCTCTGTCTTTATCCTCCTCCTCTGGACGCAATTGAATCAAAAAAGGAGAACCTCCATGCTTAGGGGCACTATACTTCTGAGGCTGTCAGGGGCTGGTCTGGATCAGAAGATTGGGGAATGCAATTGCAGGGAGATCAGGTCCTAACAGAAGAGGAGGGGGAGTATTCCCGCCCCCCCCATTTCCAGCATTTCCAGAATCAGAGAGATAAGCAGACATAGAAGCTGCTTAGTTGAGAGAGGAGCTAGACAGCTATGAGATAGCAGCTAAGCAACCAGAAGGGAGGGAGCAGCTGGGCAATACATCAGTTGAGAGTGTGTGTGGGGGGGAACCCCTCCCCTCCCCCCGAACTCAGAGGTCCAAGTGTGTCAGAGAAAAAAGGAGACACGGGCTGGGGGGACGGGACCTCCCGCTGGTGCGCTTCTTGCTGAGGAAGTCAGGGGGAGGAGTCAGAGTAGGCAACGGATATCCTTGCAGAGGTTTGCCTGTTTGTGCTTGTAACATAATGCTGCAATAAAAGGACTATAGATCTACCAAATGCTCATTAGTTCTTATCGGTGAGAAGGGAGAGGGGAACTCCTGGACTTGAAAGTGGCCTATGCATGCTGGGGACTGCTATATCTCCATCCTTCCTGCCACTTATGGTATTCCTGGTGGCATCTGGTCAGCTACTGGGAAGCAGAGATGCTGGGCAGTATTTCTGGATGCTGAATTTGGCACCCAATTCTGCCCTTTCTTTGCTTCTGCATGAAGATGCGCAGCCAGACCAAGGTCGCCTTTACATTGCGAAATCTGGAGAGAGCATGACCTAGTTGTTTACTGCATGTTAGGGCTGAACTTTCTATCAGGATGTTCTTGTACTGGTAATTTCAGGCCTGCTCTTTCTCTCTCTCCTTTTCCCTCTCAATCCTTAACACACACACATACACACATTTAAATCCCATGTAAAAGGAAAATTGCTATGCACTGCAATAATATAGCATGCATAATCTTCCCTTGGAGCACAGAGACTAAGCAGAGGAGAGATGGACGCCCTCGCCTGACAGATGTTCCCACCAGCTTCTCGATTTCTGCACACTCTTTCCCCCACCTAACCTACACAGCGATGAAAAGCCAAATTCCAGATGTGCCGTGTGACTCTAGATGCTGGGTTTCAGAACAACGCGCTAGGGTGGTTGGCAAACTCTCGCAGAATCGACTAAAAACGCACAGGGAGAGACAGCCGAAACACTGACAGCCCCGTTATTGCATAAACAGAGTTTTCAGTCGCAATATTCAGCACTTAAGGGGCTTAAGGGCTCCTCGCTGTGTTTCAGACAATGTCGCTTTGCAGGCTGGCTTTCAGCGCTGAGCCCCTTCTCGCTACTTTCTTCCAAATGAGCAATCAAGGAGGTTTCCTGGGGGGGGCTTATCCCTGCTGGTTCTCCTTTTCCCAGAACGAAAGCAAAGGGTTGGAGGGGGGGTCCCTTTTACACACCAAACTCCACTGGAGTTCCGGTATCAGGGCGATGAATGTGCCAGTGGTTTTGCCCAAAGCTCATTCAGAAAAGCACAACGGAAATGGCATTTAACAAGGGTGCCTTTAAAGGCAGCGCTGTGCATTTGTTAACCCGATTAGCAGTCTGGTCCTGTGCAACGTTTCACAGTAAAAACAAAACACATAGGCAGGCTTCTGTGTGCTTGCTGCTAAATCCTCCCTTCCTGCTGCGGAAATTCTGCACCAAGGCATGCCATGTTTTCAGGCAAGGAAAAGATGAATCCTACGTCCTTTGCAAAATGATGCAAACGTACGAGTCCTCCCAGCTGATAAGATCTCGAAATGATTTGGATTTCATGGAGGTTGCCCCCCCCCCACTCATGCATGGCGGCCCAAATTTATTTATTTATTTACTTATTGAATTTTTGTCCTGCACAAGGAGCCCCAGGCTGCAAACAGATGTACTGTTTTAGGAACAGAAACAAAGCAAAAGGACATCCCTTGAAAATTCATCTTTCCCTAGCAGCCTTTGAGCGGGTTGATTTAATTCTGCTGCTGTTGCATTCTTAATTGATGCATTAACAAACAAACAAACAAACTTGGCTTTATGTACTCAACACTCTACATTTGTTTGCAGCGCTCTGGATTCCCTCACTTAAAACAATGAAAAGTGGCCCGTAATATTTTTTTAAAAAAGAAACCTTTCTACAGTGGTACCTCAGGTTACATACACTTCAGGTTACATATGCTTCAGGTTACAGACCCTCCGCTAACCCAGAAATAGTACCTCGGGTTAAAAACTTTGCTTCAGGATGAGAACAGAAATCATGCTCCGGCAGTGCAGCAGCAGCAGGAGGCCCCATTAGCTAAAGTGGTGCTTCAGGTTAAGAACAGTTTCAGGTTAAGAACGGACCTCCGGAACGAATTAAGTACTTAACCCGAGGCACCACTGTACTTAGCTTAGCACAAGGTACCACCGTATTATGAATTTCCCTCCTGCCGCTTGCAGTACTGGAAGGAATGTACACCCAAGACATGCATTCTGCACCACTAAATATTACCTGGGGGGGGGAGGCTGTTGTTATCAGCAGGACACACCTGGCTCCTCTGATGCCCGGTTTTGGACTCAGTGCCTTCATGCGCTCCATAGGCTCTCTGCTCCTGCGCATGGAAACATCCTTCCTGTTTGTTCCCACGCGGCAATCCTGCCCCTCTCTCCAGAACTGGGAGCAGCTGCAGCCATTGCTGGCAAGATACACAACGGGCATTCATGGAGGAGCCCGGAAACATGACACAGACTTTTAACATTTTTTTTTTTTTGTAATAGGTAAATTTGCAATGTGCAAGGACTGTTGAATTGCAAACGATTTCGCAGCTCTGTTGGGCAGTTCTGTGCCGCCCTAGAATGGAATAAAGATGGACAAATCCACCACTTTCAGTTTCTCCACTTTCCCTGTCTTAAGTTCATTTCTAAAAATGAAAAGGAATTCCTAAATTGAAAAGGAAAAACAACAACATGGGAATTTGTGGGCATTTTCGTGCGAATTTCTCCTAATATACGCATTTTTCTATGCAGTTTTGTTATACACATTTTTGCAAGCCCCCCCCCCCCAGTATAATGTGTTGTTGTTGTGTTATTATGACCCAAAGTTGCTGGGAAACCAAAGGAGGGGAGAGGGATCTTGTGTTCGAATCCTGCTTGCAGGTTTTCCCACTAGTATCTGGTTGGCCACTGTGAGAACAGGATGTTGGACTAGATGAGACACTGACCTGATCCTGCAAACTCTTTTTATGTACACTCCCCCCCCCAACACATGTATTTTTTTGAACACATTGTTTAGCTTCAGTAATGCATCTTGAAATTTGTAGAAGTGCAATTTTTCAAAGTACAACCCTGTTTCAGTTTCCATATTGGTTCAAAGGGGACACACTTTGAATAATTGTGGTTACCCTTCTTTAAGGGAAGTTTTTAATGTTTGATTTTTGTTTTGTTTTTAATATTCTGTTGGGAGCCACCCAGAGTAGCTGCGGAAACCCAGTCAGACAGGCAGGGTATGATAATAAAATTATTATTACCGTATTTTTCGCTCTATAACACGCACCAGACCATAACACGCAAGTAGTTTTTAGAGGAGGAAAACAAGAAAAAAAATATTCTAAACGAAATAGTGGATATATGTTTTTTGTGGTTCATGCTGTGGCCATAGACATATGATCTGACAGTGAGTTTGGAATAGCCCAATGCAAAAATCCTGAGGATCCATGTGGATCCATGCTTTGTAACCACAGAGGAGGGAAGGAAGGGGAACCATGGATCCTCTGCTCACGACTGCAGCAGATCCCCCCCGCCACCCGCAGGCATTCGCTCCATAACACGCACAGACATTTCCCCTTACTTTCTAGGAGGAAAAAAGTGAGTGTTATGGTGCAAAAAATACGGTATTATTATTATTATTATTATTATTATTATTATTATTATTATTACTACTACTACTACTACTACTACTACTACATATAATTGTCAGATAGGGAGGCAGGAGATCTATTTTTTTCCTAGTTATTTTTCCTTTGTTCTTTCTCTTTTTAACGTTTTCTTTCTCTTTCATTAGTTTTCTTTTTTATATACTGAGTTTTATTATCTTTTTATTAATGTGTTTGGATTTTAGTGCTCAATAGGTTTAAAAATCTTCAATAAAATTGTCTAAAAGGGGGGGGGATTTGGTAGCTTCTCGTTAAAATGCATCAGCCCTGATTATCCCTTCCTTTAAAACCCACCCCATATTGAACACCGGAAAGTTATTTTATGCTGCCTGGAGAGAAACCAGGGGAAGCAAGAGGGCAGAGAAAACAACCAATCAACCAACAGATTACTTATTCTAGCTCTGAATTTCTGCCCCTGCATTAACAGCTAATTGCTTCCTACTGTGGGTCCATCTGCCCTGGCTTCTTGGGACTAAACTCCTGTAGATGGCAAGGGATGAAATATTCCTGTTTGTGCCAAGAAAAATCAGAATGCCTTTTAGCACCCTGTTAGCACCTGCAAGCTCATTGGATCTGAGAGCGTTTTTTATTCTAGAAGCTGGACTTTGGTGGAAAGAGATTCCTTAAAGGAAAGCTAGGTCCAGTCAAATTATAATTACAAATCGCGCTTTGCGCATGTGCAGAAGTGCCGAATTGCAACCCGCACATGTGCAAAGGCACAGACGCGGGTTGCGAACACTGCGGGTTGCGAACGTGCATCCCGCACGGATCACGTTCGCAACCTGAGCATCCGCTGTACTAACCAATGAGATAATGAATTGAGCCAAAATGCAAACAAGCTAAGGAGAGAAAAGATTGTTTCCAGTTCGGAAAAGTTATTATAGACTTCTGAATGCGTCAATAAGATGGCAGGACCAGGAAAATATCTCTAAAAACAAACAAACCCTAATGAATCACAACAGAAAGAACTGGAGGAGTTGCTTCGAGAGGTTTCTGCGGGTGACTTTTTACGTCTCCTTTTGCACATACAGCGCTCTGGTTTGTTGAGAGGTTTCTGCTCGTCTCTGCCTCCCCCCCAAAATGAGTTTGGGGCCGGCATGTGGCCCCCGTCTCTGCGCTGCATCTTGCACAGATGCTTCTGCTCACCAGCTGGTGCCGCGGTCGTGCTGAGCGCCACGGCCCATGCCAGCAGCTGGTGCCCCTTGAAGGTTGCAAACACTGCTGGGTGTTATGCTGAGGATGACATAACTCTGTCCGTGACAGGGCACATGCCTGGAGCAAGGAGGAAGGAGAGGAACATCATTTCTAATTAGCATTGACACTGGAACAGGAGACTCAGCCAAGAGGAGCACTGGCACAGACAGATGTGGAAAGCCAGAGTGTCAGGTCGTCCGAGGCATTTTGACCCAGGTAGCCGTGAACTACATAGCTATAGCTATGGTTTTCCCAGTAGTGATGTATGGAAGTGAGAGCTGGACCATCAAGAAGGCTGATCGCTGAAGAATGGATGCTTTTGAATTATGGTGCTGGAGGAGACTCTTGAGGGTCCCATGGACTGCAAGAAGGTCAAACCTCTCCATTCTGAAGGAAATCTGCCCTGAGTGCTCACTGGAAGGACAGACCTGAAGCTGAGGCTCCAATACTTTGGCCACCTCATGAGAAGAGAAGAGAAGACTCCCTGGAAAAGACCCTGATGTTGGGAAAGATGGAGGGCACAAGGAGAAGGGGATGACAGAGGACGAGATGGTTGGATAGTGTTCTCAAAGCTACCAGCATGAATTTGACCAAACCGTGGGAGGCAGTGGAAGACAGGAGGGCCTGGCGTGCTCTGGTCCATGGGGTCATGAAGAGTCGGATATGACTAAACAACAACAACAAGCCGTGAACTTTTTCCATTGGGGAAATCCCATGACAGCGGCCCCTACAAGCTACCTGGGATGCTTTCCTCAGGCATCCCACTAGTGGTTGCAAGTAAGCACATTGCAAACCAAGATCTAGGGCATTAGGAGGGAAATATCTGTAGCCTGGCCCTTTGCCTTCCGCATTGGTCCTCTCTTTTGTAGGATGATGATAATACAGTGGTACCTCCGGTTGTGAACGGGATCCGTTCCGGAGGCCTGTTTGCAACATGAAAAGCCTGCAACCTGAAGAACCGTATCTGTGCAGGTGCGCAGCATGATTTGACACTTGTGTGCATGTGTGAAGCATGATTTGATGCTATTGTGCATGCGCGAGTGGCGAAACCCGGAAGTAACCCTTTCTGGTACTTCCAGGTCGCCACAGGACGCAACCTAAAAAAAAGTAACATGAAGCAAACATAACATGAGGTATGACTGTAATTAGATTTGTACCCCACCTTATGGAGATCAGGGACCATGCAAAAATGTGACACTTGTCTTCAGCTTGTGTTGGTTCAGTCCATTTTCATAGAATTGCTATAGGAATTTAAGGTCTCAAATATATAAATTAAAGGGACGTGGGTGGTGCTGTGGGTTAAACCACAGAGTCTAGGACTTGCTGATCAGAAGGTCGGTGGTTCAAATCCCCGCGATGGGGTGAGCTCCCATTGCTCGGTCCCTGCTCCTGCCCACCTAGCAGTTTGAAAGCACGTCAAAGTGCAAGTAGCTAAATAGGTACCACTCCAGCAGGAAGGTAAACGGTGTTTCCGTGTGCTGCTCTGGTTCGCCAGAAGTGGCTTAGTCATGCTGGCCACATGACCCGGAAGCTGTATGCCAGCTAGTTACAGAAGGTTGTTACTGTTGTGTTGTAGTGGAGCTCTATATAAGCAGGCTGGCTGAACCCTTCAGTTCAGTTCTCTTCTGGCCTGTGAATAAACAAGAGCTGTTTGAAGAATCGCTGTGTTGTCTGATATGTTCACCCACAACTTAACATTTTGCTGTATTTGTAGACCAGACCTCAGCCTGTGCAATAAAGCACTTCTTGGCTGTAGGTCAGGTCCCCTTTCTTGTCCTTGCAGGTTCTCCTTTGATTTCCTTCTGTGGGCATGCAGTCCCTCTGCCTCTTTCTCTCCTGCATATGCCTTTGGCTGCCTGTCTCAAATTGGCCTCTTTAGAATTGGCCCCCTTTAGCAAGACTGCTTTGCTGGAAAAGACCCAGTGCTGTAAAAAATCCCAACTATTTTCCTCCCCCTGAGACGTCCTGAGCCTGCAGGGAAGAAAGGGCTTGAAAAACAAAAGTATCAAGAGAGAACAAGGAGCCAAGGGGAGGCAGGATTGATGCCAGAATCCTGGCCTTCATTTGTTCACTGACATTCCTTCACATGAGCTGGGCTTGGAACACAAGAGCAACAAATGGAAAATTGTATGCGGGAGTCTTGAAGATGCTTCCATTTTTTAAACGCAGATCATCTGTTTACATTTATCTTAAAAAAAGACACATCTGTATTGCAAAGGCTGATGTGACACTCCAGTTTTGGGGACGGTGACCCAATTTTCTCATTTGAACTGTAATCTATGAGAGATGTCAGAATCGGTAGCTAGCAACGTCTGCAGAGCAAAGGCGTGCTGTTGCCGTTTTTAAAAACTGCAGCGTTCTTTAAAAGTTTGGTATTGAAGACAAATCTGTTTAGATGAGCAGAAATAATGGAAAACATGTGTTTCTGGCATGGTTACATAAACGTACAATATACGCAGAGTAAGAGGGGACTTTTTTCTCCAAAAGGAAGAAACATCAGCAAATTTCAAACACTTCCGAGTCCCAAAATGTTGTGTTTAATGGAATGCAAAAAGTCAACGGTGCCTAGAGATCTACTGATAATAAAAATGGACTTGTCAGGATTATTAGATTAGGAGATGGATTAAGGAGGACTCATAACAACACCAATGGGTGGCTCCTTGCAGAATCTCAGTCTTAATCCAAGAAATGCTACACCATGGGTAGGCAAACTAAGGCCCGGGGGATGGATCCAGCCCAATCACCTCCTAAATCCAGCCCACGGATGGTCCGGGAATCACCGTGTTTTTACATGAGTAGAATGTGTCCTTTTATTTAAAATGCATCTCTGGGTTATTTGTGTTGGTTTCTGCTTCCTTCACTGTGCAGCGAAGTGCTTGTCACAAGACAATGTTTACATTCCACAGTCAGAGTACTGTTGGGTTTTCCCACGGGAATGGGAAGCTGGATGTGACGTACACTGGTTTCCTGTTTTTCACTGTTCCTCTCAATGTTCTTCTTTCCGAGGAGAAGGAAGGTTGCTTCTCTGCTCCCGCAGAGGCAAGATGCATGTTTGTAATTTCTCAACAATGAACTGAGAATAAAGCAACTTTAAGCATGTGGCACGTACTGTTCATCATTCCGTTGTGCAAAGGACTCTGCAATTTCAACATTATGGTTATCGGGCCCAGAAAGACGTAAATCAACATGAGTCGGAATGCCGGCAGAGGTACAGAGGAACGGATCGCGTTATCTGCTCTGCGCGTCAAGTTTGATTGATGAAGGTATGTGCTCATGCTCCGAGCAGCCTGCCAGTTTCTAATTTATGGCTTTATGGCTGGACTTTGAACTTTTTAAAGCCGCGTTTTGCCGCGATACAGGCTTTAAGGCACAAGCTCACAGGCAATGGCTGAGAAAGCAAAAGTACTTTTTAAAAGTGCTTTTGGAAGAAGCTGCAGTACTGTGACGCAGCTTGTTTAAAGCAGCAATGATGGCTGAAGCAAAGCTGGCTGATGCTTTTGGGATTCCTAAGCTCAATAAGAAAAATTACACGGAGTGGGTACTTTATGCAGAGGCTGTTCTGCGGAAAGAAGGTCTGTTTAATGTTATTACAGACAACCCCCCAGCTCCAATTACAGCTGAATGGACAGCTAAGGATTCCAAAGCAAGGGGAACACTTACATTGATAGTATCCCCAGAAGAGCTCTGTCTGTTGCGTGGAAAGACCACAGCCAGAGAAATTTGGAACACTTTAAGAGAGGCTCACTTGAGGACAGAAGCTGGTTCCTCAATGTACTACTATGCCAAGCTGCATGGTATGGCTCTTGCTGAAGGTGGAGATGTGCGTACACATCTGATGGAGATGCAGAATCTGAGACATGAGTTGCAACAGAGAGGACTCAACTTTCCAGAGGCTGTGTATTCCTTCATGATACTACATTCTTTGGGTCCAAGTTGGGAGTCCGTTGCCACTCAGATTGCTGTTCAACCAACTGCTCAGCTCACAGTAGCCTATGTTACTGCCGTGATCCAGAATGAAGCAGATCGCCGGGGTGCTAGCTGCATGGGTAAGGGGGAGTCTTCACAGATGACATCCCAGAGTGCAGTGGAACCACCAGAGGGCGCCAAAGCTTTGAAGGCAGTGAAATGCTACTCGTGTGGACGTCTAGGCCATATGAAGAGGGAATGCAAATATCCCAGGGCCAAGACAGAGCAGCGCAGCGGAAGTTCATCGCGTGGAAAAGGCCAAAGCAAAGGCAAAGGTCCGGTGTCCAGGACAACGCAGCACAAGGCAATGGTCTCACGCTTCACTCCAAAGGTTGCAAAGGTCCAGAAGACGTCTAGATCTTTCTTCGTTGTTGATTCAGCAGCTACCCACCACATGTGCAACGATAAGAGACTGTTCGTGTCTTTTACACCGCAGGAAGGTGCGATTCACCAGGCGGATGACCACACGATCCCCAGTCAAGGCTACGGAACTGTTGTTCTTCACAGTTTGGACTTATCGATACAGGATGTACTGTACGTTCCAGATGCCACACACAATCTTCTCAGTGTGATGCAGCTGAATGAACGGAACATTGACGTTTCCTTCAAGAACAAGAAATGCACCATCACAAAGAAAGACGATTATGTATTGCATGCTGAATGTGTTGATCATTTGTTTGTTTTGTATTATGATGATGTTGTGCAGAATGAGACTTGTTGCATTGCAGGTTCTAACAAAAGTTTGCATGCAGGATGTATTCATGATTTTCACAGGAAATTTGGTCATTTGCATTTTGAGGCAGTATCAAAAATGCCTACCTTGGTTGAAGGTATGACTATTAAACCCTGCAGGTACCACATGAAGTGCAAGGCATGCGCAGCAAACAAGGTGAAAATGGCTGCGAAAGGTAAGGTGTCTAGTAGGCAAGCTACAGAACCATACCAGGTTGTTCATGCTGATTTAGTTGGTCCACTATCGCCCTCTTTGGGTGGCAATAGGTTCTTCATGGTTCTCATTGATGCATTTTCCAGGTATATTTACGTGTACAATCTCAAGCAGAAATCAGAGGCTTTTCCAAGGTTCAAGGAATTCTGTGCTTGGTTGGAAAATGTGCATGGTAAGAAGATAAAAATTCTTTTCACAGATCGCGGGGGAGAATTCACTTCTCAGCAGTTTGAAGCTTTTCTGACTGAGAAAGGAATTCAACACGATTTGTCCAGTCCTCGCTCGCCATGGCAGAATGGACTTTGCGAAAGGGCAAATCAGACTTTGCTTCAAGGGTTAAAAACCTTGCTGCATGATGCAAATCTTCCAGAGAGTTATTGGGCCGAAGCTCTCTCGTGTTTTGTTTACAGTTACAATCGCAGGTTATCTTCAGCGATTGGTTGTACCCCGTATGAGAAGATGTTTGGCAAGAAACCGTACATCAAACACATGAAAATTTTTGGTTCTGATATGTGGGTTCACTCACCACAAAGCTCCAAGTTAGGCAAACGTGGTTTGCATGGTATCTTTCTAGGTTATCAGAAAGGTTCTTACAGAATAATGATGACTGACTCTAAGACAATTAAGCTCACAAGAAGTGTTGAGTACAATGCCAAGTGGGGGGAGAATGTGGGAATTTTTCAATGTTATCCTGATGACAGTGATGAGACTGAGGATAAGCAACAACAACCCACACCCACTGATGAAGGTTCTGATTCTGAGTCTGAAACTGAATCGGGTGATTCAGAGGATTTCAAGAGTGCGAAAGCCTCTATGCGACCCTCTGAAAGCTCTGATCAGGAATTGGAAGAACCATTGTTCACAATAGGTCACTTTTCTCCTAAGAAGGAAGAGGAGAGTGTTGAAGACCAAAGGCTGATTCGCAGGTCACAAAGAGCCACAAAAGGCAGACCTCCAAAGAGATTTGCTGATGAATTTGCTAAGACAGCAGTAGCAGCTGTTAAAAGCTCCAAGAAGGTATTTGAACCTTCAAGTTTCCAAGAAATCCAGGATTTGGATTCTAAGGAAGCTGAGCCATGGTTAAATGCAATGAAGGCTGAGCTTGATTCCTTGGAAAGGAACAAAACTTGGGAGCTAGTTCCAGTAGTTCCAGGAATGAAACTGCTTGGAAGCAAATGGGTCTTCAAAGCAAAGACAGATCAAAATGGCAAGATAGTCAGACACAAAGCCAGATTGGTAGCCAGAGGTTTTGCACAGGTACCAGGTGAAGACTATCACGAGACCTACTCACCCACGGTGAGGTATGAGAGCATTAGGCTCATGCTCAAGCTAGCTGCAGAGGAGAATCTTCACATTAGTCACCACGATGTGAATACAGCGTTTTTGTACGGATCTCTAGGTGAATCACTTTATATGCTTCCACCTGATGGCGTACAGGTAAAACAGGGATTTGTTTGTGCTTTGAAAAAGTCCCTTTATGGTCTCAAACAAAGTGCACGGTGTTGGCACACAAAACTCACTGAAGCATTGTTTTCTCTAGGTTTTCAGCAAGGAAAAGCTGATCCATGTGTGTTTGTCAAAGAGGAGGGGCAAAAGAAGCTGTATTGTTTGTTTTATGTTGATGATATTTTATTCTTTTGGAAAGATGTCACAATGTACAATAACGCCCTAGCTCAACTGAAAGAGCACTTTGACATGAAAGATCTTGGTGAGGTAAACAACTACCTATCTCTGGAAATAGAGAAAGATCAAAGTGGTAACATTCTAGTACACCAGTCACGGAAAATTGCTGATGTGTTAAGCAAACTGAACCTGATGGATGCTAACCCTGTAGACACACCGATGACAACAGGTTATCAGGTAGAAGACACTGAAGAAGCATTTTCTGACACTACACTGTACAGAAGTGTGCTAGGTAAGCTAAACTTCATTGCCAGATGTTCAAGACCTGACATTGCTGTTAGCTGTAATTTGCTAAGCAGACAAGTTAACAATCCTACTGTTAAGGATTGGAAAGCTCTGAAACGCATAGCGCGGTATTTGAAAGGCACTATGCATTACAGACTGAGATTTAACAATCAGAAGTCTGGTGGTCTTGAGATTTTTGCAGATGCAAGTTTTGGAAGTGACACTACAGACAGGAAAAGTACGTCTGGAGTTTGCTACATGTACAATCAGGGTCTATTTGATTGGTCATGCAAGAAGCAAACAACAATTAGCTTAAGTACTTGTGAAGCTGAACTGAATGCACTGTCTTATTCACTTAAGTGTGAATGGTTGTTACAATTGTGCAAAGACATGAAAATTCCTGTCAAATGTCCAATCCAGGTTTATCAGGACAACAAAGCATGTTTGGCTTTGCTGAATTCGGAAGGTTGTAAGCAAAGCACGAAGCACTTGCAATTGAAGGTGCAACATGCTAGGGAACATATTCAGAAGGGACTCGTAACGGTGTCCTATATGCCAGGTAATGAAATTCCTGCTGATGTATTGTCCAAGATTGTATCAAGGGATCAACACTGTACCTATGTACAGAAGTTGGGTTTGTACTGATGTTGTACGAACACGCTGCCCAGTGATGTTCACAGAAAGGGGGAGGATGTTGGTTTCTGCTTCCTTCACTGTGCAGCGAAGTGCTTGTCACAAGACAATGTTTACATTCCACAGTCAGAGTACTGTTGGGTTTTCCCACGGGAATGGGAAGCTGGATGTGACGTACACTGGTTTCCTGTTTTTCACTGTTCCTCTCAATGTTCTTCTTTCCGAGGAGAAGGAAGGTTGCTTCTCTGCTCCCGCAGAGGCAAGATGCATGTTTGTAATTTCTCAACAATGAACTGAGAATAAAGCAACTTTAAGCATGTGGCACGTACTGTTCATCATTCCGTTGTGCAAAGGACTCTGCAATTTCAACAATTTGTGGGGCATAGGAATTTGTTCATTCCCCCCAAAAAAATATAGTCCACCCCCCACATGGTCTGAGGGACAGTGGACGGGCCCCCTGCTGAAAAAGTTTGCTGACCCCTGTGCTACACTTTTCCAGTTAGGGAGCAGGACCTGAATAGCAGAGTTCATGGTTTGGGTGCAGAAGGTTCCGAGTTCAGAATGCACCATCTCCAATATCTTAAGCAGCCAGACTGGGGCAGATTTCTGCCAGAGGTCTGAGAGAGCCGCAGTCAGTCAGAATTGATACTTTTGAGAGCCAGTGTGGTGTAGTGGTTAAGAGTGGTAGTCATGTAATCTGGGTAACCGGGTTCGCGTCTCCGCTCCTCCACATGCAGCTGCTGGGTGACCTTGGGCTAGTCACACTTCTCTGAAGTCTCTCAGCCTCACTCACCTCACAGTGTTTGTTGTGGGGGAGGAAGGGAAAGGAGAATGTTAGCTGCTTTGAGACTCCTTCGGGTAGTGATAAAGCGGGATACAGTGGTACCTTGGGTTAAGAGCTTAATTCATTCTGGAGCTCTGTTCTTAACCTGAAACTGTTCTTAACCTGAAGCACCACTTATCTAATGGGGCCTCCCACTGCTGCCGCGCCACCACCACACTATTTCTGTTCTCATCCTGAAGCAAGGTTCTTAACCCGAGGTACTGTTTCTGGGTTAGTGGAGTCTGTAACCTGAAACATATGTAACCCGAGGTACAACTGTATCAAATCCAAACAACTCCTCCTCCTCCTCCTCCTCTTCTTCTTCTTCTTCTTCTTCTTCTTCTTCTTCTTCTTCTTCAGGGATCGGCAATCTCTTGCCTTCCAGGTGTTATTGGAGTCCTCTCATCATCACCCATACCCTCCAACATTTCTCAGATGAAAGTGGGGACATCCTATTTAACAACAACAACAACAACAACAACAACAACAACAACAACAACAACAACAACGTTATTTATACCCTGACCATCTGACTGGCTTGCCCCAACCACTCTGGGAGGCTTCCAACATACATAAAAACATAGTAAAACATTTATTACGTTTAATGAAGTTGTGCATTTCCTGTAAGAATTAAATTCTTCTTTTCTTTTCTTTTCTTCTTAGAAAAAGGTTTCAATGTTCCGTAGGGTGCTCTTTTACAGTTGCATATTTATTAGCAAGACATGGTTATAATCTCTGGTTGTAGCCAAAATGGTGTCCTCTGGCTGTAATTGAACTACAATTCCCATCACCCCCAGGCAGGATGGCTGATGGCCAAGGAGGATGGGAGTTGTAAGATGTTGGTGCCCTCAGGTCTAGGTGGTTTTTAATGTCCTCACTGAGGGGAATGTTTGGACCTTGTGAATTGACTTTAAAGAAGAGATTAGGTTAATGCCTCATGTTGCACAGGGACCGAGACACTTCTCTGCTGAAGCCACGGGCAGAATATTACACTTGACTCGGATCCCGTTGACAAAGTCATCTTTGCAGCGATGACTAATCCCCACGGAATATTGCAACATGGAGGTGTTCTCCTGATTGTGTTAAGAAATCCATCCACGAAGCCTGAACATTGCGTTGGAAGAGGCTCACTTCTTTCTCCATCTGTTATTGCCAGCCTCTCGGTGTGCCTTTCTGCCATTTCTTCAAGGATGATTGCTCTTTTTCTAAAATTAAATTTGTCCAAGATAGATTTTTTAAAAAATAATCCTCCTCCTCCTCCTTCTATTCTTTCTCATTTTTCCTCATTTGCCTGGTGTCTGTTTACTGACTTCTAGTGCTCCGCGTTCAAGCACAATTTTTCATTTCTTCTCGTTTTCTTTACGTATTCAGAGCAAAAGTAAATTTGATCAAAAACGCAAGGCTAAAAAGAACAGCCTTGTCTCCATTTACCTCCATGACGTGTAACGCAATCTAGGGCTCCTCATCTTGACCTACTTATTGAGCATCCATCCATATTTGCTTGCACAAAGCTGCTGCGGATGTTAGATTAGGACTGACTCTGCTCAGCATTTGTTCTGATTTGTTTGCAGGGAGCCTATTATAATATAATAACAATAATTTATTATTTGTACCCCACCCATCTGGCTGGGTCTCCCCAGCCACTCTGGGCGGCTTCCAACAAAGATTAAAAATACATTAAAATGTCACATATTAAAAACTTCCCTGAACAGGGATGCCTTCAGATGTCTTCTAAATGTCAGGTAGTGGTTTATCTCTTTGACATCTGATGGGAGGGCGTTCCACAGGGCGGGTGCCACCACCGAGAAGGCCCTCTGCCTGGTTCCCTGTAGCTTTGCTGCTTGCAGTGAGGGAACCGCCAGAAGGCCCTTGGCGCTGGACCTCAGCTATTAAGCCATAAACATTCATCCTACATTCATCCTGATTTGCTTGATAAAAGCTTGGGTAAAAAGGTAAAGGGGTAAAGGGACCCCTGACCATTAGGTCCAGTCATGGCCGACTCTGGCGTTGCGGCGCTCATCTCGCTTTATTGGTCATGTGCCCAGCATGACTAAGCCGCTTCTGGCGAACCAGAGAGGGGATGGAAACACCGTTTACCTTCCTGCTGGAGCGGTACCTATTTATCTGCTTGCACTGGTGTGCTTTCAAACTGCTAGGTTGGCAGGAGCAGGGACCGAGCAATGGGAGCTCACTCCGTCGTGGGGATTTGAACTGCCGACCTTCTGATCGGCAAGTCCTAGGCTCTGTGGTTTAACCCACAGTGCCATTTGATGGGTATTTAACATTTAATAACACAAGCAGAGCCTGCTGGATCAGGCCAGTGTCCCATCTAGTCCAGCATCCTGTTCTCACAGTGGCCAGCCAAATTCCTATGGAAAACCAGCCTGCAGAACTCGAACACAAGACCCCTCTCCCCTCCTGCCGTTTCCAGCAGCTGGTGTTCAGAAGCATTGCTGCTGCCAATTCTAGAGGCAGAGTATATAGCCTTCTCTTCCATGGATTTGTCTAATCCTCTTTTAAAGCTATCTAGGGTGAAATCCACACACATATAAAAAAAGGTTCTGAAAATGCTTTTAAAAAATACATTGAATTTTCTATAAGGCTCATACCATTGCCCTCTAGTGTGACATTGTATATTGCACTTAAAACACAGTGAAAACATTTCATTTGCAGCTGCACAGCTGAGTCCTAGCTTGGTTTCCATCACTGTGAGAGGAAGTGATGATGATGATTACTTATTAAATATCTATACTGCTCTTCATCCGAGGATCGCAGGCTGGTGTACAATGTAAAAAGCACAAAAATACATATTGTAGTAACAAACAAAAAGCAATGAGACCAGGACCCTGCAGGATTTAACTTCCTTCCGCAGGGCCTGTAAGACAGAACTACGGTATTCCACCTGGCTTTCAATTTGAACTTTGCCTGATCTTTTGTTCCCCTTCTGTCCCTCCCTCTCCCCTTTTTATGAAGATTACCCACTCTGGGATCCCACAGCCAATTCTCCCCTGGTCTCCTCGCTGGCCCAAGTGGGACTGATTTAGCCAGCTAGCCCTGGTGATCACCTAATGTTTATTGGATGGATTTCCCCCCTAAATTGATTTTTGATTTTATTGTTATCTATGTTTTATATCGTACTTTATGCTGTTTTTTTAATAGCATCAATTAAGTATTTTAAATTTGTTGTTAGCCGCCCTGAACCTGGTTTCCTGAACCGGGAAGGGCGGGGTATAAATAAAATATTTATTTATTTATTTATTTCCCCCTCCATAGTTCCATAGTTTAACTATGACCCACGTTAAGAAATACTTTATTTCGCCGGTCCTGTATCTTCCAACATTCAGCATCATTGTTCTAGAGTTTTAGAGTTACGAAGGAGAAAAACTTTTCTCTATCGGCTCTATCCCCTTTCTCCATATATTTTATAAACTTTTATCATGTTGCCTCTTACTCGCCTGTTCTCCAAACTAAAACATCCCAAATGCTGCGCATACAGCCATATCCACTTGCTTGGTCATTTTGCTCGCCCTTTCGCTGAATTCTTTTCTAACTCTACAATATCCTTTTTGTGGTGAGGTGAGCAGAACGGTACACAATATTCCCATCGCAGCTGCAGCACAGATTTGCATTGATTAAAGATGCTTAATTTTTTTTCCTTTACATCCCATCCTTTCTCCCAAAGGAGTTCTAGGCAGCTGAACATCAACCAACAGAACAACAAAACTCTTTTAAAAGCAATTATTATTAAGTCAAATGTAAGTACTGAAATATACTTGGAGTTGAGTGTGGATTTCATGCTCTTTATTCAGCTCATAGTAGTGAGGAATGCCCCCGAAACGTCTGCTTTATATTCATTATTTACACAATGTGTCCTACGTGATTGGCTAATTCCAGGATTCTCCTGTAGGCCAATCAGGTTGTGGATTCACTTCCACCTGGAGTTGGATTAGGTGGCTCCTGTGGACCAATCAGACTGCTGCATTCTGGATCCTATTGTTCTGGGACCAAACAGACTGCTGCATTCTGGATCCTATTGTTTTGGGGCCAATCAGTTTGCTGCATTCTGGATCCTATTGTTCTGGGGCCAATCAGACTGCTGCATTCTGGATCCTATTGTTCTGGAACCAATCAGACTGCTGCATTCTGGATCCTATTTAACTCAGTACATAACAAGTACTTTCAAAGGCCGCATAGATTGGTTGATAGCAAATGGTCTAGAAAATGGTTTAGCAGAGAGGGCCTACCAGTGGTGTTTGTTGAGATTTGACACTACTGATGGAATGGAAGGAATAAATGGATTTCCTACACACACTCCTAAGGTTCTTCATGCCAGACAAGTGATCCCAATTGAGCCCATGCTGACTGGTGTATTAGAGGTTACTGCCTACGCACTTCTGCTGTGCTTTTCTGCTTGTGTGGTGGCACCTCGGTAAAACCTTACCGTTTGCAGCAGAGCTTTCCCTGGAGGCTGAGGACAAAAACAGGAGTCATACTCAGATTCACAGTCAAGAGCTTCTTTATTGCTTTACTGGTTGCACAAGCACTTCTGTTACTATTATATACAAGCTATTTACATTCCTTCTCTATCTCTCCAGCACGGCATAATCTCAGTCCAGTCATTAACAACCCTGACACAGCAAAACTCACAGTATCAGCAGCACACATTGTCTTACTTCCAACCTTATAGTTTATTTATACCCCACCCATCTGGCTGAGTATCCCCAGCCACTCTGGGCGGCTCCCAACTGAGTGTTAAAAACAAAACAGCATTAAATATTAAAAACTTCCCTAAACAGGGCTGCCTTCACATGTCTTTTAAAGATAAGATAGCTGCTTATTTCCTTGACATCTGATGGGAAGGTGTTCCACAGGGCGGGCGCCACTACCGAGAAGGCCCTCTGTCTGGTTCCCTGTAACCTCACTTCTCACAATGAGGGAACCGCCAAAAGGCCCTTGGTACTGGATCTCAGTGTCCGGGCTGAACGATGGGGGTGGAGATGCTCCTTCAGGTATACTGGACCGAGGCCGTTTAGGGCTTTAAAGGTCAGTACCAACACTTTGAATCGTGCTCGGAAACGTACTGGGAGCAAATGCAGATCTCTCAGGACTGGTATTATGTGGTCCTGGTGGCCACTCCCAGACACCAGTCTAGCTGCTGCATTCTGGATTAATTGCAGTTTCTGGGTCACCTTCTAAGGTAGCCCCATGTAAAGCACATTGCAGTAGTTCAAGCAGGAGATAACTAGAGCATGCACCACTCTGGCAAGACAGTCCGTGGGCAGGTAAGATCTCAGCCTGCGTACCAGGTGGAGCTGGTAGACAGCCGCCCTGGACACAGAATTAACCTGCGCCTCATGGACAGCTGTTAGTCCAAAATGACTCCCAGGCTGTGCACCTGGTCCTTCAGGAGCACAGGTACCCCATTCAGGACCAGGGAGCCCCCCACACCAGCCCACCCCCTGTCCCCCCAAAACAGTATTTCTGTCTTGTAAGGATTCAACCTCAATCTGTTAGCCGCCATCCATCCTCCAACCGCCTCCAGGCACTCACACAGGACCTTCACCGCCTTCACTGGTTCTGATTTGATAGAGAGGTAGAGCTTCCAGGAACGTTTATCTGTTTCTTAAAGAATGCTTTCCTAACATGGGGCACCAAAACATTCTTAGTTTCACCAAGTTTCACTTAACTCTTCTTAATGCTTTCTTCCTAAAAAGCTCATTGTCTATTTCCTGCCATTAACCATTCATTCATTCCTCACATTTGCAATGCATTTTCCTGTCGCTCTACTAACTGCACAAAGTAAGGTTCTCTTGAACCTTAGAGAGCCAGTGTGGTGTAGTGGTTAAGAGCGGTAGTCACGTAATCTGGGAAACCGGGTTCGCGTCTCCGCTCCTCCACATGCAGCTGCTGGGTGACCTTGGGCTAGTCACACTTCTCTCTGAAGTCTCTCAGCTCCACTCACCTCACAGAGTGTTTGTTGTGGGGGAGGAAGGGAAAGGAGAATGTTAGCCGCTTTGAGACTCCTGAAGGGGAGTGAAAGGCGGGATATCAAATCCAAACTCTTTCAAAGTGGATTTGTTCTGCTTGGGTGGACAAAGCAATTTAATTCACTTTTGTGGCATGAAACCTAATATTTCCTGCTATGCATTTGAATCCCTCCTGGAAAACACTGACGCAGCCTGGAAGGGGCCCCTTGACCTGCTTCTCCTCTTTACCATCAAAACCTACTTGATCTCCTCTGCTTCTTGCTCTCAAACAGAAAGCCTTGAGATTGTAGACAGAAGGAACATCCATAGCTCTCACCGCCTGCTTGCTGATTGGCTCTCTCTGCCTGGCAAGCAAGCCAATAGCAGGGAGGAGGAGGAGAAGGAGTAACTTCCTGTGATCATGGCAGGGAGGAGCAGGAGGCACAAGATTCACCGGGTTTTGCTCTGCCTCTTCTCCTTGCCTGTCCATCATTTATTACAAGCTCTGCCTATCGGTACCCGTTGAATGCAAGCTGCCTTCAGTTTATTCCATTTCATGGTGTTTCATGACATTATATTCGAGTTTCTGCACCATGTTACAACCACTTCTGGAACTATAGTAGAATACCACGGAACTCCAGTGGAATATAGCGCAATTTCCACATTATTTGAAACATCCCCCCCCCTGGAAGCCAATACCATGGAAACGAGTGCTAAACTTGCATTCTTTGTCAGATGAAGAACCCACCCTTCACCCTAAGGACCCAGGTTGTGTGTGTGTGTTACAACATTAAAACACAAGATTAAAAACAATTTGAAATGCAACATTAAAAACAATTTAAAGTAACTAAATAGCTTTAGAAATGGCTTTTACCTGCTGTGAAAGCTCAAATGCAATGCAGACTAGGGAAAATGGAATAAACTCTGCTGTGAATGTAGCCAGTCTCTATGTTGTTTTGAGACAAGACGCTCCTGTTTTCAGGTGCTTTGCAGAACTAAGCTCCATCTTGGAGCTGCGTGTATTTTTAGACTGTATACCTGCAGGCAGAGTTGGCTGGTTTTAATTTTGCTTTGTGCCTCACCTAGGTTCTTAGGCCCTTGAGAAACTGCTGCGAACCCAGAGCTAGGACTCAACTTCCCAGACGATTGCATCAGCTGATCCTTCTTAATGTGTAGCTTGGCACCGTGGCCTTCCAAGGAGTTGAACCTCAAATGTTTCAGTCCCACCTCCCGGCTAATTGCAATGGCCGCAATCCAAGGCAGAGTTAAGCACGCATAAGCCCGTTGATTTCAATGGGCTTAAGCGTGCTCAAGTCTGCCTTGGATCGTGGCCAACGTCTGCTTCTGCCATCGAGCTATTTTCTCCTCCCGCCCATCTGCTGTTTCCGTCTTCAGGCCAAGCCAGGAAGAGAGCCAACATCATTAGCTACTCCTTTGCAGATCAGCAGGGAAGCAATCCCAGGATCACAGCGGTAGAGATTTTGTGCCACAAAGAATTGGCATTCGGCTAAACTGATCTAAGACGCAGGGCTTCAAACGCATCGATACATTTATATTTTAAAAGCCATTAGGAAGATATGCAAGGGAGAAGTCCAGAAAAGGCGCATCTAGGGAAGTTCGGTTGATACAAAGCATCTCTCGGGTGTTTCCAGAGGGCTTGAAAACATTTTTCAAAGAATCAGAATCCCTTGTTGTACAGAGCAAACAACAGGATGGTCCTGGGAACTGAACTTTGACCCAACAGTCTGCTGTTACAGCTACTTTGGATGCTGATGTTGCCATTCCTTTCTTTTTGCCTCCAGCTGGGTTAGATCCCAGTTGGAAATGTGAGTTATCTCCACACTGGAAAAGGAATGGGGGGGAAATATGCTTGTAATATGTAACTCCCTCTAATAGAAAACTCAAGCGCTGAGTGCCAAGGGCTATATAACTAAAACAGGGCTACTGAGAAATACAGTGGTACCTCGGGTTACAGACGCTATAGGTTACAGACGCTTCAGGTTACAGACTCCGCTAACCCAGAAATAGTACCTCGGGTTAAGAACTTTGCTTCAGGATCAGAACAGAAATCGCATAGTGGTGGTGCAGCAGCAGCGGGAGGCCCCATTAGCTAAAGTGGTACTTCAGGTTAAGAACAGTTTCAAGTTAAGAACAGACCTCCAAAATGAATTAAGTTCTTAACCCAAGGTACCACTGTATGGGGGAGCCATTGATACGCTTGGGGGAACCCTAAGCTTTGCAGAAGTATAGTGGGGGGTGGGGGAAAGTGAACTAAAACCAAACCCTAAAAAGCACTATCTTATTATCAGTGGACATAGGAAGCTAAAGGTCTTCTGGGGTGGCGGGTGGATCAGAAATCCTGATGATGCGATGGGACACCCTGGAACAGGGTGCGACCAGCTTGCACCCCGTAACATTTTGTTGAAGTTCCCATTTGTCCAGACCTATTTTGCATTGATACGGAGACTCTTTTCTTCAGCGCCAGTGCAATATAGACAGGCTGCTTCTTTCTTGGCAGCTTTCAGTGGCAAGTGGGAAGGTATCAATGAATCCTGTCATTCTGTAGCAAGTTGCATCTGAGATGTGGGAAAGGAGGAGGAGGAGAAAGAAGCTGCGCGTTTGCCAATGCCTCGAGGTTATGTGCTGCAGAGGAAGGCTCTTGGAGGTAACTGTTCTTCGTGGGAGCGCTACCATCATCTGCAAGTACAGCTGCCTCTTGGAAGCTGTTAGAATTCCTGCTCCATGATTGCAGTCATGGGATTGTTGTCTATCACATGATGGTGTATGTTTTGACTCCACAGAGTGGGAAGTGACGGAGACAGGATGTTTGTGTTACTGTGTTCCGCGAAGGGGGACTATTGTCCTTTGTTTTTTCTCTCTTTGCTGTCTGATGCTAGAGAGAGAGAGGGAGCCATGTTGCAGTGCTCCGTGTGTGTTTATATGTAAATAAAGTAGATTAGCCAAAATGCTGAGTTGCTTAGGTCTATCACGCAAGCTGCGAAGACTCTGCGGATCCCTAAGTGTGCCGATGTCTGTTGGCATCCGTCGCTGTGATGTTTGGGCAGAAGAAAGCTTTTGAAGCTTCCAAACGATCTACCAAGAGGGAGGGAACATGCCAGTCAGGCATGTGTCTCTGCCAGGGTCCTACTTGAGTAAAGGACAAGCTCCTGACAGAAGCTACCAATAGACAAGCAACCTTCTACCCTTTCTGGGATACAAGCCTGGGCAGTGTATATGGAGGCCCTGGGCTGCCCAGATGACAAGACCCCCTCTCAGTCTTGGTGATGTGATCCAAAGGAAAGCAGAGCAAGACGTTTGGCACCAGTTTGGCTGTGGGAGTTGCCTGAAGGGGGCATACAATATGCCACCCAACCATCTTAGGGAATCCACTCCAGATTTGTGTCGGGTTTACTCCTTAGTCTTTTCTGCTCCTGAAGACATCCCACAAGGCAGTAGGTACTGATTGTTTCTCAGGGTTTAATCCTGAAGTCTTTCTCACAGATGAGTACAGCCACAAGGCAGTGGAGACTTAGGATCAGAGTTTTCCTTCTCCTAGTTGGACTCCCTTCCAAACTTAGAAAACAAACTTGAAAGCCTGATTAACTTCACCTACATTTAGGGTTGCCATATACCCCAAAGTGAAAACCCAGACAAAAAAATTACATTTTGGGATTTATTTATTTTTGCATTTTTTAATTTTTTTAAAAATCACACACCCCTTGCCATACACCTGGGTTTTCCCGGACATTTTGCTGATTCCGCGAAAATCCACGCAGACACCAAAATGCTGCCTGATTCCTGGATGCGTCTGGGAAAATCCAGACGTATGGCAGCCCTACCTACAGAGGATTGTGTTCTTGGTGCAGTTGCTCAAGGGTTGGAGATTCTTGGGCAGCTTCTGAGAAATTCCTAAGCATTCCTGAGAAATTCCTGAGCCGCAGAATCATGCAGATCTTTTTATTATTATTTGACGTTTATATTTTAGTGTCTCTATTTCTGGCACCTACAAGGGGAATTCTAATTATTTAGACTTACCGGTACCCAACATCAACCTACAAAGTCATTTTCCTTCCAGCTAATCATCTCATCCGTCCCTCGTAAACAGACATAAATTTAGACAAGACTTCAACTAACCTCATCTGTTCCTAAAGTACTTTGTTCTATGCCCCTTTTTCATTCATTTTTTTTAAAAAAATCGCTATTAACTGGAACATTGGCAGCGATCCATTCTCCCCAATGACATCATTGGATGAGATCATCTCTCACTTGCAAGTTACAGTTCACTGGACTCATTGCAAAATAGGATCAGACTCTAAATGGGAAGAAAGACAACAGAAGAGAAAGGTAGTGGATAGGATATTAGATTTGAATCCAGGATTCAGGCCCTTATGGGTTTGTTTCTATCATCTGGTTATCCGAGGTATATTTTCCCTTAATATGGAGTACCACTTGCCAGATATGATGGATTATAGTCATTAATAGACCCATCTTTTATGTTAGGTGTAGGGAAACAGGAGCTCTCTAGAGTGATGTTGCCAAAACCTTTTTGGTTGTTGTTGGACCAGTTGGATGCAGAGGAATGAAGGGAGGAACCAGCTGTGGAACCCCCAAGGGAAGAAGGCTCAGAGCCAGGGAAGTGGTGGTGAGACAACAATGAGTGGAGGATGAGAAGACTGGGAAGAGGAGGTGTTGGAAGATGAAGAGGTAACACAGATTATTGAGCTGGGAGAGTCTGTGGCAGAGAAAAGTCCAGAATCAGAGGCAGAAGCTGACTACAGGAGAGGAGGGAGGCCAAGAGGCAGGGATGATTCAGGCTGGTGAAAAATTACAGGTGTATCTCCCTCCTTCTGCATCAAGTTCCCATCCCTGCTAGTCTCCTAGAACCAGAAGAGGCATGCAAAGGGCAGAGAAGAGGTTGGCTGCATGCAGGTGCAGTCTCTGATTGCTTGGGAAAACCCAAGCAATGCCCGACACTCCGCCAAGTCTGTGCAGATGATGTTTTTGCTAATAAAGAGTTGACTCCAATTTACATGGTGTGATTTACTGCTGGCTCACTCCTGACATCGGGCTACCACCCCCTTGGTTCCAAAAAACTCATCCCAGTGCCCCCCTACCCTATAAAAAGCATTATTCAAAACAGTGGTTTGCACAGCCAACTAAGGAAGATAACAACACAGCAAAATTCAAAGCAGTAACGATTAATTGCACATTCATTCAAAATCCAATTTAAACTATTTAGTTAAATTAATTCAACAAAGTTGATCAACTTGATTTGGTGGTACCAGCTTTTCAGAGCACAATAATCTATTGAGCAAAAGTCTTAGATAACACAATTAGTTAACGGGTACACAAAATTCTTAATGCAATGAATAGGCCGGATGAAGTGATTCCAGTGTCCTGGTTTCTGGGTTTGAATTCATTTAGCAGGAGTTTTAAATTGCCATCTCCACTGCTCCCTTAAGGAAACCCACCATCCCACCCACTTTGGAAACCACTGCCTTAGGCCTTGTTGGACGACTGCTCTCATCAGCCCCAGCCAGCACGACCAACGATCAGGAATGATGGGAGTTGTGGCGAAGCAACATCTGGAGAGCCAAAGGTTTCCCATCCCTGTTTTATGTAATCATTTTTGTTAAGCCAGCTAATAAACTCCATAAGGTCCAAAGCAGGAAAGCAAATAAAAAAAATCCAGAAGTGAGCAAGGCAAAATTGGCAGCTGGGATTAAGAAGACAAAAGCCTCTGCCAAAGAAGCAAGCAAGTCGCAATGCCAGCCTATGTGTGTTTTCCGAGAAGCAAATGCCATTGCGTTCAACTAGGCTCACTCCCAGATAAGTGCATGTTAGGACTGCAGCTGCTGTAGCCCAAATGTGCAGAGGCCTGCTGAGAGTAAGCCCCATTATTTCTGGCTGAACATGCCTAGGACAGTGCTATTGAGCCAGGAACAAAGCACCAGCCAGATAATGAAGGTCAGAGCAGGATACTCTCAGGAAACAGAAGAGCAAGATTAGAGAACTTGTAAAAGGGTAAAAGGGACGCGGGTGGCGCTGTGGGTTAAACCACAGAGCCCAGGACTTGCAGATCAGAAGGTTGGTGGTTCGAATCCCCGCGACGGGGTGAGCTCCCATTGCTAAGTCCCTACACCTGCCAACCTAGCAGTTCGAAAACAAGTCAAAGTGCAAGTAGATAAATAGGTACCGCTCCAGCAGGAAGGTAAACGGCGTTTCCGTGCGCTGCTCTGGTTTGCCAGAAGCGGCTTAGTCATGTTGGCCACATGAACCGGAAGCTCCCTTGGCCAATGAAGCAAGATGAGCGCTGCAACTCCAGAGTTGGCCACGAGTGGACCTAATGGTCAGGGTTCCCTTTACCCTTTACCTAAAAGGGTCAAAGAGTATTGAGAAATTATCCATAATGAATTGATTTTTTTTTAAAAAAAGTACTCCCCCCCCAACCAGAGTCCTTCCGGGGTGGTGGTATCATCAACATCAGCCGAAAGTTCACCCCCTCTGTTTCTTCCTGCTCCCCCTCTATCATCCTGACATTCACCACAAGTGCAGCAAAATTGCTATAAAGCAAGAACTCAGTGGGCCTGAAAGGAAGCCTTCGGCCACAAAGCACAGCCACTGCCGAAAAATGCTGGAGGACAATGCAAACGACTCTGGTGTTTTACTTGGGGCAGGGACGAGAAAATGGCAAACCTCCCCGCTGAAGCATCTGTATCTGGCTGCATGCAGAAAACTCGATTACACAAGCCCTCCGCTGATTAGACCTCAATTGCAAACACATTTACTTGGAAGGAAGCCTTATTGAAATCCAAAGTCTTCTCCACCACCCTTTCCCCCAAATCACAGTACTGAGAATCTGGCTATATTTCTAATTACCTTGCCACCTCCTTTTTCTACACTGCAGGGCCTCTCCAGTTCTATATTGAGGAAGGTATCTTCAAGAGTCTGAAGAGGCTAAAAGGCAACGCCAGAATGTAAATGTACAAATGTTTGCATTATTTACAAATGCAGAGTGTTTCTGATGAGCTTCGGAGCGGCACAGTTTGCAGAATGCGGCACCACTTTAAGATTCCATCTTTCAGGCTACGGAAGTATGCTCCTGGCAAGCAGTTTGAGACACTGTAGAGACTGCAGAATTGTTGGAGCACTATATATTCAAGAACTGCAGGAGCCAGCCAATGTATCCAGCATTATCACCTGTGGACAGAGGATCCCACAACAGAAATGGGGGAAATAATTCAATAAACCCTACACAAATCCAGAATGGAGTCCTTAAGATGGTTGGATGGTGCCTTGTACACCTCCTTCTGGCAACGTCTGCAGCCAGGCTGGTGCCAAATGTATTGCTCATCTTTGGAGCACATCAGCAAGGCTGAGGGGGGGGGGGGCTCTTGTTGTCTGGATGACTCAGGACCTCCATGCACATTGCCCAGGCTTGTGCCTTGGGGAGGTCACTTTGGTGCTGTTGATGCAATGGTTTGACTTGGCCCCCAAAGGTAGTGAAGAGGGATGCCAGCAACAAACAGTATGATGATATCTCTTCTGGCCAGGGGAAGGCAAATTTCCAAGACCAGAAGCCAATCCATGCAAGCCAAGTCCAAAGATTAGGAAACGCAGTCCAGGGCCAGTCCAAGTAAGCCAATATAGGAGTTCAGCAGTCAGGATACAGCCCAGAGCAGGCTTCCTCAACCTTGGCCCTCCAGATGTTTTTGACCTACAACTCCCATGATCCCTAGCTAGAAGGACCAGTGGTCAGGGATGATGGGAATTGTAGTCTCAAACATCTGGAGGGCTGAGGTTGAGGAAGTCAAAGTAGAAACCCATGAAGGTACAAAGAGAATCTCAGGTGAGGTGCCTCAACATGGGTAGTTGAGCAGACACAGCACTCCAGCTCTGTTTCTTCTTATACTGTGCCTGCTGATTGCAGCATCTGGGCTTGATGAGGCAAGTGACCCTCACCTGCTCTCAGCTTGCCCCAGCTGAGGAATCACATACCTCCTTCCCCACCTGGCCAGCTAGTGAGCTAGGCTGCAGGCCCTGGTCTGCCTCTGCTTCCTGGAGTGCCCCACTCGCTGTTCCCTATGTCTTAGGACCTGCTGTGTTCGTGGGGGTGGGGGCCACTCTGGTGAGGGTTCCTGTTGCTCGGCTTCCTGTGCACTAGCCCCTGGCTCCTCATCATCTGTGAGTATCGTCTACAACCAGTGTGCTCCCTTGTGACTCACTCCCAGCTGCACCTCTTGCCAGGATCCTCTTCCTTCCCCCAGAAATCCTGTCAGTTCATGACGGGGGAAGGAAAGAAAGGCACATGCCCTTCCTGAAGGATCTCCATCTACTTACTTTCTTTGGCAACATATCACCTGTACTTGACCATTTATTCTATGTGTGTGAATGTTAAGGAACGTAGGAAAGGATATATTGAATAAATATTATTCTTCCTTCACTCACATTAGTGAGTGATGTAGCAGAGAAATTCCCCTCAATATAGCAGGAAGCTAGTTTGCAGATAGTTAAGGTCCATATAGTTAAAACTATGATTTTCCCAGTATTGATGCATGGAAGTGAGAGCTGGACCATAAAGAAGGCTGATCGCCAAAGAATTGATGCTTTTGAATTCTGGTGCTGGAGGAGACTCTTCAGAGTCCCATGGACTGCAAGAAGATCAAACCTCTCCATTCTGAAGGAAATCAACCCTGAGTGTTCACTGGAAGGACAGATCCTGAAGCTGAGGCTCCAAAACTTTGGTCACCTCATGAGAAGAGAAGACTCCCGGGACAAGACCCTGATGTTGGGAAAGATTGAGGGTACAAGGAGAAGGAGACAACAGAGGACAAGATGGTTAGACAGTGTTCTCGAAACTACCAACATGAGTTTGACCAAACTGCAGGAGGCAGTGGAAGATAGGAGTGCCTGGCGTGCTCGGGTCCATGGGGTCACCAAGAGTCGGACACGACTAAACGACTAAACAACAAAAGTTTGCAGATTCATTTTGAATCTTTTATTAAGTTTATTCCTGGTGTCCCCTTTAATCTCTCTTAAAAGAATAAAGACATAAAATAACAAAAAGTTTACTTGCATTTCAGTTCACAATATGATCCCTGAAAGGCAGGCTTTTCTTGGTAGTTACATAATAAACAGAGTGTGGGTTAATCTCATATGGAGACTGAACTCGTGCTGCTGGCTGAGGGCCAGCAGACAGCAAAATTACATTAAGAGAACAAAATGGCTGCAGAAGAGCAGCATGGCAGCAATAGAGCAGCAAGCAAGTGATGATAGGAAGAGAGAGATCAAGAGAGAGGAGAATGGCTGTGTGACTTGGCTCTTTTATGGAGTCAGCCAGAGCCATGTCCATCTCCCAGGCCTCATGCAGGGGGAGGATGCTCCTGAAAAGGAAGTTACACTGACTGGATGTCCCCCTGCCTGTGTCCACTCTAGGGAAATCAGGAATGCTGCATTTGACTGTACTAACGATTACATCCCACAGTATGACTGCCTGTTCTTTCAACAGAAGGGCTTCCTCAGGGATAAATTGACCATACGACCCAACCTCTTTAGTAAAGGGTAAAGGGACCCCTGACCATTAGGTTCAGTCGTGGCAGATTCTGGGGTTGCGGCACTCATCTCTCTTTATTGGCCAAGGGAGCCGGTGTACAGCTTCCGGGTCATGTGGCCAGCATGACTAAGCTGCTTTTGGCGAACCAGAGCAGTGCATGGAAACGCCATTTACCTTCCCGCCAGAGTGGTACCTATTTATCTACTTGCACTTTGATGTGCTTTCGAACTGCTAGGTGGGCAGGAGCAGGGACCGAGCAACGGGAGCTCAACCCGTCACGGGGATTCAAACCGCCGACCTTCTGATCGGCAAGTCCTAGGCTCTGTGGTTTAACCCACAGTGCCACCTACGTCCCTTACCTCTTTAGTAGCCTCTTTTTTTTACAACCAAAGGTACAGTGATGGAAGAGTACCCTCAAACTCATTTAGTCCAACCCGACTGTTACGGCCATAGATTCACTGAATTGGCGGGGGTGAGGTTCATGAGAGCTGCAGTCCATCTGGAGGGCACCAGGTTCAGGTTGGGAAAGGCTGATCTAGCTGAATCCCAGGCTTTTCCAGCTCTGTAGGAACATAGGAATCTGCCTTACATGGAGTCAGTCCACTGGAGCATCTAATTCTGCTTTCCCTGCATTTACTGGCAGAGGTTCTCTAGGTGAAAACCTAGAGTACGTTTCCGAGCACAATTTAAAGTCTTGGTGCTGACCTTTAAAGCCCTAAATGGCCTCGGTCCTGTATACCTGAAGGAGCGTCTCCACCCCCATCATTCTGCCCGGACACTGAGGTCCAGCGCCAAGGGCCTTCAGGCGGTTCCCTCATTGCGAGAAGTGAGGTTACAGGGAACCAGGCAGAGGGCCTTCTCGGTGGTGGCGCCTGCCCTGTGGAATGCCCTCCCAGCAGATGTCAAGGCAATAAACAACTATTTTAAAAGACAACTGAAGGCAGCCCTCTTTAGGGAAGTTTTTAAATGTCTGATGCTGTATTGTTTTTAATATTCAGTTGGAAGCCACCCAGAGTGGCTGGGGAAACCCAGCCAGATGGGCGGGGTATAAATAATGAATAATAATAATAATAATAATAATCTTCAGGAAGGCACCAGAAAATGCCAGGAATCAAATCTGGGACCACCTGCATGCAGCGCAGCTGCTCTGCCACTGAACATCAGCCCTTTGCCAGCTGCAGTTCTTCCTTCTCCATATGACAAATCTCTCTTTCTCTCTCTCTCCCTTGAAGGAAGCTCAATGTTTTAAAAATAAAAACGCGGATTGGCACGCAGCCAGAGACAAATGTTTGTGCAGGTATCAATCTTCCTCACCCTGCCCGTTTTCACAGCGTAGGTGATCCGAGCCAACAAACGTTAATCAAGCTAAGTGCTCCATCTCCATCATCGTTCTTTGCCTTTTTCACCCTTCCTCTCTCTCAGCCCTTTTAGCCAGAACAAAGGTGAAAAGTTAAAATAGCAGAGTTATGTTGTAGCCGCCCTGAGCAATGCGTCTGGCAGGGGCTGATAGATGGGATATGGCTTTTTTATTGTTGTTGCCCCGGTTACATCATTCCGGTTTTAACATGAAGCAACTCAGTTTCGCCATCTACCATTGATCTCAAGGGTCAATCGCACCTCTTAAGGGTCGGCCTCACAGTTTGCCTACACTGAAATTGGTGGTGGACAAAAATGTCCAGTTCAGTTCTTTAAGTTTACAAATTTTCCAGTGTTAAACCCACTATTAGCTCCGCATTTCCGCTGCAATCTGCAAAACATAGTAATTTTCTTTTGTGAAACCATGTTAGAGTGAATTTCTCCTAATTAGACATATTTTTATTCATTCTTTTATGCCTGAGGCATTTGCCTCACTCTGTCTAATGCTAGGGTTGGCCCTGGCAATGAACAAGCTATGTACTCAACGTAGTACAGGACTCACTGTGTCAACCAGCCCAGACCCTGCAATCATCATCTGAGGTCCTTCTTTGTCTGCCTCCACCATGAGAGGTCCAGAAGGTGCAACACAAGAACAGGCCTTTTCTGTGGTGGCTCCCCATTTGTGGAATGCTCTCCCCAGGGAGGCTCACCTGACACCTTCATTATACATTTTTAGGTGCCTGGCAAAAACGTTCCTCTTCAGCCAGGTCATGGGCTGATTAACATTCTATGTCCTTTGAAATATATGTGAGTTTTTGGGGACGGATTGTTATGGTTTTGTTTTTGTTTTTATTATGCATTCTGTGTTTCTATTTCGTATTTTTATGCTGCGAACCATCCTGAGATCTTCAGTACAGTGGTACCTTACGATTCACCACTTCTACGCATGCGTGTGACGTCATTTTGAGTGTCTGCGCATGCGCAAGCGGTGAAACCCGGAAGTAACCCTTTCTGGTACTTCCGGGTTGCTGTGGGACACAATCTGAAAAGAAGTAACCTGAACCGGACGTAACAAGAGGTATGACTGTATATAAATTTAATAAAGTAAAGGAAAAGTCATTTTTTGTTATTGTTGTTCCTAAAGCTCTCTCTTCTGCTCCTGTTCAAAAGCTCCACATCTCCCAGCGAGTGAGCAAGAAAAAGTGCAAAACAAGGAAAGGTGCGTGCAGATTGAACCTGCGTGCCCTTCGGAGCCCGAAGAAAAGTTGCTGAAGGTTGTTCTTCTTTTCCTTCCCACTCCAAATTTTCAACAAAAAATCTGGGAACAAGCTGCCTGCCAAAAGAACAGCTTGCATTGATTCACTGATCTGCACCTGGGAAAGATGCCCAACTAGAAGCCTGCGATGGAATTTATAAGAGGGGGAAGGCAGGAGGGGGTCTAGAAGGTTTTGTGAGCAAACACTGGTTCAACAGTGCAAGGGAGCTATCCAGTCTGAGTTAAGCCGGTGTAAAGTTACAACAGATCCAAACACCCTTCAGCAGTGGGGTGCAGCTGCTACTCTTCCTTGCCTGGCAGAGGGAAAACAAGCCTTTGAAACCAAGCAAGGTACACCAATGTATCTTTGGTAGAGTTTGGCCTCGGCTTTGTATACCTGAAGGAATGTCTCCACCACCATCGTTCAGCCCAAACACTGAGGTCCAGCTTTGAGGGCCTTCTGGTGGTTCCCTCACTGTAAGAAGTGAGGTTACAGGGAACCAGGCAGAGGGCCTTCTTGGTAGTGGCGCCCACCCTGTGGAACATCCTTCAGATGTCAAGGAAATAAGCAACTACCTGACTTTTAGAAGACATCTGAAGGCAGCCCTGTTTAGGGAAGTTTTTAATGTTTGATGTTTTATCGTGTTTTTAATATTCTGCTGGGAGCCGCCCAGAGTGGCTGGGGAAACCCAGCCAGATGGGCAGGGTACAAATAAGAAATTTATTATTCTTATGTTGGTGACTTAACCCAAGTTGTCTTGGCTTATCTGGGCACAATGGAAAAGGTGAACTGAAGCCATTTGAAATGGTAGGGTGAGCAAAAAGAAAGGAAGAAAAGGTTTAAGGATCGAGTCTCCTCTTGACCAGTGCAGCAGACCCATTGATGAGGGGCACTTGATCTGTGTATGATGAAAAGAGATTGGGAGAAGGTTGTAGAGGATCTTCCTTAGAAGTGGAAGGCTCTCGGTTCAGTCCCCAGATTCTCCAGCTAGGGCTAGAACAGGGATCAGCAACTGTTTTCAGCAGGGGGCCAGTTCACCATCCCTCAGACCATGTGGGGGGGCAGACTATATTTTGGGAAAAAACTATGAACGAATTCCTATGACCCACAAATAACCCAGAGATGCATTTTAAATAAAAGGACGCATTCTACTTATGTAAAAACATGCTGATTCCCAGACTGTCCACGGGCCAGATTTGGAAGGCGAATGGGCCACATCCGGCCCACGGGCCTTAGGTTTCCTACCCCTGGGCTAGAAAGAAAACCCTGGAGAGCCCTTGCCAGTCACTGCAGACGATAATGAGTTATATGGACCAATGGTCAGATTCAATATAAGGCAGCTTCCTATGATGCTGTTGTGGGAGATTTTGCAGTCAAACCTAATAATGCATGCCTTTGCTAGTTAGTAAATGAAGGGGTTAAAGATCACAGAGTTATAAATTTCTAGAGAAGACTCAGTTAGGTCACTGTATTTTAATGTTTTGTTGGAAGCCACCCAGAGTGGCTGGGGAAACCCAGCCAGATGGGCGGGTATAAATAATAAATTAATAATAATTAATAATGCCTCCTCATCTTTGAGGAGGGAGCAAGTAAGGCTTTTTACTTTTTCCTTTCTCTCTCTTCCCCCTTCTCATCTTTGAACCATATAACTGACTGGGCACACGAGGCTGCTGCTCCATGCCCAGAACCCATGTTTGCAGATGCTTTTTGCATTTTCTATTGAATAAGTTTTTACTTGTGTGTGCCTTTGCTGTAGCAATGATTGATGCATGAAGGAGACCTCTGGTTACTGTAAGTAAAGCATTTAAACTTACTTAAGTTTGTGGCCAATTCACTGTGAGAGGCGTAGAGGCGGGGGAGCACAATAAGAGCGCTGGAACATTTAAAGGTCTAACAATTTATATTTCCTATGTTTTGCAAACGCTGCATGTATTTCAGTTTGAAATACTGGGGGCTCTTTTGGCTAGAGAGTGAGTCAAGCCCTGTGCCTTTTCAGTTAGTCAGTCAGTCATCTTTTCTTGTTGTAGTTTCCCACACACATGGGACTCATGACTAATTGGCATTCCCCAGTTATTCCCCAACAGCTACGAGGTGAGTTCCATCCCTTTTTCACCTATAGCATCTGGTAGAAGATGACAAACCTAGACAGCATCTTAAACAGCAGAGACATCACCTTTCCAACAAAACCCCTGATGTTGGGAAAGATTGAGGGCACAAGGAGAAGGGGATGACAGAGGACAAGATGGTTGGACAGTGTTCTCGAAGCTACCAGCATGAATTTGACTAAAGTGCGGGAGGCAGTGGAAGAAGAATTGTCAGACACAACTAAACAACAACAACAACAAAATACTTGCTAAGATGAGAAGAGAAGACTCCCTGGAAAAGACCTTGATGTTGGGAAAGATGGAGGGCACAAGGAGAAGGGGACAACAGAGGACGAGATGGTTGGACAGTGTTCTCGAAGCTACCAGCATGAATTTGACTAAAGTGCGGGAGGCAGTGGAAGACAGGAGTGCCTGGCATGCTCTGGTCCATGGGGTCATGAAGAGTCGGACATGACTAAACGACTAAACAAGAAGAAGAAGAAGAAGAAGAAGAAGAAGAAGAAGAAGAAGAAGACGACGACGACGACATTGGCATTGACCATGGGACTTGTCTGCTCACATAGGTGAACATCACCAGTGCAAAAGGGAAAATTGCCCTGGTTATGTCTGATTTGGAGGATTCTGAAGTCCTTCTGCTGAACCCCAGACCATGTTGGGCTGTATGGATTCTAAGCATATTACTTGCTATGAAGCCCAATGGGATCAACTGGCTACTTCACATTAAGCAGGCTATGGATCAAGCTGACAAGTGGTTTTCTCTTAATTGTTCATTATTTGCCTAGATGATACCCCTTTGTAACTGATGTGTCATTAGAGAAATGTGCCTTGCTCACCACCACCACCCCTTGAGATGCTCATTGTAGATAGATGCTGAGGCTGGCTCATTTAAATTTTAATTTCCTGCGAGTCGCTGATCTCAGCAAGGCAATCCTTGAAGCTGGAACAATTTGCATCTACTTCTCCTGTCTCCGGGTAAGATGAAGCTACAGCAAGGGAGGCGTGGGGAATAAAAAATAGCGAATTGATCCAATATTCATGCAGGCACGCCCCCTTTTCTGCTGAGATGCTGGCTCTCTCCAGCAGAGTAACCTCAGCAGGTTCTGCAAAATCAATCTCTTTGTGCAGCAAGAAGCCCCAAAGCCTCTCCTCAGGCCCAGAGATGTGAAGTTGCACCAGGAGCACAAACTGGAGCAGACTCAGGCTGCATACAGATAGCCTTTAATCCTGACTCACTAGCAAACGCCCCCCTGAACGTTTGCAGCTGGGTGCTTCCAAATGTTCTGAAGAGCTTCCTTCGAATGGGCCCAGTTGGAGAAGTTTGAATTTAAATGAAGTGCAGTCAGTGCAGCAGAAGCCTTTTAGAGCCAGAGCTGGAACTGAAAGATGCATGAAGGACTGGTACCTGCTGTTCAGGAGGCAATACCTGGGAGCTCTTGGTTCATTTATCGGCAGGAAGAGGATGTACTTGTAATTTTTGCACTGCTGGGTGTTTAACAAATGCTTCCCCTCCGGGTTGCACCTTCATTACAAGGTTTGCTGTTCTAATGGGATTAAGGTGTGGGCATAGAACATACATTATAGACTTAGCTGGGCCCTCTAAGTAACTGCATGCTCCTAAGTCTTAAACCCGGGGTCAGCATTTTTTTCCAGCAGGGGGCTGGTCCACTGTCCCATAGACCTTGTGGGGGGGGGCCGGACTATATTCTGAAAAAGAAAGAAAGAACGAATTCCTATGCCCCACAAATAACCCAGAGATGCATTTTAAATTAAAGGACACATTCTACTCATGTAAAAACACGCTGATTCCTGGACCGTCCAAGGGCCGGTTTAAGAAGGTGATTGGGTCAGATCCAGCCCCCGGGCCTTAGTTTGCCTACCCATGTCTTAAACCCGTCTTTTCCCATGAACTGGGGATCCCCGCCCCCTATGCCACACTCCTGCTATTCCCAAAGTCAAGGGCAGATGAGACACCTGACCAAAATAATTGCTGTTACAGGTAATAGTTGACAATTGTTACAGCAGAAATATGAAATGCATGGTTTTCCTCTTCCCTCATCATCCATTTATCCTTTTGTGTGGTGCCTTCTAGATTGGTATGGGGAACCCATTCTTTCCTTGGCCCACATGCGGATGGAGGGTGGGCCTAGAGGCAAAAGTGAGCAGAGCAATAAATACAAGTCTTTACCTTTGAACCATAGGCTAGTTCCTACTCATTCACACACACCCCAGTGTGGTGTAGTGGTTAAGAGCAGTAGTCTCATAATCTGGGGAACCGGGTTCGCGTCTCCGCTCCTCCACATGCAGCTGCTGGGTGACCTTGGGCCAGTCACACTTCTCTGAAGTCTCTCAGCCCCACTCACCTCACAGAGTGTTTGTTGTGGGGGAGGAAGGGAAAGGAGAATGTTAGCTGCTTTGAGACTCCTTAAAGGGAGTGAAAGGCAGGATATCAAATCCAAACTCTTCTTCTTCTTCTTCCTCCCTCCCTATTCTCCATCTAGACAAGTTAGAAGCATTATCAGGGGCTCAAGACACAATCTACTCAGGCAAAAACACTCAAGGAGTATGTAACACATTGTTAGGGAGGGGCGTGGCTTGGGGAAAGAGGGTGTGGCCTGGAAAAGAGGGTGTGGCTTGGGGTCAGAGAGAGAGATGCCTGGATGACTGTTTTAGGTAGTTCTTGCCCTATTATATTGCCCATTATTGATCTTATGGGAACCTTTCTTGGCAGGAGAGTACAGTAAAAATGCTTAAATAAAATGTTGAGAGGATCAAAATAGGGGAAAGGGCCAACTTGATCTTGCTCTTACTTTAAAAATAAAAACGAAAAATTATTTCCGATTTTTCCATTTTACAACATTCAACAATAAGTATAACTCTACACAAATCAAATAATGTTTTCTCCGACTTGCCCTTACTTGGCAGTAGAGATCATTTTCCAAATTGGCTGCTCAAGTGATGAAGTGGATTCTGATCAACTCAATGAAATGACCTCCACGACCTGCTCTCAATTCTTAAATTCATCCCCAACTGAGCCAGCCTTCTCTGGTTTTGGACTACAATTCCCATCATATTGACTAGGGATTTACAGTACAAAATACCAGGAGCCAGACCAGCAAGTCTCACTAGCTCAGTGGGACTTTCCCTCCCACTCCTGGCCCCATGCACCCTGCAAATGGGCTCTGAGGATGGGTCAGGAGATCCCCCAAAATAGCAAAGGGGAGGAGTGGTTCCGCCTGGAACGCTGAAATAATAGAACAATAGCAAGAGCCCAGTGTTGGATTTCTCCCCTGGAGGGCACCAGTTTGACAAAGGTTATACTAAACCCTCTTCTAACAGTGTTAGACGATATCTCGATATGTAGTTGCCAGCAGCTCAGCACATCGAAAGAAACACTGTCCAAGAACAAACTGAAAAAGACTTCTCATTGTTGGTCCACTATCTGAACTCAGGTCTCCTGATGTTACAAGGCAGTCCACGACAACCGCCACACAACTGGGATTCATGGAATGGAATATCCTCCAAAACAAAATCATTCTACACAGACATCTGAGATATCAGACGATTGGGCTAGAACCAGTGGCGTAGCGTGGGGGGTGCAGGGGGGGCCGGCCGCACCGGGCGCAACATCTGGGGGTTAGGGTTAGGGGGCGCAAATCCACGGGTTAGGGGGTGCAAATTACTTGCCTTGCCCCGGGTGCTGACAACCCACGCTACGCCACTGGCTAGAACTCATCACCCGACATAAATCCCTAGCACATCAAGTCTGGTCTTTCATGAAACCAATCCTGTTCAGTTTCAGAGAGAGAATTATATCGGCTCTCTTTTGGATACAATCTCAAAAAAACCTTCCTGAGTAAAACACATGACTGCTCATGGGAAAAAATAGCTGAAATATTTACAATATATTTAACTTCTTTAACAACAACAACAACAACAACAACAACAATTTTTTAATTATACCCCGCCCTTCCCAGTTCAAAAACCAGGCTCAGGGCGGCTAACAACAAATTTAAAACTTTATAATAAGAATAAGAATAATTTATTATTTATACCCCGCCCATCTGGCTGGGCCTCCCCAGCCACTCTGGGCAGCTTCCAAAAGAATATTAAAATACTATAATACATCACCTAATTATAACACCTAATTATAAAAGCAGCATAAAATACGGTATAAAAACATGAATAACAATAAAAATAAAAAATCAATTAGATAATCCCCAGGGCTAGCTGGCTGAATTGGTCCTACTTGGGCCAGCGAGGAGACCAGGGGAGAATTAGCTGTGGGGTCTCAGAGCGGGTGATCTTCATAAAAGTTGGGGAGGGGGAGGGAAGAGAAGAGAAGGGAAGGGAAATAAAAAGATCAGGCTGAATTCAAATTAAAGGCCAGGCGGAATAGCTCTGTCTTACGGGCCCGACGGAAGGAGGTTAAGTCCTGAAGGGCCCTAGTCTCATGGGACAGAGCATTCCACCAGGTCGGAGCCATCACTGAAAAGGCCCTGGCCCTGGTGGAGGATAGTCTGACTTCCTTAGGGCCCGGGACCTCTAAACTATGGTTATTCATGGACCTTAAGGTCCATAAGCAGAACCCATGCTCAAGAACATTTGCCTCTTCTGTGGCTTCCAGCAACTGGTATTCAAAAGCATTGCAGTGTTTGGCAGTTGGTGGCAGAGCATAGCTAGCGCATCATGGTTAGAACAGCCACCAAAAGCATTTATCCCTACACAAATCTGTCTAGTCCCCTTTTGTAGCCATCCACGCTGGTGTCACACAGTGCCATAAACGTGGCACTTTGCAGCATAAGCACGAAAGAGATTCCAAAACTGTGAACTCCCACAGGAAGGGGAGAAACAGAGAGGGGGGGGGAGTAGAAAGGCAACAGGAACAGGAGACAGGTTATAGGTTGAAATGGTAAACAAACGCAGCGCCAAAACCTTTGCAATTTGACTGCCCTCTAAGAAGCTTCTGTTTTAGACACGACTCTGGATTGCTATTAGTTTTCCCCCTTCTTTTTTAAAAAGAGCTCCTTGATTGAATCGCCATTTCTTCCTGGCGGCGGCAGGAGCGGATTGGGTGTGAGTCACCGGAGGACTTGGAAGCCAGGCAGTGCTCAAAAATGCACCAACGGGACTATATGGAATTGGTGGAAATGACTGGCGGAATCCGAGACCAGGGAGAAGAGTTGGTGGAAGAAGATTGGAAGAAATTTAAAGACTATTTGCAGAAATACTGTAAAATTAATGAATGTTAAAATGATGTAGGAATGGAAATAAGTGGTTTTGGTAATAAGGTTAATAAGAATATGCTAATATAGATCGTTATATGGATGGAAATATATAGTTATAATAGGTTAAGATGCAGAGCAAAGATAAATGAAAGAGGGTAAGGATTTGCTGAAAGGATTTTGTAAACGGGAATACAAAAAGGGGAGGTGTGAGGAGGTCAAGGAAATAAGTAAATGAGCCTAAAGATATTGAAAAATGGATTTTTTCTTTTTAAAATTTTTTCTTTCTCTTTTCTCTTCTCCCCCCCCCAGCCAGCTGTTTTTTGTATTTTGTATTTTCCTTTTTCCCTTTTAGGTCCTCTTTTTGGTGTTTTTCTTGTTATCTTTTTTCTTTTCTTGTGAAATCTGTGTTTATGTGTAATCTTTGGTATAGTTTTCTTGGTTCTTTGAACCTATGTTTGTTGTAAAATTTTAATAAATATTTTATATATATAAAAAAGCAAAAATGCACCAACGAAACATCGCCGTTTCCCTCCCCACTTCTAATAAAACCGTTTCCCAGCTAGAGACTTACTTTACGCAGGTGCCAGGATCCAGCATCCCCTTGGCGTGGGGCCTCTAGCTTGATGCGATCTCCTCATATCCAGGGTACCAGAAACCAGCAGCCTTCCTCTCAGGACCAACACACTCAATTGCAGGATGTGTGTTTTAGAGTCAGGGGGTGGGGATACCACCCCCACCCCCCCACCGCATCATGACTTGGTTTCAAGTTCTCTGTGGTTCAGATCCCGTCTTCTCCAGGCTCCTTGGAAGCATCTGTAGCAGCCTTCCCAGACATGCTCCCTCCAGATGTTTTGACTGTGCTGTCTGTGGCTGATGAGAGCTGTCTTTCAAAATATGTGGAGGGCACCAGATTGGGGAAAGCTGCTCAAAGCAAGGGTATGGGTGCTTTTCTAGGACTGAGGGATACATTCCCTTCTGAGCAACCCTCTAGGGATGGCCTGCCTCATTTTGCCACCTGAGGTGAACCTCGGGTTAAGTACTTAATTCGTTCCGGAGGTCCGTTCTTAACCTGAAATAGTTCTTAACCTGAAGCACCACTTTAGCTAATGCTGCGCCGCCGGAGCACGATTTCTGTTCTCGTCCTGAAGCAAAGTTCTTAACCCGAGGTGATATTTCTGGGTTAGCGGAGGCTGTAACATGAAGTGTCTGTAACCTGAAGCGTATGTAACCTGAGGTACCACTGTATTTCCTCACATGCCATAGTCCTAACAAACATTGACCCCCCGAAGCTGCTATTTGCACAGAGGACAGCTTCCATTGGCACCAACAAGAGATTTCCTCCTAGTGTAAACGGCCTCTTCAAATAAGTGACTTTCACTAGGACTGCATAGCTCAATCAGAAGTATTGAGACTTTTCTGATATCCCAGAGTTGTGGGTTTGAACCCCATGTTGGGTGAAAGATTCCTGCATCGCAGGGGGTTGGACTAAGTTACTCTCATGGTCCCTTCCAACTTTACAATTCTATGATTCTATGACTATAAAGGAAGAGGTGATGGAAGGCTTAAATCTCTCCTCTTCCCCCCATCCCCCCGGGTTGTAACCTGGCAGCTGCTCTTTGCATTTTGTCATTATGTTAAATGGAATTTAACTTCAAATTTAGCTAGGACCTACTGTATTTTTTGCTCTATAAGACTCACTTTTCCCCTCCTAAAAAGTAAGGGGAAATGTGTGTGCGTCTTGTGGAGCGAATGCAGGCTGCCCAGCTATCCCAGAAGCCAGAACAGCAAGAGGGATCACTGCTTTCGCTGCGCAGCGATCCCTCTTGCTGTTCTGGCTTCTGAGATTCAGATTTTTTTTTCTTGTTTTCCTCCTCCAAAAATTAGGTGCATCTTCTGGTCTGGTGCGTCTTATAGCGCGAAAAATACAGTAAATTGCTACACTGACATGCAGTTGCATTTGAAAAAACATCAAAAGAAGGGTGGAAACGGATGAAATTCTTATGGGAGGGGTGCAGGGATTTTGTTGCACTTAGTGAATATTCGGGGTGGTTGGGCATGCTGATTTTTCCATTCTACAATCCCATTTCTTTGGTAGTCTGCACTCTGCAGGCTTCCTGGGTGCCTTGGCTTCCTGGGAAACCTAGGCCATCCTGGACTGGGCTGTCCCGTAAAGGCAGGAATGCTGCATATCGTGGAGTAAGTCCTGGCAGCTGGGGAGGCTGCAGATAGTTGGAGAAAAGTTTAATTGGAGTGGGGTGGAGCCCCACAATAACCACAGGCATTAATCGGTGATAAATTAAGCTGCACCCGCTAGAAAGCATAAATAAATTCCTAGAGAAAGAGGCAGAAAAATGTGTCTTTTGCAAGTGGACAGGGCCGTCTTACCCATAGGTGCTAGACGTGCGGGGTACCCGGGTGCCAGGCTCTCAGCGGCACCAGGCTAAGAGTCCAGGGCCTGAGAATTGAGTCTGGAGAAGAGCCTGCCTTCCGGTCAGAGAGCTGCGGCAGGCTCTTCTGCTGTGGGCAGCTCTGTGCCGCGTGTTCGGGGGTGACTGAGCCAGCAAGACGCTGAGGCGGCCAGCCAGCTCTGCCCTCCTGCATGCCTGGGACTGGGCAACCAGGGTGTGTGTGTGTGCTGGGCAAATCTTTGCACCTCAGCGCAGCATATGCTTAAGACAGCCCTGCAGGTGGAAAAAGATTTTGAGAAATCGGAGGACAGCTTTCAGCACAGCACTTGTCATGAGCAGATTATGATGTTTTGCACCATGCTATGGAAAACGTCGCCTGCTGATTCTTGCAGATCAACCCTGTTAAAGGCACAGCAACAAGGCAGACTGCGCTCTCTCTGCCCTCAGCTCCAAGTTGACAACCCTGACATTGCCATGATAAGATATATATTTTAAATGCAAGGGCTCCTTCATTCAAGCAGTCCGCAGCATGTCTGTAAAAAAAACCAGTTAGAATGTGTGGCGATCACACAGGGTCCCCGGATGTTTAATGGTCTATTGATCCCTGTGCCACCACTGTGCTCACTTCCCCACTGCCACCAACCCATTACTCTCTGGTAAAACACTGAGTCCAGACACTTGTTAATAGTGAACCAAATAAACAAGTTTATTTTATAAGTATTAACAAGTTTATGGTTTCTCAGATAATATTCCTGTCAGTTTCTTAACTTTAGTTTCTTTACCGGCCTATACCTTCCTAATACCTTTTGACTGATTATATCAACTGTTTGACTGACCCTCTTAACAGATTCTCTCGCTCTCTCACACCCGACTAGCCCAACCCACAGACTTATCCTCTCTTTCTCTTCTAACTCCAGACTGTCTTGTCAATAACTCTAACTCCAACTCCAACTCCAACTCCAACTCCAACTCCAACTCCAACTCCAACTCCAACTTCAACTCCAACTCCAACTCCAACTCCAACTCCTCCCCTTGGGTTCCCATTGGTTAGTCATTTTACAATTGGTTAACCCTTTCCTTATGAACCCAGTATGATGTCATACACCTAGGAGGGCAAACGCCACAGAATGATACAACACCTAGCATACATTAACATTGTTATAACAGGCAGGAAAATGGTGGTCCCTAATGTATAATGTTATACATTAACATTGTTAAAACAGGCAGGAAAATGGTGGTCCCTTGGCAATCTTCAATTGGTCTGCAAACCTGTGACATGGCCTTCTTGGTGGTGATTCCCATTTGTGTAACACCCTCCCAGGTGAGGTGCGTGTGTCTCATTACTGACTTTCAGGAGAAATTCAAAAACACTCCTTTTTGCCCAGACATTTGACAGCTGATACATACTGGCCACGGCAACCTTAAAGTTAGTAACTATGAGAGTATTTGTTTGCTTTTAAATGATTTTAGACATTCCGAGTGCCTTAAAATATTTTTTGAGTGTTTTAAAATGGTTTTAAAATAAGTTTTGCTTTATTTTAAATTGTGGTGTTTTAATATACGGATGTTTGTCCATCCACCCTTTGGGAGGAAGGGTGGAAAAGATTTTTTTTTTTAAAAAAAAACATTTAAAAATTACTGGTTTCTATGAAGAACATTTCTCCATTCCTCGTGAAAATTTGCCAGCACGTTTACTCTAACATATGCACATTTTAAAAGCAATTCTCCATATATTATGCATTTTTTATTTTAAAAAAAACTAATACAGTGGTACCTCGGGTTAAGTACTTAATTCATTCCGGAGGTCCATTCTTAACCTGAAACTGTTCTTAACCTGAAGCACCACTTTAGCGAATGCCGCCGGAGCACGATTTCTGTTCTCATCCTGAAGCAAAGTTCTTAACCTGAGGTACTATTTCTAGGTTAGCGGAGTCTGTAACCTGAAGCGTATGTGTCAGAGCTGCCACCCAGTCCCAGCTCACATAGGACCAAGTCCGCCAGCGTTCACTTTATAAGAGTCTTTATTAAGTTACAGGTTTCATTTCCGAACTGCAGCGTGCAGCTCTACACCTTCTGCCCTAGGTCGGCGAAGACCCGTCTGAGTCCCCGCCTCTTGCACACCAGCTTAATACCCTAGCCTTGCTCCACCTCCTTCGCCTCTCCCTACGTCTCTGGGTCCTTCTGCCCCCCTGGGCCTCCTCCCTTCTACTCTCCTCTGACGCTGACCCCCCTGATCCTTCTGCCTCCTTGCGGCGGGCTTTAGGACCTGGCTCACTCTCCGGGCTGCTTACTGCTCCAGCTTCCGCTGCATTTGAACTTGGCGCGCGCGCCCAACTCTCTACTTTCCTCTTAACCGTTGCCTCGCTCTCTGAGGAGGGCGTGACCACCCCTGACTCGTGCCCTCCCTCCTGCTGACAGCCTCCGGAACCCGATGCCTGGCTACCTTCCTCCCTGCTGCTCTCAGTCTTGAGCGTGGGTCCCGACTTCCAGCTGCTGCCGCCCTCAGTTATGAGCGTGGGTCCCGACTTCCAGCTGCTGCTCTCTGAATCTCCTCTGTTCCCTTCCTCCTGGGGTGTCCCCCCGGATCCCCCCCTTGCTCTGCTCACTGGGGCTCCCTTTTGGGAGTCCTCTGACTCACTGCTTAGGCTTGGAGATCTCGGGTCGTCATCATCACTCATTTTCCCTTCGGATTCCTCCCCCTCGCTCTCTGCTTCCTCCCTTCTCTGCGTCTCTGCTCCTGAACCCCTGACATCCATCCCCCCCTCGAAGCCCCCCCTTCCCCCCTCCCCGCTTTCAGGTGTGGGTGCTGGGTGCTCCATCATCACGGGAGGGAATGCCGGATACAGTTCGCTCCCCGTGGTTGGCCGCCAACTGAAGACCTCCGAGTCTTCCTCCTCGCGGTCGCCGACGTTGACCTGTTCCGCTTCCATCTCTGTACCGCCGTGCTCGAACCCAAGGTCCTCCCCGAACACGTCCATGTCAGTCTCTGCGTCGGTCGCTCGACCTGGCATCTCCAGCCACTTCCGGCGCCATTGCTCCTCCGGTCGATCGTCCCACCAATACGAGGTGTCTGACGCCGAACCCGCCGGCGATCCTTCTGGGGAACGGGTGCTCAGTGCGGGTTCCCCGTCCGCGTCGAATCCATGGAACGTGCTGGAAGAAAGTGTGGGCGTGAACAGCCAGTCGTCGAAGAAGCTCGCTGGCATGGGTCTGTGTGGGAAAAGGGCATGAAACTCGTCCTTGAGCAGGGGTTCCTCCAAAGCGTAGTCTGGCACCCAGCTATTGGCGCTGGCCCGGGTGCCCTCTCTGGCTAGGAGGTATTCGACTCCCTCTTCTCCCCATCTGGAGTCCAAAATCTCCGTGACCTCGTTGATGGGGTCTTGCTGCGTCACCCCTCGCGTCTCCGTCCGCTCCCGGAACGGACTCGGTGCCGTCCCTGGCTCCTGGAATCTGTGAGGTGCCTTGTAGGGAGTGAGCACCGACCTGTGGAACACCGGATGCATTCTGGAACCCTCCGGCAGCGCCAGTCGGAAGGCTACCGGGTTGATCTGTGCTTCGACTTGGTACGGACCAATTTGCTTGTGCCCCAACTTCTTCTTGGCTAGTGACCTGGTCGGCACTGCGTGGGCTGCCAACCAGACCCAGTCTCCCACTTGGATCTCTTCGCCAACCCGCCTGTGCTTGTCAGCTTGCACCTTGTAGGCGTGCTTAGCTAGCTCCAGCTGCCGTCTGAGTTGATCGTGTACCGCCTGCAACTCTGACGCGAACGCGTCCGCCGTCTGTGGTTCTCCGTCCCCCACTCTCTCCCGTCCCGGGAAGGTTCTGGGATTCCTCCCATTGTTGGCGAAGAACGGCGTCACCCCTGTGGACACGTGCTTCGTGTTGTTGTAAGCGAACTCGGCGAGCGGCAGGTAATCCACCCAGGTCGCAGGTTGTTGATTGGCATAGCATCTCAGGTACTGCTGCATGATGGCATTGACCCTCTCTGCTTGCCCGTTGGTCTGCGGGTGTCTTGCTGATGCCAGATCGACCTTGACATTTAGAAAACTCATCAGCTTCTGCCAGAAATTCGAGACGAACTGGCGCCCGCGGTCGGACAGGATAGACCGCGGCAGACCATGCACTTTGAACACGTGATCTATGAACAGTTTGGCGGTTTGTTCCGCCGTGGCCACCTTCGCACACGGAATGAAATGTGCCATCTTGGTGAACAAGTCCACCACCACTAGTACAGCCGTCTTGCCTCTCGAGCTGGGTAGATCCGTAACAAAGTCCAGGGCCACTCTCTCCCACGGTTCAAACGGCGTTTGCAGCGGTTCCAGCAGTCCCGCCGGTGGTTTGTGCACCGGTTTGGCCCTCTGGCAGGTGTCGCACCTCGCAACGTAGTCCGCGACTTCCCCTCTCAGTCTGGGCCACCAAAAGTCCCTTGCGACTAATTCCACCGTTTTTTCCGTGCCAAAGTGCCCGGCCGTGGGTGCGTCGTGCAGCTGCTGCAGTACCCTGGCGCGAAGTTCGTCTCCCGGCACGTAGATGGCCCCTTTACGTAAGAGCAAGCCGTCTCGTATCTGGAACTCGTCGCCCTTCGCCGTGCCCTTGTGCACCTCTGCCATCTTCGCCCGCGCGAAGGAGTCGTCCTGCAACGCCCGCCGCACCGCATCCAGGTCTACTGTGGCTGAAGCGCACGCCCACGCTGTTGGCGCGAAGATGTGCATGGCTGCCGCTGGCTTCGCCTCTTCGAGGTATTGCGGTTTGCGGGACAGTGCATCCGCCATGACGTTGGTGTCGCCTGGGACGTACTCTATTCGGAAATTGAAGTCAGCAAAGAACTCCGCCCAACGTATCTGCCTCTGGTTCAGGAACTGAGCCGTGCGCCAGTGCTCCAGATTCTTGTGATCCGTGCAGACCTGCACCGTGTGCTTGGCGCCGATCAGGAAGTGCCTCCACGCCTTGAAAGCTGCATGAATGGCCAGCAACTCCCTGTCCCAGATGGTGTAGTTCTGCTCCGACTTGCTGAGCTTTCTGGAGTAGAACGCTCCCGGCCTCCAGACCCCCTGTGGGTCCCTTTGCAGCAGGACAGCTCCCACTGCTCTATCGGACGCGTCTGTCTCTACCCTCATCGGTTTGCTGGGGTCGATATGCAGCAGTTGCTCTCCCGACGCGAAGAGACGCTTGAGTGCCTGAAAGGACTGCTCCGCCTGCTCCGTCCAGATGAATTTCTTTTTCTTGGAGCTTAGCGTGTCCGTAATGGCCGCCGTCTGCATCGCGAACCCCTTGATAAACTTGCGATAGAAGTTGGCGAAGCCGACAAACCGCTGGACCTCCTTCCGATTGCGCGGGCTCTTCCAATCCAACACCGCACGAACCTTGGCGCTGTCCATGGCTAGCCCCTTGTCCGACAACTTGTAACCCAAGAAATCCACCTCCGTCGTGTCGAACTGGCACTTCTCCAGTTTGGCGTACAGTCTATGCTGCTGCAGCCTCTTCAGCACCTCCCGAACATCTTGGTCATGGGCTTGCTGCGAGTCGGAGAATATCAGGATGTCATCCAGAAAGCAGACGCACTTCTTGTAAAGGAGTCCCGCCAACACATGATGCATGAAAGCTTGGAAACAGTGAGAACCGTTTTGCAATCCAAACGGCATCACTCTGTATTCGTAGGTGCCCAGAGGCGTGAACATGGCTGTCTTCCACTCATCGCCCTCCCTCATGCGGATGAGATTGTACGCACCTCGCAGGTCCAACTTGGTGAACACGCGTCCCTTGCGCACCGTCGCTAGCAGGTCGTCAATCCTGGGCATGGGGAAATCAGAAGGCTTGGTCATCTTGTTTAAGAGGCGAAAATCCACCACCAGTCTTTTCTGGGGCGTGTCCTTCTTCTTCACGAAGAAAACAGGACTGCCCCCTACTGCCCTGGACTCCCGGATGAAACCGCGCTGCAAATTGTGATCTATGAACTGTTTGAGTTCCTGTAATTCGTCCTCAGACATGGAATACAGCTTCCCTTTCGGCAGCGTCGCCCCTGGTAGGAGGTCAATCTTGCAGTCATATTGCCTGTGCGGTGGTAGCTTGTCAGCCTCTTTCTCGCAGAAGACCTCCAAAAAGTCCGCGTATTTGTGGGGGACTGCTTGCAACGTTCCCAACTGCAGTTGTGATTCCTCCTCCTCTCCCTCCTGTCTGGGCAGGATGCAGTGTTCTGCGCAATAAGAGGAGCCGAAGATCAGCTGTCTCTGGTACCAAGCCAGTGTCGGACTGTGCCTGTCCAGCCAACTCATGCCCAACACAATGGGCGTGTCCGACAGTTGGGTGACATTAAAACTGATGACTTCCCTGTGGTTGCCAAGGCGCATCACCATCGGTGGCGTTTGCTTCACCACCTGCCCCCCTAGCAACTCTCTGCCATCCACTGTGACGACTTGCAGGGGCAGAGTGGCAGGCAGTAGCTGTATAGCGTGCTGCTCCACAAAATCCTGCGCTATAAAGTCTGCGTTGCTTCCAGAATCCACAGAAAGCGGCACTTCGATAGTGACGCCATCGGGTAGCTGGAGAGATGCTGTGAGCTGCACTACTGGTTTGGGTGGGAGGGGGTCCGTGGGTTGCAAGATCGCTGGGGACTGCTTCACTGATGCGTCTGGCTGGGCCCCAGTGCCTCTGTCTCCAGCCAGACATCGTCGTTTCCCTGCTGTGGTTCTCCTTGCTGCGTTGCTGCAGTCACCATTGCCGAGGCTGCAGTGTGCTTGTGGAGCCTCCGGGGACACTCTTTCGCCAAATGGCCTGGATCCTCGCAGATGTAACACTTCCTGTTCCCTCTAGGAGGCTTCGCTTTCACTGCTGTCGGTGCTTGGGCTCTGGCTGCTGACTGAGCCCTTGCACCTCCAACCTCCATCGGTTCCCCTCCCCCTCCTGGCGGAGGTGTGGATTGCGCACGCGCTGCTTCTCTTGGAACGAAAGAGAAACTTCTCGCTGCTTCGCGCCCTCCACGTCCTTCATCTCTGCACCAGGGACGTTCTTCCAGCCTCACCCCCACAGTCAGCGCCCTTTGGACCACCTCCTGCGTGCTTCGGGGCCTCTCCCCCCTTGCAATTTCATCCTTGACCGCTGAGCTTAGACCCTCCCAGAACAGGTCTCTGACAGGGGGCGAATCCCGGTCCCACTCTAAGGCACTGACCAGCGCAAAAAAGCGGGCGTGGTACTGCCGGACGCTTGCCCTCCCTTGTTTCAGTCCATGAATCTCCCGTCGGGCAAGATCCACATCAATAGTAGACCAAAAACACGCATCCATCGCTTTGATAAAGGCATCTGCATTCTGAAGCGCCGGATCTTTATCCCTCCACAAATTGCGTAGCCACGCTTTAGCATCCCCATGCAAATGGGATAGTATGAACCCCACTTTCTCTTCCTCATCTCTAAAGTCTTTTGCCAGCAGTTGCAGTGCGCACATTACGTCTGCTCGAAAATTGGGGTACTGTTGTAAATTCCCATCGAAGTGAGCCACAAGCCCTCCTGCTCTCCGTGCCAACCCAACCCCCTCCGGTCTGGGTCCTGGCTGCCCGTGTTTAACCCATGCTTCAAACCTGGCGTGGAGATCTCTGTAGGCGGCTGCCGCATCCTCCTCCCTCTCCTTGGATGCCAGTACCTCCGCGTTCAATTGGGTAACTGCCTGTTGCAGCGCTGCAACTTTCTCTGCTTCCGTCATCTCTGCTAACCGTCGTGAGCTTGCTCCCAAACACCGATCCCCTCCTCCAGCTGCCTCTCTCTCCGCTGCGAGATATCAGGTGTCCGAAGCTTTTTTGAGACGGGTCTTACTGTCAGAGCTGCCACCCAGTCCCAGCTCACATAGGACCAAGTCCGCCAGCGTTCACTTTATAAGAGTCTTTATTAAGTTACAGGTTTCATTTCCGAACTGCAGCGTGCAGCTCTACACCTTCTGCCCTAGGTCGGCGAAGACCCGTCTGAGTCCCCGCCTCTTGCACACCAGCTTAATACCCTAGCCTTGCTCCACCTCCTTCGCCTCTCCCTACGTCTCTGGGTCCTTCTGCCCCCCTGGGCCTCCTCCCTTCTACTCTCCTCTGACGCTGACCCCCCTGATCCTTCTGCCTCCTTGCGGCGGGCTTTAGGACCTGGCTCACTCTCCGGGCTGCTTACTGCTCCAGCTTCCGCTGCATTTGAACTTGGCGCGCGCGCCCAACTCTCTACTTTCCTCTTAACCGTTGCCTCGCTCTCTGAGGAGGGCGTGACCACCCCTGACTCGTGCCCTCCCTCCTGCTGACAGCCTCCGGAACCCGATGCCTGGCTACCTTCCTCCCTGCTGCTCTCAGTCTTGAGCGTGGGTCCCGACTTCCAGCTGCTGCCGCCCTCAGTTATGAGCGTGGGTCCCGACTTCCAGCTGCTGCTCTCTGAATCTCCTCTGTTCCCTTCCTCCTGGGGTGTCCCCCCGGATCCCCCCCTTGCTCTGCTCACTGGGGCTCCCTTTTGGGAGTCCTCTGACTCACTGCTTAGGCTTGGAGATCTCGGGTCGTCATCATCACTCATTTTCCCTTCGGATTCCTCCCCCTCGCTCTCTGCTTCCTCCCTTCTCTGCGTCTCTGCTCCTGAACCCCTGACAGTATGTAACCCGAGGTACCACTGTATATGCATTGTTGTAGATGCTCCCCTTATATGCACAATGCAGACTTGGTTGAAGAACTGCATTGCAAAATCTGGAGAAGTTCAAATTTCAAAGGCTTGCTGCATTTCTGTTCGTTTATGAAACTTCAAATCCGGGAGTTTCACATTAAAAGGTGAACCAGAACAAATTCTGCCCTTATGCCTAGCTGGTTAAAAAGCAGTAACAGTTAGCTATCGAGGCTTTTCATTTCCGGAGCCCTGTTTGCAGGAAAGGGTCTATGTTCTGTCATCATTTTTCCTTGCGTGGTGGCACTGGGCTCTTTTACTAATGAGGACGAGGTCAAAGAGGGCTTCGTCCTTGGGGGGGAGATGGATTCTGAGCAAGCTCTTTGTGGCTGTTTGAAAGAGCTCTGCGGCCGAGTCCTGAATTTTAAGTGTTGAAAGTTGAAACTTGCCATACAAACGCACACAAAACACACACTCAGATGCACTGCCAGCCTCTTCATTTATACAGCAAGCTCTTGTTAGGAGACACAGCGAAGGAACAGCAACAAATGCTCTTAAAGTCCCCTGCCATGCATTAAAATGCTTTAATTCTCACCACATTCAAGAGCAGGCCTTTTGTGTTCAAAATATTCCTCTCCCACCACCCTAAAGCACTTCCCTCTGCCCAAATTTGAAATGCTTTCTTCTGTAATAAACAAAAATCTGCCCATATTCCCTTATGGGGAACACAAGAGCCCTTATAGAGTCCTTTGTATGTTCTCCATCGGTCGGAGAAAATAACAGAGGCCAACCAGAGAATATTGAGAAGCAAAGCAGCTAGTAAGCCTGAACATTATTGTACTGTTGCAACAGTATGCCCCCTTCACACACAAGAGGAGGACCCCGAACCAAGGTGTGCCCGCCCTTATATATTTAAAATTTTAAATTGCTGGCCCTGGAGTCTAAGACCACCCCCAGAAACATCATACATACATCACAAAAGGGGAGTAGCTCAAGACGACCCCCCAGATGCATCATACCTACATCGCAGAAAGGGTGGTCTACAACAGAAATCTGAGTGTGTTGTCTGGCAGGTTACCTGTTTAATGGTCACTTGATTGGATTGCCTGGGGAGTCTGGCCAGTCTTTTGTAATGACCAATACTTAGTTCCTGAGCCTGGTCACAGGCTCACCCTATTCATACACAGACATACCCTTAAGGCAGAATTTGTGAACGAAAAGACAATGGGGAGGCTTTTCCATTTTCCTTGGACCTTGCAGAGAAATATTTGAGGTCAATTTGGGAGGGACAAAATGGTTTCAGGACTTTTTCTGTGGGGTTTCAGACATGTGATTTATATATGCAGTTATGAACATTTAATATATATATAGTGGGACCTCTAGATATGAACAGGATCCGTTCCGGAACCCTGTTCGCATCTAGAAGCAAACGTAACTAGCGATGGCACGTCTGTGCACGAGCACGTTGCTTTTTGCCACTTCTGCGCATGCGCGTGATGTCATTTTGAGCGTCTGTGCATGCGCAAACGGCGAAACCTGGAAGTAATGTGTTCCGTTACTTCTGGGTTGCCGTGGAGCACAACTCGAACGCGCCCAACCTGAAGCTCATTCAACCCGAGGTATGACTGTGTGTGTGTGTGTGTGTGTGTGTGTGTGTGTATATATATATATATATATATATATATATATATATATATGACCTAAACTTTTTTATTTCACCTCCATTCTATCATTCTGTCTAACTCTCTTGAAAGCTCCACATCAAGATTAGCAATGGGGTGGGTCAGATGTCTTGCCTCTCCAAAAACAGCCTCATCGCTGAAAGATCACATCCTTTCCTGCCACTATTTACGTTAAACAACAACAGCAACCCTCTGAGATAAGAGAGTACCTTCCCCATTGTCTTGCTTGCAAACATTTTTGAATGCCTATTGCGAATTTGACACATTCCAGGGAGAGTCACTAATTAATTTGTGAAGCGGTGGAAAACATTGTTTGCTACAAAGAACCCAGAGAAACGCATTCTCTCCGGGCTCCTCCACACACCCTGTTTGCTTAGCATTCATCCTGATCCGCTTGCACAAACTCACACAGATGTTAGACGATGCCAGGTCTCTTGTGAGCATTCATTCCAATTTTGTTTTCGGTGATGCGACAATGAGCATTAATGCTGATTTGCTCGTGGGGCATTTACACATCTCCCCAACAATCATTCACTCATTCCACACCTCTCAGTGCCTTTCTCTGTCACTTTCAAACTACAACAGTCTTTTTTTTATATTAAAAAGTGGATTAGTTGTTCCAGGGCAACAGATCAATTTAACCCACTTTCATTGAACAAATCTAAGTTTCTGGTATGGGCTTGAAACCTTCCTGCAAAGCAGTGACAGTCTGGAGACCCCCACTCTACCCTTCCCTGCTCAACCAGTTGAACTTACTGGCATTCAATGAAGCTGAATAATGGTAGGAGTTCTGAGCAGCAAAATTTCAGAAGGATATCGACAAGCTAGAATGGATGCAGACAGTGCTGGATTTATGTATAAGCTAAACGAGGTATAGCTTATGACCCCACTCTCTTGGGGGCCCCAAAAATTTAAAGGAAAAAAACCTGGAGGCACATTTCTGAAATATAAGATGAAAAAACAAATAAAATAAAAACAACATACAGCAACAGTATTTTGTGTTGTGTAGGCTCCTATGATATACATATTTTGTTATGTGCAAATGGCTTTAGATACCTAGCAGGTCCATAAATTACCATATAGCATATATTCAACACAAAAAACAGCGACAATTGGTTGTTGACAAAGGACAGCTGGACATATAAAGGGACTCATTACCTTCAGTAGCTTAGGGCCTCATCAAACCTAAATCCTGTCACGGCTAAAAAATGGCTGCTGTTTCTTTAATGCTAAAAGAACTAAGTCAGCATGAGTCAGCGGCCTACAATGACTCATGCAACCTTTAACCAAATTGTACCTGTATATATAGAGTGGTCAGTGTTAGTGTTGGGTGTGGGTTGGTTGGATGGTAGAAAGCTGGTTGCGTTTGGTGTGTGTAAAAGCTGTCGGTCGTGGTTGGAGAAGACTTTAAGAATAAAAGCAGCAATACTATACAAGAATACTCTTTCTCAAAGACTCTTTTGTGCCAACTACGGTCTGAGGACTACTAAGACTTGAGAGTCCCATGGACTTCAAGAAGATCAAACCTCTCCATTCTTAAGGAAATCAGCCCTGAGTGCTCACTGGAAGGACAGATCCTGAAGCTGAGGCTCCAATACTTTTGCCACCTCATGAGAAGAGAAAACTCCCTGGAAAAGACCCTGATGCTGGGAAAGATTGAGGGCACAAGAAGAAGGGGACGACAGAGGATGAGATGGTTGGATAGTGTTCTCAAAGCTACCAGCATGAGTTTGACCAAACTGCGGGAGGCAGTGGAAGACAAGAGTGCCTGGTGTGCTCTGGTCCATGGGGTCACGAAGAGTTGGACACGACTCAACGACTAAACAACAACAACAGAGGTCTGAGGACTAGGCAAAGGAGTAAAAAGGAGGTCAGAACCTTTTTCCTTTTCAAACACTGACAAATCTGGCCCTGGATGCAGAGGAGGGCAACAAAGATGATCGAGGGTCTGGAATGGTTGAGGAAATTGGGTGAAGACAACCTGCGATGGCTGCTGAGACCAGGAAGCAGGAGGAGAGGGACATTGCCCAGAGCTTTGCCGCTTACTTTCTTTTCTGCCATCCCTTCTTTCTCCCCATCCGGCCTCCCATATCAACACCCTTGACTTGATGCCCCCAATATTTTCCTTAAGCTGGCACCACCAACTTCAAGCATCTCTTGTGAAATTGGACAGGGCATGAGAGCATCAAAGTGAAAAGCAAGATTGCTGAGCAGGCCGCCTTTCTTCCACTCATCCACAAAATGGGAGCAGCTCACAAGGGGGCTGCTGGCATTTCTTATCACCAAAGCAATGGGCACCCTGGTGATTTATCAGCTTGTGAACACCGAGCCCTTAATTTCATGTAAGTGAGGTTGGTTAATTGAAAAGCATTTCTCTCATTGCAAAACCCAATGAATTACAGCTAATGGGGCACTGTGGAGCATTTGTTTCAAATAATATATGCTTATCTTCCTCCGTTGTTCTAAGCGCTTTAGAAAGGAAATTGCTTTTTGTTGTTGTTGGGAATTATTTTCGAATTAGCCAGCACTGATTCTTAATCTCTGTGTGATTCCACTGGAACTACTGTGAATCTCTCCCCCCACTTAAAAAAAAAGGAGAAAGTTTCAGGGCTGATCCATCAATTGCTCCAGACACACACAGCTTCTGTTCCTCTCCCGGGGGAAGGCGGTGTAGAGATAACCATCACAGCTTTTGCCAGGACATGCCAGATCCCGCAATAACACAAGCATTGCTATCGGTTTCGGCATGCTGTCCTAAATTGAATTTTAATGGCAGCAGATTTGTGGTTTTAATGGCACAGCATCTCTCCCCTGGCTGGAAGGAAAACAATCTTTCTGTTGTATCCAGGCACAGTGTATTAACTGTGTGCTGTGTGCCTCAGACTCCATCCTTTTTGCCTGCCCTTGGCCTGGGGAGAAACTGATGCAGGTCTGGGTCGAGATCCCTGCCAAGGATTTGCACAGAACACCGTTAATAATAGAGTCAAGTTAACCAACATGTGCAGCCTATGAAATTCAGTTGTTAAGGTTCAACACACCACAGCGTCTTGCACCTGTAAACAGAGAATCTGCATTGGAGCTGGAATGGAGGTGACATACCCTCCAACATTCTGAAACCAAAAGCCAGGAAGCCATTTTCTTGGACGGCATTTTCCCATTTTTTTTATTGCAGTCATTTTGGTTGCCATGATTTCAGACCCTCCAAGTGTCCCTATTTTCCAGGGACAGTCCTGGATTTGCAGAAGCCGTCCTAGTTTCTGATTTGATCCCGGGATATTCTGTTTTCTCATAGGACGTTCCCATTTTCCTCAGATAAATGATGGAGGGTAAAGGTAAAAAAAGGCAAAGTACCCAGGACCGCTAAGTCCAGTCAAAGGCGACTATGGGGTTGCGGCGCTCATCTCGCTTTCAGGCCGAGGGAGCCAGCGTTTGTCCACAGACATTTTTTGGGGTCAAGTGGCCAGCATGACTTAACTTCTGGTGCAACGGGGCACAGTGATGGAAGCCAGAGCACACAGAAATGGCGTTTACCTTCCCACCACAGCAGTATCTATTTATCTATTTGCACTGGTGTGCTTTCGAATTGCTAGGTTGGCAAAAGCTGGGACAGAGCAATGGGAGCTCACTCCGTTGCGGGGATTCGAACTGCTGACCTTCTGATCAGAAAGCCCAAGAGGCTCACTGGTTTAGAGCACAGCACCACCCATGTCCCATCTTGGAGAGTATGGAGTTATCCAACCCCCAAGAGAAAGAGATAAGTAACTATACAACCTTTAAGGTAAAGGTAAAGGGACCCCTGACCATTAGGTCCAGTCGTGACCGACTCTGGGGTTGTGGCACTCATCTCGCTTTATTGGCTGAGGGAGCCAGCGAACAGCTTCCGGGTCATGTGGCCAGCATGACTAAGCCGCTTCTGGCGAACCAGAGCAGTGCATGGAAACACCATTTACCTTCCCGCCTGAGCGGTATCTATTGATCTACTTGCACTTTGACGTTCTTTCGAACTGCTAGGTTGGCAGGAACAGGGACCGAGCAATGGGAGCTCACCCCGTTGCAGGAATTCGAACCGCCAACCTTCTGATTGGCAAGTCCTAGGCTCTGTGGTTTAACCCACAGTGCCACCCGCGTCCTATACAACCTGTAGAAGGCATCTAAAAGGCAGCCCTTTGCGGGGAAGTTTTTTTTTTAAAAAAAATGTTTAGTGTTTAACCTCAGATGGGCAGGGTATAAATAGGAAATAATACCAATACTAATGATGATGATAATTGAATAGGACGTCCCTATGTTCATTGGAGAAATATTGGAGGGTATGTGATCCCACACAATTTCACACTTTGATTCCCCCTTCCCAAAAAGTGGCACAGTGCCCCAAAGCGTGCTATGAAGGGGAGAAATTCACACTGTGGAATCGTGTAAGATCACGGCACTGCTGTCGTTCCTCGCAATAAAAAATGGGATGTCCCAGTTTTTCCAGGACACTTGTGGGGTATAAAGTGACTTGGGGGAGTTTGGGTTCTGGGTTTTAGGTGCTGTATGACCGACATGAAATCTCAAGGTTTGCTTGGCCCCCTCTAGGTGACTGGTAAAGGGCCTGAACCTCCAAGTGGGTAAGAGTGCCTTTCATAAGACAAAATGATAAAGAAGACTTTGCATGCAGCTTACAGGCTGGCTGCAAATGATAATGCAGGCGAGCTAGGGAATCCGTTGTCCTCCCCTCCCCATCTCAACCAACTTCCATCTGCTGGGGGCCTGCCCCTAGGTCTCAGGTTTGGGCATTGAAAACCTACTGGTAGGACTCATTAGTTGAATCCTGCTCCAGATTTTGCAAATAACAAATGTAATAAATACCCCCCAACAGTGAAGGGAGGGGGCTGTGCTGGGCCCGGGGGTAAACCCAAGCAACGCGGTCCAGGTCTGGTCCCAAATCCAAGGATTCCACAAGGAGTCAGTCCGACAGGGCGAAGGCAAAACACAAGGCAGGAGACCAGGCTAGGTCAGGAACAGCGTCTCAGGCAGATTCTAGCAAACAGCGGTGTTGCTCCCGCAACCTGGGGTGGGGTCCAGCAGCCTTTTATCTCTGTCAGGGTAACGGCCAGTCCTGATCCCCCATTGACTCACCTCCCTGTCTTGCCCAAAGGCAAGCTCTCCTCCTGCGAGGACTCAGGTCTCTCCTCCTCTCAGACCTTAGTCTCTGCAGCTCGGGAGACGTCGGTGGGTTACTAGACCCAGAGGCCGCCTCAGCCTCCCCTGACCCAATCAGTGGTGGAGCAGCTGTAAGTGATGGCCCAGCTGGAGGCAACAAGGTAATCCCCACATCTGGAGCCAGGGCAGGCTCAGCTGACTCGGCCCAGCTGGTGCTAATAATAATAATAATAATAATAATAATAATAATAATAATAATAATAAATTTATTATTTATACCCCGCCCATCTGGCTGGGCCTCCCCAGCCACTCTGGGCGGCTTCCATAAAAACCAAAAATACAGTAAAATATCACACGTTAAAAACTTCCCTGAACAGGGCTGCCTTAAGATGTCTTCTGAATGTCAGGTAGTTGTTTATCGCTTTGACATCTGCTGGAAGGGTGTTCCACAGGGTGGGCGCCACCACCAAGAAGGCCCTCTGCCTGGTTCCCTGTAACCTCACTTCTTACAGTGAGGGAACCGCCAGAAGGCCCTCGGCGCTGGACCTCAGCGTCCGGGCAGAATGATGGGGGTGGAGACGCTCCTTCAGGTATACAGGACCGAGGCCGTTTAGGGCTTCAAAGGTCAGCACCAACACTTTGAATTGTGCTCGGAAACGTACTGCGAGCCAATGTAGGTCTTTCAAGACCGGTGTTATATGGTCTCGGCGGCCGCCCCCAGTCACCAGTCTAGCTGCCGCATTCTGGATTAGTTGTAGTTTCCGGGTCACCTTCAAAGGTAACCCCACGTAGAGCGCATTGCAGTAGTCCAAGCGGGAGATAACCAGAGCATGCACCACTCTGGCAAGACAGTCCGTGGGCAGGTAGGGTCTCAGCCTGCTTACCAGATGGAGCTGGTACACAGCTGCCCTGGACACAGATTTGACCTGCGCCTCCATGGACAGCTGTGAGTCCAAAATGACTCCCAGGCTGCGCACCTGGTCCTTCAGGGGCACAGTTACCCCATTCAGGACCAGGGAATCCTCCACACCTGCCCGCCTCCTGTCCCCCCAAAACAGTACTTCTGTCTTGTCAGGATTCAACCTCAATCTGTTAGCTGCCATCCATCCTCCAACCGCCTCCAGACACTCACACAGGACCTTCACCGCCTTCACTGGTTCTGATTTAAAAGAGAGGTAGAGCTGCTTGTTGCAGGGGAACTTGTGCAGACTGGGGTTCTTCAGAATCCGGCCCCACACTTGGTCCAGATGCCGCCTGAGGCAAAGGATCCGGTGCGGACTGAGACTCCTCTGGTTCCGAGTCCGAGCCCAAGTCCCAGGCCATCACAGGGGCGGAGGGGGTGGTATGCCCCGGGTGCCACCCCGGGGTGTGAGTGTGACAAGATGGGTTGCTGCCTCCCCCCAGCTGTGGAGCAGCGAAGGGCATGCATGCAGTCACTTTGGGCGTCGCTCACATGGCGTCCATATGGGCTGTCGCGCATGCGCAGTCCGATCGGGCTGCTGGGCGGTTTGGCCCGCCCCTTGGCATACCACCCTGGGTGACGGAGAAGGTTCCTCCGCCACTGCCCCCAAAAAACCATACACCCCCAAACAAAGCCCACAACACACGGAACAGCTTAAGCCTTTCTTATCAAATCAGGCTCACCATTTTGTTGATTGCAAGTCAAAACTCCAGACTTTTTTTTTCTTTTTTCAAAAAACTTTATTCCATTGCTATTACTTTGCAAAAGTTCTAGCGGCGGTTCCTATAGAAAGCACTGCATTTCCCATGAGGCTGAATCACCGAAAGGAAACTTATAGGAGCAGTGGGGTATTTGGGACTGTGCTTCCAACGACAGCTATTGGAAGCCGTTTCCGGTGCAGGAACCGCAGCTGGGGAATGAGAACTCTTTTCCACACAGAAATAATGTGGGCAAAAAGAAAAAGAAAAAGGGGAAAAGAGAAAGAGGATGACTCAACACTTGGAACTCCTCCCTGCTCAGGATATCAAAGTCAAGGGAAAACTGAACTGGAGGGAGTGGGAACAGCTCTGTGGCATTTTGCCGCTTATGCAGATGGCAGAACGCAGGGAGGGACAAGGGACTTAGCTAAGGAACGGAAAAAGTCTTGGCTCGAGGCAATGGCTAAACCGAAATTACTGGGTTTTCTCTTTCCTAAAAAAAGAAAGAAAGAAGGTACCAGTTTCTTCTCATGTTTTAAAATGCATCATGGTGCCTCTCATCACACAACCATTTATCCAGTCCTCCTTGCCAAAGGGCGGATCTAAATTGTGCCATGCAATCCTGTTAATATAGATTTGGAGGCCACATTCACACTTTTTTATTTAAAGCAGGAGAACGCCACTTTAAACAGTCATGGCTTCACAGAATCACAAAGCTGGAAGGGACCCCAAGCCCAATCCAGTCCAATAATATTATTATATTATTATATTATTTATACCCCGCCCATCTGGCTGGGTTTCCCTAGCCACTCTGTGCGGCTTCCAAATAAAACATCAGTCATTAAAAACTTCCCTAAACAGGGGCTACCTTCAGATGTCTTCTAAATGTCAAATAGTTGTTTATTTCCTCAACATCTGATGAAAGGGCGTTCCACAGGGTGGGTGTCACCACCGAGAAGGCCCTCTGCCTGGTTCCCTGTAACCTCACTTCTTGCAGGGTCTTTTCCAGGGAGTCTTCTCTTCTCATGAGGTGGCCAAAGTATTGGAGCCTCAGTTTCACGATCTGTCCTTCCAGTGAGCACTCAGGGCTGATTTCCTTAAGAATGTGTCAGTTTGATCTTCTTGCAGTCCATGGGACTCTCAAGAGTCTCCTCCAGCACCATAATTCAAAAGCATCCATTCTTCGGCGATCAGCCTTCTTTATGGTCCAGCTCTCACTTCCATACATCACTACTGGGAAAACCATAGCTTTAACAATACGGACCTTTGTTGGCAATGTGATGTCTCTGCTTTTTAGGATGCTGTCTAGGTTTGTCATTGCTTTTCTCCCAAGAAGCAGGCGTCTTTTAATTTTGTGGCTGCTGTCACCATCTGCAGTGATCACGGAACCCAAGAAAGTAATATCTCTCACTGCCTCCATTCCTTCCCTTTCTATTTGCCAGGAGGTGATGGGCCCAGTGGCCATGATCTTAGTTTTTCTGATGTTGAGCTTCAGACCATATTTACTGGAGTGGCTTGCCGGTTCCTGCTCCGGGTGGATCACGTTTAGTCAAAACTCTTCACTATGACCTGTCCATCCTGGGTGGCCCTGCACAGCATAGCTCATAGCTTCTCTGAGTTATCCTAGCCCCTTCGCCATGACAAGGTGATCCACGAAGGAGCTGAGAGTTGTTAAGAGGTCCCTATTCCTTTCCTAGAACTGCAGTTGCCACTGTGGTTTAACAATCAACATCTCTTCCCAGGGAACTCTGGAATTGTTGCTCTGTGAGGGGGACAGCAGCCTTGGCAAACTAGAGTTTCCAGGATTCTTTGGGAAAAAGCCCTTGCAGTTTCAACTGCTATCAGCTGGTATTTCCTTAAAATAAAAGAAAAAGAATGACGAGAAAGAGAGAGTAAAATATTGCCTCTAATTTGCTTAAGAACAGTTGGCATATTAAATCACAACGTTTTGCCTTTTCTCTCCTCCTGCTCGGTTGCGCTTGGTCTGGTTCCAAGCCAGCTTCCTCTTTCTCCCTGCCTGGGCTGCTTGCTCCATTTACTCCCTGGCTGTCCTTGTCCTTCGGCTGTTGTTCTGCTTCCTCGTCGCATAATAACAGCTTATGGGGATCTATCATAAAGCAAATTACCGGCTGCGGGGTACAGATGCTCAGCTGCGAAAGGACGGAAACCTCCTCACCACTCTCGTTACCTGCGAGCGTTTAAAAATCTGAAGGAACCCAAACCACCAGCAGCAAACTGACCACACATGGTGGGTGTAGCCCCTCCAAGTGTCCCTGTTTTCCAAGGACAGCCTCGAATTTACAGAAGCTTTCCCGGTTTTGATCCCAGAAGGTGCTGCTTTTCTTAGGACATCCCTATTTTCATCAAAGAAATATTGGCGAGTATGAAAGGACACCCATTTTCACTGGAGAAATGTTAGAGGGTATGGAGTTAAGTGACTCCAGAGCCAAAGAGAATTTTGCATTACAAAATTCAGAGAAGGGTGAGTTTCAAAGAATGGCGTCATCTTGGTTTCATGTTCTGGAAAGTATGAGCCTTCAATGGAAACTGAATCAAATTTCTACCTACCTATGTAAGAGAAGGGACGCGGGTGGCGCTGTGGTCTAAACCACAGGGCCTAGGGCTTGCCGATCGGAAGGTCGGTGGTTCGAATCCCTGGGATGGGGTGAGCTCCCGTTGCTCAGTCCCAGCTCCTGCCCACCTAGCAGTTTGAAAGCACACCAAAGTAGATAAATAGGTACCACTCTGGCGGGAAGGTAAATGGCATTTCTGTGCACTGGTTCAGAAACCAATGTGTGGCTTCTAATTGGCTGCAGGGAGCTCCTGCAGCCATCTGGAAGCCGTAGAAGCCCCGTCGGACATTTGACTTCAAAAAAGAGTTCACAAATTGGAACAGTCACTTCCAGGTTTGCGGTGTTCGGGAACCAAAACGTTCTAGAACTAATCTGTTCAAAAACCAAGGTGTGACTGTACTGCAAATTCAGACCAGTTATATACCCATAGCTCAGTGGTAGAGTGTCGTCCTTGTGTGCAAAAGGTCCCATGTTTAACCCTCAGCATTTCCAGGTAGGGGTGGGAGAAACCCATGTCTGAAAGCCACTACCATCACTGTGGACAACATTGAACTAGATGGGCCAAAGGCTACTTCCCATTCTCCTAATTAAGTCAGGCCCATTGATTATAACCATCAAGACTGGAATCTTGCTTTACTGGAGAGCAGTATGGCACAGCAGTTAGAGCGTTGGACTAGAACCTGAGAGACCAGGGTTCAAATCCTTGCTTAGGCATGAAGCTTACTGCATGACCTTCAGCCAGTCATTCTCAGTTTGTGATCTCTCCCTATCTCCAGATCTACCTCACAGGGTTCTTGTGAGGATAAAGCAGAGGAGGGAGAACCTTAATGGTGCTGAGAGTAGTTGGGAGACCCCTAATGAGGAGGAGGATGATAAAAGGTTACCAGCTGATAGCAAGGTCTTCTTGGCATCTGGTGTGATCCTGCACCCTTCCTCACATTTTGTTCCTTACTTGTGCCTTGCCCTTTGATCCAGGTGGAAGGCCGCATTCTCACCATTCATTTGGAGCACCATGATGCCACTATGAACAGTCATGATGAGCCAGTGTGGTGTAGTGGTTAAGAGGGGTAGACTCGTAATCTGGTGAACCGGGTTCGATTCCCCGCTCCTCCACACGCAGCTGCTGGGCTAGTCACACTTCTCTGAATTCTCTCAGTCTCACTCAGCTCACAGAGTGTTTGTTGTGGGGGAGGAAGGGAAAGGAGATGGTTGGCTGTTTTGAGACTCCTTAGGGTAGTGATAAAGCGAGATATCAAATCCAAACTCTTCTTCATGGTGCATGGGAGTCGTAGTTTGTTACAGATGCCTAGAGTTGTTAGGAGACCCTTATTCCCCTCCCAGAGCTAGAATTACCAGAGTCATTTAACAAGCAATTCCTCTTCTCAGAGAACTCTGGAAATTGCAGTTCCGTGGTAGGGAGCAGAGGCTGCCTAAAAACCTTTCAGCACCCTCAGACATGTAAAGTAATAAAAAAAATTCTGGGAGACGATATACAATGAAATGAGAAAAATGTTTAAAATAAGTTTTGTCAAAAAACCAGAAGCCTTTTTATTAGGAATTACAGGTACCGAGATACCAAAGGGCCAGAAAAGACTGTTCATGTATGCGACAACAGCCGCACGGATGCTATTAGCCCAGAGATGGAAGGAAGGAAAAATAACCCCAACCACAGAAGAATGGCAAACCAAGTTGATGGACTATGCTGAAATGGCAAAATTAACTGGGAAGCTTAGAAAGGAAGAGGACTAGAACTTTAAAAAAGAACGGGGAAAGTTTACAATTTATTTATGTGAACATTGAAAGCAGGTTAAAACATTAGCAGGATTTTAACCGCACTTGTAAACTAATGGAAATAATGGATAATTTAGAAGGATAAAACTTGGACAGTATTGATATGCAGTTGGACATATTACCATTAGGACCCGTTGAAGGGATGGGGGAAAGTCAGGAGATTCAGAGTAATCCCGATATTTGAATTTTGAACTGTGATTTGTTGTATGTTTAGATGTTTTAAAATCAAATACATAATTTATGCAATAAATAAATAAAAACCTTTCAGCACCCTTAAACTACAACTCCCAGAACCCTTGGGGGGAAGCCATGACTGCTTAAATGCATTTTAAATGTACTTATAGTGTGAATGGAAGGGACGCGGGTGGTGCTGTGGGTTAAACCACAGAGCCTAGGACTTGCTGATCAGAAGGTCAGCGGTTCGAATTCCCGTGACGGGGTGAGCTCCCGTTGCTCGGTCCCTGCTTCTGCCAACCTAGCAGTTTGAAAGCACGTCAAAGTGCAAGTAGATAAATAGGTACCGCTCCGGTGGGAAGGTAAATGGCATTTCCATGTGCTGCTCTGGTTCGCCAGAAGCGGCTTAGTCATGCTGGCCACATGACCCAGAAGCTGTACGCCGGCTCCCTCGGCCAATAAAGTGAGATGACAGCCGCAACCCCAGAGTCGGCTACGGCTGGACCTAATGGTCAGGGGTCCCTTTACCTTTACCTATAGTGTGAGTGTGGCTTTGATCTACTTTTCTCCTTGTCCCCCTCCCTTCTGAGATCTACAAAGGCAAAACTGAGGCTCAGAAGGAGGAAGCTGACAGGCAGGACCACCTCCTGGGCTGGTTGAAGGTGGCAGGCAGATGAGGGCTGGCTGAGGGCAAACTGAGGTTGACAAGGATGTGCCCCTCTCAACCCAACAGACCTGCCTCCCCTCCTTTTGGAGAAGCGCCATTAGTTCATTGGAAGCAATGGGCACATGCTTCCATCACTGTCCCACTGAAATGAAGCAGACTTTAGCAAAAGGAGGTTGGCTGATGTATAACTTCCTCTCTTATTCATGGTGGTGATATATCTCGGAAGCGAGTGAGACTTTTGCAAGAAAAAGAAAAAAAAGAACCTTGAACTCCAGCCTTGGACTCGGACATGTGGAGAATGAGGCAAGGAAAAATGGGGATGGAGGAAGGGAAGAGATTCTGCTATTTAAGGTATTCAGCAGCTGGTAAGCGTGCCTGTGTGAGCATTTGCTGGTTAATCCTTCAAAGCTAGAAGTTAGGGCAGACTTATTTTGTAAGCACTCATCTGCCTGGCATCTTTGGACACTTAATCCATAAATTACAATCACATGCTTGTAGCCAAACTGCATCCTTTAAGGTGTCTCCTCCTGCAAGGCACAAGAGCGCAGCTTCGCTTATCTTCCGGGTCATCTGTGTTTTGCTAATTTTATCATTTGAAAGGAGAGATGGACCTGGAAGGGGGCGCTTCAAAGGAAGGAATCTAGTTAGACTCGATTCTGCATTCTAATCAACCCGTTTCCAGCTCAGAGAACAAGCCTCTGTGTTTTGCCCTTAGAAATTCTTGCTGTGCTGTTTTCAAAATGCAGTGTGTGTGTGTGTATCTTGAGAAAATTGCAGGCTGTGGACAAATGCTCTAGGGCCTTGTCGAGGCTGAAGGCTAGCCAAAAATAAATAAATAGCTGCTTCCTAGCAAGACCTTTTCAGATAGTGGCATTTTGCGGCTTCCCACTTCCACGGGCAGTAGGGGCTTAGAAGTTCCAGGGGCCGTCTTCAGCACAGTCATTTCCTTGTGATGGGAGAGGACTGGAGTCTTTTGGTGCTGCTGTAACATCTGCTTGTTTACAAATGTGCAAACCGAGCAGGAGCTAAGTTGGAAGGTCCATATGCCTGCATGTGTTATGTGTTTTAGCAGTATATAAATACTTTTATAAATAAATAAGCAAAGCACCTTCCAGCATCCCCAGATCAGCTACAGAGGGTGTGTGTGTGTGTGTGTGTGTGTGTGGACCCAGAACATATTTAGGGTGTGCAGGAGGAGGAGGAGAAGAAGAAGAAGAGGAGTTTGGATTTGATATCCCGCCTTTCACTCCCTTTAAGGAGTCTCAAAGCGGCTAACATTCTCCTTTTCCTTCCTCCCCCACAACAAACACTCTGTGAGGTGAGTGGGGCTGAGAGACTTCAGAGAAGTGTGACTGGCCCAAGGTCACCCAGCAGTTGCATGTGGAGGAGCAGAGATGCGAACCCGGTTCACCAGATTACGAGTCCACCGCTCTTAACCACTACACCACACTGGCTCTGGAGATGGTCCCATTGCACAAGGAGAAATCATAGAATTGTAGAGTTGGAAAGGACGCCTCGAGTCCAACTTCCTGCAATGCAGGAATCTCAACAAAAGCATCCCTGACAGATGGCCATCCGACCTATGCTTAAAAATCTTCAATGAAAGAGAATCTGCCACTTAACTAAGGGAGTTTATTTATTTCAAATCAGTTCTTTATTTCAAATATTTCCAACTCGCCTCTCCATCACAAGGTTGCCCAAGCTAGCTAATAACAATGATGATGATGATAAATAAATAAATAAATAAATTTTATTTATACCCCACCTTCCCCAGCCAAGGCCGGGCTCAGGGTGGCTAACAACCAATAATAAAAATAAGTTGAATGAATACAACTTAAAAAAACAAGATTAAAATACAACATTAAAACATTAGGATGCAGCCTCATCACAGGAGGAGAAAGGAAAAAAGAAAGAGGGGGAGGGAATCAAATTGACTCCAAGCCAAAGGCCAGGTGGAACAGCTCCATCTTACAGGCCCTGCGGAAGGATATCGGATCCCGCAGGGCTCTGATCTCATGAGGCAGAGCGTTCCACCAGGCCGGAGCCAGTGTTGAAAAGGCCCTGGCTCTGGCTGAGGCTAATCTGACTTCCATAGGGCTTGGGACCTCTAGGGTGTTGCTATTTATGGACCTTAAGGTCCTCTGTGGGGCATACCGGGAGAGGCGATCCCGTAGGTACAAGGGTCCTATGCGAGGGTCTCATTTTGCCAAATCTCTTGCTTTTCAGGTTTCGGCAGGTACTGTTCCCATGCTCTCAAACGCAGAATCACAACCATATTGTCTGGAAACCTGAAAGGAATGTGGGGCTCTAAAAATTTAAAACACAGAATCATGTCCTGCGCTATTTCTTTGCTGCAATGGAATCATAGCATAGAGACACACCCCAGCCCATAATTCTCCATCTCAGATCAGCCCCATGGCCCAGGAAGGAGAAAGTGAGGTGGGGTGGGGGGCCACGAGGCGCTATGCGCTACCTTCCCAGCTATTAAACATGAAAGCAAGAAGTCTCTGTTTCGTTTGGCAGCAGTGACCAGAACAGCTAGTAACTCATTGACTGGCAGGCTTAACTGGGTTGGCAGCCCGACTGCTCAAATTCTACACACGAGCAGCAAATAAATCCTAGGGCCAAGTCTGGCATGCTCTCAAAACTCAGGGGGTGGTGGTAAATTCTTGAGCAAGTCATTTTCTCCCAGAGTATCCTTTCAGCAGCTGGATGGGGGATCTAAGTGGCTTGGGATGCTATTCTGAGCTTGATAGGCACCCAGAGCAAAAGGCTGCAGCACACCAGAGGGGTTTGCAAAGCCCCGGTTTGTTATCGGCTTTCCTTTTCCTGTTTCCAGAGCCCGGTCATATGCACAGTAATGAACGTGCCATAAGCTCCCCTTTAGCTTCCCTTTCCAAGGGTGCTTCCAGACTATTTTGTGGGTGGGATTTGATTGTACGCCAGCAAGTCCGACTTGCAAAATTCAAGTTGCATTTGGCAACTGTGCACAACAAACCTGCTCACCTCCCCTCACCCCGCAAAAAATAATAATCAGAATTTTTGCTGTAAGAAAAATGATGGGGACATGCTCTGGAAAACGTGCAATGGCAATTGCTTGATTATTGTTACCTATTGTATTATTTGTTTGTTTATTATTACTATTTATTAAATTAGAGTCAACATTGCATGACCTCCCCACAAACAAATAAGAATGAATGCACAATAAATAGTTGACGTCATCTAATTTTCCCCAAAACTAACAGATCAGGAAGACTCTTCAACCAGGTCATCTGGAAATGAGCTAAGCCTGATATTGCACAATTCATTTCGTCCCACCAACTCTGTGCTACAAAGATGTCAGCAGTCATGAGATTAAGGCTGGCAACATCAACTCTGCTGTGTGGGAATCCTTCGCAAATGACCGCAGTGCCTGGTTGTGCATCCATTGCAATGACAGAAGAGGGCGTTCCACAGGGTGGGCGCCACTACCGAGAAGGCCCTGTTCCCTGTAACCTCACTTCTTGCAGTGAGGGAACCACCAAAAGGCCCTCAGAGCTGGACCTCTGTGTCCAGGCTGAACGATGGGGGTGGAGATGTTCCTTCAGGTATACAGGAGGACCGAGGCCATTTAGGGCTTCAAAGATCAGCACCAACACTTTGAATTGTGCTCGGATACCTACTGGGAGCCGGTGAAGTTCCATTAGGACCGGTATTTTATGGTCCTAGTCACCAGTCTGGCATCTGCATTCTGGATTAGTTGTAGTTTCTGAGTCACCTTCAAAGGTGGCCGCACGCAGAGAGTATGGACCTGACATCCCTTTCAAGTAGAAAGGGATACTTTACTGCTTCTTCCAGTCAAAACACACACCAACCAACCCCACAAGGAGAAATCCCTTATCTGAAAATAACCACCTGCCTCTGACTACGGCTAATTTTTGAATGGCAAAGCAGAGCGATAAATCCCAAAGCAGGGCATGCATGCATGATGGGAGACTTCCAGCCTTTTGAATAATGAGCAGATTATTTAGGATAGATGCATCTCAATAATAGATGTGTCTAATACAGCCTAAAGGACAAAACGGGCATTCGGGCAATATTCTGTTCTGCCTGAATTTAAAGCACCACTTAGAGCCATCAGGGGGTTAGAACCATAGAGAGCCCATTACAAGTCTTTCTCTGGCTTCCAGCCAATGCCTTTCCTCTACTGCTGTTCTCGATGTAGTTACCTCTAAGCGTACACAAGGGAGAACAAAAATGGGATGAGCGCTAAGGGCAGGGGGAACCCCCTACAAAAATAATGTGATTTCATGGTTCACGCAAAGGGGACTTCTATTTACTCTGAACATCCAAACACAGATATTATGCTATAACTGAATTAACTTCAGTTAATTTCATTGCACGCAGGTTGTACATTGACAATCAAGGTATTATTATTATTAACTGAAACACAAATTGCACTCATTGACATCTGTACGTGCTGCAAGATGCTTTAGCATTTATGCGCACACATTTACCTGCCAAATGCACCCACACATCTGCTCAAAGATTTACTTCATTCCCTCCGACATTTCTCTGATGAAAACAGGGACTATCCTCTTCTACATCGGGGAAGCTTCTCCTGCATTCGATCTCAGCGCACACATAAACATCACATACGCATTGACATTGGTCACCTTGCGACCTCTCCTCCAAACCTACCTCAAGGGTTGTTGTAAAGAAAACACATGCAAGGGAAGGGATCATGCGCAACACCTTCCACAGATAAATGGAATGAAGTAAATGTTTAGCAGGAAGCTTCCTTGAGTTCCTGTCAGGGAAAAAGGAGGGAAACAACAGCAGCAGCAGCAGCAGCAGCAACAACAACAACAATGGAAACTATGAGAATGACCAGGAACACACCAGAGACTGAGAGTAAATCCTATTGAACTCAGTGGGACATAGTTCTGAGTAAAGATACTTAGGATCACAGTGTAAGTTGATCCAGTTACCTGGGTCACAGTGTAAGTTGATCCAGTTGATCCAGTTACCTGGGAGCAAGCTCCATTGAATACAGTGGAACTTACTTAAGAGTATACAGTGTAACTGGAAGCACAGGTCGTGAAGCTGAGGTTCCAATACTTTGGCCACCTCATGAGAAGAGAAGACTCCCTGGAAAAGACCCTGATGTTGGGAAATATGGAGGGCACAAGGAGAAGGGGACGACAGAGGACGAGATGGTTGGACAGTGTTCTCGAAGCTACCAACATGAGTCTGATCAAACTGCAGGAGGCAGTGGAAGACAGGAGGGCTTGGCGTGCTCTGGTTCATGGGGTCACGAAGTGTCGGACACGACTAAACGACTAAACAACAACAACAGACAGTGTAAGGTTCCATTTGCAATAAAGGAATAAACACTCCACACACTTCCTAAGAAATGGCCGTCTGAGGAAGCACTGCAGTGAAAGAATTTAAAGGGGATTGGTGACCTTTCCCTTCAAAACTATACAAAGGACTTTGTATGCAAGCTTTACCATTTCCTACATTCGGCTCAGGTGTTTTATTTTCAGGATAAACAGGACTCTGTTTTTGCACCCACACAAAACATTATTAATCGCTATCTATGGAGGAAAAAGGAAAAGTGGGGCATTCCAGGGTCAAGTCAGAAACCAGGATGGCTTCTGTAAGTCCAGGACTGTCCCTGGAAAATCGGGATACTCGGAGAGTATGTTATTTGTCTCAGAGGGAGCAACCAAGTGCAGTTTGACGCCTCTGAATTGGCCAGGCTTAGTATTCTCTTCTGAATGTTTTTCTCACTGATATGAAAGCATTGATGCCACCAGCACTGGAGTTTGGGGCAGAAGTCGAGGGCCCCATTCAGCAGAACGAACAGGAAGATCCCCTGAATGCAGATGGGCTGTGGAAGGGGTGAAATAAGTGAATAAGCCTGTTACCATTAAATGCCAAAGTTCAAATATCCATGGAATATCTGCACAGCTAGAACATATTTGGACAATATTCGCTGTCTATGTTTGTATGCACTGAGACCCCCCTCAGTTGGCTTGACAGACGATCAGGGATTAAACGTGAGTCATTATGCCTGATAGCATAATGGGTCACAAAAACAAGATGTTTTCATGCATGGGGCTTAAATCATTTTCCGCGTTTCCTGTTTTGGCAACGTGGACAAGATGTGCTGCTTGCTTCCTGCAAGCTCGCTGGAGTTCGCTGGTGCTCCCTAGTGGCTTGGCAATGGGAAATGTGCAAGCGGTCTTCCAGCATCTAACCTTCTTTGACCGACATGAAAAAGTTAAGCTGGCATCTCCTGCCCATGTGTCTATGCTGCCAAACCACTTGCTCTGGGGTGGGACTGCCTTAGCAAATACAGGACATGAATCCATCGTTCACGGTCCAGCCAGTCTTGCCTGGAAGGTCATAAGAAGAGTTGGGACTGAGTTTAGAAGTTTATTCTCGAGCAAAACATCTCAGGAATTTTGTGGGAAGCCAAAAGAGTTTTGATAAGGTTTGCAAAATTCCTAAGGACTGGGCTGGAAGGCTTTGCAACAGGCTTAAATTGCGCCAAATTCTGCCCAAAGCAAAATTGGAGGTTCCCGCTTGAGCTAAACATCTGTGGAATTTTGAGGGAAATGTAAGGTCTCTTGATAAGGCCACCATAGTAAGTTAAAGGGTAAAGGTAAAGGACCCCTGGACAGTTAAGTCCAGTCAAAGGCGACTATGGGGTTGCGGCACTCATCTCGCTTTCAGGCTGAGGGAGCCGGTGTTTGTCCACAGACAGCTTTCCAGGTCATGTGGACAGCATGACTAAACTGATTCTGGTGCAACGGGACACTGTGATGGAAGCCGGAGAGCACAGAAATACCATTTACCTTCCCACTGCAGTGGTACCTATTTATCTACTTACACTGGTGTGCTTTTGAACTGCTAGGTTGGCAGGAGCCGGGACAGAGCAAAGGGAGCTCACCCTTCGAACCACCGACCTTCTGATCAGCAAGCCCAAGAGACTCAGTGGTTTAGACCACAGCACCACCCACCAGCTTAGTGCAGGGGTTGAGCTCATAGTTACAGAACAGAAAGCTGGGCACTTGAAAGCTGGCGTTCCCATCCTGACAACCATGTGAAATAATCTATCCGGAATTGTTTCCTTTGCCCAGCCATGGACATCTGGCTCTCCAGAGTTGTTCCAAATTTACCCACTGAGCCTCATCAGGAACTGAAAGCATTGTCCTTGTGTAGAATCATTCTTTGTCAGCTGTCAGAGGCAGGAAAATCAACGTGATAGATACATCCTCTGGCTCGGCTGAAAACTGTGAGTCACTTTAGTAATCCAGCTTAAAGTGATGGACGACTTTCTAGTTCTGCTGTAAGGCATAGCTGGCTGACGCAGATACTTCCTTCTCGGAGAGCAGAGAAAGAGGCAGGGCTGGAATCTGCTACCCTATGTGATGCCCAGTGATCCTATCCTGATAGAAACTGCTTGGACTCTGACATTAATGGAGTGATGGGCTATACCACTAGGGCAGGGTTTCCCAAACTTGGGTCTCCATCTGTTTTTGGACTACAATCCCCATCATTCCTGACCACAGGTCCTGTTAGCTAGGGATGATGGGAGTTGTAGTCCAAAAAAACAGATGGAGACCCAAATTTGGGAGACCCTGCTCTAGGGGACCCAAATAGAAGCCCATAGCAGATGCAAAGCAAGGAGAAGACTGCTAAATTAGGCCAGTACCCCACGTACTCCCAATGGCTTCAAATTACAAGGAAGGAGATTCCGGCTGAACATCAGGAAGAACTTTCTAACAAAAAGAGCTGGAACGGACTCCCTCTGGAGGTTGTGAGCTCTCCTTCCTTGGAGGTTTATAAGCAGTAGTTGGATGGCCATCTGTCATGGATGCTTCAGTTGAGAATTCTGCGTTGCAGGGGGCAGGATTAGACCCTTAGGGTCCCTTCCAACCTGACAATTCTATGATTATGATTTGTTCATATCTCACGTTTCTCCCATCATGGTGTCATGGAACCCACCAGTCAGAAAGCTGGAGAAGAACTTTATTACTTTTCCTCAAAAAGAGCAACAGGAAACTTTGTGGTGCCACCTAGTGTGCAAAAATATAATGACACTACCTGCCTAGAGTTAGCTGGTACCTTCCCACCCAGACCTGAACCTCTTTAGGTGCCTCCATTCACCCCCAAGCCTTGAGGCTATATCATATGTCCCAAGCCAATGTTTTCTAAAACTGAGAAACCCTCAAAGCTGTAACTTTTCCTTATAGTGAGGCTGCTCTTTAATAAATGGAAATGACACCCTCACAATGTATATGACTCTGCTTTTTAAATATATAAGGAGAAAGGAAGGAAAGAATCCTATTTATTGTTAGGGAATGGGTAGAGGATTCAATGTTCAGGAGGCTAGGAAATAATTTTCTTTTCTTTCTCCTGCAAGAATAGGGTCCTCTTAACTCCACCCAGATAAAATTAAGTCCAGTGCCACCTAGTGTCTAACTACAGAATGACACCACCTAAATGTTTATTTATTTATTTATTTAGATAGATAGATAGATTCTTTATTGTCATTACACTAGTGCAGCATTGCACAAGTGCAACGAAATTGGATGCCAACCCTTAAAAACAACAAAAACAAAACAACAGCAACAACCAACAAACCACCTTCCAACCACACCCACACCCACACCCATCAAACTCCCCGGTCTCATTATCGAGTTACAGCATTCAAAAAGGCCACAGCTCTTGGATAGAAACTGTTTTTCAGTCTATTTGTCCTAGACTTGATGTTTCTATACCTCCTGCCAGAAGGCAGCAGTGCAAACAAACTGTATCCCGGGTGAGATGGATCCCGCAGGATGTTGTTTGCTTTCCTAAGGCAACGGGAACTGTACAGTTCTTCCAAAGGTGGGAGAGGTTGACCAATAATCCTTTGGGCTGTGGTTATGACCTTCTGGAGCACCTTCCTCTCCCTAGCTGCTATTTTTTACGGCTGCCTTTCAGTTCACAAAATGAGCTCATGGCTATCATATGGTGACTTGCAAGCAACCCCCACTTCTCACAGACAAATATTGTAAAAATGTTTCCTGTTCCAACTTTCGTTAGTACTGATTGGTGTGCTGGTCGGCTATTCCCCTCCCCCACCTTTTAAAACCTGTTATGTGGTTTCTATCTTTAATTTATCTTTCTTTTGATATATCTGAACACTTTAGGACAAAAAACCCTCCTCTTTGAGCTTGGTGGCAGCAGCACTGGTAGAAGAAACAGGGACATTCTGGGATAAGATCAGAAGCTGGGATGGCTTTTGTGATTTTCGGACTGTCCCTGGAAAATAGGGGCACTGGAGGGTACAATATGTGCCAAGATAACTGGTAGTTGCTTGGCAACTCCCTGATCCTTTAATGTGTGTGTGTGTGTGTGTGTGTGTACACACTGTTGTGCCAAGTTGCCCTAACTCAAGGTTTGATTTAGCGTATCATCTGAACCTTGACTTGAGTGGAGAGTCCCCCCCCCCCGGTGGAAATATAGACACATGACACAATTATTAAGGTTAATGGGCTAAATAAGGCCACAACTTTATTGGTTACAGGTGATGAGTGGTATTGACTTAGGCATTGGTCCTAACCACTATATTCCATCCGCTTCAGCCCATCCACTTGAAGTCCAGGAAGGGTTAACCACCAGTAGGGGGAGTCCTGCTGATGCACATCAACTATTAACTCCCCCAGGGTCACCGCTAGGGGGTGTGCCTTGGGCCCTAACCTCCCTAGGCTTTGGACAGGGCCACGTCCCCCGGAATCCTTTATCGGACTACCCTTCCATATGTGGGGCAGGTGATGGCGCTTCTTCCCCTCTTCCATCTACAAAACAATACCAATATCAATGCCTAACCGCCAATACCAAGAAAGTTGTGACGATTTGCTACGAGGTAGGCAAAAACCAAGTGGCTGGTGCCAATTTGCCAAGTGGAAAAATTCCTACCAGGCCCCTCAATGGCGACCAACCAAGGTCCATAGCAAGGTCAAGGAACGAAAACCTTAAAGGGCGGGAGGGTGGGAAACAGGAACAGCTGGCAGGCGGGAAAAGAGGGAGATCCCCGGCCACGACAGCGTTAAATAGGGCAGGCCATGCCCCCAGAGCCAGCTGATTGCCTGGCCAGGGGGTGACGCAGCCGGGGATTCCCCTAATCACGGGGCTGGGCACGTGATGCTCGCAATCCCACCTCCTCTGCAGGGTGGAAGTGGCTTTGCGGTGAAGCTCTTTCTGGCGAACCCTTGCACCAGACCCTACCTGGGACCTGGCTTTTGCATCTTGCTTTGCCCACATCTCGTGACTGCCCCTGCTCTTGTGCCTTGGCTCCCTAAAATTATTCAGGTGGCGCTTCCCCCTTTGTGGCTGATCTCCGCGCCAAGGAAAGCCGAATTGTTGCACTTGAGGCTGTTGTTTCAAAGGCTGGAGCGGAGCCAGAGAAGGGAAAGAATTTGGCAGCCTTCCCCCCACCATCGTAGCACTTGATGGGGCTTTCGAACTGGTCATTACCACCCAAAGAGACGGAGCTGGCAGGTTGGTACCCCAGCATGCAGGCTGAATTACAGAACCAGGGCGAACAGAACTAGCGTGGAAAGTGATGGCGCGCAGACCACCTACATGCTTGCTGGACGGCAGAATGTTATGCTTCAGGCTCTCTGAAAGCCTGGTTGCCATATGTCGGCTGAGTATTCCCTTCCACAGAACGGCCTAGGTAATCCAACAGCCTGGGCCCAGCTCATATTTCATCTCGGGCTGCTGCTGTGTTTATAAGAAACAGAACTAAAGCAACGGCACGATGTCGGAGGATGATAGATAGGTTTTTTTGCTGAAGGAGCACGGAGGAAAATACGGCTTCCTGGCAGGTGACTGCATCCTTTCGGCGATTTCCACTCTGGTAGTGAACCGAGAGAGCAGCCCCGTCTGAGGTTTCCATTTAGGAAAGGGGTTGGGCACACGCCAGCTCTTTCAAAACGCCTGCCCTCTGCGCAAAGAGCCCACAGCGCAAGGAAAGCATTTCCTAAAGCCCTTTAAAATGGAATATTGCTTGCAAGTACAAGCTGTTCTCTGCAGCAAGCTTGTCTTTCAGAAGGGCATTCCTGGATTTCCACCAGGAGAGAGGCAAAGCGAAATCTTTAGTTCGGGGAAAAAGCAACAACAAACCTCAACTTAAAAAAAAGAAGAAGGGGCAAGTTCTGAACTGTCTACGAGGGCAGCTGGCTAAATTATCTCATTTCCAAATGCAAAAAAACCCCTCTAGCACCACAAGTTCCTTAAGGCACATATTCGGAGGCAGCGAAGTCCTAACAGCCAGAAGCAGGGATTTTAATTCACCCAAAGCCAAGCCACATGGTTTGGAGAATCAAATGGTGTGGCTCTAAAATAGGGGTCAGCAAACTTTTTCAGCAGGGGGCCAGTCCACTGTCCCTCAGACCATGTGGAGGGCTGGACTATATTTGGGGGGGAAAAAAATAAAATGAACGAATTCCTATGCCCCACAAATAACCCAGAGATGCATTTTTAATAAAAGCACACATTCTACTCATGTAAAAACACACAGATTCCTGGTATTATGTACTGAGGTTCTCACCCTGGGCCAGCAGGGGGATACTGTAGACAGTTTTCACTCAGGTCCACATATGCAAATAAGGGGTTGAAAGTGACGTTCAGTGATTGGATAGTTACAGAAAGTGGTTACAGTTGCGTTGTACTGGAGCTCTATATAAGCAGGCTGGCTGAACCCTTCAGTTCAATTCTGTCCTGGCCTGTGAATAAACAAGAGCTGTTTGAAGAATCGCTGTGTCGTCTGATATGTTCACCCACAGCTTAACACCCAGACCATCCGCGGGCCGGATTTAGAAGGCGATTGGGCCGGATCCGGCCCTTGGGCCTTAGTTTGCCTACCCATGCTCTAGAAGTACATCACTTCAGACTACAGGTGTGGGTGCTGCATTTTTTTAAACACCCCTCCATTTTTATAATTTTTAACGCCAACTCTAGCACACTGGTCTTCAACTGGTGATTCACTCAGGACCCACAACCACGTCATGGCCTGATCTAAGGTGGGCTGCAGTACTGGGGTTTCAACTTCTCCGTATGCAATTTTGGGGTGAAAGTGGTTCACACGTCAGAAACGCTGGAAAACCTCTGCTCCAGCACATTAGAAAGTCAGCATGCCGGGCGGAAACCTCTTTCCTGAGCGTAATAGTTTTCTATGTGTGTAAACTTTTACAGTCGTACCTTGGTTGTCGAACGCCTTGGTACTCGTCCGTTTTGGCTCCCAAACGCCACAAACCCGGAAGCGAGTGTTCCGGTTTGCGAATGTATTCTGGAAGCCGAACATCCGACGTGGCTTCCGTGGCTTTCAGTTTAGTTCAGGAAGCTCCTGCAGCCAATGGGAAGCCGCACCTTGGTTGTCGAACATTTTCAGAAGTTGAACGGACTTCCGGAATGGATTCTGTTTGACAGCCAAGGCACGGCTGTATTGGTGTATTCCTTGGGCAACATTCAAACATCCCCACCTGTACCCAGCAATCTAAATCCAGCCAGCGAGGAACCGTAATGTGCACATTAGGCAAGATTCATAGACACAGGTGCAAATTAGGAAAAATGGGCAATTGAATGCTGATGAAGTTTCACAAGAAGCATTTTTTAAAATGCAAACTGATGTGGAAATGTGAAAAACAGAACTTATGATTAGGTAGAGCATCTGCTTTGAATGCAGAAGGTCTCAGGTTCAACCCTTGGCATTTCTAGGTAGGGCTGGGGAAAAGCTCCCTGAAATCCTGGAAGGCTGCTGCCAGTCAGTGTAGGCAATATGGAGCAAGGTGGAAGTCATAGTTGTTGTTGTTGTTTAGTTGTTTAGTCATGTCCGACTCTTCATGACCCCATGGACCAGAGCACGCCAGACACTCCTGTCTTCCACTGCCTCCTGCAGTTTGGTCAAACTCATGCTGCTAGCTTCGAGAACACTGTCCCACCATCTCGTCCTCTGTCGTCCCCTTCTCCTTGTGCCCTCCATCTTTCCCAACATCAGGGTCTTTTCCAGGGAGTCTTCTCTTCTCATGAGGTGGCCAAAGTATTGGAGCCTCAGCTTCAGGATCTGTCCTTCCAGTGAGCACTCAGGGCTGATTTCCTTCAGAATGGATAGGTGTGATCTTCTTGCAGTCCATGGGACTCTCCTCCAGCACCATAATTCAAAAGCATCCATTCTTCGGCGATCAGCCTTCTTTATGGTCCAGCTCTCACTTCCATACATCACTACTGGGAAAACCATAGCTTGAACTATATGGACCTTTGTCGGCAAGGTGATGTCTCTGCTTTTTAAGATGCTGTCTAGGTTTGTCATTGCTTTTCTCCCAAGAAGCAGGCGTCTTTTAATTTCGCGGCTGCTGTCACCATCTGCAGTGATCATGGAGCCCAGGAAAGTAAAATCTCTCACTGCTTCCATTTCTTCCCCTTCTATTTGCCAGGAGGTGATGGGCCCAGTGGCCATGATCTTCGTTTTTTTGAAGTTGAGCTTCAGACCATATTTTGCGCTCTCCTCTTTCACCCTCATTAAAAGGTTCTTTAAATTCTCCTCACTTTCTGCCATCAATGTTGTGTCATCTGCATATCTGAGGTTGTTGATATTTCTTCTGGCAATCTTAATTCCGGCTAGGAATTCATCCAGCCTAGCCTTTCACATGATGAATTCTGCATATAAGTTAAATAAGCAGGGAGACAATATACAGCCTTGTCGTACTTCTTTCCCAGTTTTGAACCAATCAGTTGTTCCATATCCAGTTCTAACTGTAGCTTCTTGTCCCATATAGGGAAGTCATAGTACTGTTACACAAATTGATGCAGCAGATCCTAGTGCTACTTTATGCAAGTCCGCCCCCCCAAATGAATTCCTCTCCTCCACCACCCACTGTCCTGACTGTATTTAAGACTTTGCTTTCTTCTGAGCCCATTTCTCTTTTCCCCCTTCCAAATTGTGTGTGTGTGTGTGTGTGTGTATGTGTGTGTGTGTGTGTGTGTGTGTGTGTATATATATATATATATATGCAGGTTTTGGTGTCTTCGGGTGTCTTCCCGTGTAAGAGTCGGGGTGTCTGGGCGACGTTTCGACGAGGTCTCACTCGTCATCTTCAGGCTGGTGCTTTCGGCTTCTTGTTACTGGAACAGAGCTCTGTTCCAGTAACAAGAAGCCGAAAGCACCAGCCTGAAGATGACGAGTGAGACCTCGTCGAAACGTCGCCCAGACACCCCGACTCTTACACGGGAAGACACCCGAAGACACCAAAACCTGCATTCCTGTACCCGTGAAAATCTACGAAAGCATATATATATATATATATATATATATATATATATATATATATATATATATAATTTTAAAAATGCTTCTGGCTGAAATGAAGAAAAAGATAAAACTGTAAGCTAGGAAAGAACGTTGTTCTTCCCTTCCTGCTAGATATTTCTAGATCTCCAGAAATACTTTTCTGAGGTTCAGACTACAGCCACAGAGCTTGGCCACAGCGCACCAGGGGTTTGGAATGCACAAGCTGAAACAGCTCTTTAATTTTCAAAACATAAATGTAGGCAATCGTTACATAAAGCAGCCTAGATTATTCCCCCCCCTTCCTCCCCTTCAGGAGATTTGTCTTTCAGTGGAAAAAGGCTGAGTCATTTTTGCCTGAAAAATCACTTTGCTTGGCGAGATTATTCCTTTGCTGTTGCTGGCTTTGCTTATTTATTTTTAGTGCTAACGCTTGTTTAATTTATTTTTTTAAAAAAGAGGGGGGGAAAACTGTGCATGCCACCAACTGAGGAAATGCAGTTTTTCTTCAGAGGGTTGTGAGTTGCTCTGATGATTTTAGCAAGCAGCTGGAATGGTGACAACACAAAGTCAGAATTCACAAAAGAAACCATTCATTGTTGTGGAGGAGAAAGGCTAGGCATCAGTTGTGGCCCACAAGCCCTCCCTGTCTGGCCCCCAGGACCCTTCCCAGTCAAACCCCTTCTCCCCTGACAGCACACCTTGCTCTGTGCCTAATCCAGAAGGCTAATGTTCTTATAACTCCCAAGGGAAACTTTTACATCAGCATCTATGGTGGCATCAGTTTTGCAGTCCCAGTTACAATTCCCACCATTTCCAGGTAGAGCAGGGGAAGTTAAAACAGAAAGTGCCAAAATCTTCCACAAGACTGGACTGGTTACACCAGAGGCTCAGTTTCTTGCTGCTATCAAATGAACCTCACCAACTTGGGGAGCAAATCCTGGAGAAGAAGAAGAGTTTGGATTTGATATCCCGCTTTATCACTACCTTAAGGAGTCTCAAAGTGGCTAACATTCTCCTTTCCCTTCCTCCCTCACAACAAACACTCTGTGAGGTGAGTGGGGCTGAGAGACTTCACAGAAGTGTGACTGGCCCGAGGTCACCCAGCAGCTGCATGTGGAGGAGCAGGGAATCGAACCCGGTTCACCAGATTACGAATCTACCACTCCTAACCACTACACCACACTGGCCGTTTCCTCTACTGAGTGGCAGCTTTCCTCAATCTTGCGCCCTCCAGATGTTCTGAGCTACATCTCCCATCACCCCAGAGAGAATGCCCAGTGGCCAGGGATTTGGGAAATTTAGTCTAACAGAATTTTGAGGGCACTACGTTGGGTGAGATAGATAAAGTGAGCTAGATGGATTGGCTAAGTACACCAGGGGAGTGGAATAAAAATCTCTTTTCTTTTTACTGCCAGCAAAAAATAAAAACCATGGCTTTTGTTTAATATTTAAGACGAAACACAGTCTTATTATTTCTGTTTGCTGCTTAATATTTTATGGTTAATTTTGGGGAACTGGGACGGAAAAGGGGAGGAATATTTAACTGTTCTGTCTGGCTGTTACCTTGGGTCCCATTATGCATTTTGAGATGGCTCTGATACACACACATTCAATAGGCATTGTTGGGCCTTCAGCTTTCTATGGGGAGGCAGCTACAGAAATTAATAATAATAATAAGAAGAATAAGTTATTAATTCCCTGCCCATCTGGCTGGGTTTCCCCGGCCACTCTGGGCGGCTCCCAACAGAATATTAAAAACACGATAAAACATCAAACATAAAAAACTTCCCTAAACAGGGTTGCCTTCAGATGTCTTCTAAAAGTTAGGTAGTTGTTTATTTCCTTGACATATGATGGGGCAGCATTCCACAGGGTGGGTGCACTACTGAGAATGCCCTCTGCCTGGTTCCCTGTAACCTCACTTCTCGCAGTGAGGGAACCACCAGAAGGCCCTCGGAGCTGGACCTCAGTGTCCGGGCTGAATGATGGGGGTGGAGACGCTCCTTCAGGCCTGCCATGGCAGGTAGGACTGCTATTTTTCTAGAAAAAGAGGTGTGGAACTCACCATGAATGAGGCCTCCCTTGTTCTCTTGTAATAGCAATGGTGCCAACCAGAGAGGTGCCATAACTGAGTTCTGGCAAATTCTGGCTAAAAAAAGACTTGTCTCCTTTTGCAACCCACACCCTCCCTGAAATTGCTCCAGAGAGCTGGAGGAACCCCTAGAAAACATTTAAGGTTCAACTGCCACTCCAGTCTGTTTCTGTGCTTGGAATTAAGGGGGGGGGCACCATCGCGTCCTTGGGTTAAGCAGCAAAGTGCCCTACCTAAGAAAGCTGCTACCACTAGCCTGTGTTCTGGAAAGCAAAGCATTTTTCAAACCGTTTTCATCTCTCTTAAAAAAAACCCTGATGGTCCGTTTCCAGCTTGGGTTAATCTATGCCTCAGGTTTTATTATAGTGGACTCGTTTCCTCCTTCATTAACTCCCCTCCCTGCCAGTCCTCTAGGTGTGTGTATTCTGGCACTGAAGTGAGACTGAAAATAATCAGAATTTTTGCTGACTCGCTCATTCGAGTAGGTGCGTGATGTGATTTTGCACATCTGACGCTTTTATTCCGGCAGGTGTGCTTGGCTGCTGGATGACTGCTCTCTTCCTTGAACACGGTGATGGGGTCTTAGATCTCTCTGGCTTCAACATCAGTCACTACAGCAAACCCCCCACCACCAACGATAACTGCAAGATTAGCAATTGCAGGAACTGCTCAACATTACATTATGGGCACGTGACATCATTATCCCGTTGGCTGCCAGCCATTCCCTCCTTGTGGAGCAATGCAGAGTTCTTACTTCTTTATTCGTATTGGCTGGCAAGGTCAGGAAAATCAAGGGGAAAATATGCGACTTTCAGAGACAGCCGAACCTGAAAGCCATCTTCTGGTGTGCTTGCTATCAATGAGCTAATGTAACTTTGAGAGGCAGCCCCTTCATCCTTTTCACATCACAGCTAATATCATCACCATCATCAAACCTTTTATTGGCATCACATACAAACATCCAGAACAAATCAATACAGAATTACCACTTTCCCAGTGGCACAAAACATTTGCTTAAAGAAAGGAGGCAGAGCAGTCTATTGTCACATCTCTTGGTCTCCAGGGAGATCAGATGTCTGCAGTGTATTTCGACGACAAAAAAACAAATAGAGATATTTAGCCACTAACTTGATGAGCTCCTGATCATTCCCCAGTAATAGAAAATGTATGACCTCCGACTCTGGTTTCCATTTGGGGATACAGAGTTGATCTAGAAATTGCTAGCGAAGATCAGCATATAGTCTACAATTGAAAACCATATGTGTAATGGTTTCCACCAGGTGGTCTTCACATGGGCAAGTTCTTTCTCCTTCCACCCTGCCTGAGAACCTTCCCTAAAAGAGGTTTGATGGACTTGAATCAAACCTGGCCAGCGAAAATGCCCTTCTTTCTTGAGGGTTAAGCAGAAATTCAAGGTAATTGTGGTTAGTTTCATGTGCCCAAGAAAGTTGAAAATAAAGAGGGGAACATGTTTTCTCTGAGCATGTTATGTAGAGCAGCTAATATTGGTTGATATGCAAGCAAAAGAGCCTTGAATCTACCTTCTCCCCAGGTTTGCATTTAGCAATGTTTGGAAAAAAAAAATCAGTTTATGTTATTTATGTTGGAGAGGGAAACTACGTTCAAAGCTGTAAGCAACTACAAAGCAGGAAGGAGCAGGAGGAAGAGGAAATCATGAGCTACAGATGATACACAGTCAACCTAAGACCATACAAAGAGCACTGCTGGATCAGACCAATGGTCCATCTTGCCAAATTCCCACGGTGGCTAACTTGATATGTCTGTAATGAGGTTGAGGGTACGTTTTATCATATGTGGTGGACTTGTAGAAGGGTATTGGGAAATAATTTATAATGAACTGAAAAAAGTGTTTAAAAGCACCTTTCCAAAAAAAACCCCAGAGTCCTTTTTGTTAGGGACAATTCAGGTGGAAATTCCCAGGTGTCAAAAAAGGTTATTTATGTATGCCAATACTGCAGTCCATGTTTTGTTAGCCCAAAAATGGAAAATGAACAAGGATCCAACCAAAGAAGAATGGCAACTTAAACACTTAAACTGATGGAATATGTAGAGCATGCAGATTTAAAATATAGAATAAGAGAACAAGAAGAACACATGTTTAAAGAAGTTTGGACAATGTTTCTTGCATTTATGGGTGAAAAGTGTGTGCATGTGAAAACGCTGGTAGCATTAACATAAATTCAACAGTGTAAATAAGTTTGATGGATGTAAGACTGGAATAATGAATGGTTTGGATTATGTAAAATGTAAACTGGCACGCAAACTGAACCACGGAAGGAGAAGAAGGAAAGGCATCGATTTCAGATTGTTTAAATGAATATTTTAAAATGTAAATTAATAAATTAATAAAAAATATTATAAATAAATAAAGACAGAATAAGTCATAGGGAAAAAAGATGTGTCTGTTCCACATCAACGGTTGGAAACAGTATGCCCCTGAAAACCAGTGGCTGAGATTCATCATCATCATTTTTAATTTGTATACCGCCTTTCTATCTTACAATACTCAAGGCGGGTTACAAGCTGAAACAAAAACTGTACATCTTATAACAATCTAATGCAATACAAAAATGTGATAATAAAACATAACTTTAAAACAGGCAACCTCCATCAAAAAAGTAACATTCAACAATCATTAGAACAGTATAAAATAAAAATATCAACATATAAAAGTTAAACAGAAATCCACTCAACAGTTACAATAATATCTAAACTATAATCAATAAAGCAACGGCAAGCCACAGTACATAAAACAATACAATACACATTGAGAAGCAGAGGGTGCGGCAGGGCAGGTGGAAGGAGGCCTTGCCTGATGGAGTCTCTCCCCTCCCAGTTCTTCCTCCAGGAACAGATTCCTTATGAGGAGACCCAGGGCCGGAGGGTGCGGCAGGGCAGGTGGAAGGAGGCCTTGCCTGATGGCGTCTCTCCCCTTAGTCACAAGTGGGTAGAGTTCTGTTGTGCTCAGGTGTTGCTTGTTGACTTCCTGTAGGCATCTGGTTGCCCTGTTTTCATAATGGTCCCTTCTTATGTTCCTCTGGGAACCCCACAAGCAGGGCATGAAGGCAATATTGCAGATATTAATATTGCACAGTTCGAAGCGACTGGGAGCACAAGAACGGACTTCTTTTGCAGGGGGTTTGACCAACCCTTTGCAAAGGGCCCCTTCCACCTCTATTCCAATTCTATGCTTCTGTGATTCTCGTGGGCTTCCCACAGGCATCTGTCTGGCTGCCTTGAGGACAAAGGTCTAGGTGGGGCTTTGGGGGCAAGGCTCATCTTATGCCCACATGTCCCTGCGTGGTGAGTTCCCGCCCCCCCAGTGGAAATAATGACACATGACACAACTATTAAGGTTAATGGGCTAAAAAAGGCCACAACTTTATTGGTTACAGGCGATGAGCGGTATTGGCTTAGGCATTGGTCCTAACTGACTATATCCGACTTCAGCCCATCCACTTGAAGTCCGGGAAGGGTTAACCACCAGTAGGGGGAGTCCTGCTGATGCACATCAGCTAGGAACTCCCCTGGGGTCACCGATTGGGGGCGTGCCTTAGGCCCTCACCTTCTTAGGCTTCGGACAGGGTCACACAACCTGGAATCCTTTACCGGACTACCCTTCAATATGTGGGGCAGGTGATGGTGCTTCCTCCTCTCTTCCATCTACAGAGCAATACCAATGCCTAACCGCCAATACCAATAAAGTTGTGACGATTTGCTACGAGGTAAGTGGGACGTGGGTGGCGCTATGGGTTAAACCACAGAGCCTAGGACTTGCTGATCGGAAGGTTGGCGGTTTGAATCCCCATGACAGGGCGAGCTCCCGTTGCTCGGTCCCTGCTCCTGCCAACCTAGCAGTTCGAAAGCACGTCAAAGTGCAAATAGATAAATAGGTACCGCTCTGGTGGGAAGGTAAACAGCGTTTCCATGCACTGCTCTGGTTTGCCAGAAGCGGCTTAGTCATGCTGGCCACATGACCTGGAAGCTGTAAGCCGGCTCCCTCGGCCAATAAAGCGAGATGAGTGCCGCAACCCCAGAGTCGGCCACGACTGGACCTAATGGTCAGGGGTCCCTTTACCTTTACCTTTAAGCGAAAACCAAGTGGGTGGTGCCAATTTGCCAAGTGGAAAAATTCCTACCAGGCCCCTCAGCGGCGACCAACCAAGATCCATAGCAAGGTCAAGGAACAGGAACGTTATAGGGCGGGAGGGTGGGAAAAGCTGGCAGGTAGCAAAGAGCGAGATCCCCGGCCGCACCCTGCTTTAAATAAGGCAGGCCACACCCCCAGAGCCAGCTGATTGGCTGGCCAGGTGGTGACACGGCCGGGAATCCCCCCAGCCGCAGCGCGTGTGGTGGGGCTGTGAAGCCCGCAATTCCACCTCAGCGTCATAATACAGAAAATGGCCACAGTGGGTTAATTCTGAAAGTCACCTTTGACATCATTATAAAGTTCAGAGCCACAATTTTCACGGTAACTCTTCTTCTGAAAAAATAAAAGAACTGGGGTTAAGGTTTCTGTCGTTATCACAGAACACGTCCAGATCCATTGTAGCAGCAAATGTAATCAATAGAGATGAGAGATGAATTAATAAATCAGCTGGTGTTCTCCTCCACACTTAAAGGAGTATTTTTTAAAAAACAAACAAACAAACCCTCCACAGTATAAAGTATTCATTTGATCTGGATCCAACACAGAATATGTTATTATGGGCACTGTTGAAATGCTTGCAGGAAACTCTCCAGCTCTTAATGTCTGGAGTAGCTGAGTCTTGATTTTATATTGCCTTTATGGCAATGTTTGGCAGGCCTTTGATGTCTTAATTAGCTCCATTGTATACAGTATTCTTCCTCTGTGCTGTCATTCTCATGACAGATAAATGGGGATCTACTTAGAGAAACTCCCACAGTGGGACCAGGGATGTACAGAGGAATTAATCCCAGTCCGTCCCATTTCCATGTGCATTCTTTAAAGAAGAAATCTTTGAAAATCTGTAGGGAAATAGGAATCCAGATGAAAACCAGCATTTCGAAAAGCAAAAAAACAACAACCAAGAACAACAATGTGCAAAGCAGTCTGTGCTCCAAGAGGTTTGCAAAATGGCTCCTTTCCATTCTTGGCAGTGGCTGAGAAGCTGTTTTGCCTTCTTCTACACCCAAGTAGAAGGAGAAGAGGACGACAGAGGATGAGATGGTTGGACAGTGTTCTCGGAGCTACAAACATGAGTCTGACCAAACTGCGGGAGGCAGTGGAAGACAGGAGTGCCTGGCGTGCTCTGGTCCATGGGGTGATGAACAGTCGGACACGACTAAATGACTAAACAACAACAACAACAAAACACCCAAGTAGTGCTGGGAATGTCTCCAGCCTGATTCTCTGGTCCATCGGTGTGGACATTTATGAGCTAGATGGAGCTTCCCTGCCATCTAAGGTGTCCAGAGTGGAGAGTCCTCTCCTCCCCCTGGGAACTTCACAGACAAGAATTAACAAGAAGTTTACATTTTATTGTCCTTTTTATTCAGTCATCTGGTTGCAAGCAAAAATCCACATCTCTCCACAAGGAGAGCAGTTGGCTACTTTAAATCTTATGCCTTCCATCCCCCACAACATCCTGGGCACCAATGGGAATTTCATTCTCCTCTCTGCATTCTTTGTTCTCTAATACGGACGGACCTCCTAGTTTGTGGGGAGGGAGGGTCCCCCACATTCTCTAATGAAATCTCTGCTATCTGTTCCCTCCCTTCTGTTTCTCTTGCCATTATCTCACAGCTAGGTAACTCCTGTCTAAGCTGCTGGAAGTTGAGCAGTTGAGGGAGTGGTGCAGGAAAAACAACTTCCTCCTTAACTTAAAGAAAACAAAAGAGATTATTGTGGACTTTAGGAAATGTAAATCGAATATTCAGCCACTTATTATTGAGGGGAAGTGTGTGGAACAGGTCTCGGTGTTTCGATTTCTGGGAATGGAGTTGAGAGATGACCTAACCTGGGTAGAAAACAGCAAAGACCTGATGAAGAGAGCACAGCAGAGGTTATATTTTCTGAGAATCCTCTGTGTGTGTGATTTGGGAGCTGTATGGCCAGGGGAAAAACAATGCTGTCCATGGTTGTAAAGACTGAGGAGAGAATAATTGGGTGCACTCTTCCCACCTTGGATCAAATCTGGTGTTATGTACTGAGTTGAATAGGATCCAAATTGCAGCAGTCTGATTGGTCCGCAGGAGCCACCCAATCCAACTCGAGGTGGAAGTGAATCCGCAGCCTGATTGGTCTACAGGAGAATCCCGGAATTAGCCAATCATGTGGGGGCAATTGTGTAAATAATGTATATAAAGCAGACATTTCGGGGGAACTTCCATTCCTCCTCACTATTATGAGCTGAATAAAGAGCATGAAATCCACACTCGACTCCGAGTATATTTCATCTATGCTTCCAAGTGCCATAAGAAAGATGCAGGATAGTGCGCACCCCGGAAATGATCTCTTTCAGTTTTGGAAGCCATGCCCAGCTGAATCCATCCCCATCGCTAACTAAAATGGGAGAGGATATTGTCCTTGTGATGTAAGACAGTTCAAGGCCATTGAACATGTCTTCTTCTACTGTCCATTTTACACAGCAACCCGTGACAAATGTTTAAGCCCCATGCTGAAGGAGAGGTTAAATTGTTCTGACTCCTACAGGGTTTCCCTTTTATTGAATAGCTGTGGGCATGACAGAATGGAGAAAGTAGCAGAATACCTGAGGAACGCCATGAAACTGTTGAAGATTACTGCTCAGTGATTGCAGTCATGGGATTGTTGTTTATCACATGACGGTGTATGTTTCGACTCCACAGAGTGGGATGGAGAAAGGATGTTTGTGTTACTGTGTTCCGTGAAGTGGGACTATTGTCCTTTCTTTGTCTCTTTGCTGTCTGATGCTAGAGAGAGAGGGAGCCATGTTGCAGGGCTCCATGTGTGTTTATAAGTAAATAAAGTAGATTAGCCAAAATGCTAAGTTGCTGAGGTCTGTCACGCAAGCTGCGAAGACTCTGTGTATCCCTAAGTGTGCCTATGTCTGTTGGCATTGGTCGTTGTGATGTTCAGGCAGAAGAAAGCTTTTGAAGCTCCTGAACGATCGGCCTGGTGGGAGGGAACATGCCAGTCGGGCATGTGTCTCTGCCAGGTTCCTAATTGAGTGTAGGACGAGCTCCTGACAGAAACTACATTGTCATAAGACTCGAGTAGTACCTTTTAACCTTATTAGGTCTGTATAGTTTTACCTCAAAGCATCTCCTCCTGTGAACAGATGCCAATTCAATGCTTAGATTCATCTATTCCTGCCTTCTCTGTATGCCAGTAAAGTTGACTGGTTGGTTGATTGATTGATTGAACTGAAAATTGCTTAAAAAGGGAATGGATATTTCAATGGAGGAAAACACTCTTTGTGCCAAAAACTTCCTCATGTGGTAGGTCGTTCTGTGGATAGCCCTAATCTGTGGCCAAGTGCAAGTTCTAAAAGTGACAGCGGGAGGCTGTTCTTGCTGTCTTGCCCTTGATAAAGAGAATTTCCTCCTCGAAGCATCCTCACTCCCAAATCAGATCCAGGAGCCGAGCATGCGACAACGTCCAGGCCAGGTGTTCTGATTTTTCAAGATGTGGCCTGGATGCTGCTGAAGAGCAAAGGCAATGAATTATCATTCTAAGGTGCACACAAATTTAAATACCCAAACTTATTCCCCCCCCCCACATCTGAAATAACACCTTCTATTTTTAATTCGGTATGAACTGCCCAGATACTGCTGACATGTCTGGGTGAGATATTCATCTTCCTTCCCAGAGCTTGCCTCGAGACAAATTCCCCTGCGCTGAGCAAACGTGACATAAATCTTCTTTATATCCAGTTTTGTGGGCACTCTTTGCCGTTTTACAGCTTTTCAGCTTGGGCAGTACTCCCTTCAGTCATTTTACCTGCAAGGTGTGTGTGTGAATGGATACATTATACCCCATGCATAGGTCTGGCAGAACACAGGCAGTTGCCCTAGACTGAATCAGACCGTTGGTCCACCAAGCTCAATATCATTTGGTTTGCTGTAGCTCGCAGGGCAGCATCTTAAAAAGCAGAGAAATCACCTTGCCGACAAAGGTCTGTATAATTAAAGCTATGGTTTTCCCAGTAGCGATGTATGGAAGTAAGAGCTGGACCATAAAGAAGGCTGATCACCAAAGAATTGATGCTTTTGAATTATGGTGCTGGAGGAGACTCTTGAGAGTCCCATGGACTGCAAGAAGATCAAACCTCTCCATTCTGAAGGAAATCAGCCCTGAGTGCTCACTGGAAGGACAGATCCTGAAGCTGAGGCTCCAATACTTTGGCCACCTCATGAGAAGAGAAGACTCCCTGGAAAAGACCCTGATGTTGGGAAAGATGGAGGGCACAAGGAGAAGGGGACGACAGAGGACGAGATGGTTGGACAGTGTTCTCCAAGCTACCAGCATGAGTTTGACCAAACTGCGGGAGGCAATGGAAGACAGGAGTGCCTGCATGCTCTGGTCCATGGGGTCACGAAGACTCGGACACGACTAAATGACTAAACAACAACAACAAGCTCACAGGGGCTTCAGATAGAGATTTCTTCCAGCTGGAGATGCAGGAATTGAACCTGGAGCCTTCTGTGTGCAATGTAGGTGTTGTACCACTGAGTTATGGGTCTTCCCCATGGTGTAAGGGGGGGGGGACAAGGTATTCGAGGTTTTATGAGGATCCTGTGCTCATGGCACTACTGTTCAGCATCATTTGCTGAACAGCCTTCAGTTGACCTTCGTTTGTCTGAACACACACCTGCATATGTATTTATTCAAAGAAGTGATTAACAGCTGAGCCGCTGTGTTTTTAGCTGTTTCTGCTGTTAATGACTGTTTTCGTCCATGGTTTCATATTGTTTCTTCTTGTTTCCATGCACTGTTGTTTCCTTTTTCTCCCAGCCTTTGTAAGCAGCTCTGTGGGCCCATTGAGCAGAAGAGCTTGGCAAATATTAACAACAACCGTGGCATCAAACAATAGAGGCTGAGATGACCATTGTGTTCAGCTCTCCCTGTCTGCTCATCACATCATTAACCCTACTTTTTATGTTGGTTTCCTAGATAACTTATGCAACAAAGAAAAAGAAAAAAGGGTGACAGAGATTAAGAGACTTTGTAGAGTTGGAAGGGACCACGAGGGTCATCTAGTCGAACCCCCTGCAAGGCAGTAATATTTTGTCCAAAGTGGAGTTTGAACCATGACCTTGAAATTAAGAGTCTCATGCTTTTCCTACTGAGCTATCCCAGCTGTCAAGGAAAGCTATCTCTGGAGGGGAGAGCTGGAAATAAATAAATAAATAAATAAATAAATAAATAAATAAATAATTAATACCGTCCTATACCTGGAGGTCTCAGGGCGGTTCACTGAATAAAATCAAGATATAAAACCATAAAATACCTAATAAAAATAAAAAACAACCACCCAATAGCCTCCCCCCCCCATTTTTTTTAAAAAAGGGCATATGATGTAAATCAGATCAACCAAAGGCCTGGTTGAAAAGGAACGTTTTTGCCTGGTTCCTGAAGGTGTGTAATGAAGGCACCAGGCGAACTTCCCTGGGGAGAGCATGCCACAGACAGGGAGCTACTGCAGAGAAGGCCCTGTTCTCGTGTTGCCACTCTCTGGACTTCCTGAGGAGGTGGCACACAAAAGAGGGCCTCAGAAGATGATCTCGGGATCTGGGTAGGTTCATATGGAAAGAGGCGGTCCTTGAGGTATTGTGGTCCTGAGATGTTTAAGGCTTAATAGGTCAAAATCAGCAGAAAACCAAAGAAAGGCAACACCTGAGAGACTTCAGTCTTGTGTTTTTCCCCTCCCACCCCTTAGGTATTTAGCTGGGAGCTAAAGGGCTTTTGACCATCAGACAAGTCAGAAGAACATAAAAGTCAGCTGAATCAGTCCAGAGACCAGCATTGAGTCCAGCACCCTGTTCTCACAGATGCTTGTGGGAAACCTGCAAACAGGTCCCAAGCACAATATCCTGTTCAAGTTAGCCTCTATGATTACCACACATCCCTTGCTCAAAACATGGGAATGTTTTTCGTGCTGTTATTAATGTTGGCTTGCTGGGGAGACCATGCATTAAAAAGGGTCTCAAAAATAACTTAAACAAGGTTTTAATAACAAAAACTCCTTATACACTAAATATATCAACAACAAACCAGACCCAACCACCAACCCCAGGGTAATGGGAGAGCTAGGCACTGCTCCTTATATACTATGCCCAAATGCTGACACAGCTTAATTAACACAACCTAGCAGCACCTGCTATGTTTCACAGCTGTAAGACTGGGTCTCGTTATTTGCCCTGGCCCTGGCCCTTAAGGACATACACAACTTGTGAAGCAATAATGAACCTTCACATTTTAAAGTGACCATTCAACAATTAATGGAAGTCCCTGATGCTGGTATTGTCCATTTAACGGAGCCTTACGACCTTCAACCAGTGATGGTAATGATTGCTTATTGCGTGACGAAGGCTCCTCCATTCATAACCACAGACCTTCAGCAACAAAGAAATAGCCATTTCTCTGTGCTTATGTTGCATTCTGCAGTTTATCTCATAAGCATGACAGGTGCTTTGCGATAAAACTCAGCTACATACAGAATTGTCGCCATTTTCTATCCATTTATCATATGGGACAATATCTCGGAAAACATGTGCGAGGACTTTCCATCTCGGGTTGACGTGCTGGAGGTAGGAAGAAGATATATGCCTGGAAGCCAACAGAAAGAAAGCTGATGCAATCAACATAAATTCTGGGGTTCTGGTTGCCTCAGCTCAGAAAGGATTTTGTAGAGTAGGAAAAGGTTCAGAAAAGGGGCAACTTCCCTATGAAGAATGCTTACCACATGGTATGTGACCACTTTGGCAAGAATTCTCTATGCACAGAAATGGAAGGAGAACACCTTCAAAGGAAGATGGTTGATGAAAACCTTGGAATACAGTGGTACCTCTGGTTACGTACTTAATTCGTTCTGAAGGTCCATTCTTAACCTGAAACTGTTCTTAACCTGAAGCACCACTTTAGCTAATGGGGCCTCCCATTGCCGCCACACGATTTCTGTTCTCATCCTGAAGCAAAGTTCTTATTCCGAGGTGCTATTTCTGGGTTAGCGGAGTCTGTAACCTGAAGCGTCTTTAACCCGAGGTACCACTGTATGCAGAAATGTTGACATTGACAGCAGTGATAAGAGACACAAATTTAGAATCTTTTAAAGAAGACTGGAAACCCATTTTCATTCGTGAAATCCACTCAACCTGGAGGGTAGGACTTGAAACCTCCAAGTTACAAGAAAGGCAATTCCAGCTAAGCAGACAGTAAGAGAAGTTTGACAGTGAAACAGACTCCCTCGGGAGGTGGTGGCCTCTCCTTCCTTGGAGGTTTTTAAGGAGAGGTTGGATGGCCATCTTATCAGGGATGCTTTAGTTGAGATTCCAGCATTGCAGGGGGATGGACTAGATCAGGGGTTGGCAACTTGCAGCCCATGGGCCGGATGTGGCCCACGAAGACCGTTTTACCGGCCCACAAGCTGCCCCCAAACCGAGCAGCCTGCTCAGCAAGTCGCCCCGCGTGCACGGGGACTCGCCCAGCAGCACCCAAAATTGTGTCTGTGCATGTGCAGATACCGGAAATCGCATCTGCGCATGGCCAGAGGCCGAAAATCGCACCTGCGCAGGTGCAATTTCCGGCATCACGCTGCGCCGGACCAGGGACAATCTCCGTGGAAGTGGTCCGGCCCATGGCCGGTAAGCCTTGCCAACCCCTGGACTAGATGACCCTCGGGTCCCTTCCAAGATTTTATGATTCTATGAGCCACCTTGGATAGACATGAATACTTTTTAAATTCTGCATCTCATACTTACCAATCCTTTCCCCCCGGTGAATCATTTCCCACTCACTTTTCTGCCTAGACAAAGGAAGTTCCTCCACTGCATTTAATATTTCATTTCATGTATGCATCGGAGCCTTTCTCTGACTGATGGCTTTAATATTCATCGTTCTCGCCTTTGCATATCTTTTGTCTTAGCTGGTTCACGTGGGACTTGTGTCAGGTGGCAGCAATTTCTCTCTTTGATACAGCTGTTGTTAAGTGACAGGACTTAATAAGATTTGATGAGTGGGTTTCATTTGTTTCAAAGAGCAACGGCGTGGTGATCGACTGCGCTCCCATTTCAACACCTCTGTTGGGTGGAGCGCATGTAAGATCTAATATTTAGGCTACTGGCAGGATGGAGGGCTCCGTCCCTCAGAAGGTATGAATTACTCCTTCTTCTCTTCTTAAAACATTCTCCTTTTCATCCTATCCAAATACGGCTGATTTCTAAGAGATTAATCACTGGTTTTATTTGCACTTAATGGGAAGCAGGCTGTCAGGATCAAGTATCTCAGATGCCTTCTAGGGTCTCTGACGAAACATGGCCAGCTCCATGGGGACATTGGTTTCCGGGCGGGAGTTGATCACGGTGTGGATTTGCCAAGCGTGCCTTCCTCTTAGCACATTTCTCCCTTGCACCCTGAGTTCAAGTATCTTCAAAGCCCAAGACACCTTTGGCAAAGGCTGTTCTCCAACCGGAGCGCTCGCAGGCCAGTGTTTCCCAGTTGTCAGTGTTTATACTACATTTTTTAAAGATTTGCCTTTAGACCTCTTTTGGATGTTGAGTGATAGGCCAAGCTTTTCGTAAGCTTCTGCAAAGATATTTAGGATGGTTTGGAGGTCATCCTCTGAGTGTGCACACACTACGTTGCCATCAGCATACTGAAACTCTATGACGGAAGTTACGGTAACCTTACTCTTTGCTTTCAGCCTGGTCAATCTCCTTCATTATACCTTTCCCAGCAATTCAAGGTCCTTTTTTGAGATCTCAGGCAGGCAGGGTCTCACAGGAAGGGATGTAGCTCAGTGGCAGAGCACCTCCGATTCCATGCAGATCGAAGGTCCCAAATTCAATCCAGGTAAGGCTGAGAGAAAGGGACGCGGGTGGCGCTGCGGGTTAAACCACAGAGCCTAGGACCTGCTGATCAGAAGGTTGGCAGTTTGAATCCCCATGACGGGGTGAGCTCCCATTGCTCGGTCCCTGGTCCTGTCCACCTAGCAGTTTGAAAGCACATCAAAGTGCAAGTAGATAAATAGGTACTGCTCAGGCAGGAAGTTAAATGGCATTTCCGTGCACTGCTCTGGTTTGCCAGAAGCGGCTTAGTCATGCTGGCCACATGACCCAGAAGCTGTACACCGGCTCCCTCAGCCAATAAAGTGAGATGAGCGCCACAACCCCAGAGTCGGTCACGACTGGACCTAATGGTCAGGGGTCCCTTTACCTTTTAAGGCTGACAGAGTCTCCTGCCCAAAATCCTGGAGAGCTGTTGCCAGCCAGTGTAGACAATAATGAGCTAGATGAACCATTGGTCTGATTTAGTATAAGGCAGCTTCCGATGTTGTTCAGTGTTCCAGGCAGTCCTCTCCTGATCCCTCTAACCCAGCACCTTCTGCATGCTACCTGCGATAGCTCAGCTGGTACAGCATGAGGCTGTTAATCTTAGGGTTATGGGTTCGAGTCCCACATTGGGTGAAAGATTCCTACATTGCAGGGGGTCGGACTAGATGATCCTCGTGGTCCCTTCCAACTCTACAATTCTATGATTCTGTGTGATGACCCTCCCCTGGATCTCTCCACAACATCTATCTAGTTGGGTAGGTCTAGACTTGAAACAAAGAAATATAGCTTGCAGCGAAGTTTACAGTAGAACCTCTTGCCACCATCCATTGTGGGCATCTTGGCAGCTCCACAGAACATGGAATTCTTTGCCCCATACAGAATTTCACACCAACAAAGAACCGCGAGATGAAGCTTCCCCCTCTTGAAGCTTCGGAGGTTTGTTTTAGATGTGAGACAAACACATAAATGGAAATACAATGGAATTGGCTTTGGTTTGGCCAATAAAAGGATGTCTGTGGCCTAAAAATTGCACACCGACTGCTTTTGGCTACTCTCCCAGGACTGCTCTTCACAGCACACCCAAAGCATTAGCGATTCCTGTAGAGACTCCATTTTTATTTCCTTGCACATAGTTGCATAGACTTCAACTCCACAAGCTCTGCCAGGGCACCTTCTGTATCCACAAGGGTGACCCACTCCTGTTCTGCACTCAGGTTCCATGAGGCATCTGCCTCGGGCAGCTGAAACTAAGTGTCCTGGAGCAGCAACAAATTGTAAATTATTATTGCGGCATATTTCCCTGTCTCCTCCCAAGACACGATGCTGAGACAAAGGAGGATAAAGTGGACAGCCAGGGCCACACCTTGCACTGATGTCAGGTGTGTGACAGGTGTTCATGGCTACTAATGAAAACACTTAGTGTGCTCCTGATTATGCATTGGCAAAGGAAAGCAAGCTTTGGCTCTCCTGCCCATCAGCTGATGCCCAGTCACTCCAAAGTCTCAGGTGTTTTAAAGTACCACACAGGGCAATTTGAAAACTGTGTGCTGCTTTGACATCCCAACCTCAGGACGTCAAGGCATCCAATCACCTGGCATCGTTGAGATGTCAGGTAACTGACAGCTGGGTGGGTGACAAACGATGGGCAGAGCTAACTAATTCCAGTGTTGTGCCCATCCTCCTCTCTGCTGAGTCCTTCAAGGAGCAGAGCTGAGGAGGAGGAAGCTGACAAGCAGGACCCCTCCCTTGTGTGGTTGTGTAAGCAAGATGGCAGACATGTGGGGGCTGGCTGGGAGCAGACTTGGGTTGGTCAGGCAGTACCCCATTTTCACCAATGGGCCAGCTTCCACTGAAGGTAACCTTGCTCAAATCATGGACCACTTATAAACGCCATCTCCAACTCCTGGAAAGATTCCATCAACGGTGTCTCCGAAAATTTTTACACATCACTTGGGAAGACACGCAAACTAATATCAGTGTACTGGAAGAAGCAAAGATCACCAGTGTCGGAGCAATGATTCTTCAACATCAACTTTGTTGGACTGGTCATGTTGTGCGGATGCCTGATGATAGTCTTCCAAAGCAACTACTCTACTCCAAACTTAAAAACGGAAAGCGTAATGCTGGTGGTCATCAAAAGAGGTTTAAAGACTGCCTCAAGGCAAATCTTTAAAAATATAGTATAAACATTGACAGCTGGGAAACACTGGCCTGCGAGCACTCCAGTTGGAGAACAGCCTTTACCAAAGGTGTCATGGGCTTTGAAGACACTCAAACTCAGGACGCAAGGGAGAAATGTGCTAAGAGGAAGGCACGCTTGGCAAATCTACACCGTGATCAACTCTCGCCTGGAAACCTATGTCCCCACTTTGGAAGGACGTGTGGATCCAGAATTGGCCTCCACAATCACTTACGGACTCATTGTTAAAACTGTGTTTATGGAAGACAATCTTACTTGGCTATGAGTGATCACCAAAGAAGAAGAATGAAGGAGAACCAAAATGATTGGGGAGTTGGGGTGGAGCAACTACAAGGAAAGGCTAGGACATTTGGGCCTTTTTTAGTTTAGACGAAAGGTGAGTGGGGAGGGGACATAGGAGAGGTGTATGAAATATGCATGGTGTAGAAAAAAATGGGTCTCCGTCTCCCATAATATTAGAACCTGGGGTCACCTAATGAAGGCCGTTACCCCCACACCTGGCTTGTGGCCTTCACAGAAGGATCTGGTGGGCCACTGTGAGAATTCTGGATGTATTAATATTGCACAGCATGAAGCAATTGGATGCATAAAAGTTGACTCCTTTTGGAATATAAATTGCACAGACCTGTAAGTATTCTTCAAAGCTTTACTAACCAAACCTTCAAAACAAAAGCATCCATGATACATCCGGAAGTTTTATAAATCATATTCCTATTCAAACATATGTTCTTCTTCTTACATTGTGATCAGAGCACAAATCCAAGCTCCGTGTCTCCCATAGCCTGCATTAGCTTGCATCTAGCCTAAGGCTGTGCAGCTCCTGTAGAGGCATCTTATTATATCCTTTTCTCACTGTGGCTCGGAACAAAAGACAAAGGCTACTCTCTTCACAATGGCAGATTTGCAATTTAATAACCTACTTACATGATCTAAGGTTAAACACTCACTTGAGGGCTAGCAGAGAATCACAACAGTTAATTATCAACGCAGCTAAATGCTCAGAGAGATTCCTTCTAGCTTAGTATACTCCAAAGGAGTTTCCCGATGTTAAATCCTTAGCAACATATATACAGGCATTCTCCGTTTCGGTGTGCAATTAAACAATTATATTTAACAAAATGGGCTATTAGTCTGATCCAGCAGAACTCTCCTCATGGAGTGATTTATTTATTTGTTGCATTTATATCGCACCTTCTCCAAGGAGCTTAATGTGGCTTACATGGTTCTCCTGCTTCTCACTGAATCTCCACAACAACCCTGTGAGGTCGGTTATACCGAGAGGCAGTGACTGGCTCAGGGTCACCCAGTGAGCTTCATGGTCCAGTGGGGATTTGAACCCTGCTCTCCCAGGTCCAAGTCCGACACTCTAACCACTACACCACACTGGTTCTCTTCTTTTCAGTACCACCTAAATCAGCCCATAGTTTCTACTGTGTTCGTCAAATGAAGACATTTCAAAATATTGCTTAGCAAAAACAAAACTCATTCAGCCTGACTTCTGAGATTCCTCTTGCCAGCACTGTCAAGCAGCAATTGTCACAATGCATTGGGTTATTTTGGGGTGGTTGGGTTAAATCTTCAAGGCACAGCAGAGAAAGACATTTTCTTTGCAGCACAAAGAGTGCGCTGGGATTTGCATGTGTTTTTTGTGGCAAGTACACTAAATCCACCAAGCTACTTTTGGAAATGTTTTCTGTTGTTCTTGGGGAAGAAAGGAGAAGGAAAAGACTGGCTTTTCTATCAAAGTTGGAGAATAATGGAGCTAATCAGTCCAGGGAGCCAATTTTGAATTTGGTGTTACGTTTTTGCATCAGGGGGAGGGTGTTGAAAGATACACCGGAAAGTGGTCTTGTCCGCAGAACCAATGCATTAGCAATTTCCCACTGTTCTGTTATTTTATTTCTGACACTAGCTGTGCATGGGTCCATTGATTCAAAACAGCAGAAAAACAGGAACATGATATGCTCATACCCATGATTATATCAATAATAATAATAATAATAATATGACATTATTAGAACTCAAAGCAACTTAGAAAAAAATAGCACATACATGAAAACTAACTTAAAACTGAAACAGAGTGAAAAATGAAAACACATCCGTATTCATAAATATGGCAGGACTAAGACATCCCGCCCTTGGAGCAAGTAATTAAAGGCTACGTAAATGCCTGGCAGAAAAGATAGTAAAGGTAAAGGGACCCCTGACCATTAGGTCCAGTCGTGACCAACTCTGGGGTTGCGGCGCTCATCTTGCTTTATTGGCTGAGGGAGCCGGCATACAGCTTCCGGATCATGTGGCCAGCATGACTAAGCCGCTTCTGGTGAACCAGAGCAGCGCACGGAAATGCCGTTTACCTTCCCGCTGGAGTGGTACCTATTTATCTACTTGCACTTTGACGTGCTTTCGAACTGCTAGGTTGGCAGGAGCAGGGACCGAGCAATGGGAGCTCACCCTGTCGTGGGGATTCGAACCGCCGACCTTCTGATCAGCAAGTCCTAGGCTCTGTGGTTTAACCCACAGAAAAGATACATAGTACTTAAATATAATGATGATGCCAGGTTTGCCTCTCTGGGGAGAGCATTCTGCAAGTGTGGGGCCACCACTGAGAAGGTTTTTTCTTATGTTGACACCACCTGTGCATCCCTCAGATGTTGAATGCAGGTTCCGGTTTTGTTTATCTAAGATATTATGAATGCGTACATTCAAAGGTGCAACTTCATAGAAGCAGCACAATGCCTCCTACTCTCATGTTTGTAAGGACAGTGAGCAAAATCACTAAATAACAATGAGCAAACCCTACTTGTTCCATAGGGAGGCAACCCCAAGACCCAATCCCCTCACAAACATATATATACACAGAATGGGATGTACTACGACATTCTACAGCCTTCACAACCTCCAAACAGATTGACGTCCAGATCTCTTGAGAGATACACTTGACCAATCTGTATAGAGTTCATCTATAGCAGGGGTCAGCAAACATTTTCAGCAGGGGGCCGGTCCACTGTCCTTCAGACCTTGTGGGGGCCGGACTATATTTTGAAAAGAAAGAACGAGTTCTTATGCCCCACAAATAACCCAGAGATGCATTTTAAATTAAAGGACACATTCTACTCATGTAAAAACATGCTGATTCCCAGACCGTCCGCGGGTTGGATTTAGAAGGCGATTGGGCCAGATCCAGCCCCCGGGCCTTAGTTTGCCTGCCCATGATCTAGAGCTTCTCCATCCATACTAGGCAGTGGATACACCTTTAAGCTTATCTTTGAATAAACTCTGAGCAAAAGGTTTGTTCTCTTGGTTCTGAGCAATTCCAAAGTCAGATTTGGAACAGGTTTGGTGTAGCGCAGCCAGCTTCTAAATTCTGTGGTCTTCCCAAATTCACTTCCCAACAGAGCGAGTGCTACAGGAGGGGAGACTGCAGTCTATCTTTCCCCAGCCTAATGTGGTAGGAACACTTGAAGATGGGTCATGCCAAGCTGGTGTTTTCCCTCGGTGATGGAGAGGATGAGCTGGCAATTTGTTGACTGAGGAGTTCTTTGCGGGGTACAAATGGACCTGATAGGTATTTCTAGGGGGTGAGATGCAAGCACAGTACATAATGGCACGACTTGCTTTGGAACCAGAGTGTTGCCTGCAAACCAGAAACAGTCCTTTCAGATAATTAGTTTCTGGAGATGTTGTCACTGATGCAGATAAGCACGGTTTCTCCTTTGCAATGTAATTGAAGTTGAAAAGGTGGCAGCGTACTTCTTTCCTTACCTTCATTAGTCCTAGAGAATTACCTGCTCAAACAGCACCGGTCATACGTTTACGGAGAATTCGGCAGCGGATCTTTGGAAAATATCAAAAGCCACTGCAGCAATGATGAGCTCATTCCAAACCACTCTGTGGAACCTGGCTCTGGCTGTAATTAATTGGATCTTTGCCATCACCTCTCATAGCAGCAAACCTGACGGCTGACTTTTCCCTGATGCACGAGACCTCAGATTTTTCCCTGATGCATGAGACCTCAGAAAATTCATGCTGAGGGAATGAAGAGAAAGTCCTGCTCTCCTGGATATGGAAACTGCCTGTAGACATAATATAATTACCAAACTTTTAGAAGACATCTGAACGCAGCCCTGTGTAGGAAAGCTTTTAATGTTTAATAGGTTATTGTATTTTAGTGTTTTGTTGGAAGCCGCCCAGAGTGGCTGGGGAAACCCAGCCAGATGGGCGGGGTATTAATAATAATAATAATAATAATAATAATAATAATAATAATAATAATAATTTACTCATCAGGTTTGTATTCAGTAGGGTTGCCATACGTCTGGAACTTCCCGGACACAGGCAGGATTAGGTAGTCAGAAACTGTGTCTGGGCAGAAATCACAGAAATGCCTGGGAAAATCCAGACATACAGCAATAATAATAATAATAATAATAATAATAATAATAATAATAATAATTTATTTATGCCCTGCCCACCCTGGGCGGCCTCCAACAGAATATTAAAATACAATAGTCTATTAACATTAAAAGCTTCCCTAAACAGGGCTGTCTTCTAACGGCAATGTTTTTGTGGTGGGCTTCTGGGCAAAGAGTATCTAGGTGGACCAAGGTGTGAAGCAACACACACTTCGCTTTTCTGTCAAATGCCCCAGAGACGGTCCACTACCCTTTCAAGGATTTTGTGCAAAGATCAGCCCCGACAGTAGCAGCTTTGCTTCATGCTGGTTAAAATTGTGCAGCGTTTTGGATGCTCCTGCTGCAATGAAATCCAGAACGAGTGACCTCTTGTGGCAGAACGCACACACAACAGGTGAGCCCAAAGTTCATCCAGAATCCATGACTATTTGTGCTCACAATGGTATTGGGGTGGTTATACGATTGCACATTCAATATTTGTGCCTGCAAAGGTTTTGAGCTGAACCTACTGCTTCGCTTCTGATCGGTGCATGTCTCATAAAGGTAAAGGGACCCCTGACTATTAGGTCCAGTCGTGGCCGACTCTGGGGTTGCGGCGCTCATCTCGCTTTATTGGCCGAGGAAGCCGGCGTACAGCTTCCGGGTCATGTGGCCAGCATGACTAAGCCGCTTCTGGTGAACCAGAGCAGCACACGGAAACGCCGTGTACCTTCCTGCCGGAGTGGTACCTATTTATCTACTTGTACTTTGACGTGCTTTCAAACTGCTAGGTTGGCAGGAGCAGGGACCGAGCAACAGGAGCTCACCCCGGTGCGGGGATTCAAACCACCGACCTACTGATCGGCAAGCCCTAGGCTTAGCATACCACAAATGTTCCCGGGGTGTGTGTGGCCCCACTTCTGTTGCTGTAGTGCAAAGAGTTCCCTTCCAAACAGCGGTAATGGAATAACAATGGGGAAGCATCTCAGAGAAACTGCTAAAAAAGAATGATATGTGGATGGTTCAGCATAAACTATGTGCTATTTTGTTGCATCAATGGTATGCATGCTGCAGAAAACACAATTCTGGAGGAACCCTAGCAGTGCTCTCCCTTCTTAAGGTTCTTTAAATTGGACCTGGACCAGGCATACCTTCAAATAGAGGACCGCCCACTGTAAAGGAGGACACAAGGCCACTCTCTTTGTTCTTCCACCTTCCCTGCCTATTTGCCCATCCAGCTCAGGGCATCTCCCTTGCCTGGCAGCAGTTCTCTAGTACCTTGGGCAGTAGGCCCTTCTCACCAGGCGCTCCCTGATCTTCTCAGGTGGAGACGTCAGGAATAATAATAATAATAATAATAATAATAATAATAATAATAATAATTTATTATTTGTACCCCACCCATCTGGCTGGGTATCCCCAGCCACTCTGGGCGGCTTCCACAGAGATCAAAAATACACTAAAATGTCACACACTGAAAACTTCCTGAACAGGGTTGCCTTCAGGTGTCTTATAAAAGTCATATAGTTGTTTATTTCCTTGACATCTGATGGGAGGGCATTCCCCAGAGCGGGCGCCACCACTGAGAAGGCCCTCTGCCTGGTTCCCTGTAGCTTCGCTTCTCGCAATGAGGGAACCACCAGAAGGCCCTCGGCGCTGGACCACAGTGTCTGGGCTGAAGGATGGGGGTGGAGATGATCCTTCAGGTATACTGGACCAAGGCCGTTTAGGGCTTTAAAGGTCAGCACCAACACTTTGAATTGTGCTCAGAAATGTACTATGAGCCGGAAATGTACTGTCAAGACTGGTGTTACATGGTCTCGGCAGCTGCTCCCAGTCACCAGTCTAGCTGCCGCATTCTGGATTTGTTGTAGTTTCCAGGTCACCTTCAAAGGTAGCCCCACATAGAGCGCATTGCAGTAGTCCAAGTGGGAGATAACTAGAGCATGCACCACTCTGGCAAGACAGTCCATGGGCTGAACCTGGGACCGTCTGCCTGCAAAGCAGAGACGGGGCTCTGCCACTGAGCCATGCGGTCCATTTCCCGTGACGCTGAGCTACCTAGACGCAACCAAGCAAAGGATGAGATATCATTGGGATGCGTTGTTTTCCTTCTGTCAGATGATGTGCTTGGATGGGATACAGTTCTAATTTCGGCTGCAGGTGATTAGTCTGGACTGTCTGCATTAAGAGAGCCTAGTTAAGGGATCCTTATATAACCTTAGCAGCTTTGATGTGGCTATGGTTTATTTATATCAGCTTGCTCTTTGTGAATAATAATTGCTGCTCCAGAGAGCATTTTTACAGCTTGCGGAACTTTCTCCTTCCTGTTCGTGTTTGCCCTTCGGAAACTGAGACAGTGGGGCAGTGGAGAGATGTATTGTTTGCTTGAGCTAGGCTTTGTTGAAAGGTTCTGGGAACAACTTCAGAGTGACAACAGCAGGTATCTCCCTCCTAGCTCGCTGGCTCGCTGTCCATTGGCCAAGGCTCTGAACAAGACAGCCAATCACTGGAGAAGCTCACAGCAGGCTGTTCCCTTATGAGGATGCGTCACTGATGTCCAGAATGACCTTTTCTGTTCTCTTCTGTATATTTTTAGTGGCTCTTCCTGACGGCGCTTGGGATGCGTTTATAGATGAATGTCATAGAATAGTAGAACCGTCGAGTTGGAAGAGACCCTTAAATGTCATCTAGTTCAAACCCCTGCAACTCAGGAATCTCAGCCCTGACAGACGGCCACCCAACTTCTGCTGAAAAGCTTCCAATTTGATGACTCCCTGCTAGGTAAAATGATTGAAGGGGAAAGCAAGACCCAAGTTAGTTTTACCAAAAAAGGAGGTGTAAGGGGCAGAACATTTCTGAATGCTAGTAGGGAGAGTAGCCCCGAGAATGTCGGTGAAGGCATCAGATGCTGAGGGTCTTGATGGTCTTCCCATCTTGGTTGGAGGGACTTTGAGGGTGGAAACTTTATACATGTTACTCTGCACTTTAAGCTCACATCCACTCACCCAAATGCATGCACAGGGACTGAAGAATGTGAGTGTTCAGGGTAGATCAGAGGCACAACCCAGCAAACACAATACCATAGTCACAACCTCATTCCCTCCAACATTTCTCTGATGAAAATAGGGGCGTCCTATTCCATAATAATAATCATAATTATATCCCGCCCATCTGAATGGGTTGCCCCAGCTACTCTGGACAGCTTCCAACATTTATAAAAACACAATAGAACATTAAATGTTTTTTTAAAAACTTCCCTACACAGGGCTGCCTTCAGATGAATTCTAAAGGTTGTATACTTACTTATCTCCTTGGTTCAGGGGCCGTATAACTCCATACCCTCCAACATGAGTCCAGTGAAAATAGGGTCGTACTAAGGAAAAATGGGACATTCCGGGATCAAATCAGAAACTGTGACAGTTTCTGTAAATCCGGGACTGTCCCTGGAGGGTCTGCAACCTTTGATTTAGCTCTGTGGTTGCATTCCACTATCAAAAGTATTCACCATACTATCCCTTCTTCAGCTTTGCTACAATACATTTTTAAAAAAAGAGGTCAGAATCTGACGTTATTGTCTTTGCTATAGGTCATGGGTAGGCAAACTAAGGCCCAGGGACCGGATCCGGCCCAATTGCCTTCTAAATCCAGCCTGCGTACGGTTTGGGAATCAGCGTGTTTTTGCATGAGTAGAATGTGTGCTTTTATTTAAAATGCATCTCTGGGTTATTTGTGGGGCATAGGAATTCGTTCACCCCCCCCCAATATAGTCCGGCCCCCCACAAGGTCTGAGGGACAGTGGACCGCCCCCCTGTTGAAAAAGTTTGCTGACCCCCGCTATAGGTCTTGCTTTCTCCTACATAGGCAGGTAGAAATTTGATTCCGTTTCCATTGAAAGGTGAGCTCACACTTTGCAGAACAGTATATGAACAAAGATGCCACCATTCTTCAAAATTCACGCTACTCTGAATTTTGCAGGGAAGGTAATTTTTACGGAAATGCACATACTTGAGCAAAGCGTACATGCAAATCCATGCATTGTTGAAGAGGAGATTTAGCCTTGACGACTGGTAAACATGGAGGAATTTACCCAGTTCTGGTTGGCCTAGCTAAGTCACATAATGCATGGAAATGACACGTCCCTAAGGGCAGAGATTGGCTTGGGAGCCTTGCTGGCGATGCTTTTATTAGAACACCCAGAGTTACATAAACGTATGCTTGCAGTTCATTGTGTTCGGTGTTAGGTAATGTATAAGAATAGTGACAAAGGGACTCACAGGACCAAGGTCTCTGCGTGAAATGAATTACCTGCACACTGAATCAGCACTTGCATAACAAGAACCACACTTTCCTTGCCCTCTAATCCAACGCAGGATGAGCAGAACGAGCCCAAAGTTCTGTTATGAAACATGGTGAAGCAATGAACAAATCCATGGAAAAAATCCCAGTGGATTGCAGTATCTGCTGCAGCACAAAGAGACCTAGTCTGGCCATTGTTAGAGGACTCCCTTATCAGTCCAGGCTGATAATGATATTGTTAGACCCTTGGGACAGTGGACAACTTGCTCCTTTAGGATATGCCATGGCTGGGCTTTTACTGTAGGAGGGCTCTGTTCCCTCACTTTTATGTGGAATTTGCATGTTGTCATAACCATTACCTCTGCCAATTAGTTTCTGGGTCCTGTTCAAAGTGCTGGTGCTGACCTATAAAGCCTTACATGGCTCAGGACCTCCATACCTTAAAGACCCTCTCCCCCCCTACAAACTGACCTGGACCCTGCGCTTGTCATCTGAGGTCCTTCTCCAAGCCCTCCCCCTACCCAAGAGGTTTGGAGGGTGGCAGCACAGAATGGGCCTTTTCTGTGGTGGCTCCCCACCTGTGGAACGCTCTCCCCAGAGAAACATGCATGGTGCTATCATTACAGGTCTTTAGGTGCCAGGAAAAAACAACAGCATTCTTCTTTATCCAGGCCTTTAAATAATATGTGGCCTGCTAAAGGTCTGTGTGTGTATGGGGGTGTTATTATGATTATTTTTCTTATTATGCTGTTCATTACTTTGCTTTGTTTTATGTTTTCATTGTGATGCTCTGTAAAATATGTTTTTAATGTTGTATACTGCCCTGACAGCTTTTGATAAAGGGTGGTATATAAATTGAAATCATCATTATCATCATCATCATCAAATAATATACTCCCCATGCCTCATTTAGCTTCTGTCCACCCTGTCCCTGAGCTCAGAAAATGCAACTCTTTATATATATAAAAAACCCATAATGAAATAACTGAGTTTATTCATTGATTTTTTAGATTTCTATTCCGCTCTTCTTCATAAGATCTGAGAGCAGTTCACAGAATAAAATACAGGATAAAAACAAATAATAACTAAAATGAAACAGCAACCGCTTCTCACAGACACACTTAAAAGGCTAGAGTATTAGTGAGCCAAAGGCCTGGTTGAAGAGGAATGCTTTTGCCTGGTGCCTAAAGATATATAATGAAGGCGCCAGGCACGCCTCCTTGAAGAGAACATTCTGCAAATGGGGAACCACTGCAGAAAAGGCCCAATCTCATGTTGCCACCCTCCGGACCTCTCCTGGAGGGGGCACACAAAGAAGGGCCTCAGAGGTGTGGGATGTGATACATAAGAACCAGTCAAGTTCAACATTCTTTGTTTTCCTAGAGTGGACATGCCGGGGAATGTTTGGTCCAGCCAGTCGAAAACTTCCTGTTTCCTCCTGGCTGGAGCATCCTTCCTTTGCATGTGATTGAATGTGGATGTGACCTTACCTGTCCAGGTAACAAGAGGACAAGACACGCAGCACATTCGCTCTCTTTTTGACTTCCTCCGTCGTTGGAGCAGCTTTTTAGCTAGAAATGCCCTGTTGGCTTCCAGCCAACAGAGGACACTGGGATTATCCCCATATGGGATAGATCCACATGTATATATCTGTAACTAAGTCTGCCTTCAGGGATCCCACTGTGAACTGATGTGAGTAAACTTCTTTTATATACTTTAAACAAGACTGTGGCATGTTTATTCTTTTAAGAGGGATATAAGGGAACTTACCGGGAACCTAATAGTGAGAGGCTTACACAAACCTGCAACCAGCTATCTGCTGTGCGTTTGAAAAGGGATTGTAAAACTCTGCTAAGTAAAAGAACTAGTGCAAGTTAGGAAGGATATTAATAAACAATATATCCTCTCTTGCCTCCCTGAACATTCCCACAAGAGGATGAACACAGAGCCTGGGATGTTTTATATGGGGAGAGGCAGTCCTTGAATTATTGAAGGATTTGCCCAGATGTAGATTTCAGGTTGCGTGGTGTTGTTCGGTAGTTTTCTTGGCCAGGTGTGGTGTGCATAGGTTGCTCTGGTCATTTCTGTGAGATCACCAAAGAGCCTTCAGGTGAAAGGCCTCTCTAATCCAGCACTCTGCTTTCAGGGTGGCCCACTAGATACCTATAGGATACCCATAAGCAACTGCACATCTCCCCCTTGTGATTCCCTGTCAGTGGAACGTTTAGATTGGTTAGGAACTGGGGATCGTTTGGCGCCAACAGAGATGGGTTTCACCTGAAGGAATAAGATCGTGCTGGCTTTTAACACAGAAAAAGGTTGTCAAGTGGCTTTTAAGATGGGTTCTGAGGAATGCCTTACAGGGGAGCAGCTAGTTCAGGATGACTCATCCCTTAGAGATGCCGGAATAAATGCTTCAGGTCAGCTGAGGTAGAACTTGAGGATGAGCAGGGAGAAACAAATGGTAGCAGATAAAGGAAGAAAATCACACAGAGGGAAGACGTTAGGAGAGGGATGAAAGGGATGCAGCCTGCAGTTTATCCGCCACGAGCTACAATTCCCAGCACCCTTAACAAACTACAGTTCCCAAGATTCTTTTGGGGGAAGTCACAGTGCTTTAAATGTGCACACAGCCCATACATGGATCAAACAGTCCTTCAAACAGAGGATACCATCCAAAAGAAGACTGTTTTCTGATAGCCCTTCAAACAGAGGACTGTTCTCTGTAAAGTAGGATTCACGGCCACCCTGTAGTTTGGGATGAGGGGCACTGGAGTCCAACGCATCTGGAGGGCCACAGGTTCCTCATCCCTGGTCCCCATCCTTCCATGATTTGGGGACACACACACACACACACACACACACACACACACAATGTCACAAGGGCAGTCAAAATCCAAGGTGTCTTTTGTTTGTAGAGAAAACAAAACAAGAACCCCCTATGTCCTATTTGGAGAGAGAATGAAGGCAGGGTCTTAGGGAAATGCCTGAGCTCTTTGAGTGCATTCGCTGCTGCGATACTTTCCTGAATTTGCAAGCAAATGATGTATCTTTGAAAGCCCGTGGGAAGGGGGAAATAGGCCAGGATGTAAGAAGACATGCCCCCTGGAGTTCTCTTTCTCCTTGGCTCCAAAGGGTGGTGAGTGAGAGTCTTCCGAAGCAGTGATTCAGGTGGCCTTAACCAACCAAGGCTTTGCTAAACGATGACATAACAGTGGCATGTTCATCTCTCCTGCAGTCCTCAGGATAATGGCCAGGACTGTCACAACGCATGTTCTAAAAATACTGGATCTGATCTCCCAGCTCCTTTGAGGAGACAGAAAAATTCCACTGCAGGAAGCAAGAGAAGAGAGTTGGATATCATCAAAAGAGGTTGGCTGAACGTTGTCCCTGTTCTCTGGCTCCCCACGTCGCTGGCTGATTTTCGATGTGGATGCAAATCAAAAGGCAGGACGAACTAATTTGTCCTTCCTGAAGGTGGGTGTAGATGAAAGAAAGAAAACAAAACAAAAGGCTCCTAGATTCTGCTGCCTCCTCATTTATGCAAACTTTGATCTCCTATCTGCCTTCTGATGCCCAAAGGCACAATCAACCAAGTGCTATTCCTCTACAGCTTAACTTCCATTTGCTTCAACACTGCTGTAAAGTCTGCAGCCTGAAAATTGCATCCAAAGAGTTTCCTTCCCTGGTTGGAACACCTACACACCTACACACACTTGTGTGCTTTTATAATCATCACCTGCTTTTCCTCCACGGAGCTCAGGGTGACATAGTAGTAGTAGTAGTAGTAATAATAATAATAATAATAATAATAATAATAATAATTTATTATGTATACCCTGCCCATCTGGCTAGGTTTCTCCAGCCACTCTGGCATCTCCCAACAGAATATTAAAAAGATGATAAAAGATCAAACCTTCCTAAGCAGGGCTGCCTTCAGATGTCTTCTATAAGTCAGATAGTCATTTATTTCCTTGACATTTGATGGGAGGGTGTTGCCACTACCTAGAAGGCCCTCTGCCTGGTTCCCTGTAACCTCACTTCTCTCAGTGAAGGAACCGCCAGAAGGCCCTTGGAGCTGGACCTCAATGTCCGGGCTGGATGATGGGGGTGGAGATGCTCCTTCAGGTTTACTCGGCCGAGGCCATTTAGGGCTTTAAAGGTCAGCACCAACACTTGGAATTGTTCTCCGAAACGTACTGGGAGCCAGTGCATGGTTGAGTGAGGACTTGAACCCTGACCTCCCAGGTCCCAGTCCCAAACCCTCACCACTTCACATCTGCAAACAGCCAGAAACAATTCCTTGTTTCCCAGCATGTATGACTTAGTGGTTAAGAGACTTGGAACCAGCAAGTTCCTGGATCAAATTTCTCTTCCACTACTGACTCAGTGGAAGTACTTTGCCAGGTAAGGAACTTCTCAGTCTTGTCCTCATCCCATCCATTAACACAGCTAGGGATGGGGGAAGAGATTTGGCTTGGTTTGCATTTTAACCTGAATTTACCTAATCTGCACTCCTTGAGACAATATGCAAACCAAAACACAGCTGTCATTCAAGTATATAGTATTCTGTGCATTTGGGGACAGTTTTCTACCCCCACAAAAAAAACCCCACCACCACATCGCTGTGTGTATTAGGGAAAACTGTGTACAAGAAAGCACATATTAGTGAAAACAGCATTGCGTTAGGACAGGTATCGCTTACCTTTTCAGTCTCAGGACCCACTTTTAACCCAAAACATGCCTTTGGGGACCCATTTCTCAATGTGGATACTGTTTGTTCTGTGAATGAATTCAGCCTGGAGGAAGAAAAACCAAAAGTGACAGATACATCCAACCCCACCAGCAGTATTATCCATATTCCTCCATCCAAACTTTCAGGTGAGGAGAACTTGGCAATAGTATCAACAAGCTTTCCTTCCTACAACGAATGATAGCTTTCCAAAAAAACATCCATGCTGAGGTTTTGGGCTGCAAATGTGTTTACATTGAGCCCGTTCATTATCAATTGACTAATCAGTTTAAAAGTTAATGGTTGTGCGAGGGCGAGGCGGCAGCTGGCTTTGTCCCAGCCAGATGTAAACACTGGTTGCAAACGATTAAATTTCCCTCTCCCCCTGAACCATGGTCATAGAATAATAGAATTGCACAGTTGGAAGGAATCTCAGGGGTCATCTAGTCCAACCCCCTGCAATGGTTCTGATTAGATTTGCCACCCATGGCTGCTATTTATTTATTTACTTTAACAGTGAGAGAACAGATTGCAATTCCAGTTTTGCCCTGTGTGCAGCTTTCCCCGGATCGAGATTCAGCAGTAAGGAAAGCTTTACCTGACCAACGTCTGCCTGTCAGATAGTCAGCAATAGCACAGGAGTCCGTCCATGGAAGAGAGAGAGAGAAAAAAAGGAGATGTCAACCCTAATCTGAAAGGGGAGGGGAAACGGAATGGAAAGTTCCACAACAGAACTAGTTTGCCATCTCTGAAAAATCACAGCGGCATTTAACATTCTGCAGCAACGGCAGATGTCAAGGTATTCTCTGAGAACAGGCGTGCTTTTGAAACATGCTTTTGAAAGCAGACTTTTGCGTCGGAACAATTTCTCCACGTCCTCTAAACCCTGCAGAAACCATCGCAGACGGAAATAACTGCAGATGTGCTTTTGCAAATGGCATCTGGCTCCCTCCCCCCATCCTTTCTCACTGTCCTAGGTACAATGTCAATTATTTTCATTGTTGATATTTTATTGGAAGGATTTCATTTACATATTAAAAAAAAAAGAATGATAAAGGGGGGGGGGACTGTGAATGAAAAGAAAAACACTCATTTCCATACATCTATACAAATGTTGGGATGCGGGTGGCGCTGTGGGTTAAACCACAGAGCCTAGGACTTGCCGATCAGAAGGTCGGCGGTTCGAATCCCCACGACAGGGTGAGCTCCCGTTGCTTGGTCACTGCTCCTGCCAGTTCGAAAGCACATCAAAGTGCAAGTAGATAAATAGGTACCACTCCAGCGGGAAGGTAAGCAGCGTTTCCGTGTGCTGCTCTGGTTTGCCAGTCATGCTGGCCACCGTCTCCCTCGGCCAATAAAGCGAGATGAGCACCGCAACCCCAGAGTCGGCCACAACTGGACCTAATGGCCAGGGGTCCCTTTACCTTTATACAAATGTTACAAATAAATACCTTTATCAATAACCTAATATATTCTCTTTAAAGTTACTCCAAATATAATTGTACTTGTCCAAAGAAAATCTGCATCTATTAGCAGTAAGTTCATATGTTGCTAATATTATCATGTTGCCAAGCAATGCATTAAGGGAAATCATATCTATGTCCTTCCAATTCATCAGTTTCAGCCTCTTAGCCACCATTGCGGCACGTAGAATCTATTTTTGCTGTCCCGTTAAATCAGACCTGCCAACGCACAGCTAAAAAAACGTCTTGACACTTCTTTCTGGGGTGCCAGCACCTTCAGTAGCTAAGGGTGGATAAGAGGCTCGCTTTCAGAATACATTTCCCCATGTTTTTCTAAAAATTCCCAGGCAGCTGAACTACCTAGCAATCTCAAGTCTCTTATTACAAACAAATGAAGCTCTTGGAGGGGACTTTTGCTTTTCAGTTGAAGAGGCACAACAGGTTTCGGGCATCCAACTTTTTCCCTGGGCAGGTATGTGTAAATATGCAATAAAATGCCAGGGACGGGGGAAAGAACCCTCCATAATTCCAGAGAAGATCTTAATCTGTCCCATATGAAGTAGAGGCAATGTAATTGAAGTTTTCTTGACTGGATAGGAAGAAGGTTAATTGCTGTGGAGTCTTTTTGTGTGAATGGCTGACTTTGCAGATGGCTGGAGTGAGTGTCTGAACAATATAGTGGTACCTTGGTTCTCTTCCTTCTGTTGCGGAAGTCTGTTCCAAAACCAAAGCGTTCCAAAACCAAGGCATGCTTTCCCATAGAAAGTAATGCAAAATGGATAAATCCGTTCCAGACAACAACAACAACAACTTCTTATTTATACCCCGCCCATCTGGCTGGGTTTCCCCAGCCACTCTGGGCAGTTTCCAACAGAATATTAAAATACAATCGTCTATTAAACATTAAAAGCTTCCCTAAACAGGGATGCCTTAAGACGTCTTCCAAAAGTCTGGTAGTTGTTTTTCTCTTTGACATCTGGTGGGAGGGCGTTCAACAGGGCGGGTGCCACTACCGAGAAGGCCCTCTGCCTGGTTCCCTGTAACTTGGCCTCTCGCAGTGAGGGAGCAGCCAGAAGGCCCTCGGCGCTGGACCTCAGTGTCCAGGCAGAACGATGGAGGTGGAGACGCTCCTTCAGGTATACTGGACCAAGGCCGTTTAGGGCTTTAAAGGTCAGCACCAACACTTTGAATTGTGCTCGGAAACGTACTGGGAGCCAATGCAGGTCTTTCAAGACCGGTGTTATGTGGTCTTGGCGGCTGCTCCCAGTCACCAGTCTAGCCAATCTCCAATTCTGGATTAGTTGTAGTTTCCAGGTCACCTTCAAACCCCCAAAACAGCAATTTAACAGGAATTTTACTACCTAACAAGACCATTGATCCATAAAATGAAATCAATAATCAATGTACTGAACTATAATATAAATAAGACAGTACTGTAGATGATAAAAATTAAAATTATTATTATTTTCTTACATGCACTGATGATAGTCCTTGTTTGGATGGGGGGGGGAGGCTTTTATCCATTTCTGCAGTCACATAATCAATCAGTAGCTGAACTGGGTTCCACACAGTCACAAAAACAAAGTCACAAGCCACAGTCACAAGTCAGTTCCATAAAATGAAGAACAAGTCACAGTAAAAAAACAGCCACATGAAACACACACACACACACAAAAAATAGCAAAAACGAAAGCTCCAAATATCACCTCTGTGTTGCGTGGGTGCTCAGGACACAACAGCCGACTGACTCAACATGAAGCCTCTGTTTAGCAGCGGGGGACTCAATTTATGAACCGACAGAAAGCGGAACATGTTCAGCTTCCAAGGCAAAGTTCACAAACCGGAACACCTACTTCCAGGTTTGCGGCATTCTATTTCCAAGTTGTTCAAAAACTAAGCTGTTCTAAAACCAGGGTACCACTGTACTCTCTAGACAACTTACCTTTTTTGCAGCTTTTGAACCTTCGGAGGAGAGAGGACTTTGTATCTTCTTAATTTTTGTAATGTAGTATGTTGAGGAGCACCAGCCCAGAGGTACAGTGGTACCTCAGGTTAAGTACTTAATTCGTTCCGGAGGTCCGTTCTTAACCTGAAACTGTTCTTAACCTGAAGCACCACTTTAGCTAATGGGGCCTCCTGCTGCCACTGCACCGCCGGAGCACGATTTCTGTTCTCATCCTGAATCAAAGTTCTTAACCCAAGGTACTATTTCTGGGTTAGTGGAGTCTGTAACCTGAAGCATCTGTAACCTGAAGCATCTGTAACCCGAGGTACCACTGTATCTGATTTAGAGTTCGTACTGTAGGCATTTTGTCGGGGATGCCACAAGATGGCAGTCAAGGAAAACCTAAAGCGCACACAAATAGGGCATTCGAGGATATAGAGCTTCCCAACTGTGATTAAGAAGCTGAAAATAGTGATGTATGAGAATCTGGCACACTTCCAAAAAGCCACCTGGTGAGAAAGGAATCCATATATATAAAAAAGGGCATTCTCAAGCTGTCATGAGTTTATGGGCAGCTTAATATAATTGAACGTATGATGTTGCTTCATCCGAAGTTAGTCCTTGGCTCTGGATTAGCTCTACAAGGTATCAGGCAGAGACCTTCAAACTAAAGATGCTGGATCATAGAATCATAGAACTGTAGAGTTGGAAGGGACCCTGGGGTCATCTAGTCCAACCCCACCCAATGCAGCTAAAGCACCCATGAAAAGATGGCCACCCAACCTCTGATGAACAACCTCCAAGGAAGGAAAGCCCACAACAGTGGCATGCGGTCCATGGACTAGTGGGACTAGCCTAGACCCCTTAATGTTCCCAGCAGGACTTTTCTGTGTACCTGCTTAGTCAGTGTCTCCAGGCTCCTTGTATGTGTGTGTCTGTCTGTCTGTCTCTGTCTGATTACCTTTGTAAAGGCTGCAAAACTCCACAAGTCACATGAGTAGAAAGCAGCTGCTTGAGGCAAAACTGTGGTCCCTTCTCCATTTTTATTTTTAAGGAAGAGCTGTCAGAAAGCCTGAAGAGCCTATGGGCTGGGGGACAAGATCTCTGCAACCTTAATAGCCTCCCTCCATCCTCTCCTTCAGCCACTGTGTGTGTTTTGAAAGTGTTACAGAAATTATGGGGGGGGGCACATCTTTAAAGTTGTGAAATGTTACAAATATTATGCATAAATGTATCCTTTCAACTTGACAGCTCAGGGAAGTTACCTAGCTTTAAAAATCGTATAAAATCAACTCCTTTGCCCGTTTCCTTCATTCCATCGCCAATTTGCTTCATTGGCCAAGGACTTGGAAACCACTTGGTCCCCGCCATAATCCCTCAAGCGGGAGGTCATGTATTCACAGGAAGGTACTCATAGGTGTCAATCGCTGGGCAAAGGCACTCCTCTGGACTTGCCCAGGTGCCAGACTATGCAAACCAAAGTTCTATTGTCCGTTTGTAGTAGGTGCTTAGAATGTACTTCCCAATACATATCCTGTATCCGCCTGTTGCCCCAACACATTCCTCCTGTGTTAATCATGTATAACCCTCCCCTTTTCTGATGTAGCAGTGATGTAGTGATGATGCTTAATGAACTGTATGCTGGGATAAGATAAAATAAAAAAATTCCTTCCAGTAGCACCTTAAAGACCAACTAAGTTAGTTCTTGGTATGAGCTTTCGTGTGCATGCACACTTCTTCAGATACCTGAAGAAGTATCTGAAGATACCTGAAGATACCTGAAGAATACCTGAAGATACCTGAAGAAGATACCTGAAGATACCTGAAGAAGATACCTGAAGAAGTATCTTCAGAGGTATCTGAAGAAGTGTGCATGCACACGAAAGCTCATACCAAGAACTAACTTAGTTGGTCTTTAAGGTGCTACTGGAAGGATTTTTTTTATTTTGACTATGGCAGACCAACACGGCTACCTATCTGTAACTTGGATAAGATAGAAACTTTTAAAAGTCCTTGTCACCCCATCCTTGGGGTTCAAAATTCCTCTTTGAACCTGTTGCACAATAAACTTTGGTCTACAGCTATTTGCTCCGGTTGGTGGCTGGACTCCTTCCTTTATTCTGCAGGGACCTGCCCAATGTTCTGGGCTCTGCCCAAGGAGCTGGGTGACTGAGCAGCCTCGCACCTAGATTTTTCCATAACAAAGCATGGTGCTTTAATAAGATAAACCCCCAGCCAGAACCTGAAGGATCAGCAGCAATATGCAACAGCCCACAATAACACGACAAGGGCCGGATTTAGATTTGATGAGGCCCTAAGCTACTGAAAGTAATGGGGCCCTTTATATGTCCAGCTGTCCTTTGTCAACAACAAATTGTTGCTTTTTTGTGTTGAATAGATGCTATATGGTAATTTATGGACCTAATAGGTATCTAAAACACTGTTGCTGTATGTAGGTGTTTTTTTTTAATCTTATATTTTGGAAATGTACATCCAGGTTTTTTTGCCTTTAAATATTTTTTTTTAAAATATTTGGGGCCTAAGCTATAGCTTGTTTAGCTTATATGTAAATCCGGCACTGAACACAATCATAGAAAGGGAGATGTTGAAGAAAGGTGTGTTTGTTAAAAATTGTTTTTTAATTGTGGGGGTTTGGGGAGGTCCACCCTTCTGCCTGGGCTTGTCTTTTTTTTTTTTTTTAACGCAAAGCCAAACTTTTCTTCTTTTTGCATGCTGCTAGGAACTGGTGGTGCTGTGGGTTAAACCACAGAGCCTAGGGCTTGCCGATCAGAAGGATTGCGGTTCAAATCCCTGCGACGAGGTGAGCTCCCGTTGCACGGTCCCTGCTCCTGCCAACCTAGCAGTTCGAAAGCATGTCAAAGTGCAAGTAGATAAATAGGTACCGGAGCGGGAAGGTAAACGGCGTTTCCGTGCGCTGCTCTGGTTCACCAGAAGCAGCTTCGTCATGCTGGCCACATGATCCAGAAGCTGTACGCTGGCTCCCTCGGCCAATAAAGCAAGATGAGCGCCGCAACCCCAGAGTCAGCCATGACTGGACCTAATGGTCAGGGGTCCCTTTACCTGTACCTTTAGGAACCGGCAAATTGACCGGGTGGGGAATAGACTTCCTTGGGAGGTTGTGAAAACTCCTTCATTGAAGGTGTTTTTTTTTTAAAAAATAATAATATACTTTTTAAAAATTAATTTTATTTTCTCATAACAAATATTATTTAACATCTATTTTCTAGTTTTCCTCCTCCCTGTTGACTTCCCCCAACTTCCATTTCTGGTTTGTTACACCAAATGTAACATTCTGCTGTTTATACATAATGTTCTGTTATCACTGCTATATTTCTTGTTCTCTGTAAATAAAGTTGTAAATGTTTATTTAAATACTGCCAGCGAGCCCATGTTTTTTTGTTTTGTTTCTGCAAAGAAGTTGTAAAAGGTTCTGATTCTTTTTCAAAACACTATTGTCCTTTTCACACAGTTTGTCCATTAACTTTGCCAACTCTGCATAGTTCATCAATTTTTCTTGCCAATGTTCTACTCCATTGAACGTTTTTAGTTTTTTGCCTTGCAGGTGTTTAGACTAGATGACTCTTGGGGTCCCCAAAACTACATACAGTGGTACCTCGGGTTAAGTACTTAATTTGTTCCGGAGGTCCGTTCTTAACCTGAAACTGTTCTTAACCTGAAGCACCACTTTAGCTAATGGGGCCTCCTGCTGCTGCCGTGCCGCCGGAGCACGATTTCTGTTCTCATCCTGAAGCAAAGTTCTTAACCTGAGGTACTATTTCTGGGTTAGCGGAGTCTGTAACCTGAAGTGTATGTAACCTGAAGCGTCTGTAACCCGAGGTACCACTGTGCAGCCCTAACTTTTCCCCTATGAAAAATTTCACCGCACGCCACTGGTCCACAGCCTCCTGAGGGAGCCCATTTCACTATTGAATAGCTCAGAAAGTTCTTCCTGACGTTTAGTCAGAATTTACTTTCTTCTAACTTGAATCCATTGGTTTGAGTCCTACCCTCTGGAGCAGGAGAAAACAAGCTTGCTCCATCTTCCATGTGACAGTCCTTGAGATATTAGGAGATGAACTCCTTTTGCCAGTCCACAATAGAAAGTGTCCTTTCATATTGTATTACAGTATGGTATGCTGGCTTGACAGCCACGGACAGAAAGTCTCTACAGAGGGTGGTGAATATAACATGTGATATCATGGGCTGTCCCTTGAGTCTGCTAGATGACATCGCAAGGGATCGTTGCCTTAGGGGAGCGAGAAAAATTCTCAGGGATGACTCACACCCCGGTCATCACCTCTTTAATCTTCTACCCTCGGGCTGGAAATATAGAAGTATAATTAGCCGTAAAGGTAAAGGGACCCCTGACCATTAGGTCCAGTCGTGACTGACTCTGGGGTTGCGGCGCTCATCTCGCTCTATAGGCCAAGGGAGCCGGCGTTTGTCCGCAGACAGCTTAGCTAAAATATAGCTTCTATCCGTGGGCTGTTAGGCTGTTGAATGGAAAATAACATAGCAAAATTGACTTGCGAGGTGGTGTGTTGTTTGATAAGAGATTGAGTGTTTGGGTGCAGGGGGGAATGAGGCTTGTTTGATTTCATTGTACACAGCTTGTACAATGACGATAAAGGTATTATTATTATTAATAATAATATTATGAGATGGCTATGATCAACTTGGTTGCCTTCCTCTGCACATGTTCCAGCTTGTCAACATCCTTCTTAAATTGTGGTGCCCAGAATTGGACACAGGACTCCAGGTGTGGTCTGACCAAGGCAGAATAGAGTAGAACTATTACTTTTCTTGATCTGGACTTCTGTTGATGCACCCGATTATAGCTTTAGCTTTTTTTTTGCTGCTGCATCACACTGTTGGCTCATGTTATGCTTGTGGCCCACCAAGACCACTAGATCCCTTTTCACATGTACTGCTAGTAAGCCTTTGACTAATCAGGGCTTGTAGCCTTAGTGAGAACACAAAGCTCTGAACAATTGATAATTTCCCATCAGCTGCACACCAAAGTGGGATGGGGGGGGAGGAGGAACCCCACACAATTTAAGTGTTCCTTGAGCAAGTCAAGTAGGCAGAAAAGGGAAAGGAAGGAAACAAATGCATAAACTGTTGCAACACACTTATAGTGAAGTGTTGCTGCAGCTCTCCGTTCTACAAAGGCTTTGACAAGGAGGCCTTTAATGGTGAAGTGGGAGTTCTGTTGTCTAGGCAAACAGGCACTAAGTGCCGCTCTCAGTTATCCAAGGCTTGTGAGATAATGAAGGAATCAATCAGATCTATATAAGGGTGACACAACATAGATAAATAGCCTTGAAACTGTGGGGGCTCTTTTTCATCTTCTGGGAATCTGGGAGGAAATAGACTCTTGAAGACAGGAAACTCTCTTTACAAAGACAAACCAAGCAAATGACAGGTGGAAATAATTAAGTGCATTTTACCCAAACAAAGCAGCATGCATGCATGAAAATAGGTAAACCCAGTGCTTCCCCCCCAAAAAAAAAATGTTTAGGGGTACTCTTCATAGCTGTCAACTTTCAGATTTGAAAATAAGGGATCAGCAGCCTCAAATATAAGGGATCAGCAGCCTCACCTGTCCGGGGGACAGTCTACGGGATATCTAACAATCTGGGATAACAGTGGGAAGCAGTGGAAAACAGCACTGGAATAAGGGAATTTCCCACAAAAAAATGGAAGGTTGACAGCTATGGTACTCTCATTTTCCTACTCATATTGAAATACTGCCGCTCAATGAGGCCAAACTTAGATTCATGTCCAGCAGTATACTATCATGTTGTTGTTGTTGTTTAGTCATGTCCGACTCTTCGTGACCCCATGGACCAGAGCACGCCAGGCACTCCTGTCTTCCACTGCCTCCCACAGCTTGGTCAAACTATCATACCCTCCAACATTTCTCCGATAAAAATAGGGATGTCCTATTCCATAATGATAATTTTACTATTTATGCCCCACACAACTTATTGTGTTGCCTCAGCCACTGTGGGCAGCTTCCAACGTATATAAAAACAATGAAACATTAAACAAACCTCCCTATACAAGCTTGCGGCTTGCGGGTCGGATATCTCCATACCCTCCAACATTTCTCCATACAGGGAATATGTACTGGAGATACAAAAGAAGAACAAACAAACTGTTTTGCATTCTAAAAATACATGGCCTTCAGGGGGACAGGTGATGTCAAAGGATTTGGGGGATGTGAAGTCCCCTCTCTCCTAAGCACAACCTGTCAGCTGACAGTGAAGGTGAGAGAAGGGGGAGAGAGATGTGTTAGTTTGGCAGCAGGAAAAGAGGACTCTACATTTTCACTGTTTGATGGTGAAAGATGAGAGGCCAGTAGCAGCCTCTGGGGCTCACTTGTTGATGCAAAAGTTATTATGGCTGTCACTCTTAAGCTCTGGCTTCTGAATGTGAAAAGTGCTTGGTGTTTGAATTTCTGGTTCCCTGTGCAAACATTTCACAGCTCTGTTGCTAAGGGGGAAAGTTAACTTTCGGGAACTTGAAATTACTGAATTCGGTGAGAGCTGTGCTATGAATGTTTTTTGGAAGCCCTTTCTTGTAGAACCAATGATGCTGACAATAAATATTATATGGTTATGTCATTATGTATTTTTCTATTTTACTTTTCTGGTAAATCTCTTAGGAGTGAGTTTTTGGTTCTGCGAAGCAATAAACACTTTTCATTTGAGAGGAGACTGAGGAGAGATATGATAGCCACCTTCAAAGATCTCAGTGGCTGCCACATGGAAGATGGAGCAAGCTTGTTTTCTCCCGCTCTGGAAAGGAGGACTCAAACCAAGTTATAAGAAAGGAGATTCTGGCTAAACACCAGGAAAAACTTTCTGAAAGTAAGAGCTGCTAGACAGTTGAATGCTTAATAATAATAGTGTTACAAGCCACCCCAATTTCTACCGTGTGGTAGCAAGATCCCAGGGATCTTGGCCCTTGACCAGGGTTTGTGTTCCTTTGAAGTGAGGCACTATGGAGACCGCAGTGTCTTTAATAAATATGGTTTATCCACACATATTTGCACTGCGGTTTTATGGAGTCAGAGTTCACAGCATTTACATCAGAGGATAATAATAATAATAATAATTTATTATTTATACCCCGCCCATCTGGCTGGGCCTCCCCAGCCACTCTGGGCGGCTTCCATAAAAACCAAAAATACAATAAAATATCACACGTTAGAAACTTCCCTGAACAGGGCTGCCTTAAGATGTCTTCTGAATGTCAGGTAGTTGTTTATCGCTTTGACATCTGCTGGAAGGGCGTTCCACAGGGCGGGCGCCACTACCGAGAAGGCCCTCTGCCTGGTTCCCTGTAGCTTTGCTTCTCGCAATGAGGGAACCGCCAGAAGGCCCTCGGCGCTGGACCTCAGTGTCTGGGCTGAACGATGGGGATGGAGACGCTCCTTCAGGTATACTGGACCGAGGCCGTTTAGGGCTTTAAAGGTCAGCACCAACACTTTGAATTGTGCTCGGAAACATACTGGGAGCCAATGTAGGGCTCTTCCTTCCCAGCAGCACAGTACTGGTTTCAGACGCATCCTAAGTGCCATCCCTATGTTTCTCTGTAACAGCATGCTTCTGCAAGCCAGCATTGCAGCTGCCCATCAAATCCTGCATGAAGTTCTGCTCCCTTCCTCCTCTTCCTTCCCAGCAGCCTTTGCAGAAAACAATTCTTCCCCTGCCACTTGCAACCCATCTCCCCCCTGCTGCCCTGTTGCATACATCAGGCCAACGGTAGTCCTATCCCAAAAGCTACTGGGCAGAGGGGCTTAAACTTGGCCAAAGTCTTTCCCTTATCAAACAACCAGGCCATTGTCAGCAAGCCTTTGCCAGGCTGGCCTCTTGAGGAAGCTATCTGGCCTCCATTTTCCAGCCCTCTCTAAATTCACAAGTTTATGTGTTTGCTCAAATTCTATCCCTTTGCTGAATGTAGAGATTATTGGGGGGGGTGTGTCTGCCCCCCACCAATCTCATAACATCAATAATAATAAATTGTAATTATATAGTGCATTTGAAGCATTCAAAATACCTCACCTGCGTACCTAAATCAGCACTGTCAGACAGCCCTGCGTTATTCTTACCGGAGACTGCAATTGCCTAGTCAACGGGAAAGAGAGTCAATTGAAATTTGGACCAGGGAACTCTTTCTTTAAGATTCATACACTGATTGCTGGTTTGCACATGCACTTACATATCATTTGGTTTGATCGTTGCTCATGTAATGACTGGCTTTCGAATGAACGGCACTGAAAACCCCTGCCTCAGGGGTTAGATGTTCCACCTGCGGTGTGTTATCTAGGACAGGGCCGTCTTAAGCATACCCGCCCCCCATTTCCCAGAGTTTTTTTAGGGAAGACAGCACTGACGGCGGGGCGGAGGAGGCGGGCAGTGGCTGGAGGGCGGCTCCTCTGGTGGGGAAGAGGCATAGGCTGGACGCAGCGCCTCCCAGCTCAGCTGGACGCTTTGTGCCACGGTGGCCACGGCAGATGGAGGCTCCGGGTGTGGCACTGCTTCGGCGTGGCATGACTGAGGCAGGCGAGGGTGGTGAGCTGATGCCGGGAGGCGTCCAGACTCCGCCTCTTCCCTGGCGCCCTCCAGAACTTGGTGTCCCGGCGCCCCGCACCACTAGCATCTATGGGTAAGACGCCCCTGATCTAGGATGGACAATTCACACACCCGTGAGTCCTCACTTGATTTTGACTCCCTTCCTTTATTTACCACATCCCACTTTTCCTCCAAGGAGCTCCAGGTGGCATTAGTGCCAACTCCCTGGGGCCCTGGGTGCCCTAGCACCCACAAAATGCCCCATTAAGGGGCCAGGCACCCAAAAATATCAGTGCCAGAGTACACTGAATGGCACCCATGGCCCTGGGCACTCATGGTTATGGGGCCAAGTTGGCACTCCTGCCAGGTGGCATACATAGTTCTCCCCCTCCCCATTTTATCCCCACAACATGGCACTCTGTCAGGAGCTCAGCCTGCACTCGAGTAGGACCCTGGCAGAGACACTTGCCCGACTGGCATGTTCTCTCCCTCCTGGTTGATCGTTCAGGAGCTTCAAAAGCTTTCTTCAGCTGAACATCACAGCGACTGATGCCAACAGACATCGGCACACTTAGGGATACGCAGAGTCTTCGCAGCTTGCGTGACAGACCTCAGCAACTCAGCATTTTGGCTAATCTACTTTTATTTACATATAAACACACACAGAGCGCTGCAACATGGCTCCCTCTCTCTCTAGCATCAGACAGCAAAGAGAAAAAGAACAAAGGACAATAATCCCACTTCATGGAACACAGTAACACAAACATCCTGTTTCCGTCACTTCCCACTTTGTGGAGTCAAAACATATACCATCATGTGATAGACAAAAATCCCATGACTGCAATCATGGAGCAGGAATTCTAACATATTCATGGTAACCCAGTGTGATTGAGCACTGGTCTCTCACATGCTAGCCTGATATTGGTCTATCTTCCAGGCTTGAAGGCATCTCCAGACCCTCCAAATGTCCCTATTTTCCAGGGACAGTCCCAGATTTACAGAATTCAACTCGGTTTCCGATTCGATCCTGGGATGTCCCAATTTTCCTCGGGACGTCCCGATTTTCATTGGAGAAATGTTGAAAGGTATGGAGTTATGTGACCCCCGCCCCCCAAGCCAAGTTGATAAGTAAGTAGAGTACACAACCTTTAGAAGACATCTGAAGGCAGCCTTGTAGAGGGAAGTGTTTTTTGTTTTTTTTTAACATTCAATGTTTTATTAGGATTTTGTATATGTTGGAAGTCACCCAGAGTGGCTGGGGCAACCCAGTCAGATAGGCGGGGTATGAATAATAAAATGCTGCTGCTGCTGGAATAGGATGTCCCTATTTTCTGTTGTTGTTGTTGTTGCTGCTGCTGCTGCTGCTGTTTTACAAATTTATTTATTTGGTTTTTCAAATTAAAATTTTATAGAGATATATCAAACATAAATAATAAAAACAAGATTCCAAGGAATCTCCTGGACTTACATCCTCCTCTATATGGGTCCTATTATTAATTATTTCCTCCTGCATCTTTTATGATACTCCAAATCCTTTACCTCTTCCATTATTTCCAGAATTCAACCTTAAACTACAAGTGATATTCCAATCCTACTAACGATTTTAATTGTTTACAATGGTCTTAAGATAAGTTATAAACTTCCCCCATTCCTTATTAAAATTTTGGTCTTCTTGATTTTTTACTCTTCTGGCCATTTTAGCCATTTCAGCATAGTCCATTAACTTCATCTGCCATTCTTCTCTGGTAGGGGCTTATCTTCTTTCCATCTCTGGGCTAGTAACATCCATGCAGCTGTGGTCACATACATCAATAGTCTTTTCTGCTCCTTTGGGATTTCGGCAACTAGAATTCCTAAAAGGAAGGCTTCAGGCTTTTTAACAAAGGTTGTTTAAAACATTTTTTTCAATTCATCATATATCATTTCCCCAAATCCTTTTACTACCTTACAATTCCACCACATATGATAATAGGTGCCTTCTTTTCCCTTACATTTCCAGCATACATTAGAGCATGTTTTATACATTTTTCCTAATTTACTAGGAGTAAATTACCAGGATTCCCTATTTTCACCGGAGAAATGTTGGAGGGTGCGCATCTCCGGACCCAGCAAATGCAGCCTTATGTTCTCACGCATCTTAGGTTTAGCTGTTACAGGATTACTGTAATTAAGGCAATTAAGTGGCCATGGAGACTGACAGCACCACCTCCGCTGGAATTTCACTTCCTTCCTTCCTTCTTGAGGAAGGCAAGGCAAAACAAATGTGTTTTATGTTGTGTGTTGAGATGATAACCTATTAATAATTCAAAGTAGTGGAGGCTTTTCGGCTGCTTCGCCCTGTTTCATCCATCAATAAAATATCCCGCCTTCATTGTTTGGCGGCTGCTGCTAAGCCAAGGGAAATATTAGGAGTTAGAAAAGGCAGCATCTGCCTTGAGACGGAAGCAGGCAGCCAATGCAGATCAGAAATTTGGAGGGGGAGATGAGGCCCTGAAGGGAAATAAATTCCCTTTTCCTCCTAATTAGTCTTCATCTAAAGCACAGGAAAGGCATTTTGACTTCTGTGCTGCTGTTGCATGATGCAGTTATTTCAGAACAGCCCGCCCAACATCTAAAAATAAATCTCTCTCAAATTTGAGACTGTGGCTCTCAATTTGTGTCAAACCAAAAGCACTGGAACTATGTGCGTGTGTATAAAGATAAAGGGACCCCTGATCATTAGGTCCAGTTGTGGACGACTCTGGGGTTGCGGTACTTATCTTGCTCTATAGGCCGAGGGAGCCGGCATTTGTCTGCAGACAGCTTCTGGGTCATGTGGCCAGCATGACTAAGCTGCTTATGGTGAACCAGAGCAGCACATGGAAACGCTGTTTACCTTCCCACCGGTGAGGTACCTATTCATCTACTTGCACTTGACGTGCTTTCAAACTGCTAGGTGGGCAGGAGCTGGGACTGAGCAACGGGAGCTCACCACCGATCTTCTGATTGGCAAGCCCTAGGCTCTGTGGTTTAGACCACAGCACCACCCGTGTCCCCTGTGTGTGTGTGTGTGTGTGTGTAGCCCTGTGCAAACTTCCATTCTATGTAGAACTGAATATGCATATATTGTACAGTGGTACCTCTGGTTATGTACTTACGGTAATTCGTTCCGGAGGTCTGTTCTTAACCTGAAGCACCATTTTAGCTAATGGGGCCTCCTGCTGCCGCTGCAGCACAATTTCTGTTCTCATCGTGAAGCAAAGTTCTTAACCTGAGGTTCCGCTTATAAACACCATCTCCAACTCCTCAAAAGAGGCTTGCTTAGCATCCTCATTTTGCATCCTTAGGCACCAGGCAAAAACCAGACCTTTGGCTTTTTCAATGCGTTTGTGGGAGAGGGGTTATTCTGATCCCAGAAGGAAGAGCAGCAAAAGAGGCTTGAGCCCTGGAGTCAGCCTCTTTTCCTTTGGCCTTAGGCCCACCCCCGGCCGGCTGTCCATTGTCCTCCCTGGCCGGGGGCGGGTCAAAGGCCAGCTCAGGCAGGTGGGTGGCACCCGCCCAGGTGAGCCTCGCTTGGTGCCGCAAACCCTGCCCACCTGTGGGGAAGGGAGGGCGGATATTGCTTTGTTTCTGTTTCATTGTGTATTTTGTGTTCTCATTTTTTGTTGCTATGTTGTGAACCACCCTACAATCTTCAGACGATGGGTGGTATAAAATTTTAATAAGTAAGAATAAAAATAAATGACCTGAGACTCAACCAGACCTGAGCTAGCTAGCTGGACCGATTTAAGACAGTTCTGTAGAATCGCGAAGAAATTTTCTCCCCGTGAAATCATCCCATGAAACAATTTTCACTTGCCTCTCTCCTTTCCCCAAGGAGAACTTCTCCTTTAAAAAAAAAAAAAGATTTCAGCAATATTCCCCCTCCAGCGCTTTCTCTCTCAAGGTGAAGTGGGGCTGAATCTCTTCTCCTTTAAGCTGAAGGTAGAGCTGCTTAGAAGTTCTTCAAAGGCGCGATACGCTGTAAATCGGCATGTCTGCCAATCCGTCAACATTAGCATATTTATTAGGCAGCCCCGGCTACCTCCAGCAGGATGAGAGATGCTAGGTCAGGAAGAGCAAAGCGTGAGAAGCATTCTCAAGGCAAGCTCCTGCCATGGGGATTCATAGTGGGCTGTTCCACACCATGGATTTGGATAAATGTAAGGTAAAAAATAGGGATGTGGGTGGCATTGTGGTGTAAACCACTGAGCCTTGGGCTTGCCGATCAGAAGGTCGGTGGTTTGAATCTTCTCGATGGCGTGAGCTCCCGTTGTTCGGTCCCAGCTCCTGCCAACCTAGCAGTTTGAAAGCACACCAGTGCAAGTAGATAAATAGGTACCGCTCCGGCGGGAGGGTAAATGGTGTTTCCATGTGCTGCTCTGGTTTTGCCTGAGTGGCTTAGTCATGCTGGCCACATGACCTGGAAAAACTGTCTCTGGACAAACGCCGGCTCCCTCGGCCAGTAAAGCAAGATGAGCGCCGCAACCCCAGAGTCGTTCGTGACTGGACTTAACTGTCAGGGGTCCTTTACCTTTTTTTAAAAAAAATGTAAAAAACGGGTAAAGGACCCCTGGACAGTTTAGTCCAGTCAAAGGTGACTCTGGGGTTGTGGTGCTCATCTCGCTTTCAGGCCGAGGGAGCCAGCATTTGTTCACAGACAGCTTTCTGGGTCATGTGGCCAGCATGACTAAACCGCTTCTGGTGCAACCAGACACCGTGACGGAAATCAGAGCGCATGGAAACATGGTTTACCTTCCCGCCACAGCGGTACCTGTGGCTGCAGCTACTGCCCAGCAAGGACTGGAGTATTTGGGTGGAAGTTTTGTTGGGAGTTTTTGCTGTTGTTACTGATATTAACTGATATTAACTTTTTGCATCTTTTTTATTTTTATTTGGAAATTGTTTAGTTTGGTTATGTAGTTTTTAATGTGTTTTATTTATTTTTGACTACTTTGCTATGTTTGTAATCATGTAAATCTTTTCATATTGTAAGCTGCCTTGAGCATTGTTGTAACTGTGGAAAGGTGGTATACAAATAAAAAATGATGATGTTGGTGGTACCTATTTATCTACTTGCACTAGTGTACTTTTGAACTGCTAGGTTGGCAGGAGCTGGGACAAAGCAACGGGAGCTCACCCTGTTGCTGGGATTCAAACCACCGACCCTCTGATCAGCAAGCCCAAGAGGCTCAGTAGTTTAGACCACAGCACCACCCATGTCCCTACACCCCGTAAGGAGCACTGGAATACAAGAAGCTGCAGTAGTGGCTGGCAGGGTAGTCTGACAGCACTTCCTTGACTTCCTTGCAGCGGAGTCACAGATGCTTAGCTGGAGAAGGAAGGACAAAGTGGTGGGGAGGTCAGCAGAGGGCAAAGGAACTCTGCTGGTGCACTTGCATGGTGCTGATGCCATGGACAGGCTGGATGCAGAAGAATGGTAGGAGGTACCAGCTGGGGAGTCCCCAAGGGAAGAAGGCTCAGAGCCCAGGGATTGGTGGTGGGATGATGATGAGTGGTCAGAGGGAGAAAGAAGCCTGGGAGGAAGCTGAAGCAGTGACAGGGTTTAGTGAACAGGGAGAATCTGTGGCAGAGAGAAGTCCAGAAGCAGAAGCAGGAGAGAAGGGAGGCCAAGAGGCGGAGATGAGTCAAGCTCAATCCAAGGTGTCTTCTCCTCCTGACGTGACAAGCTCTCCTCTCTGGTCTCCCAGAACCAAGAGAGGCATGAAGAAGGAAGAGCAAAGGCTGGTGTAGTCTCAGATTGCTTGGAAAGGACCTGGGGGAGAAGGAGATTTAGGCAGTTGTGAGAAGGTGGGGGCCTTCAGTCTCCACCACATAGGAGCAAGACCTACCGAGGAGAGTTGCTGTGCTCATTAGGCCTGGCATTCCTGAGCTGACTATGTTTCTCTAATAAAGAGCTAACTTCCCTCAGTGTGATTTATTTCTGACCTGTTCCTGTTGCTTACCTCCTACCAACTCACCTTTCTTGGTAAGCAGCCCAAGAACATAAAAAGAGTCCCACTGGATCAGACCAGTTACAGATAGGTAGTCGTGTTGGTCTGCCATAGTCAAAATAAAAAAATTCCTTCCAGTAGCACCTTAAAGACCAACTAAGTTAGTTCTTGGTATGAGCTTTCGTGTGCATGCACACTTCTTCAGATACACTGAAACAGAAGTTGCCAGATCCTTCTATATAGTGTGAAGGTGGGGAGGGGTATTACTCAGAAGGGTGGTGGGAATGGGAGATTGGCAGATAGCTGAGATGAGCCTGTTGACGACTCTTAATGACTGCAATAGGTATTACAGGAAAAGGCAAGGGGTGAGAAGGTGAAAAATGACTTAGTCATGTATAATGAGATAAGAATCCAATGTCTTTGTTCAGACCAGGTCTCTCCATGGTTTTAAGTTTGGTAATGAGTTGCAATTCAGCAGCTTCTCTTTCCAGTCTATTTCTGAAATTCCTTTGTAGTAAAACAGCTACTTTGAGATCTTGTATAGAATGTCCTGGGAGATTGAAGTGTTCTCCTACTGGTTTCTCTGTTTTACTAGAATCAGTAAAACAGTGCAAGGTAGAACATTGCCACCTTGTAGCCGGTTTCACCTGCCTCATCTTTGCACGTGAACAACATGCTGAAGGAGAGTGGAAGTGTTATGTACTGAGTTGAATAGGATCCAAAATGCAGCAGTCTGATTGGTCCTAGAACAATAGGATTCAGAATGCAGCAGCTTGATTGGTCCTAGAACAATAGGATCCAGAATGCAGCAGCCTGATTGGTCCACAGGAGCCACCCAATCCAGCTCCAGGTGGAACTGAATCCGCGACCTGATTGGTCTACAGGAGAATCCCGGAATTAGCCAATCACGTGGGGCCCATTGTGTAAATAATGTATATAAAGCAGACATTCTGGGGGAACTTCCATTCCTCCTCACCACTATGAGCTGAATAAAGAGCATGAAATCCACTCTCGACTTGGAGTATATTTCAGGAAGGTTTGAGTGTGTCTCTGTGCATGCCTGTGTCTAAAAATAAGCAAACAAAGCAGCCCCGATCTTAAAAAAAATTAAACCATATTTTTATTTATATATTTATTTTTTTTCATATAGAAAAAGAAATTAAAAAATGAAGAGGACGACAAAGAAAAAATGCAGGCTTATGGCAGTTCAGTCTTGTCGGCCCCCTCCGCTTGGGCCGCAGATTCCGATCCTCCGGAAGCGAGCAAAGTCCTCCGGTTGTAGTGTCCTTTGATGATCCCGGAATTGTTGTTCTCGTTCAAGATCTGCTTCTGTTTCTGCCTGTTGAGGGACTGCACCAGCCCCAACACGACAGCCGCCAAGGAATACTGCCCCGTCAGTTTTCTCGGTTGCAAGATCAAAGGGTTTGGCTGTACTCTTCCCAGAAGAAAATAGGTCTTGATCTTCCCTTCTTGTTCGCTGATGCCCTTGACGTAGATCTCCCCCCGGTAGTCGAAGGCAAACCCCCGGTCCTTGAGGATGAGATACGTTTCCTCGGGAACCTGCATTCGGCCGCTAATGCCGGTGCTGTCCATTCGGCTTGCTAAGTTGACTGTTTTGCCCCAGATATCGTACTGGGGTTTCTTAGCACCAATGACGCCCGCGACGACAGAGCCATGGCTGATCCCTAGGAAGGGGAAAAGAGAAAAGATCAGGCTAGAAGAATAGTCATGTTCGTCTGCTGCAGCACAAACAAAAAAGAATGACTGTTTTTGGATCTAACATGGCTGCGGTACCAGATATACTGGGGTCAGTATATCTGAAGGAGCGTCTCCACCCCCCATCGTTCTGCCTGGACACTGAGGTCCAGCGCCAAGGGCCGTCTGGTGGCTCCCTCACTGCGAGAAGCTAAGCTACAGGGAATCAGGCAGAGGGCCTTCTCAGTGGTGGCACCCGCCCTGTGGAACGCCCTCCCACCAGATGTCAAAGAGAAAAATAACTGAAGTGTATCTGAAGAAGTGTGCATGCACACGAAAGCTCATACCAAGAACTAACTTAGTTGGTCTTTAAGGTGCTACTGGAAGGAATTTTTTATTTAGAAAAATAACTACCAGACTTTTAGAAGACACTTGAAGGCAGTCTTGTTTAGGGAAGCTTTTAATGTTTGATGCATTACGGTATTTTAATATCTTCTTGGAAGCTGCCCAGAGTGGCTGGGGAAGCTCAGCCAAATTGCGGGGTATAAATAAATAAATTAATTATTATTTTCACCCCAATGATCACATTCCCCTTCAAAGGTCAGCCTTGCTTACTTGCAGGATGGACTTAAACCCATCCATGGCTGCTCAACTACTTCTGTCTGCAGAACTGTCTCATAATGCAGTCATACCTTGGATCCCAAACGTCTTGCGAGTCAGACGTTTTGGCTCCCGAACACCACAAAGTGACTGTTCCAGTTTGCAAACGTTCTTTGGAACCCGAACATCTGACAGGGCTTCTGCGGCTTCCGATTGGCTGCAGAAGCTTCCTGCAGCCAATCAGAAACTGTGCTTTGGTTTCTGAACGTTTTTTGGAAGTCGAATGGACTTCTGGAACGGATTCTGTTCGACTTCTGAGGTACGCCTTTCTCATTTCACACTTGTAAGAAATCAACCTTTTAGTGTAGCAGCAGCAATGCTCTGTCGATATGACACAGTGCCTTTCCTGTACTTTTTTCAGTGCTTGCTCAAAATGTTTTTGTTTACCTGACAAATACATGTAGTTTTGTGCGTTTTAGCTGCTCTTGATTTTAATAATCTTTTGAATGCTTTCAGCTGTTTTTTAATAAAGATTTTAAAAATATTTTATGTTGTCCTTCTGCAAAACCCTGCTTCGGAGTTTTGCTCCAACCAAAAAGTGTACAATTTATCAAATAAATAAATGCATTCTCACATGGGCAACCTTTGGCTGCGTCTGTGTCTCTTACCTCAGTACAGTAGGTTACTTTGGAACCAGAACAAAAATTAAAGAAGCCCATGTTGTACCACCCAAAAGGGCAGTGGAGATTCTTCAGCCTGCCAGGCCAACCCATTTGGCTAGTGTGTCCCATTTTGACTAAGCCACACTTATCTGCCCTACACCTGAGGTAATATGTGAAGTCAGGTGTCAAGCTGCCAGGGACTGGACTGAGTCACTGGCAGAGGAAGAGGAATGCGGGGGGAGCACACCACCCCTGGCAGCGCGATCCTGGTGGGGTGCCATTGTGGCTGACCCCTGCGGGCAGCGTGCCATGCCCCCAGGACACATGTCACACCCCTGTGGACGGTGCACCATGCCCCTGGGATGCACACCAGCCCCACCCCCACCTGCTCCCCCCCCACAGTGCCAGAGCATGAGGCTCTGCCACTGGACTGAGGAGGAATGGTGGAGACCACCCTCCCCTCCCCCTGAACCTTCCAGAGAAGAGGAAGGTAGTATAGATTTAAAACAGTAGCCTGCAGACAGTCACGGCTCATAGATAGAAGAGGGGCAAAGCTGGGAAATAATGTGTGAAGAGGAGGGGGAAGAAGCAGAGCATTCCAGACCTCCCCTTCTCCCAGAACCCAGTGAGCAGCGAAAGTAGGAGAGCAAAGAGCTATGAGGCAAATGCGGTGGGAGAAGACTGGAAGAAATTTAAAGACTATTTACAGAAATATTGTAAAATTAATGAATGATAGAATGATGTTGGATAGCAACTAAGGGGTTTCCAGCTGTAATGATTTAAGAAAATATGAAAAAAAGGGTTATAAATGGGTTAAAATCTAATGGTAAGGATTTGCTGAACCAATAAATTGAAGTGGAATACAAAAAAGGGAGGTATGAGGAGGTCCGGGAAATAAGTTAAAAGAAAATAAGTAAAAGAAAAAACGTATGTTTTTAAGTGTTTTTATTTTGTATTTTTCATTTTTCTTTTTCATTTTTTCGGTTATATTTCAAAAATTTTAATAAATATTTTATATAAAAAAAGAGCTATGAGGCAAATGGCCTTAAGCGGCCACTGTAAGGGTGGTGGTGCGGGAGACGAGTGAGAAGGGAAGGAGGGGTGGAGATTACTTGGAGCAATGTTATTACTCCAAGAGGCAGCATTCGTAAGCCTCTCTCTGTGAACATTGAATAAAAGACTTGGTAAGAGCTTTTTTTTGTCTAGTTATCCCTGGCAGCTTGCCAGGAGGTGAGGAGGATCAGATTCTCTGAATCAGGTGAAGAGGTAGTTGAAGAGTTTGGATTTGATATCCCACTTTATCACTATCCTAAGGAGTCTCAAAGTGGCTAACATTCTCCTTTCCCTTCCTCCCCCACAACAAACACTCTGTGAGGTGAGTGGGGCTGAGAGACTTCAGAGAAGTGTGACTGGCCCAAGGTCACCCAGCAGCTGCATGTGGAGGAGCGGAGATGCGAACCCGGTTCCCCAGATTACGAGTCTATCGCTCTTAACCACTACACCACACTGTTGAGTTGAAATGATGTTTGCAGGCACCAACAACCCAGGCCTGCATCTATACAGTTCTTTCAAATGGTGTGGTCCAAAATGGATCACCTGATGGAACTGAAAAAAAAAATCTAGGTCCATTGGGATGGTGTAGAAACAAAGTTTGGACTTGCTGGCCAGATCACATTTCTCCACCACAGATCTACAATTTTTAATGGCTCAGAAAGAATGCCCACAGTAATGTAACCATGTTATAGGTGACCTTAAGCACCTGCGGCGGACCTGTAATCAAGCTGTTTATATACCATTATACTGTATCATTATACTGAATACCATTACAGTGGTACCTCAGGTTACATACACTTCAGGTTACATACGCTTCAGGTTACAGACTCCGCTAACCCAGAAATAGTGCTTCAGGTTAAGAACTTTGCTTCAGGATGAGAACAGAAATTGTGCTCCAGCGGCGCGGTGGCAACAGGAGGTCCCATTAGCTAAAGTGGTACTTCAGGTTAAGAACAGTTTCAGGTTAAGAACGGACCTCCGGAACGAATTAAGTACTTAATCTGAGGTACCACTGTATACTGAATGGAAGATGGCAGGATCCCCAACAACGTGCTCTATGGGCAGTCGTCTGGCACTCGTCTGGTTGTGGCAGTAGCGGTTTAGCCATGCTGGCCACACAACCTAGAAACCTTAAGAACTTAATTCATTCTGGAGGTCCATTCTTAACCTGAAACTGTTCTTAAACTGAGGTGCCACTTTAGCTAATGGGGCCTCCCGCTGCCGCCACATGATTTCTGTTCTCATCCCGAGGTAAAGTTCTTAACCTGAGGTACTATTTCTGGGTTAGAGGAGTCTGTAACCTGAAGTGTCTGTAACCTGAAGCGTCTGTAACCCGAGGTAGCACTGTATATGGACAAATGGTATCTCCCTTGGCCTGAAAGATGACCACCGGACCCCATAGTTGCCTTTGACTGGAGTCCAAGGATCATTTACCTCTACCTCTACCTGGCTTTAGGCGCCAGGCCCGTTGACAGACTAACTCTGTGCTACAAAGATGTCAGCAAACATGATGTCAAGGCTGGCAACATCAACACCGCCATGTGGGAATGCCTTGCAGATGACCACAGTGTCTAGAAACAGACAAGTTGTGCATCCACAGCCATGACCAGAGGAGGAATGACCGCTGGGAGGGATGCAGAGAGAAGTAATGTCATGGTGCATTTACGCCAGCAGAACCGGACGCCTTCGTCTGCCCCCAGGCGCTGCAGCCTTCCAACAGTTTGACTTCACACCCAAAGGTGCACTCCTCCAATGTACCTGAGACAAATGGATGGCAGCTCCCAGCTCCCAGGATTATATTGCACATGGCTTCAGTGTAGAGATGCTTGCAAAGGCTTTCTCATTTCCTCCAGGGAAGAATCAGCCTCATGCCTTCAAAGAGAAGCCCATGCAGTGCTACCCTTTCTACTGATGTGAAGCCTACTCACCTGAGAGCTTTAAATGCATCTGAAACTCTACATTCGGGTGACTAATGTTAAAGGGCTCAAAAGGAATAAGAAATATGATTTGGGCTCCGATTTTGAATATGGAGGTCTGGTTGGAAGAAACACAGATCCCACTGGGACAGAGCTTCTCCGAGATTCGATGTCCAACATAAAGGATTACCAACAAAACCGGCAGAGAGGGACTGAGAGAGATTTGAGGGCCTCGGACGTGAGGAATCCAGGCTGAGAACTGATAGACTGATGGATATTTTGGGGGGATCGAAACCGGGAAAGGGGGGGGCGAGAGTTCTGGAATCCAAAGGGCGTATAAATATATTTTGTTTTATGTTATGATGTTCTTTTTTCTTTTAATTAGTTTAAAAATTGGGAAATTTGTGGAAGGGAATGTGGGTCGACCTTAGAAAAGGATTGAATTGATGAGTATCGTGGTTTAATTGAGGTCTATAACTTAAATCTGGTTAATTAAGAAGAATTAAGTAAAATATTAATAAGGTAAAAGTTGGAGATAAGAACTTGCTGAGTTAACTATTGGAATCAGGATGCAAGAAGGGGAGGTGTGGGGAAGTCATGGAAAGTGGTTAAGAAAATAAGGTTTTGAAATTATGCATGTTTGTCCTTGTGTTTGTGTGTTTGTGTGTTTGTGTTATGTCTATATAAACTATAAAAACCCAATAAAAATTTTATATATATAAAAAAATGTTAAAGGGCTCAGCCCATACGTACCAATGCGGAGTTCAAAGTTGTTGAACGAATGCTTGTTGATCTCTTGGATGCTTTCATTCAGCGCTATGGAGAAATCTGCTAGAGCACATAAGTGCCCCCATTTATCTTCGCATTGCTGGGGAGGGAATGAAAAGCAGAAAATTCATTGCACAAGTCAGGCATATAACACCAGTCCTGAGATGACCTGCATTGGCTCCCAGTATGTTTCCAAGCACAATTCAAAGTGTTGGTGCTGAGCTTTAAAGCCCTAAATGGCCTCAGTCCAGTATACCTGAAGGAGCGTCTCCATCCCCATCATTCAGCCCGGACACTGAGGTCCAGTGCCAAGGGCCTTCTGGAGGTTCCCTCCCTGCGAGAAATGAGGTTGCAGGGAACCAGGCAGAGGGACTTCTCAGTAGTGGCACCTGCCCTGTGGAATGCCCTCCCACCAGATGTCAAGGAAATAAACAACTACCTGACTTTTAGAAGACATCTGAAGGCAGCCCTGTTTAGGGAAGTTTTAAATGTTTGAAGTTTTATCATGTTTTTAATATTCTGTTGGGAGCTGCCCAGAATGGTTGGGAGGCCTGGCCAGATGGGCAGGGTATAAATAAAAAATTATTATTATTATTATTATTATTATTATTATTAGGCATAGGTCAGCTGCCCTCCACTCACATTTCATACAATCGGGATCTTGCTCCCTGTACCACTAGAGATTAATTTTATTTTTTATTTGTTTGCCACTTAATTGCAAATAAACACCCAGATAAAATGTTTCTATATCACCAGGCCTTGGGCTGATTAACATTCTAAAGCCTTTTAGATGCAATTGGGGGGGGTATTGTTTTTAAAAAAATGCATTTTGTGTTCTCAATTTGCATTTTTGTTGTTGTGAAGTACCCTGTGATCTTTGGATAAAAGGTATTATACATATACATATACATATATATATATTTATATACATATATATATATATTTGCACACATACACACACCAATATTGTTCAACCAGCATGTAGCCATGACAGGTGAGAACAAATATCTGTTATGTTCCAGGAAAGGCCAAACTGCATATATTTAAAAGCGACTCCAATGTCCTGTACTTTAGACTATGCATTAGAAAATACAAGCTCTCTTTGTTAGGCAACAGAAAACTCCTTACCTGTTTTTCAGGTGATAACCCGGACACAGCCATGTAGGTGCTGCCAATGGTTTTGATTTTTTCAATATCTTGAAACCTTTCTTCACCTAGCAACTAACAAAGAAAAGAGTTCATTGAATCGCATTTTATTGGATGCACAGCTCCCAAACGGGTTTTTATTTTTTATTTTTATTTTTCATCACGTGGAAGGTGTCAATTCAGTAGCACTTTGCAGAAGGGCTAATGACCTGTGTTTTTGTTTTTGTTTTAAAAAAGCATAACTGTTAGGAAACATTTAAGAATGTTAAATTCCATGGAATATGCTGCAACTCAACAGGTTTGCCCCAGTATGTGATTATCCAGATATGCATTTATGTGGTTGCGGATGGGACAGAATGAAGATGATGGTATTTTGTGTTAATGTTTGTGCATTTGCACACACCTGCACTACAGGTGAAGCTGAACTGGCCTTCCTTCCCTGGCAGATTGCGGAGGTTGGAACTCTCTGCTATTTACACAGAACATTCGTATCCTGACCCCATAACCAGAGTTCTCTGGGCATCCAGCTATGAAATTGGCAGCATGCAACCCAGGCATAAAAACACAAATACAGCATAAAACAAAATGACCAAAAAAAGCCTGTTTAGCCCATAACATCATGTTGGAAGATTGGGAAAGGTTATGGAAAATTGATTTACAACTCACAGATTGTTCTTTGTTGAAAGAAAACTATATGAAGATGATGTATAGATGGTATATAACACCAGTGAAGTTAGGAAGAATGTATAAAACCGGTTCAAATCTGTGTTGGAAATGTAAGGAAAAAGAAGGGACTTTTTATCATACGTGGTGGGATTGTAGTAAAAAAAGGGGGGAAAATGATATATAATGAGTTGAAGAAAATGTTCCAATGCTTTCTTGTTAGGGATTGTAGGAAAAGACCTGCCAAGGAAATTAAAAAACATTTTCATGTATGCGACAACGGCGGCAAGAGTCTTAATAGCACAAGGATGGAAGAATGAGGAAATCCTGACTAAAGAACTGTGGCAAGAGAAATTGATGGATTACGCGGAATTGGCAAAACTGACACATAAACTGTGACTTTAAAGAAGAATGGGAACATTTTACGAAGTACTTAAAGAAACAAATAAATGAACTGGACTCCTTGGCGGGTTTTGAATAAACATTCACAAACTCTTTATTGGTAATATACCAATAGAGAAATTGAGGATCTTTACAACTTTATAACATGCAGAGAATAATATGTGCTGGGAAACCAGAGAGAGGAGCTGAGGGAAGTGTGGGGGGTGGGTGGGGTGGGAGGGATGGGTTGTTCTTTTTAGGGGAGGGGGAAATGGGGGGGAGAAATGAGGATGATGGGTTTTTAATGAATTGTTATGTCAAAATTCCTCATTAAAAATACTTATAAAAAACCCTGTTTTTGCACAAACCAGCATACCCTAGCGACTGTTTCCTGACATGAGCCACACAAGGTTGCAGTCACTGCCCCTGCCAGCCCCCAAATATTCCTTTTCCCACTGTAATGGGAAACCTCTCCCAGCGACCAGTTGTGCTAGCAGAGGGGTTTCTATACATTTTATTGGGGTTTTTTTACATATAATTTCCAACAGTCATATAACATAACTTTTCATCTTATACAATGTTTTAGACTTTCATCAACACCTCTGATGATTTTTCGTTCTTTATCACTTATTCTGCATTTCACCATTACTCTTAATTGTCATTACCAGTGACTAATAATTCTCCTCATAGTCTTCCTTGCAATATTTTGAATACAGTGGTGCCTCGCAAGACGAAATTAATCTGTTCCGCGAGTCTCTTCGTCTAGCAGTTTTTTCGTCTTGTGAAGCAACCCTATTAGTGGCCTAGCGGCTATTAAAGGCTTAGCGGATTAGCGGCTAAAAGGCTATTAGCGGCTTAGCGGCTTAGAAAAAGGGGGGGGGGAGCAGAAAAAAATCGGAACAGTCGCAAGACGTTTTCGACTTGCAAAGCAAGCCCATAGGGAAAATCGTCTTGCGAAGCAGCTCAAAAACGGGAAACCCTTTCGTCTAGCGAGTTTTTCGTCTTGCGAAGCATTCGTCTATTAATCTCATCACCTACATTGCCAAGTAAAAATGCTTCTCGTTTCTTGACAAATGTATATTTCAACATATTTTTCATCTCATTATATATAATTTCCTAAGTCCTGTTTCATATTTTTAACTATCATTTTAGTTTTCTTTTTGTTCAATTTAAAACCTGCTACATGTCCGAATCTAATACTTCCTTGGCACTAATTAATGGTTCTTCTATTGTTAATACCAAGTCATCAGCAAAGGCTTTCGCTTTATGTTCCTATGGTATAGAATCATAGAATCATAGAGTTGGAAGAGACCACAAGGGCCACCGAGTCCAACCCCCTGCCAAGCAGGAAACACCATCAGAGCACTCCTGACATATGGTTGTCAAACCTCTGCTTAAAGACCTCCAAAGTAGGAGACTCCACCACACTCCTTGGCAGCAAATTCCACTGTCGAACAGCTCTTACTGTCAGGAAGTTCTTCCTAATGTTTAGGTGGAATCTTCTTTCTTGTAGTTTGGATCCATTGCTCCGTGTCCGCTTCTCTGGAGCAGCAGAAAACAACCTTTCTCCCTCCTCTATGTGACATCCTTTTATATATTTGAACATGGCTATCATATCACCCCTTAACCTCCTCTTCTCCAGGCTAAACATGCCCAGCTCCCTTAGCCGTTCCTCATAAGGCATCGTTTCCAGGCCTTTGACCATTTTGGTTGCCCTCCTCTGGACACGTTCCAGTTTGTCAGTGTCCTGAGGGGTTTCTGGCTTGAATTCTGTAGGGATTCAAGCCTCCCAGATGCCACCTCCCATGTTTGGGAAAAACGCCACACTCTGATTTTGCATGAAGTGAAAGATTGCATTTTTATGACTCTCTCGATCAGTTCGTCATCTCTGCACCCAACAGCAATTGATGACTAGATGACACACTGTTTGCCACACACTCTGTACATCCAAACTGTGCTTCGAAATCTTCTGTTAGCATGACACTGCAGTCCTGTCTACGCTCAAGGTCACTGCAGCCGTGCCCTGAATACAGGACCTGGGCTTCTTAAAGCGTGCTTTGCAGAACGGCATAAATCTACAGACTGCTTGGAAACTTTACATGCCCTGCAAATGAGGCTTAATTCCCCCCCAGTCTTTAATAATAATAATAATAATAATAATAATAATAATAATAAATGTTGCAATGGCCATAATCTGCATTTTGGACCAGGATAATAGATGCCGTGTAAAGCAATTTGATTTCACACTCCCTGCACACAAATCTTTGCAGGATCGAAAGGAGAGAGAGAAATGATCCCTGTAATGGGGGGAAAACTTAAAGCATTTCATGACAATATCAATATTGGTATTACCTGCACTGCAGGAGAGAGGAGGAAATGGAGCAATTAAGATTAGATTGGATAAGCTCAACAGACAAATGAGAGCAAGACTAGTGATGACTGCGTGTGAGTTTGAGAGAGAGGGTGCGAAGAAAGGGAGGGAGAGAAATCACACTGTTTGATTCTTAAGAAAGCCACTTCTGCCCTAAGGAGGAGGTGGGGTTGCAGGCTTCTCGGCCCCTCCATGCGTGCGGTGGGTGGAGGCCAGCCCACCGGCTGCGTCGCCCCCTGGCCCAGCCAATCAGCTGGCTCGGGGGCGTGACCTGCCCTATAAAGGCAGGATCTCCCTCTGTGCCGCCGGCCAGCTGTTCCTGCTTTTCCCACCCTCCCGCCCTATAAGGTTTTTCGTTCCTTGACCTTGCTATGGACCTTGGTTGGTCGCCGTTGAGGGGCCTGGTAGGAATTTTTCCACTTGGCAAATTGGCACCAGCCACTTGGTTTTCGCCTACCTCGTAGCAAATTGTCGCAACTGTCTGGGTATTGGCGGTTAGGCATTGGTATTGTTCTGTAGATGGAAGAGGGGAGGTAGCGCCATCACCTGCCCCACATATTGAAGGGTAGTCTGGTAAAGGATTCCCGGGGGCGTGGCCCTGTCCGAAGCCTAGGGATGCCCCCTAGCGCTGACCCCGGGGGGAGTTCCTAGTTGACGTGCATCAGCAGAACTCCCCCTACTGGTGGTTAACCCTTCCCGGACTTCGAGCGGACGGGCTGAAGTCGGATATGCACTGGTACCTCGGGTTAAGAACTTAATTCGTTCTGGAGGTCTGTTCTTAACCTGAAACTGTTCTTAACCTGAGGTACCACTTTAGCTAATGGGGCCTTCTGCTGCTGCTGCGCCGCCAGAGCACGATTTCTGTTTTTATCCTGAACCAAAGTTCTTAACCCAAGGTACTATTTCTGGGTTAGCGGAGTCTGTAACCTGAAGTGTATGTAACCCGAGGTACCACTGTAGTCGGTTAGGACCAGTGCCTAAGCCAATACAGCTCCTCACCTGTAACCAATAAAGTTGTGGCCTTTTTTTTTAGCCCATTAACCTTAATAATTGTGTCATGTACCATTATTTCCACCTGTGGGGGTGGGGGTGGGAACTCACCGCGCAAACATAAGCCCAGCTGGATCAGGCCAAAGTTCCACTTAGTTGAGCATCCTTATCTCACAGTGGCCAGGTAGATATCTATGGGAAGTTCACAAGCAGGACCTGGGTGCAACAACCATCTCCTATTTGTTTTGGAAGCAGCAAATGGTTCTGGATATAAGTTGCTGGAAACTGCAGGAGGGGAGGGGGGGGGCTTGTTCAGCAGCTAGACTGGTTCCTGGGAGCGGCCGCCGGGACCACATAACACCGGTCCTGAGAGATCTGCATTGGCTCCCATTACGTTTCCGAGCACAATTCAAAGTGTTGGTGCTGACCTTTAAAGCCCTAAACGGCCTCGGCCAAGTAGACCTGAAGGAGCGTCTCCACCCCCATCGTTCTGCCCGGACACTGAGGTCCAGCGCCGAGGGCCTTCTGGCGGTTCCCTCCCTGCGAGAAGTGAGGTTCTAGGGAACCAGACAGAGGGCCTTCTCGGTAGTGGTGCCCGCCCTGTGGAACGCCCTCCCTTCAGATGTGAAAGAAATAAGCAGCTATCTTCTTTTTAAAAGACATCTGAAGGCAGCCCTGTTTAAGGAAGTTTTTAATATTTAGTGCTGTGTTGTTTTAAACACTTGATTGGAAACCGTCCAGAGTGGCTGGGGAAACTCAGCCAGATGCGCAGGGTATAAATAATAAATTATTATTGTTGTTGTTGTTGCTGGTTCCCTGTAGGCATCTGGAAGAGGATGCTGGCTTAAATGGAACACTGGCTTGACCCCGCCATACTATCCTTATGTTCTTATTGGCTCAGGAACATAAGGCCAGACACTTCATTCGCTGTGCGAGGTCACAGCTGCGGCACTTAATTGAACTGTCTCAGCTCCTTTCCTTCATTTAAGCCTGCTGAAAGAGGCTTCTGGTGGAAGTCAATCAACTGTGTCTCCAAATCAAAAGCAGATTAACAACTGGCAAAGGACTGCATCACCTCCTCTTGCTTCCCAAACTGATCGTTATATATACCTAACGATGTCGGGAGTCGCCCCTAATTGGATCCTTTATAAATTAAGCGGTCAGTGCAAGAATAGAAGGTTAAGTTTCTCAATGAGGCTGATGCTTTCTGACTTTCTTGGCACCCTGGGAAAATCCTAGCCAGTGTTGTGCTTATGTGCTGTTGCAGGAATTTATGTATAGGTTGGGGCAGGGGTTGCCCCTCCAGCAGATATCATGCACATGCAGCCCACTACCAAAACCAGCACAATCGCTTTTGTGATTTGTCCCCACAAAACACTTCATCACAGTTTCTTCCTATCTATTCAAAGGGCCTTTGCTGCAGGATACCAAATGTAACAATTCACTGATCAAAGTATCTATGTACTGGCTCACTGGGAAAACTTCAGAAATTCATATAGACATGTAAGCTCAGCTACTCAGTAGCCCCTCTGCCTGAGTGATAATCCCTGGCATCCTGATACCTGAGTGCCAGACAAGTAGCCATTCCAGAAATAACAAACCCAGATGAAGACAAAAGGGTGTGGTTAACTTGGCTGGGAAACAGGGAAATGTAAATATCTCTTTTGTTACACTTGATGGGTGTTTGGTGGAAGGCAAGGAGAACCATAGGGCAGGGTCTAGGATGCTCAGATTACTGCCACCAGACCTCCCCTTTCATGATGTAATCATGATGTATTAGTGATGTAGTTTGGGGGGGGGGTGTAACATGGGGATTCACAGCTAATAAAAGTTTGGGGGCTCTTGTTCGGGGCTTCCATCTTGTCCCACCTTGTGGCAGCTGGGAGTCCTGTCGCGACAGTCTTCAATAAAGACTAAGCCTACTGGCTGCTGTTTTGCTCTGGTATTCCTTGGCTGGTGTCCATGTTTTTTTGTCCAAGGGAGCCCTCAGATTTCTCCGTTAAGAGTGCTCAAATGGAATAAGGGCCAGATCAGGACCAGGTAACTTGAGAAGTCACCCTACCCCTTAAATATCCAGTAGGCAGCTGCGTTCTGCAAGAGATTTTTGCCTTGAAGTCCCCCCCCCCCCCAATATCACAGTAACTCAGAGTAGGCCCGTCAACGTGACTGACCTTGTTCTGTGGAACAGCCTCCCCACTGAGATATGAGGGGAGGCCATCGCCTGTACCTCCTCCTGAAGCAATTGCAGTTGTTTTTGTCTTAGATTTAAAAACAATGCAAAATGAACACTATTTCCAGTTGTTCTTTGCACTATTAAAAAAAACTATTTTAGCTGTTATTGTTATATGTTCGCATTTCACCTTAAAGCACATGTAAAAGGCATTTCATGATTATTTAATATAATTACTAATATTGTTGGATATGACGGGACCTGCTTTGTTTTGAAAGCCTGCTGTTTTGCTCCAGCTGCAGCGCGAAAAACAGAGCCATTAATAAATACACCGATAGCTGGGTAAGAACTTGGGCATAAAATTGAGTTTTTATATCAATAGACACAGTGGGAGAGGATTGCCGGCAGTGTTTGAAAAGCTGAACACCTCTTTGAAATGTCTCTGAGCTGCATTACAACACAAGCTATTGAACGTTCCCGTCTTAAAGGCTACCTCTGTCATGCCCTCGGCTTGTCGATCTATACAGATTTGTACAATTGCTCAAAATGTCACCTTGAAATGAGGGGGGGGGGAGTCAGAGTTTCAGGGAACATTATTTCCTTCAGCTTGAAATGGCAAGCTGGCAAGGATGCCCAGGTAGAGGCTTCAGAGTGTGAAGAGACAAACTGGAACAACCATCCCATCTCTACTGTCTGAAATGGCTTCCTGGCTTACCCAAGGAATTGCACTTTCAAGTAGCTGGCACACTTGTCTCTGGATACATCCTTTGATCTGCATTTCCTGACATTTGTGCACATGTAACCAAGACACACAGCAGCCCAGAATCCATGAGAGGGAGCCCAATGAGAGAGAAACTCAAAAAAAAAAGTCGGTGAAATGCAACAACGGAGACCTAGCAGAGGTGTTATCTCAGGACTCCGAGACACAAACTGTATTTTGAGAAGCACTGCCATATGCCAGCGCTGGACACCTGTGTCGTTTCAAGCACAGGGAAGACGTATTGCAGAAATGAGGAGCCTGAGAAGCAAATGCGGCCCCTTAGGTCTCTCTATCTGGCCCCTGGGAGGCCCCCTCTCCCTGGGCCACATCGCTCCCTGCCCTGCTTCTGCCCTGGCTAGAATGCACCCTTGTGCTCTTCTGATTCTCAGAGCCGCCTTTCCCATATGGCTCAGTGGTTCATTGCGACAGGGCGCCGGCCTCCCAGGGGCGCCCCAGTGAGTGGGGGAGCTGCGCGGCTTTGCTGGCAGCCTCCCCTTTCCCTGCACACCTGCCAGCTGCTCCCCGTCAAACATATGGCTGGCGGGCATGCAGCTTCCCTCCCAAGCCTTTCCCGCAGCAGCATGGGGGAGAGTTGCGTACCCCCTCCCATGGCTGGCAGTGTGCAGCTTTGCCCCCCCATTATCCATGGTAATTTGGGGGTGCAGAGTGGATATTTGCACCCTGGCGCTGCAACTGCTAAAGATGGCACTGCTGATGCTTCTTACTAGCCTGGATGGAGGGCAGAGAGGGGCATGTATGGAAACTAGCCAATTGCACAAGGTGAAATTGCACTACTGATCCGTGGCCCCTGCAGAGTTGCTGGGAAGGGAATGCGGCCCTTGGTTTGCCAAAGAGTCACCTCCCTTGCCTCATTGTTACCAGAATAAGCAGTTGTGTTTGGTGCTATATACAGTGAGGGGGGAAGTATTTGATCCCCTGCTAAATTTGCCCGTTTGCCCTCTGACGAAGAAATGACCAGTCCATAATTTTCATGGTAGATTTATTGTAGCTTTGAGAGACAGAATAACAACAGGAAAAACCCCAGAAACCCAGAAGACAAAAGTCAGGGTTTTCCTGTTGTTATTCTGTCTCTCACAGCTACAATAAACCTACCATGAAAATTATGGACTGGTCATTTCTTCATCAGAGGGCAAACTTAGCAGGGGACCAAATACGTCCCCCCCCCCCGACTATATATATATAGGTATATACAGTAGCACCTCAGCTTATGTTGCCCTCGGGTAATGTAAACTTCAGGTTGCGAAAGTGGCAAACCCGGAAGTGTTTTGCTGTGCGCGCATACACAGAAGCGCTCTACCACACCGCACACATGTGCAGAAGTGGTCCCCTGGTTGCGGAAACCTCGGGATTTGACCGGAGCTCTGGAACGGATCCCATCCACAACTGGAGGTACCACTGTATATATTTACATCACTGGAGTCTGGCAGCCAAAGGTTAGGCTGTGTGTCAGGGATTCTTTAGTTGTGATTTCTGTACTGCAGGGGGTTGGTTTAGAGGACATTTGGGGGATCCCATCTCTACAATTTTATTTCAAATTAATATTCAGAGTTCCTCCACTTTGGGTCTCCTGCTTGCACATTTTTTCTTCCGGCTCTGCCTCTCACATATCCTTCTCTTACGGCTTCTTTTCCAACCTTTGCTTCCCAAACATCCCAGCTTCCCTTGCTGTTCTGCTTTCTTGGGCTGCTGCCTTCTTTCCAAAGCCCTCGACTTTTTCTTTCCTCTGCCCTTCTGTCTGTTCTGTAGGACGCATGCCACTGAGCCAATTGCAATGAGAGTCCTTTCAGAGGAGAGCAGCTGAGCCAATCGGAGTAAGGAAATCTTTCACCCGCCTTCTGTGCCACCAGGGCAGCTCGGCCAATCATTGCCCGATAACTCATTATCAACCCCCACCTCCCAAAACCCCCTCAGCACATTACCATATAGATTGAAATAAAAGCAGCCGAAATCACTGCATGGAGGTTAAACTAATGTAATGACTGAGCTGGTGCAAATGCCAGGCCTCCCGACCCTGACCGCCTGTTTTCTTAAATTTCATTCCACTGCACACACACACACACACCTGCCCAAAAACGCCACCAAGGGCTGCGAAATTACCTCATCGAAGTCTGCAATGATTTCGTTCAGCAGACGCAGACATTCCACTCCCTGGTTGTTCATTTCGGTCTGGGAATAGAAGTCGGCAAAGCCCGGGATGGAAGCAAACATGACGCCGACAGCGTCGTAGGACTGAGAATACAGTTCCTAGGGATAGGGGAAGAGCAAAAGGGAGAAAAATGAACCTCAGTGACATATTGCAGGTAGCAGAATAAAGGGAGCGGGCAGCGAGTTTCATTGCCCGCAGTTAACACATCATAGAATTTTGTGCATCTTGTGAGCAAGAGGAAGGACAGGTGTTTGTTACTTGCTCATCAATTAACCCTAGAGGTAGATTAATAATAATAATAATAATAATAATAATAATAATAATAATAATATTTATACCCCACCCATCTGGCTGGGTTTCCCCAGACACTCTGGGTTGCTCCCAACAGAATATTAAAAACACAATAAAACAAACATTAAAAACTTCCCTAAACAGGGCTGCCTTCAGATGTCTTCTAAAAGCCAGTTGTTTACTTCCTTGACATCTGGATGCTGTTTAGTTGGAATTCCTGCATTGCAGGGGGTCGGACTCGATATCCCTTACGGTCCCTTCCAACTCTACGGTTTTATGATTCTGTGATATTCAATGGTAGATGAAGGACTCAGCCACGTTAGTCAAAATACAGCGTTATAAATGCGTCATAACACTGTGATGCCAGATGGCGCTGAAATCACAACTCAACAATATTTTCAATTGCGAGCTTTACAACTTTTTTTTTTTTTGCAGAGCGTATTCAGAACATTTCTTATAGTTGTTTAGATCTAGCCCTAGGATGCAGGGCTGGCCTCTGGCAACTGGCTTTGGCTGCCATGAAAGGGCTGCAAGGTTTAATGTATGTAAAAGGTAAAGGGACCCCTGACCATTAGGTCCAGTCGTGACCAACTCTGGGGTTGCGGCGCTCATCTCGCTTTATTGGCCGAGGGAGCCGGCATACAGCTTCCGGGTCATGTGGCCAGCATGACTAAGCCGCTTCTGGCGAACCAGAGCATCGCATGGAAATGCTGTTTACCTTCCCGCTGGAGCGGTACCTGTTTATCTACTTGCACTTTGATGTGCTTTCGAACTGCTAGGTGGGCAGGAGCAGGGACCGAGTGATGGGAGCTCACCCCGCCGCGGGGATTCGAACCGCACTTGATACAAGCAAGAGCCTGCATGTGTGAGCCACTTGCCTTGCAGTGGCAGGGAAGCTATTTGATGTGCAAAATTGTTGGTGGGCGGGGTATAATAATAATAATAATAATAATAATAATAATAATAATAGCTTAGGGATTATGCATGAAAAAGTGTTCACTCTTCCATTCCCCTTTCCTGGAGAGCAGTGAAGCTCACATATTACGTAGATGAGCATTTTCTGCATTAAAGCACAAACAAGCCAGTGAACTGATTTGCAAATCTTCAGCAGGCATGATAATGAAAGAGGCTGAGAGAGAGAGGAAAGGGATTATTATGTTGAGAGATCAGAGACAGTCTGAAAATAACAGGCATAAATGGCAAACTATGCAGAGAGTGCTCTCCACACAGCGAGAACAGATGTAGCTTAGCATAACATTGGCCTGGTTCCCAAGTCGCATTAAACCATAGTTCAAAACAAACGATGGGTTGAATGTTCTTGGGTCACCTGGTTACATTTTTGCCCTGCGCATGACCCTCAATTTGCAAGCGATGAAAATAAGGCAGGGGTCATTTTATTTTATTCCTTATTTAATATTCCATTGATACCCCATGTTTCCTCAAGGAAACGATGGCTATCCATCTCACCGGATGGTTCTCACAGCAGGCTGAGATACAGTGACTGGACCAAATTAGCTTCATGGCTGAGTGAGGATTTGAACCCAAGTCTCCCGGGTTGTGGTCCGATACCCTAACCCAGGGGTAGGCAACCTAAGGCCTGTGGGCCGGATCTGACCCTATCGCCTTCTCAATCCGGTCCGTGGATGGTCCGGGAACCAGCGTGTTTCTACATGAGTAGAATGTGTGCTTTTATTTAAAATGGATCTCTGGGTTATTTGTGGGGCCTTCCTGGTGTTTTTGCATGAGTAGAATGTGTGCTTTTATTTAAAATGCATCTCTGGGTTATTTGTGGGGCATAGGAATTCGTTCATTCCCCCCCCCCTTAAAAATATAGTCCGGCCCACCACATGGTCTGAGGGATGGTGGACCGGACCGCGGCTGAAAAAGGTTGCTGACCCCTGCCCTTACCACTATACCACCCTGGTTCATTTCACTTATTTTAAGGGGAGAATGGTCCAAAATTCCCGCATTTGGGACCTCCTTTCATCTTGGTGTCAGGAGAAATCAGTGGCTGTTATTACAATAAAAATAGTAATACTGCACCCCCCAATCCATTGTTTGCAGTGGAGGTGTTTATTATGGTAGTTCATAACAAGGTCTAACAATTAAAAAAAAATATGGGAGGCAATCCAGAGGGCAACAAAATATCACCCCAAGGACCGCCTCTTCCCAGATGAACCGACCCGTACCCTAAGATCATCTTCTGAGGCCCCCCTTTGTGTGTCTCCTCCTTGAGAAGTCCAGAGAGTGGCAACACGAGAACAGGGCCTTCTCTGCAGTGGCTCCCTGTCTGTGGAATGCTCTCCCCAGGGAAGTTCACCTGGCACCTTCATCATACACCTTTAGGTGCCAGGCAAAACCGTTCCTTTTTAACCAGGCCTTTGGTTGATCTTATTGACATGCAACACCCTTTTTTTTGGGGGGGGGGTTATTAGGTTATTGCTTTTGGTTTGATTTTATATGTTGTGGTCTTGTTGTGAACCGCCCTGAGACCTCTGGGATAGGGCGGTGTATAAGTTGAATAAAATCGTCAATCATCATCATCATCTTCAAAACTAAATCTTGACACTAGGAAAACACCCCCATCATGGTCAAAGCTGGATGTTCCTTTGAAAGAACTGTAAGTGGGATAGCTCAGCTGCTGGAGCATAAGATTCTTAATTTCAGGGTGATGGGTTTGAGCCCCACTTTGGGTGAAAGATTTCTGCATTGCAGGGGGTTGGACTAGATGATCCTCGTGGTCCCTTCCAACTCTACAATTCTGTGATTCTGTATGCACAGTGTCAGCAGAATTGTTTGCTGCAATACTCAGCATTCCACAGACGGGGAGCCACTGCAGAAAAGGCCCTTTCTCATGTTGCCACCCTCTGGACCTCTCAAGGAGAAGATACATGAAGGAGGGCCTCAGAAGATGATCTCAGGGTCCGGGTAGGTTCATATGGGAAGAGGCAGTCCTTGAGGTAATATTTTGTTGCCCTCTGGATTGCCTCCCATACATTTTTAAAAATTGTTAGACCTTATTATAAACTCCTTAGTGGTGTTTCATCGCAGCAGGCGGCAGACCGGCAGCTGCCTGTTCAGGTGAGTGGCAGAGTGTAAGGGATTGGCGACAAATTGTGCCTTACCTCTAACACAGTTCATTTCAGACTTGGAATTTGGGTTTTCTTGCTCCATGGTTGAAATATACCCGGAGTGGAGATTGGATTTCATGCTCTTTATTCAGCTCATAGTGGTGAGGAGGAATGAAAGTTCCTCCAAAGTATCTGCTTTATATACATTATTTACACAATGGGCTGCACGTGATTGGCTAATTCTGGGATTCTCCTGTAGGCCAATCAGGTTGTGGATTCACTTTCATCTGGAACTGGATTGGGTGGCTCCTGCAGACCAATCATACTGCTGCATTGTTCTAGGACCAATCAGACTGCTGCATTCTGAATCCTATTGTTCTAGGACCAATCAGACTGCTGCATTTTGGATCCTATTCAACTCGGTACATAACAGTGGTTATTATAAATAAGGTTTTAGAACTCTTGGCTGGGACCCATACATGCATCCATGCACTGAAGACAACAGTGTGTTAAGCCAGAGCTTTGCTTGCTGTTTTCTTTCCACTGCTTCCCCCATTTTGCTGAAGAGGCAAGCCTTTTCAGCAGCTTGTCTCTTCAGCAGCATGAATTTCACCAGCTGTGAAGGCAATCACAAGAGAAGACCCAACTGCACAAGATTTTTAAATGCTGCCCATTCTTAGGTGAAACCAGAGCCAAAATATTACATACTTCATTATCTCGGTCCTTTTCCAAGAAGTGACGGGCAACGTGGCTTGGAAGGATATTGCGCAGCATGTTTTCGTTGTGTTCTCTTAACTCCTTCATCTCGTTGATTTCTTCTTTGGCTTGGCCACGCCACAGGAAGTCCAACCTGGCTGTGTATTCAAGCTGTAGAGGTGAGGAGAGGAAAGGGAAATGAATTAAATGTTAAGCCACTTAGGGTTTTGATTACGTGAGCCAAGGCACGTAAGTCAGGCACTGTGAATCAGATGCCAGTCTCACTTGGAGATGGGCCTTCCCTTCCGCATTTCATCCTCACAACAGACCTGTGAGGTAGGGATGCCATATTTTGAAGAGCAAAAAAGAGGACACATTTGCCAACTTCTGCTTTTAACTACAGATCCCTGACGACTCTCATTTCAACACCTCTACTATATGTGGGCTATAGAAGCTGTGATATATTGCTGGTAGCAATGTTCTTAACTTTCAACAAAATAATAATAATAATAATAATAATAATAATAATAATAATAATAATACATATTTCTCCCTCACTTGCCACATGAAAGTATTTGGGCCCATTTCCCCATCTTTGTGAACACAAGTGTGCACAGAACAATTGATTAAACTGTTGAACAATTGATTAAACTTGACATCTTTCCGCAGGGCCTGCAAGACAGAGCTGTTCCACCTGGCCTTTGGTTTGGACTCAGTCTGACCCTTATGTTTCCCTCCCCCTTATGGCTTTGATCTATGGGCTACTATTAAAATGAGGCTGCATTTTAAATTATATTTTAACCTGTATTTTAATTTTTTTAAATTTTTTTGTCGTTTTACTGGTGTTAGCAGCCCTGAGCCCAGCTCTTGTTGGGGAGGGCATGGTATAAATAAAAATTATTATTATTATTAACAACAACATGTACATTCTATTCATTAAAAACAGTGAGGAGTGGGAGTGCAGTGCGACACATAGGGCTTTAAAAATTGTTTTTATTAAATATACAGTGGTACTTTGGTTTACGAACTTAATCCATTCCGGAAGTCCGTTCTTAAACGAAAGAGTTCTTAAACCAAAGCGTGCTTTTCCATAGCAGTGAGGGACTCAATTTACAAATGGAACACACTCGACAGGAAGAGAAACATGTTCTCATTCCAAGGCAAAGTTCACAAACCAAAACACCTACTTTTGCAGTGTTCTTAATCCAAGTTGTTCACAAACTAAGCTGTTCTTAAACCAAGGAACCTTTCTCTCTCTCCCTCTCTCTCTCTCTCTCTCTCTCTCTCTCTCTCTCTGTGTGTGTGTGTGGACAAAGCTATCAATGGCTCCTAGCCATGATGGCTCTGTTCTGCCTCCACAGTCTGAATATCAGTTGCTGGAAACTACAGGAGAGTAGAGTGCTTTTATGCTCGTGTCCTGGCTATGGGTGTCCTACAAGCATTTGGTTGACCAATGTGAGAACAGAATGCTGAAGTAGAAGGGTCATTCACCTGGTCCAGCGGATCCTCTTCTTAGGTGATCATAGAATCATAGAATCATAGAGTTGGAAGAGACCACAAGGGCCATCGAGTCCAACCCCCTGCCAAGCAGGAAACACCATCAGAGCACTCCTGACATATGGTTGTCAAGCCTCTGCTTAAAGACCTCCAAAGTAGGAGACTCCACCACACTCCTTGGCAGCAAATTCCACTGTCAAACAGCTCTTACTGTCAGGAAGTTCTTCCTAATGTTTAGGTGGAATCTTCTTTCTTGCAGTTTGGATCCATTGCTCCGTGTCCGCTTCTCTGGAGCAGCAGAAAACAACCTTTCTCCCTCCTCTATGTGACATCCTTTTATATATTTGAACATGGCTATCATATCACCCCTTAACCTCCTCTTCTCCAGGCTAAACATGCCCAGCTCCCTTAGCCGTTCCTCATAAGGCATCGTTTCCAGGCCTTTGACCATTTTGGTTGCCCTCCTCTGGACACGTTCCAGTTTGTCAGTGTCCTTCTTGAACTGTGGTGCCCAGAACTGGACACAGTACTCCAGGTGAGGTCTGACCAGAGCAGAATACAGTGGCACTATTACTTCCCTTGATCTAGATGCTATACTCCTATTGATGATGCCTCACTTATGCAGAGAGGCCGCATTTATGTGGGTACCTGCCAAATCAGGATTGGGGATCCTGTACAACATGCATGTATAATAACCAGTGTTATATCTGAACATTCCATACCAGCTTTGAAAATACACGTGCTCAGACCACTCAGGGGACAAGGTTAAAAAAAAGGAATGGGATTGCTTTAAAAACTGCCTGACAAAATATGGTTCCAAAAACAATACTTGGTTGTGCTTAGATTAATCTCACAGATATAATGGGTAAAAACCTGATGTTAATAAATGAATACAGAATATTTGTCACTTAAGTACAGCGGTACCTCTGGTTGCGGACAGGATCTGTTCTGGAGCCCTGTTTGCAACATGAGCAGAACGCAACCCAAGTCTGCCTGTCTGCATGTGCGCGGGTCGCAATTTGCCACTTCTGCGCATGCATGCTGCTCTGTCCCATCTGGAGCGGCCGGGGAATTATGTGAGGCTGCTGTTTGTGGATTTTAGCTCTGCTTTTAACACTATCCTCCCCCATAGACTGGTGTCCAAGCTAGAGACGATTGGACTCCCTAACTCCACCTGTCTCTGGGTTTTAGATTTTTTGTCAGAACGTTCTCAGAGGGTTAGAGTAGGGTCACATGTGTCCACAGCCCTTAGCCTTAACACCGGCTCACCACAGGGTTGCGTGTTGAGTCCCCTGCTCTATGCTCTCTATACGTATGACTGTACAGCCATCTACTCCAGCAACAAAATCATCAAGTTTGCTGATGATACTACGGTGGTGGGGCTCATTTCAGGAGGGGATGAGTCCGCCTATCGGGACGAGGTGGAGCGGCTCTGTGTTTGGTGTGGAGAGAACAATCTGGCTCTCAATACGGCTAAGACCAAGGAATTGGTGGTGGATTACAGGAAAAAAAGGCGGACATTCAGCCCTTGTATATCAACGGGGAACGGGTGGAGAGGGTGGCGGAATTCAGGTTTTTGGGAGTGACTATGGATCAGGGCATGACTTGGAGCGCAAATACCACTGCTCTGGTGAAGAAGGCCCAGCAGAGAATTTATTTCCTCAGACTTTTAAAAAAGAACAATCTGAGTGAGAGACTGCTGGTGTCCTTCTACCGAGGCTCCATAGAGAGCATACTTACATACTGTATTTGTGCTTGGTTCTCCAGTTGTACAGCTAGGGAGAGGAAGGTGCTCCAGAAGGTCATAACCACAGCCCAAAGGATTATTGGTCACCCTCTCCCACCTTTGGAAGAACTGTACGGTTCCCGTTGCCTTAGGAAAGCAAACAACATCCTGCAGGATCCATCTCACCCGGGATACAGTCTGTTTGCACTACTGCCTTCTGGCAGGAGGTATAGAAACATCAAGTCTAGGACAAATAGACTGAAAAACAGTTTCTATCCAAGAGCTGTGGCCTTTTTGAATGCTGTAACTCGATAGTGAGACCTGGGAGTTTGATGGGTGTGGGTGTGGTTGGAAGGTGGTTTGTTTGGTTGTTGCTGTTGTTTTGCTTTTGTTGTTTTTAAGGGTTGGCATCCAATTTCGTTGCACTTGTGCAATGTTGCACTAGTGTAATGACAATAAAGAATCTATCTATCTATCTATCTATCTATCTATCTATCTATCTATCTGCATGTGCGCGGGTCGCAATTTGCCACTTCTGCGCATGCGTGTGCGTCACTTTGAGCATCTGCGCCTGCGCGAGCAGCGAAACCCGGAAGTAACCCTTTCCGGTACTTCCGGGTCCCTGCGGGATGCAACCTGAAAACGCTCAACCTGAAGCAAACGTAACATGAGGTATGACTGTACTGAAGCTGCAAAGAGATAGAGGGAAGTCAACTAATATAGCAGGGATTCAAACTAGTTTTCCGGGACAGAAGAAAGTGACTGTAAAGAAAGGAAGGAAAGAAGGATTACAAATTATTTCTGAGAACCTGGCTGATAGAATATTCAAACTATTGTTTGTACCCTTTGAACAATTTTGTGTACTGGACTGATTCTTTTTCCTTTTTTATTTATTTATTTATCACCCCCTTTTTCTTTTTCTTTTTTATATTTTTACTTTTTCTGTAATTTTTATTTTTATTTTTGGATGTAATGTTAAATTCATGCTTTCTATGTATTTTTTTTTAAAAAATGCAGCAAAGATAACTTAAAAAAAGAAAACACACCTGCTCTGCCCTTGTTTAAACTGAAGTTTACTTGCTTTCCTTTTATTTTTATTTTTTTGCACGGAACAAATACTCATAGCAGATTGATGGGCTGCCTTTTCTTTTAATGCTGTTTTAACGTAACTCTGAAAGCCAGAGCGCAATGAAATTATTGTAAGGGCATATTGTATTCAGCTCCAGAAATCATTGCTTTTATGTTGCGTCAAGTCTCTGCTCCAAAAGCATCTGATTTATACTAATGCCAAAGACGGCTAATGGAACTCCTTTTTTATTATTGTTATTTCAAATTTGGGGCTTAGCAGAACTCATCCTCCAGACATATTGACTATGTGAGATATGTATCTAGGAGAAACCTTATTAGGAGCAAACAGCCTTGGTCATTTCAGGTTTTCCCGAGACAAATTAAGTTAAAGGCATGCCTGCTTAGCGTTCGGATTGGGCCTTGAACAAAAAGGAGAGGAAAAGCGAACTCTTCATAAAGAATTGCTGGTGGACTATAGCTCAAGAATGGGAAGTGTTTGATGCTTGTTTGCTGTTAATCCCCATCGGTGAGGGTTGCCTCCTTTATTCTAGCAAAATACAGGACAGGGGGCATTGGCTGGGAGACATCCCTCCCCCCCAAAAAATCTGGCGCTGAAGTGACTTCAAAGCAATCCATTACAATCTACTGCAGCCTATCTGAATGGTCCTTCTGGAATTTGTCACGCGCACACATACACATGAGTTTGTAAATCTCTCTGTGTTTGGCTACCCAGAGCTTAAATATATGACCTTTCACACACCTTTCAAAGACATGCATTTGGAGATGACCCCTAACTTGGCACAGAAAGAGAGAGAGAGAGAGACCTGAAATACAGTGGTACCTTGGGTTAAGAACTTAATTCATTCTGCAGGTCCGTTCTTAACCTGAAACTGTTCTTAACCTGAGGTACCACTTTAGCTAATGGGGCCTCCTGCTGCCACCACACAATTTCTCTTCTCATCCTGAAGCCAGGTTCTTAACCCGAGGTATTATTTCTGGGTTAGCGGAGTCTGTAACCTGAAGTGTCTGTAACCTGAAGCATCTGTAACCTGAGGTACCACTGTACAGGACAAAACTGTATCAATACAGGACGTAGCATTTTACATTGAAATACAGGACAATCCTATTGTACAGGATTGTATAGGGTGGAAACCCTATGGCACTGTGGATTACTGTCCCAAGAATTGCTAACCTTCACTTTCCCCGAGAACACTTTCTGGATCACAGAATGGTTTGTAGGCACAAGGCACAGCTCAGCACCTGAAGCTCAGAGCAGTCTTGAGACTGAAAAATGCCTGGATGGATGATTGCGTAGCACAGTCCTCTTCAACATGCTACCTTCCAGATGTTGTTGGACTACAACTCTCATCATCCTTGATCATGGCTGGGGCTGATTGGTCTTGCAGTCCAGCATTATCTGAACTTGGCATGATGATCTAGGAGTCCTGCCCCCCAGCTGCTTTAGGGCTGCCATATGTCAGCTCAACAACAAGAACATGCATGTGATTTAGAACAGAAAAAACAGCTAGAGGGGAAAGTATCAAGAAGACTATCTTCCTAATTGTCCTTAAGCCTAGTGGTTCATCCTTTCCCACAAGAGGGAATGGTCACCATCCATTAGCGCAGGGGCTGCTAATTCTTTTAGGCTCCTGGGCACTTTTGGATTTTTGACATTTGGATGCCACTCTCTGGAAGGACAGATCCTGAAGCTGAGGCTCCAATACTTTGGCCACCTCAGGAGAAGAGAAGACTCCCTGGAAAAGACCCTGATGTTGGGAAAGATGGAGGGCACAAGGAGAAGGGGACGACAGAGGACGAGATGGTTGGACACTGTTCTCGAAGCTACCAGCATGAGTTTGACAAAGCTGCAGGGGGCAGTGGAAGACAGGAGTGCCTGGCGTGCTCTGGTCCATGGGGTCACAAAGAGTCAGACACGACTAAACAACAACAACTCTCTGGTCACTTCTCTCTTTTCTCTGCAAGATCAACCCTTCCAAGGGAAAAGAGGGAGAGAGAAAGCGTGTGCACACATGCAGACACTTCCAAGGGATCTGCTAGATTTAAATAGAATTCATCTGAGTCTTGGCAAGCACATAGATCTGAAACAGGAAGTGGGAAAGAGTGTCAGTCTTCTAACTTCCTCCTTCACCTCTATGCACTTTTCAAGGGAGAGGAAAGCAACTAGCATCACAACTTCATGACCAAAGAGGCAGTGTGTGTGGGTTGTGGGCACCACACCCCTGCCTTAACAAAGTGATGCAATCACAGACACCACTGGGATAAATTACCCTGTCTCTGCTGAACTCAACATCTGGGGCACAGATAACCCCCCCCCCCAATTGTGTCTCACAATAAAGACCATTTATATCCACCTCTGCTTTGGCATTTGATTCATTTGGAATGTGTTGCAATGCTGGGAAAGACAGATGAAGAACTGAGAACCTAGATCAGGACTCGTTTATCCGGCCCACGGTGACCCCAGGCGCTGCGCGGCTACCCACATCCGGGTTGGACGAGGCCCGTGCACATGCGCACAAGCTATTTCTGGTGCTCCTCTGACCTGGAAGTGCGCCAGAAATAGCGTGTACACACGTGAATGGGCACACACTCCCCCACCCTCTGGCCCGCTGCATGATCGGCACTGGAGACACCGGCCCGAGACGTGGTAAGTTTGTTGACCCCTGACCTAGATTAGAGAGAGAGAAAGAGAGAGAGAGAACAAAACTGCATAGAGAAGGATACTTTTTCTCCCTAATCGGTCTTTCTTTAAGGTTAATTAGACATCCAATTATTGAAGGTCATAAAATTCTCCCGGTTGATATTTCATTATTTGCTCCAAATGGCAGCCATTAGTTGGAAGGTAATTGCTAAGGAGCCACTGTGGATATTTTCCACTTTTGGGGAGAATGTGAAATAAATAATAACCCTTTGCCTTACCTGTTGGCCGTGGTAAAATACAGCAAGCAGAAACATGGTCATGAGGAGCAAGGAGGCTTCCTTTGTCCCCAAAAAGTCTGTGCTAGAAAAAAGGTGGGGGGAAAAAAGAAAGAGTAGGAATCGCAAAGGTTCAAATACAAAGAAATGAAATAAAAGACCCATTTTGTAGGGTCCACGTGCAGGGAAAAGGTTAACCTTTATCACAGTGAAAGTATCTATCTTGATATTGGTTGATATCCTGACAATAAAAAAAAAAAACATTGAAGGAGAAAGATGGACCTACGAAGATTTACTAGTAAAAACAGAGACCGGTTGGAGGATTAGGCCATATGAAGAAATAAAGAACAAATTGACAGGTTGGATCCAATTTCACCAAATTAATTCCATTTGGACCGAGGATAAAAAAAATGGGATAAGTGAGAAAAAATCTAGATTCCAGATTGAAATACTAGAAAGCAAAACAAAACTCCTATCGAAAATGTATAGCCTGTTGCTTGAATGGGACACCAAGGATGAAGAAGTAAAGGAGGTAATGGTGAGATGGGCAATGGACTTCGGGTATAATATAGAGTTTGACAAATGGCAGGCATTATGGAATAAAGGTATGAGATTCTCGGCATGTACAACACTCAGGGAAAATATGTATAAAATGATGTACAGGTGGTACGTAACGCCCGTAAAACTGGATAAAATATATAAAACTGGTGATAAATCATGTTGGAAGTGCAAGATCAAGGAGGGTGATTTTTATCATATGTGGTGGTTGTGTGAACCTATCAGGAAATTCTGGGAATCTATTTACAATGAACTAAAAAAAATCTTCAAATATACCTTTATAAAAAACCCCGAAGCCTTTTTGCTGGGGATAACTGGAGAGGAAATCAAAAAGGAAGATCAAACACTTTTTCAGTACGTGACAGTGGCTGCCAGAACCCTAATAGCGCAGAATTGGAAGACACCAAAAATCCCAACTATAAATGAGTGGCAATCCAAACTATTTGATTATTTAGAATTGGCAAAAATGACACAGAAAATAAGAAATCAAAAAGACACAAAGTTTAATAAAGATTGGAATAAATTTGTGGCATACATGGAAACAGAGGTAAAAAATCTAAAAATTACAGTAGGTGCGATATAACACTTGTGATGTAAAGAATTGTCTGAGGAGAAGAAACTGCAGATAGAAAAACCTTATAACACATTCCGAAACCAAGATGAAGGGAAGTCAGTCAGTGTTGTGTGTTTTGTAGTTAATGTAGTCAATCTGTTGTTGTCCTATGTTAAGAGATTCTTTTTGATGTGAATGTGTTATGTATGTCTTTTTTGTTTGGTCTAATGTGTGATGTTACAAAATGAATTAAAACCAATAATAAAAAAACAAATACAAAGAAATGAAATAAAAGACCCATTTTGTAGGGTCCACGTGCAGGGAAAAGGTTAACCTTTATCACAGTGAAAGTATCTATCTTGAACTAAGGCTGCCAGGGCCAAACCAACTCTTCTGCTTAACTGCATAGTGTGAAGCTACTTATCTTGCATTATTGCTATTACTAGTTATTAAATTCGTATCCCACCCTTCATCCGAAGGTCACAGGGCAGTCCGCAATATAAAAAATGCAAAATGAGAACACAAAATGCATAATAAAACAAAACAACAACAAAACTAAACCAAAATGGCAAACGCAGGGGAGCCCAATTCTTACTGGGAAGGCAGCGTGCTGGGAGAGGAGGCTGATCTATTCATTCTCCCACTGTGGCGAGAACAGAGATTCCTGCACAGTGCTGGATTTACATATAAGCGAAACAAGCTATAGCTTACGGCCCCATTCTCTTGGGGGGGGGTCCCCCCAAAAAATTAAAGGAAAAAACCTGGATGTACATTTCCAAAATATAAGATAAAAAACAAATAAAATAAAACCTACATACAGCAACAGTGTTTTGTGTTGTATAGGCTCCTGTGATGTAAGTAATGGCCCCCGCCTGCTAGCCTGCTCCCTAAAATATCACTGGTTTGCTCATTTTTATATATATGGTGCCTATATTCTGCATGGACTGGTTGCATGGCAACATGGGCAAATGGCCTGAGATACCTATGAGGTCCATAAATTACCATATAGCATATATTCAACAGAAAAACAGCAACAATTTGTTGTTGACAAAGGACAGCTGGACATATAAAGCGTCCCATTACCTTCAGTAGCTTAGGGCCTCATTAAACCTAAATCCAGCCCTGTTCCTGCACTAGGTAGGCATAGAAGCTTTAGGGGAGAAACCTCAAAACCTCTAAGTGGTTGGCATCAAATGTCCTATCAATATTAAAGTAGGGTTACCAGATGTTATGTACTGAAGTTCTCACCCTGGGCCAGCAGGGGGATACTGTAAATAGTTTTCACTTAGGTCCACATATGCAAATAAGGGATTGAAAGTGACGTTCAGTGATTGGATAGTTACAGAAAATTGTTACAGTTGTGTGGTAGTGGAGCTCTATATAAGCAGGCTGGCTGAACCCTTCAGTTCAGTTCAGTTCTGGCCTGTGAATAAACAAGAGCTGTTTGAAGAATCGCTGTGTCGTCTGATATGTTCACCCACTATTTAACACCAGACGTCCCCGTTTCCTGGGGACAGTCCCCAGATTTGTGAATAAGTCCCCAGACAAATTCCATCCCCAGAATGTCCCCGGATTTCATCTAATGTCCCCAGGAAACACAGCAGCGGCAGTCTCAGCAGCCTGGAGCAGTTGGCTCTGGCTGGCTTCAGGAGCTGCTTGGAAGTCCCCATATGATGGTGGTGCAGGGGGTCTAAGATGCAGTTTCTGGTCTGCCTCCACCTTCCCTCCGAAAGGCAGTGTGAAGCCTCGCTTCCCAACTGAGGGATCACTGCCCCCTCCTGCTTGCACACAAGTAGGAATGGGATTGGGGCTTGATATGTACTGAGTTGAATAGGATTCAAAAGGCAGCGGTCTGATTGGTCCTAGAACAATAGGATTCAGAATGCAGCAGTCTGATTGGTCCTAGAACAATAGGACTCAGAATGCAGCAGTCTGATTGGTCCTAGAACAATAGGATCCAAAATGCAGTGGTCTGATTGGTCCTAGAACAATAGGATTCAGAATACAGCAGTCTGATTGGTCCTAGAACAATAGGATCCAAAATGCAGCAGTCTGATTGGTCCTAGAACAATAGGATTCAGAATGCAGCAGTCGGATGGTCCGCAGGAGCCACCCAATCCAACTCCAGGTGGAAGTGAATCCACAGTCTGATTGGCTTACAGGAGAATCCCAGAATTAGCCAATCACGTGGGGCTTATTGTGTAAATAATGTATATAAAGCAGACATTTCAGGGGAACTTCCATTCCTCACTACTCTGAGCTGAATAAAGAGCATGAAATCCACACTCGACTCCGAGTATATTTCAGGGCTGCTCCGATGGAAAGGGAGGCATCGCGCTGCCCGAGCCTCATCACTGCCGCTGCTCTTGGCCTTCCTTCTCCACCTTCCCCATGCCTGACCCACCGCACATTGCTTCCCCCCCACCACCAAAGAACCAACAACTTAGAGGCAGCCCAGGCTCATGGAGAAAGGAGATAGAAGCCTTGGAGGAAGGGGAAATGTGGTGGTTGAAGTCAAGGCAGCGGTGGCCCTTCTGCCACCGCCATCGCTGCAGCATCAACATCCGAATGTGTAGTGATTAATTAATTACCCTAATTAACTAAAGTGTCCCTGGATTCACTGAAAGAAAATCTGATAAAGGTAAAGGGTCCCCTGACCGTTAGGTCCAGTCAAGGTGGGGAGCTCTCATTTTGACTGCTTCCCTTGCCCGAAACTTCCTGCTATTAGAAATCTAGCATGTCAGGGAAAAGGGCTCAACTTGGGTTTCTCCCTGGTAGACTAGCTTTCTACACTCAGGGATTTTCTCTGCTAGGGGTCTTTTCAAGCCTGGAATACCCTCTTCTTCCCCCTGACTCTCTCCAGTCCTTGTGAGCATATCGTGCTGACAGAAGTGCTGCAGTTCAGGGGAAGGGGAAAAAAAGCTTTGCCATTTCTGCTGGGTATATAAACAGATCCTTACACAATATCCTTTCATTTCTTCAAATAACGAAAGTAAAAATAGCCTTGAGAAATAGAGACCCTTACCCGAGTCATCTCATATCTAGACAAGATAATTCCTTAGTGGTGCTGGGAATATCTCATCAGCTGGAAAACGGATTCATCAGAAATGAAAGAGGGTGTGCTTATTATGGATCCACAAATAGGAAAGCAATACCACGGATGGTTTGAGGTGTCAATCTTTTACTCCTATTACTGTCAAAAAATGCAGTTCTTTTGTCAGTTGCCGGCAAGGCTGTCGCATGGAAATGAGGATGGGGTTCAGGCATCAGGTGTGAATGTCTGGGAGAAGCTAAAGCTGTGCTTTCCTCCCTCTCTCACTTTTCTGAACGTAGAAAAGTGAGGGCAGAACGAGAAATTGCCTTAATTATGTAGCAGGCAGCTTCATGCCTTGCTTTTCCTGAAATAATCACAAGCAGAAGGGAACCCAATTCTTTCTGGGAAGGCAATGTGTAGGAAGGGGAGGCTTATCTGTTCACATCCCCCTGCAATCCTCACTCCCCTGCCCCTCTCACAGCTGAGAGCCTCACAAACACAGCCTCGTGAGGAATTGAAGACCACAAAACCCATGATGGAGTGTGGCTGTCAATGAAACACTCATGCACAAGAATTGTAGAGTCCTTCATGGAACTGCCTGGGGCCTTTAATATAAGGTTACCAGAATTTTTTTCAATGAATCCGTGGGACGCAAAAAATGCGGTATCTTAAACCAAGTCATCCCATAGGTCCATCTAGCTCAGTACTGTCTACACGGACAGGCAGCAGCTCTGCAGCTTTTCCAGCCCTAACTGGACATGCCAGGGACTGAACCCAGTACATTCTGTATTCAAAGTCCATGCTCCGGTGCGGTTATGGAGGTGAAATGAAAAAATTAAGGTCTTATAGATATAATAAATGTTCATAAATGTACCAAGCAAACAAGTACATAAATATATAAACCACATGTCTGAAGCAGCACAGGAAAACAGCCCTGAAACCATTTTGACTCCCAAACTGACCAAATGATTTCTCTGCAAGGTCATAGAATCATAGAATCATAGAATCATAGAGTTGGAAGAGACCACAAGGGCCATCGAGTCCAACCCCCTGCCAAGCAGGAAACGGGTCAAGGGAAATGGAAAAGCCTCCCCATTGTCTTTTCATTCACAAATCCTGTCTTAAGGGTATGTCTGTGTATGAATAGGGTGAGCCTGTGACCTGGCTCAGGAATGAAGTATTTATCATGACAAAAGACTGGCCAGGCTCCCCAGGGTATCCAATCAAGTAAGCATTAACAGGTAACCTGCCAGACAGGAGGGAAACAATGCACTCAGATTTCTGTTGTAGACCGCCCTTTCTGTGATGTAGGTATGATGTTTCTGGGGGTGGTCTTGGACTCCGGGGCTGGCAATTTAAAATGTCTATATAAAGGCGGGCACACCTTGGTTCGGGGTCCTCCTCCTTCTCCTGCGTGTGAAGGGGGCACCCTGTTGCAACAGTTCAATAAAAATCAGGCTTACTAGCTGCTTTGCCTCTCAATATTCTCTGGTTGGCCTCTGTTATTTTCTCTGACCGATGGAGAACCTACAAAGGACTCTATAAGGGCTCTTGTGTCCCCCATAAGGGAATAAGGGCAGATTTTCGTTTATTATAGAGGGAAGAGGGGTAATTCAATGCCATCAAAGATCCCGGGCTGCAGGCGTTTAAAGCTGCGTTAAACACTTACTCTCCATTGTGATTGATGTCGTCGTATCGCAGGAACAGCGAAGCGTAAATGGTCTCTGTCAGGAAGCAGTAGATGGCAATCATAATGAGCAGCACCGCGAGCTTGAGGACGGAATTGAGACGGAGGAACACGGCACAGGTCACCATCGCCAGGATGCCGGTGAAGACGAAATACTTTGGAAAGGAGATTGGGATAGGAATTCGTTTCAGCTTCCAGCGCTCATGAATCTGCATTTCGTTCCCCCCAACTCTGGCTGTCTATTTCCAGGCTGCTACTGTTGGCCATACTTGCAGCCCGGGTTGGAAAGTCCTCCGGGAAGGATTCTTCATTAAATTATCTTTCCATTGATATATAATTTTATGGCATTACTCTGAAAAAAACCTGGTGTTATGAGCCTCAAACCTCAGAAATATACTTTCCCCAAAAAGTTTCCACAATTTTGGCCACTGGTGTAGAATTGCAGCCTCTGATCATTATCACATGTCTGTATATCACCTCTCTGCATATAAGGTCACTCAGCTCCACTTTGGACTCTGTGAGGCAGGTTATGCTGGGCTACCCAGTGAGCTTGACGGCTGATATTTACCTACTCAAAGGCCAACTGTCTATTAAACCACACTGGTTTCAACCAGTAAGGAGGCAGTCCTATAGCAAGATCTGCAGTTTGGACATGGCAGAACTTCGGTTGAGCTTGAACTGGGGCCTGTGTAAGTCCCCAGTGTGGTGTAGTGGTTAAGAGCGGTAGACTCCTAATATGGTGAACCAGGTTCGTGTCTCCGCTCCTCCACATGCAGCTGCTGGGTGACCTTCAGCCAGTCACACTTCTTTGAAGGCTCTCAGCCTCACTCACCTCACAGAGTGTTTGTTGTGGGGGAGGAAGGGAAAGGAGAATGTGGCTCCTTCGGGTAGTGATAAAGCGGGATATCAAATCCAAACTCTTCTTCTTCTTCCCCCCCCAAAGTGGTGTTCTGAGACTTAAGCTGGATCCTAACTCTGTTCAGCTCAGCCACGCGACCTGAGGGAAAAAGGTGATGCAAGCCAACCTCTATTTTAAAGGCTTGCTTTGTGTCTGACAGGTTTGGAGCTCCTGAACAGGGTTTGGATCTAGTGTACAGTGGTATCTCTGGTTAAGAACTTAATTCGTTCTGGAGGTCTGTTCTTAACCTGAAACTGTTCTTAACCTGAGACACCACTTTAGCTAATGGGGCCTCCCGCTGCCACCGGGCCACCGGAGCACAATTTCTGTTCTCATCCTGAAGCAAAGTTCTTAACCTGAAGCACTATTTCTGGGTTAGCAGAGTCTGTAACCTGAAGCGTATGTAACCTGAAGCGTATGTAACCTGAGGTACCATTGTATTTGTAACAAGAACACCAATGTGATCGAGTTAGATGTAGCTCAATGACTAGCAACACCTCTCCAGGATTTCAGCCAGGGCACACATTTCCCAGTCCTATCTGAGATATTCTACATGAAAAGTGGTCGCTGACTTCAGTGATGGGGTGGGGTGGGGGAGACCTCAGCAGTGACAGTCTCTATTGCATAAGCACTCTCTTGCGGAGCCTTGGAATGGGAAGGTTAGTTGTGAATAAATGTACTGCCCTTCTAAAACAGTCCGCTCAGAATTACCTCTGGGTAGGAGCAAAGGTCCGTTAAATACACAGAAGAGTTGAAAGTCTGGTTCTTAAAGGGCATCGGTTTGTCAAAATCACACCATAGCTGCGGACACAGAAGGAGGAGAAGAAGAATTTTTATTGCAAAAAATCAAGTCATTTATGGGTCAGCCATATGAGAGTGATTAAATACTGGCTTTGGGTAACATCTGGTGGTAGAGTAAAAGGTAAAGGTAAAGGTACCCCTGCCCGTACGGGCCAGTCTTGACAGAATCTAGGGTTGTGTGCCCATCTCACTCAAGAGGCCGGGGGCCAGCGCTGTCCGGAGACACTTCCGGGTCACGTGGCCAGCGTGACAAAGCCGCATCTGGCGAGCCAGCGCAGCACACGGAAACGCCGTTTACCTTCCCGCCAGTAAGCGGTCCCTATTTATCTACTTGCACCCAGGGGTGCTTTTGAACTGCTAGGTTGGCAGGCGCTGGGACCGAGCAACGGGAGCGCACCCTGCCGCGGGGATTCGAACTGCCGACCTTTCGATCGGCAAGCCCTAGGCACTGAGGCTTTTACCCACAGCGCCACCCACGTCCCGATGTTAGCGTAGACTCACTCAAATCAATGGTTCAACATTGACAAGGGATATTACCTTGTGTGTGTATGTGTATTTTAGTTGATAGGTCCTTTTTGCCTATCAAAAATCCCTCAAAGTAGCTTAAAAGGTAAAGATAAAGGGACCCCTGACCATTATGTCCAGTCGCGGAAGACTCTGGGGTTGAGGCGCTCATCTCGCTTTATTGGCCGAGGGAGCCGGTGTACAGCTTCCAGGTCATGTGGCCAGCATGACTAAGCCGCTTCTGGCAAACCAGAGCAGCGCACGAAAATGCTGTTTACCTTCCCGCCGGAGTGGTACCTATTTATCTACTTGCACTTCGATGTGCTTTTGAACTGCTAGGTGGGCAGGAGCAGGGACCGAGCAACGGGAGCTCACCCCGTTGCGGGGATTCGAACTGCCAACCTTCTGATCGGCAAGTCCTAGGCTCTGTGGTTTAACCCACAGCGCCAGCCACGTCCTCAACAAAATAGCTTACAACAGAATAATAAGAAATTAAGAAAATAATGAAGCATCACTAGCAAATCTCACTGATAAGATTAAAAATATTAAAATGGCAGGTAAAATGAAAATTCTCATAAGGTTTTGGGCAGAAGGAAGGTGCAGCACTGGCCAAGAACAAGCCTCCCTGCTTGGAAGGGTAACGAATCAGAATTGGTGTGGGAAGAGAATTAAAGGATTATTAGAATATCACTATGACAATTAATTTATTAATTGCCTTCTACACCAGCGGCGTAGCGTGAGTTGTCAGCACCCGGGGCAACGCAAGTAATTTGCGCCCCCTAACCCGGGGCAAGGCAAGTAATTTGCGCCCCCCGCTGCCGCCCAAACGACGCCGCTTGCCCGGAGGAGGAGGGGGGCAGAGAGGCGAAAAATGCAACGGCCCAGCAGCTGCAGCAGCACCGGCGGAGGCCGGGCTGTGAGGAGGGGCTGCCTGGCGCGTCCTCCGCGGCGAGCGCTGAGAGCCGCTGCCTGCCGGGCGCCTTCAGCCCGGACGCGCGCACAGCTCGTCGGTTCCGCGAGACATGCGGCTCCGCTACAGCCTGCGCCCGAGGCTCTTCGGCGACTCCGGAGGCAGCGAGCGCGCCCCCCCAGATGTTGCGCCCGGTGCGGCCGGCACCCCTGGCACCCCCCACGCTACGCCACTGTTCTACACCAACATTTCAAGGTGATTACCACGATCTTAACTGTATCCACTGGTTTTGTTGTCTTCAACTGTTTTTAATTATTTTATGTGTAATAAACCCTTTTATCCAGGCAGACGCTTTTTGGGTTGGTGGAGCTAAGCCTATACAGTGGTACCTTGGTTTACAACCATAATCCATTCTGGAGGTCTGGCTGTAAACCAAAACAGGTTGTAACCCAAGGCGTGCTTTCGCCAATGGGGCCTCCCTCCCAAAATTGGTTGTAATAATAAAAAAGAGGATTGCAGTCCAAAAAAAGGGACACACACTTCCGGGTTTGACGTTGTTGTAATCCAAAACAGTTGTAATCCAAAGCAGTTGCAAACCAAGGTACCACTGTATGGCTTACCTAAAAGTTGGAGAACTTCCGGAACCAAACAGTGAGAACCAATTTCCTGGTCGTGAACAGTTTAGATGTCTGAGAAACAGGAACGTGTCAAAGAATTAAGGCTCTTTGCTAATTCAGTCAAATCTGATTTGGGTTATATTTATACATCTTAGCCTATGGGAAGCTAAATTATCACAGCTGACTATATGCAGTTGGAAAATAGATTGGTACTTTATTTGCATTAGCCACTAGACGTAGCAATAAGATAAAATATACCAGGGATAGAGCTAAGCAGTTAGCTGTACAAAATACATTTTTTTATTATTATAAAGAAAGGTAAAGGACCCCTGGACGGTTCAGTCCAGTCAAAGGTGACTATGGGGTGCGGAGCTCATCTTGCTTTCAGGCCGAAGGAGCCGGCATTTGTCCGCAGACAGCTTTCCAGGTCATGTGGCCAGGATGACTGAACCGCTTCTGGTGCAACGGGACATCGTGATGGAAGCCAGAGTGCACAGAAACACCGTTTACTCTCCCACCACAGTGGTACCTATTTATCTACTTGCACTGGCGTGCTTTCGAACTGCTAGGTTGGCAGGAACTGGGACAGAGCAACAGGAGCTCACCCCGTTGCGGGGATGCGAACTGCTGACCTTCTGATCGGCAAGCCCAAGAGGCTCAGTGGTTTAGACCACCCACATCCCTACAAAATACCTTTACATCAATACAAATGACAGAATTCATACACGTTCCTTCAGCTGCAGATCAAACATGTGAGCCAATAGGTTTTCTTTTGATTTCTTTTCTTAAAAAGAAAATGTTAGAAAGTTAATCAAATAATAGATCTTATTCTAATTACCCCTGCAAAAAAATTTGCAGTTTTTGCTGTCACCTGGTCATCTTAATCTGCCAAAAGAAAGGACAAGCGAACTGATATGAATAGTAGAAGAGGGGTAAGTAATAACTTCACTCCTCAAATCTTTATAAAGAGTACAGTCCAGCAGTACATGAGCTACTGATTTGATACTGCCATCTTCACATGGACATGAACTGTTTTCAGTGGATTTTTTTTAAAAATTCAATCCTCCAGTATGGGTCTATATGTAGCCGGAAATAGCAACATATACTGAGCAGAATAAAGCAAGAGGATTTTCTTTTTCTTTTAAAAAAGATTATCTTCGCAAGGGACAAATCAGGCTCTATGTAATCCCACACTACAGCAGACTGATTTCCCCTGATGTTCGACAGCTCTGGCTTGTCTGTGTGACAACATTAAAATCCTCCCTTGTATACACGCATTAGAAGCTCCTGCGGCTGCAAAAGAAAAAGAAAAAGCTATCCGTTGAAATAATTCATAAATCTTCTTCCTCTCCCCCAGCCCTGCCCTGCCCTCTGCCCATCTTCAGACCCTTCCCGACCCCCTTGGCGGCTTACGATGTTGATGATGGCTCCCAGGAAATTAATCATAATCGAGGCAAAGATGATGACGTTCCTGGCCAAGTAAGTCTCGTTGATCCAGCAGCACGTTTTCCGGAGCACGAGAGGCAAGCATTTATAATCCTCCGCGGTTGTGATTAAGACGAGAGCCGAGTGCAGCATAATCAGGATGGAAAACTGGACGATCATGGGTACCATCCTGAGGAAGGGGAGGAAAAAGAGGATATCGTGAGAATCCAGGCGGAGGTGTCTTGAAAGAGGAATAATAAAATAATAATAAAATTTTATTTATATCCCACCCTCCCCAGCCAAAGCCGGGCTCAGAGCAGCTAACAACAATAAAAGTAACACAACATTCTAAAATCAATTCATTTTAAAATCAATTCAAAATCAAATTCATGGCAACCATTGGGCTAGAGTTCTGTGAGGATTACCAAAGGAGGGACTAGATTGTGCCTCAGCCAAAGGGCTGGTGGAACAGCTCTGTCTTGCAGGCCCTGTGGAAAGATGACAAGTCCCACAGGGCCCTAGTCTCTTGTGACAGAGTGCTCTACCAGATCAGGGCCACAGCCAAAAAGGTCCTGGCTCTGGTTGAGACCAGCCTAACCTCCCTGTGACTCAGGACCGCCAAGATGTTTTTGTTTGAAGACTGTAAGGTCCTCCGTTGGACATACCAGGAGAGTTCGTCCCATAGGTACGAGGGTCCTAGGCAGTATAGGGCTTTAAAGGTTAAAACCAGCACCTTAAACCTGATCCTGTACTCCACTGGGAGCCAGTGCAGCTGGTATAGCACTGGGTGAATGTGATCCCACGGCAAGGACCCTGTAAGGAGTCTCGCCAGGGCATTATGCACCCACTGGAGTTTCTGGGTCAGTCTCAAGGGCAGCCCCACGTAGAGCAAGTTACAATAATCCAGTCTGGAGGTGACCGTGGTGTGGATCACAGTGGCTAGGTCAGGGCGAGAAAGGTAAGGAGCCAACTGCTTAGCTTGGTGGAGATGAAAAAATGCCGCCTTTGTTATAGCTGCAATCTGCACCTCAATGGAAAGGGAGGTGTCAAAGATCACACTCAAACTCTTAACGGACGGTGCTGGCACTAATTGTGCCCCTGCAAGAGATGGGAGTTGCCCCCCCCCAATCCCATATCATCCCAACCCAGCCAGAGGACCTCTGTCTTCTAAGGATTTAACTTCAACCAGCTCCCACGTAACCATCCAGCCACAGCTTCCAAACACCTGATCAGTGTGTCTGGGGCCGAATCAGGATGGCCATCCATCAACAGATAGAGTTGGGTGTCATCGGCATACTGATGGCAGCCCAGCCCAAAACTCCAGACAAGCTGGGCGAGGGGGGGCATAAAGATGTTGAAAAGAAGAAGAAGAGTGCTTGGAGGACACAATTTTGGGATATGTGGGAGCAGGGAGTTCAAGGGAGCACGGGAGGCAAAAGCTGGAAGAGGGATAGAGAAGAGGGTGGAGGGCGGAGGAAAATAGCTGGGTGGGAATAAGAATTTAAGGAGAGTTTGCTGGATCAGACCAATGACCCATCTGGCTGAGCATCCTCACAGAGGCTGACCAGATGACTGGAGGAAACCTGGAAGCTGGACATGAGCACAACAGTACTCTGGCCAACTCCGGTTTCCAGCAACTGGTATTAGGAGGAACTGGTTTAGGACAGTGGTTCTCAATTGGACTTGACATCTTTCCGCAGGGCCTGCAAGACAGAGTTGTTGCCCTGACCTTCGGTTTGGACTCAGTCTGACCCTTATGTTTCCCCTCCCCTTGTGGTTTTGATTTATGGGCTACTATTAAAATGAGGCTGCATTTTAACTTGTATTTTAAGAAACTGGTTTTGTTTGTTTGTCCCCGCCCCATTATGCTTTATTGTAATTTTAACTGGTGTTAGCCGCCCTGAGTCCGGTTCTGGCCAGGGAGGGCGGGGTATTAATAATAATAATAATAATAATAATAATAATAATAATAATAATAATAATAATTTATTACTTATACCCCGCCCATCTGGCCGGGCCTCCCCAGCCACTCTGGGCGTCTTCCAACAAAATATTAAAATACAGTAATGCATCAAACATCAAAAGCTTCCCTAAACAGGGCTGCCTTCAGATGTCTTCTACAAGTCTGGTAGTTGTTTTTCTCTTTGACATCTGGTGGGAGGGCATTCCACAGGGTGGGTGCCACTACCAAGAAGGCCCTCTGTCTGGTTCCCTGTAACTTGGCTTCTCACAGCAGGGGAACCACCAGAAGTCCCTCAGTGCTGGACTTCAGTGTCCGGGTAGAACAATGGGGGTGGAGACGCTCCTTCAGGTATATTGGGCCGAGGCTGTTTAGGGCTTTAAAGGTCAGCACCAACACTTTGATTTATTATTATTATTATTCCGCAGACCCCAGGGGGTCCGCGAAACCCACCCAGGAGGTCTGTGGCACAGATCTGTCAACTGTCTGGGGCATCTCATTTTGCGGGCCCGTTGCTCTTAGATAAGAGCATGGTACCCCAAAACACATGAGATAGTGGCCAGGCACATACCTCGCATGAGACCGTGGTTCTAAAAAACATGTGGTTTGGGGCTCTGTGTTCTCTTCCCAGTCATGTGACTCACACGAGAGGATGGTCTGGTTTTGTGCTGGGATGTGTTGGAAGGCATGGTGACACTATTTCACATGACAAAAACTACCACAGAAAGCAGGAGTCCATGGCCAGGCTTTTGAAAAACGAGTCCATGGTACTTAGTTAATTGGGGACCACTGGTTTAGTAGATTGCTAGTTCTAATTGTATTCCTGAGAATTTGTTTTGATTTTTCCTCAAATAAAAACACTGTTTTTAGCCCTGTTCAGGGAAGTTTTTAATATTTGATGTCGTATTGTGTTTTAATTTGTTGGAAGCCGCCCAGAGTGGCTGGAGCAGCTCGGTCAGATAAATAATAAATCATTCTTATTATAAACCCTAGGTACTTGCCAGTGAGATTCACATGTTCCCTGAAAAGAGGCATAGATTCCTGAACAGCTCTGAGAATTGCGTGGCAAGACCCTCAAGCCAACCCCTCATTAGAATAAATAAATTCACAAAGACACAGATATTTTGTTTAAGGTTTTTGGGCAAAATTTTGGCCACAACTTTATTGATTACAGGAATGAGAGCGGTATTGGCTTAGGCATTGGCAAGACTATATCTGAGTCTTCTCCCCTTTGCAGGAAGTCTGTAAGGGTAAACTCCCCAAGGGAAACTGCTTGGGGGGAACCCCTGGAAAGCCCTAGCCCCTCAAGCGGACTTTGGACATGATACAGGCCCTGGATTCCTTTAACAGAATACCCTTGAAATGGAGGGGCAGGCGATGGCTGACCTCCGTTCCCCCATTCTCCATAAGCCAACGCCTAACCGCCAAACCTTACAAAGTTGTGACGATTGCTAAGAGGTAGGCAAAAACCAAGTGGCCTGTTGCCAATCTGCCAAATGGAAAAAATTCCTACCCGGTCCCCAACTCAAGATGGGCAACCAACCGAAGTCCAAAGCAAGGCCAAAGGACACTTAAATCAAAGGGAGGGTGGGCGGGTGTTCGGCAGCGTGAAGCAGGTGATCGGCACATGTCGCGCTGCCGCTTTTCAGTGGTGTAGCGTGGGGGGTGCCAGGGGTGCCGGCCGCACCGGGCGCAACATCTGGGGGGGGGCGCGAGTCCAGAGGGAAGGGACAAGTTCCTTCCTCCGCCAGGCTCCCCGCCGCCACCGCCAGCCTTGCGCCCTAGCGCGCGCGCGCCCCCTGCCGCCGCTGCGGCTGCGCTCCACTCACTGCTCGCAGGAGGAGCAGCCGCTGCAGCAGCGCCAACGCCGCCACCGATGCCTGGCCGGCACGGGCAGCCTCCGCACCCCGCCGCCGCCGCCATCCCACAGGCGGCTGCTTCTGCCGACTGGGAGGGAGGAGAGCTCCAAGGGGCCTCGCCGCACCCTGCGCTCCCCAAAACCCTCCAAGAGGAAGCCGGCGGGCGGGCGAGGGTCTCCCGGCAGAAGGGGGCGCCGCTGGCTCTGGTTCTCAGCGCAAGTCTCAGCCGCGGGGGGGGGGGGGCGAGGACGGAGCACGGCTGGAAGCCCCCGGACCCGGCCGGGAGGAGGAGAGGCGCTCGCCAAGCCCGGATCTGGAGCTCCACCTACAGCCCAAGGAGAGGAGGGGGCGGGAAGGTGCCCGAGGGGAGGGGGCTTCGGCTGCCTCGGCCCGCGGGGGCTCCGCAAATAATAAATTTAATAAATTCCTGCTGAGCCTTTGGGGGGGGGGTCCTTGGCTCCTTCGCTCACCCCCAGCCCCAGTGGCGTAGCGTGGGGGGTGCAGGGGGGCCGGGCGCAACATCTGGGGGGCGCGCGCTCGCACTCGAGTGCTAAAATCCACAGGTTAGGGGGCGCAAATTACTTGCCTTGCCCCGGGTGCTGACAACCCACGCTACGCCACTGCCACTTTTATACCTTCCCCCACAATCACCCTTCAAAATGACTGGGCAATAGCCCTGGGTGATTGCGGTGCCACGCCGGCGTAAGGGTGATAGCTCCACCCACACCAGGGTGGGGAGGGGAACCAGGTTAAGATTAAGATGATCCCACTTGTAGCTCTGTGAATGGAAGGATGGGAATCTCCTAACAACTCCCAGCACCCTTAACAAATTACATTTCCCAGGATGCTTTGGGGAAGCCATGACTGTTTAAAATGGAATTATACTCCTTCAAATGTACTGTTCATATGAGGCCTGAAACTATTCAGACGGCTGCCTGCAATACCATTCAAGAGAATGCCTTTACCTCGAAGAAGGAAGCAAGCTTTGGATCGCTGTGATAAAGACGAGGACCATGAACGCACACACCAAGTTCGACTTGAACACTTCGTCCCTCATTTGGGAATACTGAAATAGAAAAGGGAACACAGAGGGGAAAGAAATAACTTTAGTCTGCTTTGACAGCTCTGCGAAGAGAGCAAGACAGCTTTGCGAGGCTTCTGGGAAATTAGCAAGGCGATCCGGTAAATTAATTAGCTTCCTAGGGTGAGATTTTTTTTAAAAAAAAATAGGAATTATATATATAGAAAAATCCCCTCAGAAGAAATATGCAGTGGAGGAGATTGTAAATCACCCTCACCAGGGAAGCAAAAGCCGACTGCTCCATCTTGCAACGAACTTTTCCTCGCCTGCCTTTTTTCTTTTCATATAATGAGTCACATTAAATGTGTTTTCTGAAAAGGCAACTTCTGCCACTTAAGCCAGAGGCCGGGGCTGATGGATTGAACGCAAAATGAGCGGCAAGGAAGGAATCCATTTGGTGAGATATCTAGAGAGCAGACGGGTGTATGTGTTTGAGTTTATGTGATGCAGCCACCACTCACTGGAATCCAGGGAGCTCAGGATTGCACCTTCTGCATGTGAGCCATGTGTCTGACCCCTTCCTTCGGAAGATAGGTAGCACTAGAGCAAATGGAGGTGATTCACTCCAACAGGTAAAGGGGGCTTACCAGGTCTGGATTTAGGTTTGATGAGGCCCTAATCTACTGAAGGTAATGGGGCCTTTTATATGTCCAGCTGTCCTTTGTCAACAACAAACTGTCACTGTTTTTTGTGTTGAATATATGCTTTTATGGTAATTTATGGACCTAACAGGTATCTAAAGCCATTCGCACATGCAGAATGTAGACACCCTATATATAGAAATGATCAAACCAGTGATATTTTAGGGAGCAGGCTAGCAGGCGGGGCCCATTCCTTACATCATAGGAGCCTACACAACACAAAACACTGTTGCTGTATGTAGACTTTATTTTATTTGCTTTTTATCTTATATTTTGGAAATGTACGTCCAATTTTTTTCCTTTAAATTTTGTGGGGGCCCCCAAGAGAGCGGGGCCCTAAGGTATAGTTTGTTTAGCTTATACGTAAATCCAGCACTGGTACTCTTTTCTATGATTGAGCTGCCTGACTTGAACACTAGGCAAGCTCACAACCTGACTGCAGCCGCGACTTATCTGGAAGTCCTCTGTCTTGGACTTCTGTAACTTACATATCATGTTGGGTCACATTATCCCAGGTGGACCCAGTCTTGGAAAAATAGTTTTTTAACCTTCCAGGCTGTGAGCTGAATTAGGCCTGCCAGGCATCCTACCAGGCTGTTCTGGTTGAGTGAGGCCCACCTGCCCTACACCTGAGGCCAAAGGGGGTTGGCAAACAGCTGATAGCTGTGACAAAGTGCCACAGGTGGAGCTATGCAAGCCCTGACCACCTCAGGAGGTTGCAGACTCTCCTTCCTTGGAGGTTTTGAAGCAGAGGTTGGATGGCCATCTGTCATGGTTGGCTTAGCTGAGATTCCTGCATTGCAGGGTGTCGGACAAAATGATCCTTGGGATCCCTTCCAACTTGACCATTCTATGGTTCTATGATCAGTTGATTGCCAGGGCTTGCGTTGTCTAGTTCATGACACTTTGCAAGCCCCAAAGATCAGCTGATCATGTGCATGGACGAAAGTGGATCACTTGATGTCATTGTGATATTCAGCGACTGACAGGTGGATAGCTCCACCCATCTGTCAAACTCGGCCCATGGGGTAGGTAAGGATGTAGGACTCCAAGGACTTTTCAGAAAGATGGCCCAGGCTTGGAAGCAGAAACAGCTGGGTTGGTGTTGTGTTACTAGGTGTGCCATTTGCTCCTCAACCTCAGAGCTGAGGCTTGGACAGGTTCTGGTCCTACTAGATTAGACTGGAGTCCACCTATGCTCATTTGTGCAAATTAAATTAATGTGCTTGAGCATGGTATCTCCACCCCTCATCCCTGCCACCTTCTCTGTGTTCATCAGGGATGGTCTACAGAGGTTCCAAAACATCTAGGAGCCTCCACAAGTGCAGAATCTTACCCTGAGGTACTTTTGAGAGGGGATGAGAGGTCAGAATGTGCACACTCATGCACACTCTTCCTTTCTTGCACCTCAATATAATCACTCTAAATGATTGTGTTTATAGGGCTATAGGTACAAATAATGCATGTCTTGAGACCAGCTTGTTACACGGATTTCTACAGGACCTACTCACTGCTGGATCCAGAGCTGCATTATTTACTTATCAAAACTATCTAGGTGATATACAATATCTAGAAAACATGGGTCCATATCAGAAACACCCTTCAAAACCAGAACAGAACTGTCATTAAACCTCAAGTCAGGGCATGAACAGAAGAAGGACTGTTAGCTCAGTGGTAAAACATTGGCTTTGTATGCAGAAGCTCTGCAGGTTCAATTCCTGGCATATGCAAGTTGGGCTAGGAATATCTGCAGTCTAAAACCCTGGAGAGCCACTGCTAGTCAGTGCAGTAGGCAATACATGGACCCGTGGTTTGACCTTTCTATGCTTCTAAAAATCTATTGCGCTTGTCAACTGGCTTTCAGCATGATGCCACTTCAGAGTGTGAAGCCTTTGTCTAACTATCGTGGCGACCAAACCATCATGAACCTGTCCAAAGGTCCTCCTCCTGCCCAAGGCATCTCAACTACTGGTAATTTCCATACCTTGTGGCAATGAATTCAATACATTAACCATGTGTTATGTGCAATGCTTCTTTATATCTGTCCTAAACCTACTGGCAATAAGTTGCACCAGATGACTCTACATTTGTGATACACCACTTTCATCAACATCAAAAAAGGGGACAAAAGAGGAGGCAGATTTGCATAACATTTTGAAATAATTAGCATTAGTTAAATAGAAATACAATGGGTGGTAGCCAACTTGCACGCCCCATCAGTGCAATGGGACTTCCCCTCCTCTTCTGCACTCTGTTCCTTCCCCCACTTTGCTCTGGAGGGCTGGGGGAACCCGCAGAACAGATTTAGGGGTGGGGTGAGGAGAGGGTGAGAATTCTGTTGGGCAAGCAGAAATCCTTGATAGCGATGGATACAACCCATTCACCAAGTGGGGAAGGCTACAACCAAGTGATGAGTGTCTCTATTCACTCCATCTTCCACATGCTATTGATGGGCAACTCTCCCTCTTTGGTTTCTTTATCTATAAAATAGTTATGTACCTTTAAACAGAGGATGCTTTCAAGAAACAACTGTTTCCAGTAGGATACATGGGTACCCGACGCAACACTCTAAATGTTCTGAGAGATGGATGGGTGATATCTGAACCTACTATCTGTACATCATTCATAATTCTACAATAAAATCTCTGGCACAATATAATCCTAGGCAGTGTTTAAATTGCAAACTGCCTTGGGTACCTTCACAGGAAGGTATTACTTAAAGACAATAAATATAGAATCTATAAATATTCAGAAGATGGCTGTTCATGAATGATTATTAGGACAACAACAAAACAACAACAAAAACCTATCGCTGTTGGGAAATTAATCGTGTCAACATACCCTAAACACACTGAATGATGACCTCTGTTTTATTGGCAGCTGCTATGCTGGAATGGGAAAATCTTTAGGATCCCAAGGTGTAAGGAAACAAGAAGTCTGTCAAATAGTAAAGTTCAGCCAACTAACTAGAGCCAGTACATGAAGGGACAGCCATAAGATTAGACAGAAATCTAATCTTATGGCTGAGAGGCAACCTTATGGTGACCTTTGGAGGGCCAGACATAATTTTAATAGCAATTGTTTTGCTGCACTGTAATACACTGCAATTTAATGCACTGTAATACACTGGGACACGAGTGGTGCTGTGGGTTAAACCACAGAGCCTAGGGCTTGCCAACCAGAAGGTCAGCGGTTCGAATCCCCGCGATGGGGTGAGCTCCCATTGCTCGGTCCCTGCTCCTGCCAACCTAACAGTTCGAAAGTACGTCAAGTGCAAGTAGATAAATAGGTACCGCTCCGGCGGGAAGGTAAACGGTGTTTCCGTGCGCTGCTCTGGTTTGCCAGAAGCGGCTTAGTCATGCTGGCCACATGACCTGGAAGCCGTATGCCGGCTCCCTCGGCCAATAAAGCTAGATGAGCGCCGCAACCCCAGCGTCGGCCACGACTGGACCTAATGGTCAGGGCTCCCTTTACCTTTAATATACTGAACCTTAACACACTTAATATGTTAATTGTCTTGGCATGATGTTGTTTTTATGTTGTTGAGTTTATATAGGATGTTGGCTTGGTAGAAAGAAAAAAGAAGAAAAAGAATATTGCATTTCTGGGGCATGGGATGGGTAGAGATCTCTGTTGGGTAACATCAAAGTCCAGAATCCTGTTCCCACGGTGACCAACCAGCAAGCAGGACCGGAACTCAACAGCAGTCATCACTTGTATGTAACTCCCAGCCTATTGACATCAGGCAGGCAGGCACCCTCGACTTTTTGGTGCCTGCTGAGACAAGCCTACCCAGATATGTAGAACGTTGTCATGTGCTTAAATAATGGAATTTGGGGAAATTGGCAAAAGGTCTGGATTTTTGAAATTTTCAAAAAAAAAAAAAAAGGTCAACAACCTTTTCGTCTGGATTTTTACTTCTTGAAATATGGCAACCCTAAAATAGCTGTTTTTAAACTGTTTGCACTGATGATTTTGTTGTTTGGTCCTTTATGCAAACCACTTTATGGTCGCTGTTGTTTTAATAGTCACATAGTCTGAGAGTGGTGGGACGCGGGTGGCGCTGTGGTCTAAACCGCAGAGCCTAGAGCTTGCCAATCAGAAGGTCTGCAGTTTGAATCCCCATGATGGGGTGAGCTCCCATTGTTCAGTCCCAGCTCCTGCCCACCTAGCAGTTCGAAAGTACGTCAAGTGCAAGTGGTGGGAAGGTAAACAGCGTTTCCGTGTGCTGCTCTGGTTCGGCTTAGTCATGCTGGCCACATGACCCGGAAGCTGTCTACGGACAAACACCGGCTCCCTTGGCCTATAGAGCAAGATGAGCGCCGCAACCCCAGAGTCGTCCACAACTGGACCTAATGCTCAGGGGTACCTTTACCTTTACCTAGTCTGAGTGAAGGGAGAACCCAGCTCCCATCCTCTCTGAACAATGTTTGTGCAGGCTAGGGTGAATAACCAGGAATCATGGGAACTGTTGTCCAACAACCTCTAGAGCAGTGGTTCTCAACCTGTGGGTCCCCAGATGTTGTTGGACTACAATTCCCATAATCCCTGAGCTCTGACAGTGCTAGCTAGGGGTGATGGGAGTTGTAGTTCATCAACATCTGGGTACCCACAGGTTGAGAAAGGCTGCTCTAGAGGGACACAATATCCCCACCCCCAGAGCTAGGGCAACATTTTTTTCCTGGCTGTGGTGCATATAAATTGACTAGGAGATGCTTCCCCCACCATTTAGCTCTTTGGGCAGATCCTAATCCTATATTTAAAGCACATCCAATGCACATATAAAAAAATGTGACTTTCCCCTGCCCTGAAGAATCGTGGGAACTGCAGTTTTCTTCCTTACGGGGGTTCAATTCCCAGCTTCCTTAATAAACTACAGTTCCCAGGTTTCTTTGGGGGAAAAGTCATTTTCATTGGATGTGCTTTAAACATATGGTATGCCAGAGAAAACTGCATTTTTATGTGCCAGCAGGCTCCTGTTTAGATACAGAGGCTAGAGGGGGAAAGCTGGCGACCTTAGGACAGGCACTCCCCACCCCCAGGAAAAAAGAGCATTGCCAGGCAATGAAAGCTTAATGCAGCCAGTTTACAACGTGGTTCAGCATTAAGTGGTTTGAAGCCTTGTCTTTTCTGATGGGCAAGTACTGGACTGATGCCAAAATAACTTGGCTCCCAAGAAAGCTGTTCTATTATAGACATTTAACACAGCTAAGCTTTCAATTGCTATTTACGGTTTGTCCTCCTTCTTAAAAAAGAAAAGAAAAAAGTATCATCATTATGATCTGGCCACTGCAAATTGAATTGCAGTCATACAAGGAAGCGGAGAAATTAGATGAGCTGACATGTTTGCAGAAGAAGAAGAAAAGAAAGCGCTGTTATTTGATTTTCTTCAAGGTTGCTTTCCCTATTCAGCTTGTTTCCAGTATTTCGGAAAATAATGGGATTAAGTGGGCAGGGGGCACTTCCGACAAGGAACGCCTCTTGGAAACCCCCACCGAAGCCAAGGGAGCTGTGTTCAGCTGGAAGATGCTTGGACAAGCTATGGGGGAGCTGCAACTCTATGAGTCTGCCTACATCAGTCTCATAAGCCTTAAATTAAAGGTGTATTGCTGCTCATGTTTGGAGCAAGGACTGGAGAAAGATGCTCTGGTGTGAAAGGATTGTTAGCTTCATCCAGTTCCGCTACTAAAAAGCAAACTCCTAGGCTCAGCATGCTCTCACGGAAGCACCACATTCAAACCAAGTCCTACCCAGAATAAAACCCACTGAAATAAACAGGCTTGAGTCCATGTATGACCATTGTTGGATATCACCTTATCCCCATTACTCCTAGCTTGGGATTCTAAGAATATGCCAGCAAAATAGACCCAAAATCATACACAACACACAGTTCTATATACCAGCCATGGGAAGGAGTGATGGGAGGCAGAGGACTGGAACAACAATACATTAATGAGAAGAAGTTTACAATAAAATAGACAAAGATATATGTATTATAATCCTGTTTCAAATATCTTTCTCGTCTAGCCTGCCTATAAATTTGGACTCCTTGCAGTGGTATTAAGCTCTTGGAATTGAGTCACTTCCTTGGAAAGAATTGATTCCCCCTCATTCTCCTGACCTCCATGACATAGTTCCTCCAATCCCTAGAGCCATCCAGACTGGCCTGTCATTTCAATCTCAAACCTTTATTGGCATATAGACAAAATTCTGAAAGGTGCATTGCAAAAACAACCACTCCACAAAATCTTCATCAAACAATTAAAATTCTGTAATTTGCACCTTGGGCTGTCACACTCAATTTGCATTGCCCTTTTATTATTATCACCATTACAGTTGATTTATTCATCACCTTCTAAACCACCGCCTCAAGGAGATTTTCACATACAAGTACAGTGGTACCTCGGTTTACGAACTTAATCCATTCCGGAAGTTCGTTCTTAAACTGAAACCATTCTGAAACTGAGGCACGCTTTCCCTAATGAGGCCTCCCACCACCGGTGCCCTTCCACTGTTCGGCTTCTGTTCTTAGACTGAGATAAAGTTCGCAAACCGGGACATTACTTCTGGTTTTGCAGAGTTCGTAATCCGAATAGTTCATAAACAGGGTTGTTCTTAAACCTGTATTACAAATTGTTAAAAATACAAACCCAACAGATACATTTAAAACAACATTAAAACCCTACCCAAAACCCTAATAAACGGACACGTGTTGTAAAGACTCATTTACTAAGCTGGGAACACCCACTGGGGGAAAAATGTATTTAACAGACTGTAGTGATTTACTCAGCACTTAGGACCTTAACATGAAGACTCTGGGCCAATGGCTCAGAGGGGCATTAAGAACATAGGGAGCTGCCTTATACTCAGTCATACGATTGGTCCATCTAGTTCAATATTGCCCACACTGACTGGAAGTGGCTCTCCAAAGATTCAGGCCTTACGTAGAGAAGCCAGGAGACCAGAGACCTTTTTTTGCATATAAAGCATGTTCTCTAACCACTGAATCACAGCCCTTTCCCAAATCATCAGGGCACTTCCCCAAATAAGGAGCTGATTATCACCAAGTAAGGAGGGCCTGTCATTTCCTAGCTATAAATCATATACTTGTTGAGTATAATTGTTTAATTGATGCTGAAATGGGGAATGCCTAAATGTGAATTACTGAATGTTTAACATGGGAAAACTCCACTGGATTATACTAAGTGGTCTCTGAACTCCTTGATGGGTTGACAATTAACTGTTGTTGTTCTCTACTAGCTAACATGTGAGTGTTTAACCTTAGATCATATGGGAGGCTATTGAATTGCAAATTTGCGATCTTGGAAGGGTGGTGGTTGAGTCTTTGTTCCTAGGCTCTGTGGAAGTCAGGATGTGTAAATGACCATCCCCAGTGAGTGACTGCAATTCCAGTCAAAATGGAAGCAGTAGGGAGAGACAGACCTCTGGTTTTACATCTGCTGGGGGTATTTCATATTTTATAAGAAGCTGAGCCTGTGCTGGACTTGTACATGATCTTATGCATATTTTGGATGTATCATTTACTTTGTCCTGTTTTGAAGAAAGCTCTGCAAGTAAATCAAAATTATGGGCCGTGGCAATGTTTTATTCCCCAAAGGAGTCTGTTTTTATGCATCCTGTTGCTTTAAGCTGCACAATATTAATATCTGAAATAATTCTCAAGCGGCTTATTTGCAATGGTTTTTTGCTTTTATGCTCCTGCTCACCCCTTCCAAAAGAGGGTTCTGAATCCTCTCTCCACCCTTGAAAAATGGCCACCAGACTACAGTTTCATACATTTGTGGTAAATATACGGTTATGGCCCATTGACTGTTGGTGAACATTCCTAGGCAGCCAGCTGTCACAAAACCCCTTAGCACATTGTTACAATAAAGGTGTCTCCCGACTTTCAGAGCAGAAAAGCAGAGATCTGCTTGTTTGTTGGTTGGTTGATTTGTTTAAGCCAATCTTTGTCCCTCCTCCCCACTTTTTTATATCACAGTGCTTTGGTTGTCTTGAAAAGCTTAGTCACTTCTTCCAGAAGGGGTTTCCTGGCTCTTAAACTGAGTCATCACACTTATGCAACTACAATAACTGCAGTGCTTTTGAATGGCTCTCAGATCAGTCTGGGGGAGAGAGAGAAATCAGAAAAGAAAACCTAAAGCATTGTCATCTTATTCACTAATTCCAAGACAGTTTTGAGTTGGCAAAAAAAGAAAAGAAAAAAGCATCTATCAAGACTCAGCTACCTTATGCTCCAGGCTAGAGTCTTTAAACATCAGGGAGAAAGGCTTGATATGCTCTCTTCGCAATTTATCGCCACTCCGCAAGTCGATGGTGTGCTCTATTCGCTTGTTAATTTCCTCGGGCCCAGACTGGACATGCAAAGCTTGTGCAAGATGGTTTGGAAGCAGATTTATTGAATTTCTTGTTAGGGCAGCCAGAGTCTAGGGGAAAGCACATGCAAAAAGAATGAACTTGCTAGTCCCCTTTGGATTAAAAATGCAATCTTTATTTTATTTTTTGCTGCTTCTCTTTTTTTTTAATGACAGCATCCCATGCAATTCATTCACCCCGCAAAGTTTTAAATGTAAAGGTCCGAACCACAAAATCCACACAAGTAAAATAGGCAGAACTGCTTTGATGGCATGTTTTCAATGGGTTTTGAAGCTGGCAATTCCATTTGTCCATCCGTCATCTGTCCATTTATTATTATTATTATTATTATTATTATTATTATTATTATTATTATTATTATTTGCTGTTAATAATTTTTGAAGGAATACAACTGCACATCATCCAATAACAAGTTAAACCCATCAAAACAATTTCCAAAGCAGAGGAGTGGGGAAAGATCATGTGCTGCATGGAATATATGGTCTGACCCGGTATAAGGAAGCTACCTATGTTCTTATTCCTTTTGGAATAAGACAACATCTAGCTTGGTGTTGTCTGCACTAACAGCAGCTCTCCAGCATTTCAGAAAGCAGCCTTTTCCCAGCCTTACCTGAATATGCTGGGGATTGAACCTGGGTCAAGGGAGAACAAGGTAAGGTGACAACCCTCAGACCATCTCATGATCATGGAGGAAGTGGGAAAGGCCTCAGGTGCTTCATGGGCAACAGGGGAAAACCTCATGGGCACCACTGCACCCAGGTGCACCAGGTTGGTGACCCTTGTGCTGAAGTCTCCCCATGGACTGCTATTGTGGCTACAGCCATATGGAATGGGAAATGTATAAACCAGCAAGATTGCATGGCTGCCCAGTGGGGATTTGCTTGTACACAGGGACTCGGGTTTCTCCTCCCCCATGTACAATAATATTTTCTGGGAAGCTGTGTGGTCCCAGCCACTTAAACATTACTTCCTTCACAGGGCTGCATTCACAGCAAGGCACTCTGGTTTGGGGATTTGACTGTTCAAGATGAACCAGGTCTACAGAATTCATGTATACTTATGAATTTCATACTTATCACCACAGCCATATCTATCTCTACTGCTCAGATGTACAGTATTTTTCGCCCTATAGGACGCACTTTCCCCCCTCCAAAAATGAAGGGGAAATCTGGGTGCGTCCTATGGGGCGAATGCAGGCTTTCGCTGAAGCTTGGAAAGCGAGAGGGGTCGGTGCGCCCCGACCCCTCTCGCTCTCCAGGCTTCAGGAACACATCCGCAGCCTACTTCCCAGAGCGCCGGGTGCGCTGAAAGCAGAGGGCCCGGCGCTTTGGGAACGCATCTGCAGCCTAGGCAACCCTGCGGGAGGTCCCGCAGGGCTGTCTAGGCTGCGGATAGCAGTTTGCTTCCCGGAGCGCCGGGCGCGCTGAAAGCAGAGCGCCCGGCGCTTCGGGAACACATCCGCAGCGTGGGGAGCCCTGCAGAAGTTCCCCGCAGGGCTCCCCACGCTGCGGATAGCAGCCTGCCACCCGGCGCGAGGGGCGCCCTGAAGCAGAGCACCCCACGTGCCGGGCAGACATCGGCCAGCCCCACAAGCTTGGGGGACAGCAGGGAGGCACAGCACCGCCATCCCGCTGTTCCTCAACCTGGTTCGGTTTCCCCGACCTGGTTTTGGGGGGAAAACAAAGGAAATTTTTTCCCCCTTTATTTCCCCCCCAAAAAACTAGGTGCGGCCTATGGGACGGAGCGTCCTATGGGACGAAAAATACGGTAAGTCTAGCACTGAGGACCTACTACTAAATCAGTGTGTGTAGGGTTTCAGCGTACGAATGCCGCTATTACAGAACACACACACACACACACCATACACTGAAAAATTAATAGTAGCATTAAAAAGATAAATTGCTACAATATATGTGCTTGAAGCTGAATCTCAGATATCAACACATAGTGTTCTGATGGTTCAAAAAAAGATGCCATCGAGTTCAGCATCCTGTACCAGGTGGTCACTTTACAGAGAGCTTTCCAGTCCATGTCTTGTTTAAAGAGATAGAGAATTCTATGAAGGGGCATCAACAGGGTCCTCAAAATCACCCAGGTGCCTACCTGCCCACCAGGATAGAAGGCTGAGCAGGCAGAAAGGCCACCTGGTCACAATCTTCCCACCACGGTGAGATGCATGCATCATATTTCTATTTCAATAATAGCCATTCTTTCTAAATCTGCATCTCCGTGTATAAAATTAGCATGTGCCAATTTCATGCAAACCAGCATCTTTTCTGAAGGGCGCATTGCTGTGAGTAAGAGGCTACCCTAATTCTGTTCTCAGAGGCAGTCTCTGGTGGGCTGAGAAGCAGTCTATGGAACATTTTCTCTAGTCTTTGTCCCTTCCTTCCAGCCATTGATATTTAAAGCTACACCCCCTCTGAACACGGAGACTTCTTTTGGTTATCATGGCCAAAGCTGCTCATAGATCCAACTCCCCAGTCTATCAGTCCTCATGGTATTAAATGGTAGTGAATTGCATTACTTAGTGTATGATAGGAAGGCAACTGGCAATTATTATTTTTCATGGTTTCTGCTCTCATCGAGGGTCCACCTTCTGTGTTAAGGTTACCAGATTTTTTTCAATGAATCCGGGGACACTTTTCAACTTCAATGGATTTTGCATGGGGACCAATTTGCAAATCTGGGGGCTGTCCCTGGGGAATGGGGACGTCTGGTAACCTTACTCTACGTACCATTGTATGTGTGTTGGCTGCATCTTCACCTTTGAGCAAATTCTTGTGTGGGTTTGTGGGTGGAGGGAATATACGGAATTGTAGTTCCCATCATACACATTGGCAGAACATCTGAAAAAGGTTCCGCTTGAGATCAGGACTTCCGGGGTGGCGCCACCGGCAATGGCGGACTCCCTCTGAACCGGAGGGACCAGCTCCGCAAGAAACGGGTCTTTCCGCTGCGGCGTAGCGGGGACCCTCCTGAAAATCACAGGCGGATGAAGCCTGTGACCGTGGGACTCGGCGGGCACCTTTAGCGCCCCCCAACCCACAAAGGAACCCATAAACGGGCTCTGAAGTGAAGAGGGGGAAGCGGCGCGGTGCTGTGAGTTTACTGCTTTTCTATGGAGCGAAGCTGCATAGCCGTTGCCGGAGAGCACTGCCTTCTTCCTGGGACAATTTGGCATTTAAAATAACTAACCGTGATGATCTTTTCAAGGGCTGTAGATCATCTGCTTTGCATGCAGAAGGTCTCAGGTCCAGTCCCCAGCATCTCCAGGTAAGTCTGGGAAAGATGCTTGCCTGTAATCCTGGGGAGCTGCTGTCAGTGCAGACACTACTGCGCTAGATGGATGAATGGTCAGTATAAGGCAGCGTTATTATTGTTTTGTCTCTATGAACATACCTCACAGGGCTGTTGTGAGGACAAATGGAGGGAGTCCATATTTTTCACCCTCGGACAACAGGGGGGAATACAAACGTAGTAAGTAAATAAGGCAGGCTGTAGCTAGGTTGTCACACAATGGGAAGAATAGCAGCTGTGTGTTACTTTTCCATGTGATTTATTGCAACTGAGAAGCACGTGGAGCCAAAGAGCATAGCTGTTAACAGGTATGTTCTCTACTACAGCTACTGCCATGACACTGGCATGGAGCGTGCTAAAATGGAGGGAGAGTACAAAAAAAATATTTAAAAATAACTGCATATGCTCAGAATGAACACACACACAAACTGTAACACTGTAAGACAGAAGTTTTGAACAAAGAGAACCCCAGTGTCATGCTCAAAAGGCCTGAGGTATTTCCCTCCAAAAGCAGAGACATCACCTTGCCAACAAAGGTCCATATAGTTAAAGCTATGGTTTTCCCAGTAGTGATGTATGGAAGTGAGAGCTGGACCATAAAGAAGGCTGATCGCCGAAGAATTGATGCTTTTGAATTATGGTGTTGGAGGAGACTCTTGAGAGTCCCATGGACTGCAAGAAGATCAAACTTATCCATTCTTAAGGAAATCAGCTCTGAGTGCTCACTGGAAGGACAGATCGTGAAGCTGAGGCTCCAATACTTTGGCCACCTCATGAGAAGAGAAGACTCCCTGGAAAAGACCCTGATGTTGGGAAAGATGGAGGGCACAAAGAGAAGGGGACGACAGAGGACGAGATGGCTGGACAGTGTTCTCGAAGCTACCAGCATGAGTTTGACCAAACTGCGGGGGGCAGTGGAAGACAGGAGTGCCTGGCGTGCTCTGGTCCATGGGGTCACAAAGACTCGGACACGACTAAAGAACAACATTTCCCTCCATCAATGACTCGTGGGGTTTTCTTATTCCCAGTCATAAGCCTGAGATGCAAGGGGCACAGTTGGCAAAGCAACATCTCTAGGTAACAAAGCAATTGTGTTAGACATTGTGGACGTTTGGGACGAGGAGGACTAAGCATGAGCAGAAACGGGAATGAGGTATAGTGTCATTACGGATCTACCCAGCAAAGAGGGAACGGCGACTTGAGCTGACCTTCTTCCACAGTGACTCATCAATCTTTTAAATGTGGTAGAAAGACTGGTATCTTAAGGCACTTTAACCTTTTCCTCTTTAATTTCTTTAAGCAGACAGCCTTCACAAGGGATCTTTTGACAGCTAAAAATTCAGATCCTACAAGCCTTGAGGCAATGGCTGCTGAAGAAGAAATGCAGGCAGTAGTCCAACAAAGTCCTTTCTTTCTGGCTGTCAGAAATCTGTGTTTTTCAGGGTTCGGCAATCTATGTATACAAGTGAGACCTGCAACAAATTGTTGCAGCTGTGGGTTAAACCACAGAGCCTAGGACTTGCTGATCAGAAGGTCAGCAGTTCGAATCCCCACAACGGGGTGAGCTCCCGTTGCTCGGTCCCTGCTCCTGCCAACCTAGCAGTTCGAAAGCACATCAAAGTGCAAGTAGATAAATAGGTACCACTCCAGCAGGAAGGTAAATGGTGTTTCCGTGCGCTGCTCTGGTTCGCCAGAAGCGGCTTAGTCATGCTGGCCACATGACCTGGAAGCTGTACGCCGGCTCCATCGGCCAATAAAGCGAGATGAGTGCCGCAACCCCAGAGTCGGCCACGACTGGACCTAATGGTCAGGGGTCCCTTTACCTTTATCTTTAGACTGATCCTATGCAGGGTTCCAGTCACCCACCCATGCCGTCTTCCAAAGCATACCATCCATTCTTCTCCCCGACCCTGTTTTCCATTTCCCTCAGCTCCCAACAGGTAGACTATAAGAACCGCCTGTAGGATCAGGCCAGTGACCCATCTAGTCCAGCATCCTGTTCTCACAGAGGCCAACAAGATGACTACTGGAAGCTCCTACTGGAAGCATTCTCCTCACCTCTGGATTCCACCAATTCAGAAACATGCTGCCCGCAACAGTGGAGGCAAAGCATAGCCAATCAGCATTGATAGCCCTTGATATAGACTTACGCTCCATGAATTTGTCCAATCCCTTTTTAAAAGCCATCCAAGCTAGTGGCCATCACTGCCTACTTGGGGAGCAAGTTCTATAGTTTAACAAGGTGCTGCAAGAAAAAGCGTGCTCTCTTTTGTTCATCCTGAGTCTTCCAACATTCAGCTTCGTTGGAGGGAGGTCCCTGGGTTCTAACACTAAGGGAGAGGGAGAAGAACCTTTCTCTGTCTTCTTCTTCCATAGCATGCATTTTGGAAACCCTTCTGTTACGTAGTTCAAAGGATGGGGAAATCCAGCCCAAGGTCAGATTCCCTTCTGGGCAACTTTAAGGGCCCAATGTGTCATTGGTGGCAGGACCATAGGCAAAAGTGGGAAGAGCAACAAACACAAATTATACTTTTGTACGATAGGCTAGCTTCCACACACACTCCCAAATCTCTCTGTCTACCATGCAGGCAAGGAAATGGCATTTTCATAGTGCAATCACTCATTCCAGCCATGCAAGGATATTCAATGGCAGTGCAAAGCAGGGCAGGCAAGGGGTGTGGCCTAGCATGGCTGGGGAGGGGGGTTGCTAGATGGGGGCTAGACGTAGTATTTGGCCCTAAGCCTGAAGTTTTTTCTGCCCAGCCAGCCCTAATGAGACCAAGAAACAGAAGCCAGGATGGGACATATGCAGATACAAGCAGCCTCGATTTACAATGTCCAAGGAAGCTGTTGGTCAACAGGGAGAGGAAGCACATTTAGCCTAAACTCAGTGGGTATCACCATATTTCAAGCCTTATGAGGAGCGGTTGAAGGAGCTGGGTATGTTTAGCCTGGAAAAGAGGAGACTGAGAGGAGATATGTCAGCCATCTTCAAATATCTCAAGGACTGTCACATGGAAGAGGGAACAAAATTGTTTTCTCCCGCTCCGGAGAGTAGGGCTCAAACCAAGGCTTGAGGTTGCAAGTAGATTCCAACTAAACATACAAAAAAACCTTTCTGACAGTAAGAGTTGTTTGACAGTGGAACCGTCTCCCTCAGGAGGTTGTGGACTGTCCTTCACTGGAGGTGTTTAAGCAGAGGTTGGATGGCCGTCTGTCATGGATACTTTAGCTGAGATTCCTTCATTACAGGGGGTTAGACTACAGCAGGCACCCCCAAACTTGGCCCTCCAGCTGTTTTGGGACTACAACTCCCATCATCCCTAGCTAACAGGACCAGTGGTCAGGGATGATGGGAATTGTATTCCAAAACAGCTGGAGGTCCACATTTGGCCATGCCTGGACTAGAGGATCTTTGGGGTTCCCTTCTAACTCTAGGATTCTCTGATTCCAGCTATATAGATCCCCCCCAAGCACTTCGAAGGAATGCTTGCAATATGCACAAAGTCCCTCTAAAAACACCCCACCTGTTATCATGACAGCCATTTGGAAGTTAATCTGGGTTCCATCTAAGCTTCTTTCTTTGGCTGGGGCGGGGGGCACCCTGTGAACAAGGGCGAAGTGTCCCACTTATTGTACTGCATGCTCTGATTGCCTTCAACTGATAATCGCAATAATCATTATGATGTTGCTTTCATCACAAAAGGGACCCAAAGCACCTTACAAAAGCAATACAAGCACTAAAACCAATTATAACAAACAAACCAATAACCACCCCCAAAACATCTGTACAGGCCTTGCAGATCCCACCCCATTAAAAGGTGCCACAAGACCTCCAAACCCTTCCAGTCAAGGGCCAAAAGCCCTAGGAAAAGGGAAAGTTTTTGCCTGGAGCCTAAACATAGATTAAGATGTGTCCTTGAGGAGAACATTTCACAAGCAAGGAACCACCAGACCATTCTGCTCACTCTGACTTGACTTCATGACAACACACAGCCAATGCGATTTGGCTACACGTTTGTGGATGAAGCCAATTCAAAGTGAGGGCCAACAGCAAGGGGGAGTGCAACAGCCATCGCCATTAAGACCACAAATGGTGGGCAGAAGGTGGTGAGTCAGGGAAGCAATGTGGGAGAGCCTTGACCCTACTTGAGGCAGCACGTTCCAGCACATGTGTATCAGGTGTGTTTGTTCCATCTGCTCTCCACAATTTTTCACAGCTTGCCATCTCTGCAGCACAGCTGCATCACGAGGCAGGCTGAGGGCCTTGTTTTAGCTGGTGAAGTTATAAAAAATAAGGAGAATACTGTGCCTCAAATAAACCATAAGTTCATAGATGGGAAGAGGATGCTCCTCAATGAGATGTGCATTAGAGTAAGGTTACCAGATTTTTTTCAAAGAATCCGGGGACACTTTTTTTTAAAAAAAGGGGGAAAAATATTTTTTAAAGTTATCTTAAAAAATAAATAAGAAGAAATATCTTCTCTTCTGTGGTCTCCTCTGTCGCATAGCCTTCCTCTGGGTCCTGGCCTGCTCTCTTGGAGCGCTAGCTGCCACGGAGTAGGCTCGGGTTGGGCTTGGGCTCAGCCACATGTCCTTGCTCTCCCGGTGCTCTCCTACTTCTCCTCCTCAGCGGTGGCAGTGGCAGCAGCAGTGTGGCAAGGTTAGGGCTCCCCTCTTTTTTCTCCTTCCTCTTTCTCTCTCTTTCTTCTCCTCTCCCCCTTCTCCCTGTGTCAGCTCCGGGGTTTTCCTGGCCCCAGAGTGCCACTGGTCGGTCTGCCGAGTGGCCGGGCGCTCTCGCTCCCAACTCAATTTGGGTCATGGGGGATCAGCAGTTCCCCCAGTTGATGCGCCAGGCATCCCCGGTTCCCCCTCGGCAGTGGCGGCCGCAGTCTCAGCAGCCCAGAGCCAGCCTGGTAGCGCAGTTGGCTCTGGCTGGCTTCAGGAGCTGCTTGTTGCCGTGGCGCCCGCCATTTTGCCTCGCCAGAAGTCCCCACATGATCTGTCTTGTGCCGTTGAACCAATCATGCAACATTCATTCCCTAATAAATCTACAACACTTAAAATATAAAACCGGGGACATTAAATGACTGTCACCAGGAAACATCTGGTAACCATACATTAGAGATAGCAATTGCAGTTGCCTTACGCTGGGCCAGATTATTTCACACACAGCCACGCTGCTTACTCTGAGTAACAGCAGCTCCCCAAAGTCTCCCACCATCTGCTATCTCAGAACCTTTCACAAGAGACACCAAAGATTTGAACCTGAGATCTTTTGCATGTGAACTGGTACTCCACTATTGATCTATGACTTCTCCTTAAATGTTGTCTACATTATCACTCCATGAGAAGAGCTCTGCTGGATCAGACTAATAGCCCATCTTGTTAAGTATAATAGTTTAACTGCACACTGAAATGGAGAATAATGTAATTTATTATTTATACCCCACCCATCTGACTGGGTTTCCACTCTACCTATGTATGTATGTTTTTAGGGATTTAGCATTGGAAAATTCCATTGGAGTATACTAAGCTAGAAAGGGCTCTCTAAGCCTCTAGCTGAGTTGATAATTAACTATTGTTCTCTGCTGGCCCTCACACTGAGTGTTTAACCTTAGATCATGTGATTAAGGCATTCAATTGCAAATTCGCCTTTTTGAATGGTGCCTTTGCACAGTCAGAGAAGAATGTGATAATGATGCCTCTTCAGGAGCTGCAAAACCTTAGTCTGGATGCAGGCTAATGTAGGCTATGGGAGAGAGAGAACTTGGATTTCAGCTCTGGTCATAACTGAGTAATATATTTAAGAAGAAGGACCTATGCACATGCTTTATAAAACTTTCTGCATGTATCATTGATTACTTTGTACCTGTTTTGAAGAAGTTCTCATTAGTAAAGCTCTGAAGAATACTTACGAGTCTGAGCAATTTTTATTCCAAAAGGGGTAAACTTTTATGCATCCAATTGCTTCATGCTGCACAATACTAATATGTGCAATATTTTAAAGTTACCCTGTGGTTTGTAGCAAGTTTTGCATCCTTTATTTGCAATACTGAGCCACCAACACAGCATGTTCCATCTCACATATTGGAGACTAAGTGGCAAACCTGTCTCCTGACTGCACCACTTCAGAATAGGGGGCTACATTGCTGAGTTCTCTTGCATACAAAAATAAATAAAATACATCCTTGCACATAGCAAATCAGAAGTCCAGAAATCAAGACCCCCAACCTAGCCTTCACCCATCATGCTGTTTTCTATGTGTAGACGGGTTTTTTTAAAAATAAAATAAAATAAAAACATTTTACAGAGGATGATTCCCCTCCCACAACACCTGCAACAAGAAGTGGTACATTCCAGACACAACCCTGCCGTGTCACCTGCTGTTTGTGAGAACTAAGTCCCGGGCTGAACACACTGCACTGATAACTAGCAAAATCTTAGCTGCCTGATGGTTGCTTGCAGCAATTTAAGCAGCTTTCAGGTCTTCTTCTCATACCCATAATGAACTTGTCTGAGGCTCTGATTCAATTAACACTCAGCTGTGTGCAACATTTAATTTTGGCAGGGAGATGGGAGGGAAACCTTAGCACTTCCCGAGATTCTGATGCATAGGTTAATTCTGACCTGTGGGGGTTTGTTTAATCATCTGCAGTTCGTGTTAGAGGGAAAAGGTTAGAGAGAAATTTGTTTTCCTCCAAGGCTTTTGTTATGGAGATGCATTAAAGGAGCATGAGCACAAAGAGGAGGACAGGAAGGAAGGAAGCTGGGACTTACATGCTGCTTCCCCACAATGTTATCAAAAGGAAGCTCCGGGCTCCACGATCCTTCAGTGAGCATCACCCCACTGTTCCTCCTGTCTGCAGCGGCCACCGACTCCTTGACAATGTCCTCGGGCAGAGTCAACAGGCTCTCCTCGGGCTGCTTGATCAAGTACGTCTCGATGTTGTGCTTCCTCAAGAATTCATTGCGTTCCTTGCCATGCCCTTCTTCCACTTTGTAATCCCCGTTGAGGCAATCGAGCGTAGCTTTGGATATGTGGATTCTCCTGCGGAAGTATAAAGGAGTGGAAAGAATCAACACACATGGTGCCTGGGTAAAACAAGCCAACCAACAAACCAACCAACAAAAAAACACACCCAAAAGATGCAAGGGGGAAACCCGCAACAAAACGTTGCGGTATAGGAGTGATTCAGTTCAGAGCCCCAGTAAAAGGTAAAGGGACCCCTGACCATTAGGTCCAGTTGTGACCGACTCTGGGGTTGCGGCGCTCATCTCGCTTTACTGGCCAAGGGAGCCGGCGTACAGCTTCCGGGTCATGTGGCCAGCATGACTAATCCGCTTCTGGTGAACCAGAGCAGCGCACGGAAACACCGTTTACCTTCCCGCCGGAGCGGTACCTATTTATCTACTTGCACTTTGACGTCCTTTCAAACTGGTAGGTTGGCAGGAGCAGGGACTGAGCAACGGGAGCTCACCCTGTTGCGGGGATTCGAAGCCCCACCCCACATAGCTGATCACAAGACACGGCACACACAGACCCATTTGAATGGCAATGCTCATCAACTTGGGGGGGGGGCAGCCCTCTCAAATATTTTATCAGGGAGCCCGAAGGGACCTTGGCCCCTAGGAGTTGGCTCCTATGGTGGCTAATGAGCATGCTCAGTCCTCATGGACTATTTTTTTTGGGGGGGGGAGGGTTCAGTCTCTTTAGTCTTTATAAATACCGTATTTTTCGCCCTATAGGACGCACCGTCCCATAAGACGCCCCTAGTTTTTTTGGGGGGAAATAAAGGGAAAAAATTATTTCCCCCCCAGGCGCGGGGCTGGGGCAGCCCGAGCTTCCCCCGACCCCAGCCCCCAAACAGGCAGCTCTCTGCAAGCCGTGGGAGCCCAGCGGTGGTTCCCACTGCTTGAGGAGAGATCCGCGAAGCCTGGACGCGCTGAGATCAGCGCACGCAGGCTTCGGGATGCCGGCAACTCTCCCCAAGCAGCAGGAACGTTCCCGCTGCTTGCGGAGAGATCCGCGAAGCCTGGACGCGCTGAGATCAGCGCGCGCGGGCTTCGGGATGCCGGCAACTCTCCCCAAGCAGCGGGAACGTTCCCGCTGCTTGCGGAGAGATCCGCGAAGCCTGGACGCACTGAGATCAGCGCGCGCAGGCTTCGGGATGCCGGCAACTCTCCCCAAGCAGCGGGAACGTTCCCGCTGCTTGCGGAGAGATCTGCGAAGCCTGGACGCGCTGAGATCAGCGCGCGCAGGCTTCAGGATGCCAGCAACTCTCCCCAATCAGCGGGAGCGTTCCAGCTGCTTGAGGAGAGGTCCGCGAAGCCTGGAGAGCGAGAGGGGTCGGTGCGCACCTACCGCTCTCGCTCTCCAGGCTTCAGCGAAAGCCTGCATTCGCCCCATAAGACGCACCCACATTTCCCCTTCATTTTTGGAGGGGAAAAAGTGCGTCTTATAGGGCGAAAAATACGGTAGCTTTTTTGTATTTTACTTATTTGACCACCTTTAGTTACATCAATAGCAATCAATAGCAATCTAAGATTATCTGTAACATCCGCAGTATAAGATTACAGTATCTGTAACATCCACAGCCCATTAGAATTACAACCGAAATTCTCAGGTTTACCCTGAACATCCCAGTATCTCCCTTTAATTTCTCAGTGGCTACATAACTGTTGGCCCTCACCATCTGAGTTTGCTTCTACAGACATTCCCCCAAGAGAGATGAGAAAACTTAATTCTCAGCCCTGCTATATTTCAGCCCAGTAACTCAACTCCTGTGAAGAGAAACCAACTTTTGTACTGATAGTTAACCCTCATGAAATGGTTCATAAGGACATCAGGGCTAACATGAACTCAGGGCATTTGAGGGAAGGGGTTAAGATTTTCAGAGGCACACCTAAAGCTATCATGCTTGACTGAGCGAACCTGTGTCTGAAAATGCATGCGTCGGGCCACTGAGAGCCCCGTTTAGCTGCAGATCTGTCAAGCATATAATTGCCGCTGTCATGCAATGTCTAGAATAGCTTTTATTGTCTGGTCTGGAGACGATTGCTTTGCTTAGGGTTTCTCTTTGCTTAAGCCACAGGGACAATTTATCTTCTGTGTTTTCCAACCCATATCTGTAATGATTAAACGTTAATGCTAAACGTCTTAAACAAATGCCTACAAAAGGAATCCACAATGGAGGATCATCTTGTTGATAAAACATGCCATCTGCCTACATGCTAATCACTTTTGAGTGCAGCAGCTGCAGTTGTGGGTTCCTTTGCCAGATTCACTGAACAACTCATGACGTTGTTGATGATGAAGATGATTTGTAAGATTCTTTGACCTGTCCTTCACCACGAGGTCCCAGGACCTCATGCAATTTAGAAACACAGTATTAAAATCCCTTTAAAACAAATCACAGTCCAGAGAATGGTGTGGGACCCCCGAAATACATATCCCGGGTGTCAAAAGACTCATCGTTAGACAAAGATACATCATGAAGTTGGCAGAACACACCTCTGTGAGGAAGTGTGGTCCAGATTCTTCTGCTGAGGAGTTAATGAAAGAAACAAAAGGAGACCAGTCACTGTACTCTTCCATGTTGTGCTAGCTGGTCTACAAGAGAAGCCTTGCAAACCGTATCACACCAGTTTTGCGGAGGTTGCATCCTAAGTTATTGAATACTTGTGTGAAATTGTGTGCAATTGAAATACCCCATTCTGCCGCTGCTCTGCCCCATTCCGCCCCCCACTCTGCCCTGCCCTCTTAGTGACATTTTTGTTACATTTCCAGGTTTGGCGCTGTGTGTGTGTGTGCAATCGTGCACATATTGGTCATCCCTAAAGTGAGGGTTGCCTGTAGTACATTCACTTCTCCATAATAACACAATCTCCATCTGGGCTTCTAAGAGACAATGGATTATTAATGGCTTATAATATAATCATTTGCTCCTCGAAATAATGAGAGCAAGACAAAGCCTGGGTCTTCAACCAATGTAATATGGCCCCATTATGAGCAGACAATGTGCTAAATCCTTTATTTACTTGTGCCACTAATTTGTGTTCATCCTTCATAATCTCCAGTGACTGGTTTTCAGCCTTGTAGGCCTACTATATAGTGGGGGCATTTGAAGCAATGAAGAACAGGTGGATTTCAAATGGGTAATTCAAAGCAGAATATTGCATGAGATTCTGTGGTGCAACAGATGACATGTGTGACAAAATGTGATGGGAACTTGGAGCACACAAACAGCAGCCAGATGCCAGAAACCTTCTTTCCTTCTGCCTGCCTCTATTTAATGATGGAGTTGAAACTTGTAATTAGTTGGTATGTACCACGAGTCTAGCTTGTTAATAATTCCTGCAGGTATAACGACTCCCGACTCCGATGCACCAGAATGTTAATATTTTTGTAACTGGAACCTAGATTAATCTCAGGCACCCTTGTTATTACTGCCTCTGTGGCTTGTTCTCTCACAGCCACTATACCTCCGCCTTTTGACTCCTCCATTTGCAATCAAAGTATACGTGACGCTGACCAATGACAGATCGACAACCCAAGAGGTCATTGTGCCACCCAGAGTCACAAAAGGGCCACTGCACTAAACGTGCCACAAACCCAACAGACATTTCAGTGGTGTGCATGTGCTCAAATCTGGCCATTATTCAAGAGCTTGGGATATGGAAGACCTTTCATCCAAATTTTCAGTCAGATGCTCCATAGCCGCATGCTCTTTTCCAAATCACAATGGAAGAAGAAGAGGAGTTTGGATTTGATATCCCGCTTTATCACTACCCGAAGGAGTCTCAAAGTGGCTAACCATCTCCTTTCCCTTCCTCCCCCACAACAAACACTCTGTGAGGTGAGTGGGGCTGAGAGACTTCAAAGAAGTGTGACTAGCCCAAGGTCACCCAGCAGCTGCATGTGGAGGAGCGGAGACACGAACCCGGTTCACCAGATTACGAGTCTACCGCTCTTAACCACTACACCACACTGGCTTTCAATGGAGTCACCCTCACTGGCCCTATTTACTCCCACAGGAAAAAGAGATAACTGATCTTCCATTTTCTGGGGACCCAGCAGAAGCTAGAGATGAACTCTGTTCCTTCTGGAAATCTGACAAGGTAAGAGTCCACCTTCCAGGATACAGAGGTGAGAATGAGGCAGCTGTATTCGGTATGCCTCTGAATACTATTTGCTGGAAATAAGAAAGTAGGGAGAGTTCTGCTGCACTCAAATCCTGCTTGAAGGTTTCCCATAGGCATTCCCATTGGCCATTGTGAAAACAGGATTTCAGATTAGATGGGTCTTGGTCTGATTCAGCAGAACTCAGTTTAACTTCTTATAATGATCCTTCTTACCACATCTGATTTTCAGTGATGGAGGAGAAAGGCCCAGGGAGTTGCTGAGATGTTTGTCTTTTGCCTTCATCCAGAATCCTTTGCACCTACTTTAATTTTCTAGAGGGATTCAAATGATGCTGAAACCAGAGTCCATTTCAATAAAATCAAAGTTTTGTTTTAACTCTGTAGACCTCACTTAGGTTGGCATGTTAATGGGAAAAAATCAAACAGCAACGTTAATTGGTTCCATCCATTTGATTAGATAGAGGCAGCGAAAGAGAGACATTGACTTCCATTAAAATGCAAATGTACAGTCAATCCATGACCCAGTTGAGCTGCCGTGTTTGGATATACCTAAGTTTCAGCAGGCAATGGCAGGGGAGGAAACAATCTGCTGAAACCTATGTATGCTACCTTTGCTGGCTTGCAGATGGGTTATAAGGGCCAAACTATATCTGATATAGAAGTCCCGTGATCAGATCTCCAGACCTTGTTTCTGTTTGCTTTAAAGATGCGTATGTGTGCTCTCAGCATCTTAAAAAGCAGAGACATCACCTTGCCAACAAAGGTCTGTATAGTTAAAGCTATGGTTTTCCCAGTAGTGATGTATGGAAGTGAGAGCTGGACCATCAAGAAGGCTGATCGCCAAAGAATTGATGCTTTTGAATTATGGTTCTGGAGGAGACTCCTGAGAGTCCCAAGAAGATCAAACCTATCCATTCTGAAGGAAATCAGCCCTGAGTGCTCACTGGAAGGACAGATCCTGAAGCTGAGGCTCCAAGACTTTGGCCACCTCATGAGAAGAGAAGACTCCCTGGAAAAGACTCTGATGTTGGGAAAGATCCCATGACTGCAATCATGGAGCAGGAATTCTAACATGCCAACTTCAGCAATAATGAGATTATGGAGAAGGAAGCTGATAGTCACAGCTGCCTCCTGGTCTGATTGTATGTCAGAAGATAGGCAAGTCAGGGTTGTTGAGTGCAGATGAGGTTAGTAGAGAAGTGCCCCATTTTCTCTTTTTTAAAAAAATGATATTTATTAAAATTTCAGAGAAAAGAATTACATAAAAACAAGAAATACAAAAACAAAAAATAAAAATACAATATAAAATACAAAATACAGAATAAAAAAATAAAAACGCTTACAAAGGAAAAGAAAAAAGAAAAAAATGAACCAATCTTTCCATGCCTTACATTCATATCCTTGTTTCCCTGACCTCCTCATACCTCCCTTTTTTGTATTCCAATTCAATTAGTTAATTCAGCAATTTCTTTCCCTCTTTATTTTCTCCTAATCCTTTAACTTAATATAGTATAACTTTAAATTTTCACCTGTTATCAATCCATTTTTACATACACCTTTATAGCATTACTGCTTAAACCACTTAACTTCATTCTAACATCATTCTAACATTCATTAATTTTACAATATTTCTGTAGATAATCTTTAAATTTCTTCCAATCTTCTTTCGCCAACTCTTCTCCCTGGTCTCGGATTCTGCCAGTCATTTCCGCCAATTCCATGTAGTCCATCACCTTCATCTGCCATTCTTCCAGAGTGGGTAGGTCTTGTGTCTTCCAATACTTTGCAATAGGTATTCTTGCTGCAGTTGTGGCATACATAAAGAAAGTTCTATCCTTCTTTAGCACCAATTGGCTGACTATGCCCAGGAGAAAGGCCTCTCGTTTCTTCAGGAAGGTATATCCAAATACCTTTTTCATTTCATTATAGATCATCTCCCAGAAAGCCTTAATCCTTGGAAGAAGTGCCCCATTTTCTCTAGGGCACCAACCTTCACTAGTCTGTCGTGTGATTGTGGGGAACAGGAGAAGGGGAGGGAAATAATGGTTATGGGCAACCGATGTGCAGGCTCTGCTTCTGATTTTGTTCCTAAATACAGGTGGGAGCAGAAGCCATGACTTTCCAGGAGCAAAGAATGCGCTCCCAGTGTTCCTAGAGCATCTCTGTCTCATGCTAGTAGAGGAAACATACCAGTCAAAATCGGCCGATAAGTAGCTGATATATGGGCTGGGAGGATGAGGACTTGACTGGTAGGTTTCCCTCCCTCTCGCAAGCTGTCAACGTCACCCTTGAGAAACGGCAATTGCCTTATCCTGTCAAAGGAACAAGCTGTGCTTCTCGGAATGTGTTGAAAAATAGGCTATGTCAGGTAGAAACAACATTTGTACCCAGCAGTTAGTGCAGCCACTTTGGATGAAGAAACAACTGGGCAGATGGGTGGAAAGAAACTGTGCACATCTCACCTTAGATGCAGCGATGCAAAGGTTATCAGAAATACATGTTAGCAACCCACAACCTCATATTAGTGTGAAGATCGCCTGCAGGGCATGTTTTGCAAAGCGCCATGTCATTATGTTGGCAGATGATAAAAGAAGCAAGAATACATTTGAAATAGACATTTTTTAAAAAACCAGAACCATTTTTACTTGGTATTATAGGTCAGGACATTAATAGGCAAGATGTTAAATTGTTTTTATATGCAACAACTGCGGCAAGAGTGTTGCTAGCCCAGAAATGGAAACAAGAAGAAATTCCGATGAAAGAAGAATGGCAGACGAAATTTATGGACTATGCAGAATTGGACAAAATGACAGGAAGGATTTGAAACCTGCGGGACCAGAAATTTATAGAAGATTGGAAGAAGTATATGAATTATTTGAAGAGCAACTGTAATCAACAAATAATAATAATAATAATAATAATAATAATAATAATAATAATAATAATAATATCTTTATTGTCATTGCCCCCTTCGGGGACAACAAAATTACTTGACTGCTCCATAAAAACACTAATTAAACAATACAGTATGCTAGTAGGACTACAAGAAGTTTTGTAAGGAGAAATATACAAAGTGTTACAAAGTAGAAAAAGATAGAGATATTGGTTATGAGTTTGAAATGTAATAGGGAAGATAAGAAATGCATACTGAGAGATTAGATTGGAAAATTTTCAGACAGGATTAATGGAAGTCAAAAATTTGAATAAGATGTAAAAGTATGTTTAATTACTGTTGAAAATGGTATGTTAAAAAAACTAATAAAAAATTATATACCAAAAAGAAGAAGAAGAAGAAGAAGAAGAAGAAGAAGAAGCAGCAAGCAAGTTTATCTAAGGAAATATAGCAGGTGGAGCCAGTGTGGAGCCCTCGAAAAGTTGTTGGGCTCCATTCAGTCCCAGCCGGCATGTCAAATGGTCAGGGACAAAGTTAAACTATGGAACATGCTCCCACAGCAGGTAGTGATGGCCAACAACTTGGATGGCTTTAGAAGAGGGTTAGATAAATTCTAGGTGGACAAGGCTTTTAATGGCTACTAACCACCATGACTGTGTTCTATGTCTTTTCCACTTTTAAAGCTATACATGTTGGGCTGTCAGGCTATCTTAGGCACTGCCTTTGGAGACATCAGCCTGCCCACATTGCTGGCCCTCAGTGACAGTGGTGGCATAAAGCACCAGTTCAGGCAGTAAGCAGACAAACAAGCCCAATACCATTTTGCCTCTCTCCAATGGATGTAATGGAGGCAGCCATCTTGATTCCACGTGGATATGACTGAGCAGAATTCAAAATGGCGGCATTTATGCCATGATGCTTTAAGGATACATGACTCAAAACAAATTGCTCCAGCTCCAGATTGTAGACTAATGCAAGCAGATACTTACCCAGGGATTCCACCTGACTCGAGTTTGTTTGCAATATCAACATCCCAGGACCAGACATCAAACTGCCACTTTCGTAGACCCAACACACCACACAGCACGGATCCAGAGTGTATTCCAATCCGCATGTCGACATCGTGCTTCGTTCTTGACCTAACATACCTGAAAAAGAAATTTAACTTAAAATTTATCTGAAAGATTGAAGAAAATTTATCGAAAGATCGAACTCCTGGACCACCGCCTTGCCGACGTGGGGATCCAGGGCACAGTCCTTCAATGGCTGTGCTCGTTTCTCTCTGGTCGGGGACAGAGGGTGGCGCTTGGGGGGTAATTGTCATCGCGCCACTCCTTGGTGTGTGGAGTGCCTCAGGGTTTGATACTTTCCCCGATGCTTTTTAACATCTTTATGCGCCCCCTCTCCCAGCTTGTCCGGAGTTTTGGGTTGGGTTGCCATCAGTATGCCGATGACACCCAACTCTATCTGTTGATGGATGGCCATCCTCACTCGGCCCCAGACACACTGACCGGATGTCTGGAAGCTGTGGCTGGATGGTTACGTGGGAGCCGGTTGAAGTTAAATCCTTCGAAGACAGAGGTCCTCTGGCTGGGATGGGACGATATGGGATTGAGGGGGCAACTTCCATCTCTTGCGGGGGTGCAATTAGTGCCAGCACCGTCTGTTAAGAGTTTGGGTGTAATCTTTGATACTTCCCTCTCTATGGAGGCGCAGATTACAGCTATAACAAAGGCAGCATTTTTTCATCTCTACCAAGCTAAGCAGTTGGCTCCTTATCTCTCTCGCCCTGACCTAGCCACTGTGATCCACGCGACGGTCACCTCCAGACTGGATTATTGTAACTCGCTCTACGTGGGGCTGCCCTTGAGACTGACCCAGAAACTCCAGCGGGTGCAGAATGCCGCGGCAAGACTCCTTATGGGGTCTTCGCTGCGAGTTCACATTCATCCGGTACTATACCAGCTGCACTGGCTCCCGGTGGAGTACAGGATCAGGTTTAAGGTGCTGGTTTTAACCTTTAAAGCCCTATATGGCCTAGAACCCTCATACCTCCGGGACCGCCTCTCCTGGTATGTCCCACAGAGGAACTTACGGTCTGCAAATAAAAACATCTTGAAGGTCCCAGGCCTCAGAGAGGTTAGGCTGGTCTCAACTAGAGCCAGGGTTTTCTCGGCTGCGGCTCCAATCTGGTGGAATGCTCTGTCACAAGAGACTAGGGCCCTGCAGGACCTGACATCTTTCCGCAGCGCCTGCAAGACAGAGCTGTTCCACCAGGCCTTTGGTGAGGGTGCAGCCTGACTCCCTCCCCTGGCAATCTGCACAGAATTTTGCTTAACGGTTGCCATCAATTTGATTTTAATTAATTTTTAGAATGAAATGTTTTTAGAATGTCGGATTATTTGATTGTTGTTAGCCGCCCTGAGCCCGGCTTCGGCTGGGGAGGGCGGGATATAAATAATTATAATAATAATTATTATTAGAGTCATGTTCCATCTTGACATGGGACGCTCTCTGAAGGCCATTTATGTGCTAAGCCAGGATTCCAAGGGTGATGATTAATTCCTCAGTCCTGGAATTAATTCCCTTGAGGAATTACCAAGTGTGGTATGGGTGACTTCAACTGCCCTTGCATCTGTGTTTCAGTCGAAACAATGAGGAAAAGAATCCTTGATACCCTAAATGACTGTGCCTGTGCTGGTCATGGAACTGACCGCAGTGTGTGTGTGTGTGTGTGTGTGTGTTGTAGTATGGGGCAGAATTAAAACTGAAGTGTATATCTGATGGCAGTAATGGGGACTTTAAATTACACACCTTTTTTTGCTAGGTTCATACAATTAACACCTAACACTATTAGCGGAAAATATAAGAAGCAGTAAAATAACTCTGCAATGTGGATTATCACAGGAACACTTAATTGCATTGCACGGTCTGGTGGTACACACATTACTGCTATTAAACAGGAACATAAAAGAAAAGAAAAAAGACTGATGGAGGATATTTGGATGGAAGAAGCTACAAGCTCCATTAAACTTGCTGAACTTTCCCCCATAGAAACCAGAGCAGGGATATTTATTATAGCACCCACAATTGGTTTAATTAAGAAGTTCCCTCAACTTACCTCCTGTTTCAAGCAATTAATGGCTTTGTACAAAGGTTTCTACTTTTTTTTAAAAAAAAAAAAACATTTTCAGAATATTACTTGCTGGAATTATTATTAATTTTTGCAAACTTCTAATCATAAATAATAGAGGCAGGAGCATAAAAATGTGGTTGAGAGAATATGAGGTGAGCTCCAGAAAGCTGTTTTGTAGATCAAGGCCTAGCCCTGAAATGTGTTAAATAGCAATGAAGAAGAGCATGTGGAAAGAGCCTTTCTCCAACTATGAAGTTGTGGCAACTAGTCTCAAAGCATCCTCCAGCTTTCTGTTATTTGTGTAAGTTCATCAAGTGTCAAAAGCAAGGCCTTGTTAGAGTTGAACCACAGCTATGGAAATCACATTGCTTTCCATGGGGGAAATCCCTGCTTACCAGGGAGAAGAGCAGACACAAAATAAACATCTGTCCTTGTCTCCCTTGAGCCTCAAATTTCTTAGGGTAAATAATAATAATAATAATAATAATAATAATAATAATAATAATAATAATAATTTATTTATACCCCACCCATCTGGCTGAGTCTCCCCACTCTGGGTGGCTTCCAATGAAATGTTAAAACAGTACAGCATTAAATATTAAAAACTTCCCTAAACAGGGCTGCCTTCAGATGTCTTTTAAAGGTAGGATAACTGCTTATTTCCTTCACATCTGAAGGGAGGGTGTTCCACAGGGTGGGCGCCGCTACCGAGAAGGCCCTCTGTCTGGTTCCCTGTAACCTCACTTATTGCATTGAGGGAACCACCAGAAGGCCCTCGGCACTGGATCTCAGTGTCCAGGCTGAACGATGGGGGTGGAGACGCATGTATAAATAGTTGAAGGATCAACTCTTTGCCTCTGAACCTGCCATGCTTAAGTGATATCTGCTGAGTCCCTCACCTATAACCTCCAACGTTTCTCCAATGAAAACAGGGACGTCCCATTCCTTAATGATGATTTTACTATTTATATCCCACCCATCTTACTAGGTTGCCCCAGCCACTCTGGGCAGCTTCCAACGTATAGAAAAAGCATAATAAAACATGAAAGTTCTCTATACAGGACTGCCTTCAGAAGGCTCTGGGGTTGGATAACTCCATACCCTGCAAAATTTCTCTGATGGAAGAGATAGGGACAGCGTGGGTGGCGCTGTGGTATAAACAACAGAGCCTAGGGCTTGCCGATCAGAAGGTCGGTGGTTCGAATCCCTGAGCTCCCATTGCTCGGTCCCTGCTCCTGCCAACCTAGCAGTTTGAAAGCACATCTAAGTGCAAGTAGATAATGTTGGGATTTTGCCTATGTGCTATCTGATGCAGCTTCCCTCAGAAGCAATTAAAGAGTTGGCCGAAGGCCAAGAAGAGGTTAAGGGGTGATATGATAGCCATGTTCAAATATATAAAAGGATGTCACATGGAGGAGGGAGAAAGGTTGTTTTCTGCTGCTCCGGAGAAGCAGACACGGAGCAATGGATCCAAACTACAAGAAAGAAGATTCCACCTAAACATTAGGAAGAACTTCCTGACAGTGAGAGCTGTTCGACAGTGGAATTTGCTGCCAAGGAGTGTGGTGGAGTCTCCTACTTTGGAGGTCTTTAAGCAGAGGCTTGACAACCATATGTCAGGAGTGCTCTGATGGTGTTTCCTGCTTGGCAGGGGGTTGGACTCGATGGCCCTTGTGCTCTCTTCCAACTCTATGATTCTATGATTCTAAGACTGAGCAGAGGGAGTTATTCTGCCTAGAGATATGGAACCTTAGATACAACTCTGCTATTGGTTGAGGTCTCCACAAAGGCATGATGACTCATGACCTTCCTGCTTGGTTGGTTAGTTGGTTAATCAGCATGTGGTTTGAGAGGTCACTGGAGTTTGTTCTGTGAGAGAGTTAAGATCCGTGTCTGTATCCTGTATATAGTAACTTGTGATTCTGCTGTAAATAATAAACCTATAAGTAACCAAGTTACTGGTAGCAGCGTCTTGTTCCTGCTTCATCCTGCCTGCAACTGACTGATTCTGGACAGTCTGCATATGCTCTGCTATATTCAACAGGTTCTGGCTAAGGGTGAGCCAGTGTGGTGTAGTGGTTAAGAGCGGTAGTCTCATAATCTGGGGAACCGGGTTCACGTCTCCGCTCCTCCACATGCAGCTGCTGGGTGACCTTGGGCCAGTCACACTTCTTTGAAGTCTCTCAGCCCCACTCACCTCACAGAGTGTTTGTTGTGGGGGAGGAAGGGAAAGGAGAATGTTAGCCGCTTTGAGACTCCTGAAGGGGAGTGAAAGGCGGGATATCAAATCCAAACTCTTCTTCTTCTTCTTCTTCTTCGACCCTTCAACAGATAAATAGGTACCACTCCGGTGGGAAGGTAAATGGCGTTTCCGTGTGCTGCTCTGGTTCCCCAGAAGCGGCTTAGTCATGCTGGCCACATGACCCAGAAGCTGTACACCAGCTCCCTCAGCCAGTAAAGCGAGATGAGCGCCGCAACCCCAGAGTCATCCATGACTGGACCTAACAGTCAGGGGGTCCCTTTACTTTTAAGGAAAAGTGGGACATTCCGGGATCACATCAGAAACTGGGACAGCTTCTCCAAATCAGGGACATCCCTGGAAAATAGGGACACTTGGAGGTTTGCCTCATCTAGGAAACATCACTGCCCTGGTTCACACTTCAAAGTGAATGACCCATGTCTTGATGCACACGAAAGCTCATACCAAGAACTAACTTAGTTGGTCTTTAAGGTGCTACTGGAAGGAATTTTTTTATTTTGACTATGGCAGACCAACACGGCTACCTATCTGTAACTTGATGCACACTGTTGATATCATGAGTGCTTTGCTTCTCTCTCATACCAGGAGGAAACAAACCAGAGACTGCCTTCTGCATGTTGTTTGCTTGGAGAAAAACAATCCACGAGCGCTGCACTGTCTCTTCCCCGGTGCAGCAGGAGCAGGAATGGGGAAGAAGCAATTTCAGGAACTTCTGCTCTCCCCCCCCCCCATCAAGCCAAATTTGTCCTCTCTCTCTCATGTGTGTGTGATGAATAGTCCATTGAAAATGGGGAGGGAATCTCAGCTTACTGGTACCCCAAAGAACACAACAAAGCAGCATGAGAGACTTTGAGGCTATTCTGCTGTCTTGCAACAAGGAGCCAGCACATCACAGACTGAGGCACAGTGTGATGGCGGCAGAAGAAATGAGAGAAGGGGGAAAACAAATTACCTGATTGTTTTGATCATGCTGAGTCCCATTTCAACGCAACAATGAGCATGGTCTTGGCGAGGTTCCGGGAGCCCAGATACGCAGTAGTAGCAGTCCCCTAGGATCTTAATTCTAAGGCAGTGATGTTCCTGTAACCAAAAGGAGAATGATTAGAAGCAATGAGATTGGGTGTGATGGAGCAGGATGGGTATAAAAATGAGCAGGGTGGGAAATATGGAAAGCAAAATCTGAAAGCTCTTTGGGAAAGAGATGTTTGTGTGTGTAAAGGACAAGCAATATCTTGATTTTGTTCTGATCTGTGACAAACATTTGTTTTATATATATATTGCATCCTGAAAGGGTCAGTGATTTCCTGGAAAGAAAGAAAAAACATCAAAGAAATACTGCAAAGATCTGAGCACCGCAGGCAAGCTTGGCTGTGCTTGCCAAATTACCTAAATCAGAAGACAAGGCAAGACGTTGCCATTTACTAGAGACTACAGTCAGAGGAGAGACGCGGGTGGCGCTGTGGGTTAAACCACAGAGCCTAGCACTTGCCGATCAGAAGGTCGGCGGTTCGAATCCCCACGACAGAGTGAGCTCCCATTGCTCCGGTGGGAAGGTAAACATTGCGAGCGGTACCTATTTATCTACTTGCACTTTGACGTGCTTTCGAACTGCTAGGTTGGCAGGAGCTGGGACTGAGCAATGGGAGCTCACCAGAAGGGAACTGCAGTACTGTGAGTTTTTAGGAGACCACAATTCCCCTCATAGAGCTGCAATTCCCAGAGTGGTTTAACAGTCAATCCCTCTTCCCATGGAACTCTGGGAATTGCAGTTTTGTGAGGGGAATATGGGACTTCTAACAACTCTCAAGGGTGCTGAGAGTTATTAGGAGTCCTCTATTCTCCTCACAGAATGACAACTCCCATAGTTCATACTGCAGTTCCTAGGACTTCAAAGCACCCTGCACCTGACATTATTGTGATGTCAAGTGATTGACAGGTGTATAACCCAGCCCACCTGCCATATTTAGCATGCTGGTCCTCATAGGTATTTGGCCAGTGGAGCCAAAAAGATTCTCTACCTCTGTGGCAGACAGAACCATCAGGGTGGATTTCAGCCTGTTTGTCTGGATGGGTGTTTGAAATGTGGCAGGGAGATGAGGAAAATGCACTGGATTTAAAAAAGAAAGAAAGAGGCAGGCCCTTCATTTTCAGGTCTTGGTTCCACAAGGAGCTCTTGGGAATATTCTGAAAAACTAGAGGAAGCCACAACGGCTTGGATCTTGATGCCTCATTAAATGCTGCATGTCAAACCATCTGTTTAAGAAAATTGCCAGAAAGAATAAGAGCAATGCAGAAGGTTGCCAGGAGATAAACATTTCTAACTAGGACGTCACAAAAAAAGTACTGCAAGCAAAGGATTGGTTGTATGCAACTGTTGAGATATTTTTGCCAGGATTAACATTCCAAAGAAATACCTATCCTTCGATATAGCCTTGCTCTGCAGTGAAAAGCCCAAAGTAGCCAGATTGCCTAAGAGCTTTGAGAGCCTGGTACACTCACAACACCACAAGCTCTATGCCAGGGGTCAGCAACCTAAGGCCCATGGGCCAGAAGCAGCCCATGGAGGTCGTTTGACCGGCCCCCAAGCTGCCCCTGAACCAAGTTGCCTTGGTTGTGCTAAACCAGTGCAGCGCAATGCAGGGACTCACTTCTGTGGCACCAGAAATCGTGTGTGATCCAGCCCATGGAGGGATCTCCATGGAATCGATCCGGCCCAGACAAGATAAACCTTGCTGACCCCTGCTCTATGCCATCTGCTTTCCCGTGGATCAAGAGAGCTTATATTAAGATTCACCTGACTTTCCGAAGAACATTTCTGCAATGGGTTTGATTGTAGCCAACACGTTAGAGGGAGATCAAGCCACTGTCATGGACTATCAGGGCTCTGATGAGTGTGTGGCAGGGGAGTTGGAGGCTGACCCAGGAGATGGGGGACAGCTATTTATGGGATTGTGTGCTGCCCACGAGGCTGGTGGATGGGGAAGAGCCTGAGCAGTCAGAAGCGGGGAAAGGTGTACAGGATGTATTGGACGTGGAGGAAGAAGCTGCTCAGGTGACAAGAGCGAGCCAGCAAGAAATCACACGATTCAAGGTGGAATAAACTCTTTATTAGCAAGAACATGATGTGCAAAGACTTGGCAGAGTGTTAGGCCTAATGAGTGCAGTGGCTCATACTTGGTAGTTCTTGCCCCATGGATCAGTTGCCGAGACTGAAAGTCCCTGCCTCTCCACAGCCTTCTAAGTTCCCTCCTCCCCAGGGCTTTCCCCAAAGAATCGGAGACTGCACCTGCATGAAGCCAACCTCTCCTCTGCCCTTTTCATGCCTCTTCTGGTTCTGGGAGACAAGCAGGGAGGAGAGCTTTAGACCACAAACAATGATCAGATGAGACATCCACTAGTATGTGTGGTATGAAATCCTTTAGTTTGTCTGGCCAAGCTTAGAGAGGCTTCTTGGCTCAACTCAGCTAAAGGTTAGGCAGAATTTCATGATATATCCTCTGGATATATCCCCATTCAGCAGCTGTTTGGTTAAAAGAGATCATAGTATTGTATGGATTTGCTTTACACTGCCAGTCCTCAAAAGCAATGACAAACCTAGACAGCATCTTAAAAAGCAGAGACATCACCTTGCCAACAAAGGTCTGTATAGTTAAAGCTATGGTTTTCCCAGTAGTGATGTATGGAAGTGAGAGCTGGACCATAAAAAAGGCTGATCACCAAAGAATTGATGCTTTTGAATTCTGGTGCTGGAGGAGACTCTTGAGAGTCCCATGGACTGCAAGAAGATCAAACCGATCCATTCTTAAGGAAATCAGCCCTGAGTGCTCACTGGAAGGACAGATCCTGAAGCTGAGGCTCCAATACTTTAGCCACCTCATGAGAAGAGAAGACTCCCTGGAAAAGACCCTGATGTTGGGAAAGATGGAGGGCACAAGGAGAAGGGGACGACAGAGGACGAGATGGTTGGACAGTGTTCTCGAAGGTACCAACATGAGTTTGACCAAACTGCGGGAGGCAGTGGAAGACAGGAGTGCCTGGCGTGCTCTGGTCCATGGGGTCATGAAGAGTCGGACATGACTAAACGACTAAACAACAACAGCCAGTCCTCAAGCAACCCTCTCAGGCAGACAGTAGTACCAGCCTTGCCTGAAGTTTTTTATAAACTGGAGAACCTGAAAATTAAAGATTTAGATGCCATAACTCTGTCCTTTGCTTGCAGAAAAATCTTAGGTTCAATCCTTGGCATCTCCAACTGAAGGAGAGGGCATTGGCTTCCACCTGAGGTACTGGAGAGCTACTGTTAGAGTAGACCAGTTTTCCCCAAACAAGGGGACCCCAGATGATGTTGGAATACACATCCCACCATCCAAAGCCATCCATCGTCAAGGCTGATGGGAGTTGTAGTCCAATAATATCTGGGGACCAATGGCTGGGGGAATGCTAGGGTAGACATAGGTAGGGTAGATGGTCTGAAGCAGATTCATATACACTCAAGGCCTTCTGAGTGCAAAGCAGAACTCTGTCACTGAGCTATGATTGCTCTGCACAGAATGACATTTGACTGAAGCTTTTGAGAGAGATTTATGCATAAGTTACTTTACAAAAACAACACACCATGGTGACTCAAAGCACGAAAAAATTGGCACGAGAAAGAGCTAAAGAAATGAGCTGCTCAAATATCCATCCACCAAAAGGCACCAAATAGAAACTTCATTAAGGTTTCTCCCCCCTCCCTCCTCCCCCCCCCACTTCCCAGGGCAGGGAAATGATGGATTGTGTTTTCTAAGACCCATGCTGTGCTATCAATTCCACCCACTCTTCAAATAAGACCGATATGCTGTGTGCCTAGCAGAAGTTTGGAGCTCGCTATTCATCTCAGTTTGGAAAACAGGTTTTGGAAACAGATGGAGAATGAAAAATCCCAGCAGGAACTAGGGAGAGGGACCTTAGCTTATGCTCTTCTCGAGACTGCTAAGACCCGAGCTGGTGATGGCATATTCTACGTTTCTGTGCAACCAAGACACACAAGCATAAGTGGACAGTAACGTGGGACTCCAGCATTTCTAGAATCTCAGTTTTACTCGCCATTTCTATTTCTATTTCATTTTAATTAATGGTCCTGAAGCAGTAAGCTTGAACATGTGTGGACAATGCCTGCTGATATCTCCTAAGCCCAGGACAGAACTTGGGACTCTGAATAAGATTCCCAGTGGGCAGGAAGAGGGGGCTAGTGGTCAGATGGATGGAGTGGTAAGATGGACGGAGACAACCTTACAGGTACTTCATGGATCCCAATTCTCCCTACAGAAAAGGAATTTATCACAGTAAGCAGCGATGTTCCCTTCTCTCCCTCACCTCCCCAGATTTATGATCAGGCAGAACAAAAAAAACATTAGCAAAGCTTCTGACATTTGAGGAGCTCCCTCCTTTGGCTCCGAATCCTACCAATTTGTTTCCCTCCCTCTCCAGCCATGCCTGTTGCTAAGGACCATGGAAGTATATCAGGCATAAGTGGTTGGGGGAGGAGAGTTTTGCAATCACACATTACAGATAGATATACATCTGAATACAGATGGCACCCAAGGGAGAAGTTGAAGGGGTGTGTGTGTGTTTCCTGTGAATATCCATGCTTTCCCACTTCCACAGGAAAGAGCGTGTTTTAGCAAATGCAGATAACTGCCCTGAATGGTCATGTATATGTGTGTGTCTGAATGTTATCACTAGATCTATGCCAGGGCTGGATTTAGGTTTGGTGAGGCCCTAAGCTACTGAAGATAATGGGGCCCTTTATATGTCCAGCTGTCCTTTGTCAACAACAAATTGTTGCTGTTTTTTATGTTGAATATATGCTATATGGTAATTTATGGACCTAATAGGTCTCTAAAGCCATTTGCACATAACAAAATATGTATTTTATCAAAGTACATCCAGGTTTTTTCCCTTTTTTGGGGGGCCCAAGCGTGGGGCCCTAAGCTATAGCTTGTTTAGCTTATATGTAAACCCCGTACTGATCTATGCAGGAAGAAAGAGACAGAAATAACTGTGCTAGTCGTGGGAACAATCCCATGCTCTAGCAACACTAATAACATACATTTAAAGTGCAGGTGTATCACTTTGACAATCACAGCTTCCGCCAAAGAATCCTGGGAGCTTTATTTTGTTATGGGCTCTGGTATTGTGGCTCTGAAGGGACGCGGGTGGCACTGTGGGTAAAACCACAGTGCCTAGGACTTGCCGATCGTATGGTCGGCGGTTCGAATCCCCGCGGCGGGGTGAGCTCCCGTCTTTCGGTCCCAGCTCCTGCCCACCTAGCAGTTCGAAAGCACCCTTAAGTGCAAGTAGATAAATAGGTACCGCTTTATAGCGGGAAGGTAAACGGCGTTCCGTGTGCTGTGCTGGTGCAGGCTCACCAGAGCAGCGATGTCACACTGGCCACATGACCCGGATGTGTCTGCGGACGGCGTCGGCTCCCAGACTCTAGAGTGAGATGAGCGCACAACCCTAGAGTCTGACAAGACTGGCCCATACGGGCAGGGGTACCTTTACCTTTTATTGTGGCTCTGAATGATGGGGGTGGAGACACTCCTTCAGGTATACTGGGCCAAGGCTGTTTAAGGCTTTAAAGTTTAGCACTAACACTTTTAATTGTGCTCAGAAATGTACTGGGAGCCAATGTAGGTTTTTCAGGACCAGTGTTATATGGTCTCGGCGGCACTCCCAGTCACCTGTCTATCTGCCGCATTCTGGATTAGCTGCAGTTTCCGGGTCACCTTCAAAGGTAGCCCCACGTAGAGTGCATTGCAGTAGTCTAAGTGGGAGATAACTAGAGCATCCACCACTCTGGCAAGACAGTTTGTGTGCAGGTAGGGTCTCAGCCTACATACCAGGTGGAGCTGGTAGACAGCTGCCCTGGACACAGAATTGACCTGCACCACCATGGACAGCTGTGAGTCCAAAATGACCTCCAGGCTGTGCACCTGGTCATTCAGGAACACAGTTACCTCATTCAGGACCAGGGAGTCCCTTATGCCTGCCCGCTCCCTGTCCCCCCAAAACAGTACTTCTGTCTTGTCAGGATTCAACCTCAATCTGTTAGCAGCCATCAATCTGTCTGTGAAATGGTAGGGGAACCAAACACCTGTCTTTGTAAGAAAATGTTGCCATGTCAAGAACAACAGGACAAGTATAAGTAAGGTTAAGTTATGTAGAATCTCTTATAGACTTGAAAAACTGGTGAACTAACAAACCCAACACAATCTACCAGCCATGGCCCTCCAGGGACATAATAAGTTTTGCTTACCTGGGACTACAATGACAGGCATGTTGTGAAGCTCCTACCAAGCCACAATTCAGGGCAGGTAGACTGCATGCAGCATGGTGGGTCACAAATCAGATTTGGGCCAGTGTGGTGTAGTGGTTAAGAGCGGTAGTCACGTAATCTGGGAAACCGGGTTCGTGTCTCCGCTCCTCCACATGCAGCTGCTGGGTGACCTTGGGCCAGTCACACTTCTGTGAAGTCTCTCAGCCCCACTCACCTCACAGAGTGTTTGTTGTGGGGGAGGAAGGGCAAGGAGAATGTTAGCCGCTTTGAGACTCCTGAAGGGGAGTGAAAGGCGGGATATCAAATCCAAACTCTTCTTCTTCTTCATCTAACACAACAAATTTCCACCCTTCACAGCACCACACAGGGTTTTTGAAGCGCCGAAAATGAACAGGCAGCTTGAGTCTTGCGTGCTAAATGAAACAAATAAACCTCTTGACTCACATGTGCTAGGCGATCAAATCTGGCAAAGAGTTCATTCAGCATTCGGACTAGTTCCTGGGCTGATAGTGTTGTGGAGAGGTTGGTGAACCCTTTCACATCTGCAAAAAGAATGCTGGACACCAAATGGAGAAGAGAAAGAAAATCAGGACTCCTGAGTTATAGGTAACAACGGTGACAGTAATACTTTGCAGAAAAAAACATGCCACAGTCCACCTTCCATTTTAGGTGGAACCTCCATTAGATAAATAGAAATTCAACAATGTCTTCAAAACCATGAGAAGTGTCCATGACAGGGTTGGGGAACCAATGGCTCTCCAGATGTTGTTGGGCTCTTATTCTCATAAGTGTTTCTCCTTCAAAGCATATTCCAATGAAGCTGAAGGTCTGGCTCACACATGTATATTCATCACTCCATTTGCTGGAAGTGCAAGCTGTGATTTAGTGTGTGAACGACCCAACAGAGACTATGTATTGATGTCAGGGCATCACCGCCAATGGGGGCACTTCATGCTTTGAGTTGAGGGTCATTCTACTGGACGTATGTATGATCCAGCCCATATGCTTTTAATGAATGAAAACAAGAAGATGCTATGCTATGATGGACAATGTATCAATATCAATATCAATATCAATATCAGCAGTTGAGACAAGGCAAGCTCTAGTTGAGAGACATCACCCAGAACACTTGGACCATTGTTGGGTTTTCAGTACCCTGACTCTTGCATTTTGATTTGCATATTGTTTTGGGAAATGCAAATTAAGTCATTTGCCTTTAAATGCAAACTGGATCATATTCATCCCCCATCTTTCAAGGTACACAACACCCCACTGCTTCTTCCTGGCCTCCTTCCTCTGCAGCCGAACTCAGGTGGCTCCCTCTGCCTAATGATATTTTTGGGTCCTCATTCAAGAAGATTGTTCTTTTCCCTTTGGATGTTGGCTGCCTTTCTTTCACGGACACTGGCCAGGAAGGAATAGATTGGTTTTCCCCCCACGTCATGAATAATGCTACCCTAGGTGGTTGTTTGAACTGCCTATGCAGCACGACAGATGCTGCCTGTATCAGAAAGATTACACTCTAATCCTAATCATGTTTACATGGAAGAAAGTCCCATTAATTCCAATGGGATGTTCTTCAAAAGTCAGTACGCTTGAGATGGTGGTCTCGGTGGATTGCGGTGAGAAGCTGGAGCATTGTGTGTGTGTGTGTGTGTGTGTGTGTGTGTGTGTGTGTGTGTTGGATGGAAAATCCTACGCCCTGTTTGCATGCACTCGAGCAAGCCGACTCAGAAATACTGCGGTGAAAGAGCAGTCGCCAAGGAGCTTTGATGAATTAAGGGAGAAAAAAAACGCTACTGTGAAATGTTTGTCTGCTAAAAGGGCGTGGGGAGAGAAAAAGCAACATCTCCCAACATTTCAAACCCGTGATGAATGAAGTGATCAAAAGACTCCACGCAAAAGCCCCCAGCTGACATTCAGCAGAGGAACAGATTGTTAAGAGAAAGAGAGAAAATTGGAATGCATGCTCTCACCTGACATTTTCATAGCGGTGAATATAGATCTTGTGGAACTGGTGTTGAAGATGCTCGTCTTCCACGTTGGTCATGTCATTAATCATTTCTAGGACTACAAATCGAGGTAACACAGACAGAACCAGACGTTCCTGAAACAACAACAACAACAGGAGATTGGAGAGGCAGGTACAGGAGAAGAAGAAGAAGAGTCTGGATTTGATATCCCGCTTTATCACTGCCCGAAGGAGTCTCAAAGCAGCTAACTTTCTCCTTTCCCTTCCTCCCCCACAAAAAACACTCTGTGAGGTGAGTGGGGCTGAGAGACTTCAGAGAAGTGTGACTGGCCCAAGGTCACCCAGCAGCTGCATGTGGAGGAGCGGAGATGCGAACCTGGTTCCCCAGATTACGAGTCTACCGCTCTTAACCACTACACCACACTGGCTCTCAAGAGGTCCTTGGCATGTTTCCTTCATGGTGAAACAATGACAGCAAACCGCAACAGCTAACCCTCTTGGGGCCACCTCCAAAACACTCAGTCTTAGGTCCTTAAACACTAATGTGAACACTTTAAATTGTGTCTGGAGGTGTAACAGCAGTTCCAAGTGGAACCCCAGCCAACAATGGCGACCACCTGAGAGGTGGCCAAACCCACCAGAGAAGTGATGGAACTGAGTTCCGGCTGGAAAAAAAGCCCCGATTATAATGTATCATATAAGATTTCATGTTCAGTAATTATCCATCACATATCTATACAGTGGTACAGACGCTTCAGGTTACAGACTCTGCTAACCCATTAGTGAAAGTGGTGCTTCAGGTTAAGAACAGTTTCAGGTTAAGAACAGTTTCAGGTTAAGAACGGACCTCCAGAACATTAATTTCTTAACCCGAGGTACCACTGTACAGTCATACCTTGGAAGTCGAACGGAATCCGCTCCGGAAGTCCATTCTACTTCCAAAACATTTGAAAACCAGGGTGCAGATTCCAATTGGTTGCAGGAAGCTCCTGCAGCCAATTAGAACCCACGGAAGCCCCATCGGACGTTCAGCTTCCAAAGAACGTTCGCAAACTGGAACACTCACTTCCGGGTTTGTGGCATTTGGGATCGAAAATGTTTGAGTCGCATGGTGTTAGACTTCCAAGGTATGACTGTATATGCCTGTGTATTATCATATCTGATAATTACATCATATCCAATTGTTGTATGTTAATTTGGGTTTCATTTCATTTCATTTTTCTCTCTGACAAAATACTTCAAATTTTATTCTTTTTCTTTTTCTCAGAACAATACTTCATCTCCAATCAGAAGGTTGGAGATACCAGTGTATAATCAAACCAAATTAGTCCACAAACACACAAACGCAAAGCACAAAGTCTATAATAAAGTATCACCAAAGTATGAACTTCCTCTGAAGTTGAGCTCCTTAAGGAAAGATCATAATAAGCAAATATGTGTGACCAGTGATTTTTACCAGCTTTCCTCTCTTACACCTCTGAAGTGCAAAATCCATTTCATGCCCTCTGCTATAGACACTTGCCTTCTGGTTTATGAACCTATGCACACATCACTTTTGACTCCAGAGAGAGAGAACCACTTCACACATGAAGGACTTTATCTGTCAAGATCCATTTTGTTCATCTCAGCAAACTTTGCCTAGAAAAGTATAGACTCAATTATCTCTGAGGAGAGGGTGAAGTTAAACTTCCTGCTCTGTGCCTGACTGGCAGAATATAAATAGCTTTATATGGCCCTGCATTTTAGCTCCAAGTGACATGTCTCATATTCCAGCACCTAGAAGTCTTCCGTTCAATGACTAGTTGTGGCAGCTGTCAAACATATAAAAGAATGCTCAGAAGAGATTACCTATCTTCTCAAGAATCCATTTTCCTTCAGGATTCTTCATTAAAAGAATAGAATAATCAACTCAGGAGGTATCAGACTCCTACATTAATTACAAAGGATTCTGGAGAAAACAACAGCAAAAACGATATCACTTCTTACTTAATTTAGTGCAGCCAACTCCTTTATTTTCCCCATTTTGAAACCATTTCACCTAGAGCAGTGGCTGTAGGAGATCATCTCAGATTCCTCCACAGATTGGGGTCTTTTGGGAAAGGGGAGGGGGCTTTATCTATGGATGGATGGATGGATCAGTCTATTTTTCATGTGGCACTCGTAAGTTCATTTCATCCTGTTTCAAGTATCAACTTGTGATTCCCCCCCCCCACATGCAAGAAAATTCAAATTATTTCCACTGTTCCTTCACAAAATATTCATTGTCATACATTAAAAATGTGCTTTTTTTGTATGCACTTTCTTCCAAAATGCACGTTCCTACTGAGTTTGAATGGATTGGAAAGATCTGGCCCATTATGACCATGATCAAACTAACCTACTATATTTACACATGTAAATAAACTCAAAATTTTTATGGAGAGATGGGAGTCTTTTGTGATCTGGAATAATAGCTTCAGTGACAATGTACAACCATGTGCTGTCTTTAACTTATTGCAATGTTATTAGTTTATTGCAATTAGTTTGCGTTTTTGTTGATGTACTTAAAAAAGTATGTATGTATTTTAACAAAAATATGCATTTTAACAACAACAACAACAACAACAGTAATTTATTATTATTTATACCCCGCCCATCTGGCTGAGTTTCCCCAGCCACTCTGGGTGGCTCCCAATTGAGTGTTAAAAACAATACAGCATTAAAATATTAAAAACTTCCCTAAACAGGGCTGCCTTCAGATGTAATAATCTGCTCCATTCTGCTCCACTTCTTGAGCTAAGAACTGTATCACAAAATCTGGAAAAGTGCAGAAATGTAAGGGTACCTATGCTCAGATCTAGGGTATTAGTCTAAGGAATGCAAATCAGGTTGGCACACTTTAAGATGTGGACCAAGTCAAATCCTTGAGTTCTCCATGCAAAATAACACTTTGGCAAACGTGGGCTATAAACACTGTTACAATCTGTAGCTTGCAAATTGTTGAGCGTTTTGCCTCTGACTGGCTCCTTATCCTCCCACACAGGCAACATACTTTTCATATTCTTGGTGACTTTGTTTAGATGAGTTGAAACAAACTTTTGATTTAAAGCTTGCTCCCATTGCTGGCTCCTGATTAAAAAGGAGAGATGCGAGGTCTTGATAAATATGGATAAGCAATTTTTTATTTGCCTGCACTTCCAATCTTTTCCACTTAGGGACGGCTTGATTATATAGCCTACAGAAGATGTGAGAATTGCTGGAGAGGGAATGAGAACATTCCTGAGAAATCAGGAGTGATAGGCTAGACCTGCAAATCACCACAAGGAGAAAAGGGATTGACTGATTCTGAGAACTGTAACTCTGCAAGATGAATGGTTGGGATCGTCTCCGAACAACTCTCAGCATCCTTAACAAACTAGTCTCTGGGATTCTCTTTCCAGGAAGCCATGACTCTGTTAAGAGTTTGGGTGTAATCCTTGACGCCTCCCTTTCCATAGAGGCGCAGGTTACAACAACAGCCAAGGTGACATTTTTCCACCTTCGTCGACTCAAGCAGTTGGTCCCTTACCTTTCCCGGTCCAACCTGGCCACAGTAATCCATGCAATGGTCACCTCCAGGCTTGACTACTGTAATTTGCTCTATGTTGGGCTGCCCTTGGAGCTGTCCCAGAAACTCCAGTGGGTGCAGAATGCTGCAGCGAGGCTCCTCACAGGGTCTCTGCCATGGGAGCATATTCACCCAGTGCTTTTCCAGCTGCACTGGCTCCCAGTGGAGTACAGATTTAAGGTGCTGGTTTTGACCTTTAAAGCCCTTCACGGCCTAGGACCCTCGCACCTACGGGACTGCCTCTCCTGGTATGCCCCACGGAGGACCTTAAGGTCCATATATAGCAACACCCTAGAGGTCCCGGGCCCTAAGGAAGATAGATTAGCCTCAACCAGAGCCAGGGCCTTCTCAACACTGGCTCCGGCCTGGTGGAACGCTCTGTCTCATGAGACCAGGGCCCTGCGGGATCTGATCTCTTTCTGCAGGGCCTGTAAAACAGAGCTGTTCCGCCTGGCCTTTGCTCAGAATCAGTTTGATTCCCTCCTGCTCTATCTTTTTCCTTTCTCGTCCTATGAAGAGATTGCTCTCTAATTGTTTTAATGTTGTATCTTAATCTTTAAATTGTATTTTAATCACCTTGTTTTTATTATTGGTTGCTAGCCGCCCTGAGCCTGATCTTGGCTGGGGAGGGCGGGATATAAATAAAAAATTATTATTATTATTATTATTATTATTATTATTATTATTATTATTACCGTTTGAAGTGGAATAAGACCATTTTCAATTTGTAGTGCAGATGGGGCTTCAGCTGGATATTGACCTCATTCTTTAATGTACAATTCATGCGTTTGGTTTTGTTGCAACAGTTTGACACGGCTGCATTTCACAACTTCATTTCTTCCATTACCCTACCTGCCTCTGGTTTTCGGTTTCCAGCCTCAACCGAGCTTCTACACATCTCCGGGTCTCTAAGAAGGCTTGGCGTTGGGCTCGGTCTGATAAGTAGCTAATGAAGATCCCAGCGGTATTCATGCACATAAATAAAACCGCCTGAGCTGCTGTCTGAAAGAAAGAAGAAGGAGGAACATTAACGGCATGGCTGTATCGTAGAAATAGAGGCATGCACATACCGATAGAAAACAGAGCTGTGAAGTGATAAAAATTCTGATATACACTGCAGTCCCCAATGTGTTAAATGGAACTTACTTCCAGGAAAATGTGCATCCGATTGCAACCTCAGCTGATGAATTATCTTCCCACTAACCAATCCATTTAAATAAATCTATGCAACCAAAAACGTACTACATGGGACATACTGAGATGCTGAAGAAACTGTATGATAATAGCTTAATAAACGATACCTAGCAATCTTTTTTTTTTTACATAGTTACCATTTAATAACACCCTCGTTCAGTAGCATACCAGAAACGCAGCAACAAAGAAAGCCAAAATCAAGCCTGCTTTTAAATGATAGTTGCACTGTGTAAAGCTGACATTCTGCTGATAAAAACTGAATTTTTAGTTGATTAATCTACCCAGTGGAGAAGGATAGAATTCTAAAGATAAAGGCAAACTGCTTCTTGAATTCAAATATATAAGTATAAATATAGCATAAATATGGACAATAGTTTTTTCTATGTAGTAAAATATTGTGTATAGTATACTTACAATGATTTTTTAAAACATGCATTTTGCTGTGTGTGTTTGTGTGTGTATAAAAAGTAAAGGGATTTAATCAAGGTTGTTTTGAACTTTTAAAACAAAGGAAGAAATTTGACAATCAGAATCTCAAAGGCACTGAAACATACAATACTTTCTGTGCCAGGAGGAAGAAATAGACAGTGTTTGGGGGCATTAAACTCTCAATGAACCACAGATGATGCTTGCTAGAGCTGAGTCACAGCAGTGGAGTCAGGAATGATTACAAACATAATTAGCCATTTTTTATTTTTACTTTTTGGGGGCAGAATGTCTTCTGAAGCAAATGATGTTGTTGTGACTCACTGAACAGTTTAGTGTGTAAGGAGAAGGAGATCTGGGGAAAGTATGGATTGCAATCGGCATTTGTCATTATTATTGTTGTTGTTTGCCACCATCGGATTGTTTTGGGTGATAATGAACGTCTTGAACGAAATCACAGAGCAAGTTTGCATGGATTTGTTCCTTCTCAAAGTGCTTATGTCTCACTCTGTTTCTTTACTCAGTGATCCTCCTTCCTTCTAATGCTGAAGCTATCAGAGCTGTGTGTCCTGTATTTACACAAGTAGGGCAGAAAAGTCAAAGCAACTGGTATCACCCTTAATTTCATGAATATTTTTGCTCTCTATATTTAAAGCAATTTTTAGACTCTCCTGCAAAGGTTGATTTACACTGTGAAATATCTGAAGCTGGAGGATTTCCGGTGCTCAGGGATTTCATACACTCAATCTGTCTTTATTTCCTAATATTTTAAATTTCCATTACATATCCCTGGTAAATCGCTCTCACTCTGCTGTCCGTTTTTGCCTTGGAGGGGAGGAGTGTGCCCTGCTAAAATGCAGATAAGTGTGATTCTTACCGTTGTAATCCTTATTTATTTTAATTCCATTTCTGAATCGCTTCCCATAAAATAACTCGTGCGATTTCACAGTCAAAAGAACAACTAATAAAACCAATCCCATATGCACAAAAAACCAGCAACAATTAAAACCAATTTCATATGTAAACACCGTTACAAATCCAATGCAGATATAGGATAGGAGAAAGTATTTCACTTAAGAAACTTGGTGTGAAAAGAAAGATCATCAACAGGCGACAAAAATACTGTATAGACAGTGTCTGGTTGACACACAACAAAAGAGAGATTCAAAAAGTCCAGATTCCATATTGTATGGAAGGGATCATTTGATGACCATAGTAATGAATAGGGAGCTATTGCACAACTCTTCACTGCCCTGGTCTCTAGACGTTTTTTACTGACAACTCAGACCCATTGGTTGATCTAGCCTGCTTCCCTAAGTGCAGTCCTGTCTGTTAAAAAGCAATGGGCCAGATCACAAATGATTGGCTGCCAATACAATCTGCAGCAAAGAAAGTTGGGAGCTGGTTGCCAATTCTGAGTGGAAAGTACAGGGACAAATCACAAATATATGTAGAAATATACTTTCTTTTTTGTATTTGTCAGGGAACTGCCATCAGTGCCGGAGGGAGAGAGCAAAATCCAGAGGGATTCCAGAGAGCGTCCCAGGAGTGGGAGAGGCAGCCCATCTTCTGGGAAAGAGAATCAGCGTAGCACCAGTGGAGAAGGGGGGCAGATGGGGGAAGCGGCGAGGCGGTCCCATGACTCCTTGCCGGGGACCAGCGGGGAGAGTAGAGGTCCTCCGCTGCCTACGCCCTCCTTGCGCAGAAGGCTTTTGCGCAGAGAGAGTAGGAGGAGACTAGGCGTCAAAGAGCTTCTTTGCTGGAAGAAGTTTAAGAAACGCCCACTGACGGATTCTGCCAGCGATTGAGACAGCCACGGGAGAGTGGCTGTCCAGACAGAAAAGGTTCACTCAGGCAACGCAGCCAGGTGTTTGCACCGGCTTACGCACGAGCAATCCCTAGAACCATTACAGTAATGCACTGTTGTCTGTGAGGGGTGTTAGGGGAGCAGTTGGAGGATGGATGTCAGGTTGAATCCTGACAAGACAAAAGTACTGTTTTCGGAGGACAGGAGGCGGGCAGGTGTGGAGGACTCCCTGGTCCTGAATAGGTTAACTGTGCCCCTGAAGGACCGGGTGCACAGCCTGGGAATCATTTTGGACTCACAGTTGTCCATGAAGGCGCAGGTTAATTCTGTGTCCAGGGCAGCTGTCTACTTGTTCCATCTGGTACACAGGCTGAGACCTTACCTGCCCGCCAGAGTGGTGCTTGCTCTAGTTATCTCCCACTTGGACTACTACAATGCGCTCTATGTGGGGCTACCTTTGAAGTTGACCTGGAAACTACAACTAATCCAAAATGCAACAGCTAGACTAGTGAATGGGAGTGGCCGCCAGGACCACATAACACCGGTCCTGAAAGACCTTCATTGGCTCCCAGTATGTTTCTGAGCACAATTCAAAGTGTTGGTGCTGACCTTTAAAGCCCTAAATGGCCTCGGCCCGGTATACCTGATGGAGCGTCTCCACCTGCATCATTCAGTTCGGACACTGAGGTCCAGCTCCAAAGGCCTTCTGGTTGTTCCCTCCCTGCGAGAAGTGAGGTTACAGGGAACCAGGCAGAGGGCCTTCTTGGTATTGGCGCCCGCCCTGTGGAACGCCCTCCCATCTGATGTCAAGGAAATAAACAACTATCTGACTTTTAGAAAACATCTGAAGGCAGCCTTGTTTAGGGAGGCTTTAAATGTTTGATGTTTTATTGTGTTTGTAATATTCGATTGAGAGCTGCCCAGAGTGGCCAGATGGGTGGGGTATAAGTTTTAAATTATTATTATTATTAGATGGGGGACACATTGTGCTTCTTCTGGAGTAGTTTGGCCCCCTTTGGTCCCCACCCTTCACTCAACTCTCATCTTTGGCTCCTAGAAGCTGTAAGCATGGGACAGCAGCCACACCCCAGGAAATGGCTTCAACAGGCCAGCTAAACCAGGTGACTGCTGGGTCTCAAAACCCTTGGTAAGTTAAGGACTTCCCTTGCATGCAAAAGACAGGCTCTAGCACAATTGAGTAATCGAGACCAAGAGTGGGTCCAACAGTCAAGAAGGTGGTTTCTGTACATGTGATAGAGTCAAGTGAGGGGCAGATGGGGTCCATCAACCTGGGAAGGTGGCCAATCAAGGAGAAGGAAACCTCTGATCCTAAACTCCCGCTGCCTTTCCAGACATCTATAGGAGAAGAAAAGGCTAAGGAGTAAACTGCACACAAATCCAGAGGGGAGTCCCTAAGACAGCTGGGTGGCACCCTGCCCTCCTACCCCAGCCCCATCTCTACATCTCACAGGAACTTTCCTACTGCCTCTTTTCTCCCAAATTCCAATAATGCTGAAGCTCAGAAGCCTGCAACACTTTCCTTGCGAGGCTTACCCCGCTCCCCTGAGTGCAAGCTATTAGAACATAAAGAAATATTGCACGATGAGATCATTATATAATTGAGTGGACCACTTTAGGGGCCCTAGGGAGACTACAGAAAATTAAATACAGTTGTCAGGATGGTGTCAGTGGCTTCCAGCTGGTTGCCCAAGAAGGTATAAAGACAAGGAGAAGTTTCTTACAATCCTTTTTTTATTTCAGACTTTACAGAGAGAGGCTATAAAACCCAGCCTCTTGGATAATGGCATTGTCCCGAGTGAATCGCCACCCACGTCTCTTTCACTTCCTCATTCATCATCATCATCTTCTCTATGGGTACTGCCCTCTGTCTTTGAGCTCTTTGCTCTCCTACTTTTAAGGCTTGCCAGGTTCTGGGAGATGCTTTCTGGTCTGGAATGCTTTCTAGTGACAATGTGTCAGCCAGCTGCTGCTCTGGCTCTGCCTGCTCCTTCTCTCCCATTATTTCCCAACTTTCCCCTCCATCTGCCTCTGAGCTGAGACCTTCCACAAACCACTGTTGTAAATCTATACTGTCTTCCTCTTCCTCCTCCCTGGAAGGGTCAGGATGTGGAGGCAGTCTCCACCACTCCTCCTCCTCTACCCAGTCCCTGACAACAGTATTAAATTTTTTAATAAATTGGGCAGAACACAGAGGAACTGCGGCATCAGCCGTTCCGCTGCTGAGGGTTATTCTGTTTTATCATGTTCCAGGTTTATGCTCTCCTCATTAAATCTAAAATTGGTTCATCACCCCCTCTCTCAAGCATCTTTGCTGTACGCCTCCTTCGCCTCTCCCACCTCCAAATTGGTAAAATAAATATTAACTTGTTCCTTTCCCCCTAATTTAGTGCTCTGACACATACATGGAGATGCATATCATATAAATAGCTCTTTATTACGGCATGTCTGAGATTTTGCTCTGCACTTGTGACTGGAACATTTGCTGTGCATTCATCAGGCCAGGAAGAAGACAATGAGTGGAATATTGGATTTACTCAGGACAGAAGAGCCTGCACAACAAACTGGTGACCCACTAGTGAAGGGGTCATAGCTCGATGGTAGAACATCACCTTCACATGCTGAAGGTCCCAGGTTCAATATTTGGCACCTCCAGGTAGGGATAAAAGAGGCACTTGTCTGGAACCTGATTCAGTATAAGGCAGTTAGCACATTTGAAAGCTAAGCAGCAGCTGCTATGGTTTCAAAGAGGATGGGAGACCGCATGTTGAGATTCTGCATTGCAGGGAGTTGGACTAGATGACTCTCAAGGTTCCTTCCAACTCTATGATTCTATGTTCCAAGGAATATTAGATTTTAGATCCTCAGTGTTTCCGGAGCATCTCAACCACCAAAGAAGCTCACAAATGTTGAGGAAAGAGCATGGCGCACTTTTACATGCTGCATGCTGCACTTTTACAGTCTTCTATTTGGTAGGTAAAAGAAACACGGGTAGCGCTGTGGGTTAAACCACAGAGCCTAGGGCTTGCCAATCAGAAGGTCGGTGGTTCGAATCCCTGCAACGGGGTGAGCTCCCGTTGCTCTGTCCCAGCTCCTGCCAACCTAGCAGTTCGAAAGCACGTCAAGGTGCAAGTAGATAAATAGGTACCACTCTTGTGGGAAGGTAAACAGCGTTTCCATGCGCTGCTCTGGTTCTCCAGAAGTGGCTTAGTCATGCTGGCCACATGACCCGGCTCCCTTGGCCAGTAAAGCGAGATGAGCACAGCAAACCCAGAGTCATCCGTGACTGGACCTAACGGTCAGGGGTCCCTTTACCTTTATTTGGTAAGTTGGCCTCTGTTTGAAGGACTAAGGCTACTATAAGACTTCAGATTAGGAGCTCAAAGGGCAAACACTTCCTGTTCAAAAAGCCAGATCCCGTTTTCAAGGTGGCTCAGGCAGGGGCAGAGGAAAGGGGGTGTGATGGGTCGCCTGCCCCGGGTGTCACCACTGAGGGGGGGTGACAAAATGCTGGGCAGCACTCACTGCAGGGCCTGCAGCTCACCTGAGCCATGCATCTTTCCTAGGAGAGCTGCGGTGGCTTGGGCGCATTTCAGGCTCTGCGCTGGCCAAACTGTCCGCCAGCTGCCTCCACCCCAGCTGTAGGGCGACTGAGTGGGAGAAGGCAGGCAGACTCCAGAGGCCCTGCCCCTATGGGTGGCTTGCCCTGCCCCTGGGCGCAAGTGGCTTTCTCCTCCACTGGGCTCACATTGTTTTGAGCTAGTCTGGACACCCTTTCTCAGCCTTCAGGTAAGAACATAAGAACTTAAGAAGAGCTCTGCTGGAGCATACCAGTGAGCCATCTAGACCAAAATCTGATACTCACAGTGGCCAATCAGTTGCCCAAGGCAAGCTCACCAGCAGGACCTAGGTATGGCAACCCTTAATCTGGGTACCAGCTTACTTTTGAGAATGGCTGCAGCATAGCTGTGTGTCCTATTTTACAGAGGACAGTCCTCTATTTGAAAGCATCCTCTAGTTGATGGGCTATCCAGTTTAAAAACAAAGAAGTGTCAGAATGAAGAGCAGGTGCCTACCTAGACAGCAGACTAAGAGGCACACAGGTCCGCTGCTGACAGTCCTCACCACTTGGGTGAGATGTCGTTTTTGATTTAAATTATAGTATTTATTTCCAAATTTGAATGTATACATGTGATTTGTTGTTGTTGTTGTTGTTGTTTAGTCATTTAGTCATGTCCGACTCTTCATGACCCCCTGGACCAGAGCACACCAGGCACTCCTGTCTTCCACTGCCTCCCGCAGTTTGGTAAAACTCATGCTGGTAGCTTCGAGGACACTGTCCCACCATCTCGTCCTCTGTCATCCCCTTCTCCTTGTGCCCTCCATCTTTCCCAACATCAGGGTCTTTTCCAGGGCGTCTTCTCTTCTCATGAGGTGGCCAAAGTATTGGAGCCTCAGCTTCAGGAACTGTCCTTCCAGTGAGCACTCAAGGCTGATTTCCTTAAGAATGGATCGGTTTGATCTTCTTGCAGTCCATGGGACTCTCAAGAGTCTCCTCCAGGACCATAATTCAAAAGCATCAATTCTTCGGCGATCAGCCTTCTTTATGGTCCAGCTCTCACTTCCATACATCACTACTGGGAAAACCATAGCTTTGACCATACGGACCTTTGTTGGCAAGGTGATGTCTCTGCTTTTTAAGATGCTGTCTAGGTTTGTCATTGCTTTCCTCCCAAGAAGCAGGCGTCTTTTAATTTTGCGACTGCTGTCACTATCTGCAGTGATCATGGAGCCCAAGAAAGTAAAATCTCTCCCTGCCTCCATTTCTTCCCCTTCTGTTTGCCAGGAGGTGATGCATATGTAATTTCGATGCAAACCTGAACCCTATTTCGTCCTCTTTTTGGGTGATGTGTAAGCAGACACTAATACTTATACCACTAATACTAATACCACCTAAACATTAGGAAGAACTTCCTGACAGCACCGAGGGCCTTCTGGCGGTTCCCTCGCTGCGAGAAGCCAAGTTATAGGGAACCAGGCAGAGGGCCTTCTCGGTACTGGCACCCGCCCTGTGGAACGCCCTCCCACCAGATGTCAGAGAACAACTACCAGACTTTTAGAAGACATCTGAAGGCAGCCCTGTTTAGGGAAGCTTTTAATGTTTGATGTATCATAGTATTTTAATATTCTTTTGGAAGCCGCCCAGAGTGGCTGGGGAAACCCAGCCAGATGGGCGAGGTATAAATAATAAATTATTATTATTATTATTATTATTATTATTATTATTATTATTATTATGTCTCTGCAGCCTAAACTCACTACATGCTGCACCAGTAATGAAGACTGGCCACCCTTAGATCTTTAGCCCCCATTAAAAATAAATAAAATAAATTTATACAAGCCTGAAAAATGAATTTTAAAATCAGAATTTGAAATCTGACATTCAAAATTTGATATTAAAATATTTTTTAAAATGCCCAAACTTTTAAAATATGATTTTCTTGTTGCAATTAGGCGGGCGGGGGGGGGGTTTCAATTCAATTTAATGAAAAATGCCTAATTTTCAGTTCTCAAACCAATATGCAGAGTGGAGCACAAATATCTTTCAAAATTCACACGCCTCTGAATTGTGCAATGCTGTTCTTGAACCACATAAGGATAACAAAAATGCAGATATTAGGGAAAGTGTGATTAAAAATACAGATATCAGAGGAAAGAACACACACAAATTATTCAGGCAAATTGTTTGCAAAATGTGTATATGAAGAGAAAATTGCATAAAAATGTTGATGGGTATTTTCATGAATTTTCAATATTTTTTATGTAATCGCAAACTTCTAAAAGGTGGAAAACTGAATTTAAGATTGGAGATTGTGAGAAACTGGAATTGACAGATTTGTCCAAACCTAGGTGTAATTTTCTATTATGAAAACTATTCCCTCCCCAATCATCATCATCATCATCATCATCATGCATAAATCTTGGACTGCCTTTTCAAAGACCATAGAATGCAAGAGAGCGATCTTCTTGCCAGACTCATTTGACCTTCATGCGTCTATTTCAGACAAAATCAGACACTTTCAATACTTTTCATTCTTTTGCCATATACTTGCATAGCTGTCAAGTGTCCCTTATTTGAAGGGACAGCCCCTTATTCCAGCGCCATGTCTCGCTGCTGTCCCTTATTGATGGATGTCCCTTAAATGTCCCTTAAATGATGTCCCTTAAATTTCAAAGGAAGCTGCTCCTCTCCTTCCCTCCCTGCTGGCCAGGGAGGAGGGAAGCTCCAGCTGTGTTGCTTGGCTGTGTTGCTCACCCAATAAGAAGTCTAAGAACGACTGGGGGGTGGAGCTTGCATGCCTTGTGTGTGGCTAGTTAATGCAAGCTGAGGAGGTTTTTGAATGCTGGACGCCATTTTGTTGCACATGCTGCTGCAAACTTTGCAGTGCAAAGCCAGGCCGGGGAGCCATCTTAAGTTGAGGTTGCATAGGCCTTGTGGTGCATGTGATTCAGATTCTATTCAGTTGAACCTCTGGTTACAAAGTTGGTTGGACAGTGTTCTCGAAGCTACCAGCATGAGTTTGACCAGACTGCAGGAGGACAGGAAGACTGGAGTGCCTGGAACAGGTGAGGCTGCAGGTCCCTTATTTTGGCTGCTGGTCTCTTATTTTCAAGGCTGCTGGTCCCTTATTTTCAAATCTGTAAGTTGACAGCTATGTACTTGTGGAGGCATTAACTATTTGAGAAATGCTTGCCCTCTCTAGAGGATTAATGGAAACTAACCAGATCGATCGTATCAAGTCCTGTTATCAATTTCCTGGAAGCCAAGAGCTCTTATCTCCTTTGAATCCACATAGAAACCAAATGTCAGATCAAATCAAATTTACATTTACAAGATATCCTACACGCTGGGACCTTGAGGCACTTGCCAGAGTCAATATTAAAAACAAACCACAATAAAATAAAATAAAAATCCACACCGAAGTCAATGAAGCATGGGTGAGCCACAGTCAAGCAGGTAAGATAATTTCATATTTGAAAATGGACCTTAATGCAATGCAATTCATTTTTATCTGCCTGCTGTCAGGCAGCATAAATAGTAAGAGGTTTTGCTAGCTGAGATCACAGGAAGAAAAAGATGGAGGTGGTGGCAGTGCTTTGGATAGATCAGAAAGCAGCAACTCTCTGGCATTATGTGAGCTCACACAAGCATTTGCCTGGCTCACTTGAAACGGAGACATTTGCCCCAGATTCAGAAACTAGTTTTCCTCCTCCTCTTCCACCACCACCACACGAAAGTTGAGCTCAAAAAACAGAGAAGATCTGCTGTGCTCCTGATGGAGCACAGCACAAGAAAAATGGGACCTGAATGTGTTTTCCGCCTCTAGAATCCTCCTACTTGGGATGGAGAGATCTGTTTCAGACAAATTCCTACATGGGTTTTGGTGGTTCCAACCCAATCTCATCAAAACATCTCTTGCACTGAGCAGCTTCTTATTATCTCTGATCTGCTGGTACATTCTTGGGTTTTCTTTTATAGACTTCTCCTCACACCCAATCATCATATTTAGGTAGCTCCATCCAACACCACCACCACCACCATCATCATAGAAAGCTCTTAATGGAATGAGTCTATATGTTTTAGATGCTGAGATGTTATAGATGCTCCTAGAAAAGAAATCGGTCCAATATATAAACTGTACATTTCCTCCTGATGGGTATCTGTCTTAGTCTCTTGAAGCAAAACAACAACTACACGGAGTCTTTCATCATCATCATCACATATTTCTTCTATTATTATTGTTGTTGTTGTTGTTGTTGTTATTGTTATTATTATTGCATAAGCTTTTGCATATACAGTGGTACCTCGGGCTTCAGGTTACAAACACTTCGGGTTACAGACTCAGCTAACCCGGAAGTAGTACCTTGGGTTAACAACTTTACCTCAGGATGAGAACAGAAATTGCGCGCCAGCAGCGCAGAGGCAGCAGAAGGCCCCATTAGCTAAAGTGGTACCTCAGGTTAAGAATGGTTTCAGGTTAAGAACAGACCTCCAGAACGAATTAAGTACGTAACCAGGGGTACCACTGTAGAGCTCTGTTCCACTTCATTGGAAGCATCACACCTGGAATCATCTCACCTGGCAGAGACCTAGAGATAAATCTTAGAGAGATGGTGTAGGGGTTTGGGCCAGGGCAGGTACGAATTCCAGTCAACTCACTGGGTGGTCTTGAGCCAGTCACCTAGCCTACTTCACAGTGTGGTTGAGGAGGAGCAGGGGCATAGCCTTAGGGATGCTGGGGGGCCATAACCCTGTGCGCACAATTTTTGAGAGGGTGCAAACCAGGTGCCCCAGTGCTCCTTCCCACCCCCCAAGGGCTATGCCAACTGGCCGGGCTCTCTCCTGTGTGGGCAGGCAGGTGGCACAGTGGAGCCCCAAGGTGCTCGGGCGGGGGGGGGGATATCACTCGAACGGCATTGGCAGCAAGGGCGCATGCCCCCACACCCACCCTACTCATTGGCAACTGATGCTATGCTGCTGTGTGGGAAAACCATGTACAGTGGTGCCTCGCAAGACGAAATTAATTCGTTCCGCGAGTTTTGTCGTCTTGCGATTTTTTTCGTCTTGCGAAGTATGGTGTCGGGAAAGTTTTGGAAAAGCTTCAAAAATCACCAAAGTCTTTAAAAACCTCAAAAAAGGCTACCACACCGCGTTCTATGAGTTGCTCCTCGAAGTCAAGTCACAACTGTATTAACGGTGTTAAGAAAAAGGAAACAAACTTGCAAGACGTTTCCGTCTTGCGAAGCAAACCCATAGGGAAAATTGTCTTGCGAAGCAGCTCAAAAAACCCTTTCGTCTAGCGAGTTTTTTGTCTTGCAAGGCATTCGTCTTGCGAGGTACCACTGTATTTCACCTTACACTTCTTGGAGGAAATACCATTTTATTTCTGAATCCAGTTGGCAGAAGCTTATACCCCGAGAAATCTGTTTGTCTTTAAGGTACTCCTTGCTGTGAAAAATATCTGTGACAAGCCTTGGCCACTTGACATTCAGCCCATGCCCCCTGGCAATACTGTGAAATTTACATCACCACCAGCCACGATGCTTCAATGCAATTTTGTCCGATAAGGAAATGCCTCTTGTATTTCATAATCAAATAATGTGATTAGGCACCTGTGATTACACAGTGGTTGCAACAAGGCTCCTTCTCTCCTACTTGATTGCCCCCATGGACCTTAGCCCTCTTCAGAAATGATACCCAAGTGTTCAATCAGAACATGAGGCTGGTTAGCGCCACTCTGTGGCATCTGCTGCAAGCATCTATGGAAAGGAAGCATTCTTGTGCACCTCTCTTACACAAAGCCTTCCCTGCTCAGTCCACCTGCATTTTATGTGTAGGTGCCAGAGGTGGGGATAGCTATTAAAGCTGATCCATCCTGTCAGAAATCAAGCATTATCAGAGGAACTGGCCACTCTCCAGGCACCCGGCTTGATCTCCTGGTTGACCTCCCTGTCTGCATTCCCAGCAGGATACAGGCTAGGTCACTATTGGCGATCCTCCTCAAGCGTGAGAAGAACACACCACTCTTCCCTGCTCCCTGCTCCCCCCCAGGGAGGGAAAAGAGATAGACAGAAATGTATTTACATGCCTTTATTTCTGTCTTTGCAGCATTACAGAGAAACGCGTCTGCTCTCTCCAAACTCCAATAGCAGAGAGACAAAACTCCACCTCCTGTACTTCCTGTACAGGTCAAATGACACTCTGAGCTAACATCCGGTGCTCAGCACAGTGAATAGACTGCTCCTTTGTTCTCACGGTACAGTCCCAAACATTCCCATAATGTTTTGCTTTCCAGCCAGCTGCAGCTCGCTGCTGCATTGCTCCTTTTCTGTAACACTCTACCCCCTGCTCAGGTGATGATTGGATGCCTAGGCATAATTTGTAAAGTGAGCTCTTGCTGAATCCCCTTTAATTTACCAGAGTGAGGTGAGATCCTTATTTATACCCCACCCACTTGGCTGGGTTTCCCCAGCCACTCTGGGTGGCTTACGGCATATATAAAACATAGTAGAATATCAAACATTAAAAACTTTCTGATACAGGGTTGCCTTCAGATGTCTTCTAAAAGTTATGTAATTCTTTATCTCCTTGATATCTGAAGGGAGGGCGTTCCACAGGGCAGGTGCCACTACCAAGAAGGCCCTCTGTCTGGTTCCCTGTAGCTTTACTTCTCGCAGTGAGCGAACCACCAGAAGGCCCTCGGCGCTGGATCTCAGTGTCCGGGCTGAACGATGGGGGTGGAGATGCTTCTTCAGGTATACTGGGTCGAGGCCGTTTAGGGCTTTAAAGGTCAACACCAGCACTTTGAATTGTGCTCAGAAACATACATGGGGGTGGTGATGCTCCTTCAGGTACAGTGGTACCTCAGGTTACAGATGCTTCAGGTTACACACACTTCAGGTTACAGACTCCGCTAACCCAGAAATAGTACCTCAGGTTAAGAACTTTACTTCAGGTTGAGAACAGATTCGCCCGGTGGTGGTGTGGTGGCAGCTGGAGGTCCCATTAGCTAAAGTGGTACCTCGGGTTAAGAACAGTTTCAGGTTAAGAACGGACTTCCAGAATGAATTAAGTTCTTAATCCAAGGTACCAATGTATACTAGGCTGAGGCTGTTTAGGGCTTTAAAGATCAGCACCAACACTTTGAATTGTGCTTGGAAACGTACTGTTAAACCATGCCTGAGATTGCAAATATGAGGGATGGAGTCAGAAACACAGGAGGGTGAAATTTCAAAATGCTATGTTGTTGTTGTTGTTGTTGTTGTTGTTGTTGTTGTTGTTGTTAACCTGTCCTTCACCCTAAAGTCCCTGGGCAGGTAACAACAATTAAGACAAAATATTTAAAAAAGTTGAATGCAACTTAAAATCACTAAAAGAAGGTAATAATAATAATAATTTTTTTTATTTATATCCCGCCCTCCCCAGCCGAAGCCAGGCTCAGGGCGGCTAACAACAATAAAGCAGTACAAAAGTACAGCACAAACAACACTCTAAAATCATTCATTATAAAATTAATTAATCTTAGAGGTAGGCTCTAAAAATACACATCTCAAGTGTCAAAAGCTACGGCGATGTCAGCCTTTGCCAAAAGCTATATAATGAAGGTTCTTGTCGCACCTTGTTGTGAGGAGGGTTCCACAACTTAGGGGCTGCCACAGAAAATGCCCTCTCCCAGGCCACCACTCTGAGCTTCTGAGGCAGTGAAAGAACCAGCAGGGCTGATCTTAATACACAAGAGTTCTTTTGCTGTTTCTGTTTAAAGGTAAAGTGACCCCTGATCATTAGGTCCAGTCGTGGCCGACTCTGGGGTTGCGGCGCTCATCTTGCTTTATTGGCTGAGGGAGTCGGTGTACAGATTCCGGGTCATGTGGCCAGCATGACCAAGCCACTTCTGGCAAACCAGAGCAGCGCATGGAAACGCCGTTTACCTTCCAGCCAGAGTGGTACCTATTTATCTACTTGTATTTTGACGTGCTTTCGAACTGCTAGGTTGGCAGGAGCAGGGACCGAGCAATGGGAGCTCACCCCATCACGGGGATTCGAACCGCTGACCTTCTGATTGGCAAGTCCTAGGCCCTATGGTTTAACCCACAGAGCTTTTATCTCATGTTTTTATCTTGTGAACCACTGCAAGACTGGAGAGTGAACGTCTCAAGGTTGGTCACCAGTGGTATACAAGGTAGATCCATTGCACTTAACGAATTTGTTTCTCTTTCCTGATGAGAGTTGCTTTAGGCGACAATAAATGTCGGAAAAGCAGGATAAAGAATACAACAGGTAAATAAGTCCCAAACCCCATGGGTTTCAATGTGTCTGCTCTAAGTCTGGATCCAACAAAATATATTGAAATAAATGCCACCGCTTTCAATGTGCATTAATGAAATTTGCTGAAGGCTGTGATGTTAGAATTGGCATGCGAATGAGAAATATATCAGCCATACACAATTCAAATCAAAATATGCAATTACTTGGATCAGACACAACAGGAGAGGAGGAGATGTAAGGTGATATAGCTGTCCTTGGGGAGCTAAATGAAGCAGCTCCATTAAAGAGAAGAAAAGAACCAGGAACTGATTACATTCGGTAACAATCTGCAGATTTATTTTACATAGGGTTGACGTATTTCAAAAAAGTGAAAATCCGGACACAAAGGTTGTTGAGCTTTCTTTGCAAAATCTAAAAAAGAGAGAGAAGTTTTTGGGCTATTTTTTTTTGAAATTTGCCAAAACCAACACTTCCGACTTGGGTGATATACATCCGGATTTTCCTGGACATTTCAGCGATTTTCACCCAGACACTGTTTCTGACAGCCTAATCCTGGCTGGATTAGAGTTAGAAAAAACTAACTCTAATCACTTGCACTGATCCTCTTTGGCCAATGACAATACAGCATTTTTTTAGCAGCAGCATTTAGTCCAAACCATAGGGAATATGAAGTTGTGATACTCCTCCATACAGCATATTCAATATGTGTTGCCCAAAGCATTGGTTGCCATGGAAATTATTAGTTAATTAGGCCTGAATAACAATTTTGAATCATCATTAGCTATTAAGCTAAAAATATCAGCTTGTTTTCTTTAATAAGTTGAACATGCACATTTTCTTTTGCACAGATTTGCAGGGAGCGGGGAGAGCAAAAATAATTCATTTGTGCTAATTCTTTAACAGCTCAGATAATGGCTAGTTCATTATTCACTCACTAGCAAATTGATTCCATAAGGGCTGTGATGGAAACATGCCTGCTTAGTCGTAGAACCTGAAAGTCCTCATTTGTACTAAATAAGAACTTTCTGAAATACTCAGAGAGAAAGGAGTCCAAGATGGATGGGAGTTTCTTAAAGGTGAAATATTGAAGGTACAAAATGAAGACAATTCCTACAAGAAAGGTGGTAAGCATCTAAAGAATTGATGCATTAAGGCAGGCATGTCCAACTCCCAAGAGACTGCCATCTACTCCCAGTATAAAAATACTGGCAGTGATCTACCCATTGTCAATGAGTTGTTGTTGAGCTTCTTGGGGGGAAACCAGAGTTGTTGAGTTGTTTTTTTAGGGGGGGGGGAGGCCAACCATTAACCAACAATGCTAATGTAGCAAAAATGTACAGAATGAGTAGCAAAGTATGTTGGAAATGTAAGGTGAAGGATGAAGAGTTCTTTCACATGTGGTGGACATGTGAGAAAATGAAAAATTTTGGGGATATGATTTACAATGAATTGAAAAAGCTGTTTAAATATGTTGTTGTTTAGTCGTGTCTGACTCTTCAGACCAGAGCACGCCAGGCACTCCTGTCTTCCACTGCCTCCCACAGTTTGGTCAAACTCATGCTGGTAGCTTTGAGAACACTGTCCAACCATCTTGTCCTCTGTTGTCCCCTTCTCCTTGTGCCCTCCATCTTTCCCAATGCCAGGGTCTTTTCCAAGGAGTCTTCTCTTCTCATGAGGTGGCCAAAGTATTGGAGCCTCAGCTTCAGGATCTGTCCTTCCAGTGAGCACTCAGGGTTGATTTCCTTCAGAATGGATAGGTTTGATCTTCTTGCAATTCACGGGACTCTCAAGAGTCTCCTCCAGCACCATAATTCAAAAGCACCAATTCTTCGGCGACTAGTCTTTATGGTCCAGCTCTCACTTCCATACATCATTACTGGGAAAACCATAGCTTTAACTATACGGACCTTTGCTGGCAAGGTGATGTCTCTGCTTTTTAAGATGCTGTCTAGATGTTTAAATATACTTTCCCCAAAAAACTGGAAGCTTTCCTGCTAGACTTGATAGGTGAAGAAATAGGAAAAGCAGACCAGAGATTATTCATGTATGCCACGACTGCTGCCAGAATCTTGGTAGCCCAAAAATGGAAAACACAGGAATTACCAACATTGGAGGAGTGGCAGGCAAAAATGGTAGAGTATGAGAAATTAGCAAAACTGACCTACAGGATCCATAACCAGGAGGAAACAAAGTTCAGAAGAGAGTGGAGTAAATTTGTGGAGTATATAAGTAACAACTGTAGAAGTCTAAAAACTGTAGTAGGATTAAAATAAATCTTTAAAATAAATCTTATGATGTGAATAGGATGCTATCAAGAATCTTTGAAAAGGAAAGTGTAACACGAAAACCTGCTGAAGGGAGCGAGGGAAGTCTGTGCTCGGCAGAGCATTGAGAAAATAAGTGATATATGATTGTGGAATTTTATTGTATTTGTTTTGTTTTGTCTATGTTAAAGAAAATTCAATTTAAAAGCATTTTTTTAAAAAAGCAAAAACAAAACGAAAACAAATACCACCCTTTTGACGCTGCTGCGTTGGGACAGCGTGAGGGGGGGCGGGGGGCAGAAACATTCATTTTACATTGCTTTTAACCCAGCGATCGATAAGGGTCCTGCAATCGACAGCAGTTGACAGTGATCATCTGGGGATCTACCTGTCGATTTTGGTCGACCGGCTGAACATCGCTGCAATAAGGAAACTGCAGCCCAAGAAAGAAAAATAGGTGGTAAGGGAGCCCCCAGCTACTTTAAATGAATTCAAATCCCCAGGCCCTGATGAGCTGCACCCAAGGGTACTATAGGAAACTTCAGATGTAATCTCACAGCCGCTGTCTATAATCTTGGAGAATTCTTGGGGAACATGTGAGGTCCCTGCAGACTAGATGCAGGAAAATGTTCTTCCTGCCTGAAGGTGATTTGCCTATAAAATAATTAAAAGCAGTTGAACTCACAAAGGCACATAAAATAAGACTGAAACCCTAACAAGTGGACACTCATGATAAAGGCTCTGTTTAGCCAGCTGGGAAATAAAAAGTAATTAACACCCTTTATATTTGGGGGGATCTAGTGAGTGGTCCAAGATCCTTCAGTGAGCTTCATGGTTGAGTGGGGATTTGAACTTAGGTCTCCCCAGTTCAAGTCCAGGATGTCAATCACTCCTTCATACTGGTCCATATGACATTCAAGGATAAAAGCCTGACCTTGGCTCGAAACAACGGATGTAATTTTCAGCAGAGATGATGCTCATCAAATAAGAGGCAGTATCAGGCAATTACAATAGAACAAAGCCAAACTTTGACATCCCTTTCCCTCCAAAATAGCCTTTATGCTATTTCTGGAAACATAAAAAGCAGCTTAAAGGGTGTGATGTTTCATTGAGAGCGTAGAAAAACAAAATCACTCTCTCCCCCTTCACCAGAATAATGTCATCTGCATATATATAAAAAAGTGTCTCATCTCAATGCAGAAATGTGTTAGGCTGTTTATTTTTCACAATCACACAGGGGGGGAGGAGAATCCATATTGCATTAAGAAGATGACAGCTATTCCCCTCCCCTTCCCACACAATTAAATGCCAGAACAAAAATGTTCATAGGTGATTGCAAACATATAATTTAGCACACCAGCCCTCCATTTTGGCCTGGGTATCTGTGACTCACTGCGGCACACCAGAACTTCCAGCAAATTATGGTACATCAGAGACAAAGTGACAACCAGAAAAGGCCATTGAGAAATGCAAGCAAGCAAGCTGAAAATGTTACCTATTAGTGCCACTGGTCAACTCTCAAAATGCCAAGCAGCTTCCCCCAAATCACCACTTACATATCTTGAGCAAGTCCAATGCTTGCAATGTATCATCGCCGAAACACAAAATGCAAAATCAGGATGGGGAGAAATTTGATTTTGTTTGCATTGAAGGGCAAATCTACTTAACCCACACATTCCAAAACTGTACAAGAACTGAAACGCAGCTCTCCTTCAAAATTCCCACTTATCCAAATTCTGCAATGCAGTTGCGTGTCAAGGTCCCCAGGGCCACCCCAATAACTCACACATCACACGGAATTTTTGTTTAAGGTTTTTGGCATAATTTTGGCCACAACTTTATTAAAATACAAATTTGTGAGTGGTTGCTTAGGCATTGGTTGCGACTATCTGCCCCCACCATGGGGGACAGACTGACATTCCACACGATGCAAAAGTCAGAATAGGGGAATACACTTGGGGGTAGCGATGGAGCAGGGAACCTGCCCTCACCCCAAGTGCAACCAGGAACTTATTGCTATGGCCCGAGCCCCCTTGACAGAGTGGACAAGCAATAGTTAGCCCCCAATTCCTTTAACGGAATCTCTTGCAGCAACAGCATTAGAGGGGCAGGCACAGCCAATCCATGCCCCTCAACCAACCAAACCATAAACCAATGCCTAACCGCGAACCTTACAAGTTGTGACGATTTGCTATGCAGTAGGCAAAAACCAAATGGCCCCAGCCAATCAGCCAGATGGACAAAATTCCTACCAGGCCCCTGCTCCAAAGCAGACGACCCCATGACAGGCATAGCAAGGTCAAAGCAAACAACCCTATTCTAGGGAGGGAGGGACGGGCAATCCGATACATGGGTGAAAAGAGGAAGCCCTAGCCTCGTGCAAGCAGTTTTAGCATTTCTGGCTGTCAATCAACAAATGGCAACATTAACTTCATCCCAACAACAAATGAAGCCCCAATCGCATCAGTAGCCAACGGTCAATTAGCCCGCCCCCAACTTTGGAGTGTCCTGGTGGCCCCCACCGCAACACATGCTCTCCATGAAGGAGAACACGTCTTTTCCAACTGAACAAAATTTACAAAAATGTGCATAAAAATGAATATGTTAGTGAGAATAACATACAGAAATGCATTATGATGGGGGAAATTGCTGTCAAAAGCATGTCCCTTAGTCAAAGGTGCTTGCGAAAATGTGTTTATTTGGAAAGTCGCACTAAAGTGCTAACACATTTTCATAAGGATTTCTTTTTTAAAAAAATAATGCAAATTGCTACACAAATGTGGGGAACCGAATTTAAAGGAGATACTCAAAGAAATCAGCATTGACAAATCATTTGATCCCTATATTGAAGTTCAGGACTCAGCAACATTTCACTGTAGATCAGAGTAAATGAATACAACATACATTATAACATGCCCGCCAATATTTCTCCGATGAAAATAGGGACGTCCCATTACATAATGATAATTTTACTATTTCTAACCCACCTATGTGACTGAGTTGCCCCAGTCACTCTAGGTGGCTTCCAACACATATAAAAACACAATAAAACACTAAACATTAAAAAAACCTTCCATATACAGGGCTGCCTTCAGATGACTCAGAGGTCGAATGACTCCATACCCTCCAACATTTCTCCAATATTTTCTTAACAAACTAGATTGAATTGGGGGGTGGTCTGTGCCTACAGATCTGTGCGCAGAATCTGATAACAATCCAGGTCATCTTGTGGTCTTTGCCTAACTTGAGAAGATCGAATTTTTGCTTTACCGGGAGGTCAGTAAGCCTCACCAGCAGGGGGTCAATGGTTTCTCTACGTGCCTCATTGTACAAGGGACATCTAAAAAAATATGTGTTCAGGGCTTCCTATATCCCCCAATGGACAGGCGCAAATTCTCTGGCCATATGGGACTTTTTTAAAGGATCCTTCCAAGACTGGCAAGGGCAGAGCCGAGCTTCTGGCAAGTGTAAAAGCCCTTCTTGCATTTTTGGATACAAGAAAAAAGAGATATGCTGCTGGAGCAGCTATATATATCTTGATTTCTACAATTTTGTAGTCGGGACACCTTAAGCAGTCCTGTTATCTCTTGGTATCTATAATTCTTTGCCTAACCATAGCTTTTGCTTGGCCCAAAATCCAGGCTCAAATCAGAAACGTCTGGCTTCTCTAAATCAGGGATGTCCCTGGAAAACAGGGACACTTGGAGGGTCTAGTATAGCATACAATATGAGCTTAAGAGACCCTACTTGTAGAGTTGATTTGATTAGCAGGTACGAGAGACAGGGTCTTCCCTGTGGTAGCATCATAGTTCTTCCAATTCTGCAACATAGCCTGAGCATCATTTCTAGACATAGAGGGCAATCTTAGAGCAATCTCTTATGGGGTGAGCAGTTTAGGATTCAGCAACTCTCTTGCTCAGCCAGCTGGTTCCTGGTTCAGCTGGAATTAAGTGCCCAACCCCAACCCAGCCAAAGATATGGCCGCAGAACATGTTCAACTCAGCTCAGCTGGAGCTCAGACATGCTGGCTGAGTCATGCCCAGTGTAAGTCCCCCCAAAGTAGAGTGGTGGAGCAGAACCACGCTGGCGTGACTTACAATGGATCTGAACTCAGTTCAGCTCGGTCACGTGACTTGGCAAAATAAAAATTTAAAATGGTAGTGTTAGTCACACCCTATTTTAATGACTTCTTTTGCTTCTGACAGGTTTGGGCTTGTTCAGCCAGCAATAGCCTTGCTCCTCAACAGGGTTTGGATGTGGAGTAACTTTCTGCCATCTAAATGCCAGCTTGCTTTACATCTGGTTCTTGTGTATAGGATTCTTCCCTTAGCAGTTAAGGCTCCTGAGTGCAAACTCGTTGTCCACTATCCACAACATTCTGGAGCCAAGCCTAGGTAATGGAACTTTTTCTTTCGCAATCTAAGAACCTCATCTCCAAGTTTCAGAGTTTGCAAGGACAAGCTTGACCTCTAGGGAGTTTATTCCATTTACCTTTGTTTGGGAGGTAACCTCATTTGGAAACTGTTTAGTATTCCAGGCAAATACAAGTGTAATTACATGAAGCAGAAGGCACCTGCCATTGAAAGCCACAGGGGAAAAAAGGAAAACATTGCTTATAATAGAGGTGATCTTCTGAAAATAAGGACATGTATGACAAGTGTGTCCAGACTTCGAGATCAGGAGGCAGAGCAGAAAGTGATTGTCAAAAGGACATTTGAAAAAAATAAGGTCCTTGATCATTTGTTGAAGATTTAGGGGCATGGATTTCAGGGAGGTACATTCAAAGCCTTTCTCAACCATGAAGCTCACTAGATGATTTTAGCCAAACCACAATCTTTCCATCCAACCTACTCCATAGGGCAGTTGTGAGGATAGAACAGGATCATTTCAATCGACCTTCCCTCAGATCATTGGAAACAGTGCTGGATTTTGGCTGGTGTGGGTGGTTCCCCTCCTCCCGGACATTGAGACAAGGGGGCACAAAATTGAGAGGATCCATAATTGAGAAGATCCACTTGGGGGCACCACATTTTGGCCTCACACAGGGCACCATATTTTGAAAGATTACCTAAGTCTGCCCCTGCTTGGAAGAACTAATGCCACCAGTAGTGATTATGAGTCCAACTGAGACAATCGAATGGCCATTGATTCTTTAGAGTGGATCCTGATTGTGATCAATGTATCCTGGCAAGAGGATGTGGTCACAGCCATCTTGAAAGAGGCAGAGATCTGACCACTCCTGAAAAAGTCTACTCTGGACCCATTGCTTTGTGACAACTAGCACCCTGTCTCAAGCAGGGAAGATCATCAGTAGGGTCCTGCTCTAACAATTTCAAGTTTTCTTCATCAGATTATCTTGATCCATTTCAATCTGGGTTCAGGCCTGGTTATGAAATTGAATTGGCCTTGATTGCTCTGGCGGATGACCAGGGCAGGTTTCAACAATTTTAAAATACAATTTTAAAATAAGTTAAAATATGACAGTGAAGAGGATATATACCATAGGCCTGCCCTATGTCCAGAATTTCCCAAACATAGATGGGATTTGACCATCGGAAATAGTGTCCCAACAGAAATCACTGAAATGTCTGGCTCAGCAACCTTGGGCAAAACTTTAAAAAAAGCTCAACAAATACTTTGTGTCCAGATTTTCACATTTTGAAATATAGCAACCCTACCATAGTGTCAAAGGCCAGGGTAATATGTCTTCAGCATATGACGAAAGCTATATAATGAAGGGGCCAGAACTACCCTGTGGGGTGGGAATTCTGCAGCTTAGTGGCTGCCACCATTCAAATCTGTCATGGTGGTAGAACTACCAAGATGCCCCTCTCTGCCAATCTGAATACCCAAGAGAATCTATTGGGAAGGAGGTGGTCTTTCAGATATTTTGGATCAGAATTTGTTTATCCATGACCTGGACTACCACTACCCTTCGTGGCTGCACACCACAGGCTCTCCAAAACCATTTTGATTTAGAAACCATAAATAAATGGCTACCCTTTGTGCCATTAGGAACTATTCATGTCCATTAGAAGCCATTTATAAGTTTGAAAACATTAGCGTGCTGTAAGCCAACAATTTCCAGGAACGCATCATCTTCCCATCTGGGCCCTGGGCCAAAAAAACCAGACCATGTCCTGCCAACGTAATATGTAGCCATTTTCAATCTCATTTTGGGTCTTGTTTTCAACCATGAAAATGGGATTTCCAGTAAAAAATAATTGCCACAGCAGGTCTGCCAATTGCATGCAGTCTGTCTTACAGTGCATATATCCAAGGGGTATTTGTTGTTTTCCGACACCTCTATCCGGTCATTCCAGGAGTGGCTCCAGCTATAAATGGCCCCTTGGCATCTATGGTGGTAACAGCAGCAGCAATGTATCCAACGTAGTGGTTTATTCTAGGGCAGGGGCATTCCCTCCAACATTTCTCAGGTGTAAATAGGGACATCCTATTGCACCCCCTCCAATGTTTCTCTGATGAAAAGAGGGACACCCTTCAAAAAGGACAAGCAGGAAAGTTTGGGATCAGAGTCCAGAGTGCTAATGTTTAAAAAAGAGGTTTTAGAGAGGGGATATTCTGAAAAAGAATCTAGATTTCAACTAGAAATCTTAAACAATGAAGTGAAAATTTTATCCAAAATGTATAAAATATTGTTGGAATGGAATACTGTGGACGAAGAGGTTAAATCTGTTATGATTAGTTGGGCTAGAGATTTCGGATATAATACTGAATTTGAGAAATGGACTAAATTATGGAAGGATGGGTTAAAGTTTACAGCTTGTACAAGCTTCCCAAATATATAAAAGCAGAATAAAGCATCAAACGTTTTAAAACTTCCCTATACAGGGCTGTCTTCAGATGTCTTCTAAAGGTTGCATAATTACTTATATTCCACCCAGTAGGAAGATCTGTAGCACAGACTTCTGTAGCATGAACATATTCCAGGATATTGGCAAATCATGGGCTAGAAGGTTTTGGGTGGATTGCTGGCTTCTACCAAATTAAAGCCATGGTTTTCCCAGTAGTGATGTATGGAAGTGAGAGCTGGACCATAAAGAAGGCTGATCGCCGAAGAATTGATGCTTTTGAATTATGGTGCTGGAGGAGACTCTTGAGAGTCCCATGGACTGCAAGAAGATCCAACCGATCCATTCTGAAGGAAATCAGCCCTGAGTGCTCACTGGAAGGACAGATCCTGAAGCTGAGGCTCCAATACTTTGGCCACCTCGTGAGAAGAGAAGACTCCCTGGAAAAGACGCTGATGTTGGGAAAGATGGAGGGCACAAGGAGAAGGGGACGACAGAGGACGAGATGGTTGGACAGTGTTCTCGAAGCATGAGTTTGACCAAACTGCGGGATGCAGTGGAAGACAGGAGTGCCTGGCGTGCTCTAGTCCATGGGGTCACGAAGAGTCGGACACGACTAAATGACTAAACAACAACAACCAATAAGCATTATTGAATGGGGGTGTCACAAATGAGTGGAAAATGCACTAGGATTGATGCCCCAACCTTATGCATTGCAAAGAGATTGTGCTATATGACCCTCAAGGTCACTTCCATCTCTACAGTTTATGTTTCTATGATGCTATACATTTTTGGCTCAACCTTTCAAGCCAGCAGCCTGCACACATTTCACTGTCCGACATCTTTAAAAAAGTGTGTGTGTTTATTCCTGTACACACTCCCCAGTGCTGTATAAAAGCAAATGCGCGCACAGCAAACAGTTATATCTTCCTCATTGCCTCAGCAATTAACTGCATCAGTTGAATTACACCAGCAATTAATTTGTCACTTACATCTATTAGCTGAAAGCAGTTCTGTTGAAAAACAAGAGGCTTAGCATATCACAACATATCTCGGCATTAAAAAAAACAAACAAAAAGCCACACGTTTCAGCCAACACAGAAAAGATCTAAAAAAGTCAAGCTGTAATAAGGAACGAAAGAATTGGTGCAATAAGTTGTCAGCTCTGAATAGATGGTCATCCTGGCAAGGTTCTGCAATTGAATGCACACATTCGTTTTCAGCTGCAACAGAAAACCTCAATATTTTATGGACTATATAATCATCCAAGTTGGCCAGTAAGAAATAAATCTTAACCAGAATCTGTAAAGTCTGCAGAAGGAGGAATATTTGTGGTAATGGTGTTCACTGCCTTCCACCACGGTTTGGGGGGAAAGAAGGATGCAAAATTAAGGGTGGGGGAAAATCAAAATCAAATTACAAGCACCTCTCTCTGATTGATGTATATAAAAGACAATATAGAATGCAATGCCTTGCATCTTTAGTTATAGCAACAGAAGTATATAATCCAGATCAAGGGAAGTAATAACATTACTCTGTTCTGCCTTGGTCAGACCATACCTGGAAGACTGTGTCCAATTCTTGGCACCACAATTTAGTAAGGATATTGACAACTGGAAGGCGTGTAGAGGAAGGCAACAAAGATGATCAAGAGCCTGGAAACCAAGCCTTACGAGGAACGGTTGAAGGAACTGGGTATGTTTAGCCTGGAATGACCACCCAGAACTGCTCTTTCATGTACATGTGATTTTATATTATTTTACTTTGCCTTGAGCTTTGAAATTTATAGGATGGTCTATAAATTCAATAAATAATAATAATTGGTGTTTTTCATTTTGATACTGGTCATTGACTGTAAAGAAAAAGAACTTGACATGACTTGTTGGATTGTAGCTCTACTTATCTCTGGCCATTGACCATGTTGGCTGGGACTGATGAGAGTTGGAGTCTGACAACATCTAGAAGACCGTTTCATCATCCCTGGTGCAGAGACAGTGTTGAGTTAGATTGACTAACAGGCCGTCTCTGCATAGGGCATCATCAACATTGGTTTATTCAGCAGTCAATTGCTTAATGCAGCAATTAAATTATCAGCATCAATTATTCGGCTCTTGGCTGAACTGGACTTTGAACCCAAATGTTTTCTCGGCACTGGAATCAATTTTCACTTTGACACGTTGACACTTTGACACTTCTTACGGAAGCCTCCTCCTTCTCAGCAAACTTAAATAGCATTTTCTACAAGAGGGGAAATCGCCTTCAGATCTCGAGTGATATTAATGGAGGTGAAGGATGGCTGGCATTCTAGAGAAATGCCAAGCCCCTTCCATGATGACAGCGAGGGAAAGTCTTCTGAGTCATAGCCATGCCCAATTTATTTATGTGCTGCTTTATCCACAGATCCCTTGGACCTCAAAGAGGGTCACAGGAAACCAACAGTCTACATACAAAAATCACTTTAAATAATACAAATGAGATTACTGCAGCGTAACACGAATATTTCAGCAATTATCAGCTCATTTAAAATACATAAAACACTGGAGTATAAAACTTACTTATAGATCAGTTAGTGATATCCACACTCCAAAGCATAGGTGCCAACTCTATAGGACTGAGGTATTTTCAGCCTCCCCTAAGTCTGTTGGGATAGGGCTGAGTCCCATTCCCACCCCCCACAATCTTGAGGGGCCAGGCCTCATGGCAGTGGCCTCCTCCTGCCATTGGCCTCCTCCCAATGCACGTCAAGTGATGCGTGTCACATCGTGCATGTGTGATGGGCCCCCTCAATGTTGGGTGCAAACTTGATGCCTCTTGTGGTGGCCTGGGATTCGGACTCAGATGCTGAAGCTGAGGGATCCCAGCCTGCACAGGATTCCCTGATTCCAGGACCAGCTGAGCCAGGGCTGGGGCCTGAGCCTGAAGGGTCCTCACCTGTGCTGGATCCTCAGGTGCAGGCACCAGCCGAGTCTGCTCTGGCTCCAGAGGTGATGGAGGACCCATTGCCTGCAGGTGCTCCACTCTCAGCCCCGTCAGGGGAAGCTGAGGTTGCCTCTGGGTCTGGTAACCCTCCAGCCTCTCCTAAGCCGAAGAGGCTCAGGGCAGAGAGGCGGAGGGAACTAAGTTCCCGCAGGAGGAGTGCTCGTCTCCAGGCCAGGAGAGGCGAGTCACCAGAGGATCGGGGCTGTCCTATGCCTCGGGGCAGATAAAAGCCGGCCAGCCCCAGTCCCAAGTTGTGGGAGCAACATTGTTGGTTCCTGCCTGAGCTCCTAGAATCATAGAATCATAGATTCATAGAATCATAGAGTTGGAAGAGACCACAAGGGCCATCGAGTCCAACCCCCTGCCAAGCAGGAAACACCATCAGAGCACTCCTGACATATGGTTGTCAAGCCTCTGCTTAAAGACCTCCAAAGGAGGAGACTCCACCACACTCCTTGGCAGCAAATTCCACTGTCAAACAGCTCTTACTGTCAGGAAGTTCTTCCTAATGTTTAGGTGGAATCTTCTTTCTTGTAGTTTGGATCCATTGCTCCGTGTTCGCTTCTCTGGAGCAGCCGAAAACAACCTTTCTCCCTCCTCTATGTGACATCCTTTTATATATTTGAACATGGCTATCATATCACCCCTTAACCTCCTCTTCTCCAGGCTAAACATGCCCAGCTCCCTTAGCCGTTCCTCATAAGGCATCGTTTCCAGGCCTTTGACCATTTTGGTTGCCCTCCTCTGGACACGTCTGGACACGCCTGAACCGCCCTTGCTCCCTGCTTGCAAGCCTGTTCCTGACTTCACCCGACTCCCTGCCCTGCACCCAGTTTCAGCTACTATGGACTGTCTCCACGTTGCACCTTTGACCATGGATCAGACTTGGACCTCACCTCTTGGGTAACCCATGGGACCAGCACACCTCTGCTCCTAAGTAGCTCTGAAAACAGCAGATCTCTCTCTCTCTCTCTGCCTCTAACTTCTTCCTAATTCAGAGGCAGGAGATGCCAGACAGTTGTAATCAAGTATACAATCTGTTCCCACATATCATTTCCCTGATGATCCATGGGAACTTATGGCAGGCCAGTGTCAGGTAGCAGAGGAACCAACCTGCACGGCAGGTTGTCAGGAACGGATAAGACAAAGAAAAGTTCTTACCATCTGTTTTTTATTCAATATTCACAGAGAGAGGCTTGGGAAAGCAGCCTCTTGGAATAATGGTGTTGCTCCCAGTGACTCTCCAACCCCTTTTCTCCCACTTCCTCATTCGTCACCTTCTCCCCTACGGGTGGCGCTGAAGGCCCTTTGCTTCTGAGCCCCTTGCTATTTTACTTTCAAGGCTCGCCGGGTTCTGGGAGAGTGGGGTGGGTCTGGAATGCTTTCTAAAGACACTGTGTTTGTCAGCTGTCACCCCCCACCCTGGTGCTACCTCTTCCTCCTCTCCCATTATTTCTCAACTTTCCTCATCATCTGCCTCGGAGCTGTGATCTCCCCTCAAACCCCCGTTGTAATTCTGAACTGTCTTCTTCTCCTTTGGAAGGGTCAGGCTGGGGAGGTGGTCTCCACCATTCCTCCTCTGTCCAGTCCCTGACAGCCAGACTAAGTGTGCATCCAACCTATCTTCTCTCTCTGACTGCAGCTTTCCAAGATCTTAAGCAAAGGCTCTTTTGCATCACTAGCTACCTGGTCCTTGAGCTGGCAGTACCAGAGTTTGAACCTGGGATCTTCTGCATTCAAAGCATGTCATCTACTACTTCTACTACAGTTATTTGTTTCTTTTTTCACAGACTGGCCCCAAAACATCAAAAACAACGAAGAACAACCAAAAAACCCCAAAAGAGCAGCCATACAAGTGGTGGTGGGGAATGAGTGTTCAGACCCCTGGGCTCTCTCTTGTGGGGTGCCTCAGGGTTCTGTCCTCTCCCCCATGCTTTTTAATATCTATATGAAGCCACTGGGAGAGATCATCAGGGGGTTTGGACTGGGTGTTCATCAGTATGCGGATGATACCCAGTGCTACCTCTCTTTCAAATCGGAACTAGTGAAGGTGGTGAAGGTCCTGTGTGAGTGTCTGGAGGCGGTTGGAGGATGGATGGCGGCTAACAGATTGAGGTTGAATCCTGACAAGACAGAAGTACTGTTTTTGAGGGACAGGAGTCAGGCAGGTGTGGAGGACTCCCTGGTCCTGAATGGGGTAACTGTGCCCCTGAAGGACCAGGTACGCAGCCTGGGAGTCATTCTGGACTCACAGCTGTCCATGGAGGCACAGGTCAAATCTTTGTCCAGGGCAGCTGTTTATCAGCTCCATCTGGTACGCAGGCTGAGACCCTACCTGCCTGTGGACTGTCTCGCCAGAGTGGTACATGCTCTGGTTATCTCTCGCTTGGACTACTGCAATGCACTCTATGTGGGGCTACCTTTGAAGGTGACCCAGAAACTACAACTAATCCAGAATGTGGCAGCTAGACTGGTGACTGGGAGTGGCCGCCAAGACCATATAACACTGATCTTGAAAGACCTACACTGGCTCCTAGTACATTTCCAAGCACAATTCAAAGCGTTGGTGCTGACCTTTAAAGCCCTAAACAGCCTCGGTCCAGTATACCTGAAGGAGCATTTCCACCTCCATCATTTTGCCCGGACGCTGAAGTCCAGCGCCGAGGTCCTTCTGGCGGTTCCCTCGCTGTGAGAAGCCAAGTTACAGGGAACCAGGCAGAGGGCCTTCTCGGTAGTGGCACCCGCCCTGTGGAACGCCCTCCCACCACATGTCAAAGAGAAAAATAACCAAACTTTTAGAAGACATCTAGAGGTAGCCCTGTTTAGGGAAGCTTTTAATGTTTAATAGGTTATTGTATTTTAGTGTTTTGTTGGAAGCCACCCAGAGTGGCTGGGGAAACCCAGCCAGATGGGCGGGGTATAGATAATAAATTATTATTATTATTATTATTATTATTATTATTATTATTATTATTATACAAAGCCTAGGTAAAGATAAAGGTTGTTGTCTGGTGCCTAAAGATGGATGAAGATGGGTTTAAATTGCCACCCAGCCATGAAACTCACATGGGGTGAGAACCTTGGGCCAGTTGCTGTCTCTTAGCCCAACCTACCTCACAGGGTGGTTGTTAGGATGAAATGTGGAGGTAGGAGAACCTCCTTGGAGGAACAGTGGAATACAACTGTGATAAAAATACAAATAGGTAGCCGTGTTGGTCTGCCATAGTCAAAATAAAAAATTTCCTTCCAGTAGCACCTTAAAGACCAACTAAGTTAGTTCTTGGTATGAGCTTTCGTGTGCATGCACACTTCTTCAGATACACTGAAACTGGCAACTTCTGTTTCAGTGTATCTGAAGAAGTGTGCATGCACACGAAAGCTCACACCAAGAACTAACTTAGTTGGTCTATAAGGTGCTACTGCAATGAATTTTTTTATTGTGATAAAAATAGTAATACTAGATTCTGTAGACTTCACACAACGTAGCAAAACCAACTGTCATAGGCAGGGAGCCCTGCTCCCTCCCCACTGCAGGAAGAAAATGTTCACTTAAAGCTGAGAAACATTGAATGCTCAACATTTTCAGTTAATCATGATGCGGACAGACAGCTCCTAGTAATGAACACTGTTCTCCAAGAAAGGAGGTCTTATTCATCACATTTGCTGAATAGGGAGAGGCACCCGTGATGCTAAACTCTTCTTTCTGACAAAGAGACAGGTACCTCCAAATTGAACAGATGTAAAATCCTGTGTGAGTAATGAACTTCTCCCAAAATATAAACACATTTTGTTTGGAGCCCCTTTTTTGCATTTCTCAATCTCTCCACTGAACATGTCGCTTTAACACCTAAACCCTCTGAAGCCGCTGTTTATTTTACATCCATGTATTTTTGCTTCCAAAAAGCTTGATCCTTGACAGGCTTGACTCAGCTGCCTCTATACCAGGGGTTCCCAAATGTGGGTCTCCAGCTGTTTTTGGACTACAAGTCCCATCATCCCTAGCTAGAAGGATTGGTGGATGATGGGAATTGTAGTCTGGAAACAGCTGGAGACCCAAGTTTGGGAAATCTTGCCCTAAACAGACTATACCAGGGACAAAGAGTTCCATGCTGTGCTTTGAAGTCCTGTCCAACAGCTGATAATTGGTGCGTCAGAAGCCTAGCAATTGGCTGGTCTTTGTGTTTCAAATGCTTGCACTTACAAAGTGCTGATGATCAGCTGATTGACAGCAGTTCAGAAGCTCCTTTTGGCTCAGCTTGGCTGCCTTTTTACCTGTCCATACCTGGTGTCATATATGACATCAGGTGATTGGTGGGGGGGAGTAGGTATGGCTTGGGCAAAATGGCTTGGCAAATCCAATTCAGCCCATGGGCCAGAGGTTGTATTTCACATTATATTTATCACATGTGAAGAAGCAAATACAGTGGTACCTCGGGTTAAGTACTTAATTCGTTCCGGAGGTCTGTTCTTAACCTGAAGCACCACTTTAGCTAATGGGGCCTCCTGCTGCTGCCGCACCACCAGAGCACGATTTCTGTTCTCATCCTGAAGCAAAGTTCTTAACCTGAAGCACTATTTCTGGGTTTGCGGAGTCTGTAACCTGAAGCGTATGTAACCTGAAGCGTATGTAACCTGAGGTACCACTGTATATATGGAGAGAAGCGTGGCTGTTCTTTCCTACGGCAAACTTCACCTTTAAGCCAAAGTCTTCAGTGGGTAGAATTTGACATTTTCAATTAGTTCTGTCCAAGCAGAACCCCAAATATGGCACAATATGCAGTTTTCTGTGGGATTTTACAGCATTTGTCTTCAGGGCCATGCTGTCATTGTCTTAAATAGGGAAACCGCATATTAAAATGTTACACACACACACACAAATGGAAGGGCATGCCATTTATGTAAACAATCTCATGAATGTGTGCAAACAAATGGATAGCATATTATGGTCACTATGGGAGTGGCAGTAACAGAAGCCAAGAATTGCATGGCCCAGCCACTTTCCCATTGCTAGGACTTTGTAACACATGCAATAAATACACACAGAGGGATTCCTGATTCATTGCAAGCCAGAATTCAATACAGCATACTGGTTAGGAAATGTGATCTGAAATATGAGCCATTATTTCTTTACAATGTCCTTCATTGCAAACAACGGGGAAGGAACAGAAAACTAGTCTTTGTAAACATCTGTCAAGTTAGACCACACTGAGCTTGGTTTCCTAGGAGCTGCTGCTATGGATAAAATCTACTAGGAAGCCTGAAGTTTGATGCTCAAACTCTGTGTGGTCAGCTGCTTGGGACTGTGCATGCTCCGGTGGTATTTTTCATTTTGGGGGCAAGACAGCCCCCGTATTTTTTAAATGATGGACTGACTGTAATTGACCTCTCCTACTGAGGCTGCACAGAAAAAGTTCCTGAAATTCATTTTGATTGTGCAGATAAAATATAAGTGATAGAATTCCATTGGATGGGGGTATTAGTGTGTGAAAACAGTCTAGATTCAAGGCACTATCCCAGTGCCTTGGGTCGCAAATAGTCAAAAGCCAGATGCAAAATGCACCTAAAAGGTAAAGGGACCCCTGACCATTAGGTCCAGTTGTGACTGACTCTGGGGTTGTGGCGCTCATCTCACTTTATTGGCCGAGGGAGCCGGCGTACAGCTTCCGGGTCATGTGGCCAGCATGACTAAGCCGCTTCTGGCGAACTAGAGCAGCGCACGGAAACGCCGTTTACCTTCCCACCAGAGCAGTACCTATTTATCTACTTGCACTTTGACGTGCCTTCGAACTGCTAGATTGGGCAGGAGCAGGGACTGAACAACGGTAGCTCACCCCGTCGCAGGGATTCGAACCGCTGACCTTCTGATTGGCAAGTCCTAAGCTCTGTGGTTTAACCCACAGCACCACCCGCCTCCCTAAAATGCGCCTAGTGCCTGGCTAATTTCTAACACTGCCGTCTATGCTCCACCTTGCAATTCCACTATTTCCAGGGCCCCTGCACTGGAGGGGATGTGTTCCCAGTGTAGATTTGGATACTGGTGCCCATGACCTCAACCTTGACTTGAGAAAGTGGAGAGTTGATGCTCTTTAGACTTTCTACGTAGCAAAATATTTTCAGGTAAGGACAGCATTTTTACTAGTTCAGACCAATTGTTCATATAGATCAATTCCAGCCCTCCTACCCAAGATGCCCTTGACTGGACAGAACAGGTACTGATGCCCACTCCCCCCCCTCTTTTGCCTGCAAAGCCCTTCAGAAACTTTGCTTCTTCTCAATTTTCCTTGACGCAGAAACATCTGAGTACAAATAATGTGGTCTATAACCAAGAAATGCAACTTTCAGTCCCCAGGTCCCAATATCTATACACCTTTAAGTAATGCTCTAAATACGTATTTCTGAATGAAGGAAACACGCAGACATTTCACACATTGGTTCCCTCAAAACAAGCAAACTAATGAAAAAGATTCCATAAAGAGCTTCCTTTTGCTTCAGATACAACAGATCCTATCTAATATTTCCCTTCTGTGAGACATCTGCTCTTCAGATTAATTGGGGGGGGGAGAAATCTAGAATCAAAGCTAAGCAGAGAATTCAAAGGCTGAGCTTGTGAGAAGTGTAGAGGTTTCCACTAGAGGGAGCCAAATGAAAATGCTGCAAGTCTAACAACTTGCACATTAACTTTAGAATAGAAAACATTTCAGAACCATGACATGTGGACAGCTCCCCCAGTATTTATTTACCAGTGAGTATAGCTGCTTTTCCACCTCGCTTTCATTTCTCTAAGTGTATATAGTTTTCATTTTTCTACTCTTTAGACCTGGAAAGTGAGATGAGCGCGACAACCCCGTAGTTGCCTTTGACTGGACTTAACCATCCAGGGGTCCTTTACCTTTACCTGACTGTAGCAGTAAAGGTAAAGGTAAAGGGACCCCTGACCATTAGGTCCAGTTGTGGCCGATTCTGGGGTTGCAGCTCTCATCTCGCTTTACTGGCTGAGGGAGCCGGCGTACAGCTTCCGGGTCATGTGGCCAGCATGACTAAGCCACTTCTGGCGAACCAGAGCAGTGCACAGAAACGCTGTTTACCTTCCCGCTGTTTACCTTCTACTTCCATTTTGACATGCTTTCGAACTGCTAGGTGGGCAGGAGCAGGGACCGAGCAACGGGAGCTCACTCCGTCGCGGGGATTCAAACCGCCAACCTTCTGATCGGCAAGTCCTAGGCTCTGTGGTTTAACCCACAGCGCTACCCGCGTCCTGACTCTAGCAGTACCTTTCCCAATTTGCAATATACATCCTAGCTTACATTTTGCACCATGTTCTGGACAGTTTATGATTAAGTTCAGTGTTGGCTCCCCTCTGGTTAGATTGATGAGAAACTGTTGTAGAACACAATCATTTAGGGCAGCTAGAAACTTCTTGTTGTGACCAGAACGTGCACTTACCCATTTTATGGGTAACTAAAATGACCCATTACTCCAACATTTCCTCCTGTGGATGCCTCTTTGATTTCATTCTCTTTCTCAAGATCATCCTGGACATTGGGGTCAGGTGGCCAAAATATAGCATGTTGCCAATGCTAAAATTACTCTGCGGTATTCCCACCCACAGTAATTCTGTGGAGGATCCTGTCCCTTTGTAGTTTGTTGGTCTCTATGTCCTCTTTGATGTCTCTGAGATCATCCTCATTCTGCATCTGTATTGGAAGTGCTTTTATATCTTTCTGTCATTGATGTGATTGCTAAATAGATAGATAGATAAATAAATAAATAAACATTTCCCTGTTCTTCCTGTACAGTTTGTATCCAGAAATGAAGAAGAAGAAGAGTTTGGATTTGATATCCTGCTTTATCACTACCTGAAGGAGTCTCAAAGCGGCTAACAATCTCCTCACTACCTGAAGGAGTCTCAAAGCGGCTAACAATCTCCTTTCCTTTCCTCCCCCACAACAAACACTCTGTGAGGTGAGTGGGGCTGAGAGACTTCAGAGAAGTGTGACTAGCCCAAGGTCACCCAGCAGCTGCATGTGGAGGAGCGGGGAAGCGAACCCAGTTCACCAGATTGCGAGTCTACTGCTCTTAGCCACTACACCACACTGGCTCTCTATAACCTGTTTCTCTATCCCACCAGGTTTCCACCATCTATTCCACCATCTAGGATCTAATTCAGTGCTGTTTTTAAACTTTAAGGTCCTTAATCAAGGGCAGCCGAGGCAGAACCCGCCATAGGTTGAATCTGGTTGGCCTCTGTGAGAACACAATGCTGGACTAGAATCATAGAATCATAGAGTTGGAAGAGACCACAAGGGCCATCGAGTCCAACCCCCTGCCAAGCAGGAAACACCATCAGAGCACTCCTGACATATGGTTGTCAAGCCTCTGCTTAAAGACCTCCAAAGTAGGAGACTCCACCACACTCCTTGGCAGCAAATTCCGCTGTCAAACAGCTCTTACTGTCAGGAAGTTCTTCCTAATGTTTAGGTGGAATCTTCTTTCTTGTAGTTTGGATCCATTGCTCCGTGTCCGCTTCTCTGGAGCAGCAGAAAACAACCTTTCTCCCTCCTCTATGTGACATCCTTTTATATATTTGAACATGGCTATCATATCACCCCTTAACCTCCTCTTCTCCAGGCTAAACATGCCCAGCTCCCTTAGCCGTTCCTCATAAGGCATTGTTTCCAGGCCTTTGACCATTTTGGTTGCCCTCCTCTGGACACATTCCAGTTTGTCAGTGTCCTTCTTGAACTGTGGTGCCCAGAACTGGACACAGTACTCCAGGTGAGGTCTGACCAGAGCAGAATACAGTGGCACTCTTACTTCCCTTGATCTAGATGCTATACTCCTATTGATGCAGCCCAGACTAGATGGGCCATTACCCTGACCCAGCTGGCTCCTCTTACTATCTTATCTTCTTACCCCTAAATGGCCTGGGAACTGGAATGTCTCAAGGGCAGCTTTCTTCCAGTCAAGTCAACTAAAATGTTTAGACAATTTCCACCAGCCCTCCCTGTATGGATCTGAAGTCGGTAGCGGGTAGCAATGCAGAATAGGGCTTTTCCACACAGGTACTAACTTTTTGGAACATTCTCCTCCAGTGCTCTTCAACTTTGGCTCCCCAAATGTTGTTGGACTACAACTCCCATCATCCTTGAGCTAAGCTGGCTGAGGATGATAGGATTCGTAGTCCAACAACACCTGGGAGCCCCAAGCGGAAGAACACTGCTCTTTTCTAAACTTACCTTGCTGGCTTTCCAGTATAAAATTAAGACAGTACTTTTCTGGAGGGCTGTGAAATACTGGTGTTGCTTATCTTTCTGCATTGTCTGGTGGGAACACGTTCCTTTTATCTGCCAGCAGTACTTTCATGTCTTGGTTTTTATATAGCTTTATTATGTCTGGTATTTTTAACTTTTTGTAAGCTATCCTGTAGGTCCATGCTGAATAGAAGGATAGGATGACAATATTTTAAATAACAAATTAACCAATCAATCACAATTGCAGAGGGATTAGAGCTGGCCGTGGCTGAGAAATATTCTCTGTACATTCTTACAGACACTCCTTTAATCAATTTACCTGCAGACCAGGGATGGGTAACACAAAACACATTTCTTATGCATTTTGTACTAGTTCTGTGGATGACATTTTACTGTTGATTTTATGCCATTCACAGCCAAAATATCCCCCCCCCCTTTTAAGGTTGGCAATATAGACATTTTTGCAAATAAAAAAATAAACCTGCCCTCCACCCAGTAGTTGCTGGATTCCCAACTCCCATTAGTCCCAGCCGACATGATCACTGGTCAAAAGTGATGGGAATTGTAGTGCAACAGCACCTAGTTCTTCCCCAAGGTGCCTTGCACCATTCACAGTTTTTATAAGTTCCTGTACAGTGGTACCTCTGGTTAAGAACTTAATTAGTTCTGGAGGTCCGTTCTTAACCTGAAGCACCACTTTAGCTAATGGGGCCTCCCGCTGCCGCCGCACCGCCGCTGCACGATTTCTGTTCTCATCCTGAAGCAAAGTTCTTAACTGGAGGTACTATTTCTGGGTTAGTGGAGTCTGTAACTACAGACGCTTCAGGTTACAGACTCTGCCAACCCAGAAATAGTACCTCGGGTTAAGAACTTTGCTTCAGGATGAGAACAGAAATCGTGCAGTGGCAGCAGGAGGCCCCATTAGCTAAAGTGGTGCTTCAGGTTAAGAACAGTTTTAGGTTAAGAACGGACCTCCGGAACGAATTAAGTACTTAACCCGAGGTACCACTGTAATTGTATGTATGTATTTATTTAAAAATCAGCTGCTTGTTTAAATGGGGACCCCTATCTAGTTAATCAAAAGTTTAATTTATTAAATCAGCCCACTGACTGACTAAGCCAGGGATGGGGATTCTGTCGCCCTCCAGACGTTGTTGGATTCCAACTTCCATAATCCCCAGCCAGCATGGCCAATGGTCAGGGGTGATCAGGAGCTGAAGTTTAGCAACATCTGGAGGGTCAAGACTTTACCATCCATGCTGTAGTCCAACAAGACCTGGAGGGGTGCAGGATCCCCATCCCTGGGCTAACCGTTGCAGACACACATCTCCTTTAGCATGAACCCCCAGTGTTGCACTGCAATTATGCTAGCTGTTCAGAATTGCAGGTGAGGGGGAATGCTGTGACACTCATGTCCAGCTTACCGACTTCCCATCTGGTCAGTCCCTGTGAGAGCACGATGATGGACTTGGTGCGCCATGGACCTGATCCACCAGGCTTGTCTTGTGTTCTTATTTTAGGCATGTCTGTCCCACTCAGTTCACTGGGCTTTACTCCCAGGTAATTGTGCACAAGATTAAAAATTAATTCCACACCATGCCTGCCTGCCTGCCTTCTTCCCTTATACAGTGGTACCTCGGGTTACATTCGCTTCAGGTTAAAGACGCTTCAGGTTACAGACTCCGCTAACCCAGAAATAGTACCTCGGGTTAAGAACTTTGCTTCAGGATGAGAACAGAAATCGTGCTCCAGTGGCATGGTGGCAGCAGGAGGCCCCATTAGCTAAAGTGGTGCTTCAGGTTAAGAATAGTTTCAGGTTAAGAACGGACCTCCGGAACGAATTAAGTACTTAACCCGAGGTGCCACTGTATGTGTTTATTTTCATCTTATTTATCTCTCTTCCTTTTTGTCCCATTTCTCTTCTTTCCTTCTCTTAAAGAAACAAGCAAGGGACAGGGATGGCGGCCGGGGCAAAGGTAAGGCTCCCCTGATGTGGTTCTTGCAAAAAGTATTTCTTTTCTTTTTATTAATGATCTGCGCGTTTATTTGCATCAAATAAGATGCAAGCACTTTGACAAATATACAGGAAAAAAAGGTAGAATCAGAACAGAAATCTAGCTTAAACGGAGGGAAAGCTTATGACAACATACTCCCAAGAGGAACTTTCTTCTGCAGTTAAGTTACTTATGTCAACAAAATAGAGGTTGTGATAGGTGCAAGAAGGAACTCAGTTTGTGCATTTTTCTTAAACTTCAAAATGTTAATACATGCCAGTTAAATACTACAACTAAAATTTACAAGTAAGCATGATAGGGAGTTGAGTTTGTTAGTTACCTTTCCTCTTTGGATAATCCAGAATAAAACAATTACTATAGTTGCAACTTGCTGTTGGACTGGTTGATAAAGGATTGAGTAGTGTGTTGAAAAAGGGACACAGGTGGCGTTGTGGTCTAAACCACTGAGCCTAGGGCTTGCCGATTGGAAGGTCGGCGGTTTGAATCCCTGCGACGGGGTGAGCTCCCGTTGCTTGGTCCCAGCTCCTGCCAACCTAGCAGTTCGAAAGCATGTCAAAGTGCAAGTAGATAAATAGGTACCGCTCCGGCGGGAAGGTAAATGGCATTTCCATGTGCTGCTCTGGTTTCGCCAGAAGCGGCTTAGTCATGCTGGCCACATGACCTGGAAAAACTGTCTGCGGACAAACGTCAGCTCCCTCAGCCAGTAAAGCGAGAATGAGTGCCGCAACCCCAGAGTAATTCGCGACTGGACTTAACTGTCAGGGGTCCTTTACCTTTACCTTTAGTGTGTTGAAGTCCATCTGAAGTTGTGACCACTGGCATTTAGAGTGTTGCCAGCTTTCAAGAAGCAATGATCATACATGAAGCTGAAGTGTCAAAGCTATTCTAAGTGTCGAACCTAATATTCAACACAACCCCCTTTACGATTGTTCATTTCAGATATTTCCGAAGTGCCTTTCCAGACTACAGCCTGCCCAAGGTGGCTCACATGAATAGCAAATGCGCAATTTCATTAAGAAGAGAAGCATCAAAACATGAAGCTCAAACCGCTACAAAAACATCCCACTGCGGTACAAGTCAGTAAATGCTAACAACCCACCAGCAGTAACCCTCTAAATTAAAAGGCAAGGAAAACAGATGAGTTTGTAAAGCAGGCTTCCTCAACCTCAGCCCTCCAGATGTTTTGGGACTACAATTTCCATGATCCCTAGCTAGCAGGACCAGTGGTCAGGGATGGTGGGAATTGTTGTTTTAAAACAGCTGGAGGGCCAAGGTTGAGGAAGCCTGTTGGAAAGCTTTCATAAATACTTGAAGAAGACTGAGGTACCCTAACAGAATTCTTGCCAAGGAAATGTACCAGTGTCACAAACTGTTTTGTCCAATGGGGGCAGGTGGGAAGAGGGACCATGCTCTAAAATTAGGAGTCTGTGATTCTAAATACAAGGATGGATGGACATTAAAGCATAGCAGCTTATTGAAAGGGTACAGGAATATAAGAACTTCCATGCAGGGTGAGATCAACCACGTGGTGAGTTGTTTTGTTTCCACCCACTGCCAACCAAATGTCTTTAAAGCATCACTTTGGGGTGATGGACTTTCCCTGTTGTTTCTTCCCAGCAGCTACCACCTCTGTACCTCTTGGTGTGGGTGGACAACCTAAGCTACTGACCGCCTCTGCATCTTAGGAACATTAGAAGAGTCCTTCTGGATCTGAACAAAGGTCTGTCTAGTCCAGCCTCCCATTTCCAACAGTGGCCAAGGAGATGCCTCTGGAAGGCTACGAGTCAGACATGTGTGCAAAAACAATCACGACCCCCAGCACCTTGCAATTCAGATGTGTGTGGTCTCTGACACCAGTGGTAAAACCCTCCCATCTCTGCTGGTAGCCATTGATTGCCTTAACCACCATAAATTTAAAGCCATCCAAGTTGGTGGTCATTCCTACATCATGTGGTATGGCATTCACTATGCATTGTGTGAAGAACTTCCTATTGTCTCTCCTGAGCCTTCAGTTTCACTGGATGACCCTGGGTTTCTAGTATTACAAGAGAGGGATATATATGTTTTTGGAGGGGAAACCCTATGAGAGTAAATTCCGTAAGTTAGTTACATAGTCTGTGTGCAGGAATGCACACCCACCCAGATCTACTGCCTGGAGAAGATGGGTTGAAATCTAGAAGCTAAGAGTTATCAGGAAACGAATATGTACAAATTACTCTGGGACTGAATCATCACTTACTTTTCCTTGGGAAATGTCTGAGCTGTGGGTGTGGGAAGACATTGAATTCAGACACACCGAGACAGCTATCTACCCCAGTCTAGTCATAATAAGATAATCCTATTAAGGTTTATGGGAGTCACAACAGCGGCAGGGTGGAGCAGAGGCTCCCAGCGCCGCCTCCTGAAATCAGATCTAGCCTGATCAAATCTGCTGAGTGGTCCGGGGAAATAAGCTGGGATGAAACACAGCATGCATCCAACTTGCTTGTGCAGTTCCTGGTGCAAGCGACTATGAGGATAGTCCAAGCTGTATTATTATGAAAACCAGGTTTGGCATCAGGCTGATAAGAAACCAGTTGTACCAAATTGGCTAGAAGTTACTAAAATTTGTGGCACGCTGCAGGTGTTTCCTAAGAAATGGTCTTGCCCCATCAAGGACATGGGGACCTCTACCCCCAAGAGACATTTTAAACCAAGAATAGCATATGTGGTAGTCTCTTCGTGTGGCTGGACTGCATGACTTAGCCCTAGATGACTTAGGCCCCAAATACCTGAGAGACCTCATCCTACCCTACAAGACCTTCCTGGGTGTTAAATCAGCAGACAGCAGACTTGGTTCAGGTGGTAGCAGCCCAGGAGAGGACATTTGCTCTGGCAGTCCCTTAGTTGTGGAATTCCCTCCCAGCATCTGGCATCTTCCTTATATAGAACTTCTTTACCAGGGCCTTTGGCACAAATACTAATAACATCTCACATCACCTTGGCTACCCATGTTTTGTTATCTTCATCACTCAGCAGCCAATCCCACTCTGGCAACTGCCAGCAGCCAGAAAGGGCAATGTTTGCACCTGCAAATCCTCTCCAAAGAGCCTGTCTATATCCTGCACAATCCTAAAGCATTTAACAGAACAAAAAAAACTAGGCACTTCCAGTAAAGGCAAAGGGACCCCTGACCATTAGGTCCAGTTGTGGCCGACTCTGGGGTTGCAGCGCTCATCTTGCTTTACTGGCCGAGGGAGCCGGCGTACAGCTTCTGGGTATTGTGGCCAGCATGACTAAGCCGCTTCTGGCGAACCAGAGCAGCACACGGAAATGCCGTTTACCTTCCCGCTGGAGTGGTACCTATTTCTCTACTTGCACTTTGACGTGTTTTCGAACTGCTAGGTTGGTGGGAGCAGGGACTGAGCAACAGGAGCTCACCCTGTCGTGGGGATTTGAACCGCCGGCCTTCTGATTGGCAAGTCCTAGGCTCTGTGGTTTAATCCACAGCGTCACTTGCATCCCGCACTTTCAGTACTTCACAACGTATCATCCAAGCTTGATTGGAGCCATGTGCTTTCACTCAGGCAATCCAGAGTTACAGAAGGTGTTGAAACCCCCCAGAATAACCAGGATTTGATACCACATTTGATACCACCTCTGCCAGCTCAAAGGGTGGAAGGGTACTATAAGAACTTCAGCAGAGCCTACTGGATCAGACCAACCGCCCATCAAGGCAGAGGTCCTGAACTCACAGTAGCCACCCAGATACCCATGGGAAGCCTGACAACAGAACCTGAGCACAACAGCGTTCTCTGCTTTTGTGTTTCTCAGCAACTGAGATTCAGAGGCGTACTGCCTCCAACAGAGGAGGCAGGTCATCTGTCCAGGATTCCAACCAGCCATTCCTTCCAGTGGGTTTTTTTCTGATTTGCCCCTCTCAAATCAAAACAAATGCCCTTTTAGATACACAAGAAGAGCAGGCTGCTCTCAACATGGCCAACCAGATTCCTGTAAGAGGGACCCAAATGCAACAGGGCTTTCCCACTTGTGATCCGAGCAACTGATATGGACAAGTATAATTCCTCTGACAGCGGAGATATTGTAAGCAGTCACTTCTCTCTGGCTGGACAGAGAGACGTTCAAATCGTCCCTGCCACACCACCCGAAAAGAGAGGGCGAGCAAGCAATGTTTGCTATGGTGGTGGGAAACTGGGCAAGCGGCAGCCACCACTGCTTCTCTGAGCCCTCTCACTGCATCCCAGCAGTGGCAGGGTATCTGCCTTGTATTTAGAAGGTCCCTGGTTCATTCCCCAGCCTGTTCTCTGCTAGCTAGCTAGAGCAGGAGTCAGGTGTGATGTATGGCAGATTTCTACATCCCTGTGCTTGCCCTCTCTCTGTGCAGCAAGCAGAAACCTAGAATCATATGAAGAGCCTGCTGCTTCGGCCAAAGGCATATCTAGCCCAGAACTCTATTCTTGCAGTGGCCAACCACTGCGTCTATGGAAAACCTGCAAGCAGGACTTGTGTGCAGCAGTACTCTCCTTCCTTTTCATGTCACCCATGTTGGTATTCATCACTGCCTCCGGTGGGGGTGAGTTCCATATTTTATCCATGCACTGCAATAGCAAGAAGTGCTTCCTTTTGTCTTTCAGATTCATTGGTTGTTTGTGAGTTCCTGTCTTCAGACGCCAGGTAAAAAGGTAAAGGGACCCCTGACCATTAGGTCCAGTCATGGCCGACTCTGGGGTTGCGGCGCTCATCTCGCTTTACTGGCCGAGGGAGCTGGTGTACAGCTTCTGGGCATGTGGCCAGCATGACTAAGCTGCTTCTGGAGAACCAGAGCAATGCACAGAAACGGCGTTTACCTTCCCACTGGAGCGGTACCTATTTATCTACTTGCACTTTGACGTGCTTTTGAACTGCTAGGTTGGCAGGAGCAGGGACCGAGCAACAGGAGCTCACCCTGTCAAGGGGATTCGAACTGCTGACCTTCTGATTGGCAAGTCCTCGGCTCTGTGGTTTAACCCACAGCACCACCTGCATCCCCAGATGCCAGGTAAAGACACTCAAAATTCGTACTGCTAAACGAGGTATCGGATCACAACAAAAATGGGCAATGCCTTCTCTGACCCATCAGTCAGGTCTGGACTATTGTGGACTGAAAGACCAGGTGGTCAGTCTAATGCCATCCAGCTCACCCACTTTGCATTCCACCCTTGGCATTTGCCTGACTTGGTCAGCTTCTGTTGCTAGCCCTGGCTATAACTATCACAGAGTGCACAAATGCTGCGGAAAAACGACTGTGAAGGAGTAGAACCAAGAAAACTAGAAATGAGAATAAGGGAGTAAAGTCTCAAAATGATATTCTTATTCTTATATTCTAAGTAAGGGGGATATACCTAACCGATTCCTAAAAGGCTGCCGAGTTATTGCAAGCTGCTGTGTTCGGTTGAAATGAGAGTTAAATAAGACATAGGAGAGATTGATCTGAAGGTACCAGCTTTGATTTGAGAGGTTGCTAGAGCATAAGAAAGTTAGTCCCATTTCTGATCCAGTTTGTAAAAATGACAGAAATGGGATCACAATCCTAATGAAAAAGCCTTTCCCCTCTGAGCTGTACTGGACTCCATTTTCTCAGATGTTTGTAGGCTTCCAGGGCTCAGTGGTAAAATACACTCTGAACTTGCTCAGAGGTGCCTTCTTCAAAACTGCTGCAACATATATCCCATTGCTGAGCCCTTGGCACTGAAAACAGGATCTAGGATCGGAGCTCTAGCAATCTTAGATGTCAATAAACTATTAGTCCATAAATCATTTCCATCTCCCCCTCCTCCAATGCTTCCTAAACCAAACGATCTGTTCTGGGTTCTCTCTTCGGACTAAAAGGCATGTGTCCAAGGGGTTGCCAACTATGTCTTACAACAAATGATGAGGTTTTCTCATGATTGTAAAAAACAACAACACCACCTTTGTTTGTCAATTTGTGCTACAGGTCAAGCTGCTACTGGAGTCTTTTGAAAAAATGGGGACTGTGATCCTAAAATAATCCGAAATTGTGTATCAAAAGACAATTGCTAAGTATTTAAGGACTCGCCCCACCCGCAAACCTGTTAAGTGCACAAAACATTTCTGTTGGATTTTTAATAAATAAATAAATAAATAAATAAATAAATAAAGTCAATTCCTATCAGCAAGACAATTTCTAAAGCAGATGAGAGTTTCCACTTTTTAGATCTCATGCCCCTGTAAAATGTTGGGTTGCATTGTGTCACACAGCAAAATAATCCTTAGACCTGCAAGCTTTCCAGATTGTTTATTTTATAAATACAGCTGAAGTTATTTATTTACTTGAGGGAAGACTCTTTTTTTTTAAAAAAAAAAAAGTACCACGTATATCTTGAAACTTGTAATAAAAGAAAATGGATTTTTGTTTCAATTTTTAATATATTTCTGCCTTCAGAAAACAAATTTAGGAATAGTTAAAACTGATTCATTTATGTATTATATTGTTACATTAATATCCCACCTTTTCCCCCAAGTAGCTCAAGGTGGTGAATGTGGCTCTCCTCTCTAATTTTTTACTCACAACAGCCCTGTGAGGGGGGTTAGTCAGAGAGGCTGTGACCATCCCTAAATCAGCGAGTAACTTTCATGGCTGAGTGGGGATTTGACAGTCCAGCACTGTGCTGAAGCTGACTCTCTCGTGTATGCCAAATAAATGACAAAAGTGACTGATCTCTCCCTGTTCACCATCATTAATCCCTGATAAATTAGAAACTGGCAGGAGCCAAGACCAACATAACAATTACTTCTTTTGAGACCTCATCACTCAAAACCTTTGTCCAGGTGGCAGAAACAGAGAACCGGACCCCCCAGCAAAAGCCATTTGGCATGATCTGCATTTTTTGTTTCTGTTTTTTTTTGAGATTGAATACTGTTTTGCAGTGGGTTGGGGGAACAAAACACCTCAGCGACAGCAGCCCAGGAACTAAGAAACCAGCACTACTCAATGAACACTCTCATTTAATGGAGAGATGATCTGATTTACTTTTCAGAGACTAAGGTTCGATGCTAATTCAACCACAGACCCATCAGGTGGCTCCAAGCATATATTGCTACATTCCCTGCTTCATTCATCATGGTATGCAATCAGGACAGATTTGAAGGTGTCAAATGCAGATTGTCAAGCCCATTGAAAAGTGTGATATGCACAAGTGCTAGGGATTTGCGAACTGACACCTCACCCACTGCAAGGTGAGGTGGTATTCCAATATGCTCCATATTAGCATGATACAGACAGAAACCAAGAATCCAAAAATAAGAAAAGGTACAGCATATCCAACTGAAACAGTTCTCCTTCTTGATTAACCTTGTCCACTGAATGGTTGCCAAAATAGCTCCAGGGATTGAAAGCAGCATTTTAGGGTTGCAATGAGCTTGTGTGTGTGTTTTGCAAAACATTCAGGTGCATCAATATATCTACCGCCTTCTAAATTCTGCTTCCAGGTAGATTCTTTTAACTCCAAATCCACTCCAGATCACCCCTTGGTACAAGTATCAACTAAACATGAGAATATTGAGTGGAGGAGAATATGGAGGACCCACTAGGGAACTTTGCAGTGGACACAGCTGGTCTTGGACCAGGAGTGCAGTGGTGGACTTGGGAGAGGAGACCTGCATTCAGACTCCTCAGACCTGGAGAATTTTGGACCAGATGCTGCCTCTCTGCCTAACCTACTACACAGAGATGTGGTGAGGATGACATGAGACAAGCTCATGAGCAATGAACGTCCTGAGGTCCATGGAGGAAGAGTGGGATACATATGTGAGAGGTCAGGATGCAGATGGGAGTTGCAATCCAACATCTGGGTGCCAGATGTTGGATTGCAGATGAACATAAAGATTAAGGATGGGTGCTCTTCAATATAGCCTCCCATTTGCATCTCCATCTAAGTGACTAAAATATGGATATGAGGAGGACATTAGATTTCCATGACATGGGTTGTTTGATCATGACAAAAACCCAACTTTTATGTGTCATTCCACATAAGGTCTCACTGCCTCCTCCCTCTCCCCAGCCGAAACAGAGCTAGATGTCTGAACCTGTAATTCCTCTTGCATTAATCAGGATTATGAATGCACCAGCACATCCTTGCTAGGATATAATCAACCCATTATGAGAAAGGATAGCTTTACTCAGTGATGATGTCTAGCTGCCTTAGTAACCCAGCTCATGGAGGAGATGAACATGTGTCCTTACAAGCTGCCCCACTAAAGGTGACTTCGGAGAGAAAGAACGATGATCCCCCGGAAATACCTGGTTGATGGAGGTCATGGTTTGCCTCGGGATCACCATCTGCATGACGAGTTGCAGAACGGAGGTGACTAAGCCGGCCAGGATAGCCCAGGTGAGGGGCAGAGGCAGCATGCTGTAGGTGGCGAAGAGCGTGAAGAGCACATAGCCAATTCCATCTCCGAGAAGACCACAGCCAAGGCCGGCAGCCAGGATCTGTGTGGCCATGGCCACCCAAGTGACCACCCCACTGTACTGCAGGTAGGTGTAGGAGGTTGTATCCTTCCTGACCACCACTAAGGCACAGATGACCACCTCGATGCCCGTGAAGAAGCCCAGCAGGATGCCCTTGATGGGGTCCATAGGGGCTGAGGCCAAGGTGAGGTGGAGCAGCAGGAGGGTCAGCTTGGTGAGCACATCCAGGATGTTCACCACCACCTCGGATTTGCGCCTCTGGCCCAGGAAGTAGCGTTGGTAGAGGCGCTCCAAGTCCCGGGACTTGAAGGAGTTGCGCAAGGTAGGGAAGATCACGCCGCGGTACGTGTAGCCCCAGTTGAGGAAGAAGTCCGAGTTGCTGGGAGCACAGTCGAGATGCAGGAATCCCAGGTCCCCACTGCTGCTCGTGCGCTCCGGGAAGACTTTGGTTCCCCCATTGTTGTGGCCGCCAAGGCTCTTGCCTGCCGACCGCGGATGGTGGGAGTGGTTGGAGCAGAAGGACTCCTCCGAGCCCAGCACTTTCCCTCCGCTGTGCTCCTGGATGAAGCGCTGCTCAGTGATGTGGCGGACTGCCGTCTGCCACAGCAGGCGCTGAGAGCGAGCGCCGCTGCTAGGGGGCGTCTGGTTGATGGTGTACAACTCGTCGCTGTCGCTCAGGCAGCGCACCTCTGATAGCTCCATCGTGTGGCTCGGAGTGGTGGCAGCAGCAGCGGCGGCAGGAGAGGGAGGGTGTATCACATTGAAAGGCGGTGGCTGCCCCCTACCCCCTTGGCCAGCGGGGTGGGGGGGAATCAAGGGTCAGTCAATTATTGCAGAAGAAAGGGGACTCCCCATGCCTTTTTGGCACTGGATAGACCTTTGCATGGGGGGTTGGCTTTGTAAAGTGCATCTGACCCTGCCCCCCAGGTTATTATTACAGCTGGCGGTGGGGGGGGGGAGAGAGCAGATTGAGATACAGAAGGCCCTTTTTGCTAACGGCGTGGTCAAAAGTCCAGTCCAGTGCAATCAAAGCCACATCCTTGTGGGCCCCTGCTTGGCGCCGCAGAATCCAAAGGCAAAGAGGGGAAAGATACCCACAGAGAGGCAAAAAGTGCCCTTCAGACTGAGCCAACAAAAGGAGGGCAGGTTGGTGGCTCCCATCCTACATTCAGAAAACATGGTGTACTGCTGGATATTGGAAGTTGCCTTAGGACAAGCCAGACCATTGGTCCATAAAGCTGAGGACTCCCTCCTCTGATTGGCTCTCTGAGGTTCCAGGTTCAAACCCTTCCCAGTCCTGCTGCGGAGATCCTTGCAACTGGAAATGGCAGGGACTGAATCCAGAGCATGTGGTCTATCAATTGGATATGACTTCTTGCAGAAGAAAAATGAGAGCCCTGTGCAATAGTGATATAGGTGGGTGGTTGTTTCCCTTAAATATATATATATATATATTTGTATATATTGTAGACTATTACAGGTGCATTAATAACAGCAACAACAACATCATGCAACTTCTTAGGAGAGGGAAGTGACCATCTGGAGGGTTCTAGGAGCTTGATGGAAGATCTGTTCCTTTCACACGGGTACTTATATTTATATATATCTGTACAGCTGCAGCTGTGAGGGCGAGAGAGAGGTGATCGCTGGTTTGCTATAATCCGCGGCGCAGTCGCCTATCAGGATCAGCCATCCGTGCCACAAAGAGGAAGAACCGAGAGGATTGAAACGGGAAGGAGGTTAGAAACCGAAATTTCACTCCTGAAATTGACAAGGCTGCCGGTGGTCCAAGCGGGAGGCGAGGTGCGAAGCTGACAAGGTCAAAGGAGCTGGAGCTGGCGGCTGGCCCGGAGTCGCCTCTTCCCAAGCGCGCGCCGAGAGCGATCCAGGGAAACTCCAGCCGCGCAGGAAGATGCAAAGAGTTTTCCTTTTCTTTCGGGAGATCGGAGACTTGCAGCAGCGAGACATGGCCGGCTTGGAGATGGGAAGGGAAGCAGTCGGGGTGGGGGGATGCAGTGGCTGGCGGCTCACGGATCGGCGACTTCAAGTTTCCCCGCAGGAGGAGAGAGGAGCCGTCGGCGGGATGCCTGACTGGACATCTCTTTGGCGCGCGGCGCGTAATGGTTAGGCGACGGTCCTCATTACGCTTCCCACGCCGCTTTAAACCGATCTCCCTCCCTCTCCAAGCTTCCTCCTTCTCCCTCTCCCTCTTCCCCAAAGCCTAACCGGAGCCTTCAGTCTAACATGCCGCTTCCTCGAGGGGAGGAGATGCTTTATGAGATCCAAGGAGCGCCCCCCCCCAAAAAAAAAGAAAGAGGGGCTGCCCTTCCGAGCAGCTGCCCCGGGATGGCAGAAGTTTGGGGCACCCGGAAAGTCAGAGGGCTCCTCCTACCCCACCCGAGGGGGCTGTTTACTCCTCGCTGCTCCGCGCGCCCCCCATCCGTCCATCCGCCCCTTGGGCAGCAGCTGGGCTAATAGCAGCTCCGCCGACTGGGCATTTCCGGCGCCCTCGGGTCCTGCTCTGGCCCACCGCCGCCGCGATTTCCTGTTAGCCCTCCGAGAGTGGAATCAGAGCAAGCGAGCGAGGGAAAAGATAATCCGGGGCGCAGGAGAGCTGGTGCCGCGGCGGGCGCTCCGCTTGCCGCCACCGCCGCCGCCTCTACTGGGAAAGGCAGAGCCCGGCTCGGTCAGCTGATGGCCCAGTGACGTCAGGCTCTACTGCTCCCGCTCCCCTGTGCGCCCACTTAAAGAAGTACCATCTCTCCCCCCCTCCCCAACAACAGCAGCCCCAAGACACGCGCATGGTCCCCAAAGGGATGGATCCGAATTGAGCCAGTGGCTAGGGAGTTCCTCTTGGATTCCACTCACCCTGCTTAGGACCACAGGCAACCAGTGCGAGCTCACTTGGAAGCAAAGTCCGCTTTCTATCCAGAGGGTGAAGACACACTGACGTGGAGTCTCTGCTCTCAAATTGATTCCAAAATCACTACTAATACTACTATTTATTACAGTGGTACCTCGGGTTACATACGCTTCAGGTTACATACGCTTCAGGTTACACACTCCGCTAACCCAGAAATAGTGCTTCAGGTTAAGAACTTTGCTTCAGGATGAGAACAGAAATCGTGCTCTGGCAGCGCAGCGGCAGCAGGAGGCCCCATTAGCTAAAGTGGTGCTTCAGGTTAAGAACAGTTTCAGGCTAAGAACGGACCTCCGGAACGAATTAAGTACTTAAACCGAGGTACCACTGTATCAATATTAGTACTACAAGCATCAGCACACCTGGCCTATAGCTTGCAGGAAACAAATGAAGTCTTCTTTGTTTTTGGATTCCATTTATTCTCCCTGCTCCCAAACTTCAGGGTGAGTTATAGGGCCTGATCCTGTCCACCATGCCACACATACAGAGGAGGTCAGCTGTTCACTCTTTCTAGCTAGGTAGCTCTGTTGGCTGTAAGAACTTACGAAGAACCAGCTAGATCAGGCAGTGCCCCACCTAGTCTAGCAGCCTGTTCTTACAGTGGCCAACCACTGGGAAACCTACAAGCCAGACCTGAGCCCAGGAGCCCTCTCCCCTCCTTTGGTTTCTAGCAACTGGTATTTGGAGCATCACTGCCTCCTATTGCCTCCAATGTTGGAAATAATAAGTGTTAAGTTTTAATTCAAAGGGTGAAAATATGCTCAGGTTTTGGGGTCACTGCTGCTGTGCACGACATCTCACAGTCACTCCTCTTGGAGCTTAGAAAAAGGCAAGCATCCATGGGTGGGGGAACATTTCCTAGGCTAACAGCATCTGTGGAATTGACTTCTTCTGACTTTGAATGGTCACTCATGATCCACTAATATAGGGATCAGTAAACACAGAACTGTGCTTTTAAAAAAAGGACAGCATGTGCTTGGGTACAAAGAGTAATAGAGCTACAGTCTGTGATGACAGAGATCACATTATAAGGTACATAGCCTCCACGCTTTATGAGATACATGGTTTTTATTCATGTATACAAGGAACATGGGGAGGGACTAGAGAGCAATGGTACGGCATGTGCTTTTCATGCAGAAAGTCTGAGGTTCAGTACTCGGCCATTCAACTGGAACAGGGATGCAGGAACCTATGGAACTTCATAAACTGTTGGACTCTAACTTCCACCAGCCTCAGTCAACATGGACAGTGGTCAGGGATAGTGGGAGATGTGGTTCAACAGCATCTTCAACAGCCCGTCTTGGCTGATTAGGGAGTGTCCAGATGTTGCGCGGACCCCCCTGGTTGAAATTATCAATTTGTCCCTTGACACGGGGACATTCCCAGGGGAACTGAAGGAAGCAGTGGTGCGTCCACTCTTAAAGAAAACTTCATTAGATCCCTTAGACCTATCCAATTACCGCCCAGTTTCAAATCTTCCATACCTGGGTAAGGTAATTGAGAGAGCGGTTGCTGAACAGCTTGGTAGGTTTCTGGAGGAAACATCGGCATTAGATCCATTTCAGTCCGGTTTCCGTCCTGGTTTTGGGACGGAGACGGCTCTGGTTGCCTTAACAGATGATATCCGTAGACAACTGGATCGAGGCGGGTCAGGACTGCTGATCCTTTTAGATTTGTCAGCAGCCTTTGACATGGTCGATCATGATCTTCTGGACCATCGCCTCGCAGACGTGGGGATACAGGGCATAGCCCGTAACTGGTTGTGCTCTTTTATCTCTGGTCGGGGACAGAGGGTGGCACTAGGGAGGGAAATGTCGTCATGCCACTCCTTGGTGTGTGGAGTGCCGCAGGGCGCAATTCTCTCCCCAATGCTTTTTAACATCTTTATGCGCCCCCTTGCCCAGATTATCCGGAGCTTTGGGCTGGGCTGTCATCAATATGCTGATGACACTCAGCTCTATCTGCTGATGGATGGCCACACCAACTCGGCCCCTTACACACTGACCAGATGCTTGGAAGCTGTGGCTGGATGGTTTCGTGGGAGCCGATTGAAACTAAATCCTTCGAAGACAGAGGTCCTATGGCTAGGTCGGGATAGCATGGGGATGAGGGACCAACTCCCTTCTCTTGCGGGGGCCCAATTAGTGCCATTGCCTTCCGTTAAGAGTTTGGGTGTAATCCTTGACGCCTCCCTTTCCATGGAGGCACAAGTCACAGCAACAGCCAAGGCGACATTTTTCCACCTTCGCCGCATCAAGCAGTTGGTCCCTTACCTTTCCCGCCCCGACCTGGCCACAGTGATCCATGCGACAGTCATCTCCAGGCTTGACTACTGTAATTCGCTCTACGCGGGGCTGCCCTTGAAGCTGTCCCAGAAACTCCAGCGGGTACAGAATGCTGCAGCGAGGCTCCTCACGGGGTCTCTGCCATGGGAGCATATTCATCCAGTGCTTTTCAAGCTGCACTGGCTCCCGGTGGAGTACAGGGTCAGATTTAAGGTGCTGCTTTTGACCTTTAAAGCCCTTCACGGCCTAGGACCCTCGTACCTACGGGACCGCCTCGCCTGGTATGCCCCACGGAGAGCCTCAAGGTCCATAAATAACAACACCCTAGTGGTCCCAGGCCCTAAGGAAGTTAGATTGGCTTCAACCAGAGCCAGGGCCTTTTCAGCACTGGCCCCAACTTGGTGGAATGCTCTGTCTCATGAGACCAGGGCCCTGCAGGATCTGATTTCTTTCCGCAGGGCCTGTAAGACAGAGTTGTTCCGCCTGGCCTTTGGATTGGAGCCAATTTGATTCCCTCCCCCCCCTTTTTCTTTTTTCTTTTCCTTCTCCTGCAATGAGGCTTCATTTTAATATTTTAATGTTCCATTATTTTAATGTTGTATTTTATTTTTGTTTTTAAGTTGTAATCACTCATCTTGTTTTTATTATTGCTTGTAAGCCGCTCTGAGCCCGGCCTTGGCTGGGGAGGGCGGGGTATAAATAAAATATTACTATTATTATTATTATTATTATTATTATTATTATTATTATTATTATTATTATCTTGAAGGCCACAGATTCCCTGTCCTTGAACTAAAGGAAAGGAACTCCAGTTGCAGGAGATGTCTCCAGCCTTTGATCTTGGAGAACAACTACAACACCACCACAAATACCTCCTTTTCAAACAAGTTACTAGGGAGAATACAGTCATACCTCGGGTTACAGATGCTTCAGGTTGAGTTTTTTCGGGTTACAGACCCGCCGATACCCGGAAGTACCGGAACGGGTTACTTCTGGGTTTTGGTGGTTGTGCATGCGCAGAAGCGTTGAATTGCAACCTGCTCGTGCGCAGACGCAGCGCTGTGGGTTACGAACACTGCAGGTTGCGAATGTGCCTCCCGCACGGATCACGTTCACAAACTGAGCGTCCACTGTAGAGTAACTGGTGATGAGCTGCAAGCATTTCTGGAGGAAACTGAGCATCTAGATCCATTCCAATCTGAGTTAAGGACTGAATCTTCCTTGGTCTCCTTCTCTCTTCTCTCTCTTCTCTCTTACTAGACCTGTTATATATTCTCTGGGACAGTTTATGAAAGATGTGTACTGAGGACACAGTTCTCTTTGGGAACATGGCACAGCAGAGACTGTGGTGTCTTTATGATATATGGTTTCATTTACACATACTGTATATAGAACCTGCAGCTAAATCACAGAGCTTTCACATCCTATGGGGGTCTGGCTTCCCCCACAAGGACAGCATTGGACAGGCAGATTTCATCCCTTGAGTGCCCTCTTTGTTGGACAATATCTTACATGTTTTTGTGTGGGACTCAAAGGTCAGATAAGCAGCCCAAGATAGGAAAATAAGTAGTAAGGGAACACCTAGCTCCTTTAAAGGAATTCAAATCTCCAGGGCCTGATGAGCTGCATCCAAGGGTACTAAAGGAGCTTGTGGATGTAATTTCAGAACCTTTGCCTATTATCTTTGAGACTTCTTGGGAAACAGGTGAAGTTCCTACAGACTGGAGGTGGGCAAATGTTGTCCCCATATTCAAAAAGGGGAAGAAGGAAGACCCAGGTAACTACCAACCAGTGAGCTTGACACTGATACCAGGGAAGGTCCTCGAACAGCTAAATCAACCGTCGGTCTGTGAGCATTTAGAAAAGGATATTGTTATTACTAAGACCCAGCATGGGTCATAAGTCATGGCAGACCAATCTGATTTCCTTTTTTTTTTTTTTGGATGGAATTGCAAACTTGGTGGATCAGGGGAATGGTGTGGACATAGTGTATCTTGATTTCAGTAAGGCTTTTGATAAACTCCCCCAGCGACGAAGCTGGTAATATGCGGGTTGAATGAAGTAACTGTTAGGTGGATTTGGAGCTGATTGACCGACTGAACCCTAAGAACATTCATTAATGGTTCCTTGTCATCCTGGAAATAAGTGACAAATGGGGTGCTACAGGGTTCTGTCCTGGGCCCATTGTTGTTCAACAGCTTTATAAATGACTTGGATGAAGGAATTGAGGGGATGCTCATCAAATTTGCAGATGACACCAAACAGGGAGGGGTAGCTAATGCCGCAGAAGACAGAATCAGAATTCAAAATGACCTTAACAGATTGGTGAACTGAGTGCAAACTAACAAAATGAATGCCAATAGGGACAAATGTAAGGTTCTGCACTTAGACAGGAAGAACCAGATGCACAAACATAGGATGGGGGACACCTGGCAGTACATGTGAAAAGGATCAAGGGGTCTTGGTGGACCACAAGCTTAACATGAGTCAACAGTATGAGACAGCAGCAAAAAAGCTACTGCTATACTAGGTTGCACCAACAGAAGTATGGTGTGCAGATCAAGGAAAGTACCATTCTGTTAATCCTTAATAAGACCACACTTGGAATACTGTGTCCAATTTTGGGCACCACAATTTAAGAAGGATTTGACAAGCTGGAATGGGTGTACAGTGGTACCTCGGGTTAAGTACTTAATTCGTTCCGGAGGTCCGTACTTAACCTGAAACTGTTCTTAACCTGAAGCACCACTTTAGCTAATGGGGCCTCCTGCTGCTGTGCCACCGGAGCACGATTTCTGTTCTCATCCTGAAGCAAAGTTCTTAACCTGAAGCACTATTTCTGGGTTAGCGGAGTCTGTAACCTGAAGCATATGTAACCTGAAGCATATGTAACCCAAGGTACCACTGTACAGGAAGGCAACCAAGGTGATCAAGGGTCTGGAAACTAAGCCTTATGAGGAATGGTTGAAGGAGCTGGGTATGTTTGGCCTACATGAGGAGGCTGAGAGGAGATATGACAGCCATCTTCAAATATCTGAAGGGCTGTCACATGGAGGAGGGAGCATGCTTGTTTTCTCCTGCTCTGGAGGGTAGAACTCAAACCAATGGCTTCAAGTTGCAAGAAAGGAGATTTGGAAAACCTTTCTGACAGTAAGAGCTGTTCAGCAATGGAACAGACTCCCACGAGAGGTGGAGAACTCTCCCTCCTTGGAGGCTTTTAAACAGAGGTTGGGTGGCCATCTGTCATGGATGCTTTAGCTGAGACTTTTGCATTGCAGAGGGTTGCATTAGATGACCCTTGGGATCCCTTCCAATTCTATTTTTACCAGGTTTCATTCATTCATTCATTCAAATATTTTAAAATATTATCCTTTTGCATTTACAGGTGCTGCTGCTGCTTTTTATCAGTATATCCAACACAAGAAGAGGAGGTTAAGGGATGATATGATAGCCATGTTCAAATATATAAAAGGATGTCACATAGAGGAGGGAGAAAGGTTGTTTTCTGCTGCTCCAGAGAAGCGGACACAGAGCAATGGATCCAAACTACAAGAAAGAAGATTCCACCTAAACATTAGGAAGAACTTCCTGACAGTAAGAGCTGTTCGACAGTGGAATTTGCTGCCAAGGAGTCTGGTGGAGTCTCCTTCTAAAGAGAGCCAGTGTGGTGTAGTGGTTAAGAGTGGTAGTCATGTAATCTGGGTAACCGGGTTCGCGTCTCCGCTCCTCCACATGCAGCTGCTGGGTGACCTTGGGCCAGTCACACTTCTTTGAAGTCTCTCAGCCCCACTCACCTCACACAGTGTTTGTTGTGGGGGAGGAAGGGAAAGGAGATTGTTAGCCGCTTTGAGACTCCTGAAGGGGAGTGAAAGGCGGAATATCAAATCCAAACTCCTCTTCTTCTTCTTCTTCTTCTTCTTCTTCTTCTTCTTCTTCTTCTTTGGAGATCTTTAAGCAGAGGCTTGACAACCATATGTCAGGAGTGCTCTGATGGTGTTTCCTGCTTGGCAGGGGGTTGGACTCGATGGCCCTTGTGGTCTCTTCCAACTCTATGATTCTATGATTCTATGACATGGCTCATTCTTTGTTGAATTACAGCTCCTTTTATGCCAAGCCCTTTCCATGTACATAGTGCAGAGACCACCCAGGAAGACTAAGGCTGAAATGTGTTTGTGCTTTGTGAAAGTCCATTGGTTATATAGAGGTACCTCGGGTTACATACACTTCAGGTTACAGACTCCGCTAACCAAGAAATAGTACCTCGGGTTAAGAACTTTGCTTCAGGATGAGAACAAAAATTGTGCAGTGGTGGTGCAGCAGCAGCAGGAGGCCCCATTAGCTAAAGTGGTGCTTCAGGTTAAGAACAGTTTCAGGTTAAGAACAGACCTCCAGAATGGATTAAGTTCTTAACCCGAGGTACCACTGTATCTATTTAGTCTGGTGACTTTTTTGTGTTTTATGATTTACATTTGTTCAGTCTGAAGATTGTTTGTTTGCTTTGGATATAAATAGCTATAGACCATTCATTCATAACTGCCATTAGATTTATTTAAATTATTTTTAATATATTGCATGCATTTATACCAGGGGGCAATCCCGTGACAAGATCCATTGGGATGAGCAGATAAGGATCCATCTGGTCTCTGGCTCAGCCAGCCAGTGGCGTAGCGTGGGGGGTGCAGGGGGGGCCGGCCGCACCGGGCGCAACATCTGGGGGTTAGGGTTAGGGGGCACAAATCCATGGGTTAGGGGGCGCAAATTACTTGCCTTGCCCCGGGTGCTGACAACCCATGCTACACCACTGCAGCCAGCTGATTCCGAGCTCTGCTGTGCTCAGCCAGCATTGAGACCCGCAACCCTGGCTCAGCCAAAGATACATTGACATAACATGCTTATTCCGGGTCAGCTGGGGCTCAGATAGTACAAGTCTTCCAAAAGGGTAATGACAAAGGTGTAGCACAGGGGTCAGCAACCTAAGGCCCATGGGTGGGAAGCAGCTCGCGGAGGTCATTTGACTGACCCACGAGGTACCCCTGAACTGAGCCACGCACTTGTGCTCTGTGCTAAACCGGGGCAGCGCGGCGCAGAGACTCGCTTCCTCGGTGCCGGAAATCACGTCTGTGCACACACAGGGATCTCCGCAGGACTGATCCGGCCCTGGCAAGATAAACCTTGCCGACCCCTGGAGTCGCAGAACCAGAGATTGGAGAATTAGGTTGGATTGCAAGCCTGTTCAGCTTGGTTCCATGACCTGGCAAACTGGCATAGAACACTATTTTAAGACTTGTTTTCCCTCTGCCAGGTTTAGGCAGAGCAGTAACAGCAACCCAGCTGCTGAACAGGGTTTGGATCTGGTGCAATTTTGTGCTGGCTCAAGTTACACCTCATTGCTTTATTCCAGCTTCTAGTGCATAGGATTTCTCCCTTAGTTTGCCGTTGGCTTTTGATCCCAATCTTTTCTTATGCCTTAATTTTGTTGAGGTTTATTTCCATTTTTGTACTGCATGGTTGTTCCTTATGTACCTGTTCAGTCTATGATGGCACTCCTTCAATTATCAGTCTCTCTCTCTCTCTCTCTCTCTGTGTGTGTGTGTGTGTGTGTGTGTTGCAATCTATGCTTCCTAGATTCCACCCTCCAGGCTAAATGAGTTGGCAATAGCAGTTATGGAGAACATGTATTCAGAACGGTTAATTCAGAAGTTTAATATATTCAAACTTTCCTAAGAATGCCTTATTCTAGTCTTCCATCTTTTGAGACAGGAAGAGAGAATTGGACAATGTATTCCGATGTTGTCTTCTTATCTGAGTAATGAAGAAAATTAGCAAGTCAGTAAAGGAAAGACCGTAACGACTCTTTCTATATTAATGTTTTGTAATTGGATAGAGTATTCCTATCCATGTGATCCGTGATGAATCACAATGATTTCTGCTTGGTAGCTATCCTGCCAAAAAAATAATAATGACAGATTGTTCTGATGAAGGTGGCTTCATTCGACACTTACACAGAATGGCAGCATTTAAAGCAAGCTTTTTTTGCCACACACCAGCTATGCACTTAAACTTTGGAGTTCACCAATGCAAGCATTTAAGCAGTAGGAAGGATAAAAAGATGCTTGCATGTTGAGATGGAGGGCTGATCTAGTTCAGAATCGAATAATAATAATAATAATAATAATAATAATTTATACCCTGCCCATCTGGCTGGGTTTCTCCAGCCACTTGGGCAGCTCCCAGCAGATTAAAAACGGAATAAAACATCAAACATTAAAAACTTCCCTAAAAAGGGCTGCCTTCAGATGTCTTCTAAAAGTCAGATAGTTGTTTATTTCTTCGACATCTGATAGGAGGGTGTTCCACAGGGCGGGCGCCACCACCGAGAAGGCCCTCTGCCTGGTTCCCTGTAACCTCACACTTCGCAGAGAGGGAACCGCCAGACTGATAGCAGCTAGACCTATGCCTCTGGAAAGGAAGCCCACATTGCAAGAGCCCTTCCCTGTTATATGCCCCTGGCATGGGGTGTTCAAAGGTATAGTGCCTTTGAACATGGCATTTTCATCCAGCTGTTCTGGCTAATATTGATTGGCTGACCCAGCAATGCAGTGGTTAAATTTAAGAACGCACGAGCTCATTGTGACAGCTCTCCTAGCCACACCCCCAAGGAGAGTCCAAAAACACGAGACAATCCATCGTGATGGACCCACTAAAGATCAGCAGCGAATGGTAAAAAGCCTGATTATTGCCACCACGGTGACTGTGAGCCTATGTGCTATTTCCTGGGAATGAGAAAAGGAAACCAGCTCAGCGGATCTTTAAAAATTCTAAAATCAGGATGCATCACATAACAATCATCTGCTCGGCATGACAAATGAGAACTGGCATCAAGGATTGGTATGGTTAGGGAACAGACAAAGCCCCCACACCAGCAGAGGGGGGCGGACATTGACAGGCACCTATTGCTCTTCTTCCCCATTGTGGCCTGCCTTCTTTTCCACCCATTTTCCCCTCTGGCCAAGGTGTGGTGGTCAGAGGCAGGCAGGTAGGAGATGCTGTTGCTCGATTGCTCCTTGGCTCTCTACCTGATGAGCAAGCAGGTAGGAGAATCATGAGGAAGAAGGTGAGCAGCTTGTGCAGCTTGTAGTAAGGAGGTAGACATACCCAGGGAGAGGACCTCTTGCACAAGGGCTCTCCAGAATCTGGAGCCAGCCCTGAGACAAAGGCTTGCAGGAACAGGAAAGTTTTAACCAGTTAGTGGGAAATTCAGAAGAGCAGTGTTACTTCATGATAGTCACAGCTATGCTCCATATAAGAATATTCAGCATCCTAAAGGTTATACATGGGTGGCGATGTGGGTTAAACCACTGAGCCTTGGGCTTGCTGATCAGAAGGTCGGTGGTTTGAATCCCTGCGACGGGGTGAGCTCCCGTTGCTCGGCCCCTGCTCCTGCCAACCTAGCAGTTTGAAAGCACATCAAAGTGCAAGTAGATAAATAGGTACTGCTCCGGCGGGAAGGTAAACGGCATTTCTGTGTGCTGCTCTGATTCACCAGAAGCGGCTTAGTCATGCTGGCCACATGACCCGGAAGCTGTACGCCGGCTCCCTCAGCCAATAAAGCGAGATGAGCGCCGCAACCCCAGAGTCGGCCATGACTGGACCTAATGGTCAGGGGTCCCTTTACCTTTTAAGATTATACAATAAAAATAAATAGGGATGCACTGCAACAATCATTGCAGATCTCCATGGTTTTGCTTTTCAGATAGATCTACTATTTTCTGTGCACATACTTGGGACATTATTTGGAGTGCTCTATGGGACCGCCTCTCCTGGTATGTCCCACGGAGGACCTTATGGTCTTCAAACAAAAACATCTTGGAGGTCCTGGGCCACAGGGAGGTTAGGCTGGCCTCAACCAGAGCCAGGGCTTTTTTGGCCGTGGCCCCGATCTGGTGGAACGCTCTGTCACAAGAGACTAGGGCCCTGTGGGACTTGACATCTTTCCACAGGGCCTGCAAGACAGAGCTGTTCCACCAGGCCTTTGACCAGGGAACAGTCTGACCCCCTCCTTTGGTAATCCTCATAGAACTCTTGCCCAATTGTTTCCATTAATTTGATTTTGAATTGATCTTAAAATGAATTGATTTTAGAATGTTGTGTTACTTTTATTGTTGTTAGCCATTCTGAGCCTGGCTGGGGAGGGCAGGATATAAATAATTTATTATCATTATCATTATATTACCATCTTTTGGAATGACTTAAGTTGTGCTTTCTGGGATCTTGCACACCGTTCTTTTGAAACTGAAGCGCTCTGTAATTTTAGTGCCCCAAAGTGCTTAGCTTTAGAGAAGACAGAACAACAGGTCCTCTGTGTTCTTCCCATGAACCTCTTCACAATGACCCTAGGAGTCAATCCTTCAAGGCCCATTCCTTTCATTCTGATTGGCTCCAATAAGAAAAAAGGGCTGAGAATTACTTATTTTCAGTGGGACAGAGACCAGCTTAGGATCCAGTGGAACTAGGACAATGCCAGCTGCTCCCCCCTTAGAGTGCATCATTTGGGGCCCTTTGGTTGGCTCCTGCTAATGGCGATCCCACGTGCCTGCTCATTTGGCAACCAGTGGGAGGTCATCTTAGCCACTCATTCCAATACTACCACACTCAGCCTGGCATAAGGTGGTGGTGGGGTTTGAATTAATCTGCCCCCTGTCTGCCCAACCCCATCTCTCTGTGACATAACAGCAGCTCAGCCCATCACTGCCACAGAAGCCACCTCAAAATGGCAGAGTAAATTCACATATAGGACAGAGAACATGGATGTGTGAATCAGCCCATCTGTATATTGTTACTCCATTAAAGTCAGCCCAAGCATTGACATGATGAGTCAACTGAACTTCGTTGCACAGGCAAAACCAACTCATTATCTTAGATTCACGCTAGAGACAGGCTGCCTTCAGATTTTCCTGGGTACCAGTTTGCATTTCGTTTCCTTCCGACTAAACCTAAACTTCCCACTTCCTTTTCTTTCTCTTCTCCTACCTACACCCTCAGAATACAACCAGCTGTTTTGCAAGCCTCCCCACCTGTCAGTTTTGATTGGGCCAAGTGATATCTATTTAATTCTCTCCCCCCCCCGCCACCCGCTTTGCTCCCAAGTCAAGCTCAACAGCTCTTTAATCATTTTGCTGCCCTTCTCTTTCAATTCCCACGTCTTCCCTTGGCTGCAGACTCTAGAAAACCTTCAAGTGGAGTCCCTGGACAGCGGAGAAGGCTGCAGAAAAAAATTAATGCACAAATCCATTCCGATTACTGAGTACAGGCCTTCTTTGGTGCCGGTCTTCTTTGCTATTTCACCAAAGTGTGACAGGAGGAGCCAAGGCAAAGCAGCAGGTCAATTGTGGTCAAGACTATGCTTTATTTATATCCCAGTGTTAAGAAGAATCAATGTAAAATCTGGGATGCATGTGCAACCATTTCCCAGAACGAGACTGAGAAGAAGGACACCTTCTGACGTTATTAGTGACTGACGTTATTAGTGTTTGCAAGACATTCATTAAATCCTCCTTGGACATCAGCGAGAAGGAAAAAGATCGCTATTCTAGTCTCTCGGACAAGGAAGTGAACTCGAATGGCGTGGAGCGTTTATGCCTGTATGGGACTGGGTGGAGAACGGAGAGCAGTCCCCCTCATTCGCACTTAAGCCCAGATCAAGGCACATGTATAGTGGGTGGAAATTCTTGGACCAATTTCAATTATTACCCAGCCACTCAGAGAAATGCCCAGCAGCTGTCCAAGCATGACCAAAGGCAAGAACCCATGAAGAAAACCAGTAGACATATAGGGCTGCCACAACCCTCTGATGTTCCTCACTATAAGGCAAGTAAACTTGAAGAGCGAGTTTCAGAGCCTATAAGCCACACTTCTCCATCTGAAGAGGACGTCCAAATTGATTCAGAAGGTGACTCTGGCCATTCCAGCTACCAGTACAGCCAGGGATCCGACACCGTCCCCAGAGGCTCGGCTGTGTCACAGCAAGAGCATGATTCTCCACACCCTGCTGGCAAGTCAAAATCTTCCAAAGGGGACGAGCCATACCCTAGCATGCCCTCGGTACTGGGTGTGATGGGGAACTGGGCAGATGATGATCTGCCTAGGATGAGGTTCAAATGCCCCTTCTTCACGCATGTGGTAAGAACGGGAGAACGGCCGTATCCGTGTGAAGCATGTGGAAAGAGATTCAGCAGGCTGGATCACCTGAGCAGCCATTTCCGAACAATCCATCAAGCTTGCAAGCCCATCTGCAGAAAATGCAAGCGTCACGTGACTGAGATGACGGGGCAAGTGGTCCAAGAAGGGACGAGGCGCTACAGACTTTGCAATGAGTGCCTCTCCGAAGCTGGCATAGATAGCATCCGCATTGATTTGGACACTGAGCCACCACCTGAGTTCCCACTAGAAGAGGACAAGGATTCTAACTGGAATTACGGTGAAGACAACAGATCCGATGTGGAAATTGTAGAGGACGGGTCTACCAATTTGGTCATCCAGCAAGTGGACGATAGCGATGATGAAGCTGAGGGAAAAGATATAAAACCAAACATTAGGTAGTTATGAATGGACTGGATGTTAAATAAGAGTTCCCCCTTTACGTTGTCATTCCTTTGTTTTGACCATTGACTCCCAACCAGCCTGTGGTTAACATACAATCTATTATATAGGCTTTCTATGACTTGGGCTAAACTTGCATGCATTTATGGACATGCCATTGTGTCTATATTGAATTTAGTTACTCAAGGGTATCAATATTTTGTTCCATAAGCAAGCATCCATCCTGAGATGGTACCATGTATGAACAATTACCTGCTGAAGTGCGACAGTGATAACTTTTGATAGAATAAAATGGATCTCTTCTCAAACCTTTTTCAATGTTGGGGAGCACTTCAAAATAAAGAAGAAGGACACCATTTGAACTCAGGGTGGCATACCTGGTTCTTCTACATTGGCTTCCAGTGCATTTCCGAGCACAATTCAAAGTGTTGGTGTTGACCTTCAAAGCCCTAAACAGCCTCGGTCCAGTATACCTGAAGGAGCATCTCCACCCCCCATCATTCTGCCCGGACGCTGAGGTCCAGCGCCAAGGGCCTTCTGGCGGTTCCCTCATTGCGAGAAGCAAAGCTGCAGGGAACCAGGCAGAGGGCCTTCTCAGTAGTGGTGCCCACCCTGTGGAATGCCCTCCCACCAGATGACAAAGAGATAAACAACTACCTGACATTTAGAAGGCACCTGAAGGCAGCCCTGTTCAAGGAAGTTTTTAATGTGTGACATTTAATGTATTTTTAATCTTTGTTGGAAGCCACCCAGAGTGGCTGGGGAGACCCAGCCAGATGGGCGGGGTACAAATAATAAATTATTATAATAATTGCTGCTCCTCCCACTTTATCCTCACCACAATCCTGTGAGATAGGTTTGGACCAGGCATGGCCAAACTTGACCCTCCAAATGTTTTGGGACTACAACTCCCATCATCCCTAGCTAACAGGACCAGTGGTCAGGGATGGTGGGCATTGTAGTCTCAAAACATCTGGAGGCCCAAGTTTGGCCATGCCTGGTTTAGACAGTGGTATTTTAGGGCAAGGGTGGAGGAGTTGGTGGCACTCCAGATGTTGCTGGCTTCCAACTCCCATCAACCTTGACCATTAAGTCATGCTGGCTAGGGCTGGTAGGAATTGGGAGTCCAGCCACATGTCTTAGCCATCCCTAGGCTAAGAGGCAGTGAATGGCCCGAAGTTGCCTACTGAACTTTTAATGACTAGGGATTTGGGTCTGGACTTCATCAGTCCTTGCCCAACACTCCAAGGAATGGGAACATGCCTCATTCCAGATGTTGCTGAACCTCAACTCCTCCAAGATCATTGGCCATGTTGTGTCAGGGAGCAGACAAGGAGAGCAGGTCATTCACAAATCAGAGAAAGAGAGTAAAACACTTAGCTAACTTACAGCTAGTTTCTTTATTGAGGAAAGCAGAACAGAGAATACCAGAGACTTCGAAAAGTTGCTCTTGTCTCAGTGAACCATGGAAAGAAAAGAAGGGAAGTCATTAATATCTTAAGGATTTAAAAATGAATACTTTAAATTGTAAAACTGTGTGTGTGTGTGTGTGTGTGTGTGTGTGTGTGTGTGTGTGTGTGTATATATATATATATATATATATATATATATATATATATATATATTGTGTGTGTGTGTGTGTGTAACCCTAAGAGTCATGGAAGACAGATACAAATGTTAAAAACAAAAAACCCTGTAACCACTCTTATTTACTCATGTAAAAGGCTCATATAAAAAGCCTTTTACATGGGGAAGGAGATGGATTCTTGCCCATTCTTCCATGAAAAGGTATGGGATAGAGCAGACCTGCAACAGTAGCAATCTTTCAAGATGATGTTGTTGTTGATGATGATGATGATTAATTTTCTTATTTACACCCCGTCCCTCCTGCTGGGTAGCCCCAGCCACACTGGGCAGCTTCTAACGCACATAAAAACATAATAAAAGATCATTAACTCAAGAACAAAAACATATGCGTGCACACACACACAATGAAAACAATATTCTGTTTAATTGATTGACATTGATTCAAGCCACGGCAGGGGTATTTCTCAACCTTTATAGTGCATTCCTATGCATGTCTTCACTGAGCAAGCCCATCTGAGTTCAGCAAAACTTCTGCCCAGCTAAGTGATAGGATTGCAGCAGTGATAATCACTCTTCAGCCTAATGGTGTAAAAGTGCAGATGAATGAGTGCTTTGAGGACGTGGCGGATTAATTAATCTGATCGTCCCCATCTCTAACACCACAGAGAGATTTCTGGCAATCAAATTTCCGACCTGCCTTTTCAGAGGCTTCCTCCTCATATATTTCAATTTGGTAAGTCCTTAATATGATCCCTTGGGGCCAATTATGTCAGATAAACACAAACTATTATGGCCATTTTATTACAGATTAATTGGCTGTGCCTTGGAAACAGACAGAGATCTTTCGTTCCCAGAGGCTTGCTTTCTCCTCCTTCAGGTTCCAGCTGCAGACCTCAGTGTCATTGTCTGCACATTTAGTTCATGACAAAGTATGCTGTTACATCTTTTCTATCAAAACAATAAAGATAGCTGTGTTGGCCCATTAAGAAATTTCCAAACCAAATAATTGGGCAATACTCTTGCTATTCATTTAGGTTTCTTACTCTCCATTCACTATGAGGTCCCAGTTGATAGGATGGGTCCTAAAAAAGAAAGTCCAACAACTTTTGTGTCCGGATTTACAATTTTTGAAATATGTCAACCCTATGCAAAACTCAGTCTTTTGTTTTCTTTATCTTTTTAGGTAAGTTCATGAAGATACCAACAAAGGGAAAGTTTGGTGTTGTTCACAATACTGAGAGATGCTAGTGAAGTTGTAAAGTAAAGGTAAAGGTACCCCTGTCCGTTAGGTCCAGTCACGGACGACTCTGGGGTTGCGTGCTTATTTTGCTTTATTGACCGAGGGAGCTGGCGTTTGTCCGCAGACAGCTTCTGGGTCATGTGGCCAGCATGACTAAGCCGCTTCTGGCGAACCAGAGCAGTGCATGGAAACGCTGTTTACCTTTGCACCGGAGCGGTACCTATTTATCTACTTGTACTTGACGTGCTCTCAAACTGCTAGGTTGGCAGGAGCTGGGACCGAAAAATGGGAGCTCACCTCATTGTGGGGATTCGAACCGCCGACCTTCTGATCGGCAAGCCCTAGGCTCTGTGGTTTAGACCACAGCGCCATCCGTGTCCCTCAGTGAAGTTTGAGATTGATGTTAATGAAGTTGTAGACAAGGTGCTGGCATTTTGCACCTGTTTTGCCCTGGCAGTCCAAGTAAGGCTGCTGTTCGCTCCTGATGGAGCCCTTTTACTGGGGCTTGCAGGCAGCAAACTCCCAAGGTAGTTTCCGGGCTTCTTCAGTCTTGTTACATATATTGATATTAAATTTCATAAAGAATACTATTCCTTGGCTTGAGCTTAAGAGACTGGTTTGTTCTGATTCAGCGGCAAACAGCGGGTTTTCCCAGGGAAAGTGGCATGGAATAAAACAAAAAAACCTGCTCAGACACAGAAGACCTGGAAAGTGCAGAGCTGTTCCTGGAAAGCAAGGCACGTAAAGGAAGCATAGATGATCCCTAAAGTGTTAAGGGCTTTAAAAACTAAGCAAGCACCTTAGTTTCTAACATTTACTTAACTCTTTTCCCTTCCCCAGGCTGGATCTGCACACCCAACTTCTGTTTGTTTCCCTTTAGAAGTTCCTGGCGTGATGTTTTGCCTTCAGGCTACTTCCCTATTATTGCAGCTGCTGTGTTTTCCACAAAACTTTCCCCAGTCACTCTTTGTGTTTTCTTTGCTACCTTCTTCCGCTTCTGGTAGGGCACACTCAGGTGGTTCCCTCACTGCCACCCGGCTCCTTCCCAACAACAGATCTAAACAGATCTCCCAAACCATCTATGGTCAGAATCTGGTTCTGGATGGGTGGTGCCCCATGGAATATAGGGCAACGAGAGGAGGTTTGAAAGTGGAGAGTCAAAGTCCAAGACAGTGCTGAGCTGCAGGGCTCACTAGACAGCCCTGGGCAAACAGTTGTTTCTTGGCTGAACCTAGACTTGCACAAGATCCGATGCACCCAAGCCCAAGGCAGTCCATCAAGGACTTCATAAATCTCTGCTGTGTGTCTCCCTGGCTGGAGCTGTCAAGTTTATGGGAAACCACAGAGCAGAAATAAATAAGGGGTTTATTTTAACACACTCTGAGCTCCTTGACGCAAGCAATGGAAAGTAAGGCAAATAAATCAATAACGCAAAGCATCAGGAACATCCTTGTGTGTCTCTTTTCATCTTATTCCTTCCCAAGGTTCAATTTCTTCCATTTCCCTACAATCATCCTAGAGCTTCACGTCACCCATCCAGAGGTGGCTTGAGGGTGACCTGACTGGTGTGGTCACAATGGACGCCATGCTGCAGGGGGCGCCAAAACCACGCTGTAGTTTTGGCTTGGGCTTGCTGATTAGAAGGTCAGCGGTTCAAATCCCTGTGACAGGGTGAGCTCCCATTGTTCGGTCCCAGCTCCTTCCAACCTAGCAGTTGGAAAGCACGTCAAAGTGCAAGTAGATAAATAGGTACCGCTCCAGCGGGAAGGTAAACGGCATTTTTGTGTGCTACTTTGGTTTGCCAGAAGCAGTTTAGTCATGCTGGCCACATGACCCGGAAGCTGTACGCCAGCTCCCTTGACTAGTAAAGCAAAATGAGCGCTGCAACCCCAGAGTCGTCTGTGACTGGGGTCCCCTTACCATTACTGCCACCTATACATCATCTATCATCTATCTATCTATCTATCTATCTATCTATCTAGCTAGCTAGCTAGCTAGCTATCATCTATCTATATCTATCTATATCTATCTATCTATCTATCATCTATCTATCTATCTATCTATCTATCATCTATCTATCTATCTATCTATCATCTATCTATCTATCTATCTATCATCTATCTATCTATCATCATCTATCATCTATCTATCTATCTTTTAAAGTATAACAGGCAGGGAATTTCATATCAACTGATAGGCTTTTAATATGGATTTTGATTCTTTGGATCTTTTTAAGCACCCAGAGTATATAGGGCTTCCAAGAAATCATTGGAACATGTACCTTGAAGCAAGAAGAATCTTTAAGGTCCAGTAAGCTGTGGGTTGCGGGATGCGGGTGGCGCTGTGGGTTAAAGCCTCAGTGCCTAGGGCTTGCCGATCGAAAGGTCGGCAGTTCGAATCCCCGCGGCGGGGTGCGCTCCCGTCGTTCGGTCCCAGCGCCTGCCAACCTAGCAGTTCGAAAGCACCCCCGGGTGCAAGTAGATAAATAGGTACCGCTTACCAGCGGGAAGGTAAACGGCGTTCCGTGTGCTGCGCTGGCTCGCCAGATGCAGCTTTGTCACGCTGGCCACGTGACCCGGAAGTGTCTCCGGACAGCGCTGGCCCCCGGCCAATAGATGTGAGATGGGCGCACAAACCCCAGAGTCTGTCAAGACTAGCCCGTTCGGGCAGGGGTACCTTTACCTTTACCTTTAAGCTGTGGGTTAAACCACAGAGCCTGGGACTTGCTGATCAGAAGGTCGGTGGTTTGAATCCCAGCAATGGGGTGAGCTCCCATTGCTCGGTCCCAGCTCCTGCCAACCTAGCAGTTTGAAAGCACGTCAAAGTGCAAGCAGATAAATAGCTCCGGCGGGAAGGTAAACGGAGTTTCTGTGCGCTGCTCTGGTTCACCAGAAGCAGCTTAGTCATGCTGGCCACATGACCCGGAAGCTGTCTGTGGACAAACGCCGGCTCCCTCGGCCTATAGAGCGAGATGAGCACCGCAACCCCAGAGTCGGTCACGACTGGACCTAATGGTCAGGGGTCCCTTTACCTTTATCTTAAGCCATACAGTACATTGTTTCACAAAAGATGCTTATAAAGACATACAAGGAAGAAAGTGAATAAGAGCATATTTTTTAGCACTTGGTTGTGTTATGTCTGTACAGTGGTATCTCGGGTTACAGATGCTTCAGGTTACAGACGCTTCAGGTTACAGACCCCGCTAACCCAGAAATAGTACCTCAAGTTAAGAACTTTACCTTAGGATGAGAACAGAAATCGCGCACTGGCGGCGCAGTGGCAGTGGGAGGCCCCGTTAGCTAAAGTGGTACCTCAGGTTAAGAACAGTTTCAGGTTAAGAATGGACCTCCAGAATGGACCTACAGGTACCACTGTATTACTAGAAGAATGCCATTTAATCCAGCCTTGCAGCCAGTGATTTCTAAAACACCTAGTGTTTTCCAAAGCAATAGATATCTTGAGCAGGAAGAATATATATTTAAATGTGGCAGTACATCTCGCCAGCTTTGTCTTTTTTTTAATAGGAAGAAATGAATTGATGGTGGTTTACTTCTGCTGTTAATTTGCCTCTACAGAATCAAATCAGTTCATGCTAATGCGGTGAAAAAAACACCAGCAAAATTGAAACATAGAAATCCCCACGGTCTGCATTTATTCAAATGCATTGCAGTGTCAAGACTTCCATGTAAAGCAGACATGGGGGGCATCAGGTTTGGGAAGGGGGTGGTGTGGGGTGAGGTGGGTATCTTGCAGGTGCAGCAGATTGGCAGTCCCACGGGTTCAACTGCACAACCCCAACCTGGATGGAGCCTCATACAGGTAAGTAACAGAGACGTCAGATTTTCCGCTCTAAACCACCATACCTGCTGCTGCTGAACTGGACTGTACCACCTCAGAATGCAGGTGGGAAGAATCACATTTTTGCATACATAAAGAAGAAAGTCTCAGGAAAGGACAAAACTAACAAAGAAACAACACACTGTGCTAGGACTGCTCCCCTACCACACGGGTAAGTTATTGTTTAACAGCTGCGAGCATTGGAGACTTCTCCCCAACCTGCAGTATGGAGTGGTACAGTCCATAAAACCCCCCTCAGGATTCAGGCCACATTCACAGCCTACATTTAAAGTGCCATGGTACCACTTTAAACAGCCATGGTTTCCCATAAAGAATTCTGGGAGCTGTAGATTGTTAAGGGTGCTGAGAGTTATTAGGAGACCCCTGTTTCCCTCACAGGGGGGTTTAGCAACCCATCCCTCATCACAGTCTGTGTCCCATTGAAATCAGTGGGGTTTTAGTGAGCAACTGGCTGCTTTTAAAGGTTGCCTTGAGGAAGCATCTATTTTTGTTGTTGTTGTTTAGTTGTTTAGTCGTGTCCGACTCTTCACGACCCCATGGACCAGAGCACACCAGGCACTCCTGTCTTCCACTGCCTCCCGCAGTTTGGTCAAACTCATGATGGTAGCTTCAAGAGCACTGTCCAACCATCTCGTCCTCTGTCGTCCCCTTCTCCTTGTGCCCTCAATCCTTCCCAACATCAGGGTCTTTTCCAGGGAGTCTTCTCTTCTCCTGAGGTGGCCAAAGTATTGGAGCCTCAGCTTCACGATCTGTCCTTCCAGTGAGCACTCGGGGCTGATTTCCTTAAGAATGGATAGGTTGGATCTTCTTGCAGTCCATGTGACTCTCAAGAGTCTCCTCCAGAACCATAGTTCAAAAGCATCCATTCTTCGGCAATCAGCCTTCTTTATTGTCCAGCTCTCACTTCCATACACCACTACTGGGAAATTTAACTATACAGACCTTTGTTGGCAAGGTGATGTCTCTGCTTTTTAAGATGCTGTCTAGGTTTGTCATTGCTTTTCTCCCAAGAAGCAGGCATCTTTTAATTTCGTGGCTGCTGTCACCATCTGGAGTGATCATGGAGCCCAGGAAAGTAAAATCTCTCACTGCCTCCATTTCTTCCCCTTCTATTTGCCAGGAGGTGATGGGACCAGTGGCCATTATCTTCATTTTTTTATGTTGAGCTTCAAACCGTATTTTGCGCGTTCCTCTTTCACCCTCCTTAAAAGGTTCTTTAATTCCTCCTCACTTTCTGCCATCAATGTTGTGTCATCTGCATATCTGAGGTTGTTATTTCTTCTGGCAATCTTAATTCCATCTTGGGATTCATCCAGCCCAGCCTTTCTCATGATGAATTCTGCATATAAGTTAAATAAGCAGGGAGACAATATACAGCCTTGTCTTACTCCTTTCCCAATTTTGAACCAATCACTTGTTCCATATCCAGTTCTACCTGTAACTTAGTGCCATGGTACCACTTTAAACAGCCATGGTTTCCCACAAAGAATTCTGGGAGCTGTAGTTTGTTAGGCTTCTGAGAGTTATTAGGAGACCCCTGTTTCCCTCACAGGGGGGTTTAGCAACCAATCCCTCATCACAGTGTGTGTCCCACTGAAATCAGTGGGGTTTTAGTGAGCAACTGGCTCCTTTTAAAGGATGCCTTGAGGAAGCATCTATTAGGATGAAGGCTAATGCCATTCCTTGAGCCTGGCAGCTCCAGATTTTCATGAACCATGCCTGTTTCTATGTGTCTGGCACCATCTTTCAGACTCGCTAACGGCAGGAGTTTAGAGACTGGCTTATATCCTATACTGCCAGCTTTTCCGGGAGTTATGTGACCACCACACTGTGCAGTGTGATCAGGGCCATGTGCCTTCCTGGACCCCCTGGGCTTTGCCAATCAAGTAAATGAAATTTGCACACCAGGCTTGAACTTACTCTCCTTATTGAAGAGGGGAAGAGATTTTTCTGCCAGCAACCGCAGCTGTAATCTGCCGCCTCTCTCAAAGATTACAGCTCAAACATCAAATGAAATCTTTATCAGCAATAAGGGAGGAATAAGCCGGTGTGTTTGTGTGTGCGGTCTGGGCAGCTGCTCAAAGGCTGATATCTTTGCCCAGGAATGCTTGGTAAAGGAGCTTGGAAGCAGCTCAAAATGTTTGGGGCTGTGCCCTGGGCATCTTGAATGCCTGACCACACTTTATGGTGGAACACAATGTCCCTAACGCCAACACCGCAAAGTTTGTTCCTCAAACGGTCTTATCATTTCCATGGGTGGCTAATGATTGTTATTATATACTTGTCCAGCTGCAGCTGCCTTGGCTAAAAATGGAAGATTCTCTGTGTGCGTTGGTGTGCGTGTTGGTGCGTGAGCAGGAATGTGTGTGAGTGCTGCAGTTTGACTGCTTGCTCTGAGAAACAAGATCCACATAGCTGAGCCTGGAGCATTAGAATAATAGCATGAATTCAGCAAATGATGAAGCTGGCAGAACCTGATTATTTACCTTTATTGGTTTGGAGCTATGGTCATACCCCTGACTTCTCTATGCAGTCCAGAAATATTTGCTCTGTGCCCTGGTATCATTTGACAGATACATGTACTGTACATCATCTGTACTTCAAGGCTGGGGAATCTGCAGCCCTCTTGATGTTGATGGAATCTAGCTCCTGGACAGCATGGCCAATAGTCAGGGGTGATGGGATTTGTAGTCTAGCAACATCTGCCACAGCCAGCATGGTCAATAGTCAGGGATGATGGGGTTTGCAGTCCAGCAAGTTCTGGAGGGACACAGGTTCTTTGCTGTAGCTGATTGCTGGCAGCCATCATTATTTCAGAATTAGTTCATAATTATTTCTGCAGTTAATGATCTTCTGCAGAATGCATTCTGGCTCTGAAAGGCACAGAGAAGGGAAAAATTCACGTACAGGACTCAAAAAGACAACATAGGAGAAATCTCTGTCTTCTGAGATTTCACCAGGCCTGGTCTGTTTTTTTGTAACAGTGAAAGCTCTAACACTGGTTGACTATCCCAGGAGACAATGGTGGACTGCATGTTTTTGGGTGAAGTCAGACTGTTGGAAGGCTACGGTTCCTGCTGTGGCTGTAGAGACCGACATGGGAGAAACATGTTTTGTTGCAGCTGGAGAAGATGAAGGAGTCTGATTGTGATGCTGCAGATGCATCAAGGCGTTTCTTCTCTCTGCTCTTCCCCAAGCAGTCATTCCTCCTCTGGTCACTGCTATGGATGCATGACCTGACAGCCCATCTCCAGGCACTGTGGTCATCTGCAAGGAATTCCCATTTGGTGGGGGTGATGTTGCCAACCTTTGTGTCATTTTAACAGACATCTTTGTAATGCAGAGTTGGTCTGCCAATGGACCTGGTACCTGAAGCCAGCTCCCTGTAGACCATGGGGATCCTGCCATCTTCCATTTTGTGGTCATGACTAGGAATGTGGGCTTGGGAGAGCACATCTTTGTTTGAGACTCTGTCCAAAATCTTCCTGACACGGCACATGTACAAGGCATTGAAGCATTGCTCCCCCCCTTTCTAAAAAGAATTTGAACTTCAGAAGTGGAACTGCAATGGGAATGTGCTACCTCCGGTGCAGTCTGTTGTGGAAATGTAGAGAACTGAACTTAAATTTGGATAAATGAGAAACAGAGAAAACTCACAATTGACAGATTTGCTCATCTGTGATCATGACTAGTAGGGAGCTATTGATAGACTTAACTTACATGAATTTGTCTAATCCTCTCTCAACAGCTCTAACCTTCTGATGCACTTTGCAGAACCCTTATCCACTCCAACGGGGAAAATGTATTTGACGCTTTCTCATGCCGTTCGTTCTGTGAGATTTTTCATTCTTCGTTTTGTACACAAAGTTTTGGCTTGGGGACTATTTGTGTGTTCTTCACCTTCCTTTTCAGAAAGCCAAGAATAACACGACCCGTTTGTAGAAAGCAAAGGCCAGCCGTAAGAACTGGGGTGAACCTTTACACAACTCTAATTGCAAAATTCACACAGACATCCCCAAAGAACATTACAGTTTTGACAAACAGGGAAGTGATCTTGCGTAGCTATGAACTACCTTAGGAGTCATCAAACTACCCCTGACTGTTAGACCTTGCAGAGCTTTGGCTGACTTCTGAAAGGGGACAATGTCTCTGATGGTTGACACAATCACTCCTAGATGTTTTCTCCCATTGATAAGAGCTCAGTCAACTCCCCATTCTATTAGGATGCCTTAGGGCAGGCATGGGGAATTTATTTATTTTTACTACAGCTCCTATCACCCTTGATCATTTGCCATGCTGGCTGGAGCTGATGGGAATTGGAGTCTGACAACTTAAAGAGGAACACAGGTCTCCTAACCATGCTTTAGGAAAGATGGCAACAGGTCTAGAGGACCAGTGGCAAAATACAGAACTCTGTACAAAATTAACAATGGAGGATCCCTAACACATGGTTTCCCTTCAGAAAGCAGACAATTCTTTCAGAACTCTAAAATCTGAGGGTGGAAGAATCCAGATCAAGAGAATTCCAGGAGGGCTGCACCGTTTGTGAACTTTGGAGCTTGATACAGCTCACTGTTTCTGTACGGTGGAACAATGGAGCATCCATAAATATACTGGGTTTGCTGCTTTGTCTAGAACAGAATATGGGTTTATCAAGAAAAGGCCCATTCATATGAGCTGCATGAGGCTGATTTCCTTATGATTAGTCCCATGTTAATTCTGATTTTCTTTCAAAGGGCTCAAGACAACGTAATGCAGTGGAGGTGGGACATAGGGAGCACAGATTAAACACATTTTTTAGAACAGGAATGCAAACTTTGTACTTAGGACTCTCCAGGTTCTCCACCCTGCTGCAAAAAATATATGGTTGACATCCAACTAAACTGTTCCCCTAGAGCACCCTTTCTCAAACTGTGGGTCCCCAGATGTTGTTGAATGACAACTCCCATCACCCCTAGCTAGCAAGGCCAGAGCTCAGGGATGATGGGAGTTGTAGTCCAACAACATCAGGGGAGCCACAGGTTGAGAACCGCTGCCCTGGTGCAAAGAGTTTTACTTGCACAATTGTACTTCCCCATCCTCCATCCTCCCTTTGGGCTTCCCTAGATCTGCTCTGGAGGGTTGACAGAAATCCATAACAGATTTAGGTGTTGTTGGGGGTGGGGTTGCACGGGGAGAGGAGAGGGCAGGGGACCTGCATAGCCTAAATACCTCTCACTAGTGCAACTGTGTAGCTGGATGCCACCCAGGCCATCAGTGGCTACTAGTGATGAAGACGATGATGATGTTCTGTCTCCATGAATGGATGCTGCATGCTTTAGAATACCAGCTGCTGGAAACTGGCGGATGTTAGAGCGCTGTTTTGCTTGGATCCTGCTTGCGAGCATCCCATAGGCATCTGGTTGGCAGTGGTGTCGCAACGGGGGGGGGGGGCGATGAGCCCTGGGTGCCATGTCTGGGGGGGTGACAAGAAGGCACCCAGCAGGTGCTCGCAGCCATTGCGCCACTGCAGCCGCACATGGAGGATCCTTCATTTGTGGCTGCAGTCGCGAGCAGAGGATTCCAGGGCCGGCAGCAAACCACTATGTACAGTGCATGTGTGCCGCCGCACGCATGTGCTGTACATAGCGGTTTGCCCCTGGCGCCGCTTGAGCGCCATACGGACGGCGGTGGGATCCTTCCGTCGCCACTACAGCCTCAAGCAGAGGATCCCGGCACCATCTGTACGGTGCTGGATCAGTGCCAGTGGCAAACCACTATGTACAGCCCATGTGTGGCGTCGCTACGTACGGTGCATGCACTGTAGATAGCGACGCTGCACATGCACCGTACATAGTGGTTTGCTGCCCCGGGTGTCATGACGCCTTTGTTCGCCCCTGCTGGTTGGCTACTGTGAGAAGTGAATGCTGGATCAGGTGGGATATTGGCCTGATCCAGCGCGTTCTGATGTTCTTACATTTTGTTGGTCCTAGTAGAGACTGTATAACTTGTCTGAGGTTGGGATGCTCTCCCCCTGAATGTTCAAGTATGCATTTTGGATCTTCCACTGGTCTCAGCATTGCCCCCTGGATGTCTAAAAGATGTTGTAGGAATCGAGAGCTATTATCAGCTTGGGCTGGTTTGCCAAGTGTCATCTCACTGGGAGTAAGAGAATCTGGTGCTCAGCTGCTCATAAGTCACGTAATTTTCAGCGCTCGCTATGTCAGACTGTTTTATAAAACCACAGCTTGCATAACATGCAGCAGCCAGAATGTTGGTGGGTGGGTGGCAATCCGATCCCATCGCAGTGATCATATACCAGCTGCAGTGGTTACCTGTTCTTTTCCAGGCTCAGTTGAAAGTGCTGGTGCTTGCAACCTTTAAAACCCTCGCGATGCACTGTGTTCTAGAACGTGACTGGATTCGAGGAGGCAAAAACTTGGAGGACGTCCCATTAAGGTAATATAATAATAATAATAATAATAATAAATTTTATTTATATCCCGCCCTCCCCAGCCGAAGCCGGGCTCAGGGCGGCTAACAACAATAAAAATAGTTCAACATTCTAAAACATTCATTATAACATTAATTAAATCAAATTAAAATCAAATTAATGGCAACCATCAAGCAAATTTTTGTGCAGATTGCCAGAGGAGGGGGTCAGGCTGCGCCCTGACAAAAGGCCTGGTGGAACAGCTCTGTCTTGCAGGCCCTGCGGAAGGATGCCAGGTCCTGCAGGGCTCTAGTCTCTTGTGACAGAGCGTTCCACCAGATTGGAGCCGCGGCCGAGAAGGCCCTGGCTCTAGTTGAGGCCAGCCTAACCTCTCTGAGGCCTGGGATCTTTAGGGTGTTTTTATTTGCAGACCGTAAATTTCTCTGTGGGACATACCAGGAGAGGCGGTCCCGTAGGTACGAGGGTCCTAGGCCGTATAGGGCTTTAAAGGTTAAAACCAGCACCTTAAACCTGATCCTGTACTCCACCGGGAGCCAGTGCAGCTGGTACAGCACCGGATGGATATGATCTCGCAGCGAAGACCCCGTAAGGAGTCTCGCTGCGGCATTCTGCACCCGCTGGAGTTTCTGGGTCAGTCTCAAGGGCAGCCCCACGTAGAGCGAGTTACAATAATCCAGTCTGGAGGTGACCGTCGCATGGATCACAGTGGCTAGGTCAGGGCGAGAGAGATAAGGAGCCAACTGCTTAGCCTGGCGGAGATGAAAAAATGCCGCCTTTGTTATAGCTGTAATCTGCGCCTCCATAGAGAGGGAGGTATCGAAGATTACACCCAAGCTCTTCACGGATGATGCTGGCACTAATTGCACCCCCGCAAGAGACGGGAGTTGCCCCCTCAATCCCATATCGCTCCGTCCCAGCCAGAGGACCTCTGTCTTCGAAGGATTTAACTTCAACCGGCTCCCACGTAACCATCCAGCCACAGCTTCCAGACATCTGGTCAGTGGAGGGCAAATCTCCCTGAAGGTGGAATGCTGAGAAGGAAAAGATTTCTCAGTTAAAGCAGTTACTCAGTCTGGGATCAAGAGAGTGGATAGAGGGTAATTAGGAGCAGATCTAGAATTTGAAATATCCTGCCTTGGAATTTTCTGTGCAAAAACTAAGTGCAAACACACACACACACACACACACACACACACACACACACACACACACATTTCATACCATAAATAATATGGCTCGCATTGTTTCTTGCTTGCTTCCATCCCCTATGAAGAAAATCTGTTAAAATCATTCATCATCATCTATCTTGGGTGGAATTCGTATTTTAAGGGTTCCCACCATCACTCCGTCGTCAGTTCCCCAACCGAGTAATGTGCACAAAATGCATATATTAGGGTAAAGTGTGCATAAGAATGCAGATATTACTGATGCAGGCAAAAAGGCATTATATCGGGGGAAATTGCTTTGCAGAACGTCATACCAAAAATGTGTATATTGGGAGAAATCCATGCTACAATGCTGATGCATTTTCATGAGGGCTTTAAAGATGATGATGATGATCACAAATTGATGTGGAAATGTGGAGAACTGAACTTTGGAGTGGAAAAATGAGAAACTAGGAGGAACTGAAATGGAGAGATTCACTCATCCTTAGATGCCACCCAACGATATTTATACTGATTGGGGATTTGAGTCCAGTTTTCCTGCCCATGACCCACTTGACACTACAGTGGTACCTCGGGTTAAGTACTTAATTCATTCCGGAGGTCCGTTCTTAACCTGAAACTGTTCTTAACCTGAAGCACCACTTTAGCTAATGGGGCCTCCCGCTGCCGCCGCGCAGTCGGAGCACAATTTCTGTCCTCATCCTGAAGCAAAGTTCTTAACCTGAAGCGCTATTTCTGGGTTAGCGGAGTCTGTAACCTGAAGCGTATGTAACCTGAAGCGTATGTAACCTGAGGTACCACTGTACACTGCCTTGCTGAGTTGTAGCAAGTTGTGCAAACCTGCTGTGGATCTTAGTCTCTGGTTCCAGCTCCAGTGCAGGATTATCACGAGACTTCCTTTAGTCTGGAATCTGGAAACTACTGGTGATCGTTTTGCCCTAGCGGCCTCTCATCTGTTGAGCACTAATCCTCCAAATATCTAATTGTTGCCCTTGAATAGTGAACAGAGTCTGACCTCAATCTGTCACCCTCAGATTATTAACATGACCGGTGCATGTTGATTGGCAAATGTCAACAAGACAGTGCGGGGGGAAGTGTCATTTCCTGCACTTTGCATTTGAAGTGACATTAATAATTCCAATGCACACTGAATGAACTAATTCAGTTTTTGATTCCTCTGAGCACCTACTAGGGAATAATAGATTTATTTGTGATGCTTGTGTTTGCTGATTTAAACCTAGCTTCCGGCTGCTGGATCAGAAAAGAAAGGGCTTATGCAACACCAAGACAAATAAACACAGGATTAATCTGTACTTAGCGACTTGGCTACTTTAGAGACTATTCATTCATAGTCAAACTTGAATGTCAGAGATATCCTGTTGTGTGTCTACACACACAAAGCCTCTTGAAATCAGGATTCTTGGATTCCTGTAGGTCAGGGGTCTGCAACCTTTAAGACAAAAAGAGCCACTTGGACTCGTTTCCGAAGGAAAAAAAAACTAGGAGCCGCAAAACCATTGCGACATTTAAAACAAATATATCTCTGGAGGCGCGATCTGACAGCAGGCGGGAAGGTGACGTCGGGACGGTGCGTGACTAACGCACGCACCGCCCCCATGCGACGTCACAGCCAGTACAGTGCCTGCCACAGTGGGGAGTCTCGGGGCGCACAATGCGCCTCCTCCCCTCACTAGTATCCGCCCCGGAGCCGTGGCAAAGGTGTAAAAGAGCCACATGCGGCTCCGGAGCCGCGGGTTGCAGACCCCTGCTGTAGGTGGGATGAGCAGGGATGTTGCTTAGCAAACAGGCTGAGCGGTGTGATCTTCAATGACCTAGCTGCATGTCCTCTGATTGCAGTTCCAAGAGAGTTTTTCTCTGTATTTTTGGTTGTATATCTCCCTGCTATGTACAAGCCCCATAGCTGTCAACCGTCCCTTATTTGGCGGGAAAGTCCCTTATCCCAGTGCTGTGTCCCGCTGCTGTCCCTTATTGATGATGTCCCTTAAATTTCCCAGGTTTCAAAGGAAGCAGCTCCTCTCCCTCCCTCTCTGCCGGCCAGGGAGGAGTGAGGCTCCAACTGTGTTGCTTGGCTGGGTTGCTCACCCAATAAGGAGTCTAAAAACGACTGGGGGGTGGAGCTTGCATGCTTTGTGCCGATCAAATCGGCCACGTTGCCTGGGGACTCGCCTTTGCTCAGCGCTTCCCAGCGGAGAGGTGACGGTGGTTTTCCTTGCTGCATCCCCTTTACCGGGTTGCTGCGCTGTGGGAACCGCCACTTGAGGCTTTGTTTGTCTGCTGGCTGGGCTTTCTGCCTTTGGCTTGGAGGGGCTCAGAAGTTGAACATACCTATGCTCTGAAAATCCCCCTTTTTTTGGCTGCTGATCCCTTATTTTCAAATCTGTAAGTTGACAGCTATGACAAGCCCTGAATTGAGAGACAGAACCTCTCTGCTTCTTTCTCCTTAGATCATACACTGCTTTGGTTTAGTTTGTTCAGTAAAGACTTATCAGGACTTTTCTCTGTAGACTCCACCTGTGTTATTTAAGTGATGTTTCTTAACATACCGTGGTGCTAAGTTTGACATCCAGGCAGGGCCACTAACCTTTCAATCACCTCACATCACAATGTCACCAACCGATTGGTGGCACCTGCAAATCCACTCTCAGCCCAGTCATGACACTACATGGTATACAGTGAGACTCAAACAGAAATCCATTTTACCTGCTTGCTGCTAAACAAATAGAGTTCTTTGCCGCAGAAGGTATGAGGGAAGCATGACAAAAGGGTTTTGAAATATGCTCCCAGGGAGTATCAAGGCTCTTTAGTTGCAACCCAACATGTTTTAATTGTTACACTAACCAATTAATATGCGTGTTTGATCAGGAAATATGTGATCTCCGTAAGTGGGGGACTTGATTTACATCAATGGCATTCTCCTTTAGTTTTGATTTGATCAGGTCGTTCACCTTGATTTAAATCAGAGGTTTCCAAACGTATTTGGCCTATCAGGAAAAAAATAAAAAATACTCAGTACCCCCTGGAAATCAACCTTCTTTAAGCAAACAAACAAAAAGATGCAGTGACAAATTTGTGTTCTTTTATGTATCTACAACATAGTAAAGATGTTGTTGTAAATAAAACACACTGAAGAATGAAATTATAAAATTAGTTATTAAAATGTACCATACTAACATTTAACGCTGTTTTACATCTGTAAGTGTCATCACAACTGATGAAACATGTATGAACATTTTTCTTTTCTTTTCTTCTCTTTTCTTCTCTTTTCTTCTCTTTTCTTCTCTTTTCTTCTCTTTTCTTCTCTTCTCTTTCTTTTCTTCTTTATGCTTCCACTGCCCCATTACTTCTATTTAGTTACTCCCCTAGTTGCACCCGGGCTACTACCATACTGCCTTGTTGGATTGTTCCAGCACCCCTCCCCAGGGGGCAGTATCACCCACTTTGAGAAAAACTGATTTAAATCTAAATCTCTCCTCAAAGCCAGTTCATTCTGCATTCAGCTAATTTACATGCTGGACTAAAAAAATAAGCTGTGAAAGACTTATGAACTCAATAGGCACACTGACCTGCTAGGCATTCTGCCACCTATAGGAACTGGGTGAGGGTCAAAACAAGTGCCCAAATTCTGATATTCCTGTGTATTATAATTTGAATTTTTGGAGGCAGTGGGTTCCAGTTCTGACTCAATCACAACATTAGTAGTTGGTTTTGAACAAGCTACGTTTAGTCCCTCCGGTCCCAACTTCTGGACCACGATTTCAACTCTTGTAGACCTGTATTAAAATCCAAAGCCTGCTCTCAAAATGGCAGTTATCCCATTTTGGCCTCTGCATTTGGTGACCCTGTGAGGTTTTCTTGTACTATTAGATATTTCATGTTGCTTCTTGCTGTGCAACATAAAGCCCTCCAGGATCCAGTGAGTGTGATGTGCAATGAATTTTCCAAAGAAAGAATCCACTCACACACAGGGCTGTCTTAAGCATATGAAGTGCCAGGGTGCAAAAATCTGCCCAGCGCCCCCCCAAGCCTTCTGGATAGAGCTGCTGTGGCCAGAGTTCGGTAAATGCCAGGTGTTGGCGACAGGGAGGGAGTTACAAATCAAAAAAATGGCCAGGGACTCCGCCAAGCCGATTTCTCTGTTGTCTGCGTTGTCCTCCCTGCTCTCATGTTGCCCTCCGTCTATAGCAAGGTGCCTATTGGGAGGCAAAGAATGGGAAGAAGGAAAGTTAAGGCTGGCAGCCGCTGGGCACCCAAGTGGCAAGCCTCTGTGGGTGGCTCGTGAAAGCCTGTCCGGGGACCTGCTCACCTTGATCAGACGCTGGGCAGGAGTGCGGGGGGTTGGGGTGGAGAGCCGCCCGCAGCAGAAGAGCCCGCCATGATGCTCCGACCAATGGACAGGCTCTTCCCCGGGCTCAACTCTCGGGACCTGGACTCCTGGCCTGGTGCCCCTGAGAGCCTGGCGCCTGGGTGCTCCGCACCCCTAGCTCCTATGGGTAAGACAGCCCTGCTCACACAGTGTGCACCATTTACTCCCATAAGATGTAGGCCACCACCCTGAATGAGTTTAAAAGAGGATTAGGCAAATGCACAGAGGACAAGGTCATCAGTGGCCACTAGCCACGATGCCTAAGTTCTACCTCCATTCTCAAAGGTGAGAGCCAGTGTGGTGTAGTGGTTAAGAGCGGTAGACTCGTAATTGTTACGGAAAAGCAGCAATGCGGGAGCGAGCTGCAGGTGGCTGGAAAGCAAAACAGGATGTGAATGTTTGGGACTGTACCGGGGAAACAAAGGGGCAGTCTATTCACTGTACTGAGCACCGGATGTTAGCTTAGAGTGTCATCTGACCTGTACTAGAAGTACAGGGGTGGAGTTTCTCTCTCTACTGTTGGAGTCTGATGAGTGCAGACGCGTTTCTCTGTACTGCTGCAAGGACAGAAATAAAGACAGGTAAATACATTTCTGTCTGTCTCTTTCCCCTCCCTGGGGAGGCAGGGAGGAGAGAAGAGTGGTGTGTTCTCCTCACGTTTGAGGAGGATCGCCGATAGTGACCTAGCCTGTATCCTGCCGGGAGACGCAGACGGGGAGGTCAACAAGGATCTCAAGCCGAGTGCCTGGAGAGTGGCCAGTTTCCTCTGATAAGGCTTGCAGAATCCAACAGTAATCTGGTGAACCGGGTTCGCGTCTCTGCTTCTCCACATGCAGCTGCTGGGTGACCTTGGGCTAGTCACACTTCTCTGAAGTCCCTCAGCCCCACTCACCTCGCAGAGTGTTTGTTGTGGGGGAGGAAGGGAAAGGAGAATGTTAGCTGCTTTGAGACTCCTTCGGGTAGTGATAGAGCGGGATATCAAATCCAAACTCCAAAGGTGGTAGGCCTCTGAATACCAGCTGCTGGGACTCACAGGTGGGCAGAGTGCTGTGGCATTCATGCCCCGCTTCTGGGCTTCCCAGAGGCATTTGGTTAGCCTGATCCAGCAGAGTTCTTCTTATGTCCGTACGTCATGAGGCATGTGCTATCACAAACGGGCCGGTTGCATTTGTCCAGTTCCAGCAGGTGCAAATAATAAAGAAAGATGAAAGAATCTGCTCCCATTGTGTGGTAAGAGCCACAAGCTGCTCCCATTGTGTGGTAGACGATGGCTAGGATGTTCAGAACAGTTGGTTACACTGGAGAAATAGGGTAAATTTCCCCCTTAGGGGGAAAAAACCTTAATATTTTTTTCCACACTGTGTGAGAGAAATATGCACCAGGAGGAGCTGAGCAGTACAAAGAAACTTGCTTTTAGCAAGATTTAGAAGTGTGACAGTTTAAGCCTCCCTGAGCAACTGAAGCAAGAGACATCATTATATATATATATATTGTGGACAAGCATGGATTTTTAAACATAGTTTTTATTACAGCCACATGCAGTGCAGCAATGTTCTTTGTTCAGTTCTCCAGCACTTTCCCTCAAATAGAGCTTTTTTTTCCTGCCCAGCAAACACTTTATGTGAGGGAAGTTTCTAAATGAAGTGTGTGTTGAATAGTCACTCGTTTCAATATTTGCTTCCATTCAATGCAGCATTTTAGGCACAGCCACGCAAATGAGTGGAAGGAGGGGACACAAAACCACTCATCTCACCAAGCCTTTGTGCCATCTCAAGTGCTGTTTTGTCCCCCTAGCTATTTGTGATCAGCAGCGTTTTCCATCTTTGCCCTCGCTGTCCTTGCCTTCATTTACCAACACTGACATTTAATTCAATTGACTCTTCCCAGGGCCAACTCTAGGGTTGAGGTGGTAAACCCTTCTCAAAACGGTGGCCTAATATTTGTGGGGAGCCCTTGCGGCTTCGCTTTGTTCACACCGGCTCATGGCAACTGCCATGTCCTATCCTCCAGTCCCTTAGAACTTGTCTCATCTTTGGATACAAAATATATATCTGCTGTTCTCTTGATTTTAGCTGCTCAACAGTTCTACTCAGAAGTAAGTCTCTTTGCGTTTAATGTGGGTCACTCCCAGGTAAGTGGGCAAACAATTGTGACCTAGGCTGTAGTTTAGGGTTGGCTGTTGTCCATTAAACTTTAATTAGTTTAATGTTAAGTAAACGTCCAGTGCACTTCCAATGCCATAAATCTTATCTCAGCAGAGAATTTCGTGCAGCGGTTGAAGAAGGCAGGAGAGTCAGTACCTTTCAATGAAGAATCCTGGAGCAAGCACTTTGGAACTCAGGAAAAAAACTTTATTTACAAAAGAAAAAACCCTGGCGATAAAGCACACATGCTTTTATCTCCGGCATAAAGAAAACTTTAAACTTAACTCATATTAGCAAACACGGGGGGAGAGAGAGAGGAAGAGAACACACGGGTGAACTGACTATTTATACAAACTAACTCACATTCCTGGATGCTTAATGACTTCCAGCTGCTCAGTGATTAGAGTTACCTCTTAGAGTTAAAGTTACCTCTTAACCCTTTAGTACCAACAGCTGTGGGTTTTTTTTTTTGGGGGGGGAGCAGGGTTATCATGCCTTTAAAAGCTGTGTGCCAGACAGAAATTCAATGGGTCCAACCCCTTCCAGTTCTGGGGAAAGCTTAGCCAGCTCCCATTCTGTTGTCAGACATTTACTCTGTGTGTGTGTGGTCACTGATTTATTTTTGGGCTCTCCACTCCACCAGCAAAAGAGGACATGCATTTGCATATGCAAATTTGCGCCTTTTTCGCAAGTGGGTGGAAGGACCTAATCCATATACAGTGGTACCTCGGGTTACATACACTTCAGGTTACAGACGCTTCAGGTTACAGACTCCGCTAACCCAGAAATAGTACCCCGGGTTAAGAACTTTGCTTCAGGATGAGAACAGAAATCATGCTCCAGCAACACGGCAGCAGCAGGAGGCCCCATTAGCTAAAGTGGCGCTTCAGGTTAAGAACAGTTTCAGGTTAAGTACGGACCTCCGGAACGAATTAAGTACTTAACCCGAGGTACCACTGTACACCCATTCCAGCTTGTCAAATCCTTCTTAAATTGTGGTGCCCAAAATTGGACACAGTATTCCAAGTGTGGTCTTACTAAGGATTAATAGAGTGGTACTTTCCTTGATCTGCACATGATACTTCTGTTGGTGCAACCTAGTATAGCAATAACTTTTTTTTGCTGCTGCCTCATACTGTTGACTCATGTTAAGCTTGTGGTCCACCAAGACCCCTTGATCCTTTTCACATGTACTACCAGGTGTCCCCCATCCTATGTTTGTGCATCCTGGTTCTTCCTGTCTAAGTGCAGAACCTTACATTTGTCCCTATTGACATTTGTTTTGTTAGTTTGCACTCAGTTCACCAATCTGTTAAGGTCATTTTGAATTCTGATTCTCCCTGTTTGGTGTCATCTGCACGGCAGCAGCAGGAGGCCCCATTAGCTAAAGTGGTGTTTCAGGTTAAGAATAGTTTCAGGTTAAGAACGGACCTCCGGAACGAATTAAGTACTTAACTCGAGGTACCACTGAACAGTGCACTGGGTCCAGATGTAGCCCTTCATAAGAACAAAGCAAACAAGCAAATCTATTGTGCCGCCTGCAACAATTTCCTCCCATCTGAGGACTTTTCCTTCTCTTACATCGTCAACAGAATTTAGGAAGGATGTGCCCCATCTCCAGTTTTACGACTGATTGAAAACTCCCTTCCAATTTATTAGGGCTGTCTTTCCCTTAATAGTGCAGTTGCTCAAGCTTTCTGGCACCAAATCTTCCTATGCAAGCAGTGCTCCTACTACGGTAGGATCCCATCCAAAAGATAATTTTGTTTAGGAATATTCCATGTCTTTTGTTCCCAGCGTTCTTGATTACTAAGACGATTTGCATAAACACAAGTCTCTTTGTGTCTCAAGTGTTTACTTACGCACCTGATGGAATAATTGTCTGTTTGTCGTATAGTAATTGCTTGCATTGGAGTCATCATTATGAACTTTGCATTAAAAAAGAAAGATAGATCCCGGCTGAATTAGAAAAATAATCCACTCTAGGCAAGTATCCTGTTTCCCGCAGTGGCCTGATAGATGCCTTGGGGAAGGGCAGAAATATGAAATGTGTGCACCTTCCCTCTTGCACTCTTGCCTCCCTGCAACAGATATTCAGTCACAAAATCTTGATATTTGTATGTGACATTTTATCCGACACATCCAAACAAGCACATTCAGACAAGCCAAATGTATGTAGTTATAGCTCTCAGTCTATTATCACAACCACCCTATGCTTAGGGGTGCATTACTATTTCAGTTTTAGGTTCTCTTAGTTTCTCATTTATCCAATTTTAAGTTCAGTTCTCCACATTCCCATGCTTGTTTGTGTTAATGAAAAAACAGCCGTCGAGAAAATTCACAAATTTCTCCAAAAAAATACATTAGTCTATGCAATTTTGCATAATACACACATTTATTTATTTATTGCAAACCAATTTCCCCTAATGGAAAGCATTTTTGTATGTTATTTTCATTAATATGAAAATGCATTTTCATGCACACTTTACCGCAATATATGCATTTCTGAACACATTTCTTGGCTGGAGAACTTCATTGCAAAATTTGGAGTGCAAATTTGTAAGGGTGGCTGTGCTTTGGTTCTCAGATGTTTTCGGAAATTGCAAATTTGGCATGTTCACCTTTCAGTGTGAACTGAATCAAATTTCTCTTTCGTTCCTACCTATGATACATTAGGTCAAGAGATAATGCCTGGCCCAAAATCACCTAGTGAGATTGATGGCTGAATGTGGATTTGAATATAGGTCTCTCCAGGCCTGGGCTGCCTATGAGGTGTACTGAGGAAGCTGCCTTTGGTGGCTGCCCCACCAGCCCTGCCACCACCAGAGAGGTAAGGAGCACCTGCATAGGTAAGTGAGGCTTCATCAGAAGGGTGTTGGAGGTGGTGGGAGTGGCAGAAGAAACCTTCATGCTTTGCTTCTGGCAGTGAAACAGGATGGGTAACCTCTGGGTCACCCAGGGCTATGAAATACCTATGTCTGAGATCTTGCAGAGCTGCAGTCAATCAGAGGGGGCGGCACTGGCTTCATTCCATCAGGCTCCAGAAGAAGGAGAGAAGGACCACCATCAGTTCTGCTGAGAGTCCAACACCATCAAGCTCCACTCCCCAGGAACTGTCAGCTGGCAACAGTCATTCCATCATGCTGTGGCAGAGAGGGAGAGAGCAAGCAGGGCGACTCCATTGACTCAACTGAGAGACTAGCTTTACCAGGTTCTCCCCTCCATCATCAGCTGCAACCTGGCACCAGTCATTCCTTCAAACTACGGCAAAGGTAGAGAAAGTAAGCAGAGTCACTCCATGTGCTCCAATGAGAGTTCAGCTTCATCAGGCTTCTCCCTTCATCAACTGTCACCTGGTGGATAGCTCAGCTGGTTAGAGCACGGTGCTGATAATACCAAGGTCCCACACTTTCTCCTTTTCACACTTCCTCTCATTGAATTCTTCCCATTCCAGCTGTTTGCAATCACATCTTTGCGACAAATAACTACTGTCTGGGTCTCCTTTTCTAAACCTTTTCCTTCTCAATCCCTTCTCATTTTGTGCAGTGTCTTGTAAACTACAGTGGTACCTCTGGTTAAGAACTTAATTCGTTCCGGAGGTCCATTCTTAACCTGAAACTGTTCTTAACCTGAAGCACCACTTTAGCTAATGGGGCCTCCCGCTGCCGCCGCACAATTTCTGTTCTCATCCTGAAGCAAAGTTCTTAACCCAAGGTACTATTTCTGGGTTAGCGGAGTCTGTAACCTGAAGCGTCTGTAACCTGAGTCAGTCTCATTACTGATCTTTATAAGCTCCTTCATAGGACTTTCTCAACTAACTGGGGAAGGACCATGGCTTAGAGGTACAGCATCTGTGTGGGTGGTGCTGAGGTCTAAACCACTGAGCTCCTTGGGCTTGCCGATCGGAAGGTGGGCAATGCAAATCCCCACAACAGAGTGAGCTCCTATTGCTCTGTCCCAGCTCCTGCCAACCTAGCAGTTCAGAAGCATACCAGTGCAAGTAGATAAATAGGTACTGCTCCGGCAGGAAGGTAAACAGCGTTTCTGTGCGCTCTGGTTTCTGTCACGGTGTCCTGTTGCGCCAGGAGCGGTTTAGTCATGCTGGCCTCATGACCTGGAAAGCTGTCTGTGGACAAACACTGGCTCCCTTGGCCTGAAAGTGAGATGAGCGCCGCAACCCCATAGTCGCCTTTGGCTGGACTTAACCGTCCAGGGGTCCTTTACCTTTACCTTTTTTACCTTTGCTAGCAGGAGGTCCCAAGCTGAACCCCCAGCATCTTTAGGTAGGGCTAAGAGAGAACCCTGCCTGAAACCCTGCAAAGCTGCTGTCGGTCAGTGTAGACTGTACTGAGCTACGTGGACCAATGGTCCAACTCAGTACAGGGTGGCTTCCTATAAAGAGCAAGAACCCACAACCAGGTGATCTTCAGAGATTGCAGATTCTGATGCGTGAGGCTTTGCAAGTCCTGCTGATCAGCTGGCACCAAGAGAAATAGGGCAGTATCTTGCCCAAGTCCCTTCCTAAAACCACTACAGGAATGCTATTTTCAGTGACACATGAGAGTCAGGCATGGTGTGCAGTCAAGGTGGCCATGGACTCCTGAGTCATTCTGATGGAGAGGAAAGCAGCTAAAGAAAAGAGCTTAACTAAGTGATCTACAGTTATTTAATACATTTCCAAGATTTCTTCTCTCTCATCTTGCTTCTGTGCTGACAAAATAGGTGATTTTCTATACAACTCTCCACAGTTTGGGAGCCATTTACAATCACTGCAATTTACTGACAAAATACCTCTTGAATATCCACAGAGAAGCGTCAAATTAAGTATAGTCCCCATCAGAAGTTTGGTAAAATTTGAGGAAGGATAAAGATATGATGTTCCAAAAGAGGAATTATTTGCTGACAGCGAGTTCTTGTCCTGGGGATTTCTTTATGCTGAGTTTGTCTTGGCTTTGCCTCAATTTCCTCGCTCCATAATTCTCCTGCTGACGCATTCCGAGCTCCTCTGATGTCAAAGCACTCCACTAGCAACACTTAACAAGGAGCCATAAAAACGCCAGGGCACTTTCCTGCGTCAGCAAAGGGAACTCAGTTTCTGCTACCAAGGAAAACCATGGAGGCTTTTCACTGCCATCTGCCATTGAAGAAATGAAATGAGTTGATAGGCCAGGTCTTAAGAACTGCAAGTCATTGTTAGGTAGCCAGGTTAGCATACCCTCCAACATTTCTCCAATGAAAATAGGGACGTCTCATTCCCTAATGATAATTTTACTATTTATACCCGACACATCGTATTGGGTTGCCCCAGCACTCTGGGCAGCTTCCAACATATATAAAAACGTAATAAAACAGTAAATTTTTTTTTAAAAAAATCCCTATACAGATTGCCTTCAGAGGGCTCGGGGGTTGAATAACTCCATACCCTCCAACATGTCGAATGAAAATAGAGACATCCTAAGGAAAAGTGGGACATTCTGGGATCAAATCAGAAACTGGGATGGCTTCCTATCATCAGAGTTGGAGTCCAAAAACATCAGATTGCAAGTTCCTTGCCCCTGATGTAGAACTCAGGGATGGGAACAGAAGGAGTGAACTAGTTAGCTCCGCCTCCATTGCTGATGATCACCCTCCAGTTCCTGGCAAGGAGAGACTGGGGGCAACACCCTAACCCTTGGTTTACTTGCTTGCATGCTCACAAATCTACATCTAGTTTGGCCTTACAATGTGCAGCACTCAATGTCACAGTCCGGTTCATGGGTGATCAAAGTCCTGGCTGAGGACGTCGGGACCGTGGGCAAGATGGCAGGGTGGGAGCAGGAACGGGAGTCCAGAAGCCAGGAGTCAGAAAGCCAAGAGTCCGAGGGTCATAGAGCCGGGAGTCAAGAAGCCAAGGGCTTGAGGGTCAGGAAGCAAGGAGTCCCAAAGTCAGGGGTCCGAGGATCAAGAAGCAAGGAGTCAAACGCAGCAAGGCAGGGAACGTGTTGCTGTGGCAAAGAGCCGAAGGGAAACTGCTGACCTTATTTCCCTCCCCAGCTCTTGCCACCAGGTGCTGTGAGTTACCAATCGGCCTCACCTGTGTGGCCGCACCTTGCCTCTTCAGAACAAACTTAGGAAGGCCCCAGTCCTGCAAAGTCCTATTGGTCACAGGGCCTGGCTCCTGCACGCACACCTGACACTCAATGCCTATGCTGCAGTCCTGACTCCCCTCATTTCCTGCAAAATCTGGACCAGAAAGGAGCTTAGATGGACCCAATGGTCTGACTCACTTCAAGGCAGCTTTCTTCCATTTTCTTTCATTTAAGAATGTGTTCTAGCCTTGAGGCAGAGAGGGGCTTTCCCTCTGGTACGAGACTAAGACCCTTAAACAAAAGTTGCTTTGTTGTCATCTGTGCAACAACAGATGATGACCCCATAACCATGCAGCCTTAGACCTGCAAACAACTCTGGAGCTGTGAATCAACTCCATTGCTCCAATATTGAAAACTTGTGAGAGCCGGCCGATTTGCAGTTAACACAGCTTCCTGCAAAGTCATTTCCAGTCCATCTTCTTCTTTTCCTTCCCACGCTGCTACGGAAAAATAAATTGTTGTAGTTGACTGTAACAGTCTCCTCGACACAGGTCCCAAATTGCCTTCAGCTATACTTTTCATGACCTAGTTAAGTCATTTATACAGAGAAAAGTGGAGACAGAAAACATCAGAAATTACCATAACGCATTTCTTCCCCTCTCTGGAGAGCTCAGCTTGAAAGAAAACAACAACAGCGGGTGGGGCCATTGGATGCAGGTAGTCAAGATCCGAATCTCCTTGGCTTCTCGGGCTATGGTTCAGATCCAAGATGTCATCAAACATCAGGTGTCAACCTCAGGAAAGTTTTTCACACTTGACAGTTGTAGCTTCCTAGGCCTTTTGTCAATAGCCAGTGATCTAGTTAAGTCGCTTCCTGTCGAGAACCATAGTGCCACACAGTTCATAGAATCATAGAATCATAGAATCATAGAGTTGGAAGAGACCACAAGGGCCATCGAGTCCAACCCCCTGCCAAGCAGGAAACACCATCAGAGCACTCCTGACATATGGTTGTCAAGCCTCTGCTTAAAGACCTCCAAAGTAGGAGACTCCACCACATTCCTTGGCAGCAAATTCCACTGTCAAACAGCTCTTACTGTCAGGAAGTTCTTCCTAATGTTTAGGTGGAATCTTCTTTCTTGCAGTTTGGATCCATTGCTCTGTGTCCGCTTCTCTGGAGCAGCAGAAAACAACCTTTCTCCCTCCTCTATGTGACATCCTTTTATATATTTGAACATGGCTATCGTATCACCCCTTAACCTCCTCTTCTCCAGGCTAAACATGCCCAGCTCCCTTAGCCATTCCTCATAAGGCATCGTTTCCAGGCCTTTGACCATTTTGGTTGCCCTCCTCTGGACACGTTCCAGTTTGTCAGTGTCCTTCTTGAATTGTGGCGCCCATTTGTGACACAACTCTTTTGTTACCATCAAAGGATTTATTTCAAAGGTTGGATGGAGTGAAACTTCAGCTCTGCTGAACTAGAAGCAATGACCTTGGGAGTCGTGGCACATGTCCTGGCCTATGGTTCATTTTGGGACAAGACCAGGGTTCATTCAGCCATAAAACTCACTGGGTGACCTTGGGCCAGTCTAGCCTACCTCACAGAGTTGTTGTGAGGATTACACGAGGAGAGGGCAAGCCGTGCATGCCAATTTGACCGCTTTGTGGGAGGAACCATACCCAAGTATTCTCTTTTTAAGACAATTGCCATCAGATCTTGTAGAGGGTGATTAGACCAGGTTTTCACTAGCTCACGGTTCAAAGGCTGGCTGGGGCTCTGTTTCAACTATCAAATCAAGCTGCCTCTAATGGCATTGCGATTTCTAAGCCTCTTAATGAGTGACACCCAGTTGGCTTCTCTCAAGCCTTCAGGATTCTAATCTGATTAACCTGGAAGAAAAGCCAACAAAACCTTCCTATGACCCAGGATGGGTGTAGGTGTGATAGGCAAAGCTTTTCGTTAGCTTCTGCAAATATATTTTACACATCGCTTGGGAAGATAGGCGAACTAATGCCAGTGTACTGGAAGAAGGAAAGATCACCAGTGTCAAAGCAATGATTCTTCAGCATCAACTTCGTTGGACTGGTCATGTTGTGCAGATGCCTGATTATCGTCTTCCAAAGTAACTACTCTATACTGAACTTAAAAATGGAAAGCGTAATGCTGGTGGTCAATAAAAGAGATTTAAAGACTCTCTCAAGGCAAATCTTGAAAAAATGTAGTACAGTGGTACCTCGGGTTAAGAACTTAATTTGTTCCGGAGGGTCCATTCTTAACCTGAAGCTGTTCTTAATCTGAGGTACCACTTTAGCTAATGGGGCTGCTGCTGCCACACGGTTTCCGTTCTCATCCTGAAGCAAAGTTCTTAACCCGAGGTACTATTTCTGGGTTGGCAGAGTCAGTAACCCGAAGCATCTGTAACCCAAGGTACCACTGTATAAACACTGACAACTGGGAAACACTGGCCTGCAAGTGCCCCAGTTGGAGACAGCCTTTACCAAAGGTGTCATGGACTTTGAAGAATCACGAAGTCAGAACAAAAGGGAGAAACGTACTGTAGCAGGAACCCCCCCACCCCAATCATTCTGTTTGCACAAACTTCACACACACTCACACTCACACACTACATACGCCACATTTCTGTTATAAATTCATAGAAAATCAACCATACATCGGATTTGCACTGTTCCATTTTTTACTCCATGTGACAAGGACTATCAAAGGGGGGTGCTTGGTTTCTGGTCAGCCATAATCCCTTCACCATCCCAGCACATCCACAGGAGCCCTGCCCAGTTGCTATGTCAACCCTGATAATCCCAGACAGAAGACAATCAAAAGCACAAAGAACAGTGGATTCACCGCAGGCTGAAACAAAGGACAATGATCAGATCTTCCCTCTGGGGGCAGGAAACTGCAAACTCCCCATTGTCACCTGGAAAGTACTCATGGGGAGGGGGAAAGGAGGAACCAGCTGGGTGACTGGACACTCAGGTTACCACCACAACTCCTCCCTCAACCCCTCCTCTCTGTAATGTATGCATGATGTCAACCCCTCCTTTCTGTAATGTATGCATGATGTTTCTGGGGGTGGGCTTGACCTAGAGGAGGGGAATTTCAAAAGTTTTTATAAGGTCTTGCAGCCCATTGTTCTGGGTCTTTCCTCTCTCTTGCAAGGGAAGGGAACCCTGTTGCAACAGTTCAATAAATGCCAAGCCTACAGGCTGCTGTTTTGCTCCAAGTTATCCTGGTTGGTGTCTTTACTTTTTGTCCAAGGGAGCCCTCAGATTTTTCCGTTAACAGTACTAAGAGGAAGGCATGTTTGGCAAACCCTCACCATGATCAGCTCCTGCCCAGAAACCTATGTCCTCACTGTGGCAGGACGTGTGGATCCAGAATTGGCCTCCACTGTCACTTATAGATTCACTGTTAAGATCGTGTTCATGGAAGACAATCTTACTCGGCTACAAGTGATTGCCAAAGCAGAAGAGGAAGAAGGAGAAGGTGTGAAAGTGCAGAGGATTATTTTGTTTCACACTTTGTGTCACGTGCTCTTTCTTCTTATTCTGACTATGCTTTGACTGATTTATTCCTGTAGAGCCAGAAGTGTCCATGTGCTGCCCTTCAGATGTTGTTAGATTCCAACCCCCATCATTCCCAGGGATGATGGGAGGCGTAGACACCATCTTGACTACCCCTGCTGTAGAGCAAGCACTAGGACTACGTACATCTAAACACTGGAAGGTGACTTAATGAAGTTGACTGGTCTTCTTCTATGGTGATCACTCATAGCCGAGTATTTGGAGTATTGAAGGGAATATTGGAGGCCAGAGGAAAAGTACAGGCTAAGCTTTCTTTCCAAGCCAGGTTCTCACCTGGGATAGAGGTATTCAGATGACAAAAGGGGTTGATGGTCCATCTGAGAGCCTGGGTAGACAGAGTTTGCCATGGTGATGGGTGTGGATTTGAAGTGACAGTGAGTCTATAGCAAGGAGTACTGGGAAGAAGAAGAGACGCAGGTGGTGCTGTGGGTTAAACCACAGAGCCTAGGACTTGCTGATCAGAAGGTCAGTGTTTCCAATCCCCGCTATGGGGTAAGCTCATGTACCTTGGAAGCAAGAAGAATCTTTAAGGTCCAGTAAGCTGTGGGTTAAACCACAGAGCCTGGGACTTGCCGATCAGAAGGTCTGCGGTTTGAATCCCAGCAATGGGGTGAGCTCCCATTGCTCGGTCCCAGCTCCTGCCAACCTAGCAGTTTGAAAGCACGTCAAAGTGCAAGCAGATAAATAGGTACCGTTCCGGTGGGAAGGTAAACGGAGTTTCTGTGCTCTGCTCTGGTTCACCAGAAGCAGCTTAGTTATGCTGGCCACATGACCCGGAAGCTGTATGCCGGCTCCCTTGGCCAATAAAGCGAGATGAGCGCCGCAACCCCAGAGTCGTCCATGACTGGACCTAATGGTCGGGGTCCCTTTACCTTTACTGGGAAGAAGAACAGGGGAGAAGAAATACTGGGATCCATCTTGGGCAGGCTGGCTGAAGGCTGGTTGGGGGAGATGCTTTGGACTGCTGTGGGGAACGGACCCTCTTGAAACAACCATGCTATAAGATCTGGACTCCCTCCATGAAGGCTGAGGGTGTAAATAGGTGAATAAACCATATTTCTTAAAGCTATGACAGTCTACACCGTGTCTCAATTCTCCAAAGGAACAGAGATTCTGGGACCCGCTGTCTTGCTACCGCTCAGCAGAGAGAGTAGGGGTGGCACCCAACTTTCATAACAATATGGAGAGCAGGTCTATCAGTAGCTGCTAGCCATGACAAGTGGCACTCGCAGCAGAATATTGCAGTGTACCCTCTATTCCTAAAAGGAGTACATCTGTTGGTGGTTTCTGCCAGCCAGCCAGACCTCCACGCCCTTCTCCAGGATACTTTAAGTGGTAAGGTGCTCAAGCAGGGCACTCCTCTCTCTCCCCATCCACTTGCCTAATTCCTCCACTTTCTTTTCCAGCTGACATCCAACATCTGATGGCTAATGAGAATTCTCAATCCCCATTGGGCAGGTTTTGTTTATTTGGGGAGAAGTTGCTGCCATCATTTCCTAAAATAGATTTTTTTACCTCCTCACTGGTTTCTCCAGCTCTGTGTTTCTGTTGGCACTCACCACCCAGGGTCACTGCTAGAGGGAATAATAGCTCAATGGAATCCTACCGTGCTCAAATTAAGATAGAGATGCTCGGAGTACCAGATGCTTGGGGGGGGGGCGGTGGGTAGCAAGAGTGACTTTCTGGAAGCAGCTGCCTGGATGCTTTTGGAAACAGAATGCTAACTTCAAGGCATCATGGCTTGCTCCCACTCCAACAAGGCAATTGCTATGCTCTTATGATTTCTTGTTCATTATATTTGGGTACCGTTGACATTTGTTATGTTTTCTGTGTCCTTGACGTATCCCATCTGCCTAGGTTTCGGTTCAGAGGTTTGGATAAATGATCATTCATGTCATTCTCATAAAGAACGGGGTTTGGGGGGAAGGAATGGAAAGTTAGTTCTATAACACAAACCCAAATATGAGCTGAAATCACTTAAAAGTAGCCCAGGAACATCTAGTTCTCTCTCAGTGCCCCCCAGAGTGCTTTCAGGCTAGGAAGTCACTGTTGCCCTGTCCTGCAAGAGAAGGTAATGAGTTCCCGAGCAGACAATTTATGGCTAGGATGTCCATTCTTCACAGCCAGAGCATGTCATCATTTGCAATGTTGTGACCCTGGAGAGGGAGGGGAAATAAACTGTCAAAGGATGAGGAGGAAGAATGGATGGCTCTCCAGCCTTCACTGCAGTTCAGGAGAAGAAGATTATAGAGCTCTTTGCAGGTGTGTTTAAACTAAGCTGTCTTGGGGAGAGCTGTTGTAGCTTAGTGGCAGAACAGGGCTACAATGCATGCCTGCATGTGAACATTTTCAAGAGGAAAAGTATGCTCTAACGCAGCAGTTCTCAACCTGTGGGTCCCCAGATGTTGTTGGACTACAACTCCCATCATCCCTGACCACATCCCATCCCTGGTCATGCTGGCTAGGAATGATGGGATTTGTAGTCCAACAACATCTGGGGACCCACAGGTTGAGAAACACTGCTCTATTGGAAAAATAAAGTGGTACCTTGAACAGCTTAGTTGACGATCAAATTGACTCCCGAATGCCAAAAACCCAGAAGTAAGTGTTCCGGTTTTTGAACATTTTTTGGAAGCTGAACGTCTGACACAGCTTCTGCTTGAGTGCAGGAAGCTCCTGCAGCCAGTTGGAAGCCACACCTTGGTTTTCAAACAGTTTTGGGAGCCGAACGGACTTCCGGAATGGATTAAGTTTGAGAATCAAGGTACCATTGTAGTATGTTTCCTGAACAAGCCCCGCTACTCTTCACCATGGTAATCTGTTTGTGGCTGAGTTCCTTCCTCCCCCACATTTTTGCCCCTGGTATTCTTCTTAGTAAATGACCCCTCCCCAACCAACCAATCAGGAAATGCACCATAAGCATAATATGAGGGGTGGGAGAAAGCTTGGGAAAAAATGTGCAATATTAGGCAGTACTGAGTGCACAGATGTGGATGTTAGAAGAAATACATCTCAAAATGTGAACACATTTGTGTGTGTGTTTAACTATTTGCAGAAACGATTTGCAAAATGATGAAGAAATGGGGTGAACTGAACTTCAGATTGAAAAAAGAGAGAGACTGAAGAAAACTGAAAATGATGGATTTGTCCATCCCGACCAACTGATGGAAGCAATGCCATATTGACCTTGGCCTCTTTCTGCAAAGCATTTTTCATGTTTTTAACACTGAATGTGCCTGGGAGGAAATGTTGTGGACCTTTAGCTCATGTAGCAGACTCCATCTGCTGAATTCTCCAGAGAGAGAGAGAGAGAGTTTCCTATGGCTTCATCAAGAGCTGCTGGTCTCAGACTCAGAGACCCGGCTTGCTTGCACATTAATTTGGACCACAATGAGCTGATGCACCTGCCAAATTTAGCAGCAGAAACCTATAGCCACTGCTGGGGACCAGCTACTGAATCTTTAACATTTGGTGGCTTCCAGATTTGACACTTTTCTGAGCATGCTGTGACTGTGCTCTCAACTACTGCCTCCTTATGTTTCTCTGCATTATGCCCTGCTCAGTGTTTCAGCCTGCCCCTCAACATCCCAAGATCCTACAGCTACAGTGGCCAAAGTGAGCTCCAAGACTACAAGTTGTTGCGGCTTCTGCATTGTTTGCAATCTAGGACCTGGAAACTAAGCCTTATGAGGAACGGTTGAGGGAATTGGGTATGTTTTGCCAGGAAAAGAGGAGACTGACAGGAGAGATGATAGCCATCTTCAAGTATCTGAAGGGCTGTCACATGATATTCAAACCATCTTAGCCACTCTGGGGAGGGAGAAAAACCCACATTAATATGGTTTTGTGGAAACAACAAATGCCCAAAGAATGCTTTTCCAAAAGGTCATATTTTACCGTCATTACTTTTTTGCACTTTATAGCTTTGCAGAATAGAAGTTTGCTACAGCTCAGACAAATCTTTCCGAATGAATTTTCAAGGGGTGTGGGAAACCATCAACCACAATGACAGAATGTGCAATTATCATTATTTTAGTCTTCTGGAGAAAAGGCTGCTTGCTTTGAGAGGAAAAAATGCTGTTTTTTTGTGTGGGTTGTTTATGTAGCCTAGGATCAATTCCTGTTTTAATTTAAAAACTGTGCTTTTGAATAATGTTTAGAAGGCAAACAAAAAAGGCAAATCAAGACTCTGCCCCATTCCATACATCATGGGTGTCTTATTAAAACTGTAGTCATTTTGCCAAATGTATGTTAATGGAATCATTAGCAATCCCTTCTCCTCATGAGGATAATATTTTATTTACTATTGGACAGTTCAATTTTATCACTGCATGCAAAATATTGACCTGTTCCATTTTGCTTTCTCACTGTGTTCTGAAACAAATAAAAAAATGTGATAGGCTTGTTGAGGTTCTCTCCTAATCCCCATTTACCAGCTTTCTGAATAATGGACATGCACATTAATACAAAGAGTAAGGCCATTGAAATAAACCAAGCTATTAATACTGAGGTTGCTTGCTGGCACAAACACACTGCATTTCAACTGGTGTGAATTTTTCTGAGCCTATTTCCTTATGTTGAGGAGCCTGGCTTAGCCAAAAGTCATATCAGGTATATTGTTATGCAGGGACGCTGACTTGGGCCCCATGACAGAGCATGACATCATGACATTGGTGTGCCATAGCGGCACTTTTGAGGCCTCACGGTGTGCTGGTCCTGTGGGCTACCTGAGAGGCGAGATCCAAGTCTGGTCCGTGGTCAAAGGTGCAATGTTGTTTTTTTTAAAAAAAGATATTTATTTTTTTTTTATAATAATTTTTATTACATTTTTTACAGAAATAACAAAGAGATCAAAAAGTAAGAAGAAAAAAAAAAAAAAAAAAAAGACCAGAAAAAAAGGAAAAAGAAAAACACGACCATTTCAATAACTCATTTCAAATTTCCATTGGACTTCCCCCATCCCTCGCAGAATGCATTTCTTAACAATAAATTTATCAGCAAATTATATCCTTATTTCGTATGTTTCTTTCTATTTTCAATTACAGTTTAAATTTAAATCTCTTGATCAATATATACTCTGAGCAATATACCATAATATCGTTTTTACCCATTTAAACCTTGATTCTTTCATAAATCTTGTCAAATTTCATAAATAATTAAGTTTTGTTACTGGGGCTAGATTCCCAATCACACGACATCTTATGTTTCATATAACTTATAATACTTTTGCAAATAGTCTTTAAATTTTTTCCAGTCCTCCTCCATTGCTTCTTCTCCCAAGTCTCGAATCCTTGCAGTCATCTCGGCTAATTCCATGTAGTTCATCAGTTGCGTGTGCCAGTCCTCCAGTGTGGGCAAATCTTGGGTCTTCCAATGCTTAGCGATAAGAATTCTTGCTGCTGTTGTAGCGTACATAAAAAAAGTTCTATCCTTTTTAGACACCTTCTGGCCGACAATGCCCAGAAGGAAGGCCTCTGGTTTCTTGGGAAAAGTGTACTTAAACACCTTTTTTAACTCATTATAGATCATTTCCCAGAAGGCCTTCAGTCTTGGGCAGGTCCACCAGAGGTGAAAGAATGTTCCCTCAGCTTCCTTGCATTTCCAACATTTGTTATCGGACAAATGGTAAATCTTAGCTAGCTTAACCGGGGTCATGTACCACCTGTATACCATTTTCATAATGTTTTCTTTCAAAGCATTACATGCAGTAAACTTCATACCGGTGGTCCATAACCTTTCCCAGTCATCAGACATAATATTATAACCAATGTCCTGAGCCCATTTTATCATTGCTGGTTTAACTGTCTCATCTTGAGTATTCCATTTAAGCAGCAAGTTATACATTCTCGATAATAACTTGGTCTTTGGTTCAAGCAACTCTGTCTCAAGTTTCGATTTTTCCACCTGGAAACCTGTTTTTTTGTCTAGCTTAAAAACCTCATTAATTTGGGCATAATGCAGCCAATTTTGCACCTTATCCTTTAGTTTTTCAAAGCTCTGCAATCTCCAGTTACCTTCAATATTTTCTATTATTTCCCATAGCGGCACTTTTGAGGCCTCACGGTGTGCTGGTCCTGTGGGCTACCTGAGAGGCGAGATCCAAGTCTGGTCCGTGGTCAAAGGTGCAATGTTGTTTTTTTTTAAAAAAAGATATTTATTAAAGTTTCCAATTTTTTTACAAACAAAAAGAAAAAAGCAGGCATAAAAAGAAAAAAGTTAAAAACACATAAATTTCACAACTTATTTTCTCATAACATATTTCCCTGACCTCCCCATACCTCCCCTCCTTGTATATCCAGTTCAAATTATTTGTGCAGCAAATCCATATCTCAAAGCATTACAGCTTTAAAACAAAAAAACACACTTTATTTTCTCTCCAACATCTTAGGCTATTATAACCTTAAATTCTTACTTATAAAAAGAAAACCATTTTATCATATTCCTTTCTACCATTACAGCTAGAAACCACTTAATTTCAATCCAACATCATTCAACATTCCTTAATTTTACAGTATTTTTGTAAATAGTCCTTAAATTTTTTCCAATCTTCTTCTGCCGACTCTTCTCCCTGGTCACGGATTCTGCCAGTCATTTCTGCTAGTCCCATACAGTCAATCAGCTTCATCTGCCATTCTTCCAAAGTGGGCAAGTCTTGCATCTTCCAATACTTTGCAATAAGTATTCTTGCTGCTGTTGTAGCGTACATGAAGAAAGTTCTATCCTTTTTTAACACCAACTGGTCAACCATGCCCAAGAGAAAGGCCTCTGGTTTCTTCGAGAAGGTATATTTAAATACCTTTTTCAATTCATTATAAATCATTTCCCAGAAAGCCTTAATCTTAGGGCACATCCACCAAAGGTGAAAAAATGTACCCTCATTTTCTTTACATTTCCAACATTTGTTATCGGGCAAATGGTAAATTTTTGCAAGCTTGACTGGGGTCATGTACCACCTATATATCATTTTCATAATATTTTCTCTTAAGGCATTGCATGCCGTGAATTTCATCCCGGTGGTCCACAACTGTTCCCAGTCAGCAAACATAATATTATGTCCAACATCTTGTGCCCATTTAATCATGACAGATTTAACCGTCTCATCCTGAGTGTTCCATTTCAACAGCAAGTTATACATTTTTGACAAAATCTTGGTTTTGGGTTCTAACAGTTCTGTTTCGGCCATTTGGCCTCCATATTGAGCTTTTTCTGAGCCTTTGCTTCCATCGGTAACAACCACCTTGGGGTTTTATTTTCAAGTAAGTCTTTATATCTTGTCCAAACATTAAACAATGCTCTTCTGACAATATGGTTTTTAAATGCTTTATGTGCTTTAACCTTGTCATACCACAAATATGCATGCCACCCAAAAATGTTATTAAAACCTTCTAAATCCAAAATGTCTGTGTTCTCAAGAAGCAGCCATTCTTTCAGCCAGCAAAATGCCGCTGATTCATAATAAAGTTTAAGGTCTGGCAGGGCAAATCCACCCCTTTCCCCTTTCAAAGGTGCAGTGTGGAGGCAGTCCATAGTAGCTGAAGCTGGGTGCAGGGCAGGGAGTCGGGTGAAGTCAGGAACAGGTATGCAAGCAGGGAGCCAGGGCAGGTCAGGAGCTCAGGCAGGAAAGCAGGACAGGGTTCAGGCAGGAACTAGCAACCAACAATGTTCCTCCCGCAACTTGGGACTGGGGCTGGCTGGCTTTTATCTGCCCTGAGGCATAGGGCAGTCCTCAGGTGACTTGCCTCTCCTGGCCTGGAGGCGAGCACTCCTCCTGAGGGAACTTAGTTCGCTCCGCCGCTCTGCCCTGAGCCTCTGCAGCCCAGGAAAGGCTGGAGGGTTACCGGACCCAGAGGCAGCCTCAGCTTCCTCTGACGGGGCTGAGAGTGGAGCACCTGCAGGCAATGGGTCCTCCATCCCCTCAGGAGCCAGAGCAGACTCAGCTGATGCCTGCACCTGAGGATCCAGCACAGGTGAGGACCCTTCAGGCTCATGCCCCAGCCCTGGCTCAGCTGGTCCTGGAGGCAGGGACTCCTGTGCAGGCTGGGATTCCTCAGGTGCAGCATCCAAGTCCAAATCCCAGGCCATCACAAATGAGACCTTGGAGATCATGTCCAAGGCCTTGAGAGACCTCCGAAGCAACATCTGGTTTCTACCAGAAGTCAATTTGAAGGCCTGGCAGGGCCTCAGACATCACTTCCTAGGCCTCATGGGGCCTCAGAGGTCATGTCCAAGGCCTCATGATGTGACTTCCAGTTTTTTTTGCAGGGCCTCGGACGTCGCCTCAGACATCATGTTGGAGTCTCATGGTGTGGGTGCTGGGCACCCACAAAAAAAACTTGTGGGTACCTGGGTGCCAGTTGTTGGTGCCAGTGTTGTTATAGGTCTTGCAAAATATCATAGGAATATCAGCCATCAGCAGATGGTCAAGGGTCTGGAAACCAAGCCTTATGAGGAACAGTTGAAGGAGCTGGGTTTGTTTAGCCTGGAAAAGGGGAGACTTCCTCTTAAAAGCAGAAGGCCTCTCTGCAGAGTGACTGTCAGGAGTGCATGCAGGAGCCAGGCCCTGTGACTGGTAGGGCCTCGCAGGACTGGGGCCTTCCTGAGCTTGGCCTGGAAGGGCAAGGCGCGGCTGCGTAGGTGAGGCTTGACAGAAGACTCATAGCACCTGGTGGCAAGGGCCAGGGGAGGTATATAAGACCAGCACTTCCCTCTGGCTCTTTGCCACAGCAACACGCTACCCACCTAGCTGTGCTTTGGCTTCCTGACTCCAGGTTTCCTGACCCTTGGACTCTTGGCTTCCTGACTCCTGGTTTCCTGACCCTCGGACCCTTGGCTTCCTGACTCCAGGTTTCCTGACCCTCGGACCCTTGGCTTCCTGACTCCAGGTTTCCTGACCCTCGGACCCTTGGCTTCCTGACTCCTGGTTTCCTGACCCTTGGACCCTTGGCTTCCTGACTCCTGGTTTCCTGACTCTTGGACCCTTGGTTTCCTGACTCCTGGTTTCCTGACCCACGGACCCTTGGCTTCCTGACTCCTGGTTTCCTGACTCTTGGACCCTTGGTTTCCTGACTCCTGGTTTCCTGATTCATGGACTCTTGGCTTCCTGACTCCTGGACTGCTGATTCCTGCTTCCCGATCTCTACCCCGGTCCCGACGTACCAAGCCAGGACTCCGGCTGCCCGTGACAGTGACTCCCTAGCCCCACCTGGCTCTTTCAGAGTGACTAGTTCTTATACGTATATACACTGCATAAACAAATTAGGGGCAGAACCTTCCTCAGTGTGTGATGGCAGAGGTTGCGAGAGGCCAAGGACCCTTAGTGTAAGACCAGGGGTGTCACTATTACAAGTACCTCCCTATTTCAATCTGTGAAATGCTGGAGTTATGTGATGCCCAACCCATGCCATTTGAGCTCAAGTTTCTTTCCATTTGATATGGATTTTCTGCTCATTATTAGTCTGAGTCCACATGGGCAGACTCCTCTTGCAAGGAGCACCTTTCATTTGCTCCCCCCCCCTGAACCTTTTGTGCGCAGGCAGGAAGAGTTTCAATCCTGGACGATGTGCAAGAGCATTTCTCTAATGAGGTCCTGCCCATTAGCTGGTGCCCGCTCCTGCCACTCAGAACGAACGATCCCTAACCTTGGTATGAAGAATGGTGGAGAACAGAGGACTTTCAAACAGAGGAATAAGAACCAGCCCATGATCTCCACTCCTTCTTATGACGAGGGCAGCCAAGAAATATGCCTTGGCAAAGAGAAGTGGATCAAATTAAAGATCGGAACAATGGGCCTTTGGAAGGACGTGCAGAGGGAAGCAGCAATTTTTTATTATTTTTTTAAGAAAAAGTAAGAGGAAGCAGCATAAAGTTAGTTTGGAGAGGAAACCAGACAACATAGAAGATTCACTCCAGGACAAACCACAAACTCAAGGAGGGATTTTCACCAGGTGGGCAGGAGACTCCAACCTTGCGTCTCCATGAATTGCATTCTCAGTACAGTCATACCTTGGGTTACAGACACTTCAGGTTGCGTTTTTTTGGGTTACGGACCCTCCAAAACCCAAAAGTACCGGAATGGATTACTTTCGGGTTTCAGCGGTTGCGCATGCACAGAAGCACTAAATTGGGCTTTGCACATGCGCAGAAGCACCGAATCACAACCCGCGCATGCGCAGATGCGGCACTGTGGATTGCGAATGCTGCGGGTTGCGAACGTGCCTCCCGCACGGATCACATTTGCAACCCGAGCATCCACTGTACTGGCCAACCTCACCGTGATGACTATTTTAAAATAAATATCAAAACATGGATCTGCTTATTATTATTGTCAATTCACTTTATACACCACCCTTTATCAAAAGATCCCAAGGCAGTGTACAACATAAAAACACACACACACTGCAGAGCATCAATAATAAAAGCATAATAAAAGGCATACTGACAGACAGACAAATTGTGATGGCCTGGGAATCCGATTCAGAGGCTGAACCGGAGATAATCCCAGCCTGCACAGGAGTCCCCGCCTCTAGGGCCGGCTGAACTGGGGCAGGGCCTTGATTCTGAAGCACCTGCACCTGTGCCAGATCCTCAGGAGCAGGCACCAGGTGAATCCACTCTGGCTCCGGAGGTGGTTGAGGACTCAGTGCCTACAGGTGAGTCTCCCCCTGGGTCCAGTAACCCTTTAGCCTCTCCTGAACTGCAGAGGCTCAGGGCAGAGAGGCGAAGGGAACTGGTTTCTCCTAGGAGGAGTGCTCGCCTTAAGGCCAGGGGAGGCGGGTCTCCTGGGGGCCGGGACCACCCCTGGCCTCAGAGAAGATAAAGGCCAGTCAGCCCGGTCCCAGGTTGCAGGAGCAACATCGTTGAAGAGCTGTTTCGGTCAGCATCCAGTCCTGTTCCCCCAGAGTTCCTGTCCTTGCCCGGCTTCTCGCTGTGGACCCCGCTTCACCCGTGGAGGACTGTCTGCCGACCCTCGACTCAGGTCCTGGACCTCGCCCCTCGGCAACCTCCCCCCTGGACCAGCACACAAATAATAATAAAGTATTTAATAACAGTTTCTCTCCCCCACACTTTCACAGGCCATAGATTATTGAATAGCCATAGGCCTGGCTCCTACAGACATGTAACAATGACGTCAGGCAAGTTTCTCTGGGGAGAGCATTCCACAGATGGGAAGCCACCACAGAAAAGGCCCATTCTCTTGTTGCCATCCTCTGAAAGTCTCTAGGGGAGCCTTTCTCAACCTGTGGGTCCCCAGATGTTGTTGAACTACAACTCCCGTCACCCCTAGCTAGCAAGGCCAGAGCTCAGGGATGATGGGAGTTGTAGTCCAACAACATCTGGCGACCCACAGGTTGAGAACCACTGCTCTAGGGTGTTAAGTGTATGCATTTGTTTAAGGTATCATCGCATTGGGCCCTTGAGCTTAGTTGCACTAGCACAGTGTTTTGCAGCATAGTTGCCCTCCAATGGTTGTTGGACTTTAGCTCCCATCAGCCCTAGGCAACCACAATCACTGGTCAGGGATTTTGGGCACTGAAGTCCCAGAACATCTATAGAGGGCACTAGGTCAGGGGAGGTTGGATATGGGCATGAGAAACAGGGGTTTGTGCAGAAGGCTTTGTAGAAATGGTGAGTTGCAAAAGCTCAAAATCTATTGCCCTTACTAGCTGGTGATTTATTTATTGCCCAGGGTCACTCAGCAAGCTCCACAGTCGAGTGGAGACTTGAACCCAGGTCTTCCAGGTCCTTGTTGGACATGATAACCACACCAAACCTTTTATATGCATGCATGCATACATTCATACCTGTGTTTAGAATTGCTGACCATTTAGAGGAGTTTCTTGGGGCTATTTCCATCTGAGCTGGCTCTTCAAAGTGGATGTAATTGAGTCTGGGTTAATATAAGCTTCATTGTGAATGTTATAGTTTGGCTCCGAAATGAGGTCAGCTGCCGTTTCTGACACGTCTCTCCACCTACTTGATGTGCTGCTGATCAGATATTTGGTGAACTGCCTGGGCTTAAAACTTTTCCAAAAGAGAATTAACGTCTTTCCTTTTAAGCATCAGGCTCCAGCCAGCGGCACTGCATTAGCAGGAGATGTGATAATTAGATCATAGCAGAAGAGAGGATGCATCCTGCATGTGAAATGGATTTGGCGCACGGGAGAAAGTGAGAGTTTAACCCAACGGAAACAATAGATAGCTGTGAAAGATTGGAGGAAGGGAAGATTTCTGGACATTCGCTAGCATTAACAATTAAAATAATAAAGCTTCAACACGAAATTCATGTATTTATTTACTGCGCACCCCTATGTTGCACACCACTGTAATTTGTAATCTGCTAACCACATTTTAGGGACGTGGGTGGTGATGTGGGTTAAACCACAGAGCCTAGGGCTTGCCGATCAGAAGGTCAGTGGTTCGAATCACTGCGACGGGATGAGCTCCCGTTGCTCGGTCCCTGATCCTGCCCACCTAGCAGTTCAAAAGCACGTCAAAGTGCAAGTAGATAAATAGATACCGCTCCGGCGGGAAGGTAAACGGCATTTCCATGCTCTGCTCTGGTTCTCCAGAAGCGGCTTAGTCATGCTGGCCACATGACCCGGAAACTGTACGCTGGCTCCCATGGCCAATAAAGCGAGATGAGCACCGCAACCCCAGAGTCGGCCACGACTGGACCTAATGGTCAGGGGTCCCTTTACCTTTACCTTATGACTCTGTGTATGCCTCCTACCTTTCTATTTTAACACAAATACCTTTCAGGAATGCAGATCACCATCTATACGTATATTGTCATAGCCTTGCAAGCATGCCATGGAAAGAAGAAAAAAACTACAGTGTGCATGGTGTGTTGGAAAGGAACAGAAACAAGTTTTTGCCCTAAGGCACTTACAATCTAATGCAGAGACTGGAGAAGACAGCAGGAGAGGAGAAGGGGGGGTGAGTTGATTTCCTCCTCCCCTCTTCCAAGAGTAACCAGTCAACTTCAATTCAAATACTTTGTCTCTCTGGGCTTCAAATCACCAGTCGCAGTGATCAATGAGATGCTCCGCCTGCCACCTCCCATTCACAGAAAACAGTGAGGGAAGCTGAGAAGCCTGGATGTTCAGCAGGGAGAAAGAATTTGGCAAATCTGGAGCACCGTATGAGCAGAAGGAAGTCGTAATGATAAAAGCACAACAACATAGTAGGCTTTTAAAAATGTTATTAGTGTGTACTGGGTGATCTGTAATGCTGGGCTCTTTGAAGCTGTGTTGAGAAGAAGAAGAAGAAGAAGAAGAAGAAGAAGAAGAAGAAGAAGAAGAAGAAGAAGAAGAAGAAGAAGAAGAAAGCTAACTACATCCCAGGACTGAATGTTGCACATGAGCCAAGATTTGTTTCCAGTTTCCTTGTTCTGCATAAAATGACCCCCCCTTCCATTCAGAGCTCCTAAGCTGTCATAAATGCATTCTAATGATTTCCTCGGTTTACTGCACTGCAGTGGCATTTCTCCTTCTGCCTGCAGCTCTAACGTCTGTTCAATCCAAAAAAACAAAAACAGACCAAGGGGGAAGAAAAAGAGGATTGGAGGAGAAAGGGGAGGGGGGAGGGACCCTTTGCCCAGCACCACCACTGACGTCGGCCTGCATTGCTGCAGAATTTCATTCAGAAGAAACGACCCCTCGGTGCATGTGACCAAATCCAATCTTCTCATGTTGCTGGGGGAATCAGATGCTCTGGTGCCTTGCCTCCTCCTGCTCTCTGTTTTTAAGGAAAGCCTGTTGGGTGACTTTCTCAAACAAAATCGACTCAGATGCTTAAAAATGTGTTTGGGGGGAGTGTAAGCTGGAGGGGGGGGTGTTTATGAAGCAAAACAGTGTCATTTTCTCAGGTGCAGAAACTCCAGTGCATAAACGCATCACACATGACTCCAGTGGTACCTCAGGTTACAGACGCTTCAGGTTACAGACTCCGGTAACCCAGAAATAGTGCTTCAGGTTAAGAACTTTGCTTCAGGATGAGAACAGAAATCGGGCTCCGGCGGCACGGCAGCAGCAGGAGGCCCCATTGGCTAAAGTGGTGCTTTAGGTTAAGAATAGTTTCAGGTTAAGTACGGACCTCCGGAAGAAATTAAGTACTTAACCTGAGGTACCTCTGCACTTAACACAGACCTGTTCTAGGGGAGCGTAATTTGCGTGAGCTAATGTCACAGCTTTCCTTATGCAGGTGGCACTGTCGTCTAAACCACTGAACCTCTTGGGCTTCCCGATCAGAAGGTTGGTGGTTCCAGTCCCCACGACGGAGTGATCTCCTGTTGCTCTGTCCCAGCTCCTGCCAACCTAGCAGTTTGAAAGCACACCAGTGCAAGTAGATAAATAGGTACCACTGCAGCAGGAGGGTAAATGGCATTTCTGTGCGCTCTGGTTTCCACCACAGTATTATAAGCCAGGGCAGGGACAGCCATCATAAGCTTAGCTACAGGAGTTGAAGATAAGTAAAGGTAAAGGTACCCCTGCCTGTATGGGCCAGTCGTGACCGACTCTGGGGTTGCGCGCCCATCTCGCTTAAGAGGCCGGGGGCCAGCGCTATCCGAGGACACTTCTGGGTCACGTGGCCAGCGTGACGAAGCTGCTCTGGTGAGCCTGCACCAGCGCAGCACACAGAAACGCCGTTTACCTTCCCGCTAGAAAGCGGTACCTATTTATCTACTTGCACTTAAGGGTGCTTTCGAACTGTTAGGTGGGCAGGAGCTGGGACCGAACGATGGGAGCTCACCCCGCCGCGGGGATTCGAACCGCCGACCATGCGATCGGCAAGTCCTAGGTGCTGAGGTTTTACCCACAGCGCCACCCGCGTCCCGGAGTTGAAGATAACCCCTCTTAATTGTGAAATTAGGTTAGAACAAACAGGTGGGTTTTCAACAGCTATTTAAAACATCTAACCAATGAAGCCTCCCCAGATCTCTTCTTGGGAGGGCAAGTTCCTTGGTGAAAATCAAAACCTATTCTAAAATATCGGCTCAGCCCTACTTAAATTATGTCTCTGGGAGTGCAAGGGAGAACAGTGCTGTTGTTCAGTTGCCTCTGGCAGATCTGGATTCAGTTTAGGTCACTGAGACCTTCTCCACATGCTGAAAGTCAGCTGGTGAAATATTCCCCAGCATGCAGATGCGGTGAAGGTAAACATTTAACCTTGGAATTCTGGTGGTTGCATGGCTGTTAAAGGCACAGTAGCTCTGCCAAGAGAAACTAGCAACTCTGAAGAGGGGGTGTTTTCGTTCTTGGCTTAAATGAATGATGCCAAAGCCATTGGTTCAGAGACCACCCTGGCTCTGCAGGACAAATGGAAGTCTTCATTCCAGAGGATGCAACATAGCTTAGTAGTATACCATGTGCTTGGGATGCAGAAGGTTTCAGGTTCAATCTTCGTTTAAAAAGATCAGGTGATGGGAAAGAGAACTGCTACCACTGATTACCGTATTTTTCGCTCTATTGGACGCAGTTTTTCCTCTCCAAAAATTGAGGGGAAATGTGTGTGCGTCCTATAGAGTGAATGCAGGCTTGTGTCATAGCTGCGCGCAACCCCTCCGGCAGGGAGAGGCTGCATGGGGCTATGGCTTCTTTAGCCCTGCGCAGCGTCTCCCAGCAAGGAGAGGCTGCACGGGGCTAAAGGGGAAACCAAAACAGCGAGCGGGATGGATCCCGCTCGTTGCCTTGCCTTCTTCCATAGCTGCGCGCAACCCCTCCGCAAGGAGAGGCTGCACGGGGCTATGGATTCTTTAGCCTCACGCAGCCTCTCCCAGGAGGTAGAGGCTGCACGGGGCTAAAGGGGAAGCCAAAACAGCGAGCGGGATCCATCCCACTCGCTGCCTTGCCTTCTTCCATAGCTGCGCACAACCCCTCTGGCAGGGAGAGGTTGTGTGCAGACTGTACGCTGCTCTTTGGGGCTGGGGGAAAAAATATTTTCCCCCTTGATTTCCCCCCCTAAAAACTGGGTGCGCCCTATGGTCCGGTGTGCCCTATGGTGCGAAAAATACGGTATATTGGATGAGATGAGATAACTGTCTGGCTGGTGTATAATGATGCATGTCAGTTTACCAGGGATACCACTGATCTAATTCCTCAAGCAATTTTTTTCTGCCCTCCCACCATCCAAGACCTTGCTACTTTAGCTGTGGCAACCAAAGGAAAATCAAATAAAACAGGCACAGAGTTGGGGTTTGAACCTTTCTGCCCAGGTCACCAGGTCGGGATGCAAATGGTCCTTCCCTTGGCCATAAGACCGGTCATTTGATGTTCTGGGAGGGAGCAATAATCCCCTTATTTTGCTAAGCAGCACAAAGAGGGATGCAGGTGGTGCTGAGCCTAGGGTTTGCCAGTTGGAAGGTTGGTGGTTCGAATCCCCACGATGGGGTGAGCGCCTGTTGCTGGGTCCCAGCTTCTGCCAACCTAGCAGTTCAAAAGCATGCCAAAGTGCAAGTAGATAAATAGGTACCATTCTGGTGGGAACTTAAACAGTGTTTCCGTGTGCTGCTCTGGTTTGCCAGAAGCGGCTTAGTCATGCTGGCCACATGACCCGGAAAAACTGATGACAAATGTCGGCTCCCTTGGCCAGTTAATCGAGATGACTGCCGGAACCCCAGAGTCATCCGCAACTGGACTTAACTGTCAGGGGTACTTTACCTTTTTACAAAGATGGAACCCTCCTCAGCTTTGGACTAAAGTTACAGTTGGTTTGTGGCCCTCAGAGCATTGGCCAAGGGAGAATGTGGCCCTCCAGTCAATAAAGGTTAGCCATCCCATTTTAAGGAATGCATCCCTTAAAAAAAAAAAAAATTCCACTTTCAGGCACAAATTCCTGGTCTCTTTGATGCCAACAGCAGTGAGCTGCTTTGGGATGGAGGGGCCAAGAGAGCCAGTGTGGTGTAGTGGTTAAGAGCGGAAGACTCGTAATCTGGGGAACCGGGTTCATGTCTCTGCTCCTCCACCTGCAGCTGCTGGGTGACCTTGGGCTAGTCACACTTCTCTGAAGTCTCTCAGCCTCACTCACCTCACAGAGTGTTTATTGTGGGGGAGGAAGGGAAATGAGATTGTTGGCCGCTTTGAGACTCCTTCGGGCAATGATAAAGCAGGATATCAAATCCAAACTCCTCCTCCTCCTCCTCCTCTTCTTACTGGTGTTTCTGCCAGCTATCCCAGTTTCTCCACAATTGAGTATATTTCCATTTAATTTCACTTCTTCTCCCATTCCTTTATGCCATATCTTTATGCTTCAGTCCTCACCTTCACCATTCATTTAGATCAGTATTATACAACAGTCATGTCTTCCCTCGAAAGTATCCTGGGAACTGCAGTTTGTTGAGGGTTTGTTGATAGGAGACCCTTATCCCCTCACAGTGCCTCATTTTCCAAAGTGGCTGAACAATAAATTCCTCTTCCCAGGGAACTTTGGCAACTGTAGCTCAAGGGCAGGTGGCCAGGGGTCTTCTAACAACACTCAGCACCCTTAAAAAACTACAGCTCCCAGGATTCCTTAGGGGGAAGCCATAGCGGTTCTTTAAATGTCTGGTACAGATGGGATCGAAGGGACACAGGTGGCGCTGTGGGTTGAACCACAGAGCCTAGGACTTGCCGATCAGAAGGTCGGCGGTTCGAATCCCCGCGACGGGGTGAGCTCCCATTGCTTGGTCCCTGCTCCTGCCCATCTAGCACTTCAAAGTTCAAGTAGATAAATAGGTGCTGTTCCGGCGGGAAGGTAAACAGCATTTCCGTGCACTGCTCTGGTTCGCCAGAAGTGGCTTAGTCATGCTGGCCACATGACCCAGAAGCTGTACACGGGCTCCCTCAGCCAGTAAAGAAAGAGGAGCGCCACAACCCCAGAGTCGGTCACGACTGGACCTAATGGTCAGGGGTCCCTTTACCTTTTCCTTACAGATGGGATCTAAGTTGTAAGCCATGACATGGAACTGTGCTGTTTCCCACTTTCATACAGCAAATAGCTGGTTTTTATTATGATTTTTTCCCCTTATAGCAGAATAATGAAACCATCGGGGCTCCTTAATTTTGAAAGGTTGGCCTGACACCAATCCTCGAGAGAGTTTTTTCTTGCTGTAGTCCAGACTGGCCTGCAAAGATTGCCGACTTTCTCATGAATATTCAAAACCCAATTTGTTCCTTGAAGCATTTCAGTGTCAAAAGAAACAAGCAAAAAAGCATCTGCTAACTTTTAATTCTGTCGGCTTTGTTCGTACTGGTTTGTACACAATCTGGACTAACACCAACATAATATTCAAAGAGTCTAGCTATATGTTACATTAAACATGTAGCACACAGGTTCACGTGTGTGTGTGTGTGTGTGTGTGTGTGTGTTTAGACAATCCAAAGTAGTACAGTATTGTAGTATTGTCTTCCTGAAACCTGTCTTCCAGTTTTATTCCCTTGCAAAAGAGGCTTCCATTTTTCTACCTTGTTCTCCTGGGACTTCAGAAGTTCTTCAAGATGTTGATGGGTGCTGGGATTTGAGCTTACCTTATCACTGAAAAGTGGCTGAGTGTGGAATCACGGAGGAGTTCCGCAATATCTAGTGGACCACAAGTTCCTGGTCTTGTAATAAGAATTTTAAGGTCTTAGATATATATTAAATGTTCATAAATGTACCAACCAAGAATGTACATAGATCAACACAGGAAGACTGACCTGAAACCATTTTTGATTCCCAAACTGACCAAATGTTTTCTCTGCAAGGGGGGAGGGGGGTCAGGGAGCCTTCCCATTGTCTCAGGAATTGAGTAATCAACATTTTAATGGGCGACAGACTATCATGAAAGGCAATCAGGAAAGGCAATCAGATAACCTGGCAGACAGGAAAAACAACATTCAAATTTCTGTTTTAGACCACCTTTTCTGTGATGTAGGTATGTGGGAGGTTGTCTTGGGTTACACCCCTTTTTTGATGTATGTATGATGTATGGAGGGGTGGTCTTGAGCTCCAGGGCAGGGAACTTAAAATGTCTATATAAGGGCAAGCACACCTTGGTTCTGCGTTCCTCCTCCCTCCTGCGTGTGGTGAGTGAGGACCTGTTGCAACAGATCAATAAAGATCAGGCTTCCTAGCTGCTTTGCTTCTCAATATTCTCTGTCATTTTCTCCTACCAATAGGGAACCTATGTAAGGACTCTATATGGACTCTTGGATACCCCATAAGGGAAAAAAGGGCAGATTTTTGTTTACAACAGTCTCCATCCAAATGCTCAGCAGCTGTTCTCCAAAGAAGACAAAAAATCCCAGCTCGATTGCTGAGATCATCTGCAGAAATCATCGCTGGCCATTTCTTGAGTTGGCAAGGTTCATGTGACAAGAAGAAACCAAGTCTTTAATGTCATTGGCCCAGTATTGTAGAATACGCTGTTTCAATTTTTAAATGCCTGCTAAAACCTTTCCTATTCCATCAGGCTTGGACAGGCAATTAAGAACACATCTTTCCACAACATTTAGCTGATTTCAACTTTTTATATGCTTTATATTGCACAATTGTTGTAAACCGCGCTCATTTCTTTTTATGGCTAGCAGTATATAAATTTTCTTCCTTTTTTGCTAAATATATAAAAAATAAGCGAGCTGCTTTTGAAAGCCACCACCATCCTTCTTTCAAGCAAGAAGGCGAAACGTTTTAGAAAACATTATTGTAGGCACTTACTGGTTTACAGAAGGTTAAGAGAAGTTAAGATTCGCAAAAGGAAGACAGGAAAGAACATGAAAGCTTTTGAAGATGGAAAGAGTTATTTATACCTTGCACTTTTTCTACCTGTGGTTCCTTTCTTCCTGGTTTCCTTTTTTAAGAAATAGAAAAAGGAAAGACACCTCAAGAAAGAGTGCTTCTTTCTTTCTTTCTTTCTTTCTTTCTTTCTTTCTTTCTTTCTTTCTTTCTTTCTTTCTTTCTTTCTTTCTTTCTTTCTTTTCCTTCCTTCTTTCTTTTCTTCTTTCTTTTCTTTCTTAAATTATTTTCTATTAAAGATGGCTCTGTGCTACAAAACAAACAAATAAACAAGGAAAAGTACATATGGCGTCTCCACTTTCAATTCATAGAGTCTTTTTCACAGTTTGTTTACATTCAGTGTGAGATGCTATTGTCACAGACATTGGGGGGGGAGAGAGAGGGAGGGCGGAAAATGGGGGGGATATAATGATCTTTCATTCTACTGCATAGTGTTTGTGCAGGGTTTTTGTGTCAGCCTCACATGGGTAGGTCCTTTACTTATATATTTATTTTTATCGGCATTGTGAGAGATTGGGGGGAGGCGGTCCAGAGCTTGGTTGTTTGCATTTGGTTGTTTGCAGTATGGTTTGTTTGCTTACGTAAGGAAAACATGAGGTATTGGGGAACAGCAGCTGAAGATTTGGATGACTAGCTTAAATCACTATGCTTAAGTCAGATCTTCGACCTCACACCTGCACAGTTTCCTCTCAATCTCACCGAGAGTCAAAACAGATGGGATCCTGAATGCATGAAAGCATTTAAAGCATCCACTTCTACTATCAAAACAGCAGTTTTGCATATGGGCAGAGAGCAGGAGTATCTTAAATCCAAGGTAACATCGCAAAGCCTGAAAAGACCTCAAGGTCATCTGTCCCCATCCAACACTTCTCTGGTTAGTATTGGTCTGCCAATCAGTAGATGAATAGATGCTGGCCCTTTATGAGAAATATTTCTTCATGCAATTAACATTGCTTGAGTGTACCAGAAAGGGGTTGTGCCTGCTAGACGGCGGCGGAATTAGGTTTGATGAGGCCTAAGCTACTGAAGGTAATGGGGCCTTTATATGTCCAGCTGTCCTTTGTCAACAACAAATTGTCACTGTTTTTAAAGTTGAATATAAGCTATATCGTAATATATAGACCTAATAAGTATTTAAAGCCGTTTGCACATTTTGCCATGCAACCAGTACACGCAGAATGTAGGCACCCTATATATCAAGCACCCCCAAACTCAGCCCTCCAGATGTTTTGGGACTACAACTCCCATCATCCCTGACCACTAGTCCTGTCTGGAGGGCCAAGTTTGCCTATGCCTGCTATGTATAGAAATGAGCAAACCAGTGATATTTTAGGGAGCAGGCTGGCAGGCAGGGCCCATGACTTACATCATAGAAGCCTACACAACACAAATCACTGTTGCTGTATGTACCGTATTTTTCGCCCTATAGGACGCACTTTTCCCCCTCCAAAAATGAAGGGGAAATGTGTGTGCGTCCTATGGGGTGAATGCAGGCTTTCGCTGAAGCCTGGAGAGCCCCAGTGCCAGCCCCACAAGGTCGGGGGACAGAGGGAGGCGGAACGCCGCCATCCCACTGTCTCCCGAAGTGGTTTGGAGGCTGACGGCGGGGAGACCCTGCCGCCAGCCCCGCAAGCTCCGGGGACAGCTGGGAGGCGCAGCGCGTCTCCCCGCTGTCTCCGGACCTGATCTGAAGGCGGGCGGCGGGGAGAAGAGCGCTTCTCCCTGCTGCCTGCCCCACAAGCTCAGGGGACAGCAGGGAGGCGCAGCGCGTCTCCCCGCTGTCCCCGGACCTGATCTCAAGGCACTTCTCCCCACTGCCGGCCGCACAAGCGCCTGGGGGGAAATAATTTTTTTCCCTTTATTTCCCCCCCAAAAAACTTGATGCATCCTATGGGCCGGTGCATCCTATGGGGCAAAAAATACGGTAGGTTTAGCTTGTTTAGTTTTTACATAAATCTGGCACTGCTGCTAGACCTGCCATTAGACAAAGGCAAAGGACCCCTAGACAGTTAACTCCAGTCAAAGACGTCTATGGGGTTCAGTGCTCATCTCGCTTTTCAGGCCAAGGAAGCCAGCCTTTGTTCACAGCTTTCCGGGTTATGTGGCCAGCAGGACTAAACCACTACTGGTACATGGAGGACTGTAATTATCTGCCCGCCCACCCCAGCCAGACTGGCTATGTGCACTAAGGTCTGCAATGGAGAACCCTGCTAGATGTGCATAGGCTCTTCCTAAGGGACGTGGGTGGTGCTGTGGTCTAAACCTATTTGGCTTGCTGATCAGAAGGTTGGTGGTTCGAATCCCCGCAACGGGGTGAGCTCCCATTGCTCTGTCCCAGCTCCTGCGAACCTAGCAGTTCGAAAGCACACCAGTGCAAGTAGATAAACAGGTACCACTGCAGTGGGAAGGTAAATGGCATTTCCGTGCACTCTGGTTTCTGTCATTGTGTTCTGTTACGCCAGAAGTAGTTTAGTCTTGTTGGCCACATGACCCAGAAAGCTGTCTGTGGACAAACGCCGGCTCCCTCAGCCTGAAAGCAAGATGAGTACTACAACCGCATAGTTGCCTTTGACTGGACTTAACCATCCAGGGGCCCTTTACCTTTACCTTTAACCTAGGCTCTTCCTGAGAGCAGGAATCTTAGCAGAACCAGCTAGTAACTATCTAACCAGATTCTAACATATTCTCTAGCATGCTCGTAAAACCCAAAGATTCTGTCTCCGTCTAACATCTAGTAATCAAATCATCTTTGAAATCGAGCTAGGTTAAGAGACTCGTATTCAGAGGAAAATCAAACAGAACACCCATTGAAGTGTAGGTTGCTCAGGTGATTTTGCCAGGAAGGGAAAAAGAGTGAGTGCAAAAATCTGGTTTGAAAGTTACAGCTACAATATTTTGATTGAATTGTTTTCATCTGTTTCTTAATAATGAGTCACGCACTCCCGAGAGAGATCGATCTGTGGAGCCTGGCATTCCCTTCGCAAAAGGAGCACACTTGGAAAGACAGCCATGCGCTAGCGGAGCCAATGGGCCGTGGCGTTTTCTAAGCGACTGCATATTTATGGGGAGAGGCGGCACTGCAGCCACAGCCAACGCAACAATCGATTGATGCTGAAGAGTCTGAAATCAATCACAAGCCGATGGGGAGATTTGGGAGTGGGAATCGAGATTGTAAAGAGGGAGGCAGAGAGAGAGAGAGAGAGAGAGAGCGCTCACATATTCAAGAAAAGAGAGTAAACTAGGTTTTCGTTATGGTGGGGGAAATATATACATCAAATGACCCTAGTGCTTAGTGAATATTCAATATGCTTTAGGTAGAAGGAGAGTACCTTTTCCAGAACACCTGTTCCAGTTCTCTCTTTTGCTAACATGGGTGGCTTGGCCCCAAGAGTAAGAAGCGCATTCATGGTGCTACTTGCAGTCTTACTTTGGCTAGCAAGAGTCCTGGAATAATAATAATAATAATAATAATAATAATAATAATAATAATAATAAATTTATACCCTGCCCATCTGGCTGGGTTTCCCCAGCCACTCTGGGCAGCTCCCAATCAAATATTAAAAACACTATACAGCATTAAACATTAAAAACCTCCCTAAACAGGGCTGCCTTCAGAAGTCTGTTAAAAGTAGGATAACCAAAAAATGTGTGGGGTTGAATACAATAACATTACAGCGCCCGATGAGTGTTTTCTGCTCATGCAACAGAGCCAGGGTGACATAATGGCTAGAGTGTTGGACTGAGACCTGGGAGACCTGGGTTCGAATCCCCACTCATCCATGAAGCTCACTGGGTGACATTGGGCCAGTCATCAATTTCTACATATCCGGAAAGGCTTGCCTGAGCAAAAAATATATTTTAAATGGGCACTAGGAAGAACACAGTTCAGGTGCTTGACTGATGTCAATAGGCAAGGAGTTCCAAAGTTCAGGTGCTGCTGCACTAAGGGAGCAATTCTGTGCACAAGATGCTGGTGCAAATGTGGTCTAAACCACTGAGCCTTGGGCTTGCCGATTGGAAGGTCAGCGGTTCAAATCCCCATGATGGGGTTGTTGGTTTCTGCTCTCTTCACTGTGCAGCAAAGTGCTTGTCACAAGACAATGTTTACATTCCACAGTCAGAGTACTGTTGGGTTTTCCCACGGGAATGGGAAGCTGGATGTGACGTACACTGGTTTCCTGTTTTTCACTGTTCTCTCGGTGTTCTTCATTCCGAGGAGAAGGATGGTTGCTTCTCTGCTCCAGCAGAGGCAAGATGCATGTTTGTAATTTATCAACTCTGAACTGAAAATAAAGCAACTTTAAGCATGTGGCACGTACTGTTCGTCATTCCATTGTGCAAAGGACTCTGCAATTTCAACATTTTGGTTCCGGGCCCAGAAAGACGTAAATCAAACTGAGGAATGCCGGCAGAGGTACAGAGGAACGGATCGCGTTATCTGCTCTGCGCGTCAAGTTTGATTGATGAAGGTATGTGCTCATGCTGCCCAGAGCAGCCTGGCAGCCTGCCAGTTTCTAGTTTATGGTTTTATGGCTGGACTTTGAACTTTTAAAGCCGTTTTGCCGCGATACAGGCACAAGCTCACAGGCTTGGATGGCTGAGAAAGCGAAAGTACTTTTTACAAGTGCTTTTGGAAGCTGTACTGTGACGCAGCTTGTATAAAGCAGCAATGATGGCTAATGCAAAGCTGGTTGATGCTTTTGGGATTCCTAAGCTCAATAAGAATAATTACGCGAACTGGGTGCTATATGCAGAGGCAATTCTGCGGAAAGAAGGTCTGTTTAATGTTATTACAGACAACCCCCCAGCTCCAATTACAGCTCAATGGGCTGCTAAGGATTCCAAAGCAAGGGGAACGCTTACGTTGATAGTATCCCCAGAAGAGCTCTGTTTGTTGCGTGGAAAGACCACAGCCAAGGAAATTTGGAACTCTTTAAGAGAAGCGCACTTGAGGACAGAAGCTGGTTCCTCAATGTACTACTATGCCAAGCTGCATGGTATGGCTCTTGCTGAAGGTGGAGATGTGCGTACACATCTGATGGAGATGCAGAATCTGAGACATGAGCTGCAACAGAGAGGACTCAACTTTCCAGAGGCTGTGTATTTCTTCATGATACTACATTCTTTGGGTCCAAGTTGGGAGTCCGTTGCCACTCAGATTGCTGTTCAACCAACTGCTCAACTCACAGTAGCCTATGTTACTGCCGTGATCCAGAATGAAGCAGATCGCCGGGGTGCTAGCTGCATGGGTAAGGGGGAGTCTTCACAGACGTCATCCCAGAGTGCAGTGGAACCACCAGAGGGCGCCAAAGCTTTGAAGGCAGTGAAATGCTACTTGTGTGGACGTCTAGGCCATATGAAGAGGGAATGCAGATATCCCAGGGCCAAGACAGAGCAGCGCAGCGGAAGTTCATCGCGTGGAAAAGGCCAAAGCAAAGGCAAAGGTCCAGTGTACAGGACAACGCAGCACAAGGCAATGGTCTCACGTTTCACTCCAAAGGTTGCAAAGGTCCAGAAGACGTCTAGATCTTTCTTCGTTGTTGATTCAGCAGCTACACACCACATGTGCAACGATAAGAGACTGTTCGTGTCTTTTACACCGCAGGAAGGTGCGAGTCACCAGGCGGATGACCACACGATCCCCAGTCAAGGCTACGGAACTGTTGTTCTTCACAGTTTGGACTTAGAGATACATGATGTACTTTATGTTCCAGATGCCACACACAATCTTCTCAGTGTGATGCAGCTGAATGAACGCAACATTGACGTTTCCTTCAAGAACAAGAAATGCACCATCACAAAGAAAGACGATTATGTATTGCATGCTGAATGTGTTGATCGTTTGTTTGTTTTGTATTATGATGATGTTGTGCAGAATGATACTTGTTGCATTGCAGGTTCTAACAAAAGTTTGCATGCAGGATGTATTCATGATTTTCACAGGAAATTTGGTCATTTGCATTTTGAGGCAGTATCTAAAATGCCTGCCTTGGTTGAAGGTATGACTATTAAACCCTGCAGGTACCACATGAAGTGCAAGGCATGCGCAGCAAACAAGGTGAAAATGGCTGCGAAAGGTAAGGTGTCTAGTAGGCAAGCTACAGAACCATACCAGGTTTTTCATGCTGATTTAGTTGGTCCGCTATCGCCCTCTTTGGGTGGCAATAGGTTCTTCATGGTTCTCATTGATGCATTTTCTAGGTATATTTACGTGTACAATCTCAAGCAGAAATCAGAGGCTTTTCCAAGGTTCAAGGAATTCTGTGCTTGGTTGGAAAATGTGCATGGTAAGAAGATAAAAATTCTTTTCACAGATCGCGGGGGAGAATTCACTTCTCAGCAGTTTGAAGCTTTTCTGACTGAGAAAGGAATTCAACACGATTTGTCCAGCCCTCGCTCGCCATGGCAGAATGGGCTTTGCGAAAGGGCAAATCAAACATTGCTTCAAGGGTTAAAAACCTTGCTGCATGATGCCAATCTTCCAGAGAGTTATTGGGCTGAAGCTCTCTCGTGTTTTGTTTACAGTTACAATCGCAGATTATCTTCAGCGATTGGTTGTACCCCGTATGAGAAGATGTTTGGTAAGAAACCATACATCAAACACATGAAAATTTTTGGTTCTGACATGTGGATTCACTCACCACAAAGCTCCAAATTAGGCAAACGTGGTTTGCATGGTATCTTTCTAGGTTATCAGAAAGGTTCTTACAGAATAATGATGACTGACTCTAAGACAATTAGGCTCACAAGAAGTGTTGAGTACAATGCCAAGTGGGGGGAGAATGTGGGAATTTTCCAATGTTATCCTGATGACAGTGATGAGACTGAGGATAAGCAACAACAACCCACACCCACTGATGAAGGTTCTGATTCTGAGTCTGAAACTGAATCGGATAATTCAGAGGATTTCAAGAGTGCGAAAGCCTCTATGCGACCCTCTGAAAGCTCTGATCAGGAATTGGAAGAACCATTGTTCACAATAGGTCACTTTTCTCCTAAGAAGGAAGAGGAGAGTGTTGAAGACCAAAGGCTAATTCGCAGGTCACAAAGAGCCACAAAAGGCAGACCTCCAAAGAGATTTGCTGATGAATTTGCTAAGACAGCAGTAGCAGCTGTTAAAAGCTCCAAGAAGGTATTTGAACCTTCAAGTTTCCAAGAAATCCAGGATTTGGATTCTAAGGAAGCTGTGCCATGGTTGAGTGCCATGAAGGCTGAGCTTGATTCCTTGGAAAGGAACAAAACTTGGGAGCTAGTTCCAGTAGTTCCAGGAATGAAACTGCTTGGAAGCAAATGGGTCTTCAAAGCGAAGACTGATCAAAATGGCAAGATAGTCAGACACAAAGCCAGATTGGTAGCCAGAGGTTTTGCACAGGTACCAGGTGAAGACTATCACGAGACCTACTCACCCACGGTGAGATATGAGAGCATAAGGCTTATGCTCAAGCTAGCTGCAGAGGAGAATCTACACATTAGTCACCACGATGTGAATACAGCATTTTTGTACGGATCTCTAGGTGAATCACTTTATATGCTTCCACCTGATGGCGTACAGGTAAAACAGGGATTTGTTTGTGCTCTGAAGAAGTCCCTTTATGGTCTCAAACAAAGTGCACGGTGTTGGCACACAAAACTCACTGAAGCATTGTTTTCTCTAGGTTTTCAGCAAGGGAAAGCTGATCCATGTGTATTTGTCAAAGAGGAGGGGCAAAAGAAACTGTACTGTTTGTTTTATGTTGATGATATTTTATTCTTTTGGAAAGATGTTACAATGTACAATAACGCCCTAGCTCAACTGAAAGAGCACTTTGACATGAAAGATCTTGGTGAGGTAAACAACTACCTATCTCTAGAAATAGAGAAAGATCAAAGTGGTAACATTCTAGTACACCAGTCAAGGAAAATTGCTGATGTGTTGAACAAACTGAACCTGATGGATGCTAACCCTGTAGACACACCGATGACAACAGGTTATCAGGTAGAAGACACTGAAGAAGCATTTTCTGACACTACACTGTACAGAAGTGTGCTAGGCAAGCTAAACTTCATTGCCAGATGTTCAAGACCTGACATTGCTGTTAGCTGTAATTTGCTAAGCAGACAAGTTAACAATCCTACTGTTAAGGATTGGAAAGCTCTGAAACGCATAGCACGCTATTTGAAAGGCACTATGCATTACAGACTGAGATTTAACAATCAGAAGTCTGGTGGTCTTGAGATTTTTGCAGATGCAAGTTTTGGAAGTGACACTACAGACAGGAAAAGTACGTCTGGAGTTTGCTACATGTACAATCAGGGTCTATTTGATTGGTCATGCAAGAAGCAAACAACAATTAGCTTAAGTACTTGTGAAGCTGAACTGAATGCACTGTCTTATTCACTTAAGGATTGTGAATGGTTGTTACAATTGTGCAAAGACATGAAAATTTCTGTCAAATGTCCAATCCAGGTTTACCAGGACAACAAAGCATGTTTGGCTTTGCTGAATTCGGAAGGTTGTAAGCAAAGCACGAAGCACTTGCAATTGAAGGTGCAACATGCTAGGGAACATATTCAGAAGGGACTCGTAACGGTGTCCTTTATGCCAGGTAATGAAATTCCTGCTGATGTATTGTCCAAGATTGTATCAAGGGATCAACACTGTACCTATGTACAGAAGTTGGGTTTGTACTGATATTGTACGAACACGCTGCCCAGTGATGTTCACAGAAAGGGGGAGGATGTTGGTTTCTGCTCTCTTCACTGTGCAGCAAAGTGCTTGTCACAAGACAATGTTTACATTCCACAGTCAGAGTACTGTTGGGTTTTCCCACGGGAATGGGAAGCTGGATGTGACGTACACTGGTTTCCTGTTTTTCACTGTTCTCTCGGTGTTCTTCATTCCGAGGAGAAGGATGGTTGCTTCTCTGCTCCAGCAGAGGCAAGATGCATGTTTGTAATTTATCAACTCTGAACTGAAAATAAAGCAACTTTAAGCATGTGGCACGTACTGTTCGTCATTCCGTTGTGCAAAGGACTCTGCAATTTCAACAGGGGTGAGCTCCCGTTGCTCAGTCCCTGCTCCTGGCAACCTAGCAGTTCGAAAGCACGTCAAAGTGCAAGTAGATAAATAGGTACTGCTCCGGCGGGAAGGTAAATGGTGTTTCCATGTGCTGCTTTGGTTTCACCAGAAGTGGCTTAGTCATGCTGGCCACATGACCCAGAAAAACCATCTGTGGACAAATATCGACTCCCTCGGCCAGTAAAGCGAGATGAGCACCGCAACCCCAGAGTCATCTGTGACTGGGCTTAACTTTCAGGGGTCCTTTACTTTTACCTTTTTAAAGCTACACCAGATCCAAACTTGGTTCAGCTGGCTGAGCCCCAAATGAACGGGATAAGCAAGTTATGCAACCCTGGCTGAGCCAGGGTTGAGGACTTAATGCAAGCTGAGCTTGGCTGAGCTGGGACTCAGCCTGCTGAGCTGGAGATCCACTGCATCCTAAGGTGACCCCATCAGCTCTTGTCATAGGATTACCCACAATCCTGGATGTGGTTGAGTGGGTGTTCTTCTCCTGCTTCCCATTTCAAGAGGGGATCTAGAAACTACACACCTTGTGAACTTACAAACCCTTCTCCAGTTTCTCCCATTTGCATGGGATGTTGTGTCCATTGGAGAATTCCTGGAGATAAAAAGATGAAACTATCCCTCCTCATCAGTTTCACTTTCTCTCTTCCTCTCTGAGTGTAGGCACTATGGAAATGGAATACGCTAGAGACTAAGAACCGATTTACCAAACTATAAATATTCTTCCTGGGGAATCACAAAAAAAATAATAATGATGATGGGACATGAGATTACGTATTTTTAAAAAACATCTTTAAGGAAACCTCCACTATAAGTGTACCAGATATTATCTAGGGTTGCTGTCCTCCATTCTTTCTTCAATCTGCCTGAATTTTGGCACCATTAGGTGGGGCTGTTGAGGATGAGCTTTTGTCTTTGTTTTTTGTTTCCAAGCCATCGTGGGAAACGTAAGCACTCTTCTTCTTCTTAATTTCCCCACGGTTGCCCATCGCAAGGAAAATGTGCAGCCATCAAGCTCTCGAAATGATATTTTAAAAGTTTGTCGATTTCATTTTTTTCCGCCACGCAAATGGAAATAGCTTGAAAGAGATCCTGTAGCGCTTCTAATTAAGCACTTCCTCCGAGGATGCGAGCCGTTACAGGATGCTTAACGTATGCTCAATCGGTGCCAAAAGCTAATTAAAAGATATGCTAATTTAAGTGGGCCGGGAAGCTCAGGGGGATTGGTAATTATTATTATTTACTTAGCCCCACGGTGTTTGTTATTGCGCCATGACAGCATGGCAATTTAGGTACCATGACTTAAACACAGAAGGGGGCTGGGGGGGCAACCAGAGGCTGGTTAAGTGCTTGGGAGGAAGGAAAGCATGGGAGCTGGTCCTGTTGGACAATGTGGGAGAAAATCCCATTTAAGGGTTTGATATGGAAGCTCACACCCAGTTTCCAACTGTTCAAATTTTATTCAGTGACGCATTACAGGGCAGACTCTGGAGATTCTGTAACAGCTCTCCATTACAACCTGAACTATTCATCACTAGCGCTTTCCAGACAAAGGAATGAGCACCACAGATAGTTAACTCTTTATTGCCAATGATAACATGTACTGCTATAGCTCTGGATACTTGGGCATGCCAATCAAGCATCTAGACAGCTGCTTCCAGGTCTACACCCTATGAATCAATTGCAGCAACAGGAGACCACCAGTTTATGTACCTTCCTCCAACAGGCTGCACACACGCAGCTGGAGTCCACACCTGCGTGGCGCCTTCCTCTGTTCAAAATGATTTACAGATGGCATTTACAGCAGCCACGAAATTAAAAGACGCCTGCTTCTTGGGAGAAAAGCAATGACAAACCTAGACAGCATCTTAAAAAGCAGAGACATCACCTTGCCAACAAAGGTCTGTAGAGTTAAAGCTATGGTTTTCCCAGTAGTGATGAAGTGAGAGCTGGACCATAAAGAAGGCTGATCGCCGAAGAATTGATGCTTTTTAATTATGATGCTGGAGGAGACTCTTGAGAGTCCTATGGACTGCAAGAAGATCAAACCTCTCCATTCTGAAGGAAATCAGCCCTGAGTGCTCACTGGAAGGACAGATCCTAAAGCTGAGGCTCCAATACTTTGGCCACCTCATGAGAAGAGAAGACTCCCTGGAAAAGACCTTGATGTTGGGAAAGATGGAGGGCACAAGGAGAAGGGGACAACAGAGGACGAGATGGTTGGACAGTGTTCTCGAAGCTACCAGCATGAATTTGACCAAACTGCGGGAGGCAGTGGAAGACAGGAGTGCCTGGCATGCTCTGGTCCATGGGGTCATGAAGAGTCAGACACAACTAAACAACAACAACAACAAAATACTTGCTAAGATGTATAAGACTGAATCAGATAAGTGCTGGAGATGCATTGAAGTTGAGGGAATGTTCTTTCATATGTGGTGGACCTGTAAACGGGTAAAAGAGTATTGGGAAATAATCCACAATAAATTTAAAAAATATTTAAAAGTACCTTTCACACACAAAAAAACCCAGAGTCCTTTTTTGTTGGGGATAATTCAGATGGAAATTCCCAGGTGTCAAAAAAGGTTATTTATGTATGTCACTACTGTGGTCCATGTTTTGTTGACCCCCAAATGGAAAACGATCGAGGTCCCAACTAAAGAAGAATGGCAACTTAAACTGGTGGAATATGCGCAGCTTTCGGACTTAACATACAGAATAAGAGAGCAAGAAGAACATACATTTAAAGAAGATTGGAAAATGTTTATTGGATATATGGGGAAAAGTTGTGTACACTTGAAAACTTTGGCAGCGTTAAGGTAAATTCAACAGTGTAAATAAGTTTTGATGGATGTAATAATGGAATACTGAATGGTTTAGTTTATGTAAAATGTGCAGGGATTTATGGTATGCAAAATGAACCATGGAAAGAGAAGAAGGGAAATCACTGGTATTTTAAGGTTGTTTAAATAAGTATTCTAAATTGTAAAACAGAAAATCTAGTAAAAATTCACTCACTCTCTCTCACACACACATCCTCTGATCATCCCTTTTTGGTGCTCTGATGCTTCCCTTGTCTCTGACTTTTGCCTCCTGGCTGGTACAGTTCTCCACAAATCACTCAGCTCCTCTCCTGAGTCAGACTCCAGACCCTGCCTTCCTCATAGAATCATAGAATCATAGAGTTGGAAGAGACCACAAGGGCCATCGAGTCCAACCCCCAGGGAAACACCACCAGCAGGAAACACCACCAGAGCACTCCTGACATATGGTTGTCAAGCCTCTGCTTAAAGACCTCCAAAGAAGGAGACTCCACCACACTTGTGGTCCTCTGGTGCACACTTGTCACCATCCTGCCAGTCCCTAACACTATTTAAGAAAAACAAAATTAAAAAATTCCTTCCAGTAGCATCTTAGATGCCAACTAAGTTTGTTATCGGTATGAGCTTTCGTGTGCATGCACACTTCTTCAGATACACTGAAACAGAAGTCACCAGACCCCTATACAACACCATTACTGGCCCCAACAACATCAAACATACCATCTCAAGACTAGTTAATTGCTCATCTTCTAACATTGTGTATGCCATCAAATGCCGACAGTGCCCTTCAGCTCTCTATATTGGACAAACAGGCCAAACCCTACACCAAAGGATAAATGGACATAAATCTGATATCGGGAACCACAAGACAGAGAAACCAGTAGGAGAACACTTCAGTCTCCCAGGACATTCTATACAAGATCTCAAAATAGCTGTCTTATTACAAAAGAATTTCAGAAATAGACTGGAAAGAGAAGTTGCTGAATTGCAACTTACTACCAAACTTAAAACCATGGAGAGACCTGGTCTGAATAGAGATACTGGATTCTTATCTCATTATACATGATATAGCCATTTCACCCCTTGCTTTTTCCTGTAAGACCAATTGCAGTCGTTAACAGTCGTTAACAGGTTTACCACACCAATCAGCCAATCACCCATTCCCACCACCCTTCCGAGTAATACCCCTCCCCATCCCCTCACTATATATAAGGGTCTGGTGACTTCTGTTTCAGTGTATCTGAAGAAGTGTGCATGCACACGCCTACCAATAACAAACTTAGTTGGTCTCTAAGGTGCTACTGGAAGGAATTTTTTTATTTTGTTTTGACTACGGCAGACCAACACGGCTACCTACCTGTAACCAGAACTATTTAAGAAAACATACATCACCGTGACAGTTCCATCCTATCTCCAACCACTTTCTACCATCCCATTGTCCTAACATCTGTCATCCAGCCACAGTCCTTGAGATTTAACTTCACTCAGCTGAGTGTTTAATTACCTGGGTCTTCTTTTTGCCCCCCTTTTGGAAGACGAGGACAACATTTGCTCACCTCCAGTCCACAGGAACCTCCCCTGTTCTCCATGAACCTGGGTGAAGTTCATCTGCCCTGGTATCACCCATGGGTACCTGCCCTGGCAGGAGTGACAGTGAGCCAGCACATTCCAGTTGTGTTATGTATTCAGTGGTCTGTGTTTGCCTGAGCTTGAGTCTGGACTAATGATTCTGAGCGCCTGTGTTCTGATTCGATACAAGATGTCCAATCACAGAACATTTCAGGATTTGGGCCTCTGCCATCGGCCCTTGAACTCTGAGTCATGATTCACAGCTTGGAAGTTTAGACGGCCAATCACGTTGGGAGTGGGAGTGGCCCAGGCTTTCAGGAATGTATATAAGCAGTAGTTTTGCCCCTGTTCCCCAGTTATGTAGTTCAATAAAAGTTCTTGCTGTATTGCTGTGTTTTGCCTTGTGGGAACCCACTTACACTTCAAGTTGGACCTGAGAAAACAGAGGCCCCATCCTGTAGGGTCATAAACCTCTGGTTGCATGTGGGGCCATTTACATTTGGCTGGGTCAGATTTATACAAGTCAGGCCCTCCTGGTCATTTCTTTGCAAGCACAGCTCACATTCAGCAATGTCCAAATTTGGCAGCCCAATGCAAACTCTGCTGCTTTGAAGGCTGGGCCCGGAGCTCCCAACTGGTGCTGAATGCAAGCTGTGTTATGCAAGCCATGGTTGTTTTCTGCCTGGGTCTGATCCACTTGGGAGCACCCAAATGGGAGCATGGCTTGCATTTGATGCCAAATTTAAGCAGCACCAAATGCAAACAACATTTGCAAGAGAACAATGGGAAGTTAGGGCAGCTTCTTAAGTTCAGATGTCTAGAAATTATTCTGTTTCCCCTTGTCATTTGACATAACACAATAGCATCCCCATTGCTTCAAGTACTCCATGACGATTCCTCTTTGGGGATTTGGAGATATGTTTTAGTCTGGTAATTATTAAATTCCTAGAGCTATAAATTCCTGTCGTAGGCTGTACATGCAAAGAGATGTCTTTGTTTCTATGGGTATGTCTTTTTCTTTCTTCCTGATAGGGGAAAATATTGATACGGTTTGCTGAAACAAGGGGAAAACAATAGACTAGTCTGCAACAGCAATTACCCAGTCTCCAGCCTCCTCAAACCACATGACTTGGATTCAGGGGTCAGCAAACTTTTTCAGCAGGGGGCTGGTCCACTGTCCCTCAGACCTTGTGGAGGGCCGGACTATATTTTTTGGGGGTGTGTGTGAATGAATTCCTATGCCCCACAAATAACCCAGAGATGGGTTTTAAGTAAAAGGACACATTCTACTCATGTAAAAACATGCTGATTCCCGGACCATCCGCAGGCCGGATTTAGAAGGCAATTGGGCCAGATCCGGCCCCTGGGCCTTAGTTTGCCTACACATGGCTTGGAATCTCATCTGTCCTTCCTATATTCATCAAATCAGACTAGTTTCCCATTCTGACCTTTCAAAATCTTTTCCTCCCCAATGTTATGTGTATCACTGGAGGACTTTAATCATGTCTGGAAATATACAATTTCCAACACAATAGAACGCTTAGCGGAGAAATGGGTCACTAGAGAGGAGAGGGGGGGGGGGAGAAAGAAATTAGCAAGTGAATTTGTGAACTCGTCTTAAGCATGTAAGAACTGATCAAGTATTTTGGTTCCTTCTAGAACTCCCGTCCCACTTTCTCTTGCAAATGGTGAGCCTCAGGTCTGGGTAGCACATGACTTTATATAGCCTAGCATTGCTATATTTTTCAGGGTTTAGCTGGGGCTGTGGGTGGCTGAACCCAAATCTAGATTTAGAGAATGTGCTTTCCAGCTTAAAGGTAAAGGTAAAGGTACCCCTGCCCGAGCGGGCCAGTCTTGACAGACTCTGGGGTTTGTGCGCCCATCTCACATCTATAGGCCGGGGGCCAGCGCTGTCCGCAGACACTTCCGGGTCACGTGGCCAGCGTGACAAAGCTGCATCTGGCGAGCCAGCGCAGCACACGGAACGCCGTTTACCTTCCCGCTGGTAAGCGGTACCTATTTATCTACTTGCACCCGGAGGTGCTTTCGAACTGCTAGGTTGGCAGGCGCTGGGACCGAGCAGCGGGAGCGCACCCCGCCGCGGGGATTCGAACCGCCAACCTTACGATTGGCAAGCCCTAGGCGCTGAGGCTTTTACCCACAGCGCCACCCGCGTCCCTTGCTTTCCAGCTTAGCATACCCCAAAGGAAGTGAAGTGATCTGGTGCTTGATATGCAGCTGGGAGGTGGAACTAATCTGTTGGAGGGTAGGAGCAGGCAAATATTTCTACTCCCTTTCACATGTTTTTACCCATAATCAGTGGCATAGCGTGGGGGGTGCAGGGGGGCCCGGCCGCACCGGGCGCAACATCTGGGGGTTAGGGTTAGAGGGCGCAAATCCACGGGTTAGGGGGCGCAAATCCACGGGTTAGGGGGCGCAAATTACTTGCCTTGCCCCGGGTGCTGACAACCCACGCTACGCCACTGCCCATAATTCTGTTCTACTCCATTTCTGCATTAATCTGCCTTTCCTATATCTCATCAAAACACATAATTGAAGCCATCTTTACTCACAAAGTGCACATTGAAAACGTAAATTTTCTTTTCAAAATGGGTGTTTAATTTTGTATTTTCTCTCACAGGGTTATTAGCTCTCTCGCAATATGTAAGTAAATGTGTGTGTTTTTGCACTTAAGATGGGTATTTAAATACATAGGTAAAGGTAAAGGGACCCCTGACCATTAGGTCCAACTCTGGGGTTGTGGTGCTCAACTTGCTTTATTGGCCGAGGGAGCCGGTGTACAGCAGGACTATGCCGCTTCTGGTGAACCAGAGCAGCACATGGAAACGCCGTTTACCTTCCCGCTGGAGCGGTACCTATTTATCTACTTGCACTTTGATGTGCTTTCGAACTGCAAGGTTGGCAGGAGCATGGACAGAGCAACTGGAGCTCACCCAGTCACGGGGATTCGAACTGCCAACCTTCTGATCGGCATGCCCTAGGCTCAGTGGTTTAACCCACAGCGCCACCTGTGTCCCATTTAAATACATAGTCTGATGCAAATAAACTGCTGAAAATACATCTGTCTTGGGAGACAATGGAGGCGTTTGCCTTTGTGTGTTAGGTCAAACTGTTGGCAGGTTGCAGTGCCTACTGGTGCTATAAAGACTGGTGTGGGAGAGACATGTTTTGTTGCAGCTGGGGCAGATGAAGGCGTCTGGTTGTGTTGCTGCAGTTGCACCATGGGCTTTCTTCTCTCTGCACTCCTCCCAGCTGTCATTCCTCTTTTGGTCACTGCAACTGATGCACAGCCTGACTGTCTCCTGGCACGGCCGTCACCTGCAAGGGATTCCCACACAGTGGGGTTGATGTTGCCAGTCTTCACGTCACGTTTGCTGAAATCTTTGCAACACAGAGTTGTTCTGCCAATTGGCCTGGTGCCAGAAGCCAGCTGCCCATTGATCCTTGGTGATCTTGCCATCTTCCCTTCTGAAAAGTAAGCCACAACAATCATGTGAATTCAGAATGTGGTGGATGGTTAAGCCACGACTTGCGCATAAACCTCAGAGGTGTTGAGCGTGCCGTTTCATACAGGAATTAGCAAAAGATCTAAATTCCTAATGCATCCCTAGTAGAAAGCCAGGATGCTGCTATTTACACCAGTCCTGCCCAACCCAAAGACTTTGTCCTGCCTGCTAATCACAGAGGCTAATGTTGCATGACTCTGATTCTATTGACAGCCAACAAGAGTTGTGATGCTTCGCTACACACATCTTCAGATAGCGGGCGGAGCTCAGTTCTTTGCTCATGTTCCAGAGCCCCTGACCCCTCTAAACCCAGTGATTTGCATGATTGGCATTCACACTTAATAAATCCAAAGGAAGTATTTCAAAATGAAACTTTAGTACAACATTAGCATCAGTGCTAATCAGATATATCTTCCATGCACATGGAAAAAGGGGTGGGAAGGAAGAGATAATGACCTCCTTAATTTGTGCTCCTGAAAATGTCACCATTGCTCTATGTATTGCTTTCATGTGGTATTATTTGTGTCTTTATGGAAGATTTATGAGAGATTAGCAAATCATTTATGTTATGTGACGGGCTCAGATCTCTTCGTTATTGTCACTTGAATCAATTGGTAATTCAATTCTTGGCGTCAGAAGAATATTACATTCAGAATCCCTGTGCGAGAAGTTGTTAATGAGAGCTATGGTTCGGGTTTCCATAACAACATGTTGCCATCAGCCAACAAAAGGAATATTAGAACCAGTCTTGGCACAAAATGGACTCAGGTAGCATTAAGTGGCAACAAGAAGAACAAGGGACAAGTAGACAAAGGTGTGAGGGACACACAAACTCTGCTAAGGTGAAGTTGTAAGAAAACCTTCTCAGGTATATTTGCCACCTAATTTCACCTCCAGGCAAATTGTGTGGTGAAATGGCAGCTTTTCTCTCTCTAGGGTGAAACATATGAAGAATCTCAAGGGTAGAAAAATGTCTGACGATGTGTTCAGACACAGTGAATAAACCTTTCACTTTACAAACATCTTTTTTCCCCCAAATAATTTTTATTAACAGGCCAATCAAATGACATTAATTCCCAATCACATTAATTGCAAATTACACAGCCAAATTTTTAAATTTTGTTGGGGGTACCCATACTTCGAGCTCAGAAAGGGATCCAAACATCTCTCTTGCTGCTGCTTTAATGTACACAGTTCTGTCAAAATAGTATTCACAGTTCTGTTCAATCTTCTCTTTGTTATTTTCCTCATCTTCTTGTTGTTATCATATATTCCTTTCTTTGTGATCTCTGGTAGTCTCCACAAGCGGGTTGAAAACAAACGTTGTTATATCCTGTGTGGATTTTACACTCCTCCAAGAGCCATATCAAAATAGACAGACGCCATTTCCGTACCTCCGTACAAAACATTCCCAAAGTCCGTCCGTTAATTTCCACAGGCCTGCCAGTCTCTCCTCAATTTTTTTCAGGGGGCTCTGCCAGGTCAAACTCACAGTCCGATATAATAACAAACCATGGTCCTCCGCCCCCTCGATCATCCTGTGGCCAGGCCTGCTGTAGGAAATCTCTTTTTAACTGCATCACAAAGAGCTTTCATTCCTTTCCCGATGTTCCCACAAGCCATGTCTTTGATTAGTAATTTATTTCACACAGTTCTTAATTATCCTGCTTGTAATCAGTAATTGCAACGATTCTTTCTTGGGGGGGGGTTATTAGGTACTCACATAAGATAAAAAAAGAAAAGTCCCCCCCCCTTTCCAGTTACAAACATCTTTTTAAAGTACCTGAGCTACCACACTCTGTTATTTGGTCCAACTCATAGGCCAGGAGACACTCTGTGCAGGGCAGTTCCCCGATCAAATTCCAGGCCTAGGGAGTATAGAAGGGTCCAGCCTAGGAGTGGATGAGAAAGTCAATGCAGTTTGCATTTAAAGGAAAACCCATCCAATTTGCACTTTCCTGAACAATACACAAACCAAAACGAAATTTGCATGCCTCTGAATCTTGCAATGCTGTTCTCAAACCAATTAATGTGTGTGAAAATAGATATTCAAGGGTAAGGACTAATTTAGTTAATACCAGTGCTATTTTTCTAGAAAAAGAGGTGCCGGAACTCACCGTGAATGCCCCCTTATTCTCTTATAATGGTGCCTACCTGAGAGGTGCTGGAACTGAGTTCTGGAAAGTTCCAGCTGAAAAAAAGCCCTGGTTAAAACATTTTGGGAAGGATGGAATAAATTAAAACAATTCTTTAAGAAGATAGTTAAAAAGACTCTTCTTAAAAACCTAAAAACTCCCTTAAAAGAATCAAGTCTTCAAAAAAGTTATAAGATCTAAGAAAGTCTTTAAAAGAATCCTTCCGAAAAAAATTAAAAATTATAATATAGCACCTTAGAGACCAACTGAGTAGTTTCAGGTATAAGCTTTCGTGTGCATGCACACCTGTTCAGATGAAATTGTATATACACGAATCTGTGTGTACACGAAAGCTTATACCGAAAACTATTCAATTGGTCTCTAAGGTGGAGAAATGTGAATATTACAGTTCAATCTGAACCCAATAGGAAAATTATTGGTGTGAAGCATGAAACAGTTCTAAAAACCAATTAAATTTCAAAACATGTTTTTGAGCTCGATATAAGCCACAGCTCTAAAGATAGCAGAAAGCATGAATTGCAAAAGCACTGTATTTTCTCCCCAAATGAAAATTGGTGAACATTCTTTGAAATATTAGAAGGTAATCTAAATTAGAGATGGAGTGACCCCTTTTATATTGGTCTCATCTTACTGGCATGAATGCGAACAACCAATGCTTTTTTTCTATTAAAAAAATGTTTAGGGGTACTCTCATTTTCCTACTCATATTGAAATACTGCCCCTCAATGAGGCCAAACTTAGATTCCTAAAATGTTTAGGGGTGTACGTACCCCTGCGCCCCCCCAAAAAGCACAGTTTTTTCAGTCTGCAGATTCCATTTTTTGTGGGATGGTCGTAAATGCTTTGGGCTTGCTCAGTCTCAAACCCCAGATGCACTCACAGTTTTGAATTTACACTTACAGAAAACTATCCCCTCTTGCAACTAATTAGGACTGCGACAAGAAACGTTATTTGGTTAATCGCATGTCTCTTAAATGATTGATCTGTTGAGTAAATTTGCATATGGAAAAATGTTTCTGAAGCAAGAAGCATGCTTCCTTTATTATTTCAACGAGGCATAAATGAGGCACAGAGCAGGAAACATAACAAAAGTCTGTGATAGAGAAGAAGCAAGGAAATGCCTCTTTAAGGAGGCCACCCTATGGCAAGATCCACTGTTTAGGATGGAAAGCATCTTAGCTGGAATCATCTCCAGAGCCACTTCCGAACTGGAGAGGGGGGGTTGCGGGCCCACGCCCTCCCCACGCACGTGGGGGGCTGACTCACAGCCCCCGCGAGAATGAGGGAATCCTCGGGGGCGTCATCTCCGTGCTTAGGTAATCGGCTGGTCAGGGAGGTGTGGCCCAGGCTATTTATGCCCGGCACGCCCGAGGACCGCCCTCTCTTCGCCTCTCCAGCTGATCAGGTTTCCAATCCGCCTACCCTTTAGTTTACTGCTCTTACCTTGCTATTGACTCCGGTTGGTCGCCGTCAAGGGGCCTGGTAGGAATGTTTTCCACTTGGCAAACTGGCACCTGCCATTTGGTTTTCCGCCCACCTCGTAGCAAATCGTCACAACTTCTCGGCATTGGCAGTTAGGCATTGGTAGGGGTATTGTTATGCAAATGAGGGGGAAAGGAAGTGCCATCACCTTCCCCCAAAGCAAAGGGTGGTCCGGTAAAGGATTCTGGGGAGCGTTGCCCTTTCCGAAGCCTATGGAGGTGTGGGCCTAAGGCACGCCCCTGAGCGGTGAGCCCGGGGGAGCTCCTAGCTGATGTACATCAGTTGATGTACATTAACCACCTCCTAGTAGTTAACCCTTACCGGTCTTCACGCAATTGGGCTGAAGCCGGTTAGCTGATAGGACCAATGCCTAAGCCAATACCGCTCAATTCCTGCAATCAATAAAGTTGTGGACATTTTCGCCCATTAACCTTAAATACCGTGTTCTGTGTCTTTATTTCCTAAGGGGGGAAGGGGATTTGCCACGCAATCCCTGCTTAGCCAAAGATAGGCTGGCATAAATTGCTCAACTTGGCTGAGCCAAGGCTAGTGTAAATCCAAACTGGGCTAGTAGTAGTTCTGGGGGCACAGTGAGGGCAGGCAGGGATGGGGTGGGACTTCATTTGTATCCTAACTCTTTCAGATCAGCCACGTGACCTTGCAAAAAGGTCAGTGTAAATCCACTACAGTCATATCTTGGATCCCAAACGCCTTGTAAGTCAAACCTTTTGGCTCCCAAACGCTGTAAACATAGAAGTGAGTGTTCCGGTTTGCGGACATTCTTCGGAACCCGAATGTCCGACGGAGCTTCCGTGGCTTCCGATTGGCTGCAGGAGCTTCCTGCAGCCAATTGGAAAGCATGCCTTGGTTTCTGAATGTTTGGAAGTCAAATGGGCTTCCGGAACGGATTCTGTTCGACTTCCAAGGTATCACTGTACTATTTTAAAAGCTAATCTCCCTGCTGGTATGATCAGGTTGGCTTGTATGGGGTTTATGGCAGCTTGTCTTATGCCAGCTTCCTGGCACAGGATAACTCACTAAGATGGTGCTTGTCATTTCCAAATGAATATTGTTACAAAAATTGGACTCTACTGCTATTCTCTGCTGAAGAATAGCAAGATTGTAAAAGGTAAAGGTAAAGGGACCCCTGACCATTAGGTCCAGTCGTGGCCGACTCTGGGGTTGCGGTGCTCATCTCGCTTTATTGGCCAAGGGAGCCAGCGTATAGCTTCTGGGTCATGTGGCCAGCATGACTAAGCTGCTTCTGGTGAACCAGAGCAGCGCACGGAAATGCTATTTACCTTCCCGCCGGAGCAGTACCTATTTATCTACTTGCACTTTGACGTGCTTTTGAATTTCTAGGTTGGCAGGAGCAGGGACTGAGCAACCCTGTTGTGGGGATTCGAACCGCCAACGTTCTGATCAGCAAGTCCTAGGCTCTGTGGTTTAATCCACAGTGCCACCCATATCCCTTAGCAAGATTTTAGGGAGGTTCTATTAAAGATCCCCAGCTCCGGCCACAGAACTATAGCTCCCAGGGCTTACCATGAAAAATGAACGAGAGTTTAAATTTGTTGTCTAGACTTACACGTTTCAAGGATGTTAGCCTCTTCGTTGTTAATCAACATTCAGAACGGTACTGGTCCAAATTCAAAGAATCAATACGAGGAGAAGAAATCCTATCAATAATTCCACCAAATGGAGACAAAGTGAGAGGAGCTGCAGGGGAAGCATCATTAATTTTGGCGAGGTTAATGCTATGAACACATCTCTGTACAAGATGCAATTTATCTGCTGCGTCAATGCAACAGCAGGAGTGTTAAAAAATAGTTATTAGCAACATTTCTTCAGGTGAAAGCAGCAAATCTTCTGCACTCCTTAAGACAGATGGAGGTGAGGTGATGTTGCAGATCTTGCAGTTCTTGAGGAATAATCCTAGAATTGTAGAGCTGGGAAAAAATATGAACAAATTCCTACGCCCCACAAATATCCCAGAGATTCATTTTAAATAAAAGCACACATTCTACTCATGTAAAAACACGCTGATTCCTGGACCATCCGGACTGAGAAGGCGATTTGGCCGCATACAGCCCCCGGGCCTTAGTTTGCCTACCCATACATTGGTGTATCTTTGACTGAGCTGGGCTTGTGGACTTAATGTTGGCTGAGCCTGACTGAGCTTGGAATCAACTAGCTGAGCTGGAGATCCACTTCATCTTAAGGTGCTGATCCCAGAAGATCTCCGCCATTGGATTGCCCCCTGTCAGGGGTGGAGGAAGGGGGTGTGGTGGGTGTGGGTACCCCGGGTGTCACCACTGAGGGTGTATGTGACAAAATGTTGGGCGGTGCATGTCTCCTGGGAGAGACATGGTGGCTTAGTCATGCGCAGGCTCCGCCCTGCCCTGCTGCGCCCCGCCCCCAGCCATGGGGTGGCTGAGTGGGAGGAGGCCGGCAGACTCTGGAGGCCCCACAGTGTGCCCCACCCTCACCCTGCCCCTATGGGTGGCTCGCCCTGGTCCTGGGCGTGCCGCCCCAGGTGCCCTAGCGACTTTCTCTGCCGTTGCCCCCTGTGTCCGTCAACATGACCCATTCCCTGTGAAGATGCTATTCTTCATCAAAGTGAGTGTCATTTCAGCCACTGGGACAGGTAGCAAAGAAATGTGTCCTCGTTTGGGGTTATATTTAATTGCAGTTTTTAATGTAAGCTGAGGTCATTTGATCTTCCAATAACTTACAATATATATATATATCACAAAGTACAGTGACGATTTGGCACTGTCCTACTTCTTTAATCCTTTTCCTCACACAGAAGCGTGGGAAGTCTAGCAAGATTAAAGATAAGAGAACTAATAAATGTTTATGATTAAGTGCTGAAATTATATATATATATGAGAGAGAGAGAGAGAGAGAGAGAGAGAGAGAGAAACTACTATGTTTGCAGCAGACACATAATTAATGCAAGATTAAAAACTTCATTTTCTACAGAATATAATGAAGGCCTAAAGCAAGAGCTCACATTATTTGATAATTAAACTGCAGACTTCACTGTATCCAGAAATACTGCCTGAAATTCTATATACTCCATGTTGGTGTAAATTGGAAAAAAATGGTGAAATTGCACCAAGGCTGTATCTAGACACATCCAAACAGTTTTTCAGAAAAACGCATTGTAAACTTCATAAAGGGAAATCATGTTGGCCAAAGACGGAACTCCACAGCGCCACCTGGTGTCACGGTGTTGTAACGCACATGAAGCGCTTTTTCTTTACCAATGTAGCTGCTTCCTAAGTGCTTGGTCCATGCCTGGATTCTGTTTAGAGTTACCATGCCAGCTGCCCTGGGTGGTTTAGAAACAATGCAAGGCTAAATGCCTGGGGCGTGACTCATACACCCTCCCTTTCTCTAAGGAATGTGTGTAGATGCAGAGGCAGGTATAAAGCCAAGGATGAATTCAACAGCAATAGTGTGAGGTATTCATGAAAAGAGGTTTTGCAGAGTATCGGAGAAGCTGAAGGTTGCATGCTGTATGGTTAGGTTTGTGTGTTCAGACCCAGAGACCTCCCCCCTAAATAAATTCACACATGACTCAAATTTTAGTTTTGGTTTTTGGCAGAATTTAGGCCACAACTTTATTGATTACAGAAGGTGAGTGGTTACATAGGCTCTGGTTCGACTAGCTCCCTGCACTCTGACAGGCAGCACTGACCCAGGGCACCAGCATAGGTCAGCCAAGGGTGAACACCTGGGAAGGTGAAAAGCCGGGAACAGACTATGTTCACCACCCAGATGCCCCCCTGGACTCAGGCATGGGCACAACCCCCTCTCAGGGGTTGACCAAACCAGTTGAGTCCCTGGATTCCTTTAATGGAATACTCTTCACATAGGGATGGCGAGAGCGTTCTCCCATCCCTGTCACCTGACCCAGTGCCTATCCGCAACCTTACAAGTTGTGACAATTTGCTACGTGGCAGGCAAAACCCAAATGGCAACAGCCAATCAGCCAAGTGGGAAAATTCCTACCGTGCCCCTGTCCCAATGACAGACGGCACATGACGGCATAGCAAGGTCAATTGCACAAAGCCCTAAAATTAGGGAGAAGTGGGCTGGTGTTCCAAATGCACGAGCCGAAAGAGGAAGCTCTGGGTCATGTGCATGGGTATAAATAGGTCCCTTGATCCATTGGTCAGATTGAACCCAACATCGAAGGAACTACCAATCGGGTGTTGTGGGAAACCAATCCAACCCACCCACATCACAGAAGATCAGTCTCCAGGTCTCACCGCAACACGTGCCCTCTTTTAGGGAGGACACGATATAGTATCGTGAGCTAGCATGTTGAGGTGGTAGTTGATCTTTCTGTATGCAGTCATACCTCTGGTTATGTACCGCTCTGGTTATGTAACTTTCAGGTTATGAACACGGCAAACCCAGAAATGTTTACTTCTGTGTTCGCTGCATGCGCACGTGCAGAAGTGATCTGTGTGCTTCGTGCATGCGCAGAAGCGATCTGCACACTTCGCGCACGCGCAGTAGTGGCGCTCTACTTATGGACTTTTCAGGTTGCGAACAGCACCGTGGAACAGATCGTGTTCCTAAGTAGAGGTGCCACTGTACAAAATTTACTTCTAAGACCATAAGAATGGTATTATAGTAGGTTAGTTCATGACACACCAACATCTCTTAAAGTTTACGTCGCTAGTGTGTTTATGCTTGTCTTGTGCTACAACAAACACATTATACTCTAAACTGAACTGAGTGGGAAAGGAGTTTTCTTTACTGGGAACTCTGGAAATAGTTGGCTACTGGGAAGCAGGAAAACCAGTGCTTTATTTCTGGAGGAATGCAGGGGTACACATACCCCTAAAAGTTTTCTGAATCTTTGTACTTTTGTCCATTTCCTGTATTTATTTTCCCCGATTTGAACTGTTATTTATTTAAAACACACACACACACACACACACACACACACACACAAATATCATTTTCAAAATGGATATATATTTTTTGAAATTATTTCTAATATACCTGAAAGCACCATGAGAGGCATTGTTAAATTGCTTCCTAAGAAGAGGGGTGTTTTGCAATTTTGGAAGCCTCTGGGAAAAGGCCCATTGAAATGATGGCTGTGTCGGTCGGCATGTCAGATTTTCAGCAAAGTTGAGTGACGTGTTTGTTCCCAGATGGATGCATGTCAGGCAACCAGGAGACTCCTAGAGCATTTGCCATCCAAACCAACAGCATGACTGATGGATGGAGCAAGTAGCTTGAAAAGAATCACTGTGCTCAGAGTTTGTCGCGAGAAGCTGGCCTAAGATGCGGTGCTAATTCTCAAAGCCTCAGAACAGCAGGCATATAATCTCAAATATTATTACAGAGTCATAAAGGTTGGAGGAGAGAGCTGGTCTGCTAGCGACAGAATGTGCCTTTCGCCTCCGGTTGTAACCAAAAGGATATAATGTACAACTGGCTGCCCATGTGTAATCATGAAACAGTGTGTATCTAAGCTATTTGCATGCACACGTGCTGAACCCTGTCCATGGAGCCTACCCCCCTCCCCAAAGAATGAGACAAGAGACCAAAGTATGGGTTCAAATTGGCCACAACTTTATTCAACTTCAGAATGTGGGAAACTTGGCATAGGCCTTGGCATGTAACCCTCTCAGCCTGACTGGGATTGAGGATGTGCAGGACAATGAGGTGTAGTGGGAAGGGAAGAGGAGGAAACTGTTAGAATAGTCTGTTCCATCTTAAGAGGAACAGGCACGACTATTGTGTGTCACATGCCTGTTTACACTCCAGCACAGCTTGCTGGGAACTTCCGTTTTGTGTATAGCTATTGCTTATGCTGCTTGCTTGGATATGAAAGGGAGAAGACATGTTTTCCCCTTTTGTCCTGATGTATGCTGAATAAACTGCTTGTAAATATGCTTTACACAGCCTCTCCCTGCCACTTCTGTTGTGCGTTGACTCTGCTGAATTGCGTGCCCAGCTCCTGAAGCTTCTGAAGCTCTGGGTCACAGATTCATGCTGCACCAAGGACTGGAGTTTGACCGGCATGTTGGCCAGTGGGCTGGAGCCAGCTGGGGGCCTGCCAATTGCCTCTGATTCCTTAGCAGCATCCCAACAGAAGCAAAGTGAGGTTTGGCCGAAGGGGTCAGACGCTTTCCTCTTGGCCCTTGCCCCACCCCAGCCGACCATCCATTGTCCTCCCAGGCTGGGGGCGGGACGATGGCCACCCTATGCAGGTGGGAGGCACCAGACCAGGTGTCACAAACCCCACCCACCTGTTGGGAAGGGAGGGCAGAAATTCTCTCTCTATCACTCACTTGTTATTTTAGTTGTATCACATCCTCCTGCCCTCCAGCCATTATCGTCATCGACATCACCATCCCAAGCCAATGGATTTAAGTTACAAGAAAGGAGATTCCGACTAAACATCAGGAATAACTTTCTGACAGTAAGAGCTGTTTGTCAGTGGAATGGCCGCTCATGGGAGGTTGTGAATTCTCCTTCATTGGAGGTTTTTAAGCAGAGACTGGATGGCCATCTGTCAGGGATGCTACAGTTGAGATTCCTCCATTGCAGGAGGTTGGAATAGATGACCCTCGGGGTCCCTTCCAACTCTACAATTCTATGATTCTATCATCATCATCATCATCATCATCATCATCATCATCACCATCCAGTTCTCGTTTCCCCTTTGATTTCAGGATCAGAATCTATTGTTTTCTATTCTCTTGGAGCGAATGCTAAAACACATGTGTGCTTACATTTTTGAAGATAAAGAAATGAAAGCCAGTGTGGTGTAGTGGTTAAGAGCGGTGGACTTGTAATCTGGTGAACTGGGCTCGCGTGCCCGCTCCTCCACATGCAGCTGCTGGGTGACCTTGGGCTAGTCACACTTCTCTGAAGTCTCTCAGCCACTCACCTCACAGAGTGTTTGCTGTGGGCAAGGAAGGGAAAGGAGAATGTTAGCCACTTTGAGACTCCTTAGGGCAGTGATAAAGCGGGATATCAAATCCAATCTCCTCCTCCTCTTCTCTTCTCTTCTTCTACAACTGGCTTTGTGACACCAGTAAGTGGCAGCATGATGGAAGCATATAAAGTTAGACAAGGAGAAAGTGTGTAGAGAAAAGCCTTTTCTTCCTCTTTCATAACACTAGAAGTCATGGGCATAAAATGAAGGCGAATGTTGGAAGATTCAGGATGATTTTCGGGAAGCACAGAAGGGGCAATGTATCTTTCTAGGTAGGTGAGCTGTGCCCCACATGTTAAGATATCTGAAATTAAAAAGTAACAGTATATGTTAATAACAGGAGTCAGCAATGGGCACTAACTCCTTGTTTTCTACAGTGGGTGGGGTTTTTGCCTCCTGCCCCCCCCCCCCCGGTGCCCACGATGCTAATCAAGACATTGGCACATCTCTGGGATGAAGAACTTCATCCCAAACCGTAGCAGCCACATTAAATTCTTCCCAATGTTTGAAACAAAAACGGGGGTAGGGAAGCTTTGTCAGGCTTGCCATATGATCGCATCCTGCTACATTACCTCATTGACAATCACATTTGCCTCTGCTAAAGCATCTGTTGTGTTAGAAATTCTTTCACCAGTCTCTAAGCACTATTAATATGTTACTTAACAAACACCACAGAGTGTGTGACTCTGACGGGAACATTTTGAGGGGAAGAAAGCGCTATGACGCCCACTCTGTTGCCTCACCAGCAGTTTCCTGTAAGGGAATAGATATTGTCTTTTGTTTAATTTGATCCCTGGCGTCAACAAAGCTCACTTCTCTTAATGCGAGTTTCCTACACTGAGATAACATTGCATGTATATGCTAGACTATGAATGGCGAACCTGTGTTGACTGTAGAATTTGTCGAACTTCAGTTCCCATCAGTCCTGACCACTGGCCATGTTGGGTGGGGCTGATAGGAGTTGTGGTCCTACAACACCTGAGGGCCACAGGTAGACCAGCCCTCCACTCTGTCATCTTCCCAGGAGTCCAGGCGGTTACCCAGGGTTTGTGTCTCCTTTGGAAATGAGGAACAGCAGAGACTGTGGTGTCTTTATGGTATCTGATTTATTTACCCACATACACAACCAGAGCTGGCTCCTTTGATTCAGACTGTCAGCCCCCACTCTCCAGCTGGAAAAACTGCTTGCGAAAATGCAACCAACTCACCTTCCATTTACATCACTGCCCACTGCAAGTCTGCCTCTCTTCAAACTCCTGCTAACTATCTCTCTGCTCAAGGTGGTTCTGGTTTAAAAGATTTTCTTGGGTAAGAAAAGTACACACAGTGTCTCTGCTTTCAATACATAGAGTCCTTTGTACAGATCAGTTACATTTTCAGCGTGAGACACTGCTGTTATAGGCCGTATAGCAGTTATAGGGACGTGGGTGGCGCTGTCATCTAAACCACTGAACCTCTTGGGCTTGCTGATCGGCAGGTCAGCAGTTCGAATCCGTATGATGAAGTGAGCTCCCGTTGCTCTGTCCCAGCTCCTGCCAGCCTAGCCATTTGAAAGTACAGCAGTGCAAGTAGATAAATAGGTACTGCTGGGACGGGAAGGTAAACGTCATTTTCATGTGCTGTGGTTTCCGCCACGGTGTCCTGTTGTGCCAGAAGTGGTTTATTCATGCTGGCCACATGACCTGGAAAGCTGTCTGTGGACAAATGCCGGCTCCCTCGGCCTATAGAGCGAGATGAGCGTACAACCCCAGAGTCGTCCACGACTGGACCTAATGGTCAGGGGTACCTTTACCTTTTTATAGTAGTATGAGGTTAGGGGAGGAGAGAGGTGGGAGGAGAGAGAGCAGAGAAGAAAAAAATGGGGGTCATAAATGTTCATTATTTTACATAGTGTATGTGTGAGGGTTTTGTGTAAGCAGTACACGGACAGGTTCTTCATCTCTTCGCTAATTTGTTTTCGTTGGTGATGAGAGAGACTGGGGAGCCCAGGGCTGGTTATATTCACTTGCCTGGCTTGTATTTTTAACATAAGTTGAATCCAGAGGTTGAGTTTATTTTTTTAAATACATTTTTATTAACATTTAAACAAACACAAAAACACAAACAAACACAACACAAATAACAAGTATAGTTTCAGATCCTTATTTTCTTAACATCTTCCCCTGACTTCCCCACACCTCCCCTTCTTGTATTCCACTTTCAATAGTTAGCTCAGCAAGTTCTTGTCCCCAACTTTTTCCTTATTATTATTCATCTTAATTAACCAATTTTAACTTATAGACCTCAATTTAAACAGCAATACTCATTCTTTATACCCTTTTCTAAGGTCGGCCCCAATTCCCTTCCACAAATTTCCCAATTTTTATATTTATTACAAAATAAGATAACAACAACAACAACAACAACAACAACAACATATAGTTATACACCCTTTGGATTCCAGAACTCTCACCCCCCCTTTCCCGGTTTTGATCCCCCAAAAATGTCCCTCAGTCTATCAAACTATCAGCCTGGAGATCTCACGTCCGAGGACCTCAAATCTCGAATCCAGAGGTTGAGTTTAAATCCCCAAACGTTGATTAATTCTGACTTTTATTGGAACCAGGAATTTAGGGTGTCTTTGTGGATTTGTCTCACCTCCACAAACCCTTGACAGAATAATAATCAGCGTAGGCAATGCTGAGCTACATGAACCAATAGCCTTACCTCTGTATATGCAGTTTCCTGTGTTCCTAACCAGCACATGCCCCATTATCATGCAGTTCCAGTGATAGACCCACTTCTCTGACCTTGTCATCACTAATACAAAGCCTTTAACAGCAGATTGTAAAACAAAAAAAAAAACACCAGAACTTTAAGCCTTGCCAGATGAAAGTCTCTGCTGCCTGCAAGCTTTTCCCCAGAGAGAAGATGCGAGGGAATTGTGGAAGTTCGTGGAACAGATCTCATCTATCATATCCCTTAACATCCTCCCTGTCATTGAGCTAAATAGGTCCAGTTCTTTCAACCTCTTCTCATAAAATATGCCTTGTTGACTTCTTTTTTTACTGTCGTGTTCTCCTGGCCTTCTGCTGGCATGTTAAATACCAGCCATAGGGGAAATGGCACAGATTTCACCACATGACTCTTTTCCAGAGCTTCAGTAATAAAAATACTCTGAGCATCAGCCAGCCATGACATAGCTTCCCTTTCCTCTGTCCCAAAAAGGTGGGAAGGTCTGGGAAGCAGCATATGGTAGGAGTGACATGGGCCCCAATATTTATCTGAGCATTTTTTAAAAATTCTGACTGGTTTGCTCTATGTTTTCCCCACTTTGATCTCCAATTCAGGTTCTGAGCCACTCTGCATATAACAAAGCTTTGGATTCCCCATTCACTATAATGGGGAATCTTAAAGTGGCTATTTCCCCTTTTGGCCAAAGTGGATGAAATTTGCCGGCAGATGAGCCCCTCCAGTGTGAATTAAGACTGCCAAAATGCAGACTAAGAGTTCCATGGGCTTTTTGCGGAAGAAGTAAAAGGGATTCACCTCCCTCCATAATCCCTTATGAGGAAGTGTGGGGTCTACTACTTGCTCTTATCTTAAAATTAAGAGGTGATATAGTGGTTTGTTATCTCTACCTTAAAGGGTGGGGGGACTTCACACTGGCTTTTCTGGTGCTTTTCTATGTCCTCCAATGGACCTTACAATATGAGGCTGTCAGTAATGTTGCCTGAAGAGCTCAGTCTTTTCTTGTTAAAGGAGAGCCATGTGGGATTTTCTAAGAATCATAAAGGAAACTTGTAATCACTTTTTTAAAAAACCCACTGCTATTGTGATGATGATGATGATGATGATGATGATGATGATATAAAACAACAGCAGCCCAGAGGTCTTCTGTGCTCTGTAGGCAACATTTTTGGCAACTTCCCTTATTGCAAAGCCCATGAAATTGGAAAAACATAGTTACAGAATGCACGAAATTAAAAGACGTCTGCTCCTTGGGAGAAAGGCGATGGCAAACTTAGACAACATCTTAAAAAGCAGAGACATCACCTTGCCAACAAAGGTCCGTATAGTAAAAGCTATGGTTTTCCCAGTAGTGATGTATGGAAGTGAGAGCTGGACCATAAAGAAGGCTGATCGCCGAAGAATTGATGCTTTTGAATTATGGTGCTGGAGGAGACTCTTGAGAGTCCCATGGACTGCAAGAAGATCAAACCTCTCCATTCTGAAGGAAATCAGCCGTGAGCGCTCACTGGAAGGACAGATCGTGAAACTGAGGCTCCAATACTTTGGCCACCTCATGAGAAGAGAAGACTCACTGGAAAAGACCCTGATGTTGGGAAAGATGGAGGGCACAAGGAGAAGGGGACGACAGAGAATGAGATGGTTGGATGGTGTTCTTGAAGCTACCAGCATGAGTGTGATCAAACTGCGGGAGGCAGTGGAGGACAGAAGTGCCTGGCGTGCTCTGGTCCATGGGGTCACAAAGAGCCGGACACGACTAAATGACTAAACAACAACAACAACAACTAGTAAGAGATTCACCAGGAGGTGTCTGGAGGTAAGGCACACTTTGGAGCTCTGAGGATCCTGGGGGAATTGGACAGGGACAGGGTACTTGTCACAGGTTGCCACACCCACTTTTGGCCACACCTACTGCTGACATGCAGCCCTCAGGGGGTGAATGTGATCCTTGGGCCAAAAATAGTTAGCTCACTGACCTTAAGAGTTTGAGCACCGCATTAATTTATTTTCTTACATCTATATCCCACCTTTCTTGCAGGATGCTGAAGGCAGCATCCATGTGATTTCTGAAAGGTGGTCTCCCATCCAGACACAGACCAGAGCCAGGTCTCCTTAGCATTAGCAAAGTGGTGACCTCATGTTCCTTCAAACCAGGCCTTCAGACCACATCACAAAGGAACCTAATCTTCTTTGACCTGAAACACAAATAGTCCACTCCACCATGTTCTGGCCCTATTGTGAAGCACAGCCAAAGCTATGCCATAAACCTTTCTTATGCTCCTGTGTATTACTGGTTGCTCACAGACAACCAGCTCTGCATGGGTCAGGCTGAAAAGTACATGCAGTCCCAACATGGAATGGACAACTGCTCAACCAGGCAGATAGTAGAGCAGAGCAGGCATTGGAAGTGCAAGCTCATCATTTTGTCTAGTATATACTGTGGGAAGAGAAACCAAGATTAGTAATGATGAGCATCGTCCCACCTGCTTGCAGATTACCTTCCATGAAGGATAGAGCTGTCAATGGCTACTGGTAGCCATGAGATTTTATGCCTCTGAATATCAGTTGTTGGGAATCATTACTGGGTAGAGTTTTATTGCACTTGGTTTTGGGCTTCCCACAGGTGTCTGGTTGGCGATTGCAAGAATAGTATATTGGACCAGATGGGCCTTGGGCTTTTCTCTTGCTCTTGTTCTTGTGACTTGGTGACAAGTTGAACTCTTCTTCTTTGGTGATTACTCATAGCCGAGTAAGATTGTCTTCCATGAACATGGTCTTAACAGTGAATCCGTAAGTGACTGTGAAGGCCAATTCTGGATCCACACGTCCTTCCACAGTGGTAACATAGGTTTCTGGGTGGGAGTTGATCATGGCGAGGGTTTGCCAAGCGTGCCTTCCTCTTAGCAGGTTTCTCCCTTTCGTCCTGAGTTCAAGCATCTTCAAAGTCCATGACACCTTTGTTAAAGGCTATTCTCCAGTTGGAGCTCTCGCAGGCCAGTGTTTCCTAGTTGTCGTGTTTATATTACATTTTTTAAGATTTGCTTTGAGAGAGTCTTTGAACCTCTTTTGTTGACCACCAACATTACGCTTTCCATTTTTAAGTTCGGAATAGAGCAGCTGCTTTGTAAGACGATCATCAGGCATCCGCACAACACGACCAGTCCAACAAAGTTGATGTTGAAGAATCATTGCTTTGACACTGGTGATCTTTGCTTCTTCCAGCACACTGGCATTAGTTCACCTGTCTTCCCAAGACAGTCTACTCCCCCCCTCGAAAAAGTCTGGGCAATAGCATGTATTATTTCTGGGACAGTTCAGATTGAGTCAACCCACCCACCAGCTCTTCCAGCATGCACTGGGGAAGCAGACCCCAGCAGGATTGCACCATCTGTTCAGCAGCTGGTAAAGAGATGAAGCATCTCCTTTGCTAGCCCACCCCTTTAGACCCCCAATCCACCCCAGTTAAACACTAAGCCCACCCCTGAATTGATTCAGTGGTGGGTGGGGTTAATCTGGGTCCCTGGATCAGGGCCTTGGATTGGGTTATGGGTGCTGGTGTGCACAGCTCTAATTAAAACTCAGTTATTTTGGATTAGTCCTCTTCTAATCAAACACATCCTCTTTCAAGCATTGATCCTCAAGCTTTTGAAAAGATCAGCATGCCATTATATTCTTTCTGAAGGACTCTCCCTCCTCCTTTACATCCTACTAGTAAAATCATTAAGGAAAAAATTGTTGCCAGATGGCCTCAATTGTGAGGTGTATTGGAATATTATCTGCAGACATATAAAAACAGATTTACTAAAGTATATTTAATTCATTGTGGTGACGATGGATCTAATTGCTCTTTTTAAAAAAAAAAAATAGCAGTAGGAATAGGAATAGTAATGAAAGCAGCAGAAAGCCGAAGAAACATTTCTTGAGGGGTGAGAGAGGGAAATGTTCTATTATAATCTAAAGAAAAGAGAACTCTGTAAGATAATTGCAGCCAGCCAAATGGACTGCATTGTGTAAGGACAAAAACCCGAACAATTAAATTAATAATTATTGGAGGAATACAGGACAGCGAACCCAAGCAAAGGGCAGTCCTCAAATGAAATTAAAAACTAATTCAGCAAACTGGATTTTAAAAATTATTATTGCAGCAATAAATCATGTTGCCTGCCAACAGAGGCCTAGGATGATTTATCTAGTCCTGTCTTTTTGTTGAAAGTGTATCCATTTCCCCCCTCTGTGGTAGGAACTGGCAGGTTTATCCTATCATTTTGCTTTATTTATATCCCATCCTTCCTCCAGTTCAGAGCAGCATGCTAGCTCAGGGCTCCAGTTCAGAGCAGCATGCTAGCTCAGGGCTCTCTTAAGCATATGCGGCACCGGGTGCAAAGATCCACCTGGTGCCCCACCCGGTTGTCCAGTCCCAGGCGTGCAGGAGGGAGGAGCCGGCTGGCTGCCTCAGTGTCTCGCTGGCTCGTTCACCCCCGAACTCGTGGCGCTCCTGAACCCGCAGCAGAAAAGCCATGGTGCTCCGACCGACAGGAGGACTCTTCCCCGGATTCAACTCTCGGGCCTCGGACTCTCAGCCAGGCGCCCCTGAGAGCCTGGCGCCCAGGTGCCCTGCACCCCTAGTGCCTATGGGTAAGACGGCCCTGTGCTAGCTTCACAACAACACAAGGTTTGGTTACACTGATATCACCGCTGGGGACCTGCAAATCTGAGGGGTAATGCAAATTTCAGGTTTTTGCAAAGAGATTTCGTCTCATGTTAATCTGGGACCCTGCTAGGCCTGTGGTTATGGGATGTTTAGCTCATTCAGGCTTAGGCAGAGCAGCAACAACAGCCCCATTGATGAATGGGGTTTGGATCTAGTGTAACTTTGCATCTTCTTAACTTACACTGTCTTGTTTCTTGTGCTCCCTGTTCATTGATTGATTGATTGATTGATTGATTGAATGAATGAATGTATAGACCACCCTATACCCGCAGGTACATTCTTCAAAATACATATTTTCATGTACTGTCAGATGGATGATGCCACTCAGCTGTCAAAGCTGCTTCATGGGGTAGGAGCAGTGGTGGACTTTGGGCTTTCAACTTTCAGTGGCACCAAAATTCAATGCCCACCCCACCTCTCACCTTCCATTCTAAGTCATTATTTTGGCACCTTCTGCCATGCCCCTGAGGCTCCATACCCAGGGATTGTGCTCCCCTATATCTGCCTCTGGTAGGGGAAGAGAAAGATCTGACCCCCCCAAGTCAAAAGGGTTCCCCACCCCTGCTATAGAGAATATAGGAAGATCATCCCTAAGGATGATGCCTTGAACTCCTTAGTAGGAGAAAGAGACAGAGATCTAGACAGAAAGGCACATGACCATACTTATACAATTCAGGATTCTAACCAGATTTCCTGTTTTACATTGGATGGCACCGAGATGATTGGTTTTATTTTTGTCCCTACCATAGGTGGACAGTGGAAGGGCTGGAGAACCGGAGGCATTTATGGAAAAACACCTGATCTCAATACCCTAAAATGGCATATGTAGGAATATGGTATACAGTGGTACCCTGGGTTACAGATGCTTCAGGTTACAGATGCTTCAGGTTACAGACTCTGCTAACCCAGAAATGGTACCTTGGGTTAAGAACTTTGCTTCAGGATGGGAACAGAAATCGTGAAGCCAAAATGATGAGCTTGCACTTCCAATGCCTGCTCTGCTCTACTATCTGCCTGGCTGAGCAGTTGTCCACCCCATGTTGGGACTGCGTGTACTTTTCAGCCTGACCCATGCAGAGTTGCTTGTCTGTGAGCAACTAGTAATGCACAGGAACATAAGAAAGGTTTATGGCAGAGCTTTGGCTGAGCTTCACAATAGGGCCAGAACATGGTGGAGTGCACTATTTGTGTTTCAGGTCAAGGAAGATTGGACTCCCTTGTGATGTGGTCTGAAGGTGTGATCTGAAGGACATGTGGATCCAGAATTGGCCTCCGCAGTCACTTACGGACTCACTGTTAAGACTGTGTTCATGGAAGACAATCTTACTCAGCTATGAGTGATCGCCAAAGAAGAAGAGTACAGTGGTACCTTGGGTTCAGGTTACAGACTCCGCTAACCCAGAAATAGTACTTCGGGTTAAGAACTTTGCTTCAGGATGAGAAGAGAAATCGCACGGCGGCAGTGAGAGGCCCCATTAGCTAAAGTGGTACCTCAGGTTACGAACAGTTTCAGGTTAAGAACGGACTTCCAGAACGAATTAAGTTCTTAACCCGAGGTACCACTGTATCTGTATCTTTCTCTCTATCTAGTCATTTGCTGACTTGCCGAAGATGGTAGCCTTTTTTCTTCTTTCATCAAAGCCCAAAGTGGCTCTGTACTCTCCTTACAAGTCCCAGTCGTGGGGGAGGCTTGCTTCAGGGAATAGGCGGGTGTCAAGAAGCAGTGTCTGATCAAGTCGGATAACAGACAGCCTGGTTGGAAACTCTATTATCAGACGTCCCAGAGGTACTGCTGTTCATCCTGGAAAAAAGGTGATAGTATACAGGTTTGAATGCTGCTCGCAATAACAAAATGTTCTGTTTTGTTTTGAAGGACAGCAGGAAACCTGTTGCCAAGAAGCAGGATGACATAAACACAATGTTTGAATCAGAAGTCATTAGAAGCCCACCACAGGCATCTTCTAATCAAGTTCACTGAGCTAAGTGTCCTTCAAAATCTCTCCCCCTACCCAGCTGCAGACTAACTTGGTAACTCTGTGTATGTCTGTGTGTTTCTCTGTGTTTTGTGTTATAAGAATTTCAATGTCTTATATATAGATATGTTCATAAATGTACCAAGCAAACACATACATAAATATACAAATCACATGTCTGAAACCCACAGAAAAAATCCTTAAGCCGTTTTGTCTCTCCCCAAATTGACCTCATATATTTCTCTGCAAGATTGAAGTAAATGGGAAGCCTCCACATTGTCTCTTTGTTCACAAATCCTGCCCCAAGGGCACATTTAAGATATGAATAGGGTGAGCCTGTGACCTATGACCTGGATTCAGGACTTAAGTAGTTATCGTAACAAAAGATTGGTCAAAACCCAGGTATTGCAGTCAGGTAACCTGGCAGACAGGAGATAAACAACACAATCAGGATTCTGTTTTAGACCGCCCCCTGTGATGTATTTCTGCTGGAGACCATCTCTATCTGTGATGTACGTATGATGTATTGGGGGGTGGTCTTGGGCTCCAGGGTGGGCAGTTCAAAAGTCTATATAAGGGGTTGCACACCTTTGTCCTGGGTCCTCCGGACACTGACAAACTGGAGCATGTCCAGAGGAGGGCAACCAAAATGGTCAAAGGCCTGGAAACGATGCCTTATGAGGAACGGCTAAGGGAGCTGGGTATGTTTAGCCTGGAGAAGAGGAGGTTAAGGGGTGATATGATAGCCATGTTCAAATATATAAAAAGATGTCACATAGAGGAGGGAGAAAGGTTGTTTTCTGCTGCTCCAGAGAAGCGGACACGGAGCAATGGATCCAAACTACAAGAAAGAAGATTCCACCTAAACATTAGGAAGAACTTCCTGAGAGTAAGAGCTGTTCGACAGTGGAATTTGCTGCCAAGGAGTGTGGTGGCGTCTCCTTCTTTGGAGGTCTTTAAGCAGAGGCTTGACAACCATATGTCAGGAGTGCTCTGATGGTGTTTCCTGCTTGGCAGGGGGTTGGACTCGATGGCCCTTGTGGTCTCTTCCAACTCTATGATTCTATGAGTCTATGATTCTCCTCCTCCTCTCTCCTGTGTGTGTGGGGGGGGCACCCTGTTGCAACAGTTTTAATAAAGATCAGGCTTACTAGCTGCTTTGCTTCTCAATATTCTCTAGTTGGCCTCCGTTATTTTCTCCTACTGATAGGGAACCCACTTAAAGACTCTATATGGGCACTTGGATACCCCATAAGGGAAAAAGGGCAGATTTTGTTTACAACATTGGCAAGATTGTAGCTTGCTTGTTCTATTTCATTTAAAACATTACCTGGTATATACCTGTAGATACGGCAATTTACCGGTATTTATTTTTTAAAAGTGGTTTACAACACCCCCCCAAATAAAAACTATGTAAAAAAAAATCAAAATGACAGATCGTCAGCTGTTTCGGAAGACCTTTTCTGAACTGTGTGCTCAAGCTTGGCAGAACAGAAGAGTTTTCAGGTGTCTTCTGAATCTCTATTGGAAGAGCATTCCAAAGGCCTGCCCTTTGGTTGGTGACAATGTCAAATGAGCCCTGCCAGTGCAGAGGATGACCAACAAAACTCCTGCTATGATCTTAGTCGATCAGGTGATCCCAGGAGCAGAGGGATCCTCCGCTTGAGGCTGTAGTGGCGACGGAGGGATCCCACCACTGTCTGTACACCACTGTCCATATGGAGGATTCTCTACATGCAGCTGCAGTGGCACAATGGCTGCTCGTGCCACCGCACCCGGGGGCAGCGGGTTGAGCACCCCATGGGGTGCCTTCTTGCCACCCCTCCAGACATGGCACCTGGGGCACATTGCCCCCCCTGCCCCCCTTGTGACCCCACTAGGGGATCCCTAACATGTCTTGTTGTCTAAGTTGTTCAGGGCTGTGTAAATCAATACAAGGACCTGCTCTGTAGCAGATGGGCAGGCAGTACAGATGTTTTAGCAATGGTGTCAATGTTTTCAACCATGTGTCCCTATCAGCAGTCTGGCTGCTGCATTATGTACCAGCAGAAACCTCTGGACTAGGGCTATGCACCTTTTAAAGACACAATACAGTGGACTCTCGGGTTGCGAACGTGATCCGTGCAGGATGCACGTTCGCAACCTGCAGCGTTCGCAACCCGCAGCGGGGCGTCTGCGCATGCACGGGTTGTGATTTGGCGCTTCTGCGTGTGTGCAAAGCGTGATTTAGTGCTTCTGTGCATGCGCGACCGCTGAAACCCAGAAGCAACCCGTCCCAGTACTTCCGGGTTTTGGCGGTCTGTAACCCGAATAAATGCAACCTGAAACGTCTATACTCCTCTCCAAAGGCAACAGGAGAAAGGTATGGGAGTTCTTCTTAAATACAAACGGCATAATCTCTTTTTCTGCCAGTCCAGTGTTCTTAAAAATACTTGTCTACCCTCTGCCCCTCTAGGAAGAAAAGTGAGCCCTTTCTTAAATTGAATCAGAGAAATAAAGAGTGATTTAAGAGCTGCTGGGGGAATATTATGCAGTGCTAGTTTTCAGCAAAGGCCCTGAGTACAATTTGAAAACCACATGGCCCTTCTGCTTCTTTTGTAAATATACAAAAGTGAAGATTAGCCAAGAGGTAGAATGGCAGGTGTTTCAGCAGACAAATAGGCTACCACAGCGTAAATAGTGCCTCCAAATTCATGGTTCCTGAGGCAGATTGCAGCTAGCCTAAGTGAGTTTGCTGCTCATTCCGAAGAATGGCTAAGATTTCCTCCGCTGTGCTTTTGAACATGCTGGATGCACACCCCAAGCGATGCGCATGAGAAGTGGTGGAGGTGGCGGATGGGAATTCATATTCCTATACACCCTGCGAAATGGATGGGGACACTCACCTTTGATTCCACAGCAGCTATTTTTTTTAAAAAAAATAATTTTTATTGAATGGTTTTATGTTACAAAAAACAATACAGCCATACTACCACTAAATATAATTAAGAAATAAAAAATACATACATCAATATTTAGTTTATTATTTGTTATTTACCATCTTCTTTCCTCCCAAACATTGCATACAACACACATATGTACACACACACCCACACCCGCACAGAAAATGATAATAATGAAAGTAAATATTTTTCCCCATTTTATCTTCCAAAATCTTTTCTTCAACTTTGACTTCCTGTCAAGTCCCTTTGCATATGTTTTATCTTACATTTGAATGTACACAAAACAATAAACCTTTCTATATAATTTTTCTAATACATTCTGAAAACATAATAAATCCTTAATTGTAGTCTACCTCCTTTTAGTTCCTTTATCACTCGAATGCTAGCACGGAGTCAAAACTATTATTGTATTTTTGAACATATTTTTTTATAAACATCCCATTTTTCTGCTAATTTTTGCTTTGAGTTTCCTCTGAGTTTACTAGTCAGTTGAGCTGTCTCCACCAATTCCTGTAATTTGATTTGCCAATCTGTTATTTTTGGAGCCTCGTGATCTTTCCATCCCTTGGCCACAAGTATACGAGCTGCTGCGGTTGCATACAAAAATACCTCTCTTAAATTTTTGGGGATCTCTTTATCTAAAATACTTAATAGAAATAGCAGCTTAGAAGTAGGACACCCTCATCTGATGAGTTTCAGCTGGGACCTCCACACATATTCAATCTGCATCCATGCAGTTCCAGGAAGGATATTGTAATAGGTATGAGTTACTTGTGCATAAACTGGTGCCTTTCTCGGTTAATTTGCCTTGTTAAACCTTTCTGACTGCACGGCCCCTTCTCATCGTGGCTGCCTCAGTCACTGGCAGAATCCGTCAGTGGGCGTTTCTTGAACCTCTTCCAACATAAAAGTTGTTTGACACCCAGTCTCCTCCTCTTCTCACTGCGCGGGAGTCTTCTGCGCAGGGAAGTCGTGGGTAGCGGAGGACCTGGGCTCTCCTCACTGATGTCCAGTGAAGAGTCCTGGAGCCCTCTCTCCAATTCCCCCGTCTGCCCCCCTTTATCCCTGGTGTTGCGCTGATCGGCTTCCCCCTCTACTGAGCTGTTTCTCCCCCTGCTGCTGGGTCCTTCGCCAGCATCATCTGGGAGCCTCCCCTTCGCCTCTCGCTCCGATGTCAGTTCCCTGACAGATATCTATGCACAGAAGATGTCAGCTATATGGGTGTGTGGTGGCTTGTTATTGCCTCACGACCCTGCTCACAATACTGATTCAAATAAGAAAGCGCGCGCGCACACACACACACACACACACACACGTGCAGTAGCAAGACCCTATGGGGTTCCAGGCACTCCCCCAGGGTCTGCGTTCCTTTGGAGAACTGAGACATGCTGGAGACTTGTCGTAGCATTAAGAAATATGGCTTATTCACCTATTTACACCTTCAGTTTGCATGTAGGGAGTCCAGCCCCGGAGTCCAAGGCATCTTGCCCAAGACAGCCTGCCCAAGATGGATCCCAGATGGTTTTATTTCCCCATCTTCTTCCCAGCACACCTCTCTAAAAGACTGTGTTTTCCTGTCACCTCACACCCAGTTACCCTGGCAACCTTCCAAATACCCAGTCTTTGCTTACATCGCAAGGCAATGGGGAAAGGGGTGAGTGGGAAGCATAGTTACCTTGTATTGCCAATGGCCCTCAATGGCCCTGTATTGTTTCATAACTGGCCTAGCTAGACAGCATCTTAAAAAGCAGAGACATCACCTTGCCAACAAAGGTCTGTATAGTTAAAGCTATGGCTTTCCCAGTAGTGATGTATGAAAGTAAGAGCAGGACCATAAAGAAGGCTGATCACTGAAAAATTGATGCTTTTGAATTGTGGTGCTGGAGGAGACTCTTGAGAGTCCCATGGACTGCAAGAAGATCAAACCGATCCATTCTGAAGGAAATCAGCCCTGAGTGCTCACTGGAAGGACAGATCCTGAAGCTGAGGCTCCAATACTTTGGCCACCTCATGAGAAGAGAAGACTCCTTGGAAAAGACCCTGATGTTGGGAAAGATTGAGGGCACAAGGAGAAGGGGACGACAGAGGACAAGATGGTTGGACAGTGTTCTTGAAGCTACCAGCAAGAGTTTGACCAAACTGCGTGAGGCGGTGGAGGACAGGGGTGCCTGGCATGCTCTGGTCCATGGGGACATGAAGAGTCAGACACGACTAAACGACTAAACAACAACAAGCTTGGCCAGGTCCTTTTGCCTAAGCTATCTCACAAATTCCTCCTTAAATTTGGTCCGTTTGCCTTTAAATGCGATATAACTTCTCCCCCATCCGTACCCAAGGCCCATTAAGGCACAAATGAAACAGGAGAGAATGTTATTATTATTTTATTGTTATTTATTTAATTTATAGACCATCCTGTACCCGCAGGACACAAAACTTCCAAACAGATCTCAAATTGATTAGGGGATGGAAAGGAGATTTATAGATAGCTTCTTCCATAAATAGGATTTCTGCTTCCACCGGGATTTAACATTCCTTTAAATGTGAGGAGGTGGGGTATTTGCCGCATCAACAAGGAAAGAGCAGATCTCTGCTTTCAGAGTACAAGCTGTATACACACCCTCCTTTCTTTCTTCTTTAATTATTTGCTGTTGCCTTCCACCCTCTTTGAAATCAACATGTTATAATTACGGTTGAGAGCACTCAGGACAAACAAATCTAAATTTAAACTCCAGAGAAGGTCTGTAGGTTGATGTATTAATTGGATCAGACTTCAGCCCAGCTGGTACTTCAAAAGTTTCCCTTTTGAAATGTACAGGAAAGATGGTCACCTGACAAGGGTGCAATTTCAAAACGCCGCATCTCCCCCTCAATCAGAATCCTAGCCTCTATTTTTTTTGCTTAGTAATCCCAAGTTCTGTCTAGCAAGAGCTGCAGTTTGAACCTTTAGAAACTTCCACCCTAGTCCAGCCCTACAGTCTGTTGTGCAGTGGCAACAGGAGCTGGATACTAATGAGAAGGCGAAATTATAATTGGAGGGAGACAAAATATGAAGTCTCCCAGTTTTAAAAGCTGGATCCCATTATTTATATTTGGGCTCTAGATGGACAAGTGGTCTAACTCCGTATTTGATGGTGCCTTATGGTGGTTTCTTCTGGAGCAACGAAAGCAAAAACTGTCAGGATTCTCAGCCGCAGTCAGAGGTAACTGGCCTCACTCCAGGCATTCGGCTTGAGATCCTTGTTGACCTTCCCGTCTGCGTCTCCCGGCAGGATACAGGCAAGGTCACAAATCGGCGATGCTCCTCAAACGTGAGGAGAACACACCCTCCTCCCTGCTTCCCTCAGGGAGGGGAAAGAGACAGACAGGAGTCTATTTACATGTCTTTATTCCTGTCATTCCAGCAGTACAGAGAAACGTGTCTGCACTCTCCAGTCTCCAGCAGTAGAGTCACAACTCCACCCCTGTACTTCCAGTACAGGTCAGATGACACTCTGAGCTAACATCCGGTGCTCAGTACAGAGAATAGACTGCCCCCTTTTTCCACTAGTACAGTTCCAGACATCATTCCAGCCACCTGCAGCTGGCTTTTGCATTGCTGCTTTTTCCTGACAAAAACTCCCTTGCCAGGGTCCTCCTATCATGAGTCTGACGCTCATGGGACAGGTCAAAGGCCAATCTTAGTCCAGCATCCTGGCAGGATGTTGTCAGCGGCTCCCGGCTGGTTGCCCAGGAAAGTATAAAGACAAGGGAAAGTTTCTTACAGTCCTTCTTTATTTCAAATTTTATAGAGAGAGGCTATAGAACCCAGCCTCATGGCGTTGTCCCAAGTGAATCTCCACCCCCCTTCTCTCTCACTTCCTCATTTGTCATCATCATCTCCTCTATGGGTGCTGCTCTTTGCTCTCCTACTTTTAAGGCTTGCTGGGTTCTGGGAGATAGTGGGTCTGGAATGCTTTCTAGTGACAACATGTCAGTCAGTTGCTGCTCTGCCTCTGCCTGCTCCTCCTCTCCCATTATTTCCCAACCACTGTTGTAAATCTATACTGTCTTCCTCTTCTCTGGAAGGGTTAAGATGGGGAGACACAAGCCAAACCAGGTAAGGGAGCCATTGGGTCTCAAAACCCTTGGTGAGTTAGGGACAATGCATGCAAAGGACAGGCTCTGGCGCATTGAGTAAATGAGACCAAGAGTGTGTCCAACAGTCAAGAAAGTGGTTTCTGCACATGCGGTAGAGTCAAGTGAGGGGCAGATGGGGTTCATCAACCTGGGAAGGTGGCCCATCTAGGAGAAGGAAAGCTCTGATCCTAAACTCCCGCTGCCTTTCCAGACATCTTTAGGAGAAGAAAAGGCTAAGGAGTTGGGTGGCACCCTGCCCGCCTATCCCAGCCCCATCTCTACATCTCACAGGAACTTCCCTACTGCCTCTTTTCTCCCAAATTCCAATAATCCTGAAGCTCAGAAGCCTGCAAAACTTTCCTTGTGAGGCTTACCCAGCTCCCCTGAATGCAAGCTATTAGAAGATAAAGAAATAATGCATGATGAGATCATTATATAATTTGGTGGGTCATTTTAGGGACCCTAGGGAAGCTACAGAAAAATTAAAAACAGTTGTCAGGGTGGTGTCAGCGGCTTTCCGGCTGGTTGCCCAAGAAGGTGTAAAGACAAGGGAAAGTTTCTTACAGTCCTTTTTTTACTTCAAACCTTATAGAGAGAGGCTATAGAACCCAGCCTCTTGGGTGATGGTGTTGTCCCAAGTGAATCTCCAACCTCCGTCTCTCCCACTTCCTCATTCATCATCATCGTCATCTCCTCCTCTATGGGGGCCGCCCTCTGTCTTAGAGCTCTTTGCTCTCCTACTTTTAAGGCTCGCTGGGTTCTGGGAGATGGAGGGTCTGGAATGCTTTCTAGTGACAACGTGTCAGTCAGCTGCTGCTCTGGCTCTGCCTGCTCCTCCTCTCCCATTATTTCCCAACCTTTCCCTCATCTGCCTCTGAGCTGTGACCTCCCGCAAACCACTGTTGTAAATCTATACTGTGTTCCTCTTCTCCGGAAGGGTCAAGATGAGGAGGCGGTCTCCTCCATTTCTCCTCCTCTGCCCATCCCCTGACTTTACCCCCTTCTCCAGTGTCCTTCTCTTTTGCCCAGTCCCTGACACATTCAGTTCTCACCATGGGCCATCAGACGCCAACGAAACATCAGCAAACAGGACACAAGAACAACAGCGCCATGCCACTTGTGTTCCCCAGCAGCACCGACTTCAGCCCCAGACTGTGGGCTCCCCAGTGCAAGTGCTGAGTGCCATGACATAATGACGTCACATCATGTTGTGACATTATGACGGCATGGCGCAGCGTGTTCAAGCACTCTGGCAACTGGCTGGGGCCTGTGCCTCCACCGTGGGGTCTCTGTTGGGCCCCAGGCAGTCACAGGCGCATCCCAGAAGCATATCTGCAGCCACAGTGGACCTAAACAGAGACCCCATGGTGGAGACGCAGCCCCAGCCCAGTTATCACTGTGGCGCCGGAACGCCAAAGGTAAGGAAGCGTCCAGCGGTAGCAGTACATGGCACATGGCAGCAGTGGGGGGCGGTGGAGCTTGGGCGCCCACAGCGAAAAAGTTCTGGGTGCCTGGGCCCCCAGGGCCCCCTGGAGTTGGTGCCCGTGTTCCCCAACAACTTTTGCAAAATGTTAACTGAGAAAGAGATTTGCATGCAAAGCAGTCTACACCACAGTGGCTGCAGAGGTGGTTGTACTGCCGCCTTCCACTCAAAATTCCAGAGGATTGTGATGTTGTTCACATTTAGCATCCTCTCATTAGCCTCATTTTTAACTGCCAATGTACGTTATTTGACGATACGGATAGTATTACCAGATTCAGATCAGGGGTGTCAAACTGAATGGAATGGATATGCTGATAAAGTGATGCCTAGGAGCAGAGAGCTTCTCATCGAGACTAGAAGATGATTAGATGCTATCTGTCAAATACAATCAAAATTCCCAGCTAAATTGTTTTTTCCCCTTCTTTCAAAAATGATTATCCCCAGATAACCTTCGCTAGTTTTACAATTTGCATAAGAGTTTTAATTTCCACAACTTTCCCCCTTGCATCTCTTTGCTTCATTCAAGCTCACAGCTACAAGACTTCTTCATGGAGATTAATGCAGACCAACTTCCATGTTCTCACCAACAACTTACAATCAAGTACATGACAGCACAGACAGAACACGAACCTAACTGGCACTAACCGAACAGCCAGCTCATGTTGTTTGACATGAATCAGTTTGGTCACTGCTCCTTGTAAGTGACATAGTCTGGAAGTTCTCAGACTATGTTGAAGTGGAGGTCATTTCTTGAGGACCAAGATCTGTTTTAGGAAAGTTGATTCTGAGACTAAGCAGGTCTGAATCTGGTCAACAACTGGATGAGAGACTAGCAAAGAACGTTCTGTGTTCCACCTCAGCTTCCATCCTTGAATAAAGGTCGGATGTAAATAAAATATCAGTAACTTATGCGCAGAAACATAAGCATCTTGCTGTGAATTGTGTAAATATCTGTAGGGATGGATCTCTCTCTCTCTCTCTCTCTCTCTCTCTCTCTCTCACACACACACACACACACACATTAATGAATATTTTATTATTTTTCCATATTGGAAAAACATTTGTTACTCAACAGTTATAGTCCAGTTCAACAAAGCTAGTGACTTCCTGCTTACCAAACATCAATGCTTATAACCCAAATTACATACAATTGCACTTTAAGGTTCCATCTTATCTTATTTCATCCTCTTTAACATGTTTCTTAATATAGTTTGCTATTTTCTTAAACTGCAAAGCCTTTATCGACTGACAAAAGGTTCGTTTTGCTCTTTGTATCCCAATGCTGCTGCTTCTTGAGGAAATGTAGGGGTCTGTTGTGGAATCTCTAAACCCACCCCCCTAACTCAGGCATAGGCAAACTCAGCCCTCCAGATGTTTTGGGACTACAGTTACCATAATCCTTGACCACTGGTCCTCTTAGCTAGGGATCATGGGCGTTGTAGTTCCAAAACATCTGGAGGGCCGAGTTTGCCTATGCCTGCCCTAACTATTCAATTCTTAGACAAATCATGCCCCCTACCCCTGGCTGGCACTTTCGGTTTCTCTCCCTCCCCCAAGTCTGGGGCAGGCAACAAAAGCAGGAGAGCTCCCAAGGCCTTGCTGGTCCTTCATACAAGGTGTGATGAACTGCATTCGGCTTAGCAGATCTTGAGTTTTTACAAGCCTGCCTTACTACCGTGCAACCTCAAAGAGGTTGAGATAAACAAATAAAACAAAATGCGAGCTGCAAAAATCAGGTTTAAACATTTCTTTGGCATAGCTGCTGGTGTGTAAACCCTCCTTCCCTTCCCAGTTTACGCACACAGTGAGTCACTCCATCATCACAGCATCTGGGCTACATATCCTAAGTATATATACAGAGATCATGTCTAATTACAGGTGATTTGCCCAGGTTGGCTCCTCAGTGGGGACTGTCGTCTTCAGGTACATGAAAGTGACTTGTGGACTAATTGGAATTTACATTGTGTGGCCATTTGCTGCCATTTGCCTCAACAATGACTTCCAGCCTTCCTAATTAACTAGCTAGCGCATTTAACATTTGGCACTTTTCTCAAGCAGAAACTAACAAGATCGGAGTGAGCTTATTATGTTGTCAATGTGTCAGTTCTCAGCAATTTGAATCCCTCCCCCCTTTGATTTGTCCTCCATTCATATGATATAAAATGACTTGGTTCTCCATCTCTCCTACTGTTATTTCGAACGACAAAGTGGACAAGGGCAAAATGTTAGTGTCCTGAATAAAATGTGGCCGCCCTTGGTCTCCCATTAACACAAATAGTGCTTATTAGAAGCCATTTGCTCACACAGCGCAATTTCTCTCTATTGGTTATTATTCTGTGTTTATTTCAAACACACACAACCAGAATTCTCACATAAGTAGCTTTGTATATTTATGGCTTACTATCTGCCGAGTTGTGTTATTCCTTTTGTACATGGCTATGAAGCTGTGCTCCCTTGCGATTGACAGGTTATTTCTCTAGCAGAACTGTGGCAGCACACACAAGGAATTATCAAACCAATCTTCCACAAGAAGAAGAAGATGAGTTTGGATTTGATATCCTGCTTTATCACTACCCTAAGTAGTCTCAAAGTGGCTAACAATCTCATTTGCCTTCCTCCCCCACAACAAACATTCTGTGAGGTGAGTGGGGCTGAGAGACTTCAAAGAAGTGTGACTAGCCCAAGGTCACCCAGCAGCTGCATGTGGAGGAGCAGGGAAGTGAACCCGGTTCACCAGATTACGAGTCTACCGCTCTTAACCACACTAGCTCTCACAAGCAGTTTGGAGTACTGGCATCTTGGTTCTGTTATCTCATGGTGCTGGTCTGCTACCAAATTTATGACTCTGTAGGAACATGGGGACCATGAGGCAGACTCAGGTGGCAGAATCCAATGGGTGCTTACGCCAACATGCCCGCCTCCTTGCCAACACTGCCAGAGAAGTGAGGAGAAGCAGATGTGGTTCTGGTGAGAACTCGCAAGATCTTCCAGGTTCTGGTGCAATCTCGCGAGAGCTCCATAAGATCCCCATGAAATCACAATGAGGTCTCTGGAGGCTGCTGCCATGTGACCCCAGTAAGCAAGACTTCTGCATGGGTGGTAAGGGGTGTTGGGTGGCATGTGGTGTGTGGTGTGTGTGTGTGGGGCTACACCTTCCAGTTTTCCCTTGGATGGCAAAATAGAATGGACTGCCCCTGATGGGGACAGAAGAGCCCTGCTGTCAGGGACTGGGCAGAGGAGGAATGGTGGAGACCACCTCCCCATCTTGACCCTTCCAGAGAAGAAGACAGTTCAGCATTACAACAGGGGTTTGAGGGAGGTCACAGCTCAGAGGCAGATGAGGGGAAAAGCGAGGCAGTGGAAGACAGGAGTGCCTGGCGTGCTCTGGTTCATGGGGTCACGAAGAGTCGGACACGACTAAACAACTAAACAACAACAACAATTGGAGCGGAGGAGGAGTAGGCAGAGCTGGAGCAGCTGGCTGACACGTTATCACTAGAAAGCATTCCAGACCCACCATCTCCCAGAATTCAGAGAGCCTTAAAAGTAGGAGAGCAAAACGCTCAGAAGCAAAGGGCCCTCAGCGCCACCTGTAGAAGGGATGACCAGTGAGGAAGTGGGAGAGAAGGGGAGTGGAGATTTACTCGGGACAATGCCATTGTTCCAAGAGGATGCATTCCTAAGCTTCTCTCTTTGAATAGTGAATAAAAGCAGGTGGTAAGGGTTTTTCCTTGTCTTATTTGTTCCTGGCAACCTGCCATGGTAGGGTGGGGTGGATTCTCTGCCGCCTGACACCTGCTGGATCAATCAGGGGCCTCTGGGATGCCCAAAAACAGAACCCAAGTGTAACAGAACTCTGCTCACCTGTGATTCGCAGCTACTTGCATCCAGAAGCATACTGACAGGAGCGAGCTAGCAATCAATCAATCAATCACAAGTGGAGTTAACTTTAATGGAAAAAACAACAACTCAGGATTTCCCTGGCATGTCAGGCCCAATGAGCACAGCAACCCTTCTTCAGTAGGTCTTGCCCCATGAAGTAGTCGCAGAGATGGAAAGTCCCCACCTCCCCAAAGCTGCCTATGTCCCCTTCTCTCAAGGGTTTCCCTCAAGCAATCAGAGACTGCGCCTGCATGAAGCTAACTTCTCCTCCACACTTTTCATGCCTCTCCTGGTTCTGGTAGACCAGCGGGGACGGGACCTTGTCGCAGCAGGAGAGAGAGACATCCATGACACTTCACCAGCCTAAGTCATCTCTGCCTCTTGGCCTCCCGCATCCTGCTCTTCTGCTTCTGAACTTCTCTCTGCTATAGACTGCCCCAGCTTCCAACACCTCCTCCTCCTTCCAATCTTCTTCCTCTTAGTCGTCCCACCACCAATCTCTGGGCTCTGAGCCTTCTTCCCTTGGTGGTTCCCCAGCTGGTTCCTCCTACCATTCATCTGCATCCATGTGTCCATGACACATACTGCCTCCAACAATGGAGATGGAACATTCTAATACATACAGTAGCATTGAATCTTTTGATGTATCTCTTGTGGGTTGAATCAGGCAATGGATTTTTAATCACACTATCTGTGCGAACTGTCTTACCAATGCAGACTGTCGGTGTTGTCAGCTAATGTTTTGGTGAATAGCCGCTATTAATAAGGCAGTTAGCACTGTTCTTTTCTGCATTTCCCTGTCTTCTGCACCATAAAAGGAAGGACCCGTTCTTTTCCAGGGTGCAGTGGTACAAAACTAAAATGGATCCAAGGCCCAGTTCTTTCTTGAACCTCATAATTGCTGCTAACATCTAAATCTTGACTGATTGGAACCACGTCTAGTCTGTTGATGCGTCTCCACTTTGGAGTGCCTTATCCCAGTTGACTCCCTCCTCATTGACATTTTGTACAAACATGAATATTTTTTATTTTTATCATTATTATTCCATCGTGGTTTTTGCCCATGGAATGATTGATTCTCTTTCTTTGATGCCTTGGCATTATTTGGCTTTATAACGGGCTGCCTCCTGGGTCTCTTGTTTCTTTGCGTTCAAACTGATGTGCTGTTTTCGATTCTTTCATTTGATCATGTTGCAAGCCATCATGAGCATTGGGAGGGAGAGGTACTATATGAATATTTTTATTTTTAAGAAATATTCTATCCTTGATATAATTTGCTGTGATACTGCACCCGTGGTCTTGAAGGAGATTGAAATTTAGAGGGAATAGGATGCTGCAATGGGGATGATGTGGGGAGCAGTTTTCAAATCGCTTGCTTCAGCTGACAAAGAGCTGCATCACATCAGCAGTTGCAACAACACAAGCAATTCTGGGGTGCACTTCAGAAAGAGGTGGAAGAAGCCAATGGGCATGGCAAGAGATGGGATAGCTCAGTCATTAGAGCATGAGGCTCTTAAGGCAAACTAAGGCCTGGGGGCCGGATCCGGCCCAATCGCCTTCTAAATCTGGCCCGCGGATGGTCCAGGAATCAGCGTGCTTTTACATAAGTAGAATGTGTCCTTTGCATCTCTGAGTTATTTGTGGGGCATAGGAATTCATTCATTCCCCCCCCCAAAAAATATAGTCTGATCCCCCCCCCCCCCAGGTCACAGGGAGAAGAGGGAGAAGACTGGAGAAAGGAGGTGCTGGGAGCTGGAGGGATAACAGGGCTTAGTGAGTGGGGAAGAGTCTGCGGCAGAGAGAAGTTCAGAATCAGAGGCAGAAACTGAAGCATGAGAGTTGGATAAGGGAGGCCAAGAGGCAGAGATGAGTCAGGCTCAAGAAGAAGAAGAAGAAGAAGAAGAAGAAGAAGAGGAGGAGGAAGAAGAGTCTGGTTTTGCTATTCCACTTTATCACTACCCGAAGGAGTTTAAAAGCGGCTCACAATCTCCTTTCCCTTCCTCCCCCACAACAAACACTCTGTGAGAGTCTTCAGAGAAGTGTGACTAGCCCAAGGTCACCCAGTAGCTGCATGTGGCGGAGCGGGGATGCGAACCCGGTTCATCAGATTACAAGTCTACCGCTCCTAACCACTACATCACACTGGCTCTCGAGTCATGGCTCTCCTCCTCCTGCTGTGCCAGACAGGAGATAAACAACAACAGGAGAAAAACAATATTCAAATTTCTGTTTTAGACTGCCTTTTCTGTGATGTAGATGTGATGTATCTGAGGGGTGGTCTTAGGTTACACCCCTTCTGTGATGTATGTATGATGTTTCTGGGGGTAGTCTTGATCTACAGGGTGGCAATTTCAAAAGTCTTTATAAGGCCTTGCACGCCATTTTTCTGGGTCCCTCCTCCTCTCCTGCGGGTGAGGGGAGCATCCTGTTGCAACAGATCAATAAAGATCACGCTTACTAGCTGCTTTGCTTCTCAATATTCTCTGGTTGGCCTCTGTTATTCTCTCCTACCAATTTACGATATTGAAGCAATGCAGCCACTGGTAGCTTGAAAATAAAACATAATGGGAATGTTGGGACTGTTCCGTGGGAAACAGAGGGACAGTCAATTCACAGTGCAGAGGGCACCGGAATTAGCTCAGAGTGTAATATGAGCTGGACAGGAAGAGTTTGTTCTCTCTCGACTGCAGGAGTATGAAGAGAGCAGTCGTGTTTTCTGTAACGCTGCAAAGACAGAAATAAAGGCATGTAAATACGTTTCTGTCTATCTCTTTCCCCTGCCCGGGGGGGGGGGCAGGAAAGAGGGGTGTGTTCTTCTCACGCTGAGAAGGATCGCCTATCGCGACCTCTGCCTGGATCCTGCCGGGAAAGCAGACAGAGAGGTCAACAGGAGACCAAGCCGGGTGCCTGGGAGAGTTGCCAGGTTTCTCCTGATAAAGGCTTGATTTCCGACATAGGGAACCTATGTAAGGACTCTATATGGGCTCTTGGATACCCCATAAGGGAAAAGGGCAATTTTTGTTTACAACACTTTTGGTCCTGGTAACTGATTTCTGTGGAGGAAGACTATCGGGAGTGATTTGCTCTGCTCATTAGGCCTGACACTCCATCAAGTCTGTGGAGATTGTGTTATGGCCAATAAAGAGTTAACTCTATCTTTGAACTGTGCGATTCCTGACAGACATGCTCTTGTGACATGTGCACATTCTCCCTGTGCAGACTGAAAGCATTAAGTAAGCAATTTTATGCTGCCTTTTGCCAGCAGCAGCTAAGCAACAAAGAGCTTTGCAGTGTGATCCAGTCCAGGCCTCCTTGGAAGTTACTCCCAAATGGGACTTGTTTCCAAGCTGGTCTGTATAGGGCTGTAGCCTTTGTGTGCTCTTTCTTCTGGGTTAGATAAAGCACGACGTTTGATTACTGACAACAAGCAACACAATAGCTTATCAAATAGGATCATAGTAGCCTAGCCCAGGAACTCCCATCTCATCTCATCTCAGTCAATGTTGCGCATGCTGTTAAAGCATTTAACAATGCCTGCAGCATTGATCAATGTCACTCTTGCAAAGAAACGTTCATGCTGCCGATTGGAAAGTAAATGGGAAACTTCATCAGATGTGGCAGCAGTTAGGGTCTATAAAATTAATTCTGGGAATTTTGCCGGAATTATAGTCAACCCCCTTGCTGTTCTTTATTTTCCAGCAATTTTGCAGTGCAGTTTAAATTCACTTGAACAGCCGTCTCCACAAACCAGTCCAAATGATGTCCTCAGGTTTAAACAGACTTAGGAGGAGGCCATCCTGAGCCTCAGTGAACTTCTGAGTAGAAAGATATAAGATTGCATTGGAAGACACAAGATCTACCAAATCTGGAAGAATGGCAAATGCAATTAATGGACTACATGGAAATGGCGGAAATGACTGGCAGAATCCGAGACCAGGGAGAAGAGTTGGTGGAAGAAGATTGGAGGAAATTTAAAACCTATTTACAGAAACACTGCAAAATTTTTGAATGTTGATCACGTTGAAATGAACTGAAGGGGTTCTAGCAACAAGGTAAAATGTAAGATGGGATTGATAATAGATAAACTAAATTGGATATGAATTTGCTGAACCAAATTTAAAAAAGGGATACAAAAAAGGGAGGCATGAGGAAGTCAGGAAAATAGGTTAACTAAAGATGAGTTAAAAAAGAGGGAGTTTTGTTTTTTCTTCATGTGTGTTTCTTTTTTTCTTTTTTTTCTTTTTTGTGCTTAATGTTTGTATTTTTGTATTTTGACTTTGTATTTTTCTGTTTTTGTATTCTTTCTGAATTTTTCCACTGATAAAACTTAATAAAATATTAATAAAAAGAAGAAGATTGCATTGATAGTCCTTTGGGGCCCCTGGCAATGCATGAGTTTGGACTTATGCTTACGTGGATTGTGTCCCATCAAGCTTCTAGAACAGCGGTTCTCAACCTGTGGGACCCCAGATGCTGTTGCACTACAACTCCCATCATCCCTGAGCTCTGGCATTGCTAGCTAGGGGTGATGGGAGTTGTAGTCCAACAACATCTGGGGACCCACAGGTTGAGAACCTCTGTTCTAGAAGTAACCATCTGTTTTGGTTTCATTTTCTACAATGGAGAACCTTCTTCGTGAGGAAAGTATCACACCTGTCATGTATTATCTAGTTAAGATTCCTGTATTGCAGGGGTTCATAGAATCATAGAGTTGGAGGTTACCCCCTGCAATGCAGGAATCTCAGCTAAAGCATCCATGACAGGTGGCCATCCAACCTCTGCGTAAAAACACCCAAGGAAGGAAAGCCCACAACCTCCTGAAGGAGTCTGTTCCACTGTGGAACCACTCTTACTGCCAACAGGTTCTCCCTGATGTTTAGGTGCAATCTACCTACTTGTAACTCGAAGCCATTGGTTTGAGTCTGACCCTCCAGAGCAGGAGAAAACAAGCTTGCTCCATCTTCTATGCCACACTCCTTGAGATATTTGAAGATGGCTATCATATTTCCTCTTGGTTTCCTCTTTTCCAGGCTAAACATACCAAGCTCTTCCAGCTGTTACTCAGAAGGCTTGGTGTCCAGACCCCTGGTCACCTTGGTCACCCTCCTCTGCACACGCTCCAACTTGTCAACATCCTTCTTAAATTGTGGCACTCAGAACTGGACACAGTATTCCAGATGTGGTTTTACCAATGGAATATACTTGGAGTCCTATAGTGATTTCATGCTCTTTATTGCAGCTTGTAAAACAGTGATTGAATTGCCACCCAAACCTCAGGCTTTTATATACATTATTTACACAATGTGTCCGGTCTGATTGGCTGATTCTGCTTCCCTCCTGGAGCCTGATTGATCTTTTCCTGCAGCCAATCAGTTGTTGCATTCTACGATCCTACCAGCCTAATAGGCTCATTAACTTTCTCCTGGAGCCTGATTGGTCTTTTCCTGCAAACCAGTCAGTTGTTGCATTCCAGGATCCTACTTGCCTATTGTTCTAAGATCCAAGCTTAGTACATAACAACCAAGACAGAATAGAGCGAGGCTATGGCTTCCTTTGACCAGGACACTATACTTTTGTTGATGCAGCCTACAATAGCATTAGCTGTCATCACTTCTTGAAAGTTTTTTCAAACAGAGAAAACATAGGAACCTGTCTTACACCAAGCTAAGTCCAAGCTGGTTCATCTAACTTAGTATTCTCCAGTCTGACTGGCAGTGGTTCACAAGAGTTTCAGGCAGGAGTCCTTCCCAGCCGTACCTGGAAATGCCAGGATTGATCCTGGGACCTTCTGCATGCAAAACAGTTGCTAATCCACTAAGCCACACTCCTTCTACATCTCTTATACTGTGATACCTCGGGTTAAGTACTTAATTCCTTCCGGAGGCACCACTTTAGCTAATGGGGCCTCCTGCTGCTGCCGCGCTGCCGGAACACGAATTCTGTTCTTATCCTGAAGCAAAGTTCTTAACCTGAAGCACTATTTCTGGGTTAGCGGAGTGTGTAACCTGAAGCGTATGTAACCCGAGGTACCACAGTATATAAATTTTTATTAGTTTTTCAACATATCATTTTCAACAATAGTTAAATGTACTTTTACATCTTATACAATTTTTTGACTTCCATCAATCACATCTGAAAATTTATCAATCTATTCACTTAATTTACATTTCTTATTTTCACTATTACTTTTAAATCTCATAACTAATATCTCTTTTCTTTCTCTTCTTTGCAATATTTCATGTATTTCTCCTTACAAAACTTCCTGTAGTCCTACTAGCGTAATTTGTTGATTACAGTCGCTCTTCAAATAATTCATATATTTCTTCCAATTTTCTGTAAATCTCTGGTCCCGCAGGTTTCTATTCCTTCCTGTCATTTTATCCAATTCTGCGTAGTCCGTTAATTTTATCTGCCATTCTTCTTTCATCGGTATTTCTTCTTGCTTCCCAGTCCTTCTGCATCTCAGTCTTTAGAGAAATATACATTTCTTGGCACTCCCTCCCACAACATTGATTTCATACTGCCAGAAAATTTGCATTCGATTAATATGAAGTGCCTATGACTAGGAGGTGCTGGCAATATTATATCATTGAGCAGTGGGTCCAATCATGGCACAAAGGAGTTTTACGCCTCGGGCTCCTTTTTCCTCCTGAATAATGTGCCCAACAGGAATATAGATCCTGGATTTATGACATGCAAACTGTGCTAGGATGTAGCCAAGTGCCAAAACTTATTTAAAAACAAAGCAACATGTGGTCTTCCCTCACCGACAATGCTTTGCATACAAATAAGTAGAATCGATGCAGGAGAGGGAGGGCTGGAGGCGAGGGACAGCTTCACATTGCTTTCAGTTCATTAGACTGTGGAAACTACCCAAAACCTTCTCAAAGGAATATGCTCAGTAAGCTCTTTGCATCAGTTCTTAGAATAATTAGAGTGGCTTTGGCTGCAATCCAACGCCTTTCCTGGGAGTAAGGCACACTGAACTTAAAAGGATTTACTTCTGAGTAGACATGCACAGGATGGTGCTGTCAGTCAGGCAGAGGACTACATTAAATAAAACATCAGGTACAAGTTGTTGACTTCTCTCCCTTAATCACATTCTCTCTAGATTTGAAATGCCAACAAGGCTTTGGATGGCAGAAATAAAGGCAATTTAGTAGTCTCACACTTAGCAGTCTCACACCCTGAAGTAATTGCTGTCAGGGAGCCTTTCTTCATTCTGTTGGAGTGGAGTGTCACTTCAAAGTTGGTCTTCTTTACACCATGCCAGGGGAGGCAATGTGCTCCCCTCCAGATGTTGCTAAGGTACATCTCTGATCATCCCTGGTCACTGGCTGATGGGTTCCTACAACCTCTGGAGGCAACTGCCTTCTGGGAGCCCAACAGCAGGTGGAGCCAGAGCAAAATGTCAGGGAGAACCAGCTCATTCTAGTTTTGTCCTCATCCCCTCTGCTGAGTTATAGAATCATAGAACCTCCAAAGTCATCTAGTCCAACAATCTGCAATGGAGGAATCTCAGCTAAAGCATCCATGGCAGATGCTCATTCAATCTCTGCTTATAATATTTTATTAAATTTTCAACTAACAAAAAAACACACCCTACTGGTATCTGAAGAAGTGTGCATGTACACGAAAGCATATACCTAGACCAAACTTAGTTGGTCTCTGTGGCGTTTGCCCTCCTATGTGTGTGACATCATACTGGGTTCATAGCGAAAGGGTTAACCAATTGTAAAATGACCAACCAATGGGAACCCAAGGGGCAGAGTTAACTGTGTATAAGGTTTAAGCACAGAGGGCTTTTTGGAGGAGTTAGGAGTTAGGGTGGTTGAGAAGACAGTTTGGAGTTAGAAGAGACAGAGAGGATAATTCTGTGAGTTGGGCTAGTCTGATGTGAGAGAGTGAGAGAATTTGTTAAGAGAAGTCAGTCAAACAGTGGAGATAATCACTCAGAAGGTATTAGGAAGGTATAGTCTGGTAAAGAAACTAAAGTTAAGACACTGACAGGAATATTATTTAAGAAGCCATAAACTTGTTAATGTTTGTAAAATAAACTTGGGGTTTTTTGGTTCATTTTTAACAACTGACTGGACTCAGTGTTTTACCAGAGAGTAACTGGTTGGTGGCAGCGGGGAAGTGAGCACGGTGGTGGCACAGGGATCAATAGACCGTTAAACGTCTGGGGACCCTGTGTGATCACCACAGTCTCTTAGATGCTACTGGACTAATCTTTTAACATGGCTACCTACCTGACTCTAAAAAATACACAATAACTAATACAAAAAACCACAAACAAAGAAAAATATACACAAAATGAATGTCCGTTCAATCTCTGCTTAAATCCACCCTCCTTCTGCTCCCTGCCATACCCCCCAGAATCCTTCTTTGGTGGGATTTTTTACTGGCCTCATCTGAACCAGGTTCAACTCAACCAGCTGAGCCCTGGCTGAGTTGGGCTGAAAAGTTATGCTTGAGTATCTTTAGCTGAGCCAGGGCTGGGGACTTAATTCTGGCTTAGTCTGAGCCAGCGATCTGCTGTTTCCTAAGTTGCTCATCCGGGAAGATCTTGACATAGGAATCCCCTACCCAAAAGAGATACATTGCTTTCAATACCACTTGCTGTGCCCTGTCTGTGCATCTTAGAGCTCCGTCTTTGAGCATTAGACTGGGGGAAGAGATATTTAATGCACAAAGGAGTAGTGCTCAAGGCATGTTTTCCAGACCTTCTTTAGTATTCAGGAGAGACTCTAATTATTGCTGCCCAAGGGAATTCTCTGTAGGAAACTTCCAGTTTGCTTTTATGCATTGCTCCTGTTGTGGCATGATTTAGATGGCACAGCCAAATGAGATGCAGCATTCAACGAATAACCTCCTTTACACCGGGTTCCAAGCCATATAATAACATTTTTTTCAGGGAAATATACATATGTGCGGGCTTGTCCACATTTCTGCTTGTTCCCTGCCTAGAAAGCACAGGTCAGAGTGGTTTTCCACTTCACCCTCAATTTTGAGGCATGTGTCCGAGCAGTTTCCCCCTTGGTCCCCTCCTTTACAAGGGAAAACTTGCTCTTTAGTGATAAATCGCAACAAATGTCAATCCAGGGGAAACCCAAATTGCTGTTTGCTCCAATGGAGCACTAAAGAGCGGTTTTCCCTGGGGGGAAAGGACAAAGAGGAAGTGTGTCCTTCTGTTTTCAAAATGAAACCATTCATGCACAAAATCTCAGTACACACACACACACACACACACACACACACACACACACGAGTTTAAGAGAACACCCTGTGGAAACTTCCATGGGTCAGTGCATGCTTCCATGGGACAGACTGTTTGGGGTTGAGGGAGTGAAAACAATGGGGAGAAATTGGAAGATACTGTTTTGGAGAGGGGCTTGGTGAGCTGGCTGGATATGTTTACGTGTGTGTGTGTGTGTGTGTGTGTGTGTGTGTGTGTGTGAGAGAGAGAGAGAGAGAGAGAGAGAGAGAGAGAGAGAGAGAGAGAGAAAATAAGAAACCCAGAAGGAGTAACTGTAGAAGTTAAGGTTTTTGAAAAGCCAATTTCAATGCCCGCTTCTATCTGGAACTGCTGATTATGCCAAGTTGAGGAGAATTGATAGCTAGCTGTATCAAAGCGAAGGCAGCCTTTGTAAGTTCTGAAGCAAGGCAGTTACATCCTGCCAATTTATTGAGAACTATAAAGCCTGACTGCAATAGGTGCCTGGGGGACTTTGATAGAGGGGAACGGCAGTCGGGTGGGGTGGGGGGCTTAAGGGATTGAAAATTTATATAAATAAACTGAATTCTGTATGGTACTGGGCTGGATGAAATTCCAGATGCGCCGTGTAACAGAAGCATTTTGTAGTAACTGAGTCTTGAGTTTATCAATGCATGGACCACTGTGGTTAGACTGTTACAGCCCAGAACAGCTGCAGCTAGTGTACAAACTGGAGTTGGTAAAAAGCACCCCTCAAGAACATATGTCCATGAGTACTGTTATTATGTGCAAAGGAGGTCTTTCCCCTTCGCAGTAACACACCGGCACAGTCAGTGTGGTTTTTACAGTCTTTATTACATATATACAAGAAACAGCTACAGTTCAGAATTACACGTCCGAACCCGTTGAGTCAGGTTCGGGGAAATGATATATAATGAGATGAAAAAGATGTTGAAATATTCATTTATTAAGAAACCAGAAGCATTTTTACTGGGCATTGTAGGAGATGGTATTAATAGACAGGATTGTAAGTTGTTTTTATAAGCAATGACGGCAGCAAGAATATTATTGGCACAAAGCAAGAAAAATTACCAACGAAAGAAGAATGGAGGATGAAATTGATGGGCTATGCAGAACCAGATAAATTAACAAGAAGGATTTGAAACCTGAGTGTAATGGTTTCTAAGGGGTTGCTCGTGTGTAAGCAGGCACCTATATCCCTGGCTGGGTGCAAACACCTGGCTGGACTGCCAAAGTGAACTTTATCTGTCCGGACCGCCACTCACCCATGGCTGACTCAGTCGCTGGCAGAATCCATGAGTGGGCGTTTCTTAAACTTCTTCCAGCAAAGAAGTTCTTTGATGCCTAGTCTCCGCTTACCCTCTCTGCGCGAAAGCCTTCTGCGCAAGGAGGGCATGGGCAGCAGAGGACCCCTACTCTCCCTGCTGGTCCCAGGCAAGGAGTTATGGGACCGCCTCGCCACTTCCCCCACCTGCCCCCCTTCTCCACTGGTGCTACGCTGATTCTCTTCCCCAGAAGATGGGCTGCTTCTCCCGATCCCTGGATGCTCTCTGGAATCCCTCTGGCTTTTGCGCTCTCCCTCCAGTACTGAAGGCAGTTCCCTGACACTGAGGGACCAGAGATTCTTAGAAGACTGGAGTAAATATACAAACTATTTGAAAAGTAATAGTAATGAACAGATTACACTAGTAGGACTGCAAGAAGTTTTGTAAGGAGGACTATTTGATATATTGCAGGAAAGACTATGAGGAGAATTATTAGTTAATGATAATTAAGAGTAATAGAGAAATCAAGAAATGCCGAATAAGTGATAAAGAACGAAAAATCATCAGAGGTGTTGACGGAAGTCTAAAACATTGTATAAGATAAGAAGTTATGTTATATGAATGTTGGAAATGATATGTTAAAAAAACCCAAAACCAATAGAGTCGGGTTCGGGGAGTGGCTTCCTACGATTCCCGCGCCAACAAAGATCCTTACGTTTCATTTCACTCCTTGTCTGTGCTGATTTGAAAGCCCCCTCCCTTCCTGAGTCTGAGCTTCCTTCCTGAGCCTCTGGGTGGTTGCAGGGCTCTTCAAAATCCCTGAGCCCCTGTTCCGCCTCTTCTGTCCATTGCTCCTCCGAATCCTGCCTGACATTATGAGAGAGGGAGGAAAACTTTTAATCTATCCACTTTCTCCATGCCATGACTTCAGCTCACACAGGCTGGTGTAGAGTCTTAGCATCGGCCATTGTGAATACACACAACATTCTTCTGTTTCTCCCCCTGAAGATCTGTCATGGCGAGCTTTCATTCATCTGCATTTCTCATTGAAGTGTCCAAAGATAAGACTCCAGTGAATCTGAAGCTCCCTGGAAGACAGATTGAGAACCACTGGTATATCACGTTTGACAGGATTTGATGTTTAGCACGCTGTGTATTAAACATTAAGTAGTATTTGATAGCTGACATATAATGACTTGGGGAAAAAAATCTGATAGCCTGTGATAGATAACATGCAGAGGTAATTAGTTTCTGGCCGTTGACAGCTTATGAGATTTCTTTTGTGAAGACTGCCAGAAGCAACCGGATGCCAAAAAGTCTAAAGATTTTGAATTCCATTCACAGGAAACTGCACGTCCTTCAATGCAGACAAATATGAACTGTAGTTCAAGGCTCTAAAGTGGAAGAAGAAGAAGAAGAAGAAGAAGAAGAAGAAGAAGAAGAAGAAGAAGAAGAAGAAGAAGGGAACCACATTTCATATCAAATGTGACAGGAATCTATTTGCCCAAATGGCACTTCGTATTTGTACAGTTAAGATTAGGAAATCAGTAGAAATTATGCTTAAAGCAGCTTGCAAGAGCAGTAAACAAATTATCAATATATGGGTACAACAGGTACAAACTTTGATAATGTTATGTGCATCCCAGCAAGTGGCATCGCTTGCTCAGGTTTTGGTTTCCTTGGAATGAAGATCAAAGGAGACTATGGTGTCTCCAGGGTATATGGTTTTATTGACACATGTATACAAGCTGAGCATAGAATGAGGATCTCATACCATGAACACACCAACAGATCTTGCTTCCCTACTGGATTTCTACAGAAGCACCAAGTCTTATCTTGGGACAGCACAAGACATCCCTCTGTGACTCCAGATTCCAGCATCAGCCAGACACACTCACACACAGCCCCACCTCTTGGCCTAGTGTTCTCCATTCTAGGAATACATGGAATCCATCCAGGTGAGGTTGGAAAAGGCCCACCCATTTGTCTCTATGCCAACATGTCTTTGGACATGTAAATTGTGGTACTTAAGTGGCCAGCTCAGGTCGTTTTCGTACAAACAATCTTACTTGATATTACCAGGTCACAACCAAAGTGGTAGGCAAAATTTGATTCAGTTCACATTTAAAGCTGAACTTAGCAAATCTGTCCTTTCCCAAAAAATATGAAAACTGAAACATACCCATCTCTTGAAATTTTCATGTCTCTGAATTTTGCATTTCTCCGAATTTTGCAGTGTACTTCTCCAGCCAAGAAAAGTGTACAGAAATACATAAACAGGGGTCAAGTGTGAATAAAAATGCATGTGTTTGTGAAGAGAAGATTGGCTGGTTGCTTAATTTTGTCTCTGGATCACGTTTGGATCGAGACCAGTTCTCTGTGTGTGACCTCTGTGGTTTGTTTGGACTGTGCCTTATTGGCAACCCTGCTCTCATTGGTCCGTGCTATAGTGAAACCTTAAAACTTCTGTAACTGGGTATTTCACCTCTGAGGGCATCCTCTGGCACATAGACCAGAAAGTGGCCTTCCAGTTTGTAGGATCTTCTTTGACAAAGCTGCACAGAGAGAGAGAGGGGAAGACACTTATTCAGGAACCAGTAGTGCTGATTGCACATTTTGCATCCGTGTTCTGGCAGCCTATAAGATTCAGAACTGCTTATAGAGCTTATAATTACTCCTGCACTGTGGTGTGTGTCTGTTCTTTTTAAAAAAAAACAAAAACAAAAGCGTTCCCAGGAATTCTAGTCATAAAAGGAACACTCACAGTCATTCTGCCAGGCATCAAATGCAATAAAACAAAGGGGTTATTCTTTCAGCTGAACACCGTGTGCAACTTTCTTTTTTAGACAAAAACAAAAAAATCCCCCACAAAACTCTTGCTATTGTATTTCCTGCAGGCCATTTCAATTCTTTTTTTTTTTTTGTATTAGAGAAATGAAAATTGGGATTATGGTGGAGGAAGGTTCATTGAATTTTCTTTTTTAAAAGAAAAAAAAGAAGTGAAGTAATATGCATGCATAATTTAAGCACCCAACTGTTTTATTATTTAAGTCACAATATGCAGGAAGTTGAGGGAAGAACGATCACATTGGCTTATGCTAGGGATGCAATGGCTCTCTTTATATCTCAGTTTTCCCAGGGGGGGGGAGTGATGGCAGGATTCTGGAATATGCAAGAGAAAAGAGAAGTAAAATGCTTCCTCTGGCATTTGAAAGCCCCCAGTGCAAAGTCAGAAATTGTACTTCCCAAAGTCCTGCAGAGAACTCTGGGCAGGAAGAGTCCACTGTCTGTAGGATTGTTGCCATCTGACTGGACACAAGCCAACATGCCTGCTGGCCTCTTAAGCAGTGAGGTGGTGGTTTCAGAGTTCACAGCCAAATATTCCGCACAGGTTTCAGATTTGTAGGTTCCTGGTCCAGCTTGCTCTCTTTGGGTAGTAATACTGGGTCTGAGAGGTTGGGTGGATTTCAGACTATCCATGTTTCCTTCTGCCTGTGGTTAAGTTTGTGGCTTGGAGAATGGGGATTGTTTCAGTGAACTTTACATTATCGAAGGATCATCAGAGAATCACTGAGTAATGAAAATGGATAGAAGTACTTTGTGTGGGTCATCAAGTCCAACCTTCTACCAGGAGCCCGCTGTGTTCATTTGCAAGAAACAGAAAAGGAAAGATAAAAGACAGAAAAAGCAGAAAGGAATGAAACAGGCAAGAGGAAAAATCTATCTGCATCCATCTATGACAAGGGTGGGGGACTGGAGACCGCAATCCCTTCTGGGTCATGTTCCAGGGGCCACATGGCAGTGGTAGGTGAGGCTAGAAGCAAAAGTGGGTGGAATAATGAATGCGAATTTTGCCTTTGTACAGCTGTCACAGACACAACTTTCTATCCTCCACCCAGGCAAGCAAGAGGAATTATGGGAGTTCAAGCACACATTTCCGTCAGGCAAAAACACTCAGAAGTTGAAGCAGGACCAGTGATGGATGTGATCTTAGGAGAGTTCGAAGGACCAGATAGTCTTGGAGGGCTGCATTTGGCTTGAGCTTCTTCACCCCTGATATGTGAGGATAGCCCTTTTAGATACACAGCAAGAAGATAACATAGAATAGGAATATTGAACATGGTGCCCTCCAAGAGCCCCGGCCAGCATGGTCAAAGCTCAGGGATGATGGGAGCTATGGTCCAGCCACAGGTGATTTGCCAAGAGTTATATCAACATCCAATTGCTTAAGAAGGGCAGCACTTCCCACTATAAAGCGGTACCTATTTATCTACTTGCACTTAGGGGTGCTTTCGAACTGCTAGGTGGGCAGGAGCTGGGACCGAAAGGAGCTCACCCTGCCGCGGGGATTCGAACCGCTGACCATACGATTGGCAAGTCCTAGGCACTGAGGTTTTTCCCACAGCGCCACCCGCGTCCCTTGAGAGTCCTTAGGGTAGTGATAAAGTGGGATATCAAATCCAAACTCCTCTTCCTCCTCCTCTTCGTCTTCTTACTACCATAAAATAATAAACCACTGGCATCAAATAGTAACCAAACTCTGAAGCGACACCAACAATATTTTAAACCAGTTTTAAAAGGAAGAATATAAACCTTTAAGGTTTCAAAAGATGCTAAAAGAATGGCAAGAACAGTTAAAAAAAACAATACCAGAAGGTCGTTGCCTGACACCAAGAAAATCCCAGAAGAAAAGTGATAGTTGATCCTCACCCCATCTAAACGCAGTGCAATGGGTTCCAGGACTTTTTTGCCCTGTTCTCTGCACCTTACATTGTTCCACAATCCTTGTTCAGCTTTGGCACCTCTCTGGCCGAGAGGATGCCAAGTCAGACAGAGTTTAAACTTCTCACAGATTTCACACTCCAGCAGGGAAACATTTTGTGACCTTTACCCACCAGCCTCCCCCAGTTGCAATGGTGATTTATTTATGGGTATTGGTATTCTCTAGCTGCTACAAAGCAACTCAAGACGTGAAGCTGATGGAGGAGATAAGGATTTCATACAACTGTATCCTTTTGATTATTCTGTGTTCTTTTGAGCCTATGGCCTAGCTAAACTGAAACGGCCTGTGCCTGCCTAACCTTTAACAGTGCAAAACCAGTTGCTTTTAGGTACTGTACGTAGCAAATGTTCATTCCGGAACACTGGAAAGAATAAACTGTTAGAATCTATGGTGGGCATTGCATGCATGAACAGAGAATCAGCTAGGCATGGTCATTGTGATTAATCTTAAACTGGTTTGCAGGTAGATGAAAGAGGATATTGGGAGACATATAATGAATAGGAAGACTTGTCAAAGTCTTTAGGGCTGAAGAGCTAAATGACTTTGATTCGTTCAAAATGATGATATTGGGTTACAGCTACCAAGATTGCTGCAATCCTTTGAGTGGTAAATAAAAACCACGTGTGTTATACAAGCATATAAGAAACATTGCTTTGGATGTGGTTCTTTGCAGCCTCCTTCTTCCTTTTGAGGCTGTTTCTAGGCACATTTGCAATTCAATAAAGGCCTATATTTTCACATGGAGCCTGTGTCCTCATCTTTCAGATTTCTGGGAGGGAGACCTTCAGTCTAGGAACCATTTCTCCAACAAAGTCACTGAGTGAAATATTGAGTCCAAAACACACATGTTGTTGCTGATGGGGAGAGCAAAATACTGTTGGATGGATTGCCTAGTGGAGGCAGTGAGAGGCTACCTTTCCATTCTCCAAGAACCATGCAAAGTCCTAAAGGGTAAAGGTAAAGGAACCCCTGACCATTAGGTCCAGTTGTGGACGACTCTGGGGTTGTGGCGCTAATCTTGGTTTACTGGCTGAGGGAGCCAGCGTACAACTTCTGGGTCATGTGGCCAGCATGACTAAGCCACTTCTGGTGAACCAGAGCAGCGCACGGAAACGCCGTTTACCTTCCCGCCGGAGCGGTACCTATTTATCTACTTGCACTTTGACATGCTTTTGAACTGCTAGGTTGGCAGGAGCAGGGACCGAGCAATGGGAGCTCACCCCGTCATGGGAATTCGAACCGCCGACCTTCTGATAGGCACGTCCTAGGCTCTATGGTTTAACCCACAGCACCACCCGCATCCCTAAGTCCTAAAACATATAGCTTAATAATCCTTAGGGCTTCAGTCTTTCCCAACCTGGGTGACAACTCTTATCACCCATGCTGTCCTTCAAACTTTTGTTCCTTCCTGGAAGATCCAGTGGTCAGCCTTCATGGGTGGAGTCAGTCCAGAAGGCTCTTCACTGAGAAAACTGTCACTTGCAGTTCAGCAGTTCACCACACGGGGCAGCCATACAGAGAATCCAAGAGTTCCTGACTTAGAATCATAGGAAGGTAGAGTTGGAAGGGACTCCAAGAGCCATCTAGTGCAACCCCCTGCAATTCAGGAATCAGAACTAAAGCTTCCCTGACAGATGGACACCCAACCTCTACTTAAGCACCTCCAATGAAGGAGAGTCCATCACCTTCCTATATGTACTTCTTGGGCATTCTCGCAGTCAGTAAAGAGTAGCTAACCACACACACACACACACACACACAATGTTAATCAGGGTACACTGAATTAATTAAGTAAAATTAATTAGGACTTGTAATCTCATTATAATCACATTTCCTTCCTAATTAAGCTATGTTAAATCAGCAATTGCTGCCAAAGGTCTCAGTAATGTTGAGGCTACCAATATGTTAAACAGGTGTATGAAAAATGTACAACAAATGCGCTCTGCTCATATAACCAGTCTGCTGCTCCAAATGGAGCAAGGAAGGTTGGTCTTCCTTCCTTCCTGGCACATGGCTCAGATCTGTAGCGACATGTCATGCACCAGAGAGGAAAGACGGTAGGGAGACTGCACTCCTCCTCTGACTCAGTGCCATTGCATGAGCACAGAAACATAGGAAGTTTCCTTACAGTGAGTCAGACCATGCTTAGTAGTGTATACATTGACTGGCAGTGACCTTCCAGGGTTCCAGTCAGGGGGAAATCCCAGACCGACCTGAAGATGCTGGGGTTGAGTTTGGGACCTTCTGCTTGGAGGGCAAATGCTCTACCAGGGGTGCTACAGTCCTTTCCTGCAGCAAGCCAGGCAATGAGTGGGTGGTCAATGAGATGGACAGTTTAGGTGTGTTGGAAGGAGAACTGGAGCTTGCAATACTCTCATGACATGTCCAAGGGCATGTTCCTGTCTGGATCGCTGGGATTGGCCTCAGCATAAGCCATGCTATTTTCCTAAATTTGTAAGAAATAGTAGTGTGCCCTAAACCCAATCTCGGATTTTACTGCCCCCTCAATACTACCTAGTGAGTATTACGCAATAGCTTGCAAGATGGGGACTCATGAAACCATTGAAATGTGCATTGAAATCACTATCGTATTTCAGCATGCATGGAGGGTTGTGCAAAGAACTAGTAACTTGTGAGACAGATAATGGGTTCAGTCCATTTTCCATAGATGTACAAATTTACGCATCGGAATATTCTGCTCTGAGCATTGCAGCACAAATTCTTTTGTTGGCTGAGGGCAGGTCAGTGTTGCTAAGCAATGCCTACAAGAAGGTCAACTTCCTGCTACATACTGAGATCATGCCCAGAAGACTATTGATTAACTGCCATGTTAATTAACATCTCTTTGGTTTTCCCCCATCCTTTGTAGAGTGCTTGTTATCTCAGATGACCAAAGGTCCAACTAAACCATGGGGAAAGGACACTCTGTGAAAGAATGTTGGATGGTTGCCTGAAGATACTCAGATTGTAGCTGTGGCATTCTCCACAGGTGAGCTATGATGGAGAACTTGTGGCCCTCCAGACATTGGATGCCAATCCGAATGGGGTGTTTTTTTTAACCTTGTTTTGGGAGCAGCAGCCCCTGGAGACCAGAGAATAAGAACCACCTTCATATGTCTGTTACCTCTCCCCACTGTGAATTAAATGGCCCCCTTCCTTCAGAAGCTATACTCAGCCCAAGGACTGAGAAAAAGCTCAGGTGGTGCTCTGTACTGCCACTCTCCTTTTTGTGGGTCCGCTACATAAGAAGCTGCAAACCATTGTTCCATCTAGTTTAGCATACTATTAAGTAGTGGGTGGACATAGCAGATGACACAGAGATTTCTCCAAGTAGTTCTTTATAAGTAAGCTGGAACTGAACTGAACAGCAAACAGCTCAGCCGGCCTGCTTTTATAGGCAGCGGGCTGTCAACATTGTAACGACAACAACCTAGGGTTTCCCGCCTAAATTAACTTACGTGGACCTGAGTGAAAACTATATACACAATACCCCCTGGTGGCCAGGGTAAGAACGTCAATACAGTGGTACCTTGGGTTAAGTATTTAGTTCGTTCCAGAGGTCTGCTCTTAACCTGAAACTGTTCTTTACCTGAAGCACCACTTTAGCTAATGGGGCATCCAGCTGCTGCCGCGCCGCCAGAGCACGATTTCTGTTCTCATCCTGAAGCAAAGTTCTTAACCCGAGGTACTATTTCTGGGTTAACGGAGTCTGTAACCTGAAGCGTCTGTAACCTGAAGCATATGTAACCCAAGGTACCACTGTACATAATACATACCAGTGGTTCCTACAGTGGGCACTGCCACATGCTGGGGGCAGCAGGGCAGCACTGGAGGTGTAAATGAGAACCAGAAATTGAAAAGCTGGTGTCAGCTGCGTCCCATTGCTGATGGAGGGGGAGAGTGTGGAGAGACAGGTGGAGGTAATTCGGCAGGAATGTGGAAGGGAGGAGGAGGAGCCAATTTGCAGTAGAAGCCTGAGTGCCGAGAACAAGGAGAAGGAAGTGCGGAGTTCAAGGGAGAAGATGTAGACTGACAGCTGTAGCTCAGACTCAGAGGGAGGGCTGTCAGGAATTCCCCATCCCCAAGTGCATAGGCTTGCAAAGATTAATAAAAGGCACAAACAGGAAAGGAAGATTAAGAGGGGGGGCTTTAAAAGTGGGAGGAGGAAGGGGCGTACAGGTCAAATCTGTGTCCAGGGCAGCTGTTTACCAGCTCCATCTGGTACATAGGCTGAGACCCTATCTGCCTGCGGACTGTCTCACCAGAGTGGTGCATGCTCTGGTTATCTCCTGCTTGGACTACTGCAATGCACTCTACGTGGGGCTACCTTTGAAGGTGACTCAGAAACTACAACTAATCCAGAATGCGGCAGCTAGACTGGTGACTGGGGGTGGCCGCCGAGACCATATAACACCGGTCTTGAAAGACCTACATTGGCTCCCAGTACGTTTCCGAGCACAATTCAAAGTGTTGGGGCTGACCTTTAAAGCCCTAAACGGCCTCGGCCCAGTATACCTGAAGGAGCGTCTCCATCCCCATCGTTCAGCCCAGACACTGAGGTCCAGCGCTGAGGGCCTTCTGGCGGTTCCCTCATTGCGAGAAGCAAAGCTACAGGGAACCAGGCAGAGGGCCTTCTCGGTAGTGGCGCCCGCCCTGTGGAACGCCCTTCCAGCAGATGTCAAAGCGATAAACAACTACCTGACATTTAGAAGACATCTTAAGGCAGCCCTGTTCAGGGAAGTTTTTAACGTGTGATATTTTATTGAAGCTAAATCCGTGTGATATTTTATTGAAGCTAAATCCTTCGAAGACAGAGGTCCTGTGGCTGGGACGGGGCGATATGGGATTGGGGGGGCAACTCCCATCTCTTGCGGGGGCGCAATTAGTGCCAGCACCGTCCGTTAAGAGTTTGGGTGTAATCTTCGACACCTCCCTTTCCATGGAGGCGCAGATTGCAGCTATAACAAAGGCGGCATTTTTCCATCTCCGCCAAGCTAAGCAGTTGGCTCCTTACCTCTCTCGCCCTGACCTAGCCACTGTGATCCACGCGACGGTCACCTCCAGACTGGATTATTGTAACTCGCTCTACGTGGGGCTGCCCTTGAGACTGACCCAGAAACTCCAGCGGGTGCAGAATGCTGCAGCGAGACTCCTTACGAGGTCTTCGCTGCGAGATCACATTCACCCGGTGCTATACCAGCTGCACTGGCTCCCGGTGGAGTACAGGATCAGGTTTAAGGTGCTGGTTTTAACCTTTAAAGCCCTATATGGCCTAGGACCCGCGTACCTACGGGACCGCCTCTCCTGGTATGCCCCACAGAGGAACCTACGGTCTTCAAATAAAAACATCTTGAAGGTCCCAGGCCACAGAGAAGTTAGGCTGGCCTCAACTAGAGCCAGGGCTTTTTCGGCTGTGGCTCCGATCTGGTGGAACACTCTGTCACAAGAGACCAGGGCCCTGCGGGACTTGACATCCTTCCGCAGGGCCTGCAAGACAGAGCTGTTCCACCAGGCCTTTGGCCAGGGCACAGCCTGACTCCCTCCCTCGGCAATCTTCGCAGAGCTCTGGCCCAATTGTTGCTAGTGGCTTGAATTAATTAATTTTTATAATGAATGATTTTAGAATGTTGTTTATGTTGTACCTTTGTACTGTTTTATTGTTGTTAGCCGCCCTGAGCCCGGCTTCGGCTGGGGAGGGCGGGATATAAATAAAATTTATTATTATTATTATTATTATTATTATTATTATTATTATTATTATTATTAATTGTATTTTTGGTTTCTATGGAAGCCGCCCAGAGTGGCTGGGGAGGCCCAGCCAGATGGGTGGGGTATAAATAATAAATTATTATTATTATTATTATTATTATTATTATTATTATTATTATTATTACTTCATACTTGGCACCAGCAAACTTGGAAGCCGATGCTGAGTGACTGAGCTCCGGAGTGATTTGTGTGTTTTGAGCAATAAAACCTGAGTTAATTGCTGCCAGCGTTGTCTTGCTTCTGTGGGAGAGACCCAACCATAACAGCTGGTATCAGTGGGTGTAGTTCACCAGTCTCATTGACTTAATTAAACAAAATAGTTTTGATTGGATGTTAAATAAATGAATGTGGCATTAATTGTTACTGTTTTGTATTTAATTGTGCTGATATCCTCCTTCGTGCATCCTGCTGTTCTCCCCATATGAACAGACTCATACCTTACAATCTGGTCTGGAGGGCGGCAATAGGAGAGTGGGCCTTTTTTGTGGTTCCCCATTTGTGGAATGCTCTCCCCAGGGAGGGTCACCTGGTGCCTTCACTACATTTATTTAGGCACCAGGCAAGACCATCCCTCTTCTCCCAGGCCTTTGTCATATTAAACAATCTACGGCCTTTTAAACAGGAAGGGTATTGTTTTGTTTGTTACCAGTGCCATTCTTCTGGGGGGGGGAGTGTCAGTACTGGGTACCCTTGAGTACCCCAGAAAAACCACTGTTTGTTATTATGCTACTGTTTGTATGGTTGTGTTTTTATGCTGTAAGCCACCCTGTGATCAGCAGCAGCAGCAACAACAACAACAACAATATTCTGAACAATGTTTTAATAGAGTACAGTGGTACCTCTGGTTGCGAATGGGATCCATTCTGGAGGCCCATTCATAACATGAAAAGCCCGCAACCTAAAGCGCCGTATCTGCACAGGTGCGTGACGCGATTTGGTGCTTGTGCACATGCGCGAGTAGCAAAATCTGGAAGTAACCCTTTCTGGTACTTCCAGGTTGCCGTGGGACGCAACCTGAAAAAACACATCATAAAGCAAACGTAACATGAGGTATGACTGTAGGTAAAAAGAGCTAAAGGACTCCTGGACAGTTAAGTCCAGTCAAAGGCAACTATGCAGTTGTGGCACTCATCTCATTTTCAGGCTGAGGGAGTCAGCGTTTGTCCACAGAACGCTTTCCAGGTCATGTGGCCAGCATGACTAAACCACTTCTGGCTCAACGGGACACTGTGATGGAAACCAGAGTGCACAGAAACGTTGTTTACCTTCCCGCCACAGCGGTACCTATTTATCTACTTGCACTGATGTGCTTTCAAATTGCTAGGTTGGCAGGAGCTGGGACAGAGCAATGGGAGCTCATGCCGTCACGGGGATTTGAACTGCCGACCTTCTGATTGGCAAGCCCAAGAGGCTCAGTGGTTTAGACCACAGTGCCAGGGGGCACTGAAGATGAGGATATGGAACCAAGGGAGTGTTGGCCTGAAAATGCTTGAGGACCACTGATTGAGTGATTTAAATTTGTATACTGCCCTATACCTGCAGGTCTACACAGATTGGCAGTGGTTATCTGGAACTTCAGACAGGAGGCATTCCAAGCTCTATCTGGGAATGCTGGGAATTTAACCGGGAACCATCAGCATACAAAGGAGATGTTCTTCCACTGAACTATTTCCCTCCTCCCTTGCCCTTCCTCCAAGCTGTGCCTAGAAGCTCTGGGGAACGCTATTCCCATTATGCTCACCCTATGTAACACTTTCCCTGCCCCTCCCCGAGCTGAAATCTCTTTACTTTTTGCAAGAGTGACCAGGCCACTTTCCTCCCGGATAATGTCTCAACCTTCTCAATGGAACAATGGGTTTATGATTTCTTGCAGCACCAAACATCACAGGAGCCAATTCATCAAGGCTGCCTTCTCCAGCAAAAGCTCCATCACAAGCCAATAAATAACAGCAGGCTGAAAACAGGAAGCTACACTGGACAGGAATGCACAAGACACATGCGATTGTCGGTCTTGGAAGCTGTCGAAGTGGTTGACCAAGCAGAGGACAATCAGCTTTGCCAGTTTTTATGGGCATGCACCTCAAATCTTCAAGCTGTGTGTGCAGCTGCACACACAGCAGCTTTCATTTCCAGCATGGATGTAAATCATGAGCCCTCTTCATGCATATGGGGAGAACATTAGGAGAGACTGGATGGGAAGACCTAAGAGAGTTTGTTTACTGGTCCAGTAAACGCTTCCGCTGCGCCACCAGCAACAGCTCTCTTTGCAGAGCATTAATTAAGTCCAGTGCAGAGATTCTTGTTGCAGTACAAGCTTCAAAGTCTCAGCAGCAAAGAAATAATGACACAGGGAAGCCTGTCTTTCCAAAGACAGGTTTATTGCAGAAAGATAACAGAAACACCTCCGGAGCTTTCGGACATTTTTGCTTCACGCCCCACACCACGCAGAGAAAACAAACACTCTTTATATGCTGAGCAACTTAACAACTTAACGAGCTTGACTACTTAAAGTCACATGACATTGCTAACTTGCCAGCGTCTTAGGTTTCACACCCTAACAAGACCAGCACCACGGACCTGGGCTCCTGGCACAGCATTACTGTTGCATACTGAGATGGGCACTGGCAAAGTCAAGGTGGTCCAGGAACATCAGTAGAGTCACTGGTGCACCTAAACTGCTTTGATCTTCTCACCTCCCTTCCCCCTCATCATCCTGAGCGGCTTCAGCCCTGTATACTTCAAGGAGCATTTCCACCTGCCCTTCATCCAAGGATCACAGGGTGGCTTACAGTATAAAAACACAACCATAAAACAGTGGCATAATAGCTCCAAGGGCCTTCTGGAGGTGCCCGCATTGTGATAAGCAAAGTTACAGGGAACCAGGCAGAGGGCCTTCTTGGTAGTGGCACCGGCTCTGTGGAATGCCCTGCCGGCAGATAGCAAAGAGATAAATAACTATACCACCTTCCATAGACATCTGAAGGCAGCCCTGTAGGAAACCCTCAAAGCAAAAGGTAAAAAGGTAAAGGACTCCTGGACGGAGAGCCAGTGTGGTGTAGTGGTTAAGAGTGGTAAACTCATAATATGGGGAAGTGGGTTCATGTCTCCGCTCCTCCACATGCAGCTGCTGGGTGACCTTGGGCTAGTCACACTTCTCTGAAGTCTCTCAGCCCCATTCACCTCATAGAGTGTTTGTTGTGGGGGAGGAAGGGAAAGGAGAATGTTAGCCGCTTTGAGACTCCTTCGGGTAGTGATAAAGCGGAATATCAAATCCAAACTCTTCTTCTTCTTCTTAAGTCCAGTCAAAGGCAACTATGCGGTTGCAGTGCTCATCTCGCTTTCAGGCCAAGGGAGCTGGCAATTGTTCACAGAACGCTTTCCAGGTCATGTGGCCAGCATGACTAAACCACTTCTGGAGCAAGGGGACACTGTGGCGGAAACCAGAGTGCACAGAAACACTGTTTACCTTCCCGCCACAGTGGTACCTATTTATCTACTTCCACTGGTGTGCTTTCGAACTGCTTGTTGGCAGGAGCTGGGACAGAGCAACGAGAGCTCACACCGTCACGGGGATTCAAACTGCTGACCTTCTGATCGACGAGCCCAAGAGGCTCAGTGGTTTAGACCACAGCACCACCCACATCCCTAAACCCTCAAGCAAGACCCAAGCACTAGAGTCCTTCCTTGCTCCTGTGATTTCCAGCAACTGGTATTCAGAAGCATTGCTGCTTCTAACCACAGAGGCAGAGCATAGCCATTGCTCTCTCCTCCATTAATTCGACTGAGATACAAAACTTGTCCTATGTGACCTGATTGGGGCCTTTGTCTTCCAGTGCCAGGAATTGGCATCATACTGGCGCTGAAAACCACACCCCAGTAAGGGGTTCACTAGTTACCCGGGCCCTGCTGTTGCGGCTGCGTAACCATATCAAAACCAACTGCTCGGCAAGAATGTTAGTTGCCCAAAAATGGAAAGAAGAAGAAGTCCCAGCAAAAGAAGAATGGATACAAAAACTTATGGAATATGCAGAAATGCCAAAACTTACTGGGAAAATAAGAAATCAAGACAACAAACTTTTTTCTAAAAGAATGGAAATGGTTTATTGGATATTTACAAACAAACTGTAAACAGATAAGGACATTGGCAGGATTATCATAATCAACCTGCAGTTTTATAAGAGTATATATTTAAAGTGGATGAATAAATGAGCAAATTAAGTTAATTTGGAATATGCAGAAAATATTAAAAATAAATTTAAGGAACCTAAGAAAGATGGGGGAGGAAGTCAAGTTTTGAAATGTTAAAATGATTGTAAAATTATTGAAATATATAAAATTGAACATCATAAAATAAATTAATTAATAAATATATCAAAACCGACTGCTAAAATAAGTACAATATTTATCTCCTGGGTGTGCTACATTGGAGATACTGGAGCATTAGAATTAGTGTTCATCACTACTAGGATGTGCCAAGAACATTAGCTATTTGGCTTCAGGATTTAGAAAGCATAGCAGGCACAGTGGAATATCACAGCCATTGCAGAGCATTTGGTGAAGACCAGGCCGCATCATCAATCATCAAAAAGTTGACAGTAGAGCTGACCAATGAGACTATGGACTTCCAAAGCCAGGTCCACAGTGTAGACCACAGAGGTATTAGAATAGCCATGTGACAGTTACTAGCAGGGAAACATGAATAGAATGAATGCAGCAATTAACTTAATTAGGCAAACCAGAAAAATAGAATTGGCCTTTCTTGGGATAATTTCACTGGTAAGATAGCAGTCTTTATCTTTATGGCTCCAGGAATTTGTTGGCAGTTCAGGTAAGGAAAGCTATCCAAATGTTTGACATACAGTGTTTTCAGCTCCAAGATTTTGCTCAGAGATCTTAAAAGAGCTACAATGTTTCCTAGCTCTCTCATGTTTATTTATTTACTTATTGAGTTTGTGAGTCACTTTGTCTTTCCCCAAGGCAGCCCAAAGCAACTTACAACCATGCTTGCAGGTGGTCAATGTTGGTTTCTCTCCACTTCTCATCTTTGCAAGCTTCAGTTTGTTTCATTTCCAAATCCATTTGTGATGTTTTCTTAAAAAAATAACCCTGCATGAAATTTTGTATGCATTTTCCTGTGCACTTTCATGCACAATTCTTCCAATATGTGCCTTGAATTATGCGATTTCCCCCCTAACATAAACCTGTTTGAAAGAAATTATCCTTCTGTATATTTTTTCCAGTGATGTACGCATCTTCTTGATCACTTTTGGGTCGCAGAATTGCATTACAAAAGAAGTGCAAATTTAAAAAGATAGCTGGTTTTCTGTTCACCCATAAGAATGTAAGAGGTAGAGCTAAAATGCTATTTCCACATTTGTAAGAAATCAGTCTTTCGGGACTCAGCTACATTACTTTTAAAAAAAAGCAATTTATATGTGTTATAACACTGAGACACCAGATGGTGCTGTGGAGTCCCATATGTCACCAATGTGATTTTCCACTATGAGGTTTACAACATGTTTTCCTAAAATGCTTTTTTTGATGTTGTCTAGATCCAGCCTTGGGAGAAAAGCAATGACAAACCTAGACAGCATCTTAAAAAGTAGAGACATCATCTTGCCAACAAAGGTCCGTATAGTAAAAGCTATGGTTTTCCCAGTAGTGATGTATGGAAGTGAGAGCTAGACCATAAAGAAGGCTGATCGCCGAAGAACTAATGCTTTTGAATTGTGGTGCTGGAGGAGACTCTTGAGAGTCCCATGGACTGCAAGAAGATCAAACCTATCCATTCTGAAGGAAATCAGCCTGGAGTGCTCACTAGAAGGACAGATCCTGAAGCTGAGGCTCCAATACTTTGGCCACCTCATGAGAAGAGAAGACTCCCTGGAAAAGACCCTGATGTTGGGAAAGATGGAGGGGAGAAGGGGATGACAGAGGACGAGATGGTTGGACAGTGTTCTCAAAGCTACCAGCATGAGTTTGACCAAACTGCGGGAGGCAGTGGAAGACAGGAGTGCCTGGCGTGCTCTGGTCCATGGGGTCACGAAGAGTCATACACAACTAAACGTCTAAACAACAACAACAACAACAACAGATCCAGCCTTGGTGTGACAAAACCCACACTTTAGAATTCCCTGCCTATTGATATCAGGCAGGCGTCTTCACTGTACTAAAGCATATTTGTTTAGGAAAGCCTTTCCAGACATATAGAATGTCAACATGTCTTTTCATCTGGTTTTTTTAAAGCTTATCATTGATTTTAATTATGTTTTGAACGTTTTTAAAATGTTAATTATAATGTCATTGTTTTATTCTTCTGATAAAATGCTTTGAGGTTGTTGTTATTTTACAATCAAGTAGTATATACATGTTATGAAATGAAAAGATCACCAGCGTTGAAGCAATGATCCTTCAACATCAACTTCGTTGGACTGGTCATGTTGTGTGGATGCCTGATTGTCATCTTCCAAAGCAACTACTCTATTCTGAACTTAAAAATGGAAAGTGTAATGTTGGCGGTCAACAAAAAAGTTTCAAAGACACTCTCAAGGCAAATCTAAAAAAATGTGGTATAAACGACAACTGGGAAACACTGGCCTGTGAGTGCTCCAACTGCCTTTCTTTGGGATTGGGATGTAGACTGATCTTCTCCAATCCTCTGGCCACTGCTGAGTTTTCCAGACTTGCTGGCATAATGAGTGTAGCACCTTAACAACATCATCTTTTAAAATTTTAAATAGTTCAGCTGGAATATCACCACTTCCAACGTACTGTATATAAAAACATAACAAAACATTAAACATTAAAAAACTTCCCTATACAGGGCTGCCTTCAGATGTCTTCTAAAGGTTGTATAGTTACTCATCTCCTTGGTTAGAAGGTCACATAGCTCCATACCCTCCGACATTTCTCCAATGGATTAAGCCCATTTCCAATGGAAATGTCTTAAGGAAAGGTGGGACATTTCGGTATCAAATCAGAAACTGGGAAGCTTCTCTAAATCTGGGACTGTCCCTGGAAAATAGGGATACTGGGAGGGGTCTGCAACTACACTTTAGGGCTTCCTGTCTATTGAAGTCAAGAAGGCTCCTTCATTGTACTATTTTCCCTGGATGACCCTCGTGGTCTCTTCCAACTCTACATTTCTATGATTCTATTAATAATTTGTGTTTGGAGAGATAAATTTGCTTTGAGGCTAAATAATATTAGCAGCATCTGTTACAAATCCATTTAGCTGAGTGGCAGGGTCAAGTATTGTCACATTTAGGAATGGGTTCCTGCCACTGGATTCATGACAAGAAAGCCTACTGGCACGTCCCAAATGCTCCTTCAGAATTAAGCGTCTCTGAAGGTTGATAAGGCTGCGGTGGGGAATTTATCCTGAGCATCAAATGCCCAACATTTTACCCCCATAAAAATTCATGCAGACAGCTATAACTGTTATAGCGGATGCTCCTTGTCTCTTGAGAAAACCTCTGACATCAATGGCTCAGTGATAACAGTAATTGAATATGATCTGTGCCAGTGGATTCAGGTCCTAATTGGAGATGCTCCTAATTGGAGATCTCCTAACTGGAGATGCCTAATTGGAGATTTGAACTTCATGGGTTTTTGAAACAAACCGACTGGACCTGCAAATCCTAGACTCGTGTTCCTCAGAACTTAGTCGACCAACAACTTTTTTGCCTCCTGAATTTTCTGATACAGTTACTGACTTTAAAAAAAAAAAGACGTTTCAAAGGAAGTTCAAATTGTGTAGTTTTAGGGCCCTGCTGGATTAAGCCCAAGGCTAGCTGATGGTCAGAAGCAATATGGATTTCCTCCTATAATCAAGGGCAGAGGGCACAGTGTCTGTGAAGGAGACGTTCTTCTCCTTCTCTTATAATATTAGAAACTCAGGGATATCTAATAAAGATGAATGTTGAAAGATACAGGACAGACAGAAGAAAGTACATCTTCCCACTATGAAATTCACTCCTCCAATATTTAACAATGGCTACCAACTTGGAGTGCTTTAAAAGAGGATTATAGAAATTCATGGAAGATGAGTCTATCAATAGCTAATGGCCATGAAGAATGTTTTAGCTCCACTGCCAGAGGCTATGTGCCTCTGGGTACCTGTTGCTGGGAGCCATTTGTGGAGAGAGCCCTGTTTCACTCATGTCTTGCCTGACAGCTCTCACAGGCACCTGACTGGCCACTGTGAAAACAGGATGCTGGACCAGTCTTTAGCCTGATCCACCAGGGCTCCTCTTAAATTATTATGTGTGTGAAAAGAGCAAGAGAGTGAAACTGAGAACAACACAGAGGGCTCTCTAGGATCTTAGGGTGCTGACTGTCTCCCTAGAGCAGGGCTGGCTCAAGTCATTTTAGCACCAGAGGCGAATCACAAAATGGCACCCCTTTCCTCACCAGGGAAGCAGGAGCGAGTGAAGATCCACATCAGGAACAAGGAAGGGATAGTTACAGATAGGTAGCCGTGTTGGTCTGCCATAGTCAAAATAAAAAAAATTCCTTCCAGTAGCACCTTAAAGACCAACTAAGTTAGTTCTTGGTATGAGCTTTCGTGTGCATGCACACTTCTTCAAATACACTGAAACAGAAGTTGCCAGATCCTTCTATATAGTGAGAAGGTGGGGAGGGGTATTACTCAGAAGGGTGGTGGGAATGGGAGATTGGCAGATAGCTGAGATGAGCCTGTTGACGACTCTTAATGACTGTAATAGGTCTTACAGAAAAAGGCAAGGGGTGAGAAGGTGAGAAATGGCTTAGTCATGTATAATGGGATAAGAATCCAATGTCTTTGTTCAAACCAGGTCTCTCCATGGTTTTAAGTTTGGTAATGAGTTGCAATTCAGCAGCTTCTCTTTCCAGTCTATTTCTGAAATTCCTTTGTAGTAAAACAGCTACTTTGAGATCTTGTATAGAATGTCCTGGGAGATTGAAGTGTTCTCCTACTGGTTTCTCTGTTTTGTGATTCTTGATGTCAGATTTATGTCCATTTATTCTTTGGCGTAAGGTTTGGCCTGTTTGTCCAATATAGAGAGCTGAAGGACACTGTTGGCATTTGATGGCATACACAATGTTAGACGATGAGCAATTGAATAGTCCCGAGATGGTATGTGTGATGTTGTTGGGGCCAGTAATGGTGTTGTCCGGGTGTATGTGGCAAGGAAGGGATAAAGATCTACCTCAGGATCTGCTAACCATGTGGACCCTGATGCCTCACCTTGTGTATGGGCCAGCCCTGGACTAGAGATCTGAGGTGGGAGCAGTAAACTTTGGCTTTCTCTGGAGTCTTTAAACCATGCCTCTACCAGTGCTCAATCCAGTGAGTAAGTGTGTGTGTGTGTGTGTGTGTGTGAGAGAGAGAGAGAGAGAGAGTTCTCACCAGTACATACTATCATTTCTCTCTTTTTTGCAGCTACTGTATTTTTCACTCTATAAGACACACTTTTTCCCTCCTAAAAAGTAAGGGGAAATGTGTGTGCAACTTATGGAGCGAATGCAGGTCGCGCAGCTATTGCTGAAGCCAGAAGATCCAAACTTCAAGAAAGAAGATTCCACCTAAACATTAGGAAGAACTTCCTGACAGTGAGAGCTGTTCGACAGTGGAATTTGCTGCCAAGGAGTGTGGTGGAGTTTCCTCCTTTGGAGGTCTTTAAGCAGAGGCTTGACAATCATATGTCAGGAGTGCTCTGATGGTGTTTCCCGCTTGGCAGGGGGTTGGACTCGATGGCCCTTGTGGTCTCTTCCAACCCTATGATTCTATGATTCTATGATTCTAAGAGCAAGAGGGATTGCGGCGCACTGATCCCTCTTTCTCTTGTGGCTTCAGAGATAGCCACACAAAGCCTCTTGAGTGCAGCGGGAGTGCTCCTGCCTCTTTACTCAAGAGGCTTTGCATTGCTTTCTTGTTTCTTGTTTTCCTAAAAACTAGGTGTGTCTTATGGTTGGGTGTGTCTTATAGAGCGAAAAACACGGTATTTTATGCTGGCACCCACAGCGTTTTCATCAAGCTATGGGTACTGGCTCTCCACTTTGAGCCCCCACCCAGAAAAGCACTGGTTCAATCGATATCCTTCTAAATAAACAGATGTGCTACAAGATGCCAATTAGCTTTCAATGGACTTCTTCCAAAGGAAACGAAAGCTGGGTATACACTGCACTCCCAGAACTGCTCCCCGTGAGTGTAGCAAAAGGGAGAGTTTCTGCAAAGGCACGAAAGGGCAAGTTTGCCCATGGAAAGTTTTAGCACTCTCCACACTCCACAGCCTGAATTGGCACATTTCTTCACACATGAGAACTTAGGGCGGGGGGACGGGACCTGAAATCCAGGATGGGAAGCTGCTTGGCTCGTTTTTTTGTTTTTTTAAAAATTGCCACAGTTTTATTTGGGCAGCTGCTATAAATGCCTCACCCTTGTACAGAGAGCCTTGAAAATTGCCTTCCTTTGTGTGATTCATAGCTTGTTGATTCAAATAGCTTTTCGGATGGAACCATCCCCATAGTGCCACAGATCATTAGGTAGCCAGCCAGAGGAGCAGAACCTGCCAGCTCGGTTCATTAAAAAAGACTCATAATTCAGAGGACCAATAAAGGAGAAAGGCGAAATAAAACCCTGTCTAGCCATCAAATTAGCTGAAACTTAGTGAGGGGTGGGGGAGGGGAGCTTGGTTGGAGCAGGACTTGTGTTACCATCGTGCTTTGTGTTAAGAAATTCAAGGATTTAGTGTGAAATAAGTGGCTGGCTGGTTTCTCCAAATGCTGAAGGTCTCCTCTCTGCCAGACGATGTCTCAGGAGCAGAGCTGTCAGGGAACAGCACACGGGCTTATCCCTTGTTCAAACCAGAAGGGAACCCCGAAACAGAAACATCTGGACCTGATCAAAGGACATGTTTTGACTTATTACTGGTCAAAGCAAAACAGCAGCCACACATTTTTATTTGTTTGTTCCTTCCGCAAACCACCTTGGGAATACTTTTTGAAAGTGCCAATACATGCAGCAGCATGTGAATAAATAACATGAAAGGTTGCAGTCCTGACCCACAAACTTAACTGGGCAGCAAGCGTCATTTGAACTCCACGGGGCATACTTATGGGTAAATGGGCTCATTGGATCATTCCTCACACTTAATAGTAGGGCTTGAAGGCTCAAGAGGAGCGGTGATAAAAATTGGGTGTGTTGGTGTTTTTTTAAAAAAACTCTCCTTCCTATTTAAATGTGAACATGTGGTCTGCAGGGACTTCTTTAGAAAAAATATCAGTGTAGCACCCCAGAGAAATATATTTATATTCCACCCAACCTACATTTTCCCCCTAAGCTTATTTTGGTTGCTATCTGTTTTTTGTCTTATTACTGGCCAAGGCAGTGTAGGGATAATCATAGGTGCTAGGAGAGGATACATTTATTAGATATTACCATTCGTTCCTCATGTCTGTGAGTTCAGCAGAGCACATCCCTTTGCAACTTAAAAGGGAAAGAACATTCTCCCGACCCAGGATGGAATCTGGGACCTTTTGCATGCAAAATGGATACTCAGCTTTGCCGAGTATAAATACTCTTCTCTGCTGTAGAAATCAACCTTGCATTTTACAGCCAATCAACCTTGCTTTTAACAGCCCCCTTCCCACACCAGTTCAGGAATGCTTGGCTCTGCTTCCCACTTGCCAGGAACAGATGCCTTACCAGTTCACCTTGCCTGGCTGTGGACCTAGGTTCTCCAAATCCAAGATGCTGGCAGCAAGATGGAGACGATATAAAAGCTGGATAAGTGGGCGACCCAGAACCAATTTAGAGCAGCTCAGCCAGGGTGATCCCTGGAAGTGAAGCGACTGAGAGCATGAGATTGGTTTCTGCCTCGCTAATACCACTGTCATTGGAATCCAGGGGCAAACTATCCATTGACAGTGGAAGGTCACTCTTTTGTTTACAGCTGGGGTTAGAGCACAGCTGCATGATGTTCTGCTCACACAACTGCTGCATCCGCTCCTAATGTGACATTTTTACGGGTTTACTAGCTCAATCGACTCATGCAGGCTCTGGGCATTGCAAAAGGGGTGGCAGTTGCTGCTCTCTTTGGAAAGAAAGAAAAGAAGTTGCTTCCCAGTGTGTCAGAACCTCCAGGTGACTGTTCTATTGACACCATGGGTTGACCTCTCTCTTCCTGAAGGCATCACAAATGAGAGTGAGACATGGCAAGTTAGGGGTTATCCACAGTTCCTCTTGTCCCACTGCTTCCACTCGGGGGAAAACGAATCTTTAGTGCTCAATTGCAGCAAATGGTAACTGGGTTTTTTGCATATTGCTGTTTGATCCAGTTTAGAACTAAAGAGTGGGTTTTCCCTGGGCAAGGAGGAGACGAGCAGAAAACCACCCAGAAATGTGCTTTCTAGGCACAGGACGATATTTGTTCTAAAAGTGATTCCTCTCATTCCTTTTCTTCTTACTGTTGTTTTTGTGTTGTTTAGTCATCTATTTGTGTCCAACTCTTCATGACCCCATGGATCAGAGCACGCCAGGCACTCCTGTCTTCCACTGCCTCCCACAGTTTGGTCAAACTCATGCTTGTAGCTTCGAGAACACTGTCCAACCATCTCATCCTCTGTTGTCCCCTTCTCCTTGTGCCCTCCATCTTTCCCAACATCAGGGTCTTTTCCAGGGAGTCTTCTCTTCTCATGCAGTGGCCAAAGTATTGGAGCCTCAGCTTCAGGATCTGTCCTTCCAGCGAGCACTCAGGACTGATTTCCTTAAGAATGGATAGGTTTTCTTCTTCCTAGTTCACAATTAATCCTAAATATGGCTGCCGCTTCCCTCTTCTTTTACAGAAATGGATGAAATTTTCAGGCCCCTCAATAGTGGATTAAGGCTGCCAAATGGTGGACAGACACATCCAGGGGTTTTCATGCAGGGCAGCTTTGAAGTTTACTCATGTGTTCCTTGGTTTTTAAAAGAAAACATCTTGCTTATTTTCTGCTGGATTGGATCCAATCTGCAGGTACGGTCACACCTTCTGAGGAGGAGTAGCTTGCCAAGAGTAGACTATACTATTTTCAGGGTGGGTACAATCAAAATCATAATGGTGTAAGGACGCTGGCGGAGGAAAAAGCACCGTTCCCCAGGAAATATAGGGGTAGGATACATCTCACCCTCAGCAAGGACTCTGTTATCCTAAGAGTTATTGGTGAGAGGGTGGGCTTCTGCCGTCCACCAGGGAATTGAGAGAACGCCACCTTTTCTCTGTAGCAGAGCTGCCCCCACTGACTTGCATGCTGGTGGGGAAAGTATCAAGGTTCCACATGAAAAGCAAATATTTTATTATTATTATTATTCACTTCCCCATCCCTGTCCCCAAATCATTCAAACACCAAGGGACTCACTGTGGTTAAAACCTAGACCTGCTCATCAATATGAAAGATCTCTTCCACCTTCCTATCCTCTTCCCACTCAAGCTCAGAGTGTTTCCCTAGTCAGGTTTCACTTTTCAAAAATGCAGCGACAATCGCTGTAAATATGCATGAAAATGACTTTAAGGAGTCCCTGACTGAAGCTGAGAAGCCTTGTCAATGACACAATCTGACTAGGCCTAGGGCATGTGGAAATCTCATCCCACGTCACCCCTATTTGCCTCATAATTTGGGTACACACCTCTTACACATACTTTGCTTTGTTTGAACAGAAGACCTTGATGGCAACAATAAAAAATGGGGTTCCTTTGGCCATGAGAATAAACACATAACATTTGCCCTTCAACTATCCCTAATCTAAAACTATTCTATATAGAATGGAGACCACGTTGACATACAAATTGACTTGTATATGTATATGTGTTTGTGCGGGGGGCAGGTAAGGGTAGAAAATGGGGTGGTTTGTGCACGGTGGGTGAAGTCATTCCTGATCCCTCTCTGATCTGTACTTGGCTTGAAATTCATCTGGCAGGAATGACCTCTCTGCATTTTAAGTCGCTATTGTGTACTTGGACTATTGCAATGCGCTCTATATGGGGCTACCTTTGAAGGTGACCCAGAAACTACAACTAATCTAGAATGTGGCAGCTAGACTAGTGACTGGGCATAGCCACTGAGACCACATAACACCAGTACTGAAAGACCTACATTGGCTCCCAGAACGTTTCTGAGCACAATTCAAAGTGTTGGTGCTGACCTTTAAAGCCTCAAACGGCCTCAGCCAGTATACCTGAAGGCAGTGGCGTAGCGTGGGTTGTCAGCACCCGGGGCAAGGCAAGTAATTTGCGCCCCCTAACCCATGGATTTTAGCACTCGAGTGCGAGTGCGCCCCCCCAGATGTTGCGCCCGCCCCCCTGACCCCCCCACGCTACACCACTGGGGCTGGGGGCGAGCGAAGGAGCCAAGGACCCCCCCCCCAAGGCTCAGCAGGAATTTATTAAATTTATTATTTGCGGAGCCCCCGCGGGCTGAGGCAGCCGAAGCCCCCTCCCCTCGGGCACCTTCCCGCCCCCTCCTCTCCTTGGGCTGTAGGTGGAGCTCCAGATCCGGGCTTGGCGAGCGCCTCTCCTCCTCCCGGCCGGGTCCGGGGGCTTCCAGCTGTGCTCCGTCCTCACCCCCCCCCGCTGAGACTTGCGCTGAGAGCCTGAGCCAGCGGCGCCCCCTTCTGCCGGGAGACCCTCGCCCGCCCGCCGGCTTCCTCTCGGAGGGTTTAGGCGCGGCGAGGCCCCTCGGAGCTCCTCCCTCCCAGTCGGCAGAAGCAGCCGCCGCCTGTGGCTGGGCTGAGGGGATGACGTCGGCGTCGGGGTGCGGAGGCTGCCCGTGCCCGGCCAGGCGTCGGTGGCGGCGTTGGCGCTGCTGCAGCGGCTGCTCCTCCTGCGAGCAGTGAGTGGAGCGCAGCCACAGCGGCAGCGGAGGGCGCGCGCGCACTAGGGCGCAAGGCTGGCGGTGGTGGCGGGGAGCCCAGCGGAGGAAGGAACTTGTCCCTTCCCTCTGGACTCGCGCCCCCCCAGATGTTGCGCCCGGTGCGGCCGGCACCCCTGGCACCCCCCACGCTACGCCACTGCCTGAAGGAGCATCTCCACCCCCATCATTCTACCCGGACACTGAGGTCCAGCTCTGAGGGCCTTCTGGCGGTTCCCTCACTGTGAGATGTGAAGCTACAGGGAACCAGGAAGAGGGCCTTCTCGGTAGTGGCGCCCTCCGATCAGATGTCAAGGAAATAAACAGCTATCTGACTTTTAGAAGACACCTGAAGGCAGCCCTGTTTAGGGAAGCTTTTAATATTTGATGAATTATTGTATTTTAATATTTTGCTGGAAGCGACCCAGAGTGGCTGAGGAAACCCAGCCAGATGGGCGGGGTATGTATGTATGTATGAATGAATGAATGAATGAATGAATGAATAAATAAATAAATAAATGTAAAGGGACCCCTGACCTTTAGGTCCAGTCATTGGCCGAGGGAGCTAGCGTACAGCTTCCGGGTCATGTGGCCAGCATGACTAAGCAGCTTCTGGCAAACCAGAGCAGCGCACGGAAACGCCGTTTACCTTCCCGCCGGAGCGGTACCTATTTATCTACTTGCACTTTGACGTGCTTTCAACCTGCTTGGTTGGCAGGAGCAGGGACCGAGCAACGGGAGCTCACCCCATTGCAGGGATTCAAACGCCGACCTTCCGATTAACAAGCCCTAGGCTCTGTGGTTTAGACCACAGCGCCAAGTTGAAAAAAGGCTTTAGCGCAAGTCATGCCTGAATCTGATGCCACACCACTGGCATACAATATTGCATTTCCAAGATGCGGTTGGTCAGATGTGATCGATAACAATAAAGGAAATATCACACATCAATTCTTTCTTTTATATACAATTTTTGTCTTACATTTCTCACACAGCTGGGATTGACTTTGCACTTACCACATCGATGGAATCTCCAGCAGAGACCTACAAAATTCATGCACAAACCGAAAAGAACATAGCTCTGGGTTCCCAGTTGTTTTTGAAGGCAGAACTTTGTCCGGCAAAGGGTTGGTTGAAGCTGTTTTTCATTGGTAGCTTGGCGGCAAAGAACATCTTTTGCATGCAGAATGTCCTGGGTTAAATCACTGGCATCTTCAGGTAGGGCTAGGAGAGACCCCTGTCTGAGACCCTGGATAAGCCGTTCTAGTCAGTGTAGCCAATAATGAGCTAGACAGACCAAAGTTCTGACTCAGTAAATGCCAGCTCCCTGTATTCCTTAAGAACACAGGAAGAGCTTGATGGAGCAGGTCAATGGTCTGCCTATCTTGTCCTGCCAGGGACAGCCCTATCCACAATGAATTTGTCTCATAATCCTTAATCAAGACACCAGTCTTGAAAGACCTACATTTCAAGACACCAGTCTTGAAAGACCTACATTGGCTCCTAGTACGTTTCTGAGCACAATTCAAAGTGTTGGTGCTGACCTTTAAAGCCCTAAACGGCCTCGGCCCAGTATATCTGAAGGAGCGTCTCCACCCCCATCGTTCTACCCGGACACTGAGGTCCAGCACCGAGGGCCTTCTGGCAGTTCCCTCACTGCAAGAAGCTAAGTTACAGGGAACCAAGCAGAGGGCCTTCTCGGTAGTGGCATCCTCCCTGTGGAACGCCCTCCCACCAGGTGTCAAAGAGAACAACAATTACCAGATTTTTTAGAAGACATCTGAAGGCAGCCCTGTTTAGGGAAGCTTTTAATGTTTGATGTATTACAGTATTTTAATATTTTTTTGGAAGCCGCCCAGAGTGCCTTGATGGTGACATCCCTGACAGCTACTACACACCAGAGTTACCACAGAGCTCCAGGGCAGGGGCGGAGGAAGGGGTGGGTGGGGGCAGTCCACCCTGAGTGTCATCACTGGGGGGTGTCATTCGGTCTGCCACCCGCCCATGGCTCCCAAGCCTCCCCCAAGCTGTTGGGGGAAGGGGCGGAGCTGTGCTGTCTTGCTGGCGGACTTCCCCCCTTCCCCCTTCGTTTTGACAGCTCGTTTTGGCAGCGCGCCATTGCCCCCCACTCCCGGGCCTCTTTCTGGGGGGAGAGCCTCCCCCAAGGTGTCAAAAGGAAGAGGGAAGGGAGGAAGGCTGCTGGCAAAGCAGCAGGGCTCCCCCCGCCACCCAGGAAGCAGCCAGCCATGGGTGGCTCGGTCCACCCCCCCATGGGCGACTTGCTCTGCTCGCCCCCTGGAACGCTTGCCACAGCACCCCCCAGGAAGGCTTGCCGTGCCAGCGCAGCAAGTTCCACCTCTGCTAATCTGCTAATCCATACTTCTGTTTGCCCCTTGACTTTCACCTGTGAAAACCCAATCTTTAGTGCTGAATCAGAGCAAATGCCAATCAGGTTGACCTTTGCTCCGATTGGGCGCTAAAGAGCAGGTTTTCAAAGGGAGAGCAGTAGGGCAAGGCAGAACCGCTTGGACCCATGCCTAGAAATCATGGGACAAGCGGAAAACCTCTTGGACCTGCGCTGTCTAAGCATGGGGCATGCAGAAGTGTAGATGACCCCCAAATCTTGCACAGGTTCCCAGGCTGTCCAAGGCTCAGTTCCTGGTATCTCCAGGTAGGGCTTGGAATGTCCCCTGCCTGAAACCCTGTAGAGCCCCTGCCAGTCAGTGCAGACAACACTAAGCTGAATGGATAAAAGATCCATTCAGTCCCAGTGTAAGGCAGATTCCCACGTTCCTGTGTTCAGGACTTTCCTCAATAGCTGAAGTGATGGGGATGGCTCGGGTGTGCCTGAACCTGAATATTCAAGCATCCTTGGGTACTTTTCCTTGGTAGAGGGAATGCGTCTGTGTGTTGGGGGAGAAAGATCACAGAAGTCGACCTAACATGTAGGCTGGCCTTATGGCCATTGATTTCAGAGGGGCTCAGCTGTATCTAATTTAACACTTAGTAAAGGTAAAGGGACCCCTGACCATAAGGTCCAGTCGTGACCGACTCTGGGGTTGCGGCGCTCATCTCGCTTTATTGGCCGATGGAGCCGGCGTACAGCTTCCAGGTCATGTGGCCAGCATGACTAAGCCACTTCTGGCGAACCACAGCAGCACACGGAAACGCCGTTTAAGTTACCACCAGAGCGGTACCTATTTATCTACTTGCACTTTGAGGTGCTTTTGAACTGATAGGGTTGGCAGGAGCAGGGACCGAGCAATGGGAGCTCAACCCATCGCGGGGATTCGAACTGCCGACCTTCTGATCGGCAAGTTCTAGGCTCTGTGGTTTAACCCACAGCGCCACCCACGTCCCAATTTAACACTTACCTTAACTCTTAACTAACTTAACTTTTTGGAACCTGGTCATTTGGTGTAGTTATGCAACTTTTCACTCTGAGATAGTGCTTCGGGCTTTGCAGTAGGAAATCTTCTTGACAGGTCCGTACCCTGGGGACGAATTTTCCGATTTGAAAGCATATGTTCCTTGCACTCAGCTTCCAGGCAACTCAAGGTGTCGAGATGGTGTCGCACCATTTGCTGGACTGTGTGATGATGCACAACACAGGGGGTGTATGCACAGCTTGACTTTCACAATCCTGTTTGTGACAAGGTCACTTTCAGCTTACACCTGCTCCTTGCGCCAAAACTCCACAAGCCCCATAGAGGAACAGCCCCATCTTATTCCTGTAGAAGTGAAAATGTTAGCCACACATTTGCTTGGATGTGAACCAATGTCCGAGGCTGACCTTGGAAGTTCTGCATTTATGCTGTTGATGAATAATCTCTGAGTTGGTTATTGACTAAACCATCAGATTATCAGGGAATAATTGGATATACAGCAAATGCTCTGATTGATCAAGAGGGCTCACTCGCAGCATAAATTGATTACTGTCTCATTAGGTTCCTTTTAATTAAAACAAGGCTGCTAATTCCCCATCACAGTGAGCCAAATGTGCAGACAAATGTATAAATTGGTGACAAAAACCTTTGACTGAAAATAAAATTTATTAGCTGTTCATGCTGAAAGGCCAGTTATTATCGATCAGGGATCAAACATAAAGGTTATCTGACCATGCAGTAATAGAAAAAGCATAAGATCATAAGGGTTGCTTTAGAACAGCAATGTCCAACCAGCTGACCGTGATCTGCAGGTCGATTGCCGGTGTGTTCCAAGTTGATCGCAGGAGACTATAAAGAGATTGCAATGTTTCTCCTGAGTGATCACAACTCGCCCCACCCCCTGTGCTATGTCCCTCTTCTGCTTTTATTCCTGGTGTTGGCTGCTGAGTGGGGGAAGGAAGAAGTGTTCAGCAATTTCATACAAGCATTTCTGATAATAGATCAATCCTTCCCAAAAAGAGCTCAAAAACTCTGTTTTTTCCCCCTAGAAAAAGCTCAATAACTCAGGTAAAGGTAAAGGGACCCCTGACCATTAGGTCCAGTCGTGGCGGACTCTGGGGTTGCGGTGCTCATCTTGCTTTATTGGCTGAAGGAGCCAGCGTACAGCTTCTGGGTCACGCTGGAGCAGTACCTATTTATCTACTTGCACTTTGATGTGCTTTCAAACTGCTAGGTTAGCTGGAGCATGGACTGAACAACGGGAGCTCACCCCGTTGCGGGGATTCAAACTGCTGACCTTCTGATCGGCAAATCCTAGGCTCAAGTCCTTTTTCAGTGTCCCTCAGCAACATTTGATGCAGTGTTAGCCACCCTGAGCCCGGTCTTGGCTGGGGAGGGCAGGGTATAAATAAAATTTAATAATAATAATAATAATAATAATAATAATAATAATAATAATAATATGTGACCTGCTAATTTCGTGTCAAAGTACTCTTGCTGCCCATTTGGTAAGCAGAGTTGGACCACCCTGACTTAGAAGAAAATGGCAGTTTTGAAGAACAGGAGAGGTTTGAGGGGAATAAGAAGAGAGAGAGAAAAACTGAGCGAGTGGCCTAGAGCCCCTCCAACCTTGCAGTTGTCCCCTCCTCGCTCCATGTTTAGCTAATAAAAGCTCACTCTTTTTCTCTCATCACAGTTGCTTTTCTTAACACAGGGTCATGTCATGAGTACTGATCTCTGCACCCCTTTCCTGCAGATCAACTGGTCATTCGGGAAACATCTGCAGTCATTAAGAAACATTGACTTCCTTTTTTTGTCAAAGGCCCTGACCACTTTCTTGCCAGGATCAGGCCGGTCAAGGCCACAAGGAAAAAATATAGGCTCTTCTCTATGCCATGCAGCTGCTTGGGAGGTGTAATACATTAAGAAATGCTCAGGGCTATAAATACAGAGACCGTATCATCAGTCTTTCCTTCAAAGGCATCAGGATGGTGGCGGCGGTGATGATTTTGTTGGTCGTGGGTCCTGTGATTAGGACATGTCAAGTGAATGGCAATGTGGCGTGCTGTTTTTAGAATGAGTCACCGACACACTTTTGTTGATTGCAGACAAATGAACTCCGTTGACAGAGGCATGAGACAATCTCATTTTCCAATCGGAGATAAAAAAGAAATGCAAAATCTACTCTTTGAAAGTGGCGGCAGCAGCAGGGGGGGAGCAGATGTTTTGATGGCAAAAAATATGTGCAAGGGCGGTTATGGTATATTATTAGCTTTGCTTGGTAATCTATGGAATCTTTAAATAGAGATACAGAACAGCCAAAAGTTGAGCTCGAGTTGTTAGAAAACTTGTTCTCTCTGATTTGCTTTGGGTTTATGGTGGACCTGTGAACAAGATGGCCTCTGTGGGCTCTTCTTCTTAAGTGGGGCAGCCTTTTCATCACTCTCTGCCCTCCCTCTGGGACCAATCCACACAACGTCTCAGAAGCAGAGCAGAAGGACTGTAGCTCAATAGCAGAGTGTCTGCTTTGCATGCAATGATGCCTCCAGCCAGTAGAGGGCAGGTTTGAGACTAACAGGTGGAAATACCCTTTGTGGTTTCCTGCCAAACTCCCTAGCACAGAGAAATGCCCTTGGCAGAGAAAGAAAAAGTTATATATATATGGGGTTTTTTAACATATCATTTCCAACAATCATATAACATAACTTCTTATCTTATACAATGTTTTAGACTTCCGTCAACACCTCTGATGATTCTTCATTCTTTATCACTTATTCTGCATTTCTTAATTTCCCTATTACACTTAATTATCATTAACTAAAAAAATTCCTCATAGTCTTTCTTGCAATATTTCAAATAATCCTTCTTACAAAACTTCTTGCAGTCCTACTAAGCATAATCTGTTCATTACAATTACTTTTCAAATAGTTGGTATATTTACTCCATTCTTCTAAGAATCTCTGTTCCCACAGGTTTCAACCCTTCCTGTTAATTTGTCTAATTCTCCCATTTTTGTGCCAATAATATTCTTGCTGCCGTCATTGCATATAAAAACAATTTACAATCTGGTCTATTAATATCGTCTCCTAAAATGCCAAGTAAAAATGCTTCTGGTTTCTAAATAAATGTATATTTCAGCATCTTTTTCATCTCAATATATATCATTTCCCAGAAGTTTTTCACTTTTTTACATTCCCACCACATGTAATAGAAAGTTCCTTCCTTTTCTTTACATTTCCAGAAAGAAAAAGTTCTTTACTTTCATATTTAAAAGGATGACTTCAGTGTGGTGTAGTGGTTAAGAGCGGTAGTCACGTAATCTGGGAAACTGGGTTCGTGTCTCCACTCCTCCACATGCAGCTGCTGGGTGACCTTGGGCCAGTCACACTTCTGTGAAGTCTCTCAGCCCCACTCACCTCACAGAGTGTTTGTTGTGGGGGAGGAAGGGAAAGGAGAATGTTAGCCGCTTTGAGACTCCTGAAGGGGAGTGAAAGGCGGGATATCAAATCCAAACTCTTCTTCTAAGCCTGCATGGTCGAAGCTAGTTTATCATGGCTGCTTCATGCAAATGAGAGAGAGGAAGTGGTGGATATTGACGGGAAACCACAAAGTGTATTTGTTCCTTGACTATCTGTTAGTCTCAACCTTGCCCTCTGCTGGCTGGAGGTGTGCAAGGCTGATTAAATCCAACATGTTCAGTCTCTATAGAGAAGGCTGGAGAAAATGCCTGGAGAGCTGCTGCCAATCAGTGTAGACATTATTAAGCTGAATGGACTAAGTCTGACTCCATATAAGGCAGCTTCCTATGTTCCCTAAGATGTGGGCGATACCTCAGAGAGGCTGCAGGCTAAAGACAATGAAGGATGACAATTGCACCTGAACCTGCTAAATATTCACAGCATCCTAGGCATTATCCATCAATCAAGAGAAATACAATGGGCTATGTTCAACTCCTGTTTACACAAAGTAAACCTATTGAAACTAATGCACCTATGTTAGTCATGCTCATTCATTTCAATTGATCTACTCTGAGTAAAAGTTGTTGTTATGCGGCCCAATAAACCTTTTGTTGACTGCAGAAATTTTATGATTCTTCCTTCCATTTCTCAGTTCCATCAGCCATGTCTTCGCATTGACCCCAAACATGAAAGGGTGACAAAGTTTTCCACTTGGCACTGGATGGAGCAGTATTTATTTTCTTCATTTGAGGAGACTGTAGAGGCCTTTCCTGCTGCACAGAAGGGTCTTTAATCAAATCTTGACATCCACGGCTTTCATCTTTAATATTGCGGACAAAAGGTCTTGCCACTGGAAGAAACAAAAGCAAAAGAAGATCCCAGTGGAGTAGCAAACAATGATGGCTTCTTCTTTTTAACCACATATTTCTAGAAAGAAAGAAAAACAGTTGCCTTGAATGATGGTGGGCCCATTGCGAACTCTCCAGTACAGCTGAGGGGGCTCACTGTCAGCATCCATCAGCTGATTGGATCTGACAGCAAGCCCCTCTGGGACTGGCTGCCCCAGGGAGTTCCCCTCTGGGAAATCTCTATTGCTGCTGAGGGATTGAACCACTGTTCCATTCATCAGCTGATCGGCACTGACAGCCCCCTCAGCTCCACTAGTGAGTTCCCAATGGGGAACTCCCTTGAGCAGCCAATCCCATAACAAAATCTCTACTGCACCTGAGGAGGTGAAGGGCTTTGGAAGTGTCATCGATCCGCTGGTCCTCTGTGTTTCCAAAGCACTGTTCCTTTGCCTGCAGTGATGATGATGATGATGATGATATATTTTTATTTATACCCTGCCCTTTCCAGTTCAAAAACGGGGCTCAGGGTGGCTAACAACAAATTTAAAACACTTTAAAACACTTAATTACAAAAGCAGCATAAAATACAGTATAAAAACATGAATAACAATAAAATTCAAAAATCTATTAGATAATCCCCAGGGCTAGCTGGCTGAATTGGTGCTACTTGGGCCAGCGAGGAGGCCAGGGGAGAATTAGCTGTGGGGTCTCAGAGCAAGTGATCTTCATAAAAGGGGAGGGGGAAGGAAGAGAAGGGAAATAAAAGATCAGGCTGAATTCAAATTAAAGGCCAGGCAGAATTGCTCTGCCTTACACGCCCGGCAGAAGGAGGTTAAATCCTGAAGAGCCCTAGTCTCATGGGACAGAGCATTCCACCAGGTCGGAGCCATCACTGAGAAGGCCCTGGCTCTGGTGGAGGATAGTCTGACTTCCTTTGGGCCCGGGACCTCTAAACTATGGTTATTCATGGACCTTAAGGTCCTCTGCGGGGCATACCAGGAGAGGCGGTCCCATCGTGGTTCGGTTTCAAATCACAAGGGCACAGGAAAGCACGTCACCTGCCAATGATGGGCACCCGTCAATGATGTCAGAGTTGGCCCACGGGAGGTGGGAAAGATAAGGATCCAGATCTCCAGCCAGATCTACTTCCCTACTCCTGAGCTAGAGCTTCAATGCATTTCAGGAACCTCTCCATAATCCACTGCCAGCGGCGGAGGAAGCCGCTTGGGTGTCTGGGGCGGCGCGCCCAGGGGCATGGCGAGCTGCCCATAGGGGCGGGGTGAGGGCAGGGCACACCATAGGGCCTCCAGAATCTGCCTGCCTCCTCCCACTCAGTTGCCCTACAGCTGGGAGTGAGACAGTGGGTGGACCCTTTGGGCAGCACAGAGCTTGCGTGTGCCCAAGCCACCATGGCTCTTCCAGGAGAGATGTGTGGCTTGGGCGCGCTGTAGGCCCTGCAGTGAGTGCCGCCCGGCATTTTGTCACCCACCCCTTCAGTGGTGACACCCAGGGTGGCCCACACCTGCCACACACCCCTTCCTCTGTCCCTGTCCACTGCCCTTCATTATTATTTTGCTTCTCGGTTAGACTTCGGGAAATCACCCTGCTCTCCACATACTCGCCAGCAGCTAAATCTCTTGACTGCGGAGCAGGTATAGTTTGTTATGTACTGAAGTTCTTACCCTAAGCCAGCAGGGGGATACTGTAGATAGTTTTCACTCAGGTCCACATATGCAAATAAGGAACTGAAAGTGACATTCAGTGATTGGATAGTTACAGAAAGTTGTTACTGTTGCTTTGTAGTTGAGCTCTATATAAGCAGGTTGGCTGAACCCTTCAGTTCAGTTCTGTTCTGGCCTGTGAATAAACAAGAGCGGACTGAAGAATCGCTGTGCCGTCTGATATGTTCACCCACAACTTAACATAGTTTGTCTCTTGAGCGCATGCTTGCAAACGTTCCTGCATGAGCATGAAGACACCATGTAGAGCACAGCCTCTGACATTTCCCGTGTTGGGCAGCCCTTAGCACTGTGATAAGTGATCACATAAAACAATTACATTTTTCTAGCGCAGAGCCCTTTTGGCTTCTAAGTAGCTGGCCAAATCCAGGCTGCACCTGGTTTAATTCCTTCTTGCTTCTCTTCTGAACTCAAAATGCCAGCCAATTGCCTCTCTCCCAAGCCCTGTATAATTGCTTCTCAGAATGCTAAGCATTGCAGAATGCGTTCTGAGCTCTGACATCTCTGCGGTGTTTATGAGCTGATCCATCGTAAATCTGAACATCCTTATTTTAGGCCTTCTGTTTTGTTTGGCTTTGTTTTGTTCCTTTCAATACATAAATAAAGGAAACTGTTATTATCAGTTTACTAACACACCTGCTTCAGAATCTAGTGCAGGACAGGCTGTTGCAAAATAAAGGAATATAGCATATAGCAGCAGAAGAGCCGTGGGCATTGGGGGAGCAGATCAAGGAATGCTTCTTTGTGTAAGAATAGAGGTGCTTCCAGCAGAACTGAGCCAAAATGACTCCTTGAACCTTTTGCAAGGGGGTGGGTGGCAAGGGTGAGAGGATGTGAAGAGGGGTCAAATGTCTCTCTCCCTTACTAGTAGGGACGCAGGTAGTGCTGTGGGTTAAACCAGAGAGCCTAGGACTTGCCAATCAGAAGGTCGGCAGTTCGAATCCCCGCGACAGGGTGAGCTCCCGTTGTTCAGTCCCTGCTCCTGCCAACCTAGCAGTTCGAAAGCACGTCAAAGTGCAAGTATATAAATAGGTACCGCTCCGGTGGGAAGGTAAACGGCGTTTCCGTGCACTGCTCTGGTTCGCCAGAAGTGGCTTAGTCCTGCTGGCCACATGACCCGGAAGCTGTACGCCGCCTCCCTCGGCCAGTAAAGCGAGATGAGCACCGCAACCCCAGAGTCAGCCACGACTGGACCTAATGGTCAGGGGTCCCTTTACCTTACTAGTAGCAGTCTCCATCCTTCTTGTTGCTGTTGGGTGCCTCTCCAAAATTCCCTCCCTGCCAAGTCAATGTAAGGACAGGAGAGAATAGCTTTCTGCTTTCTGCTTTCATTCTGGATAAAAAGGAACATTTCTGGTAGCAGCAGACAGAAATGTCATGTGTGATACAGAGTTAACTGTTACACTATATCGGGAAGTTATAAATGTTTGACATTTTATTATGTTTTTATATGTGTTGGAAGTTGCCCAGAGTGGCTGGGGCAACCCAGCCAGATGGGAAGGGTATCAATAAGAAAATTATTACTAAATATTATTATTGTCATTTCAACTGTTGGTGGCTCTGTGTGCAACTGAGGCAGTGAGTCATGCTGTTGTTCTAGAGACTGTTATTTTACAATAAAATTGTTCCTCTACTAAATAGCCATTTTGGCCTGACCTCTTCTCTGAAATAGCCTGACATGGTTTGAGAAGTGGGATAAGAACTTACGTGCCATTAGATGCTACCAGGGTCACACAAACATGTGGCCACAGCAAAGGAAAAACAAAGAAGAGCAGGGCATCAAGGCTTCATGATAACTTTTCCCTGACTAGCCCCCAAAAGCCAAGCCAAATGAAAAACTCATCACAAGTCTCCATCTATGTCTTTAATCCCATTTGGGGGAAAGGATGTCGTAAAAAGAGCCTGGCTGCTAGATCAGACCAAAAGACCAAAACAACCTATTCTCAGAGTGGCCAACCATAGGTTTATGGAAAGTGTGTGTGTCTTTAGGTTTGAGAGAAGCATGAAGGTTTTGCATTCCTTTCCTCCAGCTACAAGTCCATCATCTGTAAATTATGCATTTGCTTTAACTGAGATTTTCAGTGTGGAATATTCTGGGGGAATAGCTGCAGTCAGACATTAGACCAAAACATGTTTTCAAACGGCAAATCATGATTTCAACCCCAGCTCCACATGAATGTTGTTCTACTTCCAAAATATCTTTTTGCCTGATTTTTGCAGCTTCCCACAGCACAACCCAGACCTTTCCTGAAGGCCCACTAATCTTCAGAAGAGGTTTTTTGGGGGGTGAGGATTCTCTAGTGAGGAGAGGGTGGGAAAGACCTGCTGTGATAACAGACTTGGGACTTAGCTATACAGCTGAAAATAAAACGTTTTAAGTGTGCTGTAAAGTGCATTTCCCAGTAGTGATGTATGGAAGTGAGAGCTGGACCATAAAGAAGGTTTTGAAGATAGAGGTTGTTAAGGGAGTTGTGGGAGTTGAGAGGGTTAGAATTGAGGTTGGAGAGGTTGGGAGACAGGATAGGAATCAGGATGAGGTATAAAGAGTGAATGGGAGAAAGAGTTGGTTCTGGAAAAAACTTCTGCTCTGAGCGTATTGTGAAGGACAGAGTATGGTGTCATGTAGGAGGAATAGACCAGAATTTTAATAGGAGGCAGAGGTTTAGCCAGTAGAAGGAGGAGCTGGAAAGGAACAGCCTACTTGGGACTCAAATCTAGTCTGGAGAGGAGAGATTCTTCTAAGGAAAAGAAGAAACATCCAGACCCAGTGAAAGGAGGGGGTGTGGAGAGCCCTTTGGTCTATTACTTAAAGTACCTCAGGAGCAGGATTGTTAAAGTGGATGGATAAATGAAAGTATCACCGTATAAAGGAACCAAACCTATAACACAAAAACAACAGAGGACGAATTAAAGTGAAATTGCACTGTATTCCTGAAGTAACCTAAGTTTAATCCATTTGTGTTATAAGCTATCTTGCCTCAAATAAATCTTCATTGTTTATTTAAAGAAAACCTGTCTGAGACTCCAACTTCCTAGTTATCCCCTCACAAAGGTTCCCTGCAGGATACTCTGGGCTAGAATTTTTAGAGGAAAGGAAAAGAAACCTTTGGGTAAAGGGTTGTTCAGTGAGGTAGGGGCAATTTTATCTACCGTAAGTGAGTGGGCCCAATGGTATGAGAGGGAAAAGTGCCCTTGTGCCTGTCACATTAAGTTCCCAGTGTCTACTCGGCCAAAGGTGTAACTTGCTCATTCCAGCTCACTCAGTTGTCTGGGCCAAACTTGGCTGAGCCTCTGCCAGGTTTAGACCCATAGTTCCATGCTGAGTGCAATTTGGATCTGATGTAAATTTATGTTAGCTTAATTTACATTGGCTTGCTTTATGCCAGCTTCCTGTGCATAGGATTGCTCCTTTGGGATGGGGTCCAGCTAAGTTTTAGTCACAGCAGACCCATTGAAATTAATGAACCTAACCTACCTTTCTGCATTAATTTTAAGGAATCAACTCTGAGTAACAATAAGTTGAACTGGCTGTCTCAGTGCACAGATTAATACAGGAAGGCCACTATTGTATGTATTGTATGTGTGCTTGCATGGGCGTAAGCCCCATCTAAAGCAGTGTTACTTACCTTAGAGTAACTATCCAGAGGATTATATTGCATGGTAGTTCTCTTGCTGTGCATAGTTGGTGGGGACATGTGAGAGGTTAGGATGAGAGACAGTGACTTGGTCAAGATTACAGAGTGAGCTTCATGGTTAGGCATCTGTAGGTTATGATTGTTTGCAGTCTTGGTTCTGCAGGGAAGATAAGCTGACTAAATTGGCATTTGTTTGGCGGTTCACCATGATAACCTCAATAGCAGCAAATTGCTCACTTTGCGATGTTTCCTTATTATATCACAGAATTGTTAGAGCAGCACTGCTGAATGGACGTCTTGCATCGCCTCCTATTACTTCTCAGCAGGGATGTGCTTGCCTTTATGAGAGCGACCACATTGTCTGCTGCCTTATGGGCTGCTTCCAACACACCGCAAGGGAGAAGGACGTGCAGAAAACTACAACCCTTTGGCCCTGCCTACTGTTGGGATACTGCCAGGGAGATAAAGTCCATCATGGCCCCAAGCCGTGTGCCGGACGTCCATTGATCTCCTGTAGTCACGCAGTTTCAGCAATTAGCGACACGAGTTCCCTGGAAATACCTTGCCACATTCCAGGGCTCGTGCACACTCTATCAGCAGATAATGCACAGCCCAAAGTTGCACGCAGGAGAGTATTATTTACAGGCTTCATTCAGCGTTGATCAGAACAAAGAAAGACATGACTGTTCTGCGTCAGTGTCTCCGACAGAGAGAGAAATCGAAAGCAATAGGAAACATAAACATCCTGTGAACAGGAAATACGCAGGCTGTGACACAAACATCCTGCTCCCTTTTAAGGTGGAATGGAAATATCCTAACACCTACATGACCTCTTTGGCCATGAAAGCAGAACCAGGGACCACCAGCCACCACTGGGAGGGCTACAGTTCCTCATCCTTAAGAACGTAAGATGATTCTGCTGGACCAAGTCAATGTTCCTTCTAGTCCAGCATCCCATTCTCAGTGGTGAACCAGATTCTTGTGGGAAGCCCAAAGAGGATCCAAAACAACAACAAACCTCTGGTTACGTGAAACATTCAATAAACACACAAGATGTAACCGGCTGTACGTTTGAAAAAATAATATACGCAATCCACACGAAAGGTTGTTGCAGTTCCATAGAATCCTTTCACAGAGTCTAAGACAAGGATTTCTGGAATATTAGCCTTGTTTCGCCGTCCTAGGCTTCATCAGTAGTACAAACTCTAGGTAATGCAAATAAATACAATATTGTAATCTCGCACATTTTTACAGCAAAAATAATACGGAAACCGTCAACAACCATACAGACCATATATGATATCACAGGACAGTGGATCTTATAGCATAGTAGTAGCTGCTGTAAGCAGTAATTTTTACAAATTGGAGTTATATGGGCAAGCACAATATTGATTCGAGTAACAGGGGTTGGCAATCAACAGATACAAAATTTCTTGCTTAAAGTGACCCATATGGCACAGCAGAAGTAAAACCAACTTAATCAATTCTCGTTATATATGATATTTATTAAGTTTTCAAAGGGGGAAAAATTACATGAGTAAAAAGAATAGAAAACAAGACAAAAATAAAAATAAAAAAGTTAAATTCAAAATACAGAAAAAAGATAAAAAATATTTAAAAAGAAAACACATCAATCTTTCCATGTCATATATTCATATCCTTGCTTCCCTGACCTCCTCACACCTCTCTTTTTTGTATTCCAATTTAATTAGTTGATTCAGCAGTTTCTTTCCCTCTATGTTTTTATCTTAATCCTTTAACTTAATACAATATAACTTTGAGTTCTCACCTGTTAATAATCCATTTTTCATACACCTTTAAAACATTGCTGCTTAAACCACTTAACTTCATTCTAACATCATTCTAACATTCATTAATTTTACAATATTTCTGTAAATAGTCTTTAAATTTCTTCCAATCTTCTTCCACCGACTCTTCTCCCTGGTCTCGGATTCTGCCAGTCATTTCCGCCAGTTCCATGTAGTCCATCACCTTCATCTGCCATTCTTCCAGGGTGGGTAGATCTTGCGTCTTCCAATACTTCGCGATGAGTATTCTTGCTGCTGTTGTGGCATACATAAAGAAAGTTCTGTCCTTCTTTAGCACCATTTGGCCGACCATGCCCAGGAGAAAGGCCTTTGGTTTCTTCAGAAAGGTATATTTAAATGCGCCGTTTGCCTTCCCGCCGCAGCAGTACCTATTTATCTGCTTGCACTGGTGTGCTTTCAAACTGCTAGGTTGGCAGGAGCTGGGACAGAGCAACGGGAGCTCACCCTGTCGTGGGGATTCATACCACCGACCTTCCGATTGGCAAGCCCAAGAGGCTCAGTGGTTTACACCGCAGCGCCACCTGTTTTTTATACCTTTACCTTCCTCCCTTGTCAGCCAATTGGAAAGAGAGGGAGAGAACAGATAAGAACTAGAGCTTGTAGGGACAAATGAGCGTGGAAAAAACCCAGGCTTTGGGTTTCATGAGAACATAGTAAGAGTCCGCTGGATCAGGCCAATGGCCCACTTGGTCAAGCATCCTGTTCTCACATTGGTCATCTAGTTGCCTGTAGGAAACCTGAAAGCGGGGCGTAAGTGCAAGGGCACCCTCCCCTCCTGTGACTCAGAGTGACTGGTTTTCTCCTCCCATGGGGCAGGGAACCTGAATCAAGTGGTATAGCGGCCATGGTGGCAGCTGGAACTGGTTGGATCACTAGCTAGACAGAGGCCTGGCAGGCAGCAACAGTGATGTACAGACTACTACCTCCCCGGAGCATTTGTGTGGGGGAAGTTTCTACCACATTGAAATTGCTAGTTTTGACCCAAAGGTCAAAACTTTGGGATTCATTTGGTGCTAACCTAGCATCAATATGGTAACCACACTTCTTCTGAACATCTGATGTATATACTGAAAATACACTGCCACCTAGAGGGGACATTGAAAACGAAACACCATAAAAGGGAAGAAATAAAGCAGGCACAGGCAAACTCCAGCCCTCCAGATGTTTGGGACTACAATTCCCATCATCCCTAACCACTGGTCCTGTTAGCTAGGGGAGATGGGAATTGTAGTCACAAACATCTGGAGGGCCGGAGTTTGCCTGTGCCTGAAATAAAGGGCTCAATCATGCAGTCAATTTCTGTGTACCTAGATGGGACATCTACTACTCCAAAGGCCAGTTGACAATCCATACCAGTTACCTTCTAAACGGTCAAACATAGATGTGTGCAGATCCCTAAAATTGCAGGATTTATGAAATTGCTGAAACTAACTTTCCTTCCTTCATTTTCATTACACTATCTCTTTAATTTGTCAGTTATTTATTTCACTATATTTGTGTTTCACTTCTCCAAGGTGTGTGAGGTGGCATAAATGGTTCTCCTCTCCCTCATTTAATCCTCACAGCAACCCTGTGAGGTAAGTTAGGCTTTGAGGCAGGGACTGACACAATAAGAGTTTGGATTTGGATCACTACTCAAAAGAGTATCAAAGTGGCTAACATTCTCCTTTCCCTTCCTCCCCCACAACAAACACTCTGTGAGGTGAGTGGGGCTGAGAGACTTCAGAGAAGTGTGACTAGCCCAAGGTCACCCAGCAGCTGCATGTGGAGGAGCGGAGACGCGAACCCGGTTTCCCAGATTACGAGTCTACCGCTCTTAACCACTACACCACACTGGCTCAAACAAACAAACAAACAAACAAATAGGGAGTAAAGGTAAGGTAAAGGTAAAGGATCCCTGGATGACTAAATCCTGTCAAAGGTGACTATGAGGTTGCGGTGCTCATCTCACTTTCAGGCCAAGGGAGCCGGTGTTTGTCCACAGACAGCTTTCCGGGTCATGTGGCCAGCAAGACTAAACCACTTCTGGCGCAATGAAACACCATGATGGAAACCAGAGCACACGGAAATGCCGTTTACCTTCCTGCCGCAGCTGTACCTATTTCTCTACTTGCGTGCTTTTGAACTGCTAGATTGCCAGTAGCTGGGACAGAGCTTACTCCATCATGGGGATTCGAACCGCCAACCTTCCAATTGGCAAGCCCAAGAGGCTCAGTGCTTTAGACCACAGGAGTATTGCCTGCCTGCGTAGGATTTCGCATCTCTCTGCTCCTTCCTCCCACAACATAATCCTATTTTGGACTCCTGGCCATCAGAGCAGCACCAACAGCGGTGAGGCAAAGCCATAGTGTGCCTACCAGCACATACCTAGTGTAATGCCAGCATCAGCCCCCTGACTGTGGGTGTATCTCGAGACTAATTCAAGGGCACTGCAGAGCCAGAAACTGTGAAGAGCAAAGCTTGTTAATTCTTTCATCCCCTGCTGTATACAAGAGCTCATCAATGCAATTTGTCAGCAGCTGAGTCACTTTCAACATATCTCTCTCTCTCTCTCTCTCTCTCTCTCTCTCTCTCTCTCTCTCTCCACCTCCAAGCCGTTTGGCTTCCTTTATGAAACTTTGTTCCTTCACCAAAGTGTTGCTAATGAGGAGCTCTCAGAGTTTGGTGGCTTTCCAAAGTTTTTGGCCTGGCCCCAGACTCTCTGCAACACATTTACAGCTCTGGCCTTTATAAACAAAACTAAGAAACCGTGAAAATAAGGTTTCAGAAGGAAACTATGCTTTTAGAAGATGTGTGCTCCCAAGCTTGGGTTTGCTGAAGTAATGAGAAGGTTGGTGGGTGATGGAAGAGGGAGAAGATGGGGAAATTTTGGTTTTCCTCATTTTTTAATTGTTCCATTCTCAAGTTCAGTTCTCCACTTTTCCGCATTGGTTTGTGACTTTAATTTTTAAAGTCATCATGAAAATTCATTTGAACTTCGAAGCGAATTTCTCCTATGCAATTTTGCCCTCATGCCCACATTTTTTCCAGAGCCATTTCTCTATATGTAGTGAATATTTACATGTCATTTTCATTAAAAGACCAATTTCAAGGATCACTTTACCCAGCTGTATTTATTATTGTACACGTTACCTGGTTGGAGAACCACATTTCAAAATTCTCAGCAGGGGAATTTCAAGCAACTGCTGCATGTCAGGCCAAGTATTCTTTCAGGAAGTACATATTTGGTAGGTTTGCCATTAAATGCAAACTTGATCAAGTTTCTCCCTGATCCCTGTGGGTGGGGACACGAAAAGAAGTGGCAAGTGGGAAGAAAGGGTGCTTAACCCTTCCTGTGCCTCTCTCAAAGATTCTCTGCTGCAAACACTGGCTTCTCTAGCCCTGCGATTTGCCTTCTTTTAGCCTGAGACCCCAATTTTGGGGGTGGGGTGGAGGATCAGTAAAAGAAAATGCCTGGCAGGGCAGTTTTCGGCTTTCATTCCATGTCAATTTTGCATGTGCTCAGTCTATGTCCATGCCAAGCCTACTGCCCAGGTGGTAACTTTTTTTAAAAAACTTTTTTTTCTTCTATCTATCTATCATCTATCTATCTATCTATCTATCTATCTATCTATCTATCTATCTATCATCTATCTATTTTGAATGTTGCAAGACATATATGAAATCTTTACATAATGATACATATACATTATATTCGTAAATTCACATTTTCACATTTCATTTTGTACCAACATTTATCCATTTCTTATTTCTCACCCTGTGTCTTCCCTCCACCTGCGCGTGACTTCCTTGTTATTATTTTGTAACTTTATCATTGAGATTGTAATTTTGTATCTTAATAATTAAACATTCAATCTTACATTTCTGCTTAGCTTAATTTAGCTTACCTTAACTTTGTGAAATCAGTCTATACATATCAATAAATTCTTGTTGGAGCATCTTTTGGCCATGTATTCTTCTACACATTTCCATTCCTGTTTGAGATTTTGATTAGATTGCATTCTAATTGTTGCCATCATTTTTGCTAATTCAATCATTTCAATGTTGGTACTTCTTCTGATTTCCATATTTTTTTTTTGCAACTTCAAAGGTGGCAACTTCAAAGCTCATGATCTTCCTTCTTAGGTTCTTTATTTATAAATCTATAAAGGAAAAGGGGCAGCCCTTCTCATAAATGGTCCCTTCAAATAGTTTGAAGTTGGAAATTTGTGCTAAGTTCCTTCCCTGTGGGGACGGTGGAAGGAAGTGTAGCAGGTGTGCTTGATAGGTGGGGAGGGCAGGAACTCACTCATTGCCCCCCACATGATGGGGGTACTTCTACTTCTGTTTCAGTGTATCTGAAGAAGTGTGCATGCACACGAAAGCTCATACCAAGAACTAACTTAGTTGGTCTTTAAGGTGCTACTGGAAGGAATTTCATATTTTTCTGTATATAGGAATGGATAAAATTAACATATTCCTATACGCAACAACAGCAGCGAGAACATTGGTAGCCAATTACTGGAAAGGAAATAACATCCCAACAAAAAGGGAATGGTTAAGTAAACTATGTGAGCATCTGGAGTTAGCAAAATTGACGGATATGATAAGGCATAATTCTAAAACTATGGTACAGAAACAATGGGAATGCTTAAATGAATATTTACACAAACAGGAATCAAACACAAAAGTTTGGTTGTGCGTAGACGTGTGGTGATTGCAGTGGAAGTCTTTTATAATATTTTAACTAGGATTTAAATATTGTAATGTTTGAAGTATGAATTTGGAATAATTGATTATGAAAAGTTTTTTTCCTCTCCATTCTTTTTATTGTTTCTTTCTTTTATCTTTTGTCTTTCTTCTTTTCTAGTCTGCATTCTGGAAAATTGTGTAGATAAAATGTTTTTCTGTATGGTTATGTACTGTTTCAATTTCTTTTTTTCTATTCATTTTTTGTAACATTTAATATAATAATAATAAAATATTTTTTTAAAAAAAGAAATGGAGAGAGTCATTCGCTGCACTGTCAGGCTTCGGGGAATCAGCTTCCTCCCCCTGTGGCCATAGATAAGAACAGGCATAGGCAAACTCGGCCCTCCAGATGTTTTGGGACTACAAATCCCATCACCCCATGACTGGCAGAATCCGAGACCAGGGAGAAGAGTTGGTGAAAGAAGACTGGAAGAAATTTAAAGACTATTTACAGAAATATTGTAAAATTAATGCATGTTAGAAGGATGTTGGAAAGAAACTAAGGGGTTTCCAGCTATAATGCTTTAGGAGATACGAAAAAAAAAAGGTTTACAAATGGGTAAAAGCTTAATGGTAAGGATTTGCTGAACTAACAAATTGAAGTGGAATACAAAGAAGGGAGGTATGAGGAGGTCTGGGGAAATAAGCGTAAGGAAGATATGTTATGGAAAACTATTTGTTTTTTTTTAATTGTCTTTATGTTGTATTTTGTATTTTGTATTTTTCATTTTCATTGTTATATTTTAAAAACTTTAATAAATATATTTTTTAAAAAATACAAATCCCATCACCCCTAGTAACCAGGACCAATGGTCAGGGATGATGGGAGTTGTAGTCCCAAAACATCTGGAGGGCCGAGTTTGCCTATGCCTCATTAAGAAGATCAAATGAAAGGAATGTCTTACCAGTTAGAATCTTTAATAATGACAGTGAGAGAACAAAGAACACATTTCCTAGAAATGGTGGTGCTCCCAATTAAGGCTTACACCCCCTCTGTCCCTATTAATCTACATCACTCCCATGTCTTGTAATCTAAGCTTGCACCCTCTGCACTTTCTGTTTTGAGGCTTTCTGAGCTCTTCTTGACTTTGGGGAGGGTGGTGGAGGAATGTTGCTCAATGACTGTGAATCAGTTAACACTCTTCCAGTGTTTCTTCTGCTAGCTGTTCCCCATCCAGTATTTCCCAGCTTCTGCCTTCTGAACTATGTCCCACTGCAAACCACTGCTCCAAATCTATACTGTCCTCCTGTTCCTGGGAAGATTCAGAATCAGAGGGAGGGGGCGGTTCCCACCATTCCTCCTCAGTGCAGCCCCTCTCACCACTTGGACATCCACCTTGCAAAGCAGACTGACCCGATTCAATGGTCCAGGAGTTGCTTGTGGATCAAGGTGCAGCACCTGTCCAGATGATGTACTTCTCCAGATTCTGCAGTGCAGTCTTGGTGTGGGAAAAGTGCATTCAAAAATGTGAATTCTACTATTTCTTTTTACAAATGCATGTTTTACAGAAAAGGACATTGAAAAACATTGATGTGTTTGGGAGGGTGTATGAATTGAAATATGCATATAACATTGCATACAATTTAACTGTGATTTGTTTTGTGCGTTTTTCTAAAAAAGCACACACAGAGAGACACAAAATGGAATGGATCTATGGTTGGGTGCCAAGAAAATGATAGGTCATGAGAACTTGTGCAGCCATTCTATAAAATCAATACATTATTTAAATGCACATTAACAAATCCATGGGGACTTTGTAACATCCCTAACTGAAATATACAATTAAACAAACAATTGAAAAGCATATCAATTAAAACAGTCTTTAAAAACAGTCAAAGCAATAAAACCACAAGTTCAGCTCAGGGGAATGGTTGCCTAAAGAGCTGCAACTTCAGGATGATAAAGTGTTAATAATATTGGCTGAAATTCATCCCTTGTGAAAAGACATAAATGTCGGTAAGGATTGTTTTGCCCTGTTATAAGTGGTGGCTTAACGGTCTTTTTGTCTCTCTTTCTTTTTTTAACTGGCATTGATTTCCTGTATGGCCATCATTTATAGCCGTATAAAACCAGGCAAGGTGATAGATGCTCATCAGGAGCCAATAAAAGATGAACTGAAATACATAGGCTTCCATTGAACATCTGTACTCTGCTGGCTACTGCTGCATTAGTCCTGAGGCACACTAGTCCTCCTTGCATCTCAAGAATGGCACAAGAACATCAGGTGCAAAAGCCAGGGCAAGTAAAACATCCTTCCTGGATTTGTTTCCTTGCTTCGGGCCATGAGATCTGGAAGGTGAACCTTCTAGTTTAGTTCAGGAACACCAAATCGGATGCCGCGGCTCATACGTAGAGGTAAAAAGGTAAAGGACCCCTGTTAAGTCCAGTCAAAGGCAATTCTGGGGTTGCAGCGCTCATCTAGCTTTCAGGCCAAGGGAGCCGGTGTTTGTCCACAGACAGCTTTCTGGGTCATATGGCCAGCATGACTAAACCGCTTCTGGTGCAAGAGAACACTGTGACAGAAACCAGAGCGCACGGAAACACTGTTTACCTTCCTGCCACAGCAGTACCTACTTATCTACTTGCATTGGTGTGCTTTTGAACTGTTAGGTTGGCAGGAGCTGGGACAGAGCAATGGGAGCTCACCCCATTGCAGGGATTCAAACAGCTGACCTTCCAATCGGCAAGCCCAAGACAATGTGAGATGGATCTAATGGAACCCAGGAGAGAAATGCAGCTCTCAGATAATTTTAGAAGAATGTCAAAAGGGAAGATAATGAGAAAGTGGCTTCTTTTAAGGAATGCACCCCTGACTTTCTTTTTTTGAGGCAGGGAAAGAGGGAAAGGTGACAGGCATTTGTTCTTCAATGATGAGGGAATTTGATCTTACAAAATGTTTCATAGCGTGAGAGCTTCCAGCCTCCCACTGTGGTCCCAAAGCTCTTCAGAGCCTATGGGGTTCTCCTGCCTTCAAAAAACACCTGGTGAGTTCAGATAAGTTTGAAACCCTTCTCATCCTCAAAGCTCCTCTGAGGTCTCTTTTTCAGTAACCCTGCTTCCCCTTTCGCACTTCTATGATCAGCTTTGTAAGTAGCCTCTGCCTTCCTTTCGTTAACCCTTTCCCACATGAGGAACTCTGTGCATTGGATTATCTGTGTGCCACCTTCCCACAACATTGCGCCCAAAGTGTCTCACAATGCATTTTAATAGTTTTAATAGTTCAAGTTCATAGCTTTATTGTTCTAGCTAGAGGGCATGACAAACTTGTATTAGGCAATAGTATTAATAAAATAATACAGGACATACTGTACATCCATAATATAAAAAAGACTAAAAAGGTAAAGGGACCCCTGACCATTAGGTCCAGTCATGGACGACTCTGGGGTTTGCGGTGCTCATCTCACTTTACTGGCCAAGGGAACCGGCGTACAGCTTCTGGGTCATGTGGTCAGCATGAGTAAGCCACTTCTGGTGAACCACGGCAGTGCATGGAAACGCCGTTTACCTTCCCGCTAGAGCGGTACCTATTTATCTACTTGCACTTTGACGTGCTTTTGAACTGCTAGGTTGGCAGGAGCAGGGGCCGAGCAACGGGAGCTCATCCCGTTGCAGGGATTTGAACCGCTGACCTTCTGATTGGCAAGTCCCAGGCTCTGCAGTTTAACCCACAGCGCCACCTGCACCCCTACTTATTCAAGGTCATAGCAAAATTCCTGAAAATAATAATAGTTTAAAACATCCTGACAAGCTGTTTTCTAGAACTGGTTATCACCCAATTCCATACAGCATAGCACTGCAAAATGCCCAATAGGCACAGAAACATTTTTAAATACACTCTAACTGAGCGCAGTTCTCTCTTGCCTTAATTGTTGTTCTGTACGAAGAAGAGCTGCTGATATTCCTGATTGCAGAGAGAATAGCTTTGGGGGTGGGTGGGGGATTATTCTGCAGTTTCTAAAACTTTAATGGAGTTCAAATCAGAGCCCCAGATTTCAACACCTGAAGTATTAAAGTACATGGGATTTACAAATTGAACACCAAATATGCTAGAGAAATATTCAGCCCAATCAGAATGCAAATGTGTCTTCTGCATTGGCTCCAGATGGAGGAGGGGAGCTGAACAGAGCCCTAATGCAGAGGACTGAATTTCACATATGGCCATATATCCTGTTCGACTGCTCTAGGCAACTGTAAAGATAAATGACCCCTGGACGGTTCAGTCCAGTCAAAGGTGACTATGGGGTTGTGGTGCTCATTTTGCTTTCAGGATGAGGGAGCCGGTGTTTGTCCACAGACAGCTTTCCAGGTCATGTGGCCAGCAGGACTAAACAGCTTCTGGCGCAACATAACACTGTGATGGAAACCAGAGCACACTGAAATGCTGTTTACCTTCCCACCACAGCAGTACCTATTTATCTGCTTGCACTGGTGTGCTTTCGAACTGCTAGGTTGGCAGAAGCTGGGACAAAGCAATGGGAGCTCACACCGTCACGGGAATTCAAACTGTCAACCTTCCAATCAGGAAGCCCAAGAGGCTCAGTGGTTTATGCAGCTGTAATGTTAGATTAAATGTGAGGTAAGTTCATCTTATGCAATAATATTCAGACACTTTCATTGAGAAAATCTGTGTTGCCAATGCAAACTCTTATTTAATTGCTCTGACTTTTTATGTACCCCAAAATAGATCAGATTGCATTTCTATTTTTCCTTTTTCCTTTTAAAAAAGGTTATCTCACTTCATTAAAAAAGTAGGATGATATTCCTCAGAGATGACATTTAAAGGTTAAAAGTGCATTTATATGACCTGCCCTAAACATCTCTGTAAGGTAGAGCATCCTTTTAATCCAAATGATCATTTGCTTGGCTGGCATTAATTAACCTAGATTAAGTTACTGCTATGCATGGAATTAAGTCAATTTGCATGTGGGAAGCTATGTGTTTGAGTGCTGGTTCCTTATTACTGAAACACAAAGTAGGAGGCTTCCTGGGGGCTGCTGCAAGCAATTTGGCTTGGTCCTCTGCCAAACATTTCCTCCATGTTCCTATGAAAATGATGTACAGGTGGTACATGACTCCAGTCAAGCTTGCAAAAATATATCATTTGCCCGATAATAAATGTTGGAAATGTAAGGAAACTGAAGGCACATTCTTTCACCTTTGGTGGACGTGCCCAAGAATTAAGGCTTTCTGGGAAATGATCTATAATGAAATGAAAAAGGTATTTAAATATACTTTCCTGAAGAAACCAGAGGCTTTTCTCCTGGACATAGTTGGCCAATCGGTGTTAAAGAAGGATAGAACTAAACATTAGGGTCCTAAACATCCACCTAAACATTAGGAAGAACTTCCTGACAGTAAGAGCTGTTCGACAGTGGAATTTGCTGCCAAGGAGTGTGGTGGAGTCTCCTACTTTGGAGGTCTTTAAGCAGAGGCTTGACAACCATATGTCAGGAGTGCTCTGATGGTGTTTCCTGCTTGGCAGGGGGTTGGACTCGATGGCCCTTGTGGTCTCTTCCAACTCTATGATTCTATGATTCTATGATTCTATGATTCTAACTTTCTTTATGTATGCTACAGCAGCAGCAAGAATTCTTATTGCAAAGCACTGGAAGACACAAGAGTTACCCACCCTGGAAGAATGGCAAATGCAACTAATAGACTACATGGAGATGGCGGAGATGACTGGCAGAATCCGAGACCAGGGAGAAGAGCTTGTGGAAGAAGATTGGAAGAAATTTAAAATTTATTTACAGAAACATTGTAAAATTTTTGAATGCTGATGATGTTGAAATGAACTGAAGGGGTTCTAGCAACAAGGTAAAATGTAAGATGGAATTGATAATAGATAAGCTAAATTGGATATGAATTTGCTGAACCAATTTTTAAAAGGGATACAAAAAAGGGAGGCGTGAGGAAGTCAGGAAAATAAGTTAACTAAAGATGAGAAATCAAAAAAGAAGAGAGGGAGTTTTGTCTTCTTTTATATGTGTTTTTTCTTTTTCTTTTTTGTGCTTAATGATTGTATTTTTGTATTTTGTAATTTTGTATTTTTCTGTTTTTGTATTTTTCTGAATCTTTCTATTGATAAAACTTAATAAAATATTATAAAAAATAAAATAAAAAGCAATATGCATAAAAAACCCCAAACATTTCCTCCATGTTCCCCGGCCACTCCACAACCTTCACTGACTTTCATTCCAAAGAAAGCCTGAAGAAACCTGCAAATGAGGCAGCAAAACAGAAATTCTTCCACCAGAGAAGAAAGCCTTCAAGAAATTGGAGGCAGTGGCGGAGGAACGGAGGTGCGGTCTCCCCTGGGTGTCATCACTGGGGAGGGGGGCTGACAAATTTTTTTTTTCAAAAAAATAAATGGGCTCACGGAACTTTTTAGGAGTGATATAGTGGCTTAAGCACCTGCAGGTTCCACGCTGCCTGGAACAGCAGTGTGGGACTTGGTCTGCCTACTGCCTCACCCTCAGCCACCCTACAGCTGAGGGGGAGGTGGCGGAGAGGCTCCAAGTGTCGGAGGGGCTTGCCCCGCCCCCATGGACAGATGACTCCGCCCCCAGCTGCAGGACACGCCTCCGCACCGGGCAGACAGAAGTACTGTTTTTGGGGGACAGGAGGCGGGCAGGTGTGGAGGATTCCCTGGTCCTGAATGGGGTAACTGTGCCCCTGAAGGACCAGGTGCGCAGCCTGGGAGTCATTTTGGACTCACAGCTGTCCATGGAGGCACAGGTCAAATCTGTGTCCAGGGCAGCTGTTTACCAGCTCCATCTGGTACGTAGGCTGAGACCCTATCTGCCTGCGGACTGTCTCGCCAGAGTGGTGCATGCTCTGGTTATCTCCCGCTTGGACTACTGCAATGCACTCTACGTGGGGCTACCTTTGAAGGTGACTCGGAAACTACAACTAATCCAGAATGCAGCAGCTAGACTGGTGACTGGGGGCGGCCGCCGAGACCACATAACACCGGTCTTGAAAGACCTGCATTGGCTCCCAGTACGTTTCCGAGCACAATTCAAAGTGTTGGTGCTGACCTTTAAAGCCCTAAACGGCTTTAGCCCAGTATACCTGAAGGAGCGTCTCCACCCCCATCATTCTGCCCGGACGCTGAGGTCCAGCGCCGAGGGCCTTCTGGCGGTTCCCTCATTACGAGAAGCAAAGCTACAGGGAACCAGGCAGAGGGCCTTCTCGGTAGTGGCGCCCGCCCTGTGGAACGCCCTTCCAGCAGATGTCAAAGCGATAAACAACTACCTGACATTCAGGAGACATCTTAAGGCAGCCCTGTTCAGGGAAGTTTTTAACGTTTGATATTTTATTGTATTTTTGGTTTCTGTGGAAGCCGCCCAGAGTGGCTGGGGAGACCCAGCCAGATGGGCGGGGTATAAATAATAAATTATTATTATTATTATTATTATTATTATTATTATTATTATTACCTGAGCAGCTAGCTACGCCACTGATTGGAGGACTGTTTTGAGGCAGCACTTGTCTGGCTCCTCTTCTTAGAGTCACAGGAAACTGCCTTATATAGAATCAGACTCTCAGTTCATCTAGTTCAGCGGTTCTCAACCTGTAGGTCCCTAGATGTTGTTGAACTACAACTCTCATCATCCCTGAGCTCTGGCCTTGCTAGCTAGGGGTGATGGGAGTTGTAGTTCAACAACAAAAGCTTCTCCTTTTTTATGTCCATGGAGTTTTCTTGGCAAAACTGGTTTGCCAGTTCCTTCTCCAGGTGGATCACATTTAGTCTAAACTCTCAGCTATGACCTGTCCATCTTGGGTGGCCCTGCACGGCATAGCTCATTGCTTTTTGGACTCCTAACCCACAATAATACTACAACCAGACTTAACACGGACACTGGCACCAGAGCCTGCAATAAACCCAGATGCCAACTTTGCTGCCACATACACCCGGACAACACCATTACTGGCCCCAACAACATCACACATACCATCTCAGGACTATTTAATTGCTCATCGTCTAACATTGTGTATGCCATCAAATGCCAACAGTGTCCTTCAGCTCTCTATATTGGACAAACAGGCCAAACCTTACGCCAAAGAATAAACGGACATAAATCTGACATCAAGAATCACAAAACAGAGAAACCAGTAGGAGAACACTTCAATCTCCCAGGACATTCTATACAAGATCTCAAAGTAGCTGTTTTACTACAAAGGAATTTCAGAAATAGACTGGAAAGAGAAGCTGCTGAATTGCAACTCATTACCAAACTTAAAACCATGGAGAGACCTGGTTTGAACAAAGACATTGGATTCTTATCCCATTATACATGACTAAGCCATTTCTCACCTTCTCACCCCTTGCCTTTTCCTGTAAGACCTATTAGAGTCGTTAAGAGTCGTCAACAGGCTCATCTCAGCTATCTGCCAATCTCCCATTCCCACCACCCTTCTGAGTAATACCCCTCCCCACCTTCTCACTATATAGAAGGATCTGGCAGCTTCTGTTTCAGTGTATCTGAAGAAGTGTGCATGCACACGAAAGCTCATACCAAGAACTAACTTAGTTGGTCTTTAAGGTGCTACTGGAAGGAATTTTTTTATTTTGACTATGGCAGACCAACACGGCTACCTATCTGTAACTGCTTTTTGGAGTTACTCAAACCCGTTTGCCATGACAAGGCAGTGATCCATGAAGGGGTTAGCTGGCAATAACCTCCTTTTAAAGACAGTTGTTTGCATGTTCACAGGCACTATCTTCCTTGACTTGGCAAAAGTGTCCTGGACCACGCAGAAGGCAGTGTTTTAATTTTAATAGAAGCTTCATTGCCTGCGGCTCCATAATGTTCCGAGGCCCCATTACAAGATGGAATAACTTTCTATTTTAAGCCTGAAAAGAACAGTTATCAAAACACTTCCTGATCTTAATTGGTGCTCTGCTTTTAACTTCTCCTGCAGCAGAAAAAGCTTCATTTCTCACCCTCTCCCAAATTGAAGCGTCTTCCCTTTTTTTTCGGAGGGAGAAAATATCTTTTTCATTCATTAAGGCTGGACGTTCACAATCAGGGAAGAGATGTTCTGCCATCATATGCTGACATCTCTTATCTGCACCATCCTAAATAGGGACATTTTAATGATGTGCCATTTTTCTTTGCAATTGGTCCTGGATTACAGCTTTGCCTGCAATGGGGATGGGGAATCTGCCACCCTCTGCCTGCTGCTGCACTCAGAGATTTTTATTTTATTTTCAGCCGGAGCTCAGCTCTGGCATCTCTTAAAGGTAAAGGTAAAGGTAAAGGTAAAGGTACCCCTGCCCGTACGGGCCAGTCGTGTCCGACTCTAGGGTTGTGCGCCCATCTCACTTAAGAGGCCGGGGGCCAGCGCTGTCCGGAGACATTTCCGGGTCACATGGCCAGCGTGACGAAGCTGATCTGGCGAGCCAGCACCAGCGCAGCACACGGAAACGCCGTTTACCTTCCCGCTAGAAAGCGGCACCTATTTATCTACTTGCACTTAGGAGTGCTTTTGAACTGCTAGGTGGGCAGGAGCTGGGACCGAACGGCGGGAGCTCACCCCGCCGCGGGGATTCGAACCGCCAACCATGTGATCGGCAAGCCCTAGGCACTGAGGTTTTACCCACAGCGCCACCCGCGTCCCTCTGGCATCTCTTAGGTGGGCCCCATTGCCACTCTAAGAGAACAAAGGAGAAGCTCATGGTGAGCTATGGAACCTCTTTTTCTAGAAAAAGAGCACTGGTTGCACTCAAACAGCACTCAGCATCAGCAAAGAATGCCTATTATTATTATTATTATTATTATTATTATTATTATTATTATTTTTAGAAGTTATTCGTGGAGACAAATAGACCAAGGACTTCAATATAAGGATAACCCTTTTATTGTTCGCGTTTGCAAAGGCGGACTCTCCGTACCCGTGGATACGAAGAGCCCCGATGAAGCATAGACACAGTGTTTTTATTATCCCTACAGCTGCCGCCCCTCTTTAGGAGGCTTGGCTTACATTCTACCTATCAGAGTTCAACACATCTCTAATACATTATTTCAATCTACACTAGCCGTTTAACTGTTACTAAATATAGGTATACGCATTCCACCCCTGCCGTTATCTTGCAGACATGGCGTTTAGACTCATAAAAGACAAAGACTCTTTCTCCTGAGTTTGAGGCACTCTCCGTACCAGTCTCTTCTTTGTTTCCTAATCTCTCACAATCCCCCCCTCTTTTCGATACTTTGCCTCAAACTCACGTAGGGCAGTTTAAACATGTATGCTCTTTCTCCGGCTTTGTTTGCTGTTTCTCCCTTATACCCATACACATATATACTGGACGTAATGGGCCCCACTGCCAGGGGCTCATAGCACTCAGTTTTGTTGTCTTTAATTCTGCATCTGAAATACTGGGTTTGGTTATGAACGCAAGGGTCTAATGTTTCTACGCACTCCGGAGCAACATTATAATACATTAAGGTTCGGGTAACCCTATTTCCAGTTTTGGTGATTTGAATGCACTGGCTACAATTTTGATCTTTCGCTACGCTTGTAATTATTCCTATGGCCAAAAAAACTAACTCTTACTATAGTCCCTCTCATTCTGATTTCCGTCTCAATTGTTCTAGGGCTTGTACTACCGTAGGGGTCCTATTCAGATTGCAAAGGACCTCTCCTTCTAAAGTAACTATACAATATTGGATAATTACATCCTCTATGAAGATTATATCACATAATTCTGTGCAATGTACACACAACACACAACACTCACAATGAGCACAGCAACAACACTCATAAAAGCACTTGCAAGTACAAAACAGGCACATTAAGGAAATTGTGTCAACATCCGAGCCTGTCTTGGTTCCTGGTTCCCTGATTTATAAGCGTCACCTTCAACGGGTTGACTGGATCAGCGGATATTGTCCAGTCCTGCGGAGCTTTCTTGACTCTGTGATAGTGAGTCCACCCGTGCTCTCTGGTCCTCACTGCCGATTCTGTAATGAGCAGCACCTGAAACGGACCTTCCCAAGCAGGGTGAAGCTTCTCCGCCTTCCACGCTTTTATCAGGACCCGGTCACCAGGCTGGAATGAGTGTTGATGCTCCAACAATGGAGGACGCTGAACTAGTACGCCGCGTCTATGAAGAGACAATAAGGACTGGGAAAGTGACTGCAAATATTTTCTTAGGAACAGATCCTTAAATTCCACCAAAGGTTGACCCAACTGGGCCAAATAAAGTCTCCCCATCATCAGTTCGAAGGGGGATACTCCTAGGTCTTTTCTAGGTGCTATTCGCATTCGTAGCAAAGCCAGGGGGAGATTCTTCGTCCAAGGTAGCCCATTCTCCAGATATAATTTAGTCAAATGCTTCTTAATTTCAGCATTCGCCCTTTCTACCTTTCCACTGCTCTCAGGGTGCCAAGGGGTGTGGAGGTCCCATTTAATTCCCAGGGTTGCCATTACTTCTTGCAACACCCTCTGGGTGAAGTGGGTACCCCTATCTGAATCTATTGCCTCAACTACACCGAATCGGGGGACTATGTGTTCTAGAATGGCCTTGGTGACTACCTGCGCAGTTGCTCTTCTACTTGGGAAGGCCTCCACCCACCCCGTGAGATGATCCTTAAATACCAATAGATATTTTTGCCCTCCCCTTTCAGGCAGTTCTGTGAAATCTACCTGTACCCTCTGAAAGGGCCATACTGCTAACGGTCTCCCTCCTTTCTCGGTCTTTTTGGCTCTAGTCTTGTTTACCTTTTGACATATTAAACACTTCCAAGCTATGGAATGTGCCATAGGCCACATGTCCTTACTCCAATATAAGGATTTTACCATATTGACCATAGCCTCGGTCCCAAAATGCCCGCTTTCATGTACCTTTTCTAAAACTCCCATCATTAGGGTTTTTGGTAATACTACTTGCCCTTCCGGGGTTTTCCATTCATTATCTATCTTCTCCCATCCCTCCTCAGTCACATACTCAGCCTCCTGGGGGGCAAAAACCAGACTTTCTGTATCAGCCCTTGTCAAAATGGGTACCTTCAGGGTGTATTGGTGAACTATCATGAGCTGACCAGGTCGCCGGCAAAGCCCCGCTTTCGAGAATCTCCCCGTCTTCTTTAACCACAGCATATCCTGACCTTCTTTTTCCTTCCTCAACATAACTCGAGCCATCCGTATACCATCTTTCCCCTGTTGCCAACGGCGTTTCCATCAAATCCTCCCTGACTTTTGACATTAGTTCTATAGTCTCTACACAGTCGTGTTCATCTGGCTCCCATTCTTTCCTTTCTCCAATTAGAAACTCAGCCGGGTTCAGATTGCGATCAGTCCCCAAAGTAATGTTGGGACTCGTTCTCAAAATAGTTTCATATTTTACCAGACGCCCATCGGTCATCCAGGTAGAGGCCGCCCCTGTCATTACTGTGGATATCTGATGGGGGCTATCTATGAACTATCAAGGCCCCACCGAACGTCAATTTTCTACTCTCAACCACTAGCATAGCCGCGGCAGCCACCGCCTGAATACACGTGGGCCATGCCTTTACTACAGGTTCCAAAGTCTTACTGAGATAGGCAACAGGCTGATACCGCCCCCCTCTTTTCTGGGCCAATACCCCCACAGCAGTCTGAGAACTGATCGTCACATACAGATGGAATGGTTGTTGTAGGTTAGGCAATGCCAGAACTGGAGCTCCGGCCAATACCTTTTTTATTATTATTATTCCCTCCCATCTTGCCTCATCCTCTTTGTCCCAGGCCACCTTTCCGTCTCCTACAAGTTTTTGATTCAAAAATTGGACCATCTTCGCATATTGGTCAATCCACAGCCTTACCATATCCCAATAATCCCAACATCCTCCTTACGTCTGTCTTATTTCTTGGGGGTTGTAATTCTAAAATCCCTTTCACTCTTTCAGGGTCTAATTTCCTTGTTCCCCCCCTCTAACAGGTGTCCCAGATACTTCACCCTTCTCTGAACGAATTGCAATTTTTCTTTAGACACTTTTACTCCCAGTTCTCCCAACCAGTTGACATGGTAGGTTCTAGCAACCCCTGCTCCAACAATCCATCCACTACTGGTTGCAATCCCACCCGCCCCTTATGTGTCATGGGGTATTGAGGGGTCCAGGACTGGGTGATCCCCGGTTTCACTGTGATTTTAATGGGGACTATATCTAATCTTCCTACCGTCTTGCCGTCTGCCCAAACTGTTGGGTCTATTTGTCCCTCGTCTTCCTCCTTTAAGAGGTACATGGGGATTCCCTGGTCTAAGTCTACTAACTGAAAACCCAGTCCTATCATCAAATCCCTTCCCAATAAATTTATTCCTGATTCTGGTATAAACAGCAGTGATCCCTCCACTACCCGGTCACCTCTCATTATTACAGTTTCTTCCAACTGTACAACTTCTTTTGCCGCACCGCTCACTCCCACCACTTTCAGATTTGAGGTTGTTTTTCCTACCCCGGGGATAGGCATACAAACCGATGATCGTGTAGCTCCAGGGTCTACCAAAAAGATCAGTGATTTTTTTAAGGGGCCCTACGCATAAATTCACCAGTGGCTCATTCCGGGCCCCTACGGTTGAGCCGGAGATTCCCTATTCATATAAACTAAACAATTCTTCAATCCCTGTCTCCTCATTTGTCCTGTTTTGTCCTTGGGGCTGACTTCCCCTCCTCTCTGCATTGGCCTGCTCCTGCACTTGAGCTCTTGGACTTCGACACTCCCGTGCGAAGTGACCCGGTTTGTTGCATCTATAGCAAATGATTCCGGGGGTCTGGGGGTAATTTCCTCGTCCCCTTCCGGGCTCATTTTCCCTCTTAGCTGCTCTGATAATTGAGCAAAATTATACAAGCGTGGTGGGATTTTACTTACCAGCACACAACACATAAAATCTTCTACAAAGATGAAGTATACTACTTCATAAAACTTCATTTTTGTTGTAATTAAACAAATTGTATTTAAGTTTGGCTTGTGCTGCCAAAGCAATCAATAGCATTCATTTTATTTATTTTGCAGCAGGCTGCACATTTATCTGCAGGTGTCAGACTCTGTGTTTACCTTTAGTCAAGACTACAATGTTCTTGACTTGTGTGCCTTTCTGAATAAAATTTAGGGCGGAAAATAACAGGCTTCTGTACAGTTGGAAGCATTTAACGCCTGACAAATATCACAAGGGAGGAAAAATAATAGCACATGCAAATTATATATTGCTTCTTTGACCCATAAAATGCTCTGTTTAAGATAATGAGCCACAACCTTGCCTGCACTATAATTCCAGAGTCTTCTACAGGGTATCGTCAACACACAAAACACACACCACCTCATGGAAGAAATCCCTCACACCTTGAGTCTAAGAGAAGGCGGCTTTTCAGGCTACCAGAACTGTATCCAAACACTTCTCCCACTTAAGATTCCCCCCCCCCAAGATGCTACAATAAATCACAACTTTAGCTTACACTTTTCAAAAGCATCTTCCAACACGCCACTTGTCCCCAGGTGGTCTTAAATACCTAACAAGTAGAAATGGAGCACAGGTTCTTCTTCTTCTTTTTTTTTTCTTTTCCCTCAAGAGCCACAACTGCAAAGGATTATAATTCATTACTATTTGCCAGTCTCGTGCAAGGTGTGTGTGTGTGTGGGGGGGCTAGTCAGGCTGCTCCTCCATCCTTGTGCTTTAGTGAAAATAATAGTGCAACAAGTCATTATTTACTTAAAGGGCTGCAACTTTTCATTTTCTCTAAGGCTAAAAAAAACTTTTAGCTAAGCATTTTCTATGTAACAAAGGTAGCTGAATTAAAACAATGCCTTTCGCTCTCAGGCCAACTGACCTTGGCAATAGCACATTTAGTTTGTTGCAAACTCTCTTCCGGGAACAGAGCCAGGGAACAAGAGAAACATTTCTATGTAAACCTATGAAGGGGGAGAGGGGAAAAGGGGGTTTTGAAACAGGATAAAAACCTGCTTGTAAAATGTTTTCAGCGGCCTGTTTTGTGAATCCATCACACAGGTGCCTCTGCCTCCCCCCCAATCTGCCCCCTTCCGGCTTCCAATTATACGTCCCGTCTGGCCCTATGGGGTACTTTGGCCAAACCACCCTGCAGAAATTAATCATAGTGACCTTTGACAGGCCGACAGTATATTGCCTTAAATACTTCTCATTCCACTGCACAATACCTGTCCCAATAGACTATTGGGATCTATGGGATTATTTCCATTGGATTCCTTCTGCCTCTTACTTTGATTTTTGCCCATTATTCACAATGTCTCCAAATTCACGTTCTCTCACAATTGCACGGAATCGCCTGGCCGCTTCCCTCGCGGGAGAGACGGAACCGCAAGCTAATCCTCCCGTCAGGGCCGAACCCTGATCCACACTCACACGTCCGTTTGGAGCCTCTCTTTCACTCAAGAGACGATTCTCTCGCCCCCTTTCCCTTTTAATACCTCTCCCTCGTCTACTCACCCAATACAGTCCAGCGCCGCTTCTCGCGACTAGTGAACAGGTCAGGAGACGAATCTCTCACCCCCTTCCCGTCCCTTTTTATTTCTCTTTCTCAACTACTCACCCAATGCAGTCCAGCGCCACTTCTCGTGACTAGTGAACAGGCGGGCGTCCCCGCTGGGTTCTCGCGGTCCCCGACCGCCAAAAAGAGCTCAATACTTTCCTCCCATATATTGAGTCCTGTCTCTAGCCCTTGTGCGCCGTCCCGGGCGGGACTCGGTCCGAGTCACTCCGCAATAACGGAGGGGCGCCTACCCGGGGTCCGAATTTCGCTCAGGCAGCGCGTCAAAGGCCCCACGTTGGGCGCCAAGAATTGTTAGAAGTTATTCGTGGAGACAAATAGACCAAGGACTTCAATATAAGGATAACCCTTTTATTGTTCGCGTTTGCAAAGGCGGACTCTCCGTACCCGTGGATACGAAGAGCCCCGATGAAGCATAGACACAGTGTTTTTATTATCCCTACAGCTGCCTCCCCTCTTTAGGAGGCTTGGCTTACATTCTACCTATCAGAGTTCAACACATCTCTAATACATTATTTCAATCTACACTAGCCGTTTAACTGTTACTAAATATAGGTATACGCATTCCACCCCTGCCGTTATCTTGCAGACATGGCGTTTAGACTCATAAAAGACAAAGACTCTTTCTCCTGAGTTTGAGGCACTCTCCGTACCAGTCTCTTCTTTGTTTCCTAATCTCTCACATTATTATTATTATTATTATTATTATTATTATTATTATTATTATTATGCCCCATGGAGGACCTTAAGGTCCATAAATAGCAACACCCTAGAGGTTCCGGGCCCTAAGGAAGTCAGATTAGCCTTAACCAGAGCCAGGGCCTTTTCAACACTGGCTCCGGCCTGGTGGAACGCTCTGTCTCATGAGACCAGGGCCCTGCAGGATCTGATTTCGTTCCGCAGGGCCTGTAAGACAGAGCTGTTCTGCCTGGCCTTTGGCTTGGAATTAACTTGACCCCCTCCCCCTCTTTCCTTTTTCCTTTCTCCTTCTGTGATTGAACCCCTATTTGGGGACTTCCCTGGGGTTTTTTCTGGCCCATGTAGGACCAGTCTGGATAGTTGGCCTTGGTGAAGATTTGACGTTTTCATCCCCAAAATGTTTTTGAGTTTCTACTGAAATGAGGCAGCATTGCAATGTTGTATTTTAATCTTAAGTGGAATTTTAATCAATTGTTTTTATACCTGGTGTTAGCTGCCCTGAGCCCAGTCTTGACTGGGGAGTGCGGGGTATAAATAAATTATTATTATTATTATTATTATTATTATTATTATTATTATTATTATTATTATTAATATACTGCCCTACACCTGGAGGTCTCAGGGCGGTACACAGAACAAAATCAAAATATAAAACCACAAAATAAATAATCAAAATAAAAACAACAACCCAATAACACCCCCTCCCCCCCAAAACCCCCCACATTTTAAAAGGGCATAGGTCATAGGATGTTAATCAAATCAACCAAAGGCCCAGTTAAAAAGGAACATTTTTTCCTGGAGTCTAAAAGTATATAATGAAGGCACCAGGCGAACTTCCCTGGGGGGAGCATTCCACAGACAGGGAGCCACTGCAGAGAAGGCCCTATTCTCGTGTTGCCACTCTCTGGATTTCTTGAGGAGGAGGCACACGAAGGAGGGCCTCAGAAGATGATCTCAGGGTCCGGGCAGGTTCATATGGAGAGAGGCCGTCCTTGAGGTATTGCAGCCCTGAGCCATTTAAGGCTTTGTAGGTCAAAACCAGCACTTTGAATTGGCCCCGGAAACTAACTGGTAGCCAGTGCAGTCTGACCAATGAGCAGGGGTGGTGGGAGTCCCCCCCCCCGCCAAATGGAATGAGAAGCCAGTTACCACATGAACATCTTCCTCCCAGCTTAACTAAATGTGGAAACCCAATTTTTCCTTTTGTAAAATAGCTCAGAGCTATTTGCAACTAGGGCCCCTGCTTAAAAATAAACTGCACTAAAACGCAGACTTCCTTTTTATTGTGCTCTCTGTCTCTCTTCTCACACACACACTGCTTGAAGAAAGGTAAAGGTAAAGGTACCTCTGACCGTTAGGTCCAGTCGTGGCCGACTCTGGGGTTGTGGGGCTCATCTCGCTCTATAGGCCAAGGGAGCTGGTGTTTGTCCGCAGACAGCTTCCGGGTCATGTGGCCAGCATGACTAAGCCACTTCTGGCGAACCAGAGCAGCGCATGGAAACGCCGTTTACCTTCCCGCCACAGTGGTACCTATTTATCTACTTGCACTTTGACGTGCTTTCGAACTGCTAGGTTGGCAGGAGCTGGGACCGAGTAATGGGAGCTCACCCTGTTGCAGGGATTCGAACCGCTGACCTTCTAATTGGCACGCCCTAGGCTCTGTGATTTAGACCACAGCACCACCTGCATCCTTGAAGAAAGGTAAAGCATGTTCCCCCCCAACCTAATTATGACCATGTGTGTGCATGCGTATCTGAGTGAATGTGTTGTTGTGATGAGTGCATGCATGTGTGCTTGCAGTGTGTGGTTGATTGTGGTTTGTTGTGTTTCCGTAGACTCCCAAACGATTGGCAACTTCTGGCCCAGCCCATAATCACTCAAGGCAATTGTACACTGCAAACTACAGTTGAGAATGTTTGCATTGGGGCTATTTCAGGTTTGTAGAGCTATCAAGCGCTTGTCAAGTGCTTTGAGAGGGTACTTGAGGAAGAAACAGCTAGCCATTTCTTTCTTCTCCTCTCCTCTGTGTTCTCCACAGAGAGAAAAAGGACCCTGAAGCTTAAATTCAAACACATTATGTGCAGTGCACAAGATATAATCACAATCAGGTTTAGCTGGTTACCATTATGCTTTAAGGTACCAATGAAATGCTCAAATTTAATTTTGAGGGAGAGCGTCAGCCACCCTCCAAAGAAAACTCCATACAACTTCTTCTTTTTAAAATGAATTCATTTTGTGATTAAGAAACAAAATTTCGCAGAACAACCTTGTGTGAAGAGGTTGGGCATGATGGTGACTGTGATCACGTTACTCATAATGAGGTCTGGGTGAATCAATCTCTTTCCAGTCTCTGTCAGTTTTGCTTGTGTTCACTCATGATGAATTTGTTTCACCCGGTTTCCACATTATTTTGCTTAAAAATAAACTGCACTAAAATTTACATTTAAATCCTTAAAAAAAACACCACACACCACACACGCATTTCCTTCCTTCTCAATACCATTAAACATGTTTTGACACATTTTTGTGTTAGGATATTTCCGTTCCACCTTAAAAGGGAGCAGGATGTTTGTGTCACAGCCTGCGTATTTCCTGTTTTCACAGGATGTTTATGTTTCCTATTGCTTTTGTTTTCTCTCTGTCGGAGACACTGACGCAGGCAGTCATGTCTTTCTTTGTTCTGATCAACGCTGAATAAAACTTGTAAATAATGCTCTCCTGAGTGCGACTTTTGCTGTGCATTATCTGCTGATAGAGTGTGCATGAGCTCTAGAATGTGGCAAGATATTTTCTAGAAACTCATCTCACTAATTGCTGATACTGCGTGCCTACCAGAGATCGATGGATCGTCCGGCAGACGGCTTGGGGCCATGATGGACTTTGTCTCCCTGGCAGTATCCCAACATTTTGTACCTCTTCATGAAGTGGGAAAATAAGCCTGGGAAGTTGCCACCCTGGGGTGTCCAGATCATGTCGGCTTTTGCCTGAATTCAGAAATGGGGTCCGGCCCTACTGTTAGGCAGGGTGAGACAGCTATCTTAGGTGGCACCTGCTGAGGAGCAGGTAGCAATGGGAAGGTGATGGAAGCTAGAGATGGGTGCCCTAAGCTAGCCTGCTACCCTGTTTACAGTACTGAAGGAACCTCCAGCTACCTGCCCAGTCAGATTTTGTACACAGGATGAGGATAGGCAGCAAAGGGCTCTGTTCACAAATAATGAGTTCATTAGCTTTCTCCCTCCCCTCGCTAGAAGTGGGGAACCTTAAGGCTGGGGGCAAAATGTGGCCCTCCAATACCTCCACCTGGCTCTCCAGACTCTCATCAGACCACACCCCCTCACCAGCCCTGCTCTGCATGTTCCTTGTATGATTTTGCCTGGCTAGAACATGACTTTGACCTGAGATAATGCCTCTTGCTTCTCTCTCTCTCTCTCTCTCTCTCTCTCTCTCTCTCTCTCTCTTTGTGTGTGTGTGTGTGTGTGTGTTGTGTGTATGGTGCTGGAGGAGACTCTTGAGAGTCCCATGGACTGCAAGAAGATCAAACCTATCCATTCTTAAGGAAATCAGCCCTGAGTGCTCACTGGAAGGACAGATCCTGAAGCTGAGGCTCCAATACTTTGGCCACCTCATGAGAAGAGAAGACTCGCTGGAAAAGACCCTGATGTTGGGAAAGATGGAGGGCACAAGGAGAAGGGGACGACAGAGGACGAGAGGGTTGTGTCTGTCTCCCATTCTCTGCAGAGACGTTGGCCATTGACTCTTCCTTTGGCACTGGGAATCGAACCGCATCTTCCACTGCACCTGAGGTCAGATGAGGGACACAGAGCAGGCCATGGAGCGCAGAAATGTTTGCTTTCTGCCCCAGCCACCCAGTTTTCTGCTGCCCATGGCAGCCATCTGATTCTGCCTAACGATAGAACAATACTAGATTCTGCCTAACGATAGAACAATACTTCAGAACAATACTAGAAGAGCACCATACGTGTCTAAGCTCATTTTGTTCCACCTTCCTCCCCTTTGCGGTGCTGCTTTGCTTTTTTTAACTGTGTTGCCCACATTGCCAGCCTCATTTATCTCTGGCATTTTCCACATCATTAGCTGTGTACATTTCCTGAGCTTGGAAGCTTTGCTAGCTCTTGTTAGCAACGAGCTTCCAATGCAGCTATGTTAAAATGGAGAATTTGCTAGGTACTCTGAATTCAGGGAGGAGTGAGGGAGCGGGTAGGAGAGACCAGATGGCATCCATGCTAGTTAATAATATACTCCCTGGTTTGCCCTCCAGCTCTTGCAGATATATATAGCTAGGATCCTGGTCAGGGTTTGCCCAATTGTATGTTCTAGATGTGCAGCTGTTGGTCAGAGGAGCTCAGGGGCTGCAAAGCTCCCTTGCTTGCAGAGTGCAAACTCAGCTGGGTTCTTTGGGCTAGCATTGAGTATCCCAGAGTCCTAAAAATCAACCTTTGGTTTGGGTTTGCTTTCGTGTATCTCTCTGAATTCTGATTACTGGACAGGAGCTGAATGGGAAAAACAAATAAAAATAATCTAAAAGCAGAGAGGGAGAGAGTCCTTAATCCAGTCCCTGTAAAATACTTCTGAAAGGAAGTAATTACCGGTGGCGATTTCCACTAAGATGACACAGTGCACCCCAAATGAAGCATGCAATTCAATGCCATCTGGTGGAAGAGGCTCTCCTGGAGGTATGACTAAATCATTTGTGGTGACCGCCCAGGGATTATTTTGGGGTGGGTGGGCCCCTGTTCCTTAGTCTCGTCTTCGTAATTATTGACATCTCTAGACATTGTATCCAATGGAGCGCTAGGATAAAGTCACTTAGTGGTATGCTTCTTCCACCATTGTTTTTGTGCAAGAGAATGAATAGGACCTGGTTGCTGGTAACTTTGCTGCACAGCAGATTTGTGGGAAATCGGGAAGTCCTGTGCAATAAATTCCCTGTTGCATTGGATTCCTCTGTTGCACAACATCAAGCACATCCATTTGGCAGCACAAATAGACAATGGACAGAGGGTGTTGGATACAACCCTATATAACCATAAGCATATTCCTATATACTATTATATTAGTTATTTGTGAAACACTCATACTTTGGCATACATTTTGTGGATATTGGTGCCATAATTCATGAGAGTGGTTCTGCAGGAAGATGGCCAGCGGCCCATTTGGCAAATGGCTTTTGCAGACTTATGCCCGCTTGCATGTGACACCTACCCAATTTTCCCCCATTCCAAACAATGTCTTCTATGTCACCCAAGAACCAATTGCCATCAGCTAGCAACTTTCTAATAGAAGTACACTGCAGAGACTGGACAGGACAAGTTACCATTTCTGCGCAATTTGCCATGCTTTCCAGTGAAAGGATCTCTACCAATGAGCAATGTAATCTGGGCTATAGCTTCTGAGAGACTGCAGATTCTTGGAACAGAAGAATGTGCCTTATACCAGGCCCGACCATTGACCCATCTCAGCTCAGTATGGTTTACACCAGTCAAAATGGTACCCTCCAGATGTTTTGTACTACAATTCTCATAATTCTTGAACATTGGCCATGCTCGCTGGGGCTGATATAAATTGTAATCTACAACATCTGGAAGACACCAAGTTGGGTGACTGGCAGTAGCTCTCTGGGGTTTCAGGCAGGGTTTTCCCCCAACCCTACCAAGAGGTGCCCAAAATTAAAGCTGGGATGCTCACACTCTTTCTGCTATGTTCCTTCTCCAGCGGCACTGAGGTCAAGGAAGCTCAAGTAGCCTCAGGTGAGTTTCCATTCCAGTGCAGAGCTGAGGAGCACTTCCAGGACAACTGGGATGGTCTCCAGTGCTAGTCCTGCTCAGAGCAAACTCATTGAAATTAATGACCATGTCTAATGTAGGCCCATTAATTCCAATGGATCTGCTCTGACTACAGTTTAGTGCTTATATCAGGAAGGATCATGCCATCCAGTTTGCAACTGAGAACCTGCCACCACCTGGAATAGAAAGGTGGGGATTTTGAGGAGCCATTCCGAGATTCCAACTGCTGAAGATGTTGGACTTTTTGGAGTTAGCTGACCTGACTGGAAGGATCCGCGACCAGAAAGAAGGGGAATATCAAGAAGATTGGAAGAAATTTAAGGATTACCTGAATAAATATTGTAATATAAATAATTAGAAATCACCTGAAAGTACCAAATAGGCCTAGAAATAAATTAGGAATTGATTGTAAGTAAATTAGATTGAGAATAGCAAGAAATGAGAATAAGATAGTTAATTGCTGGAATTGACTTTAGCTAAGAATGCTTTTGGAGAGCTGTCACATGCAGGTATAATGAAATTCAGAAGGGAGGGATCTGAGGAAGTCAATTAACAATGTAAAAGAAATTGGGTTTTTAAGATTACATCTTGTTTTTGTTTTTCTTGTTTAATACTGTATTGTGTGTTTTTGTGTGTTTTTCTCCCCCACCTTTTTCTTTTCTCTATGTTATATTTGTTATAATTGTGGAAAATTTAATATTTTGGGGGGGCCAGGGGGAAAGAGGTCCCAACTGCTGGAGTGAGATGGATAAGTGCCCAGAAAAGAGGTCCAGTTTCTGATGTCCTCGGATTGATCTGGCCTCCGGTGCTCTTCCCAGTGGAGAACTGTCATGTCCCATCCAAAGACACAGCTTGCTTCTTTTGAAAGAAAGAAAGAACACTGTACTTCAATTGGATGGTGAGAGCACAGCTCTGTCCCTCTGTGACGTCTGGGTTTTGCCTTCCTTGCCTTGTCATTTCCATCCCTCGTCCTTGCCACTCATGTCTCTTCAGCTTTGCAACATGTCCTATCCATCAGACTTCATTTGTTGTGCTAAATGTCAAATCCCCCTAAGACTCCCTCTCCCGACAGCGGAAACCCACTGGTAATTCCGCAGGCATGCTAACAAGTTGAGGAATGTCCCCTTTCATTTTACTGCAGCAGAATGAGTGACCTATTTTTTATGCCTGTAACTTATTTATTTCAAGGGGGTAGTCAGTGAGTATACAAGTGCTGTTGCCAACAACACAGTTGGTTCCTTGAGTCCAGACAGGAAGCCGGTGATTTCCAAAGGTGACACATTTGTTAAGATCCTGATTCAGATGGTCACTCTCAATTGTTGTCAATGAATGAGGCCATTAGTCATGCATTTGTTTGTGCCCAGAACTGACAAAGGCTCTTTGCGGACACTGAGCTAATTAGGATGGTTAGAGGCAAGTCAACCAGACAAGTTTGATATCAAATAATTAGAAGGTATTTGCCCCTTATGCAAATAATTCTCATAATAAAGAGCTTGAATACGGACTTAGATGGATGATCTGAGGGATTGCAATAATGGTGTCACTGAGCAGGATGAAGAGTGGAGCATGGCTCCAGGATGATTATTTTTCAGAGCAGGAGCATTGATGCCATCTGCCAGAGCACAGACTAATCAAGTCCTTGATCTGGCAAGTGAGTGAGGTGATAACAAGGCTTTCAAGATTTGCAATTGTTTGCGACAGATAATTATTATTATTGTCATTCATTAATTCCCCGCCCATCTGGGCAGCTCCCAACAGAATATTAAAAATGCGATAAAAACATCAAACATTAAAAACTTCCCTAAACAGGGATGCCTTCAGATGTCTTCTAAAAGTCAGATAGTTGTTTATTTCCTTGACATCTGATGGGAGGGCGTTCCACAGGGCGGGCACCACTACTGAGAAGGCCCTCTGCCTGGTTCCCTGTAACCTCACTTCTCACAGTGAGGGAACCACTAGAAGGCCATCGGAGCTGGACCTTAGTGTCCAGGCTGAAAGATGGGGGTAGAGAGGCTCCTTCAAGTATACAGGACTGAGGCCGTTTAGAGGTCAGCACCAACACTTTGAATTGTGCTCGGAAATGTACTGGGAGCCAATGTAGGTCTTTCAGGACCAGTGTTATATGTTCTCGGTGGCCACTCACAGTCACCAGTCTAGCTAGATTAGCAGAGAAAAAGTCAGAGAATGGTCAAACAGAGACCAGCTGCTACTTCTTTCCTTTGATAAGATTCTAATAGAATAAAAGAATTGTAAATTTAGACGGTACCCCTGAGGATCATCTAGTTTGGGCCCATTTCTCCAATCTGTTAAGGTAATCTTGAATCCTGGTTCTGTCTTTTGTAGCATTAGCTACCTTTCCCAGTTTGATGTCCTTTGCAAATTTGATGAGTATTCACTCAATTCCTTCATCCAGGTTGTTTATAAACAACATCAAGCCCAGGACAGAAGCCCGTGGCACCCCACTTGTCACTTTTTCCCAGGGTGATGAAGAACCATTTATGAGTACTCTTTGGGTTCAGCCAGTCAACCAGCTACTTACTTCACCCAGCCCACATTTTACGTGCTTCTCCACAAGAATATCATGGGGAACTTTGTCAACAGCCTTACTGAAATCAAGATACATTATGTCCTAAGCATTCCCCTGATTCACCAAGCTTGTAACTCTATCAAAGGAAGAAAGAAAAAGAAACGAGGTTTGTGTGGAATGACTTGTTTAAGAAACCCATGCTGCATCTTAGTAATCTAAGTGCTCACAGGCCGACCATTTAATTATCTGTTCTAGGACCTTTCCTGGTCCTGTCAGTATACGATATACAATATATATGATATCTTTATTGTCATTGTCCCATGCAGAACAATGAAATTGAAAAACTACATGAAACTACATAAAACTACATAAAAACTACATAAAACATTCAAAAACCCCTAAAAACTCTAAAACCCTATTTTAAAATACACTATTCTATAGAGACACCTTATGCTGCGTTTAGAACCAGAATTGCATTTGCGTAGAAACTGTTTCTCAGGCAGCTAGTCCTGGCCTTTATAACCCTGTACCTTCTTCCAGAAGGCAGAAGCTGAAAGATATCATTTCCGGGGTGCGTACTATCCTGCGCTATCTCTGCCACTTTCTTATGGCACCTGGAAGCATAGATTTGATCTAAGGTGGGAAGAGTGCACCCAATTATTCTCTCTGCAGTCTTCACAACCCTGAATAGCATTGTTTTTTCCCTGGCAGTGCAGCTCCCAAACCACACACACAGACCATAAGTTAATACACTCTCCACAGTGCAATGGTAAAATGCCATCAACAGGTCCTTTGAGAGATTGTTTTTCCGGAGGATTCTCAGAAAATATAACCTCTGCTGTGCTCTCTTCACCAGGTCTTTGCTGTTTTCTCCCCAGGTTAGGTCGTCTCTCAACTCCATTCCCAGAAATCGAAACACCGAGACCTGTAGTTACCCAAGTCTTCTTTTCCTCCCCCCCCTTTTTTTTTAAGATGGGGACAACATTTGCTCACCTCCATTCTGCAGGGACCTCACCTGCTCTCCAAGAATTCTCAAATATCATAAACAGAAGGTCTGAGATTACACCCACAAACTCCTCTAGTACTCATCATTAACTGTGTACATTTCCTGAGTTTTGCTAGCTCTTCTCAGCAACCAGCTTCCAATGCAGCTATGATAAGATGAAGAGTCTGCTTGGTACTCTGAATGTGTGAACCATTTTTCTGCATCCTCCATGTATGAGTATCTGTGCTGGTCCTTTGCACAGGTAGAAGCATGCAGTACCTTTGCTCCTGGTGGGATCTTGGAGGACTGCACTAACTCGAGGGGGAAGTGAGCCGATCAGTGAGTTTCAGAATACAGAGACCGAGCCAGCAATGATATTAAGGTATTTCTGAAAAGTGAGTCATGATGCAACTGAAGCTGGCAACAGCCAGCTTGTGTGTCTAAAATTAATAAGTATCGATGCTGTTTTTATAAGCAGGTGATAGAATTTTACAGCTGTAATTTCAGCCACAATAAATACACCCGCTTTCGTATTGACATTGTTACCCTTTGTAGAAGCCGAGTGAAATAAATCCATACGAATTAAAGCCAGAGCTACAACTCAAGCTGTTTTAGTTCAAGTAATTGAATCTGAGTGAATTGACCCTGGTGATATCAGTGGGGGGGGGGTCGGGGGAGGAACCAGCTTAAATACAAATTCTTTGCCTTGATGCACTTGTGGATCAAGATATAAAGAAAGTGAGAGTTTTAGATTCCCATGGTAAAATAAGCACACAGAAACCAGTTTTTCTCTTGCTCTTCCCTCGCCCACTTGTCCAGAGTCGAGCTTACTTGGAACGAAGCTCATCAGAGACTGTGGTATGTTTAGGGTACATGGTTTTATTTATACATATATGCAATCTGAGCAGGATATGGAAAATCTCGCAGCATTAGCACCTCGAAAGTTCTTGTTTCTCCATTAGTCACAGCTTTGGGTCCAGCACAGAGCAAAAGTGGTTTGCAAGGGTGCCAGCTTGCCTTCATGATTGAGGGGGCCGGTGCCAGGTGCTGTGCAAGTGCTTTGTGCGCATGCTACACAATGTGCTAACATCACTTGCACACTCTGTGCAGCATGCTAACATGTGTGTGAGTGACGTGAGCACATCACATGGCATACACACGGGGTGTGTATGGTCACCATGGAATTTTGAGGGGACCCGGCCCCTTCCTTGAATTTATTTGGGTTCTTGCCCCTGCCCCCCATGGCATACCTGATGGGTTTTGTCTGCAGCTTTCATCCTTCTGCCCTTTCTCACCCGCTTCCCTTGCGATTGTACTCCAACCTAGAAGGGAAAGGCCCACCAGTTTGTTCCATGGCACAGAGCAAATTCTTTGGTTATGCTAATGTTGGTGCTTAACTAGTCAGCCCAAGCCATTACCTGGTTTTCTTTCAGACATTCTACCTCCACAGACCCAGGATCCCAAGAATTGGAAGGGACTCAGGGTAACATACAGTCTGAGACTCCCCCCACCACAACAACTCACAACACTATATCTCAAGAAGTACAAATGATGATGATGATAATAATAATAATAATAATAATAATAATAATAATAATAATAATAATAATAATTTATTATTTATACACCACCCATCTGGCTGCGTTTCCCCAGCCACTCTGGGCGGCTCCCAACCAAGTGCTAAAAACAATACATCATTAAATATTGAAAACTTCTCTAAACAGGGCTGCCTTCAGATGTCTTTTAAAGATAGAATAGCTGCTTATTTCCTTCACATCTGAAGGGAGGGTGTTCCACAGGGCGGGTGCCACTACCGAGAAGGCCCTCTGTCTGGTTCCCTGTAACCTCACTTCTCGCAATGAGGGAACTGCCAGAAGGCCCTCAACGCTGGATCTCAGTGTCTGGGCTGAACAATGGGGGTGGAGACGCTCCTTCAGGTATACAGGACTAGAACTGGGAGCCAATGCAGATCTCTCAGGACCGGTGTTATGTGGTCCCGGCGGCCACTCCCAGTCACTAGTCTAGCTGCCGCATTCTGGATTAATTGCAGTTTCCGGGTCACCTTCAAAGGTAGCCCCACATAGAGCAGATTGCAGTAGCCCAAGCGGGAGATAACAAGAGCATGCACCACTCTGGCGAGACAGTCATGCGGAATATAATGCAAAAATGATGCTGAATATAATGCAAAATGACAGCACAATGCAATATGATACAATTAGATACCCCCAAAAGCAAAAACATAGCAACACATTTTGAGTCAGAGATCCTTTCCTCCTTCATCCTCCCTCTAGCCAAGGCACATTCTAACACAAAAAGCAACACTCCCTCCACTAACACATGCACATTGCACCCAGATTTCTTCTTCCAGCTCCACAAATCATGCCAAACCTTCTACTCATCCAGTATCACTCATCCCTCCCAGTACACACAAACACACTCATCCACCCTGTCACTCACAATCTACCTCTCAGTCACCAGTCTGCTGTCACCAATCACTCCTTCCACGTTACCAGAAATGTACCGCAACAGCACCAGGAGACAATGAAACTGTTCACCGACAGAACTATAGAAATGATCAAAACAAATTGCCACCTGTCATTCACACCAGCGTACTGTTCCTGATGGCAACTGGCTGTCGCTTAGGTTGCTATCTGCCACCCAATATTCTCAACCAAGAAGGAGAGGAACTGCAGACACCGCTCCTCTCAGCAAGGAGGCCCCTCAGACATTCAACCCATGGAAGATATACCACACATATGAAATTTGAAAGAGGACACCCTAATCACTGTGATGACCTGGGACTCGGGCTCGGACTCGGAGCCAGAGAAGTCTCAGTCTGCACCGAATCCTTTGCCTCAGGTGGCAGCTGAACCTAGTCTGGGGCCTGATCCTGAAGAGTCCCAGTCTGCACAGGTTCCCCTGCAACAAACACCAGCTGGGCCGAGTCAGGGGCCTGAGCCTGCCCTGGCTCCAGATGTGGGTATGACCTCGTTGCCTTCAGCTGGGCCATCTCTTACAGCTGCTCCACTACCAGTTGGGTCAGGGGAGGCTGAGGTGGCCTCTGGGTCTAGTAACCCACTGACGTCTCCCGAGCTGCAGAGACTAAGGTCTGAGAGAAGGAGAGACTTGAGTACTCGCAGGAGGAGTGCTCACCTTTGGGTGAGACAGGGAGGTGAGTCACCGGGGGATCAGGACCGGCCGTTACCCCGACAAAAATAAAAGGCTGCCGGACCCCGCCCCAGGTTGTGGGAGCAACATTGCTGTTTGCCAGAACCTGCCTGACCTCCTGTGCCTGACCTTTACCTGGTTTCCTGCCTCGTGTCCTGCCTTGGCCCTGTCGGAATGACTCCTCGCAGAACCCTTCGATTCGGGACTGGACCTGGACTGTGTGGCTTGGGTTACCTCCGGGCCCAGCCCAATCACAATCCCAAGCCCCCTTCAAGAGCTAGTTTTCTAGTTCTCTGGCTTGATGGCAATGGGCTTGTGATCGACGTGGGTGGTGCTGTGGTCTAAACCACTGAGCCTCATGGACTTGCCAATCAGACGGTCAGCAGTTCAAATCCCCACCAACCTAGCAGTTCGAAAGCACACCAGTGCAAGTAGATAATTGGGGACCGCTGTGGCAGGAAGGTAAACAGCATTTCCATGCACTTTGGCACTCATCACAGTGTGCCATTGTGCCAGAAGTGGTTTAATCATGCTGGCCACATGACCCGGAAAGTTGTCTGTGGACAAACGCCGGCTCCCTCAGCCTGAAAGCGAGATGAGTGCCGCAACCCCACAGTCGCCTTTGACTGGACTTAACCGTCCAGGGGTACTTTACCTTTTACCTTTTTGGGGATTGACAGCCTTCCAGCCACTAAGAAAAGCTGAACCAAATGGGGTCCATGAGATTTGAATTTCATTCGTTACAAAGAAAATTCCAAGATGCAATGTCTAGATATCCAGCAGGCACCAGATGGGGAAATCTGGGCAGGAAGAACAAATGGGCACCAGAATGGTTCATCTTGGCTATCCATATCATACCTACCCATCAATTATTTGGGGAATACTTTTGTCTTCATTAGGGGAAGCCCTCTTGGGGGATGTTTCATAGTGGATACAATTTTATTTTCAACAGCATGTCATTCAGGAGCAATGGGTGCTGGTGGAAAATGGTGGCTGCCACGGGGGGTGGGGGGTGGGGAATAGCTTCAAATGGGGACTGTCATATTGTTCCCAGAATGCCCTCTAAACTATGCAATGGCTGTGACATTCTGGGAAAACAAATTGCCCCCCCCATGAGTCGCTGAAAGGATGTCTGTTATATACTGAGTTGAATAGGATTCAGAATGCAGCAGTCTGATTGGTCCCAGAACAATAGGCTCCAGAATGCAGCAATCTGATTGATCCACAGGAGCCACCCAATCCAGCTCCAGGTGGAATTGAATCCGCAACCTGATTGGCCTACAGGAGAATCCCGGAATTAGCCAATCATGTGGGGCCCATTGTGTAAATAATGTATATAAAGCAGACATTCTGGGGGAACGTCCATTCCTCCTCACCACTATGAGCTGAATAAAGAGCATGAAATCCACTCTAAACTCCGAGTATATTTCAATGTCCACGGCCTGTGACTGTCACAAGCTCAGCAGACCACAGAGTATATTTGTTTGTTATTGGAATGTTGGAAATATTGTGTTAACAAGGAAATTAATAAAAATTATTGTCAGAGGCTTAGTGCTGTCCAGCTGGCCATAGATAAGACTCCGGGCTCCCAGCCAGTTCCAAACAATTGATTTATTTATTTGACAAAGTTCAAACGTACATCTCCCGTGTTTCCATTAGCCTCCTTCCCCTTGTGCGCAGTTGCTCCCTCTAATCTTACTTCCTCCTTTTCCGCACCCAGCATGCAAGTCTGTGAAAACTCCTCCCCTTACTTCCTCTGTGTACAGCATGACTTGTCCCAGGCTCATCCTCCTCCCCCTCTACGTCAGACTGACTGTCAGACGACAAGCTGCTGATAATCTCTTTAGGCTCTCTATAACTGCTGGTTTCTGTCCTTTCATCTTTTCCCGTTTGCCTCTCCCTGACAATTATATTGGAGAAAGGATGTCCACGGCCACTGCTGCAAACAGGCTAAGGCCATTGGCCAACGTCCTTTTCCAAATACCACTTTCTTCAGAGGTTAGGTTTGTTTCAACAAAAGAAAATGCCTTTTTTCAGCAATGATGCCCCAACTTGAGAATCATTTTTCCAGGGAATCATGTCTGGCATCAAATTTGCTGCTTTTCAAACACCAGGTTAAACCATTCTTTGTATTTGCTCAGATGTTTTAATACTTTAAATGCAGCTTGGATGTCATTTGAATACAATTTGGCTGGCTTCAAAAAGAGGATTAGGCAAATTCAGGGAGGATGAAGCTATCAAGTGCTGCTAACCAAGATGGCTCACTTCTACCTCCACTACTGGAAGCAGCAAAGCTCTCAATATCACTTGCTGGGAATCCCAAATGAGGAGAGGGATGTTGAACTCTGGGTCTGCTTGCAAGCTTCCCATGGGTATCTGACTGACCACGGTGAGAAGAGGATCCTGGAATCGATGGTCTGATCCAGCAAGGGTTTTTTGTTAATTCGGAACTCCTTGAAATCCCATGTCATCTTTTTTGGAAAACCAGTTCCATACTGTCCCATTTTGGCTGGTGTAAAATGCAACACTCCATGAAATAATGTGTGCCAAATAATTATCTGTTTTCTTAATCAGTGCATGTTTTGCCAGTCCCCCCTTTTTTTTGCTGAAGAAAGGCATATAAATAATAACCTTCTTCTTCTTCTTCTTCAAACAAAAGATAGACTTTATACGAGAAATGAAACAACATAATTAAAAAACGCCTGATTCTTGGGAGAAAAGCGATGACAAACCTAGACAGCATCTTAAAAAGCAGAGACATCACCTTGCCAACAAAGGTCCATATAGTTAAAGCCATGGTTTTCCCAGTAGTGATGTATGGAAGTGAGAGCTGGACCATAAAGAAGGCTGATCGCCAAAGAATTGATGCTTTTGAATTATGGTGCTGGAGGAGACTCATGAGAGTCCCATGGACTGCAAGAAGATCAAACCTAGCCATTCTAAAGGAAATCAGCCCTGAGTGCGCACTGGAAGGACAGATCCTGAAGCTGAGGCTCCAATACTTTGGCCACCTCATGAGAAGAGAAGACTCCCTGGAAAAGACCCTGATGTTGGGAAAGATGGAGGGCACAAGGAGAAGGGGACACAGAGGATGAGATGGTTGGACAGTGTTCTCGAAGCTACCAGCATGAGTTTGACCAAACTGTGGGAGGCAGTGGAAGACAGGAGTGCCTGGTGTGCTCTGGTCCATGGGGTCACGAAGAGTCGGACACGACTAAATGACTAAACAACAACAACAACTTCGTAATGCTACAATCCTCTTACACAGGGCTGGGGGACTTGTCCCCACTCCCAGATGTGGTTGGACTCCAGATCCCATCAGCCCCAGCCAGCATGGCCAGTGGTTAGGGATGATGGGAGTTGTAGTCCAACAGCATCTGCAGATCCACAAGTTCTCCGTTCCTGCTCTACGACATATTTAGCGATTCAGAAGTGAGATTCCTGTAAGCCTCCAACTTCTAACCAGAGTAGGAGGCAGAGAGAAATCAAAGCGCCTTCATTTGAGCCCAGCTATTTATATCCTACCGATCAGAGGCAAGGGGTGGGGGAATAATGCAGTGAAACTTGTAAATCTCATTCAAACATCATAAATTGAACGAGATGGGAGAAGACTGATAAATTGCTGGCAGAGGTAATTCAGTGCTGGGGGTATTAATGAGCTCATCAATCAATCAAGGTTTTGCTTCTTTGGTTTGTGATATCATCTCTATCCTTTCTATTAAATTATGGCTTTGTTAAAAATCTCCCCTTATAAATTACTTTTCTCCCAAATATACTTCCTTATTACAGCTGTACCAGAATTGAAGGACTGCCTGGCCTGCTTCCAATAGAAATCCTCTTTTTTTTAATAGGGTTACAGTTCTGTCCTTCTCAATGCAGGCCAGAATTCTTGCTTCCTGACCCTTGGACCCTTGGCTTCTTGACTCCCGGCTCTCTGACCCTCGGACTCTTGGCTTCCTGACTCCTGGCTTCTGGACTCCCATTCCTGCTCCCACCCTGCCATCTTGCCCCCGATCCCGACGTCCCCAGCAGGGGCTTCGACCACCCATGAACCAGACTGTGACGAGGAGCTTCAATAAGTTCATTTTTTTTAATACTTATTTTTCCCCAGTTTGTCACACACACCCCAGTGGTGACAGCCGGGGCGAACCACCCCACTGCACCCCCCCTTGCTACTCCCCTGGTCCTACCCCTCCCCTAACATCCTATAAACCTCAGCAATGCATTACTGAATAAAGTTTGACCAAGTGGGAACTTGGTGTGAGCCTCTGTACTTGAACCGCCAAGGGGACTTTCCCCCATGCATGCCCCAAGTCCCTTTCTGGAGATGAGAAAGACCATAATGCCATATGGAAAGCATGATTATTTTCTTCTAAAAACTGATGTAATTGACATGGGGGAGGCGGGGGACATGAGCAGGTCCTCTGTGCCCAGGAAATTGTATCTGGCTTGCTCTTCTGTTGCAAAGGAACAATACAATGAATTACTTTCTTTGTGGACGAGGGATGATTAATTAAACTTGTCTGAGAGAGTTTAATTCCTCTTGAGCCTTGCTTCTATTTTTAGCACATGTAATTTTGGAACTGCCACTTATTCGGATTCAGCAAACAGCTTCTGGTGAGGCTTCTTAGCTCCAGAACAAGAAGACGGGTTTGCAGCAGGCGACGTACACAAGAGTCGGCAACCAATTTATTTATTTTATTTCCGAGCAAACTAAATTAATGGGCGTGCATAACTCTCCCACAGGTGGAAAGGTGGACCGGTAGATTTGTACTTCCCAGGCTGCAATCCTAAAACCTCAAATCTCGATTATTGAAATGTGCTTTATGTGGCTCCAAGTGGTACAGAACACTGTGTTAGGCTATCGATGGGGATAGACTATCGCCAGCCCTTAACTCCTGTGCCCCAAAGTCTGCACTGGCTGACCATGTGCTATCGGACCACTGTGACCTTCAGAAACCAGCTAATGAAGCTTTCAATGGCATGCCAATAAGCCAACATATCCTGTCAATTTCTGCTGGCTAGATAAAAAAAAAGAAAGGTAAAGGACCCCTGGACGATGAAGTCCAGTCAAACGTGACTATGGGGTTACGGTGCTCATCTCGCTTCAGGCTGAGGGAGCCAGCGTTTCTCCACAGACAGCTTTCCAGGACATGTGGCCAGCAGGACTAAACCGCTTCTGGCACAATGGGACACTGTGATAGAAACCAGAGTGCATGGAAACACTGTTTATCTTCCCGCCGCAGCAGTACCTATTTATCTACTTGCTCTGGCATGCTTTCAAACTGCTAGGTTGGCAGGAGCTGGGACAGAGCAACAGGAGCTCACTCCGTCTCGGGGATTTGAACCGCCGACTTTTTGATCGACAAACCCAAGAGGCTCAGTGGTTTAGACCACAGCGCCACCTGCGTCCCTTTCTGCTGGCTATGTTTCTGGGAGCCCTGTGTGAAAAGTATAAACACTGATGTTTATGGATTTGACTTTGTAGCACACCTTTCTCCAGAATAAATTGTATACACACCACGTTCACACACACACACACATACACCCCAAAGCCCACTCCTTCTCATCCTCTCTTCACTTTAAATGGACCTGATCACTTTAAGAGATGAGTTATGATATTGTGTTCAGAGCAAAAAGCTAGCCTGTGGCGTCTGTGGTAAATTAAGTCAGTTTCATCCTCCTGATTTTCTAATTCACCCCTTAGGAAAAGCAACCAGGCATTTTAGTTACTGATTTCTAACAGCAGCTGCAGACTGAACCGAAACCTTCAGGGATTTGTCTGTAATGATCTGAAAACCTTTGTTCTGGCACATCTGCTCTATGGGAGGTTTCTCCACATTGGCAAATTTTCATCCCCTGCCCCCAATTTAATCCAGTGCTTCTGCAGTCCATTATTCTGTATTCATCTGCATTGAAGTCTTTCTGACATCTATTAGCACTATTCCACAGCAGAGGTTTAAATCCTGCTGGGAGAGATACCATTGGTCTTCATCATCATTTAGCACCTACTAAATCAGAAGTCCAGGAGCTGTTTGCAACATCTGAGCATTCAAGTCTGAGATCAACAGGAGCAGGGGATGTCTCAGATCCTCTTGTTGCCTTGGATGAAGAGTTATTTATTTTTGCCCACATTGTCACCTTCTTTTTTAACAAAGGTGGGAGGCACTGAAGTTTCCTCCAGGGTTTTCCTGATTGCACTTCCTGTTCCTCGGTCCCATAAGAAATGAATGGTATACAAAAGATGAACAGGTTAAATCTGCAATGATACACTGGGTGAGGGATTTAGGGCACAATATTCAACTTTTAGATTGGGAAAGGTTATAGAAAACTGATTTGAAATTCTCAGCATGTTGTGCACTGAAAGAAAACTATATGAAAATGATATGCAGGTGATTGTTTGACTCCTAGTAAGTCAGCAAAAATGTGTAAGACAAGTACAAATACCTACTGGAAATGTAAAGAAAAAGAAGGTACCTTTTATCATATGTGGTGGCTGTGTAAAGTAATAAAACTTTCTGGGAAATGATGTATAATGAATTGGAAAAAATGTTTAAAATAACACACACACACACACACACACACACACACAGAAGCCTTTTTATTAGAAATTGTAGGTACCAAAATCCCAAAGGAACAGAAAAGACTTTTTTATGCATTTGACAACAGCTGCATGGATGTTACTAGCCCAGAGATGGAAAGAAGACAAAGTCCCTATCGGAGAGGAATGACAAACCAAGTTGATGGACTACGCAGAAATGGCAAAACTGACTGGAAAGCTCAGGAACCAAGAAGACAAAAACTTTAAGAAAGAATGGGGAAAAATTATAATTTATCTAGGAGACCACTGTAAGCAGATGAAAACACTAGCAGGATTTTAATAACACTTGTAAAGTAACAATTACTATGGATAATATGGACAGATACAAAACATGGACTATGAAATAATATGCAGTTGAAAATGTTGACAATAAGAACCACGAAGGGAATGGGGGAAAGTCTCGAGATTCAGAGAAATCTCTAAATGTGGATATTTACTTGGATATTTACTTATAACTCTACGCTTGTAAAATCAAATAAAAATTATTTTCAAAAAAACAAACAAATGAATGAATGGACATTTGTGCTCCATTTCCAGCTATGGATCAACAGGTAGAAACATAGGAAGCTAGCTCAGAATTGTCTGTATTGCTGATGGTGGCTCTCCAAGGTTTCAGACAGGAGTCATTGTGGCGATCACACAGGGTCCCTGTATGTTTCACCGTCCATTGATCCCTGTGCCACCACTTGATTTCTCGCTGCCACCACCCAGGCCCTACCTGGTACAATACTGAGTCCAGTCAGGGTTAAATTGGAACATAAACCTCTGTTTATTTATTGCAGTTTAACAAGTGTGTGGTTTCATAAACAGTATTGGTCAATTACATTCATGGAGTGCCTATCCAGACCTATAACTTCCACTACGTGCTCTCACTCACTAAACCACCTCTCAGATATTTACTAGTCTTCCTAGCCCCTAACTGTTCCTGACTCAGCTTGGCCAGTGTAGTGTAGTGTAGTGGTTAAGAGCGGTGGACTCGTAATCTGGTGAACTGGGTTCGATTCCCCGCTCCTCCACATGCAGCTGCTGGGTGACCTTAGGCTAGTCACACTTCTCTGAAGTCTCTCAGCCCCACTCACCTCACAGAGTGTTTGTTGTGGGGGAGGAAGGGAAAGGAGATTGTGAGCCGCTTTGAGACTCCTTCAGGTAGTGATAAAGTGGGATATCATATCCAAACTCTTATTATTATTATTATTTCACTACACTAACTCAACCTACCCACAGACTCTATCCCAACTCACTCCCGCTCCAACCAACCACTCAACTCCCAACAAACTCCTCAATGAACTCCCCAACAAACTCCCCATTTGCCCCTCGCAGAGCTGGTTTTGTAGTCCCTCTGACTCCACCCCCTGGGTCCTGATTGGGTAACCTGTTTAACTATTTCACCTCCAGCACTCTCATATATGTTAACGTTACAGTCATTCTCAATCCTACCCAGAGATGCTGGGAATTGAACCTGAGATCTTCAGCACACAGAACACATGGTCCACTATGGGTCTTCCCTTAATGAGAACAAAGGAAACTGCATTATACTGGTCATACTGGTCAAATTTGCTCTGTATTGTCTACACTAACTGGCAGAAACACTCTATGATTTCACACAAGATTATCACTAAGCTATGGCTCTTCCCAATGGAAGAAATGTATGGCAGAGCTGGGTCAGGACATTTTGCTGCTTGTGGCATTGGACAAGATGGGGCTCACCCCACTGAATGTACAAAAGCCAACCAGCCTGTTGGTTTTATGCTGATATTATTCTCATACATTGTATTCCACCTTGAAACATTTTTATACAAGTGCATGTGTACGTAAGTAAAAAAATAAAATCTGAAAGACAACAGGTTGGGTAAGTTTGGGATACGGATCCAGTCTCTCCCTGTATATATTCCCTCATCTAAGGCCGTCTGACTCCCAGCCAAGTTGGAGTTATGTAAAGAATGAAGTTCTGACTCAGCAGCTCGTGGTATTTGCCCAAAAGGTATGAGTCAGCAAAATTTCCCTCCTCTTTGTATGTGAATGAGAAGTTCCAAAGTTCTTCCAAGTAGCTTCAGCCTGACATCCTTAATCATTTCTCTCTAAGCGATGAACCATGACTATTTCTCTGACCCAGAGGAAAACTGGGAAGATGATTGGCTTAAAATGCTTCTCAGTCTCCCTGCTGTGGTGTAATCGTTCGACAAATTTCGCTACAGCTCTAGCAACAGTGTAATAAGCTGAAGATAATTTTTTTTTCAAGGTTTGTTCATTCCAAACAAAAGATGAATTTGTGCTGAAATGAATGTTATGCAACTAGAATTGGGTGATGGGGTGAGAAGTCAATGCCCGGCAAGGTGGAAAATCCACAAGACCATTGCTCCTTGAAATAAACTAATGTTCAGCTGTGAAGTGCTGAACATTATTCCATATTATTAGAATTAAAAGTTGAAAGAAGACTCAAAACTTTGACCCCTCCATAGCCACAGTGGATCTACAGTTTCTCTCTTGGGATTATGGAATTCCCTGGGCCCAACATAATTTCTCTGGTCCTTCTCCTCTGTCTGTGCTTTCCCCATCCCTTTCACATCCTGCCCCATTCTGACTCTGCATCAGTTCCACTGAGCACCTGATGCTCCACAGAGTTTTGGGTGCTTCCATAAGCATTGCTAATGGGAAAACCCCGGCAAATTCCAGGAGCTTCTGCACTAAAGATTGGACTCGGGTAAGTGGCATAGTTTGGGACCTAGTGAATGTGATAAAGTTGTTTTTCTTTAAAATTCAAATGTAAAACGTTTAGGTAGAGTGTCAAATTTCGGATAACAGGCATCCCTCCTCTCATTATGAAGAACGCCTACTCAATTTTTCTTATATTATTTACTCTTTTCTTATTGATCTTGGAATTCCTGATTATCATGTGTCCCCGAAGCCAATTAATTGGGAACCAAACAGGTACATTCCGATTGGAGTTGAACAAGCAGTTCTTCTGTTAGGGTGATTGGGTAGTTCCTGACCAACCATATTCTACTCTCTGTCAACTCCCCACATACCTGCCTTCTGACTTACAACCAGTCCAAGGGGTGCCACAGCCTGCCAGCTTTCTCTTCCTTAGTCTCAGTGTTGCCCCTGTAGAACTCAGCAGGGAAGAGAATAAAGACAAAACTAGAATGAGCAAGCTGTTCCTGTTATTGGCTCTTGTTCCACCTACAGTTTGAGATCCTACTAGTCCCTGTGAGCACCAGCCACCTCTGGCACAAGTTCCCCAACCCTGTTCAACATCCATTCGAAGTTGCCTTGTACAGAGGCATGCTATTGGTCTGTCTAAACCAGTGATGTCTACTCTGGCTGGCAATAGGTCTCCATGGTTTTTAGTAGAGGCCACCTAGGTGTTCCAAAATACTAGAGATATCACGGTTTCAACTTGGGGGCTTCTAGATGCAACACATATGCCAGGGGTAGGAAGAAGAAGAAGAAGAAGAAGAAGAAGAAGAAGAAGAAGAAGAAGAAGAGGAGGAGGAGGAGGAGGAGGAGGAGGAGGAGGAGGAGGAGGAGTAGTAGTTTGGATTTGAGGAGTCTCAATGTGGCTAACAATCTCCTTTCCCTTCTTCTCCCACAATAAACACTCTGTGAGGCGAGTGAAGCTGAGAGACTTCAGAGAAGTGTGACTAGCCCAAGGTCACCCAGCAGCTGCATGTGGAGGAGCGGGGAAGCGAACCCGGTTCACCAGATTACGAGTTCACCGCTCTTAACCACCACACCACTCTGGTGCCCTCCCTCCATATGTTGTTGGATTACATCTCCCATCTTCCTTGGCTGGAGCTGATGGGAGTTGTAGACCGAACAAGCTCCCTGTCCCTAGTATGTGCAAAACACTGAGCTAAGATTCTGCCTTAAGGGAGTCCTTATCGGCATCATGCCTGAACATTGTTCATTCTGGCTGATGGGACCTGGAATCTGACAATATCTGGAGGCTGGGGAAAACTGCTTTATAACTTGAGTGAAAGGTTTGCAAGTGTCACATGCTCCTTTTTATATACTTCACAGATATCAGGAACACTAACTGCAAGAACCTCACAACAACCCAATTATCTCAGCCCCTGGAGATGGTTGCAACCTTTCTTCATAAGACAGGGTTCTTGAGAACTTTTCAACTCTGGCAGTCCCTCACATAAGGTTATAATGGCTACAAACCATGATGTGTTTTATGGCTGTGTAGCATTTTTAAAGTTTACAATACATCAGTTAGGTGTAATGAAATAACAGCAAGTCTTCTTGCCTCTTTTTGATGGGAACAAGAAGCGGAATGTGGAGCTATCCTGATGGATAATAATAATAATTAATAATTTATACCCTGTCCATCTGGCTGGGTTTCCCTAGCCATTCTTTGATTATTCTCTTTGCTTCCAAATGGGCCTTAAAAACCATGGTGAAATTCTTCATGATGTTCAGATTGTCCTTCTCTTCCTCATCTCACCTCCCTCCTTTACAGCAGCTTGCAGGGCAGCTAAATTTAGTTCTGAGGAATTATTCCACCATCAAGATGCTTAACAGCTGAGAAAGTCTATTTGTGCAAGAGAGAGAGAGAGATTTCTCTTTGATTAGGAGTGACGGGAAGGAAAAGGAAGAGATAAGTATAGAGGATGTCTCAGCTGAGCTTATTCAATCATTGTTAGTTAATGAATGAACATTGGTAGAAGAAAGGAGCAATCAGAAAGCCACAGGGAGAGGGTGCGGGGAGAGTAACTGGTGGTGTAGCTCAATGAAAGAGATAAACACAGAAGTTGTGAGTAGAAAAAAGGAGATAAAACTCTAGCAAATCAGTTTGATTTAAGCTGTAATCTGATACACCAGCGTTCCCCCCACCTGATGCCCTCCAGATGTTTTGGACTACAACTGTGGCTGATGGGAGTTGTAGGCACAAACCGCTTTATCACATACACAGCCCAACAAGACAACGACAAAAATCCACCAAAAGCATATGAATCAATATGGCTGTATTGTTGTTGTTTAGTCGTTTAGTCGTGTCCGACTCTTTGTGACCCCATGGACCAGAGCACGCCAGGCACTCCTGTCTTCCACTGCCTCCTGCAGTTTGGTCAAACTCATGCTGGTAGCTTTGAGAACACTGTCCAACCATCTCGTCTTCTGCCATCCCCTTCTCCTTATGCCCTCCATTTTTCCCAACATCAGGGTCTTTTCCAGGGAGTCTTCTCTTCTCATGAGGTGGCCAAAGTATTGGAGCCTCAGCTTCATGACCTGTCCTTCCAGTGAGCACTCAGGGCTGATTTCCTTAAGAATGGAGAGGTTTGATCTTCTTGCAGTCCATGGGACTCTCTAGAGTCTTCTCCAGCACCAACAACAGTTAATATATATATAAATTAAAACGTAGCCAGGGATTGAATCTGGGATCTTCTGTATGCAACACAGATGGGGAAAAAATGTCTTGGGTCAGATGCTCCATTTAAAAGTATGACTTCAACCAAGTGTAATATCCATAAACTGTGAAATAGGTTGCTTAGTTTTTATCAGATAATATAGATTAGTGGTTTTCAAACTTTGTTCCACGAAGTGCTGGGGTTTGTCAGGAGTTGATCGGAGGTGTCGGAGTATGACTTCAACCAAGTGTAATATCCATAAACTGGAGTCTTCTCCAGCACCAACAACAGTTAATATATATATAAATTAAAACGTGGACCAGAGCATGCCATAAATTCATAGAAAATCAACCATACATCGGATCTGCACTGTTTCACTTTCATTTTACTCCATGAAGGAAGGACTACAAAATGGGGAAGGTTTGATACAGGGCAGCCATAATCCCTTGAGCATACCATCATATACACAGGAGCCTGCCCAGTTGCTATGCCAACCCTGATGGTCCTAGACAGAAGACCATCAAGATCACAAAGAACTTGCATATGGGAGTGGATTCAGAACAGACTGGAACAAAGGACAATGATCAGCTCTTCCCTCTGGGGGCAGGAAACTGCAAACTCCCCTTTGTCACCTGGAAAGTACTCATGGGGAGGGGGGAAGGAGGAACCAGCCAGGTGACAGGACACTCAGGTTACCACCACAACTCCTCCCTCAACCCCTCCTTTTTGTGATGTAGTTATGATGTAGTCTTAGGGGTGTAGTTTGGGGGATTAGTAACTAATTAAAGTTGGGGGTCTTCTTTTGTTCTAGGCTTCCATTTTGCTTCATCTTGTTGCGGGTGGGAGTCCTGTCGCGACAGTATTCAATAAAGGCCAAGCCTATCGGCTGCTGTTTTGCTGCAAGTTATACTGGTTGGTGTCTTTGTTTTTGTCCAAGGGAGCCCTCGGATTTTTCCGTTAACAGTAGACCGACAGACAGATAGATAGGTGACAGATAGGTGATAGAGAGAGAGAGAGAGAGAGAGAGAGAGAGAGAGAGAGAGAGAGAGATATGATAGATAGATATAGATAGATAGATAGATAGATAGATGATAGATAGATAGATGATAGATAGATAGATAGATAGATAGATAGATAGATAGATAGATAGATGATAGATAGATAGATAGATATAGATATGTATGAAGGAATGTCAGGAAATGTGGACAAATATCACTGACATATAAATGGAGTGCCAAGCTACACTGGGAGGTGAGTCAGCTTCAGAAGACTATATAAACTAAGAGGAATGAGGAACCAAAAATAGCTCCTTGACAGACAAAACAGCTGAAAACCTGAAATGTAGTCACCTTCCAAATGAGAGGGGACCTGTCAAACCTGAGAGTGCTCCTGGAACAAATTATGTCAGCTCTTGAGGCATAGAAACACCAGGAATGAAAAGTTTGCGTATAAATATTATTTTCAGTTTTGACCATATTGCTTGTTTAATGTGTTCATCGAGCTGTACTCATGCTGTTAGAGGGATGTGACAAAGGTGTCTACAGGGCCCTAGTATCAGTCGAGTGCCCAGGAAATCACACAGTGCACGTTGGAGTTTACTCTTTGTTAGCCATAACACGATCGACACAGGAGTGTCAGGCCTAATGAGCATAGCAACCCATCTCCGGCAGGTCTTGCCCCCAATGAATCCGTTGCTGAGACTGAAGGTTCCCCACTTCCCCACAGCTGCCAAAGTTCCCCCCTCTCCAGCATTTTTTCCCAAGCAATCAGAAACTGCATCCCTGAGTCGCCAAATTCTCCTCCACTCTTTTCAAGCCTCTTCTGGTTCTGGGAGACAGGAGAAGAAGGAGAAGAGTTTGTATTTGATATCCCGCTTTATCACTACCCGAAGGAGTCTCAAAGTGGCTAACATTCTCCTTTCCCTTCCTCTTTCACAACAAACACTCTGTGAGGTGAGTGAGGCTGAGAGACTTGAGAGAAGTGTGACTAGCCCAAGGTCACCCAGCAGCTGCATGTGGAGGAGCGGAGACGCGAACCCGGTTCACCAGATTACGAGTCTACCGCTCTTAACCACTACACTACACTGGCTCTCCAGTGGGGAGAGGAGCATGTCACAGCAGGAGGGGGAGACACCTGTACCTCTTCACCAGCCTGACTCATCTCTGCCTCTTGGCCTCCCTCTTCCCACTGGCCTGCTTCGCCTTCTGATTCTGATTCTGGACTGCTCTCTGACACAGGCTCTCCCAGCTCACTAAGCCCTGTGGCCTCCTCAGCTTCTGCCACCTTCTTCCAGTCTTCTCCTTCTTTGTTGTCCTACCACCAGTCCCAGGCCTCTGAGCCTTCTTCCCTTAGGGCAGTGGTGGCCAAGCCCTCTAGATGTTTTGGGACTACAACTCCCATCATCCCTGGCCACTGGTTCTGTTAGCTAGGGATGATGGGAGTTGTAGTCCCAAAACATCTGGAGGGCCGAGTTTGAACACCACTGCTGGTTCTTCCCACCATTCCTTTGCATCCAAGCAGTTCATGATACTCAAGGGCTGCTGACACACAGGTCCATAGGGACGCAAGAAATTGCCTTATACTGTCTCAGAGTGTTGGTTCATCTAGTCCAGTATTGCGTACATGTATTGGCAGCAGCTCTTTGAGATTTCAAGCAAGGGACATTCTCAGTCTTACCTGGAGGTGCCAGGGATTGAATTTTATAATTTCGGTCACAGACCAGTTCCAGCCCACATACAATATCAAGGAAGTCATAAAACACAATAGGGATACATTTGAATTTGCGATTAGGTATAACAGGGACAATGCAGATATTGTTGTTGTTGTTTAGCCATTTAGTTGTGTCCGACTCTTTGTGACCCCCATGGACCAGAGCATGCCAGGCACTCCTGTCTTCCACTGCCTCCCGCAGTTTGGTCAAACTCATGCTGGTAGCTTCGAGAACACTGTCCAACCATCTCGTCCTCTGTTGTCCTCTTCTCCTTGTGCCCTCAATCTTTCCCAACACCAGGGTCTTTCCCAGGGAGTCTTCTCTTCTCATGAGGTGGCCAAAGTATTGGAGCCTCAGCTTCATGACCTGTCCTTCCAGTGAGCACTCAGGGCTGATTCCTTCAGAATAGCTCGGTTGGATCTTCTTGCAGTCCATGGGACTCTCTAGAGTCTTCTCCAGCACCAACAACAGTTAATATATATATAAATTAAAACGTAGCCAGGGATTGAATCTGGGATCTTCTGTATGCAACACAGATGGGGAAAAAATGTCTTGGGTCAGATGCTCCATTTAAAAGTATGACTTCAACCAAGTGTAATATCCATAAACTGTGAAATAGGTTGCTTAGTTTTTATCAGATAATATAGATTAGTGGTTTTCAAACTTTGTTCCACGAAGTGCTGGGGTTTGTCAGGAGTTGATCGGAGGTGTCTTGATGGAAATATGAACCATGTCAGGCAAGCTTCTCTCACATAGAGATTGCCCACCTGTACTGATCTTCCCTGCTTGAACAGATTTTGGGATTGGTCTGTGTGTTCTAGAGAGGGATGTTGGGGGATATTATCGTTGTAGACTTGGATAGGAACTGAATTCAAACAAGCAGCTACCAGACTAACGTGCAGCTCAGAAGACAGCTGTCCATCAAATCTCACTGCTCCAAATGTTGCTGGGCAGTTTTCAGCTAAAAATGGAAACAAGGGGGGGGGGAGAATCAAACTGTTTCTTAAAATGTGTATTTTGAGATAAAATATATTTTAAAATGTGTCTTTCAAGACAAAACAATGTTTAGAAATATGTATTTAAATGTGGAATTGAATACAAATTTTCCACATTTTTTTTTAAAAAGAAGGTTAATGATGGAGAAATGGAATGAAAGGAATGCAAAAAAGTGGTTCCTTTGGTACTCATTCCCTATGATTATCCGAGGACCACACGCCACAGATACATGAGGTGCACTGCCTTGCCAGTGGTACCTTCTCAACCATTTCCCTTAGTTCAGCCTGCTTGCTGTAGATTGAACTGTCTGCTATGCATCATAGACCAAAACACATCTATAAATAGGCATTGGGAGTATTTTGCTGGGGGAAATTGAGATGTGAGAATAACAACAAGGCAGGGCAGAACACAACAAGCCAGAGCCAATATCAAGCAATCCAGCTGAGTCTTTGACTCTGGAAAATATACATCTCACCTGAGAACACCTGCAGAGGAGTATTTTCACCAGTGCTTCCAAGATGGGCAGCGGATAGGGAGCAGAACATCACAGCAGGAACAGTAATACATGTGAGCAGTTATAGATTGGAGCAGTGCTGAGAAAAAACAGAAAAGAGGAAAGACCACTTCTTAGTTGCAGTTATTCGCCAGCTATCAGACACATATTGTCGTATCTCCTCATAGGGTTTTATTCTTAGTTTTCCTTGATCTTCCTCCAGTAGTTGTCTATATGATACCCATTTTTCCCTCATATTAAGTTTATTCACAGCATTTGCCTCCAGGGGTGAAAGCCACCAGGGGGTCCAGTTGTAATTTATATTTGTTCCAGACTTTATATAATGCGTTCCTGAGTAAATGATTTGTAAAATCTGTATGGACTTTTGCCTTCTCGTAAACGAGATAGGTATGCCATCCGCATCTGTTGTTAAAACTTTCAAGATCTAAGATGTTAGTTTTCTCCAGTATAATCCAATCTTTTACCCATAAGAAACTTTCTGCCTCATTGTATAATTTTAAATTTGGCAGTGTTAGCCCTCCCCTCACTATTTTATCTGTCAAAAGTTTATATTTTATCCGAGGTTTCTTGCCTTGCCAAATGAATCTTGTTATATCTTTTCTCCATTCTTCGAAGCACTCCCCTCGGACTCTGGCCAATTTGGTCCACAGATATGGGGGGGGCAGGGGGAGGGGAGGGCCACAAACCTCCAGATTATGGAGCTACAGGTGGATGAAAATGCGCCGAGTAAGAAGGAAGGTACCTTAACATTGCATCTTTTAAAAAACAAAACAAAACCCACCAACAAATTATCAATGTTATCAGTTATCTGTTGTTTTGGAACATCGTCAAATCCAACAGTGCCAGTGGATGTGCCAAGTTAGCATGTAATATTCATTGTATGCCCATCATAAATAGTGAATGATAGGACCCACTGATGAATGGGAACTATTTGTTCTTACAAAGCGACATTCCATCTGTTTGGTTTCTCTGCGGGTGGCATGCATAGGTTATCTTGAAGTCACCGAAAGGTTCAACCACCAGGATTTTCTCCAAATATATTTTGATAGAACCATAGTTGGATCTGTTCCACCAATGTTCTGTTGGAAGGTCCAGGTTAACCCAGAGATGGAAAGAAGAAAGAGTCCCTACCAGAGAGGAATGGCAAACCAAACCGTTAGACTACGCCGAAATGGCAAAACTGACCAGAAAGCTCAGGGACGAAGAAGACAAAAGCTTCAGGAAAGAATGGGGGGAAATTATAATTTATTTAAGAGACCACTGTAAACAGATGAAAACATTAGCAGGATTTTAATCTCACTTGTAATGTAACAAATACTATGGACAATAAGGATAGATACAAAATATAGTTTATGAAATAATATGCAGTTGAAAATGGACGCGGGTGGCGCTGTGGGTTAAACCACAGAGCCTAGGACTCGCCGATCAGAAGGTCGGTGGTTCAAATCCCCGTGACAGAGTGAGTTCCCGTTGCTCGGTCCCTGCTCCTGCCAACCTAGCAGTTCGAAAGCACGTCAAAGTGCAAGTAGATAAATAGGTACCGCTCCGGTGGGAAGGAAACGGCACTTCCGTGCGCTGCTCTGGTTCGCCAGAAGCGGCTTAGTCATGCTGGCCACATGACCCGGAAGCTGTATGCCGGCTCCCTCGTCCAATAAAGCGAGATGAGCGCCACAACCCCAGAGTCATCTGCGACTGGACCTAATGGTCCGGGATCCCTTTACCTTTATGCAGTTCAAGACGTTGACAATAGGACCCATGGAGGGGGTGGGAAGTCTTGAGATTCAGAGAAATCTCTTTACATGGATATGTATCTGGCATTGTAATAAATTTATATTTGTAAAATATAAAAAGGGAAGGTCCAGGTTAATTCTGAAGTCATGTGGATTCTGGAACAGCAACTCTGCACCCTAAAACAGAGTCCTGGATGATAACCAGTTCTTGTCACACATCCCCAGAAACCTCTGACACAATGAAAGATCAGCAGCATCACTGATGTGGTTGTTAGATGTGGTAACAAACCATATCCCCTTTTGTATACACAGAGACATAGTGTCAACATGCCAATGGACACACTGGGTGCCTGGAGGGCGCTGGTACAACAATGCCTAGCAGCAGTCCCAGGACTTGTGGATTCTAGTAAGCCCTCTTTGTCTTCTGTGGTCAGTCCAGCCCCAAAGAGTACCCACAGAGCTGGTGTAAGTTCTAACTGGAGCAGAATTGGATAAAACCAGCGGGCAGGGGCTGAGTCTGGTACTAGGTTTGAAAGAAAAGGTTAAGAGAAGGGGCCTAGAAAATGAGCATTTGCTGGCTGCTGGCTCCTGCATTGAATGGGCTGTGGCTCAGCTAATTTCAGTATCTTAATCACTCAGTGTGTAGAGCATCTGTTTTGCATGCAAACTGTCCCAGCCTCAATCCCCAACATCTCCAGGTGAGGATGGCTGTGTCCATGTCTGAAACCCAGTCACTGTGGACAACACAGAGATAGCCTAACTTTGTATATGGCAGCACCTTATGTTCTTACACTTGAAAATCAACTGATTTTTTACAAAGATATATTTATATCCAAATAGTCCCTGCTCCAAGGGAAAGGGCATCTTCAAAAGATGTCCTCCTGACCTGTCCATCACTCAGGCAATTGAGTAAAACAAACATGTTTTATTGTTGCTATGGCCATCTGCTAATGTGAATAAAGTTTCTATTTATCTATCTATCTACCATTTTCATCACAAAGAAATTAATCCAAGATAGATAGTGGCATTGTCTACTTTGGTGAAGACTGCCACAGAAGACTATCACTGCTTTGATGAAGACTGATAGTTAAATATGATGCACAGACCGGCAAAATTTATGTGTTGTCAAGCCTTTTTCTACTTTCCCTCAAAGTCCTACAGACGTTTACCTGAAGAAAGACCTCCAAATTTGCTTTGAGTGAAATCCAGTAACAACTTATTATTATCTTTCAGTGAAACATCTTATTTAAATGTCGGCCAATTGGTGCAAAAAAAGGATAGAACATTCTTTATGTACGCAACAACAGCAGCAAGAATATTGATCGCAAAGTATTGGAAGACACAAGATCTACCCACCGTGGAAGAATGGCAGATGAAAGTGATTGACTATATGACATTGGCGGAAATGACGAGCAGAATTCGAGACCAGGGAAAGGAGACTGCGGAAGAAGATTGGAAGAAATTCAAGATTTATCTTAAGGACTATTATAAACTTGATGAAGCTTAGAATGTCGAGATTCTATAGAGAGAAAGGGCTGCAGTAATATAAGATTAGAATAAGAAAGGACTATGATGAATTAGAGTTGGAAAAAACATTTATAAGTTGCTATAAAATTTGGACATGAGGATGCAGAAAGGGGAGGTATGGGGAAGTCCGAGGAAAGAAGTTTATGAAATGACATTATGAAATTATACTTGTTTGTTTGTTTGTTTTCTTTTTTGTGTTTGTCTGTTATAAAAACTTTTGTAAAACTAATAAATGTTCTGGGTTTGCCTTGAAGTTCCTTAGATATTTTGCCTGAGGTGGGCAATGTTTAGCTTCGGGCAATTTTTTTTAATGGCAACTCAGTAGACGGTGCTTCAAAACCAAGAGAGACAGATCCCTTTCTAAAGCCTTTACAGCCTTCTCAAAGAAATGCGTGCAGGTTAATGTGAAAGGGAGAAGCAAAAAGAAGCTGGGAAGAAAAGAGAAGAAAGAAACAAGTGAACGTAGAAAGAGATGTATCTGTCTCAAGTGTATCTGTTTGATTATATCCAGTGTGAGAGAAACTCAAACTTAGTTCCACCAAATCAAAGCAATGCAGGAGTGCAAATAACGAGAATGTGGGGATCAGATGGGATTACTATGAGGAATTATAAAATATGCATCAAGCCATTGTGTCCGCTGTGAAAGCATGGCGTTGACTGGGTTCGATTCATTGACAATAATTTCTGATCAAATCCCACAAGCCTTTGCATTTCTGGCCATTTTCTCTACTGCCTATTTCTCCCTGTCTGACAAGGATGTATAAGCATTCTAAATAAACAGGCCAGTTGCTTCATCAAGCAACCTCAGTACATAAAGATACAGTGGTACCTCGGGTTACATACGCTTCAGGTTACAGACTCCGCTAACCCAGAAATAGTACCTCGGGTTAAGAACTTTGCTTCAGGTATGAAGTTTACGGCATGTAATGCCTTGAAAGAAAACATTATGAAAATGGTATACAGGTGGTACATGACCCCAGTTAAGCTCGCTAAGATATACCATTTGTCTGATAATAAATGTTGGAAATGCAAGGAGGCTGAAGGGACATTCTTTCACCTCTGGTGGACTTGTCCAAGATTGAAGGCCTTTTGGGAAATGATCTATAACGAGTTAAAAAAGGTGTTTAAGTACACCTTTCCCAAGAAACCAGAGGCCTTCCTTCTGGGCATTGTCGGCCAGAAGGTGTTAAAAAAGGACAGAACTCTTTTTCTGTATGCTACAACTGCAGCAAGAATTCTTATCGCCAAGCATTGGAAGACCCAAGATTTGCCCACACTGGAGGAGTGGCAGACGCAATTGATGAACTACATGGAACTGGCCGAGATGACTGCAAGAATCCGAGACCTGGGAGAAGAGGCAATGGAGGAGGACTGGAAAAAATTTAAAGACTATTTGCAAAAGTATTATAAATTGTATGAAACATAAGACGTCGTATGATTTGGAACGTTAGCCCCAGCAATGAAATTTAATTATCTATGAAATTGCTAACATTTGTGAAAGAATCAAAGTTTAAATGGGTAAAAATGATATCATGTTATATTTTTAGAGTAAATGGAGAATAAGAGATTTAAACTTAAATTGCAACTGAAAATATAAAGAAACACACGAAATAAGGGTATAATTTGCTGATGACTTTATTATCAAGAATGCATTATGCGGGAGATGTGGGGAAGTCCAATGGAAATTTGAAATAAGCTGTTGAAATGGATGTGATTTTCTGCTCTTTTTTCTTTTTTTCTTCTATTCTGCTTTTTCTTCTGTTCTTTCTGTAATTTGGAAAAATGTAATAAAAATTATTATAAAAAAAAAAAGAACTTTGCTTCAGGGTGAGAACAGAAATTGTGCTCCAGCGGCAGGGTGGCAGCGCAAGGCCCCATTAGCTAAAGTGGTGCTTCAGGTTAAGAACCGTTTCAGGTTAAGAACGGACCTTCGGAATAAATTAAGTACTTAACCCGAGGTACTACTGTAGTAGATAGTTCCTTTGATGTATCCTTCCTTGGTTTTGTTAATCTTAGGACCTGGAAATAGAATCATAGAATCATAGAGTTGGAAGAGACCACAAGGGCCATCAAGTCCAACCCCCTGCCAAGCAGGAAACACCATCAGAGCACTCCTGACATATGGTTGTCAAGCCTCTGCTTAAAGACCTCCAAAGAAGGAGACCACCACACTCCTTGGCAGCAAATTCCACTGTCGAACAGCTCTTACTGTCAGAAAGTTCTTCCTAATGTTTAGGTGGAATCTTCTTTCTTGTAGTTTGGATCCATTGCTCCGTGTCCGCTTCTCTGGAGCAGCAGAAAACAACCTTTCTTTCTGGAATTTGCTGCCAAGGAGTGTGGTGGACTCTCCTTCTTTGGGGGTCTTTAGGCAGAGGCTTGACAACCATATGTCAGGAGTGATCTGATGGTGTTTCCTGCTTGGCAGGGGGTTGAACTCGATGGCCCTTGTGGTCTATTCCAACTCTATGATTCTATGATTCTATGATTGCAAGATTCAGCCACAGAGAAGAATTTTGCAAAGGTGGTGCCAGAAAGAAAGGAGGGCCAGATGACCTTTGAGTTCCCTTCCATCATCTATGATTCTGTGCTGCTATGGTCTTCTGCATCACACCAAATTTCCACAGCAGATGTCTGGGGCAGGAGTTGTTGTTTAGTCATGTCCGACTCTTCGTGACCCCTTGGACCAGAGCATGCCAGGCACTCCTGTCTTCCACTGCCTCCCGCAGTTTGGTCAAACTCATGCTGGTAGCTTCGATAACACTATCCAACCATCTTGTCCTCTGTCATCCCCTTCTCCTTGTGCCCTCTATCTTTCCCAACATCAGGGTCTTTTCCAGGGAGTCTTCTCTTCTCATGAGGTGGCCAAAGTATTGGAGCCTCAGCTTCACTATCTGTCCTTCCAGTGAGCACTCGGCTGATTTCCTTCAGAATGGAGAGGTTTGATCTTCTTGCACTCCATGGGACTCTCAAGAGTCTCCTCCAGCACCACAATTCAAAAGCATCAATTCTTTGGCCTTCTTTATGGTCCAGCTCTCACTTCCATACATCACTACTGGGAAAACCATAGCTTTAACTATACGGACCTTTGTTAGCAAGGCGATGTCTCTGCTTTTTAAGATGCTGCCTAGGTTTGTCATTGCTTGAGGACCACAGATCTGGATACCAAATATGGTCCTCTAAGCTTCTCTGTCAGGCTCTCAGAGACACCCCAAGCCACACCCCTCACCAGACCTGCTTCACTCTCCTTGAATGTCTTTGTCCTGGCTCAAATACATTCTTGAACTCTGATAATGCCTCTCGCTCACCTGGATGGAGGACTGAGAGGTATGTTTTTTGAGTATGTGTAGAAACATAAGAGCAAAATTGACAATAGTTGTTCTACCACTTTTGCTTGTGGCCCTCTCCACCACTGAAATGTGGCCATTCTCCAGAAGAGAATGCTTCTCTCAGGCTGAAAAACGGTTCTGCACTCCTGGTTTAGGGACTCTTTGGCAGACGAATCCGTATGGAGCATGTTCTCTTAAGATAGATTCTTCAAAGGAAGAAACAGCGGATTATGCAGTTTGTGCCCACAACAAGATTTGCATTCAGCAACAACAGGACAGAAGCAATTATGTAGTCTGGAAGGTTTCCTGGTCCTTTAAGAAACCGGGAATTTAAATCAGTCTCATTTGCTACTGATCCCGGAAAGTAGGTTAGAGTCCTCGTGGAAGTAAATTTCCTTGGTTTTGCTACTGAACAATGCGCAGCTGGGCTCTCTGACAAATATGGAAGATTGGGAAAGAGAAGAGCTTCTTTGTGTTGATGAGGAGAAGAGAGATTGTTTGTATCAGATTGGACCTAATATAAATGAGATTTCCTGGCAAAAGCAAGCTCACACATTGCGTTTGTATACATCCTTAAGGGACACATGTAAGAGGCTCATTTATAATTATATTTTGGGGATGGTTCCTGCTCCTATGTAGCTGCATTGTTTTATGTTTTCTGGATATCACGTGATCATATTATAAAGCAGTTGTGTCCCATGTTATAAACCAGGCAGTTCTAGGAGTTGTTTCTTTTTGTTTTCCAATGCATTGCTTATCAATACAAAATTCAGTGTGGCGCGAGCAAATTTTTATTCTGAAAGTGTGGCTCAGAGAAAAAAGTTTGAGAACCACTGCACTAGAGGCAAGCTGTTTAGGGCTGACCATACTGTTATGTAGGATGATATGGCTAGCCCTAGTTGGTTTTTATTTACAGGAGAGAGCTCCCCTCTGTCTTCCAAAATATCCAGTTCGACACACACCCCTTCCTTGGTTACTAACTTACAGTGTTAAACAAAATGCTAAGCAATGTGCACCATGTGTACAATTAGGGAAAGGGGAATAATATTTGCATGATTTTCTCTTAACTTGCATAATAGGCCTCATTAGCATCACATATGATTTGAAGTTCCTTGGCAGAGAATTAAGGCTTTCATTTTAACAAAGCTACCCAAAGCATCAGATGCAGCTTTTAAAAAACCAATGTGGTTGTTTTTACATATACTGGGCAGGAGGCCCAGACTTGTGTGCCATTTCCCATTGAAATTAGATAACCCCTTTTTAAAAAAATGAACAAGAACTTTTTTTTAATATATAAAAAATTGCTGGTCGCTTGACTTCAACAGGAGACAACAGGTAATAGGTTGCCAGAGCATTTTACAAAAGATGACTTCGGGGAACAATCAGGGTGGACAATTTTACTTGCCAAGGCATACAGAGAGTATGTTTAACAGGTAAAAAAAGATTAGGCACAAAATAACTCTCGTCAGTACAGTAATCTGAAGCTGGCATTGGCCACAGAGTTGTTCTGCCAGCACTCTTGTTCCATAAATGGAAGTTTCTGCCATAGCAACTCACACATCAATTGTGTTTGTTCACACCAGGCTTAGGCCCTGAGCTCTAAGTTTCTAGATTTGTGAAATCTCAGGCAACTTCCATCACACAAAGGCCATCTCTCTCTCTCTCTCTCTCTCTCTCTCTCTCTCTCTCTCTGGATGCAGTTCAGCTCCAGATTTGGGGTGATGCAGGCATTTCTCACACACAGGGCACCAAGTCGAGGGGGCACAACATTGAGAAGATCCATAACTAAGATGATCCCTTGGGGAATGCCAAATTTGGGGGTCGCACAGAGCTCCATATTATAAAAGGTTGCCCAAGTGAGGAGAGGAAAGGTTTTCATGCTGTATTTCTTCCTTCAGGGATTAATGTGCCAGGCACTGTGTGCTGGGTGTGGGCAACCCCCGAGACAGGGATTGGCAGGGTCAGCAGCAAATCATTCATTCATTCTGTGTGTGAGGGGGAGGAGGGAGACTGCCCTCCTCCCAATTCAGAAATTGTGTTGGACACTCCAGACTACTTTCCAAAGCAAACCAAGCATACATTTGCCATGTTGGCTGGGGCTGATGGTAGATGGAGTCCAACAACTTCTGGAGTGTACCAGGATGCGGAAGGTTGCTGTATAATTTCTGAATCTATTACAAAAAGAGACAAAACAGTGGCTTATTGCACAAGATGCTTTGCATCAGTTCTAACAGAATGGAATCCAATAGCTTGTTAATTTGAGCAATAATAGCCTAGCACCTTCGAATCCCCGCGGCGGGGTGCGCTCCCGCTGCTCGGTCCCAGCGCCTGCCAACCTAGCAGTTTGAAAGCACCCCCGGGTGCAAGTAGATAAATAGGTACCGCTTACCAGCGGGAAGGTAAACAGCGTTCCGTGTGCTGCGCTGGCTCGCCAGATGCAGCTTTGTCACGCTGGCCACGTGACCCGGAAGTGTCTCCGGACAGCGCTGGCCCCCGGCCTCTTGAGTGAGATGGGCGCACAAACCCCAGAGTCTGTCAAGACTGGCCCGTTTGGGCAGGGGTACCTTTACCTTTACCTTTAGCCTAGCACCTCAAAGTCTGGCAGACTTTTGATGAAGAAAAATGTAACTGACCATCAGTTGTGCAATTGCACATTGAAAGGGGAGAGGTGTGCATTCAGCTTAGGATGCTACTTGTATGTAAACCAATCATTTAGAAAACCTTTTCATGTAAAACAAAACATATCCATCCTGCAAATGAATCACCTGTGCATGAAGAATTGCTTTTCAGTGGAAGCAAACGTATCCACTGAAGTAATATGGAAGTAATATGGAAGGCTTCGCTCATCCAAGGCTAAGGGAGCTGCGCATGTTTAGCCTGGAGAAGAGGAGGTTAAGGGGTGATATGATAGCCATGTTCAAATATATAAAAGGATATGATAGCCATGTTCAAATATATAAAAGGATGTCACATAGAGGAGGGAGAAGCAGACACGGAGCAATGGATCCAAACTACAAGAAAGAAGATTCCACCTAAACATTAGGAAGAACTTCCTGATAGTACGAGCTGTTCGACAGTGGAATTTGCTGCCAAGGAGTGTGGTGGAGTCTCCTTCTTTGGAGGTCTTTAAGCAGAGGCTTGACAACCATATGTCAGGAGTGCTCTGATGGTGTTTCCTGCTTGGCAGGGGGTTGGAATCGATGGCCCTTGTGGTCTCTTCCAACTCTATGATTCCATGATCCCTAATGTCCTTTTTGTTCATAGAATCAAAGAAGTGTAGAGTTGGAAGGGATCCAAAGGTTACCCAACCTCTGGCCGTCCAACCTCTGCTTAAAAGCCTCCAAGGAAGAAGAGCCCACGGCATCTCATGAGAGTCTGTTCCACTGTTTGAACTGCTCTTACTGTCAGAAAGTTCTTCCTGGGACAACATTTGCCTGAATCCAGCCAGCAAGGAACTCACCTGTTCTCCAAGATTATAGACAGAGGCTTTGAGCTCCTTCAGTATCCTTGGGTGCAGCTCATCAGGGCCTGGAGATCTGAATTCATTTATAGTAGCTAGGTGTTCCCTTACTGCCTCTTTTCCTATATTGGGTTGCAGCTCCTTCCTTGCCTCAGTTATTGTCTAAGTCCCGGCTGAGGATTTAGGGACAGGGGGCAAGATGGCAGGGTGGGAGCAGGAACAAGAGTCCAGAAGCCAGGGGTCTGAGGGTCTGGAAGCAGGGAGTCATGAAGTCAGGAGTCCGAGGGTTGAGAAGCAAGGAGTCAAAAAACCAAGATCGGAGGATCAGGAAGCAAGAAGCCAAACACAACGAGGCAGGAAATGTGTTGCTGTGGCAAAGAGCCGAAGGGAAATGCTGACCTTATATCCCTTCCCGGCTCTAGCCACCAGGTGCAGTGAGTTACCAAGCGGCCTCACCCATGTGGCCGTGCCTTGCCTCTCCAGAACAAACTTAGGAAGGCCCCAGTCCTGCGAAGCCCTACTGGTCACAGGGCCCGGCTCCTGCATGCACTCCTGATAGTTATGCTGTTATCACCAGGTTGGGCACTGCTTTGTTTTGGGGTGAAAAAAGAGGCAAAGCAGGTGTTGAGCAGTTCTGCCTTCTGTCTGTCACCCAAAAGCATTTCTCCATCATCTCCACACAGAGGACTTACCATGTACTTGTTCCTCCTCTAGCTTTGAACATAGCCAAAGAAACCTTTCTTATTATTTTTAATGTTTCTTGGAACCTGGAGATCATCCTGAACTTTGGCCTGCCTGACCTTCTCCCTGCAACTGTTGGCTACTCAAATATACCCTTCCTTCATGATTTTTCCTTTCTTCCATTTCTTACGCACTCCCTTCCTACATCTCAGCTCATCTGTGAGCTCCCTGGAGACGGACTCCTGTTTTGCATCTCACATACATCTCAGAAGCAACATTTCCTTCCATTCACTTTGCTGAGGAATCAGAGCAAAGGAATAATGAATCATCCAATGCGTCCTGTTCTGGGTGGTGTGTCTGTGTGTGATAGCAACACTGTCACCATCATTCACATGTGTCAAGGCGCTAAGCAACATTTCTTGCACATCCCACTATTTATAGTCCTTCGTTCACACCCTCCAAGAGCCCAAGGTGGTGGCAGCTACATTTTTTTAAAGCTGCTAATAAATGAACTTCATCTTCTTGTAATTTTTATTTATTAAGGACATAGACAAATGCCTTTATTACCCTACAGAAGGGCTATTTGAAATGCCAGAGATGGTCACCATCCTGTATAAATATAATAGTTTGAGTTGGGCCAGCCTGATTATTGTGAGCGGTCCTAGACAAAAGAAGAATGTTTTTAATGAGGTAAAAGGTAGGGTAAAGGACCCCTGGATGGTTTGTTGTTGTTGTTTAGTTGTTTAGTCATGTCTGACTCTTTATGACCTCATGGACCAGAGCACGCCAGGCACTCCTGTCTTCCACTGCCTCCCGCAGTTTAGTCAGACTCATGTTTGTAGCTTCGAGAACACTGTCCAACCATCTCGTCCTCTGTCGTCCCCTTCTCCTTGTGCCCTCCATCTTTCCCAACATCAGGGTCTTTTCCAGGGAGTCTTCCCTTCTCATGAGGTGGCCAAAGTCTTGGAGCCTCAGCTTCAGGATCTGTCCTTCCAGTGAGCACTCAGGGCTGATTTCCTTAAGAATGGATAGGTTTGATCTTCTTGCAGTCCATGGGACTCTAAAGAGTCTCCTCCAGAACCATAGTTCAAAAGCATCCATTCTTCGGCGATCAGCCTTCTTTATGGTCCAGCTCTCACTTCCATACATCACAACTGGGAAAACCATAGCTTTAACTATACGGACCTTTGACGGCAGGGTGGTGTCTCTGCTTTTTAAGATGCTGTCTTGTTTGTCATCATTTTCTGCCAAGAAGCAGGCATCTTTCAATTTCGTGACTGCTGTCACCATCTGCAATGATCATAGATCACAAGAAAGTAAAATCTCTCACGGCTTCCATTTCTTCCCCTTCTCTTTGCCAGGAGGTGATGTGCCCAGTGGCCATGATCTTAGTTTTTTTTGATGTTGAGCTTCAGACCATATTTTGCGCTTTCCTCTTTCACCCTCACTAAGAGGTTCTTTAATTCCTCTTCACTTTCTGCCATCAAAGTTGTGTCATCTGCATATCGGCGGCTGTTGATATTTCTTCCGGCAATCTTAATTCCGGCTTGGGATTCATCCAGTCCAGCCTTTCGCATGATGAATTCTGCATATAAGTTAAATAAGCAGGGAGACAATATATAGCCTTGTCGTACTCCTTTCCAAATTTTGAACCAATCAGTTGTTCCATATCCAGTTCTAACTAGCTTCTTGTCCCTCATAGAGATGCAAAGGCAACTATGGGGTTGCAGCACTCATTTCTCTTTCAGGCCGAGGGAGCCGGCATTTGTCCACAGACAGCTTTCTGGCTCATGTGGCCAGCATGACTAAACCACTTCTGGTGCAATGGAACACCATGACGGAAACCAGGGCGCATGGAAATGCCTTTTACCTTCCTGTCGCAGCAGTACCTATTTATCTACTTGCACTGGTGTGCTTTCGAACTGCTAGGTTGGCAGGAGCTGGGACAGAGCAATGGGAGCTCAACCTGCCATGGGGATTCGAACTGCCAATCTTCTGATCAGCAAGCCCAAGAGGCTCAGTGGTTTAGAACACAGCACCACCTGCACACACCCCCGCCCGCCTGTTGCTGGTTTCCTGAATGTGCAATTCACCTGCAGAATTGGGGAATCTGACAAAGGGTCTGCAGAATGCATGGGAAAGGGAAAGAGGCCACTCTGGTGTTTGAACTTAGATGATGATGATGATGATTTATTTGTACCCCACCCATCTGGCTGGGTTTCCCCAGCCACTCTGGGCGGCTGCCAACAAAGATTAAAAATACATTAAAATGTCACACATTAAAAATTTCTCTGAACAGGGCTGCCTTCAGATGTCTTCTAAATGTCAGGTAGTTATTTATCTCTTTGACATCTGGTGGGAGTGCATTCCACAGGGCGGGTGCCACTACCAAGAAGGCCCTCTGCCTGGTTCCCTGTAGCTTTGTTTCTCGCAGCAAGGGAACCACTAGAAGGCCCTTGGCACTGGACCTCAGTGTCCGGGCAGAATGATGGGGGTGGAGAAGCTCCTTCAGGTAAACTGAGCTGAGGCCGTTTAGGGCTTTAAAGGTCAACGCCAACACTTTGAATTGTGCTCAGAAACGTACTGGGAGCCAATATAGGTCTTTCAGGACTGGTGTTATGTGGTCTCGGTGGCTGCTCCCCAGTCACCAGTCTAGCTGCCACATTCTGGATTATTTGTAGTTTCCAGATCACCTTCAAAGGTAGACAAGTAGGACCTGTGGCATAATGTAAAACTAACATTCAACATTCCCTTACTACTCAGCATGTTCGTTCTTTATTGGGCTGCTTCTTTGGGGTTGTTGCCCTTTGGAATTTTCTGAGGCCATGGATCCTGAGCTGAAGAACAGGTCTTGATGCAGGCATGACCACACACAACTGAACAATAAGCCTGGCCTGGACCAAACTAGAATCGCATTTGCTGGAGCAGATGAGGGAGGAACCAACAGCAGGAAGTGATGGAGGATTGGGATGAACATGAGAACATAACACAAGCCCTACTGGATCGGGCCAATTGCCCATCTGTTCCAGCATCCAGCCAGGTCCCTATGGGAAGGTCACATGCTGCACCTGAGCACAACAGCACTCTCTCTTCCTGTGGTTTCCATAAGCTGATATTCAGAAGCATTACTGCCTCCAGCTGTGGAGGCAGCGCATGGCCATTATGGAAACATGGGAGGTGCGTGACTTTAGGGCAATGGGGTTTAATGACACAGGCATCATCTCAGGCTGAAGACCTTCCAACCTTTTATCAGCCAAGACTTACCAGGACTTCCAAGGGAAGACTTCAGCACCACAAACAGCTCCTCTGCTAAGTTTTGCATTCTCTAGATGTTTTTCAGGAAAGGTAATTAGTAGTTAAGATGAACAACTGGCAGATGTTTTAATAAAAGTCTAATTACTTTTTATGAATGATTACAGAGTCCAGCATGCAAATGAGTTTTGCTAATCTCTTTTTATTATCACTGCCATGGATTTTTATCTATAACACCTGTGAGTAATTTACAGGGAACTATCTCTAACCCCAAGGTTTCATTTCAGAGGTATCTATGTATTCTTAACAAATCCTTTAGGAGGTACACGTTAAATAAAAACAGTAGCAACAACTCTAAAGTGTGACTAATATTTGTTTGAAATCAAAGTAAGCTAGCAGAATAACTGGGGTGTTAGATTATCAGTATGGGGTAATGTACACCCCAGTTATAAAGGCCAACCAAGATTTTGCTCCCTGGTGGCTCTCCAGAAGAAACTATTGGAGTTCTTAGTTCATATGTAAATGTAATCAGAGACCCTTCTCTGTGAGCTTCATCCAAGGAAGGAGCAGCTTTTTTCAGTGATGGCTCTCCACTTGTGAAATCCTTTCCTTGGGAGAACACATCTAGTGCTATCAACACCAACTTTTAGCAGCAGGCTAAGACATACTGCTTTCTCAACCTTCTGGTTGTTAATTTGGAACATGGTCTGGTATGATTCTGGCATCTTTGAGGTGCTCTTCCTTTTGTGTGGGATAGGAATTGTCCTTTTTATTGTATTGTTGAATGGGGATTTTAGGAATCCTATTTATTGTTTTCTCTTTGTATTTGGTGGCTAACTGGTTCTTTTTACTCTCTTTTGCATTTTACAGATTTGTAGGCTGTTTTGAGACATATTTCTGTAGAAAGTGGTGTGGCGATCACACAGGGTCCCCGGACGTTTCACCGTCTATTGATCCCTGTGCCACCACTTTATTTCTCACTGCCACCACCCAGGCCCTACCTGGTACAATACTGAGTCCAGTCAGGATTAAATTGGAACATAAACTTCTTTTTATTTATTGCAGTTTAACAAACGTGTGGTTTCATTAACAGTATTGGTCAATTACAATCATGGAGTGCCTATCCAGACCTATAACTTCTGCTACCTGCTCTCACTCACTAATCCACCTCTCAGATATTTACTTGCCTTCCTAGCTCCTAACTGTTCCTGACTCAGCTTATTTTGCTACACTAACTCAACCTACCCACAGACTCTATCCCAATTCACTCCCACTCCTACTCCAACCAACCACCCAACTCCCCATGAACTCCTCCATTCGCCCCCCCACCTGGTTTTATAGTCCCTCTGACTCCACCCCCCTGGGTTCTGATTGAGTAACTTGTTTAACTATTTCACCTCCAGCACTCTCATATGTTAACGTCACAAGTGGTGAATAAATATTACCCTTAAATATATAATATGCCTACAGTATGTAGCATCTCTGAGCCCTCCAGCCCCTCCACTCTCAGGCAGCCTCAAGGGTTTAAATTGGGACCACTGGGAATCAGTCACTGTGCTCTTACTTGACTGCCCAAGCAAACCAAGTGATCAGGGCAAGAGAACTTCCAGCCAGCAGGCAGATCCTCTGAGTAGAACATCCCCAGCTAAGGAGCCAAATGAAGAAGAAGAAGAAGAGTTGGGATTTGATATCCCGCCTTTCACTCCCTTTAAGGAGTCTCAAAGCGGCTAACATTCTCCTTTCCCTTCCTCCCCCACAACAAACACTCTGTGAGGTGAGTGGGGCCGAGAGACTTCAAAGAAGTGTGACTGGCCCAAGGTCACCCAGCAGCTGCATGTGGAGGAGCGGAGACACAAACCCGGTTCACCAGATTACGAGACTACCGCTCTTAACCACTACACCACACTGGCTCTCAGAAGAAGCCAATAATCTCCCACTATTTAGGTGTTTAATGTTGACTTTTTCATCTTTATTGTCCAATGTACCTAGAAAGAGAGGATTGCATAGCCCAGGGCTGGCACTGGCACTTGACACCCTTGGTTGAGGAACCAGTTACCACAGGCATTTTGCAAATGTCCCCCAAAACCTGCAGATGGACCTGGCACGGTCTCTACTGCCAGTAAGGGATAATCCTGCAAGACAACCTTCTCAAATAACAATGCAATAATCCTCCCATTCAAAGTGCAGCTTCACACTTCAGCCCATTCCATTATTTCAACCTTCAGAAGTCTTGGTGTCTAGCAGAACGCGACTGCTACACTGGTAAGTGGGGCAGCCCAATGGGAACGTACACCATCAGCCCTAAAAGCACTGCACTGGCTGACAGTAAGTTACCAGGATCAATTCAAGCTGCTAGTATTACTGTATAAAACCCTGAGTGGCTTGGGATTCAAGTACCTAGAAGATCGCCTTCCCCAATAGCAACCAGCATGGTGTAGTGGTTAAGAGCAGTGGACTTGTAATCTGGTGAACCAGGTTCGATTCCCCGCTCCTTCACATGCAGCTGCTGGGTGACCTTGGGCTAGTCACACTTCTCTGAAGTCTCTCAGCCTCACTCACCTCACAGAGTGTTTGTTGTGGGGGAGGAAGGGAAAGGAGATTGTTAGCCGCTTTGAGACTCCTTAAGGGGCATGAAAGGTGGGATATCAAGCCCAAACTCCTCCTCCTCCTCCTTTTCTTCTTCTTCTTCTTCTTCTTCAACCACCTTGGACTCAACAATCAGCAGGTGAGGTCCGGTTGGTGGTGTCACCATTGGGGGGTTGCCCAGTTCGTGTTGGCCCCAACAGGGCCTTTTCTGTGGCAGTTCTTTATTTGAAGAATGCTCACCTTGGTGAGGTGTGTTTGCATCCCCCAGTGTTGCCTTCCAGGAGAAATTTTTAAAAACAATCCCATTTACCTAGGTATGAAAGACCCTGTTCCTCAGAACCCCGAGATTACTGGTCTAGGCAACGTTTTCAAACTGTTGTATCATTGCCATGTTTGCCACCCTGGGCTCCTTTGGGAGCAAGAGTGGGATACAAAAAAACCCAAATAATAAGGCCAGGAAATTTTTGGTTCCATGCTGACTGGCAAAAGCACACCAGCATGGTGCCTGCTTCTCTGTTGAATATGAATCTGCACAGATGCATCCCTGAGTAATGGAAATATTTGTAGATGCAATCATTAAAATTACTTTCAGCAGTGAAAATATAGATTTCTACACAGTGAAGATGAAAATGAGCTTCAGATTATCCTATTCAGTTAATTGTACTCAGATCAAAGCACTGGGGCTTATTCCATTATGAAAACGCATGAAGAAGCAACACTTAAAGAAATCAGCTAATTGCAGAAAGCAAATGTCAGGTACAGCAAGTGCCATGAAACAGGGCATTGATGGATGGAAAGGATGTCTGTTTTCTCTGCAGTATCTGTGTAAAATTAGTAACCTTTCTCCAAGGAGCTGGGGGAGGGGTTCCAACCATAAGGAACATGGACCCTTAGTAGCTGCCTTATTACAAAAGAATTTCAGAAATAGAGTGGAAAGAGAAGTTGCTGAATTGGTGATTGACTCAATGGGTGCTTGACTCAATGGGTATGGGTATTACCAAACTTAAAACCACGGAGAGACCTGGTCTGAACAGAGACATTGGATTCTTACCTCATTATACATGATATAGCTATTTTTAGCCATCTCACCCCTTGCTTTTTCCAGTAAGACCAATTGCAGTTAACAGCAGTTGTCAACAGATTTACCACACCTGTCAGCCAATCACCCATTCCCACCACCTTTCTGAGTAATACCCCTGCGACAGGAAGGTAAAAGGCATTTCTATGTGCCCTGGTTTCTGTCATGGTGTTCCATTGCACCAGAAGTGGCTTAGTCATGCTGGCCACATGACCCGGAAGCTGCACACTGGCTCCCTCAGCCAATAAAGCAAGATGAGCTCCGCAACCCCAGAATTGGTAATGACTGGACCTAATGGTCAGGGGTCCCTTTACCTTTAAGGTGCTACTGGAAGGAATTTTTATTTTATTTTATATAGACCTGTAGGTACATGAAAATGGCTTTGGCTTCCAGCATTCCAACCATGCACCACAGAATTCAGTAGGAGATTGGTCTACCAAAGCGTTTCAAGCTAGATTGCTCCTTCTGGAGGTAACTAGACGTCCACCCATATGGAACCATATAAGTACTGTAAATCCTTTTGTACAGTTGTACCTCGGGTTACATACGCTTCAGGTTACATATTGTCAGGGGCTCAGGAACAGAGGCACAGGGGAGAAAGGAGATGGAGATTGAAGAGGAAGGATCGGAGGGCAGCGTAGGGGAATATGGCAGTGACCCGAGAGATTCCATGAGCTTCTCAAGCGAATCAGATGATTCCCAGAAGGAGGCGCCGATGGTCAGGGCAAGGGGGGTCCCAGGGAGGACACATCAAGAACGGGGGGCCAGCGGGGACTCCCAAAGCAGCAGCTGGAAATCAGGACCAGCTTCCCCACCAGAGCATAGTGGGGGGGAAGAGTCTCAGGTGTCAGGGGCAGCATCTCCTCCAGCAGGAAGAGAAGATGAGTCGGAACTGGCCACGCCTCTGTCGGAGGGGAGGTCAGGTTCAGCTAGCCTCCCTGAAGGGGGGAGCAGTGACAGGAGCAGTGTAACGGTCAGGAGGAAGGTTGGCGGCTGGGCGCGCGCGCCAAGTTCAAATGTACAGGCGCGCGGGACAGCAGAAAGCCCGGATGGGGAACCAGGTCCTAAAGCCCGCCGGAGGCAGGGGGAAGACTCAGGGGACTCAGCGTCAGAAGAGTCTAGAAAGGGGGAGACTCCAGCTGACAGGAGGACCCAGAGGCGGAAAGAGCAAAGGAAGAGGTGGAGCGAGGCCAGAGTCTTAAACTGGTGTATGGGGGGCGGAGACTCAGACGGAGCTTCAGCGGTCTAGAGTTTCAGACGTAGAGCTGCACGCTACTGATGTGAAAGACAAACTGAACTTCAATAAAGACTTTTGTATATAACAATGAAGTGGTGCTGGTCCTTTGTGAGCTGGGACCTAGGGCAGTTCTGACACATATGCTTCAGGTTACAGACTCCGCTAACCCAGAAATAATACCTTGGGTTAAGAACTTTGCTTCAGGATGAGAACAGAAATCGTGCGGCAGCGGCGTAGCAGCAGCAGCAGGAAGCCCCATTAGCTATAGTGGTGCTTCTGGTTAAGAACAGTTTCAGGTTAAGAACGGACCTCCAGAACGAATTAAATATGTAACCAGAGGTACCACTGTATTTCTCTCCTGGTGGCTGTACTGCTGCTGATTTTGTCAGCAGGAGGGCGTCTCGTGGATCAAAAGTCCACAGCGGGAATTCTCTATTCCCACCCTCACCCCCAGAAACAGCACGCTTTAAAGGCACACAAATCTGCTTCTTGGCCTCTGGACCATGTGTAGAGTCAAAATCCATTTCTGCAGGACGACCTTAGCTGGAAGGCAAAACGGGGCCTATCTTCCTATCCATATGCAAAACCTGACCAGAGAGGCAACTGAATCTTGCTTCAACCCTGGCAATGGGACCTTGTCCTCCGCTGCATTGAAAACTATCAGGAACATAGGAACATAGACAGGTGCCTTATGATGAACCAGACCGTTTTGGTCCAAGTAATAATAATAATAATTTATTATTTATACCCCGCCCATCTGGCTGAGTTTCCCCAGCCACTCTGGGCGGCTCCCAATCAGTGTTAAAAACAGTACAGCGTTACATATTAAAAACTTCCCTGAACAGGGGTGCCTTAAGATGTCTTCTGAATGTCTGGTAATTATTTATCTTTTTGACATCTGATGGGAGGGCGTTCCACAGGGTGGGCGCCACTACCGAGAAGGCCCTCTGTCTGGTTCCCTGTAGCCTTACTTCTCGCAATGAGGGAACCGCCAGAAGGCCCTCGGCGCTGGATCTCAGTGTCCGGGCTGAACGATGGGGGTGGAGACACTCCTTCAGGTATACAGGACCGAGGCCGTTTAGGGCTTTAAAGGTCAGCACCAACACTTTGAATCATGCTCGGAAACATACTGGGAGCCAATGCAGATCTCTCAGAACCGTTGTTATGTGGTCCCAGTGGCCACTCCCAGTCACCAGTCTAGCTGCTGCATTCTGGATTAATTGCAGTTTCCGGGTCACCTTCAAAGGTAGCCCCACATAGAGCGCGTTGCAGTAGTCCAAGCGTGAGATAACCAGAGCATGTAGCTCAAATGTCCCTTTGGATGACGATAGCTTGGAACTGCAAGGTGAGAGAGCACTGGTCCATTTAGGTCAATATTATCCACACTGACTGGCAGCATCTCTCTGGGGTTTCAGGCAGGAGTCTCTTTCAGGATGACCTGGAGATACTGGGGATTGAAACTGGAACTTTCTCCATGCAAGATTGATGCTCTACCACTGAGCTAAAGGCCCTCCCCTGAAACCTAGAAGGCACATGGCTTCTTCTCTGTCCTCCAGCACCTTGCTGCTTCTCAATAGCTTGTGGTAGTATTGAATCTGTTTCTTTTTTTGTTTCCAAGTTGTTTCAATGAGCTTCTCTCTCTCTCTCCAGATGGTAATCTTGTGATGACCTTGTGGACCCAAGGATGGGATGCTGAAACAAGAAGCATTGCACTGAGAAAACATTGCCACAGTAAAAGGTTAAAGGCTCCCTCCCCCCCCCCACCATTACGGGAACTGCAATTTGATGTCTCTATTTGGATTTCAGCTCATTTCTTTCTCTCTCTCCTTCCCAGTGTATAAGCTTCTCAGCAAATATTTGATTTGGCTGTAATTTAGAAAGGAGCATGAGCCGTTGGCTCCATTGGGAGAGGGAAAAGAAATATCAGCTGTTGAAGAGAGAAAGAAATCACTGAGAGTGCAAAACCAGAGCAATCCAGTTCTGAAGATCATGTGCCCTTCAGGGCTTGCAGTACCTAGATCCAGAACAGCGCAGGAAGCCGAGCAGCAGTTCAAATCCCCACGATGGAGTGAGCTCCCATTGCTCTGTCCCAGCTCCTGCCAACCTAGCAGTTTGAAAGCACACCAGTGCAAGTAGATAAATAGGTACCGCTGTAGCAGGAAGGTAAACAATGTTTCCGTGCGCTCTGGATTCTGTCACGGTGTTCCGTTGCACCAGAAGCGGTTTAGTCCTGCTGGCCACATGACCCAGAAAGCTGTCTGTGGACAAACGCTGGCTCCCTCAGCTTGAAAGCGAAATGAGCGCCACAACCCCATAGTCACCTTTGACTGGACTTAACCATCCAGGGGTCCTTTATCTTTTTAACCTTTTACCTAGATCCAGAACAGCACAGTAAGCCGAGCAGGAAAATAGGACGCTGAGTTCACAACTGATGGCAGGCAGCTCCATAAACATTCATTTGAACATCTAGGGTGTTCTTAGGGGTGGAAATATTGGCCATTGATGATGATGATGATCCCATTATTTATCCAATTTATATCCCACACTCTTCATTACAAAAGAGCCCAGAACAGCAGGGAGTCAGAGCCTAGCCTAATAGCCATTGATAGCCTTACCTTACAGGAATTTGTCCAATCCTCAGGGGATACAGGGCTAGCAGGGTGTCAAACGCCCACTGTGCCCTCCAACACCTCAAGTGCTATAAATTACTTGGATGAAGAAACTTCATCAGATTTTCAGGTGACTCGAAACTGGAAGGAATAGTTAATGCTGCAGAAGACAGACTCAGGATTCAAGATGACTTCAACAGATTGGAGAACTATGCTCAAACTAACAAAATGAATTTCAATGGGGATAAAATGTCAAGTTCTGCACATAGGCTGGATTAACCAACTGCAGAAATATAAGGTGTTGGACACCTGGCTTGCCAGTAAACATATGAAAAGGTTCTAGGGAAGCTTAGAAGACTGCAAGTGTAACATGAGTCAACAGTGTGATGCAGCAGCAGCAAAAAAGAAAAAGAAGAAAAAGTGAATGCTATTCTGTGCTGCATCAGTAAAAGTCTAGTGTCCAGATCAAGGAAAATAATAGTCCCACTCTATTCTTCCTTGTTCAGACCACACCTGGAGTACTGTGTCCAGTTCTGGGTGCCACAATTTAAGAAGGAGATTGACAAGCTGGAACGTGTTCAGAGGAGGGTGACTAAGATGATCAAGGGACTGGAAACCAAGCCTTATGAGGAACGGTTGAAGGAGCTAGGTATGTTCAGCCTGGAAAATAGGAAACCAAGAGGAGATATGACAGCCATCTTCAACTATCTAAAGGGCTATCACATTGAAGATGGAGCAAGCTTGTTTTCTCCTGCTTCAGAGGCTGGGAACCAAAGCAATGGATTCAATATACAAGAAAGGAGATTCTGACTAAACATCAGGGAGACATCCTAAGTGCTGCTCTTCCCCTCCCAGAATCTGCTGGCTGGGGCAACTACCTCCCTCTGTCTAATGGTAGGGCCAGTTTTGCTTGCATTCATTTCACAATTCACCGAATTCAGCTGAGTTTTTCATTTCCTCCAAAGTCAATGCACAACCCAAGGAACCTTCTCTCCCAACCCCAGCCACCCACTCAAGACTGGTCCTGATAAGAGACAGAGACTGGCAGCAGTTAGCTCTTGGCACTGAAGCCAAGGGGCAGATAATAATACTACTAATAATCCTAACATTGCCCAGATCTCTTGCCCCTGACTTCCTGCTTCCCTTCATTATGCATGGAACACTAGTTCTGTCCTGGATGCATCATAATGACCCTGAAAGAGCATTGCGTGGGAAGGCCTTAACTTTGCAATACCCAGTAAAGTAGTAAACCGTCGGAAGAGAGAACACCATTAGCCTGATAAAATATTTAGCCTCCAATAAAAGCGTTCCATTAGCAGATCCCAGCTTCCTTTGTGAGGCGTGTGTGCGATTTATTTTGTGGGTCTGACAGACAGAAAGAGACAGGGTAGCATGCTGTCTAGAAAGTCCAGGTTTGTGCCAAATTAGGAACAGCTGAGAATCACCAACTTGTTTGTGGACAGAGGAGAGTCTGGGAAGCCAACACAGTCACTCAATGATGCGTTACTCCACAGAGGGAAGCTTTGGCAGAAGCACCATGCAGGGCTCCCAGCCAAAGACCGCTGTGGCTTATAAAACAGAAGAGTTGGAAGGGACCAGAAGGGTCATCTAGTCCAACCCCCTGCAATGCAGGAATCTTTTGTCCAAGGTGGGGCTTGAACCCTCGACCTAGAGATTAAGAATCTCATGCTATAGCGACAGAGCTATCCCAGCTCTGTAGTGCTGCTGGTCTCTGTGGGACTTGCTGTAAAGTGCTGGTCAACTGATCCACACTAACAGCAAGCCCACCCTGGGCAGGGACCGGCTCCACTACAGAGTCCCTAATTGAGAACTCCTTAGTGCCGCTGATCCCTGCAAGGCTTGCTGTCAGCTGCTCAATGCTGACAGCAAGCCTAGCTTACCAAGGAACAACTGGGAGAGCACTCTAGGGCTCCTGATTGTTCCTTTGCACATGCATCTTTATCATAGCTGTCAACTTTTCCGTTTTCTTGCGAGGAATCCTTTTCAGAATAAGGGAATTTTCCTTTAAAAAAGGAAAAAGTTGACAGCTGTGATCTTTATCTGCCTCAGACCCGTCATCACATATAATGAGCCACTACTGTTCAAGTACTTGTGAGCTCTTGGTACGTATAGTTCAAATATTTCCCTTAAAATCCAGTAAAATAATTACTGGCCAAGATCAAATGAAAGTTAGCAGGGAAACCAGTTCCATATTTCTTGGCTGCAGCAAAACATCAGTACCCTTAAGATCCCCAACACAGCTAACAAGAAAGTTTAAAACCATGGCACACACGACAAATGAAATCACTGCAACTACTAATAAAGCACAGTTTTCATTTCTGTTTTTTTAAAAACAACAACACATGCTGCAGAATCAGTAAACACATTGGCAGTGGAGATTTGTTGAAGTCAACCAGCAGCATATCCCCAAAGATGGCAAGGACTGGCAGGATGCTATTGAGAGAGCACTGGGGGAATCTGGGCTAGAATCTGACTCGGGAGAGAGGGACAGTGATTTGCAGGGAACTGTTCTGGCCAGGAGGCAGGAATCAGAGGCAAGGGAAACTTTAGACCTAGAGGAAAAGGAGGAAGAGGCAGGGCAGGGAAATGAAAGGCCAGTGCTTCCCCACCTTCTCCTGTACCACTGTCTAGATCAGAACCAGTAGGGGACTGAAAAGTGGTGGGCAGAGGAAGTTTTCATGCAGGCATAGTCTCCAGCTGCATGCATGTAGCCTGTTGGTGGAAGGTACATACGGTGGAGGGAGAGGAAGGCCCTGTTGCTGCAACTGCTCCATAGGGCACAGACCATAGGGAATAGCTGCCTGGACATTTGATTGGTGTGCCTAGATATTCAGAGCTGTGGAAGCGACTGTAAGCGTTATGTTTGACAATAATGAATTAATTATCTGCCGCATGCATTCCTTTGGCATGGAAGTGCCCTTGACAAAAGCTGTTCAAAAGACAGTCACCACTTCCAGTTGCCCCAAGGCCAATCCCGATGGAAGAAGGTGAGCTCCCTGACAACATTGGCCCCACTTTTGAAAAGGCTTTGCTCCACATGACGTCCGCCATTCGTCAGGAGCTGGGAGCACATGGTTTGGGGCCATTGAGGACACTTCTTTCTGACCTGTTAGCTTAGAGCCAGTGTGGTGTAGTGGTTAAGAGCGGTAGATTTGTAATCTGGTGAACTGGGTTCGCGTCCCCGCTCCTCGACATGCAGCTGCTGGGTGACCTTGGGCTAGTCACGCTTCTTTGAAGTCTCTCAGCCCCACTCACCTCACAGAGTGTTTGTTGTGGGGGAGGAAGGGAAAGGAGAATGTTAGCCACTTTGAGACTCCTTTGGGTAGTGATAAAGCGGGATATCAAATCCAAACTCCTCTTCTTCTCTAGATTCTTCAGCAGAAAGGTGTCCCGCTGACAGCTTCATTCATAAAAGGGTTCCTCCGCAGTGTGAAGATTTAATAAGGCTAAAGTGAAAATTGTCCAACAATGCTAACAGCTTCTAAGAACGTCAAAGAATAGGCATATTGATGAATAAAAGGGAGTAGAGGAGAAAAAGAAGGATCCAATTTGAAATGGAAACCTACAGAGCTCCCTCTGTGTACAAGGCAAGCAATCTCTGAGATTATATAATGGCTGTAAATTTAGCACGAACCCTATTCATGGCTGAGAGTCTATTGACGGGGGCAGCGCCTTTCACAATCCATCAGCTCTTGAGGCCAGAGTGGTGTTGTTTATCTTCCGACTGCAGATGCCAGGCCCCAGGCACGATTGCCGCTGTTAGCATTGTGTTACAAACCACGGCAAAACGGAACTTGGCATTGTGCTACGTTAAAGGTGCAACTTTAACCTTTATTCACTGTCGCTTTGCATGCTCCATTTAGTTTTCCAGGGGCTTCAATCGGCACAAACATGCCATGGCGGTAATGCACACAGCGCTTTCAGTTTGGATTTTGAGCGGGTTTCTCAGCTGTTTTCCGTAGCCCTCTATCCTTGCCTTGGGTTTTGCTACAGGGGATCAGCCTGAATTATCAGGCACTGGGGGGCTTCAACTGCAACCCTAAGGTTCTCCGTTGCTCCCTGTGAGCAATGCTCAGAGGAAGGCACTCAGGTTCAAAGGACGATGCAAACTACAGCAGAAGCAAGAAGCAGCTACTGTTTCACAGCCGGGGCAGAGATCCAAGGGCCAGCGAAGAGGCATTGGGCTCCCTATTCAGGTCTCCTGCTGGTATAAACAAATACCGTCAAAATAAGAACCATGCATCTGCGTGTTGTATGGGGAGGATGAACCCTGTGGTGTGGAACAGATTTTGTCTTCATGGCAGCTGAAGATGCACCTCTTATCCCAGGTCTTTGGGGAACAGGGATGAGTATTGCGCAGTTGCATCTTTCAACCACTGCTGATGTGTTTTCCTTTTCCTTTTCATTTGAGTCTTGTATTTTGATTGTTTCATGCTGTTTTCTTCACCTTCAAGGTTAAGCTTGATTGTGAAGTCCCCCCCCCCCCTGGGACTTTCAGATGAAGGGCAGAGCACAAGTAAGTTATTGCCATGATTTGCCATTGTTCAAAAGACAGTATTTTCCCCACAGTTGCTTACAACTGTGTTGTAAGCTTTACCACTATAAGGGCTTACCACACCTCCTATTCGAAATAAATTCAAAAATTGTCCAGTAGCACCTTAGAGACCAACTAAGTTTGTTCTGGGTGCATTCGTGTGCATGCACGCTTCTTCTTCAGTGTGCATGCACAGAAAAGCTTATACCCAGAACAAACTTAGTTGGTCTCTAAGGTGCTACTGGACTTTTTTTATTTTTTTTAATTTATTTCGACTACGTCAGACCAACATGGCTACCTACCTGAATCTAGAATCACACCTTCTATTGTTCTTCTGTTTCCCCCTCAGGGAAAACTGCTCTTTAGCCCTCAATTGGAGCAAACAGCAATCAGTGTTTTCTGCAGATTGTCATTTGTTCCGATTTAGATCTAAAGAGCAGGTTTTCCCAGGAAAGGAGTGGGGGTGGGAGGACAACTGCTCAAACTCATGCCTAGAAAGTGTGGGTTAAGTGGGAAGCGTCTCGTATCCATGCTTTCTGAGCATGGGACAAATGAATATGTGGGCGAACTCTCTGAATAAAAACAGATGGTTCTGCCTACTACAATACAGACATACATTAAAAGCAATCCTTATGACTTAGAATAATAGAATTGTAGAGTTGGAAGGGACCCCAAGGGCCATCTAGTCCAACCCCCTGCAATGCAGGAATCTCAACTAAAGCATCCTGGACATATGGCCATCCAACCTCTGCTTAAAGACCTCCAAGGAAGGAGAGTCCACAACCTCCAGAGGGAGTCTGTTCCACTGATGAACAGCTCTTACTGTCAGAAAGTTCTTCCTGATGTTTAGCCAGAATCTCCTTTCTTCTAACTTTAGGCCATTGGTTTGAGTCCTACCCTCCAGAGCAGGAGAAAACAAGCTTCTTCCCACTTCCATGTGACAGCCCTTAAGATATTTGAAGATGGCTCTCATATCTTCTCTCAGTCTCCTCTTTTCCAGGCTAAACATACCCAGCTCCTTCAACTGTTCCTCATAAGGCTTAGTTTCCAGACCCTTGGTCGTCTTGGCTGCCCTCCTCTGCACACATTCCAGCTTGTCAACATCCTTCTTAAATTGTGATGCCCAGAACTGGACACATTATTCCAGGTGTGGTTTGACCAAGGCAGAACTTTTCCTTCACTTGATCTGGAAAGTAGACTTCTGTGCATGCAGCCTAGAAAAGCATTAGCTTCTCCCCCTGCTGCAGCACACTGTGGACTCATGCTAAGCTCGTGGTTCACAAAACACTACTAAGGAGAGGACTGATCATTCATCTTAGGGAAGGGAGATTCAAAGCTGTGGAGCCGATGCAAGGAAGGTCTTGCACCCGCCAGCCTGACCACCCTTCTTGAGAGGTCCAGGACATTAATATGTTTGCTTGCTTGTTTATTGTTCAAAGTATACCCTGGCACTAATAGAGGATGAGTGAGAGGTCACATTCATGCCCTACCTTGCAGCACTATGATGCCGCTCTAAACAATTATGGCTTACCCCCCAAAGAAGGCTGGGAACTGTAGTTTGTTAAGCATGCTGCGAGTTGTTAGGAGGCCACTGTTCCCCTCACAGAGCTACAGTTCCCAGAGTTCACTGGGAAGAGGGGTCAGCTGTTAAACCACTCAGAAACGTAGCACTACGAGGGGAATGGAGGGTGTCCTAAGGACTTCCAGCACCTTTAGCAAACTACAGCTCCCAATATTATTTGGGAGTCGCCATGAGTACCATATTTTTCACTCCATAGGAAGCACTTTTTCCCTCTTAAAAACTAAGGGGGGAAGTCTGTGCACCCTATGGAGTGAATGCAGGGGGGGGAGGCAGGCAGAAAAAGCCCCCAAGAGCCACACACAAGCTTCACTTGCGGGCTTTTCCCCAGGAGGGAGAAGGGACTGATGTGGCCAGTCAGTCCCTTCTCCCTCCTCGTAGAAAAGCCCGTAGGAGCCGCATGCTTCTTAAAGGGTGCACGGCTCCTGTGGGCTTTTGCGGGAGGCGGGGGAACTGCCAGCTGGGACAGGCTGCGCAAGGCTAAAGAAGCCACGCTTCTTTAGTCGCGCTGGAGAGGTTTAGCTCCCAGCTGGAGAGATTGCGCAGCTATGGCAGAAGCCAAGACAGCCAGCGGGATGGATCCTGCTCGCTGTCTTGGCTTCTTTGCTCTTTGGGGCTGGGGGGGGGAACCCGGGCTTCTCCCGCAGCCCTGAGAAGCTCTGGGAGAGGCGGACAGGCTGCACACAGCCTGTCCGCTGCTCTTTGGGGTTGGGGGGGGAATAATATTTTGTTTCTTGATTTCCCCCTGTAAAAACTAGGTGCGTCTTGTGGTCCAGTGCATCCTATAGAGTGAAAAATGCGGTATTTAAAGTGGTACCATAGTGGTTTAAATGTATGGTGTGAACATGGCTTACGTGTGTGCAATGAGCACAAAGAGGTGAACATGTTCACAGTGGCGTAGCGTGGGGGGTGCAGGGGGGGCCGGCCGCACCGGGCACAACATCTGGGGGTTAGGGTTAGGGGGTGCAAATCCACGGAGTAGGGGGCGCAAATCCACGGGTTAGGGGCGCAAATCCACAGGTTAGGGGCGCAAATCCATGGGTTAGGGGGCGCAAATCCACGGGTTAGGGGGCGCAAATCCACGGGTTAGGGGGCGCAAATTACTTGCATTGCCCCGGGTGCTGACAACCCACGCTACGCCACTGCATGTTCACAAGGAGCCCCAAAGCACAGGTGGTTCTTTTGGACACCGGTAAAAAAAAAAAAAAAAGTCGCCCAAAAATTGTCCATGGTTTTGGCCTGTACGTAGCTGATCCAATGTCACCATGTCACTGCCAGATTAGACACAGCTGGTTGTGTGCTTTGCGCACAGAGGGGTGGGTACAGATCAGACAATTGCCAGTTGGCACCTCTATTCTGGATTCTTATGGGCATCCAGTCCAATTGTGCACATTGAGGCTTCTTTTCAGCATCTTTTGACTGAGTCTATTTTTAGATTGTGGTGTGATCTCAGATCAGATGTTTCATGCTTAATTCATCACCGGTTATGCATGGAAAGAGCATATTCCGGATCATTTGGAAACTACAACAGAGTGACTTGGGACAAAGAATGACCTGTTTTTTTGCCCTCACAGTTTACTAAGACAAACATAATGCTTTTTTTCTCTCTGCAATGATTTCTGATCTCTGCTTCCTGTTTGACGATCAGTTACCAATCCATAAGAAGAACCATCTTCTTTTCATCTCATGGTGGCTTAAATTTATATTCAGGGGCAAACGAAGCTCTCGCATCCATATCCACGTGCCCGTTTTGCTCTGAAAATTCACTCCCAAGAGAGGTTAGATTGGCTCCTATTCAGACAAGCATTTGAAAACTACGGTGCAGATGATGCTGTCACAGCAAACTGCATCTTAATTGCTGGTTATAAATTTGCTTTAATGTATTTCAGCTATTGTTTTTAACTAAAAAAATAAAAATAAAATAGTCCAGTAGCACCTTAGAGACCAACTAAGTTTGTTCTAGTTATAAGCTGTTGTGTGCATGCACACTTCTTCTTATACCTAGAGCAAACTTAGTTGGTCTCTAAGGTGCTACTGGACTATTTTTTAATTTTTTATTTTGACTGCGCTAGACCAACACAGCTACCTAGTTTGTTTTTATTACTTTACAGTGGTACCTCGGGCTACAGATGTTTCAGGTTACAGATGCATCATGTTACAGATGCTTCAGGTTACAGACTCCGCTAACCCAGAGATAGTACCCCGGGTTAAGAACTTTACTTCAGGATGAGAACAGAAATCGCGCAGCGGCAGCGGGAGGCCCCGTTAGCTAAAATGGTACCTCAGGTTAAGAACAGTTTGGACCTTAAGAACGAATTAAGTTCTTAACCCGAGGTACCACTGTATATCTTTTAATGATGTTCTTAAATGTTGACAGCCCCATTGAATCCCAGCTTGGGAAGAAGTTAGGTATAAAAACACTAAATAAATATAATCAGGCTAGGGAGTCTACTCTATACCCGGCATCAGTAACTGATGGCTCTCCAGATGTTGTTGGAGTAGAATTCCCATCATCACTGGCCATTGGCCATGGTGGCTGGGGGTGATGGGAGTTCAACAAGTCAAACAACACCTGGAGGGCACAACGTTGGCTGTCCCTGAATTATAGCCCCTTGACTGGCAGCAGCTTCCCAGCAGCTCTTAAATCACTAGCTTCCTGACTGTTTTTTTCACTGGAAACATTGGGGACAGCTCCTGGGACCTTCTATGTACAATGCATGAGTTCTGCCACTGAGTTCTGGTCCTTCTCAGATCTCCACAGACTAGCATGACCAAATAATCCATGGGAAATGCAGTGAAGTGCCCTGAAAACGTAGAGACCAGTGCACTCCTAACTGTGCCTATCCAGACGTCCTACTGATTTCAGTGGAGCTCGCTCTCAGGGTAACGGGCTCAGGATTGCAGCCTAAGTTTAGAAGAGGAGAATGGGTTCAAAAACCTTTGAGGAATGGCCATAACTCAGGGCTCAGTCACACTTCCAGTTGTGCTGTGCCTAGAAAGATTTCCCACTTGATCTGCACTTTCTAGGTACAGAAAGCCTGAACTGTTTTCTCCTTGCTCTGCCCCTTTCCAAGGGAAAACCTGTTGGGAAACTGTGTATGTGCAGCTTCTCACACAGAGTCAATTAAGGTTTGGCAGATAGCCAGAAGGCAATCTGAAGGAGTAAGTCTGCCTGGTGATAACAGAGACATGGAGACCGCTCCCTGATTGGTCAAGCTCTCTCAAGGGAGTGATAATTAATGGCCTACTAACTGGAATGTGTTATGGACTCGGGTGGCGCTGTGGGTTAAACCACAGAGCCTAGGACTTGGACATTTGCTGACTATACAAAGCTTCACAGCTTGCTCTCCGCCAGGTAAAGTCTGGCACCGTGATTCATTTAAGGACTTTCAGAGACTTCATTTTGTTAGTTTTGATGTTTTGAATTATCCCATAAAGTTTTTCACATTGTAATTGTTTCTGGCCATCATGTTGCTTTTGATATTGCTGACTGATATTGCTGGATTAGGCCAATGGCCTATCTAGTCCGGCATCCTATTCTTACAGTAGCCAACCAGATGCTTGCAGATGCCTAGAGAAGGTCACAAGTTCGTTCTCAAGGAACATCTCCTCTCTGAAATCCTGGAAAGCTGATGCTAATCAGTGTGGACTAGGTGGAGGGAATCTTTGGGCCTTTATATGTTGTTGGACTCTCAGTGTTAAGTTGTGGGTGAACATATCAGACGACACAGCGGTGCTTCAAACAGCTCTTGTTTATTCCAAAGCCAGAACAGAACTGAGCTGAAGGGCTCAGTCAGCCTTCTTATATAGAGCTCCAGTACAACGTTACTGTAGCAACTTTCTAAAACTATCCAATCACTGAACGTCACTTTCGATCCTTCATTTGCATAACTATCTACAGTATCCCCCTGCTGGCCTAGGGTGAGAACTTCAGTACATAACACTCAGCACCCATCATCCCAGTCTATCGGACATGCTTGCTGGGGCTGATGGGAGCTATAGTTGCAGCTGGAGGCCCAAGACTTTCCCACACCTGGTGTAGACCATTCTGAACTAGATGAACTGAGAGGCTGAGTCAGTATAAGGCCGCTTCCTTTCCAAATACTGTTCTACATCCTGCAAAGCATGTAGTTCATCTACCTAGGCTTTGCTTTTCCCTGTCATCCTTGGGTATATTTCAAAATTTTATTTTTGCTTTTAAAAGTACACCTGAAGAAGATGTTCCTAGTATTTCCCCCTCCCCCTTAAACATGTCAATAATTGTGCCTGATTATTTCCAGTTTGAAATTGTTCACTGGAATCATTCTGTGGGGATTATTTTTATTCTCTTTTTCTTCAGAGCTGAAGATCACACCTTGGAGACCATTTCGAGAGGTACTTTGTATAAACCGGTGCTGTTAAACTGACTTTTAAAAGTCATGTTAATATCAATGTTGCCAACCTATTAGTAGTCGTATGCCCACGTGGCATTTTATCTCTCGCTTTAGGGAATTTCAGAAATTATATAGGATAATGAGTCACCGTCATGACTCAAAATCCAGTCAAGCTCTGCAGGGCTAGGCTTAATTGGGGAAATATCAAGCAGACATTGTTTATTTCCTCATTTTGTAAAAGTCTCACTAATGAGAATTTTAAAAGAGCCCCTTCAAAGTGGCTGTGTGAATCGCACAGATTCTCATACCACCTTATTTTCATCCATACTATGTGCTGCAAAATTATATTTCACTTTAGTTTTTCCTTGGGACCAAAAGAGACTGATGCTGAATTTGTGAATACAGTTACTGTGTCAGTTTATCCATCTCCTCCTTGCACTGTGGTTCTGCCAAAAAACCACACACTCCCTTTCCCAAACTGCCATTTTCCCATTTATTGACTGCATCAGTCCTCTACAGCAGCGTTGGGGAGTATTTTTTTAGTCCAGGGGCCACATTCAGTTCTCAGCAACCTTTTGAGGGCCATATTCCAATGGAGGACAGGGCCAGAGACAAAATTGGGTGGGGTGACAAATGTAAACTTTACCCTTGTACGCACATCTCTCTGTGTCCTCCATTTAGATATGCAATATGTACTATCAGAGGACCGCCTAACAACTCTTGGCACCCTTAACAAACTACAGTTCCCAGATTTCTCTGGGAAGAAGCCATGACTGTTTAAAGTGGTGTCACAGTGCTTTTAATGTCTGGTGTGAATGTGGCCTAGGCTGCCCAGAAAGCAATGCAGAGTGAAAAAGTTTCCCCACCCTCCTCCATTTGTTGATCACCTCGAAGATCCTTTGGACTCTATCATTCTTTCATTCTCCCATGCCTAATTTCAATTGCCTCGTCTGTTTCAAGCCTCTCATATGGAATGTAAGGAGGAAGCCGTTTCCATCCCTGTCCTGCATTCCTTGCAACGCTTCTGTTCCACTGCAGTCCGGCTTCCCCTAGGGTCTACCCTGCTTGCCTTGCTATCTGCTGAAACAAATGTAGCCAGTTATGTAACCAGTTACATAATCAATGTCAATGCATTTCAATGAAGCAAAGCCTTAAAAACAATTCAGGAAACAATGTAACTGCTTACATAAAGCTTGTGGACTAAAAAAATGAAAATGATAGTAAATACCACCTGTGTTTGCTTGCACGATTTGCCTTCTTGACCGTCAATGAGCATGTGAATTGCTGCAGTTTCCACTCTCCTTTCTGATGGAAACCTCCTCAGTTTCTAATGCCTCTAACCCTGAACTCCACTGCTTGCAGGCAGGCCCACCAATGATAATTTCCTTTCTCCTCATATATTTTTTTATGTTGGAGTCTCTTCCCTGCACCTGTGCTGCTGAGACTTCATTCCTCCCCTCCCCCCACCCAATGTCATCTTTGTTATTTTCTACTCACGTTGGAAAGAGCAAGATGAAATTTGCACCTTCCAACATTACCAACTGTGTCAGACCATCTGTTTAGAAAATTAGAAGAGGAATGTTCTGTCTCTCTTAATGGGCTGAAATGGCTCTATTTTGCTTTGGGAGTTTTCTTCGCAGGCTGTGTTTTCCTCTCTGCCCCGCCGATGACTCTCACAATTCCTCCCCCCCCCCGGCGCAGCAATTTAAATGTCGTTACGATCAGCGCATTGCTGAGCAGTGGTGGGTTCGTTTTGTTTATTGCTTTTCAGATCTGTTTGATACTTACTGCCATTTCCTGCTTTTGACAACTTTCCCAATTTAGGCAATATCCCGAGCTTGACAATTTTGGTGTTCAAGCTATCAATAAATTGCTAAGAAATAAAATAAAATGAGTATATTTATATCTGAAGAAGTGTGCATGCACACGAAAGCTCATACCAATAACTAACTTAGCTGGTTTCTAAGGTGCTACTGGAAGGAATATATATATATATATATATATATATATATATATATATATATATATGCAGGTTTTGGTGTCTTCGGGTGTCTTCCCGTGTAAGAGTCGGGGTGTCTGTGCGACGTTTCGACGAGGTCTCACTCGTCATCTTCAGGCTGGTGCTTTCGGCTTCTTGTTACTGGAGCTGGAACAAGAAGCCGAAAGCACCAGCCTGAAGATGACGAGTGAGACCTCGTCGAAACGTCGCACAGACACCCCGACTCTTACACGGGAAGACACCCGAAGACACCAAAACCTGCATTCCTATACCCGTGAAAATCTACGAAAGCATATATATATATATATATATATATATATATATATATATATATATGGTTTTGGTGTCTTCGGGTGTCTTCCCGTGTAAGAGTCGGGGTGTCTGTGCGACGTTTCGACGAGGTCTCACTCGTCATCTTCAGGCTGGTGCTTTCGGCTTCTTGTTACTGGAACAGAGCAGAATCTGGTGTTTGAGTTCCTATAAATACTGTTGAGGGGTGTGGTGTATAGCCTCCAACGTTCTGGGCAGAGAGGAAGTTCCTAGATTAGTGTGCCTTTTCTTCTTTTGTTCCTTAATTACTTGAGGGATATCTTGAGTGATTTCATGAGTGATATTCTGAATACCACTGGGTGGGTCATTAAGTGTAGATTAGTTGCTAAAGCTTTCGTGTCTTGACCTCTTGAGCTTGTGAAGAGTTTTTCTGAGAAGATGGCTGAGCTGCATTTAGTTGTGCTCTGGCTTGGCTTCGTGTATAGGGGCGAGCTGTGGTTTTGTGCCTTGTGCCAGCCAGATCTGTGTAGGGATTGCAGGGGGGTGCAGCATCCGGAGGTGCCATCCAGTAGCCAAACTATAGTGGCACCTCCGGATGCTGCACCCCCCTGCAATCCCTACACAGATCTGGCTGGCACAAGGCACAAAACCACAGCTCGCCCCTATACACGAAGCCAAGCCAGAGCACAACTAAATGCAGCTCAGCCATCTTCTCAGAAAAACTCTTCACAAGCTCAAGAGGTCAAGACACGAAAGCTTTAGCAACTAATCTACACTTAATGACCCACCCAGTGGTATTCAGAATATCACTCATGAAATCACTCAAGATATCCCTCAAGTAATTAAGGAACAAAAGAAGAAAAGGCACACTAATCTAGGAACTTCCTCTCTGCCCAGAACGTTGGAGGCTATACACCACACCCCTCAACAGTATTTATAGGAACTCAAACACCAGATTCTGCTCTGTTCCAGTATCATCAGCAAACTTGATGATTTTGTTGCTGGAGTAGATGGCTTTGACGTGCTTTTGAACTGCTAGGTTGGCAGGAGCAGGGACCGAGCAATGGGAGCTTACTCTGTTGCGGGGATTCGAACCGCCAACCTTCTGATCAGCAAGCCCTAGGCTCTGTGGTTTAACCCACAGCACTACCCGCTGTGTACAGTCTGGGTAGACAGTGCTGAGCTGCATGGATAGATTGGCCCAATAGAAGACAACATCACATGCTCATAGATGGATGGGTGCTACATGTATGTTACATGCGAGAGAAGTGGCTGCATTTTTAAGGTGGCACATGTAAGCTGAGAGCATTATCTTTTCAGCTGAGATGTCTCAGAAAGGTCTGGTCCACTCAATGGACCAGAATGTGGTCTAAACCCCCCTTTAAATCCATATCAATGAAAAGAAAAGTACTCACTCTGAAACTCACCTACAGGTGGTACCTAACACCAAGAAGACTAGCGCTAATGCGCCCAGGAAACTCACCAAATTGCTGGAGAGGGTGCACCTCTACAGGCACATACCTCCACATGTGGTGGGAGTGCCCCAAAATCCAACTATTCTGGACAACAGTCATACGAGAACTATGTAAAATAACTAACCAAGTATTAGAAATCACCCCAGAATTGGCCCTACTAAACAAGACAATAATGCCCATTTATACCACAAAGAACTCATAACCCACCTACTTTCAGAAGCCAGAAACACCATAACCAGACACCGGAGAGACCTGTCAGGAGTAAGCATGGACCAATGGTACCAAATATTATGGGAAACAGCCTTACTAGAAAAAATAACCAATAAACTGAAACTGGCACGGGGACAAACAGAAAAAGACACCTTCACCCCGGTATGGCTCCCCTTTATCATATACACAGCCCAACAAGTCAATGACAAAATCCACCAACAGCATACAAATCAATATGGCTAACCTGATCCAAAACACCCACCCACCCCACTCACACATGAAAACAAAGATCACCACAGCCAATCACAAACAAACAATCACACCCTAGGCCAACCCCAACCTCTCTCACCACCAAAGGAACACAAGTGAATAGCAGAGAACAGGATCTGGCAACTTCTGTTTCAGTGTATCTGAAGAAGTGTGCATGCACACGAAAGCTCATACCAAGAACTAACTTAGTTGGTCTTTAAGGTGCTACTGGAAGGAATTTTTTTTATTCAAAGCCCATGACACCTTTGGTAAAGGCTGTTCTCCAATTGGAGCGCTCGCAGGCCAGTGTTTTCCAGTTGTCAGTGTTTATACAACATTTTTAAAGATTTGACTTGAGAGGGTCTTTAAACCTCTTTTGTTGACCACCAGCATTACGCTTTCCATTTTCAATTTCGGAATAGAGTAGTTGCTTTGGAAGACAATCATCAGGCATCCGCACAACATGACCAGTCCAACAAAGCTGATGTTGAAGAATCATTGCTTCGACACTGGTGAGCTTGCCTTCTTCCAGTACACTGGAATTAGTTTGCCTGTCTTCCCAAGTGATGTGTGAAATTTTTCGGAGACACCATTGATGGAATCTTTCGAGTTGGAGATGGCGTTTATAAGTGATCCATATTTCACAAGCATACAGTAAGGTTGGTAGTACAATAGTTTTGTAAACAAGCATTTATGGTTTCCCTTCAGCAAGACCCTTTACGTAATGATAAAACTGTGGTTAAGAAAATAATAACCTTTCTCTTTTCTCTTTATTTTTTTTTAAGTAATTGCATCGAAACAGTAGAAAAAAAGACAGCATAAAATCACACAAAATAATAATATTTTTCTCTCCCACTTAGGTCTCTCTAACCAAATGTTCTCATCCCTGGGGAAGGCGCTCTCTGTACATGCTCAGAGGCACCTCGAAGTAGTCGACAACATTTATTTATTGAACCGAAATATATACCAAGCTGGCTAAGGCTGCCTAAACATTCAAGGATATAAGTGCTGAGCCCTGGCTTACAAATATGTGCCGCTCTTCGCGCCGCCTTGCCTCTGCTTTCGCTCCTCTGCGAGCGCACAGAGGATGCAGTTGCGGCGACGCTCCGCTGCGCTGCAGCAGCCCCTGGGCATCTTTCTCTGCCGCGCAACAGAGGCGGGAGGAGGAGGAGGAGGAGAGAGAAAGAAGGACAGAAACTACAGCCCCCATCATGCAGAGCGCCTCGGCGAAGCCTTTAATAGGGTAGGGCTGGGAGCAAGATGGCAGCAGCGGCGGCGGCTCAGGCTGCAAAGGGAAAGGGAGCGGCGCAGGTGAGTGCGTGCGCTGCCCGCCGCGGATGTGCGGGCATCGATCTCAGGCGCGGGTACCGCTTTGTAGAGGAGGATGCGCATAGGCTCCCATTTACAGGGCCCGGGAGACAGCAGCAGCAGCGACAGAGTCCGTCCTCCCTGCCTCATTTTTCCTCTCCCCTCCCTTCTTGGCTTGGGCACAGTGGACTGAGGTGCATTGCAATCCCCCCCCCCTCATGTTGCATTCTTAACATTTTATTTGCCGCCTTTCCTCCCAGGAGCTCAAGGCGGCGTACATATCTTCCTCCCCGTTTTTATCCACCCAACAGCTCTGCGAGGTAGGTTAGGCTGAGAGCTGGTGGCTGGACCCCAGGTCACCCAATGAGCGTCATGGTTTTTATCTGGGCGTTTTCCCTTTCACCCCGTTTCCCCTCCATGCTTCCTCCCCCCTCCCGTTTCATCCCAACAACAACCACCTTGCAAGGTAAGCTAGCCTGGAAACAGCTGGCCAAGGTGGTCACCCAAATCAGCTCCGTTTGCCTGAGAGGAACCCTGGTCACAGCCTTATGCTCTAGCCCAGTATTTCCCAAATTTGGGTCTCCAGCTGTTTTTGGACCGCAACTCCCATCACCCCTAGCTAGCAAGACTGGGGTCAGGGGTGATGGGAATTGTAGTCTGGAAAAAAACAATTGGAGACCCAAGTTTGGGAGACAGTGCTCTAGCCACTTCAACACACTACCTAATTCACACAAAGCGTAGAGCTTTCTTTGCTTATTGAACCCTGTGTCGTTGGCTGCGTCGTTATAATTACATCTGGGGTTTTCTGCCCCCCCCTTCTTAACTTTATGCAGGAAAGTATCTTTCAAATTTAGCAGGACCAGGTGAAAAATGAGTTAGGTCTCTTGATTGCCCTTTTAACAGCTGTGTAGACTTTCAGCTTAGCTACACCTTCTGAAATCTAGTCTGCACGGCCATTAAAGGTGTAGGGACATTTTCTCCTTTGCATCTCTCCCCCCCCCCCAATATGCAAAGCATGCCTTCTTCAAATGCCCCCTGGCCAAACCCTCTTGCAGTGTGTTGAGCGTGTGCTCATAGCTGTCAGGAAGATTTGACAACCTCTGTCACACCTCCATTTGCAGTCAGAACCCGTGGCTGGGAAGGTGGGAAATCCTTGCTGATCAGCTTATAGCTGCTAATCTGTTTGTCATCCCCCCACACACCTGCTTTCCTACATTCCCTGCCCCTACAGATAAGGCAACTATATCTGTCAGTTCTGGTGCCGAGGAGGAAGAGATTCTTCTCCGTTATGAAAAGCAGCGCTCATCAAATCCCCAAGTCTGGATTTGGAGTGTGTGAGAATGCAGCAGAAATGCCAAGATAACCCTTGTTTGTGCCCCTGTTTCCTCTCCTCCCAGATTAGGAACCTGAGAAGCAGCCTTTTACAAAGCTGCAACCCATTTAGTCTAGTATTGTCTACACTGACTGGCAGCAGCTCCCAGGGTTTCAGGCAAGGGACATTCCCAGCCCTACCTGGAGATCGAACCTGGAACATTCTGCATGCTAAGCAAGTGCGCTAACACAGAGCCCTTAATTTGTCGGTATGCCCAAAGCAATCTCTTTCCCCCTTCCCCAAGGTGTTGGTATTTGGGGGTAGGAGTCAATCGTATGCCATCAGATTAAGCAATGGGCTGTAGCTCAGTAGGAGAGCACCTCTGTTCTGCATGCAGAAGGTTCCTGATTTAAAATAAAAAAATCCTTCCAGTAGCACTTAGTTGTTGTTTAGTTGTTTAGTCGTGTCCGACTCTTCATGACCCCATGGATCAGAGCACGCCAGGCCCTCCTGTCTTCCATTGCCTCCAGGGACGCGGACTTATAAAAAATATTGGGGGGGGGCCCGGGAAAGCTCATGAATAATAAATAAGCTCATGAATATGCAAATGAAGTGGCGCCGCCTCCTCATGAGCGAATAGGGGAGAGCGTGCTGCGCCTATTAATCAGCTCCGAAGGAAATTGGGTGGAGCTTTTGCTCGGGAGGGAGGGCAGGAGGCATGCAGCCCGCCCCTCCCTGTGCATTTTGGGCTGGGGGAGGGGCGGCGATGGCGCTCTGCTGGAGGGGCTCCCGAGATTATTGGGGGGCGGAGCCCCCCAAACGAATTTTTGAGGGGGCTCGGGTCCCCTCAAGCCCCATGGAGTCGGCGCCTATGATTGCCTCCCACAGTTTGGTCAAACTCATGCTGGTAGCTTCGAGAACACTGTCCAACCATCTCGTCCTCTGTCATCCTCCTCTCCTTGTGCCCTCCATCTTTCCCAACATCAGGGTCTTTTCCAGGGAGTCTTCTCTTCTCATGAGGTGGCCAAAGTATTGGAGCCTCAGCTTCAGGATCTGTCCTTCCAGTGAGCACTCAGGGCAGATTTCCTTAAGAATGGAGAGGCTTGATCTTCTTGCAGTCCATGGGACTCTCAAGAGTCTCCTCCAGCACCATAATTCAAAAGCATCAATTCTTTGGCGATCAGCCTTCTTTATGGTCCAGCTCTCACTTCCATACATCACTACTAGGAAAATCATAGCTTTAACTATAAGGACCTTTGTTGGCAAGGTGATGTCTCTGCTTTATAAGATGCTGTCTAGGTTTGCCATTGCTTTTCTCCCAAGAAGTAGGCGTCTTTTAATTTCGTGACTGCTGTCACCATCTGCAGTGATCATGGAGCCCAAGAAAGTAAAATCTCTCACTGCCTCCATTTCTTCCCCTTCTATTTGCCAGGAGGTGATGGGACCAGTGGCCATGAGTTTGTTATTGGTATGAGCTTTTGTGTGCATGCACACTTCTTCAGATACACTGAAACAGGTTTGCCACACCTATCAGCCAATCACCCACCCTCCCCACCCTCTCACTATATATAAGGGTCTGGTGACTTCTGTTTCAGTGTATCTGAAGAAGTGTGCATGCACATGAAAGCTCATACCAATAACAAACTTAGTTGGTCTCTTAAGGTGTTTTTGGAAGGATGTTTTTTATTTTGTTTTGACTATGGCAGACCAACACAGCTACCTACCTGTTTCTGATTTAGGTAGTGCAATTGTAGTTGATTGGGAGGTTTGGTGCACCAGACTCACTTCCCCCAAAGCTCTGGACTTCTTGCTGTAAATAAAGTGATGGGGAAACTTAACCGGAAATGGTTTAAGGCAGCATCATCTAACCTACTTTCAACCATGCAAACAAATCAGAATGAATGTTCAATGAACAGGTCATCTGGAAGCTCCCTAACCTAGGGAGAAGAAAGGAGGCGTCCATAGGGCACTGATAAGTGCAGTGCATCTGACCCACATTTCCCTCCGGTTCTCTGTTGTGGCCAGCCAGATGGTCCTCTTTAGTTGTTTGCTTCCCAGCAAACTGATAGTCAGATGTACTGCCCCTGAATATGGAAGCTCCATTTGGCTAGCCGCTGTTAATTTGTTTAATCAACCTCCTGAAAAATCATCTAAAGCAGCCTTCCTCAAACTCGGCCCTCCAGATGTTTTGGGACTACAATTCCCATCATCCCTGACCACTGGTCCTGCTAGCTAGGGATCATGGGAGTTGTAGGCCAAAAACATCTGGAGGGCCGAGGTTGAGGAAGCCTGCTCTAAAGTAAGGATGGGGAAGCTGTGGCCTGCCAAATATTGCTGGACTACAACTCCCATCATTCCCGGCCATTGGCTATGCTAGCTGGGACTGATGGGAACTGTACACCACAGCATCTGGCTGCCTCTGATCTGTAGAGTCACAGATCAGGGTCACTGCTCTAAAGCCAATATCAATCATTACATTGTGTGGCTGCACACTCTGTAATTGCCCTTCATGTGATGATGGCTTGGTTTTATTGTCCTGAGTCTGCCGCCAATCAGTTTTATTGGATTTCTGGTTCTAGGAAGCAGGAAGGCAGGAAGTTAATAACCTCTATCTTCGCTCCTCTCTTTCCCTACAACAGGCATAGGCAAACTTGGCCCTCCAGATGTTTTGGGACTATAATTCCCATCATCCCTGACCACTGGTCCTGTTAGCTAGGGATGATGGGAGTTGTAGTCCCAAAACATCTGGAGGGCCAAGTTTGCCTATGTCTGCCCTACAACATTTAAGACTTCTACCTAATCACCCTGGTTATCTTTTTATTTCTGGTATACTCAAAAGTCCTGCTTCTGAATCTTTTGCATTTTTTCCCCATTGGGAAGTTCCCCCCGCAACCCATTCATCATTAGGGCTGTCCTATACTGCTTCTTTTCTAACTCTGTGCTCTTCACTTGAGAAAATGTTCGCTGGCTTTCTTTGATTAGAAAACATAGATAAAACACTTAAACAGATGTTTCCGTTTTGGAGAATTAAGGGGTGGTATTCAGCTAAGTTTTACTCAGAGCAAACCAACTTAAATTAATGAACATGGCAAATTAATTTCAAGGGGTTTACTCTGAGTAAAACTTAAGTTGGCTACCACCCATGGTTGTTTAATGTTTAACTCTAATTACCCAGCAGTTGCAGAGTTTGTTTGACAGTAGAAAATGGCAATAAATAATAATGCAAATGTTGGGTTTATTGACTCATAGACGTGTAGATGACCCCCCGGATCATCTAGTCCTATCTCCTGCAATGCAGAAATCATAACTAAAGTACAAGACTCATTAGAGATGTTTAGATGTTTGTTCTGATATGCTGAAGGAATCAAATTCCCTGCTACTGGTAATGGAATCTGGCTTGTTATAGTAGATTGTTGTTGTTGTTGTTTAGTCATTTAGTCGTGTCCGACTCTTCGTGGCCTCATGGACCAGAGCATGCCAAGGCTCTCCTGTCTTCCACTGCCTCCCGCAGTTTGGTCAAACTGCTGGTAGCTTTGAGAACACTGTCCAGCCATCTCGTCCTCTGTCGTCCTCTTCTCCTTGTGCACTCCATCTTTCCCAGCATCAGGGTCCTTTCCAGGGAGTCTTCTCTTCTCATGAGGTGGCCAAAGTATTGGAGCCTCAGCTTCAGGATCTGTCCTTCCAGTGAGCACTCAGGGCTTATTCCCTTCAGAATGGATAGGTTTGATCTTCTTGTAGTCCATGGAACTTTCAAGAGTCTCCTCCAGCACCATAATTCAAAAGCGTCAATTCTTCGGCAATAGTAGACTGTAGCAGGTGTAAAATGGAATTGTGTCCTGGTTATTTTGTGTGGGTGGGTGGGTGGGTGGGTGGGTGGTTGTAGTTTTTCCAATAGCATATTCCAGGCTGCTGCTATTTTGGAGGGGTGGGATTCAGTCAGGGCTATTCAGGTTGCATAATTATAGTTGATTGGGAGATCTTTGTGCAACAAACCTGTTTCCCTGGAAAATCAGACTTTTTTTGCAGTAAGGAAAGTGACAAGAAAATGCGAGACAAAAAGTGTAAGCTAACATTTGCTTTGCTGCAACTTCACCTAACCTCCCTACAAATGCTCATTAAATAGCCAGCACTGTCTAATCTCATTGCAAACAGATCAGGATGTATACTGAACAAAACAGGTCAGCTGGAACTGCCCTCATTTCAGAGGAGGTGGACTCTGCTTGTGAACTACAGTTTTCTGAAAGACACAACAGCAAAAAAGGGATGCATGGTAACTGTAAGCTATGTGTAAATAAAATCCAGTATACCATTACAAAATATAATAGTGCTTAGCATTTGCATGGATCTACAGGGGATGCAATCTGCTTCTGAGTGCACCAGCTTTTGCTGTGAAAATGGCAAGCCAGGAATAAGGCTGCTGATTGCAAGGCAGCTCATGCTGTGATTAAAGTACAATCCTGAGCATATACCGAGATTTTATTTGTCTCTTTAGCTTCTTATTGGCTGTGGTTCTCTAAGGAAATCAGGCAGAGATCTTTCTCACTCAGGCACCCTGTGATCCCTTTAACTGACATTCCAAGGGGATGAATTTGGGAGCACTTCCAGGAATGGGAAACCAGTGACAGCAAGAAGGCCACAGGTCTCTTGCTTCTGTCAGCCCCAGGCAGCGCAGCCAGTGGTCAGAGGTGATGGGTAGTTGCTGTCTTAAAATGTATAGACTCCTAGAATTGCATAGAGTTGGAAAAGACCATGAAGGTCATTTCGTCCAACCCCCTGCAATGCAGGAATGCAGGGTGGGGCCTGCAACCATGCAATTAAGAGTCTCATGCTCTACTGACTGAAGGAGGACCATAGATTCCTCATCCAACATCTGGCCAAATATGAGTGGTTTCAGAGGAGGGTATAAAAGATAGTTGGTAGAGCACGGGACTCTTAATCTCAGGGTTGTGGGTTTCATAGAATCATAGAGTTGGAAGAGACCACAAGGGCCATCAAGTCCAACCCCCTGCCAAGCAGGAAACACCATCAGAGCACTCCTGACATATGGTTGTCAAGCCTCTGCTTAACAACCTCCAAAGAAGGAGACTCCACCACACTCCTTGGCAGCAAATTCCACTGTCGAACAGCTCTTACTGTCAGGAAGTTCTTCCTAATGTTTAGGTGGAATCTTCTTTCTTGTAGTTTGGATCCATTGCTCCGTGTCCGCTTCTCTGGAGCAGCAGAAAACAACCTTTCTCCCTCCTCTATGTGACATTCTTTTATATATTTGAGCATGGCTATCATATCACCTCTTAACCTCCTCTTCTCCAGGCAGGGTTTGAGCCCCACGTTGGGCAAAAGATCCCTACATTTCAAGTGGCTGACCCAGAAATGACCCTCTTGGTCCCATCCAGCTCTACAATTCTATGAGTCTTAAGTTCTATGCTGGAAGGATGAAGAAATTATATACCCAGTGCAGTCATACCTCAGGTTATAGATGCCTCAGGTTGCTTTTTTTCGGGTTACAGACCGCCGAAACCCGGAAGTACTGGAACGAGTTACTTCCGGGTTTCGGCGGTCGCGCATGCTCAGAAGTGCTGAATTGCAACCCGCCCGTGCGCAGAAGCGCCGCTGTGGGTTGCGAACGCTGTGGGTTGCGAACGTTCATCCTGCACGGATCACGTTCGCAACCCAAGCGTCCACGGTATATCCTTTATACAGTGGTACCTCAAGTTAAGAACTTAATTCGTTCTGGAGGTCCGTTCTTAACCTGAAACTGTTCTTAACCTGAGGTACCACTTTAGCTAATGGGGCCTTCCGCTGCCTCCACACTACTACCACCACTCGATTTCTGTTCTCATCCTGAAGCAAAGTTCTTAACCCGAGGTACTATTTTTGGGTTAGTGGAGTCTGTAACCTGAAGCGTCTGTAACCTGAAGCGTCTGTAACCTGAAGCGTCTGTAACCTGAAGCGTCTGTAACCCGAGGTACTACTGTACACATAATAGATCTCTGTGGTCTGTGAGAAAGTTCCATGGATCCCAGTAGCCCATTCCATAGCAAGGCACCATCTCTACTATACATTTGAAGGACATGTTAGCCATTCTGGTTAACTCTGTGAGCTTTGTGTACATTGGAATATAGGAAGCTTCTTTAGAATTGTAGAGTTGGATGGGGTCCCAAGAGTCATCTAGTCCAACCCCTTGCAATGCATGAATCTCACCTAAAGCATCCATGGCAGGTGACCATCCAACCTCTTCCTAAAAATCTCCAAGGAAGGAGAGTCCACCACCTCCAGAGGGTGACCGCTCTTAGCACCAGAAAGTTCTTCTGAAGTTTAGTCGGAATCTCCTTTCTCAATAATAATAATAATAATAATAATAATAATAATAATAATAATATATTATTATTTATACCCCGCCCATCTGGCTGGGTTTCCCCAGCCACTCTGGGCGGCTTCCAACAGAATATTAAAATACAATAACCTATTAAACATTAAAAGCTTCCCTAAACAGAGCTGCCTTCAGATGTCTTCTGAATGTCAGGTAGTTGTTTTTCTCTTTGACATCTGATGGGAGGGCGTTCCACAGGGTGGGTGCCACTACCGAGAAGGCCCTCTGCCTGGTTCCCTGTAACCTCACTTCTCGCAATGAGGGAACCACCAGAAGGCCCTTGGCACTGGACCTCAGCGACCGGGCAGAATGATGGGGCTGGAGACGCTCCTTCCCCCATTGGTTCAAGTCCTACCCACCAGAGGAAGAGAAAACAAGCCCTTATACTAAGTCAGACCACCGATCCATTTAGCTGCATATTGTCTACACTGGCTGGCAGCTGATCTCCAGAGTTTTGAGTAGGGATTCCTTCCAGCCCTTCTGGAGAAGATGGGGATTGAACCCGAGCTACAGCCTTTCCCCTTATCATTGCCATCAGTGGACTACATAGACACAATAAATTTGGATGAAAGCACATATTGAAGTCTGAGCCTGTGTTCTCCATTAAATGAGGCAACCCTGGAAAGCGATGCTGCTGTCCACAGCATTGGTGCAAAGAAGTTATTGCAATGAAGACAAGCACCGAGGCTCTTGAAATGTTAATGTTGTGCCCGTGTGCCGACGCTCCTCTAACGACTCTTCCCAAACGAGGCAAAATAGTTGAGTGTTGTGGGCGGCTTTGCACTTGACATTTTCAGTGTGGGTATAAATACCCAGAGTGTGAAACAGGCAGGCTCCCTGCCGGTTGTCAAAGGCACGTGCAGAGAATGGTGACCGTTCCCTGCAAAATGCACAGAAGCAATCGTTTGATTCTTGGCTGCCCCTTCTGCGCCAAAGTGTCTATTTATACATGCACCCTCTGTTCACACTGGATGAGGGATGTGTGCGTATACGTGTATATATAAAACACCAGATTTTGTTTTAATCTTTAAAAATAGTGGGTTTGAGACACATGTGGGGAGCTGTATTAGGTTGACACAAATCAAATTAATAGTTGTCAGTTGGGGAAGTGGGCGGGCAATCCTATGGCGAGATCTGTCTGGACGAGCAGTTTAGGATGCAGCCAATCTCTGGCTCGGCCAGCTGATTCCTCTCTCAGCTGGAGTCAAATTCACAACCCTGGCTCAGCCCATTATAGGTAAAGGTAAAGGGATCCCTGACCATTAGGTCCAGTCGTGACCGACTCTGGGGTTGCGGCGGTCATCTCACTTTATTGGCCGAGGGAGCCGGCATACAGCTTCCGGGTCATGTGGCCAGCATGACTAAGCCGCTTCTGGCGAACCAGAGCAGCGCACGGAAGCGCCGTTTACCTTCCCGCCGGAGTGGTACCTATTTATCTACTTGCACTTTGATGTGCTTTCAAACTGCTAGGTTGGCAGGAGCTGGGACCGAGCAATGGGAGCTCACCCCGTCGTGGGGATTCAAACCACCGACCTTCTGATCAGCAAGTCCTAGGCTCTGTGGTTTAACCCACAGTGCCACCTGCGTCCCCAGCCCATTATATGTTGGTGTAAATTGCTCATCCTGGCTCAGCTGCTGAGCCAAAGCTGCTGTAAGTTTGCCAAGGGGGGGGGGTGGAATCCTAAGCCTGTATACCTCGCAGAGGCCCCCAACTCCTAGGGGCCCAGTTCTTTTGCTCATGTTCTGAATGTTAAGGGGGAGGGGGAGGCCGAGTGTTGAACTGAGAGGGGAAGGAGGAAGAAGCTGTCAGGAGTTCAGCCTACACTCGAGTAGGACCCTGGCAGAGACACATGCCTGACTGGCATGTTCCCTCCCTCCTGGTCGATCATTTGGGAGCTTCATAAGCTTTCTTCTGCCTGAACATCACAGCGACCGATGCCTACCGACACCGGCACATTTAGGGTATCTGCAGAGTTTGCGTATCATGTGCGTGACAGACCTCAGCAACTTAGCATTTTGGCTAATGTACTTTATTGACATATAAACGCACACAGAGCACTGCAACATGGCTCCCTCTCTCTCTAGCATCAGACAGCAAAGAGAAAAAGAACAAAGGACAATAGTCCCACTTCACAGAACACAGTAACACAAACATCCTGTCTCTGTCACATCCCACTCTGTGGAGTCAAAACATACACCATCATGTGATAGACAACAATCCCATGACTGCAATCATGGAGCAGGAATTCTAACAGAAGCAGCCCCCGGCTGGCAGTGGCAGCAGGAGGGGGAGGGGAGGCTGATTGTTGAACCAGCGGCAGCTCCTCCTTCTCCTGCCATGTAAGGAAAAGATGGGGAAGCAGTCCCCAACTGGTGGTGACTGCAGCACGAAGGAGTGGAGGCCAAACAGGAGAGAGGAGGAGCCACCGGCCGTTGAAGTCACACTGCCACCGTGTTCAGCTCCGCCCCTTGGCTCCTCCTGACGTCCTGACATCACGATAGCTCATACACGACACCCTGAGGTCATGCGCACATCATCACCTCTCTGATCCTTGACACAAGTTGGCGCCTGTGTCACCTGGTCATGTGGTGACCCAGCATAGAACACAGTTTTAAAGGCACGTTTCCCCTCTGCCAGGCTTAGGCAGAGTGCCAGCACCAGTCCTGCTGCTGAATAGGGCTTGGGTCTGGTGCAACTGTACTCCAGCTTAACCTACACCAGGGGCTAGCAAACTTTTTTCAGCAGGGGGCCGGTCCACTGTCCCTCAGACCTTGTGGGGGGCCAGACTATATTTTGAAAAATAAATAAATGAATGAATTCCTATGCCCCACAAATAACCCAGAGATGCATTTTAAATAAAAGGACACATTCTACTCATGTAAAAACACGCTGATTCCCGGACCATCTGCGGGCCAGATTGAGATGGTGATTGGGTCGCATCCAGCCCACGGGCCTTAGTTTGCCTACCCCTGAATTACACCTTCCTGCTATACGCCAGCTTCTTGTGCATAGGATTGCTCTCCTGATGGAACTACCAGCCTTCTTTTATTTAACTGATAAGACTATCATCGCCATGCCCCTCGTTGGCCAGAGTTATGGCTCTGATTTCTCCAACGGCTGTTTGTGTGTTCTGTGATTCTGCAAAACCAAAGACAGAATTCTTCCTGACAACCTCTGTTTTCATTTAGGGGAGGGGAAAAAAACAACACAAAACCCTCAAGTTTCCGCTATTATAGAATCATAGAATTGTAGAGTCGGAAGGGACCCCAAGGGTCATCCAGTCCAACCGCCTGCAATCCATGAATCTCAGCTGTTATGCAAAGACAAATGCAAACCCTGAAATATGTTGAACACATTTACCAGTAATTTATACAACTCAGGGTTTTTCAACACTTTGTTTGGATTTCCTTGGTGCAGACTTTCATGCATTGCTTAACCCTACTTGACCCTCACTTCAACAGTTTTTGACTCCGTTTTAAAGCTCCAGGTTCTAAAAGACCCGTCGGCCAGTATTTCCATATCTTGTCCTCAGCCGCTGTGTGTCTCAGCCCTGTGAAAATCCGTATTTTTGAGGTAATTAAAATGTTTTGGCAGCTCTTTGATTCCTCCCCTCCTTTTAAACCATGAAACCTCAGTAAAAGAATTTTTTATTTAGTGTGGGATGCAAAAGCTTGTGGGCGACATCTGTTTGACACACTCCTTAGTGGGTCCAATGGTACATTTGGGAAGGGGGGGGAGAGAGAAACTTTGCTTTTTTTTCCCTTCCCAAAAACCATAGGACATCTTTTTATATAACTGGGAAAAGTCGCACGCAGCATATTGACAATCTGTCGGTGCTGCTTAACCATTGATTTTTGTTTGGATGCTTCTCCTTGCTGCTGCTTCTTTATTATAAAATCATGTTGATGGATGACAAGCTGCAGGTGGTAGGAGGATGAAAAAGGGCCGAGATGGGAATAGCCCATTCGAGTTGTCTGCTGGAAGTAGGAAACTGGTGGGATGAAAGCAGAAAGGGGAAGGGTGGTGGTCGAGAAGACCAGACGCAAGTCTTGGCTGTAGCCAAGGGTTCACTAGAGATAGAGGCCCTGAAGTTGACTGGAGATTGTATGAGCAACTAATTCCGTCCTCTTCCAGCATTGCTGGCTTTCAATCCTAGGTCTGCCTCTTTCCTATTGCATGCTATTGCATCCTACATTTTGGGTACCCAATAATAATAATAATAATAATAATAATAATAATAATAATAATATCAATAATAATAATGTTTCCCCAGCCACTCTGGGCAGCTTCCAACAAAGACCAAAAATACACTAAATGTCACACATTAAAAACTTCCCTGAACAGCCTTCAGATGTCTTCTGAATGTTAGGTAGTAGTTTATCTCTTTGACGTCTGATAGGAGGGGTTCCACAGGGAGGGTGCCACTAATAATAATAATGATAATGATAATAATAAAAATAAAAATTTATTATTTATACCCCACCCATCTGGCTGGGTTTTCCCAGCCACTCTGGGTGGCTTCCAACAAAACAATAAAATACAATAACCTATTAAACATTAAATCTCCCCAAAACAGGGCTGCCTTTAGATGTCTTCTAAAAGCTTGGTAGTTATTTTTCTCTTTGACATCTGGTGGGAGGGCGTTCCACAGGGCGGGTGCCACTACCGAGAAGGCCCTCTGCCTGGTTCCCTGTAGCTTTGCTTCTCGCATTGAGGGAACTGCCAGAAGGCCCTTGGCGCTGGACCTCAGCATCCGGCCAGAACGATGAGAGTGGAAATGCTCTTTCAGTGCATGCTTTTATGCACAGTGCTCAATGCATCCACCTATAAAATTTTCATTTTGCATGCAACCTCTGTGCACACCACAAAGCACTTTAATACCACTTTAAACAGCCACGGATACCCACCCCCCAAAAAATAATAATTCTGGGAACTGTGGTTTGTTAAACGTGCTGATAGTTGTTAGGAGACCCCATTTCCTTTCACAGAGTTATAGTTCCCAGAGTTCCCTATGAAGAGGGATTGATGGTTGAGCCACTCTGGGAATTGTAGCAAATCCCACCCTCCAGCAACACACACATAGACATACATCTGAAGAAGTATCTGAAGAAGTATGCATGCACGCGAAAGCTCATACCAATAACAAACTTAGTTGGTCTCTAAGGTGCTACTGGGATGCGGGTGGTGCTGTGGGTTAAACCACAGAGCCTAGGACTTGCCAATCAAAAGGTCGGTGGTTCGAATTCCTGCGACAGGGTGAGCTCCTGTTGCTCGGTCCCTGCTCCTGCCAACCTAGCAGTTCGAAAGCACGCCAAAGTGCAAGAGGATAAATAGGTACCGCTCCGGCGGGAAGGTAAATGGCATTTCCGTGCACTGCTCTGGTTCACCAGAAGCGGCTTAGTCATGCTGGCCACATGACCCGGAAGCTGTACGCCAACTCCCTCGGCCAGTAAAGCGAGATGAGCACTGCAACCCCAGAGTCGTCCACGACTGGACCTAATGGACAGGGGTCCCTTTACCTTTTAAGGTGCTACTGGAAGGAATTATTTTATTTTGTTTCGACTACAGCAGACCAACATGGCTACCTATCTGTAACATACACACAGACTGGAGATTTGCAGACCCACCAAACCTCTGAACCTTTGAAGGAGAAGGTGCTGGGCAGATATTTAAAAGGGAAGCGGGTCTCTGTTGCTGGTAAACAATTATCCCCCCCCCCCCGGCTACTACCAGTTTTACTTGTCCACATCCACTACATTGTGCTACTGGAATATCGCTTTATAAAGAATGTCAAGCAAAGTGCCTGTTTTTCGGGTTTGATTCCACGGTGACATCCAAAAACTAAACTTGTGGTGGCTGTCATGGCAACAGTGTCATAATACTTGCTATTAATATTACACACTGAGAGCATGTTTTGAGGCTTGCCAATTATGTCTATATCTATATATCTGATGGCATCATTGCGTTTGAGCTGCAATATGCCTAAATATTTTTGAGGGGAAATGTTATGGAGAAAATGCAATGGGCCTTCCCCCCTCACTCTACAAAATTTTCACAGCGGTATTTCTCATGACCTATTTGATGCATATCACTGGTTTTCCAGATAATGGTTGTGTGAGTTTCTGCATGTCTTGCTGCACTCTTCATCTCTGGTCAAATCCCCATGTTTATCGTGCAGTGGTTTCAAAGTGTCTTCTGGAGAGTAACAAGTCTGAAATGCTATTAGTGTAAGCCAGGGGCTGAGAGCGCAGTATGTTCCCAACCAGGGTCTCCTATGGCAGCTGGAAAAGGGTCTAACCAAATGTCTTCATCCACTGCTGTTTTCATTGACTCACCCTCTTCTATATATGGTCCCTTTAAGCACACCTACATTTCATTGGATGCCAGGATTGGACTCCTCATACTTGGGTTCCAGCATGGATCTTGGCCTGAACTTAAAGGCACAGTTATGTAGCTAACATAATGCATGGTTGGGCTGCAGGGAAGGGTTAATCTGGTTGTTGTTCTTGTTGTTATTTATTAAATTTGTATACAGTGGTACCTCGGTTTACAAACTTAATCTGTTTGAAGTCCGTTCTTAAACCAAAACCGTTCTTAAACCGAGGTGCACTTTCCCTAATGAGGCCTACCACCGCCGGTGCCCTTCCACCGTTCCGATTCCGTTCTTAGACCGAGGTAAAGTTCTCAAACCGGGACACTATTTCCATTTTTGCGGAGTTCATAAACCAAATCGTTCTTAAACCGGACTGTCCTTAAACCGAGGTACCAATGTACTGCCCTATATCCACAGGTCCCACGGTGGTTGTCAACATAAAATCACAACATTAAAACACAAAATTCATAATAAACACAAGAACAACCCAATATCACACACACACACAAACACACATTTTATAAGGGCCTTGGAAGTCTATCAGGTAGCAGCTTGTGGTCAGTACCTTGGAGAGCTCCCATCACTTGTAGGAATTGCTCCATCACCTGTAGAAGCCCACTGAGCAGTTTTAAAGTAGTGTCTGGAGATGGCCCTAACCCACTCTTGGCCATTATGGGCTGGCAGAAGTCCTGGATTTGTTCTGTAGCTTTCATGTGTATGTTCTGTCTTCTAAACCCAGAGATGAGTGCTTCTTATATGGCCCTATATTGAAATGGTCTGGACCTACATTGGCTCCCAGTACATTTCCAAGCACAATTCCAAGTGTTGGTGCTGAGTTTTAAAGCCCTAAATGGCCTCGGCCCAGTATATCTGAAGGAGCGTCTCCACCCCCATCGTTCAGCCCAGACACAGGTCCAGCACCGAGGGCCTTCTGGCGGTTCCCTCACTGCGAAAAGTGAAGCTACAGGGAACCAGGCAGAGGGGCATCAGATGTCAAGGAGATAAACAACTATCTGACTTTTAGAAGACATCTGAAGGCAGCCCTGTTTAGGGAAGTTTTTAATGTTTGATGTTTTATTGTATTTTTAATATTTTGTTGGAAGCCGCCCCGAGTGGCTGGGGAAAACTAACCAGATAGGCGGGGTATAAATTATTATTATTATTATTATTATTATTATTATTATTATTATTATTACCACTTTAAAAATATGGGGTCTTGGCTTTGAGGATGGTTGTTTGAAAGACTTGGACAGTTCCATTACAGGCCCATTACACAAATTTGCATACAATCTGCATGCAATTACTCTGAGCTACAGGATGGACCTCGTACATGGTATGCGTGGATTGAGACCTCTGAAAATTAACGTAGTGAGTGACTGACCTCTAAACAAAGGGAATCAATGGTTTTTTGTTTAGAAGGAAATGGATAGGTGATCTAAGGATCAATGCAAAAGGATTTCCCCCACCTTGGGCTACCACTGTTAACACCAGCACTGGACAGATGACTGCCTAATTTTTCAGGACGTACCCTCAGTTTTCTCCCTTTGTTATTGGACTTTGGGCGGGGAATAAAAGTTCTCTAAGGCAAACCCCACCATAGCTGCATCTGCAGAACCTCCTATGCCACAGAAGCACACTTTCAAGTTGACAGAGAACTGATCTGTACAAATAGGAAATATCATGTCAATTTCTTTTTTTTAAAAAAAAGATATTTATTAAAGTTTTTTAAAATATAACAATGAAAAATAAAAATAAAAAAGAAACAAAATACAAAATACAACATAAAAACAGTTAAAAAACAAATAATTTTCCATAGCATATCTTCCTTACACTTATTTCCCCAGACCTCCTCATACCTCCCTTCTTTGTATTCCACTTCAATTTGTTAGTTCAGCAAATCCTTACCATTAAGCTTTTACCCATTTGTAAACCTTTTTTTTCGTATCTCCTAAAGCATTACAGCTGGAAACCCCTTAGTTTCTATCCAACATCCTTCTAGCATTCATTAATTTTACAATATTTCTGTAAATAGTCTTTACATTTCTTCCAGTCTTCTTCCACTGACTCTTCTCCCTGGTCTCAGATTCTGCCAGCCATTTCTTCCAGTTCCATGTAGTCGATCACCTTCATCTGCCATTCTTCCAGAGTGGGTAAATCTTGTGTCTTCCAATACTTTGCAATGAGTATTCTTGCTGCTGTTGTAGCATACATAAAAAAAGTTCTGTCCTTCTTTGGCACCAATTGGCCGACAATGCCCAGGAGAAAGGCCTCTATCATGTCAATTTCTAAGGCAATATGATTGCCTGATCAGTGTTGTTTTAGTTCAGTGTGTGTGTGTGTGTGTGTGTGTGTGTGTGTGTGTTTAAACATTCTGAAAAGGTTGCTCTTTTCAACTGTCTGGCGTTCTAATTTAGCTTTAGTTCTAAAAGTCAAACTGATACCTTCTTAACCTGTGCATAATTGGTATTAAGAGCTAAGAATACTTTCTGCTGGCCTCTTTCTTTTGCACCTCTTCCATCCTCACTAACGCTAGCTGCTGATTGTTAATGATAATGGTTGGAGAAGAAAGAGCCTGCTTTTCAACTCTGATTTGGAAGAACTTGCAGTGAGCAAAACATTAATTCCGTGTATAATTAAGCAAACTTGTGACCTGAGTGGCTCTCCTGCTATACTGAGAGCTGTGCCAGATGTAGCAATCAGTGCTGTGGGTTTTCTGGGTTTATTTCCTGGAGGTTTTCTCCATGCATATTGGGGTCGTTTGCATTGTAAACTTTTGTGTTTGCATCAGGAGATTTTCTGTTGCCCTAGAAAAGAGTGGTCTCATTTAGCATGTTCGCTTCCCTTGTGTTTAGTATGCAAAACTAAAACTTTTGAAACTCACAAGCTGTATTTGCAGTTGGCATCTATTCTTTGCTACTAATGGACTTATAAAAACGGGGGAGGGGGAAATCCATGGAAAAATAAAGCTCTGGAAATTTTATCATGGGGAATTTTCTGTCCGACATATCTGGTGACAATAAGAGGGGAAGGGTAGACAAGGAGTTGAACTGACCTGTGCGTCCATATCATGTCTAAATGCAAACTTTTGCTCCTCTACTGGGGAGATGTGTGCATGATTTGAGGAGCAAGAGTGCTATTGTTTCCCTATGACATCTGGCTGGGACCAAAGGATACTGCTATCTATATACAGTGTGAAATTGGTGATCAATTCAAATTGATCCACATGACGAAGCATGTTGATCTTTCATTGTGGCATTCCGGTTCATAATATTAAGTTCTTGAGATGGCAAAAGGAACTACGAATGCTCTCTCTAGTATATATACTGTGGTGAGGCAGAGGTGTGCTTTTCACTGCTAGCACTAGTGTTATGGAATATACTCCCTCCTGAAATAAGAGCGGCCCCATCAGTACTGGCATCTCGACGGCTTTTGAAAATTCGCTTGTTTATATGAGGGATTTACCAGATCTCTTGACTTGAGACTCCTGTTTTAATAGCTGTGCTGTTTTAATGGGATTGCTTTATTGCATATTTTGGTTTCTGGGTGTTTACATTTTGATGCTTGTGGCACTTCCAGTTATGGAAAAAAATTGCTGCAGTTGTGGATTCCAGGGTACAAAATAGACTTTCTTAAACTATCTTTCTCTTGAAACCCTTCTCCTTTCTTTTATTCATTTTTCCCCAGATAAGGCTTTCCATCCAGGTTTCACGCTGGTTTTCAATTAAGCTTCATGTGTAGCATTTGCAGCTGGTCTACACGTCATGGTTCGGAAAGGTGAGTGCATTGGGCAATTTATGCAGCGCACGTCTGGCTTATAGAACTGATATAGATAAGCTTGATGCATATGAATATTTGCATTTTGTCAGGTTGTCAGTGTATGAAAGGCTTTTTAGTTGAGTAAGCACCAGCTTCTTACCAATTAACTTATTATTTGACTGCATGTGAATAATTTTGCATATTATCTTAATCTCAGTACAGGCACCAGTTTTTAGGCCTTTGAAGGAAGCAAAAATGTAACATGGAACCAAGAAAAGCTATGTTGTCTCCTTTTCCTTTTTCATACTGGGAAAGGCCATCATTATTTCCTGTTACACTTTTCCAGTGCATTGGAATACCCTCAAGTTTATAAATGTGCTGTTTATTTGCAGCCCAGACAATGAAAACTCAAGCTTGATTAAATCGCTTAAATCAGGGGTAGTCAACACGGTGCCCTCCCGATGTTTTTTTGGAGTCCAACTTCCATGATCTCAGAACACAGGCTATACAAGCTGAGGGTGAACCAGAATTGTAGCCCAACAGCAACATTTGAAGGTCACTACATGGGCAAGCCCTGAATCGAAACACACAAGCCTGCCATTTTGTATATGCATTCTGCTGTGCAGAGGTGCCTATGTGGAGTTCAAGGGTTACACTGTTCATTACAGCATAATAAACAGCTAACAGCACAATCCTATGCAAGATCCCATTTTGTACAATAGGAAATATTCCCAGATGAGTGCATGCAGTCTTCAAATGTTTATTAACTAAGCCTTCTGACTTGAAAGAAGGGGGGAAGGCACCTCACACAACAGCAAGCAGGGTCAGAAGGTATCCTGTAAAGATGTAAATGTTCTTTGGGCACCATGAATAATCATTATTCAGTATACAAGGCAGCCATAGACAGCCATGTAGAAGAAGTCTATCAATAGTCATGATGCCTGTTACGTCTAACAACATTGCATAGGATGGGGACCTTGTGGCTCTCCAAATGTTGTTGGATGCTGACTCTAATCAGCCTGAGCCAATGTGACCAGAGGCCAGGGATGATTCCTGCATTTCAGGGGGTTGGACTAGATGACCCTCGGTGTCTCTTCCAACTCTATGATCCTGTGATGGCTCTTGTTGTTCAGCAACTTCTGGAGGGCCACATGGGGTCCTTATCCCTAGTGTAGGGTTAGGTGTGATGGCAGGTGTTCAAACCTTTTAAGCAATGGATTCACTGGCAATTATTCAAGATTAGCAGCACTGTGTTTATCTGAGGGACAAAGAAAACTAATTCAGAATAAACTGAAGTCTGAGGTGAAATAATGATGATGATGATGATGATGATGATGATGATAATTTATTATTTATACCCTGACCATCCAGCTGGGTTTCCCCAGACACTCTGGGCGGCTTCCAACAAAATATTAAAATACAGTAATGCATCAAACATTAAAAGCTTCCCTAAAGAGGGCTGCCTTCAGAGGTCTTCTAAAAGTCTGGTAGTTGTTGTTCTCTTTGACATCTGGTGGGAGGATGTTCAACAGGGTGGGCGCCACTACCAAGAAGGCCCTCTGCCTGGTTCCCTGTAACTTGGCTTCTCACAGTGAGGGAACCGCCAGAAGGCCCTCAGCGCTGGACCTCAGTGTCCAGGCAGAACGATGGAGGTGGAGAAGTTCATTCAGGTATCCTGGGCTGAGGCTGTTTAGGGCGTTAAAGGTCAGCACCAACACTTTGAATTGTGCTCGGAAACGTACTGGGAGCCAATGTAGGTCTTTCAGGACCGGTGTTATGTGGACCCGGCGGCCACTCCCAGTCACTAGTCTAACTGTCCCATTCTGGATTAGTTGTAGTTTCCGGGTCACCTTCAAAGGTAGGCCCACATAGAGCGCATTGCAGTAGTCCATCTCATTCCTTCTGCCCTCGTGCCTCAATGTCTTCCAGATATCAACCAGAAGTAGTTCACTAGGTGGAGCAGAGGCATGTTCCCTGAAGGGGGGGGTCGTTGTCGCATACCAGGAGGGAGAGGGGCACTGCAGCGGGGCAGTCAGCTCAGTGCAAGCGCTTCTTTCAAAGTCTTCTTCTACAGTGGTAAGGGACGCAGGTGGCGCTGTGTGTTAAACCACAGAGCCTAGGGCTTGCCAATCAGAAGGTCGGTGGTTCGAATCCTCGTGATGGGGTGAGCTCCCGTTGCTCGGTCCCTGCTCCTGCCAACCTAGCAGTGTGAAAGCACGTCAAAGTGCAGGTAGATAAATAGGTACCACTCTGGCAGGAAGGTAAATGGCGTTTCCGTGCGCTGCTCTGGTTCGCCAGAAGCGGCTTAGTCATGCTGGCCACATGACCCGGCTCCCTTGGCCAATAAAGCGAGATGAGAGCGGCAACCCCAGAGTCATCTGCAACTGGACCTAACGGTCAGGGGTCCCTTTACCTTTACAGTGGTAAATCAAAGTGTTTCTTGCTTTCGCCCCTTTAGGTGGCATATTCCACTGGCGGTTTATTAGGTTTATGGAATACTGTTCAAAGCTGTTAGACAGATAGAAGTGGGTGTAAACATGGGCCTTTGGGAGCATCCCTCCTTTAGCCCCTGGCAAAGTTCAGCACAGAGATGCACTGCTTGCTTCTATGGATGTTGCCTCCATTTGTACAAGTGAGAGAGAACATTTAAAGAAAAGGGAATCAGAATGACTAGAGAGATAATGGATGTATTACACCAAACTTGACATTTGTAGATGTGACCTGCACTCTCATTCCATTAACCTACAGAGGTGAGCTTGAAAGCCTGTTAAATACATTTTCTCGAGCAGAGTTGCTGTTCGGTTGGGTAAAATCCCCAATGATGTTTGACACATTATAAGCAATGCCACTGGAGTATAATTAATAATAATTATATAATGACTGAAATGCTAGACCTGTGTTCCTGTTGTGTCATCTCCTTTTTCTTTCAGGAGAACAGAATTGAAATGTCTGTCAAAATATTCTTAGTCAAAATTTCTTGCTTGCTTGAAGGCAGTAAGATGACAGAGATTTCATTTTTGTGTCCTTTATTTGACCCCGTTCCATGTGTGTGCTGTGACTTTGGAGGGGGGGGCAAGATACTGCTGCAGAATTCTTTAATTATTATTTAAGAAATACTGCTTGAAACCTCTCCTACACTGACCTGTGCCAACTATGGGTGAAAGGGTGAAATGCAACCATTTTGCAAGTTAGGAAATTAGACTTCAGCCTCTCAGATCGCTAACTACGATCTCGTTTAAAAGTGTTGTCTTACCTTCCTTGCTTTAGATTTCTCTCTCCTTTTTTCTTTCAGAAAAAAACAGGAGTCCTCACACTCCAAAGCAAAAGCTTGAATTTTCTTTCTAAATATACAAACTTCCAGTTCAGTGAGTCATTTGGTCATAGGGAAATGAGGTGCTAATTACCACAATGATAGAAATAGATGATTTTTTTAAACAAAAATACACCAAAAAAACACACACTACAGTAGTTAAGAAAGCATTCCATATGCTAAATCTATGCATTTTTACAAGTTAATGAAGCAGAACGAGTTTTTGCATAGAAAGATTCAGACATATGTGGTAGTGATTGCTATGCTTCAGCTCTGGGGCATGACGAGATATTTCTAGTGGACGAACATTGCAATGGCCCTGCAATATTCTACTGCTTGAGCCAGTAAACTTGATATAACCTTGCTCAGAGCTCTGGCACTCTTTAATAGCTCCCTCGTGTATAGCTTATGAAATTTCGTTGTTTCATTAACTGCCAGAGATGATCATTTCGTCTCTTAGTGTGAATTCTTTTCATTATCGGCATAATCTAAGTCTGGCTTCTACTTTAAAATGAAAAGCACAGATTGTAGGTTGGGGGAGGAATCAGCCAGATGTCCAGGATCAGGTGTTCCTCAGACACGTCAGTGGGATGCTTATCAGTGATTGGGGGAGCATTTAAGTGATCCAATCATGTGAGTGGGTGGAGATAAGGAATAAGGATGTTGGTGGTATATACTGAATTCAGTTTTCACTGAAAGACACACCTAACTAATCTGCATTTTCTGAAACAATGTACCAGCTGAAATGCAGCCGTTGTTCATAATATGCACTTCTCTGAATTTTTCAACACAGTTCAAGTAATTTGTACAAAAAAATCATATGTTGCAGTAAAGTGGTGCATTAAAAATGCACACATTAGTGAAAATGACATAGAAGACGTGCATTATGCTAGGGGAAATTGCTTTGCAAAAGTACGTGCAAACATGCATACATGTATAAATGCTACTGAATTTTCATGACTGCTTCCTCTTAAAAGTAAATACATTGCAAACTGATGCAGTCATGGGAAGAATTGAACTTAATAATGGAAAAATGAGAAAAACGTCATCTATTCCTCCTCAGGAGTAAAAGGTAAAGGGACCCCTGACCGTTAGGTCTAGTCGTGGCAACTCTGGGGTTGCGGCGCTCATCTCGCTTTACTGGCCGAGGGAGCCGGCGTACAGCTTCCGGGTCATGTGGCCAGCATGACTAAGCCACTTCTGGCGAACCAGAGCAGCACACGGAAAAGCCATTTACCTTCCCGCTGGAGTGGTACCTATTTATCTACTTGCACTTTGACGTGTTTTCAAACTGCTAGGTTGGCAGGAGTAGCACCAAGAAAAAAGGCAGCAGCCCTAAATAAATTTCATTTATTGTATCACTGAGCAATTTTTCAGATTATTATTTTGGAGGAGGCAGTGTTTCATAACTGTTCAAAATCCTTATTGCTACTTTCTGGTTCTTGGAACTGCATTTCTCCTGATTGCTCACCTGTCTGCCTGGTCCATGTTTTTCCAGGTGTTTGCTGCTGCTGTGCTGCTTTGCGCCCTCGCTACAAACGCCTGGTGGATAACATCTTCCCTGAAGACCCAAAAGTAAGTAAAGGAAACGTCAAGCCATGTGGCTCGATTTGTTCCTGTGCTCAGGACCTGCTTGTCAGTTTCCCACAAGTGTCTGGTTGGCTACCATGAGAACAGCATGATGGACCAGATGGGCCATTGGCCTCATCCTGCAGACTCTTCTTATGCTCTTATGTGACCATGCCTTGCATGTGAAAGGTTCCAAGTGCAGTTCTGAGGAACCTCCGCCTGTTGGCATCCACCACCTCTGGGGATGAAGTCAAACCACTGGAGACTCACAGCACCTGCTGTGGCAGCAGAAACCGGTAACTCGTAACTGCTGCCTCCCACATTATTTTTGCTATGTTAGGAGTACCAAAGTGACTTCCCCAGGGCTGTATGGAGGTCTTGTGTTGATCAGAGGACAAGAGCCCTGTAGGAATAACGAGGATGACAGGAGATTGGATGCAAGTGAGCTGTGCAGGAGCAAGCTGGCAAGCAAGCTCCAAAACAAGCTGCCGGCTAGTTCTGCAGAGGCTCCTTTTATTAGCAGAAGTCAACAATTGGAAACAGTAGTGAAACCACTCTGCACATGGCGTTTTTCCATCTAAGCACATTTCCAGCATTAGCAGATACATGTGTTAGGAGGTGTTTCCCTAAAATGTTCCCCGATACTTGATTACGTCTGCATCCCTGGTCATGCTCCAGCCAAGCGTTATGTCTAGTAACCAAATCTGTGAGATGATAAACGGTCAGGGGGAAAACTCTGTCTTCTAGCCAAGAAGGCAAAAGGTCAGGGAGTGTGGGCGCAAAGCTCCTTGGCGTACTGTTGCATGCCTGGTGCGAGGTTTGCCTCAGCACAAGCGGAGCGTCACCTCCACAACTCCCCTCCTCGGCCTTGTTGACGTGGTGCAAAGGAAAGCAGAGCAATACCTTTGACACCATCTTGGCTGCAGGATTTACCAGAAGGAAGCATACCAGACTCCATCCAACCCTCTCAGGGACTCCACACCAGATCTGTGTAGGGCTTGCTCCTTAGTCTTTTCTTCTCCCAAAGATGTCCCACCAAACAGCAGAGGACCAGAGTTTTCCTTCTCGTAGATGGGCCACCTTTCCCAGGTTGACCAGCCCCATCTGCCTTTCACTTCCCTCTACAGCACACGTAGAAACCACCTCCTTGACCATATGACCCACCCTTGATCTTCTCAGTCCACTGGAGCCTGTCTTTGCATGCAGGGGAAATCCCTAACTCGCTGAGGGTTTGAAACCCATTGGCTACCCTCACCAGGGCACCCTCCAGGATTTCAAACATGTTGCCTCTCCCAGTCCTACCTGGAGATATCGGGAAGTGAACCAGGGACCTTCTGCATGCAAAAGGCAGATGCTCTACCACTGAGCTGTGGGAACCAGTTCCAAATAAGATGCAGCCATTCAAGTGTCCAACACTTCAAGCTACTATCCCTCTGAATTTAAATATTGCCTCCATCTAATGGATCAGCAACATTCCAGTACATTTAGGTTTAGTCCTGTGGGATATTGTAATTCTAATTATTTTTTTCCTTGTCTTGCTAATAACTCATTCATTTTTTTAAATTAAGTGGAGTGTGCTGATAATTTGCATACCTTGCCTTTCCACAATTTAATTTTGCCCTGTGGGAATAATTTCAAGATTATTGTTTTTATTTTTTTAAATAAGTACTTTGACTTGAATTCTTAATTCTCTGTGAAAGAAGTTGAAATGCTCTGCCAAACATAATTTGCAAAAAGAAAAGAAGCACTATCCTTTCTGAAGTATTTCTTTATATCCAAGTAGCTCAAGATGGTGCTCTCTTGTCCTTCCCATCCCCAGCCTTTCCACACAATAACCCTGTGAGGGTAGCATAAGTGGAAAGGTGGTAACTGGTCCAAGATCAGCTAGTGGGGTTGAGATGTGCAATCTGAAACTGGCTCTACTCAGTCCTGACACTCTGGCCATGTTGCCACAACTGGTCCTCTAGTAGATGTTTGGTGGAGGGGTGAGAGCCAGAATTTAGCAGTCTACAATCCTGCTTCTCTCCCCTTCCTATAATGTTCTAGAAAACAGGCATTCAGTGGCCAGTGTCTACACGAGTGCTTCCCAAACTTGGATCTTCGCCGGTTTTTTTTGGACTACAACTCCCATCATCCCTAGCTTGCAGAACCAGTGGTCAGGGATGATGGGAATTGTAATCTAAAAACAGCCAGAGACCCAAGTTTTGGAAACACTGGTCTACATTATTGACTCATTTATTTTATGATATTCATATCCTTACTTTCTTCCATCATGCGACCTAAGATGGCATGTACAGTCATAACTTGGATCCCAAATGCCTTGTGAGTTGAACATTTTGGCGCCATAAACCTGGACGTGAGTGTTCCTGTTTGCAAACCTTCTTTGGAACCCAAATGTCCTGCAGCCAATCGGAAGCCGCGCCTTGGTTTTCGAACATTTTGGAAGTCAAACAGACTTCTGGAACGGATCCCGTTCAACTTCCGAGCTACCACTGTACATAGTTCTCAGATGGTCACCCATCCAAACACTCACCAGACCTGGACCTGCTTAGCTTCAACAAGGTGGTGGCCTCATATGCCTTTGGTCCATTCCCCAGGATGCTATCTTCACCACATCAATATCTGGCCATAGTATCCAAAGTGCAAATCATAACTGATTTCTGTTACCGAGGAAAAAAGAAAAACATTGACTGGTGATTCTTCTTATGATTAGGATGGGCTTGTCAAAGCTGATATGGAGAAGCTGACTTTTTATGCTGTTTCTGCACCTGAGAAGCTCGATCGAATTGGTGCTTACTTAGCAGAACGACTGAGCCGGGATGTTGTCAGACACCGTTACGGGTAAGCTTCTTACTCGCTAATGCTGATGTTATCTTCCCACTAGTGATTCTTTCAATTTCCCCCTATAATCTGGGCTAGAACCATGGATGTTAGATAGTGGAGATGGTGTCTGTGACTCAGGTTGAGCAGCAGTTAAAACCAGTGGGAACTTTTTGCAGGAACTAACCTGATATCAAGGGATGCGGGTGGCGCTGTGGGTTAAACCACAGAGCCTAGGACTTGCCGATCAGAAGGTCGGTGGTTTGAATCCCCATGACGGGGTGAGCTCCCGTTGCTCGGTCCCTGCTCCTGCCAACCTAGCAGTTCGAAAGCACGTCAAAGTGCAAGTAGATAAATAGGTAGTGCTCTGGCAGGAAGGTAAACGGTGTTTCTGTGCACTGCTCTGGTTTGCCAGAAGTGGCTTAGTCATGCTGGCCACATGACCCGGAAGCTGCACACTGGCTCCCTCAGACAATAAAGCAATATGAGCGCCACAACCCCAGAGTCGGTCACGACTGGACCTAATGGTCAGGGGCCCCTTTACCTTTACCTTTAACCTGATATCAGAAGCCTGTCCTCGGAGGAACAGAAGCTTTGTAGGGCTAGAAGTTTTCATTTTCCTTTGTCTTAGGCCAAATTTACACACTGGGTGTCCAGCTGTCGTTTCAGCATGGCAAAATTCACTACGATCCACTTGACACAGCGATCACGCAGCTAAGAATCTGAACTGGGCAGCGTTCAAAGTGTGGTTGCAGTCAGGGAGAAAATGAGATGGTTTCATTTCACATTAGGGCCTGCTTGAAATTAGCCTGTGGTCCATTCACCATCTTTATAACTGTTCAGCAATGTGCTCCCGAGCTTGAATGATTGCATTCACACTTAGATGTAATTGCGAGCCATTATCAGTTGTTACTGTGAAAAGGACAGTGTTTTCTGTAAGTGACCTCAAGAACATATTACTCCTGAAGTGAGGTGAAGTTGAGTTAGGTGCCATCCCACCTCTTTTGCGATAGGTCTGGACCCGTCCCGCTTCTTATGAGCCTGATTCCGTCTTCTAGCCTTGCCCAGGATAAAGCCATTTGTGGAGCTGAGAGTGGCAGAGGGTTCCTCTTTCTTCCAAGGCCAAAGCCCAACAGAGGCTTTGCCAGCCTCTCCACAAACAGCTCTGGTCCAGGTCAAAGGATTTTTCAAAATGTGGGTGCAACCCTACACAGCGTAGTATCCTGCGTACACCCATTGAAACGAATTGGGGTGGTTTTAAGTCCACCTAAAAAGAAGGCTGGCGCTGTGGGTTAAATGACAGAGCCTAGGACTTGCCAATCAGAAGGTTGGCGGTTCGAATCCCCATGATGGGGTGAGCTCCCGTTGCTCGGTTCCAGCTCCTGCCAACCTAGCAGTTCGAAAGCACTGCAAGTGCAAGTAGATAAATAGGTACCGCTCCGGCGGGGAGGTAAACGGTGTTTCCGTGCGCTGCTCTGGTTCGCCAGAAGCAGCTTAGTCATGCTGGCCACATGACCCGGAAGCTGTACGCCGGCTCCCTAGGCCAATAAAGCGAGATGAGCGCTGCAACCCCAAAGTCGGCCATGACTGGACCTAATGGTCAGGGGTCCCCTTTACCCCCTATATACCTTAAAGTTACAAAGTTATTCCAATGAACAGGTTAAATAGAAACTGTTGCAGGAGAGTAAGAGCCAAAGGCAGCATGGCTCCCAGCAGAGCCAACGGATTGGGCCTGGTGGATTGGACTGGAAGGCTGGCTTTGTTGAAAGACCCAGCCTCTCTTGGGGGGGGGGGTAAAAAGGTTTGAAATACTGCTTTATAAGCTATTCCAAACCAGGTTGCCTCTTCCCTCCTCCCCTGGAGGATACAGCAGCACATCTAGAACGAGGGTGCTAGGAATGTAACTAAGCCTAGCGTGAAAGGAGGCCCCATGGAACGTAGCAGGACTTCCTTTCAGATAAATATGCATAGGAACAGACAAATATAGCTTATTTGTTTTCCTGAGTGCATGCGGCGCCTGACACCTGTGGATCTTTGCTTGCCTGTTCTCTCAGATACGTTTTAATTGCCATGGAAGCCCTGGACCAGCTTCTGATGGCCTGCCGCTCGCAGAGCATCAAACCGTTTGTCGAGAGCTTCCTTCATATGGTAGCTAAGCTGCTGGAGTCTGGAGAGCCAAAGCTGCAAGTTCTGGGGACCAATTCAGTGAGTAAACCAAAGTTCAGCTGAGCAGGGACCGCGGGAGCAGCGTAAACACTTTCAGTTCCTCTTCTGATGCCTGTAACGAAAGGGGGAAGCATCCTTACAGTTTGATATCCCCTAGCAGGCAGGCAGAGATGACTAAGGACAATGGAGAACTCCAATGGAGTTCACATTTAAAGGTGGATTTACCTAATTTCAAAACAGTACATGAACCCGCCCGCCTCTGAAATTTGCACTTCTCCGAATTTTGCAGCGCTTAAGTTATGTGTGCAAAAATACATATACACAGGTAAAGTATGTTTCCGAGCACAATTCAAAGTGTTGGTGCTGGCCTTTAAAGCCCTAAACGGCCTCAGTCCAGTATACCTGAAGGAGCGTCTCCACCCCCATCATTCTGCCCGGACACTGAGGTCTAGCGCTGAGGGCCTTCTGTCACTTCCCTCACTGCGAGAAGCAAAGCTACAGGGAACCAGGCAGAGGGCCTTCTCGGTGGTGGTGCCCACCCTGTGGAACGTCCTCCCATCTATCTGAATTTTAGAAGACATCTGAAGGCAGCCCTGTTCAGGGAAGTTTTTAATGTGTGACATTTTGATGTATTTTTAATCTTTGTTGGAAGCTGCCCAGAGTGGCTTGGGGAAACCCAGCCAGATGGGCAGGGTACAAATAATAAATTATTATTATAAAGTGTGCATATAAATGAATATATTGCTGAAGATAACATAAGTATATATTAAGGGAAATTGCTTTGTATATCAGGCAAAATTTCACGCAAGTATGTGTACATTAGGAGACTATAAGACGAGCCCGTGGTTCACCTGTTCCATCATCCTTGTTCTCAGAGTGGCCACCCAGATCCCTGTGGGAAATTTGTGGAAGCAGAGCATTGCCATCATGGCTCCATGAATTTGCCCAATCATCTTTTAAAGCCATCCGAGTTGGTGGCTTTCCCTACGTCTTGTGGGAGGGTGTTCCACAGTTTATTTTTTTTTTTATATATATAAAATTTTTATTGGTTTTACAAGAGTTTTTATAACAAACAAACATAAAAAAAAACAGACAAACAAACAAATATATTTTCAAAATGTCCTTTCATAAACTTCTTTCCTCGGACTTCCCCATACCTCCCCTTTCTGCATCCTCATGTCCAAATTTTATAGCAACTTATAAATGTTTTTTCCCATCCTAATTCATCATAGTCCTTTCTTAATCTAATCTTATATTACTGCAACCCTTTCTCTCTGTAAAATCTCGACATTCTAAACTTCATCAAGTTTATAATAGTTCTTAAGATAAATCTTAAATTTCTTCCAGTCTTCTTCCGCAGTCTCCTTTCCCTGGTCACGAATTCTGCTCGTCATTTCCGCCAATGTCATATAGTCAATCACTTTCATCTGCCATTCTTCCAAGGTGGGTAAATCTTGTGTCTTCCAATACTTTGCGATCAGTATTCTTGCTGCTGTTGTTGCATACATGAAAAAAGTTCTATCCTTTTTTGGCACCAGTTGGCCGACAATGCCCAAGAGAAAGGCCTCTGGTTTCTTAAGGAAGGTATATTTAAATACCTTTTTCATTTCATTATATATCATCTCCCAGAAAACCTTAATCTTCGGGCATGTCCACCAAAGATGATAAAAAGTACCTTCAGTTTCCTTACATTTCCAACATTTGTTATCAGGCAAATGGTAAATTTTTGCTAGCTTAACTGGGGTCATGTACCACCTATAAACCATTTTCATCACATTTTCCTTTAAAGCACTACATGCCGTAAATTTAATACCAGTGTTCCACAACCTTTCCCAGTCAGCAGACATAATATTATGACCAATGTCCTGTGCCCACTTAATCATAACTGATTTAACTGTTTCGTCTTGTGTATTCCATTTCAACAGCAAGTTATACATTCTTGACAAATTCTTAGTATTGGGTTCTAACAATTCTGTCTCAAGTTTTGATTTTTCCACCTGGAAGCCAATTTTCCTGTCTTGTTTAAAAACCTCCATTATTTGATAATAGTGGAGCCAATCTTGTACTTTGGGTTTTAATTTTTCATGGCTCTTTAATTTCAGTTTCTCTCCATCCTGTTCTAAGATCTCACAATACTTTGGCCATCCGACCTCCATATTAACTTTCTTGTGGGCCTTAGCCTCTAAGGGTGACAACCATCTAGGGGTTTTGTTTTCCAACAGATCTTTATATCTCATCCAAACATTAAACAACGCTTTCCTTACAATATGATTTTTAAAGGCACTATGCACTTTGATTTTGTCATACCATAGATATGCATGCCAGCCAAATGCATTATTGAAACCTTCTAAGTCCAAGATATCTGTATTCTCGAGGAGCATCCACTCTTTCAGCCAGCAGAATGCTGCTGCTTCATAATACAATTTTAAGTCCGGCAGGGCAAATCCCCCTCTTTCTTTTGCATCTGTTAAAATTTTATATTTTATTCTGGGCTTTTTGCCCTGCCAGACAAATTTCGCAATGTCTTTCTGCCACCTCTTGAAACAGTCCATCTTGTCAATAATCTGCAAAGTTTGAAATAAAAATAACATTCTAGGCAGTACATTCATCTTAATCACTGCAATTCGGCCTAACATTGACAATCTCAGATTTGACCATATTTCTAAATCTTTTTTAATTTCTGACCAACATTTTTCATAATTGTCCTTATACAGATTCAAGTTTTTAGATGTTAAATTAACCCCTAGATATTTCACCTTCTTAACCACCGTCAGACCTGTCTCTTCTTGAAACTTATTCTTTTCCATATCTGTTAGGTTTTTCCCTAAGACTTTAGTTTTTTGTTTATTCAATTTAAATCCAGCTACCTGTCCAAATTGTTGGATTATTTCCAACACTCTTTTTGTACTAGTGTTTGGCTCCTGCAAGGTCAAAACAAGGTCATCTGCGAACGCTCTTAACTTATAGTGTTTGGTTCCGACCTTTACACCTTTAACCTGCTGGTCGTCTCTAATCATGTTCAGCAGCACCTCCAGGACCGAAATAAAAAGCAATGGGGAAATTGGGCACCCCTGTCGTGTTCCTTTTTCTATCTTAAGTTCCTCAGTTATTACATTGTTTACAATCAACTTAGCTTTTTGTTCGGAATATATTGCACCCATACCATTCTCAAATCCTTGTCCTACCCCCATCCCATGAAGATTCTTTTTCATAAAACTCCACGAAATATTGTCAAAGGCTTTCTCCGCATCCACAAATATCAAAACTGCTTTAGTATTTATGTTCACCTCTAACTTTTCCAAAATGTCTATTATATTCCTAACATTGTCTGAGAGGTGTCTTTTTGGGAGAAAGCCTGCTTGATCTCTGTGAATCTTCTCCATCAGTACTCTTTTAAATCTTTTTGCTAAAATGTCTGCAAAAATTTTATAATCCACATTCAGTAACGAAATTGGGCGGTAGTTCTTCAGTTGAGTCTTTTCAGTCTCTGTCTTTGGTATGAGTGAGATATATGCTTCTTTCCACGATTCGGGTGCCTTTTTTCCCTCTAAGATCTCGTTACAAACTTCCTTTAACGGTTGTATCAGCCATTCCTTTAAAGATTTGTAATATCTGGAAGTCAGTCCGTCTGGCCCTGGAGATTTGCCCAATTGCATGTCCTGAATGGCACCCTCTATCTCTTGTTGGTGTTCCACAGTTTAACTATGAACAAATAATTTCTTTTATCTGTCTTTAATCCTCCAACATTCATCTTTATTGGATGGCTACAAGATCTAGTGTTTTGAGAGAAGGAGAAGAACTTTTTTCTCTAAAAATGCCATACATAATTTTATACATCTCTGTCATGTCACCTCTTGTTCTTGTTTTCTCTAAACTTTAAAAAGTCCTTAGTGCTGCAGCCTTATCTTACAGGGGAGTTGCTCTCTCTCCTTAATAATTTTGGCTGCCTTTTTTCTGAGAAATTAGCACTGAAAGGCTGGTGAATTTCCATGAGAACTGAACTTAAGACTGAAAAAAAAATGAGTACCCGAGAGAAGCCAAATTTGCCAATCCCTATTTCAGGTGAACTTTTGTTGAGCAAGAGGGAAGAAATGCCTGTCCCTCAAATAGGTTGGATATAATACGTGCATTAAACACATTATAGGTCCTCCCTAGCTCTAGCAAATGTTGAAAATGGATGTATTTTGAGTTTCATTCTCCTCAGGTGATATGATGTAGTTCTAAAATCTGTGCAAGCCTTCTCCATAGCAACACAAAAGATTCTACAGGCATAAGGAGGAAAGAGCTATTCTGAGATATCATAAATTATTTTCAATTCCTAACTTTTCAGTGAATCGGGTTTCAAATTGGCCTCGTGCCTTGGCTACAGCAGAAGGTACATTCACTGGAAATAAAGTAAACTTGATATTTCTAAGAATGTGCGCAGAGATAATTTGCTCCCTGAAAGTAGAACCTTGCTTGGATATTTATGGAAAGGCTGAATTTAACGTGGTGACTTTCAAAGCGAAGTTTTCACATCTTAACTTCAAGATTTTAGGGGGCTGGTAAAACAAAGTTCACACAGATCTGGCTGCCCTGTGCCTGTAACAAAGTTAAGAAAAACAAGTTTGGTAGCCGCCTCTGATTAAGTGCACATCCAAGTTGATCTTGGTCTTTCAGTGTAACACCACAAGGGACGTATGCTTTAAGCCAGGAAAGTTGGCAATAGACTGTTATCTCTTTCAAGTATTACCTCTGACCATAAACCAATCTTGTATTCTCTTCCTTCTGATTTCCATAGTTTGTTAAATTTGCAAACATTGAGGAAGATACTCCTTCATACCACAGGCGCTATGACTTCTTTGTTTCCCAGTTCAGTGCCATGTGTCATTCTTACCACGAGGATCCAGAAGTACAAAATGAGTAAGTAACCAGATATGTGTACAGGGCCGGATTTAGGTTTGATGAGGCCCTAAGTTACTGAAGGTAATGGGACCCTTTATATGTCCAGCTGTCCTTTGTCAACAACAAATTGTCACTTTTTGTATGTGTTGAATATATGCTATATGGTAATTTATGGACCTAATAGGTATCTGAAGCCATTTGCCCATGTCCCCATGCAACCAGTCCCTGCAGAATGTAGGCACCCTCTATATAGAAATGAGCAAACCAGTGATATTTTAGGGAGCAGGCTAGCAGGCTTAACATTACTTAAATCATAGGAGCCTACACAACACAAAACACTGTTGCTGTATGTAGGTTTTATTTTATTTGTTTTTTATCTTATATTTTGGAAATGTACATCCAGGTGTTTTTTTCTTTTACATTTTTTTTGGGGGGGCCCCAAGAGAGTGGGCCCCTAAGCTATAGCTTGTTTAGCTTATACATAAATCTGGCACTGTGTGCATATTTGCTTCAAGTCCTCTTCCTTGGTCCAGTTCTGGCATCCTGGCTTGTTCACCTCTGCCCACTCACAGGGAGGTCTAAAATGAGCGTCTGTTTGCAGGATTGTAAACAGCTTTGCAGCCCAAAGCTAATAAAATGGTGTTCAATCAGATCCAACAGATTACTGACTCGGTAAACTAAAAGCAATAAATTCGTTGCTGCGATGGTACAATGAATATTCCATAAGTTGATTGGGCTACATACCAGGAAAAAAACCTTCTCAAAGAAGCTGCCTGAATATTAGGATGCTAAATTCCTGCCTAATTTCAGCTTGTAACTAATTCAAGAAGGCTGGAACTGCAACACAAAAAGGCCAATTTGCTAGTAATACTCAGCCGTCCTCTGGTGTACGCAATGACTCTTGTCAATGCCCCATCTGAGGAGCAGAGTTTCTGGGCAGGGAAATATGGGACAAGGCAGTCCCTTAAATTCTCAGATATTTTTCATGGAAGTTCTAGACTTGCCAGATGTATGTTTCTTAATTGAGATTGTATCCTTGTCAAAACAGCTGGCTGACTGTTGTACTCGCTTCTCCTTAGAGGAGAGGAGTCAGAAGCTAAATTGCCTTGAAAATTTCCATGAACTGCTTTCATTTGAAGCCTCTACTCGAGATCAACTGAGGGCTTGTCAGAGGAGAAGGGGGGAGCCCAGGTTTTTCTGCTCCTTCCCCACAGGAAATGAGTCACCAGCCTGCCCCGCAATGTCCCTTGTTGACAGTCTGATTCACATGACCTCAATTCATCCCTAAATGTTTTTCACGTTGCAGTCAAAGTTGGCATTGCCCTGACAGAGCAGATGCTGTCCAAAATGGCTGCCTGATAGCCTGGTTCCCCCCACTTTTGCCTCTCTAGTTCAATGTATGTCATGATTATTACTTTTTTGTGACACCAGAAAATATATATACCGTATTTTTTGCTCTATAAGACTCACTTTTCCCCTCCTAAAAAGTAAGGGGAAATGTGTGTGCGTCTTATGGAGCGAATGCAGGCTGTGCAGCTATCCCAGAAGCCAGAACAGCAAGAGGGATTGCTGCTTTCACTGCGCAGCGATCCCTCTTGCTGTTCTGGCTTCTGAGATTCAGAATATCCCCCCCCCTTGTTTTCCTCCTCCAAAAACTAGGTGCGCCTTGTGGTCTGGTGCGTCTTATAGAGCGAAAAATACGGTATATTGTGAAGTTGTAGCTGTCTGTCCCTGTTCAAAATGGTTGCCCCATAGTCTGCAATAACACTATCCACTCTTCCGTAGCCACCTCAGCATTCTCACCATTTAATTCTGCAGTGTGCATATTCCAGACTGTCAAGATTATATAGGAGGAGGGGGAAATCTCAAACCTATGTTTTGCTACCATTGCACCCGCCTTAAATGGGTCTTTATCACCAAGCCGAGAAACCTTTTTACAAACCCTCGCAAGTGTCCCTATTTTCCAGGGACAGTCCTGGATTTACAGAAGCTGTCCCGGTTTCTGATTTGATCCCAGAATACCCCACTTTTCCTTGGGACGTCCCTGTTTTCATCGGAGAAATGTTGGAGGGTACAGAGTTATACGACCCCAGAGCCAAGGAGATAAGTAATTATACAACCTTTAGAAGACATGTGAAGGCAGCCCTGTATAGGGAAGCTTTTTAATCATGTTTAGGGAAACTGAGGCCCGGGGGCCGGATCTGGCCCAATTGCCTTCTAAATCTGGCCCGCGGACGGTCCAGGAATCAGCGTGTTTTTACATGAGTAGAATGTGCCCTTTTATTTAAAATGCATCTCTAGGTTATTTGTGGGGCTTGCCTGGTATTTTTACATGAGTAGAATGTGTGCTTTTATTTAAAATGCATCTCTAGGTTATTTGTGGGTCATAGGAATTCGTTCATTTTTTCCCCTTCAAAATATAGTCTGGCCCCCCACAAGGTCTGAGGGACAGTGGACCGGCCCCCTGCTGAAAAAGTTTGCTAGCCCCTGTTTTAAATGTTTATTATTTTGTTATGTTTTTATATAATGGAGGTTGCCCAGAGTGGCTGCGGCAACCCAATCAGATGGGCAGGGTATTATTATTATTATTATTATTATTATTATTATTATTATTATTATGGAATAGGATATACCTATTTTCATTGGAGAAATGTTAGAGGATGTGTTTTTATCACAAATAGTTTGTTTCCTGAAGGAAGCAATCTATGTAAGCATATTGCATTCGCCTCAGTCCTGTTTCCGATCTCACGTTCGAGATGGCTGGAGCTGCAGCACAGATTATTCCAGAAAGTTCTGACAGATTTTCAGGTGCTCCCCACCCTCCTGTCAGCTGCAGGGGCCTAGGCGTCCTCACTCAATTCGTTTCTGATTCAAATTGTCTCCAGTGTCAGCCTTCCATCTGAAACACTGTTTCTATTCATAAACATTCATCTTATGGCAATCTCTTTTCCTAAAATAAACTGCTGTGGGTCATGTGTCGGCGTTTTTAATCTCCGGAGCTAGAATTCTGAATGTAGCTTTGGAAAGCAGACGTTGTTAAGGGTACATGCAGTTATAAAATACCTCAAACAGCAGTGTACTGACTTACCGCTGAGGAAATTCACAAATGAATAAAGTAAGATGGATTATGTATGTTTCACCCTGCAGTTTGCTCATGTCCTTTTAGTGACTTGCGCGCAAATAATTATTGCATCTCGATTTTAAGATAATGTATCATGTGAAACCTCAAACAACAAGAGTCTTATGGCACCTTTAGAGAGCAATGCTTGCAGCCAACTAAGTCCTACACAGAGTAGAACCATCAATATTAAAGGAATTCTTCCTGTTTGTTAATTTTAGTCTATCTAGCCTGAGGCTACGGTGTTAACAAATGAATGGGACTCTAGTCTTTAAAATGCCACAATATTCTTTGATGCTTTTGCTGCAGTGGGAAATGTGCTCAGCTAGAAGGACTATTTTGGATTTATTTGAATGCATGATTTACCATCCTATTTATTTTATATCTTAAACATATATCTGTGAAATGGATCTTGCACAAATGAACTAAGGCACAAATGTTAGAAGAGAAAACCGAAATATTGTTTGTGTTCCTGTACAATGAAGTTGTTACTCTGGTCTTTAGCTCCCTCTAGTGAAAATATGGGTGGTTTTTTGGTGGTTTTTTTTGCACAAAAGAAAGGTAAGAATGATCTTTCTGAGGCCTTGTTTACGGTACTTAAGTGAATTGCACGTGAATTGCACTGAGGCAGGCCTAAATGCCAATGTTTGTTTCTTATTAAATTTATATCTCACCACCCTTACCTCAAATTCTGTCACGCTGAAAAATGGCTTGGAGCAACATGACCCAAACAATTGCTTTCCCTTCATATGAATACCCAAACCTTACGATTCTCTTCAGAGGCCATACTTCAAATGTCCCTGATTAGAGAACCTTTTCAGTGGTAGCTCCCTCACTGTTGGGCTAATCTCATCCAGCAGTTTTTTCCTCACCTTCCTAGGGGACCTTTTTAAGCTTTCTAAATAAATTGTGCTCTTTTTGCTGATCAGAAGGTCGGTGGTTCGAATCCCCACGACGGAGTGAGCTCCCATTGCTCGGTCCCTGCTCCTGCCAACCTAGCAGTTCGAAAGCACGTCAAAGTGCAAGTAGATAAATAGGTACCACTCCGGTGGGGAGGTTAATGGTGTTTCTGTGCTCTGCTCTGGTTCGCCAGAAGCGGCTTAGTCATGCTGGCCACATGACCCGGAAGTTGTACGCCGGCTCCCTCAGCCAATAAAGCGAGATGAGTATCACAACCCCAGAGTCGGCCACGACTAGACCTAATGGTCGGGGGTCCCTTTACCTTTTAGTGCTACTTCTGATACCCAAGCCTTCCTTGGAGATATGAGCAGATATCTAGCACCCTGTTCCTTCATCCCAGGCATCCCCAACTTGCGGCCTTCCAGATGTTTTGGCCTACAACTCCCATGATCCCTAGCTAACAGGACAGTGGTCAGGGATGATGGGAATTGTAGTTCGGAGGGCCAAAGGTTGGGGATGCCTGCTTTACCCTTTTGTGGTTCTTTTTCTGAATTCTAGTTTAACAACTAGAATTCAGAAATTATAGTTTCTGAATTTTAGTGACTTGCGCTGCTCTAGTTCGCCAGAAGCGGCTTAGTCATGCTGGCCACATGACCTGGAAGCTGTACGCCGGCTCTCTTGGCCAGTAAAGCAAGATGAGCGCCGCAACCCCAGAGTTGGCCACGACTGGACCTAATGGTCAGGGGTCCCTTTACCTTTACCTTTAACCTCATCTCTTAATCTTAACCATCGCGACACTGCCCCTAATAACCGCCAGCACTCATGGAAACCACAACGCAGAGAATCAAAACCCTCCACCAGTCAGAACATGCCAGCAGAGACTCAAATAATTAATACCAGTAGAATGATTAAATTACATTAAAACGGTGTTAAAATGGCATTTTAAAGCCTGGGAGAATAAAGACCTCACACGAATGTGGGCATCTTTTTGAGGCAAGCGTTCCACAGCTGGATGCTGGAGGTCATTTTCCTTGTTGCAAATTTTATCATGAGGAGGCACATAGAGCAGGGCCTCTGTAAGTGATTGTAGGGCTCAGGTATGTATTTATGGGAAGAGACAATCCTTTAGCTGTTGAGGCCCCAATCTGTACAGGACTTTTTAGTTCAAAACCAATACAGTGGTACTTTGGTTTACGAACTTAATCCATACCAGAAGTCTGTTCTTAAACCAAAGCGTGCTTTCCCATAGCAGCGGGGGACCCAATTTATAAATGGAGCACACTCGACAGGAAGCGGAACAGTGTTCTGCTTCCAAGGCAAAGTTCACAAACCAAAACACCTACTTCCGGGTTTGCAGCATTCTTAATCCATGTTGTTCATTAACCAAGCTGTTCTTAAACCAAGGTACCACTGTAATTTGGATTGGGCCCAGAAATGTATCAGGAGCCAACGAAGGCTCCAAAGAGGCAGTGGAATATGTCCGTACCACATAATGTTCATATCACATAAGCCAAATGCTACCAAAAAAAGGAGAGGTGAGGTCTCTATAGCTATCCTGGCAGATCTTCCAGAGAGAGCCTAACACACTTCTCATCCTATATAAGGCTTCATTGGGCTCCTCATTGCTGAGGAAACATCTCAGCAGGGCCAACTGGAGTTGTCCATGGTCCTGAATGCTTTCTGCCTGACACGGACTTTGATTTCTTTTTGTTTCCTCAGCAAACCTTATACTCCCATAGAACTTCCCCCAATGGCTATGACAACATTGTCTCATACTGAATGTAAAAAAACTGTGGGGGGAAAAGACTCTTATGAATTGAAAGGGGAGACGTTGTATGTACTTTTCCTTGTTTATTTGTTTGTTCTGCTTCCAAGGCAAAGTTCACAAACCAATATGTTTTGTATTACGGGGGGGGGGGGAATCTTTTAATAAAACTAATTTAAAAAAGAAATAAAGACCAGGACCTGGTATAAGGTCACTTCCTGTGTTCCTACTATACTAGTGTGAGGAAACTTGCAGAAGTTTATATTCAGGTTGCAGATAAAGTAAAAACGAATCCTAATGTAATGAATCCAGTAGACTGAAAAGCCACTAATAAAACACTTTTAAAACGTGTTGGGAGTGTGTTCGTGGACTTGAATGAAGCTGTGGAAGAGCAAATCCTTATAATTATTTGCAGTCGGCCATAAAATTGTCAATGTGTAGCTTTCGTTGCTAACTCAGAATGATAGCTCTCGTTTGGATCACGCAGCATGTATGAAATAAGGCTTGAACAAAGTCATTATAAATCCTCTTTTTCTTCCCTGAGCGGGATTGCAACGGACAAGAAAGTTGCTCTTGGAGAATTTCAAGTAGGCAGCTGAGCCCAACAAGCACCGTATGTTCGCTTGCCTTTTAAATTACAATTTAAACTGACATTAAAGGTCTTCACCGGCTGATAATTCCACCCCACCCCACATGCGAGGTCCAATTACACCGAACTTTCTCACCTGTGGTAGAGTTATCTCCCTTTGCGGAATCTCTTGACTCCGAATTACCAAAGAACGGGCTTGTCACTTGCAAACAAGTTATCATATTTCTTCAGGGGAAATATGATTTTTTTGCACACATGACCTTTCCAGATCAGGTGGTATTTTGCGAAGTTTGTTCTCAGCATTGGGCATGGGACTGATGCCCCTGCAGAGGTTGTTGGGACTCCCATCACCTGTGACCATTGGGCCATGCTGCCTGGGGTGGATAGGAGTTGGAGTCCATCAGCACCCAGAGGGTTCTCCATCCCTGTCCCTAATAGCACCTTACTTTAGTAAGCACCTTACTTTAGTTTTGAGGGACGTGGGTGGAGCTGTGGGTTAAACCACAGAGCCTAGGGCTTGCCGATCAGAAGATCGGCAGTTCGAATCCCCACGACAGGGTGAGCTCCCGTTGCTCGGTCCCTGCTTCTGCCAACCTAGCAGTTCGAAAGCACGTCAAAGTGCAAGAAGATAAATAGGTACCGCCCCAGCGGGAAGGTAAACGGTGTTTCCGTGCGGTGCTCTGGTTCGCCAGAAGCGGCTTAGTCATGCTGGCCACATGACCCGGAAGTTGTACGCCAGCTCCCTCAGCCAATAAAGCGAGATGAGCATCACAACCCCATAGTCGGCCACGACTAGACCTAATGGTCGGGGGTCCCTTTACCTTTCAGTGCTACTTCTGATACCCAAGACTTCCTTGGAGATATGAGCAGATATCTAGCACCCTGTTCCTTCATCCCAAGCATCCCCAACTTGCGGCCCTCCAGATGTTTTGGCCTACAACTCCCATGATCCCTAGCTAACAGGACCAGTGGTCAGGGATGATGGGAATTGTAGTTCAGAGGGCCGAAGGTTGGGGATGCCTGCTTTATCCTTTTGTGGTTCCTTTTCTGAATTCTAGTTTAACAAATGGAATTCCTAAAATCAATTCTGTGCAATTTGCCTTGGCCTTCTTGCTCCTCCAGGTCATTTTTGCCTTCCCTGTGAATTCCTAATGTGCATCTAAACCAAGGCAAGAAAGCAATCTGGATGTGCATTGTTTAACTCAGCGGTTCTCAACCTGTGGGTCCCCAGGTGTTGTTGGACTACAACTCCCATCATCCCTGAGCTCTAGCCTTGCTAGCTGGGGGTGATGGGAGTTGTAGTTCAACAACAACTGGGGACCCACAGGTTGAGAAAGGCTGGTTTAACTGGTGTATACCTGCAGCCCTAGTCATTGCTGAAGTTACACACTATAATAGGTTTCATAGAGCTGTTTGAATGATCCCATCAGTGGTACTGCTTTATCAAGTGAAGCCTTGTTTGTTTGTTCGTATATTTTATTTTTGGCCTCATATCCTGCCCATCATCTCAGTATTGTCCCCACTCCAGGGCAGGTAGCAGGGGATAGAATGCAAATATTTTAAAAACCAATTCCAATAACAATGTAATTAGCTAGTTCACAGTATAACTGTCAAGGAATGCAGTCTTAAACAGCCTGTATTAAAAGACATGTCTTCAGCTGGTTTCTAAAACAGCATCATCTTGGCACCAGCTAACAATAAATGCACACAATGTGTTACTGTACTCTCTTGGCCACATTGTGCTGCAAGCTGTATGCATTTGTGCAGAGGATTACATCGAATCACAGAATTATCAAATTGGAAGGAACCCCAAGGGTCATCTAGTCCAGGCATAGCCAACCTTCAGCCCTCCACATGTTTTGGACTACAATTCCCATCATCCCTGACCACTGGTCCTCTTAGCTAGGGATGATGGGAGTTGTAGTCCCAAAACATCTGGAGGGCTGAGTTTGAGGAAGCCTGGTGTATACATATTATCAGGAGGTCCATTCTGCAAATTTTAGGAACCAGGCCTTCAGTTGTGGTGGCACCTACTCTTTTGACTTCCCAGCACCTAAGTGCAAGACAGGAATTCTCTGCTGACTTTTTGTGCTTACTGAGGACCTTCCTCTTCCAAGAAACCTTCTAAGTTATCTTTCTGTATTGGAATTTTAGAAAAGGTGTTTCTATTGTTTTATTACTTGTTTGCTGCCCTGGGCTCCTTTAGAAGGTAGGGAAGGAAGCGTCATAAATAGGCATGCCATACGTCAGGAAATTTCCTGACATGTCCTGGTTTTTGGGTGTCGGGGTGAATTTTGATGTACTGGCAAAATGTCAGGGAGTGCAAACAGCTCAAAAAGCTTAAAATCACTACTTTTGGGTTTCTCCAAATTAGCTCTACAATTTTGGGGTCTTCCTCAAAAAAAAAAAAAAGGGCTGAATAATTTTTGGGGTGCCAGGAATTTTTACTTTTTGGAAGTATGGCAACCCTAGTAATAAATTCAATGCAAAAGTGATTGAATGAGCGGATCATATTGTTGTTAGCTTCAGCCTTGCTTTGCTGTCTTCCTCTAGGATCCGAATTGCCGGAATCAGGGGCATCCAGGGTGTGGTTCGCAAGACTGTTAATGACGAGCTGCAGGCGACCATATGGGAGCCTCAGAACATGGACAAGATAGTGCCCTCCCTGCTGTTCAATATGCACAAGATTGAAGATGTTGACAGGTGTGTAAGTGCATGCTCATTAAATCCTATTTTATTTATTTGAAAAATAAAAATGTATATACCACCAAATATCATGGTGGCAGGCCCGGATTTAGGTTTGATGAGGCCCTAAGCTACTGAAGGTAATGGGGCCCTTTATATATCCAGCCGTCAACAACAAATGGTCGCTGTTTTTTGTGTTGAATATATGATATATGGTAATTTATGGACTAAATAGATATCTAAAGCCATTTGCGCATGTTGCCATGCAACCAGCCCATGCAGAATGTAGGCACCCTATATATAGAAATGAGCAAACCAGTGATATTTTAGGGAACAGGCTAGCAGGCGGGGCCCATTACTTACATCATAGGAGCCTACACAACACAAAACACCATTGCTGTATGTAGGTTTTATTTTATTTTTATCTTATATTTTGGAAATGCACATCCAGGTTTTTTTTCCTTTAATTTTTTTGGGGGCCCCCAAGAGAGTGGGGCCCTAAGCTATAGCTTGTTTAGCTTATACATAAATCTGGCACTGGTCAGAGATGATGGGAACTGTAGTCGAAAAACATCTGGAGAATCAAGTTTGGGAAACCCTTATCTAAGATATAACAGGTGGCAAACTGTGAAATGACATCTTTAGTGATGGTTCCAGGCATGCAAATGGGACCCACATTTTTATCTTTACTGTGCCCTGTAAAACTGTTTTTCTTCTGCTTATTATTCTCCTGTACTCTTAAGATATTAATTGCTTTTAGCTCTGCAAGCGCTGTCAATATTTTTCTGGGCTTGCATTTTTATTCTGGCGAGTGTGTCTAATGTAAGCTGCCCTAGAAGCATGAACGAACTGCTGCTCATACACTTCTAAAATAAAATGATTAAAGTTAAATGGTTCTCAGTCTCAGCTTTTCAGTTCCAAAGACAATCGTGGGTCTCGCTAGAGTTGGAGCCAGATGATTTTTTTTATTTTTTTATAAATATTTATTAAGGTTTTACAAATTATAACAAACATAACAATACACACACACACACAAACAAAAGTAACATAGAAAAGAACAAGTATAATTTCAATACCTTATTTTCTTAAAACTTATTTCACCGACCTCCTCATACCTCCCCTTTCTGCGTTCCCATTTCAAAAATTTAGTTCAGCAAATCCTCACCCTTGGTTTTATCTAATTATCATCCTTACTTTCCTTTCACTTAATCTTTACAGCTGTACTCCATTTAGTTTTAAAAACCACATTATTCTAAGATTCATACATTTTACAGTGTTTCTTAAGATAGTTCTTAAATTTATTCCAATCTTCTTCCGCCGTCTCTTTTCCCTGGTCTCGGATTCTGCCAGTCATTTCTGCTAGTCCCATATAGTCTATCACCTTCATCTGCCATTCTTCCAAGGTGGGTAGATCCTGTGTCTTCCAATACTTTGCGATGAGTATTCTTGCCGCTGTTGTAGCATACTGGAGCCAGACGATTTTTTGAACACCGCTACCCAACGTGTGGTTGTCATAGTTCAGTACTGAAAAACAAGGGAGGAAATGTATTTAGTACAGAAGATTTAGTGGTGGGGATGAGTTGTGGCTGAGTATTGGTTAATGTTGAATTGGATGTTTGGTTGCTTTTACCCACAGGGTCGCGAAAGATAAATTCAGCCTGTTTAAAAGCCCCTTTCAGGTGATGGTTAATTGTGCCTGTGTTGACCTGGGTCAGTGCATTCCGACAAATGCAATTACAACCCTTCCTGCAATTGGGGACCCCATTATAGCACATGCATGCATCCTCTAAAAACTGAGAGAAGCTACACTTTCCTCACAAGTATTCCTATGCAAATGTGTAGAGATTTAATTAGCTGATTGATTACAATTCAGGCAGTGGATCAACTAAGGCTTTCAAAATTGGTAATAAAAACAGAAATACGTGAGTTAAATTTTAACTCAACCGCTTTGAAATCTTTGTTTGGACGTTGCAAATACTCCACCCGAAAAGGCTAATTTCACACGATCGACCCTCTGGATGCACGCATAATAAAGAGCTTGAAAACAGTGTTTATGGATTGTTGAACTGTTGGCCTCATACAGTGCAAGCAATAAGTTTCTCGTCTTATTTTCCTTTTGGATATTATGACTCTTTGCATATGGAGGCATTGCAGAGAGAAGCATCTTGAAGAGTGGGAGGAATAAGCAGATGGTGGAGGCAGATGGCCGTGTGTAGGAGAAAATAGTATCTGCAGCCCCACAGCGGAGGGATGGAAACACTTTTTCCACTTAAGGAAGAAGAAAACTTTAGGGTTGTTGTTTTTGTTCTTTCTTTTGGCAGCGATGTGATGCTGTGTGTCTTCTTAAAAAACAGCCACTCACAACAGTGGATGCCCTGGTTTGATGAATTGCATTAATCATAATTAAGCATTGTGGCTATCGCACAGGGTCCCCAGACGTTTCACCGTCTATTGATCCCTGTGCCACCACTTTATTTCTCACTGCCACCACCCAGGCCCTACCTGGTACAATACTGAGTCCAGTCAGGGTTAAATTGGAACATAAACTTCTGTTTATTTACTGCAGTTTAACAAGCGTGTGGTTTCATAGACGGTATCAGTCAATTACATTCATGGGGTGCCTATCCAGACCTATAACATCTGCTACCTGATCTCACCCACTAAACCACCTCTCAGATATTTACTTGTCTTCCTAGCTCCTAACTGTTCCTGACTCAGCTTATTTCGCTACACTAACTCAACCTCCCCACAGACTCTATCCCAATTCACTCCCACTCCATCCAACCTCCCAACGAACTCCCCCTTTGCCCCTCCCAGAGCTGGTTTTATAGTCCCTCTGACTCCACCCCCCGGGTTCTGATTGGGTAACCTGTTTAACTATTTCACCTCCAGCACTCTCATATGTTAACGTCACAAGCATATCATGGAATCACAGAATTGTAAAGTTGGCAGGGACTCCTTCTTCTAGGCCATACCGGTCCAGCCTGCACAACAGTGTTGGAAGCTGTGTGTGACATGTACCTCTCGAGTTGTTTGTGTTTGTGTGTCCTTTCTTGGTTGATGACTTGGAAAGATGACTTTGTTGGGCACAACCATGCATGCATACGCGTGAATTTAAAATAACTTAGAGGGCATATGGTTTTGTTTCAGTCGGATCTGCCCCTCTTCGTCAGCCTCGGGAGGGGAAAAAGAGGAAAACCCCTCTGCGCTGTCTGAGAATTGTTTCAGGGAACTTCTCGGCCGAGCAACGTACGGCAACATGAACCATGCTGTCAGGCCGGTTTTCGCGTGAGTAGGAGATCTGTTTGTGTGTGTAAAAAGAAAGAAAAAGAAAAGCCATCTGCAGTGTCACATTTGGGACTGCACAAAAAGAAGCTGATGTGCAGAAACCTATGGGTCACAGCTGTTCTCTTAGGGGACACTGCGGGTGGACTATTCCCCCCACCCCCAAAAAATAAAATAAAGAAGTTCAGTTGTCCTCTTGAATCAGAGCCAGAAGCTTACACCCAGTCATGTGAGTAGCTGCCCCAGTTTGGGATGCGGGAGAAATTTCAAGTACTGTATTTTTCACTCTATAGGACGCACTTTTTCCCCTCCAAAAATTAAGGGGAAATGTGTGTGCGTCCTATGGAGCAAATGCAGGCTCCTTGGCTTCAGCGATAGCAACGCAAAGCCTCTGAAGCGCAGAGGGAGCGCTCTCTCCACGCTCCGGAGGCATCACGTTGCTTTCGCTGAAGCCTAGAGAGCGAGAGGGGTTGGTGCGCACCGACCCATCTTGCTCTCCAGGCTTCAGGGATAGCCACCTGAAGCCTTCAGAGCACAGCACAAGTTCCCGCTGCACTCTGCAGGCTTCGGGTTCCTTTTGCTGAAGCCAGGAGACCAAGACTCCCCTGGCTTCAGCAAAAGGAACCCGAAGCCTGCAGAGCGCAGCGGAAACTCGCGCTGTGCTCCGAAGGCTTCAGGGATCTTTGAGGCTGGTAGAGGGGGAAAGCAGCGCTCCCCCCCCCGCCCCAAAGAGCAGGTTGAAAGGAACCCAAAGCCCCCGGAGTGCAGCGGGAACTCCTGCTGCACTCCGGAGGCTTCGGGTTGCCTTCACTGAAGGCGACTGAGCTCACCTTGAACACACTGAACGCACCTTGGTTTTTGATGGGGAAAACAAGGGAAAAAAATTCTCCCCCTCTCTGTGCAGCGCCCTTCAGCGAAGCGGGAGGAGAAATGGAAGGGGCTCCGTTTCTCCTGCCACTTCGCTGAAGGGGCGCTGAGCAGAGAGAGGGAGATTTTTTTTTTCTTGTTCTCCCCCTCTAAAACAAGGTGCGTCCTATGGTCGGGTGTGTCTTATAGAGCGAAAAATACGGTACTTTGTATTTCAATGTTTGTCTATTCAAATTGCGCTTCTTGAAAATAATATGTGAACTCAACCACATTAGCCTTTCTAAACGTGCTCTCCTGCAAATTCTGCAATGCCGTTCTCCAACCAAATTGTGCGACTATAAAAATACATAATGACAGAGAACGACTTGCCAAAAAGTGCAACATATTAACGTAATGATTTCGAAAATGGGTACGTTAGGCAGAATTGCAAACAAAACCTGCGTATTAGGAGAAATATGCACGGCGATGCTTTCGATTTTTTTATGAGGCCTTAAAAAAATAAAGCAAACTGATGCAAAAATGTAGAGAAGTGAATTGAAGATTAGAAAAGCGAGAAATTGTCTGAAATTGGCATATGCATTGATCCACAGTCGCAGCACAGTGGTTTGTAGGACTCGGTCATAAGATGTGCTCACTGCTGTCATATAATTGCTCACATTTAGGAATAACTTGATAATGTTTAGGTCCCATTTGCTCTGAGCACAATGCAAAACAATGTTTGGATTAGGGGTAGTTTGGTTTAATTTAATTTATTATATTATACTTTATTCTTCTTAGACATTTAGACCACCACAGACTGTGGGACCCCAACGAATTTGCTGTCGCCATTTTCAAAATCATCATGTACTCAATACAGGTAAGGTTTATTTCTCTAACTCTGTCATTTGAAGCAAAACCCAAGGAGGCAGATGTTCTTTGATGATAATCGCTCATTGTTTAAATAACAGAAGGCCCCAAAACGCTGCCAAATCCCTTCTCCTTCTGAGAAAATGTCAGACACTTACACATTAACTTGGTGCTCCAGAGATAGTTGTTACGTCGTCGTCCCCCCCCCGATCTGAAACATTTGGCTCCCAAGAAAGGCAGCTGTGTTCATCTTCCTAAGCAGCAAATTGTCTTTTAAACAGATACTTGACATCTGTGTTGAAATCTCTTTTAGACACTTGACTTTCTTCTCCAACCCGAATCCCCAGTTGTTTAAGTAAAATCTTTGCATAGTTGTACAATGCGTGAGCAACGGGAATAATAGAATAATAGAACTGTTGAGTTGGAAAGGACCCCCCAAAGTCGTCTATAATAATAATTTATTATTTGTACCCTGCCCATGGGGCTGGGTTTCCCCAGCCACTCTGGGTGGCTTCCAACAAAGATTAAAAATACATTAAAATGTCACACATTAAAAACTTCCCTGAAAAGGGCTGCCTTCAGATGTCTTCTAAAAGACTGGTAGTTCTTCTCTTTGACATCGGGTGGGAGGGCGTTCCACAGGGTGGGTGCCACTACCGAGGAGGCCCTCTGCCTGGTTCCCTGTAGTTTTGCTTCTTGCAGTGAGGGAACCGCCAGAAGGCCCTCAGCACTGGACCTCAGCATCCGGGCAGAACGATGAGGGTAGAGACGCTCCTTCAGGTATGCTGGGCCGAGGCTGTTTAGTCCAGCCCCCTGCAATGCAGGAATCTCAACATACAACCAGTCCTTGAGAACTCTCTGTGTCACAGTGAGTCAGTGCACCTGGCTATTAACCAGAAGGTTGGAGCTTTGAGCCCACCCAGGGCTGGCTGTGGGCCAGATTGCTGCATTAGATTGCACCCAGGGTCCTTTCCAGCTCTACAGTCCCATGATTCTAAGTGTATGGAGCCTGTGGTAGCTTCAAAATGTAAACGGATTATCTGCTAACTGGGATGGAATGCTGCAAGCGCATAGACTTGTTCCTGAAGGATTCGTACTCAAAGGCCTACCTATGGGTTGGCGAAACTGGCTGCTGCAGGCCCCAGGGACACACACACACACACACACACACACACCTATGGTGGTGCACCACTGCTGTCACAATGAGATCTAATGTGGCTGAAGCTTCTGCTCCTTCATGCACCACAATGTGTGTGAAAGTCTTTTTCTGCCCCCCCCCCCCGGGAGGTGAGATGATGATACAGTTATTTGACAAGGGCACAAGGGACCCTATGCATGATGGATACCGTTCAGTTTCGTGGCACAAATAAATGGGTTTGGTTTCAATATTTAAAGCCCTAAATGTCCAGCTCCGAGGGCCTTCTGGCAGTTCCCTCACTGCAAGAAGTGAGGTTGCAGGGAACCAGGCAGAGGGCCTTCTCGCTGGTGGCACCTGCCCTGTGGAATGTCCTCCCATCTATCTGAATTTTAGAAGACATCTGAAGGCAGCCCTGTTTAGGGAAGTTTTTAATGTTTGATGTTTTATCGTGTTTTTAATATTCTGTTGGGAGGCGCCCAGTGTGGCTGGGGAAACCCAGCCAGATGGGCGGGGTATATTATTATTATTGTTGTTATTATTATTAGGCCAGAGTCCATAATTCTTTATTGACTGCATCTCTCCACATGATCCCATTCCCTTTGGTGGGTTAACATCACATTTGGAGGAATATCAGGGACTGCCTTATGCTGAGCGAGACCGTTGGACCATTAGATCAATATTGTCTACACTGGCTCTACAGGGTTTTTCCTCAGCCCTACCTGAAGATGCCAAGAACTGAACCTGAGACCTTCGGCATGCAAAGCAAATTCTCCACCGCTGAGCTATGGACCTCCCCCAAGATCTTGCTCTGGGTATCAACTCCTCTTGAACCCAGTTTTGCTGAAGCCCATCATATAATTATGTTGCACCAATGGCAGACTTTGGTAATCTGGGTAAACTGGTTCCTTGTGTGAGGATAAAATTTGGTGCCCTCAAGTGGATCTCCTCAATTATGGATCTTCTGAATTTTGCACCTCTTCAGATCAACATCTTTTCTGGGGCACAGCCTGCACCACCCTAAATCTGGCGCTGGTTGCACATTTTCATCTGCTTGCTGAACCCTTTATATTTACCATATTTTTTGCTCTAATAGACTCACATTTTCCCTCCTAAAAAGTAAGGGGAAATGTGTGTGCATCTTATGGAGCGAATGCAGGCTGCGCAGCTATCCCAGAAGCCAGAACAGCAAGAGGGATTGCTGCTTTCATTGCGCAGCGATCCCTCTTGCTGTTCTGGCTTCTGAGATTCAGAATATTTTTTTTCTTGTTTTCCTCCTCCAAAAACTAGGTGTGTCTTATGGTCTAGTGCGTCTTATAGAGCGAAAAATACACTAGTTAATATGTGGGGGCCTAAACTATCTGTCTATCATCTATCTATCTATCTATCTATCTATCTATCTAGGAGTGGGGCAAGGGAGTAGAGATCTTTGTGCACAGCAGGTAAAACATTGTCAACACTAGTTAAGTGTTTCCTTGGGCAGTTTGCATGAGAAAGAGCAGTTGGAATTAAAGATCACAGGAAGCAGCTTTTAATTTACAATTGAAACCGACAAGTATTTTTTGATTTCTAGGCGCAGTACTCTCATCACGTGATACAGGAAATTCTGGCACACCTAGATTCTCGCAGGAGAGATTTCCCCCGAGTCCGAGCTGGTATCATCCAGGCCCTTTTGCAAGCAGTGGCCATTGCTGCGAAAGGTTCCATAGGTAAGTGCCATGCTATGAGCATATCTGGGATTGGACACTAATTCTTCATCATGTTGAGAGGAGCAAGTCTGCACCTGCTCAAGGGCACCGTTCATATCCATGTGGAAACAGGATGTGTGTTGTGATTGTGATGCAATAGAGCAGGGATGTCCAACAGGCCTATCACGATCTACTTGTAGATCTCCGGTAGGTTTTGGTAGATCGCGGTTGATTGTTGGTTAATAATAATAATAATAATAATAATAATAATAATAATAATAATAAATTTATTATTTATACCCCACCCATCTGGCTGGGTTTCCCCAGCCATTCTGGGCTGCTTCCAACAAAATATTAAAATACAGGGCTGCCTTCAGATGTCTTCTGAATGTCTGGTAGTTGTTTTTCTCTTTGACATCTGGTGGGAGGGCATTCCACAAGGCGGGTGCCACTACCGAGAAGGCCCTCTGCCTGGTTCCCTGTAACTTAGCTTCTCTCAATGAGGGAACCACCAGAAGGCCCTCGGCACTGGATCTCATTTTCCGGGCAAAAGGATGAAGGTGGAGACACTCCTTCAGGTATTCCCCTTTCCTCAGTGGTGGTAAAACAGAATTGGGCCCCGCCTCCTCGGCCCGCCCTTCATTGTTGCAGGATCTCCAGAACGGAACACGGAGCTTTTGCAGTGAGGCTGATTGTTTCCTTAGTGATCTTTTGGTAAGTGACTCTCCACCTTTCTCCCAGTGTGGTGCAGTGGTTAAGAGCAGTGGACTCGTAATCTGGTGAACCGGGTTCGCTTCCCCGCTCCTCCACATGCAGCTGCTGGGTGACCTTGGGCCAGTCACACTTCTCTGAAGTCTCTCAGCCTCACTCACCTCACAGAGTGTTTGTTGTAGGGGAGGAAGGGAAAGGAGAGTGTTAGCCGCTTTGAGACTCCTTCGGGTAGTGATAAAGTGGGATAACAAGTCCAAACTCCTCCTCCTCCTCCTCCTCCTCCTCCTCCTCCTAAAAAAGCTCAGCAACTTTTCCCTGAACGCCTCCTCTCTCAGGAGTTGGCCGTCCCTGAAATAGAGATACTCTGTCCCCTACACTGGAGAAATCAGCTACCCGATTTTGGTCTGTGTCTACTGACTTTTATGTACGTAGGTTTTATTTGTATGTTCCATCACCAAATGGACATGCAAGGACATTGGAGGTGGGCTAGGATACCAGACTAATGAAAAGAACAATTACATATTTCTTCCCTGCCATGTGATGAGCTGGATCGGGAAAGAAATATTGTCTTCCTTCCTCACTGAAATGTCTGGTTTTATATGTGTGTTAGATTTCTGTCCTACTCCCAAAGAAGTCCAGGGCTCCTTGAAACAGATGCAAATGGTTGCAAATGATTTAATAATCTAATAAGTAAAAGCAGCCCCATGATTTTCAGTCGACTTGAATTACTTTATTATAATGGTTTTGATACTATTCATATTTTTTCTCTGCCCATCCACTGTTAATGGCAAAACCCCCTTAAATTATTGATTTACATTATGAAGTGTTTGTTTTATTATTTTTTTATATTTAAAAGGATGCCATCATTTTTTTAGTCCCAAAGAGAACATTTTTATATCTGCAGTTGCAGATCAAACAACAGGTTGTGAAAGCATCGTCAGATGTGTGGAGGGGGAAAAAATAAAAGAACAAACCAGTGACTCATTTCAAAGTTACGCTAATTATGGTGCAATCGAGCCAATTGCCTCATCTGTGTATTTTCATTTGGGAACATGCACAAATTGCTCCCAGTTGGAAGCCTTGACCGGCTAACAATGAACAGTAGTCTGGCACGATGTGTGTGTACTAGCTCATCAGCGCGAACAATAGTATAAATTGCAAATCCCAAAAATGATTGTGAGCGTGTGGTGGCAGTTTTCAGAAAGGCGTAAATAGCTGCGGCTGGAGTGGAGGAGTATGTCTGGAACACCCCCTAATTTAAAGTTGCAGCAGAATGATGATTTGGTCAACATTTCCAGAGCTCTTAAGGCTGATTTGGTTTAACTCCAGGACTTCTGGAGGTGGCAGTGGGAGGGTCAGGTGATAAACATGTCTGGTTATAAGGCCAGGAGAGAGTTGGCGGCGAAAAGCCAATTCTTGGGGTGGGAGTGGCGTGCTGAACTTTGGTTTCGACTTAATTTGATTTATTGCATTTCAATGCCTCTTTCCATTTCAACAAATCCCAACAACAACAAATTTACAAACAGTAAATAACAGCAACATTATTGAGCAATGCAAGTACAGCACAAATCATGTAATGTAATTAACAGATCATCCGTAGAAACAATTGCAATCTAGGACCCTCGTAGCTACGGGACTGCCTCTCCTGGTATGTCCCACGGAGGACCTTACGGTCTTCAAATAAAAACATCTTGGAGGTCCTGGGCCACAGGGAGGTTAGGCTGGCCTCAACTAGAGCCAGGGCTTTTTCGGCCATGGTCTCAATCTGGCGGAACGCTCTGTCACAAGAGACTAGGGCCTGCGGGACTTGACATCTTTCCGCAGGGCCTGCAAGACGGAGCTGTTCCACCAGGCCTTTGGCCAGGGCACAGTCTGACTCCCTCCTTTGGTAATCCTCACAGAACTCTAGCCCAATGGTTGCCATTAATTTGATTTGAATTGATTTTAGAATGAATTGATTTTAGAATGTATCTCAATTAATTGATTGTGATTTTATGTATACGGTGTTATTTTTACTGTTGTTAGCCGTTCTGAGCCCGGCTTTGGCTGGGGAGGGCAGGATATAAATAAGTTGTTGTTGTTGTTGTTGTTGTTGTTGTTGTTGTTGTTGTTGTTGTTGTTGTTGTTGTTGTCTATAAAACTCCACTGAGGAACCAATAACTAAAAAATAAGCGTCACAATTGCAGTATAAGTCATGTTATATGGTAAGCAAGTCAAGAAGAGGATTAGGCAAATTCTTGGAGGGGAGGGCTATCGATGGCCACTAGCCATGATGGCCATCTTCCACCACCACAGTTGGAGGCACCAATGCTCTTCCAAATACTTGTTGCTGGAAACAACAGGTAGGGAGAGGGCTGATGTGCTTGAATCCTACTTGCTGCTTTCCCGTAGGCATCAGGCTCGCCACTGTAAGAACACGACACTGGACTAGATGGGCCATGATCCAGCAGCTTCGTCTTAGGTTCTTAATAAGGCATTAAGTGTTGGTGTTGACCTCTAAATGGCCTCAGCCCACTATACCTGTAGGAGCGTCTCTACCTCCATCGTTCAGCCCGGACAATGAGGTCTAGCGCCGAGGGCCTTCTGGCGGTTCCCTCACTGCGAGAAGCAAAGCTACAGGGAACCAGGCAGAGGACCTTCTTGGTAGTGGCACCCGCCCTGTGGAACGCCCTCCCATCAGATGTCAAAGAGATAAAGAACTACCTGACATTTAGAAGACATCTGAAGGCAGCCCTGTTCAGGGAAGTTTTTAATGTGTGACATTTTGATGTATTTTTAATCTTTGTTGGAAGCCGCCCAGAGTGGCTGGGGAAACCCAGCCACATGGGCAGGGTACAAATACAGTGGTACCTCAGGTTAAGTACTTAATTCGTTCTGGAGGTCCGTACTTAACCTGAAACTGTTCTTAACCTGAAGCACCACTTTAGCTAATGGGGCCTCCTGCTGCCGCCGCGCCGCCAGAGCACGATTTTTGTTCTCATCCTGAAGCAAAGTTCTTAACCTGAATCACTATTTCTGGGTTAGCGAAGTCTGTAACCTGAAGCGTATGTAACCTGAGGTACCACTGTAATAAATTATTATTAATTATTATTATTATTATTATTATTAATCTATAAAGCAATATTAGCAAAATAGCAATTAAAAAAAGAAGCTAAACGCTGTTCTCACACACTCTTTCCCCCCACCAATGACTCAGAATCTTTTAGTCTGTTCAGTTCATTAACATAAACACACACACACACACACACACACATTGATTATACAGGTGTTGTAGAAATTTAAAAGGGGTTCCTAGAATGGAGCTCTCCCTTCCAGAAACCCAAAATGAGAGGATGTAGGCTCCAAATGAAAAGTTAGGCCTTTTTTGGAATACAAATGCACATAAGGACAGCGTCAAAAGTAAGGAGGAGGCACATACACACAAAAAAACCCAAATCTCACTACAGCCAACCAAAGACAACCAACCACATCCTAGGCCACCCCCAACCTCTCTCACCACCAAGGAAATACAACAAGCGAACAGTAAGAGAACCCACACAAGTGACACTGGCACAAAACCCCACACATACACTAAGTAGAGGAATAGAAGCCTTGACACCCCACCCCACTCGCCGTTTCCCCCCTCTCCCTCTCTCCTTCCTAACCTAACGCTGTATGTAGCACTGATGTCTCACAACAAATGAAACTGACCTGTAGAAAACGCAACTTGGAAAAAAAGAGACAATGCACGTATTTTTTGTAAACTAAGAAATTTTAAATAAAAATATGTTTTAAAAAGTAAGGAGGAGGCTGCAAACAACCACATCCAAAACAATGTTTCTGAAACACTTCCAGATTGCACACGCGATTTCTGTTCGCTAATCTAAGGGTCACAGCAATCTTAACAATTGCAACCCAATGCCATCAGCCTCAACCAATCGAAACCATTTGGCTCATCATAATATCCTGTGATTACATATAATCATTTTTCAATGTCTTTCTTTATTAAGGCTCAGACTAATTTTCCTATTCATTAAATATCTCCCAATATCCTCTTTCATCTGTCCACAAAACAATTCAAGATTAATCACAGTTGCCATGCCTAGCTGATTCTCTGTTCGCGCATACAATGGCCACCATAAATTCTAACAGGTTATTCTTTCCAGTGTTCTGGAATGGGCATTTGCTACCCACACAACCTAAAAGCAGCTAGTTCTATACTGTAAAAGGCAGGCACAGCCCTCTTCAGTTTTCCTAGAGCTTAGGCTCAAAAGAAAACTGAATCATCAGAATGGTACAGTTTTATGAAATTATCATTTTCTTCATCACAGGAGGACCCTTCTCTAATAGAAATACAGTGGTACCTTGGGTTACATACGCTTCAGGTTACATACGCTTCAGGTTACAGACTCCACTAACCTAGATATATTACCTCGGGTTAAGAACTTTGCTTCAGGATGAGAACAGAAATCGTGCTCCGGCGGCATGGCGGCAGTGGGAGGCCCCATTAGCTAAAGTGGTACCTCAGGTTAAGAACAGTTTCAGGTTAAGAACGGACCTCTGGAACGAATTAAGTACTTAACCCGAGGTACCACTGTGCCTATAACAGAGCCATATTTTAACTTACAAGTTATTAAGTTAAACCTGTGACCCATCCAGGGCCAGATTTAGGTTTGATGAGGCCCTAAGCTACTGAAGGTAATGAGGCCCTTTATATGTCCAGCTGTCCTTTGTCAACAACAAATGGTTGCTGTTTTTTGTGTTGAATATATGCTTTATGGTAATTTATGGGCTTAATAGGTATCTAAAGTCATTTGCCACTGTTGCTGTATGTAGGTTTTATTTTATTTGTTTTTTATCTTATATTTTGGAACTGTACATCCAGTGGGTTTTTCCCCCTTTATATTTTTTAGGGGGTCCCAAGAGAGTGGGGCCCTAACCTATAGCTTGTTTAGCTTATATGTAAATCCGGCACTAGACCCATCCCTCCGAAAAGAGGCATTCAAGGCAGCGACCACCCACAGTACAATTACAACAAAACGCAACCATCTCAATGTCCTTGGGTTTTTCAGCTACTTCCCTCTGGGCCTCTGCTGCTATAGCCAATGTTGCGTCATATTGGGTGGTGCGCATGACAGCTTGGACTTGATGGTCTGGGTCTGCACTGAGCGACTTGCTGCCGGTGGAACAAGCAAGGAGACGCCAGGACTCTTGAGTCAACTCCAAGTTGCAGATGCCCAAACCTGAGCCCCGGTTACCACCGTTATTGACAAGAAGATGGCAACTTTGGCTTTGTTAAGGCCTTAGCCCTTGTTGCAGACCCCCATGCTCTTTGTCCAGGCAATACAGGTTGACACACAGGAGTCACAATAACAACAAGGCCTTCTGCCTGTCCCGGGACTTTATTGAGATCCCCTCTTGAGGCAGCCATAGATTCCCATATCTCGGCCTGGTCCCAGTGTGCTTGGTGGGTTCCAGCTAAGGGGTCACTCACTTCTGAGTCCTTTGACTCCCCAGTAGTTGCTTGCTGCAGGCTGTGGGGTTTGGGGAGGGACAGTTTTAGCGGTCCTCTGGGTGGCAGTTTTAGGACCTTCAAAGGTCACAGCCAATGAGCTCATTCCCCAGTTATACCTTTGGCAGTGGAAAGCAAATAAAAAGTGGAGGATGGCTTCTCCATTAATGGTCCGTGACTCTCAGCGCATTTAGCTGAAGACGACATCTGTGGAGAATTTTTTCACTTTTTTGTGTTTAAGAAAGCTGAAGTAAGATGCCTCCATTCTTGACACTGTCCACTTGGAACAGAGAGCCCCACATTTAAGAACATGAGAAGAGCTGGATTGCTGGATCAGGCCAAAGGCGCATCTAGTCTAGCATTTGTTGCTCACAGTGGCCAACCAGATGAGTGCAACATCACACTCGCTGCCACTGATTCAAAGCCACTGGTATTCAAAGACGTACTTCTCCAAAATTTGGGTCCCAGTGTCCCACTCTTTCGTTCCCAAAGGTTGAAGCCGTTGGTTTTCGTCTCTCCACAGGCCCAACTGTCTTAGAAGTGTTTAACACCTTACTGAAGCACCTGCGTTTCAGCGTCGATTTCGAATTAAGTGACAGGCGTAGCTCAGTGAGCAGTGCCAGCTTCAATGCAAGTGCCAAGGAAAATGACGAGAGAATTGTCCAGAATGCTATCATTCAAACAATTGGTAAGTAATTTTTAATAGTTTTAAGGTTTTATTTGTGGGGTGGAGGCAAAAGCAGTCCTCTGAACCACCCTGAGATATGCGAGTACAGGGCGGTATACAGATGCAAAATAAATAAAAGCAGCCATTATAATGATAAAAAAAATCATCATTATCATTATTAAGGTGGGACATGGGGTGAAGGGCATGCAATATTATTATTACAGTGGTGCCCCGCAAGACGAATGCCTTGCAAGACGGAAAACTCGCTAGACGAAAGAGTTTTCCGTTTTGGAGGTGCTTCGCAAAACGAATCTCCTATGGGCTTGCTTCGCAAGACGAAAATGTCTTGCGAGTTCCTGCTGGGTTTCTTTCCTCTCCCCCCCCCCCCTTATTCTAAGCCGCTAAGCCGCTTATCAGCTGATCCGATCAGCAGATAAGCCGCTAAAAGCCGCTAATAGCACTAATCCGCTAATCCATCAATGGGCTTGCTTCGCAAGACGAAAAAAACCGCTAGACGAAGAGACTCACAGAACGGATTCTTTTCGTCTTGCGAGGCACCACTGTATTAGTAGTAGTATTACTATTATTTTGTGTCTCCAATGCTAGTCCTACTTGGAGACACATTTGACTAACTTAGGTCCATTAATTTCCATGAGTCTACTCTTGAGTAAAAAATAACTGGATGTTTTTATTTATTACATTTGCTAGCAACTTTATGGAAAAAGTCTCAAAGCAACTTAAGCTGAACTACAACGTACTAAAAACTAGGAAAACCAGAAAACGCAAAAAATGCTCATCCAGCGACATAACAATGGCAAATAATAAAATAAAATAAGGACTTTTCAAAATTTCACAGTCCTGATGTAGGAGTAATCCACATACAGTAACCCCTTCGGATGCTGTTTGACTACAACTCCCATCAGCTCCAGTCAGTAAGGCTGATGGTTGGGAATGATGGGAGTTGTAGCCCATTCGGAGAGCACCACATTGGCCACATCTGTCCTAATGCATGTTAACTGGAATATTTTGGGTTTCTTTTTCTTCTTAAAATCTAAAAAATCGTAACAGGAGAGGAAAATTTTTATATGCAAACCAAGGTAAATAGCAAAAAAAGAAAACTAAAATCATATGCATGATAAAATCTAGCCTGGGGAGACAAAACGATTACCAATTGCTGGTTTTTCATTTGGGGCAGAAGAAAATCCATTGCTGTCTGTTAATATTTCTTTCTGGAATTAAAAAAAAAAATCTTTTTGCACTTAGGTTTCTTTGGAAGCAACCTGCCAGACTACCATCGGTCCGAGATTATGTTGTTCATTATGGGGAAAGTTCCTGTTCTGGGAGCAACTTCGCACACACTGGACACAAGCCAGTTTGGGTTTGTTCAGATTGCTACATATTTGGGGCTTCCAGTGGGAAATTTGTTTATCCTAAAAGAGGCAGAAATAAAGGATGGCATGCTTTGCATACAGGCTTGGATCATGAATACTATGGAAGCATATAGAGAAGGGCCTTTTCCTATTTGTCCTTCCCCTTTGCAGCTTCTTGCTTCCCCCGGCCAAAGAAATTCTCTGGAGAATCAGGAACACACGAACACACACACACACACACACACACACACACACAACCAGGTTGGCATAGGTCAAGGAGGAATCACTCAAAATGGTGTGGAGAGACTTTGCGTGAACACAACTCAACTCTTAAAATAGCCCTATTCTTTTTGATCTGATTTCCATAGAGAAAGTGTGTAGCCCTAGGCGGTTTCCAATTTTGTCTGTGAAGCGAATAACAACTGGAGAGAAATAGAATTGCATTATATATGCTGAAATATGGGTGGCGCTGTGGGTTAAACCACAGAGCCTAGGACTTGCCAATCAGAAGGTCGTCGGTTCGAATCCCCGCAATGGGGTGAGCTCCCGTTGTTCGGTCCCAGCTCCAGCCAACCTAGCAGTTTGAAAGCACACCAGTGCAAGTAGATAAATAGGTACCGCTCTGGCGGGAAGGTAATCTGGTTTGCCAGAAGCAGCTTAGTCATGTTGGCCACATGACCTGGAAGCTGTATGCCGGCTCCCTCGGCCAGTAAAGCGATATGAGCGCCGCAACTCCAGAGTCGTCCACAACTGGACCTAATGGTCAGGGGTCCCTTTACCTTTACCTTATACTTCACCAAAGCAAAAGTATGTAATAACATAAGCCATGCTGAATCAGAAAAAGGGCCCCACATCCTGTTCTCACAGTGGCCAACCAAATCCCTGTGGGAAGCCTGCAAACAGAAGCAGAGCACAAGAGCTCTGCAGTTCCCAGGAACTGGTTCCCACCTGCAGTTCCCAGGAACTGGTATTGAGAGGCATACTGCCTCCATCTGTATAGGTAGAACTTAACCAACCTGGCTAGTGTAGCCTTATCTTCCACAAATTTGTCTAATCCTCTTTTGAAGCCATCCAAGTTGGTGGTCATCACTAACTCCTGTGAGATTGAATTCCACAGTTCAACTGTGCGTCATGTGAAGAAGTACTTCCTTTTATCGGTCCTGAATCTTCCAACATTCAACTTCATTGGATGTTTCTGAGTTCTGGTATAATGAGAGAAGGAACAAAACATTTCTCTATCTAGTTTCTCCTCTTGCACGCTCTTACAGGTTGTAAACCTTATCTAGTCACCTACAGCTGGTGAGAATCTCTTTCTTGGTTCTTTTATTTTCTCCCTTCTATGCCACAACTAGCTGACATAGATAGGTACATATGGGGTTGCAGGCTACTAAGACTATTCAAGACCTAATAGCTTCTGTAGATTTCTTTACAAGATTCTAATAAAACAGTCATTATTTCCAACATCCCCCTTTTGCGGTTTGCCACTCTCATTGGTGTTTGCAATCAGCTGTTTAAAATAAGTTTGCAAGTGTGTTTTGAGAGATGTTTTTATTATTGAACAAGAATACTTTGTTTTGTTTTACAGCATGATTAGGGGGAAATCGTTTTTTCTTGTTTTGCACTTGAATTTATTGGCTCTCTGGGCCTTTTCCAGTCCTGTGTTGCTATGTTGAGCCTTCCGATCACCTAACAAATTAATTTCCCTCTCCAATAATTCATGAGGGACCCGTCCAGCCATATAGAATGTGGTTAACTGGAAACACCTTCGGCTTTCTATAAAACTAAAAGTTCTGACCAGTGTGGCAGAATGCTGCCTATTTTGGCCTCGATTGATTCTGTAGGCTTCTGAGAAATGCTTTCTAGAGGAGAATGGTGCTGATAAATAGGCTTCTGGTGGAAATGAATAATTCAGAATCATTCGGCTTCATTCTCTGCTCATCCATTTTCAGACGGGGAGTCACGAAGCAGCAAACTTAAGGCACTCGGGATGATTCTTGTTGTGATGGGGATTTTATTCCTCCGTAAATTCAAATCATCAATACATAGTTATATTTTATTCATTGCTTTTCTAAGGAAACCACCAGACTCCCATGGCTTTTTATTTTTCAGTTTTAATTAGGCATATCAGCCTCTAGAACTCTTTATTGGTCTGGCTATTTTCTGTGCTGCATACATTGTTGTTGTTTAGTTGTTCAGTCGTGTCCGACTCATTGTGACCCCATGGACCAGAGCACGCCAGGCACTTCTGTCTTCCACTGCCTCCCACAGTTTGGTCAAACTCTCATGCTGGTAGCTTCGAGAACACTGTCCAACCATCTCGTCCTCTGTCGTCCCCTTCTCCTTGTGCCTGCCATCATTCCCAACATCAGGGTCTAATCCAGGGAGTCTTCTCTTCTGATGAGGTGGCCAAAGTATTGGAGCCTCAGCTTCAGGATCTGTCCTTCCAGTGAGCACTCAGGAATGACTTCCGTAAGAATGGATAGGTTTGATCTTCTTGCAGTCCATGGGACTCTCAAGAGTCTCCTCCAGCACCATAATTCAAAGCATCAATTCATCGGCGACCAGCCTTCTTTATGGTCCAGCTTTCACTTCCATACATCACTACTGGCAAAACCATAGCTTTTACTATGCGGACCTTTGTTGGCAAGGTGATGTTTCTACTTTTTAAGATGCTGTCTAGGTTTGTCATTGTTTTTCTCCCAAGAAGCAGGCATCTTTTAATTTAGTGGCTGCTGTCACCATCTGCAGTGATCATGGAGCCCAAGAAAGTAAAATCTCTCACTGCCTCCTTTTCTTCCCCTTCTATTTGCCAGGAGGTGATGGGACCAGTGGCCATGATCTTCGCTGCATACATATAAAGGAGCAGATCTCTCTTAGCCCTCTTGGTATTTTTTTTCTTTGAATGAGGCTAGCAAATGATGCATAATATACTAGTGTGCAACTGAGGATTGTCCAGATAGCAGTCGCTCTCCCCAACCCTCTACCACATAGTTTCATGCTGCAGAGAGAAGTGATAAGTGGTCCGAAGCAAATTGTGCTCCACTGTTCACTACTTCTGATTCTGCAGTGCCATTCTGGTTTTGCTAATCCATCTCAGGTCTGAGAGTTACTCATCAGAATCATTAGTGTTGTCCTCTTGCTTCAGGGTGTCACCCACTTTGAACTAACGTGATGCCCCCTCCCCACCCCCCAAAATAATACCGTTCTTTTGGAGGGGGCCTAAACAGAGCATCGACAGTTTCAAAGGACATGGGGATATTTTGAGCATTCAAAGGGTCAAAGTCCCTCTCTTGTCTTCTACTTCAACCTTTAAGGAAGGAGGTCAGCAGCAGAAGGTCTCTTCAAAGCCAGAAAAGTCTGACAGGTGTCTCTTCCTTCCTGGTGACCAATATCAATGGGCCCTGCCAACATAGTTGGTACTGGTCTTGTTGGTACTAAATACTACAGTGGTACCTCGGGTTACATATGCTTCAGGTTACATACGCTTCAGGTTACAGACTCTGCTAACCCAGAAATAGTACCTCGGGTTAAGAACTTTGATTCAGGATGAGAACAGAAATCGTGCTGCGGTGGCACGGCAGCAGCAGGAGGCCTCATTAGCTAACAAGTGGTGCTTCAGGTTAAGAACAGTTTCAGGTTAAGAATAGACCTCCGGAACGAATTAAGTTAATAACCAGAGGTACCACTGCACAGACATTCACCACTGCCATGGTCAAGGCATGCTTAGAGTCCAGCAAGAGTCCAAGACTCTTCTCTCACTGCAACCTTTCCACAGCTATTCCTGGCTATTGCTTTAGAATTGCTAGATACCGCCACTTTCTGGCGAGGCAAATGTGGAAACACAGAACACTCCCTTTCCATCTCTTTACACCGAGGCTGTTCCACTGCCAGCTACTCAGCTCGCAAATCACTGGTTGGTGCGTTGGCTGGGAAACGTACCCAGGTCAACTGCTTGGGAGGCAGTTATGCTCACCACTTCGGCCTTCAGAGTTCTCGTTTGAATATGAATGACCTAGGCATCACTTCTTCTAGTCAGTGTGGATTTTAACTAAAATCCAACAATTTACAGCATTTTGTTGCTTGGGCCACATGGATTCTTCCAGCTTTTGCTTCTGTTCCGAGGCTCACTATTCCAGCTTGCCATTTTATCTTAACATTTTATCATATTCTGCATCCCACAGCCACCAACTATGGAAGTTGTTATTGTTTACCTATTTAAGAGAGAGAGAAGTGTTGATTCAAATTAACTTTGGTTTTCCCCTCCATTTCCTTTAGGGATTTGGGAACCAGGCGAATTCAAATTATGTTGCTGAGATCGTTACTGATGGTAAGTAATGAAGGAAATTCACATGATGGCTTTTATATCCTTATTTTAAAAGATGCATTTTACAGCATGGCTAAGCAAGCAGAATAGCCACTTCTTTAAACTTGAAGCAAAAGTAAAATAGAGTGGTGTTTTCCATAGGACTAGTCCGCATTTGCAAATACTTTTGCGAATTACTTGTCTGGTTATCTGTGAGACTGAGAAATGCTGAGAGTTGAGTAGGCAGGGAGGTTGTTGTAAATTGGGTCTTTCTTTTTTGGTTTCCACTGATGTTCTACTAGAGATTACATCAATGTTTAATGCTTGTAAACCATTCTGCCAACCATTGTTTTACGCTCTTACACTCTCTAAAGGAGTCATTGCAGGGGCAGCCAGCATGGCCACTTTGACAGGAAGCTCACTTTAGGTGACTTTGGGTCAGTCACTATTGCTCAGCCTAATCTACCTCACAATTTGAGGCTCTTGCCTGCACAATTTGTTCAGTTAAATGGGCACAGCTTTAGTACCCAGCTTTTGGCTGTGTGATTTGGCTGAATCATTTCTTTGGTGACTTCTCCTTACCTTCTCTTTGATGCTCACCAGGTCACAACAGGATACAGTGCCAAGACCATTTCTGCTGCCCTGCCCGCTCCTTTTCTGGATCCTTTGCTCTCTCCTTCACTCATGGATGACTCTGAACTCAGACAGCTGGTCCTGGAAATACTGCACAACGTTATTGATCGGCATGACAACCGAGTGAAGCTCAGAGGGATAAGGTTAATGCTTGAGTCTGACAGGGTCTCTGTTGAGTCCCTATGCAACAGTAGATCATGCCAGTGTACCATGGGAATCTCGGATGTAGCTGCTAAAATTGGTGGCATGCACAAAGAGATTAATCCATCTCTGCCAAAACTCCCACTAACTATGTTCCTTCTGCAGTTTGTGCACTCTTATAAAGCAGTGGGGAAGAAGTTTGTTTGGTTTGCGTTTTGATGCAAACCTATTTAATTTGCAGTTCTCACGTCAGGAAGCAAAACACATTTGTCATTCAAAATCTCCAAACAATAGTGGTGCAACTCCCTAATCAAGATGTGTGCACATGCTAGTGTAAATTACGTACAAAACTACTATATTATATTGGGCAAAATTCTTGGGTAACTGTACCTGAATTTTTGTGTGGAATATTTAAAGGGAGGGGAATCACATATGGACGCAGAAATGGGGCGAAGTGACTTAAGATTGGGGAAAGATTGTGGTAGCCCAGGGTGTTTGTACTTTTGTTCAGAGCTCTGGTTTGCACTGAAGTCAGGCAATTAATAATGCACTACCAGCCTCAAACCTAGAATTGTTTGGGTACTTTAAGAAACCAAGGAAATCAGTGCAGTTTTGAAGGGTTCAGTCCACCATCTTGATTGAAAATGGTGTCTGGTTGTATCCAGACATCAATGAAAACCTGCAAAATTTGGTCTCGATATCTTATGAGGCGTCCAGCTTTGTAAGTGAACAAGTTTTAAAAAGATACAGCAAATAAGAGAAAACTACAAAATAAAAAAAAAATCCTTCCAGTAGCACCTTAAAGACCAACTAAGTTAGCTACTGGAAGGAATTTTTTTATTTTGACTATGGCAGACCAACACGGCTACCTATCTGTAAGAGAAAACTACAGTAACAAATTATGTTTTCCAACTGTGATCAATAGATACCATTCACTGTACACATTTTTCTTCTGTTTTACATGTTCCATTTTGTCAGTGAAGAGAGGAAAAGTGCAGGAATGTAACAGCTAAATGTTTTTGATGCAGCAATTGATGATTTTGTTTTCCAGGTGCCCTGCCCTGAATGTTAAATAGCTCTTCCAAATTGCTCCTGGTTTAATTAAGCTTGTAATTATATTTTTGTTTTATACAAAACATAAGATGGACTATTCCTGTACTGAGTCATAATTACTTATGATTCCCCCCTTTTTTGAATAGGAAATCTATTGTTATTGCAAAATGTGGGTGTAATTAAAATGGAGATGACTTCAAAAATGCCTGGATAAATTAAATACTTTTCACAGCATGATTCCGAGTCTCCCCATCGCTGAGAAGTAATTTGCTTGCAAATTATAATTATTAATGCTGTTTTGAGAAAGTAACATACTGTTTTGTGTCTGCGCAGAATAATACCTGATGTTTCGGATCTAAAGATAAAACGGGACAAAATTTCAAGGCAAGATGCGAATTTCATCAAAAAGGTAATAATATCATTAAAGATCAAACCAATTGTTAGAAGAAAGAGAAATTGCACACTGTTAGGTAAGGGATATAGGGACTCACTGTTCTGTGGGTGGAACCTGTGATTTGAATGTAGAAGGGCCCAGAATTTATTTTTGGCATCTCCTCTAAATGCAAAGTCTAGTAACAGAGCTGTGTTTCTTCCAGGCAGAGTTGACAATTATGGGCTAGATCAGGGGTCAGCAAACATTTTCAGCAGGGGGCTGGTCCACTGTCCCTCAGACCTTGTGGGGGGCTGGACTATATTGGGGGGGGGCGGCAATGAATGAATTCCTATGCCCCAGAAATAACCCAGAGATGCATTTTAAATAAAACCACACATTCTACTCATGTAAAAATACGCTGATTCCCAGACCGTCTGTGGGCCGGATTTAGAAGGTGACTGGGCCGGATCCGGCCCCCGGGCCTTAGTTTGCCTACCCATGGGCTAGATGAAGATGAGCCCTGCTGGGTCAGACCAAAGGCTCAGCTGGTTAGCTGACTGGGGGCGGCTGCCGAGACCACATAACACCGGTCTTGAAAGACCTACATTGGCTCCCAGTACATTTCCGAGCACAATTCAAAGTGCTGGTGTTGACCTTTAAAGCCCTAAACGGCCTCGGCCCAGTATACCTGAAGGAGCGTCTCCACCCCCATCGTTCTGCCCGGACGCTGAGGTCCAGCGCCGAGGGCCTTCTGGCGGTTCCCTCATTGCGAGAAGCAAAGCTACAGGGAACCAGGCAGAGGGCCTTCTCGGTAGTGGCGCCCGCCCTGTGGAACGCCCTCCCATCAGATGTCAAAGCGATAAATAACTACCTGACATTTAGAAGACATCTTAAGGCAGCCCTGTTCAGGGAAGTTTTTAATCTGTGATATTTTACTGTATTTTTGGTTTCTATGGAAGCCGCCCAGAGTGGCTGGGGAAACCCAGCCAGATGGGCGGGGTACAAATAATAAATTATTATTATTATTATTAGCATCCTGTTCTCTTGGTAGTCTACCATGAGAAGCTGCCTTGAGTCCCAGTCTGGGGAAAAGGCAGGATAGAAATAAATATACCATTATTATTATTATTATTATTATTATTATTATTATTATTATTATTATCATCATCACCTACAACTCCACTGGCTGGGACTGATGGGAGTCGTGTTCCAAAATATCTGGAGGGCCACTTGATAGAAGAGGCTGCTCTGGCTTTGGTAGAAGCCAATACCGGTATTGTGAATGTGCACCAAGTATTACCTAGTGGCTCCTCAGTGGCTCCAAAAAACCTGACATAAACATACGAACATAAGGAGAGCCTGCAGGATCAGCTCAATGGCCCCATCTAGTCCAGCGTGCTGTTCTTACAGTGGGCAGCCAGATGCCTGTGGGAAAACCAACAAGCAGAACACAATCCCAAGAGCCCTCTCCCCTCTCATGGTTTCCAGCAATTGGTATTTGGAAGCATTGCTGGCTAGAACTTTCAAGGCAGAGGATAGCCGTCATGGCTAGCAGCCTGTGCTGGTCCCGGGGGGTTTACCGTGCAGCGTGGTCTAAGTCTGGTCCTAGGTCGAGGGTAAGGAGGCTGTCCGTCAGGGGCGAAGCGAGGTCCGAAGCGAGGAGTCAGGCATGGTCAGGAACTCAGGAGAGCAGGTCAGGATGTCGGCAGGAACAGGATACCAACGATGTTGCTCCTGCAACCTGGGCTGACTGGCCTTTATCTCCTCTGAGGCCAGGGGCGGTCCCAGCCCACAGGTGACTCGCCTCTCCTGGCCTTAAGGCGAGCACTCCTCCTGTGAGAAAACTTAGTTCCCTCCGCCTCTCTGCCCTGAGCCTCTGCAGCTCAGGAGAGGCTGGAGGGCTACAGGACCCAGAGGCAACCTCAGCTTCCCCAACAGGGCTGAGAGTGGAGCACCTGCAGGCAATGGGTCCTCTATCACCTCTGGAGTCAGAGCGGATTCAGCTGGTGTCTGCTCCTGAGGATCCGGCACAGGTGAGGGCCCTTCAGGTTCAAGCCCCAGCGCAGCCGGCCCTGGAGGTGGGGACTCCTGTGCAGACTGGGATTCCTCAGGTTCAGCCTCTGAATCTGATTCCCAGGCCATTACACAGCCATTGATGGCCACCTCCTCCATGAATTTGCCAATTCTCTTTCAAAGCCACCCAACTTGGTGGCCATCAAAGCCTCCTGTGATGGAGCAAGTTCCATAGCTTGACTATGTGTAAAGAAGTCATTTCTTTTATCCCAAATCTTCCAACAAAAACCTTACTCAACACTCCCCTCTGCTCTCTCTAGCATGGGCAGCAGCTGTATAGGCATGTCTACTTAGGATGTAAGGAAGAGGACAATGTCCAGAAGAACTTTGAGCTTCTCTACACAACGCTGGCTCTCATGACAATTGAACTAGCCAACGAAGAAGTGGTCATTGACCTCATCAGAGTGGCTATCGCCTTGCAGGTAGGGCTTCCGAAGTGCATCTGGACGGCTTTGTTGATATCATGTCAAAAGATTGGAATCCGTATTTCTGATCAAGAACGGTGCGCTTATTTTGTACGCTTTGAATCTACCTGCTGCATCATTTTCCACCTTGAGAATCTCACCTTCTTTTTGTACATGCTGTGGTTTCAAAATAAAGCTTAGTTAATGTGTAGAGCAGCCTCAGAAATGAGAAGGGGGCAGTACAGTGTTCCCAGTGTTCATGGGATGGATGGGCAGTGGGCTTTTCTGATACCTGTCCATCCCAGTTGTTGCATTCTAGGATCCTACTTGCTTATTGTTCTAGGATCCAAGCTTAGTACATAACATTTTCATTGCTTCTTTTCTTTCTAAGGTTGGATTCTATTGCTATTCTATTCTATTGTTTTTCACCGACTACCCCACCCCTACCCCCCGACTACCTGAACAAAGCTCCTGAATGAATGACGGTCCATGGACCGCAGTTTGGGAACCCTTGCTCCAACACACTGTCAGATCATAACTACCCATGTCCTGAAAAACTGTTTTAAGATGTGTTGTGCACTGCACAAGCTATTAAGACTAGTTTGTCCTGCAAAATAAATAAATAAATAAAACTTGAACTGACTTCTCCACTCAAAAGACTTAACAGTGACCTGGGACAGGGGGGAAAACTGTTTTACCTTCCTGGCTCTTAGTTTTTCACCCATATGAAAAAAATATGACCAATTCCAGTCTTGAATGAGGTTCCCTCTTCCCTTCCTTTCATTGTAGGACATTGCAATCCTTAACGAAGACAACTTGCCCATGTTCCATCGCTGTAGTGTGATGGCAGTGGTAGCCGCATACCTCAACTTCCTAAGCCAGATGATCGCTGTTCCTGCTTTTTGCCAACATGTTACTAAGGTGCTGTATCACTTCTGATTTTCGCCGGTGTGCCTTCCATTGATACAGTAGCAAAACTGCCCTCCTGGCTTAGCTAAATCAAGAGCCCAAAGCAAATTTGGGTTGGGGGTTACTTGTGGCAATATGTATGGACTGCAGAGACAGGCCGCTGTGAGTGACAGCAGGCATGGGCTGGGGCTTAAAGGAAGCAGGCTCACCCCTCAAACATGTCTACACTTGCAATGCATATTTATTTATTTATTTGCAAACATATACATTTTAACATAGAATGTAAAGTGAGAAAATTGTCAAACGCTGTCTTGTTTTTCCGCTCGTGTTGCAGGTCATTGAAACCAGACATGTAGAAGCACCCTATTTTTTACCTGAAACAATTTTCAGAGAGAAGTGCAAGTATGTGAAATTTTAAACAACTCGTAAAACATGAGAACCAGTAATGTTTTTGACTTAAGGACTGTGAAAGACCATCTCTGTTGCTGGCATGTCTAGTTAAAGGGCAGTGAGGACAGATCTTCTGCCCAAGACCCTGGAGAGCCTCTGAAACTCAGAGTAGACAGTACTGGGCTGGGTGGACAAAACAGAATCATAGAACTGTAGAGTTGGAAAGGACTGTGAGGGTCATCTAGTCCAACCTCCTGCAGTGCATGAATCTTTTGCCCAATGTGGGACTTGAACTCATGACCCGGAGATTAAGTGCCTCATGCTCTACCAACTGAGCCATCCTCAAAACCTATTTGGTGTTTCGCAACTCTCTGACTAGTTGCAGGACCTTAGCCAGACCTAGCAGACTAAACGCAGAATCCATGGAAGCAACTGGCGACTTGGCTGCAGGCAGGATGGACGAAGCAGAAGCCAGGTGTTTATTATATAAAGTGGACTATTTACAGGAACAGAACAGAACACAGATCTTTAGCTAACTCTCTCATACCCAACTCACAACTCTCAACCTCCAACTCCTACACTCAACCTCGTACTAATACACATTCCAGTTAGTAGGCCATTAATCATTATTCTCGTGAGAGAGCTTGACCAATCATGGAGCTGTTTCCATGCCTCTGTATCACCAGGCAGACTTACTCCTTCACATTGCCTTTTGGCTGTCTACCAAGCCCTAATTGACTCTGTGTGAGTAGCTGCACGTATTCGGATTCCCAACACTGTGTTCCCCAGTTTTTAATGCAAGAGTGGGGGAGCTTTCTCAATCCCTTCTGAGCAATCTCTTGGAGCCAGATTCCAGTGTCAGGCAGAACCAGAGGCAAAAGTGTGCAGAGCAATCAATGCAAATCTTACCTTTGTGCAATAGTTTAGTTTTGACGCACACATGCACCCTGCTCTGCTCTGTATCCTCCATTCAGACAAGCAAGAGACATTATCAGAATTCAAAGACACATTCTAGCCAGGTACAAACACTCCAGGTGTGAAGCAAGGCCCAGTGGTTTAGACCACAGCGCCACCTGCTCCCATTCATGAGTAAAGGCAGCCCAGCCATATATGAGCCATATCTACAAGCGCCTTGCATGTCCATCTTTCTCTCTGCCATTCCAATACAGATTATTTGAAATTACATATATACATATAGATAAGACCAAATAGACAAGGGGTTTGCCTCCAATAGTTTACCTCCTACTTTTTCTTTTGTAAATGTGAATGGAGAAGGGGTGTGGCTTGGTAGAAAGGCCTGGAAGGCACATCCCTGGTCTTGTTGGTACTAAATACTACAGTGGTACCTCAGGTTACAGATACTTCAGGTTACAGATGCTTCAGGTTACAGACTCCGCTAACCCAAAAATAGTACCTCAGGTTAAGAATTTTGCTTCAGAATGACAACAGAAATCGCCCACCGGCGGCGCAGTGGTGGCGGGAGGCCCCATTAGCTAAAGTGGTACCTCAGGTTAAGAATAGTTTCAGGTTAAGAACAGATCTCCGGAAAGAATTAAGTTCTTAACCTGAGGTACCACTGCATTTAAGAATCAGATCTAGGGTGCAATATGCTCCATTGGGTAATTCGCTCTAACCTACGTTCCGAACCATGCCTCTCTCTTTTTTTTTCTCATTCTTTGCTTCTTTTATCTAATGGTTTTAAATCCACAATTGCAAATTGTGTTTTGAAGCCTGCCCAAGTCCCTGGAGAAGGACGAAACAAGCTTGTTCTTCTTGACCAACCAAATGGCAGAATCGCTGGGTGGCAGTGGCTACTGCGTGGAGAGACTGTCTGTGCCATATGTACCACTTGTGACCGGTAAGCCCCTGGTGGCTCACTCATCTTCATCACCTGTAGTCATTGACCACTGTTTATCATAGCTGCTTTTTTAAGGGAGGGGGTTGCATATAGCATCCTTTGGTGCTTTCCAGCAGTCCAGCACAACATTGGAAGTGCAACCAGGCTCCCCATCCTTGTTGTAGGAGAATCCCAAATACTCATAATATTATCTGAGTGAAATGCATATGCATACATTTTTAGAAGCATATCCTATTGGCTTTCTTGATTGCAGCTATTTATATCCATCGTGGAGGCCCTTTAGAGATGAATAAATGCTGTGATACATTTCACTGCTAGCGAACAACAAAGTCTTCTTGGATCTACTTTTAGGCATGCTCAATAGTCTTATTGATTCTGTGTCTCTATAATAATAATATAATAATAATTTATTATTTATACCCTGCCCATCTGGCTGGGTTTCCCCAGCCACTCTGGGCAGCTTCCAACAGAATATTAAAGTACAATAACCTATTAAACATTAAAAGCTTCCCTAAACAGGACTGCCTTCAGATGTCTTCTAAAAGTCTGGTGGTTGTTTTCTCTTTGACATCTGGTGGGAAGGCATTCCACAGGACAGGTGCCACTACTGAGAAGGCTCTGTGCCTGGTTCCCTGTAACTTGGCTTCTTGCAGTGAAGGAACCATCAGAAGGACCTCGGCGCTGGACCTCAGTGTCCAGGCAGAACGATGGGGGTGGAGACTCTCCATCAGGTATACTGAGCCGAGGCCATTTAGGGCTTTAAAGGTCAGCACCAACACTTTGATTTGTGCTTGGAAACATTCAGGACCAGTGTTATATGGTCTCGGCAGCCGCTCCCAGTCACCAGTCTAGCTACCGCATTCTGGATTAGTTGTAGTTTCCGAGTCACCTTCAAAGGTAGCCCCACATAAAGCGCATTGCAGTAGTCCAAGCGAGAGATAACTATATGCAGAGTGAGACATGCACACATACGTGTTTAGCTCTTGTGGGTGGGGAACAGGCTCCTTCTCCATCACTAACATATTAAATGCAGTTCAAAGCATTGCAAAGGAACTGAGACCCAGAGCCTTTCTTGGGTTGCCTAGTTCTTTAGATTCTGGCCCAAACGTTGGTGACTTTTCTGCTGCCCCTTTCTTTTTTCTAATTTTCCATATGGTATGTCATCCTAAAGCTTCTATTTCCATTCTTATGCGTCTTCGGAAATGTAGCTCTATTCCCATCTGGCAAAAAGCCTCATAAATGCAGGCGCAAGTCGAAAGGTAAATTGGAGCTGCCACTGCTTGTTCTAGTTATAGCTTCATGGTGTTAGGACCCAAAGAAAGCCAAATAAGCTCCTTATGCTCATAGATAGAAAATCCCAGTGTTGTGCGATTTTCCTTTATTTCCCCTGCTCCTAGTAGCTGTGACCCACACAACTGTAGACATTAGGGCTGCCATACAGGGTGTCCTGGTTTTTACTTTTTGAAATATGGCACAACCAGGGCCGGATTTAGGTTTGATGAGGCCCTAAGCTACTGAAGGTAATGGGGCCCTTTATATAGAATCATAGAGTTGGAAGAGACCACAAGGGCCATCGAGTCCAGCCCCCTGCCACGCAGGAAACATATGTCCAGCTGTCCTTTGTCAACAACAAATTGTCACTGTTTTTTGTATTGCATATATGTGGTATGGTAATTTATGAACCTAATAGGCATCTCAAGCCATTTGCCCATGTTGCCATGCAACCAGTCCATGCAGAATGTAGGCACCCTATATATAGAAATGAGCAAACCAGTGATATTTTAGGGAGCTGGCTAGCAGGCGGGGCCCATGACTTACATCACAGGAGCCTACACAACCCAAAACACTGTTGCTGTATGTAGGTTTTATTTTATTTGTTTTTTATCTTATATTTTGGAAATGTACATCTAGGGTTTTTTCCCTTTAATTTTTTTGGGGGCCCCAAGAGAGTGGGGCTCTAAGCTATAGCTTTAGCTTATACGTAAATCCGGCACTGTTGGCAACCCTAGTAGATGTAGCATATTCGTACGCATCTCATAGGTATTTTTCCCAATGGTTTTTTTTAAATCTATCTTCGCATTTATATCCCACCTTTCCTCCAATGGCTGTCCTCTCCTCCACGTGATTCTCACAGCACCCCCGCGAAGTAGACCAGACTGAGAGGTAATAATTGGCCAAAGTCACCTCATAATTTTCATGGCCAAGTGGGGATTTGAACCCCCGTCTACCAGATTGCAGCCTAGCACTCTAACCGCTACCCCACGCTGACTCTTTGCAGAGTTCAATGGCTGGTATTCTATTACAAAGCCCTTGATGGCTCGAGGCTAAGTAATCGGAGGCACCAGCTATGAAGCTGTCTGCTTTCTGACACCTTTATGCCTTCCTGTAATAATAAATAATAATAATAATTTATTATTTATACCTCGCCCATCTGGCTGGGCTTCCCCAGCCACTCTGGGCGGCTTCCAACAAAATATTAAAACACAGTAATGCATCAAACATTAAAAGCTTCTCTAAACAGGGCTGCCTTCAGAAGTCTGGTAGTTGTTGTTCAATTTGACTTCTGATGGGAGGGCATTCCACAGGGCGGGTGCCACTACCAAGAAGTCCCTCTGCCTGGTTCCCTGTAACTTGGCTTCTTGCAGCAAGGGAACCGCCAGAAGGCCCTTGGCACTGGACCTTAGTGTCCAGGTAGAATGATGGGGGTGGAGCTGCTCCTTCAGGTATACTGGACCAAGGCCGTTTAGGGCTTTAAAGGTCAGCACCAGCACTTTGAATTGTGCTCAGAAATGTACTGTAGGTGTCCTATCTTCTGAAATTAAGTAGAAGGCCACTGGAGAGAGAACCTTTTCATTGATGGTGACCCAGACACAGGGCATTTCTCCCAGGGACACTTAGCTGGTGCCGACTGTTAGTTTGGGGTTAGTTTTGCCTCCACCCATGCAAGCCAGAGGACTTATTGGAGTTTCAGGATGAATTCCAGCCAGGCAAAAGCACTCAAAGAGAGTGTGAAGCAGGCAGGTGAGGGGTGTGGCCTGGAGACAAGAGGTGTGGCTGGACAGAGTCCTAAGGGCCAGACATAGGGTCCTGGAAGAGGCCACTGAAATTTGAATTGACTCGCTTCAGTTTGGGGCAAAGAAAAGAGGAAAACACAATGATGTATTGACAAGACAGGCATTTCTCTTTTTGTTCAGATGAAGACAGGTTGTCCAGGAGGAAGAGTATTGTGGACACCTTGTCAATTCAGGTAGACATTCTGCCTAGCTGCAGCCTGGATGAAAAGGTATGTAACAGTTCCATTAAAGAAAAGATCGTGCATCTTCCCCCCCCCCGCCCCCTATAAACATTCTTCGGTGCTTTCAGTCTATCTATATACCACAAGTTGTGGTAGTCAGGATTGTGATTTTCATTTGCAGATCTACTGTTCTGCATGCAATTTTTAAAGTAAAAATGTCACCAGGAAAAGAAAACACACACACATGAGTCGAAGGGCTGTTTTTCGGGTGGAAAAAATATTTGAGACACTTAAGATGAATTCTAGCTGACCCTTTACTGTGGTTGACACAGTACCCTAAATACTATTGTTTCTTTAGGCAAATAGCACTGAAGAAATCACCTTTGAGACCCTGAAGCAGGCAATAGGTAAGAAAGCTTTGCATTTCTGTATTCACTAGTAACAATAATATGCTCCCATAATATGCTCCTTCAAGGGTGAATTATTTCATTTCACTCTTTGTGAAGATGAATAATATTCCTGATCTTTCCCTCTGCTTTGCTTTCTGGTTACTCTGTTGATACTGATCTCTCCCAAAGACAACAATGGGCTTGAGGAACAAGAGAAAGAAAGGCGGCGCCTTGTGATTGAAAGATTCCAGAAGGCTCCTTTTGAAGAAATTGCTGCACAGTGTGAAACCAAGGTAAGTACTCGGGCCATGATCCACCTACTCGATCCTGCTAAGGGCTTAAACAGATGCACCAGGTATGCTGGACCTCATTAGCGACGAATGTCAGAGAGAAAGTGCTAAGGCTCTCCTGTCTCCGGACTAGGAATAGCCAACATGACACCCTCCAGATGCTAGGGACTGCAACTCCCATAATCCTCAACCATTCACCATGCTGATGGGAGTTGGAGTCCCAAACACCCCTATATACTTAGATGCCTCCTCCTTCGCCATGCATACAGGTACCCTTTGGCAAGCATCTTACAAAGGAATCTTCTAGGGCAGGCTTCCTTAACCTCTGCCCTCCAGATGTTTTGAGACTACAATTCCCATCATCCCTGACCACTGGTCCTGCTAGCTAGGGATCAACGCAGTTTACCTTCCCGCCGAAGCGGTACCTATTTATCTACTTGCACTTTGACGTGCTTTTGAACTGCTAGGTGGGCAGGAGCAGGGACCGAGCAACGGGAGCTCACCCCGTCATGGGGATTCGAACCGCCGACCCGCGGATCAACAAGCCCTAGGCTCTTTGGTTTAGGCCACAGTGCCACCCACGTCCCCTTGAGACTCCTTAGGGTAGTGATAAAGCAGGACATCAAATCCAAACTCTTCTTCTTCCTGTGGGTTTCTCTGTGATGCTAAACGGTTTGTGTGGAACCCCTCCCCTTTGAGAGACCCTAAAATTTGTCTTGTTAAAAAAAAAATGCCTATCCCCATTTCGGCAAGTTGACCATTCCTGCTTTTAAGCGTCAGCAGCTTTGACCTGCGGCCCTTGAAGGGTTGACAATGGTTCAACGTGGCCATTGACCCCCAAAATGGTTAGCCACCCCTGCCCTAAGAGTTTGCCTTTACAATTTGTGGGTTACTGACACACATTTTGGTGTGGGCAAGTTTCCTTGAAATGGTTATTCACCTAACTTTTTGCAAGGATATAATCCTGGATGTGTAACCCTCCCCCAGCACATCAGTTATGTGAATCACTGGCAGTCACTGGGAAAGGGACTGCACATCTGGGTGTGTCCCCAGTGTCAGGCATGCTGCTGCCCCCACCTCAAGACAGTCATGTGTTCCCACAGGCTTTCTGGTCATGGAAGCCAAATTCATAAGGAGCTGCTCATGCACAAGCTTCCATGCGACTGGACAATCCCAGCTGTGTGGGTACCCACAACCACCATGTCCAATCCCAGTAACTTCATGGTGCCCTAGATGCCCACAATGCCAGTGGATTCTGATACAAGATCAGTGCTGCCATTGCTGGCTCTGTTTTTTCCAGACCAATTTGTCAGAAGGTTGTGGCACCCCTCTCCCTAAAATATTCAATCTTTTCTCCCTGCAGGCAAACTTGCTCCACGACAGGCTGACACAGATATTGGAACGGACCATTCGGTAAGAGTTCATGGAAGTGGTTTTGCGTTTGTGAAAAATAGGCAAGGCTACCAGGTTGTTCCTGGTTTCCAAAAAATAACTTGTGTTTCTGCTTTATTTTGGGTGGGGGCGGGGGGAGATGTTGGCTGCACCCCCATCCATACTTCCTAGGGTCCCATTAATATCTGTAGCACTTCCTTCTAAGGCAGGGGTCGGCAACATTTTTTGAGGCTGGTCCGGTCCACTCCCCGGCAGACCTCTTGGTGGGCCAGAGTGTGTGTGCCCACACGTGTGTGCAAGCTATTTCTGGCGTGGTTCTGGGTTGGAAGAACGCCAGAAATAGTGTGTGCGCATGGGCGCTTCTCTGTCCCGGAAGTGCGCCGGAAATGGCTTATACACACGCGTACAGGCACTACTCCAGGTGAGGAGCGCCCATGCGTGTGCACACACGCTATTTCCAGCACACTTCCGACCCGGAAGTTGGTCCCCACGGGAAGAAAAAAATTGGCACCGCAGGAGGGGGAAGCATGGAATCCCCACGCCGATCCACGGAACGGCCGTGGGCCTGTTCCAGGTAGCTGAACCTTACACTCCAATCTGGGAGAAAAGGTGGGATATGAATAAATAAAATAGTTGCATAAGTGGGGCGATTGGACAATTAAAAGAACCCCAGACAACTGAAGCTTCCAAAGTATAATGTTATGGAAAGAACCAAAATATGTTGAAGGGGGTTTATGAGTAAGTCAGACACGTGCTGTAAAGTTGAGTAGTCGTGTATACTTGAGCAGAGAGCCATTGAATATTGTGGTTGCGTGAACAGCAAAATGAAGGAGATAAGGATGAAGGCAATTGCTGTACCAGAAAGCTGTAACTATGACGCATGACTTAGCTGGACAGAATACCTGTTGTTTAGGAATGCTTAAACCATAAATATTGTTGTATCTTTCAATCTCCTCGGCACTTTCTTCCCTTCCCAGGTGGGGTTAAAGTGGTGTCCATTTCAATGCTGAATAAATGCCTGTTAATTGATCTGATAGGGTTGTCCAGGCAAACCCACAGGGGGCATTGGGTATCACCCCAATATTTCTCCCAACAGTACCCCAGGCAGGAGACAACCTGAAATGAGGGCCTCATCGCAAACACTGAAAAGCAAGACAAATAAAATTGTGAGCATGCAGTAAAGCCTAAAAACAATGCCTCTGTTTGTTCTCCATCTTCCCCAGGCCTCCTCCAAGCCCTTCTGGAACGGTGGCGATTAACACTGGACACAACCATTACCAGTCCATCCCAGTCTACGAGATGAAGTTTCCTGATCTTTGTGTGTATTGAGTGTCCTCTGAATTCATCAAAAAGACAGGTTTTTGGCTTCTCAGAAAATTATTTCATTGATTTTAATGGGGTGTCTGCCCTGAGCAGATTACATTATATTTTGAATATGGTTTTGTTTTGTTTTTCTAGGTGAATTCTCCAACACTTCTGCTGTGTCCCAGTAGTAGTGCATTAGTGATAGATCTATACCGGACTTTCCACATGATTAGTTACTTTATTAGTAGTTCTGTGATGTTTCCTCCAGTGTTAACTGCACTGTTGCTAGCTGGAGGGGCACTCGTGCGCTATTGTGCAACATGAACAGGACAAGAGAAAGGAAGAGAACATTTGTGGCATGAAATGTTGCAGGATTTCAGCAGGGAAGCCGTGGGACATGCACCGATTAGAAACAAAGCAGTATTTCCACCCAAAACAGGCACAAACAGTATTGAAAGCAAGATTGCTTATGAGCACAAATCTTCACAATGAAAAAGACTTCTAGAGGGGTCCTTATTCATTCCACTGAATTCAAGACATTTTAAAAAAATATATTATTACTATTTGGAAGGCAAACCTTTCTTTTGTCCCGCCCCCTCCGATTTGTTTATTATATCTTAGCATTTTGTAATTTTAGACTACAGTTTGCAAGTGTAGTTTTGGATGGGCTCTTTTTTTTAACCATGAGTTTTTGTAACCTGTTTTGACGTATGTGTTTTTGGCAACACTGGTATATTTACAGCACTGGGTAGCTATTTATTTGCACAGAATTTACAGCTCCCAGGGAGGAACTATGAGAGTTATAAACAGGCTTGAAATATGTTTAAATTTCTGTGAGTTGTTGGGGTGAAGAAGATAATCCATGCATGGAGAGGAAGTTTTGCACACACAGTGGTCTGGTTTGCATGCTAAGCCCAAACCATTGCTTTGCACAAACGTGTTACATCCCAGAGACAATATTACAGCTGCATCACATCTCCCAAGTCATTTTACTTCTGCACTGCATGGAGCTAAGCTATGGTTTGGCTTAACACATGGTCAGAACCCAGGCTACAGACAAGTCACAAGCTGGAATGAAGGTTTGTCCTATGCCTTGCAACCTGCAGTTTGCCTGGAGAAAGCTAAGCCTCGGTTCAGTGAAATGTGTAGTCAAACCATGCCAAACCCGGCCCTCCGGGTGTTTTGGGACTACAACTCCCATCATCCCTAGCTAACAGGTGGTCAGGGATGATGGGAGTTGTAGTCCCAAAACATCTGGAGGGCCAAGTTTGCCTATGCCTGCCTTAGCTCTTCCTGGCGCAGCAGCCAAACAGCCAGTCAGTGTGAAGTGATTGCAATATCCTTTCTGGAAGCCTGGCCACTAGAATCCCAGCCCAGGAACTGGAGCTGCATACGAGTAGCATTTATTGCTGCCAGTTATCTGTTGGTGGAGTCTGAGATTCACCCCACCCCGAGCGATTGGCAGCAACTTGACTTGCACATTTCTTCTTAGATTGGACTTTCAGCCTGGGAAAACTCACGCATGGTTCCCTCTGTCACATGTGTGCTTCATCCTGTTGGATCAGCACCCTGATGCAGGCCATAAAAGTGTGTATTCCGTTCAGTGGCAGTCCTCCATATGGGACGCGGGTTGCACCATGGTCTAAACCACTGAGCCTCTTGGGCTTGCTGATCAGAAGGTCGGCAGTTCGAATCCCCGTGACAGGGTGAGTTCCCATTGCTCTGCCCCAGCTCCTGCCAACCTAGCAGTTCAAAAGCACACCAGTCCAAGTAGATAAATAGGTACCACTGTGGCGGGAAGATAAATGGCGTTTCTGTGCGCTCTGGTTTCCGTCAAGGGGCTCCATTGCGCCAGAAGCGGTATAGTCATGCTGGCCACATGAACCAGAAAGCTCCATATAATGTTTTGGAGCCTTAAACACCTGTTATTATAGAGTATTGGAATGTGCTGTGCATCCTGCCAAAGGCTATCATGTGGAGACCCTTGCATGCATGAGGCTCCCAATGCTGACTGTCCCATATGAGGCACTCCCTTCCACTCACTGCTGGCAGTTGGAGGATTTGCCCCATGTTTGTGGGGCTGCATCACCAGCCCACGGTCAGGGTGTCTTGCTTGAAAGGCAAGAAGCTTTCTGTTGGGGTCTCTGGAATTGCACTATAGGGAATATAATTTCTTACAGATTGTGGTTTTGAAATGCAGAGTATTTTGTTAATGAGAACTTAGGAGCAATTAAAGGGAAAGAAAGTTATATTTTTGATATGGCAAGGGATATGGTAAAGGCATTTTAAAGAGGATAAGTATTTCATAATGTGCCGAACTCTGAAATGGGTGTGAAGTATTTCTGTGTGTGTGTGTGTGTGTGTAGTGTGTGTAGTTGATAAGTTTAGAATGTTGTTGTCCAGTAATAGCATACAGCGGTACCTCCAGTTGCGGACACGATCCATTCCAGGGTGCCGTTCGCACCCCAAAAAGTCTGCAACTAGAGCAGCGCCTCTGCGCATGCACGAAGCGCACAGAACGCTTCTGCACGCACACGCGTGTTCGCAAGTCGAAAAGACGCAACATGAACCGAACGCAACATGAGGTATGACTGTACTCCATAGCCCTCTTAATTTGTATGTGCTTTACTGGATTTAATGGATAAGTTAAATTTTGTCGGCCCATGTGTTTGGTGTCAACACATTGCCTGTGCAAGGTTAGCGTGTAATATTCTGTTAAAGCTGAACTGCAAAATGTTGTGTAAAGAATGTGATAATAATCAGCAGGGCTGTTGCCCTTCCCTGTTGTTCTGTAGATAACATGGAGTGTTGTGCCAAAGATTTCTCCTGCTTCCCCCACCTCCCCAACCATTCTCCATCAATTTATGAGAAAAGAAACAGTGTTCAGAAAACAGAAGGGATATAAATTTCTGCGAAATTCTCGTGGACCAGGAACACTTGTTGCACTTACCTGACTTGTGAGGTGGCCAAGGAGTGTGTATGAATGTTCTGCCTTTCATTCTACACAGCATCGCACTGTGCAGTCTTCTTGGGTGCCTGTGTTTCAGAAAAAAGCTCCATGACACCTCAGCCAGACCCTTCTGTAACCACAAGGGAGCCGTCTACTGTCTGCACCTAGCAGCTGGTCAATGCCATTGTTTTTTAAGTGAAGCCTTCCCTTTTATACTTTTATGCTCACAGGACCTCCCAGACTGCACTAGAATTGTAAAATCAACCAGCATGGAAAGACTCTTTTTTTAAAAAAAGACAGGAAAGAGGAAGAACTTCCCTTAAGAACGAAATTGGCACGCGCAGCAGTCTCAAGGGTTTGGTGGTCACATGTACCCAACCACATACCCTGGCTTTTTCCACTCTTCAGATAAAGTCCAGGGGAAGATGCCATGGGCCGTTTTCAAATCAAGAAACTAGGGAGGCTACAGAGTGCTGCAGAAATGTTTAATGGAGATAAAAACATACAGGCGTGGCCTCCTCACCGCAAGAAAGTTGAGCCCACCAGATTCTGAAAAAGGTTCTAAAATACCCTGGGAATAAGGGAAGTCTCTTTTTTCAGGGTAAGAAATCTTCTGAGGAATTGTAGTGTGAATGCCACACACCACTTTTCATGCAAATTTTGGGATCCTGGCCTGTATACGTCAAGACTAACAGGTCTGCAACTCTAATCAACTTTGCATTCGTCTCAGTTGTTTTTTTAAAAAAATTCTTTAGAAATGGCAGGAGATCCATGTGTTGGAATAAAATGAAGACACAGCATTAGGCCCTGCATGAAATCCTTATATATGTTCGTTTTTCAGGTTAGCTGCTGATTTAACCACTAGGACTAATCTTCCCCAAACTCTCAAAAAATGGGAAGTTTTCATAATGAAGGCTTCTGTTTGGCTAAAGAATGGGGTATCAATGCTTTAAATAATAATTGTTTTAAGAAATTATGGACCCTGTAATCCAGGGGTGACTAACCTTTGGCCCTCCAGATGTTGTTAGCCTACAGTTCCCATTGTCTCTGACAGTTGGCCTGGCAGGTAGAGGTTGACTGGAGTCTAGCAACATCTGGAGAACCCACAGGTTCCACCCCTGCTGCGAGCATGTTAAGCCGGTTGTAATGGGCTACAAACTTTGGTTTTATATGCATTGCCTCGGCAGGATTTTGACCCTTCCGGGTACTGGCGCCCACCCTGTGGAACACCCTCCCATCAGATGTCAAGGAAATAAACAATTTGCCTTTTAGAAGATATTCGAAAGCAGCTCTATATAGGGAAAGTTTTAATATTTTATGTTTTATTGTGTTTTTAATCTTTTTTGGAGGGACCCGCCCAGAGTGGCTGGGGCAACCCAGTCAGGGGGGGGCATATAAATAATAAAATTATTATTATTAAATTATTCTATTCCTACAGCAGCCCCCATTTTTTACGCCAAGAGAGAGCTATTCCGGGTGGTTAGGAGATTACCTGGTGCCAAATCTAATGCAACATGAGGACCCGCAATCAGGAAACTCCCCAATTTGTTGATTCACAAACTGTCTTAAGGTTCTCATACAGCTCCTTTGATCTGTGATCCCTTGTATGAGGAAAATACTTTGCGTGTGCAAGATAAAGTTGTTGTGCACATACATGTTGCAGGACCTCCAACATTTCTCCAATGAAAATAGGGGTGCCCCATTCCGTCATTGTAATTGTACTATTTATACTCGCCACATCTTACTGGGTTGCCCCAGCCACTCTGGGCGGCTTTCGACATATATAAATACAGTGGTACCTCAGGTTACATACGCTTCAGGTTACAGACTCCGCTAACCCAGAAATAGTACCTCAGGTTAAGAAGTTTGCTTCAGGTTGAGAACAGAAATCGTACTCAGGTGGCGCGGCAGCAGCAGGAGGCCCCATTAGCTAAAGTGGTGCTTCAGGTTAAGAACAGTTTCAGGTTAAGAACGGACCACCGGAACAAATTAAGTACAGTGGTGCCTCGCAAGACGAAATTAATTCGTTCCGCGAGTTTTGTCGTCTTGTGATTTTTTTCGTCTTGCGAAGCACGGTGTCGGGAAAGTTTTGGAAAAGCTTCAAAAATCACCAAAGTCTTTAAAAACCTCAAAAAAGGCTACCACACCGCGTTCTATGAGTTGCTCCTCGAAGTCAAGTCGCAACTGTATTAACGGTGTTAAGAAAAAGGAAACAAACTTGCAAGACGTTTCCGTCTTGCAAAGCAAGCCCATAGGGGAAATCGTCTTGCGAAACAGCTCAAGAAACCAAAAACCCTTTCGTCTAGCGAGTTTTTTGTCTTGCGAGGCATTCGTCTTGTGAGGTACCACTGTACTTAACCTGAGGTACCACTGTACATAATAAAACATTGAACATTAAAAATACTTCCCTGTACAGGATTGCCTTCAGGCGGCTTGGGGGTCGGATAGCTCCATACCCTTCAACATTTCTCCAATTAAAATAGGGATGTCCTAAGGAAAAGTGAAAAGTAAGGGACTCTGGTGGCACTGTGGGTTAAACCACAGAGCCTAGGACTTGCCGGTCAGAAGGTCGGCTGTTCGAATCCCCACAATGGGGTGAGCTCCTGTTGCTCGGTCCCTGCTCCTGCCAACCTAGCAGTTCGAAAGCATGTCAGAGTACATGTAGATAAATAGGTACCGCTCCAGCAGGAAGGTAAACGGCATTTCCGTGCGCTGCTCTGGTTCGCCAGAAGCGGCTTAGTCATTCTGGCCACATGACCCAGAAGCTGTATGCCTGCTCCCTCAGCCAATAAAGCGAGATGTGCGCAGCAACCCCAGAGTCGGCCACGACTGGACCTAATGCTCAGGGGTCCCTTTACCCTTTACCTTTAAGGAAAAGTGGGATGTTCTGGGATCAAACCAGAAACCAGGACAGCTTCTCTGAATCAGGGACGTCCCTCTGAAAATTGGGGCACTTGGAGGGTCTGATGTTGTTGAGTGAAAGAAAAGACACCGCAGATGTGGCTTCAATTATTCTGTGGCTGTTCTCTATACAGTGGTACCTCGGGTTACAGACGCTTCAGGTTACAGACTCCGCTAACACAGAAATAGTACCTCGGGTTAAGAACTTTGCTTCAGGATGAGAACAGAAATCATGAAGTGGTGGTGCAGCGGCAGCAGGAGGCCCCCATTAGCTAAAGTGGTGCTTCAGGTTAAGAACAGTTTCAGGTTAAGAACGGACCTCTGGAACGAATTAAGTACTTAACCAGAGGTACCGCTGTATGTGCAACCCACCAGAGCCATTTCCCCATGTTGTGCCCCTTTGAAGCTTTTGGGATTGGTACAAGAGACCCCTTGCACATCTTCCACGTTCTTCATTGGGGCTGGAGCAGGAGAATGCCCAAGTTGCTTGTGCCCATAGCTCCCCCCCCCACAAAACTTAAAATCAAAGTGAAGCAGCAATCTCCCCCTCAGAACCACACCCTGAGCCCTACAGATGTGATTTCCCTTTTGCTTCAGTGGTGCGTGTGAACGAAGCACCTCCAAAGTGTCTAAAAAACTTCCCTTTGCTTGCACACCTCCAGTATTGCATTGCAATTTTCTATTATTTTTTTTAATGGTTTTTGTGCACCAGGACCTAGCATTCATAGTTGTGTTACTACTGTCTTATTCTTCTTTGTATCCATCTGAAGAATGTCACTTTATCCAACAAACACAAACCCCTGTGTGGGAAATGTCACCTGGTACAGATCTCTACAGACCAGTTGGGATTCATGTGTGGACGCTAAAGCCCCTTTCCTGGGATCCACATAGTCCAGCTCTTTGTTTTCATTTCTTTCTCTAGCTTCCTAACTCTCTGGAGGAAAACACTGCTAAAACTAAAAAATGCAGATTCACACACTATTCCTTTCACCGCTCATGTTTCCCTAACTTTTACCTAATGAAAAGCTTTTGTGAAATGTAGAACACACTTTCTGTAATCTTCTATATTTAAGCAAATAAAGGTAAATGTGAAAATAAGCCGCATTGTTTGCACGTGTCTTCCTGAAATTATTATTCCTATATTATGGTTGCCTTAGGCTTTTAATGGCCTCGTGATGTGCTGAGCCACGGATGCAGAAATCTCTGGTCCGTGGGCCAAATTTGGCCTGCCAGTCTGTTTTAATTAAACTACACCCTGCTGCCCCACACCCTGTCATATGTGACTATTTTGGATTATTTTACAGGGTTGTTCCTCATTAAAAATAATAACAGGACTCCCACTTGTCTTTCTCATGATTAAAATAACTCCCCTTCCAAATCTAATATTTGCCTCAGGGAGGAAAAATTACAGGTAACCATATCTGTAGGTTTTTGCTGTGGGGCAAAGAGCTTAGGGAGGGAGAGGGTGGGCACGGGGTCCTGATTTAAATTGCTTTTTCCTTCACAACTGTTTATAATGTTAAAATCCACAGGAAATCCAGAGAACATAACTACATATCTTCTGCACTGTATACTGGTGTACCTTGATGCAGGATATCATTTTGGTTTCCTGTCTCATCAGAAGTAAATCTCATTGAATCAGTGAGACTTACTCCTAAGTAATTGGGGTCAATCTTCTTTGTATTGTGAATTTTAAATATCAAAGAAATGCATCACCCATTATTTTTATCTCATGGGCAGAAGTGATCTCTCCTGTGGGTTTTATCTAGGCTCCTCTGCTAAAGTCGCAGCCTCTTTGTCAAAGTCGAAAGAACCATCTGGATTTGACGGCCCAATTTTGGCCACTCTATATTTGAATTTTAAAACTAAAATTAAATTTAAAATCCCAGTTCTCCTTCCCCCCCCCATCCCACTCCAGTTTTCTTGATTTTTAACTAAACCATCCCTTCTTGGTGCCTGAGTGAGGTAAAACAAGATAGAATGACAACTTTATACTGAATTGTGAAATCAAAATAGTGAGTTATGTCAAATGAACTGTGTGGTTTGGGAGCTGCACGGTCAGGGGAAAAACAATGCTGTCCAGGGTTGTAAAGACTGCGGAGAGAATAACTGGGTGCACTCTTCCCACCTTAGATCAAATCTATGCTTCCAGGTGTCATAAGAAAGCTGCAGAGATAGTGCAGGATAGTGCGCACCCCGGAAATGATCTCTTTCAGCTTCAGTGAGAGCCAGTGTGGTGTAGTGGTTAAGAGCGGTAGTCACGTAATCTGGGAAACCGGGTTCGCGTCTCCGCTCCTCCACATGCAGCTGCTGGGTGACCTTGGGCCAGTCACACTTCTGTGAAGTCTCTCAGCCCCACTCACCTCACAGAGTGTTTGTTGTGGGGGAGGAAGGGAAAGGAGAATGTTAGCCGCTTTGAGACTCCTGAAGGGGAGTGAAAGGCGGGATATCAAATCCAAACTCTTCTTCTTCTTCTTCTTCTTCTTCTGCCTTCTGGAAGAAGGTACTGGGTTATAAAGACGAGGACTAGCCGCCTGAGAAACAGTTTCTATCCAGATGCGATTTTGGTTTTAAACACAGTGTAAGGTAGTCTCTGTGGGAGTATATTGTATTTAATTATGGGGTATCAGAGTTTTTAGGGGGCTAAACAGGCTGGGATAGCTGGGATTAGCAGGCTTGTTGGTTTTTGAATGTCTGGTGTAGATTTTTAAAATTTCATTGTTCTTTATGGGACAATGACAATAAAGATTATCGTATTGTTATTGTATCGTAACATTGCTTACCTGAGAGTAAGCCCCACTGAAACCAATGGGACTTACTTCTGAATATACATGGTTAGATTTTAAGCCATAGCTGGCCACTTTATTAAATTTGTCTTTAAGGTGTCACAAGCTTTTTGGGGGGTCATCGTTGCTGCAAAAGACTATCAGGGCTACCCATCTAAAAAAATTTTAGCTTTGAAAGGGATCATGCAGGGAAGGCTACTGATTTGTAAATATAGTGTGACTCAGCAGCATACATTATGACAAAATTATGACAACAAACAATATAATGGAGCCGTAGCAAACAGCAGGAGGGATAGCAATGTATCCAGCAGGAGCTGAGCAGGAGAGGAACGAAACCAGCTCGCTTTAATGTTGCATAAAGAGCAGAACAGACAGTACTAATTTCATACATTCCCTACTCCTGATAGCTTCCTAACTGGTGCAAGAGAAACGCCGGTTATCTTCTTTGCAGCCGTACAGCTCTGGAGATTCCCCGGGCCAGGCGTGCTGACCTCTTCCCTCTTCCCAAAAGGCTCTTTGCTGGATCGGTCTCCTCGCTGCTCCTCTCTTCCTCGCTGGAAGCCCTGGAGCTGACCCCAGCACCGCTCAGGGGTCCTTCATGCCCTCCCCTACGGCAGAACAATTTAACCTCCGGCTCCGGACAGGCTTGTCTGTTTGGAGACCCCATGCTTTCGTTGAAAGAGGCGGCCGCCATACACTCAGCCGCCGCCTTGTCGCAGGAACACTGAAGCTTTTCGCACATCGTCCATCCGATACCTGAGAAAAAGATGCTTCGTGTTAGTTTGTCAAAATCGGACTAGATAATAATCAGGGCCAGCCCTACCATGAGGCAAAGTGGGGCAGCTGCCTCAAATGAATCGGGAGGCAGCAGAGGCAGCTCCTCTTGCTGTCCCTTTTGAGCCCCCCACCCTAGCTTTCTTGTTATAATAATAATAATAATATAATTTTATTTATACCTCGCCCTCCCCGGCCAGAGCTGGGCTCAGGGCGGCTAACACCAGTAAAATTACAGTAAAATCATAACAGGAAAAAACACCACCAATTTAAAATACAGGTTAAAATGCAATTTAAAATGCAGCCTCATTTTAAAAGTAGCCCATAGATCAAAACCATAAGGGGAGGGAAAGATAAGGGTCAGACTGAGTCCAAACCACAGGTCAGGTGGAACAGCTCTGTCTTGCAGGCCCTGCGGAAAGACGTCAAGTCCCGCAGGGCCCTAGTCTGTTGTGACAGAGCGTTCAACCAAGTTGGGGCCAGTACTGAAAAGGCCCTGGCCCTAGTTGAGACCAGTCTAACCATCTTGCGACCTGGGATCTCCAAAATGTTGTCATTAGTGGACCTTAAGGTCCTCCATGGGGCATACCAGCAGAGGTGGCCCCATTGCTGACATGCCTCTACCCTTCCTAGCCTGTCCTGGGCCTGTAGGTCAGCTGAAGTGGGTTTTCCCCTTCCCACCAGCAATGGTTGTACATTGAGTGGGAATTTGTGGGGGTTTCAAAGCAGTTACCCTCCAGCTGTGGAATTCCCTTTCCCTGGAGGAATGAATGGTTGTATCCATAACAGGCGCCTGTTGCCCAGTCACAATAACTCTGTTTACCCTGGTTTGTGGTGAATTGGTAAAAGCCAAACTCTAGATCAGGGCTTTCCAAACTAGGAAAACTGAATTACTGTGTCTCACAATGATGTATGTCTAAAAAGTGTGTCACCTGTAGTGAGGTTTTTGTTTTCAGGGGTACACAGTACCAGCAAATTTTTAAAGAATAAAATAGAAAAGTGGCATTTACAGTAACAACTTCATATTGAACATATTTTTCCGGGGAGTGCTGCTTGTCAAAAAGTTTAGACAGCTCTGCTCTAGATCAAACAATGTTACATTGAAAATGTTGTATTGCTACATTGATTTTATGCCATTTTATTTGCTCATTCGTTTATGCCAACAGAGCCTAGGACTTGTCGATCAGAAGGTTGGGGGTTCGAATCCCCACGACGGGGTGAGCTCCCGTTGCTCAGTCCCTGCTCCTGCCAACCTAGCAGTTCAAAAGCACGTCAAAGTACAAGTAGATAAATAGGTACCGCTCCGGCGGGAAGGTAAACGGCATTTCCGTGCGCTACTCTGGTTCACCAGAAGCGGCTTAGTCATGCTGGCCACATGACCCGGAAGCTGTATGCCGGCTCCCTCGGCCAGTAAAGCGAGATGAGCGCCGCAACCCCAGAGTCGGCCACGACTGGACCTAATGGTCAGGGTTCCCTTTACCTTTACTTAAGTGGTTTTACTGACTGCATTAGAAACCTCTTTGTTGCAAAAAAAAAAGTATATAAATGTTGGAAATACATCCCCCCCCCCTTAGCTAGAGGTGTGATGGGGAATATGCAAGCCTCCAGGTGTTGTTGGACTGTAATTCACATCATCCCTGACCATTGGCCATGTTGTCTGGGACTGATGGGAGCTGGAGTGCCCATAACATTTGGAGTTCGACCTTGTTGCTGTTAAGAGGACAGAACTATATGTGCAAGATAGTATGCCCCGGATCCCAGGAAGAGCTTCTCTCATCACTGGCATTGAAACAACATTCAGCTAGGCTGGCTGAGTTTGGTACATGGAGCGGGGACAATGTTGTCCTCTGCCTCGGGCAGCTAAATGTCATGAGCCAGTTCTGACACTAACATTAGGATTGCTTGAAGACTTTTGAAAGATCTAGCTGGGTTTCCCCAGCCACTCTGGGTAGCTCCCAACAGAATTTTTAAAATACAATAAAACATCAAACATTAAAAACTCCCCTAAACAGGGTTGCCTTCAGATGTCTTCTAAAAGTCAGATAGTTGTTGACTTCCGGTCGGCGCCAGCGCTAATGGCGGTCCTCTTTCCGAGCTCCGGAGGAGGACTGCTCTGCGAGTTTGGGTCTGTCCCGCTACGGCAAGCGGGGGACCCCTAAAATCACAGGCGCGGAAGCCTGTGAACAAGGAGATTCGGTGGGCACCTGAAGCGCCCCCCTTACCGCAGAAAGAGCCTTTTTAAAGGCTCCGGAATGACATCGGGGGAGCGCGGTGCTGAGAATTGCTACCCAGCCCGCAGGGTGAAGCCGCATCGCCATTAGCGGAGAGCGCCGATTCCTTCCTGTAAATTTTGGACTGAAAAAACCCGTGAGTAAGACTGAACGTCTATCTGAAACTAAAGTTACCTGAAATTTGGCTGAAAACGGGGGAGGTGAAAATTAAGGAAGTCTGCCTTCCCCCGACTGCATGATAGCTAAAGCAACGAAAATTTTAAAGCTGTATCCGCAAGAGACATTGTTTTTGATCGTCTAAATCTGACATTTGGACTTAGACCTCCCCTCTAGCTAGCAGGGCAGAGGGGAGGAAAAAGGGACATTAAGAGCTGCATGATTTATTTAAAAGAAAAAGAAAAAGTCTTCTGCTGCCTCAATAACCTGAAGCGGACTGCTAAATAAGACAATAGGGCACTGAACTGACTTTAAACTTTTGTGAAAGTTACATGGTAGAAGTATTGCTTGATACAAAGTTCTTGGACCTTGTTGCTACAGTGTATTAGAGCAGACTGAGACAGTATCTATTGGAAAAGTGTTGCAATACATATTTACAAGCCTCCTGATATACTTGCTTGAAACTTTCTTTGTCTTCGTACTTGGACATTTTGATTTGCTCCCCCTAGAGGGTAAAGTAACGGTTGTTACAGCCCAGGACAGTGGAATTTTCCACCAGGAGACTGTTCCCGTGGGAAACGACCTTGGGACATGAGTGGTCCAGAGGAGATAACTACAAGAGCCAAGGCTAAACAACAACAACATCAGCAACAGCAACAGCAACAAAAGAAGCGAGGCTCGATTACAGGCGTAACTCCTACAGGAACAGCAGGAATAACAGGACAAGAAAAAGTGACAGCCGCTTCCATGGATGCAGTGACACAAGCTTTACTTAAGATAAACCAATCCCTGGAGAATCTAACAAAGCAGAGTTCAGAAAATACACAGAAATTAACAGAATTAACAGCAAGACTGGACTTGAACACAGAATCTATAAATAAGCTGGTTCAGGAAAATTCTGCAACACGTAAAATTGCAGAAGAAGCTAGAACTATTGCTGGAGAGACTCAAGAGAATTTAGAACCGATTGCTAAAAAGGTGCACGAACATGATGCAACTCTGGCTCTGTGGGAATTAGAGAGAAAAGAGAGAAATTTGAAATTGAGACTAATTCCAGAGAACGAAGGAGACAATCTCGTGGAGTTTCTAACACAAGAGTTTGCTGATTGCTGGGAAGATTTGGAGGAGGACGAATTTAAAATTACAACAGCATTCAGATTGGGTAAAAGACAGAACAGAAAGACTCCGAGGGATTGTTTGATTACCCTCAGATCCAAGGAAGAAAGAGACAAAATATTAAAACTACACTTCGAAAAGGCTTTGCAAATTGAAAACTCATCTATACAGATTTTTAAAGATATCCCTAAACATATTTTGGATTTGAGAGCCTTCTATAAGGATTTGGTTTATCTGCTAAAGAAGAACGCTATCCTCTTTAGGTGGGAATTCCCACAGGGACTGTCTTTTGACTACAAGGGAAAGAAGGTGAAAATAAAGACGATACAAGATAAAGAGAGATTCTTGGAAAGAAACCGAGAGGACTTACAGAAGGGAACTGTGGACCCAATTGCAGAACAGAGGAGAGCAATAGACATTCTGAACCTATCGTTTGGACATAACCCACCACCATCAGAGGAAGAGCAACAACTTGGAGCTGTTGGAGGAGTATCAGGAAAATAACAAGATGGCCCTGCAATTCCTTAGTTGGAATTGTAATGGGCTCAACATGCCTTTGAGGAGACGACAAGTTTTTCATATTTTGAACAGAGAACAACTGGATTTGATATGTTTACAAGAAACTCATATAACTAGAGCTCACAGGAGATTACTCATAAACAAAAGATTAGGACAAGAATTCATCTCATCGGACAAAGTCAAAAAAAGAGGAGTTGTGATTTATGTAAAAGAAAAGTGGGCCCCAAAAATGATGTTTAAAGATGAACAAGGAAGATATCTGGCAGTTGAGATACAAGTACAAGGAGAAAAACTTCTGATAGTTGGAATTTATGCACCAAACGAAGGCAAGGCAGAATTCTTTAAGAAACTTCATGAAACTCTGATGGACTATTTGGACTACAATATGATAATTATGGGAGACATGAATGGTGTGGTCTCCACAAACATGGACAAGGCACAAAGATTGACAGTCACCAAGGAAGGGAGACTCCCGAAGACCTTCTTTGAAATGATGGAAAATATGGACCTAATAGACATATGGAGAACAAGGAACCCTCTTGAGAGAGAGGGAACTTTTTTCTCCCAAGCAATGATGACCTGGACCAGAATTGATCAAATTTGGATTACTAGTGGGATGGCTCCAAAGATTAAGAAGGTAGAAATCTGCCCAAAAACTTGCTCCGACCATAACGCCGTGAAGATGGAAATGAAACTTACAACAACTGGTCAATTTAGATGGAGGATGAATGACACCCTGTTTCGAGATAAGGAGATCCACATGAAGGCCCAAAAAACTATAAAGGACTATTTTGAAATAAATCTAAAGGCCGATGTGGAAAAAAGAGTGATCTGGGACGCAAGTAAAGCTGTGATGCGAGGTTTTTTGATTCAACAAAATTCAATAAAGAAGAGAAAACAATGAGAAAAAGGAAAAGATCTTGGAAAAGATAAAGGAAGGAGAGAAAAAATTAAGAGCAAAGCCAAAGTCCCAGGAGATTTTGAGAGAGATTAAGTTATATCAAACACAGTATATGGAATTGATGAATCAAGAGATTGAATGGAAGATAAAGCAAATGAAACAAAAGACATTTGAATCGGCAGACAAATGTGGTAAACTTCTGGCATGGCAATTGAAGAAAAGGCAGAAACTAAATACAGTTACAAGCCTAGAAGTGGATGGAAAGAATATATCTAAACCTAATGAGATTAGAAATTGTTTTTTGAGTTATTTTAAAAAACTTTATTCCCAAGGATTACAAAATGAAGAAGATATAGATAAATTCCTTAATAAATATGGATTACAAAAAATCTCTCATCAAAGCAAGGCGGATCTAAACCAGAGAATAACAGAACAAGAGATAGAGAGTGCCATTCAAAACATGCAATTGGGCAAGTCTCCAGGGCCAGACGGACTGACTTCCAGATATTACAAATCTTTGAAGGAGTGGTTGGTTCAACCGTTAAAGGAAGTCTGTAATGAGATCCTAGAGGGAAAAAAGGCACCTGAATCGTGGAAAGAAGCGTATATTTCACTCATACCAAAGACCGAGACTGAAAAGACTCAACTGAAGAACTACCGCCCAATATCATTACTTAATGTGGATTACAAAATTTTTGCAGACATTTTGGCAAAAAGATTTAAAAGAGTGTTGATGGAGAAGATTCATAAGGACCAAGCAGGCTTTCTCCCAAAAAGGCACCTATCAGACAATGTAAGGAATATAATAGACATTTTGGAAAAGTTAGAGGTGAATATAAATACTAAAGCAGTACTGATTTTTGTGGATGCGGAGAAAGCCTTTGACAATATTTCTTGGAGCTTTCTGAAAAAGAATCTTCACGGGATGGGGGTAGGCCAAGGATTTGAGAACGGTGTGGGTGCGATATACTCTGAACAAAAAGCTAAGTTGATTGTAAATAACGTGATAACTGAGGAACTTAAGATAGAAAAAGGAACACGACAGGGGTGCCCAATTTCCCCATTGCTCTTTATATCGGTTCTGGAGGTGTTGTTGAACATGATTAGAAATGACCAGCAGGTTAAAGGTGTACAGGTCGGAGCCAAACATTATAAGTTAAGGGCATTTGCAGATGATCTAGTATTGACTTTACAAGAGCCAAACACTAGTACGAAAAGGGTGTTAGAGATAATTCAACAATTCGGCCAGGTAGCTGGATTTAAATTGAATAAACAAAAAACTAAAGTTTTAGGAAAAAACTTAACAGACATGGAGAAGGAGAAATTTCAAGAAGAGACAGGTCTGACGGTGGTTAAGAAGGTGAAATACCTAGGGGTTTATTTGACATCTAAAAATTTGAACTTGTATAAGGACAACTATGAAAAATGCTGGTCAGAAATTAAAAAAGATCTAGAAATATGGTCAAATTTGAAGTTGTCAATGTTAGGCCGAATTGCAGTTATTAAGATGAATGTATTGCCTAGAATGCTATTTTTGTTTCAGACTTTGCAGATTCTTGACAAGATGGACTGTTTCAAGAGGTGGCAGAAAGATATTTCGAAATTTGTCTGGCAGGGCAAAAAACCCAGAATAAAATTTAAAGTACTCACAGATGCAAAAGAAAGAGGGGGATTTGCCCTGCCGGACTTAAAACTTTACTATGAAGCAGCAGTGTTTTGCTGGCTGAAAGAGTGGATGCTCCTCGAGAACACAGATATCTTGGATTTGGAAGGTTTCAATAATATGTTTGGTTGGCATGCATATTTATGGTATGATAAAATCAAAGTATGCTTTTGAATTATGGTGCTGGAGGAGACTCTTGAGAGTCCCATGGACTGCAAGAAGATCAAACCTCTCCATTCTGAAGGAAATCAGCCCTGAGCGCTCACTGGAAGGACAGATCCTGAAGCTGAGGCTCCAATACTTTGGCCACCTCATGAGAAGAGAAGACTCCCTGGAAAAGACCCTGATGTTGGGAAAGATGGAGGGCACAAGGAGAAGGGGACGACAGAGGATGAGGTGGTTGGATAGTGTTCTCGAAGCTACCAGCATGAGTTTGACCAAACTGCGGGAGGCAGTGGAAGACAGAAGTGCCTGGCGTGCTCTGGTCCATGGGGTCACGAAGAGTCGGACACGACTAAACGACTAAACAACAACAAAATCAAAGTGCATAGGGCCTTTAAAAATCACATTGTTAGAAAAGCGTTGTTTAATGTTTGGATAAGATATAAAGATTTGTTGGAAAACAAAACCCCTAGATGGTTGTCACCCTTGGAGGCTAAGGCATTGAAGAAACTCAATATGGAGGTCGGATGGCCAAAGTATTGGGAGATTTTGGAACAAGATGGAGACAAATTAAAATTACAGAGCCATGAGAAAATGAAACCCAAAGTACGAGATTGGCTCCATTATTACCAAATAATGGAGGTTTATAAACAAGACAGGAAAATTGGATTCCAGGTGGAAAAATCAAAATTAGAGACTGAACTGTTAGAACCCAATACTAAGAACTTGTCAAGAATGTATAATTTGCTGTTGAAATGGAACACACAAGATGAAACAGTTAAATCAGCTATGATTAAGTGGGCGCAGGACATTGGCCATAACATTATGTTTGCTGACTGGGAATGGTTGTGGAACACCGGCATTAAATTTACGGCATGTAATGCCTTAAAGGAAAATATTATGAAAATGATCTATAGGTGGTACATGACCCCAGTCAAGCTTGCAAAAATTTATCACTTGCCTGATAACAAATGTTGGAAATGTAAAGAAACTGAAGGTAGTTTTTACCATCTTTGGTGGACATGCCCGAAGATTAAGGCTTTCTGGGAAATGATATATAATGAAATGAAAAAGTTACTTAAATGTACTTTTCTTAAGAAACCAGAGGCCTTTCTCTTGGGCATTGTCGGCCAAGTGGTGCCAAAGAAAGATAGAACTTTCTTTATGTACGCAACAACAGCAGCAAGAATACTTATCGCAAAGTATTGGAAGACACAAGATCTACTCACCTTGGAAGAATGGCAGATGAAAGTGATAGACTATATGACATTGGCAGAGATGACTGGCAGAATCCGTGATCAGGGAAAAGAGACAGCGGAAGAAGAATGGAAGAAATTCAAAATTTACCTTAAGGACTACTATAAACTTTATGAATGTTAGAATGTCAAGGTTTTGAGAAAGAAAGGGTTACAGTGACATAAGATTAGATTAAAGAAAAGATTAGGAGAACAGAGGCTGGACAGAATTATTTAAGAAGTTGCTAAAAAAAATTTGGACATTGGGATGCAGAAAGGGGAGGTATGGGGGAGTCTGAGAAAAGAGGTTTATGAAAAAATATTATGAAACTATACGTGTTTGTATGTCTTTTTATATGTTTTGTTTGTCTTAAAAAACTTTGTAAAACCAATAAAAATTTTTATAAAAAAATAAAAATAAAAGTCAGATAGTTGTTTATTTCCTTGACATCTGATGGTAGGGCGTTCCACAGGGCAGGCGCCACTACCGAGAAGGCCCTCTGCCTGGTTCCCTGTAACCTCACTTCTCGCAGGGAGAGAACTGCCAGATGGCCCTTGGAGCTGGACCTCAGTGTCCAAGTTGAATAAAGGGGGTGGAGATGCTCCTTCAGGTATACTGGGCCAAGGCTATTTAGGGCTTTAAAGGTCAGCACCAACACTTTGAATTGTGCTTGGAAGCATTGGAGTCAATGTAGGTCTTTTCAGGACCGGTGTTATATGGTCTTGGCAGCCACTCCCAGTCACCGGTCTAGCTGCCACATTCTGGATTAGTTGTAGTTTTAGTTGTTGAGTCACCTTCAAAGGTAGCCCCACGTAGAGTGCATTGCAGTAGTCCAAGCGGGAGATAACCAGAGCATGCACCACTCTGGTGAGACAGTCTGCGGACAGGTAGAAACTCTGGCCCTATGCAGATGATGTTCCCATTTGAGCATTCTTGCCGATCAGAAGGTCAGCGGTTCAAATCCCCACGATGGAGTGAGCTCCCGTTGCTCAGTCCCTGCTCCTGCCAACCTAGCAGTTTGAAAGCACATCAAAGTGCAAGTGGATAAATACGTACCACTCTGGCGGGAAGGTAAGCAGTGTTTCCATGTGCTGCTCTAGTTCGCTAGAAGCAGCTTAGTCATGCTGGCCACATGACCCGGAAGCTGTACGCTGGCTCCCTCGCCCAATAAAGCGAGTTGAGCGCCGCAACCCCAGAGTCAGCCACAACTGGACCTATTGGTCAGGGGTCCCTTTACCTTTACCTTACACACAGTGGGTAAAAAACACTATCATAAAAACATAAGATTAGCCAGTGGCGCATGTGGTCCAGCATTCTGTTCTCACAAGTTGCCAACCCCACAGCCATGGGAAGCCTGTAAACAGGACCTGAACACAACATCACTCTCTCCTCCTGAGTTCTCCAGCAACTGGTACTGATGTTTATGTTGCTTTTTATTGTAACAGTGAAGAAGGGAGTCACCTTTCATCCCAAACTTACACTTTGGCGTGCGATCAAAGCACACAACCTCAGATCGCGAATTTCTTTCTGGACGGCATCCAAGTTTCTTGACTTGCTCCAGGCAGCAGTGATGAGAGAAACAGCACCTGTAGTTACACAAAAAGTGCCAAAGTGTTAAGTCTTCTGCAGAACTGCATTTTTTGTATTGCTTTGAATGTCTGGATCCCATAAAAATTTGTCAGAGTTTTTCTAGGTCACTTTCATCAAATGTCTTGGAATTATCCAAACTCTGGTTGTTGGTCATGACAAGTGGCATGCTTGTGAAACCATCAGAAACAGTGGTTTATTACTCAAAGCACTACATTTCCCAGTCCCCTTAACAAACTATAATTCCCAGGATTCTTTCTCCAAAGTTGTGTGCTTTGAATGTTTGAGACTCTGGACTCAGCTATACAGCTGCAAATATAATGCTTTAAGTGTGTTTTAAGTGCATTATACAAATGCAACACTAGATTGAATGGGTGAACTTATGGCAAATTCAATACATTTTTAAAGCTTTTTTTAAAAGCATTTTCACAGCGTTTTTTAAATATGTGTCTAGATTCCACTTCTGTCTTTCTGAAATTCTTTCTATTTACTGCATTTCATTGGATTTCATTCATTTTATCAATGTCCAGTGCAATGGGGGGGGGGGTTAAAAAAATACGAACTGTCTGAACAAATATCTTGAAAAGTGCCAACGCAAAATGGCTGCCATGGGTTGACTATTTTTTTTATTATATTGCAAGCCATCCTAGGCAACGTTTGGGGCACAAACGGTGAAATACCCATTTTTTAACATTAAATGTATTTTACTGAAGTAATGTGTTCTGGTGCTGCTGGGGTTATTGCTTGCTTGATGCTATTTTGTGTCAAAAGTGTTTGTCAGGAGCAACCTGTCCAGTTCATCCGTTGGGTGGCCTCTGCCTTCCTGCCCACAGTAACATCCGTATAACTCAAAGTCCTCCGGGCATCGGTCGGTTAAGCAATACAGCATCTCCCCCAACTGTGGGAGCACTCGCTTGACTCTTCCATTGTCTCTCAGTTGCAGGAACGTAAACCGGTCACAAACTATAGAAAGAATTAGAAATCCAAGTCATATAATTTGAGTCTATCTTTGGACACCTTCTTGTTGTTATGGTCCTCCCTAGAGTTCTTTATGCCAGGGTAGGCAGAAAATAGGTTGGGATCTCCTTGTGATTTGTAGGAAACTGACCCCCTATGACAAAATGACAAACCTAGCAAAGCAATGACAAACCTAGCAAAGGATGACAAACCTAGACAGCATCTTAAAAAGCAGAGACATCACCTTGCCAACAAAGATCCGTATAGTTAAAGCTATGGTTTTCCCAGCAGTGATGTAGCAGTGAGCTAGACCATAAAGAAGGCTGATCGCCAAAGAATTGATGCTTTTGAATTATGGTGCAGGAGGAGACTCTTGAGAGTCCCATGGACTGCAAGAAGATCAAACCTATCCATTCTGAAGGAAATCAGCCCTGAGTGCTCACTGGAAGGACAGATCCTGAAGCTGAGGCTCCAATAGTTTGGCCACCTCATGAGAAGAGAAGACTCCCTGGAAAAGCCCCTGATGTTGGGAAAGATTGAGGGCACAAGGAGAAGGGGACAACAGAGGACGAGATGGTTGGACAGTGTTCTCGAAGCTACCAGCCTGAGTTTGACCAGCCCTCCTCGGCACGGTCCCTGACCCCCCCCCCCGTCTGATCATAGAATCATAGAACTGTAGAAATGGAAGGGACCACAAGGGTCATCTAGTCCAACCCCCTGCAATGCAGGAATTTTTTGCCCCACATGGGGCTCGAACCCATGATCCAGAGATTAGGAGTCCCATGCTGTACCGATTGAGCTATGTTGCAGCTTCATAACTTCAACAACTAACTAGATTCCCACCCCTCCCCACCTGCTTTAAATTAGGATGCTGAAAAAGGATGTTAGGAGGAAAACCAGGAGTGGATTTCTAGTGCAAAAGGATTTCATAGAATCATAGAGTTGGAAGAGACCACAAGGGCCATCGAGTCCAACCCCCTGCCAAGCAGGAAACACGATCAGAGCACTCCTGACATATGGTTGTCAAGCCTCTGCTTAAGGACCTCCAAAGAAGGAGACTCCACCAAACTCCTTGGCAGCAAATTCCACTGTCGAACAGCTCTCACTGTCAGGAAGTTCTTCCTAATGTTTAGGTGGAATCTTCTTTCTTGTAGTTTGAATCCATTGCTCCGTGTCCGCTTCTCTGGAGCAGCAGAAAACAACCTTTCTCCCTCCTCTATGTGACATCCTTTTATATATTTGAACATGGCTATCATATCACCCCTTAACCTCCTCTTCTCCAGGCTAAACATGCCCAGCTCCCTTAGCCGTTCCTTGTGAGGTCAGTTCTGATACTAGTCGCAAATTCCTGAGCTGAGCAGACACACCCTGATCTTTAATTTTTAGTGGGTGGCTGAGATCCAGTGAAGGAGCAAAATCATCCCCTTCTCACCTTCTCCAAAGGTTTCATCAGGATCTGGCGTCTCTTCTGGAGATATTGTAGAAAAAGTTCTACCTTCTTCTTCAGCTATCTTGAAATGATTCCCTGTAGATCAGATAAAATGAGGGTTTTTGTTTTGTTTTTAGAACCTCAAGCTTTAAATAAACCTAACTGGTTTTAAAAAAAAACCCACAAAATGACACAAAGAATCTCCAGGCACTCTTAAAACGAACGATTTATTGTGATATAAACTTGCATGGGTTAGATGTCCATCAAATCAATTGCATCAAGTGGTCAGTTAAAATGGTAAGGATAGATAAATGATAGAAATAGATAGATAGATATAGATGATATAGATAGATATAGATAGATGATAGATGATAGATGATAGATGATAGATGATAGATGATAGATGATAGATGATAGATGATAGATGATAGATAGATAGATAGATGATAGATAGATAGATGATAGATAGATAGATAGATAGATAGATAGATAGACAGATAGATAGATAGATGATAGATAGATAGATGATAGATAGATAGATAGATAGATAGATAGATAGATAGATAGATAGATAGATAGATATACACCCTGAGTATTGTTGGGAGAGGCATAAGCTAAACAAGCTATAGCTTAGGGCCCCACTCTCTTGGGGGCCCCCAAAAAAATTAAAGGGAAAAAACCTGGATGTACCTTTCCAAAATATAAGATAACAAAACAAATAAAATAAAACTTACATACAGAACAGTGTTTTGTGTTGTGTAGGCTCCTAGGATGTAAGTAATCGGCCCTGCCTGCTAGCCTGCTCCCTAAAATATCACTGGTTTGCTATTATTATTTCATGTTATAGCAAGTTTCTAGAGACTAGATTATGAGTCTTTGTAAACTGTGTTTCTGAATGAACTTTTGTTATTGCCAAATGCCAATGTGTTTGCATTAGTAAGTTTGTTACGAATAAAAAATCAATTTAAGTTAGAGCTTAACAATTATTTCACTATTCATATACTTTTTAATTGTATTTCACTATTAATATACTTCTTCTTAATTGTATTTCAGTTCAACAATTACTTTGATAAAATACATAATTTGTAATGTTCAAATTGCTTTAGATACCTATTAGGTCCATAAATTACCATATAGCATATATTCAAAACAAAAAACAGTGACAATTTGTTGTTGACAAATGACAGCAGGACATATAAAGGGACCCATTATCTTCAGTAGCTTAGGGTACTAAATCTGGCCCTGATGAGACCAGACAGTCATGCAATACCAGGTAAGAACAGCATTGCACAATCAGGAATAGGAATGATGCACTCCCTACTATAGACCATTGGTGATGAATTGGCATAGCAAATAGTATAAATAATCACCTAAACAGAAACAATCACATGTCTATGGACCTCTACAGACACTTTACATTTTTTTTCATCAGATGGATACCTGAGTCTCAAGACTCAGAGATTCAGCTGCAAATAAAATGTTTTAAGTGTGTTGTAAAGTGCAATATTACAAATGTGATGCTAGATGAAGAAAGTGAGCTATGGCAAATTCAATGCATTTATCAAAATGCGTTTTTTGAAAAAGCCTTTTCACAGCGTTTTTTAATATGTATGTAGATTCCACCTGACTTACCATTGTCTGTTGATCTCCCAAGAGAATCAGAAGTTGAAACCGACTCAGGCTCTGTTGAGCTAATAACAGCAGGTGGAGCAGCACTGGTTTCTTCTGCGTTGAAGGCTTTCACTGACAACCCTGAAAGCACACTCATGATTAAATCACTCGCCTACTAAACAATAAATTTGATTTATGTCATTGGTCTTTATTGGCATAGGTTTAAACCATGGGTAGGCAAACTAAGGCCCGGGGGCCAGATCCGGCCCAATCGGCTTCTAAATCCAGCCCGTGGATAGTCTGGGATTCAGCGCGTTTTTACATGAGTAGAGTGTGTCCTTTTATTTAAAATGCATCTCTGGGTTACATAAATAACCCAAACACATATAATATATATATATACACAGTGGTGCCTCGCAAGACGAAAAGAATCCGTTCTGTGATTCTCTTCGTCTAGCGGCTTTTTCGTCTTGCGAAGCCAGCCCATTGAAGGATTAGCAGATTAGTGCTATTAGCAGCTTTTAGCGGCTTTTAGCGACTTATCTGCTGATCGGATCAGCTGATAAGCGGTTTAGCGGCTTAGAAAAGGGGGGGAGGGGAAAAACAGCAGGAACTCGCAAGACATTGTCGTCTTGCGAAGCAAGCCCATAGGAAATTCGTTTTGCGAAGCGCCTACAAAACGGAAAACTCTTTCGTCTAGCGAGTTTTCCGTCTTGCGAGGCATTCGTATTGCGGGGCACCACTGTGTGTGTGTGTGTGTGTGTGTGTATAAAAAACTAGGAAGCCACCATTGAGTAAATCAGGCAGTTTTAGATTTAGCTTTAAAATTTTTAGCTAAATTCCCACAAAACAATCTTGGTCATTCCACGGGTGGGGAGGCACCACTAAAAAGTCTGTGGCCTGAAAAGTGTCAGGGTTTAGAGGCCTCATTCCTGGTTTACTTAAGATATTGAAGACAGGGGTGCCTCCTGGCCCCTGTGTAGTGTTTTTTCCTGTCCTCTTGATCCATCTTGTCAACATCTGGAATAAGGAAAGAAGAAGGTTCCCGATCACATGGGATATAAACCACAGGGTGACGCTGACTTACCTCTTGGCATGGAGTTTCCAAAAGGTCCAGCAAGGCCTTCCTGCGCTTTAGTCATGAATAAAGCAGAAGTATATGTTAGCAAACCAGACAATGTGTTGTGCTCTTTGCACAGTATTTGTTGAGGTTTCCCTATCTCAACTCCCCACCCTAAAGCAAAGGCCAAGAAGAATGAGGATTGATTAAAAGGTTTAGAACTTTTTGCACTGAACGCCAGTGATTTTTATGAGGGCATTTTCAACAGAGTGCAAGGACTGGAAACCACATACCTCCATCTCTGAGGGTTTCGAGGCCTCCACCGCTTTCCATGTCTGGATTAACTGTTTTGAAAGAAAAGCATCCAGTGTAGAAATAATACTTTGGTCAGAAAAGCCATTCATTCTCCTGTCCATATAAATGCAAGCAAATAACTACTGTACTTACAAAAGATTCACTACAAAGAGGTTTGTCCTCTATCCTTTATCCTGTATCTGGCCTCCTTATTTACTTCTTATAAACTGTTTCCTTTATGAATAATTATTAAGATTTTCCTAATTATAACTTAAATATCCACAAGGATAAAGGAAGTCTTTTATTTGGTTGTTTGTATTGTTGTATGTTATGTTCACATGTTCAAGTTTAAAGTGTATTGGGGGGTGGAGGGTTTGTATTACGTTGTAAATAGAAATTCCAATAAAAAATTAAAATTAAAATACAAAGAGGATTTGTGTGGCAAGTCCCCTCACCTCTGAAGGAAATTTCAGAGTGGGCCTTAGTGTGTTATTGACTGCTATCATGGACCCAAGTATTTGATGGAGCATTCACTGTGTCATGGACTTTGGTCTACCATGATCTATCAAGAACCTCTATCACTGACTTATTCTCATCAGCTCCACCACTTTTCCACTCTCCACATATGACCCATGAGTTACAAAATATAGGGAGATGTTGTTAGATTAAGGTTGCATAGTTGTTCCTTGGTTCCTTTTCTTCTGATAAATGGGGGACATTGGTGGCGCTGTGGTCTAAACCACAGAGCCTAGGGCTTGCCGATCGAAAGGTTGGCGGTTCAAATCCCCACGACGGGGTGAGCTCCCGTTGCTCGGTCCCTGCTCCTACCAACCTAGCAGTTCGAAAGCACGTCAAAGTGCAAGTAGATTAATAGGTACCGCTCCGGCGGGAAGGTAAACGGCGTTTCCGTGCACTGCTCTGGTTCACCAGAAGCAGCTTAGTCATTCTGGCCACATGACCTGGAAGCTGTCTGCGGACAAACGCCAGCTTCCTTGGCCAGTAAAGCAAGATGTCATCCGTGACTGGATTTAACGGTCAGGGGTCCCTTTACCCTTACCTATGTGATAGACTTTGCAAAACATTTAGCAGCATCACTGTGGTGTAATGCAGAAGGAGAAAACTTGTGGCCCTCCAAATGTTGCTAGACCGCAACTACCAAGATCCCTGACCATCAGGCATGCTGACTGGGGCTGATGGGAGTTGGAGTCCCAGCAACATGTAGTGGTCTGCTGGTTACCCCATCCCTGATGTTAGTGTTTCGAGCAGGAGTAGCCAATGTGGTACCTTCCTAATGTTGCTGGAATACAACTCCATTATGTCCAACTATTGATTATAATGGATGGACTGGTGGGAGTTGGAGTTGAGGACATCACATGGGCTACCCCTGGGTCAGAGTGTTGGACTGGGCTTGAAGAGACCTAAGTTCAAATCCATCACTCAGCCATATGGCATTCACTGGGTAAATGTAACAAACTGGAATTTCTGTAAAAAGGAGGAGGAGGAGGAGGAGGAGGAGGAAGAGGAAGAGGAAGAGGAGGAGGAGGAGAAGAAGAAGAAGAAGAAGAAGAAGAAGAAGAAGAAGAAGAAGAAGATTATGAATCAATGATGACTTTGTTTATGTGCTGTGCTGTCAGAAGAGGCTGGGGTTGAAGAGTGAGAAGACAGTGATGTTAACCTGTGAGATGTACAGTACTTACCACCTTCTTCTGGGTTTCTCAGCAAGAGGCCACTGGACTCAGGAGAAATGTCTGTCAAAGGAAAAACAAGAAAGTTCAAATTCTTTAGTTTATTCAGACCATTATAAATCAAAGATTTGGCAACTTCTATGGTGTATCTCTGGCTGAGCTGATGAAGGAGTTAATCCAGTGCAGTCAGAGATCCACTGGATCCTAACCTGCTCACCCTGGAAGAACTTGCTATAGGATTATTCCCAAAGTTAGTTATATCATAGAATTGTAGAGTTGGGATCCAAAGGACCATTGATGGCAGATGGCCACCCAACCTCTGCTTAAAAACTTCAAATGAAGGGGAGTGAAACATAATAGTTTTAATGATCAATTGATTTTATCTTTGTTTTTATGATGATGACTTTAAGAATATTTGATTTAATTTGCTTATGGATTCAGCCATGTTTTATCTGTAAGTTCATCTATATACCGCAGTTTATAAGTCTTCTAAACAAGTCTTCTAAAAGCCCTAAAGCCATCACACACCTCCTTCTCTGTGGGCTTCAAGGCCTCCATCACTCGTCGCATCTGAAGCAACTGTTTAAAAGAAAATAAACCAGAATGGGAGCGATTCTTGGTCAGGAAAAGCAAGCATGCTTTGGAAAAGCAACAGAAGAAATTAATCATATCAAGGAGACAAACGATAGCATCATGCCTGCGAATAACGACTTACGGTCTGCTCCAGAACTCAGTACAACCATCCCATCTGTGGTCTGTGGGATAACTGAAAGATACACAATATCAATATATGCCTATGAGAATCTGCAAGCTTCATTATCACATCCCATAATCAGAATAACATCTGCTGTGCTATATTTTGCTTTCTGTCTGTGCAGAGGGCAGTAAGGAGAAGAGACTGATCTTCTGCAAGAGGGGATAAACCACATATAGCCATATCTGAAAAACTAGGCCCAAATCCTCCCCCAAGGCAAGTCATGATATAATAAGATTTGAGGGGGGGGGTCTTGTGAGCCATTCAGTTCAACCCCCTTCAAGATACAGGACATCCAGAGATCTAGAGCATCAGTTGGCTGCCCAACCCCTGCTTGAAGACCTCCATCAAATACCAGCCCACCTAACGCACTAACTAGTTCCATTGTCAATCTGCCCTTAAAGGGACCCCTGACCATTAGGTCCAGTCGTGGCCGACTCTGGGGTTGCGGTGCTCATCTCGCTTTACTGGCCGAGAGAGCTGGCGTACAGCTTCCGGGTCATGTGGCCAGCATAACTAAGCCGCTTCTGGTGAACCAGAGCAGCGCACGGAAATGCTGTTTACCTTACCGCTGGAGCGATACCTTTTTATCTACTTGCACTTTGACGTGCTTTTAAACTGCTAGGTTGGCAGGAGCTGGGACTGAGCAACGGGAGCTCACCCCGTCACGGGGATTCAAACTGCTGACCTTCTGATCAGCAAGTCCTAGGCTCTGTGGTTTAACCCACAGCGCCACCCGCATCCCTAATCTGCCCTTAGTAATAATAATAATATTAGTATTTATATCCCGTCATCTGGCTGGGTTCCCCCAGCACTTGATGTCAAGACGTTTCTGCTAATGTTCAGCAGCAATTTACCCTCTTGTAACTTAATCCCATTTGATCTGTTCCTGCTCTCTGGGGCAGCAGAGAATATGCCTTTGTTGTCTTCTACCTGGCAGATCTTCAGGTATTTGAAAAGTACTATCATGCCCCCTACGCCTTGCTCATCTTTTCTACAGGAAAAATAGACCTATTTCCTCGAAGCTTTGTTCAACAGGACTTGTTGAACACCCCACTGGCTATTATTATTGCTGTCTTGTGATCCGGTTCCAGTTTGTCTCTTCGGTTTCCCCGAAGAGGCTAACCTGAGCAGCAGAGGCCGGTCCATTAGAACAGATGAAACACTATGCGGAATTGGCGAAATTGACACACAAACTACCAGTACGTGATAAGGACAACTGTGACTTTAAAGAAGATGGTAACCTTTCACAAAGTACTTAAAGAAACAACAAAATGAACTGGACTCCTTGGCAGGTTTTGAGTAAACATACACAAACTTTTTACTGGTAATATATAGATATTATCCTGAGGCTCCAGTACTTTGGCCACCTCATGAGAAGAGAAGACTCCCTGGAAAAGACCCTGATGTTGGGAAAGATGGAGGGCACAAGGAGAAGGGGACGACAGAGGACGAGATGGTTGGACAGTGTTCTCGAAGCTACCAGCATGAGTTTGACCAAACTGTGGGAGGCAGTGGAAGACAGGAGTGCCTGGCGTGTTCTGGTCCATGGGGTCATGAAGAGTCGGACACGACTAAACGACTAAACAACAACAACATAGATATTATCTATCTATAAATTAAGGATCTTTACAATTTTATAATATGCAGAGAATAACATGTGCTGAAAAACCAGAGAGAGGAGCTGAGGGAAGTCTGGGAGTGGGGTGGAAGGGTGGGTTTTTATTTTTGGGGGGAGGGGGAGGGATAAAATGGGGGGGAATGAGGGTGATGTATTTCTGATAAATTGTTATGTTGAAATTCCTAATAAATATATATATATATTAAAAAAACATATGAAGTACTGCCCCATAGACCTCTGCTGGCCCTTAGCTGGCCCCCACCTGCTTGCCTTCTTACAGCTTGCCAGCTTCCTTCCCACTAGTGTTCTCTCTCGTAGGACTCAGCAAGGAGGAGGATGGAGACAATCTGAGCCGGATTTAAGTTTGATGGGGCCCTAAGCTACTGAAGGTAACGGGGCCTTTATATGTCCAGCTGTTCTTTGTCAACAACAAATTGTCACTGCTTTTTTATATTGTATATTTGCTAAATGGCATGGGTAGTTTGAAAGCACTTCAAAGTGCAAGTAGATAAATAGGTACCACTCCGGCAGGAAGGTAAATGGCATTTCCATGCACTGCTCTGGTTCGCCAGAAGCGGCTTAGTCATGCTGGCCACATGACACGGAAGCTGTACGCCAGCTCCCTCTGCCAATAAAGCGAGATGAGCGCCGCAACCCCAGAGTCGGCCACGACTGGACCTAATGGTCAGGGTTCCCTTTACCTTTACCTTAGGCATACTAAAGCCCGGGGGCCGGATCTGGCCCAATCGCCTTCTAAATCCGGCCCACGGACGGTCCAGGAATCAGCGTGTTCTTACATGAGTAGAATGTGTCCTTTTATTTAAAATGCATCTCTGGGTTATTTGTAGGGCATAGGAATTTGTTCATTCCCCCTCCTTTTCAAAATATAGTCCACCCCCCACTAGGTCTGAGGGACAGTGGACCGGCCCCCCACTGCAAAAGTTTGCTGACCCCTGCTATATGTTAATTTATGGACTTATTTGTATCTAAAGCCATTTGCGCATAATTGTGGAACTGAAATACAATTCAGAAGCATATTACAGTAGTACCTCGGGTTCCAGATGCTTCAGGTTACAGATGCTTCAGGTTACAGACTCCGCTAACGCAGAAATAGTACCTCAGGTTAAGAACTTTGCTTCAGGATGAGAACATAAATTGTGCTTTGGTGGCGTGGTGGAAGCAGGAGGCCCCATTAGGTTCGGTTTTAATCCCAGCTAAACTAAGTATAACACTGACAAACCTACCCTCTGCAACAGATGTATCTGTCAGCTGAGTATCTTCAGCCCTCTGGTTCTGAAACTCTATGGAAAGAAAGAAAAAATAGCTTCTTACTGGAAGGGATGAACATATTTGCATAGTCTCCATCTGGGCCTATTCACCTGGGGGAGTCAGGTTTTTTTTTTTTTAATATATATTTTATTCAGGATTTTCTTGTTTTACAGAAGTGTAGTGCCTCGTATTTTTTTTTTCATGTAACATTTTTACAAATCCGTTTCATTTGTTGAGGCATTAGGGGGAGAAGAAAAGACAAAAGAAAAAAGAAAGGGGGGTGGAGAGAGGGAAGATGGATGGGGTGGGGTCGGGTGGCGGTGTTTCTATTATGTTTAATGTATGTAGAGTTTGGTGTCAGCGCTGCTTGTGTTGTTCACTTGTGTTCCTTTGGTGGTGAGAGAGGTTGGGGTTGGCCTAGGGTGTGATTGTTTGCTTGTGATTGGCTGTGGTGATCTTTGTTTTCGTGTGTGAGTGGGGTGGGTGGGTGTTTTGGATCAGGTTAGCCATATTGATTTGTATGCTGTTGGTGGATTATTGTCGTTGTCTTGTTGGGCTATGTATGTGATAAAGGGGAGCCATACCGGGGTGAAGGCGTCTTCTTCTGTTTGTCCCCGTGTCAGTTTCAGTTTATTAGTTAATTTTTCTAGTAGGGCTGTTTCCCATACTATTTGGTACCATTGGTCCATGCTTACTCCTGACAGGTCTCTCCAGTGTCTGGTTATGGTGTTTCTGGCTGCTGAGAGCAGGTCTGTTACCTGTCGCTTGTAGACTCCTGCCTCACTTTGGGCTCTGGGATAAACAGTATAGGATACACATAGCATACCTTCAGCATGAAGCGTCGTCTGACTTCTCTCGCTGACTGTTTCTGTAAAGAAGAGGGAGCAGGTGTTCCATGATTCATTTTCGTAAAAAATAGAAATAAAAAAATGTCCAGGCATATGAAAAATGGACAGTGCGCCTGCTAAAGAGGAAAGGAGGGATGAAAAGGAAGGGGTGAACAGCTCTTCTCAATGCATGAAGTACGTACAGAAATTTGTTCTGCTTTTTAGACTTGATTGACAATCCAGTCCAGAGCCCCACATATATCCTGACACACTTACAAAGTACATGTGCTAGAGATGGAGTTTGCTGTTCTGCATCTATTTGTCTTTTGATTGTATTATCGTAGCTCAAACCCAGTCTGTTGCAGTTTGCATTTCATTGAACTTATAGGAGCTCTGCCCAATTTGGTGGCTTGCAGAAACAACTTTATTGTTTTCTATCCACCTGTTGGGACACGGGTGGCGCTGTGGGTTAAGCCACAGAGCCTAGGACTTGCCGATCAGAAGGTCGGCGGTTCGAATCCCTGCAACAGGGCGAGCTCCCGTTGCTTTGTCCCTGCTCCTGCCAACCTAGCAGTTCTAAAGCACGTCAAAGTGCAAGTAGATAAATAGGTACCACTCCGGCGGGAAGGTAAACGGCGTTTCCGTGCGCTGCTCTGGTTCGCCAGAAGCAGCTTAGTCATGCTGGCCACATGAGCTGTGCCCAGCTCCCTCGGCCAAGAAAGCGAGATGAGCGCCGCAACCCCAGAGTCGGCCACGACTGGAGCTAATGGTCAGGGGTCCCTTTACCTTTATCCTCCTGACAGTATTGCAAGCATTCAGTATTGCAAGTATTGCAAGCATATTGTGGACAGTAACACAGAAGATTGGGCATGAGAGGCAAACCGGTCTTCTTTGGCATGCTTGTCCATCTCTAGCAAGATCTTCTCACTGAGGAACCTTTGATAAGCCTAATTCCCTGGAAAGCAGTCTTAAAACCATTGGCTTGTACTTTTCACTCACTGAAACCCAGACCCAGACACAAAAGTTTTTGGCTGACGTGTGACATAATAGCCAGTAGCAACAAATTAACTTTGCAAGAATACAGTTCATTAAAATTCAAATCAGGGAACAGGGACGTCTACAGACCGCCGAGGAAACAAGATCTCAGAGTTTCTCTTTTATGTTCTCACCTGTAACCAGAGAGGGACAGAGTGAAACATCCATGCTGTTCAAGGAAGAGTTAATGTGGGAATGCAGAAAGCATTCAATAGCTGCCTTGTCACAATTGCAGAGAAGGCGTTCACAGGCATCGTCAGACTCTGGAGACGAAAGAAAACCGAAATTGAGGGGGGTTGGAGAGATCAACATACAAAGTACTATTGAGGTATCTGTTTCCACAATCTGCCTTCTCTCTATAAGGTTTTGACCTGGAGAAGTGCATTTCGTTTTGTAGCTGAGAGTGTATATTGTGCCTCCCACACTATTCAACCAGCATGGAACGAGTTCAAGACTGAGAACAGTTCACAGTGAGAGATGGTTCTATTACACTGGAAAACTCATGCTGATATGAAATTCTTTTCTTCCCAATTACTGATTTGGACAGGATTCTCTTAAGGAAACAATACATGCAAAAATCAGCTGCACCTCTGAAAATATTATAATCTGCCAGTAGATAAAACCAAAATGCCACCTGGAAATGGAATAAGCAATTTTTTTAAAAAAAAAAAAAGAAGAAGAATCTGAATCTAAACTAAAACATGTAGTATAGTGAAAACCCCAATAGGAATACACATTCATAGGAATACAATCATTCACATAGGACCACAGGGATTTGATGTGATCACACAGGATGGGCATGCAAAAAGATTATCACAAATGTAGTCATGTGCTGAAAGCTCACAAGGACTGGGGGGGGGTGTTTCACCCAAATCCCCCAATGTTGTGCAATTTGACCACAGCAGTTTACCACATTCAGTGCATGTTAGAAGGAAGCCTCCATGAACAATGATGCAAAGCATAGGACTCTTCCATGCATAAGAGAATGACGGGCCAATGATTGTGTGGAGACCTAAGTACATCATTGTGCAAATTAATTGAAACAAAGCATGTTTTCTATGCCACATCAATCAGTCTGTCAAGCACCCATAAAAGAAGATGTTTTAGGGATGCTTCAGTTATTATGATGTCGAAAGCCTGCAGCCAATAGAAGGAAAAATGCACTCGCCACAATATATTGAGGTTCTACGAAAGAGAATTATTCCAGAGCTGGAAAAGAGGTATCCTGGCGGTACTGGGATATTGCAGCAGGACCTAGCCCCCAGTCACTCATCGAAAGTGGTGAAGAAATTCACGACTGAGCAGCAAATACAGATACTTGATTGGCCAGGGAATTCCCCGGACGTAAATCCCATTCAGAATTTGTGGGCTGTATGCAAAAGTCACCTCCGTGCCAGCTGTTAGGATCATCCTACTCGTGTGTCGGACCCTGGCAGAGACACATGCCCAACTGGCATGTTCTCTCCCTCCTGGTCGATCGTTCAAGAGCTACAAAAGCTTTCTCCAGCCCGAACATCACAGCAACTGATACCAAAAAGCATCAGCACACTTACGATCCTGCAGAGTATTTGCAGTTTGTGTAACAGAACTCAGTAGCACAGCATTTTTGTCTAATCTACTTTATTTACATATACAGGGGTACCTCTGGTTGTGAACGGGATCTGTTCCGGAACCCCGTTCGCAACCTGAAAGAAACGCAACCTGCATCTGCGCGTCTGCGCACGAGTGGGTCACAATTCACTGCTTCTGTGCATGTGCGTGACATCATTTTGCATTTCTGTGCATGCACGAGTGGCGAAACCCGGAAGTAACCCTTTCCAGTACTTCCGGGTTGCCGCGAGATTCAACCTGAAAAAATGTATCGTGAAGCAAACATAGCAAGAGGTATGACAGTAATACACTCGGAGCATTCTGACTTAACTCCTTCCTCTTTCTCGTCATACAGCAAAGAGAGAAAGAAACAAAGGGCAATAGTCCTACATTCTGGAACACAGTACAGTGGTGCCTCTGGATGCGAATGGGATCCATTCTGGAGCTAATAATGTGGCTAATAATAATAATTAGAAATAATATTCCAGGACAAATACTTTGGCAGTCTCACTCACCATTGAACCAGTGGGTTTGGACTAGATGTGATTTTGGCTTTAGGGGCAATCCCCAAAATATAGCCGCTGTGTAAGTTGCAGGCTTACTGTAGTGCTGAACAGTTCTTAGAATTTGCCTGGCACTACTCATAACATTTAGCCCACCAGACAAAAAGCAAGCCAGAATAGGTGTGTCTTAGAGGCCTATTCATCTGAAGGCAAAGGAACCTTGGGAGAGGAGTGGGAACGGGTACGAAGCATTCATAGCATTTATTACAAAGCCCTCAATCTTACCGCAGGTGATGTTTTTGGTGAGGCAGCTGACATCCGTCGAAATCTTTGCAGGGTCCCACACACATTCTTCTTCTGTTGCTTCTTCGTAACACTTGCGATGCTCAAAACAGCAGCTTGTTTGGCATGCAGGTGTTGTGTTGGGGGTGTAACAATCAAATAATTAATATAAGGCTATTCAGAATGTGATTCTTGGCTTAGCCACTTAATCTGTTTAGTTTGCATTTTAATACCTAATTTTCACTTCCCGAAAAAAGACGTGAACTGTAACGCTTCAGCATTCACACTTATCTGGATTCCGTGGTGCGACTCTCTAGTCACCCCTCCCCCCAAAAGTGCACTAAAACACTAATTTTATTTATTTATTTTGAACATTCTTATTACATTCATGTCCCACCTTTCCTCAAACGATCTCAAGGTGGCACATACGGTTCTCCTCTCCCCCATTTTGTCCTAATAAAACAACTCTGTGTGGTAGGCCAGCCCAAGGGACTGTGACTAGCCCAAGGTAACTCAGTGGGTTTCATGGGTGGGAGGAATTTGAACCTTGGTCTTGAGGGACCTAGTCCTACCAGGTGCCCAATCCACTTCATGGGCTGCTAGGGTAAAGTGTGCCTATAGATCTATAGTCCAGAAAGCATTTCAGCCCAAATTCGTGTTAGGATTTTTATCTATCCGAGCTGCTCCAGTGAGTGGTACTGTGATTGTATACATCATGTGAGTGTCTGAGAGAGCGTGAGAAAGGAAGTCTGTATTATCTCTTTCTTCTGAGTACTGAGTTTCACTCCTGTGTGTGTCACAGTTCTGTACCGGTGTTCAGAGAGCACAGAATTACTGACGGAGTCTCTGTATATAGACTGTAAATAAAGTAGTTTAGAACTACAATTGAGTCTTTCTTCTGCTATGATATGCCAGAAGACTGGTGTGGTCTTTTTAGGAGAGATGGGTTGCCTATCACCGGTCTCTCTGGAATGAAGGAGATTTATAGCCAGAGAGGACCACCAGAGAGACGCTCCGAAGACTTGGGAAGTTGGCAGCCTTCCCGGGCGTTTTTCCAACAATTTGGACTTCTGTTGGTTATCAAAGGTTATCCACCCTAGATTTAAGGTGACATGTGAACCAGGTTATAATGCATGGCAGCCTCTTGTTTTTACAGTCCCAGGCAGTCAACAAAGTGAGAATTAATGTTCCTGGACGCGGGTGGCACTGTGGGTTAAACCACAGAGCCTAGAGCTTGCCGATCAGAAGGTCAGTGGTTCGAATCCCCGCGATGGGGTGAGCTCCCTTTGTTCGGTCCCTGCTCCTGCCAACCTAGCAGTTCAAAAGCACGTCAAAGTGCAAGTAGATAAATAGGTACTGCTCCGGTGGGAAGGTAAATGGCGTTTCCGTGCGCTGCTCTGGTTCGCCAGAAGCGGCTTAGTCATGCTGGCCACATGACCTGGAAGCTGTACGCCGGCTCCCTCGGCCAATAAAGTGAGATGAGTGCCGCAACCCCAGAGTTGTCCGCGACTGGACCTAATGGTCAGGGGTCCCTTTACCTTTATCGTACTAGACAGTCTCCCTCAAGAGGTGGTGGACTCTCATTCCTTGGAGATTTTTAAGCAGAGGTTGGGTGGCCATCTGTAAAGGATGCTTTAGCTGAGATTCCTGCATTGCAGGGGGTTGGACTAGATGACCCTAGGGGTCCCTTCAAACTCTATGATTCTATGACTCTGTAGTCTTACAGGCCGTTGTTACAGCAAGCAACCAGACACGGACAGGCGTCCCTCACAAAACCTCTGCAAAATGGGAACGTAATCATGAATATTCCAGACTCACCCATCAAACTCATCTGCGGGGAGACCCTCCATTTCAAATCGGCAGGTGCAGCCGTAGTCTTCGAAATCTCGAGGGCAAATGCCGGTCACACACCTCATTTTGCTCACAAAGTTGAGCAGCGCAGGGAAGCTGGTAAAGATGGACTGGAGCCAGGTGAACTGAGAACCCAAACAGTCTGCAGGGACAACCATAATGTGAATTCAGAGTCTGAAGGTTGTTTGTAGTGAGTCAACCGGGCTCATCTCATAAATTGTTATTTTGGAGGCTTTCCAGAGAATCCTCAGAAACACACCTCAAGGAGACCACCCTTTGGAGAAAGGGTTGTAGCTCAGTGGTAGAGCATCTGCTGGGAGACAGCACTGCCTGAAACCCTGGAGAGCTACCACCAATTGGTATAGACAGCACAAAGCTAGACGAACCAGTGGTATGATTCTGTATAGTGCAGATTCCTATGTTCTCCTGACCCCCATGCCAGTTCCCCAAGTAACCATTGTAAAGTAGGGAGAGTGATGTGAGAGCTCTTATGGCCTGCATGGTCCCAAGCATATTGAGGGGCACATTTCCTGCTGGGATGCATGGGGGTTTGCAGTTTCCCGGTGCCTCCTAACTGAGTAACTTCAATCATGCCGATTCAGTGAATTGGACAGGGAGGCAGAGGAAACTCTAAATCCCATGCCTCCCAACAGAAAATGATACTCCTCAACCCAAATGATCAGACTTATACAGACTCATTTATTCCCAGCAGGTCCTCTCCAGCATGAATTCTCTCCAAGTTTGTTTGGGAATGTGGGAGACTGGCAAGTGAGTGGCATTGCTTCAGTAGCCAAAGCTCTTTCACCCATACAGAAGAGGGAGATATCAGGATGCTTGGGGGGGGGAGTAGGAAAAAAAACCTTTAGAAAAAAATCTCTTAAGGGTGAGGGATAAAAACAGCCCAGTGAGGATGGAAAGGGGTCAGTGGGCATGGAATGCTGACTGTTGTGTGGCCAAGTAGGAAATAATAATAATAATAATTTATTATTTTTACCCTGCCCATCTGGCTGAGTTTCCCCAGCTACTCTGGGAGGCTCCCAATCAAGTGTTAAAAACAATACAGCATTAAATACTAAAAACTTCCCTAAACAGGGCTGCCTTCAGATGTCTTTTAAAGATAAGATAGCTGCTTATTTCCTTCACATCTGATGGGGGGGGGCATCCCACAGGGTGGGCGCCACTACCGAGAAGGCCTTCTGTCTGGTTTTCTGTAATCTCACTTCTCACAATGAGGGACCCGCCAAAAGGCCCTCAGCGCTGGATCTCAGTGTCCAGGCTGAACGATGGGGGTGGAGATGCTCCTTCAGGTATACAGGACCAAGGGGTGAGGGAATGGAAGACTGGAATTCTGAAACGCAGCCTGTCACGCTGCAGCAGTTCTCTTCCTGATACACAGCACCACTTTTTTGTTCTGGATTATGCACATAGGCCCCCTTCATGGATCACTGCCTTGCCGTGGCAAAGAGGCTTGAATAACTCAGAGAAGCTATGAGCTATGCCGTGCAGGGCTACCCAAGATGGACAAGTCATAGTGGAGAGTTTTGACCAAACGTGATCCACCTGGAGCAGTAATCCAAGTTTATGCACCAACCACTGGTGCTGAAGAAACTGAAATTGACCAGTTCTATGAAGACTTACAACACCTTATAGAAATGACACCAAAGAAGGATGTTCTTCTCATTATAGGGGATTGGAACGCTAAAGTAGGGAGTCAAGAGATAAAAGGAACAACTGGCAAGTTCGGCCTTGGAGATCAAAACGAAGCAGGGCAAAGGCTAATAGAGTTCTGCCAAGAGAGCAAGCTGGTCATCACAAACACTCTTTTCCAACAACACAAGAGACGACTCTACACATGGACATCACCAGATGGGCAGCATCGAAATCAGATTGATTATATTCTCTGCAGCCAAAGATGGAGAAGCTCTATACAGTCAGCAAAAACAAGACCTGGAGCTGACTGTGACTCAGATCATCAGCTTCTTACAGCAAAATTCAAGCTTAAACTGAAGACAGTAGGAAAAACCACTGGGCCGGCAAGATACAATCTAAGTCAAATCCCTTATGAATACACAGTGGAAGTGAGGAACAGGTTTAAGGATTTAGATTTGGTGGACAGAGTGCCTGAAGAACTATGGATGGAGGCTCGTAACATTATACAAGAGGCAGCAACTAAAACCATCCCAATGAAAAGGAAATGCAAGAAAGCAAAGTGGCTGTCCAACGAGGCCTTACAAATAGCGGGGGAGAGAAGGCAAGCAAAATGCGAGGGAGATAGTGAAAGATACAGGAAATTGAATGCAGATTTCCAAAGAATAGCAAGGAGAGACAAGAAGGCCTTCTTAAATGAGCAATGCAAAGAAATAGAGGAAAACAATAGAATGGGAAGAACCAGAGATCTGTTCAAGAAAATTGGAGATATGAAAGGAACATTTCGTACAAAGATTACCATAATAAAATACAAAAGTGGAAAGGACCTAACAGAAGCAGAAGACATCAAGAAGAGGTGGCAAGAATACACAGAGGAACTATACCAGAAAGAAATGGATGTCTCGTATACCCCAAGTAGTGTGGTTGCTGACCTTGAGCCAGACATCCTGGAGAGTGAAGTCAAATGGGCCTTAGGAAGCATTGCTAATAACAAGGCCAGTGGAAGTGATGATATTCCAGCTGAACTATTTAAAATTTTAAAAGATGATGCTGTCAAGGTGCTACACTCAATATGCCAGCAAATTTGGAAAACTCAGCAGTGGCCAGAGGATTGGAGAAGATCAGTCTACATCCCAATCCCAAAGAAGGGAAGTGCCAAAGAATGCTCCAACTACCGCACAATTGCACTCATTTCACACGCTAGCAAGATTATGCTTAAAATTCTACAAGGCAGGCTTAAGCAGTATGTGGACCGAGAACTCCCAGAAGTGCAAGCTGGATTTCGAAGGGGCAGAGGAACCAGAGACCAAATTGCAAACATGCGCTGGATTATGGAGAAAGCTAGAGAGTTCCAGAAAGACACTACTTCTGCTTCATTGACTATGCAAAAGCCTTTGACTGCGTTGACCACAGAAAACTATGGCAAGTTCTTAAAGAAATGGGAGTGCTTGATCACCTCATCTGTCTCCTGAGAAATCTCTATGTGGGACAAGAAGCTACAGTTAGAACTGGATATGGAACAACTGATTGGTTCAAAATTGGGAAAGGAGTACGGCAAGGCTGTATATTGTCCCCCTGCTTATTTAACTTATATGCAGAATTCATCTTGCGAAAGGCTGTGCTGGATGAATCCCAAGCCAGAATTAAGATCGCCGGAAGAAATATCAACAACCTCAGATATGCAGATGACACAACTTTGATGGCAGAAAGTGAGGAGGAATTAAAGAACCTTTTAATGAGGGTGAAAAAGGAGAGTGCAAAATATGGTCTGAAGCTCAACATCAAAAAAACTAAGATCATGGCCACTGGTCCTATCACCTCCTGGCAAATAGAAGGGGAAGAAATGGAGGCAGTGAGAGATTTTACTTTATTGGGCTCCATGATCACTGCAGATGGTGACAGCAGTCACAAAATTAAAAGACGCCTGTTCCTTGGGAGAAAGGCGATGGCAAACCTAGAGAGGATCATTAAAAGCAGAGACATCACCTTACCAACAAAGGTCCATGTAGTTAAAGCCATGGTTTTCCCAGTAGTGATGTATGGAAGTGAGAGCTGGACCATAAAGAAGGCTGATCGCCAAAGAATTGATGCTTTTGAATTATGGTGCTGGAGGAGACTCTTGAGAGTCCCATGGACTGCAAGAAGATCAAACCTATCCATTCTTAAGGAAATCAGCCCTGAGTGCTCACTGGAAGGACAGATCGTGAAACTGAGGCTCCAATGCTTTGGCCACCCCATGAGAAGAGAAGATTCCCTGGAAAAGACCCTGATGCTGGGAAAGATGGAGGACACAAGGAGAAGGGGACGACAGAGGACGAGATGGTTGGACAGTGTTCTGACCAAACTGCGGGAGGTAGTGGAAGATAGGAGTGCCTGGTGTGCTCTGGTCCATGGAGTCACGAAGAGTCGGACACAACTAAACGACTAAACAACAACATGCACATAGGCACATTCAGATATGTCCACAAATCAAAGTCATGCACACAAACAAACGTGCAGATATTTAAGTGTCAGGAAGTGTTCTCCCTTTAAAACGAGCCTGATTTTTTTTAAAAAAGAACGATGTTCACTTACCAAAGAACAACGCAACACCTTCCACGTTTGCAAAGACCCCATTGAAGAATGTAATGTTATCTGAATGTAAATAGTTTTAAAATGTTAAAGGTTATACATGCCCACCTCTCATCTATTTCATTTCATCTACAAGCTAAATTGTGGGATAATCACAAAAAATGAACCGTTTTCCAACATTCTGTCCCACTCTCCCAGTATTCTGTCACACTTTAGAGTGACCAACAAACCCAACCCAAGGCAGCGAGGCTGTACAGTTAGAAAACTGGTCTTGGCTCTGGGTGGGACAGCCACAGGAAGGAAATTCAGAAAATATTTAAAATGACAAAGCCAGCTAACGTATGATGGATTTCTGGGAAACCTCTGCCACCCAACCCCTGCTCAGGCTATGATTATTGTTCATTATTCCTCGCTACAGGTAATATTCTCATCTGTAGTGTGGATATGCAACACAGCTGCAGCTCCAGTCGATGGGTTTAGCAGCCACCATTTGGGAATGATGCATTTTTGCAGCTGATCTGAAAAGCATTAGAGCCCATAGCATTGTTCACTGGACCCTCCTAGCTGATCTAGAATCAATTGGCACAGGCAGAAGAATCACAACATATGTCTTTTTCTAGACTGTCCACTCCACCAATGTGGGGATCTTGTCATGAAACATAAGCTCCCTGCATGTAGAAACCAAGAGTGTCAGGGAGAAGGCTACCCTGGATAACATAGGCATTTGATGCCCTCTACTGCAATATGAAACAGTGCACTTCAGCAAGAGCTAAGTCTGCATAAAAAGGTAAAGGTAAAGGGACCCCTGACAGTTAAGTCAGGTCGCAGACGATTCTGGGGTTGTGGCTCTCATCTCACTTTACTGGCTGAGGGAGCCGACGTTTGTCCACAGACAGTTTTTCTGGGTCATGTGGCCAGCATGACCAAGCCACTTCTGGAGAAACCAGCCGTTTACCCTCCCACCGCAGCAGTACCTATTTATCTACTCATGCCGGTATGCTTTCAAACTGCTAGACTGGCAGGAGCTGGGACAAAGCAACGGGAGCTCACCCCGTCACGGGGATTCGAACCGACCACCTTCCGATCGGCAAGCCCAAGGCTCAGTGGTTTACACCACAGCACCACCTGCATAGGTTCCACTAAATCCCCATCCCTTGGAAACTGCTGAAGGCAATTCTCACTGGGACAAACTGGTTGTCTGAATCCATTCTTAAACTCCACCTCTTGTAAGCAAACAATTCAGCCCTTTCAGGTAAAGGGCAATAGTTTAGCGACAGTGCATACTTTGCATGTAGATGGTCCAAGAAGTTCAGTCTTATGCCTGCGTTATCCCTAGTCCTACATCTACGGTATCTCCAGTTAAGAAGATCCCAGAGGGCAACAGAGCTGGAAACACAGATGGCCCATGCCACTCAGGTGGCAGAAATGCAAGAGGCAGCACTCGACCCACCTGACCCCTTGCATCCATCACTGAGAGGGAGGCGTTCCAGTGTGCAACATTGCAGCTCATCTTCCCTGCCCCTGGAGGAGAAGCCAAGCAAGCAGCAAGACTTTGAGGAGCTCTCTGGCTCCTTTAAGTTCAGCAAGAGCTAGGGAACAGCAGGAGCAGAAGAAGTGGAGGACAGCAGTGGGGCAGGAGGTGCCAATTTCCATTTAGCCCCAGGTGGTGAAATGCCTGCAGTGGAACTTGGTCCATTAAGAGAAAATGGGGCACTGCCCCAGCAACCTCAGTGAGCCCTCACCTGGTCCATGCCTACCTGCCTTCTTGCACACAGCCTGTCATTGATGCCACCTGCTGTTGGTCTCCCTGGCATCTGCCCTACCCAATGGACACCAGCCATCACAGCCTGCCTGAGACCTGGAGTAGCTATCGCCAGTTTAGGCAGCAATACTTGGCCAAGATGGACATGCAATGCCCCCATATTCAGTGGTTCTGTTGCTCCTGGACAGATACAGAACAAGAGCTTCTTACTTAGGTCTCTTTCTGCTGCATGTGGAAGATCCATTGGAATTGCTGGTGTCTCTGATCCTTGACCTCCTGTCTCACCAGTTCCGTTCAGAAGGAGCACAAATTAAAACAGAAAGATTAATCAATAGAGTGCCTGAAGCCAATTTTTGTCGACTCATTTGTTGGTCTCCATTGCAATATCCAAAGTGCATCTCTTACTTGCTCTCCTCTTCTCTATATCTCTTGGTTGACTTCCTGCATTTACCGGTACCTTTGCTATTTCTATATTAAACATTCACTGAAATGAAATTCAAGATGAACTTAAAATGTGTAAGTGTGTTGTGTACCAGGACCAGGTTGCATATTAGGAACTGAAGGCACATGTATCCGACAGATAATAATAACCCCAGCCATCTGTTGCAGAGACTTCAAAGTCAGTTCTTTCTGAAATCGGTGGGAATTATCTGCACATCAGTGACACTAAGATCAAATTTCCAGGTTCAATTTTCGCCTTACTCCAACCAGCTTCACTGAAATGGGGGGGGGGGATAAGTCTGTAAAACATCACCTTACCCAGAAATTTGGATGGGTGTGAAAAAGTACAGGGAAGAAGGATCTTCTCAGAGGAATAATTATTTATAACGTAATCAACATTTACAAAAATATTTGATTCACTTTAATTTAAGGGGGGGACTACACTTGTGGTTTTTGTAGGATTTTAGTACATTTTGTGTAGACTTTTAACTTGGTTTAGCAGCTCCATATAGCTGTGAGAAATTTCCCATTCACTTTGATGGTGGGACACTCTCTGAAGTGAACCCTCTACTGAAGTGAATAGAGACTTCTTCTCTTACACAACTTCTGTATATCAGAAAATACACAGGCCATTGTAATACGTAGGGCTATTCCCAAAAGTTAGAAGGAACTGATACATCTCTCAGCAGCCGATGCATTGATCTGATAATTTAAAAAAAAACTAATTATGTTTAATACACAATTATTTTATTTTACTGTTTGGCTGATAGCTTGATCTTTGTGTTCTACTCAGATAGAGGTGGGTTTTACTGACTTCATCTAGGCCTACTTATGGATACGTCTGCAGAGGATTGCAACCTTGTCATGTGTTCATCACCTGTTGGCATCCACCTGTCTCAAGAGACAATGGAGTGAGCCTCCAGGGGCAATAATAATAATAATAATAATAATAATAATTTATTGTACCCCACTCTTCTGGCTGGGTTTCCCCAGCCACTCTGGGCGGCTTCCAACAAAGATTAAAAATACATTAGAATGTCACATATTAAAAACTTCCCTGAACTTCCCTTCTAAATGTTAGGTAGTTGTTTATCTCTTTGACATCTGGTGGGAGGGCATTCCACAGGGTGGGCACCACTACCAAGAAGGCCCTCTGCCTGGTTCCCTGTAGCTTTGCTTCTCGCAGTGAGGGAACCTCCAGAAGGACCTCGGAGCTGGACCTCAGTGTCCAGGCAGATGATGGGGGTGGAGACGCTCCTTCAGGTCTACTGGGCCGAGGCCGTTTAAGGTCAGGGGTGAAGTCTAACAGCTGTGTTAGCAGTACTGAAGTGACCTCCCTGGGATGCAAGCCTGGGCAGTGTGCCTGGAGGTCCTGGGCTGCCCAGACAACAAGACCCCCCCCCTCTCGGCCTCATTGATGTGGTCCAAAGGAAAGCAGAGCAAGACGTTTGGCACCAGCTTGGCTGGAGGAGTTGCCAGAAGCAGGCATACAAGGTGCCTTCCAACCATATTAGGGACTCTGCTCTGGATTTGTGTAGGGTTTCCTCCTTAGCCCTTTCTTCTCCCAGAGATGTCCCACAAGTTAGTGGAGATTTAGGATCAGAGTTGTATGTACCTATATGTGTTTTATCATCATCATCATCAGTTCTTACTATAGAGCAGCCTTCTCTAACCTTGGGTCCCCAGATGTTGTAATGGTATTCCGAATGTTCCAGCTCCCATAATCCCCATTAAACATGGCCAATGTCCATGGATAAAGGAACATGCAACCTGACCGAATCTGTGGATACAAGGCTGGGAAGTTCTGCTGTAAGAGCCTATAGGGTAAACAGTTCTCGAGGCATGCTTGACGCAAAACGTCCATACAGAATGATGACTAGAGCTTGAGAAACAGGAACATTATTTTCCACTTACCACCACTATGCAATACCATCAACATATTCACCAGGAGAATAACCATCATTGTTTTTCAGGAATCTTGCCTGGTGAATTAAGTAAAATGTTAGACCGGGCGTGCGTATTTCCTTTGAAGGTAATACAATATAGCTGCCCCATTGAAAAGCCATCAGATTATTTATGTCTCCTCAGTTCATTCCACTATTCAACGACAAAAGAGAATATTAGTCCCTGAAAGTATTTCAGCATAGGAACCTAAGAACTGGCAACAGTGATGCAACAGTCAGCTTGTCTGTGGAAGTAACTGCTCACAAAAGGAGAGAATAAAAGCACTTAGAGCTTTTCTGTTCATGAAAAGGGGGAAAAAGACTATAAAGATTTTTTTTAAAAAAAATCAAATAGTGTGAAAAAGACAGTGGGTGGGACACACAGGGGCAGAATTTCAAATTTCAGCAGACCTCTTGAGATCAACCAATCTCTTATCTACAATTGCTACCTCAAGAATCTCCAAGGTAGAGTTGCTATAGACGGAATACAGCAGTAGGAAGCAATGTCTGGGAAAATCCGGACATAAGGCAACCCATTTCAGAAGAATTTCCTAAAAGAAATATGTAGCTCAAAAGCTCAACAACTTTGTCAGAAAGGATTTTCACTTTCTGAAATATGGCAACCCTACTCCAAGGGCCCATCCAATTCAAAAAACCCCAAACAGTTTTGTGACTACATCAACCAGCTTCTTCCACATCAATCCTTGCTTGGATCCCTGACCCTACTGCTGAGTTTTCATCACACATAGGATCATGCTGCACACATGATTAGAATCTAAATCACACCTTCTGCGTCAAAGGTAAAGTGCAACGCAAATCAGGGATGGAGGAGAAATTCGATTCAGATCACATTGAGAGGCAAACCAACCTAACTGGTATCTTACGAATTAATACACAAACTGAAATACAACCATCCCTTTGAAATTCTCACTTCTCCAAATGCAGTTTTCCAGCCAAATAAACGCAAAAGCAGTACATATACATATATAGTGAAAATACCACGCCAAATGCATGATATGTGGGGAAATTGCCTTACAAAAATGTGGAAATTAGGAGAGTTTTGTACTAAAATGCTGGTGATTTCCATGAAGACTTTTAAAATAATAATAATAATAATAGCAAAGTAAAATGTGGAAAAGTGGAGAACTAGCAACTGGAAAAAATGAGAAACTGAAATCGACAGATCTGACCATCACTAAAATGCAATCCTGCACATGATTCTTTGGAAGAAGTTATCTCAACTGGGTTCAACTGGACTAATTCAAGTCCACATGCTGAGGACGGCTGCCTTGTCCCCTTATGGCCACTGGAGTTTCCATCCTTCCAAGTCAACTGCTTTAAGATCAGGGTGCCAGTTCAGATCCGCTCATCATCACGTAAGATCCCCTTCCAACCAAAAGCGCACGACTTACCTTGAGGGATATTGCTCTAAAGGAGATGGGAAGGAGGAAATGGCTTTTAAAGAAGGTTAGGGCTTAGTGATTTATACTTGCTTGGCTATCCCCCCTCACCCATGTGACCACTTTCTTCGTCAACCCCACTTTAAGCTTTCTCAATCGGCCCTTTCATGAGGTTTGTGCAGGTCACAATGCTCGCCGCGGCGAGGTTTAACATTATAGATCATTTATATACTTGGGGCTATATTAAATAGGCCTTCTCTCCAGGGGACTGCGAGTTGCTGGAATAATACAGGCCCTGTTGTAATTAAACAACAATTGCCCCTCTGTTATCCCTCTCCTGCCAAGTCACGTGACGGTGGCGGTAAGAACTTAATAAGAGACAATGTTCCATGTTGAGAGATAGGTGAAAATCTAGACTGATTTGGAGCCCCTGGTTTCTCCAAGTGTTGAAAAGGACAGAGTGTGTTGGGGGGGAAAAACAAAATTAAAGGGTCTTAGGGAGTGTGGGTCAGGGAGAGGCAGATGATAGATGATAGATACCTGTAGACAGATAGAAGATAGAGATAGATAGATGATAGATAGATAGATAGATAGATAGATAGATAGATAGATAGATGATAGATAGATAGATAGATAGATAGATAGATAGATAGATAGATAGATGATAGATAGATAGATGATAGATAGATAGATAATAGATAGATTAGATGATAAATAGATAGATGATAGATAGATGATAGATAGATAGATAGATAGATAGATGATAGATGATAGATGATAGATAGATGATAGATAGATAGATAGATAGATAGATGATAGATAGATAGATAGATAGATAGACACACATACACACGTATGAAACAATTGCCCCATTTTTTTTAGAACAGGAAATCAAAGTGGATTGCAGGTTTTTTAAAAGAAAAAATAAATGATAATCAAAAGAGTATAAATGGAATACTACAAAGAAAAGTCAAAAAGCTTTCTTGAAGAGCCAGGTCTTCGTCAAATGCCAGGAGGCAAGGGAAGGTGGTGGGGAGAGCAGGTGAAAGTGTGCCAAAGAGCCGCAACCAAAAAGGCCCAGCAATTCATCTCCACCGACCCGCAACACACTTCCTTTTTAAAAACTCATCTTTCCAACAAAGGCAGGGAGCACAGAGCTTCTGGGGTTCTGCAGCAGGCGCCACAACTATGAAGTCCAAGTGAAGTCCAAGTGAAGGCAGGAGGGGTTCGCGTCACACAGGGTCCCACCTAAATCTGAGACGCCACTGTCTGCCACTGTTTCCACTCCCATTCCAACCCCGCGCTGTGAGATTTGCTGTACCAGCCAAAGAGAGACCTTAGTTGCAAGCAGGGTCTTTTTGGTTGTGGCACCAACATTATGGAGCTCCCTGCCCTGGGAGGCTCAGTTTGCTGCTTTCCTGTTGTGCTTCTGCCATTTAAATAATAATAATAATAATAATAATAATAATAATAATAATAATAATAATAATAATAATATACTAATTTATTACTTATACCCTGCCCATCTGGCCGGGCCTCCCCAGCCACTCTGGGCGTCTTCCAACAAAATATTAAAATACAGTAAAGCATCAAACATTAAAAGCTTCCCTAAACAGGGCTGCCTTCAGGTGTCTTCTAAAAGTCTGGTAGTTGTTTTTCTCTTTGACATCTGGCGGGAGGGCGTTCCACAGGGCAGGTGCCACTACTGAGAAGGCTCTGTGCCTGGTTCCCTGTAATCTCACTTCTTTCAGAGATGGAACCGTCAGAAGGCCCTCGGCACTGGACCTCAGTGTCCGGGCAGAACGATGGGGGTGGAGACGCTCCTCCAGGTATACTGGACCGAGGCCATTTAGGGCTTTAAAGGTCAGCACCAACACTTTGAATTGTGCTTGGAAACGTACTGGGAGCCAGTGTAGGTCTTTCAAGACCGGTGTTATATGGTCTCGGCAGCCGCTCCCAGTCACCAGTCTAGCTGCCGCGTTCTGGATTAGTTGTAGTTTCCGGGTCACCTTCAAAGGTAGCCCCACGTAGAGCGCATTGCAGTAGTCCAAGAGAGAGATAACTAGAGCATGTACCACTCTGGCATGCTCTAGAAGGACTTCTAAAGTATATTTAAATCAGGAATCAGGAAGACCAAGACTTCAATAAGGGATGGGGAAATTTTTATCATTTATGGGATTGGAATAACACTTGTAATAAAACAACGAACTATGGACGTAATGGAGATATAAAAATGTGGATAAATATAAAAGACGCAGACAGAAAGGATTAACAATAAGACCCACAAAAGGGAGGAGGGAAGACCAAGAGATTCTTGGGAATCTTGATTTTATATATTATGTTACTATGTGAATGTAAATATTAATTTGGAAAATTAAATAAATAAATTTATTTTTAAAAAACAAAGTATATTTAAGTCCCACGGCTTCCCCCAAAGAACCTTGGGATCTGTAGTTCATCCCCTTGTGAAGCTACATTTTTTAGCACCCATTACAAACTACAATTCCCAGCATTCTCCAGGGAAACCTGTGGGCTTTAGAAGTACTTTAAAAGTTTAGTGTCGTTGTGCTGTTTATCTCCCTATGCAAGAACGCCAGCATGCTACAGTGATTAGAGGGCTTGCCTGGAGCTGGGTAGACCCGGGTTCAAATGGCTACTTTGCCATAGCACCTTTCATGTGTGATTCGCACGTAGAAGGCCTATTTGGGGGCACACCCCTGGCCCCACCCCTGTATTAGGCACATTCCCTGCCATTGCTCTAAGGTAATGTGGCCAAGCGGTCTAAGGCACTGGATTTAGGCTCCAGTCTCTCCAGAGTCGTGGGTTTGAATCCATTGGGATACGGTGGGATATCAGCTTCGCCCTAGGCATGGCGGAAAGCAGCAACAACCGAGGGAAAGAAACACATAACATCTTACAAGGACAGGAAGAAACATCACAGACAGAATAATTGCCACACACAGGAAGAACAAGGATATCGTTTGAGTGCCTCAAACTTTATAAATCATTTAATGTGTCAACACAAATAAAAGTTATTAATACTGCAGTTGTTGTATAAGGGATTATTATTATGACCCGAATGTAATGGAAATCAATAAGATTTTGGAACGCAGAAATTAAGCAAATAATCAATTCATCCAATCTAGCATAGGGGGGCGTTTTATCTAAATTATATAATTCAGTATTTGAACAATTGGTATTAATGATGGTATCATAAATTGGCATTGTTATAATGAGGCTATTATTGGATTAAAATAAAAAAAATCCCTTCCAGTAGCACCTTAAAGACCAACTAAGTTAGTTCTTGGTATGAGCTTTTGTGTGCATGCACACTTCTTCAGATACACATTATTGGATTGTAATTGAAAACTAATAAAAATTATTATTAAAAAAGAAAAGAAAAAAAGAATCTCACTGCTGTCAAGTGTCCTTTGGGCTCAGCCGGTAGAGCATGAGACCTTTAATTTTAGGGTCATCGGTTCACGTTGACCAAAAGGGGCTAGACCAAATGAGCCTCTTCCAACTCTATGATCTAGACCATCCTTGAAAACCTGTGACCCTCTTCTTGTTCCAGACTGCAACTCCCACCATCCCTGACCACCAGTCATGCTGGCTGCATCTGATGGAAATTATAGTCCCAAACCTCTTGAGATCATTATGTTGAGGAAAGCTGCTCCAGACATCTACACATTAATATGGTTGACTGCAACTACATCGGACAAGGGTAGTGCACTTTTCTCATCCTAAGGGCCATATTTCCTTCTGGGCAACCTTCCAGGGGCCAGTGGTGGACGGAGACAGATGCAAGAGTCGGTGGAGCAACAAATGCAAATGTCACCTTTGCACAATAGGGGCGTTTCTGCACACAAACACATACATATGCACCTCTCTGTTCTCTGTCTGGGCAAGCAAGCAGTGTCGTTTCCAAGGACTAATTCCAGCTTGGCAAAAACACTCAGGGTGTGGTAGCAGCTCCTTGTGCATGGCCTTTTTGACTTTGCAGATGGCCGCACTAACACGTGGATATCTGGAAGCAGGGCCAAGAGTCTGGCGCCACAAACCCAGGACTCAGGGGATGCCTCCCCCATCAGAATTTAGACTTCTCAGAATGTTGCAATGCAGCGTGCAAGTACAGTGGTACCTCGGGTTACACACGCTTCAGGTTACAGACTCCGCTAACCCAAAAATAGTACCTCGGGTTAAGAACCTTGCTTCAGGAGGGTACATAATTATAATTTGTTTTGTTTTTATTTTGTTTTGTTATTTGTATGAAAATTGGGAAATTCGTGGAAGGGAATTTGGATCGACTTTAGAAAAAATGTTTTAAGAATGAGTATTGATGTTTAAGTTTGGATAAGGTAAAATTGGTTTTTTAAAATGAACTAAATTAAATGAAAATAAGGTTAGCAAAAATAAATTGAGGAAATGGATGAAAGAGAAAAATTAAAATAATAATATGTTAAATTAAATTATTAAGTTAAAGCTGAGAAATAAGTAATAAGGATTTGCTGAACTAATAATTTGAATTGGAATACAAGAAGGGAAGGTATGAGGAGGTCTGAGAAATAAGTTAAAAGAAATAAGCAATTGAAACTTAATGTGTTTTTAATTGTTTTTAAGTTTTATATTTTTGTATGTTTGTTATATATATTTTTCTTTTTTGTTGTGGTTGTTTATTTTTGTTTTTGTTTCATTCTGGAAAATGCTAATAAATATATATTTTTAAAATAAATATATATTTTTTAAAAAGAGTGTGGCGCCACAAACCCAGGACTCAGGGGATGCCTCCCCCCATCAGAATTTAGACTTCTCAGAATGTTGCAATGCAGCGTGCAAGTACAGTGGTACCTCGGGTTACACACGCTTCAGGTTACAGACTCCGCTAACCCAAAAATAGTACCTCGGGTTAAGAACTTTGCTTCAGGATGACAGCAGAAATCGTGCTCCGGCGCTGCGGTGGCCGCAAGAGGCCTCATTGGCTAAAGTGGTACCTCAGGTTAAGAATAGTTTCAGGTTAAGAACGGACCTCCAGAACGAATTAAGTTCTTAACCCGTGGTACCACTGTATGTATATATATCAGGGGAGGAAGTGAGCCTTAAAACGCACAGATCCATAAAAACAGCGTGCAAAGGTGGGACTCGTGACATAGCAGAAATTTGCTTGCAAAAATGTGTGTTTTAGTTCCTCTTAGGATGAAGGAGCTGGGGGTGAAATGAGAGGTCACAACAGCAACTCTCAGATTCTTCTCCTTCCTTCAGCTCTCCTGCACCTGTCTGAGATGGCCATGGGGAAAGTCTGCTCAGGTGGCTGGCCTCCTTTTCCCTATGCAGCAGCTCATGAAGTGATGCTCCAGTAATGAGATCAACAGCTTGGGTCCTTTGGATACATGGGTGGGCAATGCATTTCAAGCATGACATAAACTTGCTTAGGAAACAGGTTTCCAACCAAGCTGATATCTCGCCCAGTATTAAATGAGAAGCCACCAATCTCCCCGCCCCCAATCCCTTGCTTTGTGGCCTGTGAAGATCTACACTCCTTTCTCCATTGTGGAGTTGGTACAGAGCCTTAACTCCGCCCCCTCGCTCAAAACAGTTGGGCCTGCTTGTCTAGCACCACCTAGAGGTACAGTGGTGTGTCTGCTAATGCCATCTTTAGGATGTAGAAGGTCAAGCCTATCCATTCTGAAGGAAATCAGCCCTGAGTGCTCACTGGAAGGACAGATCGTGAAGCTGAGGCTCCAAGACTTTGGCCACCTTATGAGAAGAGAAGACTCCCTGGAAAAGACCCTGGTGTTGGGAAAGATGGAGGGCACAAGGAGAAGGGGACGACAGAGGACGAGATGGTTGGACAGTGTTCTCAAAGCTACCAGCATGAGTTTGACCAAACTGTGGGAGGCAGTGGAAGACAAGAGTGCCTGGAGTGCTCTGGTCCATGGGGTCATGAAGAGTCGGACACGACTAAACAACAACAGCAACAAGTTTTATCTGCAATTGCCCATTCACACCGCAAGTCACATTTAAATCTCACAGTCCCAGGGAGGGTCAAAACTCAGTGGCAGAGCATGGAATGGTTCCAGATTCAATCACTGCCATCTCCAGGCAGATCTGAGGATATCTCCTGTCTGAAACCCTTGAGAGCTCACTGGACCAATGGTCTACTCATTGTTAAAGCAGGTTCTTCGTATACTGCACATGATATGAAACAGCAATAGATTTCATATCAATTCACTTAAATATATGCCATTTCATAATAAAAAAAAGTTCTCCAAGATTTTATCACAATCTAATTCTTGAACATATTTTTATTCAGAGCTGGTTTACCATAGTTAACAACCCTCAACATGCACCCGCAACAATACTAATGATTACACTTTATGAAGTACAATGTACAAAAAAATAATAATCATTTAAGTTTAGTTTCATGCTTGAGTTCCACCTCCTATTATTACAGTTCATTTAATCAGTGCTTGGAATGGAAAATATTCTACCCTACTACAGGGGAAAACTCATTCTCCTCTCTTCTTCTTCTTCTTCTTCTTCTTCTTCTTCTTCTTCTTCTTCTTCATACCCGGCAGTGATTTCTTGCGCTGGATAATGGGATGAAGTCTAAGAGTTTGTGTGAGTCTTCTCCTTAGCAGTGACTCCTCTTTGGGCTTTAAATAGCTCTGCAAATGCTTGCAAGGCATTTTTGCTTTAAAGCTGAAAAAGCAAAAGAGGAAGCTCTTAACAATCTTAGAATCATAGAAATGTAGAGTCGGAAGGAACCCAAAGCTTCATCTGAACCAGTCCCCTGCAATGCTGGAATCACAGCTGAAGAATCCCTTACAGATGGTAATCCAACCTCTGCTTAAAAACCTCCAAGGAAGGAGACACCATCACCTGTTGTAGGAGTCTGTTCCACAGTTGAACAGCTCCTACTATTAGAAAGTGTGGGATGTGAAACACAAGAGCAGTCAAGTACAACATTCCTAGAGTGAACATGTTTACACATGGGGAGGAATGTTTGTCCAGCCAGCAGGTAAACTTCCTGTTTCCTTCTGGGCTGGGACAGACTTCCTCTGCATGTGACCAGAGGTGGGCATGGCCTCACCTGTGCAGGTAACAAATGCATAGGACTGGCCACCATCTCTCTCTCTATGACTACTTTCATCGAAGAAGCAACATCTGCTTAGCCAAAGATGCTGTCTTTGACTCCATCCAAGAGAGGACAAAGGGACTGTCTCCTTATGAGATAGTTTCCAGGTGTATGTAACTTTTCTAAGCTAAGTCTGCCTTCTGGGATCCGATTGTGAACAGAATGTGAGTAAACTCTTTTTATACTTTTATAGAAGACCGTGTCGTGTCTTATCTTTTATGAGGCAATAAGGGGAAAATACCAGAATAGTTGTTATAGAGGCTTTAGCGAGCCTGAGCAAATGCATCCGCTGTGAGTTTAAAAAGGGGAATGTTACTGTACTAAATTGTGAACTCGTTAACACAAGTTGGAAAGGCTATAATCAAACAATATATCCTCTCCTGCATCCTTGAACATTCCCACAGAAAGTTCTTCCTAATGTTTAGTTGGAATCTCCTTTCTTGTGACTTGAATCCATTGCTTTGAGTCCTACCCTCTGGAGCAGCAGAAAGCCAGCTTGCTCCATCTTCCCTTCAGATAATGGAAGATTGCTCTCATATCACCTCTCAGTCTTCTCTTATTTGCATATATTTAATATATAGCAATGGTTCACACTCCCAAAATTGTGGCTTCGATGGCACCCTTAAAAAAAATCCTCTGCTTCCACCCACTACCCTCCTTTGGTTCTACCTCCTGAGTGCCTTGAGCATGTGCAAAGTGCAATATTCCATATGGCAGGGGTCTACCACTCATAAGCAATCACTTAGGAAGGTGAGGAGCTAAATGAGCTTGTCTGTGCTTCCTCTTTGTGCGCCACCCATGCACCCCTCCTTCCTTCCATCCTTTCACCCAGAGGTTAGGGACAGCAAGCTGGGCTGGAGGAAGAGAAGCTTGGGAACCAAAAGATGGGGAAGGCCATAGCTCTATGATACAGCATCTGCCTTGCAGGCAGAATGCCCCAGGTTCAGTTCCCAGCATCCCCAGGAAGGTCTGCAAGAAAGTCCTCCATGAAACCCTGAAGAACCACAACCAGTATACAATGCTGACTCAGTGCAAGGCAGCTTCATTTGTCCCTGTGAGCAATAGTCCCCCACTTCAAGGATGGAGTGATGGACTGTCAAGGCTGCAGATAAAGTTACCTAAGTAAAGTCAGCTGGGAGCAAGCCACTCTGAAAACATTCTGTGCAAAAGCACAAAGTATTGTATTCTTGTCATCCATTTCTGAATAGCCTTTCAAATCAGTGTCAAGGCTATTTACGAACATACTGTAACAACAATCAAAACCAATTTTAAAACAATACCCGAAAAGGGGCAGATACAGGTTTTTTAAACAATACAAAATCAATGCCTAATGAAGTGGCTGGGGAAACCCAGCCAGATGGGTGGGGTATAAATAATAAAATTATTCTTATTATTACACCAAGATGGAAAAACCTGTCAAAATAAAAAATGTCTTCAGCAGTTTCCAGAAAGTACAGGTAGTGAACACCTGTATGATCTCAACAGAGATGCTGTTCCACAAAGAGGGGAAGTCACAGTGAAAGTCCTGTTTTGAGTTGCTGTGGAGCAGGCTTCTGATGTTTTAGGGACTTCAAGAAGTGAAGTATAAACCTTACTGGGTCTATGATGGTTTCTTAAGTAACATGGTGCTGTAAAGGGCCTTGTATGTTAATCCAGACTTGAGGTTGCCAGTGCACGAACAGCTGTGGTCAAGCTATCCTGTCCTGTAATCACAGAAGGGTAGTGGGAAAGGAGATAGATTTTGTCCAAGGGAAAGGGAGGCAAGCCTAGGGAATTCAGGTTTTGGGTGCCTGCAAGCTCTCCTGCAATCTTGTGAAAAAGGAGGAAATCTGTGCTCAATTTGCAGCAGAGAAAAGAGCTGAACACCAAGTCTACTTGTTTGTTGAAAACTAATGTCTGCTGCCTAGTCCAAGGTCTACCCATAGCTACTAGCCAGTAGACCCATTAGGATGGACCTGGATTAAGTTAGTCTCACTGATGTCCCACTGAAGGTCATTGTGGAAAAAGTAGTCATGGCTAACCATATCCTATTGACTTCAGTGGGTACTAAATGCAATTAATTTAGTCTTAATATTTTCCATTGTCCATTTCAAGGCCACATCCCCAAAACCCTGCGAGCCAGATGAGAATTTGTCCCATTATATTTGAGAAAGAAAACATTATGAAACACCATTGAGGAACATCTACTTACTCCTTGAATGGGCAGCCCTCTTGACTTTTTCACAGATGTATGTTGCATTCTTCAAGAACCAGGAATAGTTTTCAATACAGTACCTAAAAAATTTAACCAGAATCACAAGATCAATACAATATTGATTAGAATAAGATCTGATCATCTAGTCATTCCACAATTACGCAGAACCACCACACAAACTCATGGCAGGGTCATAAGAACAAAGGCATCAGCAACTACAACACTGGAGATGCACTCCATGGCTTTTCAGTCATAAAATGTGAGTTTGGTATTTCTAGTCAGTGAGTGGCAAGACATGAATCTTGAGGCAATCCAGTGCTTGGAGAAACCTGGACTGTGTCATCTTTTGTAGCTAACCTTGGCTATGGGACAATACAGCCCAAGCTTAGAGCTCTTGAGGAAGCGGGCAGAGGGACCTCTCCATCCAACAGAATCCAGAATTCTATGTTTTGAAAACTCTTTGCTATAATTGTATAGGTCTGAACTTCCTCATGCAAACTCAATGTTCTCAATTATCCTTCCCTGTTCCCCAAATTTAGGATAAAAACCAAGGTGAGACCGGTTCTACCTTTTACCTCATAGCTTCATCTCTTGAGTAGCTTCTGTCCCTTGCACAGAGGCACTGCTGGAAAAATTTGCACAGCTCCATCACACAAGGGTTTATCTTCTGAGCCGTGATGTACGGTGTAGTCATGGAGGTGCCTTTCTTCATTGCCTGCGGACATCCTACAAGGGAGAAGATAATCTCCAAGTAGACCTTGACAGTAGCTCCACATGTTTGGCATGTCAGAGGCACAGGAATAAGACACTTGCTAAAGTCCTGAATAGGGCAGCCAAATGGATCAAGGTGCTGGAGTAATTCTCTACAGTGGGGAAGTTGCAATGTTTGGGGCTTTTTAGGTTAGGGGGAAAAAAATTAAGACTTTGGGGCATGAGAAAGGTGTATAAAATTAGGAAAGGTTTGGAGAAACTGGATCAGGAGAGTTTCCCTCCCGCTCCCACCCTGTGAGAACTTGGGACAACTCTTCACACAGCTCATAGTGGAGATTTGCTCCCACTTGAAGAAGAAGAGTTTGGATTTGATATCCCGCTTTATCACTACCCGAAGGAGTCTCAAAGTGGCTCACATTCTCCTTTCCCTTCCTCCCCCACAACAAACACTGTGAGGTGAGTGGGGCTGAGAGACTTCAAAGAAGTGTGACTAGCCCAAGCAGCTGCATGTGGAGGAGCGGGGACGCGAACCCGGTTCACCAGATTACGAATCTACTGCTCTTAACCACTACACCACACTGGCTCTCATCACACTTTAGGTGATGATGGTTACCAACTTGGAGGCCTTCCCACAAGGATTAGGCAAATGCATGCAGGAGAAGACTATCAGTGGCTACCAGCTCTGATGGCTATCTGCAGCCTCCACTGTCAGAGATGGTATGATTCTGAATACCAATAAACCTAGGGAGAGAGCTATTGCACTCATGTCTACTTTCTGTAGAGATCTGGTTGGCCACAGTGGGGACAGAATGTTGAACTAGGCGTAGAGTCATCAACAAAGCTCTTTAGGCCCTCCAATAATTTTCCTTGCTCCTGCCACCCATGTTTAAAAAAACAGGGGGTGGAGGAGGGCAGGTGCAGAGCCAAGTGTACCATGGCTTCAGTGGTCAGCTCCTTCTCCTCATCCTCCTGCCACTACATCATTCTGGCAGTGGTGAGGTCAGAGGATTCTGATGAAAATGGAAAAGGAAGCCAGAATTGCTGAAGTTCACACATTCATCTGAGATTTAGAGCAGAAATCAGCCAAGCATTATCAATACAGTCAAACCTTGGTTTTTGAACATAATCCATTCCGGAAGACCATTCGACTTCTGGAACGTTCAAACACTGAGGATCAATGGGCGGTTGGCAAAATCCATTGAAAAAATAGAAAAACATGCAGCGGAATCCATTCAACTTCCAAGGCACATTCAAAAACGGAAGCAATTACTTTCGTGTTTTCGGTGTTCGGGTTCCAAATCGTACGTCAACGGAGACGTTTGAGAACTGAGTTTCCACTGTATTCATTCACAAGGCTGTTGCTGTTTTTAAGCCTACAGATGAAACTTAATTATTTTTTTAAACAGTGTTTTGACATTTCCTTTACATTGAAACGTGTGTAAGCTATGCAGCTTACATTAAATAATGTCATATGAGACAAATGGCAGAGTATTTTGCAGAAACCAAACTGCAGTGAAATGGAAACAGTGCTGACTGTGTTGAATACAAGTGGAACAGAAATCGCTGCGTTTTTGCATTTCTAGCTGATGTTGCCTGTTTATCTCAGTCCAAAGGGGATCACTTACCAGTGGTTCATGATTTTCAGGGGGCACAAGCAAGTCCTGCTAACCCAATGCAGAAAAATAGCCACGCTTAATAGACTTGTGTTTGTCAAAAGCCTGGTGCAGTCAATCCTATAGGGATGCTTGTGGTTATTGGAGCTGCCTAGGCCAGGCATTTGAAATCAAGACTCAGCTGTACATCATTTTTGCAAGCTCTCTGAGCCGTAATCTCTTTGGACAAGGTAATTGAATCTCTCCCCACCCACCCAATGCCTTGCATTCCTTATGGCTTTGGTTGTGTTACACGATAGGAGAGGTTATGGAGGTTACCCTTAGAGTAATGAAGCTCTGTTGACATACACCTGAGTTGTCGGAGCCCATCATGAATTTAATAAAAAGTGGCATTCGTTGATGGCAGAGAAATAAAGCTGCTGTCGTCTTCAAAGAGACAGGCACAAAACTACCTTAAGAGCTGGGTGAGCTAGTGAGCAAAATGGAATCCCATCTTTTTAAAGTCATCCTGGCCTCTAACCCACTCATTTTCCTGCCCAAGGTTACCCCCACCAGCCCCAAACTCAGCCCAAAAGTACAGCGTGTGGTCTTACAGCGGTCATTATCTCGTTTCCAAACTTACCTCCCAGGTTTGTCACAAAGATCTAATGAGAGACAGGGTGAACTGAGCTTCTTGGAGCAGAAATGGAATGGTGGGTGGTGGAATGGCGAGCCAAAAGGCTAGATAACCCAGTAGCAGAGATTAGTGCTGCTGCCTTGACCCCAAGACTGAGGGGGCCCAAGGCCATGTGACGTCAGCACAGCCTGCAGCCATGCCAGGAACCATGCCTTCAGAACCGTTTGTCCAATTTTATGGAACTCCCTTCCATCATCATCAGCATCATTTTATTTGTATGTCGCCTTTCCATAGTTAAAACAGTGCTCAAGGCGGCTTACAACATGACAAGATTTACATAATTACCAACATAACAAAAGTCATAAACAATAAATAAAGGTAAAGGTAAAGGGACCCCTGACCGTTAGGTCCAGTCACAGACGACTCTGGGGTTGCGGCGCTCATCTCGCTTTATTGGCCGAGGGAGCCAGCGTACAGCTTCCGGATCATGTGGCCAGCATGACTAAGCCGCTTCTGGCGAACCAGAGCAGCGCACGGAAACACCATTTACCTTCCCGCCGGAGGTAATTTATCTATTTATCTACTTGCTATTTATCTACTTGCACTTTGACGTGCTTTTGAACTGCTAGGTGGGAAGGAGCTGGGACCGAACAACGGGAGCTCACCCTGTCACAGGGATTCGAACCGCCAACCTTCTGATCAGCAAGCCCTAGGCTCTGTGCTTTAACCCACAGCGCCACCCGCGTCCAATAAATAAAGCACATCAAAAGGTACACAACCAAATGGAAAACAATTTCCACATAAAACATAAAAACTAAAACTAAAAATACAACATTGATATCAATAACAATATAAAATGACACAGATAAAAAATAAAAACAATATTAAAGAAGCCCTCTATGTCGAGCAGCAGCAGCAGTCCTTTGTGGAACCTGTCAGGCCCCGCCACAAGCCCAGTGGAGAGAGGCAGAACAGGGCCCTTCAGGCTCCCAGCAGGCAGTCATTCCAGCTGAGGACAGACAGACCCTCTCCCTGTTGAACTTCTGGCACCTACTGAAGACTGTTTGTTGCAGCAGGCGTTTTAATTGAAGTCCGGTTTTATAGTTGGGACTGTTTATTTGTGGGGTTTTTTTACCTCTTCTTTGCAATTTCTTATACACTGTTTAGAGACGATCATAGCTAAAGCCGGATATAAACAGCTTAAATAAATAAAACATTCAAGAGCAACGTACATGAACAGTTTTATTGACAGTTTCTTAGACTGAAAGTGATTTGTCCATAACTTGCAAACTGCCTTGGGTCCATCTTGGCAATTGGGTGACACTTCATGGGCAAGAGACAGAATTCAGAATATAACACATTTATTCATTTTCTTACATATATATCCCACTTCCCATCCACCATGGAGCCCAAGCAGCATACATGTGGTTCCCAGGTGGTCTGCTACCTGGGCACTGACCAGACCGAGATCTTCAGCAAACAGGTGGTCCATTGTGTCTTCAAACTGTACCTTGGGACCCTAGAGGTCATTCTCTATAGTCCCAGTCTCTATCCACATAGGACAAAAATGGCTGGTTCAATTTTATTATAATATGAATGAATCAAAGGAATATGATGGATGCAATCTCATTATCTCCTTCTGTAAAATGATTCCTTTGGGATGATGGCTTGGGAGGTGAGGCTTTATTCAGTCTTGATCAGTAATCTGAAGCCCAGAGAGCCTTTTCATTTTCATTTATTTACTCAAGAGTCTTAGCTTTCTTTAAAAACTTTAGAAGCATCTCCATTGGCAAAGGGAGGAGACTTGTAGCTTCATCACATGGCAGGTACCAACTCTGTCCCACCATCTCATTATGTCCCTGTAGAGAAACCAGAGATGATGGGTCATTTTTCAGTGGGGGGCATTTTAAGGTGAAGAAGATGTTCTTCAAAGCTGAAGCTGAAAACGTTCACATACACATTTACCTTCTTCCAGGGACAACGGCCTCATTCTTCTCAGAAGTATCCGCCCCTCGTCACCTGCCTGAAAGAAACAGTTGTGTTCCAGTGAACAAAATATATGCTTTAAGTGGACGAAAGCCAAAAGGAGCAAGGGAAAAGTGGAGAAGGCAATGGATTACCTTGCTATCATTTCCAGACATGAAGGAGAAAGTCTTTTCAATCCATGCTTTTGTTTCCCAGAAGACTTAAGACCGACGTTCTGCTTAGAACAGAAGTTGCAAAGATGGCATGTTGACAGCCTGCAAAGGTTGATTCCCACTCAGGATTCCTGTTATCCCATTGTTTGCTGCGGTGGTATGTATTTTTGCGTTTCTATATTGTAAACCACCCTGTGACCCTTGGATGAAGGACAGTGTAGAAATACAGCCGTACCTCAAGTTACATTACCTTCAGGTAAAGTAATTTTGTGTGGCGAACGCGGCAAACCAGGTTTCACTTCGCGCATGCACAGAAGCGCTCTATCACGCCGTGCGCATGCACAGAAGTGGTGCCTCTGGATACGGACTTTTCAGGGTAAGTACGGACCCCCAGAATGAATTGAGTTCGTATCCGGAGGGTCCACCGTATAATATAGAAGGACAGTATAGTAAATCAAATTTACATGTTCCTGTCAGTAGCCATTTTGCTTTGGGAAGCCTATGGTGGGCTGCTTTTGCTGTCCTCACTTCAAAATGATAAGGAGTGGCTCCACATCAGCAAGTGTGCCACGAGGCATAAAAAGCAGCTTTATACCAGGGCAGGGACCATGCTTCAGTCCAAGGCTCACCTTCCTTTGTGGAGAACCTTCCAGAAACCACACGCCTGTGGTGGGCAAGGCCAAAGGCAAAAGTGTGTGGAGCACTGGGTGCCACTCTTACTTTTATTCAATGGGCATAAAAGTAAGAGTGCCAGGCAAAAGTACTTGCAGTTGGACACAGAACAAGGCAAATGTACTTGAGTTGGGCACAGAACAAAGCCAGAGAAAGGTGTGCCCTGAGGAGAATTTTTTAGAGGCCCAGAGGCCTACATCTGGCCCCCCTTCACATACCTTCCAACTACCCTCAAAATACTGGGATCATCAAAAAAACCCTTACGCTATCATAGCTTTCCACCTTTCCACACAGAGTCCCAAATTCCCCAAGGACCTTCCCTTCTGCACAGCGTTTCAATGTGTTACTAGAAGGCTAGATCTGTGTGTCAGAAGGACACACATTTCTCCCTACCGCTCACTCAATATGGCACCATTTCCTTTTCTTGTGAAAACAAGATCTGGGGCACACGAACACGGCTAAGAAAGTTGGTCACTGTTTTCCTCAGTTGGTCAGTTTCCCATAAAGAAAGCGGTGTGTGCGGGAGCAAAGGGGCAGGACTTGTCCATGAGGCTGGTGCCATGGCTCCAAGGGGAAGAGCAGCCATTGCAATCGCTTGGCTCTGGCTTGTTTCGTTCGGCCGCTGGGTCTGCGTTTCTGCCGCAGCCTCTGAGGAAGAGGTGTGCAGGGGGACAGGGACACTGATGTCGAATGTGTCTCTATTTTCATCTGAGGAATGTTGGAGGGCATGCCCTTGCTATATACCAAGGGAAAGAAAACACAGCTCCATCCATCTAGCCCAGTATTTTGTTCTCTGACTGATCATGACTCAGGGGTAGCCAAGATGACTGCAATTCCCATCATACCTGACCATTGGCCATGCTGGCTGGCCCTGACAGGAGCTGGAGTCCACCAATATCCAGAGGGCACCAAAATTGGCTACCCCTGCTCCAGGGTGTCAAACAGGAAGGTGTTTGCCCAGTCCTGCTCCATGGAGGTCCTTATGAATGGAGATGCCTGGGATTGAACCTGGAACCTTCTACATGCCAAGCATGCACCCTGCCACCAAGCTACAATTTGATGAAGTGACCTGTACCTTTGGTGTTCTTGGTTTTTTTTACCAGCCATCTTTTCAGCTGAAAAGCCGACTGCAGAGAAACACGAGAGAAGCACACCTGGCGATACGCTTGAGCCATTTGCCCCTCCTTCTTTCGGCTCATGTCCCCAAATCCCCGCAGTCCAAGACAGGAGTCCCAGGCCATATTTTAACTACCCACGGGCTCAGTACTCAAATAATAATGTAATTGCATTTCCAACATTTGATTATCCTTTAAAAATATATATATGCGGGCACAACCAAGCCAAATCCAGCATTCTGAAGAACCACATATTCCAGTGGGAAGTTCAAAACACATGCTTCCTTTCTCCCCATTCAACTACATGAGGTTGCCGTTGCAATCTTATACACAACCTTACTGGCACTTAGAGGGACTTCCACCCAGCAGTTTATTGTGGATGCGATGCTAGTCGATCCTGCAGATATTTTTTGTGTGTGCAGCATTCAGAAGACGTCGTCCTCACCAAAAATGGTGCCCCACACAATTGCCTTATTTAATCTGGGTTTACTGTTTCCACAGCATGCAACTCACAGAGGAAGTACCCCAGTCTTCATTCACTGATATAGGTGACAACAGCCTACGAACCACCCTGAAGGACTCTGCTGAGCTATTACTCAAGGAAAGATTAAGACTAAGAATTTTAAATGATGTTGATAAGGATGATGATCAGGCCCATTTGAGTGGACATTTTAAGATTGCCCTGTTAATAAAGGTAAAGGGACCCCTGGCCATTAGGTCCAGTTGTGACTGACTCTGAGGTTGCGGCGCTCATCTCGTTTTACTGGCTGAGGGAGCCGGCGTACAGCTTCTGGGTCATGTGGCCAGCATGACTAAGCTGCTTCTGGGGATCCAGAGCAGTGCACGGAAACGCCGTTTACCTTCCCACTGGAGGGGTACCTATTTATCTACTTGCACTTTGATGTGCTTTTGAACTGCTAGGTGGGCAGGAGCTGGGACGGCGCTCTCCCCGTTGCGGGGATTCGAACCGCCAACCTTCTGATCGGCAAGCCCTAGGCTCTGTGGTTTAACCCACAGTGCCACCTGCGTCCAATAAATAAAAATAAATAAAACACATCAAAAGGTACACAACCAAGGAGGAGGGACCGAGCAACGGGAGCTCACCCCGTCATGGGGATTCGAACCTCCGACCTTCTGATCGGCAAGTCTTAGCAATTTCGGTTGGGTAGCCTCTACATAATAATAATAATAATAATAATAAATTTTATTTATATCCCGCCCTCCCCAGCCGAAGCCGGGCTCAGGGCGGCTAACAACAATAAAAATAGTTCAACATTCTAAAACATTCATTATAACATTAATTAAATCAAATTAAAATCAAATTAATGGCAACCATCAAGCAAATTTTTGTGCAGATTGCCAGAGGAGGGGGTCAGGCTGCGCCCTGACAAAAGGCCTGGTGGAACAGCTCTGTCTTGCAGGCCCTGCGGAAGGATGCCAGGTCCTGCAGGGCTCTAGTCTCTTGTGACAGAGCGTTCCACCAGATTGGAGCCGCGGCCGAGAAGGCCCTGGCTCTAGTTGAGGCCAGCCTAACCTCTCTGAGGCCTGGGATCTTTAGGGTGTTTTTATTTGCAGACCGTAAATTTCTCTGTGGGACATACCAGGAGAGGCGGTCCCGTAGGTACGAGGGTCCTAGGCCGTATAGGGCTTTAAAGGTTAAAACCAGCACCTTAAACCTGATCCTGTACTCCACCGGGAGCCAGTGCAGCTGGTACAGCACCGGATGGATATGATCTCGCAGCGAAGACCCCGTAAGGAGTCTCGCTGCGGCATTCTGCACCCGCTGGAGTTTCTGGGTCAGTCTCAAGGGCAGCCCCACGTAGAGCGAGTTACAATAATCCAGTCTGGAGGTGACCGTCGCATGGATCACAGTGGCTAGGTCAGGGCGAGAGAGATAAGGAGCCAACTGCTTAGCCTGGCGGAGATGAAAAAATGCCGCCTTTGTTATAGCTGTAATCTGCGCCTCCATAGAGAGGGAGGTATCGAAGATTACACCCAAACTCTTCACGGATGATGCTGGCACTAATTGCACCCCCGCAAGAGACGGGAGTTGCCCCCTCAATCCCATATCGCTCCGTCCCAGCCAGAGGACCTCTGTCTTCGAAGGATTTAACTTCAACCGGCTCCCACGTAACCATCCAGCCACAGCTTCCAGACATCTGGTCAGTGTATCTGGGGCCGAGTCAGGATGGCCGTCCATCAACAGATAGAGTTGGGTGTCATCGGCATACTGATGGCAACCCAGCCCAAAACTCCGGACAAGCTGGGCGAGGGGGCGCATAAAGATGTTAAAAAGCATCGGGGAGAGAATTGCACCCTGAGGCACTCCACACACCAAGGAGTGGCGCGATGACAATTCCCCCCCAAGCGCCACCCTCTGTCCCCGACCGGAGAGAAACGAGCGCAGCCATTGAAGGACTGTGCCCTGGATCCCCACGTCGGCAAGGCGGCGGTCCAGGAGTTCGTGATCGACCATGTCAAAGGCTGCTGACAGGTCTAGAAGAATCAGCAGCCCCGACCCGCCTCGATCCAGCTGCCTGCGGAGATCATCTGTTAGGGCGACCAGAGCCGTCTCGGTCCCATGACCAGCGCGGAAGCCGGACTGGAATGGGTCGAGAGCAGATGTTTCATCCAGAAACCTACCAAGCTGTTCAGCAACCGCTCTCTCAATCACCTTACCCAGGAATGGAAGATTCGAAACCGGGCGGTAATTGGATAGATCTAAAGGATCTAATGATGTTTTCTTTAAGAGCGGACGCACCACTGCCTCCTTCAGTTCCCCTGGGAATATCCCAGTGCCAAGGGACAAATTGATGATATCACCCAGGGGGGCCCGCACCTCGTCTGGACACGCTCTAATCAGCCAGGACGGGCACGGGTCAAGAGGACAAGTGGTGGGCTTTCCAGCTTGGAGGAGTCTGTCCACATCAGCTGGGGATATCCGGTCAAAGTGGTCCAATACTGGACCCGAGGACAGTCGAGGGGCCTCCAGTTCCTTCATTGTATCCAAATTGGCAGGGAGGTCATGGCGGAGCAACAGGACCTTCTCCGCAAAAGAGCTCGCAAATGCCTCGCAGCTGTGTGCCGAATTGTTATTTAAATTTGGCTGTCCTTCGAGGGACGTTAAAGACCTAATTATACTAAATAATTGCGCCGGGCGAGAGCTAGCGGATGCAATGGAGGCCGAGAAGTAGGACTTCTTAGCGGCCTTCACTGCCATCTCGTAGGTTTTCATAAAAACCCTATAAGATGTTCTTGAAGCTCCGTCACGGGCACCCCGCCATACTCGCTCTAGCCGTCTGAGGTCCCGCTTCATTTTCCGAAGCTCCTCGGTAAACCAGGGAGCCCGGTTTCTGCGGGGTCGCAGAGGGCGCCTAGGTGCGATCTCATCGATGGCTGCCAGGAGCTGGATATTCCAGCCCTCAACAAGCTCAGTCAATGAGTCGCCAGGGGGAGCAAGGTCCCGCAAGGCCTGACGGAATCTATCAGGGTCCATCAGCCTCCGCGGGCGAGCCCAAATTGGCTCGCCACCTAAGCAGGGTGGGGGTGGAAAATCAATCCTGGCTTTCAGTGCATAGTGATCAGACCATGGCACCTTCATCGAGGGAGACATGATCACATCTATACCGGCGCCAAAGATCAAATCCAGCGTGTGGCCTGCTTGATGTGTGGGGCCCGAAACAAACTGGGAGAGCCCTAGTGTCGCCATGGAAGACACCAGGTCCAGAGCCTGTGAGGAGGGAGTGGCATCAGCATGGATGTTAAAGTCCCCCAGTACCAATAGGTTGGGGAACTCCAAGGCCCAGCCGGCCACCGCCTCCAGCAGGCCTGACAGGGTGGCTGCTGGTGCGCTAGGTGGCCGGTACACCAGCCAGACAGCCAAGCTCTCCTCGGAGCCCCACACTAGGCCAACACATTCAATGCCGGGGATCGATGGCGATGGTAGAGCCCTGAAAGAACAATCTTCCCGGATTAATACTGCCACCCGTCCCCCCCGGCCCACAGTCCGTGACTGGTGGAGGACGGAGAAACCCGGGGGCGCCATCTCTCGTAAGGTAACAGTTACCCCTTCGCGCACCCAGGTCTCCGTCACACAAGCCAGGTCAACCTCCTGCGAGGTGAAGAAGTCTCGCAGGGTGGCGGTTTTTTTGCCTATAGACCTGGCATTGCACAACACCAGTGACGGAGGTGAGTAATCCTTGCTCACCCTACCTTCATCCCTCGGGATGGGGCGCAGATTGGAAGGGGTACGAGCATATCCGTATCTCGATCCCCTTCGCCTATAACATCTGCCCCCACCGCCATACCTCCCTCGCCCCTCCACGGTAGCAATCCCAAGCCTCAAACCAACCTCCATTTACAGAATAGAAAACAAATCAAATCAAAAACAATTGTGCCAACACAACAAATCCCCACCCCACTCAATAGCCAACCCCAAACCAAAATAAAACAGAACAAAATAGAAATACATCAATAAAAACCACCGTTCATGGTGGTACAACAAAGTAAAAAGTAAAACCCCCTATAAAACATTTTAAAATATATAAAAACATTTTAAACATTTGCCACGGCAACACCAGTGTCCTTAAAACAGTAGCGGTGGCGAGTGTGGGCCCCGCCCCCTAGGCCTGAGAGGAGTGTGCCTACAGGAGGGAGCGGCCTTCCTCAACCCCCACGGTGAAGCCGCAGCAGTGGTGTCCCGGTGCCTCATGAGGCCTCTTAAGACAGGAGAGTCCTCCTGGGCAGCAGAGCGCAGCAGTCCCTGTGAGTCCTTCAGGCCCCGCCCCGGGCCAGATGGTGAGTGGCAGGAAGGAGCAGGGCCCTCAGACACCCACACAGGAGAGTCCTCCTGGGCAGCAGACGCAGCAGTCCTTATGAGGCCTCAGGCCCCGCCCCGGGCCAGATGGTGAGTGGCAGGGAGGAGCAGGGCCCTCAAACACTCACACAGGAGAGTCCTCCTGGGCAGCAGACGCAGCAGTCCCTGTGAGTCCTTCAGGCCCCGCCCCGGGCCAGATGGTGAGTGGCAGGAAGGAGCAGGGCCCTCAGACACCCACACAGGGATACATCAGGGCCCTCAGACACCCACACAGGGATACATCAGCCTCACCGCTTGAATTTCTGCTTGCTCTGCAGGCATTAATGTCAAAGGAGGGTGCCCAGGGTGGAGGATGTGTGTAGAGACAGCTCTTCAGAGATGGATCAAGTTAAAGTTCACTCAGTGGCTTGAAACAGAATCTCCCTCCTGAAGGATTTGGGCTTGTGCACAACACTGCATCCCATTGTGACGAAAAGATGGCCCAGAGGGAAGATCCAGCCAAAGGGGACACCTCTGGGATACCTTCTCCGGGGAATGTGAGCTTCAGTGTTCAGCTGATGCAAGAAAGCAGTTGGAGAAGCTCCTCTCCTTTTTCAAGCAAGGGAACACAGCCCATGGATTTAATTGAGGCAAGATTCTCCAGGTGCTTTTGCTTATCAGCTTCCCCTGTCTTTCCTGGACAGATCTTGCTGGATACAGAGCAATAGTGGCTTGCCGCCAGTCACTACACATGATGGTGGTGGGTGGTGGCGGAGGCAAAAGGGGGTGGGAAAAATGTAAATTTTACCTGTGTGCAGTGGGCTACTTTTTCTGCACCCCCACCTTTGCCTTCCAACCATGCAAGCAATCACCAGCATGGTGTGTGTAGGGTTGCCATATGTCCTGGAATTCCTGGGCATGTCCTCTTTTGGGAGTCCTACATGCACATCCGGGGGGAAATTTTACATCTCAAAGCAAATCTCCAGGATTTTGGGTTATTTTTTGTGTGCAGGCAGCTCTGGGTCTGGCTATTTTTTAAAAAATATATATATATTATTTATACCCCGCCCATCTGGCTGGGCTTCCCCAGCCACTCTGGGTGGCCTCCAACAAAATATAAAAATACATCAAGCATTAAAAGCTTCCCTAAACAGGGCTGCCTTCAGATGTCTTCTAAAAGTCTGGTAGTTGTTGTTCTCTTTGACATCTGGCGGGAGGGCGTTCCACAGGGCGGGTGCCACTACCGAGAAGGCCCTCTGCCTGGTTCCCTATAACTTGGCTTCTTGCAGTGAGGGAACAGCCAGAAGGCCCTCGGCGCTGGACCTCAGTGTTTGGGTAGAACGATGGGGGTGAAGACGCTTCAGATATCATGTGATTGCCCCCAAAAAAGCTCAACAACTTTTTGTGTCCAGATTTTTACCTCTTGAAATATGGCAACCCTAAGTGTGTGACCTGCAGAGAGTGCCAGGGGCCAGGCAGAGGGGCCTGGAGAGCTGTATTCAGCTCCAGGCCAGAGATTCCCCACCCCTGCCCTGCACATTCATCCTTAATCCACACAGAGAGCCTAAGTGCTGCTAATGGGCTGTATGGAAGATGCCCACACAAGTATAGCTTGTCTGCCACAGGCTCTGTACAGGGGTACATGAATGCATGCATGCCAGGGATGCAGCCAAAATGCCCTGAAATATACTCAGTCGCAAAGTGTTTTCATGCTCTTTATTCAGCTCATAGTGGTGAGGAGGAATGAATGAAAGTCCCCTCACAGTATCTGCTTTATATACATTATTTACACAATGGGCTGCACATGATTGGCTAATTCCGGAATTCTACTGTAAGCCAATCAGGTTGTGGATTCACTTCTATCTGGAGCAGGATTGGGTGGTTCCTGCCAACCAATCATACTGCTGCATTGTTCTAGGACCAATCAGACTGCTGCATTCTGAATCCTATTGTTCTAGGACTAATCAGACTGCTGCAATTTGGATCCTATTGTTCTAGGACCAATCAGACTGCTTCAGTTTGGATCCTATTCAACTCAGTACATAACAGCCCTCTGGTGCCCCCCTCCAAAACTGGTGAGTTTTGGAGTCCTTATTTTGAAGCTTGCAAGCTGAATGAATAGCTCTATTATTATTATTATTATTATTATTATTATTATTATTATTATTATTATTATTAAAGACCCTCTCATCCACCTAGAGTTTCAAGCTCTCTCCCTGCCACCTGGAATGGGGACAGGCAAACCAGGAGATTTCATTTCAGCCCTGGAACTCTGGCATCCCTATTACATATTCCATTTTAAGATGAAGTAGTAGGATGATGTTAAACATGCTTTTAACCTCCTCCTCTCGAACCCTAAAAACTCAGCTTATGAAGCAAAACTTGGAGGTGATATTTTTTGCAGTTAAAGGACAGTTCCTGGACCCCAAATTGGCCCCAACCCCATTTCCCTGTCAAATCCATGGCAGATAGAAAGTCTTGAGCAATGGTGCTTTGGTCTTCCTTCTGCAGCCGAAGAACCCTGAAACAAGCCAACTTTTTTCCAGCCTGAGGCAAATTCACTGGCACAGATGGATTAGCTGCAGGATGAGACACTTGGTGCATTTGTAAAATTCCCAAACACAGATGAATATGGGGCATTTGCAAAGTTGGATATCTTTGAAGTTGGGATAATAGATGTAGGATCTACAGTAAAGAAAGCTATGGGAACTCATTAAAAAGAAAGAAAAAGATTCGCATGCATGGTAGTAAACAAACTTAGCCTGGTAGTGGTTAGCCATATATGGTCTACGTTTTATAGCAAATTAGCACAAGACATAGGTACTTACTGGAGGGCACCTTTAGTAAAATGCCAGGCCTCTGTTGTGGTGTAGATGCTGCAGGAAGAGGCATGTTTTCTGCCACTGAAATCAGGAACAGAACATAAAAGATCAGCTGGGCGGCAAGATATAGGTCATAATATAATGTTTTAAGACTGGGAAAGATTGTGGAAAACTGATTTAAAATTTACAGATTGTGGCACCCACCCTGTAGAACATCCTCCCATCAGATGTCAAGGATATAAACAACTACAGTGGTACCTCGGGTTAAGTATTTAATTCGTTCCAGAGGTCTGTTCTTAACCTGAAACTGTTCTTAACCTGAAGCACCACTTTAGCTAATGGGGCCTCCTGCTGCTGCCGCGCCGCCGGAGCACGATTTATGTTCTCATTCTCAAGCAAAGTTCTTAACCCAAGGTACTATTTCTGGGTTAGCGGAGTCTGTAACCTGAAGCGTCTTTAACCCAAGGTACCACTGTACAAATAATCTGCCCTGTCTGAGAGATGCCTGTGCATCCTCATGGGACTGGTCTTTTCTGCGACCTGATCCTGCAGAATGCAGATAACCACTGACCCAACCATGTGGGTTGGTGAGATTGTGTGGATCTTTGCAGAACGTGCTGAACCATGTGTCAATATTCCAGGCAACCAGCACCTTCTGCAAAGACTTGTGGGCCCAGCCAGAGTCTTCAGGTACAGTACAGCCTCTGGGTGCCTTGGAACTTGTTGAAGGAATTTGATTCCCCGTGGAGTTGCATGTGCATTTCTAAGAACCAGGAAACGAAAGTGGACAAAGGCAATTAGAAGTGTATTGTTGTTGAGCAAGACTCATCCCTGCATCCCAGCCTCCTCATACATCTAAATAGGGATGGATGGACCTGTCCGTTTCATCTGGCACTGGAGGAAGAACTGTGAGAGGAGAGACTTCATCAGGCAAGGCTTCCTTCCACCTGCCTTGCTCCACCCTCCAGTCTCTGCTTCTCAATTTGTATTGTATTATTTTATGTACTGTGGCTTGCCGTTGTTTTATTGATTATAGTTTAGGAATTATTTATTGTAACTGTTGAGTGGATTTCTGTTTAACTTTTATATGTTAATATTATTTAATACTATTCTAATGATTGTTGGATTTTACTTTTTTGATGTAGGTTGCCTATTTTAAAGTTTTATTATCACATTTTTGTATTGCATTAGATTGTTATAAGATGATGTAATACAATATGTGTATGTGGAGTATCTAATTGAAAAACTAATAAATATTATTTGGAGGGGGGAGATTGTTATAAGATGTACATTTTTTTGTTTCTTCAGCTTGTAAACTGCCTTGAATATTGTAAGATAGAAAGACGATATACAAATTTTAAAAAATGGTGATGATCTCAGTTTTCCCCAATCTTAAATTCTATTTTCCACATTTGAATTGTTTAAAACAATAAATAAATTTTAAATTTCTAACTATTCTACTGAGAATTTGTCCCAAGAAATACATTTTTCTAATGCATTTTGGACTAATATACATATTTTTGCAACCATTTTCACTAATATATACAGAAAGCCTGGAGCTAGGGCATGGCTTCCATCATCAAGAAATTCGCTATATACACCAAAGTGTTGTGGGTTCCTTGCACTGCAAAATAAGCTCACCTGTCTGCATTGGGCGAGGCGCTTTGGTCCGTTTCAAAGAAGCTGGTCGCGTCCAGAACGTAAGGGCTTCAGCTGCAAAAGCAGAAACACGTATGACCTTAATTACAGTGGCAAGAAGGATTACTCTTGTAGCGTTAAGGGTTTCACAGCAGTTACGTTACTGCAGTTCCTCAAACAAGTTGGGAGAGGTGCAGGAGATTCTCTCATGAATCCAAAGGATGTGCAAATGGGTTTTTTTTAGGTCCACACAGGCCAACCCCATTCGCTGATGATGAGCCTAGTGAAACCTGTCAGCATTTTGGTGCAGATTTCTCTATTGTTTGTATGTAATTTTCTCTAAAATACACATTTTTGCAAGACTATTTCCCCATACGTAATGCATTCATGCATTTTCATTTCACTAATATATTTATGTGTACTGTATTTATTTTACCCTAGTATTTCTGTGGACATTGCTTGGCCACAGAACTGCACTGGAAATAGAATAGAGGAGAATGAGGTGTGTTTCAGTTTGCATACTGTTTTGGCAAGTGTAAATTCAGTGAGTTCAGCTTTAAATGCAAACTGAATTAATCCCCCCCCCTGCCCCACGTTCCTTGTTACTCGTGCTGAGATATCACAGGACTTCATCCATCACAGGCACCCCCAAACTCGGCCCTCCAGATGTTTTGGGACTACAATTCCCATCATCCCTGACCACTGGTCCTGTTAGCTAGGGATGATGGGATTTGTAGTCCCAAAACATCTGGAGGGCTGAGTTTTGGGGTGCCTGATCCATCAGAAAAACCAGGCTCTGTTAATCCTTAAAATGACACCCAAACAAACTTTGGATTGTTTTTGCTGCAAGAGAGTAACCCATGCAAGATCTTTCCAGTAGATTATTCAGACATTTTCATAGACAATCTCTACTCACAGGGAGGAGGGCGGGTCTTCAATGCATCCTGCACTTGCTCTATGGAAGGAGAAGCCAGCGGTAAAGGAATTCCTGTTGCTGAAAGGGTTGAATGTTAAAATTAGTTGCCTCTGATCAGAACTGAATTTAAACTTTGCATGGGTTATATCTAAGAGAGATAAACATGGACTAAATCTGATGTGGGGTTCTTAAACTGGAGCATCTTCGTAAATTTTCAGATCTGCTTAAAAAGAGAGAACTGATCCCAATTCTTAGGAAGTTTACTGTGTACAAACATTTTCTTAAGTACAGTGGTACCTCGGGTTACAGACGCTTCAGGTTACAGACTCCGCTAACCCAGAAATAGTGCTTCAGGTTAAGAACTTTGCTTCAGAATGAGAACAGAAATCGTGCGGCGGCAGCACAGAGGTACCACTGTATTGGAAACTTTGCTTTAAACATAATAATCACCATCATCAGATCATTTGACTGAAATGGCATTTCCTCCCACCTTTTGTTTAGATTGGGATAGTCAATGTGGTACCCTCCATATGACATTCTTGGTTTACATCTCACATCTCCCCTGACTGTTGCCTGTGCCAGCAGGGTCTTATGGGAGATGGAGTTCAGTAACATTTAGAAGGCAATACATTGACTGGTCCTATTTTAGATTATGTTGGGGGGTTTTTTGGGGGGGAAGGACCCCAAAATAATATCAAGATAGCTGGAGCTGGAAATACGACCATGCTTTAAAGCAAAGTCATAAAGGTTCCCAAACTGTTGGATTTTAATCTCGTACAAATAGAGATTCAAACTGCACGGACACCCAGGAATAAAAGGATGCAATCTTGTGTACAAGGTTCAAGAATCCTTCAACAAAATGAATATTTTCCCCCCTGAGGATCTACAGTGAATTTATACCCACAGAGCTTCCCGATTCATACACAATAACCCATTTAGCCATGCATGCACATCACATGATTGCAGATGATCCACCAATTAATCGGTGAATTAACTACAACAAAATGTTTTGCACCTGAGGCAATATGGAGGTTGCATCTGTGATGCTAGACTCATCCTGCCTCCTTCATAGACATGACTCATTGCTTCCTGCTGCTGTCACCAAATGATTGACATGAAGGTTGGTGGTTCAAGCACACCCAGGGACAGTCTTTGGGAGGATTTCTGTATTGCCGGGGGTTGGACTAGAAGCCTCTCAGAGTCCCTTCCAACTCTATAATTCTATTATTCTAAGCAGTATCATATAACACCACCAGCTGAGTCCCTGTTGAACTGGGATGGGGAACATATGCTGGCATATCTCTGGCTGAGCCAAGGATGAGGGAGTTAAGCTGGCAGAGCCAGCTGTTTCGGGAAACTCCCAAGTTCAGAATTCCTGATCCATGATTGCAGTCATAAGATTTTTGTCTTCACATGATGGTGTATGTTTTGACTCCACAGAGTGGGAAGTGACAGAAACAGGATGTTTGTGTTATTGTGTTCCGTGAAGTAGGACTGTTGTCCTTTGTTCTTTTTATCTTTGCTGTCTGATGCTAGAGAGAGAGGGAGCCATGTTGCAGTGCTCCGTGTCTGTTTATATGTAAATAAAGTAGATTAGCCAAAATGCAAAGTGTGCCGGTGTTGGTTGGCATTAGTCGCTGTGATGTTCAGGGTGAAAGAAACCTTATGAAGCTCCCGAACGATCGACCAGGAGGGAGGGAACATGCCGGTCGGGCATGTGTCTCTGCCAGAGTCCTACTCGAGTGTAGGCTGAACTCCTGACAAGCCAGAGATCTGTTGGATCCTAACCTGCTCATCCTGGTAGATCCGGTTATAGGATTCCTCCCCAAGTGTTTCTAAAGCTAAGTACAGTACCCTGTATACAAAGCAAGGTTTCACAGTGGGCATCTATCATCCCTCTGCTTCCCACACTCTGAATGCTCACTTGGCACTGGCTGTGTTCCAGGCAGATTGCCATAGCTCAACGGAGGCAAGGAAGAAGCCATCACAGTAGGCGAGACCGCCCATTCTTTCACAGCATCCGTCTGCAGCCACGAGGACTCTTGGAAAGATGAAGCCTCAGCACCTTTCAAGCCAGGAGTCTGTTGCCACATGGTGAACAGCAGCGAGGATGCCCCATCACCTTTTGAAGCAATGGTCCATGGTTGCGCAGGCATCTCTGGAGCTGAAAAATTAAGACGCATAACAGATAGGGTTGCCATATCTTGAAGAGCAAAAAAGAGGGCAGCCCGAGCCATTGCCAGCCCGAACTGGGGAAAGAGGCGTTCGGGGCAGCCATCGCACTCATGCACCTTTTGTGTGGTCACGCGGAGTCCCCAAAAACATGGACAGCCCCCATGTGGAATAATGACTCAAGACAATGTGCTATGGGATTAAAATTGGCCACAACTTCATTATGTTTCAGATGTGGGTAGACCTTGGCTGGGGATCTGAGGAACATCATGGTTATCCAGAGTGTGTGTGGGGGGGGAGGGTTGGCTCTGGAGAACATATGTTCAAACAGAGAGTGCCGCCCCCGTTACACCGGCAATGACAACCTCTCGGCATACGGCCAAAGCCTCCCCTCAAAACAACCGCTTTAACAGGGAACCCTGGTATCACTACCACAAAGAGAAGGGGGGCATGGGTCACTGCTCCACACCCACCCCAATTTAGGGAAAAACTCACAGACATTTCCTTTAAAATTTAAAATTCTACCCAGATGGGCATGTTGGGCCCCAAAAAGAGGACATGTCCGGGTTTTCCTGGACGCATGGCAACCCTAATAACAGATCCTGAGGGCTCATTGAGAAGCCTATCCAAGCGGCCTGTGGACAAACTTTTCATTGCCTGTGGTACAAAAGCAAGGACAACAATCCTGTGCACAGTTATTTGTGAATACAGTCATACCTCGGGTTACAGATGTTTAGGGTTGTGTGTTTTTGGGTTGCGCACCATGCCGAACCTTCCGCATTTCGGCGCTTGCGCACGCGCAGAAGCACTGAATTACAACCCGCGTGTGTGCAGACACGGCGCTGCGGGTTGCGAACGTGCCTCCCGCACAGATCACGTTCACAACCTGAGTGTCCACTGTTTGTCCTATTCCCATGAGCCAGGAGTGTGAACTGCCCAAGCCCTGAAAAATGGACATTCCATGGGAGACACAAGGGACTGAGCAAGCAAGGGGTACTTACTCAGAATCTTAACTCTGTTCAGCTCAGTCACATGAACTGGCAACCTCGTAGGACTTACGGTGCAATTCAGATGCTATTTTAAAGGCTTGTTTTCCTACTTCCAGTGCAAGTAGATAAATAGGTAAACGGCGTTTCCTTGAGCTGCTCTGGTTTCCATTGTGACAGAAGCAGCTTAGTCATGCTGGCCACATGACCTGGAAAAACTGTCTGCGGACAAACATCAGCTCGCTCGGCCTGTAAAGCGAGATGAGCGCCGCAACCCCAGAGTCGTCCATGACTGGACTTAATTGTCAGGGGTCCTTTACCTTTACCTTTACCTTTACCTTTGCTGTGCCAGGCTTAGGTTGGCTCAGCTGGCAGCAGTCCCACTGCTGAATGTAGTTTGAATCTGGCACATGTTACGCCCACTTAATTTAAATTACCCTAGCTTCCCATACTTTAGGGAATGGGGGGGGGGAACGATTTAGAAACAAATTGTGTAGAATGAGGGAAGGACACTCTGAAAGGATATGGCAGTCTCCTTTTCTTAGCTATTGGTCTTTGATATGAAGATGGATTTGCTGTATATGTTCATGCTTAATGCAGTTTTAGGTGTTTCCATTGCAACTGCCGATATTCAAGGCTTTTTTTATGTTATCTGTGCAGAGAATGATTGTTTGAAATGAAACAGAGCAGGTTTTAAAAGCGTTCCCAAGGAAAGTAATAAAATCTATTAAAATAAATGTGACACAGAGAAAGCGGTTGTCTGAGTGACAGATTGCAGTTGCCTGCTTTATGCTCACACTCCATCCAGATATGATCTGTGCACCCTGTTCTGAATCCTTAGAACTCACTGAGGGTTGCTGGAGCTTCTGATGGACTGTCAAAGCTTCCCAGAGGAGTTGGAGGAGGCCCTGTGGAAGCTGTTGTAGTTGATGAAACCTCATACGCTCTTGAAACCTCAGTGTGCAGCCATAAGGGAACCTCTGAGGATGATGCTTCGAAGCCTGTTGGATTAACACTCTTTTGTATCATGGGATCCTGCATGAAAGGCATCTCTTTTCCTTTCCAGTCGCCAGTCTGTGACCACCTAGGTATCTTTGTAGCTGAAATATGTTTAGGAAATATGAAGATAAAATATAGATTAGATATAGATATGTCATTATTGTTTGCAGATTTATAAACTGCTTCACTGCCCAAAATTACCAAACTGGCATACAGCAATAAAAAATGAGTTTGAATACAAAAAAACAACCCCCAAAAGTTCTGAAAAACAATAAAGCCATTTCTACAGTTGTACAAATAGTATTGCAAAAAAATGACTGAGTCACACTTTTGGGAAGGTCTTCTTATGGAAAAGGTCTTCAGTAACCACCTAAATGTCAAGTCCCATCTTATTTCAGCTGGCAATTGATTCCAGAGGGCTGGAGCTGCAACTCTAAAAGCCCAGTTTTGCAGTACAAATTAAGTGCACCTCTGGGACATATGGTACCCTCAGTGGTGCCCCATCAGAGGATAAATATATATGTGCTTATATATATTTCAATTACATACATGCGTAAGCACACCACTGTCTCCACCAGTACACACATTGATTTTGTGCTTCCAATACTACTTGGCTAGAAGCCATCACAGGCAGATACAAGTCATGGCTTCCCCCAAAGTAGCCTGGGAACTGTGATACAGAAAACAGAGAATGCAACATTTTTAGGAATGGTGAAGATCAGGGCTAGAGCCCATCAAAGTGATATCATTGCCGGTACAATAAGGTAAGTGAAGGCATTTTGTGCTTTTGAAAGCATTAAGAACATCTAAAAACAACCATGCCCATTGAAAGACAAAGGATTAGTCAGCCAAATAAACAAAAGATTGCCTTTCCAAACACAGAGGGATACTTGCGCACTTTTAAATGTCCATGTGTCTTTTGCAGCATCACCTAAGACCTTGCCAGCATCTTCCCATAAAGGAACCAGGCCGGGGAGAATCAAATCTAAACCTTTGAGGGAGTGAGAGAAAAAGAAAGGAAAGCTATTGCAGCAGAGAAAACGCAATGGCCATCACCGCCAAACACTGGAAAACACCACAGGAAACTGGTAATAACCGATTGAGAAGCACCTCATCTCTAAGCTGCCTGCCCATGGTCATGCTGAACAGGAACCAATAACAGAGGCAGTATCTGCAATTCAGAATCTTATGATGAACACTGCAGATGAGCTTTCACAAATAGCTGTAATGGGGATCCCCCCCCCCAGTTTGAGGGCCACGCTTACTTGCAGGCAGCCTTAGAAGGGCCACATGCCTGCAATGCAGGGAGGTTGAAGTTGATGACTCTTGTGGTTCCTCCCAAGTCAATGAAGTTGATGACTCTTGTGGTTCCTCCCAAGTCAATGAAGTTGATGACTCTTGTGGTTCCTCCCAAGTCAGTGAAGTTGATGACTCTTGTGGTTCCTCCCAAGTCAATGAAGTTGATGACTCTTGTGGTTCCTCCCAAGTCTACAATTTCTTTGATTATTGACCTCTGGGCCTGAGGTTCCCTGCTCATACTGAATGGGATTTGCATGGGAATAAATGTTAAAGGAGGAACTGGGCCCTGGGAGAGGACATTGGTGGATAGGATTGAGCTATATTAAGTACCACCATTTTGCTTGTGTGCCCGGCTGACAAGTAATGCCTCAGTAGCGCTAAAGGGTCTTAGGATAGAAGCAAGCTTAACTTCCAAAGATCAAAGCCTGGCCATTTCATGCAACTCAAACACGCTTCTTGTTCATTAACAGCTCGGCCTCCCTCCGTGTTACATTCAAGATACACTTACCCAGAAGGTCTGACACATTTCCTGAAAAAGTGTAATTAATAAACGGTGACTTTTCAATGGCTTCCCACAAATCAGACAGGTTTCTTCCTGTTGGGAAAACATGGATTCAGGATGCTTCAGTAAAAACTGGATGTGACAAGGGGCGAGAAAATGACCTGGGATAGCAGTAAGCAAGCAGGCTAGTGCTTGTCCCAGAATCATGGGAAGGGCTGTAGCTCAGTGAAAGAGCATTTGAGTAACATGCTCAAGGTCCAGGTGTTGGCTAGTGGAAGGCATGGAGGCCAACAGTAGGTGGCTCTAGAGCCCATAACTGGCACAGCCAACTAAATTCTAGATTCATCTCCATTGTCCTTCCTGTTGAGTTCGTCAAATGCAAAACAAGGACCATGAAGGTAGATGTTTTCAGTTAGTGCCACACCCTGGACAGGTACCTTCAGCCAGCATGAGGTTGGGGAGGCAGTGCCCCATTCAACCTTAAGGATTGGTCTCCATCACTACAACCCTTCCTCTTTGCATGTTAGGTTAGCTTGGGCAGAGATTTAGCCCTGAAACACCCCCATCCAAAGCAAAGAAGCTCTGAACACCCCTGGCTGAAGTGGTCAAGTCCAAGGTGGGGTTTTGTGCACAGGGTTCTTCCAAATACAGAGTTCAGATTTCTAAGCAACATATTTGGGGAAGAGAAGAGCAATTACATGGTTACCTGTGCGGCCTGACATGACACAAATATAGATGCAGTCCGTGTCATTTCCTTGGCTCACTGAAAGACAGATGCTGCCTTAATTAAAACTCATTGAAGAGGAACAACAACAACAAAATCAGTTATCTCATTCACATCACAAAGTCTGCGACAGAAATATCCAAAAATTATCCTGAAAGTTGTAGTGCCAATTTCTTTCAAGTTGGAATTTCAAGGGGCAACAGCAAGGAACAATGCCCTCCTTATAATTTCCTCACTGGACCTTCTTTGTAGCATGCATTAAACACACACACACACACACACACACGGCATCCAAACAAATCGAGCCTCAATCTGATTCCCTCCTGAATTTGTGTAGTGGATAAGGGAACAATCCTATAGAAAGATCCACCAGGAGGAGCAGGATGGGATCCAGCAGATCCTTGGCTGAAACAGGGGGATCTCAGCTCAGCCAGGCTATGCCAGCTTACCTCCTTCCACAGCTCAGTTGGTAGAGCACGAGTCTCCTAATCTCAGGGTCGTGGGTTCCAGCTCCACATTGTAAGACTAGATGACCCTTGTAGTCCCTTCCAAATCTACATTTCTATGACCCTCAGCTGAACTGGGATCCAGCTGACTGACCCAAGCACTGTGGGTCTTTCTCTCCCCCCCCCCTTTGCATTTTATTTATTTGTTAACATTCTTACATTCTTATATTACATCAGTAAACATTGCCATATTACATTACAGGGTTCATTATAGTATACTTTCTAACATGTATACCAAGATTATATACAAATTTTATATACCAAGAAAGAAAGAAAGAAAGAAAGAAAGAAAGAAAGAAAGAAAAGGGAAGAGAGAAAAAAACCCAAGGACATAATTTTTTCCCCAAAGTCAAATGCATGCAAACACATTGGACTTCCTGTCTATCCCGTTGTATATTCCTTTTTTTACAAATGAATGTACCCTTGTTATTGTATATTTCTCTACATTTTATCTAATACATTCCTATATTAATATGTGCTCTTAGTCTTATTTCTCAACTCAGTCTCTCTCCAACATCAATCAAATGCTAGCATAGATAACAAACCTTTACTATATTTAGCACTGTGGGTCTTAAGCTGCTGTAAGTCCTGAAAAGGGGTGCTCCCGGTGGATGGCATGGGCAGCAGTGGTGTAGCGTGGGTTGCTGATTCCCAGGGCACGGCAAGTATTGCGCCCAGTAAGGCAAGTATTGCGCCTCCTAACCTGCGCATCCATGCATCGCCAATCCTGCTGCCAGACAGGGCTGTGGAGCATCAGCAGGACACACGTGCATGGCTCCTTGGGCTGGGGCACTGGCACGAGTCTTGCCATCTGCCTGCCTCCCCCACCGGTGGGAGACACTGCATAGCTGAGGAAGGCAAGGGCCCATCCTCTCCCAGCTCCTGCTCAAAGTGCTGCTCAGCTTATGGTTACCAGACGTCCCCATTTCCTGGGGACAGTCCCTGGATTTACAAATCTGTCCCCGCCCCGGACAAAATCCATCCCCGGAACGTCCCCGGATTTCATTTAATGCCCCCGGGTTTATATTTTAAGTGCTGTAGATTTATTAGTAGGGAATGAATTGTAATTATAATAGGGGTTGCTCGTGTGTAAGTTGCCGCCACTCCTGGCTAAGTTGGCTTGTTAAACCTTTTCTGTCTGGACAGCCCTTCACTTCATGGCTGCCTCAGTCGCTAGCAGAATCCGTCAGTGGGCGTTTCTTAAACCTTTTCCAGCATAAAAGCTCTTCGACGCCAAGTCTCCTCCTACTCTCCCTGCGCGGAAGTCTTCTGCGCAGAGAGGGTGTGGGTAGCGGAGGACCCGTGCTCTCCCCGCTGGTCTCCGGCGAGGAGTCCTGGAGCCCCCTCGCCGATTCCCCCATCTGCCCCCCTTTATCCCTGGTGTTACGCTGATTTCCTTCCCCAGCTGATGAGCTGCCTCTCTCCCTGCTGGGCCCTTCTCCAGCATCACTCGGGAGCCTTGCCTCCGCCTGTGGCTCCGATGTAAGTTCCCTGACATGAATGTTGTGTAATTGGTTCAACAGCACAAGACACATCATATGGGGACTTCTGGTGAGGCAAAATGGCGGGTGCCATGTCAGCGATCAGCGATCAACTGCGTTAACAGGCTGGCTCCGAGCTGCTGAGACTGCCACTGGCACCACCACTGCCAAGGGGAAACTGGGTACACCTGGTGCATCAACTGGGGGAACTGCTGACCCCCCCCCACGACCCAAATTGAGCTGGGAGCGAGAGCACTGGCCACTTGGCTGACTGCCCAGCGGCATTCCGGGGCCAGGAAAACCCCGGAACCAATGCAGGGAGAAGGAGGAAAGGAGAAGGAAAAGGGAGAGAGAGAAAGAGGAAGGAGAAAAAAGAGGGGAGCCCCAACCTTGTCGCGCTGCTGCCACCGCTAAGGAAGAGAGGTAGGAGAGCACCGGAAGGGCAAGGACACATGGCTGAGCCCAGGCCTGACCCAAGCCTACCTCCTGGTGGCTAGCGCTCCAAGAGAGCAGGCTGGGGCCCAGAGGAAGGCCGCACGACAGAGGAGACCGCAGAAGAGAAGATTCTACTTCTTAATTATTATTTTTAAATATCTTTTTTTTCTCTTTTCAAAAAAAAAAAGTGTTCCTGGATTCTTTGAAAAAAATCTGGTGACCTTAGTTCAGGTGAGGCGGGTGAGTGTGGTGGGGAGCCCCTCTGGTCAGGGCAGCAGATGGGGTCCATGACCCGGCACCCACATTCCCTGTACCTGCCCTTCGATTGTCAAGCTTAATGCACTTGGCATCAAATTTGCCAGCAATGACTCTTACCTGACACAATAGAGGTAGACTTGAAAATTTCTTTAAGGGAATCAGTGGAGTTGCCAACGATATCAACTAGCAAAGCGGTAAAATCTGGAGAGAGAAAACCCAGCCAAATAAATAAAGCACTTGTCTAGTCCAGGACCTTCCCCAAGTCCATCTCTTTACCACCAAAAATGAAGTGATGGAACAGAAAAGGCCAAACTACACATTTCGACAGGGATGGTGGGATCTATGGTCCACCTGTTGGACTACAAATCCCATCATGCCCAAGAACTGGCCACCCTGGTTTGCAATAATCTGTAGGGCTGCCATGTTCACCATCCCTGGTTTACAATCATCACTTCCCCCACCCCAAAAAGGGTGTTTAAATTGCCCATTTTTATTTTTAAGTATTGGCACCCAACTCCTGTGCAACGGCATATTGCTTACCGGCGAGTAAAGACTGACATGTTGGGTGTATCCCTCAGATACTTTGGCAATGTCCCCCTGGTGGCAATAGCAAATATCTTTCACGCACCACTCACCTGTTAAGTCATTTGTCCTGTTGTTCAAGCAATAGCAGTACCTCATGGGGAATTTGGTGGGGTCGATATTCTTCAGGTTGGATACTGTAAAGAAAGGAGGGGGACAAAGCAACAAGACATACACTGCAGAGGCGTTTAAGACATGGGCAATGTTCAGGAGTTGAATTGTTAAATCAGGTAATTTATGTTAGGTTTTTTATCCATCCGTGCTGCTCCAGCAGTAGCACTATGTTTTGTGTATATCATGTGAGTGTCTGAGAGAGCGTGAGACAGGAAGAAGAAGAAGAAGAAGAAGAAGAGGAGGAGGAGGAGGAGGAGGAGGAGGAGGAGGAGGAGGAGTTTGGATTTGATATCCCGCTTTATCACTCCCCTTCAGGAGTCTCAAAGCAGCTAACATTCTCCTTTTCCCTTCCTCCCCCACAACAAACACTCTGTGAGGTGAGTGGGGCTGAGAGACTTCAAAGAAGTGCGACTGGCCCAAGGTCACCCAGCAGCTGCAGGTGGAGGAGCAGAGACGCGAACCCGGTTCCCCAGATTATGAGTCTACCGCTCTTAACCACTACACCACACTGGAAGTCTCAGTACTGTTGGAAGTTAGTTTTACTTCTGTACTGATGCTGAAAGAGCACAGACGTGCTGATGGATTCTCTGTATATAGACTGTAAAATAAAGTAGTTTAGAGCTACTGATTGACTCTTTCTTCTGCTATGATATGCCAGAAGACGAGTGTGCTCCTCTCAGGAGAGAGGAGTCACTTATTACTGGTCTCTCTGAACTGAGGGAGATTTACTGTCAGGGAAGACCACAGAGAGACGCCCTGAAGACTTAGGAAGCTGGAGGCCTTCCCAGGCGTGTTTCCAACAATTTATTGGACCAGTTGCTGTGTCTCAACCTAACCTCCCTCACAGTGTTGTTGTGAGGATAAAGGGATGAACCATGTTCACTACCCTGGGCTCCTTGGAGGAGGAAGTGGTAGATAAATTCTATAAATATTTATTTAATGGCTTATGTTTTGCTTGTTTCTAAATTATAATAATTAATAATAATTTATTATTTGTACCCCGCCCATCTGGCTGGGTTTCCCCAGCCACTCTGGGCAGCTTCCACAGAGACCAAAAATACACAAAAATGTCACACATTAAAAACTTCCCTGAACAGGGCTTTCATCCTCCTTTTTAGGAAAATCTCATCAAAGATAGCAGAAAAAGCATGGCATAATTGTCATTGACAAACCACAATGTTTAAAAACCCATTAATATATATTTATTAGATTTATAACCCACCCTTCCTCCCTGAAGGAAAATTAGCTTACTGTTGTAGACGACTATGGAAACCTTATGGAAGGCATACGAGCTGTAAGATGTGATGCTCAGCAATGAGAAGAACTTTTTGCTGCCTGTGGAGATATAAACAAAACTTGCCCATCAGTTATATACGCATGCAAATGAATATTCGGGAAAGGGCCCAAGCTCACAGATATAGCATTTGCTTTTCCCTGCCCCTGCTCCTAACATTGCATACCTCCTTTCTCCATTCTCCAATGGGCATGCATTGAATGTAGTTAATCAAGGAGCTCAGCCTACACTCGAGTAGGACCCTGGCAGAGACACATGCCCGACTGGCATGTTCTCTCCCTCCTGGTCGATCATTTGGGAGCTTCAAAAGCTTTCTTCTGCCCAAACATCACAGAGAACAATGCCAACCGACAACAGCACACTTAGGGATCCGTAGAGTTTGCACATCATGCGTAACAGACCTCAGCAACTCAGCATTTTGGTTAATCTACTTTATTTACATATAAACACACACGGAGCACTGCAACATGGCTCCCTCTATCTCTAGCATCAGACAGCAAAGAGAAAAAACAAAGGACAATAGTCCCACTTCACGGAACACAGTAACACAAACATCCTGTCTCCATCACTTCACACTCTGTGGAGTCAAAACATATACTGTCATGTGAAAGACAACAATCCCATGACTGCAATCATGCAGCTGGAATTCTAACAAATAATAGAAGGGGAAGGAACAGATACCTTTGAGAGCTGTGTTTAGCATCCCATTTACCAATTCAGTCAGGTTAATCGCTGCCAGATCAACCGATTTAGCAGGCAACTCTGGAAAAGAAGAAACCATTTCTTATTAGTGCCGACATTCCATGTTGCAATTATGCCCAAACCAAACACTTCAAAGCGCATAGTTCAGCAACAGTTTTGCGCTTGTGATTGCATATGCAACAGCTATAATGAGGTTGCATAACCCATGCCACATCCAAGACAGTTATGCACAATATGGTTGGTACACTGCCTGCACTACTTCTCTGGGTCTCACCTCACTAGACTTCTTCCTCATTGCAAAACTGACAGAGGTGCTCTGTGAGAATCAGTAACACCTGAAAAGTTATCTGGTTTTGTCTCAGTTTGGAAGCAGGCAATGGCACACAGAAAACAACGATCAGGTAAACAACAAAGGAACAAATTCATATGGCTGTTTTCCGCATAAAGTGACTTCTGGTCAGTCAGCTTCATGCATGTTGAAAAATTCCACTCCACCTTTAGTTACAGACATGGAACTGTTGCGTGTCACATGTCTGTTTACAATCCAGCACAGTCTGCTGGGAACTTCTGTTTGTGTATAGCTTTTGCTTTTCTCTGTCTCTCGGAGAAGACAAAGAGGGAGACGACATGTTTCTTTGTCCTGATTTATGATTAATAAATCCATAGTTGTAGTATGCTTCCACAAGCCTCACACCTATTCTGTGTGCGCAGTTCACTCTGCTGACATAGTGTGCCCTGGTTTTGAAGCCTGGGTCGCTGATTTACATCAGAGCAGAGGCCAATGGGTCTTCGCAGTGGGACAGCTGGAAGGGGACAACCTTCTGTGACCCTCTGCATGCCAACATCCTGCTGTTCTTACATTTCTGGAAAACTTTGAGGCAGTAAGTTCTGAAGTGCTCTGGTTTGGTTGAGGAACTGCATTGTGAAATTCAGATATCTGTGAATTGTGAAGGCTAGCTGTGTACAGTGGTAGCTTGGTTCTCAAACAGCTTAGTTGTCAAACAAATCAGCTCCTGAATGCTGAACACCCGGAAGTAAGTGTTCTGGTTTTTGAACACTTTTCGGAAGCCAAAGATCCAACGCAGCTTCCACTTGAGTGCTGGAAGCTCCTGCAGCCAATTGGAAGCTGCACCTTGGTTTTCGAACGGTTTTGGGAGTCAAACGGACTTCTGGAATGGATTAAGTTCGAGAGCCAAGGTACCACTGTATTGGTTTGTGTATTGGTTCAAGAAGTGCAAATCAGGCGGGTTTCGTACATTGGTTCAAATTGGGTAGACAGTCACAATGATGATGTGAAGAAGGTGTTTTAGAGACCCCTAGTGGTTAGCACAATCACACCATTTGTCTCAGGCAAAATGTTGTATTAGCTGGCCCCTTTTTGGTGAGTGGGGTGCAAGGGGGAAAATATCAATTTATTCATGTGAAACACTCATCCGTCACCCTTCCTGCAGTTCTGATTTTGGGTAGTCTGCAAGACTATATATCAACACACTCCCTTATTTATAACCCTTGAGTTTCCACAGAAAGACTTACCTGCAGTTGCCAGCACCGCCACTTTCTTGCTTTCTCCTTTCACGCTTTGAGCTGCAAAAGATATTTAAGAGGCTTCTTTGCTTCATGCCACAATCTATCAAAACAAAACTTACTTGTCTTGCTTGAAAATGATGAAAGGCTTCTTGGAGATCTTCTGCATCAGTAATGGTGGGATACAGGGAATGGAAAAGCTTTGAGTTGGAAACCTTCCAGGTGCCCTTGATGAATTGGGATCTGATTCAGAAAGTCTGGTTTATATTTAGTAAATGGAACTTTTTTTAAAAAAAGCGCAGCAGATGCTTTTCATGCACCCTACAAACAACTTCAATAATTTTTCAAGCAGCCAAAGGTCGTTAAACTGAAAAATCAGGGTTGTTTCACCCTGGCAGTGAAATTTTGCACATACTGTAGTTTTCGCTCCATAACATGCATTTTTTTCCTCCTAGAAAGTAAGGGGAAATGTCTGTGCGTGTTACGGAGTGAATGCTTCCCTCCTCTGTGGCTCGCTTTGAAACAGCAAAGCGGGAGAAGAGCCGCTGAGTGGGGAGGAGAGAGGGACAGAGAGCCTGCTTCTTTAAAGGAGCAAAGCGGGAGACGAGAGAAGCTGCTTACACGAGTATAAGCGGCTCCTGTCCGGTTGGTTCCTTTAAAGCAAGCAGGATCTCTGTCCCTCTCTCCTCCCCACTCAGCTCACTACATAGCAGCAAAGTTTTTCAGCTCGCTAAGCCGGGGATGAGCGGGGAGGAGGAAGAAAAGCAGAGCCTGCTTGCTTTAAAGGAGCAAAGCGGGAGAAGAGAGGAGCCTTATCCCCTTATACCCCTCTTCTGCATTATTAGCAGCATCCTTCTCCACCCACCCCACACATGCTCCTTGTCCCTTGAGTGCTTTTCCTTCCCTCCCCACTTAAAACGTGGTTACAAAGCACAGATCCACATGGATCCTCAGGATTTTTGCACTGGGTCACCCCAAATTCACCATCAGATCACATAGCATGTCCATGGCTACAGTTTGCACCAAAAAAATCACGCACCCACTGTTGCCTGGGGCCGCAGTGGTGCAAAAACGTGGTTACAAACATGGATCCACATGGATCCTCAGGATTTTTGCATTGGGCTACCCCAAACTCACCGTCAGATCACATGTCTGTGGCCACAGCATGAACCACAAAAATCATACATCCACTGTTTCGTTTAGAATATTTTTTTCCTTGTTTTCCTCCTCTAAAAACTACGTGTGTGTTATGGTCGGGTGCATGTTATAGAGCGAAAAATACGGTATCTATTCAGAAGAAAATCCCCTTTGTCCAGTGGGGCTTGCTCCCAGGTAAGTGTGCACAGGTTTGCAGCCTGAATGGCAGCTTTGAGTTCCAGCTTCTCATTTCATAAATTGGGTTGACTCTGAAAGTCTGCAAGCTAATATGAAATGGGTATTTTGTTACTTGCTAAAAGCCAGCTCCTTTGCTGATAGCAAGACCCAGAGGTGGTCCGAGATGTTTTGCAGCACAAAACAGAGCTCCTTCCCTAACAATACTGGTCCAGCAGTTGAATCTTACTTCAACCCTGATGGTAGGATAGGGTCTCCTTCACCGCTGGCTTACAAGATAGCTAGCTTACGAGATGGCGGGCAGCCTGTGGGTCACACAAAGCACCGGCATCTCGTTGCTGCTCCCAACCTCCCAGCACGTGCTGCCCAAAGCAGCTGTTTCCTTCTGCCTAATGGCAGAGCTGGCCCTGCGAAGATTTGCCTATGCACATGTGTTACTTACCCAAGCTGGAAGCAAACAGGAGGCAAAGGAACCCGAGGGATAAATTAACAGCACCATGCAGAGGGAACCATGACATTTTGGAATCTGACTTCCAGTTATGTAAACTGCCTGGAGTGTGAGAAAAGAGAGAGGTGGGGGACTCAGTACCTCTGGTGGAAAGGTATCTGAAGAAGTATCTGAAGAAGTGTGCATGCACACGAAAGCTCATACCAAGAACTAACTTAGTTGGTCTTTAAGGTGCTACTGGAAGGAATTTTTTTATTTTGACTATGGCAGACCAACACGGCTACCTATCTGTAACTATTCACACTGACACTTACATTACTTTAAATTTGGGGCAAATTTTGGTCACAATTTTATTTAATACAACCATGTGAGCGGTATTGGCTTAGGCACTGGCTCCAAAATATAACTGACTCCACCTTTCTGATTGGTAGTCTCAAAGGGTAGACCACACGAGGGAGCAACATCGATGAAGACCAACCGAAGCTCACCCCAGGGTTCTTGTGGTCCTGGCATGGCCCTAGCCCCTCAAGCGGACTTCGGACGAGATCCAGGACCCCCAGATTCCTTTACGGGAATACCCTGTTCCTGGAGGGGCTGGTGATGGCCGCACCTCCCCTCCCCCACATTTCAATGAGCGAATGCCTAACCGCCACCTTACAAGTTGTGACAATTGTTGAGGAGGTAGGCGAAAACCAAGTGGCTATAGCCAGTCTGCCAAATGGAAAAAAAATCCTACCCAGCCCCTGTTCCAAAACAGGTGACCCAATCCAAAGAAAGGCCAGAACAGCACTGTCTAATCAATAGGGAGGGAGGGTGTTCAGCAGTGCGAAGCAAGTGCCCCCAATTAAGTCACACTGCCGTTTTTAACAGCCCCTGGGATCACGCCACCCCAGGCAATTGGCCCAGACAGCCTGGCATGATCCCAAGGCTATGGCTAGGGCTTGGGTTGCACCCCTCCATCTAAATTAACCCTTGGTGTGCCCTGAGTGCCCGGGCGCAACCAGGACCCCTCAATTAGGAGGATCCCATTTAGTCTACTTGGTTGTCATTGACTTAAAATATTATTATTATTATTATTATTATTATTATTATTATTATTATTATTATATTATTATTATTATTATTATTTTTAAGTTACAAGTATAAACTTCAAACAAAATCAAAGGTTATAATGCCATGCCCTGCCTCTCTCCACCTGGCCGGAGGTGGGGCCTCGAGGGCTCCAGAAAGGACCGCTGCTGCTGCTGCTGCTGCTTGACAAAAATGGCTCCTTTTAAAAATTGTTTTCATTTTTTATCTATGTCATTTTAAATTGTTATTGATATTAATGTTGCATTTTTTCAGTTTTAGATTTTATGATTTATGTGGAAATTGCTATCCATTTGGTTGTGTGCATTTTGATGTGCTTTATTTATTGTTTATGACTTTTGTTACATTGGTAATTGTGGAAATCTTGTCATGTTGTAAGCCGCCTTGGACATTGTTTTAACTATGGAAAGGTGGCATACCAATAAAATTATGGTGATGATGATGAACTTTCCTCATTGCTAGAATGCCATAAAATGATTAATGCATTAATTATACTTTGCTGAGATGTTGGCTCATGAAGTATTTCCCATCAATATCTAACCATCACATTGGCTTATTAAATATTTTCAGTCGATATCATAATGATGGCATTAAAATTGTGCCAAAGGTATCTTTTGGGGAAATGCCTTTTTGAGGGGGCACAAAGCAAGAGAAGAAAAGGAAGAAGAGGTGTTTGGATTTGCTATCCCGCTTTATCACTACCCGAAGGAGTCTCAAAGCGGCTAACATTCTCCTTTCCCTTCCTCCCCCACAACAAACACTCTGTGAGGTGAGTGGGGCTGAGAGACTTTTAAGAAGTGTGACTAGCCCAAGGTCACCCAGCAGCTGCATGTGGAGGAGCGGGGAAGCGAACCCAGATTACAAGTCCACCGCTCTTAACCACTGCACCACACTGGCTCTCAAAGCCCCTGGCCCAGTGCTCATCTCCTGACATCAGAGGAAACAACATTCGTGGAGAGGAACGATAGGCTCCTGCCCCGGGCACCATGAACCCTCGCAATGCTGCTGGCCCACATTTCATATGGTAAATTAGAAGTTCTCTTCATGAAGGCTCCCCCCCCCCCGCTAAACTAAAAAGCCACACCCAATGGCTGAGCTGCTCTTGACTTTTCCAGGAGGCCAAAATGGTGTCAGAAGATCACATGGCTGGGCCAAATTAGAAACCCCGCATTGGGATGGTTTTGTGTCGTATCTGCAAAATAGCCTCCCTGTTTGGGCGGACAATTACCCGAGCCTCTGCATTATTGCAACATTTTGGAATGGACGAAGGATAAAAGGAAGACAAATGCCTTTGATGTCTATTAATATTGCATGGAAGAATGAACCGGTCTGTCAGCCATCCGGCCGTCATTAGCAGTTTGGTTCAACACATGGTCACGGATAAAAGGAAACGTTTCTCATATGTCCAAGCAATTTTCCAACCCGGATTCAAGAGTTCTGATTGTACGTTCAAACTGGTGGGGAGCTGTACTGAGCAACACAGAAAGAAAAGAGAAAGGAGCTCTTTGAATATATTAAGATTATTCAAATGGAGTTTGTGGGTGATTGTATTCCGTGACAAGATACCAGTTCCCATGAGATTCATTACTGCTTCTCAAGTTATTCCCAGGTCTCCATCAGCCCTTATTTACCAGGGACAATTCCCAGTTTCATTGTCACAATTTTTTGCTTTGGGGGCATAGCTTTTGAATGTTTTGTTGGTGTGTGAATTGTCTTTTCTCATGGCTTTTCTCCTGCCCCACCCAAGATCCCTAGAGCAGGAGTGGGCAGAAGGGAAAGATTTGCAGTAGATCGGCAAGGATGGCAGAAAACTCATCCCCCACTCTAGTACAGAAATCGTGGGGGACAATTAAGAATGGACTATTGTGTAGAATGGACACGAGTGGCGCTGTGGGTTAAACCACAGAGCCTAGGACTTGCCGATCAGAAGGTCGGCGGTTCGAATCCCTGTGACAGGGTGAGCTACCATTGCTTGGTCCCTGCTCCTGCCAACCTAGCAGTTCAAAAGCACACCAAAGTGCAAGTAGATAAATAGGTACCACTCCGACAGGAAGGTAAACAGTGTTTCTGGTTCGCCAGAAGCAACTTAGTCATGCTGGCCACATGACCCAGAAGCTGTACGCCAGCTCCCTTGGCCAATAAAGCGAGATGAACGCCGCAACCCCAGAGTCGGTCACGACTGGACCTAATGGTCTGGGGTCCCTTTACCTTTACCTATTGTGTAGAAGGGCTGCGAGCTCATCCCAGTTCTAATAATAATAATATTTTTTTATTTATACCCCGCCCATCTGGCTGGGTTTCCTCAGCCACTCTGCGCGGCTTCCAACTGAATATTAAAAACAATACAGCATCAGACATTAAAAACTTCCCTAAACAGGGCCGCCTTCAGTTGTCTTTTAAAAGTAAAATAGTTGTTGATTTCCTTGACATCTGCTGGGAGGGTGTTCCAGTCTAGCTGCCCGCAGTCTGTGGGCAGGTAGGGTCTCAGTCTGCGTACCAGATGGAGTTGGTAGACAGCTGCCCTGGACACAGAATTAACCTGCACCTCCATGGACAGCCGTGAGTCCAAAATGACTCCCAGGCTGCACATCTGGTCCTTCAGGGGCACAGTTACCCCATTAGGACCAGGGAGTGCTCCACACCAGCCTGCCCCCTGTGCCCCAAGAACAGCACTTCTGTCTTGTCAGGATTCAACCTCAATCCGTTAGCTGCCACCCATCCTCCAACCACCTCCAGACACTCACTCAGGACCTTCACAGCCTCAAAACAAATTCTTCTGCTTGGTAGCTTTGCAAAGCCTGGATAGCCCATTTGCTTAGCGCATGGTGCTGATAAGGTCAAGGTTACAGGTTCGATCCCTACATGCGACAGTTGCATATTCCTGCATTGCAGGGGTTTGGGCTAGATGGAGTCCCACTGAAATGAATGGAAATGCCTACGGCAGAGCTTTTCAAACTGTGTCATGACACGTTAGTGTGTTGGCTGCAGTGTGTAGGTGTGTCGTGCGAATGCTCCCTGCGCTACTCCTGGGGCTGGAAAAGGGGTTAGTTTAACCTCTGGTTTGCTAATAAAACTGAATGACTGCATCGCAGAATGATGCATGTCTAAAAAGCGTGTCCCCAACATGAACAGTTTGGAAAGCTCTGGACTAAGGTCTACTCTGTTTTCACTAACATTGGATAAAACCCATTTTTGTTATTTATTAGAAAGCATGTTAAATTCATTATTGTTATTATTATTATTATTATTCTACATACATAGAAGTCCCAGTGATCTCCCATCCAGATTAAAGACTGATTTTGTCCCTGCCTAAGCCTACTGAAGATATTTTCATTCTGGCTAGCTGTTTGCACAATAGGGCAAGCTATTTTTAGATGTAGTTTTACTGATACTATTTGCTGATCCATTGTTGCTGTTATGACTTTGCAGTTTAACTGAAAGCGGCGTTTTGTATAATTATCTATCTATTAATTTTTAGCTGTCCTGAGCTCCAGATCACAGGTGGGGAAGGATGCAAGACTCTCTAACGAGCAAGCGAATAAATACATAAAATAACTCAGCAACATTTGGCCAAATACAATCCCTTGCATTTTGAAACTATTCAGTAAGCTCATCACTAATATTTTAAAACCTCTTCTGTAGCAGTTTCTACTGCTGAGCATCTAAGGAGAGACGCTGTTAATGATGACTTTTGAAGTCCAGCCCCACACCCACAATTTCATTCCGCTTTAAAAAATCATTATCAGATAACATACTAATAGAACATTCAAGGAACGTTTTCCATTTTGTTTTGCTAATATGTGTGGCATTTCTATGACACGCTATTATTTTGACGCCAAGCCTGAACTCAACAAAACATTTATTTTCTAACACATTTAAGGTTCATGAAGGGGACTGGGCCATTAGCTTCAGCAGGGAAAAGATAGCTTCGTTCCAAATATATCAATTTATAACCTGTTTGATCATCCATAGTCAGACCATTTAATCAGGATTAAGTGCCTTTTCATTGCTCCGACCCGAGTTAACAAAAACACTAGCCACGGTTCACGTGCACCATTTAGCACGACAAGTAACTTATAATGTTCTCCTTTTTGTGTGTTGCCAGTAATGTCAAATCAGGTATCAGGTGTTCCCCCTGCTTTTATCAGTAGCAATACACAAGGAATTACTGCAAATGCAAAGAACACAGAGAGATCTCTTGTTTTGCGACTCTTCCTGTTTCAGCTCATTTCCAAGCGGCAAAAGGCCGCTGTCTCAGATCTGAAGCTGACTTCAAATATTTATATATATACTGCAAATTAGAAATACTGCAAATTAGAAAAGAAATTATTTTCTTGATCGCTAATCCTAGCTTGTTAACGTTTAGCATTCTGTCTGGTCCATTATTAGAGGAGGGTTTTGTGTTGCTGTTGTTGTTTTTTTAAAGCTTTTCAAAAAGGGCTATATTTATGCTGAAACTATCCAGGGTCTCGGTCTCTCTCTCTCTCTCTCTCTCTCTCTCTCTCTCTCTCTCTCTCCATATCTATGTATCTTTTAGTTTAACTCACCTGGCTTCTGTGGATGGTGTTGATAAAGCCCTTGCAAGAGTACTCAGCCAAAAGGTTATCTCACTCCTTTTGATGAAAGGTGACTAAGCTGCGAATGGACAGGCTCGATAACCTTGTTTTTAAAAGATAAGCCGGTGGAAAAAGAGAAATGTCAGTCTCCATGGGATGGAGGAAGTGAAAGGCAAGCAAAAAGTGCTTGTGGCACGAACTGGAGTGAATCCCTTAGTGGGATGACATAGCAAGGTGCGATGTGAAGCCACTTTTGGCAGTAATTACTTTCCCTGAAAAGTAGAATTGAGAGGATTGTTTCTCCAACATTTAAAGAGACAGGCCCTCTTAGTGTCATAAAGGAACATCCCTTCTGGAACAAAGAGAGGTTGACTGCAGAAAATGACTCCCTCTGTGTTAGTGCTTTGCATTAATTCTGAATCCTGACAAAACAGAAGTACTGGGGGCGGGCAGGTGTGGAGGACTTCCTGGTCCTGAATGGGGTAACTGTGTCCCTGAAGGACCAGGTGCACAGCCTGGGGGTCATTTTGGACTCACAGCTGTCCATGGATGCTCAGGTCAATTCTATGTGCAGGGCAGCTGTCTACCAGCTCCCTCTGATACGCAGGCTGAGACCCTACCTGCCCGTGGACTGTCTCCCCAGAGTGGTACATGCTCTAGTTATCTCTTGCATGTACTACTGCAATGTGCTCTACGTGAGGCTACCTTTGAAGATGACTCGGAAACTGCAATTAATCCAGGATACGGCAGCTAGACTGATGACAGGGAGTGGCTGCCGAGACCACATAACACCGGTCCTGAAAGACCTACATTGGCTCGCAGTACATTTCCGAGCACAATTCAAAGTGTTGGTGCTGATCTTTAAAGCCCTAAATGGCCTCAGCCCAGTATACCTGAAGGAGCGTCTCCACCCCCATCATTCAGCCTGGTCACGGAGGTCCAGCTCCGAGGGCTTTCTGGCGGTTCCCTCACTGCAAAAAGTGAGGTTACAGGGAACCAGGCAGAGGGCCTTTTCAGTAGTGGTGCCCGCCCTGGGGAAAGCCCTCCCATCCAATGTCAAGGAAATAAACAACTATCTGATTCTTAGAAGACATCTGAAGGCAACCATGTTTAGGGAAGTTTTTAATGTTTGATGTTTTATGGTGTTTTTAATATTCTGTTGGGAGCCATCCTGAGTGGCTAGGGAAACCCAGCCAGATGGGCGGGGTATGTAATAAACCATTATTAGTATTATTATTATTATTATTATTATTATTATTCCCATTGTATACTACCAGGTGTGTAATCAGGAGGGGAATTTGACTCAGTTAAGCGCGTATTGGCAGACCCACCTCATTTGCAGCTTCTGAAACATTGCACCAACTGAATCGCAGAAGCATATAATTGCAGAGTCAGAAGCGGCCACGGCGGTCGTCTAGCCCAACCCCCTGCAATGCAGGAATCTTTTTGCCTACACGCCTCTCTGTATGTTATTGTTGTTAATTACATTTATATACTACCTTTATCTTCCAAGGATCTCAAAGTGGTGTGCCTGCTTCTCCTCCTCCCATTCATAGCTGTCAACTTTTCCCTTTTCTTGTGAGGTATCCTATTCGGAATAAGGGGATTTCCCTTTAAAAAAGGGAAACATTGACAGCTATGAATCCTCCCCACAACCCTGTGAGGTAGGCTAGGCTAAGAGATGGTGACTGGTCATCCAGTGAGCTTCATGGCTGAGCGGGGATTTGAACCCTGGTCTCCCAGATCCTAGCCCAACACTCTAACCATTATGCTACACTGTCTCTTTTAACTGTCAGATGACACATGATAGGGGAGATCTGCCTGCAGTGAGCTGATCCCAGGAAGACAGATGTTTTTAATGGTGGGTTCACCATTATCTTATGCATACAGAGGACTGTTTTGGGTCTGATGGATATTCAGCTGCACAGGCTTGAATCCAGCCAGTTATGTGCTTAATTCTGCCCAATGTGAAGGGCTTGGTTTTACCAGATCTGAAGATCCGTCAGACTGTTAGAATTCCTGCTCCATGATTGTAGTCATGGGATTGTTGTCTATCACATGACGGTATACGTTTTGACTCCACAGAGTGGGAAGTGGCGTGGACAGGGTGTTTGTGTTACTGTGTTCCATGAAGTGGGACTATTGTCCTATGTTCTTTTTCTCTTTGCTGTCTGATGCTAGAGAGAGAGGGAGCCATGTTGCAGTGCTCTGTGTGTGTTTATTTGCATATAAGTAGATCAGCCAAAATGCTGAGTTGCTGAGGTCCGTTACGCTTGATGCGCAAAATCTGCGGATCCCCAAGTGTGCCGGTGTCGGTTGGCATCGGTTGCTGTGATGTTTGGGCTGAAGAAAGCTTTTGAAGCTCCAAAACGATTGACCAGGAGGGAGAGAACATGCCAGTCGGGCATGTGTCTCTACCAGGGTCCTACTCATGTGTAGGCCAAGCTCCTGACACAGACGTGAAGTGCATTTCTGCTGTTTATCTCTTTGGGTTCAGTCCAGGGGTCGGTCACACAGTAGCTTCAGATGTTACTGGGTGCCAACTCCCATCAGACCCACCCAGCATGGTCAAAGGTCAGGGATTATGGGAGTTGTAGTCCAACAAAATCTGGAGGGCATCACATTGACTGCCTCAGTTCTAGACTGTAGGTTCAATGAAGGTACTTGAAGAAATTAATTCCTCAGATTTCTGCTTCCTCCCCTGCTGGAGGTTTTGTTGCCATTGACCGCTGCTTGATATTTCATCAATCATACTGGAATGAAAGGGCCTGGGAGAATGATCTATCACAAGACTCTCTAACTGAGAGATAAAGGTGTTCCCTGGGCCACCATCCAAACCGTTTGATGTTTGGATGCGGAGATAATTTGACTTTCAGCAGGACATACATCACACGGCCATTTCATCTTGGGGCAGTGCAATTTCAGATGTGCCTCCCTGCAAGGCGATGCTCAGCTAAATCACTGTATTGTTCTGCTCCAACCAGCATACAAAAAGCTTTATTTGGGGCAATAATACATTTTCTGTGAAAGCACAGCTCAGATGAATTATGCAAGGAACTTTCTCAGGGCTATAGTTTAACTTCCCAGCAGGAATCTTTTGACCAATTGCTAAGGAAAGAAGCAAAAAAAGAAGCCGTAGAGCCTCCATCTCTCGGGGCAGTAAACCCCTTGTGGACAAACCACAGAAAAATGTTTTCTACATCATGCCCTACTTAGGAGATTCAGAGAGGTATGTGTCTGCTGCAGACAGACTGTAGGTCTTATCTAGCAAGGCGATTGTTATATTATCAAATAGTCTCTCTCTCTCTCTCTCTCTCTCTCTCTCTCTCTCTCTCTGTGTGTGTGTGTGTGTGTGATGCTACATTCCCTGAAAAATTCACATTAGTGAATGCAGGCATTTGGAGAAGGAAGGAGTACAGTGGTACCTCTGGATGCGAACGGGATCCGTTCCGGAGCCCCGCTTGCATCCTGAAGTGAACGTAACATGTGACTGTGCACCTGCGCCTGCGTGTGCGTGGGCCACGTTTCGCCGCTTCTGTGCATGCACGTGATGTCATTTTGAGCGTCTGCACATGCGCGAGCGGCGAAACCCAGAAGTAACACACTCCATTACTTCCGGATCACCACGGAGCGCAACCTGAAAATATTCATCCCGAAGCTACTTCAATAGGGGACATCGCTGGTCTCCTTGCACCCTCGTTCCTAGATCTTCACTCACCGCTTCTTCCTTGGTGGGGTGGATATTGTGTGCTTCACCTTGGGTGCCAAAATGTCTTGAGAAAGCACTTAAAGAAACTTTTTCAAGGCTTTGCATGTTCTCTTAAATACAGTAGTACCTCGGATTACAGACGCTTCAGGTTGCAGACACTTCAGGTTACAGATTCCGCTAACCCAGAAATAGTACCTCAGTTTAAGAACTTTGCTTCAGGATGAGAACAGAAATCGTGCGGCGGCAGCACAGTGGCAGCGGGAGGCCCCATTAGCTAAAGTGGTTAAGAACAGTTTCAGGTTAAGAATGGACCTCCAGAATGAATTTAGTCCTTAACCAGAGGTACCACTGTACTTAGAAAACTTTTCAAGGCTTTTGGAAGATGCAAATGCGACACCGTAAATGGCCTCATTCATTTTCTGACCAAGGCAGCTCGCCGCTCTAGTCAGAACGCATTTTGAAATGAATTCTTCGTACACGACCAGTAATTGAAATTTCTATTCATTTATTAATAAGTGGTGCAGGTTGTATATTTTCTTTTTAAAGACAGAACATAAATTAAAAAAAACAGGTAAGAAGTATTATTTGCATAATATATATATATTTATATATATATATGTATATATAACACATTGAAATCAACATATTAAAGTTGTTCAAATGTTGGACAGTGCTGGAATATAAATTACACATAACCGTTTAAAAATTACATTAAATGATATTAGAAAGAGCTCTGAAGGCCACTTGTATAAAAGTTGTGTTTCCCTTGTCAGCCCGGATCTGAAGAGCATCTGTTGTAGCGTGGAGAAATTATCTGAATGAGCAAGGCACAATTACAAGTTAGAAGAACAAGAGGCTCTAAGCTAGAAAACAAAATGCAATTGATCATATAACTGGGCGGCACGTTGGTGCATGGGTGAGGTGGGTTTACAAAGTGCTTTTTTTAAAAAAAGAGGGGCTCCATCTCCAACAGAACATTTAAAGCATCATCCTACCACTTTAAACTATCACGGCATCCCCTGGGAACTCTAGTTTGTTGGGGTGCTGAGAGATGTTAGGAGACTCCCTGTTCCCTTCACAGAGCTACAGCTCACAGAGTTCCCTGGCCAGAGGGATTGGTTGTTCAGCCACTCTGGGAATTGTCACTCTTTGCAAACTCTCAAGATCCCTTGGAGTGGTACACTAGTGCTTCAAATGCATAGTCCAGAGGTGGCCGGAGCCTCGTTTGGAGTACCCAATCAGCAATTCATTTTTCACAGGCGTTTGTATTTTGAATCAAGCAATGTCTGAAGGGGCAGCAAATATTGGTTCTGGTCCTATCACAAGCTGGCGCTGTGGCTTATCTCCATGGCAGTCTAGATAGAAGCAAAGCCTTCTTTGACACACCCTTGCACACCACCAATGTACAGTTGTGCCTTGGTTTTCAAACAGAATGCGTTCCGGAAGTCCATTTGACTTCCAAAATGTTCGGAAACCAAGCCGAGGCTTCCGATTCACCGCAGGAGTGTCCTGCAGCCAGTCAGAAGCTGTGGAAGCCATGCTGGACGTTCAGCTTCTGAGGCAAAGTTTGCAAACCAGAACACCTACCGTGTTTTTTGCTCTATAAGACACACTTTTTCCTTCCTAAAAGTAAAGGGAAATGTGTGTGCGTCTTATGGAGCGAAAACAGGCTGCGCAGCTATCGCTGAAGCCAGAACAGCAAGAGGGAGAGCTGCGCAGCAATCCCTCTTGCTGTTCTGGCTTCAGGGATAGCCGCGCAAAGCCACTTCAACAACATTTGATTCAGAATATATTTTTTTTCTTGTTTTCCTCCTCAAAAAACTAGTTCGGGTGCGTCTTATAGAGCAAAAAATACGGTACTTCCAGGTTTGCTGTGTTTGGGTTCCAAGTTGTTTGTGAACTAAGCTGTTCAAAAACCAAGGTACGACTGTATATGTCAACACATTTTGATTGTAAACTTTGCTTGTTAAGAAGAGGGCTGTCCTTATTTATTTCTATATTTATATTTACGGTACAGCTGGAGAGACTAGTTAACACCCATAGTTTGGCAACCTGATCTGCCCCTGCCCCCGATCCTGCAAGAAGGTTTTATTTTTATTTTTGGCTGCCCAAGATCTCATTGATTTTGACAACAGCAGCAGGGGAAAGGAGATAGAAACAGCCAAGACTTAGTGCTGAGGTGGGCACCTTGATGAGCATACAAAATGGCCCCTCCCCAGTCATTGGAATGATCATTTGGCAAGAGGGGGCAATGATATGCCATTCCTTAGCTGATCTCTGCAGACCTAAGAGATGCTCCTTCCATCAATGGCATGCAGGAGAAGGTTGAATGCAGCCCTTGTAGCCTAAAGAGTTAGCCACCCTCGTTGTACAGTGCCTACTGGCTTTGTCTGTTTTATCAATATAATAATTGCAGCAGCAGCATCAAGAAGTGCCCTGTGACAGAGTCCTCTGGCTGTCTATGGAGAGAAAGAATCTGGAGTCCTTGGATCAAACTTCCAGACCACCAGTTGTCTATCCCTAGACCAGCCTTCCCAAACATGGTACCCATCAGACGGCATGCACTCCAGCTCCCATCATCCTCAGCCAACTTAGCCAAACAGCAATGAAACATGGGAGTTGTAGTCTGGGGAGCCAAGGCTGAAGAACACTGCCTTGGACAGTAACCTTACAACGCAATCCTAATCTGGCCAGGATGAGACAGAGAGGTGTCACTAGCAGGTTGGTGGGCAGAGACGCCAAATATGTTTAGAGAATTATGCAGGCATAAATCCAAAGGCCAACGGGGTTTCGGCCAGCAGTACATGGGACCTTCGGGGACAGATGTGGCCTTGGATCTACTGGATCCCCCCCAAAAAACCTGAGAACTTCGAGCCCAATTAGCCACCAGCTGGTGCTGGTCATTTTCTACCATTGTTTTCAATGGGGAGGGGAGATTTAAAAGAAAACGACAACCAGAGTCGCTGAGGCTGAAAGAAACACATTACCCAACACCACCACTTTCTGCCTTCAGCAGAAAAAGTTGGAGGATTTCCTTAGAGGCAGGTCCCAATGAGTTTGATGTACTTTACAGCCCTACCTGCAAGAAGGTGGAGTTTATAATGTAGCATTTGCTTAGCAGCCCAGCCGAATCCTAAGCACGTTGACTCAGAAATAAGCTCTGTCAAATTTGATGATGATGACTCCCATCCCTTAGAAGTGAGCATGGGTCAGATCCAGGGAGGTGTGTCCCATTTTGCCCATCAAGGTGAAGCAGGAATTGATGCCTTGCAACTGCCTCACAGCTCCTGGCACCACTTCTCCATCCATCCTGCCACCTCAGCTACTGGCAAAGAAGCAGTGCTGGAATCAGCACAAATTTCAGGTGTGATCCCACCCGATTTGGATGAGATCTCACTGAAATTGCATGAGATCTTGCACACTTGCACGATCTCACGTAATTCAGGACACTGTTTCAGCCGATGGCAGAGCTGTTTATCTGCCAGCAGCCCCAGTCGGCCTAATGGATTGCTATCCTATGGGTAACTTGGACCTGCTACACAAATGGTCCTGCCATAACACATATTTTTAAAAACTCCTTTGAGATCAGTGCTAGAGACTTCCCTGAATTTTACCTAAATAAGAACTAAGAGGCTAACTTGGGGGGGGGGCTGTGGTCAGGTAAACAAACTAGAGAATGTTGGAACAATTTTGCCACATTGCCTTTAAAATTTGCCCAGTCCAAATCTGTAGATCTAACAATGAACACACAAACAAACAAATTATAAAATACAATGGACGAAACCTAGACTAAGCTTTGAAATCAATGGGACAAGTCTGTGGAAGAATGGAAGCCCTTTTTGGACTACTTAAGGAAATATTGCACTATGATGAACTCGTGAGCAGGATTTGAATTATGGGCAACAGAAGGAATTAAAGAATACAATATTGATGTTATGGTATAGAAAAAAGAAAGCATGGGGTGGGATAAAAACACCATGGAAAATGGGGTGGGAAGTCAAAAGAAGATAAATCTATTATGTATTGAAGCATATATGTAAATTTTTTGAAAACAATAAAATTTATTATTAAAAAATGTTTAGGAATGTAAGAAAACATCAATATTTGTTTGACCCATGTCTGTCAACTACAGCAATGTTTTCATTCCACTGCAGTTCAAATTCTGATGTTATTCATCTTACTGAATGTAAGTGTCCACTGTGATGGAGTTTCACATAATTACATAATTAAATCCACACCATTCATTTTGATGCAAAGAACATAAAGGTAAAGGTAAAGGTACCCCTGCCCGTACGGGCCAGTCTTGACAGACTCTAGGGTTGTGCGCCCAACTCACTCAAGAGGCCGGGGGCCAGCGCTGTCCGGAGACACTTCCGGGTCACGTGGCCAGCGTGACATCGCTGCTCTGGCGAGCCAGAGCCGCACACGGAAACGCCGTTTACCTTCCCGCTAGTAAGCGGTCCCTATTTATCTACTTGCACCCGAGGGTGCTTTCGAACTGCTAGGTTGGCAGGCGCTGGGACCGAACAACGGGAGCGCACCCCGCCGCGGGGATTCGAACCGCCGACCTTTCAATCGGCAAGCCCTAGGCGCTGAGGCTTTTACCCACAGCGCCACACGCAAAGAACATAAAAAACCATAAATTGAGCCTTCTGGATTGGGCCTATCTAGTCTAGCAATCTGTTCTCTCAGTTGCCAACCAGATGCCTGTGAGAAACATGAGTGGAATACTGTGTCCAGTTCTGGGTGCCACAATTTTAAGGATATTGTCAAGCTGGAACAGAGGAGGGCAGCCAAGATGATCAAGGGTCTGGAAGCCAAGCCTGATGAGGAACGGTTGAAGGAGCTGGGCATGTTCAGCCTGGAAAAGAGGACACTGAGAGGAGATACGTCAGCCATCTTCAAATATCTCAAGGGCCGTCACATGGAAGATGGAGCAAGCTTGTTTTCTCCCGCTCTGGAAGGAAGGACTCAAACCAATGGCTTCAAGTTGCAAGAAAGGAGATTCCGACTAAACATCAGGAAGAACTTTTTGACTGAAAGAGCTGTTTGACAGTGGAACAGTCTCCCTTGGAGGTTGTGGACTCTCCTTCTGTGGAGGTTTTTAAGAAGAGGTTGGCTGGCCATCTGTCCAGGATGCTTTAGCTGAGATTCCTGCATTGCAGGGGGTTGGACTAAAGGACCCTTGAGGTTCTTTCCATCTCTACAATTCTATGAGTTAATGCTGCTCTTGCAGATACACCTGGTTTCCAAAGTGGCAGTGCTATTTAGCTGATGGGCCACCATTTTTTTTTAAAAAAAGCTCATTTTTTGTTTTCGTTTTCTTTAAGCCTGATTGCACTTGTTCAGTTGCTGAATCCCTTGAGCTATTTTCTCAGCCAGTCACCTGAAGCAATTCAAAGCAGCTTCTTAGCAGCAGCAGCCTAACAATGCAAAACCTGCTCTCAGTTGACCCGTTAAAAAAGACTTGCTCCGTTGTTGATTTTTTTAAGTCACCATGGACAGAAAACAGATTGAATCTTCCACAACTCCTGGATGAAAACAGGATAATAATCTTGCTAAACTTAGTGGGATATGTAAGGAAAATATTACCGCAGCCACAACAAGGACAACCATCGATAGAATCAGCCTTTCTGCCAACCTGCAAGGGATATAATGTACTTTTGATAAAGTTTTTCTTTTTTGCGTTCTCTCCCACATGGTCTCAGTGCTGCTTGCAAGGTTAATCTAAGGCCATGTAGAGATGCCATATTTTTCACACACAATAAAGTGATCGGATGGGAGTTGGCACATAGCAACAGACTAGGGCTGCCATGGCTTTGCCCCCACCTCCCAAATAGCTCAACAACTTTTGCATCTGGATTTTCACTTTTTGAAATATGGCAACCCACAACAGACACCCTGTTTTGAAAACTTGCTAGGTGCATTAATAAGAAACACTTGTCAGATTTGGACAGCCCATTTTCTTCACAATGGGCTGCGCCAGCCCCTGTTCCACATGATCAATCGTTAATTGCTTTGCACTCTTCGGAAATTCAACTACCGCTCTTTTGTAGTGTGAGAGATGTCGTGTGCTCCCCCCGCCCCCCAAAAAAGAGAGATCTGGCATGCTAAGCTTCTCTATGGCCAAGATGGGACAAAGAAATGCCCTGTTAAAACCCACCATGGGGAAAAGGAATTCAGGTAGCTGAAAGGAAATGGATGACATTTCTGAGCATGATCATTTAAAATGGTGGTTTCCCATGTGACCATAAATTCAGCAAACACACCACTTCCACATTCGTATCACTTGTGAAAGACAGCACCAGTATATAGAATCGGCCGAGTCCGAGTTGTTGTCATGATGGTAATGGTAGCATTTTGCCAACCTTAATTTCCAGAATTCCTGACATGATCAATCCTCACCAAATGGTATCTGCATCTCCCCCTCCCCCCCCGCTTGCAATTATTATGGTCCATAGGAGAGAAGTTTTCCAATGAGAACTGGTGGAAAAGGCATCACATTCACAAATGGTTCACCTGCCGTGAGTCCTGCAAAAGAGGTTGCCTGCTGACAGTGATGCTCAGGTGGCCTCATGATCTAGGCTTGCTTCAGATTTTTACAGCATGGATGATGACATCGTCAGAGGAGCTGGCATGGGCCTGCCATATTTCTGCATTGCAGGGGTTTGAATTATATGATCCACAGGGTCCCTTCCAACTCTACAATTCTACAATTCTATGGTTCTATGTCCTTCACCCATTTATGGAAATAAGGGATGGACCACAGCTCAGTGGCAGAGCACACGTTCTTCCTGCAGAGGTTGAAAATCCTGGCCATTTCCAGTTAAAGGAATTAGGTAGCAGGAGAGATCCTGGAGAGCAGCTGCCGGTCAGAGTTGTCAGTACTGAGTTAGATAGCCCTAGTAATAAGGAAGCATTCTATGTTCCTAAAGGTGTTCCGTGTAAAGGCCTGTTGTGTAGAATGACTTGATTCACATGACTTATTCCCTTAAAAAATGTGGGGAGGGAGTGCATACAGCCGCAATGCACATGAGGTTCTGCAAAAAAAAAGATGCTCGCTCTGCATGTTACATGATGTATGCAGTGCAAGAGCATCTGCCCTCATCACACCAAATGCATTGCCTCACCAGTCCATCCAGCGTCTGAAGCGAGCCTTACTCCTCTGCAAGACGCTAAATGAGTACCGTTCTCTTCCTACCAATGGTCCTGCGAATGTGCCCCACAACATACACAGGTAGTAAAAGGGAGGGAAACATATCAATGGACTTTCCACTGATTTCAAAATGCTTGGCAGATGTGGACAAACTGAGCCTCACGTAGTCTTCCGTGGCAAGGTATAATTAACCCCATTTTACAGATGGGGAAACAGAAGCATGAGGGGCCCTGGATATACCAAGTTGGCTATTTTACCGGTGATGTGAAATTTCAGTGCCACTCAAACAAAGTGCCATTTTTTTTGCTGATCTCCGATGGATTAGGATACATCCTTTGCTGTGTGCCGGGTTTTGTAATATTAGGAGGAGCAGAAAAGTAGGAGGAGCTCTACTTCAGTTTGTCAAGGGTACCAAGCCGTGTCTCACTGGAGTTATCTCTCTCCTAAATATTGTTAATAGATTGTTCGGTCTTCCAAAATATTGCACTGCACTCCTTTTGCACAATATATGCTTGCCCTGGACACTGATCATAAATGATGGAGATTCTGGATGCACTGAAATCACATTTAAACCAATGGAACCTAAGATCACTCTTGTGTGCTCCAATACCATAGAGCGCACTGGGATTCAGAGCTGGCCTGCGCTCCATGGAGGAATATCTGGCTGCTGTATTGTGGTTTTCTCTACAAGGATTGTGAAGGGGAGAAGCATAACTCTGAAACACAGATCATGCTTCTCAGGGCATGTCCATAGGGTGTCCGTCCTAGTGGTGTAGACTCACATTTCCCTTTGGCATGTGACCTGTTCCCTACAGAGCCAGTACTGGCATAAATGCAGCAAACATGTCTGCTATCATAAAGTAATGAAATGTGACAGGGCTGCATTCACATGACAGTTTATCTCATTTTCACGTTTGCCTAACTGTTCATTTCTGCATGATAGGCATCTCTCCGTTTTCACACGTTCAAGGCATGCCCGACTGTGCAGGTGCACATCACCACAAACCTGGAAGTGGCACAAAAAGGAGCAAAAACAACCCTCAAAGAAGATCCAGCAATCCTACGAGCCTTTGCAAGTGCAATTCCATGGCAACAGCCTTTGGAGAGCATACCCTCCCACATTTCTCCAATGAAAATAGGGATGTCCCATTCCCTAATTTATACCCTACACATCTTACTGCCACTCTGGGCAGCTTCCAACATATATAGGTAAAAGGTAAAGGGGCCCCTGACCATTAGGTCCAGTCGTGGCCGACTCTGGGGTTGTGGCACTCATCTCGCTTTATTGGCTGAGGGAGCCGGCGTACAGCTTCTAGGTCATGTGAACCAGAGCAGCGCACGGAAACACCGTTTACCTTCCCACCGGAGTGGTACCTATTTATCTACTTGCACTTTGACGTGCTTTCGAACTGCTAGGTTGGCAGGAGCAGGGACCGAGCAACAGGAGCTCACCCTGTCGCAGGGAATCGAACCGCCGACCTTCTGATCGGCAAGTCCTAGGCTCTGTGGTTTAACCCATAGTGCCACCCACGTCCTCCAACATATATAAAATTATAATGAAACATTGAACATCTTTTTAAAAGCCTTCCCTATACAGGGCTGCCTTCAGACGGCTCAGAGGTTGGATAACTCCATACCGTCCACCATTTCTCCAATGAAAATAGGGACGTGCTATGGAAAAGTGGGGCATTCTGGGATCAAATCAAAAACCAGGATCGCTTCTCTAGATTAGGGACATCATTGGAAAATAGGGACACTTGGAGGGTTTGGGAGAGTTGGGAGTTTGAGCAAAGATGTTTGGAGGGAGTGATTGTGGTGCTTGCAGGCTTTTTCAGTGGTGTCCCAAAGATGTGGGATTTCACTCGGAACGTAAATGGAGAGTTGCCTGAATACTTGAGCTTTCACACAGTGCAAAAGCCACCTCCAGAATTGTAGTGGAACATAATGGGATTGTAGTGAAGCATAGCACAATTTAGCACTCATTTCCATATTATATACGACCTGGGAGCAAATAATATGGAAATTAGCATTAACCTTGCGCTATAATTTCGTAATAGTTCCAGAAGTAGCTTTCACATTGCGTGAAAGCTCAAATACAATGCGGAGCTTAACAGTTAGGGGAAAGTTCTGAAAATGGAATAAAGTAATTTATATGTGACAACGGCAGCCAGAATGTTATATGCACAAAAATGGAAAGGAGAGACATTTCCAACGAAGGAGGAATGACTTTAAAAAGTAATGGACTATATGAGGTAACGGCAAAGCTGACAGCAATATTAAGAGATCAAAACGATGGATTTTTTTAAAAATAGAAGAATGGAGGTCTTTGGGGGATCATTTGAGGGGGGAAAACACTGCAAATGAAATCACAGGCAGGATTTGAGATTGGAGTAGCGGAATAAAAATGATGAAGCAATTGTATTAGAGGGATTTCTGTAGTAGATAAGGGTTTGATATTTAATGCATCGGGGAAAAGGTTTGGATAAATACATTTTGGAGGTGTGGGTGAGAAGTCCATACGTGAACAATGTCAATATTTAATTTGAAGTCAATTTGCAAAAATAAAATTGGAAATTTAATTAAAATATATATTATTATTTTTTAAAAAGAAAATGGAATAAAGTGCCATGTGAATGCAGCCTTGGTCACTTAAAATCCTGTTTAAATTAATGGAATTTAAGGAGTCAGAAACCCACCAAGTTTAGTGAGATGGATGCTCTCAAGGTGATAGGAAGGCTGCCACAACCCAGAGTGCTAGGGCACATGTAATTCTCATTGAAAAGTGTGCCTACACTCTATAATTTCTCATATATAGTATATATACCATTACCAAGTATATATACCATTCTCAAGTATATATACCATTACCAGAAGGGGCATGAAGAATGTTCAGTTATCAAAAAGGGCAGTAAGAGCTGTTCCACAGCGAAACGGACTCCTTCAGAAGTTGCTGGGATCTCCTTCATTTGAGGTTTTTAAACAAAGGTTGGGTAAACATCCGTCAGGTATTCTTTAGCTCTGATTCCTATATTGCACAGGGTTGGACTAAAAGACCCTCAGGGTTCTTTTTTTAAAAAAAGGATATAGCAAAGGAAATTTGGATGAACAGAATGAATTACAGTGATGCCGGCAAACTGGAAAACCGACGTACAGAAAGACAGGATGGGAGGGTGGAATATTCCACAGACATACAGACACACATATATATATTGAAAAGGGCATTGCTCTGTAACCTAGTGTTTGGTTTTGCTCTGCTTACAAAAATGTAGCATGTGCCACTGTTAGGATATCTTTTTGTGCCCAGAGTTGACCCGGCCCTCGGTATACCGAAGAACATCCATTTTTGCTATGGGTTGTTTTTGTTTTGTTTTTGTTATTTAAAATCACAGAAGAAATTATCTGTACCATTTATAGTGTAAAGTCATGCACAACCATTGCTCAAAACTAAACCGCTTAGTTTTGGCAGCATGAAGAAAACCGCATTAAGCCGACCGTATGAAATGGTGCAGGATGACTACCACTAATACCAGCATGCATTGCAGCCATTGGTGAAATTTGTGTGTGTGTGTGTGTGTTGGTTTATGAGCTAGGAAGCTTTGGGTGTGTATAGTGAGATATACAAAGTTTATGTTTACATTACGAGAAGAAGCCAGCCAGTGACTCCAACCCCACCCCAACCCACCCCCACTGGATAAATTTTAAACTGGCTTGCTCGGAGTCCATACTGAATCAGAGAAGCCCTCCCCTGTCGAAGAAAGAGGCATGGAACCACTTGGGGTAAAAGGGTCAGTATCCGTGTCCGTTTCGCCCTCGGCCAAGTAGCGTTTCTCCTTCATCCAGCTTGAGCCCCCGTTTGACCCGAAAAGGAAGTCATCCTTGTCTTGGGAGATGCTGAACCCGCTAGGTGATCGTTCGAGTTCCTCGTGGTTGACAGAGAGGAGGGATAAGGGAGTGTCGCTGTCTCTCGTCAGGCTATGTTTCTGCCTGGAAGAGATTCTGTCTGAGTGGGGGCTCTGGAGGTCTCCTGGTGGGGAACGGTAGGAAACGTGGGGGTCAATGAAGGTGAGTATAGGCAAAACCGTTGGCCTTTCAGCGTACGAAGTTGAGAACGGCATGGCCTGCCACCTACCGGAGTTCTGACCGCCCAACGGCAACGAGAGCGGGCCAACGTCGCAGCCCTGCGTCGAGAAACCAAAAGGGGGGACTTTGTTCACCGGTACATGGTGGAAACTCGGAGGCATTTCATGAATAGAAGGCTCAGAATATTTGTAAATGATGGACTTCAGTTCAGAATATCTGTTATCCTCTGCTGCGGACACAGTTTCTTTTGAAGGGCACACTTGGACTTGGAGATGCTCCATATGCTGCATGTGCATATCGACCAAAAAATCCAATTTCTTCCCCATGTCATGGACCTGAAAGAGAAGAGCCTATCAGACTGGAGGACAATGAGCAATTGGCCATCCAATCACATGCGGCAAGGAACCATTGTTCTCTCTAGCTCATCATGGTCTCCACCAAGGACCATGGAAACCTGTGACCCTGCAGATTTTGTTGGAACTCCAATTCCCATCAGCCTCAGTCAGCATGCCCAACAGTCAGGGGTGATGGGAGTTGTAGTCCAGCAACTTCTAGACCAGGGGTGGGGAACCATTGGCCACCCAGATCTTGCTCAACTACAACTCTCATCAGTGCCAGCAAGCATGGCCAATGACCAGAGATGATAGGAGTTGTAATTCCCCACACTTGATCTACAGGGCCAGACTAGCCATAGTCTACACTGACTTGAAGCCACTCTCTATAGTTTTGAACAGGAAGATTTCACAGAATAAGCTACAACATGTACTCCACCACAGAAAATAAGCCCTTTCCCCCAGAGTTTTCATGTTAGGCTGTGATGGAGAGAGGAGCTTTCACCTACGTTTCTACATCTTCTCTTGGAGCAAGTTTGTACCAAGAGCTTGTTTACATGTCCCCTTATCAATAGCTCACTTTAGCCATTTGGAATCTGTAAGCATGTTCAATCAGGAGGGTGGTATTTCATGTATGGCAGAGGGAAGCAATTTTTGCTTTCGAGTGCTGGACCAACAGTGCATCTGGAAAGCAGCGCGTCACTGGGGCCAGATGCAAACTCAACACGAACTTCAAGGAAGTCTGGAGTCTCCACCTAAGCCTTTCCACATCTTCTGCAGCCAACTGTAGCAAAAAAGATGGTCACCAGTACAAAATATATATACAAAATCTCATCATTATAGCCATGTCACACATATATATATTGCTATAGGCATGTTAAATGTTATAAGTGCATGTTATAGGGAAGACTTGGGAAGAGCTGAGAATTCCTTACCTGTCTTTCAACTCTGACAAATTTGCCCATCATACTTTGGTCTTCAGGATCTACTGTCGATGCTTTGGCTACATACGGATCATTCCTAAAAGCAAAGAAGGCTCTAGTTTAGGCAAAACGTTTGCTGTTGTTTTCACTCATATTTCCACTTCTTCTGGGCCCAAGGAATTAAGTGCCTCCCACACTACCTCACCAGTCTTATGTGGCATGGTGGAAGGCCATTGGATGAAGGAGAAGTGGCCTTCTCCAGGCCAGGGGATTGGCCCTTTAAGCACCTGAGGTTCTCCAACAAAGGAGGCAGAACATAGGAGAGAAGGACTGGAGTCAAAAGGCTCCAAGACCTCATCAGAGCATGCTGCTCAGCAGGAGCTGTCCGTGCTGCTATGACAACTGATCTGCTTGACAGTGCATTCTGTAGGTGCTTCCTTGGCCACAGAGCAAGAGCAGCACAGAAACCTGAATGAGTTGCATGTGGTTTTGGGACTGAGCGGTGCTGAGGCTGCTGAGATGTTGTGTGCATCCCTCATGCCCAACTAATGCTTACCATGTCCTCCTTTGAAGAAGCACAGAATGGCCAACTCAATGATTCCCAAATAGTGTGGCAGGAGGCACTATGAGAGAATGATGAAGGTGCTACAAGATGTTATATAATGAAGTGCTCCTGTGAACCAAAAGGCCCATCCACAAATGAGGCTGATCAATGCACCTCTGTACGACTTACTGTTCTAGCTTTGCCTATCCCCTTTCAATCAGCCTCTGTTAATACTTCATAAGTCTGTTGTGTCTTTCTAAGGATGTGCAAACATTCTTTCACTTCCGTCTTCCAGAGGAGGTGGGGGTTCCGGCTTCACGCTCCCAGCCCCCGTGTGATTGAAGGAATCCCCAGCCACATCACCCCCTGGCCAGCCAATCGGCTGGCTCTGGGGGCATGGCCTGACCTATTTAACGGGGGCGCGGCTGGGGATCTCCCTCTTTTGCCACCTCCAGCTCCAGAAATGGTCAGGTTTTGCAAGGGTTCACTTAAGAGTTTTGGTGGTTGTGGTTTTTGCAAAATCTACAGCAGGGATGGGCAACACTGGCTCTCTAGGTGTTGTTGGACAGTCATCTATTCTCAACAAGCTGTGCACAGAGAAATTTCACCTTGGAGACTGCTGCGAAGGGTAAGGGAAGGCTCCTCCTTTCTGGGATTTCTTATGCTTGGGAGTGGACGGAGGTCCAGGTGCAAAAATCATATCTATTCTGAAAGAAGACAATAAGAGGACGTAATGAAACAGGTGTGATTCGTTAATTGTTGGCCCGCGGCCCCAGTTACATTCAAGAATCAAAAGGTGTGCTATAAATCTTCCAAATACATCAATAGCTTTAGCTCCCATTTGGTTATGGGTTTGGTTTTTTTTGAGGGGGATGTGGCGATCACACAGGGTCCCCAGAGGTTTAACGGTCTATTGATCCCTATACCACCACTGTGCTTGCTTCCCCGCTGCCACCAACCAGTTACTCTCTGGTAAAACACTGTGTCCAGACAGTTGTTAAAAGTGAACAAAAAAAAACCAACAAGTTTATTTTACAGACATTAACAAGCTTATGGTTTCTCCGATAATATTCCTGTCAGTATCTCAACTTTAGTTTCTTTATTGCATGGTGACATGATGTATGTGGGAATTTATGTGCATATACCTCTGCCTTCCTCCCTTGCCAGACAGAGGACGGGTGAGTTTAAGCACCTTCCAAAATGTGGGCAGGGTTTTCTGTACAAAGTGGTAACTTCTGAATATCTCCTACAGCCGTCACTAGTGCATGTGTTGGCAACCCCAAAGAGTCTTCTAATCCATACTGTGAAATTCTGGGCCAGTCCTTGCCAGCTGAACATCTTTACACCTTTAGCACACTGCTGGCAGCAGAGCCACTTACCTCGCTTGAAGGTATTTGATCCTGGTAAGCATGTCAAGGTGTCCTGCTGAATATTGCTCTATCACATCCTTTACATCATAAGGCCTCAAGGTCTCCTTGAATCGCTTCTTATAGAGGCGGAACTGTAGTATTCTGGTACAAGGAGAGAATGTTTATCACTGGGGTTTCCCTTGGCTAATTCCCACCATTCTCATAGAGGAAGGGATTGCATATGTATCTGTGTTTAAATATCAGCCTTGCTTATTAGCCTGCTGCGCTAACCATAGTTCAGCCTTTGCCACACTGGCTCACCTCCAGTGCCCATCAGCCCCACTCAACATGACCAATTGGCATACATAGCAGGAGGTATAGCTAATAACAGCTGCTCTAACTAGCTACAGGGTTGCTCTAACTAGCTACAGTTGGAAATAAAACTGTCAATATCATAATGCCGTTATTAAAAAATAGTGCTGTTATTCTAAACAAAAAACTAAGGTGAAGCAGCACTTCCCAAAACAACTTGCAAGCCGAAACACAGCCACTCACTGAGATTTGCACTTCTCTGAATTTTGCAATGCTTTTCGCCAGCTCTAAATGCACCTTGAGATTGGGAAAACGAGAAAAACTAAGTTTTCCCCTAGTTGCAGTCATATCAAAGGTCGGGTCTACAGGGGCCAATATTTTAAACTGAGGCAAAAAGAGGACAACAAGCACAGACTTTACCTGACAGCTCGGATGACCACTTTCAGCGTGGGGATCATGTCTTCAATGAGGAGTTCATTGCTGTACCCTCTGTCTTCTGCCAGAGGATCCCCAGTTCCAGCATCTAAAAGGTGAGTGAAGAATCCACATGAAGGAAGGGCAGATGCAGAAGAGTTCAGAGCAAAGTGGAGCTGCTCCTACAGTACCAGCTAAATTCTCGTATTATTGGGTTGTATCCATTGAAAATGTCCCAGTAGCACAAGACTTCTGCATGCACAATGGAAAATTCCATTATTCTCTCCCCATGCTCCCCTATCCAAAAAATATGCTTTGGAGAACTGGTGGAACCCCCAGACCAGACCAGATCTGGGGTGCCCACAGGAGGAGAGGAAGATGATATTCCTTTGTACAAGTGGAAGTCTTTGTGCAAACCCATAGTTACCACCCATCAAAACCGTGGCTCCCAAATCTTCTACAGGCCAACAATGTAGAAGTCAGAAACTAGTTCTCTTGAAATTAACAGTTCACCATGCATTCTTCTTTAGCTAAAACAAAACAAAACAAAACAAAACCCAACTCTTTTGACACTTGTTAATTAGCTGTGTTGCCTGAATAAAACCATGCTTAAAGTATTTGTTGTTGTTGTTGTTGTTGTTGTTGTTGTTTATTGGATTTATATACTGCCCTGTACCCAGGGGGCTTAGGGCGGTTCACATAATAAAATCAAGATATAAAACCACAAAATACCTAATGAAAATAAAAACAACAACCTGATAGCCCTGAGGACACAACCTAATGTGTGGTTGAGAAGGATTTCTGACACACATTAGCATTCTTCATATTACTTGGCAGTATTTACATGAATTAACCTGGGAGCAAAAGAAAGCACCTCAAGGGCCAAACCATATGTGTACCAAATTCACGAGGTAGAATCGATGTTGGCCACTACTACTCCAAAATACGGAGGGGGGGGGGGAGAGGGTTGATCTGAATGTGCACATTACTTCTCATTTCTTTTTCTCTGTCTTCAGGGCAAATATTGAACAGTGTCGTGTACGCCTTTCCTGACACTCTTGAAAATGTGTGTGTGATTTGAGCTATGGATTCCCTGAAAAATGTGAAAGTTCATAAATGAACACACCACCTTTTACTGCAATGTCTTAAGAGTCAAGGAAAGCCATTTCCGCCTTGGAGGAGAGGGGGTTGCGGGCTAACTCCTCCCACACACGCGGGGGGGCTGGCCTTTGCCCCCGCGTGAGCAGGGAATCCCCGGGCGTGTCACTGAGCCGGCCCGCCAATAAGCGGGCCGGGGAGGTGGGGCGTGGCCTACTTAAGGCCAGGCACGCCCGGAGACCGCCCTCTTTCCACCTGGGCAGCTGAGAGGTTTTTTTCCCATCCCACCCACCCTTAGGCTTAGCTAGCTATGACCTTGCTATGGACTTCGGTTGGTCGCCGCAAGGGGCCTGGTAGGAATTTTTCCAACTTGGCGCACTTCGAGCCTTTTGTTTTTTTCACCTCGTAGCAAACGTCACAACTTCTGTGGTATTGGCGGTTAGGCATTGGCAGGGGGAATTGTTATGCAAATGAAAGGGGGGAGGAAGCGCCATCACCTTCCCCCTATGAAAGGGGTAGTCCGGTAGAGGACTCCGGGGGGCGTTGCCTTATCCAAAACCTAGGGAGGTAAGGGCCTCCGGCACGCCCCCGAGCGGTGACACCCGTGGGATCCTAGTTGGCATACTTCAACAGGACCCCCACGGTTTGTGGACAACCCTTCCTGGTCTCCATGCCGGGTAGTCGATAGGAGCCAATGCCTAAAGCCAATACCTTTAAATTCTGTAATCAATAAAGTTGTGGCCTTTTTATGCCCATTAACCTAAAATATTGTGTCCCGTGTCTTCATTTCACATGGGGGAGAAGACTCGCCACGCAAGGTACTGTTTTGTGAGGTGTGTTTTCTCATAGTTCACACACACACACCGCCGCTTTAAAATAGTTGTGTGGGTCGAACTAGTTTTTAAAACCTGAAATGCAGAATCGCGTCCCGAATGTGTGCACCAAATTTCATTCCAAGATCTAAATATTCAACAAAGTGATAATAAGTAAACAAACGGGGATCGTGATCGAACTTTGTTCGGACAACAAGAAGTAAGATTTTGCTGTTTTGAAAATGTCCTCCTAATTTAAAATTCAGAAGGGTGTGTGTGTGTGTGTGAGAGAGAGAGAGAGAGAGAGAGAGAGAGAGACTCAACCGAAAATTCAGAGCTTTGCCAGATTATACATTTGTGCAACATTCAACTTCAACTCCAGCCAAAGGGACTCAGAAAATGGAGAGAGTGATCGGTGAAATAGCCCAGGAAAATTAAAACAGAAATCAATGTGAACCTTTTACCTTCGGAGCTTTGCCAGAATGCATAAGCTTTCATTCGGAATGCAGTGCGAAAACGCTCCCTATTATTCAAGGCAACAGTCTTAGGTTCTTTAGAAGGACTTTCTTCAATTGCATCTACATTCAGAGGGGTAAATAGCTTTCCTTTAGTATTGGTACCACGAACCCGATCCAAGAGACCCAGCTTTTGGCTAAAAAAATAAGGAAAAGGGATCATTTTCCCCCTCACTCTCACACAGACCTACATTTCAAGGTGCTCCTAATGCATTATATCCCAAGCAAACATATGCATGAAGGATACTAGTAAGGACCACATGGAAGCTGACTGTACCAACCCACAGATCAATGTTTTCATAGGTCTTCAAATAAAATGCCATCAATGGACCACCCAACATCACACTCACCCTACTGAAGAATTAATCACACATATTTATTGGCTGAACTTGCACCGCTAGTATTTTCTTTGAACAAATGAATCGTGGTGTGTTTCAGCAAGGATTCCTGCATACAATGACACTCGATTTGCTAAGCAGTCCCACTAGGTTACCCCACCAGGGTTAAATGAATCCACCGGTTGGATCTGCCATACATAATGTGATTTCAGTCCACCAACATTAACAAATTCAGTCACTCAGCACCCCCATGTGGCAGTGGGAAGGCATTTCTGAAGAATGCTGCGGGAAGGACAAAATTCCACTTTGTCAATCAAAATGCATGAGCAGTGAGGATGCTGTCGAATGGTGAGCCAACTGTAATTTGCAGTGGAATGTGTAACTTCTGGACAAAGCAGCAATTGTTCTCAAAACTCGGGGATTCTGGGATGGAACTGAAAACTGCATGAGCTGAAGCTGACTTAGCTGACTAGTGCAAAAGCCTGGGAGTCCCCTTTGGATGCAGAAGAGAGGGAAGAGGGGTGGTTTTCTTTGATGGGTTGGCAGCTTGAAGCTTCTGGATTGACTGGGAGGCCTGGTATAAATACTAGGAGCCTGGCCAACAGAGCAAAATATTCTGTCCATTCTGGAAGGTACTTGAGACATCCCCAGTAATGGACAACATAGGCTGGAAAATGGCCGTCTCAGTTGTAGATAAGGCCAGCCCTGCCGTTAGGTCAAGTGAGGAGACAGCCTGAGATGGCAAGTGTTGTGAAGCAGCAGTAGCCCTTGGCTGTCTCTCCCATTCCCCTCTGTGGGGGGACAGAGTTGTGTCCTACAAGCAGTGGCGGAGGAAGCTGCTCGGGCACCTGAGGCAGCACGCCCAGGGTCAGAGTGAGCTGGACATAGGGGAGAGGGCGGGGCACACTGTGGGACCTCCAGAGTCTGCCTGCCTCCTCCCACTCAGCTGCCCTACAGCTGGGGGGGAGACAGTGGGTGGACCATTTGGGCAGTGTGGAACCTGTGCATGCCCAAGCCACCACATCTCTCCCAGGAGAGACACGTGGCTCAGGTGTGCTGTAGGTCCTGTGGTGAGTGTCGCACAACATTTTGTCACCTCCATCAGTGGTGACGCCTGAGGTGGCCGGCACCCACCACACACCCTTTCTCTGCCCCTGCCTACAAGGCCCCCTAAACCGGCCTGCTGACTCTGTAGATGACATTCCTCCATCACCAGTACAGTGGTACCTCAGGTTAAGAAGTTAATTCGTTCTGGAGGTCCGTTCTTAACCTGAAACTGTTCTTAACTGAGGTACCACTTTAGCTAATGGAGCCTCCCGCTGCTGCCGCTGCACAATTTCTGTTCTCATCCTGAAGCAAAGTTCTTAACCCAAGGTACTATTTCTGGGTTAGCGGAGTCTGTAACCTGAAGTGTCTGTAACCTGAGGCACCACTGTATTCAATGAAGCAGGTCACACCCACATTTAAAGCATTCCTATACCACTTTGTCATGGCTTCCCCCAAAGAATCCTGGGAACTGTAGCTTACCCCTCAATGGAGCTGCAATTCCCAGCACCTTTGGCAGGCTAGTTCCCAGGGTTCTTTGGGGTGAAGCATGACTAAGTGGTATACGACTGCCTCAGGTGCATGGCAAGATTTTGACCCCAGTCCAGTCATTTTGGGGCAGCGAAAGGTCTTGGGCTGGTCCTGGGTCTAGATTTGTGTATGTGGTTGGATCTGAGGGGCTTCAATAAGTCCAAATGTGCCATATTAGGTCTCTGCACACATGCGGCCAATGCTTCCAGTGTGTGTCATTCTCCACAATTGTTTGCAGTGGGGTGTGTTGCAAACGGGTACCGAGCATTTGAGTGGCATAAGGTACATTTCAAGACGGTGCTTGCCTTTCCCACATACCCACTGCAAGATCTGGTAACAATCTGCATGGGATTATAGAAGGCAACTTGGGAGGTTTACTGAAATTGGTTCAGTGGGATGGTTCAGCTCCAGCAGACCCTGTGGTTCCACCATAAACACACAAGCTATGATTCAGAGCATTCATCCTGTTTTAGGCTTATTGGACGTCAAGCCAATAATTTTGGCTCTTGGGGATTATGTGGTCCTCTCTCGCGATCACTGTGCAAATGGATGATGTACATGGAGTCCAAATCGGTCCGTCACATTACGGACTCTAATTCCACCATGTTTTACTGCAAACAAGGTTTTTACAATTGGGCAAATGTGTGATGACACAGGAATCAATCATGGGTCTTAGACATGTTCAAGGCAACTCAGTTCACCGCGGACCAGGTAGGAATTGGAAAAAAGGAATATGTGCAACAGTCTGCCCCCAAAAGGTAGAAAACATAATGCACTAACAAAATAGGGTTTTGAACAATATAGTTGCGCCATCATGTCAGGAAGCCAATGGAAGAAAATCAGCAATATATGAATGGTGCAGAGCAAATGCAGAGAAGAGACATCGATTCACACAACTCCATTCAAATAAACTGTGTGGATGTGCCAGTTCTGAGGTGTTTCAGTCCTAGATGCCCCAGATCCTAAATAGACAGATAATCAATTGTAGGCACGCATAAAGCATGGTCTGCATTAACAATTTCAGATATTTCAATAATAATGACAACAATACTTGGCAATGATATTGCATTTGGAATATCCCCAGTGCTGGCACCAGGCTGTTTTGTGGCCCAGGCAAAGCTATTTTGCATCCTAGGTAAGTTTAAATACTTGCACCTCCCCCCAAATTATACACTAAATTCAATTTTCAAAAACAGATGTCTTGTAGAAATGATAAAATTCTTCAAAATATAAAAGAAAAGTAAAATATTATCAGGAATGTATATTTTTTAAAAGAAACTGTATAAAACTGTGCCCCTCAAAGGTCTGGACTGCACCCCTCTGAGGTCTGTGCTGTGCCCTAGACGGCTGCCTAGTTGCCATCAAAACCCAACCCCCAGGTCATTTCCAGTAAACTATAGAGCAATCCTATAAAATGGCACAATATCATTATCCCTAATAATGCTAGTATTATCCCCGGAGAGCAGAGTGTGCACAAAAATGATGCAGGGCAGGGGACAGTGAAATGAAGAGCACAGTGTCATCAGGCCATGGGCATGTTTTGCCACACAATACTAAAGATGAGCTCAATTTTTTAGCATTGACCCTGTGCTCACCGCATTGCCTGTACTGCTCTTAGCCATTATATGAGATCAGGAGTAGCCATCATGGTGGCCGCAGAAGTTGTTGGACTCCAACTCCCATCAGCCCTGGCCAACATGGCCAATGGTCAGGGATGATGGGAGCTGTAGTCCTGCGGCATCGAGAGGGCAACACATTGACTACCCCTCCACTAGATCATCTCTTATACAGCAGCCAGAATCAGATGTAATGGCAAACACTCATTTATGATGACATGAATGACCATGTCATGTACAGTAACACCCTTGTCCTTAGTGCACAGGAGGGAACTGGGTTTCCACTTTCATTTTTGAACTTTCTACAGTTCCCTGTTACACATGTACACAGGGAACTGTGGGTTGTTTTAACTGTGGCCACTTAACTATGTTCTGACCTCAACCCACATTGGGCTGGGTGTTCCTCCAGCCATATAAGCTTATATCCATGCCACACTTTCATGTAAACCACCCTTGAACTTCAACACAGCTTGAACAGCAAATGTAAAAATACTTAGCTGTAGAAGTATGGATGAAGGGTTAAATCTGAATGAGATAGAGACTCTATGGATAAGATGAAAAGACAATACTAGACCAGGACCTCCAGGCCAACTCAAAGAGGAAGAGAATAGAGCCAGAGTCGGGGGGTCTTATTCTGAGAAGAACTGGCCTAAACAGAATTAGTTATCTTATGTAGGAACAACCAGTCAATGCATGTTAATAGATATTCAGGCTTGATAAACTGTGAACAGATTAACCCAGAGAAAATGAAAACAGTTGTAAATACAGGGATAATCTTAGTCATTTGATTGTCCTTTTTACCCATTGTTGTCTTTTTAATTGTATATATTGTTTGTTTTATGTTGCTATGGCTGTTGGCTAATGCGAATAAAGTTTATCTATCTATCTATACAGGGACCAGGTGAAAATAGAACAAGTAGAATGATGTCCAAATGAAGCAGAACAAGTTATCAAACGATAGTTTGATATCCTCATTTGTTTCAAAATACGTTTGTTTCAATTAAAACATACCACAGTTTCCAGAGTTTGGACATAACAAGGAACTGTGGCAGATTCAAAGTGAAAGCAGAATCTCATGTGCACAAAGGAGGGTTAGCCGAAGGGTTGTGCAGATTTCCTCTCATAATGACAAGCCATGATCCAGCCTTTACTTAATACAGTTCTTTAGAATAAACATTGCCAGGTCTTCAACGGAAGCTTCTCCACAAAGCATTTGAATATTATTGAATATCTGAAAGTTAATGGGAAGGATAGTGGAGGTCAAACTTTTGCCTCCTGTGTAAGCAGAACGGAACTTGAATAAGCCTTTGGAACCACTCATGCAACAGCTGAATGCAATTCCTTCTCAGCATGCAAACCAGACACTCCCCTATTCATTGTCTGATTCTGCAGTTCATAACCAAATAATTAAATAACAAATGGCAGAGCAAAGCATGCCTCTTCCTCCATTTATCAGCCTTTTCTTTTTTTTTTGCAGGAGGAGGGGGGAAAGACCAATAAAAACTGAACAAAAATATAGCAGTTATATTCTTAGATTTTGCAGCCTTAACACTGGAAACACAAGACAACCATGCTTGCTCTGATTTTTACTACATTAGAAAGATTTATGTATCAACAGGGCTGAACACAGCTCCACCAAGCTGCGTATTGTTTGGTAGTAATATCAAAAACACGTAAGACGGACTTACACAATGTTCTGGAAGCCCAGGACAACCTCTAAGGTAAGTGTGGGGAACTTGTGGACCCCTGACGCTTTTTAACCCCAGCTCCCACCAACCTCAGATGGCGTGGCCAATGGTGAAGCATGATGGGAGTTGTAGTCCAACAACGTCTGCATCCCTGACTCCAAAGAAACCATGCCTCAAAGTAACACAACTCAACGTCTGAAGGTCTGTTTGCCTGCTCTCTCTGAGCTGCTTTGCTGGAAAGGGTGGAAGAGGTGACGATGGAAAACTGAGAGGCAGAAGACAATGGACTAAATTTGGCAGATCTGTAAACACTACCCAGGAAAGAAATCAAGGAGAAGCCCATTCCACCTAAAATTTGCAAATTGGGTTGGCACCCACAAGGCTTTCTCATGGTGTAGAATGAAACGCCTATGTTACATCAGCTTCTGGTGGACTCCAAAAATTACCTCCAGTGTATTAAGACTTGTATCCAAAGGGAGAAAAGGGAATCCAGGGAGGCTAAGAAAAGAGATGGAGGCAGCAGAGGGAACTAAGGAAAGGGTAAGTAAAGGAACCTAAGAAGCTGAGGTAGCATCAGTCCCTCTAGCTCTATTATCTGCATCAAGGACGGAGAACCTATGGCCTTCACAATGCTATGGGGAGACAATTCTCATCACTCAAGACCCTTAGGCCATTCTGGTTGGGGCTGATGTGCGTTGAAGTCCTAGTAACATAACCTAAGGTTTAGTAGTGTTGGGCATGTGTGTTGAAGTCCAGCAACGTCTGTATTTTAATATATTGTTGGAAGCTGCCCAGAGTGGGTGGGGTATAAATAATAATTATTATTATTATTATTATTATTATTATTATTATTATTATTATTATTATTAATGAGCAGGAGACAGGGAAAAGAGTATACATCGACACTTGTACATTTCAATATCTGCTAAACTAGACTCTAATCTTCCTCAAGTGAGTAAGAGGAAGGATAATTCCTCAATGGCAGTTGATGTTACCCTGTTCTACAACAGAATCCAGTTTTCTTCCAGCTTTGCTCAACCTGAAGTCCCACCATTATTCTGAAGGTAAGGAAAGGGACCGTTGTCCTGCAGCTCATACTGCAATCTGGGTTGGGCGGGAGAGAGAGATGAAACCGGCCAGTTCACCACCTCCTTCTCTGCGCTAGAAGTTGCAGGCTGGAGGAGAAGGAGACGAGGGGATTCCTTCTCTCCCAGAGAATCGAATGCCTTCAAGAGCAACACAGGAAGGGAAATCTCTTACTTGTGAGCTGCCCTAGCAGTAGGGAGTGAGGCCAGATTGCCTGTGTGTTTTGTGCTATACCTTGCGTCTCCTGGGGGGTGCAATAATCTGGGGGGGTGGGAGCACCTTCTGGGCTTCACATCACCCCTTCCCCATTTAATGAATTAATTAATTAATATTCCACCTTTCCTTCGAGAAGCTCAAGGTGGTGTAGATAGTTCTCCTTTCCCCCATTTATCCTCAAAACAACCCTTTAAGATGGGTTAGCCTAAGAGTGAGTGACTGGCTTCATGGATGAGTGGGGATTTGAACCCTGTTCTCCCATGGTTCGGATGCATGGCTCATAGCTACCAGGAGCTGTGTGTCCGGTATTGTTGGCCCAATTTTATGGAACTCCCTTCCACCTGGGATTGGACAAGTTCCCTCCCTGTTGAACTTCTGGCATCTACTGATTTTTTTATTATTATTATTCCAGCAAACACTTTTAATTGAAGTCTGGTTTTTCAGTTCTAACTTTTCCTCTTCTGTATTGCATTTCTTGCACACTGGTTAGAGACGGCTGTAGTTCAGCGGTGTGCACAAATGGTTTTTTTAAAAAAGAAGCAAAGAAAGATACAGTGGTACCTCAGGTTAAGTACTTAATTCGTTCCGGAGGTCCGTTCTTAACTTGAAACTGTTCTTAACCTGAAGCACCACTTTAGCTAATGGGGCCTCCTGCTGCCATTGTGTCGGCGGAGCACGATTTCTGTTCTCATCCTGAAGCAAAGTTCTTAACCTGAAGCACTATTTCTGGGTTAGCGGAGTCTGTAACCTGAAGCGTATATAACCCGAGGTACCACTGTACTGTGACAAAGGTAACACTCCATTGCTCCGCCCACTTTCTGCCCATGGCCCCGCCCACCACAGCATGTGGCCCTCAGGCGGTTGTCCAAAATGAAATGTGGCCCCCAAGCTGTAAAAAAAAAAAAAGCTTCCTCATCTCTGCTTTATAGTACATATTAGACATTTATGCTGAAAATGAAATTTGCATGTTACATGCTAGATAACTCCCTTGGACTTCCATCCCTTCTCCACTTTTGGGTTTGATAAACTACTGTAGTAAAAATGGCTATTCAAAAATTAAAATAAAGGAGGAGATAGATATCGCAGGCAAGAACGGCATGCAGTATATAAAAAAGATTTGGTTGCTATTCAGATGCATGTACCTAAGTTTTCTGGTGACGCTTGATCCAAAGAAAGCCTCCCTACTAAACATGACATTACTGCAAAGTGAAAAAGATGTCATTGTGAGTGGTTAATGTTCACTTATGAGAATCTACGTGGAATTAATTAAATGAGTATGGAAACAGGATTACTGGAGCGTCTGGTCCTTCAGCCCTGACCCAGTTTCTCTTCTCAGGAAGGAAGGCTAAAAATAATCACATTTTTACACTTACACCGTTGCTTGCTATATTGCTATCCTCCTTTCGCAACCCACACCTCATTGAACAAAGGAACACAGATTACATACACAAAATATTGGGAAGAGATGCAACGTTAAGAATAACAGGCGTTGTGACATTGGGTTGCGTTCAGCAGAGGCCTCCCATCACCTCAAAGACTTCTGTTTGCATGAAGAGCCTCCCCTACGTCTCCTTTCCCCATGTGCCCCAGCTCTGTCCTGGGGGTCAACACAACCCTCTGGAGCAGATTTTGGGGAGCAAGGGGAGAGCAGGCTGAAGGGAGGGTTCACTGCCCAAGTAGAAGAGTTTTTGTCACGCTGTGCTTTTGGAGCAACTAGATACCTCCTGAGATATTTGAAATAACAAGCCATAGCAATGGTTCTGAACCATGATCTCTCTTGTTCATCATCAGCACGGAAACATCATAACAGAGCAAAGAAAGACAGGGTGAGCCTGCCCAATAGCCCTGAGCTGGATCATACCAATCCTTCTGGAATATGATCTCATAGAATCATAGAATTGTAGTGTTGGAAGAGACCATGAAATTCATCCACTCCAACCCCTTGCAATGAAGGAATATGCAACTGTCCCATATGGCGATGATTGCTCACATGTGGACAGCTCCATTGGTTAGAGCATGGTGCTGATAACGCCAAGGTTGCAGGATCAATCCCCATACCGACTCCCTTTGAACTCTACAATTCTATGATTTGAGATACCTTCCCAGCTGAGAACTGGCTATGTGACCGCGCCAAGATGTATCCCCATCACAGATCATCATGTTCTCATTCAAAACACTTTCTCATGCCATGACATAGCTGGTTGCTGCTTGGAGACTTGGGTTGGACCCAAGGAATTTCTTGCTCCTGTGGAAAGAATCTTTCTACAACAGATGGACTCTTTCTATTGCTGCAAGGACACCTTTGGACCTAACCACATGCTGTTGATGCAGTAAATGGCTTGTTCGGCTTGTTTTCTAAGCGTAAGAATCTATTATTTAACATTCTGCCAATACATCTTACATAAACTAAAGCAGATCATTGCAAACTGTCTCAGGTCCCATTTAAAAACAGGTTCATGTCAGACACCAAAAAACGAATGAGAAACAGCACACTAGGGGCTGGTTTTTGTACCCAATATGGGAATGGATGAATATGCAGTCATGGTGCCATAACATTTAGGGCTGCTTACCATATAGGTCACCCTCACCTTGACCAGAAATGTGCACAGGGGACATGACCATTCCACATCCCATAAGGGCTACTCCATTTGATAAGCACTCTCATGCATTACAGCTGCTATGCTGTATCATGATCTAAGAATCAGTCCTTGATGCTGCTTATGGAAGTGGCCATAGAGTTAAATACATCTGGAAAGAAATTCAGTAGGTCTAGCCCTGAGGTGCTAGCTTTCTATGTCTGGGGAGAATTTAAATGAGCAATTCCACCTAGAATCTGAAATGGTATTGCCCAGGAAGGTTGGAAGACAAATGTGGTACTATTGACATTGATACAAAGAAGTGGGAGATGTAACAGAATATTGCAGTATGGAGTGGGTCTGTTCAGGGTTCTCCATTCTATCCCCCGCTCTGAAGTGGTTTCCTATTACTTCACCCCAACAATACACTTCGCCACTTCGCTTGCTCCATCCTGACTGGGCAGCTTTTCGGAGGGTCCTCACCTCACTATCCTGCTGAGGCTTCTCACACACACTCCTCAATATTCATATCTGCTTTACTTAAGATTCCTCTAAGCCTTCGTTCTCATGCACGAATGTTGCAGTTTTTCCAGCACTCGGAGAACTGAGGTTGCAATTGGCGGCTTTGATTTGTTCTCTTTTGCTTATTAATTTCCCCCACTATGAACATGACAAACAACGATAAATCAATTACGCTGTTGTTCTTTTTGAGAATTATTAGTACGCGCCAATTCATTAAAGCCTGCGCATGTAGCAAATTAAGACCATTCTGCTATCAGATCAAAGGTACTGATGTCCCTTTTGCTTAAAATAATTACTGCAGCAACAGGTCAAATGCTAATCCGTGATTATGCTACCCAGACAGTCCGTTTTTTGTCATCTGGACAAACAAACAGACTTAGACTACTCAAACCTACTTAGCCCATTACAAACCAGTTAAAAGTCATAATAGCGGGGCTGGATTTGCGTTCCTCCATCTGAACATACAACAAATGAATGCACGACCATAGGAAGCTGAAGATATTGATTACATACCTGGTCCCATCCACTGGCTCTTTCCTTTTGGAGAATTGAAAGCAATGGGAGAAAAGCAAGGAGAAAGGAGGTAGCTGTTAAATTTAGCAGGAAATGCCAAGCATTAGCTTCAAGCCATGCAAAGGCATTTCTAAGTGCTTTTGGTCCTGCCACCTGACGCATAAGAATCCTACATGTGCTTCTCAGGGGACATATTGGTAAGTGATAATGTTTATTTATCACGGGGATGTGGAACCTCATTCCTCTCCTGGTGATGTTGGACTCCAACTCCCATCAGCCCAAGCCAACATGGCCGATGACCAGGGATTATGGGAGTTGTAATTCAACCAAAGTCGGAGGTTTCCTCACACGTGCCCACACGCCACATATTTCTCCACCCTCCTTCCAGGCGAACACAGTCACTTCCAGTCATGATCACAGTTCAAGAAAGCATTGCAGTCAGGCAAAAGCAGTCTGCGAGGGTGTGGTCTGGGAAGGGGCATGACCTGGGAAGATTCCCAAGGGCCAGATAGGCCTGGAAGGGCCAGGAGGTTCCCCGCCCCTGGTATGCATACATTACAGGATACACAATCTTCTCTGCCTGCTCTCAACAAAGCTGCCCCTTTCGTAACACTCTGGTCTCCTGTTCCATTACCACGAAACAGGCCGTGCTGATTGATCTGGGAGGATGTCTCAAAGCACAAGACTTGCCTGAAATATGGGAATGACACAATTGATTCATAAAACCTCCAAGTGGCAACGAGGTCCAGCCTATTGGGATTAGTAGCATAGTACCTCCAGGCAGCCTAAAGGGACACAAGAGGAGCAATATGGTTAGGAGAAGAAGGGGAACGACTGGGGTGCATGTTGTGCCTATGAGCAAATGCAACTGGTGAATGAATGCTTTTGCGCCCAGGAGCCAGACGATGAGACAAGATGTAAGAGGTGGTTTGCCCTGACCCCTCCCCAGCCAAGCAGTCCAAGGTTTTAGGGCTGTTTGTGGTTAATAAATAATAATAATAATAATAATAATAATAATAATAATAATAATAATAATAATACATTTTATTTATACCCCACCCTCCCCAGCCAGAGCCAGGCTCAGGGCGGCAAACACCAATAAAATCACAGTAAAAACATAATGGGGGGGGGGACAATTTAAAATTCATGTTAAAATGCAATTTAAAATGCAGCCTCATTTTAAAAGTAGCCAATAAATCCAGTCCATAAGGGGAGGGAAATATAATAGTCAGACTGAGTTCAAACCAAAGGCCGGGCGGAACAGCTCTGTCTTGCAGGCCCTGCGGAAAGATGTCAAGTCCCGCAGGGCCCTAGTCTCTTGTGACAGAGTGTTCCACCAAGTCGAGGCCAGTACTGAAAAGGCCCTGGCCCTAGTTGAGACAAATCTAACCACCTTGCGACCTGGGACCTCCAAAATGTTGTCATTTCTGGGCCTTAAATTCCTCCGTGGGGCATACCAGGAGATGCGGTCCCGTAGGTATGTGGGTCCTAGGCCACACATAGGACAGAGGCACAGGGATCTGTCCAATTCTGTATATCACAACGTACTATCATTCCATGACCTCCTGGTAAGAACACAGGAATATAGGGAGCTCTCCCTTGACCCATTTAGCTCACACTGGTTGGCAGAGGCTCTCTAGGGTTTCAGGCAGGGTGCATGCCACTGAACCCGAGAACTTGTGCATGCTAAGAAGATGCTCTACCACTGCAATCCTGCCCTTTCCACACAAAAAAGCCCAACCCATGACCACTAGGTTCCAAGAGGGGCACTGGTGAGCTTTGTCCCTGCCCCCTCCACCCCAAAAAATGCAATAGAAGGAAGGCAACTCCTACCCCGCTTTTGCCCTCCAAATACCCCCTTCCCCAAATTTCCCCAAAAAGTTCTCATTGGAGAACTTTCAGTCCAGCCAGTGATCCTTTCTTCTAGTTAAAGCTGGAAGGGTTTCGTAAAGGCCAACCCCTCCTCTGTGGCTTCTCTGCCACGAGACCTGGAAGAGGGCAGTTTTCAAAGAGCTGCAAACTGTGTGTGTTTCAAAGCAGGCATGATGAATCCCAACCTGTATGAGTTCTGCTGCAGGCTTTCTTCTTTTCTCAAAATGTTTCTGGCGGTGTTGCTCCTGCACTTTCAGAGCGAGTCCTGAACCCAAAATGCCCTGAAAGCAAAGTTGGGCAAATCATCATCATCATCGTCATCATCCTGTTGAAAATGGAAATGTCAGACCGAGGGCAAAACGGGAGACAGCTTCTCCCTGGGGTTTGAAAATGGTGGGGAAGTTGGAACCAAGACTGTCCTGGGCAGTGAGAGGTGATGGAGTTAAGGGCAGCGTCTCAAAGCTTAAGCCTTTGTTATGATGATGATGATGATAACAACAACAATAATAATAATAACTTATTTATACCCCACCCTCCCCAGCCAAGGCCGGGCTCAGGGCGGCTAACAAGCAATAATAAAAATAAGTTGAATGAATACAACTTAAAAACAACATTAAAATACAACATTAAAATATTGAAACATTAAAATATTAAAATGTAGCCTCATCGCAGGAGGAGAAAGGAAAAGAAAAAAGAAAGAGGGGGAGGGAATCAAATTGACTCCAAGCCAAAGGCCAGGCAGAACAACTCTGTCTTACAGGCCCTGTGGAAAGGAATCAGATCCTGCAGGGCCCTATTCTCATGAGACAGAGCGTTCCACCAGGCCGGAGCCAGTGTTGAAAAGGCCCTGGCTCTGGTTAAGGCTAATCTGACTTCCTTAGGGCCCGGGACCACTAGGGTGTTGCTATTTATGGACCTGCCCCCTCCACCCCCAAAAATGCAAAAGACCTGTTGAGGTGCTACTCCCTAGTGGTGGCTGGTGTGGGGGGCGGAAGGCAGAGGAGCCCCCATTGGTGGAACTAGAGCCTCTTCTGAGGAAGGGAGAGGATGAGGTGGATATCTGCATTGGGTGGGTTTTTTGTGGGATGGGGGCTTTGATTGGAACACTTGAAATATCTAGCCGCCTCTAAGGGTCACCAGGAGCGACGTCACCCGCCCCATTCCCAACCTGTTCCCCCATGCCTTCTCTCACGAGTCCACCGGCAGAACTTACAGCTGGAAGAGCAAAGAAGGAAACTCCAACAAGAGAGAATGTTGCTGCTATGAGGCGTCCCTCCCATGTTTTGGGTGTCTTGTCGCCATAGCCGATGGTTGCTAGCGTAATCTGTGGGGAGAAGGTTTGGGACAGTCTGTAAGAAAGACAAATGGGCAAGGACAATGATTTCTTGCACTTTCCAACTCCGTAATGCCACTCCTCAGTCCCATACACACCCAGTGTTTAAGGCCATATCATTTCAACAGGCATGGCTCTTTCTCCCCGCCCCCCTAGCAAATAATCCTGGGAACTGTAGTTTGTTAAGATGCCAAGAGTTGTTCTGAGACCCCTGTTTCCCCTCTACAGTTCTCAGAGTTCCCTGTGATGAAAGATTGAATGTTAAACCACTCTAGAAACTGTGACTCTGGAAGGGGTCTCCTAACAAACCTCAGAACCCTTTGTGAGGCCATCGTCCTACACTCCTGGCAGAAACACATGCCTGACTGGCATGTCCTCTCCCTCCTGGTCAATCGTTCAGGAGCTTCAAAAGCTTTCTTCAGCCCGAACATCACAGAGACCGATGCCAACAGACATCGGCACACTTAGGGATCCACAGAGTCTTCGCAGCTTGCGTGACAGACCTCAGCAACTCAGCATTTTGGCTAATCTACTTTATTTACATATAAACGCACACGGAGCACTGCAACATGGCTCCCTCTCTCTCTAGCATCAGACAGCAAAGAGAAAAAGCAAAGGACAATAGTCCCACTTCACGGAACACAGTAACACAAACATCCTGTCTCCATCACTTCCCACTCTGTGGAGTCAAAACATACACCGTCATGTGAAAGACAACAATCCCATGACTGCAATCACGGAGCAGGAATTCTAACACCCTTAACTACAGTTCCCAAATTCTTTGGGAGAATCTTCAACTATATAAAGTGGTATGATGCTGCTTTAAATGTTGTGTGGATGGGGCCTCCATTGCTGCATCTTTTCAAGTTGGAATTGGCTTTACTTGACGGCCTCCACCATTTCCCCTATGCATGTGCAATAACATTTTCAATGAACCTGGAAGGTGTTGCAGGAAACACTTTTTGGTTCTTTTAAGGTACAGGTGGGCAACCTGTGGCACAAGTAGCCTCTAGCTAGCCCCCCAACCTCATTTTATGTATCTCCCCATTTCTGGTTTTCATTCCACCCAATGTCAGCATGCGGCCCCCGACAGGTTACTCCAAGGGGATCTGGCCCTCAGCAAGTTAGAGGTTTCCCAGCCCTGTTTGAAGAGACTGGAATTGGATGCTCCAAGCTTCCATCATCCTCCCTTCCTTTGCCTTCCCTTTTCACAATGCAACCCAAGCTGAATAACGGCTAGCATTAAAATGCTAAAGGACCCCAGAACATTCAGATGAACCACCTCTAAGCAACATCAGCCCGCATAACCCCTGTGGATACTGACCAGTCCCCACCAAAGGGCATCAGCATAGGTTTCAAACTCCCTTTTTTCCTTCCCTTCCTCGTTTTTTTCAGGCACATCTTTCTCCACCAGGTAAACCAGGAATGAGGAGAGGATAAGGGTCAGGAACCCGATGTACCAGGCAGTGATGAGTTCCTAAGAGGGAAATACACTGCTGTAAGATAGAAAGCAAAGTTCCTGACTGGGCCAGATCTTGGCCTCAGACCAGGACATTCCTAGTTCAGGAGACCCAATAGTTATTGCTCACCAGGGCGAGATGGTTTGAGCATATAATAGGGTTGCCATATGTCTGGAATTTCCCAGACATATCCGGAATACTGCAGCCACAAGCAGTTTCTGGGCAGAAATCGGTGAAATGTCAAGGAAAATCTGGACATATGGCAGCCCATGTAGGCAGTGTCGTTTTTGCTGATTTTCCTCAGAAATAGCTCCCAAAAATGTCAATTTTTGCAGGGGGGAAAAGCAATTTTTCTGTCCAGATTTTCACTTTTTGAAATATGGCAGCCCTAGCATATAACACCAATTATGGCCTGTGTCAGAGTGATATGTGGGTGGTTGCCAAGATAACAGCCCGGGATTCCAGTGTGTCTTTACAAGATTTATTAAGTCCAAAACTATGTACAGTATGGAGCTCTTGAAAGCATGTCTGCCTCAGTCACTATCAGTTGCCGGAAGTGGCTCATGCCTGTTCCCCCTCCAGCAGAGAAACTTCCTGAGACCCCCCACCCCCTATTCCTCCTCTCCTTACGTGAAAACCTAAGCACCGGAGACTGCTCCTTTCTCTCTACTATAGCAGCCTTTGGATCTCCCTCCCTCTCATTTTCCGTGTTTCCTGACAGTCCCTCTTCTTCTCCCTCTGACGAAGTGCAGCTGCTCATCAAAGTAGGCGGCTCTCTGTACATTCCGGTCTCTCCCCCCTTCTCTGCCAAATGATCCCTGACAGCCTGGCTGCCAATTAGTTTCTGGGCCCAATTCAAAGTGCTGGTTTTGACCGAAACAGCCTTTAATGCCTCAGGACCGCAATACTTCAAAGACCACCTCTCCCCGTATAAACTGACCCAGCCCCTGCCTTCACAGTCTGAGGCCCTTCTTCTTCCAGCCCCACAGTCCTTTCTTACTTTGCTGTGTGCACAAATGGCAGAGCCCAGGAGCTTCCAGGTTCCTCCTCTTCTGTCCATCCGCAACATTCGCAGAATCTGAAGGAAACGGAGGCTTCTCAGCGACGTGGCCAGAACGTTGCCCTGGTTGCCAACAGCCACTACCGGCACAGAGGCAATCAGTACAAAGATATCTGTGGAGCAAAAAATTAAAGTAAGATCTTTCTCAGATAAGGAAGAAAACCTGTCTTGTCTCCTTCAAAAACAGAGATGGGAAGGTTTGAGCACTTTACAAGAACCTCAAGAATGAAGTAGAGACAGGTACAAGAACTGGTAGATATTGAAAGCCTTGGGAGTGAAGAATTGCCTTTCGTGGTTTGTTTGACCCAGTCCCCAACCCTGCAAAGCAATAGAGAACCACAAAGAAAAGCAATGGAAAGGCTTGTGGTTAAAAAAAAAAAGGCAAAGAACCCCTGGGTGGTTAAGTCCATTCAAAGGTGACTATGGGGTTGCGGTGCTCATCTCGCTTTCAGGCCGAGGGAGCCGGCATTTGTCCATAGACAGCTTTCCAGGTCATGTGGCCTAAACTGCTAAACCGCTTCTGGTTCAATGGGACACACCATGACGGAAATCAGAGCGTGTGGAAATACCATTTACCTTCCTACCACAGTGATATCTACTTGCACTGGAGTGCTCTCGAACTGCTAGGTCAGCAGGAGCTGGGACAGAGCAATGGGAGCTCACCCTGTCGCCGGGATTCAAACCGCCGACCTTCTGATCAGCAGGCCCAAGGGGCTCAGTGGTTTAGATCACACCGCCACCTGTGTCCCCTGGAAAGGCTTGTACTTACCCAACATACACAAAGGTTTCCTGGCAAACTTCAACCTCCCTCGCCATCCTTTGTACCGACAGCAGCAGCCAGCAGCCCAGATCCTTAAGGCAAACTCTGCTCCAAAGATGAAAATGGCAAAGGTTTCCTACGCAGAATGGGAAGCAAGTAACCAAACAACGTATATTAGCAAATGCACACATCGCAGGGTTGCGAAAAGTCATAGCTTCTGAAAGAAATCGTTGGAAGGAGAAATTTGCTGAGAGCAAGTAAGGTCAGGTAGGGATGGGGGAACCTTGGGCTGGGTGGGGGGCAAAGGTGTCCCCCTATCTGGCCCGTAGGACTTTCTCTAGGCCATACAACATTCCAAGTCACAACACTCATGACCCCTGCTGTGCATCCTCTAGAACAGCCTTTCTCAACCTGTGGGTCCCCAGATGTTGTTGGACTACAACTCCCATCACTGCTAGCTAGCAAGGCCACAGCTCAGGGACAATGGGAGTTGTAGTCCATCTGAAGACCCACAGGTTGAGAACCACTGCTCTAGAATGATGGTTCTCAAACTTTTATTCTCTATGGGCCACACTTTCAGAATAAAAATTTGTTCGCGCCACACTGAATTTTTTTATTGGAAAACAAGAAGAAGCAACTCCTAGCAGTGCTTGATGTATGACATGGAACTGCTACTTTATAATATGGTTGTGGGACATCTAGCAAGTATAAAACAATGCAGCTACGTAAGAACATTAATCGTTCCCATAATAAATGAGTCTCTTACATGTGTACCTTAAGTATGCATACAGACTCTGTGAGAGGTGTGAGCTCACTTTTGCCATGTAATCTCATTTATATTAGGTCTATTTTGGGAGAAACTCCCATCTCCTCATCAGCACAAAGAAACCTTTCTCTTTTCTGATCTTTCATGGTTGTCAGAGTTGAAAATCCCTGTTCCCAACAATATGTCGTGGAGAACTGCAGAGGCCAATGGTCTTGAAGAGAGGTGTGAATACTGCTTTTGATTGGTAGATAGATGATAGATGATAGATGATAGATGATAGATAGATAGATAGATAGATAGATGATAGATAGATAGATAGATAGATAGATGATAGATAGATAGATAATAGATAGATGATAGGTAGGTAGGGAGAGAGAGAGAGAGAGAGAGATGATAAATAGATAGATGATAAATAGATAGATAGATGACAGATGATAGATAGATAGATAGATGATAGATGATAGATAGATAGATAGATAGATAGATAGATGATAGATAGATGATAGATAGATGATAGATAAATGATAGATAGATAGATGATAGATAGATAGATAGATAGATAGATAAATGATAGATAGATGATAGATAGATAGATGATAGATAGATAGATGATAGATGATAGATAGATAGATGATAGATAGATAGATAGATAGATAGATAGATAGATAGATGATAGATGATAGATGATAGATGATAGATGATAGATAGATAGATAGATAGATAGATAGATAGATAGATGATAGATAGATGATAGATAGATAGATGATAGATAGATATAGATAGATAGATAGATAGATAGATAGATAGATGATAGATGATAGATGATAGATGATAGATGATAGATGATAGATAGATAGATAGATAGATAGATGATAGATAGATGATAGATAGATAGATAGATAGATAGATAGATAGATAGATAGATGATAGATGATAGATAGATGATAGATGATAGATGATAGATGATAGATAGATAGATAGATAGATAGATAGATGATAGATAGATAGATAGATAGATAGATAGATAGATAGATGATAGATAGATAGATAGATGATAGATAGATAGATAGATAGATAGATAGATAGATAGATATAGATGATAGATAGATAGATATAGATAGATGATAGAGATAGATAGATAGATAGATAGATAGATAGATAGATAGATAGATGATAGATAGATAGAGATATACATAGATAATACACCTCACTGAAATGATTAAATGTTTCCATTGTTGCCCTTGAATCTACCTGCCACACTTGCCACCCTCTCCTTCCTTGGAGGTCTTTAAACAGAGGTTAGATGGCCATCTGTCATGGAAGTTTTAGCTGAGTTTCCTGCATTGCAGGGGGTCGGACTCAATGACCCTTGAGGTCCCTTCCACCTTTACAATCCTATGATTTTCCTGCCTCACCTGTGTGGTGTGCCACACCTTTGAGAACCCATGAAACCTATGCCATTTTATTCATTCATTCATACCCCACCTATTTCGCTGACGGGACTCAAGGCGGCTGACTTGTTAACCTATAAGGTGCCACCCAGGAGAGGTTTGCAGAGCTGGGAGACATTGTCCACTCGGCTTCCCAACAGGGATGTTGCTGCCTGTAACTGAGAGGAGGAAAGGCAAGGCAGAAGAAAGGTTGGCATGATGTTGGAACCACTGTCCTTCCCACTGCCTTGCCCCTCCTGTTCTATCTCTCTGTTCCTGACAGCAACGCCCACATTGGGAAGCCAGGTGAGCTCCAGTGGCTGCTGGCACCATTTGCACCGATAGTAGAGTATCCTCTTCCTTTCCACCATCCCAAGTAAGCACCTGAACTTACCAACAGCAGAAGCCAGTTTCCTGAAACAGTTTCGTATTCCTTGAATGTTGTCAGAACAGCTAGAATCAAGCAACCAAGGACTATCAGAAACCTAGAACAAGAGATAGATAAAAAAAGGAAAACAGAATGTTAGGAGATGTTTGTTCAGTGTGTAGTCCTCTAGGAGACTCTTGTACCAAGAATGTAGGGTGCCTTTGATTTGGGATGCAAAGGCAATTAAACGGATTGGCCTGCCTGCAAAACAAGTGGGCATTCACTGCCCAAGAGATTCTCACAAGCCAGGCACTCAATTCTTTCTCCAAGGAAATGGGTCACTTCACAGAGGGCAGTAGCCCTGGGAACAGACTTCCCTGTTGATCTTAACACCCAGGCAGGTCAATGTGAGAGGTTTGAACATGAAGATGATGTACAGATGGTACACGACACCAGTGCAGTTAGGGATAATGTACAAAACTAGTTCAAATATATGTTGGAAGTGTAAGGAAAAGGAGGGGACATTTTATCATACGTGGTGGGATTGTAAGGTGATTTAAAAAAATTGGGAAATGATATACAACAAATTGAAGAAAATGTTCCATTTAACATTTGTTAAAAAAAACCTGAAGCGTTTTTGTTAGGGATGGTAGGGAAAGATCTGCCAAAAAAGCTGAAAAACATCTTCATGAATGTGACAACGACCATGAGAGTTTTAATAGCACAAGGATGGAAGACTGAAGAAACCCCAACTAAAGAATCATGGCAAGAAAAATTGACGGACTATGCAGAACTGGCAAAACTGACATACAAACTACGGGACAAGGATAACTGTGAGTTTAAAGATGAATGGGAACCCTTTACAAAGTACGGTATTTGAAGACGCAACAAAGCAAACTGGACTCCTTGGCTGGTTTTGAATAAACATTCACAAACTTTTTATTGATAATGATCAGCTAAATAGTTTGAGGATCTATACAACTGTATAACATGCAGAAAACAGCATTTTTAGAGAAATCAAAGACTGGAACTGAGGGAAGTCGGGCGTGGGGGTGGGTGGGTTCTGTGGGGGGAGGGAGGGGGAGGGAGGAAAAATGGGGGGATAAGGGTGATATGTCTCTGGATAATATATTTTGTTTTAATTTTGAATTTTAAAAGTTTTTTAAATAAAACAATGTGAGAGTTCGCACTCCTTCGGCTATAGATCTGAAATTTTGATCTAGCACTATAGAATTGTGCCAGTAAAGAACACCAATGTCATTTCAAAACATCCCTCATTATGCCATACTTTCTTCATGCATGGGCTCTAGTGGTCTGTAATAGCCATTTGAGTTTTCACCCATAGATTTGTCTATCTATGGAAAAAAAGAATGATGCTTGTAGGAAAAGGGGGGGCAAGAGAGAGAGATTTGTGAATCTTTAGATTTCCTCCTTCTCCAGTCCACACAAGGAAAAGAGGAAGTGCTGTGCTTTGTCCACAGGGAGGCAGCAAATGTCTATGCACTTAAGGAACAAAGTGATTTTCCAGCTCTGTTTGCCTTGGCCAAGAAAAGAAATATAAGATAAGTGAGGGGGGGGTATCAAATCCCAAGAATTACAAAGAATGTTTTTTAAAAAGTAACTGTCAGCTAAACCTGCCGATCTCCCATTTCTGCTGGTCAACATTTTAACTCGAGAACCATAATTGTTTTAAATCCAATTAATAAAGGTATTAAAAATATATTTCTTCTGGCTTAGCCAATCCACTACAGAGCATTCCCAACTAAATAAAAGCAAGAGTAATGAAATTGCAAAACATAAAAAAGGGAAAAAATAGAAGAAGGAAGGAAATATTGCAAGAAAGACTATAAGAAGAATTATTAGTTAATGATAATTAAGAGTAATAGAGAAATTAAGAAATGCAGAATAAGTGATAAAGATAAAAAAATCATCAGAGGTGTTGACAGAACTCTAAAACATTGTATAATATACGAAGTTATGTTATATGATTGTTGGAAATGATATGTTAAAAAAAAAACAATAGAATGTATATATATATAAAAGAGAACCATAACTGCTTTGACCTCCTTATGATCCATCTACATGTTATGACTGTTCATTGTGGAGCCACGATCACCCCACCTTAATGTGGCTGATGGGGGTTTGGAAAGTTGGGGGGCAACACATGAGCACGTCGACCACTCTGAAGCTCATTGGGGTTGCTTTTGGATGAGCACAATTTTTCCATCAGGAACTACTTCCAATATGACATTACATCATCATTGCTCCTGAGGACTGTTGTTGTTATTATTGTTCATATGCCACCCTTCTTTTTCAGCGGAGGGAGTTCTGACCTCAAGAAGGAACTTCAGAGGCAGTTAATCTCCCCCCCCCCGCCCAATCCCTGAATTTTGCTGGGAGTATTGGCCCTCCCATCAAAAATTCAAGCCAAAATCTTTTGGCTCAGGATTGAAGAACCTCTGTACATCAGTCGTAACATATATAGCTGGCCATTATATGGATTGCCACTATTGCTTGGTGAGTTTCCAAAAGTGCTGCTAACTGATCAGGCAAAATGCAGCAATCCAACTCTGGCCCTGTAGCTACCTGTGGGCTAATTTCCCAATTTTTCTGTCTGGGTAAAACCCAGGAATTTGACCATGTGGGCAGACTTTGAGGACGCAAAAAGTCAGTAGCATCATATTGCACTCTATGGGTGCCATGGCCCCAATTGCCAGCAGCTCAGACACAGAGAGTGGGGGATTAGTGGAGCAGATTGAGGAGACAACCCCTGAGTCTGCAATAACCCATGACTGTAGTCCTCATCCTTAGTCACACTGGAGGACTGTCATTTTCACTCAACAGACCCACGCCTCACAGATCCCGTTGGCTGAACCAGGAAAATACGGTGGGTGAGAAAATATGAAGAGGCCACAGAGTGCTGGGCTGACTCTTTAAGGTTTTGCAGTCCTCAAAAAGTGGATGGAGCTAGAGTCAAGTCCAGAAAATATGAAAGGGCTCAGTTGGGACTGAGCTTTCATTGGAACAACATCTTTACTTGCTGAGCCCTGTCCATGGTACTGAAAAGCCTGCATCAAGCTGCTTTTGTTTAATAATAATAAGAATAAATTTATTTATACACCACCCTCCCCAGCCAAAGCCGGGCTCAGAGCAGCTAAAATCATACAAGTTAGACAATACATAAAAACAAGCAATTAATAAATTAAGATACATCCCACAATTAATTCAAACAAATTAAAATTAAAACTGGACAAGTGGCAATCTTCAGGTTAAAATTGAAGGCGGTTACCAACTGTTTCCACTGATATTATAAGCACCTGTGATCAGGCTGGGAAGCTCCTTCGTGCTTGTTCTTATACAAAGAGAAAATGAGTCAGACTGAACCCTGACCAAAGGCCTGGCAGAACTAATGGGAGGTAAGGTCTGAAACTCAAACACCACCTGTTCGTTTCCTGCTCATCTTTCCCTCCATCCCTAACTGCTTGCTGGACCTGCATCATCTCAACCTGTCCACAGGCTCCACCTTGTGAGAACCAAGCAATGAGCATGCTTAGATTACATACCTGTTATGTACTGAGTTGAATAGGATACAAATTGCAGCAGTCTGATTGGTCCTAGAACAATAGGATTCAGAATGCAGCAGTCTGATTGGTCCTAGAACAATAGGATCCAGAATGCAGCAGTCTGATTGGTCTGCAGGAGCCACCCAATCCCACTCCAGGTGGAAGTGAATCCTCAACCTGATTGGTCTACAGGAGAATCCCGGAATTAGCCAATCACGTGGGGCCCATTGTGTAAATAATGTATATAAAGCAGACAGTCCAGGGAAACCTCCATTCCTCACTACTATGAGTTGAATAAAGAGCATGAAATCCACACTCGACTCCCAAGTATTTTTCAGTACCTATCACATGCAAGCTAGAGTGCCAAATTGTTGAGCCAAGTGGCAGCATGCCATTTCCAGCTTGCTTCCTAGAATCACAGAACTCTAGATTTGGAAGTGCCTTAAAGGATCTCTTAGTCCTACGTTCTGCAATGCAGGCGAGACTGTCAGACTGGTTCCTTCACAGATGATCTCCACAAGTTCTGTTGATCTGGAGGAAGGCTGTGTGGGTCACACAACAGCACTGGTGAGGTGGCTGGTGTGGCCATGTGGAGTCTGCCCTCCCACCCACTTCCTTCACATAGCTTTGCCTCCTTCTCACTGCCACAAGCTCTTCTCATGGACCACACCCAACTACGAGAACTTTAGGAGTCGGTGATGGTACTTCTATACCATGATCAAGAGCAAAGAAACTTCTCATACAATGACAACAATCACCAAGATTCTTTGCACTTTGTAGCTTCTCCCCACTTTACCATCATGTGGGAGCACTATGCTTTGTATTAGTCTCTTCCCATCCTCATGTCATTTTTAATTTGTACACCACCTTTCTATGTTAAACTGTGCTCAGGGCAGTTTACAACCCATTGGAATGACAAGATGCAGGAAAAAAGCCACACAGCCATCTGTCCTGCTCTGGTCCTGCATAGAAGTCCGGGGAGCAAGGAAGGCTGGTTATATCAGTACCATGGACAGCTCTTGGTGAACAACCAGTCATATAGCCAATGGCGATTACACTGTCAACCACAAAACAGCAACAGAAGAACACAACCCAAGACAAAACTAAAACATACCGACTTTCAGAACTGCAAATTATCAAATACTAAAATGATGTAGTTACCACAAATCACTTAAAAAATAAAAACAAAAACCCTTGTCAGTTGACACTATTAAGTCAAAAAAGTAGTCTGTAACATTCTATTTGCTAGAGCATAAAAAGCTACCCAATAGATAACAAACTTCTCTCCATCAGATAATTTTGAAATCATGCGAATTACATTCTTAAAAAGAAAAAAGAAACTCTGTAAAGTATATAGGAATATATCCCAAGGGAAATGAAGAGTGATAAAGAGAACATTACACTGCACAATGTATTCAAACTGGTCTGATCCACAAAAGACAAGAAAGTGGTCATTAGTTGGCCTGTTAAATAATTTACTGGTCAGATATGGGATAGTTTGAAACGTGAGCTGAGTAAATACATCTCTAAAAGAAATGTAGTAGATGATAGATATAGATATAGATGATATAGCTATAGATATAGATGATATAGATATAGATATATATAGATGATGATAGAGATAGATGATGATAGATGATAGATGATAGATAGATGATAGATAGATAGATAGATAGATAGATAGATAGATAGATGATAGATAGATGATAGCTAGATAGCTAGATAGATAGATAGATAGATAGATAGATAGATAGATAGATGATAGCTAGATGATAGCTAGATAGATAGATGATAGATAGATAGATAGAGATAGATAGATAGATAGATAGATAGATGATAGATAGATAGATAGATGATAGATAGATAGATGATAGATGATAGATGATAGATGATAGATAGATAGATAGATATAGATAGATAGATATAGATAGATAGATGTAATTTTTACTGAAGATGCCAATCTGTGGGAATATAGATGATAGATAGATATTCCCACAGATTGGCATCTTCAGTAAAAATTACATTGCAGATCTTACGCTAAAAAATATGATGAGATAACATTTGAGCAAATTGCCCTGATGAGAGATGGAGATTGTTAAATCTCCTAGAAAAGGAGGGCTTTAACTGGGGTGACTTAGTAAAAATGCCCTGCACGTGAGTGGGAACCATCAGCTTCCCTGGGTAAACAGAGGCTGTATGGCCATCTGTTAGGGATCCTTTAGCTGTGATTCCTGCACAGCAGGGAGTTGGACTAGATGACCCTTGGGTGCCTTCCAACCCTACAATTCTATATGTCAAAGACAGCAGCTGCATTTGGGTTGTGCTCTCTCCCCTGCAATCTCTACATGGGGAACTCAGCTCTCAGCCCAATCACCATTTTTCATCCGGCTTCCAGCTGCTGACTTCCAACATCCTTGTCTCTATTTGCTAAACTTTTCAAATGAGCCCAGGCACACTGTTTCAGATTTCACAAGATTACAAGCTCCATTTGTCTGATATCTTCAATATTAAATGGCAAAAAGGTGACACAAATGCATTTTTCATGGTCCTTTTCTTCTTCTTTTTATCCATACCTGGCAAATATGATTGCAATGCAATCAACACAGGCTATTGCACACAAACAAATCTCTCTCTCTCTCTCTCTCTCTCTCTCTCTCTCTCTCTCTCTCTCTCTTAAAAAAGCAACAAGATTTTTGCATTTGGCATGCACACCTAGACCCATTTGATTGATTGTGACAATGTCACTCAGGCTGCAAAACCAGGTAGTCAGACGGAGATATAGGAGCTCCCAGGGAGTAAGCTCATGTGGTCTAAAATATGGAGGGAGCTATCCCTCTTTCCCACCACCCTCTGGGTAGTGTAGGACTCTGATTCCCTTCAGTGCCCACCAACATAAGTTTTCTATACCTCCTGTGTAAGTTCTGGACCCAACAGCCCTCTTCAAGCATCCATAAAGGAGCAAAGACTGTCGATGCCCATTCTCCACACTTGGGATTCCCAGCAACCATCATTCAAAAGTTTACTGCCTCCAACGTAGGAGGTAGCACTGAAAGGGTTTCACTTGGTTTGTCTTGTTGTGAGAATTCTAAGGTCTCAAATATGAATTAAATGTTCACAAATGTACAAGGCAAACACATACTTAAGTACATAAACCATGTGTCTCAAATAGTACAGGAGAGCAATCCTAAAGCCATTTTGACTCTCCCAATGACCTCAGATATTCCTGTCTTTTTGCTTAAGGCTGCATATGTGTGTGAATGGGGTGAGCCTGTGACCTGGATTCAAGTTAACCATCAGACTGCCCAGGTAATGCAATCAGTGACCATTATTAGGTATCCTGGCAAATGGGATTTTTGTTGTAGACCACCTCCTCTGCTGTAGACCACCTTCTCTGCTGTAGACCGCCTCCTTCTGTGATGTATGTATGATGTTTCAGGGGGGTGGTCTTGGGCTTTAGGGTGGGCAATTTCAAAAGTCTATATAAGGGCTGGCACACCATGGTTCTGAGTTCCTGCTCCCTCCTGCATGTGGTGAGTGAGGACCCTGTTGCAACAGTTTAATATAGGTCAGGCTTACTAGCTGCTTTCTTCTCAATATGCTCTGCTTGGCCTCTGTTATTTTCTCCTACTGATAGGGGGCCCACTTAAGGACTCTATACGGGCTCTTGGATGATGATGATGATGATGATTTATTTATACCCCACCCATCTTGCTGGGTCCCCCAAGCCACTCTGGGCAGCTTCCAACAAAACACTAAAATACAATAACCTATTAAATATTAAAAGCTTCCCTAAACAGGGCTGCTGGATACCCCATAAGGGAAAAGGAGCAGTTTCTTTTTTCTTAGAACAGTCTTTCCAGCAGCCTTACAAGGTAGACCAGTTTTATCCTTCATCTGCTGCCATTGTGGGGATGAGCAGAGCTTGCAGAAGGCCAACTGGGGAATTTTGATGGAGGTGAGATTTGCACCAAGGACTTGCATCTGATTTGTAGCTCTGTGCCACACATTCAACAATTATTCATTTTTCTGAATGTGAATTGCGAGCGATGGATGTGCAGCTGATGATTCATGCCCTTCCTGAAGGTGAACTTTGGATTAGCCACGCGTCGCTTTTCACGTCACCGGGACTCTGATTTACAATTCAGCAACATAAACCCGTGTATTCTACCTGTGTAAAAATGTCTCCAATCCTATATTTTCGTAAGTAATTAATCAGCATCAGAGAAGCTGGAACAAGCATCTGTAAACAAGCAATATTTCAGAAGAAGTCTGAAGTTGAAATCTTCAGAGGAGACTATCAGCTTCCTCCAGAGCCGCTTTGATTATATTCCTGAAACATTTCGCTGGGGTGGGCAACGATGATTTCCAACAGAATATACAACACTTCTATTCACTCTGCTGACATGTTAATATTTCAAAAGGCATTCTTCCTCTTTAGCCTGACATTTGCAAATGCGGACAGTTTTATCAAACTTCCAACAGAGAGTATTATTGCTAGGCTGCTTTATTAATTTTGCAGTCTAAATTCCCACTAAATCTTGTCTGTCGCCCTCGACAGGGGACATGGGATTTGGAACGTTAAAAGCTAAGGCAAAGAATGAATGCAGATGACCACTTACCAGGTGGTTAACTTACTGTAGGGTGGATGTAATCACATCCAGCTATGAATGAAATGAGGTTTTCTCTAAGGATAGGAAAAAGAACCTCTTGATTTCACTACAGAAAGTTTGCACAGACTGAGTCCATTCCTCTCCAGCCAAACTCTTCTGGGTTCCACAATCAGTTCCAAGCATGCACAGAGAGGAGCAGCGTGACTCTTCTACAAAGCTTTTAATTTTCAATAAAGCAAGACCAGGCAACGAGATAATTAAGCATATGTTGGGGGGGGGGTTGATTCAGTTTGCATTTACAGGTGAGCCTTCCTAATTTACACTTTCCTAAGCAATGCTGGGTGAGGGACGCGGGTGGCGCTTTGGGTAAAAGCCTCAGCGCCTAGGACTTGCCGATCGAAAGGTCGGCGGTTCGAATCCCCGCGGCGGGGTGCGCTCCCGTTGTTCGGTCCCAGCGCCTGCCAACCTAGCAGTTCGAAAGCACCCCCGGGTGCAAGTAGATAAATAGGTACCGCTTACCAGCGGGAAGGTAAACGGCGTTCCGTGTGCTGTGCTGGCTCGCCAGATGCAGCTTTGTCACGCTGGCCACGTGACCCGGAAGTGTCTCCAGACAGCGCTGGCCCCCGGCCTCTTGAGTGAGATGGGCGCACAACCCCAGAGTCTGTCAAGACTGGCCCGTACGGGCAGGGGTACCTTTACCTTTACCTTTAAGCAATGCTGGACCATAAAGAAGGCTGATTGCTGAAGAATTGATGCTTTTGAATTATGGTGCTGGAGGAGACTCTTGAAAATCCCATGGACTGCAAGAAGATCAAACCTATCCATTCTTAAGGAAATTAGCCCTGAGTGCTCACTGGAAGGACAGATCGTGAAGCTGAGGCTCCAATACTTTGGCCACCTCATGAGCCACCTCATGAGAAGAGAAGACTCCCTGGAAAAGACCCTGATGTTGGGAAAGATGGAGGGCACAAGGAGAAGGGGACGACAGAGGACAAGATGGTTGGACAGTGTTCTCGAAGCTACCAGCATGAATTTGACCAAACTGTGGGAGGCAGTGGAAGACAGGAGTGCCTGGCTTGCTTTGGTCCATGGGGTCACGAAGAGTCGGACATGACTAAACGACTAAACAACAACAAGCAATGTGTGAACTAGAACACAGCCAGCTTTCGAATTTCACACTTCCCTGAATTTTGCTCTGCAGTTTTCCAACCAAGATATTGTGAATACTATGGCCCCTGAGGTTTGGACTTTACGGGGGACCGAACCTTTAGCATGGCAGGCCCTGCCCTCTGGAACTCCCTGCCAGTAGAGGTTTGGCAGGAATCATTCCTGCCTTCTTTTAGCTTTCTCTGAAAATTGGTGTTCTTCAAGCAGTGTAGACTTTTAACAGACCAGTATTTATCGAATCTTTTCTGGATTTTTTTGTTGGTGTTTTTATCCCTCTTATTGTAAGATATTGCTTGTTTTTTTTATAGCTCCTAGAGAAGGAGGATTGTCACCGAAACTGAGCAAATTAAACACTTTATTACAAGAAGCATCAGAGGTTGTCTCTTTTCTGGTATAGATATTAGGCTTGCACCAACTCAGACCATGACCCCATCTGGTCCACCCTCGCAACTCTGGCTGGCAGCAGTTCTTCAGGATGCGAAAATACCAGCCTTTTGCCTACGAGCCTTTTAACTGTCAGGGATTCTTTGATGACCATTCCAATTCTACAATTCTGCGATTCTATTATTGCAACCAGCAACATCAAGGAGCGAATTTGGGTACGTATGCATGCAAAGTGTGCGATCTGCCACTGAGCTATAGAGATCACAAGTGATTAAGTGATGCCATACACCAGAGCATGAGTTATTGCTGCAGCTAGGGAATAAATATCAAGACTCTTCCCCCCCCCTCCCGCCGCCATGTTCTCTGCCCTTGGTTTTTAAAACATCCTGTCGGAGGGCTACCAAAGCACACAGAGCTCTTCCATGCTGAAACATACAGTCCGTGCTGTGCATTCTGAATCACTGCATCAGAAGGTAATGGCTTCTACTCCGCCTACCTGTCGTTGTGTGCACAGGAATGAGAGGGGCTCTGTTCTGGCCAGAAGGCAATGGCTTTCCCCACCTGCCTTGCCCCATCCTCCAGCCCTGGGAACCTTCAGAAGGAAGCTGTTTCCAGAGAAAGAACTGTGAGGGGGGAGAGACCCTCACCATTCCTGACCATTGGCCTTCCTGAATGAGGTTGATTGCCCCTGGAAGCCAACATCCGTTCCCCTCGTTTAAGGCCAAAACTTCCTTAGCTTCCCAAATATCTGCATTCATAGGGGATATTTGGCCCAGCCCGTGTGTCTTGTGTCCTTCTGTGGTGTGCTGTGTCTCCTTGGCAGGCGAATTTGCATGCATAGGATTCCCTGGAGGCAAAAAGTCTGAAAACTGGATGTGATACAAAAACAGGGGCTTGATTTATAGCGTGTGAAAACCAGCTGTTAAGTAAAATATAAACCAGTGGGGTTTTTTTTTTGAACACTTTGGATGTATTTTCCTAGCTCGAAATAAACACCGCCTTGGGAAAATCATGAAGTGTGAAGTAGCCCTTAAGTGCATCCCAATAATTCCAGCTCCGACACCCCGGAGAAGTTGATGGGTTGGTAGCTTCTGCCCTGTGAATATCAGCTAGAGGCGAGCTGTTTGGAAGAAGCTGACAGCAGATCTTAAAGGAGCACAGAGTGTGCTGAATCAGAGACACGACAGTGGGTGTTATTCTGCTGCTCAGTTTAGCCCAATCTGTCAGGATCTCCCCCTTTTTTTTTTTTTGCTCAAGTGGGGTATGTCACACATTCCACAAAGCGCTCTCGCCTCTAAAGGAGGGAAGACAAAGTTCTCCTTTTTTAAGTCACTCACCCAGAAGAATATTGGAATACACACACGAGCACGCACACAGAGGGAGAGAGCTGAAAGGGACATGCAAATGTGAAGAAAAGGGAATGGGCAGTGTCAGGATGAGACCCCTGATCATTTGCCCCCCAACCTCCTCACAGATCCTCCCTTGTCTGGTCCCCACAGTTGTGGATATTCACTACCCTGAGGTTCCAGAGAATGTATACAGCACCAGCCCTTCAGGCCAGCAAAAATGCATTTACTTTATTTAAACTATTTCTATATTACTTTTTAGGGATGCAGGTGACGCTGTGGGTTAAACCACAGAGCCTAGGACTTGCCGATCAGAAGGTCGGCGGTTCAAATCCCCACGATGGGGTGAACTCCCGTTGCTCAGTCCCAGCTCCTGCCAACCTAGCAGTTTGAAAGCACATCAAAGTGCAAGTAGAGAAATAGGTATCGCTCCGGCGGGAAGGTAAACAGTGTTTCCGTATGCTGATATGGTTCTCCGGAAGTGGCTTAGTCATGCTGGCCACATGACCTGGAAGCTGTACACCGGCTCCCTCGACCAATAAAGCGAGATGAGTGCTGCAACCCCAGAGTCGGTCACGACTGGACCTAATGGTCAGGGGCCCCTTTACCTTATATTGCTTTATATTTTCCTAATAATAATAATAGTCTTAAACCATGAAATGGAACATTCCAAAAGAAGGTGAAGTATACACATTGCCTGCTCCTCTCTAGACTTGTAAGAACATTTTGCTAACCGGGGGAAATTCTACCCATAGCACTGCACCCTGCAAAATATTGTAGGGCAGCGACTCAAAAATTGGGCATTTCCCATTATTTCCGCTCTACTATGGAATGCCCTTTCCCCCTGTCATACATTGAAGCAGGTACATCCATTGCTCGCCCCCCCCCTCTTTCACCTTTCATCTCCTGCTGGTATACGGAAGGCTGTTCATGTGGCCCTTAGATTATTATTTTTTAACTTTTCCAAATATATACAAAAAACAAAAATAAAAACACAAAATTCAAAATTAAAAAATTTAAAAACACATATAATTTCATTCACCCATTTTCTTAAACTTATTTCTCGGACCTCCTCATACCTCGCCTTTTTGTATTCCAATTTCAATTATTCATTCAGCAAATCCTCATCCTTAATTTTCACTTAATTTTACACCTTACTTTCTTCTTTTTCCCCCAATTATCTTAATCATTACAGCTGGTAACCACTTAACTTCAGTCCAGCATCACTCTAACATTCACCAATTTTGTAATATTTCCCCAGGTAGTCCTTAAATTTCTTCCAGTCTTCTTCCACCGTCTCTCCTCTCTGGTTTCGGATTCTGCCAGTCATTTCTGCCAGTCCCATGTAGTCTATCACCTTCATCTGCCATTCTTCCAAGGTGGGTAGATCTTGTGTCTTCCAATACTTTGCGATGAGTATTCTTGCTGCTGCTGTAGCATACATAAAGAAAGTTCTATCCTTCTTTGGCACCAATTGGCCGACCACATGTGACCCTGGTAAAATGTGGTCTTGACTATGCTACCACTCAGTGGATTTGTAACTGGCTGACTGACCGAACCCAAAGGGTGCTCATCAATGGTTCCTCTTCATCCTGGAGAAGAGTGACTAGTGGGGTGCCACAGGGTTCTGTCTTGGGCCCGGTCTTATTCAACATCTTTATCAACGACTTGGATGATGGACTCAAGGGCATCCTGATCAAATTTGCAGATGACACCAAACTGGGAGGGGTGGCTAACACCCCAGAGGACAGGATCACACTTCAAAACGACCTTGACAGATTAGAGAACTGGGCAAAAACAAACAAGATGAATTTTAACAGGGAGAAATGTAAAGTATTGCACTTGGGCAAAAAAAATGAGAGGCACAAATACAAGATGGGGGACACCTGGCTTGAGAGCAGTACATGTGAAAAGGATCTAGGAGTCTTGGTTGACCACAAACTTGACATGAGCCAACAGTGTGACGCGGCAGCTAAAAAAGCCAATGCAATTCTGGGCTGCATCAATAGGAGTATAGCATCTAGATCAAGGGAAGTAATAGTGCCACTGTATTCTGCTCTGGTCAGACCTCACCTGGAGTACTGTGTCCAGTTCTGGGCACCACAATTCAAGAAGGACACTGACAAACTGGAACGTGTCCAAAGGAGGGCAACCAAAATGGTCAAAGGCCTGGAAACAATGCCTTATGAGGAACGGCTAAGGGAGCTGGGCATGTTTAGCCTGGAGAAGAGGAGGTTAAGGGGTGATATGATAGCCATGTTCAAATATATAAAAGGATGTCACATAGAGGAGGGAGAAAGGTTGTTTTCTGCTGCTCCAGAGAAGCGGACACGGAGCAATGGATCCAAACTACAAGAAAGAAGATTCCACCTAAACATTAGGAAGAACTTCCTGACAGTAAGGGCTGTTCGACAGTGGAATTTGCTGCCAAGGAGTGTGGTGGAGTCTCCTACTTTGGAGGTCTTTAAGCAGAGGCTTGACAACCATATGTCAGGAGTGCTCTGATGGTGTTTCCTGCTTGGCAGGGGGTTGGACTCGATGGCCCTTGTGGTCTCTTCCAACTCTATGATTCTATGATTCTTAGATTAAAAAAAAAGGCTGCCTACCCTTGCCTGAAAGTTATTCTCCACTTGTGCTAGAAAAAGGAGCTCTTGTGCATGAGCAGAACATATTTCTAAAGGGAAATCTATTCCACGTCCAAGCCCATGTCCAACCAGTCTGCCCTTGGCCAGCCCTCAACAGCCTGCCTCCACATTTACACCCAAGTCCAGGGGGTGTACCTGGCCATCAGCTTCCCCCTCCTCAGTGGGGACTGAGAACTCAGCAGGGAGGAGAACGAAGAAAAAGCTAGAATGAGTTGGCTTGATTTATAATGAATTGAAAAAAATGTTGAAATATACATTTATTAAGAAACCAGAGGCCTTTCTTCTCGGAATGATATGTTTAGAATTGCCAAAAAAAGATGTTAGATTGTTTTGGTATGCCACAACTGCAGCTAGAATTTTGTTAGCTAAGTATTGGAAATCACAAGAAGTCCCGACAGTGGAGGAATGGCAGATGAAGATGATGGACTTTTCAGAGCGAGCCGACCTGACTGGAAGAGTCTGCGACCAGGAGGAGGAGGAGTACCAGGAGGAATGGACGAAATTTAAAGACTATTTAGTTAAATATGCTAAGATAGCTTAATTGGAAAAAACTTGCAAATCCCAGATAGGTTTAGGATTTAATTATGTAATTTTAGAGAATAATATGTTTAAAGTCAAAATGAAAACAAAGTAAGAGGTTAAGTGATTAAGTTAATTTTATGAGAAAATAAGTTCTGGAAAACTGTTACAATGAATACACTGAAATTCAGCCAGGGGGATTTGAGGAAGTCACTTAACAATGTTACTAAGATTGGATCAAGTACAGTTAAGATGTATGTATGTTTGTTTGTCTGTTTAAAAATTTTGGAAAACCAATAAAAAAAAAATTGGGGGGGGAAATGAGTTAGCTTGGCCCATCATCAACATTGGAGCTCCACCTATTCGAGGCCACCAGCCCTACCAGTTCCAATGGACGCCATCCGTCACTGCTTTGGGTGTAAAGAAGCTGTGAAACCCTGGTTAACATTTGCATCCAGGCCCTTCAAAACACAACTAGCCCATAGCACATGCCTTGGCTTTTATTACAGGCTCTGACAGCTTTCCTGTGATTTCATGACCTCTTCAACTTAAAACGAGACAAAACAATGTCTTCCCAACAAATGCTTTGGTGTTTAGTGCAAATGCTATCACTTGCCCTAATCAGGAGGGGCTGGGTTAATTCAATTTGATATAGACTGCCTTATGCATGGCACCACAGCGTCCCTGAGTCCTGCACTTTGTAGGCAGAGGGTGACCTGGCCAATTCAGAGTTCGCCCTTCTGCTTGTCCACCCTTCCATTTAGACTAGTGGTTCACAAGGTGGGTAGTATCTGAAGGAGTGTCTCCACCCCATCTTTCTACCCAGACACTGAGGTCCAGCGCCGAGAGCCTTCTGGTGGTTCCCTCACTGCGAGAAGCCAAGTTACAGGGAACCAGGCAGAGGGCCTTCTGGGTGGTGGCACCTGCCCTGTGGAACACCCTCCCACCAGATGCCAAAGAGAAAAACAGCCACCAGACTTTTAGAAGACATCTGAAAGCAGCCCTGTTTAGGGAAGCTTTTAATGTTTGATGCATTACTGTATTTTAATATTTTGTTGGAAGCCACCCAGAATGGCTGGGGAGGCCCAGCCAGATTGGCAGGGTATAAATAAATTGTTGTTGTTGTTGTTGTTGTTGTTGTTGTTGTTGTTGTTGTTGTTGTTGTTATATCTCCCATGGGGCACTAAGAGGCAGGGAGTGGCAAGGGGCCCTGGAGGTGCAAACGACTATCAGACTTTGAGAATCTGGTATCACGGCATCAAGCTCATCAGTTGTGTTGAATTAATCAAACTAAACAGTTCTATTAGGATTTTTGCATAATTAATTGTTATCATTCTGAATTTTATTGTGTTACTATCCATTTAATGTTTGGTTTTTATTATGATTTTATATTTGTTGGAGTAATCCAGTCAGATGGGTGGGGTACAAATAATAAAATTGTTGTTATTGTTACTTTTCTTAGTGGGCTCATGCAAACCACTATTCTGAATAACGCTTTTTATAAGGTAGGGTAGGAAGCAACTGGGGATGACTTTATGGAACCAAAGGGGGTGGAGTGGCGTGGAAAAAATTGAGAACGCAAATGAAGAGCTTTCCTGGTAGATCACAAGGAGTCAGCCCTCTAAAAGCATCACGTTAAGCACATCCAGAATTGTTCGCAGGACAAATAAACAACGCCATCCATCTCTTTGGCGACGGCTTCAGCCATCATTCCTAAAACAGCTACACTTTCTTTTCCCAGAGGCCCGACAAGAAACGAAATCCAAGCCTGTGATTCATGCCAATTACTCATCCAGGTTTCTCTAGGCGGTGGGCCATGTTGTGATGTCGCCCCTTGGAGGGCAGGCAAATGAAATCGGCTTTCTCTTTGGGCTGGCATGACGTGATGGATGGTAATCTTGTAAGCAGCCACCGAGACGCGACAATCTGATTTGCACTTCATGGGCTCCTGCCCAGTTTGCAGAGTGATGGTTCTGCGCAAATTAGGTCCGCTAAGCAAGTTAGCAAGCTATAACGCTTCTCCAGCTCTTTTCCTGCAGTTCAACCGCTTGAGAAAAGAGGTATTGTCAGGCTAAGAAAGGGATGCTGATACCGTTTAACTTAATCATTGCAGCAATGTGTTTTTTGTTTGTTTGTTTTAAATGCATTTCCTAAAGGAGGAGGGGGAATTAAGAGTATGTGTCTCTCTGTCTAAAATCTCCCCTCCGGTCTAAACATCATTATGAGATTCCCTGTTTGAGCACTCAGTGAACATCTTGCCTCTATCAGCAGACAGAGCAACTAGAGATTATCAAGGCCCTGTGAACACATTACTCTCAGCCCAGCACAGGAGACGTGACTCTGCAAACACAGATATTCTGGACTGATATCCCATACAACCCCTGTTTTAAACAGTTGTGCTGGTTGCCACTTCATTTCTGGGCCCAGTTCATGGTGCTCATAATTAGTATTTCAAGCCTTTAATGACTCAGACCCCCCCAAACCTGCAATACTGCTTCCTTCAGAGCTTTTTAGGTGCTTAAGATCAGCAGAGGGGGCATTCCTGGTTGTTCCACCATCCTCAGAAGCTTGGGGGGGGGGACAGCCTCTACTGCATATATTAATATTGTGAATGAGAAGAGAAGACTCCCTGGGAAAGACCCTGATGTTGGGAAAGATGAAGGGCACAAGGAGAAGGGGACGACAGAGGACGAGATGGTTGGACAGTGTTCTTGAAGCTACCAGCATGAGTTTGACCAAACTGTGGGAGGCAGTGGAAGACAGGAGTGCCTGGCGTGCTCTGGTCCATGGGGTCACGAAGAGTCGGACACGACTAAACGACTAAACAAAAATAATATTGTGAAGCGACTGGATGCATTAAAACTGACTCCTTTTTGGAAATAAAAACATTGTCAAGGCCCATAAGTTTAAATAAAACTTTACTTGCAGAATTTTCTTCAAAACAAAACCCAAACGTCAAAGATACATCCAGATAGTTCCACAAGACATATGCAAGTTTAAGGCATAGGTTCAGCATCTTACAAAATATGATATAATTCCAACAGACCTAGAAGCAGAGGTCTGTCTCCCCCTACAGCCTGCATTCCTGCCTTACCTGGAGAGCTTCATTTACATCCTTAACCTCACAGAGTCTGGGAACAAAGAACTGCAGCCACTACCCTTCCAAGATGGCAGATTTCAGTTCAATACCTTAATTGCCTGATCTAAGGTTAAACACTCCCGTCAGACACAACAGAAAACAACAGTAGTTAATTATCAGCTAAAGCTCAGAGAGCCCTTTTTGCTCTTAAGTTATCTTCAAGAGAATTGTCCAGTTAAACTCTTTCACCAATACACATTGCAATTCCCATTTCAGTGCCAATTAAAAAATTATACTTAACAGCCCCAACTTTGGCTCAGCTGAAGATACACTGGCATAACTTGCTGATCCTGGCTCAGTTGGCCAAGCCAAGGCTGGTGTTACGTCCCCAAAGGGGTGTGTTCCAGGGGTGTAGTGCAAGTGTGACTGAGCGGGGATCCTAACTGTGTTCAGCTCAGACATGTGATCTGGCAACCCAGCAAAGAAGAAGAGTCAAACACTAAAGTCTTCTTTTCCTTCTGACAGGATTGGGCCAGCTCAGCCAACAGCAGCCTTGCTCCTGAACAGGGATTGGATCGGGCATAACTTTATGCCTGCATAACTTAACGCAGTATAAATGACACTGGCCTCCCATAAGCTTGGACTGCTTCCCCAAAACATGATTGTTGTTGTTGTTTAGTCATTTAGTCGTGTCCGACTCTTCGTGACCCCATGGACCAGAGCACGCCAGGCACTCCTGTCTTCCACTGCCTCCCGCAGTTTGGTCAAACTCATGCTGGTAGCTTCGAGAACACTGTCCAACCATCTCGTCCTCTGTTGTCCCCTTCTCCTTGTGCCCTCCATCTTTCCCAACATCAGGGTCTTTTCAAGGGAGTCTTCTCTTCTCATGAGGTGGTCAAAGTATTGGAGCCTCAGCTTCAGGATTTGTCCTTCCAGTGAGCACTCAGGGCTGATTTCCTTCAGAATGGAGAGGTTTGATCTTGCAGTCAATGGGACTCTCAATAGTCTCCTCCAGCACCATAATTCAAAACATGATAAACAGTGGTAAAAGGTTGCATTTGGCCCCTTGACTCAAATTTTACAAATGCATATGTGCCTCTGTTCCTTGGAGCAAGGCCTGCGTTGGACTGTCATTTGCCTCCAGCTGCCATTTATGCGGCAGTCTTTTCAGATTTGTAGCTGTGGGCTTTGACAGGAAATGAAGGTGTAGAAAACAAACAAGATGAATTTTAACAGGGAGAAATGTAAAGTATTGCACTTGGGCAAAAAAAATGAGAGGCACAAATACAAGATGGGTGACACCTGGCTTGAGAGCAGTACATGTGAAAAGGATCTAGGAGTCTTGGTTGACCACAAACTTGACATGAGCCAACAGTGTGACGCGGCAGCTAAAAAAGCCAATGCAATTCTGGGCTGCATCAATAGGAGTATAGCATCTAGATCAAGGGAAGTAATAGTGCCACAGTATTCTGCTCTGGTCAGACCTCACCTGGAGTACTGTGTCCAGTTCTGGGCACCACAGTTCAAGAAGGACACAGACAAACTGGAACGTGTCCAGAGGAGGGCAACCAAAATGGTCAAAGGCCTGGAAACGATGCCTTATGAGGAACGGCTAAGGGAGCTGGGCATGTTTAGCCTGGAGAAGAGGAGGTTAAGGGGTGATATGATAGCCATGTTCAAATATATAAAAGGATGTCACATAGAGGAGGGAGAAAGGTTGTTTGCTGCTGCTCCAGAGAAGCGGACACGGAGCAATGGATCCAAACTACAAGAAAGAAGATTCCACCTAAACATTAGGAAGAACTTCCTGACAGTAAGAGCTGTTCGACAGTGGAATTTGCTGCCAAGGAGTGTGGTGGAGTCTCCTACTTTGGAGGTCTTTAAGCAGAGGCTTGACAACCATATGTCAGGAGTGCTCTGATGGTGTTTCCTGCTTGGCAGGGGGTTGGATTCGATGGCCCTTGTGGTTTCTTCCAACTCTATGATTCTATGAAAACAAGAGGCGTATTCATTGCACTCACAACTTATCTGACAGTTCCAAATGCCACCCGCTGCAATAAACATGCAACTGGTGCCTGGGATTCATTCTGTGTTTTCTTTTAAGAAATAGGTCTAGCAAGGTAAGTTCCCGATTCACAAAAGGGCACTCATCCGGCGTCTCTCCTGAGGAAGGATCTCCAAATTCACCATCAGCATTTGGCTGTGGGAGAAATGTTCTCCCTCTCTTGGTCCTTTGGTAGCAATTCCTTTCCCTCTGCAAATCAATCCTACTCAAGTCATCTCAGCCAATCCGGGTGATAGATGATATTGTATCAAAACACTATACAGAAAATCAAATTTAGCTACGCATTGCTGTTACCGAGGGTAACTGAAACCCACTAGAATGAGAGGAAATTTAATTATTTAACAGAATTTGCAAATCACTTGATTGTAAAAAAAAAAACCACCCCACCCACCTCTAAGCTGTTTGCTACATAGACATAACATTAAAATGATTGATAAAAACAGTTAAGAACAGGTCTTAGAAATTATGTTAGCTCAAGGACTCACATGGGAAATCCTAGACAATCCAATGCACCAAGGTCACCAAGGACAGCTCAGTCAGTAGAGCATGAGGCTCTTAATCTCAGGGTTGTGGGTTCGAGCCCCACTTTGGGCAAAATAATTCTGCATTGCAGAGGGTTGGACTAGATGACCCTTTGGACCCATACAATCCTATGATTCTAAAATGAAGCCTATTTGAATGAAGGTTATTGTGAGCAATCTAGTGAATCAAGGATCCTTCTAATAGTTTCTTGGAACCTTTGAAATGTTCCATCCCAGGGGGTTTCTCCCAAATGGGATAGTGTTCACCTTTCAGTTCTCGTGAATTGAAACTGCCCTTCCTTCCTCTAGTTTGGGCTCAGCACCAATATCATGTAATCCACTGCCAGAAAGAAAAAAAATATTGTGTTATGAAGCAATATGAAACATCTATCTGACCTTTCATGGCTTTTATATATCACTTGCAAGTCTGTTTGAAATTAAATTGCTTTCTTCCACAAGCAGACTGAATTCTAAACAGCTTCCCAAGCACACAAAAAGTGTGTGTGTGTGTGTGCGCGCGCCCACACACACACACACTATTTTAAATCTGCACCTATACAAAGTAAAACCAAGAACATGTAGGGCAAAGTTCTTGCTCACCAAAAGTTTCCAAGTGGGTCAGTTACATTCTGATCCCGACTGAGTGATGCATATTTCAGAATGTCGGACGAGATTGTGAAATTGAAGCCATGAAAACTGCTGTCACTTCTTCTTTTTCTGATCCATCCTGGACATATCTTTTTTAAAAATGTCTTAATATTCAATTTCCAGCTAAAGCCAACAGTATAGAATTAATCAAGACCCAATGCATGAATTAATAATTGCTATCCACTGCAATACAGGAATCGTGATCTTTTCTGCAAGTGCTTTCTAAGTTACCACTCTCCCTATCCGAAGGTTCATCTTACATTATTCACATCTTCTCAGAAAGAGAATTGCAGCCAGAGAGAGTGTAAAATAATTTCCAGTGTTAAAAAATAAAACTTGTTTCCTCGGAAACTAAAGCGAGGAAGATCTTACACAAGGGAGGGGTGTGTGTTGTGGAACCACCTTGAAACCATGAAGTGATTTATATGATGGCTAGGCAAAAATGCCTCCCGTGATGCCGCTCTTTTCACAGACTGTGAAATAAAGGAGGGTGGGCTTGTCTCCTCTGGGAGTGGGAAGATCTGGTGAAGGGCAAAAATTTAGCAGAGCTCCCTCACACTTCCGATTGGCTGGTAAGCTCAATTGCTGCTGATAACGCCAAGGCTGCAGGTTCAATCCCACTATGGGGCAGCTGCACATTCCTGCATCACAGAGAGTTTGTATCAGATCAGGCTTCCTCAACCTTGGTCCTCCAGATGTTTTGAGACTACAATTCCCATCATTCCTGACCACTGGTCCTGCTAGCTAGGGATCATGGGAGTTGTAGGCCAAAAACATCTGGAGAGCCGAGGTTGAAGAAGCCTGGACTAGGTGATCTCTAGGTGATCTCTATGATTCTATGATTTTATTTATCATTAAATAATTCATTCAAATAATTTATTATTATTTAATTTTTATTTTTTCATATATTTCTATACAGTGGTACCTCGGTTTAAGAACAGCCCTGTTTATGAACTACAGTGGTACCTTGGGTTACAGACGCTTCAGGTTACAGACTCCTCTGACCCAGAAATAGAACCTCGGGTTAAGAACTTTGCTTCAGGATGAGAACAGAAATCGCGCGGCAGTGGCGTGGCGGCAGCAGGAGGCCCCATAGCTAAAGTGATACCTCAGGTTAAGAACAGTTTCAGGTTAAGAACTGACATCCAGATTGAATTAAGTTTGCAAATCCAGAAGTAGCGTCCTGGTTTGCGAACTTTACCTCGATATAAGAATGGAATCTGAACGGTGGAAGGGCACCGGCAGTGGGTGGCCTCAATAAAGTGTGCACCTCGGTTTAAGGATGGTTTCGGTTTAAGAAGGGACTTCCAGAATGGATTAAGTTCATAAAGCGAGGTACCACTGTACTGTTGAATACTTAAAGGCAGTCTTTTAAGCAGTTTACAAAATAACAAATGCTACAGAGGCAGATAGATTTATACAGTACAGATGAAACAGATGAGCAGTATAATGCAGTGCAATGGAATATTGAGCAAAACTACAACACAGTGCAAAAAAGCAATAAAATCCCCCAAAACAAGCAACAGTTTCAGCATCTTTGGTGCCAAGGCTTCCCTCCCTCTTCTGCCCTCCTCTTGCCAAGGCAGGCATTGACTCATAAAAAACAATACTCATCCCACGAGCACATACGCATCACGCCCAAATATGTCTTAGATCTACACGATTCATTCAGTATCTACTCATTCAGTATCATTCATCCCATTCAGCCCTCACATCCAACACACATCAGACAAACACACTATCCACCGAATCAGTCCAATATCGCCCACTCAGCCACTCCTTCCGCTCAGCAAAAAAATAGGTACTGCAAAAGCACCAAGGAGACAATGAAACTATCCACTGATAGTAAAGGTAAAGGGACCCCCTGACCATTAGGTCCAGTCGCGGATGACTCTGGGGTTGCAGCACTCATTTCACTTTACTGGCTGAAGGAGCTGGCGTACAGCTTCCGGGTCATGTGGCCAGCATGACTAAGCCACTTCTGGCAAACCAGAGCTGCGCATGAAAACGCCGTTTACCTTCCCGCTGGAGTGGTACCTATTTATCTACTTGCACTTCGTGCTTCTGAACTGCTAGGTTGGCAGGAGCAGGGACCGGGCAACGGAAGCTCACTCCATCGTGGGGATTAGAACCACTGACCTTCTGATCGGCAAGCCCTAGGCTCTGTGGTTTAACCCACAGCACCACCTGCATCCCATCCATCCACTGATAGTACAACAGTACAAACTGCCACCTATCCATCACAGACATGGACTGTTCCCCATAGCGATCTGGCCTCTCAGCCAGGTTGCTGCCTCCTACCCAAGATTCTCACCCGAGGATGGGAAGAACTGAACCCTCCATCCTGGTACAGTGGTACCTCGGGTTACATATGCTTCAGGTTACATACGCTTCAGGTTACAGACTCCGCTAACCCAGAAATAGTTAAGAACTTTGCTTCAGGATAAGTACAGAAATCAGGGTCCAGCAGCACGGCGGCAGCAGGAGGCCCCATTAGCTAAAATGGTGCTTCAGGTTAAGAACAGTTTCAGGTTAAGAACAGACCTCCGGAACGAATTAAGTACTTAACCTGAGGTACCACTGTACTTCTTCCTCTCACCAAGGAATGTCCTCAGACCATTCAACCCACACAAGAAACACCCCCCAACATATGGAGGAGGGCACCCCAAGGGTCATCTAGTCCAACCCCCTGGGATGCAGGAATGTTTCACCCAACGTGGGGCTCAAACCCCCAACCTTGAGATTAGAAATCTCGTCCTTTACTGACTGAGCTGTGCTGTGTGATGTTATGCATTTTTTTGCGTTTTTATATTGTAAACTGCCCTGGCATCCTTGGATGAAGGGCAGTAGAGAAATTTAACTGATTGATTAATAGTGATACTGAGCGACATGGACCAATGGTCTGAGCCCCTTTTGTGTCAGTTGTGCTGGTTTTGTAGTTCCCGGGATGACTTTCTCTGTAGTTTTGGCAGTGCTATCAGTGTGCAAGGGGGTCAGGTGGCCTTATCTCTCTCCTCCATCCTTTAATGCACGTATAATGCATCAGTTTCAAAACCCCAGGCATCTAGTCCATATGATTGTGAGGCTATGTAGAGCTACTGCCAGTCAAGAGTACTTCCAGAGTAGGGAACCAGTTGCCCTCCAGATTTTGCTGGACTACAAAACCTATGATCCATAAAGGTTGGCCATGTTGGCTGGGGCTGATGGGAGTTGGAGTCCACCAACTTCAGTAGGACCACAGGATCTCGCCCCTAGGATAGACAAAACTGGGCTTGACCTGAGCTGACCCAGCAGTATCAGTCTGTTCCTGCTCCAGACATTTTGATTTGCCTCTCCTAATTGCTTCCAATTTGGCGTTTCACTGCCAACTGGCTTATTAGTTCCCAACTAACACTTGATAAAGCACTCATGAGATGCTTCTCCAAAATAGGGGGCCATGACATCTGGCTTACATTTCCTGTGTGGTGCTCTACGTGCTTTGGGGTCCCAGGTTGCATCTAAGCCTCGCTCTTTCCTGCCCCCCTGCTAAAGATGAAACATTTAGCGAGCTCGCCTGGGTGCCTAGAGGCTTTCTTAATTAATGGGTGGCAATTGCTCAGAGAGACCTAAGCCAAGAGGTGCTGTTAGTGAATCATTACTATGCAAGATAAAGGCCTCAGACACATCCCATGTGGCACACACACACAGCCACATGCCTGAGTTAATTGCCTCTGTTAATTACAGGCAGAGTGTTTATGATGACGCACATTCATTCTTCTTTTTAGGAAGCCTCCTTGTTGCCAAATGGTCCCACCTCACGGCGCCAATCACCTCACAGACATTGGGCCTTCTCAAGAATCTTCCCCTCAGCGCTCATCAATTCGCGACTGCTGGATCCTTCAGAGGTACCGCAAATCATCCCATTAACTCAAACCCAGCCATATAAACAACCCCTGGCAGTCAGTCACTGTTGCAGATATTAATTTTGCTCAGTTTGGAGCAACTAGAAGCATAGGAACTGACTCCTTTTGGAAATAAAGCATTGCTCAAGCCCCTAGGAAGATTATTCAGACTTTTACTGGCAATATGATCAGTGGCGTAGCGTGGGGGGTGCAGGGGGGGCCGGCCGCACCGGGCGCAACATCTGGGGGGCGCTCACACTCGCAGCTCTCTGCCCCCTGCTAAAATCCATGGGTTAGGGGGCGCAAATTACTTGCCTTGCCCCGGGTGCCGACAACCCATGCTACGCCACTGAATATGATTCAAAAAAAGAATTAAAACATCAAATGGACCCATACAAATACCTGTACAATGTCTGGTGCTGTCCAGCACAGGTTCAGCATCTTAGAAAATATGAAATAATCCCAACAGACCTATAAGCAAAGGTCTCTCTCTGTCTTCACAGCCTTCATTGCCCTTAGGCTGTTTACTTTCCCTTCATTTCACATCCTCATTCCATTGAGTTTGGGAGACAACGACTCAAAGGCAACTCCCTTCAAAATGGAGATTTTGCAACCCAATACCTTCATCACATGATCTAAGGTTACAACAAGTCAGAGCTCTGAGTACAGTAGGCTACATTGCAGCTGCAGGAAAAAAAACATTGCACATCTGTCTCCATCCAAGCAGATAGCTACTGTCAGATGCGTTCCATTGCTGACGGAGGTGGAGAGTGTGGAGAGACAGGTGGAGGTAATTCGGCAGGAATGTGGAAGGGGGGAGGAGCAGCCAATTTGCAGTAGAAGCCTGAGTGTCAAGAACAAGGAGAAGGAAGGGGGGGTTCAAGGGAGAAGATGTAGACTGACAGCTGTAGCTCAGACTCAGAGGGAGAGTTACCGGGAATTGCCCATCCCCAGGTGCGTAGGCTCACAAAGATTAATGAAAGGCGTGAACAGGAAAGGAAGAGTAAATGGGGCTTTAAAAGTGGGAGGGGGAAGGCGTGTACTTCAGACTTGGCAACAGCAAACTTGGAAGCCGACTCTGAGTGACTGAACTCCAGAATGATTTGTGTGTTTTGAGCAATAAAACCTGAGTTAATTGCTGCCAGCGTTGTCTTGCTTCTGTGGGAGAGACCCAACCATAACAGCTACATACGCACACCAGAACGAAGAATGATACTTGAAAGGAGAATGGAGAATAGGCATCAGTGCAGGAATATGGCCATAGAACTTCCAAAGTCCATTACGTTATTATTTATTCTGCCCAATATCTGTGGAGCAAAACCTGTGTTGAACACAGGGAGCCATTTTGTTTTACAGTGAGGAAGGTCTGAATCAGATTCCAAACCACCAAATGTTCGTCAGTGAAACCAGATGACCAATGAGCTGACTATGGTTGCAAGCTGTGGCAAGGGGGAAGGAGATGTCAGCAGCAAGAAGGTTATTTAAAAAATGGGATATTTTAGACCTAGAAGGTCATGACACCCGTTTTGGGTGGCATGGCTATCTTAATTATGGGAAAATAAAGGTGCATAGGAGTTTTTCAAATCATATAATAAGAAATGCTATATATAAGTTATGGGAAAAATACAAAAGATATTTGGAACATAAAATCCCAAGATGGAACTCTCCACTAGAAGCAATCACTGTTAAAAACAACAACAACATCAAAGAGAACTGGATAACTTATAACACAATATTAACGGAGGAAGAGGGTCAACTAATATTGATAAGTTATGAGAAAATAAAAGATCATTTTTCTAGTTGGCTAGATTACTTCCAGGTGAATGAAGTGTTCAGACAGGATAAGCAGATAGGTTTTGAAAAGGAGCCTTCAAGATTTGAAAGAGAACTACTGAATAGTAAAACCAAAATAACCACAAAAATGTATAGACTTCTTTTAGACTACAAAGTAATGGATGAGGAGGTTAAGGCTTCAATGATAAAGTGGGCCCAAGATGTGGGCCGTCCAATTATGCTAAAAGAGAGGTTTTCCTTTTTTTCTAATGAGGCTGAAAGAAAAACCCAGCTGAATGCATCTGAACATAACATATTGTAACATTAGAACTCTTCTGAGTTCTAACCTGAGGCCGCTGCCGCCAAGTCTTTGTCCCACTTTTCATTTCAAAGCCACTTCTTTGTACCAGAAATCTGTGCTATTTATCTTCACGCTCTTTCCCCCCACCCCTTATCTAGGCAGCCATCCTTTAATAACAAGGGGCGGCAAATAATGAGAGAGGGTGGAGTGTCTAATGGACTGCAGGGGTCTAATGGACTGCAGAAAGGAGGATAAACAACTTTGCAGATGACACATGGCTCCCATTACAATTTGGACAGCCTAATCACATTTACTAATTGCCCTATTGGACTGCATGTAATTCGCTAGGTAAGAAAGGAGGGATTCATAAAAAGATACACTTTTTTAAAAAACAACTCCCACTACTGTAATGAATGTTGGATACATCATGTTCTGTTAGGTCTGTTCCCCAAATTGCATGCTTTCCCAAAAGGATGAACACATGGAAACAAATAATGGATTCAAGAACTATCAATGGATAACAATTTCAGTACTTGCTCTGTAGGAAAGGATGATGGTGTCGAATCCACTTTGGCATTGTCCAGGAAAATCTATGAAATGGCAATCAATAGTGCTCGCCTATAAAAAATTCAAAATCGAAACAGATTGTGCTAAATCTGAATCACAAGGCTGCAGAGCAGAACTGCTGGAAAATGGGCTCCTTGTTGCTTTGAGCTTTGTAGTTTCTCTTTTTAATCTTTGTGAACCAGATTACTCTGGGAAACCCACAACCAGGGCACAAGAGGGACAGACCAATCCTGTGCATGTTTTCCTTCAAAGTGAGACCCTCTGAACTCTGCAGCCATGAATGCAACTATACTTTGACCTAGGGACATGGGTGGCGCTGTGGTCTAAACCACTGAGCCTCTTGGGCTTGCAGATCAGAAAGTTGGCAATTCGAATCACTGCAACAGGATGAGCTCCTATTGCTCTGTCCCAGGTCCTGCCAACCTAGCAATTCAAAAGCATGCCAGTGCAAGTAGATAAATAGGTACCAATGTGGCGGGAAGGTAAACGGTGTTTCTGTGCACTCTGCTTTACGTCACGGTGTTCCTTTGCACCAGAAGCGGTTTAGTCATACTGGCCACATGACCCGGAAAGCTGTCTGTGGACAAACGCCAGCTCCCTCGGCCTGAAAGCAAGATGACTGGACTTAACCATCCAGGGGTCCTTTACCTTTACCTTTTTATACCTTGACCTAGAAAAAACAACCTCACAATTGCTTACACAACAGTTCAAAGGCTGTTATCTACTGATTTGCACTTGATCCACTGAAGTTTATTGTTAAATCACTCCTGGAGGATGCAGTCAGATAACGCTACCTGGGGAGTGTAAGACGTAAAAACTGGGGCAAGAGGAATAGGTTAGGATCTGCTAAGTGATATCTGAATGGGGTGGGGAATGCTTTAGATAAGAACATGAGAAGAACCCTGTTGGATCCAGCCAAAGGCTCATCTATTTCTAGCTTTCTGTTTGCCCCTTGGAATAGATCGCTTTAACTTTGATTATTTACTCTTCTGTAATAATTCTCTGATTCTGAACTTTCTTGGTCTCTCACCTAGCTACTAAATCTCCCTGGTACAACTTTATATCTCACCCCATCATATGCCATGATAACTCTGAGTTATAAAGCCCCGACATATATTCTGTTTATATGTGTGCATTTGCCAGGTATGTGTAGATGAGGACACACACTAAAAGTGCACCAGTGTGGGAGAAAGAATGTATTAGTGCAATTATTATTGTGTGGGCATTAAAACAATTGAGGGGGTGGCGGCTATGAAGTGCTTGCAACAAAACAAGATAAAATGCAAAATAATAAAGGAGAATAATAAAATCAGAGACAAACGGCGAGATAAAACAACAGCACAAAGCATGAAAACAGTCAATTGTAGTAAAAGTGGTCATAAAAAAATTTCCTTAGGAAGAAATGGCACTATTCCAAAGCCAGTGAGAGGGCATTTCAGTCCCCTAGGGCACTCAGTAAATGACCTCAGAGTGGCCTTTCTGGAGCTGAAGAACCTCAAAGGGAGTCTGTGAATGTGAGACAGCCTATATGTTACTATACAGCAAGGGATCCAATGTTATAAAGACTCTCCTCCCTGGAGGAGAGGGGAGTGGTTGTGGCCGGGAGCCTGAGCACCGCCCCTAGCAGGGGGCGTTTGCCCCCTGCCTCCACCTCACCTGGCTGGTGCCCACGCCCCTCGGCAGGCATCTAACCAGGTGCCTCAGAGGGGGGGGTGTTCAGCAGCCTTTTGCTGTGGCGCCAGCCTTGCCCCGGCCTCATTCTTCGCCGTCTCGTCGCGAGTCACCCACCCTCCACTCCCTTTGAGTTAGGGCTTAGGTCATTGGCCTTGCTATGGACCTTAGGTTGGTCACCCTAGTTGTCCAGAGGGCCTGGTAGGAGTTTTTCCATTTGGCATTAGGCTTTTTGTTTTTTTCGCCTACCTCGTAGCAATCGTCACAACTTTTGTGGTATTGGTGGGTAGGTTAGGCATTGGAATAATGTGCTGTGGTGTGTCGAAGGGCTAGGTGTGGCCATCGCCTATCCCTTCAATTTTTGGGTATTCCGTTAAAGGAATTCCGTTAAAGGAATTCCATTTTTGGGTATTCCGTTAAAGGAGTCGTGTATTCCGTCCGATGCCTGCTTGGCGGGAGGCCATGGCACGACCCTCTGTGACATCAGGGGTGAGCCTATAGTTGGATTAGCATCAACAGGCTCCACCTACTGGTGAATAAATCCACTTGTTTTAGAGATCCAATGCCTAAGCCAATACCTTTTCACTGCTGTAATCAATAAAGTTGTGGCCTTTTCTTGCCCATTAACCTTATATCACGTGCCCTTGTGTATTCATTTCACACTGCGGACGTCGGGTCCTCGGACCACAAATTGTGGGCTGGACTGAGGCAACGGGTTTTTATCACTTTACATATGTCAATCAGTTTACCCCTGCCAGGGCATCAATGTTACCATCAGCTGTTTTATTATCATTCATCATTTTCATCATTTTTAATTTGTATATCGCCTTTCTATCTTACAATACTCAAGGCGGTTTACAAGCTGAAGAAACAAAAATTTTGCATCTTACAACAATCTAATTCAATACAAAAATGTGATAATAAAACATAACTTTAAAACAGGCAACCTCCATCAAAACGTAACATTCAACAATCATTAGAATAGTATAAAATAAAATAATAACATATAAAAGTTAAACAGAAATCCACTCAACAGTTACAATAATATCTAAACTATAATCAATAAAGCAACGGCAAGCCATGGTACATAAAACAATACAATACACATTGAGAAGCAGAGGGTGCGGCAGGGCAGGTGGAAGGAGGCCTTGCCTGATGGAGTCTCTCCCCTCAGAGTCAACTGTTAATTATGTACCGTATTTTTCCATGCATAAGACTGTTGGCTATTTGCAGTTTAGTAGCGCTGCAGAGAGCTTGCTGGGGAGACCATGCATTAAAAAGGGACTCAAAAATAACTTAAAGAAGGTTTTAATAACAAAAACAAAAACTCCGTTTACACTAAATACATCAACAACAACCAGACCCAACCACCAACCCATCCCCCAGGGTAATGGGAGAGCTAGGTGCTGCTCCTTATATACTACACCCAATTGCCAACACAGCTTAATCAATACAACTCAGCAGCACCTGCTATGTTTCACAGCTGTAAAGCTGGGTCTCGTTATTTTGCTCTGGCCCCTTAAAGATATACACATCGGGTGGAACAATGATGAACCTTTACATGTATAAGACGATCCCTATTTTTTAAAACCCAAAATTAAGAAATCAAGTTGTTTAGCTTTGAGGTGGGGGTGAAGGTGGGGGAGGTCACTTCTGCCAATTGCTCACCTGCCTGCCCACCACTGCCAATCGCTTGCCACAGCCATTGCCAATCGCACACCTCGCCGCAGCTGCCAATTGTCTGCCTGCCTTGCCACAGCCACCAATCACCGCCGCTGCCAATCTCCTGCTTGCTGCTGCCATTAATTGCACCTCCCCCCTCTGCAGTCACTATCCGTGTATAAGACGACACCCAATTTTTGCCTTTAGAAAAGCAAAAAGCATCGTCTTATACATGGAAAAATACGGTAATTATCTTTGCCTGCATTTCTCTGCATTCCATTTCCCTCTGACCTTGCAGTTTACAACCCCCCTTCTCCCGCCACCAAAAAACCAAAATAAACCATGCACACCTGTAACTCAGCATAACACCAATGCTGATAAACTGAACTGCCAAAAGCTTACGGCACAATAAATTTGCTCGTCTTTAAAATGCCACAAGGTTCTGCTGTTATTGCTCTTTGCTGCAAAAGGCTAAGAGAGCGAACTATCAAGAAATTTCTTTAAAAGGGAGGTTCTGATCAGCCTCCCAAATACCTGGAAGTAAATCCTTTCAAACTGAATAGGACTTCCTTCAGAGTAGACATGCATGTCCAGAATGTTGCCCCAAAGGTCTAGATTTGCAGCTGAACTATACCAAATTCAGTGACACCTGTCTCTTTTCCTGCAATGTTTGGCACACCAGGAAGATGTTTTGCAATGTATCAGGTCCAAGCTAGCTCTGACATTTGCACGAGAATTTGGCTAAGCAATAGCAAGGCTGTATTTAAAAAACTGCCTTTTCATTCTGGGGGCCTTGGAGACCCAGTGTTTTCGGCAGATATGAATGGATCAGCTGTAGCTTTCTGCACAACTTAAGGGAGATTTGTACTGTCAAGTCCCAGAGAAACCATTATTTTATCATTTTGTCAAAGAACATCTGCTTTTCCTCGCGCAAAAAAAAAAACCCACATGAGATTAAAGGCTGGCGTTCCAGCAGCTCAACTCGTGCCACCGATTTGGCTAATCGGAGCTGTAAGTGTACTTACTCTAGAGAAGCCTTATATTCTCCAGTGGAATTGTAGAGAGGCATCCTGAGAATAACTTACCCTGTAGTAAGCCTGCTTAGCGTGGCTGCCTTATTTTAATTTCTGCTACATGAACCACAGTACAATCTTATACATGCCTGCTCAGAAATTAGACCCACTGCCATCAGTGGGAGTTACTAATGTACAGGACATGTATTTGGGTCATATGTGTGCAATTTAATGGATAAATGTACTTGAGAAAGCACCTGATCCCAAAGGAAAGGGCAGTAATATGCAAAAGAGAAAAGTGTTCTGAACGTCTCCAGCCAAGAACAATATGTGAGAAAGGAATTTTCCTTGGGGAAAAATGAAATCCTATGACATGTTAATTGCTACTTTGACTGCCTTCCAATTTGGAAAGCAGCCTCAAGAACAATCCAATGGTGGAAGGAGATGAGAGAAAGGATGGACAAATACAGGACAGTGGGGATGCATCTTCATAAAAGTCATGTTCACTTAGTTGCTAAATTGACTTTGTGGAAACTCAATTTTAATTTATTAATTTTTTTTAAAAAAGATGGTACTATGGAAAAACTGGATGGAAGCAGTATACTGACTTCGAACCAACTGGTAGGTGAGGCAGATGAATTTTACATGTACAGTCATACCTTAGATCCCAAACGCTGTCTGTTTTGGTCATAGCTGTCAACCGTCCCTGACTTGGCGGAAAACTCCCTTATCCCAGTGTCGTGTCCCGCTGCTGTCCCTTATTGATGATGTCCCTTAAATTTCCCGGGTTTCAAAGGAAGCAGTTCCTCTCCCTCCCTCCCTCCCTCCCTCCCTGCCGGCCAGGGAGGAGGGAGACTCCAACTGTGTTGCTTGGCTGCCCAGCCCGTCCCCCTCCGGCCTCCTCTCACCAGCCTCGGCCCCTGGGAGCCCCTCCCCACCGGGACTGAGGAGCCTTGAGAGGAGAGTGAAGGCAACCATAGAGAAAGCAGTTCAGAGAGAGGAGGAGGAGGCAGAGGAGGCATGGGCAGGTGTTCCAAGGGCTAACCATATTGGAGGAAAGCGGAGGAAGGACCACAAGTGCTTCTCCCATAGATTTGTAGTGGTAGATTAGCATAGATAGTCTGATCTGCGGGTTTACTTCAGGCACTATTCCCGCCCCCTCTTCCTCCCGCCCCGCCTGATGTAACTGAGAGCTGCAGATGGAGCACGAGAGAAAAGATACAGAACTGCAGCAGCATCTTCATAGCTTGGACTTCATTTTGCACGAAAAGTGGTTGCTGCTTGTAGTTATTTAATTGCAGTGTTTCATCAGCTGGTGTCTTGAGCAGCAACCTCTGGAAACGAAGGGCTAAAAACCGGCGCTGCTCTCCAAAATTATCAGGTCCCTTTTAACTTCGTATTTCAGCTGGTTGACTAAAATCCCTTATTTTGGCTGCTGATCCCTTATTTTTGAGGCTGCTGGTCCCTTATTTTTAAATCTGTAAGTTGACAGCTATGGTTTTGGTTCCCGAACGCCGCAAACCCTGAAGTGAGTGTTTCAGTTTGCAAACGTTCTTTGGAGCTTCCTGCAGCCAATCGGAAGCAGTGCCTTGGTTTCTGAAAATTTTGTAAGTAGAATGGACTTCTGGAAAGGATTCTGTTCGACTTCCGAGGCACAACTGTACATTGCCTTAAGAGATAAATATCATCTATCGAAGCCCAATTTGCAGTTGCAACATTTACTTTGTTTAGACTGGCAGCTTTTACAGCTTCTGAGATATCAGAGATATTGGAACAATTGGTCAAATCTTTTGAAACTAAAAAGCCTATGATTACTTGTTATAGATATCTGGTATCAACGAATCAATTCAATTCACAGATTTTAAGAAATGAGAGGAACAAAGAATTGGAGGTTCCTTTGTTAAGTAGACAGTGGAAAAGTGTTTTAGCTTCTTTAACAAAGGCATCTATGGATCTTAAATTATGACCTCTACAACAGAAAATAATATTTAGAATTTACTGGATTCCATTATGTTTATATAGAAAAGGACTGTCTAAGACAGCATATGGTTGGAAATATAATGAGGATAATGCTTCTTTGAAATACATGTTTTTACAATGTCCTTCACTTACTAAGTTTTGGGAGAAAGTATTGGATTCTGTTAAAACGACTGTGAAGAAAAAGTTAAACATCTCAGAGGAAAATATTCTTCTGAATTACATACATACAGTATGGAATATGACAAATGGATAACATAAATGGATCCTTCATGCCTTTACTATGGTCAAAAGACTATATTGATGCACTAGAAAGATAAATCTGTGGTCCTCTTCAATCAATGGATTGAGGTTATGACAACACTTGAAGTTTATGAACAGATTGCTTATAGATGTAGACTTTGCACAGACAAGTTAAGCGATACTTGGAATGCATTCATAAAAAATATAGTAGGTTATAAATAATCATATATGTATTTCGATAATAATAACGTTTTATATACCTATATACAGTGGTACCTCTGGTTGCGAACGGGATCCATTCCGGAGGCCTGTTCGCAACATGAAAAGAGTGCAACCCGCAGCACCACATCTGCACACATGCAGGTTGTGATTCGCCGCTTCTGCGCATGTGCGTGACGTCATTTTGCACTTCTGCGCATGCGCGAGCAGCGAAACCCAGAAGTAACCCGCGGGACATAACCAGAAAGAACGTAACATGAAGCAAACGTAACATGAGGTATGACTGTACTAGACAAGCACATATGGAATTTTGCATATATAGTGATATAATATACTTTTTTACTTCATTATATTTTATTGGTTATTCACTTTTTATTCACTTTTTATTCACTTTTTATTTTGTTCAATTGAAATATTCTCTCTCTCTCTCTCTTTCTATATATATATTTACAGTGGTACCTCTGGTTATGAACGTAATTCATTCCGGAGGTCCGTTCTTAACTGGAAACAGTTCTTAACGTGAGGTACTACTTTAACTAATGGGGCCTCCCACTGCCGCCACACCGCCACCGTGCAATTTCTGTTCTCATCCTGAGGTAAAGTTCTTAACCCAAGGTACTACTTCCGGGTTAGCGGAGTCTACAACCTGAAGCATATGTAACCCGAGGTACCACTGTAATATACTTTTTTACTTCATTATATTTTATTGGTTATTCACTTTTTTATTTCCAGTTTATTTTGTTCAATTGAAATATTCTCTCTTTCTATCTCTATCTCTACATATATATACAGTTAGCAGAGTCTGTAACCCGAAGTGTTTGTAAACCGAGGTGTTTGTAACCCGAGGTACCACTGTACATAATTCACTTAGATATTGAGGACTGAGGTACCAATATCCCTAGACCAGGGCTGGGAAATCTGTGGTCCACTCTGGCCATGTTGTCTGCAACATGGCATTTAGCAGGAGTGCCATCTTGGCCCCACAACCGTGAGTGCCCAAGGCCGTGGATGCCATGCAGCATGCAAGGCCCTGGCATCAAAATTTGTGGGTGCCCAGCCCCTTCCTGGGGAATTTTGTGGGTGCTCAGGAACCCAGGGCCCCAGGTTGGCACCTATGACATCTAGCCACAATGACGTTCTTCTACGCATGCTGTTCTCAGGCAATGTGCAAGTCCGAATGCCAGTTGCTGGAAATCATGTGGATCTAAGCAGTGTCAGAACCTGCGTTCGACTGAGCGACTCCTCCGGTCGAGCCTTCGTTATCTCCTCCGATGATAATTAACGACCCGAGCCTCTGATAAGACTCCAAGCACGTTCCCATTCAGCAGAGTTTCAAAGCAGCAGAAGTGATGAGGTTTATGAGCTACATCGCTAAGAGTTTTATTTCTAGCTACGCAGACAGAAAAGAAACATCCACTCTCTGTGAAAGCAGAGAGCAACTGAACAACAAAGGAACAGGAAACCAGTAACGTCACATCCGTCTTCCATGAGACTTCCAACAGTCTGGAATGTCTCTGGAATGCAAAAAAGAGTCTTGTGGCAAACAGAAACTAACAAGCAGAGCTAGGACTGAACAGCACCCAATTATTATCCCCCTCCCCAATGCATTGTGGGTGGACAAGGAGGCACAATTTCACTTTTCTTGCATGCGCTAGAACTCCAACCGAACCGCTAAATGAGCAAAAAGAACTGTGATGTTGCAGTGCTCAAAATGCAAGTATCAATCAGCCTAGAGAGCCTCCCCTCCCCTCGTCCTGACAAAAGAAAAACAGTTTCCCTGAAGTATTGTCCGGATGCAAATACAGCATCAGATCATCTTCTTGGATCTGATTGCTGGAGATAACAGCAGGAGCTAGAAAATAATAAGTACAGTCACACAGGCAAGGTAAAGACAACCAGTTCATCTTTGGGGCTGTTGTTGTTGTTTTAATTAAGGAAGCCCAACTCTGTAGAAGAATCACATTAACCCCCTGCTGATATCCTCAGAAGAGACGGAAGACAAACAAAAATTCAGAACATAAGAAACGAAACTCAGAAGATGCAACAGAGGCGAGACAATTGGCTTTTATGGGCTTGGAGCGTGCAGCATATTTATGGAATATCATGGAGCTCTGCAATGATTAAATGGGCACAAGACATTGGACATAACATAATGATGGCTGACTGGGAACTGTTATGGACCACAGGTATGAAGTTTACGGCATGTAATGCCTTAAGAGAGAATATTATGAAAATGATATACAGGTGGTACATGACCCCAGTCAAGCTTGCAAAAATCTATCACTTGCCCGATAATAAATGTTGGAAATGTAAAGAAACTGAAGGTACATTCTTTCACCTTTTGTGGACGTGCCCAAGGATTAAGGTTTTCTGGGAAATGATATATAAGGAACTGAAAAAGGTATTTAAATATACCTTCTTGAAGAAACCAGAGGCCTTTCTCCTGGGCATAATCGGCCAATCGGAGTTAAAGAAGGACAGAATTTTCTTTATGTATGCTACAACAGCAGCAAGAATACTCATCGCAAAGTATTGGAAGACACAAGATTTACCCACTCTGGAAGAATGGCAGATGAAAGTGATGGACTACATGGAATTGGCGGAAATGACTGGTAGAATCCGAGACCAGGGAGAAGAGTCGGTGGAAGAAGATTGGAAGAAATTTAAAGACTATTTACAGAAGTATTGCAAAATTAATGAATGTTAGAATGATGTTTGATTGAAGTTAAGCGGTTTCTAGCTGTAATGATATAAAAGAATATGGAAAAATTGGATTTCTAAATAGGTAAAAATTTAATGTTATAATATATTAAGATCAAAGATCAGGATAATAAGGTGGGAAAGAAATTGCTGAATTAATTAATTGAATTGGAATACAAAAAAGGGAGGTATGAGGAGGTCAGGGAAACAAGGATATGAATGTAAGATATGGAAAGGTTGACTTTTTATTTTTATTTTTTGTCTTTTTTCTGTAAGTGTACTTTTTTATTCTGTATTTTTCTTGTATTCTTATTTTTGTTTTTTACTTTTGTATTTCTTGTTTTTATGTAATTCCTTTTTCTGAAACTTTAATAAATATTTTATATAAAAAAAACCAGAGTCATTTGTGACTGGACTTAATGGACTTACCTTTTTACTATGGTTAATCTTAACTGATTTCACGATGCATGCTGTATCCCTATTGTACGCAGCTTAGAAACTACAGCATTAAGCAATAAATAAATTCAAAGAAATGAATACATTCCCACTCAGGTTGAGATGAGAAAGTGGATTGCTCCACTTCTGATACAGGTGACAGAATACCATTTTTTAATTCTCCCTGGGTTTTTGTTTCTTAAAGTAACCCCCCCCCCCAACTCCCTACCGGCATAAAGGTAGCACATCAGTGGGGAAAAGAAGAAGAAGAAGAAGAAGAAGAAGAAGAGTTTGGATTTGATATCCCGCCTTTCACTCCCTTTAAGGAGTCTCAAAGCGGCTAACATTCTCCTTTCCCTTCCTTCCCCACAACAAAATAAAAAAATTCCTTCCTGTAGCACCTTAAAGACCAACTAAGTTAGTTCTTGGTATAAGCTTTCGTGTGCATGCACACTTCTTCAGATACACTGAAACAGAAGTTGCCAGATCCTTCTATATATTGAGAAGGTGAGGAGGGGTATTACTCAGAAGGGTGGTGGGAATCGGAGATTGGCAGATAGCTGGGATGAGCCTGTTGACGACTCTTAACGACTGTAACAGGTCTTACGAGAAAAGGCAAGGGGTGAGAAGGTGAGAAATGGCTTAGTCATGTATAATGAGATAAGAATCCAATGTCTCTGTTCAGACCAGGTCTCTCCATGGTTTTAAGTTTGGTAATGAGTTGTAATTATTCTTATCTCATTATTTTTTTTATTTTGACTATGGCAGACCAACACGGCTACCCATCTGTAACTCCCCCACAACAAACACTCTGTGAGGTGAGTGGGGCTGAGAGACTTCAGAGAAGTGTGACTGGCCCAAGGTCACCCAGCAGCTGCATGTGGAGGAGCGGAGACGCGAACCCGGTTCCCCAGATTAGGAGTCTACCGCTCTTAACCACTACACCACACCACAAACAGAGCTGAACTTGCTCCCTCCTCTTCTACTTGCCAGGAGCTACTGTTCATCTGTTTTTTGGGGATTGTTTTTTCAAATCAGAGGAGCGTTCAAAAACATAATTCCCCCACCTGCAGTCTGAAGTGGAACTGTCCATCCTACTGTTTGTTTATTTACCATCATTTTCAGCCTAATTTAGAGGGGAAATTGGGGAAAGGAGTGAATAGTTTCATGTTGGCAAATGCCGTAGGCTACTAAGTCTCCAGCACTGAAGTTGGTTGAATAATATTTGTTAGATTTGGAAGGGCTAACAAAGGGTAGTTCAGGGATCTCTGGGGAGACTGATATGAGCCCTGGGCAATATTACTCGACAGCTCTGGCTTATAACTTTCCCTTGTGAAAGCAGCCCATGAAATTGAAGTGCTCACTGCACTGGAAAACCTCTTATTGCTTTTTTCCACCTGTGTGAAGGTCCCTAATTGAAGGCCCGCATTGCCAGGCCAATGCCCGGAAATAGAATCTATTTTCAATGCTAGATGCAGCATTCCGTAGAACAAGGCTTCTGACAATGGCGGGATACTGGAGTGCGAAAAGGCTGCGCCTCTTATAACAATAGGGATGCGGGTGGCGCTGTGGGTTAAACCACAGAGCCTAGGACTTGCCGATCAGAAGATCAGTGGTTCGAATCCCCACGACGTGGTGAGCTCCCGTTGCTCGGTCCCTGCTCCTGCCAACCTAGCAGTTCAAAAGCACATTAAAGTGCAAGTAGATAAATAGGTACCGCTGCAGCGGAAAGGTAAACGGCATTTCCGTGCGCTGCTCTGGTTCGCCAGAAGCGGCTTAGTCATGCTGGCCACATGACCCAGAAGCTGTACGCCGGCTCCCTCGATCAATAAAGCGAGATAAGCGCCGCAACCCCAGAGTCGGCCACGACTGGACCTAATAGTCAGGGGTCCAAGATGAGCGCTGCAACCCCAGAGTCGGCCATGACTGGACCTAATGGTCAGGGGTCCCTTTACCTTTACCTTATAACAATGCAAGATGGCTGCTGATCTGTTGTAACCTAGAACTGCTTTTGAAATTTGTGATGCAATAATAAGACAAAGGACCCCTGGACGGTTAAGTCCAGTCAGAGGCGAATATGTGGTTGCGGTGCTCACCTCGCTTTTCAGGCCGAGGGAGCCAGTGTTCGTCCACAGACAGCTTTCTGGGTCATGTGGCCAGCAGGACTAAACTACTTCTGGTGCAACAGGACACCGTGACGAGTGCCAGAGCACACAGAAACTCCATTTACCTTCCCATCACAGTGATAGCTATTTATCTACTTGCACTGGTGTGCTATCAAATTGCTAGGTTGGCAGGAGTTGGGATGGAGCAACAGGAGCTTACTCTATCGTGTATCAATAATTAATTTTATATATCGAGAAATGCCCAACAACATTTCAAAACTCTTGCTGTAACATGAAAAAGTTTTGGGGGGAAAGATACAAAAAATAATCCAGAGGTCTAAGCAAGTGGGAAATTATTTGACTGGCTGCAGCACTGGAGCAGAGGCTTGCTGAGTCCTTGACTGAAAGATCAGTAAATCCAAGCCAGCTCAGCTCTGATGGCTGTAATGCTCCTGCGACAAATCAGGCATATCAGGGAATCTCTCCAACAACGTAACTTGCCACAAAGGGCTGCCTCAAACCAACAGTAGCAGAGAGACTGGGAAAGCCAGCTGATTGGCCAGCAGCCAGCCAGCAGGAGCTCAACTGATATGTCAATGCCAATAATAATTTGGCTTTCCAGATACTTTGATGCTCTTAGATTACAGCCAATGTATCATCTTCTAAGAACATAAGATGAGAAGAGCTTGGCCAGGCCACCCCCAAAGGTCCTCCTGGTATATACTGTTTCCAAGAGTGGTCTGAAGCTCAACATCAAAAAAACTAAGATCATGGCCACTGGTCCCATCACCTCCTGGCAAATAGAAGGGGAAGAAATGGAGGCAGTGAGAGATTTTACTTTCTTGGGCTCCATGATCACTGCAGATGATGACAGCAGTCACAAAATTAAAAGACGCCTGCTTCCTGGGAGAAAAGCAATGACAAACCTAGACAGCATCTTAAAAAGCAGAGACATCACCTTGCCAACAAAGGTCAGTATAGTTAAAGCTATGGTTTTCTCAGTAGTGGTGTATGGAAGTGAGAGCTAGACCATAAAGAAGGCTGATCACCGAAAAATTGCTGCTTTTGAATTCTGGTGCTGGAGGAGACTCTTGAGAGTCCCATGGACTGCAAGAAGATCAAACCGATCCATTCTGAAGGAAATCAGCCCTGAGTGCTCACTGGAAGGACAGATCCTGAGGCTAAAGCTCCAAGACTTTGGCTACCTCATGAGAAGAGAAGTCTCCCTGGAAAAGACCCTGATGTTGGGAAAGATTGAGGGCACAAGAAGAAGGGGACGACAGAGGATGAGATGGTTGGACAGTGTTCTCAAAGCTACCAGCATGAGTTTGACCAAACTGCGGGAGGCAGTGGAAGACAGGAGTGCCTGGCGTGCTCTGGTCATCATGGATCACTGCCTTGCCATGGTGAAGGGGCTTGAATAACTCAGAGAAGCTATGAACTATGCTGAGCAGGGCACCCAAGATAGACAGGTCATAGTGGAGAGTTTTGACCAAACGTGATCCACCTGGAGCAGGAACTAGCAAGCCACTCCAGTATCCCTGCCAAGAAAATTCCATGGACAAAGACTTCACCAGCAGACTGGAGTCTAACTTTCACACAACAATGGCACACGGTCCTGGAAAGATGGTTGAAGGTGAGGGGGCAGCAGTTTGAAAAGAATGTGTTTCCTGGTCAAGAAGGAGTGGGGGGAGAGAACCCATTAACTATAATTGTGCCACTGGTTATAGCAACTGGCCTCCACAGAAGCAAGGAGAAGAAAATTAAAACCAGGAAATTGCAGGCTGCGCATCACGAACTAGATAGGTCACGGACGGTCTCTATCATTAGAAAGTTTTTTTAAAAGAAAATTAAGTTAGACTAAGACTTTTCAGAAGGAAGAACAGGAAGGAACCATCAAGCCTAGATGACAAGATGTAATTAAGAGCGCGTTGCTGTCTTTCTCCCCAGTTCCTGCGGTGATGTCATCCCTCTCCTTGAATCACGCTTCTCCAACGTGGTGCTCTCAAGATGTTTTCAACCGCAACTCCCATTACTGCTAGCCGGCAGAGCTGTGCAGCCACCAGAACATCTGGAAGCCATCAGGTTGGGGAATCCCCTGCATAAGCTCATGCAAAATTCGGTTCCTGTATTGCCTGCACACTGTGGATGCTGCTGATAATTGCCCCTGTGTCCCTCTAGTAATGTTCACAACAGGAAACATGGACAGGCCTGCAACTGAGAAGGGTCCAATATGCAGACAGGGACACAGGCATGCGCAGAGTGCTCCCCCACCTGTGTGGGAATCCTGGACAATCAGGGATCCTGACTGGCAGAGCAGTGGTTTCTCCTCAATGCTGAACATTGTGAGCACATCTTGAGAGTATAAGATCAGGCCAGTGGCTGGATCAGGCCAGTGGCCTATCTAGTCCAGCACCTTGTTCCCGCAGTGGTCAACCAGATGGGAAGCCTGAAAGCACGAGGGCACTATCCTCTCCTGTGGCTTCTAGCAGCTGGTCTTCAGAAGCATTACTGTCTCCCACAGGCTGCTCTCATGGGTAGTAGTCATTGGGAGCCTTGTCTTCCACTGGTTTCATCATCTTCCAAAGCAGGCATGTCCAACAAGTTGGTTGTAATCTATTGGTCGATTGGGGGCGACCCTGGTTGATCTTGGTTGATCATGTGATCCTGGTTGATCCACCCCCACCCCAATACAGAAATAAAATAAGCATAACATACAACAATACAAACAACCAAATAAAAGACTTCCTTTATCCTGTATCTGGCCTCCTTATTAACTTCTTATAAACTGTTTCCTTTATGAATAATTGTTAAGATTTTTCTAATTATAACTTAAATATCCACAAAGTCTCCTGCAGACATTAATCAAAACATGTCTTGTATTTTAGGACACTGCTTTGTGATGTGTTCTCTGCATATCCCCTGTGCTTTCTGAAACTCTTGTCTAGTGTGATCTCTAATTGCCTCTGTTAATCTACCCAGTTCAATACTGTATACTCTTTGTATATTGAAAGATTCAATATACAAACACAGTTTGTCTTGCCATTCCTTTTTTGTTGGCACAATTTCTTTTTTCCAGTTTTTAGCAGTTAAGCTCAACAACTTTGGTCAATCCAATGGGTAGATCACGGGCAGTTTTTTCATAGCGGGAGTAGATCACAGTCTCTTGGGAGTTGGACATCCCTATTCTAAAGCCATCTAAGTTGTTGACCACCGCTGTTTCCTCTGAGAGTGAGTTCCATAGTTTAAATATGTACTGATTAAAGAAGAACATTCCTTCATCTATCCTGAATCTTCATCCCACAAATGTTCGTGGCAGGGTGGGGAGGTTGTCTGGCCGTCTTGCCAAAGGCAACGTGGTTCTTTTAAATGAGATTCAGAAGCAATACAAAATACACAAATGGGTGAGAAGATTAAAGGTTTTGTTCCCAAACAGCAGGCAATATGTACACACCAAGCAAGCACTTCAATCTGCCACTTGGAAGTCCTCAAGAAGCAGCGAAGCGACTCCCCCAGTAGCCTCAGTTTGCAAGGCCCTGCGGCAGATCAGTCCATGCACAAGCTTCAAAGAAACTCTGCCCAAACTGTCCAATTTTACAGATAGCCTGTGTGGCTTCCAAGGCTGGCTACGTGCAGATCCTCCAATAGCCACCGCCTCCCAATGCCTCACTTTCCCAAAACAATGTCCAACATCAAAGAAGTCAGCATTATCCTCTGCAGCTGATTAAGGCAGCTGTGTGGGGTCTTCACCTCCTCCCAACGTTCTCAGGACATTAAAGGCTGTTCTCACACCATCCAAAAACTTAACAAGAGTGTGGGAAGGGGAAGGAACAGAGACAGGGAGAGCTCCATGTTATATCACTAACTCCTCAATACAGCTTTTGGTCTTCTGGGTGCAGTTCCCATACACCGGCTTTTGTTGCACTATAGGGCAAAAGACCCCCTCCAGATGGCAATAATCGGGACTTTTTTTTAGCCAGAATTCACCGAAACTCAGTTCCAGCACCTCTCAGGTGGATGCCATTGCCATTATAAGAAAACATGGGAGGCATTCATGGTGAGTTCCGACATCTCTTTTTCTCGAAAAATCACTGGCAACAATACAGCAGCACTGGGAAGCATCATGGAATGACTAATGAAGCAGGAAGATCCAGTATAAACCCACCACTTAAGCACTATTATTGCATCAATTCATAGAATCATAGAACTCTAGAGTTGGAAGGGACCACGAGGGTCATCTAGTCCAACCCCCCTGAATGTTTGACCTTTTATTATGTTTTTATATCAGCCAGAAGCCTCCCAGAGTGGCTGGGGAAATCCAGACAGATGGGCAGGGTATAAATAATAAAATTATTATTGTTATTAATGCATGAATCTATGTGGGGCTCGAACCCGTGACAAGGAGATTAAGAATCTCATGCTCTACCAAGCTGAGCTGCTACAATATTCAGTTGTTGCAGAACACACACACACACACACACACACACCTAAATGTTTCCAGGGTTCACGGATTGCTGACTGCTGTGACGGAAACATAAAACTGGGGAGGAGGGATGGAGCGGAGCCCCTGGAACCCTGAACTGCAGGGCTCCACGCTGCAACAAAATGTTGCAAGTTTTTATACTCCGAAAAACTCCAGTGACAGCACAGCACTCAGCTATCGTGTGCCTGGCTGCCAAGTCCCCAGGAGCAGATTAGGTAATCGCCCTCCTCAATATTTCATTAGCTGTAAATTTCTACTATTCCCTCTTGGTGTATTGAAATGTGCTGGGAATTGCAGTTTCGATATTATACCAGGGAAGAGAAAAAAAGGTTGACCCGTTAAGTAAGCCATTTAGAGTATTTTATTACAAATCCCATAAAATGGGCTGGCAGAGGGGAGGGAGAGAAAAATGTCCACCCAGGAAAGACTCTCAGAGACTTTAAATCTCCAACACGGAGCCATCTTTGAAATGCGCCCCTTTAAGAGACAAAGAGATAAAACAAGAGTTATAATCAGATGCTGATATGTATCTGCAGGTTAAAAATGTAGCAATGTAGCAGCCACAAGGAATCATTGGAGAACGGGGTAACCCTCTAACACCACAGTAGTGAGATGCACCCACAGTTGCCCCCAGCATTCTGTGAAGCCCAAAGGCCAACAGGCATGGTAAGCCTCGTTCAGTTGCATATCTTCCCTTTTTTAACATGCATGTTCTTAGAATCATAGAATCATAGAGTTGGAAGAGACCACAAGGGCCATCGAGTCCAACCCCCTGCCAAGCAGGAAACACCATCAGAGCACTCCTGACATATGGTTGTCAAGCCTCTGCTTAAAGACCTCCAAAGGAGGAGACTCCACCACACTCCTTGGCAGCAAATTCCACTGTCAAACAGCTCTTACTGTCAGGAAGTTCTTCCTAATGTTTAGGTGGAATCTTCTTTCTTGTAGTTTGGATCCATTGTTCCGTGTCCGCTTCTCTGGAGCAGCAGAAAACAACCTTTCTCCCTCCTCTATATGACATCCTTTTATATATTTGAACATGGCTATCATATCACCCCTTAACCTCCTCTTCTCCAGGCTAAACATGCCCAGCTCCCTTAGCCGTTCCTCATAAGGCATCGTTTCCAGGCCTTTGACCATTTTGGTTGCCCTCCTCTGGACACGTTCCAGTTTGTCAGTGTCCTTCTTGTACTGTGGTGCCCAGAACTGGACACAGTCCTCCAGGTGAGGTCTGACCAGAGCAGAATACAGTGGCACTATTACTTCCCTTGATCTAGATGCTATACTCCTATTGATGCAGCCCAGAATTGCATTGGCTTTTTTAGCTGCCGCGTCACACTGTTGGCTCATGTCAAGTTTGTGGTCAACCAAGACTCCTAGATCCTTTTCACATGTACTGCTCTCAAGCCAGGTGTCCCCCATCTTGTATTTGTGCCTCTCATTTTCATTTTCTTGGTTTTGTCCCTTCAATCCGCCGGAGCCTGTCTTGCATTCAGGGGAAAGGTCCCTAAGTCACCAAGGCTTTGAGACCCATTGGCTACCCTCACCTGGTGTCAGGCTTCGGGGAATGGAATCCCTCCCTTGGTGGCAGTATATAAGCAGATCAAAAGAAAGGGGCGTTCTTACCAGTTAAAGGTAAAGGTACCCCTGACCGTTAGGTCCACTCGCAGATGACTCTGGGGTTGCGGTGCTCATCTCGCTCTATAGGCCGAGGGAGCCGGCGTTTGTCCACAGACAGCTTCTGGGTCATGTGGCCAGCATGACTAAGCCGCTTCTGGCAAACCAGAGCAGCGCACGGAAACGCCGTTTACCTTCCCGCCAGAGTGGTACCTATTTATCTACTTGTACTTTGACGTGCTTTCAAACTGCTAGGTTGGCAGGAGCTGGGATCAAACAACAGGAGCTCACCCCGTCACGGGGATTTGAACTGCCAACCTTCTGATCAGCAAGCCCTAGGCTCTGTGGTTTAGACCACAGCGCCACCTGTGTCCCTTACCAGTTAGTTTCTTTAATAATCACAGCCACAGATAAAGGAATGCATATCTCTCTAGAAATGCCATTGCTCCCAGTACATGTTCACCCCCTCCATCCCCAAATAATCTATGTCACTCCTACGTTGGGTAATCTGATCTTGTTGCCACTGTACTTTCTGTTCTATCACTCTCAAATTCCACCTAGTCCAGGGACGTCCAACTCCCAAGAGGCTGCGATCTACTCGCAGTGTAAAAAAACTAGCAGTGATCTACCCATTGTCGTTGGATGGATCAAAGTTGTTGGACTTTTTCTGGGAAGCCAAAGTTGTTCAGCTTTTTTTAGGAAGCAAATGAATGAAGGAAATGGAATATATGAATGAATGAATGAAACTGAATGAGCATTGCGATATACACAGAACATAATCAAAAGTCGATTATATAAAACACAGTTTAGGGTCCTGAATCCGCAGTCAAATAGTGGACCTTAATCTGATGGTCAACTTTTTGGCTAGAAACCAAAAGTTGCTGAGCTTTTTTGGGAAAGGCAAAGTTGTTCAGCTTTTCTTAGGAAGCCAGAGTGGTTGAACTTTTTTTTTACGAAACAGTAGTTATTAAGCTTTTTTATTCTTTTTTTTGGGGGGGAGATCCCTGAGAGACCATAGATCTACCAGGAACACCCCGCAATCTACCAATAGACCATGATCTACCTGTTGGATGTGCCTGATCTAGTCTTAGGCGAAGGGGGGGATCAGGAATGCTGTCCTGCCAGCTGTCCCTCTCCTGGTATTCCCTCTTCTAGCTATTCTCACCCAGTATTTCCCAGCTTTTGCCCTCTTGACTATGTCCCTCTGCAAACCACTGTTCTAAATCAATACTGTCCTCCTGCCCTTGGAAAGGTTCATAAAAAGGAGTGGGTGGCTCTCACAATTCCTCCTCAGTCCAGCCCCTAGCCCCTGGTTTAGCCAGCCAGTCAAAGCTGTTTCCCGGGTGTAGACACTGTCGCATGCTGACAGCGTCTAGGAGCCACAGGTGAGAGCCGAGTGCAGGGTGGGGACCAAAGGCTGCAATTAACATAAGAACATTAGAAGAACCTGTTGGACCAGGCCATTTGATTCACCACCTTGTTGTTGCTGTGGCCAACCAGACACCCATGGGAAGCCTACAGGCAGGACCTGAGCCAGTGGCGTAGCGTGGGTTGTCAGCACCCGGGGCAAGGCAAGTAATTTGCGCCCCCTAACCTGTGGATTTGCGTCCCCTAACCCTAACCCCCAGATGTTGCGCCCGGTGCGGCCACCCCCCCTTGCACCCCCCACGCTACGCACAACGGGACTCTTGTCTCCTGGGATTCCCAGCAACCGGTAATTTGGAAACATAATGCCTCAAAGAGTGGCGGCAGAACATTTTGTGGCGGTCGTACGGAGCTCCCGGTTGTCTCACGGACTATTGACCCATACACCACTAATCCACTGCCACCAAGCAGGTCCTTCCTGGTAAATCACTTTAATCTCAGTCAGGTTCTCAAGTTAACAAAGAAGAGTGTAGTTTATTGCAGACACAAACAAACTTTAAGCGCATTCCAAACCATAGCTGTCAACTTTTCCCTTTTCTTGCGAGGAATCCTATTCAGAATAAGGGAGTTTCCTTTTAAAAAGGGGAAAACGTTGACAGCTATGTTCCAAACATTGCTACTCTTTACCTTCTTAGTCTTATTTTATCCTGTCTCTATCTCTTCTACCTCCCTCACACTCGAACCCACTGCACCAACTGTCTCTCTATTTTCAACTGCCTGCCAACTGCTTTTCCAACTGCCTTTTCCCAACCAAACAACCAAACAACTACCCACAACCCAAACCTCGGGCTAAGCCCTTTTATAAATAGGTAGACTCCGCCTCCCGCTTTCCTATTGGTCCACATTTTAACCCTTTCTCTCTCCCCTGTACAGACATTTTCAAATGAACTGGCAAACACTACAATAGCCATCATGGCAAGTAGGCACTGGTCCCCTTATTTTCCACAAAAGTATCTAACCCCCTTTCAAAGCCATTGAAGTTGGTAGCCATCATCATTATTCTTGCATGGCAGGGGGTTGGACTAGATGACCCATGGGGTCCCTCCCAACTCTATGATTCTGTGACCTTTTGTGGGAAAGAATTCCACCACTTTACAAAATGCTGAAAATTCTTTTCTCTGCCCTCACTCTTCCAGCATTCAGCTCCGCTGGATGCTCCAAAGTTTTAGAGTCGTGAGAAAGAGAGAAAAGCATTTTTTTTGTACACTTCTGCTGCCTCTTGCTCAGATTCCAAACATACTTACTAGAAAGCAGCCTCCCTCAGCCTCCATGTGATTTGCTTCTGAGTAAAATATGCTCAGGATTGCATTCCTTTTTTTAAAAAAAAATATCTTTATTTACACATTAAAAATTACACATAATAAAACACATTGTTACGTTATGAGATAAAAAATTACACAAAAAGAAAATAGAAAAGAAAAAAAGGAAAAGTAGAAAAGAGGAGAAAAATAGAAAAAATAAAAAGTTAAAAGAAAAATTTTAATCTGTCTTAAAAAAGACAGTTTTTTAAGAAATATGAACCATCATCGACATCATTATAAACATAAATTTACAGTAAGAAGTCCTTTTATCTTCACCTTATTGATTTCTCCTTGCCACTCTTACTTTCTTATCTATGTGTAATCTCTGGTTTTACTCCCTGACTTATTTAATGACTTCCTTCTACCTCTATGCGGTTCCTAATTTCTCATATCTTAAAACTTCGGCATCCAGAATGCAGAAATTTGGATTGCATTCCAAGTTACCAGCACGCGTGCAGAACTGAAACTCACTCTTCAAAGTTCAGCCGTCACGGCAAGGCTGAGTGTGCCTGTCCTTATCTGGAGTTGCCAGCTGGCAACTAGGACTAGGACTGGATCCAGGCCATCATTTTTCCTGTACAACCCAAGTGCTTGACATTGTGCCAAGTGTCTGATATCCAAAGGTCAGCAAGAAGCATCTGTTCCTACAGAGCCACCAATCTCTTCTTCGCCCCCCAAAAGTGTAAGTTGCAGAAACCGCTAGAAATCTCTTCCCCAGACAGGAACATTCCTCCTCCTTCTTTTCTTCTTCTTCTTTGCTTGTTCCTGAGCCAAGACATTCTGCCAGTGTGACGTCGTGTCTAGCACCTGGGACAGCCAGGGAGCGCTTGCCTGTGTTGCTGAATTCATTTGCCACCTGAACGGCAAAGTACCCTTGCGAGCACAAAGGAAGCTTGCCAAAATCCTCCCATCTGTCAGGGCACCGGTTAGAAATAAAATGTTCTGCTTGTTCCAGCTTCACCTGCACCAGTAGGATTGTGTTGGCACCACTTATACATCTTTGGATTTTCCCCAGGGCAGTTTATATCTCGTGCGGCTTTGGGGATCACACTGTGTAACTATAATGGAAAGTATCAGCTTTAATTTAGAGCAAAAACAAAACCCAGACAACAAGGGTGGAATCTAACCAAAGCAAGGGGTTGCCATATTTCAAAAAGTGAAAATCCGGACACAAAAGTTGCTGGGCTTTTTTTGTGTGCAAAAATCTCAAAGAAAATATTAGTTTTTGAGCTATTTTTAATGAAATTCATCAAAATCTGCATTGTCCCAGACATTCCAGCAATTTCCCCCTGGGAAATTCCCCTATTTGGCTTAAGAGGGCCAAATACTGGCTATGTCCGGGAAGTTCCGGACGTATAGCAACCCTAATTAAGTCTCTTGTTCCATCACTGCAAGTATTTCCCCTTCTGCAATGAAACATTTTCCCACTCTCGTACCCAGATCCTTGCTCTGATGGGACATGGTAGTTGAATACCACCTTCAGCTTCCAAACCCTTATCGGCAGTGCTTTTTCCCCCCCTAGAAAAATAGGGGCCCGTACTCACCATGAAGTTGTTACAGTAAGTGTCACACTTTTTAACAACAACAAAAAGAGGTGCCAGTACTACGTACCCTTTAGTAAAAGGTAAAGGGACACCTGACAATTAAGTCCAATCGCGAACAACTCTGGGGTTGCGGCGCTCATCTTGCTTTATAAGCTGAGGGAGCTGGCGTTTGTCCACTTCTGCAGACATTTTTTCCGGGTCATGTGGCCAGCATGACTAAGCCACTTCTGGTGAAACCAGAGCAACGCATGGAAATGCCGTTTACCTTCCCGCCGGAGCAGTGCCTATTTATCTACTTGCACTGTGTGCTTTCGAACTGCTAGGTTGGCAGGAGCAGGGACCAAACAATGGGAGCTCACCCTGTCGAAGGAATTCGAACTGCCGACCTTTCGATCGGCAAGTTCAAGTGGCACAGTGGTTTAACCCACAGCGCCACCCATGTAAAAAAAAGCACTGCTTGTTGGGCAATGCCTAGTTAAACAGTAATGCAGAAATGAAGGTTACAGCAACAGGACTCTTTCATTTCTCTGTGCAACATCTTACACCTAGACCAAAGGAGGAACAAAGCTGTATTGCTATGGGCACTTACTCGGAAGTAAACAAAATTGAACACTGTTGGGTAGATTATAAATTAACACAGTTCGGATTGTGTTGCAGATTGTGCAAAACAAGCAAACTAGCATAAACTTGCTTGCTTTGCATGACCTGGGCTGAGTCCACTTGCCAGTTCCTGGCTCAAATGTGTTGTTTCAAAACCGGGTTTTTGGCTATGTGCTCTTTGCAGTATATGCTACAATGAGTTATGCAGCTGCTTGTTTAACAAACAAGAGTTTCCTTTAAACCACACCGTGTCCTTCTGTACCCACAGAGCATGAGGGTCAGTCCTTACTGAGATTTGGGGAAGGGTCTTCTCCTTAGCAGTTTTCTTCCTCTTTTTTTAAAAAAAATACTCCTGCAAAACCTGAGTTACCTGCACATATGAATGGTGCCAGTGGCGTAGCGTGGGTTGTCAGCACCCGGGGCAAGGCAAGTAATTTGTGCCCCCTAACCTGTGGATTTGCGCCCCCTAACCCTAACCCCCAGATGTTGCGCCCAGTGTGGCCGGCCCCCCCTGCACCCCCCACGCTACGCCACTGAATGGTGCTCTTTTGACCACATGAAGATCCATGACACAATTCATGGATGCAATTCAATGCACAAGAACTTGGTATAAAGCATGCCTCTGTAAATTAAGCTGGCATAAAGCTACACCAGATCCAAACTAATTCAGTAGTGGGGTGGCTACTCTGCCTAAGCCCACGGCTGGATTGTTCAGCCAGCTGAGCCCCAGCTGTACAAATTACCCTGGCATATATTCGACTAAGCCAGGGTTGGAGAGCCAACAGCATCCTAAACTGCCAACAACTGTTGCCATAGGATTGCCCATTTAGGCAGCTGTTCGCACGTATGATAAATATGGCTAGTTCCTTTTACTGTTTGCCTCCAAAACGATGCACTGGGCTTCTACAGACGAGTTTGTTTGCCCAGATCAAACTTGCAGATCAAGAAGAACAGAAACTGGGCTTTTGATTGTACATTTGCACACATATACCTTTGCTGATCCTTTAAAAAAAAAGAGTTTCCTTTCGAGCCAGCCAAAGCTTCATAATGCTCCATCAGGTCACTGTGTGAGCCAGACTGGGCAGAAGCCTCCAAGAACATCTGCTCCCCAAGAGAGAGAGAGATGATTCACTGCTCTATAATGACTTGGCGTTTTATGCCTCTCAGATTTATGTGGTCAATAGATCTAAAAAGTGTTAGCCATGTTCCCATAAAATCCTTGACTTATTTCTTACAAGGCTCCCCGCCGCCACCCCAACGCCATTCCGCAGGTCAGCATATTGCTTTGATGCCCTGGTTTTGGCAACGCAGGAAAGACGAGCCCTAAAAACTGATTTGCAGGTGGCAAACTGGGGGCTTCTCTCTTTTACAGAATGGGTGGGTGTTTCGCAAAGTTAGACAAAGGCAGGCACTTATCAATTGGCAAACACAACTTTTTAAGTTGAAAAATGAATCTTCTCCCCTCTCATTTTTTGTGCCCACCATGGCTGTACGAGAACACAGAATATGGGACTTTGTGCTCAACTTTGCTTCCTCCCTGACAATCTAAGCCTTCTTTTTTTAAAAGGAGAGAGAGCAGGTTTCTAGTCCTTATGGATACAAAGCTAGAATTAAAGTTTCCAAAGTAAGAATCAGTAGAGCTCAGTCTGCAAAATTCAGAATTTGGTTGTTCTTGGCCGAGAATTTCAATTTTGAGAGGAGGGTGAGATACATACTGTACCATATTTTTAGTTTAGTTTAGCACTCTGTACTGCATGAAATCTAGAACATACTGTTCAATTACACTCTCCACTAAAATAAAGATGGATTATCCCAAGAACTCAGAAAAGGCAGTGGCTGAGTGAGACAGACAGAACTCTCCCCCCCCCCCCGACTGTCACTATTTTGCAGGAGAGATCCATACATGTACTGTACTGGGAATTTTGGTGGATGACAGTTTTCTGCCTCCCTAGAGCAACAAATCCACTTTTTAAAATAAAAAATGAACTTTTTGCAGTTAGGAAAGTGATGGGGAAACGCACAGAAAAGTGTGTGTTTAATGAATAATAGAATTATAGGGTTGGAAGGGACCCTGAGGGTCATCTAGTCCAACCCCCTGCAATGCAGGAATCTCAACTAAAGCATCCCTGCCAGCAGCCCATTAAGCTTCTGCTGAAAAAACTCCAAAAAAAGGAGAGTCTACAATCTTCTGGAGGAGTCCACTGTCGAACACATCATACTGTCAGAGATTTCTTCCTGGAGTTTAGCTGGAATCTCCATTGGTTCAAGTCCTACTGTCCCAACCTGAAGAGCAAGAAAACACAAGCTTGATCCATCTTCCATGTGACAGCCCTTGAGATATTTGAAGAAGGCTGTGGCGTTTGCCCTCCTAGGTGTGTAACATCATACTGGGTTCATAGGGAAAGGGTTAACTGATTGTAAAATGACTAACCAATGGGAACCCAAGGGGCGGAGTTAACAGAGAGGTTTTGGGAGGAGTTAGGATGGTTGAGAAGACAGTCTGGAGTTAGAAGAGACAGAGAGGATAAGTCTGTGGGCTAGTCTGATGTGAGAGAATTTGTTAAGAGTCAGTCAAACAGTTGATATAATCAGTCAGAAGGTATTAGGAAAGTATAGGCCGGTAAAGAAACTAAAGTTAAGATACTGACAGGAATATTATCTGAGAAATCATAAACTTGTTAATGCTTATAAAATAAACTTGTTTATTTGGTTCACTCTTAACAACTGTCTGGACTCAGTGTTTTACCCAAGAGTAACGGGTTGGTGGCAGCGGGGAAGTGAGCACAGTGGTGGCACTGGGATCAATAGACCGTTAAACGTCCAGGGACCCTATGTGATCGCCACAAAGGCTTTCATAGCTCCCTCTCGGTTTCTTCTCTTCCAGGCTAAACATACTCAGCTCCCTCAATCGTTCCTCGTAAGGCTTGGTTTCCAGACCCTTGATCACCTTGGTCCTGAATCATTAATGGGAAGACATGTACACACCCCTCAAGCAAATCATGATGAATGCTCATTGTCATATATAACAAATCAGAATAGATGCTTAGTAAAGACCAGACCTCTGTGTGAGCAAGCAAATCAGGACAAATGCTCAAGAAAAGGTCATCTGGAGGGAGCGATGTCGAAAGGAAGCGATTTCCATTCTGACCTCCATTAATCACAACCAGCATTGATTCTTGGTTTCCACCTTATACTAAGTCCACTAATTAAAATAAGTTACATAATTTACATAACTTGCGTTCATTTCAATGTAAAACAAATGTCAAAACAGGGCAAAACAGCCTGTCATTAATTACATATCGTTTGCAGAACAGCAATGAAGCAAATGAATACTCATCGTGTTGATTTGACCAATTTCCATTTCTGACCACACAAACTGCAGCAATTTCTGGAAATGTTTATAGTGGCCTTAGGCAAATTACTAATCTCTTGTCCTTGGATTTCCATCGCATACCCTTCTGAAATATGGGCATAATAAATACCAGCATACCTTTCAGGGCTGGTGTGCATGTGAATGTGTTTTAACCTTTGAAGTCCTATTAATGTTTGTTATTATTACAGGGAGGAGAGTTTTCCTGGATTACATCCATTAGCTTCTGATGGGGTACCCTAGATGCTAAAAATTGGATTAAAACCGATTCTTTGTGTATTTACACCCAAGTAAACATGTATTGGCTCACACCTTTGCTGTGCAATTTACTGGAACCAAAGAAATGCAAAAGGTAGGTCATAAACAATAAACTGAAAAAAGGATCCCCACACATCCTATTAACACATCCTTGTAATAATCAACTTTGCCTGATAAAAATCTGTGAGGAAAGATTTTCAGCCTATGCCGGACAGAAATTGACTTTGAATGTCTTTCGGAAAAATCGTTTACCAGGTTAGTATGTAGGTTAACAGTCACACGAGAGGTTCCGTTTTCACAAGCGCAGCAAAAAGCATAATTACGGACAGATCTGACCTATTTCAGTCAATAATCCATTAATGTACAAGCAAAACCACAATGAATGTATGGCTCCTTATCAGATTTTGTGTTCCCCCCTCTTCCCGTTCAGTGCTATGGGATTATTAAATTTCCTGAGAAGTCAAACAAAACCCGCTGAAGAAAGTAGTTACCACCAGCCAGGACATCCGAAAGGTCATGAGCTTCTCAGCGAAATAGCAACTTATGTGCCAGGAAAGAACTTGGTTAAGAACCACAGGGGGAGAAGGTGGAAATCTGCCCAAAAACTTGCTCCGACCATAATGCCGTGAGGATGGAGATGAAACTTACAACAACTGGTCAATTCAGATGGAGAATGAATGACACCCTCTTTCGAGATAAGGAGATCCTTATGAAGGCCCAAAAAACCCTAAAATACTATTTTGAAATAAATTTGAGGACCGACGTGGAAAAGAGAGTGATCTGGGACGCAAGTAAAGCAGTGATGAGAGGCGTCTTGATTCAACAAAATTCAATAAAGAGAAAAAAACAAAATGAGAAAAAAGAAAAGATTTTGGAAAAGATAAAGGAAGGAGAGAAAAAATTAAGAACAAAACCAAAGTCCCAGGAGATTCTAAGAGAGATCAAGTTATATCAAACACAATATATGGAATTGATGAACCAAGAGATTGAATGGAAGATAAAACAAATGAAACAAAAGACATTTGAATCAGCAAATAAATGTGGCAAACTTCTGGCATGGCAATTGAAGAAAAGGCAGAAATTGAATACGGTTACAAGCCTAGAAGTGGATGGAAAGAATATATCCAAACCTAATGAAATTAGAAACTGTTTTTTGAGTTATTTTAAAAAGCTATATACCCAAGGTTCGCAAAATGAAGAAGATATAGACAAATTCCTTGATAAATATGGATTACAAAAAATCTCTCATCAAAGTAAGATGGATCTGAACCAGAGAATAACAGAACAAGAGATAGAGGCCGCCATTCAGAACATGCAACTGGGCAAATCTCCAGGACCTGATGGACTGACTTCTAGATATTACAAATCGTTGAAGGAATGGTTGACTCAACCATTAAAAGAAGTTTGTAATGAGATCCTTGAGGGAAAGAAGGCACCTGAATCGTGGAAAGAAGCATATATTTCACTCATACCAAAGACAGAGACTGAAAAGACTCAACTGAAGAACTACCACCCAATATCACTACTTAATGTGGATTATAAAATTTTTGCAGATATTTTGGCAAAAAGATTTAAAAGAGTGTTGATGGAAAGGATTCATAAGAACCAAGCAGGCTTTCTCCCTAAAAGACACCTGGCAGACAATGTAAGGAATGTAATAGACATTTTGGAAAAGCTAGAGGTGAATATAAACACTAAAGCAGTATTGATTTTTGTGGATGCGGAGAAAGCCTTTGATAATATTTCTTGGAGCTTTATGATGAAGAACCTTAATGGGATGGGGGTAGGCCAAGGTTTTGAGAATGGTATGGCTGCAGTATATTCTGAACAAAAGGCTAAATTGATTGTAAACAACGTAGTAACTGAGGAACTTAAGATAGAAAAAGGAACACGACAGGGGTGCCCAATTTCCCCATTACTTTTTATTTCAGTTCTGGAGGTGTTGCTGAATATGATAAGGAATGACCAGCAGGTTAAAGGAGTGCAAGTCGGAGCTAAACATTACAAGTTAAGAGCGTTTGCAGATGACTTAGTATTGACTCTACAAGAGCCAATCACTAGTACGAAAAAGGTTTTAGAAATAATACAACAGTTTGGCCAGGTAGCTGGATTTAAGTTGAATAAACAAAAAACCAAAGTTTTAGGAAAAAACTTAACAGACATGGAAAAGGAGAAATTCCAAGAAGAGACAGGGCTGACAGTGGTTAAGAAGGTGAAATACCTAGGGGTTTATTTGACATCTAAAAATGTGAATTTGTATAAGGACAATTATGAAAAATGTTGGTCAGAAATCAAAAAAGATCTAGAAATATGGTCAAATTTGAAATTGTCAATGTTAGGCCGAATTGCGGTGATTAAAATGAATGTATTGCCTAGAATGCTATTTCTGTTTCAGACCTTGCAGATTCTTGACAAGATGGAATGTTTCAAGAGGTGGCAGAAAGATATTTCGAAATTTGTCTGGCAGGGCAAAAAGCCCAGAATTAAATTTAAAATATTGACAGATGTAAAAGAAAGAGGGGGTTTTGCCCTGCCGGACTTAAAATTGTATTATGAGGCAGCAGCTTTTTGCTGGCTGAAAGAATGGATGCTCCTCGAGAATACGGACATTTTGGATCTGGAGGGTTTTAACAATGCTTTTGGTTGGCATGCATACTTATGGTATGACAAAGCTACTAGTGCCTTTAAAAATCATATTGTTAGGAAAGCACTATATAATGTTTGGATAAGATATAAAGATCTGTTGGAAAACAAAACCCCTAGATGGGTGTCACCAGTGGAGGCTAAAGCAGTGAAGAAACTCAATATGGAGGTCGGATGGCCGAAGTATTGGGAAATTTTGGAACAGGATGGAGATAAGCTTAAACTACAAAGCCATGAGAAATTGAAACATAAAGTACAAAATTGGTTTCAATACCGTCAAATAATGGAGTTTTTTAAACAGGATAGGAAAATTGGCTTCCAGGTGGAAAAATCAAAACTAGAAACTGAGTTGTTAGAACCCAATACTAAGATTTTATCTAGAATGTATAACTTGTTGCTGAAATGGAGTACACAGGACGAAACAGTCAAATCGGTTATGATCAAGTGGGCACAGGATGTTGGGCACAATATAATGTCAGCTGACTGGGAATGGTTATGGAACACCGGTATTAAATTTACGGCATGTAATGCCCTAAAGGAAAATATTATGAAAATGGTTTATAGGTGGTACATGACTCCAGTCAAGCTGGCAAAAATTTACCATTTGCCCGATAATAAATGTTGGAAATGTAGAGAGACTGAAGGTACCTTCTATCACCTCTGGTGGACGTGCCCGAAGATTAAGGCTTTCTGGGAAATGATCTATAATGAAATGAAAAAGGTACTTAAATGTACTTTTCCTAAAAAGCCAGAGGCCTTTCTCTTGGGCATTGTCGGCCAATTGGTGTCAAAAGGGGATAGAACTTTTTTCATGTATGCCACAACAGCAGCAAGAATACTCATCGCGAAGTATTGGAAGACACAAGATCTACCCACTCTGGAAGAATGGCAGATGAAAGTGATGGACTATATGACATTGGCTGAGATGACAGGCAGAATCCGCGACCAACGAAAGGAGACGGTGGAAGAAGAATGGAGAAAATTTAAAAGCTACCTTAAGGACTATTATAAACTTAATGAATGTTAAAGTGTTGTGGTTTTCAGAGACAAAGGGATACAGTGATATAAGGTCAGAATATAGAGAAGACTAAGATGACAGAGGTTGGAAGTAACAATTGGGAGTTGCTAAAAATTATGGACATTGGGATGCAGAAAGGGGGGGAGGGGAAGTCCAAGAAAAGAGGTTTATGAAAATATGGTATGAAACTATACGTGTATGTTTGTCTTTTTAAGTGTTTGTATGTTATTTAAAAACTTTGTAAAACCAATAAAAATTTTATAAAAAAAAAAAGAACCACAGGGGGAGAAAACAAAGCCAGCTGCTCTGGTGATGGTTTGGAAGCCAGGCCATTTCCCAGCAAAACATTTCACTCTCTACTGCAATGGCAGATAGGTTGCATTTGAGCCATGTAAGGGGCAGAGGTTTTTAGACATGCACGGTCAAGAAGACATACGCATGCACACGTTTCCACAATCCATCCAAGAGAGGAAGAAATATTATCACAGTTCAAAGAGGCCTGAAAGCCATTTGAGGAGGGCATGGAGCAAGGCTGTAAGAGTTCTAAGGTGTCCTAAATAAAATGCACATTCACAGGTGCACAAAGTGAACACCCATAGGTAAAGGTAAAGGGACCCCTGAACATTAGGTCCAGTCGTGGCCGACTCTGGGGTTGCAGCGCTCATCTCGCTTTATTGGCTGAGGGAGCCGGTATACAGCTTCCGGGTCATGTGGCCAGCATGACTAAGCTGCTTCTAGAGAACCAGAGCAGCACACGGAAACACCGTTTACCTTCCCGCCAGAGCGGTACCTATTCATCTACTTGCACTTTGACGTGCTTTTGAACTGCTAGGTTGGCAGGAGCAGGGACCGAGCAATGGGAGCTCACCCCGTCACGAGGATTCGAACTGCTGACCTTCTGATCGGCAAGTCGTAGGCTCTGTGGTTTAACCCACAGCGCCACCCGTGCCCCATAAGTGCATAAACCATGTGTCTGAAATAGTACAGAGAACAATACAGCAGCCAGGTTTAGCCCCTAGTCAACCTCCGAGACACCCTCAAGTCATGAAGCAGGAAATTCCTGATAGTGTTGGCATGCACCCAAGGAAACGGGGGCAATTGGCAGGCCCCCAGCTGGCCCCAGGCGAACTCTGGTCCTTGGTGCAGCATTAAACTGTGACCCAGGCTTTAGAAGACTGAGCACATTATCCAGCAGAGAAAATACTGTGCAGACAGAAGTGGCAGGAGAGGCTGTGTGAGCATATTTACAAGCAGGTTTTATTAAGAGTAGATCAGGACAAAAGGAAACATGTCTGATCTCCTTCGTGTCCAAAGCAAAACAGAAAGCTATACACAAAGTTCCCAGCATACTGTGCTGGAATGTAAACAGACATGTGACATGCAACAATTCCACATGTCTGTTCCTTAAGGTGGAATGGAATTATCAACAGATAGGTCCCTCACACTCTGCAAACCAGATTACAAGTATCTGTTGAATGCCCATGGTGAACTGTGAAAAGAGCAGGTATCTGTGTATGAATGAAACAAGTTATTGACAATGGATTCTAGAGTCAAGGCATTCACCAATTCAGAAGGATGCTTCTGACAAGCCAGGAAGGACAATTAGCAAGAATTATCAGGCATCTTGACTGACAGGCTTGTAAATATGTTGGAGAAACATGAACTCTGATTTACATGTACAACGCATGCTGTGGTGCGTCTGTGACATTTTGGGGGAGGTCTTTCTGTGACGAGGCAGGGTTTAAAAATTCTAACATGCTTTTGTTCTGGGCTCCTGTTCACCTCTTTGCACAGGGAGGTGGACTCTATTGCAACAGACCAATAATGATCAACAGCTTGCCGTGCTTCCTTGATAGCCTCCTTTTGCATCTCTGACTGATAGCGCACCTCATGGGATGGGGAGTTGGGCTGTAAATGCCAACCTCAATTTCCCTACAACAGCTGGTAAGGGGTATGGTCTGGGAAGAGGTCCAAGGGCCAGACAGAGATGCCTAAAGGACTGCACTCAGCTCCTGGACTTTTGAAGTTCCTCACCTCTGGTTTAACACTTTTTTCCAAGGGGGAACTCACAGGTGTGTTCCAGCACCTCTCAGGTGGGTACCACTGCCATTCTAAGAGAAAGAGGGAGGTGTTCATGGTGAGTTCCAGAACCTATTTTTCTAGAAAAAATAGCACTGATTAACACCTAGTCCCTTCCTGGCTCTTCCTGGCCTTCTGGCTGTTCCCTCACTGCGAGAAGTGAGGTTACAGGGAACCGGGCAGCAGGCCTTCTCGGTAGTGGCACCTGCCCTGTGGAACGCCCTTCCATCAGATGTCAAGGAAATTAACAACTATCTGACTTTTAGAAGACATCTGAAGGCAGCCCTCTTTAGGGAAGTTTTAAATGTTTGATGTTTTAGTGTGCTTTTTATATTCTGTTGGGAGCCACCCAGTGGACGGGGTATAAATTATTATAAATTATTATTATTATTATTATTATTATTATTATTATTATTATTATTATTATTATTATCCTCTGGCCTTCCTGTAAAGAGTAGAAGCTTTCACTCCCTTTTTTCAATTAACCATGGTTTGTCATGCTTTTAAAATCCATCAAACTGTGGTTAGCTTTAACTATGACTTATGAAACAAACCATAGTCAAGACTACCAGAGTTTAAGGGACAGACGCAATGCTAAACTGAAATTAGAAGTGAAGCTTTCAAACTCCGCACAACCACACTGGAGGCAGGGAGGGGAGGAGGAGGCTTGTGAGTCTGGGTAGAGGTTAGGTTCGTCTCCTTATAACAAACCACAGCTTATCATGGCACCCAAATGCAACCCGTAACGTGATCTGAAAAAGCCAACATTTCCCACTCGTTTCTTTGTCCCTCTCCCCTTTCCAATCAAAAGGTTCTCATGCGTTTCTGAAGATCCATGGGGAGAAAACTCAACAAATGTTGTCAGCAGAAATGATGGTGAGATAAGCATTCACAACACACCGTGTGCCAGCAATGCTTTTTTTCCACACTGCCTTCAATTTTGAGAAAATACACAGCCCATTGTCCACCTCCAGGCTTTGAATCTCAGCCAAGCACAGCAAAGGTCCTTTCCAATATAACTTTGAAATGCAAGCCTACCTCTGGTATTTTGCAGCAAAGAGACAGAACACTTTAGAGTAGAAGGATGCATTTTGCAAAAGTGAAGGGCAACACTTACCATCAAACAATGCTTAATTTATTGCATGGATCTATCTTGCATTATAAGTACACAGGTGGCGCTGTGGGTTAAACCACAGAGCCTAGGACTTGCCGATCAGAAGGTTGGCTGTTTGAATCCCCGCGACGGGGTGAGCTCCCGTTGCTCGGCCCCTGCTCCTGCCAACCTTGCAGTTCGAAAGCATGCCAGTGCAAGTAGATAAATAGGTACCACTCCGGCGGGAAGGTAAACAGCATTTCCGTGCGCTGCTCTGGTTCGCCAGAAGCAGCTTAGTCATGCTGGCCACATGACCCGGAAGCTGTACGCCGGCTCACTCGGCCAGTAAAGTGAGATGAGCACCGCAACCCCAGAGTCATCCGTGACTGGACCTAACAGTCAGCGGTCCCTTTACCTTTATCTTCCATTATAATGTAGCGGGGGGGCGGGGGGTAGGAAAAAAGAAATGTGTGAAATTTCACCATTTATCTCTCTAATTCTTTAAATGTTGACTACTAAATTGGCAAAGGACACATCCTCTTTTTAAAAATGAGAGTCATCACAGCGATCCTAGTTAAAAGTAGAAGTCGGACAATGTGTCCTCCTTTTTGCTCTTCGAAATATGGCAGCCCTACCCCTACCTTGTTACTGCAGGCTGAATAAATCCTCTCTTTTCCCACCCTGGTGTGATTATTGACTTGTCATCCCAGCATTGGACTTTTGCCCTCTCAGTGTGGCATTGCCTGCCTTTTGGACCTTCCTTCCATTATATATCAGACAAGCACATACTTTAAAGCCCTTCCTTTTCCAGCAAGGCTTTTAAGTGGAGACATTTGTCTCAGTCAGCAATAGTCCCTGTATTGGATTTGAACAGTATTGTGGTGTTGGGGTTGTTGTTTTTTTGTTGAATCGCTTCAGGATGTTTCATAGAATCATAGAATCATTTCGTGGAAAGCGATTCATAAACAAAATGAAATGTGTAAAATCATTTGCTTGGGTTTGCAAGACTTGGATTGATTAATAAAAAATAATAACAATAGCTATAATAATAGTAATAGCAGGAATCAAATAATGAGACTTCATTCAATGGAAATACAGTGCATGTTCATCCAATTGCAGAGCAAGCCGCAGTGTTGAAATCTTCAGATAATTACTTTAAAGCGTTAGTCTAATCTGCTTAATAGAGACTAGTCAAATAACTACTCTCCAGGCATGCAGATGACAAGGGACAGAAAGCAGGCAAGGCTAACCTTCTTGTGCTGCTATTTCCGCTGTTGCACAGACTGGCATTACAAGAATAGGAGACTTTGCCTGAAAAAGCAGGTATGTACCTAGGGTTACATACGCTTCTGGTTACAGATGCTTCAGGTTACAGACTCCGCTAACCCAGAAATAATACCTCGGGTTAAGAACTTTGCTTCAGGATGAGAACAGAAATCACGTGGCGGTGACAGTGAGAGGCCCCATTAGCTAAAGTGGTACTTCGGGTTAAGAACAGTTTCAGGTTAAGAACAGACCTCCAGAACAAATTAAGTTCTTAACCCGAGGTACCACTGTAGGGTTTTTTGCCAAAGACAGCTGGACCAAAGTGGTGAATGCATGCATGCTTATCTGCAATCACATATCATGTGTCCTCATCCAAAAGCAGTATAGATATGGATCCCTGCTGAACATCACACAGGCCCCATTTAAAAAGAGCGACGTAAATCCGAATCACCTTTGAGCATTGCGCATGCAGTCAAGTTGTGGCAGGCTTCCCCCTCCGCTCTTGTGCACTCGATTTTCTTTTGGGGATCCATTTATAACGCTGGCAAATGTGCTGCCTGCTCAGGACACTTCCCCAAACAATGGTCTTTTCAGTTAGGAATGATGGGAACAGCTATTTTTTTACACACCCGAACAATAACCAAGAGTTGGGAGGAAATCAAGGGAAGACAGTTCTGACTTTTCAGCAGAACAGAGTCAATTTGCATCCACCTTTGCATCTGGCAGCAATGTATAAAGTCTCCCCAGTTCAACCAGCCAACGAATTACCATCATGACCTGCATAATAATAATAATAATAATAATAATAATAATAATAATAATAATAATAATATTTATACCCTGCCCATCTGGTGGCTCACAGCATATATCAAAACATACTAAAACATCAAACATTTACAAGTCCACCACATGTGGTAAAATATACCTTCCTTTTCTTTACATTTTCAGCATTCATTAGTTCTTGTCTTATACATTTTGGCCTACTGAGCAGTCCATTCAGCTTGGTCCTGTCTCCACTGACTAACAACAGCAGCCATCTGGGTTTTCAACCGTGGCCCCGACTTGGTGGAACACTCTCCCACAAAAGACCAGGGTCCTGCGGGATTTGATATCTTTCCACAGGGCCTGCGAGACAGAGCTGTTCCACCAGGCCTTTGGTCGGGGTTCAGTCTGATTCTTCTCTTTCTGTATAACAACAAGCATTAAAGACGCCTCCTAGCACTCTCACAGGTCCTTTATAAGACCAGTGGTAACAGCTGGCCCTGGAGAATATTAACCACTCTCACTGTTACCCATGGACTGCCATCTGTTCATATTTTAATTTGCTCTGAACTAATTTTAAGTTGTATTTTAATTAATTGATTGGCTGTTTTTGTGTTCTTTGTATACAGTGGTACCTGTACCGGTACCTTAACAGTGGTTAAGAACTTAATTCGTTCTGGAGGTCCGTTCTTAACCTGAAACTGTTCTTAACCTGAGCTACCACTTTAGCTAATGGGGCCTCCCGCTGCCGCCACTGTGCGATTTCTGTTCTCATCCTGAAGAAAAGTTCTTAACCCGAGGTACTATTTCTGGGTTAACGGAGTCTGTAACCTGAAGCGTATGTAACCCGAGGTACCACTGTACTGTGTTAGTTTTATGATGTTAGCCGCCTTAAGCCCGGCTCCGGCAGGTGAGGACGGGGTACAAATAATTTTTATTTATTTATTCATTCATTTATTTATTTATTCATTTATTTCAAGAGACGAATTTCCACAGCCTACCTGGAGATGCCGGGAATCGAACTTCATGTTCTATACCACAAAGCAACTGCCCTTCCCTAGAAATGCCATCAGGGGTATTTTCCTTCTCCCTGATGGGGCTCAAAACCCCACTGGAGGCTGCAGCAATAGCAGAGACGGAACAGAATTCAAAACAGGTCTTATTAATAGAGATGTTGCTCATGGGATTGGCTCAACGCAGCTTCATTTCCTCGCTGCTTTTCAGAGGCAGAACCACCAAACACAGGAGACTTCATTTGCATGATGTGAAACCCTGTGTGTGTGTGTGTCTGTGTGTCTGTATATTCACAACCGAGCCGCATGGCATGTCTTCGCACTGAATAGTTCTCGCATTTCTAATCAAAATATGCAAATGCTTCTGACGAAGCAGACTGTGGCTTATAAATCTGTTAGTCCCAAAGGTGCAATGGGACACTTCGCACATTTGCTGTTTCTTATTTAGCAGATTAGCAACAGAGAAACATCACACTGAAGGTATCTCATGTATTGCATGCAGATAGGCTGGCACTGATAGTCATTTCCGGTGGGGAGGGCCTCTGGGAGACATTGCATGTCACTTCCCTCCTTCTTGCTGTTGCAGGAAAGGGAGGGAATGGAGAAATGCTGAACACATGCCTGCCTCATGTTCGAGCGACAAAATGCAAGTTTGACACACAGGATCTGACTCAGAAGGTTGGCAAGTCCCACGCATAAGTACTTCCTTGCTGGTTTAGATCCAAGGCTCATCTAGTTCCCCAGTCTAGGAGCTGCCTCATATCGAGTTCAACAATATGCAGTAGTCTAGTTATCTCCCTCTTGGACTACTGGAATGCGCTCTACGTGGGGCTACCTTTGAAGGTGACTCGGAAACTGCAATTAATCCAGAATGCGGCAGCTAGACTGGTGACTGGGAGTGGCCACTGAGACCATATAACACCGGTCCTGAAAGATCTCCATTGGCTCCCAGTACGTTTCCGAGCACAATTCAAAGTGTTGGTGCTGACCTTTAAAGCCCTAAATGGCCTTGGTGCTGTATACACTCCCATCATCCAGTCCGGACACTGAGGTCCAGCACTGAGGGCCTTCTGGAGGTTCCCTCACTATGAGAAGTGAACCAGGCAGAGGGACTTCTCGGCAGTGGTGCCTGCCCTGTGGAATGCCCTCCAAGCAGATATCAAGGGAATAAACAACTATTTTACTTTTAAAAGACAACTGAAGACAACTGGCACGGAGTCCGGCAGCCTTTTATCTTTGTCAGGGTAACGGGCAGTCCTGATCCCCCGGTGACTCACCTCCCTGTCTCGCCCAAAGGCGAGCTCTCCTCCTGCAAGTACTCAGGTCTCTCCTTCTCTCAGACCTCAGTCTCTGCAGCTCAGGAGACGTCGGTGGGTTACTAGACCCAGGGGCTGCCTCAGCCTCCCTTGACCAAGCCGGTAGTGGAGCAGCTGTAAGTGATGGCCCAGCTGAAGGCAACGAGGTAATCCCCGGATCTGGAGCCAGGGCAGGCTCAGGCCCTTGACTCGGCCCAGCTGGTGCTTGTTGCAGGGGAACCTGTGCAGACTGGGGCTCTTCAGAATCAGGCCTCAGACTCGATTCAGATGCCGCCTGAGGCAGAGGATCCGGTGCGGACTGAGACTCCTGTGGTTCCGAGTCTGAGCCCAAGTCCCAGGCCATCACACCCCAGTTGCCCTCATAAAGAGGAAGACACAAGTAGGAAACAGAGGGAATGAGAGAATGCTAAACATAAGCTGGCCTGCACCCTGAGATCAAAATCTGAGGCCCTTCGTCATGTGAAGTGGGTGTCAGCATGATAACAGACCGTTTTTGTACTGGTTCCCCACTTGTGGAATGCTTTCCCCAGGGAAACTCTCCTGACACCTTCATTACATATCTCTAGTCACCAGGAAAGACTTTCTTCTATAACCAGTACTTTGGTCTTTAACTATCTGCACCCTTTTAAAAATGGGTGGGATGCTTTTAATGTATTTCGCCCCCCCCCCACCCCGGATTTAATGTCTCAGGGTGGGGTGTAGTTTGTTTTGGTTGCTTGGTTGTAAGACACTTTGGGTTGCCTTTGGCCAGATAAAGCAACGGACAAATTTTATAAACAAAATAAACCAATCTGCTTTAAAACAAAAACCCCACCAGAATTTTGGCACTTAGGAAAGAGACATGGAAATGCACTCAAAAGTAGGGGAGGAAAAAATAATCCATGGGAAGGCATATAAACACCATGCAAGTAATTCAGGAGGCATAAAAGGTAAAGGTAAAGGACCCCTGACAGTTAAGTCCAGTCGCGAACGACTCTGGGGTTGCAGCGCTCATCTTGCTTTACTGGCCGAGGGAGCTGACGTTTGTCCACAGACAGTTTTTCCAGGTCATGTGGCCAGCATGACTAAACTGCTTCTGGGGAAACCAGAGCAGCGCACAGAAATGCCATTTACCTTCCCGCTGGAGTGGTACCTATTTATCTACTTGCACTTTGACATGCTTTCAAACTGCTAGGTTGGCAGGAGCTGATACTGAACAACGGGAGCTCACCCAATCGCGGGATTCAAACCGCCGACCTTCTGATCGGCAAGCCCAAGAGGCTCAGTGGTTTAGACCACAGAGCCACCCACGTCCCTACTCATTGCCATATAACCTTCCTGCAAACAAATGATCTATTGAGCCACTGTCTAACCTCCGTGTAAGCAAATGAAGATGGATACGCGATAAACAGGTCATCTGGAGGATCCCTCAATACCTAACAACTCAAACCTGGCACTTTCTCCTTTCTGTGTTATAAACACTAAATTAGTGTGTGTGGGGGGTTAAGCAACTGAGGAACCTCCACAGTTTCAGGCTTGCTGAGGCACTGAAGCATTTTAGCTATGAGTATGAGTAAGCCTGTGTTCTCCAACGGGGCGGGTGCAAAGAATACATTATTTAAAGCAGTTTGTGCCATCCAGAGCTTTCAGGGTGAACAGGGGGGGGGGGCAGGAACGAACGCAAATGAAAGGCAGTGATTTATCACCATTGTCCAGAAGCAACATAAAAATAGGAGTCTTGTTCCACCATATGTTACAAATGGCTACTAAAAGGACAAGTTTCTCTGCATTTGCTGTTAAATAAGGAAAGTTAGAAAGATCACTCTTTCTGTCTCATTCGCTAGGCTACTTTCCCCCTCAATCTAGTAAGAATAATGCCTGAAATTAATGTAGGGAGGGTAGAATGAGAAAAGCAAATCTACATTTATCCAGCCACATTAACCCTATAAATTTTATCGCATAAAGGGACATTATACTTGATTAGAGGTTTCAGCTGCTCTTTGTTTGCTTTGACAAGAAGGTTCCCCAAAGGAACAGGAGAATCTCTCAATTTTGGTTTCTCATTTTCCCCACTCTTCAATTCAGATATCCAGTTTTCCACATCAGTCTGCAAATTCCATTTTTCTTCTAAAAGGCCCCATGGAAGTTCATTCACACTTTACCTAGCATATGCATTCTGAACGTATTACTTGTCTGGAGAACTACTTTGCAAAATTCAGAGAAGTGCAAATTGAGGAGAGTGGCTGCATTTTTGTCTGTGCGTTGCAGTGGTGGGGAACTTGCAGGTTATGAGACTGTTTTGAGGAGGACACACCCTACACCTGAAGTCATACAAATATGGGCTTCCTAGTAAGAGAGTTTGGATTTGATATCCCGCCTTTAACTCCCTTTAAGGAGTCTCAAAGCGGCTAACATTCTCCTTTCCCTTCCTCCCCCACAACAAACACTCTGTGAGGTGAGTAGGGCTGAGAGATGTCAGAGAAGTTTGACTAGCCCAAGGTCACCCAGCAGCTGCAGGTGGAGGAGCAGAGACGCGAACCCGGTTCCCCAGATTACGAGACTACCTCTCTTAACCACTACACCACACTGGCTCTCTTCTGGCGGAGCAAGACGTTCTCCCAACAGCAGATCAGCTGATGGCCTGCAGGAATGTGCCTTCCTCAAAGAGGGGAAAGCAGTTTTCATTCAGTTGAAACGACTTCTCACTCCCAGCACTGCTCTGTGAAGCAGCCCCAACACAAACTGTTTTTTGCTGCTCCCTGTAACCTCCAGAACAGAAAATTGAAGGGAGAAGCCCAGAGTGGCTTGCAAAGGGCTTTGTGCTGTTTCTTTGAAACTGGAGGTTCAAGGGAGCAGCATGAACCAGCTTGCAAAGAATAGGCCTGGCACTGGCCCTTGCACTGTGTTTCCCAATTTCCGGAACACCACGAAAAAGGATTTTGACCCGTGGGTGGGATACGCCACCTGTCAATCATGTGATGCCATAATGACATCATGAGGGCAACAGGTGGGTTGCCCCACCTAACTATCAGAGTTGGCCTGTGGAGTGGGACCGATAAAGATCTGGGCGAATAAGGTTCCTCACTCTTGCTGTATTGTTTCAGGAAGTGCAAATTAGGTAATTTGCCTTACAATGCAAACAGAATCGGATTTCTCCCCCATCTCGAGTTCCCTGCAGACAAAGGCAAATGAATACAGGTGACAATGGGATGAGAGCCTTCAGCTGCATACACATCAGATGTTTAAAGAACATTTAAAACACACACACACCAAGAATCCAGGTAGCAGCAATTTCTTAAATGGAAATTACAGCTCTGTGATAGGTATACTACAGTTCGCAGGATTCTTCCAGGGTGTGTACTTTGTGTATTGTTATTTTTCGATATTTTTCGTGTTGTTGTGTGGAAATTACTAATAAAATTTATAATAAAAATAGTTTTTTAAAAAATAAATAAATCATAGAGTTGAAAGGGACCCTGAGGATCGTCTAGTCCAACCCAGCAACAGAGCATATGCCCACGCTGTCCAGGGTGGGCACACTCCCGAGGGAGGCATGGCATGGAAGGTGCCCTCCCAGGTGTGGGATAGCCACTCAGGTACCTGGAGTGGCGCGCGCGCCCTGCAGCTGCCCATGGGGGCAGAGCAAGTCACCCATGGGGGCAAAGCAAGCTGCCCATGGCGGACATTCAGCACGCCACCTGCCCGCGACTCCCAAGCCTCCCCCAAGCTGTCAAAATGAAGGGGGAAGGGGGGAATGCTGCCGGCAATGCGGTGCAGCTCCCCCCTTACCCCGACAGCTCGGGGTAGGCTTGGGAGTCACGAGTAGGCAGCACACCGAATGTCACCCCCCTCAGTGAGGGTACCTGGGGTAGTCCGCCCCACTGCCCCCTTTCCTACGCCCCTGGTCCAATTCCCTGCAATGCAGGGGTGTGCAGCTGTCCTGAATGGGGATTGTATGGGATGTGAAACACAAGAGCAGTCAAGTACAACATTCCTAGAGTGAACATGTTTACACATGGGGAGGAATGTCCAGCCAGCAGATAAACTTCCTGTTTCCTTCTGGGCTGGGACAGACTTCCTCTGCATGTGATTAGAGGTGGGTGTGGCCTCACCTGTGCAGGTAATGACAAAAGCACAGGGCAGGGCAGCACTCTCTCTCTCTCTTTGACTACATGCACCGAAGAAGCAACATCTGCTTAGCCAAAGATGCTCCAGCCAAGAGAGGACAAAGGGACTGTCTCCTTATGAGATAGTTTCCAGGTATATGTTACTTTTCTAAGCTAAGTCTGCCTTCTGGGATCCTATTGTGAACAGAATGATGTGTGAGTAAACCTTTTTATACTTTTATAGAAGACTTTGTCGTGTCTTATCTTTTATGAGGGAATAAAGGGAAAATACCAGAACAGTTATTAGAGAGGCTTTAGCGAGCCTGAGCAAACGCATCCGCTGCAAGTTTAAAAGGGGAATGTTACTCTGCTAAATTGTGAACTTGTTAACACAAGTTGGAAAGGGTATTATCAGACAATATATAGAAGAAGAAGAAGAGTTTGGATTTGATATCCCGCCTTTCACTCCCCTTCAGGAGTCTCAAAGCGGCTAACATTCTCCTTTCCCTTCCTCCCCCACAACAAACACTCTGTGAGGTGAGTGGGGCTGAGAGACTTCACAGAAGTGTGACTGGCCCAAGGTCACCCAGCAGCTGCATGTGAAGGAGCGGAGACACGAACCCGGTTTCCCAGATTACGTGACTACCGCTCTTAACCACTACACCACACTGGCTCTCACCACATATCCTCTCCTGCATCCCTGAACATTCCCACAGATTGAACCTGCAACCTTGATGCTATCAGCACAGCAGTCTAACCAACTGAGTTATCCAGCGGTAACTAAGCTCTCCTTCTGCAGTGCCCTCCACATTCAGGCTGGGATAAGCAATCAAAGGCTAAATCCTAAGCACACTTGGGAGTACGTTGAACCAAGTCAGCCTGACTTCCAAGCAAAATCCCCTCTCTCACTGCAAGTAGACATGGCTGATGCAGATGTGTAAGTGGCTGTTCACAAAGAGTAAGTAGTCCAATAACCCACTTGGGTCCATTGTCCTTCATCAAGGACCAAGCCATGCCAAACTTGGGGCAACGGCATCTTTCCCCTTTGTCCAATGCAACGGCATGGCCCCCAATGACATAAAGCAGAGTTTACGTCAAGGTGAAATATTGTACTTGTGTGCACAGTACATTAAAGGCAATTTGCCCCTTCATCCATGGACTGCAACTTGGAGGGGAAATCTGTCACTCCATGATGCATGGGCTTGAACGTCTCTCAATCCGTCTCTCCAAGATGCTTATTCAATAGCTACACAGCTGGAATTCATCTTGTCAGACTTAATGACTAAAAATTGAATTAAAAACATTTTGCAACAGAACTTGGATATGGATTCTCCTGTGTTTTCTCAAACCTAATCATGTCCTTTTACAGTGGCAAGGCTGTGTGTGTGTGTGTGTGTGTGTGTGTGCAGTTGCAATCGAAACTATTCAACCCCCATTCCAAATCAGGTTTATTATTATAAAAATTTACAGACCTTCGGCTGTTTGCAATGAGCAAATCAAACAAAAGCAATTGAAATAGCTCAACACAAGGGATGCTTCAAGTGATTTCCCCAAAATTCAGCTAGAAGAGCAGCCTTTTGCCCATTGCTCAGGAACACTGCCAGAAAAAGCTGTCTGGCTATGCATCTCATTTGCAGCAGGTCACACTGCACCAGTGTGGTGTAGTGGTTAAGAGCGGTAGTCTCGTAACCTGGTGAACCGGGTTCGCTTCCCCGCTCCTCCACATGCAGCTGCTGGGTGACCTTGGGCCAGTCACACTTCTCTGAAGTCTCTCAGCCTCACTCACCTCACAGAGTGTTTGTTGTGGGGGAGGAAGGGAAAGGAGAATGTTAGCCGCTTTGAGACTCCTTAAAGGGAGTGAATGGCGGGATATCAAATCCAAACTCTTCTTCTTCTTCTTCGTCACAGCAGCAGAAGGCTGCTCTACTAAGTACGAAAGATGCTTGTCATAAGGGGTTGAATACTAGCGAGACTGGAGAAGCCAGTGTAAGTTGCATTTCCAGCTGAATTTGTGGGAACCACTTGAAGCATCCGTTGTGTTGAGCTACTTCAATTGCTGAATGATTTCGAATGTAACAGTATACTCTTCTGATTTCTCATCAAAGTAGGTCTACGCCAGAAGTGGGGAGAAAGAAAAGCTTGGGGTGGAAGCTTGGGGAAGAATGCTCCTCCCATTTCCCCAGTTCTGCTGTTTCCCCATGTATAGGTGACATTCTTATTCAGTAGGATGTTTGGCTGGTTATGGAATGCAGATATTGCTATAGCCATTTCCTTCAATGATGGTTTGCCTCTCCTCTTCATCCTGTTCCTTAATCCTTGGATTCTAGATTCAGGTAGGTAGCTGTGTTGGTCTGACGCAGTCGAAATAAAAATGAAAAAATGAAAAAAATGTCCAGGAGCACCTTATAGACCAACTAAGTTTGTTCTGGTATAAACTTTTGTGTATCTGAAGAAGTGTGCATGCACACAAAAGCTTATACCAGAACAAACTTAGTTGGTCTGTAACAGGGGTGTCAAACTCAAATTCATCGGGGGCCGCATCTGCAGTTTGGTCACCGTCAAAGGGCCGGTTGTATCTGTAGGACTATGTGTCCACTCTTTATTATCATAAATTATTGTCACTGCATTCAATTATTACTGGTTTTTGTAATAATGTAGTCAGTCCAGAAGGATGTTATGGTCGATTGTATCAAAGGCCGCTGAGAGATCCAGCAGAACTAGGAAACAAAGTTGTTACAAAGAATGAGCCCTAATGAGACAATTGCTGCAATCCTATGTGCATTTACTTGAAACTCCTGTGGAAGAAAGTGAGGCTGGCTTCTGAGTAAACATACACAGCATGGGGCTGTAAATAAAATGTGGAGGGGGGGGGAGAGAGAGAGAGCTCTGACAGGAAAGCATCAACATGCCTTGTGCACTCTCCTTGGCTAATTCCCCTGCCCCTCCCCATCTCGGGGTGCCATTGCATAGCGCAAAAGGCAAAAGAGCTCGAGCGCGCTGCCTGCAACTGGATCTCCGGCTTCTTCCTTTCCTTCCCCGAGGCGGGAGGGAGAGATCAAGGTGGAGCTGCTGGCAGGGCGGAGAGCGAGCCACCCAATTGTGTGACCGAGTGATGGAAGGGCTGCAAGGAGCCGCGTCCGATCTCCTCCCAGGAATGTGTCAGCGGGACTGACATGTGCCGGAAGGCTGGGAGAACCGCCCAGCGCCGCTGCACGGGCGCGGAGTCCAACTTGTGGAGCTGAGATAGAGAGCCGGGCGCCAGATCGCCTTCCTCGCTTGGCTTGCCGCGAAATTGCAAGAGGAGGAGGAGGAGGAGGAGGAGGAGGAGGAGGAGGAAGGCGGCGGTGGGGGGCGGGGAGTGGAGCGGGTGCCAGGGAACACAGCCCCCTCCCATCACAGCCATCATCATCGCCGCCCCCACTCTACATTTATTTTAAGGGTGTTTGGAGTGTGTGTGCGTGCCTCTCTCTCTCTCCCACTCACCCCCCCCCAGCCACCCCATATTCCCAAAGAACAACTTGATCACGGGCGTCCTGGAAAGGCTGGCTGTGCAAAGATGGAGAGGGAGGCGAAATGAAGAGGAAGGGAAGCCCCGGGCTGGTGATATCCAGCGCGGAGGAGAAGAGGACGCCTCCCGCAGGGCGAGTTTGCACCCCGGAGAAGATCCAAGGCTGGAATAAAAAAGTTTCTCTGAAGAGAAAGACTCCCCCTCCACGGCAAGGAGAGACCTGACCTTCCGCTTGCTCTTTTTGAGCAGTGAGCAGGAAAGAGAAACCAGCTGCCCGCCTCGCTTCGGCCCCCGACAACGAAGGCACAAGTTGAGAGACGCGGGGACATTTGAAGCAGCAGCCACGTCCTTAAAAGCGACGGGGGGAGGCGAGTAGGGAGCCGCACCATGTAAACTTCCTTGTGTCAAAAAAACAAACAAAACCGAGAATAAAAGGTGAAGGCTGGCGGCCAGCGGCAGCTACACGGGCCACATGATGAGGTCTGGCGGGCCGGATTCGGCCCGCGGGCCTTGTGTTTGACACCCGTGGTCTATAAGGTGCTACTGGACATTGATTAAGGTGCTTATATATAAGGTGCTACTGGACAGTGATTCAAGAATTCTATATACAGTGGTACCTCGGGTTACATACGCTTCAGGTTACAGACACTTCAGGTTACAGACTCCGCTAACCCAGAAATAGTACTTCGGGTTAAGAACTTTGCTTCAGGATGAGAACAGAAATCGTGCTCTGGCGGTGAGGCAGCAGAAGGAGGCCCTATTAGCTAAAGTGGTGCTTCAGGTAAAGAACAGTTTCAGGTTAAGAACGGACCTCCAGAACTAATTAAGTTCTTAACCCGAGGTGTGTGTGTGTGTGTGTGTGTGTGTGTGTGTGTGTGTGTGTATATATATATATATATATGCAGGTTTTGGTGTCTTCGGGTGTCTTCCCGTGTAAGAGTCGGGGTGTCTGTGCGACGTTTCGACGAGGTCTCACTCGTCATCTTCAGGCTGGTGCTTTCGGCTTCTTGTTACTGGAACAGAGCAGAATCTGGTGTTTGAGTTCCTATAAATACTGTTGAGGGGTGTGGTGTATAGCCTCCAATGTTCTGGGCAGAGAGGAAGTTCCTAGATTAGTGTGCCTCTTCTTCTTTTGTTCCTTAATTACTTGAGGGATATCTTGAGTGATTTCATGAGTGATATTCTGAATACCACTGGGTGGGTCATTAAGTGTAGATTAGTTGCTAAAGCTTTTGTGTCTTGACCTCTTGAGCTTGTGAAGAGTTTTTCTGAGAAGATGGCTGTGCTGCATTTAGTTGTGCTCTGGCTTGGCTTCGTGTATAGGGGCGAGCTGTGGTTTTGTGCCTTGTGCCAGCCAGATCTGTGTAGGGATTGCAGGGGGGTGCAGCATCCGGAGGTGCCACTATAGTTTGGCTACTGGATGGAGTCTGTAATATGTCTGTGGAGAGGGTCTGGGTTTGGGTCTGGTGTGGTTGATTGGTGACGGCGTTCTGTGTGCCTCTGGTTCTGGTGTCGGTTTTTGTGGGGAGGGCTAATTTCCAGATGTCTGGCAGGCGGGACGTGTCGTCACGCTTGTTCATGTTGTGAGGGTGTTTCTCTATCTCGATGGCTTCCATGATTATTCTCTTGTGGTGATGTTCCATGTTAAAGAGCAATTTGGAATCTGCAAAATTAATTTCGTGTCCTGTTTCTTTCATGTGTTGGAAAAGAGAGGAAGTTTTTTCTTCTTTTTTGACGGCATTCTTGTGTTCTGCGATACGTGCATTTATTCGTCTGTTTGTTTGTCCAATGTACGTGGCTGGGCAGACTTTGCAGGGTATTTCATAGACCCCTTGGTTTTCCAGCTGGATTTTGTCTTTTGGGTTTCTGAGGATATTGGCTATTTTTTGGTTGGTGCAGAAGGCTGTTTTGATATTGTGTTTATGGAGGATTTTGCTGATTTTGTCTGTAGTGCCCTTGATATAAGGAAGGAGGGCCATGCCATTGTTTTCTTCTGTGTCTTGGTTTTTGGGGGGTGTTTCTTTTTGGATTAGCTTCGTAACCCTGTTTTTCTGGTATCCATTGGCGATTAACACATTTGAGAGATTCTGTAACTCAGTTGTCAAGTGGTCTTTGTCAGCCAGGCGTTTGGTTCTGGAGATGAGAGTCTTGGCTACGGAGTTTATTTGTGCAGGGTGGTGGTGTGATTGTGCATGTAAGTAGCGGTTGGTGTGTGTTTTTTTCTGGTAGATAGTGTGTCCTAGGGAGCCATCAGGTTTTTTGTAGATTAGGACGTCAAGAAAGGGGAGTTGGTTGTTGTCTTCTATTTCCATAGTGAATTGTATTTTGGGGTGTAGGCTGTTGAGATGTGTGAGGAAGCTATCTAGTTTTTCTTTCCCGTGTGGCCAAATTACAAAGGTGTCGTCAACATATCTGAGCCAAAGTTTGGGTTTGTGTTCTGACTTGTCTAAAGCATTGGTTTCAAAGTGTTCCATGTACAAATTTGCGATGACCGGTGAGAGGGGTGATCCCATAGGTGCTCCTTCTATCTGTTTGTATCTTTGTCCATTGTGGATGAAGTACGTGTTGGTTAGGCAGTGGTTGGTCAGGTCCAGGATGTATTTGGGGGGGTTGTATTTGTTTTGAATGGCTGTCAAGGCTTCATTAATGGGCACTTGAGTGAAGAGAGATACAACATCGAAGCTCACAAGTAGGTCATCGGGATGTAGGTATTGCTTTTTTATTGTTTCTATGAACTGGAAGGAGTTAGTAACGTGTGAAGCGATGGATTCTGCATAGGGCTGAAGTTGCTTAGCGAGAAATTTAGCGAGATTTTGTAGAGGTGAGCCTATGGAGCTGACTATTGGTCTGAGTGGTGTTCCTTCTTTGTGTATCTTGGGGAGACCGTAGAGTTTGGGGCATCTGGATGATTTTTCTCTGGGGATGATTCTTAGCTGGATTTCTTCACTGATAGGAGAGGCTTTTATTTTGGATTTGGTATACACGAAGCCAAGCCAGAGCACAACTAAATGCAGCACAGCCATCTTCTCAGAAAAACTCTTCACAAGCTCAAGAGGTCAAGACACGAAAGCTTTAGCAACTAATCTACACTTAATGACCCACCCAGTGGTATTCAGAATATCACTCATGAAATCACTCAAGATATCCCTCAAGTAATTAAGGAACAAAAGAAGAAGAGGCACACTAATCTAGGAACTTCCTCTCTGCCCAGAACGTTGGAGGCTATACACCACACCCCTCAACAGTATTTATAGGAACTCAAACACCAGATTCTGCTCTGTTCCAGTAACAAGAAGCCGAAAGCACCAGCCTGAAGATGACGAGTGAGACCTCGTCGAAACGTCGCCCAGACACCCCGACTCTTACACGGGAAGACACCCGAAGACACCAAAACCTGCATTCCTGTACCCGTGAAAATCTACGAAAGCATATATATATATATATATATATATATATATATATATATATATATATGGACCACACAACCCCCCTCATTGGAAATCAGCTAATTGGTACAATTGACATAATTTGGTGCCAATTAACCCTTGTTAACTATGAAAAACCTTTAATAAAAACTGAAAAATTATGAGCACATGTGTATTGTTTAGGAGAAAGTTACCTTAGAACTTGGTGGGGAAATCTGTACTCATATTCAATGTGAACTTAATACAACCATCAACCCATTTCCAGCTATGTCCCACTAACTCAGCAATTACAGGATTCCCCCCCCCCTTTAAACTCTGAGTACATTCACTCACAGCCGAGAAACAGAGTCTGACATTCTGTTAGATCAAAGCTAATGTTCTGCTGCAGAACAGCATTCAGACTTCTGGAATCTGGTCCTTGCTTTTTCAGGCTTCACGATTAGAGCCACGTGATGTTTGTTGACACAACCTAATATTGACTTTGACGTTAATCATAATAAAAAAAGCTGAACGATCTCGCTGAGCTTCCTTCAGAAAGAGTAGAAATGACATAATTTGTGTGGACACTGCAAAGCATTAAGCGGCGTAAGAATATCACCCATGGAGAGTCACATTTGTATGTGATAGCCATGACGATATTTCTAAATCTATTGCTTCAGATCAGAGGTTTACAAACTTTCTACTGTCAAGGAAGCTTTTCTACAATGATTCCACGGCAGTCGAACGTCTCTGTGTTGCAGGCAATTCTGAACAGTGAGGAATTGTCCAGGACTCTTGGGTCACACCAGCACATACCACAAGAGCTGAGAGCCACTAGAGGTGATGAGGGCTGTCCAGTATAGTGGTTATAGTGCCCAACCAGGACCAGCGAGGTCCAGGTTCAAATCCCCACTCAGCTATGGAACCAGAGTTCCCTGTGAAGAAGTTATTCAACCATTCTGAGCATTGTAGCTCTATGAGGTGTGGAAAGAAGGGCTCTTAAGACATACCCTCAAAGTGTCCCAGTTTTCCCTGGACGGACTTGGAATTACAGAAGTTATCCCAGCTTCTTTGATTTGATCCAGGAATATCCTGATTTCCCCTGCTAGCAGCGCCAGTGCCATGCTCTGGGAGGAGGGTGAGCAGACATTTGTCCCGAGTAACAACAATGAAGGCGGTTGCGACTGCAAGGGAGCTTCTTGTTGCCTCTCCATGGCCACTGCCAACCTCCTCTCTTGGGCAGCTGCAGGAGAGCAGGCACTTCCTCTCCCTGTCTCTCCTCTTAAAGATGTTGTACATGATCTCTTCCCTCATACATTTCCCCTTTACAACAATCCTGCGATGTAGGTTGAGAGGTTGTAATTGGCTCAAGGTGACAGATCAGAAATTGAAATACTTTATTGTCACTTGTACAACTTGTATACAGTCAGATTACACCAGCACCCCCCACTCAGCTCTCTTAGTCTTAATTCCCCTTGTTTACTGACGCACACCCACCAAACCCGAAAGTCAGTTGCCCTGTTATCTTTTCATTCAGCAGCCTAACAGCCCACGGATAGAAGCTGTTCTTTACCCTGTTGGTGCGACTAATCATGCTTGTATATCTTCTGGCCGAGGGCAGGAGAGCAAGAAAGTGCCGGCCAGGGTGTGAATGATCCCTGAGAATTTTCCTTACTGTCCTGAGGCAACGTTCTTCCGCTATTTCATTCAGTGGTTTCACGGGACAGCCCATAATATCTTGTGCTGTGTTCACCATTCTCTGTAGGCACTTCCTATCAGATGATGTCAAACTAGCGTACCACACCGTGATGCAGTAGGAAAGGACACTTTCTATGGTTGACCGGTAGAAGGAGATCATCAAATGTTTCTGAAGCTTCCTGGTGTACAATAGAATGTCCCTATTTTCATCTGAGAAATGTTGGCAGGTGTGTTAACAACTCTGACAACTCTAAACAAACTACAGCTCCCACAATTTGGTGGTGGGGTTCGGGTATTTCACCATGAACACTTGTTCTCTTATAATGGCAATGGCGCCTACCTAAGATGTGCTGGAGCTGTGTTCTGTTGAGCTCAGAAAAAGCCCTGGAAGCTTCCAGCGTGTATAAAAACATAATTAAACACTAAGTATTAAACAACTTCCTGATACAGGGCTGCCTTCAGATGTCTTCTAAAGGATGTATCTTATCTCCTTGGCTCGGAGGTCACATAACTCCAGACCCTCCAACATTTCTTGTGGAAATAGGTATGTCCTAAGGAAATAGGTATGTCCTAAGGAAAAGTGGGACATTCTGGGATCAAATTATATTTATTGTATAATAATAATAATAATAATAATAATAATAATAATAATAATAATAATAATAGTTTATTATTTATACTCCAGCCACACTGGGAGGCTTCCAACAGAATATTAAAATACCATAATGCATCAAACATTAAAAGCTTCCCTAAAGAGGGCTGCCTTCAGATGTCTTCTAAATGTCAGGTAGTTGTTTATCTCTTTGACTTCTGGTGGGAAGGGCGGGTGCCACTACCAAGAAGGCCCTCTGCCTGGTTCCCTGTAACTTGGCTTCTCGCAGTGAGGGAACCGCCAGAAGGCCCTCGGCACTGGACCTCAGTGTCCAGGCTGGATAATGGGGGTGGAGACACTCCTTCAGGTATACAGGACTGAGACCGTTTAGGGCTTAAAAGGTCAACACCAACACTTTGAATTGTGCTCAGAAACGTACTGGGAGCCAATGTAGGTCTTTCAAGACCAGTATTATGTGGTCTCGGCGGCCACTCCCAGTCACCAGTCTAGCTGCCGCATTCCGGATTAGTTGTAGTTTCCGGGTCACCTTCAAAGGTAGCCCCACGTAGAGTGCATTGCAGTAGTCCAAGCGGGAGGTAACCAGAGCATGCACTACTCTGGCAAGACAGTCCGTGGGCAGGTAGGGTCTCAGCCTGCATACCAGATGGAGCTGGTAAACAGCTGCCCTGGACACAGAATTGACCTGCGCCTCCATGGAAGCAGAACCCAATACAGCTTCTGTAAAACTGGGACTGTCCCTGGAAAATAGGGACACATAGAGGGTCTAGGCCTTTGTCTTCTGCGCAGCTGGGCTCTAGCTGGTACATCTCAGAGTTATAGTAAAATGCAAATTAGATCCCGCAAGCTTGAAGCCTTCCCTCTCCTGCCTTATGAGAATCACACTATGGAAATGGAGGTATGATCAGCAGCGATACCTGTCATTTGCTCCAAGCCCTGTTTGTGAAATGCTGTGCTTATATATTAGACTCCCTGAAGGTAAAAATGGCTCCTTGTGAAACACACCCATGATAATAGCATTATGGGGTGTTTTGTTTTTTTACAGATCAAGGGAAGAAAGTATTGCAATCTGGCATACTCTGGCCAACAGAGACACAAGGGCGCCTGTTCAGTTTCACTGCTCAGCACTCCTGCGATGAGGCCACATGCCCCAGAGGCCTGGCTAAGTATTTCACTCAGGTACGAAAATTCCCCCTACCAAATCGTCAGCTCCATTTATGCACAGAGCCAGGTGGGAATGATTCCTGTGGGCCTCTGTACCAAAAACTGCCTGGGCCTAGCTCCAGAGAGATGTGATGATGTTACAGCAAGAAACGAATACCTCTTGGTTCTCCATGCTCTAATTCAGCAGAGTTAGACATAAGCAGCAGTAATTTAGTTAGCTGAGTCGGTAACTTTGGGCTGAAGCATGCCTGACAGGAAAGCTGTAGGCAAATTACTATTGCAGTGGTACCTCAGGTTAAGAACTTAATTCGTTCCAGAGGTCCGTTCTTAACCTGAAACTGTTCTTAACCTGAGGTACCACTTTAGCTAATGAGGCCTCCCACTGCCGCCGCACCGCCGCCACACGATTTCTGTTCTCATCCTGAAGCAAGCCATTCAGGTACAGTGGTACAGTGGTGCCTCGCAAGACAAAAATAATTCGTTCCGTGAGTCTTTTCGTCTTGCGATGTTTTTCGTCTTGCGAAGCACGGTCCGCCGCAACTGCGCCTCTTCAAGCGGCTTTAAGAAAAAAGCACAAGACGTTTTCGTCTTGCGAAGCAAGCCCATAGGGAAATTCGTCTAGCGAACCAACGCAAAACCGAAAAACCCTTTCATCTAGCGAGTTTTTCGTCTTGTGAGGCATTCGTCTTGCGGGGTACCACTGTACCTTGGGTTACATACGCTTCAGGTTACATACGTTTCAGGTTACAGACTCCGCTAACCCAGAAATAGTGCTTCAGGTTAAGAACTTTGCTTCCGGATAAGAACAGAAATCGTGCTCCAGCCGCGCGGCAGCAGCAGGAAGCCCCTTTAGCTAAAGTGGTGCTTCAGGTTAAGAACAGTTTCAGGTTAAGAACGGACCTCCAGAACGAATTAAGTACTTAACCTGAGGTAACACTGTATTCATGTCCCAGATCAGCTGCAGACCTGGAGGTCTCAAATTTCAGCAACACCAAAATTCTGCCACCTCTGCCTTTTGCCTTCTGTTCTATATCATAGTTGCTCCATGCCCAAACTGGTCACGCTCCCCTAAATCTGGTCAGAAATTGGTCACACTACCCTAAATCTGCCTCTGCCCAGATCCATGCCCCTGCTAGTTGCTGAAAGGAGCATCTAGAATGATACAATGGCATTCAAATAAGTTTTACTCAGAGTAGACTCACTGAAATGAATGGACCTAACTTGCAGCTTACTCACCCTTATATTTTCCCCTGCTCTTCCCAGGCACAGTCCACACTTTAAACTTCTGTGTCCGAATGACCTTTTTTTATTAGCTCTGGATCTTCCCCCGTGAAAACTTGCTCTTTCACGCTGAATCGGGGCAAATGGCCGTTCGCCTTTCCCTTTGTGTTTACAAGCAAATAGGCTCTGTCGGACTTTAGTAATAGGCTAGACGTTATCTCTGCTACGTGCAGTGAGCTGACTAGCAACTTGTCAGATAAGATGCCTTACACAAGCAGCCAATAAGAAAATGAAATAGCGGGGGACGGGAATTTTTCAAGGGAACTCTAGCCAAGTGCGAAAATTCATTTTCAAAGAAGGACAGGCATGCAAGAATCTGAAATACCATGCAGGTGGCAGGGGGAGCAGCGAAGCGAGAGCGGAATAACATTGCTAGGAATGGAGGAGAACACAAGGACATAGGAAGGTGCCTTTTCCTGAGTCAGACCCATGCATCCATTTAGATCTGTACTCTCTACACCATGGGTTGGCAAAATAAGGCCCAGGGGCCGGATCAGGCCCAATTGCCTTCTGGATCCGGCCCGCAGACGGTCCGGGAATCGCCACATGGATCACCAGCACGCACGTTCTTTCTCTCTCCCTCACACGGCAGCGCCGCCTCCTCCCTCCCTCCTCCTGGCGGGAGCAGAATGATGCAGCGAGGCTCCTCACGGGGTCCCTGCCATGGGAGCATATTCACCCAGTGCTTTACCAGTTGCACTAGCTCCCGGTGGGGTATAGGGTCAGGTTCAAGGTGCTGGTCTTGACCTTTAAAGCCCTTTGTGGCTTAGGGCCCTTGTATCTACAGGACCGCCTCTCCTGGCATGCCCTGCAGAGGACCTTAAGGTCCATGAATAACCATAGTTTAGAGGTCCGGGGCCCTAAGGAAGTCAGACTATCCTCCACCAGGGCCAGGGCCTTCTCAGTGATGGCTCCGACCTGGTGGAATGCTCTGTCCCATGAGACTAGGGCTCTTCCTTCCATTGGGCAGACTAGGGCACTGCAGGATTTAACCTCCTTTAGCTGGGCCTGTAAGACAGAGCTATTCCGCCTGGCCTTTAATTTGAATTCAGCCTGATCTTTTATTTCCCTTCTCTTCCCTTCCCCTCCCCTTTTATGAAGATTACCTGCTCTGAGACCCCACAGCTAATTCTCCCCTGGCCTCCTCGCTGGCCCAAGTAGGACCAATTCAGCCAGCTAGCCCTGGGGATTATCTAATGCTTATTTCCCCTAAATTGATTTTTGAATTTTATTGTTATTCATTGTTTTTATACTGTATTTTATGCCGCTTTTACAATTAAGTGTTTTAAATTTGTTGTTAGCCGCCCTGAGCCCAGTTTTTGAACTGGGAAGGGCGGGGTATAAATAAAATTATTTTATTATTATTATTATTATTATTATTATTATTATTATTATTATTAATTATCCCCGCCCTGCCCAGAGGAGGAAGGGGGCTGAGCTTTGTTGTGCCAGCAGCAGCAGTGCTCAAGCGGCTACCATTTTAAGCAGCCCCTCTTTTTAAGCAGCCCCTCTCCAGAGCCCTTTCGCGCACCACTCACCGTACCGCTACTGCCACCGCCACCAGTCCCTGCCGCTCGCAAGACACAGGTAAGCTGCCACCGGGGCTCGTGGTGCTCTTGCATCACCCCCCCCCCAAAAAAAATATAGTCCAGCCCCCCACAAGGTCTGAGGGACAGTGGACCAGCCCCTTGCTGAAAAAGTTTGCTGACCCCTGCTCTACACAGACTGGCAGCAGATCTCCAGGGTTTTAGAAAGGAAGTCTCTCCCAGTCCCACCTGGAGACGCTGGGGTTTGAACCTGTGACCTTCTGCATCTAAGACAGATGCTCTAACCAGTGAGCTATGACCCTTCCCTGTTCTTTTTGCTTGTGCATTTTCCATTTCAGTGTGAACCCGCCTAATTCACACTTCCTGAAAGAATACACAACCCGAAATTCAGCTATCCTTTGAAATTCCTGCTTCGCTCCGACAACAAACAGAAAAGTGTCCAGAAATACGCACAGCAGTCGAAAAATTGCATATATTAGTGAAATGCCAAATATTAGTAAAAATAGCAATATAGGAAAATGCATTTTTTGAGGGGGGGGGAATTGCTTCCAAAAGCATGTGTGTCAGCCACAAATATGTGTTGCGTTAGGAGAAATACGTGCTAAAATGCTGGTGAATTTTCGTGAGGAATATCGCAATGTTGCATGGAATTGGATGGAAGAATGTCTTTAAGCGTTTTAACGGTAATTGGTTTTTTAGAACATTTCAATCTGTTTTAGAAGGTTTTTGCTTTGGTCTTAAATTAGGGGTAGGCAAGCTGGACCCATGGGCCGGATGCAGCCCAAATCGCCTTCTCAGTCCAGCCCGCGGTCGGTCCAGGAATTAGCCTGTTTTTACATGAGTAGAATGTGTCCTTTTATTTAAAATGCATCTCTGGGTTATTTGTGGGGCCTGCCTGGTGTTTTTACATGAGTAGAATGTGTGCTTTTATTTAAAATGCATCTCTGGGTTATTTGTGGGGCCTGCCTGGTGTTTTTACATGAGTAGAATGTGTGCTTTTATTTAAAATGCATCTCTGGGTTATCTGTGGGGCATGGGAATTCATTCATTTCCCCCAAAAAAATATAGTCTGGCCCCCCACATGGTCTGAGGGATGGTGGACGGGCCCATGGCTGAAAAAGGTTGCTGACCCCTGTCTTAAATTGTCTCTCTCTTTGCCACCCTGGGATCCTTGGGAGAAAGGGGCGAAATATAAATTCAAAAATCGATAGTAAGAATAGTTCAAGGACAAACAGATATCTGGCCCTTTGCATAAGGAAACGCAATGGGGTGAGAGTGTTTTGGGGTGGGAACACAAGCCCAGAGGGCTTCAAATCCGGCTGCATCTTCACTCAAATGACTGCGCACACTAGAGTATAGTATGCACAGTATCATCAGAGGGTAGAGAACTGTGCAGAGCACAAATGAGTGGAGGAATAAATGCCCAGAATGTGTAATTTCTGCAAAATTAACTCATTGCATTCAAGCGGCAGACGGGAAGACAGAAAAATAACACCTTTCGTAGAAAATGGCAACCTTTCAGAAACTATTGGGAGAGGCGGCATCTGTCGTTTAGAAACAAGCTTCGTGCTTGACCTACTGCCGCTCCAATTCTTCTCACTTGTTTTCCTCCTTTTCTGCATCTCCTTTTGCAACTTAAAAATAATAATTAACTGAGGTATTTATAAGATCTGCAGTACACATCACCTTAAAGGGGCACCTTCTCTCCCCCCCCCCCTTTAACTCTCACACAGGAATGTGAATTTTCTCAAATGCTTTCTGCTAGGACACATGTGTGTGTGGGAGGGGTTGTTTTCCATTTGGTTTGCAACTTTGCGGAAAATTATTCTATTAATGACTCAGTTCATTGACTAACACCCTGGTGATCCGCTGACACTGAACAGCGCACTCCTATACGGCGATACTCCAAAGCAAATCCTGCTGAACTCAGTGGGGCTTACTTCTGAGTAGGCATGTATAGGACAAGAGAATTGCAACCAGGTGGTTGCCTTATGAGTTTGGATTTGATATCCCGCTTTATCACTACCCAAAGGAGTCTCAAAGCGGCTAAAATTCTCCTTTCCCTTCTTCCCCCACAACAAACACTCTGTGAGGTGAGTGGGACTGAGAGACTTCAAAGAAGTGTGACTAGCCCAAGGTCACCCGGCAGCTGCGTGTGGAGGAGCAGGGAATCGAACCCAGTTCACCAGATTACAAGTCTATCGCTCTTAACCACTACACCACACTGGCTGATGAGTGAAACCGTATGAGTGAAACCGTAGACAACCTTGTTCCCATGCTGTGATTAAAATTTGGCAGAGCTACCAAGAAAGCAGGTAAAATGATTCCGTGAACACAGCCAGTCATTCCCAGATTAAGGCATAAGGGGATGGAGACAGAGGCAGTTGTTAATATCTTTATAGTTTTTCCTCAGCCACACAGTGACTTCTGGAAGGCCAGGGCTTGGTTTGCGGGTGTTCAGTCACCGCTTTCTTGCTATATTTTCTACCTCCTTGAAAACCACCTAGAGAAGAGGATCTGTTCCGCAAGTCAGCAGTTACTCACCCGAGCCTTAATTGAGTTTCCCTGCCTTTCTCGCTGCACTAAATATAGCCTTATTTACAGCCAGATGTCAAAGATTAATTGCATTTGCAAGATAGCAGGGAACCTGCAAACAACTTCAAAGGCCAGGTGGAAGAAAAGGAACTTCAGAGTTTCCCTCCTGTACATGTCATCGCTCAAGACAGTCATTTGCAATTCCCCAGAGCGGCACCAATTACAGGGAGATTTTTTTAAAAAAGAAAGAAAGAAAAAGAAAACAAAGCATGATAGGTTCAGCAGCATAGCTGAAGCAAATTCTCCCTCCATGAGCTGCAACAAAGATGACGTAAGAGACTGAGACTGGATCTCCCCAGTATTATTATTACTCTTCGCTTAAGCAGAGCTGAGAAAAGCAAGGGCCACATTCCCTGCTAGGCATTCTCATGGGGGCCGCATGCAAGCAGTGAACACAGCCAGAAGCAAAAAGCGAGTGGAACAATTGCTGCACATATTAGCTTTGTACAGCAAGCTAGTTTCTCCACCTTATCTAGGCTAGCAAGAGTCGTTGCCAGAGCCCAAGGACATATTTATTGAAATACTTTATTGTCACTAGTACAACTTGTATACAGTGAGATTACATGAGCACCCCCCAGTCAGCTCTCTTAGTCTTAATTCCCCTCATTTACTGACACACACACACACCAAACCCGAAAGTCAGTTGCCCTGTTGTTATCTTGTCATTCAGCAGCCTAACAGCCCACGGATAGAAGCTGTTCTTTACCCTGTTGGTGCGACTAATCATGCTTCTATATCTTCTGCCTGAGGGCAGGAGATCAAAAAGTGCCGGCCAGGGTTTTTTCCCCTGAGAATTTTCCTCACTCTCCTGAGGCAACGTTCTTCCGCTATTTCATCCAGTGGATTCACGGGATAGCCCATAATATCTTGTGCTGTGTTCACCACACTCTGTAGGCACTTCCTATCAGATGATGTCAAACCAGCGTACCACACCGCGATGCAGTATGAAAGGACACTTTCTATTGTGGACCAGTAGAAGGAGATCATCAAATGTTGATTGACATCGTTCTTCCGCAATAATCTGAGGAGATGGAGTCTCTGCTGGGCTTTCTTAACCACCTGGGTTGTATTTATTTTCCAAGTAAGGTCTTCACTGAGATAAACTCCTAGGAATTTAAAGGAAGAGGCTCTCTCCACACAGCCCTCCCCGATGTACAGCGGTACAGACCCGCTGTGGGTTGCGCTCTTTTCATGTTGTGAACAGGCTTCCGGAACGGATCCCATTCGCAACCAGAGGTACCACAGTATTTCATTTAAAAAAACAACCAAACCCAGGCTAAAGATTTGAGAAAGTGCACTTCCTTAATTCGGATTTTTGCTCCAGCAGTGACGTCAGAATGACAATTGAATTAAGAGCAGGGCTGGTTGGATGAAACACTGAATGGCTGTGATGCAAAATCTGTGCCTGCAGTAATGTAAGAACAGCTGTAGAGACATTGAGAAGGTGGGTTGCCTGTTTCTGAGGCTGATTTATATCCTTGCCAGACATTTCCCTCCCCCCTACCCTAGTTCCTCCACTCTGAGGTTTTCTTCTGTTTACTCTTTGCACGTTACTGCAGGCATGAGCTATATATAGCTCCGTACGGCGGGGATACCCTCGCCATTACTCCCGGATTTATGATCAGCCATGAAAAGTTAATTCATCTCCAACTCTGCTTATGGAGCTGGAAAGGCAACCTCTGAATAATTCATCCTTATACACTCCTCTGAGCCTTTCTGGAGGCTGAGCAGGCCGGGAACAACATCATGCCATTAGCAGCAGGAGGTCCTGCTCAATACTAAGGCCACTTCAAGGTTACACGACGCATATGCTTCACGATGCCTTCCAGGGTTGCCAACCTGGCAGACTTTCATAATCGAAAGAAAAAGGAAGGCAGCTCTCGGAATGAATAGGAAAGATTATTATTGTTATTATATTGTTATTAAAATTATACGGTGCACTTCATCCAAGGATCACAGGGTGGTTTATGGTATAGGAACACAAAACTACATAACTCAGAAACACACAAAAGAGTAACGCCCGCCCCCCAACACAGTTTAAAAGGCCATAGATTGTTTAATTAGCCAAAGAGGAATGTTTGGGAGAAGAGGAACATTTTTGCCTGGTGCTTAAAAATGTGTAATGAAGGCGCCAGGTGAGTCTCCCTGGAGAGAGGATTTTCACAAATGGGAAGCCACTTGTTCTCCTGTTGCCATCCTCTGGACCTCTCAGGGAAGGGACACAGATGATGATTGCAAGGACCAGGTTGGTCCATATGGGGAAAGGCAGTCCTTGAGGTATTGCAGTCCTGTTCCATTTAAGGGCCCAGAAACTAAATGAAAGCCATTGAAAAACGGCCTCGGTCTAGTATACTTGAAGGAGCATCTCCACCTCCATTGTTCTGCCTGGACACTGAGGTCCAGCTCCAAGGGCCTTCTGGCGGTTCCCTCAATGCGAGAAGCCAAGTTACAGGGAACCAGGCTTCTCGGCAGTGACACCCGCCCTGTGGAACGCCCTCCCACCAGATGTCAAAAAGAAAAATAACTACCAAACTTTTAGAAGACATCTGAAGGCAGCCCTGTTTAGGGAAGCTTTTAATGTTTAATGGGTTATTGTATTTTAGTGTTCTGTTGGAAGCCACCCAAAGTGGCTGGGGAAACCTAGCCAGATGGGCGAGGTATAAATAATAAATTGTTGTTGTTGTTGTTGTAGTTGTTGTTGGCTTTTATAAAATGGGGGACACCTGACTTATCTGCACATGTGAAAAGCTATTGTACATGTGAAAAGCTTCTAGGGGTCTTAGTGGATCACAAACGTAGCACGAGTCAACCGTGTGATGCAGCAGCAAAGAAAGAAAGCTAATGCTATTCTAGACTGCAGCAATGAAAGTATAGTGTCCGATTCAAGGGAAGTAATAGTATCACTCTATTCTGCTTTGCTCAGACCACACCTGAAATATTGTGTCCAGCTCTGGGCACCACAATTTAAGAAGCAGATTGACAAGCTAGAACGTGTGCAGAGGTGGGTGACCAAGATGATCAGGGGTCTGGAAACTAAGCCTTATGAGGAATGGTTGAAGGAGCTGGGTGTGTTTAGCCTGGAAAAGAGGAGACTGAGAGGAGATACTGTAGCCATCTTCAAATATCTAAAGGGCCGTCAGATGGGAACAAGCTAGTTTTCTCTTGCTCTGGAGGGTAGGACCCGAAACAATGGCTTCAAGTTACAAGAAAGGAGATTCCGACAAAACATCAGGAATAACTTTCTGACGGTATGAGCTGTTTGCCAGTGGAGCCGACTCCCTCGGTTTTTTAAAAAAACAAACCTCCTGAACTTGTGTGTTGCCAAGGAAAAGATGCACAGCACAGAAATGATCAGTCCCTTGCTTTATTTACTATGAATTTTGAAATATTTCTGCACGTGCAATTAATGATTTTAATGAACTGGGCTGCTGTTCCTAGCATTAACTCTATTCTGCCTTCCTTGGCACGGTCAGCCGCCCTCAAACAAGGTGAATTTGCCAAACAGCACTGGGCACTTGTCACCTGTATATCTGGTGCCAGCTTCGAGGCTTGCCTTGCGAAAATCCACTATGTCGCAAAGACGCCGTTAGAATTGGATGAGCTTTTGTCAGATTATCTCGCGTGTTTCCACGCCTCCAGCGTCTCGGCCCCCTCCCATCCCTTGCCGTTTCGAAAACGCCTTGTTATTTGCTCGGAGGGAAAGGGAGTAAGAGCAGCCGAGAGGGAGAGCGAGGGAGAAGGGAATCCCAACTCGTTCGATACATTGGAATCGATATTCTGCTTGGCAGGCTGCTGTGCGGGGGTGGAACCCAAGCCAAAATCAAAGGGCAGGCGAGACAGCGCGAGACCGCACGCTTGTTAGCAGGCATCTGGGCTGACACACAGCAAGCGCAGAGATAAGCAGGGAGGGAGCGGGAGCAACGATCACAATCCAGAGAAACTGGGGCACTTTTTTCCCCAAGCCTCAGCATCTGCTGAAGAAGCTAAAACGAGAGCTTAAAATGGCCAAATATGTATCCGGCGCTGTCTATTTATAAATGCATACTGGTGTTTATTATTTATTCATTTAGTGTACGTTTAGATCTCCCCTTTCTCCAAGGAGCACAAAGTGGTTCATGTGATTCTCTTCCTCCACCTTTTAACAACAACCCTGTGAGGTAGAATAAAAAAATTCCTTCCAGTAGCACCTTAAAGACCAACTAAGTTAGTTCTTGGTATGAGCTTTCGTGTGCATGCACACTTCTTCAGATACACTGAAACAGAAGTTGCCAGATCCTTCTATATAGTGTGAAGGTGGGGAGGGGTATTACTCAGAAGGGTGGTGGGAATGGGAGATTGGCAGATAGCTGAGATGAGCCTGTTGACGACTCTTAACGACTGCAATAGGTCTTACAGGAAAAGGCAAGGGGTGAGAAGGTGAAGAATGGCTTAGTCATGTATAATGAGATAAGAATCAGAAATAGACTGGAAAGAGAAGCTGCTGAATTGCAACTGATTACCAAATTTAAAACCATGGAGAGACCTGGTTTGAACAAAGACATTGGATTCTTATCTCATTATACATAACTAAGCCATTCTTCACCTTCTCACCCCTTGCCTTTTCCTGTAAGACCTATTGCAGTCGTTAAGAGTCGTCAACAGGCTCATCTCAGCTATCTGCCAATCTCCCATTCCCACCACCCTTCTGAGTAATACCCCTCCCCACCTTCACACTATATAGAAGGATCTGGCAACTTCTGTTTCAGTGTATCTGAAGAAGTGTGCATGCACACAAAAGCTCATACCAAGAACTAACTTAGTTGGTCTTTAAGGTGCTACTAGAAGGAATCTTTTTTATTTTGACTATGGCAGACCAACACGGCTACCTATCTGTACCTGTGAGGTTGGTTAGGCCGAGAGGCAGCGAGCGGCCCAAGCAGTGGCTGAGCAGGGATTCGAACCCTCGTCTCCCAGCCCATAGTTTTAACCTCTACACTACACTGAGGTTTATTTGTTTACTGGAGCCCACCCTTCTCTGAAAGGAGCTCAAGGTGGAGTACATGGTTTTCACCCCACCTCAACCCACAACGACCCTGCAAGGTAGCTGTGACTGAGAGGCAGTGATAATAATAATAATAATAATAATAATAATAATAATAATAATAATAATTCATTTATACCCCACCCATCTTATTACAATATATATTTAACCAGAAGAGTTTTCTGACAGTAAGAATTGTTTGACAGTAGAATGGACTCCCTTGGGAGGTTGTGGACTCTTGTACCTTGGCGGTTTTTAAGAGAGGTTGCATGGCCAACTCTCATGGATGCTTTAGCTGTGATTCCTGCATTGCAGGGGTTTAGACTAGATGATCCCCAGGGTCCCTTCCAGCTCTATGATTCTGTGATTCAATAATAATAATAATAATAATAATAATAATAATAATAATAATAATAATATTTATACCCCACACATCTGGCTGGGTTTCCCCAGTCACACTGGGCGGCTCCCAACAGAACACCAAAAGCACAATAAAACATCAAACATCAAAAACTTCCCTAAACAGGGCTGCCTTCAGATGTCTTCTAAAAGTCAGGTAGTTATTCATTTCCTTGACATCTGATAGGAGGGCGTTCCACAAGGCAGGTGCCACTACCGAGAAGGACCTCTGCCTGGTTCCCTGTAGCTTCACATCTCACAGTGAGGGAACCGCCAGAAAGCCCTCGGAGCTGGACCTCATTGTCCTGGTAGAACAATGGGGGTGGAGATGCTCCTTCAGGTATACTGAGCTGAGGCCGTTTAGGGCTTTAAAGGTCAGCACCAACACTGTGAATTGTGCTCAGAAACGTACTGGGAGCCAATGTGGGTTATTCAGGACCGGTGTTATGTGGTCTCGGTTTGACTGAGAGGAAGTGACTGGGCCCAAGGTCACCCAGCGAGTTTCAGGGCTGAGTGGGGATTCAAACTCCAGCCTCCCAAGTCCTCGTCCATCACTCTAATCACTACACCACACTGAAGTTTCTCTCCTTCCCTCACAAGGCTAGAAACATAATTTTCCACATAGGAAACCCATTGCTCTGCATTGTCTACTCTGGTAGCAGGGTTTCCAGCAGGGCTATTGATACCAGAGTGGTTTCACAGCCAAGCTCTGTGAGGGGAATGGGGTTCCACTAACAGCTCTCAGTATCCATAACAAATGACAGTCCCCAGAATTCCTTGTGGGGAGCCATGACAGTTATTTTGTCGCCATAGGGTTTTAACAGCATGGTGTGGGTGTTGTTCGCCTCGGCCAGGGGATTCCAGGTCATGTCTGAAGAGAATTCCAACAGTGGGAGCATGACAACTCTCAGACAATATAATATCAGTGGTTGCTTGTGCAATATGTTGAACAAGCACAAGGTACCCATTGGATTTGGCTACTGCACAGCACTAAGAACCACACTTCCACTAACAGGATGGCTATTTCACAACCAGGCAGCCCACAACTGGATATCAGCCCTAAATGGCTTTAGACAGTGGTACCTCGGGTTACATACGCTTCAGGTTACATACACTTCAGGTTACAGACTCCGCTGACCCAGAAATAGTACCTCGGGTTAAGAGCTTTGCTTCAGGATGAGAACAGAAATTGTGCTCCGGTGACGCAGTGGCAGCAGGAGGCCCCATTAGCTAAATTGGTGCTTCAGGTTAGGAACAGTTTCAGGTAAAGAACAGACCTCCAGAACGAATTAAGTTCTTAGCCCGAGGTACCACTGTACTTGACTTTGTTGTTCGCTTTACTGTTTTATAAGGTTTACACTTGCTGACAGTGTTTTACTCAGATATTTAAATATATATTAGGTACACCACGCTGTGAACCTGCTTTAGAAGGCAATTGGATAAATACTGTAAATATGCTTCATGGGGAGAGGATTAAAATACAGTCTAGAATTGAAATACAGCAACTAGAACCTTAATCAAGCGGAGGAGGAGGAGGAGGAGGAGGAGGAGGAGGAGGAGGAAGCTACAGTTTGACAACAGGAAAAACAAAATATAGGCAGCACACAGCAGCTTGAAACTGGTGTGTATTGTTCCATTACAGACAATGAGAAATCAGATGGAAGGAAATAATGCAGGCAGTCAAAAATAACCCACCAGATTACTGGGAAAGAACAACAAGCTGGTATTCCAAAGCATTACAACTGTGGAGGCAGAGCAGAACTGTTGTGGCTAGTAGCCATTAATAACCCTCTGGTTACCCTCCAAAACATCTGGGAGGCACCGGGCTGGAGAAGGCTGCCTTCGAGCATCTTAGCTCCCTTCTCAGCCAGCTGCATTTTGCTCCAGCAAAGGCTGTTGTAACAGGAACCTCTCCTTTGCCCCGCGGCTCAGAATGTTGCCAGCTAAGCAGCTTACATAATTGTACTAGAAGACTGTGGACTTCCTTTGGCCCAGCCAGAACCTAAGAGCCTCTTCTTGTTCTGAACTTTGCAGAGCCTGGTCGATAGATGGAACGCTGGCAAGTGACACACACACACACACACACACACACACACACCCCTGTCTAGTGCTGGAAAAGGTTCGAAAGGGGAGACAAAGAAAGTTCTCGCAGTTCAGCAAGCTCAGCAACAAAGTACTTTCTAGGCCAAATCGTTTCCTTTCTTCTCTTTAGGCAGTTTGTGATGTTGAGGCAGAATATGAACACTTTCCCAAAGTTTTCGGAGTTTTTATTCCTGATATAGTCACACACACACACACGTGGATTTTGGCAGAAGCAGGTGGGTCAGTGGAGGAGCCTATGGGGAGCTGAACAAATAAAATGAAAACAGCTTTGTCGCACCAACTCTTACATTTACTGAAGACGACCATGAACTCAAGTACATTTGCAGCCAGATGAATCACTTCCCAAACTCTTGTAGACAATTCATAGCAGCCACACAGTGAGCTGTCCATGGTTCTGACTACCTGCAATTTAGCCTGACTTCTTCCTTCATATACAGCAGTGGGTCCCAAATTTTGGTTCCCCAGTGACCCCTACCCTATAAAAAGCACTATTCAGAATAGCGGTTTGCACAGCCCACTACAGAAGATGACAACACAACTCAAAACAGTAGCAATTAATTGCACATTTGTTCAGAATCCAATGAAAACTCTTTGGTTTAATTAATTCAACAAAACTGAAAAATTTGGTCTGACTGGATCAAGTTCATCTGAGTCTGATAGCCATCTGCACAGGCCCTGTCTCCCCCTTGCCTCTTAGCACACACACACCCCCAGTTAATCCCCCAGGGGTCAGTACCACCCACTTCAGAACCACTGACACACAGCTATTGAGTTGTATGGAATTTTCACCCGTAGCCCAGTGGGGCAGAGCTATCCTTCCAGCCCCAGTGTTTCTGCATCTTACCAGGAAGGCAGTGGCAAGGTTGCGGCTGACTGGTGCCCTGGCAAGTATTCCTTGTGGTTATCCTTGCGGAGACCTTTGTACTCAGACAGGCCTTTGGAAACTGAGGCGCAGATAATACTGATCACCAGACCACTGTCAGGGCAGACTGGGTTTTAATTGCTGGCTCTCAATGTGTTCTGACGTGTTTTCATTATTGCTTTTAACTATATCCTTTTTGTATCTTATAATGATTTTAAATCTCATGCTGTTTTTAAATATTGTAAGCTGCCTGGAATCCCAGTGTGGAAGAAAGGCAGAAAGTACTGTAAATATATTAAATAATAAATTATCATCATCATAATCATCATCATCATTTCTCCCCCCTAACATCCAACCTTATTATCCAACGTGATAGCTGGACTCAAGTGTGTGCCGTGGCTCAATGTAGAGTTCCACAACTGAAGGCTTGACTTTCTAGCTGATCTCTGTTTCTATTTGCCCTAAGTCCTCGGACATGCACTAGGGAGTTCAGTAAGAGGCAGAGGTTTATTGCCATAGAAGGCAACTCCTAGGGGCCAAGATCCCTTCAGCCCCCCCCCCCCATAAAATATTTGAGGTGGCCAGGGGCCCCCAAAGTACATGGGTAAAGGTAAAGGGACCCCTGACCATTAGGTCCAGTCATGACCGACTCTGGGGTTGCAGCGCTCATCTTGCTTTATTGGCCGAGGGAGCCGGCGTACAGCTTCTGGGTCACGTGGCCAGCATAACTAAGCCGCTTCTGGCGAACCAGCGCAGCGCACGGAAACGCCGTTTACCTTCCTGCCAGAGCAGTACCTATTTATCTACTTGCACTTTGACATGCTTTCGAACTGCTAGGTTGGCAGGAGCAGGGACCAAGCAATGGGAGCTCATCCCGTCGCGGAGATTCGAACCACCGACCTTCTGATCGGCAAGTCCTAGGCTCTGTGCTTTAACCCACAGCGCCACCCGTGCCCCAAGTTCATGGGTACTGCTATTCAAACGGGGGGGTGTGCCGTGTCATGTGATTATGTGGGGCAGGACTTACCTGGCCCCCTCCCCCCAATATTTTATTCAAGTTGGCTCCCCTGCTTCCTGCAGTTGCACTGGCCAATGGGGAAAGGACATGTGTCTGCTCTTTCTGCTGTTCCCATATTAGTGTGTCAGGGCAGTGTTTTGCATGCTACCTGCTATTCTCCTTGCCTGCCAGCCAAGACAATCACACTTGGGGACAGGATCTCTGAACTCCAGGCTAGATGTACACAGGCCTCTCTCATCAAGTACAATTGTCAGCAGACAGTGCTTTGTGCACACTTGTATTGGCTGTGCTGAGAGACACCAAACCAGGGCCATAGCTCAGTGGTGGACCACATGTTGTTGACGGTCCCAGGATCAGTCCCCTGGACTCTCCAGGTGGTTCTGGGAGTGTTCCCTGTCTGAAACCCTGAGGAGCTACTTTCAGTCAATGCAGACAAATGCTGAGCGAGTTCAAGCAATGGTCTGACTCAGCAAAAGGCAGGTTCATAGGAGTCCTGTGCTGATTTCCTGCACAGGCGCTTCTCAGTGGAGTATGTGTGTAAATGTTCCCAGATGTCAGGTCAGCAATAAATCACACAGTCCCATTGAAGATAACTTTTTATTCCAGGAAACAAGGTCAGCTCAGGAAGCCAGGCCTAGTGAGCACAGCAACTCATCCCAGTAGATCTGACCCCTATGAGGCAGACTTGGGGACTGAAGGTCCCCACCTTCTCACAGTTCCCTAAGTCTCCTCCTCCCCTAGGTCCTTCCCAATGAATCTGAGACTATGTCACTGAAATATACTCAGAGAGTGGATTTCATGCTCTTTATTCAGCTCATAGTAGTGAGGAGGAATGGAAGTTCCCCCAGAATGTCTGCTTTATATACATTATTTACACAATGCGCCCCACGTGATTGGCTAATCCCGGGATTCGCCTGTAGGCCAATCAGGTTGCGGATTCACTTCCAGCTGGAGCTGGATTGGGTGGCTCCTGTGGACCAATCAAACTGCTGCATTCTGAATCCTCTTGTTCTAGGACCAATCAGACTGCTGCCTTTTGGATCCTATTCAACTCAGTACATAACAGTCACCATGCCTGTCTCTGCTCCTCTCTCTTCAAACCTCTTCTGGTTCTGGGAGACCAGGAGCGAGGAATGGAAGTCCCAGCAGGAGACGGAAACACCCTTGCTTCTTCACCAGCCTACCTCAACTGTGACTCCTGGCCTCCTTCCTCCCCTGCTTCAGCTTCTGCCTCTGATTCTGGACTGCTCTCTGACCCAGCTTCTCCCTGCTCACTAAACTCTGTTGCCTCTTCAGCTTCCATCATCTCCCCCCTCCATCTGCTCCTTCTTCTCCCTCTGACCACATATTGTCTTCCCACCACCAATTCCCAGCCTCTGAGCCTTCTTCCCTTGGGGGTTCCCCAGCTGCTGCCTCCCACCATTCCTCTGCATCCAACCAGTCCCTGACACCAGAGGTGGGTGACTGGATCATGCCCCTATATTGTACTGTACTCAAAGGAGTAGCCTACAAAGAAAACAGCATGCCCATGGACTGTGTTTTGTTGTCAGCTCACATCTGATCTTGAAGGACAGGCCTTTGGTTAGGCTGAAGCAGAGAGAAAAGTATGCTGGGTAGAGTGATTATTGTTGTTAATGGGAAACTAAGGAAGCCACATTATTTACTCTCCTGGGCGTTATGTAAATAGTTATCTCATGATCGGCTAAATACAGGATGCAATCAAGAATATTTATAAGCACATGATCTCCTCAGCTGAATTCAGATCTAGGCATGGCAGAAAGGCAGAGGCAATTCCGTGCAGCCAGTATGTTCTCCAGAGCTGCAGGTCTAATTAATCACGAGGCGAAATTAAGAAGTTGCGTTCACATTCCGCATACACAAATCCTCCAGCATCTGCTGTGCCAATCTCTTCCAAACACTTGTCATGCCCTTGGCAGATGCAAATTCTTTCAGCCAAACTTGAGAGATGGTTGGATGAGAGATGATGGGGTGATGGGATGTCGGAAGATGGTTGGGCAGAGGATGAAATAGCCAAGATGAGGTGTTGTTCCTATATAGTCTGTTCTATGGGAGAGCCAGTGTGGTGTAGTGGTTAAGAGCGGTAGACTCGTAATCTGGTGAACCGGGTTAGTGTCTCCGCTTCTCCACATGCAGCTGCTGGGTGACCTTGGGCTAGTCACACTTCTCTGAAGTCTCCCAGCCCCACTCACCTCACAGAGGTGGGGGAGGAAGGGAAAGGAGAATGTTAGCCGTTTTGAGACTCCTTAAAGGGAGTGAAAGGCGGGATATCAAATCCAAACTCTTCTTCTTCTCTTCTTCCATGAGTGTTTGTTGTGAGGGAGGAAGGGAAAGGAGAATGTTAGCCGCTTTGAGACTCCTTCGGGTCGTGATAAAGCGGGATATCAAATCCAAACTCCTCCTCCTCTTCCTCTTCTTCCTCTTCTTCCTCTTCTTCTTCTTCTTCTTCTTCTAATGGATATGCTTTCACAGGCTTTCTGGACTGAATAAAGTCTGAGCCTCAACATTGAACCCCCAAAGGGAATACACACACACACACACACACACACACACACACACACACACTTTCCCTGATGGTTTGTTTCTCCTTCTGAAATCTTTTGGGTGTCCCAGTCAACCTCCTCTTGCAAGACTTCCAAGCTCAGCACTTCGGCTTGGTGTCTGCCATTGATTCCCCACCGCAGCCTTGACGGCCCACACACCAGACACAGAAAGGTGTCAGCTGACAAATCATTCTCTAAATCAATGTTTACCTGGGCTGTTGTTAATCATGCACGGTGTAATTGACTCTCCCCAAGCATCCAGCAGGAACTGTCCCTGTTCTCCTTCTCAAGTACCTGCAGGTGGCTGCAATTTAGTGCTGTGTTTGCACTTGAGTGGGGGGGGGAGGGAGGGGAGAAAACAAAGCACCCCCAACACCGAAACATATAATGAACTGCTCAGGTAATTGGAAGAGAAGTCCTGGGAGGCAGGAAATGCCACTGTAGGCAGGCTGGGAGCTCAGGGAGGGCGGCGATGCGATGCCAGCTGCTGTGAAAAATTGCCTCGAATCCTTAGCACGAGCCACGCAGGGCCTGATTTCAGTGAGTGGCAGAACCGACAGCTAAATTAAGACCCTGCAGCTAGACGAGATGGATGGCGTCCTTTGCGCAAGGGATGGAGCGAAGGGCAGCGGTGATTCTCCTCCCGCAGAGTAGAATAAGGGAGTCGCTGTGCTTTCTTCCAGTTCAGCGAGTCAATCATGAGAGTATTAAGGCAGTAGGAGCAACTATGCTAAGAGTGAGGGATGGATAAAAGTTGTGGCTGGGTGCCAAAGCTCAGCCACACTGCATGAGCTGTCCCACATTATAAGAAGAGATTAAGAGGTCACTGGATCAGGCCAGGGGCCCATCTAGCCCATGCACACAGCAGCCACCCAGATGCCTGCTGGAAACCTTCCGAAATGGGATACTATCAAAAAAAGAAAAGAAAATTGGCCACACTCACTGTTACACTTCAGTTGTACCCACTTAGACATCCCATCCCGATATACTGTAGATGTCCTAAGCATCCTTTACTCTCTCCACCCCTGAAAATCTTACTGGTTTTAGAAATGGAGAGAGGCTCAAATTGTGTCATGGCTCTAACCGACTAAAAGATGCTCTCCAAAAATAAAGTTTAATGGAAGCATCTGAGAAAGTGAGTAGTCAAGGGTCCACTTCTACAGAGACGGGAGTCAGGCAGGCGCACTAGAAAAGCCGAGCTCCTCATAAGCTTTTATGGCTGTTTGAATGCATATAGCCCTACAGAGGATATTTGATGGCCTCATTCTAATTGCCCATCTACCTTTTGGCCAGCTTTGTATATGCCAGCCGTCCAACTGCCACATCAGAGAACTGTGCAATCGTTCAACATGTGTTCCTGCGCCTATTTGGCAAGACGGCCCAAGACGTGATTCATGCTCCAGCCAGTTCGCTCGCTCGCTTGCACATCGTGTCGCAAAAGCCCCACAGACTGCAGTGGTGATGATTCAACAGAACTCAAGGCGTCCAAGAAGGCTTGATGATGCCTGAACTGCGAGGGGAGCTGGGAGCAGGAGAAGAGCAACAGCCCAAGTAAAGAGTGGGTGGTGCATGAGGTCATAGCTCGGGGTGCTAATACCCTGTCACCTGTCATGCCTTCTCCCCATCACCCACACGCAAATGTGGAGAAGGCACAGGGAAAGAAATGCTCTTGAACTCCAGACTTCGATGAGGACTTAACAGATTTCATCCTCCCTCCTCACAATATTCTGGGAAGAGAGTGTGAGAAAGAAGGAGGTTGGTGAATCAATTTGACACTCAGAAACTGTCCATCTTGAAGGTCTTAAGAGAGTTTTGGATTGTGTCCTAGTTAAGGAGCCAGGAACCTTTGTCAGCTCGAAGTCTGCCCCGTTCCCTTCTGGGCAACACTTTGAGGGTCATAGAGTCATAGAACTATAGAGTTGGAAGGGACCAAGAGGGTCATCTAGTCCAGTGTTTCCCAACCTTGGGTCTCCAGCTGTTTTTGGACTACAACTCCCATCATGCCTAGCTAGCAAGACCAGTGTTCAGGGATGATGGGAACTGTAGTCTGAAAAAAAGCAGCTGGAGACCCAAGGATGGGAAACACTGACCTAGTCCAACCCCCTGCAATATGCCAGGGGTGGGCAGTGTTGGCATGCAACCAAGGAAACGGGGGCAATTGGCAGGCCCCCAGCTGGCTCCAGCCCACTGGCTGGTGTGCCAGGCGATCTCCAGTCCTTGGCATGAATCTGCGACCCGAGCTTCAGAAGCTAGGTCATGCTACTCAGCAGAGTAAACACTATGCAACAGAAGGAAACATGTCTGATCTCCTTTGTGCCCAAAGCAAGACAGCCTAAGCAAAAGCTATACACAAACGGAAGTTCCCAGCAAGCTGTGCTGGAGTGTACACAGACATGTGACATGCAACAATTCCACACATCTGTTCTCAAGGTGGAACGGAATATCCCAACAGGCAGAACCTGAGACAAAAGTGGGCAAAGTAACAAATGTCAACTGCATCTTTGTGCAGTAGGCCAGTATCATTCTACAGAGCCTTCTCTCTATTCTCCTTCCAGACAAACAAGAGGCAGGACCAGAGTTTAAGGACACAGCCAGGCAAAAACACAGGATACAAAGCAAAGAGAAGTGAGGAGTTTAGGTCAGACAGAGAGGCTTGGGGAAAGCATTTAACTCCTGGACCTGATGTTCCCCACACCTGGCCAAATTAGTATTACTGTCTTAATAATATTGATTAAATTTGTATACAACTCTTCATCTGAAGATCACAGGACAGTTCACAACATAAAAATACAAAACAAGAGCACAAAATACATGATAAAGCATAAGCCAATAACACCCGACTCACAAACACATTTAAAAGGCCATGGAATGTTAATCCAACCATGGAAGTAGAGCACAACTGACATGACTACAAGCGATTCATAAATTTATCTTCTATGATTTGTCTAAACCTCTATGAATTTGTCTAATCCGCTTGTGGGAGTGAGTTTCATAGAACAATGATAGTTTAATGCTTCAGCAGGGCTTGTTCTATATGTGTGGTTGTTTTAACTAGACTTTCAACCACCTTTCCCAGGATGGATTTTACACTCACTGTAATTTCCAGCATCTCCCCTGGATCCCCTTTTGAAAACTGGCATTACAACGGCTACTTTCCGGTCCTCGGGTACGGAGGCTGGTCTGAGAGGCAAGTTACATGTTTTTGTTAGAAGATAAGCATTTTCACATGTGAGTTTTTTGAGAACTCCCAGGTGGAGGACATTAGGACCTGGCAATTTCTCCATTTTCCTTTTATCTATTAGGCCTAGAACAGTCATAGGTAAAGTCGGCCCTCCAGATGTTTTTGGGACTACAACTCCCATCATCCCTAGTTAACATGACCAGGGGTCAGGGATGATGGGAGTTGTAGTCCCAAAACATCTGGAGGACCAAGTTTGCCTATGCCTGGCCTAGAACTTCATCTTTCATCACTACTATCTGCCTCAGTTCCTGATGCTGCCCTTTAGAAAATGGGATGCCCAGAATGGCAAGCAGTGGCTGTCCCAAGGATTTGTACAGAGAGCCTTGCAAAAACAGCCTGCCTTATTTTCAATCAAGGTTAAGGGGAGGGGCTCCAGTCCCTGTGGCACTTTGTTCCTCAGCCACGACCAACAAAGTAATCCTATTCACACTTACTGGCAGCATGGGCCATTGCACTTAATGAGAAATGGCTCAAAGTAAACATGCATAGGGTTGGCCGGCATATTATGCCAAATAAGCACGCCTCTGCTGATCAGATTAATTTGCAGCAAATACAATTAGCTGCATCGTTTATACAGATTACATAAATCAGCTGCCCTTGGAACAGAATCTGGGTTTCCTTTTGCTGGGTTTGAATTTCTCTCTCTCTCTCTCTCTCTCTCTCTCTTTAAATGTGAGGTATATATGGTTCTGGTGCTGGAGGAAACTATTGAGAGTCCCATGGACTGCAAGAAGATCAAGCCTATCCATTCTGAAGGAAATCAGCCCTGAGTGCTCACTGGAAGGACAGATCCTGAAGCTGAGGCTCCAATACTTTGGCCACCTCATGAGAAGAGAAGACTCCCTGGAAGAGACCCTGATGTTGGAAAAGATGGAGGGCACAAGGAGAACGGGACGACAGAGAACAAGATGGTTGGACAGTTTTCTTGAAGCTACCAGCATGAGTTTGACCAAACTGCGGGAGGCCATGGAAGAAGAGAAGAAGAAGAGTTTGGATTTGATATCCCACCTTTCACTCCCTTTAAGGAGTCTCAAAGCGGCTAACATTCTCCTTTCCCTTCCTCCCCCACAACAAACACTCTGTGAGGTGAGTGAGGCTGAGAGACTTCAGAGAAGTGTGACTGGCCCAAGGTCACCCAGCAGCTGCATGTGAAGGAGCGGAGACGCAAACCCGGTTCCCCAGATTACGAGACTACCGCTCTTAACCACTACACCACACTGGCTCTGACCAGAGCCTGGTGTGCTCTGGTCCATGGGGTCACGAAGAGTCGGACACGACTAAACGACTAAACAACAACAACAAACAAAATATATGGTTCTAGCAGGAAAAGGACCAGCCCTGCCATTAGGGGGAATGGGACAATTGCCTCAGGTGGCAAATACCGATGAGCAGGAACGGCAGCCCCCAGCCAGTCCTGCTGAGCTCCCAATGCCATCCTCCTCTGTTGCCAACACCGCCTCTTCTGAGGCCCAGTAAACTGGGGTTGAAGGAAGATTAAACTGCCAGTCCAGATGGCTTCCATTTGTGAATGACAGAGGCCTCCTGTCCTTCATTTCAGGTAGGAAATTGTCTTGGGCTGGCCCCGAGCAGCCATATTTTAAGACTCCCTGAAGAGGGTGCAAGAAAAAAATTACCAGTGAGTGGCAAGGTGAGATGCACACACACACACACACACACACACACACACACACGAACCCTGCGAAGATGCACTTCAGAAGCAATGGGATGTTTGTAAAAGTGTCGCAGGAGATCTTGCCGTGATTGGATTAGTGAGGCATGCTGGTGGTGAGGAAATAACAGGGTGAGAGAATAGGATGCTGTCTGTGGAAGTGTTTTGCACTTGGAAAAGCGCTACCGACTTGAACAACAACATTGCAGCCCCAGCTAAGGGCAACGCTTAGCAGCTCCCTGTCAGTACCTTGAAAAAGCTGTAGGAGGAAAACGCACACGGCCGTACCATAAGGAGCTTAAATAAAACATCACCAAAGACTGGGGATGTGATAAAATAAAAATAAAAATTGGGTAAATATACACGAGGAACTGAAAAACAATGTTTAAAACAACAATTGGTAAGAAGCCGGAAACATTCCTTTTAGGAATTATAACAAATGACATCCCCAAAGACACAAAGATAATCTTTTTATATGCAACAGCCGCCGCAAGGTTATTGATTGCAAAAAAATGGAAATCAGAAGAAGTACCAACATTGAAAGATGGGCAACATAATTTTTTTTGAAATGATTGAATTAGCAAAAATGACGGCAACAATTAGAATGCAATCTAATCAAAATCTCAAAGAGGAATGGAAATGTGTAGAAGAATACATGACCAAAAGATGCTCCAACAAGAATTTATTGATATGTATAGACGGATTTCACAAAGCTAAACTAAGCTAAGCAGATATATAAGATTGAATGTTTAATTATTAAGATTCAAAATTACAATCTCAATAATAAAGTTACAAAATGTACAGCAGGAGGGGAAAAATCTTTTCAACCTGAGAGCCACATTTCCCTTCTGGGAAATCTTAGAAAGGCTGCATGCTCTCATAACAGGAGAAGCCCCATCAGTACTGGCACTCTGCCAGCTGTTGAAAATACACCTGTCTAGTCAAACGTTCGGCTGAATTGGTGACTGGGAGCGGACGCCAAGACCATATAACACCGGTCTTGAAAGGCCTAAACTGGCTCCCAGTACGTTTCAGAGCACAATTCAAAGTGTTGGTGCTGACCTTTAAAGCCCTAAACGGCCTCGGTCCAGTATACTTGAAGGAGCATCTTCACCCCCATCGTTCTGCCCGGACGCTGAGGTCCAGCGCCGAGGGCCTTCTGGCGGTTCCCTCACTGCGAGAAGCCAAGTTACAGGGAACCAGGCAGAGGGCCTTCTCGGTAGTGGCACCCACCCTGTGGAATGCCCTCCCACCAGATGTCAAAGGGAAAAACAACTACAGTGCTACCTCGGGTTACAGACGCTTCAGGTTACAGACTCCGCTAACCCAGAAATAGTGCTTCAGGTTAAGAACTTTGCTTCAGGTTGAGAACAGAAATCGTGCTTCGGCGGCCCAGCAGCAGCAGGAGGCCCCATTAGCTAAAGTGGTGCTTCAGGTTAAGAACAGTTTCAGGTTAAGAACAGACCTCCAGAATGAATTAAGTACTTAATCCAGGGTACCACTGTATTTTAATATTCTGTTGGAAACCACCCAGAGTGGCTGGGGAAACCCAGCCCGATGGGCAGCATATAAATAAATTATTATTATTATTATTATTACTATTATTATTATTATTATTATTATTATTACTACTATTACTACTACTACTTGTGGTTTTATTGTGTTAACTGTTTCTTAAACATTTTAACCATTATGTATTTGAACTGTTTGCTTCGTTATATCTTTTAATTGGGGGTATTTTAATGTCACCGCGTATTTTAATTGAGAACCGACTTTTGAGCCTTAAACCTGCGCAGGGCCAGAGGCAAAAGTGGGTGGAACGATTAATGTAATTTTTGCATTTCTTTGGAAATCAGGCTAGTCTCTACAGTCTCTTACACACCAATAGCTCTACCCTCTTTCCAGGTAAGCAAGAGACACTGTCACAGCTCAAGCCATGCAATCAATGGGGATGCAAAGCAGAGGGAGTGGGGAAGTGGTTGGGGAGGATCCCAAGGGCTAGTTAGGGAGAATCAGAGGGCCGCATTTGGACTCTGGGTCCAAGGTTTTCCCCTCCTTCTTTGAAAGATTATTTGCTAGGAAAATAGGTGTCTACCTAACAACTATCCCTGCATGCTCATTCCTGTACTCCCGGCTGTCTTAAAACTGTTGAAATAATCTCTGTCTTGGTTTTAAAGGGGATGGAGAGATGAGGAGGAGGAGGAGGAAAGCTGTATCGCTATCGAGCCAAATTGCCTTTTATGTAACTGGATGTGCTCTGGAAATTTTAGGGGCATTTTCACACCCGATGCTTAAATTGCCTCCGAGCCTCTCTGGTGCAATCCATGCAAATGCGAGACCGCTGTGAAAGCAAAACAGGAAGCGAAAGAGAGGCATTTGCAATCCAAATAGATCTATAGGTTTTACAATCATATTACGAGCCGATTTGAAAGAGAGTGTGCTTAAAGCCCCATGTGTGAACAGGGCTTCAGGGAATATCAACTCTGCGGAGTTAAACTGGCTTAAGAATAATTGCTTCTCCGCAGGGAACCCTGAGAGTTGTAGTTCTTGGAGCAGGGAGGACACAAAAGTGACTTTGGCAAAGAATTATCAGTTCCTTCAAAGAACTACAATTCCCAGGAGTCTTTGTGGGGGAACCATGCTAGTTTTGTCCTAGAATTGTAGAGTTGGAAGGGACCCTGAGGATCATAGAGCTCAACCCCCTGTGATGCAGGAATATGCGGCTGTCCAATATGGGGATCGAACCTGCAACCTTGGCATTATCAGTGCCCATGCTCTAACCAACTGAGCTATCCAGGCTGTAGGGATCACAAGCAGATAATGCTCATGAAACCCTTTGAACTCTTAAAAGCACTGTGCAAACATAGCAGACTATGAAGGTCCTATGAAAGACCTATGAAGGTCCGAATAGTTAAAGCTCTGGTTTTCCCAGTAGTGATGTATGGAAGTGAGAGCTGGACCATAAAGAAGGCTGATTGCCGAAGAATTGATGCTTTTGAATTATGGTGCTGGAGGAGACTCTTGAGAGTCCCATGGACTGCAAGAAGATCAAACCTATCCATTCTGAAGGAAATCAGCCCTGAGTTCTCACTGAAAGGACAGATCGTGAAGCTGAGGCTCCAAGACTTTGGCCACCTCATGAGAAGAGAAGACTCCCTGGAAAAGACCCTGATGTTGGGAAAGATGGAGGGCACAAGGAGAAGGGGATGATAGAGGACGAGATGGTTGGGCAGTGTTCTCGAAGCTACCAGCATGGGTTTGACCAAACTGCAGGAGGCAGTGGAAGACAGGAGTGCCTGGCGTGCTCTGGTCCATGGGGTCACGAAGAGTCGGACATGACTAAACGACTAAACAACAGGTTCAGCTTCCTTGAAGGAAGGAAGGTGGCTTGGTACTTGGGGGCTTCCTGTGCCAGTGGGCCTCCACAGCTTCATTTACCAGTGATGCTGCTTCTCTGATCAGAGCCAGGCAGCTGCCATTTTGATTTACCCACAATGCCCCTGAAGTAGCATCACTCCAACACACCACAAGAAATAATTAAACAAAGTTGCATCTGAAAATGAACAGACCAATAGAAGCACCATTTATTGTCTAATTCAGTGGTTAACAAAGGGCCTGCCTCTCTGTTTCAGCAAGCCAAAAGCCAAATCCATATTTATCATTTAAAAACAACAGTGAAGGGAGAAAAATAGTTAATAAACTCCGTCTTGCTTTTTAAAAAAGAAAGAAAAATGCCTAAATCTGTTCTCAGTTAAGAGCTCTTTAATTGCTGCAAACATTCCCTTGAAAATCCCCCATAGGCCAATTCTGACCAGCTCTTTCCCAGGGCTGCCCGACTACGAATCACTTGGTTTTAGCGAGGAAAATATTTTTTCTTCGGATACAATGGCCCTGAAATTGAGACTCGTGAGAACTCCGTGAGCATGCTGGGGGGGCAGGGGGGGTTGGGGAAAGAACTGCAGCCGTGGATTTCAAACTGCTTTCCAAGGAATTCTTACCAGGCAGTATTGGAGAGACGGATAATAGGGAGTGAGTTTCTGTAAAAGAGAGCTTGGTCTTCCAACATTCCCTGCTCTCGGAATGCAGGTAAGGAGGACAGTCCCCTTTCAGGGAGGATAAGAGCACAAGTGGCTTCTACCCAAGATGGCTAAGCTGTACCTCCCCTGTTGGTGGCAGTATGCTGGGGAATCACAAATGAGGAGTAGCTTGCTGTGCTCAGTTTTTGCTTAAGAGCATGGGTAGGCAAACTAAGGCCCGGGGGCCAGATCCAGCCCAATCGCCTTCTAAATCCGGTTCGCGGACAGTCCGGGAATCAGTGTGTTTTTATATGAGTAGAAAGGGACACAGGTGGCATCCCTAGGGCTTGCCAATCAGAAGGTTCCCAGGGCTTGCCAATCAGAAGGCTGGCGGTTTGAATCCCCGCGACATTGTTCGGTCCCTGCTCCTGCCAACCTAGCAGTTCAAAAGCACATAGAATCATAGAATCATAGAATCATAGAGTTGGAAGAGACCACAAGGGCCATCGAGTCCAACCCCCTGCCAAGCAGGAAACACCATCAGAGCACTCCTGACATATGGTTGTCAAGCCTCTGCTTAAAGACCTCCAAAGTAGGAGACTCCACCACACTCCTTGGCAGCAAATTCCACTGTCGAACAGCTCTTACTGTCAGGAAGTTCTTCCTAATGTTTAGGTCAAAGTGCAAGTAGATAAATAGGTACCACTCCAGGGGGAAGGTAAACAGCATTTCCGTGCGCTGCTCTGGTTCGCCAGAAGCGGCTTGGTCATGCTGGCCACAAGACCCGGAAGCTATCTGCGGACAAACCCACTCCCTCGGCCTATTGAGCAAGATGAGCGCCGCAACCCCAGTCGTCCATGACTGGACCTAATGGTCAGGGGTACCTTTACCTTTACATGAGTAGAAGGTGTCCTTTTATTTAAAATGCATCTCTGGGTTATTTGTGGAGCATAGGAATTCGTTCATTTCCCCCAAAAAAATAGTCTGAGGGACAGTGGCCCGGCACCATGTTGAAAAAGTTTGCTGACCCCTTCCTAAGATTTTCCCAGAGGCATCTGGTTGGCCACGGTGAGAAGAGAATTCTGGACTTGATGGGTCTTTGGCCTGATCCAGCAAAGCTCTTTTTATGTGACATTTTGGGAGTGGTCCTGCCATGCACCCATGTTTGTACGGCATAATGGCAAAGCCCAGTAGCTCGCTACAGGCAACTCCTCACTTCTGCAGGGCTTATGTTCCACACACACCCCGTGCGCATAAGTGAAATAGTGTAAAGTGGAGAGTACGCTCTAAACACCCTTTCAAAGCCCTCTCTTCTGCTCCCTCTGCAATCCATACCCAAAGTACCGTATCTAAAAATATCCACAACTAGAATGGATAAGGTAAAACTGGATTTTTTTAATGAACTAAACTAAATGAAAATAAGGTTATCAAAAATAAACTGAAGAAGGGGATGAGAAACACTGTAAAATTAATGAATGTTAGAATGATGACGGTTTAGAAGCTAAGTGGTTTATAGCAGTAATGTGTAAGTTAAAAGAAAAGAAAGGTTAAAACTAAATGAAATTAAGGGAGAGGACTTGCTGAATAAATATTTTGAAATTGGAATACAGAAAGGGGAGGGAGGAGGAGGTCAGCGAAGTAAGGCATAAGAAAATAAGGGATCGAAATTATACTTGTTCTTTTTTGTCTGTGTTTTGTTTGTTTTTCTTTTGTATATAATTTCTGAAACCTTAATAAATATCTATTAAAAAAACAACAACAACTAGAATGGAAGCTCTGAGGCTGGCTGGAGGCTTTGTGGGAGAGCAACTGCCACCGCTGCACTACCTTGCGTACCAGCTGAGAGAGCTGAGAGTTTGTCTGGACCCTGAGTGAGAACCCAGAGGCTGAGAGAGAAGGTGTGTCAGAAGGAAAATGAAATATTAATGAATTATGTATATATTTGTCATGTTGTATTAACACATTTATATGTAACTGTGTGTTTTTGTGATACTTTTGTTTAAGATGTCTGTTGTTGCTTCAGTTTTCTGTACACCACTTTAGAGATATTTTTAATCAGCAGGAAAGAAATTAAATAGTCGTCATCATCCATCGTCACTCACATCGCCAACTTCCCCAGCAGCTCACCCTTTTCCCCCATTGGGGAAATAGAGATTGCTGGAGGAAAAAAGAAAGAGCTGAAGATCAAAAGAAAGAAGTCAGGACAGAGATGGCTGCAGCAGATCCAGACTCCAGGGGGAATAGAAGCTGAGCTGAAATGGCTGAAAGTTCCACTGCCAATAGACCAGAATGAGTTGAAACTGCTTTATTGATACGTAATGGTTAAGTAGCGAAACTAGCTCCTTGCAACTTCCCATAACTAGCACAGGCTGAATAAATTATGCAAAGTATGCGATAATGTGAGCATTTAGTTCCATTCAATAATTTAAAATAAGATGAGGATTCCATCTTTTCTTGGCAGAGAATTAAAAATGTCTGGATGCAGGAGTGTAGATTCTCTCTTTCTCCACCCCACCACAAGTTGTGAGAAGAAGGTGCTCTCATTCAGGCAGGCTTCTGACGCTCTTTGATGCCTTTAGAAGTTAGACACCAATCAATTTGATGGCCAGAGCAGAAAATCCAAATGGGAGCTCCTCCAGGTGTGGGGATCATGAAACCGTAATAAACTAAAATAACTGACAATTTCCTGCCTTTTAATTCTGCTCTGAAATCCGCTGCCTAAGAATTCACCTCTGCCTAAAAGTAGGGCAAGTTCAGGGTTTCGCTCAAACAGCTTGATGCCAGAATTCAGTTCCTGTGGGTTCCAGCTGAAAAAAATCCCTGGTCTCAATTCAGAAGTATTCAAGCTATTCCATATATATATATATATATATGCAGGTTTTGGTGTCTTCGGGTGTCTTCCCGTGTAAGAGTCGGGGTGTCTGTGCGACGTTTCGACGAGGTCTCACTCGTCATCTTCAGGCTGGTGCTTTCGGCTTCTTGTTACTGGAACAGAGCAGAGTCTGGTGTTTGAGTTCCTATAAATACTGTTGAGGGGTGTGGTGTATAGCCTCCAACGTTCTGGGCAAAGAGGAAGTTCCTAGATTAGTGTGCCTTTTCTTCTTTTGTTCCTTAATTACTTGAGGGATATCTTGGGTGATTTCATGAGTGATATTCAGAATATCACTGGGTGGGTCATTAAGTGTAGATTAGTTGCTAAAGCTTTCGTGTCTTGACCTCTTGAACTTGTGAAGAGTTTTTCTGAGAAGATGGCTGTGCTGCATTTAGTTGTGCTCTGGCTTGGCTTCGTGTATAGGGGCGAGCTATGGTTTTGTGCCTTGTGCCAGCCAGATCTGTGTAGGGATTGCAGGGGGGTGCAGCATCCGGAGGTGCCACTATAGTTTGGCTACTGGATGGAGTCTGTAATATGTCTGTGGAGAGGGTCTGGGTTTGGGTCTGGTGTGGTTGATTGGTGACGGCGTTCTGTGTGCCTCTGGTTCTGGTGTCGGTTTTTGTGGGGAGGGCTAATTTCCAGATGTCTGGCAGGCGGGACGTGTCGTCACGCTTGTTCATGTTGTGAGGGTGTTTCTCTATCTCGATGGCTTCCATGATTATTCTCTTGTGGTGATGTTCCATGTTAAAGAGCAATTTGGAATCTGCAAAATTAATTTCATGTCCTGTTTCTTTCATGTGTTGGAAAAGAGAGGAAGTTTTTTCTTCTTTTTTGACGGCATTCTTGTGTTCTGCGATACGTGCATTTATTCGTCTGTTTGTTTGTCCAATGTACGTGGCTGGGCAGACTTTGCAGGGTATTTCATAGACCCCTTGGTTTTCCAGCTGGATTTTGTCTTTTGGGTTTCTGAGGATATTGGCTATTTTTTGGTTGGTGCAGAAGGCTGTTTTGATATTGTGTTTATGGAGGATTTTGCTGATTTTGTCTGTAGTGCCCTTGATATAAGGAAGGAGGGCCATGCCATTGTTTTCTTCTGTGTCTTGGTTTTTGGGGGGTGTTTCTTTTTGGATTAGCTTCGTAACCCTGTTTTTCTGGTATCCATTGGCGATTAACACATTTGAGAGATTCTGTAACTCAGTTGTCAAGTGGTCTTTGTCAGCCAGGCGTTTGGTTCTGGAGATGAGAGTCTTGGCTACGGAGTTTATTTGTGCAGGGTGGTGGTGTGATTGTGCATGTAAGTAGCGGTTGGTGTGTGTTTTTTTCCGGTAGATAGTGTGTCCTAGGGAGCCATCAGGTTTTTTGTAGATTAGGACGTCAAGAAAGGGGAGTTGGTTGTTGTCTTCTATTTCCATAGTGAATTGTATTTTGGGGTGTAGGCTGTTGAGATGTGTGAGGAAGCTATCTAGTTTTTCTTTCCCGTGTGGCCAAATTACAAAGGTGTCGTCAACATATCTGAGCCAAAGTTTGGGTTTGTGTTCTGACTTGTCTAAAGCATTGGTTTCAAAGTGTTCCATGTACAAATTTGCGATGACCGGTGAGAGGGGTGATCCCATAGGTGCTCCTTCTATCTGTTTGTATCTTTGTCCATTGTGGATGAAGTACGTGTTGGTTAGGCAGTGGTTGGTCAGGTCCAGGATGTATTTGGGGGGGTTGTATTTGTTTTGAATGGCTGTCAAGGCTTCATTAATGGGCACTTGAGTGAATTAATGAAGCCTTGACAAATGGAATCCGTTCCAGAAGTCGTTCGACTTCCAAAATGTTTGGACACCAAGCTACGGCTTCTGATTGGCTGCAGGAAGATCCTGGAAAAGACCCTGGTGTTGGGAAAGATGGAGGGCACAAGGAGAAGGGGACGACAGAGGACGAGATGGTTGGATAGTGTCCTTGAAGCTACCAGCATGAGTTTGACCAAACTGCGGGAGGCAGTGGAAGACAGGAGTGCCTGGCGTGCTCTGGTCCATGGGGTCACGAAGAGTCGGACATGACTAAATGACTAAACAACAACAAAAACTCTGCATTTCCTTAGAGCAGGGATGGGGAAAACACTTGCCTGGGACCCTGGAGAGTCAACACCAGCCAAATTAGGCAATACTGAGCTATGTCCCTGGCAGTGCAGTGCCTTCACTAGAAAAAAGAGGGGGCTCCCCTTTATTGCAAGCCCACCCCCCATGGGCTAGACCTGTTCATCGCCATCTCATAGTTAATGGAATCTTGGCCTTCTTTTCCCTGTTCTTGTTTTAGGTAGTCAGCTAGTTGCTTTCTGGGAGAGCCAGAGACCAAGAGAGCCAAAAAGGACTTGTGGGAAAATGCCAAGCATATCAATTATTTGGGGAGGGTGGGTGGGAACCATCTCCCTAGACAGAGCTGACAGCTTTTACGCCGGCAACTACACTGTAATCACTTTTTAAGTAACCCAGAATTATAGGTTAGATGCTGGCAGAGGGAAGCGGATAGAAATTTAGCCAGGGAGTCTGCAAGAATCTCAAAGCCAGGAGTGGGAAACCTCTAACTCAGAAACTTTTCCAGGCCAAGGGCCGCATTTCCTTCTAAGCAATCTTCCCAGGGCCACACGCACGTGGTGGGTGGGGACAGAGGCAAAAGTGAGCGGGGCAATGGGTGCAAATTTTTAGCAAGGTGGACAACAGTGTGTCTGTATGTTTGTGGCTGAAGACGGGAGACGGCACGTCCACTGCACTGAACATCCAAATTGATTTCTAATTGTATTTTTATGGCTCCTTCCATTTCTTACGTTCACTACATTGTGTGGAGGTAACGCTCCGCTTTGCGAAGGCAAACCTCGCACCAGACATACAACAGTATGTCAAGAAGCGTTGCGCCTGTTTACCCTGACCTTTTGCCTTCTCGGCTATAAAACAGGGTTTTCCCCCGACTGTTTGTCCTCTCACAGATTTGTTTACTAGACATAATGCTTGGCTGGAGCATGACCGGGGACGCAGACGTAATCAAGTATCGGGGGGAACATCTGATGGAAAACACCTGCTGACACATGTATTTGCTAATGCTGGAAATGTGTTTAGATGGAAACATGTTAAGATTGAGGGACGGGGGTGCTGCTGTGGGTTAAACCACAGAGCCTAGGACTTGCCAATCAGAAGGTCGGTGGTTCGAATCCCCGTGACAGTGTGATCTCCCATTGCTCGGTCCCAGCTCCTGCCAACCTAGTAGTTCGAAAGCACGTCAAAGTGCAAGTAGCTAAATAGGTACCACTCCGGCGGTAAGGTAAACGGCGTTTCTGTGCTCTGCTCTGGTTCACCAGAAGCGGCTTAGTCATGCTGGCCACATGACCCGGAAGCTGTACGCCGGCTCCCTCGGCCAATAAAGTGAGATGAGTGCTGCAACCCCAGAGTTGGTCACGACTGGACCTAATGGTCAGGGGTCCCTTTACCTATGTTAAGTTCAGGGATTGTTTCACTACTGTTTCCAATTGTTGACATCTGCTAATAAAAGGAGCCTCTGCAAAGCTAGTCAGCAGCTTGCTTGGCGCATACTTGCCAGCATGCTTCTGCACAGCTCACCTGCATTCCTGTCGTCTCCATTATTCCTACACATCGCCATTTGAATTCTATGGAATTATGGCTGTGATATAATTAGAACATGTTCAGAAGTGGGCAGCCAAGGTGATCAAGGGTCTGGAAACCAAGCCTTATGAGGAACAGATGAAGGAGCTGGGTATGGTTAGCCTGGAAAAGAGGGAGATATGATAGCTGCCTCCATAAATCTCAAGTGCTGGCACATGGAAGAGGCAGCAAGCTTGTCTTCTCCTGCTCCGGAGGGTAGGACTCAAACCAAGGGCTTCAAGTTACAAGAAAGGAGATTTTGACTAAACATTAGGATAATAATATTATTGATAATAATCAGCTAAATAGTTTGAGGATCTATACAACTGTGTAACATGCGGAAAACAGCATTTTTAGAGAAATCAAAGACTGGAACTGAGGGAAGTCGGGGGTGGGGTGGGTGGGTTCTGTGGGGGGAGGGAGGAAAAATGGGGGGAATAAGGATGATATGTCTCTGGATAATATGTTATAGCACCGGGTGAATGTGATCTTGCAGCGAGGACCCCGTAAGGAGTCTCGCCAGGGCATTCTGCACTCACTGGAGTTTCTGGGTCAGTCTCAAGGGCAGCCCCACGTAGAGCGAGTTACAATAACCCAGTCTGGAGGTGACCGTCGCGTGGATCACAGTGGCTAGGTCAGGGCGAGAAAGGTAGGGAGTAATTTTGAATAAAAAGTTATTAAATGAAAATATGTACTTTGATCTTGTCCCCTGCTCTGCCCTTGTGCCATTGCTATCCCACTAGGGGAAAGAGCATGGCTCCACGCACTGGCCCCACCCCTTCTGTCATGTCCCGTCACCTGCCCTTGTCAGGAGTGATAAGCCAGCACTTCGGCTCATGAACTGGACCAGTGGCTCACGAGGAGATCCTTACTCCCTCCCCTCCACAGCTCACGGAGAATTCAAGCCGTCTTGCCGACAGATGCAAAGAGGTAGCAATTGATCAAAACCATTCTGCGCGCAATAGATAGCCATTGAACGAAAGGTCCTCCTTATCTCTGAAGGAAAAGTTGCTCCTGCCAAACGCAGATACCACTGAGGTGCAAATTAAGCTTGGAATCTCAAGCGGAAAGACAAAAAATTGCTTTCCTCACGTTTTAAGCAAACTGGAACCGCCCCAAAATGCCTGTCTGTAAACCCTGTCTGTAAACAGGGTAGTATCTCAGGTGCCCGTCTTGCAAAGGAATTTGAACTTTGCCCAAGGTGACGGGAGATCCTCCTACCCTTGCTCATTTGCCCTCACAACAACATATCTGCCCCCCTTTAAAATACCGCATTTTTCGCCCCATAGGACGCACTTTCCCCCCTCCAATAATGAAGGGGAAATGTGTGTGCGTCCTATGGGGCGAATGCAGGCTTTCGCTGAAGCATGGAGAGCAAGAGGGGTCAGTGCGCACTGACCCCTCTCGCTCTCCATGCTTCAGGAAGCTATCCACAAGCCGTGGAGAGCTGCCTGCACCCCGAAGCCTGAGGGCGTGCTGAGCTCAGCGCCCCCAGGCTTCGGGCTTCGTGCAGCTCTCCCACATCTTGTGGAGAGCTGCCTGTTCTGGGGGCTGGGGTCGGGGGTCAGGGGAAGCTCGGGCTGGAAAATGTTTTTCTTTATTCCCCCCCCCAAAAAAAAAACTAGGAGCGCGCTATGGGCTGGTGCGCCCTATGGGCCGAAAAATACGGTACATACACGCCTATGAGAATCAAAAGCAGACTTAAAGCGTAGCTTTCAGCCTTGCTTTGCGCTTCAGACGTCATCTCATTTTCACACCCACTCATGCAGCATCTTTTGGTGAGGAACATCACAGCACAATGTGTCAGAGCGAGAGGCCTGATGTAAAAATAAGAGTTCTTCTGCCTAGCTCCCTTGGTTGAGAGTCTAAACTCAAAGCAACCGCACTGGGCAGAGCTTGTGACTTCCAAGAGGAGTCTTGGCCTGCAAGTCTTACCCAAACCTCTGGTATTGATCTCAACACTGACGTGTTCAGAGAAGGTCACTGCAGTTGCTGGACAACTCAGTCCTGAGCCACGATAGGTAAACTCTGCATTTGCCCCCTCTATTTTCTCTACTTCATATCAAACTGCTAGAATCTAGATGCTCTTATTTCTTTAGATTAGGCGTATTAACATGTTATTCTGTTAGCAGCGAGGAGATCAAGGAATGAACCAGGAAAGAGAAAGATAATCAACATCACAATTTTCAGAAGAAAAACGCATCTCTATCCTTTGGGCTACAGTTTCAGCACTAAAAGGATCAAGAGGACTAGGGGAGTTTTGCTCAAAGGCATCTATCTGCCTTCTGACATTGTTTCACAAGCATAGGAGCCACTCCCAAAGAATTTCGAACCACACAAGGCAAATTGCTTAGCATCTTCTCCTATCCCATATGAACCCATCCCGACCCTGAAATCATCATAGACTGGAAGTGTCCGCCGAGACCACATACAGTAACACTGGTCCTGAAAGACCTACATTGGCATTTCTGAGCACAATTCAAAGTGCTGGTGCTGACCTTTAAAGCCCTAAATCAGGGTTTAGGCAACCTAAGGCCCGTGGGCCAGATGTGGCCCAATTGTCTTCTCAATCCGGTCCACGGACAGTCCGGGAATCAGCGTGTTTTTACATAAGTAGAATGTGTCCTTTTATTTAAAATGCATCTCTGGGTTATTTGTGGGGCATAGGAATTCATTCATTATTTTTTCCCAAAATATAGTCCAGCCCACCACATGGTATGAGGGACGGTGGACTGGCCCATGGCTGGAAAAGTTTGCTGACCCCTGTCCTAAGTGGCCTCAACCCAGTATACCTGAAGGAACGTCTCCACACCCATCGTTCAGCCCAGACACTGAGGTCCAGCTCCAAGGGCCTTCTGGTGGTTCCCTCGCTGTGAGAAGCGAAGTTACAGGGAACCAGGCAGAGGGCCTTCTCGGTGGTGGCACCTGCCCTGTGGAACGCTCTCCCATCAGATGTCAAGGAAATGAATAACTACCTGACTTTTAGAAGACATCTGAAGGCAGCCCTGTTTAGGGAAGTTTTTAAAGTTTGGTGTTTTATTGTGCTTTTGGTGTTCCCATTAGGAGCTGGCCAGAGTGGCTGGGGAAACCCAGCTAGATGGGTGGAGTATAAATATTATTATTATTATTATTATTATTATTATTATTATTATCATCATCATCATCATCATCATCATCATCATCCTCTAGCCTTCCTGTAAAGAGTAGAAGCTTTCACTCCCCTTTTTCAATTAACCATGGTTTGTCATGCTTTTAAAATCCATCAAACTGTGGTTAGCTTTAACTATGACTTATGAAACAAACCATTATTATTATTATTATTATTATTATTATTATTATTATTGACTCACAGAATCATAGAGCTGGAAGGGACCCTGAGGGTCATGTAGTCCAACTCCCTGCAATGCAGGAATCTCAGCTAAAGCATCCATAATAGATGGTCATCTAACCTCTCTTAAAAACCTCCAAGGTACAAGAGTCCACAACCTCCCAAGGGTCCATTCCACTGTCAAACAATTCTTACTGTCAGAAAACTCTTCTGGTTAAATATATATTGTAATAAATCATCTGAGGCCCTTCTTCGTCATGTGCCTCCTCCATGAGAGGGCGGTAACAAAATGCGATAGGAATTTTGAGGTCTTATATATATATGTTAAATGTTCATAAGTGTACCAACCAAGCACATACATAGATCAACACAGGAAGACTGACCTGAAACCATTTTTTATTCCCAAACTGACCAAATGTTTTCTCTGCAAGGTCAAAGGAAAATGGAAAAGCCTCCCCATTGTCTTTCCCTTCACAAATCCTGTCTTAAGGGCACATGTAGTATATGAATAGGGTGTGAGCCTGTGACCTGGTTCAGGAACTAAGTATTTATCATTACAAAAGACTGGCCAGCCTCCCCAGGCAATCCAATCAAGTGACCATTAAACAGGTAACCTGGCAGCCAGGAGGTAAACAAAGCACTCAGATTTCTGCTGTAGACCGCCCTTTCTGTGATGTAGGTATGATGTATCTGGGGTGGTGGTCTTGAGCTACACCCCTTCTGTGATGTATGTATGATGTTTCTGCGGGTGGTCTTGGACTCCAGGGAGGAAATTTAAAATGTCTATATAAGGGCAGGCACACTTTTGTTCGGGGTTCCTCCTCCTTTCCTGCGGGTGAGGGGAGCACTCTGTTGCAACAGATCAATAAAGATCAGCTTACTAGCTGCTTTGCTTCTCAATATTCTCTGGTTGGCCTCTGTTATTTTCTCCTACCAATAGGGAACCTAAGTAAGGACTCTATATGGGCTCTTGGATACCCCATAATGGAAAAAAGGGCAGATTTTTGTTTACAACATACAACAACAGGCCTTTTCTCTGGTGGCTCCCTGAATATGAGGCTTGCCTTGCACCTTCATTATATGATGCCATGCCAAAAAGAAATTCATTTTTTCCCAGGCCTTTGGCTGATTAAAAAAAAATCTACGGACTTTTAAATGTATTTTTGGAGGGGTGTTTCTGGGTGGGTTTTGTTGTTGTTATGCTATTATTTTGTCTTTCGTTTTGTATTTTTATGCTGTAAATTGCCCTGTGAGTGTCACAGGAAGGGCAGTATATAAATCTAATAATGAATAATGAATAGGCATTGCCTAATGAGGGGGAAAAAAATGAAAAGTTAATGGGACGGTCAAACACAACTGGCTTCCTTCCTCTTTGCCTTTGAAAGGTTTCTAAGGGGAGGTGGGGACCAAACTCAGAGATCACACTTCATCAAAGTCCAATTCTCCCTCCCTCAGCAAATTTTCAACCCCATTGAAACTGTGGTCCTTTTTCAGCTGGGCAATGACTGGATGAGAGCGACCCAAATGAGGAGTCTGTGAGCAGGGACTGCTATATTTTGGGTTCCTGTTTACTAGCCCTGCTTCAGAGAAAGTGGTGATGTAACAACCAATATCTGTTTCCATGGGAATTGGGAATAAAGCCCAAAGTTGATACTGATCAAGTTTAGCAGTGATAATTCCATAAGTCTAATGTCTCTGAGAGATGATGGTGCAATCCCTAACCTATTGCCAGTGCTCAAGATCTACTTCTTATTTTGTTTTGAAGGTGTTGTTGTTGTTTAGTCGTTTAGTCATGTCTGACTCTTCGTGACCCCCTGGACCAGAGCACGCCAGGAACTTCTGTCTTCCACTGCCTCCCGCAGTTTGGTCAAACTCATGCTGGTAGCTTCAAGAACACTGTCCAACCATGTCGTCCTCTGTTGTCCCCTTCTCCTTGTGCCCTCTACCTTTCCCAACATCAGAGTCTTTTCCAGGGAGTCTTCTCTTCCCGTGAGGTGAACAAAGTATTGGAGCCTCAGCTTCACGATCTGTCCTTCCAGTGAGCACTCAGGGGTGATTTCCTTCAGAATGGAGAGGTTTGATCTTCTTGCAGTCCGTGGGACTCTCAAGAGTCTCCTCCAGCACCATAATTCAAAAGCATCAATTCTTCGGTGATCAGCCTTCTTTATGGTCCAGCTTTCACTTCCATACATCACTACTGGGAAAACCATAGCTTTTACTATACGGACCTTTGTTGGCAAGGTGATGTCTCTGTTTTGATGGTAAAAATAGCAAATTTTAATGGTGTGTTGATTCATATGCAAGCTCCATCAGCATCCTGTTGTGTGGAAATGTGCCTGTGTGCATCGGAACACACCTGAAGGCTCTGAGTGGATCAGAGTGATCAATCGAAAGATCACCAATCCCCTGTCACTCTCATTGCAACACAGAGCCTGAAAACCAGAAGGCTTTGGACTTGTCGACCTTAAGCCAGCACTGGTTGCTAGATCTAGCCACTCAGAGAGTTTCCACTGGGGGTTGCAAAATGTCCCCACGCTGCACCATTTGAGAAAGGATAACCTTGAAAACAGCAGCACTAAGCAGGGGGAGACAGCACCACACACACAAAAATAGCAAATATCATTATTCAGCAAAAACTGCAGCAGTTCATAATGCAATATGACAGTGAAACAGGGAACTGGGGATTTAATAAGCAAAGGTGTTCTATTACATGCCGGAGTTCTGGAAGAATGCAGTGCTGCATTTATTCTGGATGCCTCTATCAGAAGATTGCTTGAAGGAATGGCTCAAACATTACAGATTTGCCTGTGTGCTATGGGGAAAGGCCCTCCTAGTGGTGGTGCAGTGAACTGCAGGGGGAGCCTTCTCGGTGGTGGCTCCCCACCTGTGGAACTCCCTCCCCTCAGAGCAAAATCCTACTTTTTGACAAGCTTTCAGCACCACTTGAAAAAAAACACTCATTCTGTTGTGAGTTCCTGCTTTACTGGTTGATGAATGTGGGAAATGTATGCTTGCGATCTGTTTTAGGGGTTGTTTTAAAATTGCCATGTATCCCACTAGGTGGAGGAGTGGGTAGCAAAATAAATAAATAAATAAATATTATTATTATTATTTTGGGAGAAAAGCAATGACAAACCTAGACAGCATCTTAAAAAGCAGAGACATCACCTTAACAACAAAGGTCTGTATAGTTAAAGCCATGGTTTTCCCAGTAGTGATGTATGAAAGTGAGAGCTGGACCAGAAAGAAGGCTGATCGATGAAGAATTGATGCTTTTGAATTATGGTGCTGGAGGAGACTATTGGGAGTCCCATGGACTGCAAGAAGATCAAACCTATCCATTCTGAAGGAAATCACCCCTGAGTGCTCAGTGGAAGGACAGATCCTGAATCTGAGGCTCCAATACTCTGGCCACCTCATGAGAAGAGAAGACTCCCCAGAAAAGACCCTGATGTAGGGAAAGATGGAGGGCACAAGGAGAAGGGGATGACAGAGGACAAGATGGTTGGACAGTGTTCTCGAAGCTACCAGAACGAGTTTGACCAAACTGCGGGAGGCAGTGGAAGACAGGAGTGCCTGGCGTGCTCTGGTCCAGGGGGTCACAAAGAGTCGGACACGAGTAAACGACTAAACAATAACAATTATTATTATTATTATTATTATTATTATTATTTAAGAGTCTCATGCTCTACTGACTGAGATATTGTCCTAGGTTTTATTAAGGCGACTCCTTGCCGATGTCATACATCTGTGTCCCTATGGGGAGGGGACAAAGACAGGGTTGCCAACTCCTACCCCAATAGTAAAGAATAAGTCAAAAGGGGAAGGGGAGGAGAGAGATTTAAAACACACCAGCCCAATCAGTCTGACTTCCAGACCGAGAAAGGCACTCAGATAGATTCTAAAGCAGTCAGTCTGCAAACATATTGATAGCAAAACTGCGATAAAGTAGAAGTCAGCACAGATTTGGCAAGAATAAATCCTGCCAGACTAGTCTTATCTCTTTCTTTGATCAGGTTACTCACTTTGTGGATTGTAAGAATGCTGCGGGTGGAATTTATTTTGATTTCAGCAAAGCTTTTAACAAAATCCCCTGTGATATTTTTGTGAAGTGGCATAAAGCCAGGCTAGGTGATAAAACAGCAAGGTGGATTGCAGCTAGGGGAAAGGGTTGTAGGTTCAAGAAAGCACCTGCTATCCATGCAAAAAAAGGTCCCCAGATTCGGTCCTCAGCATCTCCTGGTAGGGCCGGGAATGATGCTTCTCGTCAGTGCAGACAAAAATGGACTGAAGTTACACAGCAGATTCCTATATTACTAATTCACAGCTGTTTGGAGCCCACACTCAAAGAGTGCTTTTCAATGGGCCATTCCCTTTGTAATGTAACGGTTAATGATTTTAAAGTCTAGCCAAGGGTGTGTGTGTGTGTGTGTGTGTGTGTGTGTGTGTGTGTGTGTGTGTGTGTGTAAATGTTGCTTAGCAACCAGGCAGAGCAGCATGAGCTCCCCTGAGGTAGCACATCTCTGATTGGCTGTTCAGTTCTGAGGGAGTCTTCTTCTGTATATTTGGTTGAATGTCTCTGTGTGATGTACAAGGCCCACAAAGAAAAGACCAAATCTCCCTGCTTATTTCTCTTCAAAGTATACACTGCTTGGTTCAGTCTCCTCAGTTAAGTGTTATCAAGATTTTTCTCTCTGGGCTGCAGCTGCATTAGTTAAGTGACTTTGCTAAAGCTTCTGAACTGAAGAGGATCATGATATAAGGATTGCAGCCTTGCCTGGGAGTAAGTCCTTGGGGCTAAATGGAGCTTACTTTTGTGCAATCTTATAATATTCATTTAGTTCAAAAGTTAAGTCCCACTGACTTAAATGAAGCTTAGCTCCAGGTATAAGTAGGAATAGACTTGTAGCCAACAATGGTTTGGGGAACAGAAGAGGCTGAATTAAATTTAATATGTTGCTTTATAGGCAAAACTCTTCTTCTTCTTCTTCTTTTAAGTGCAGCTGATCCCTGAAGTCAGTGCTGTGCAGTCTTATTCCAAAGTTCTTGGGCGTCTTATCTTTCTTCCAGGCACGAGCTGATCAGTCTCGCGCAGATAGCTCCAAAATGAAATTGGAGGTGACACATATTTAATGGTTCTTCGCCCATTTTCTTTTCAAAGTTATTAATAGTTGAGGTTCTCCCTTTTAATTTTCTTCCACGCCAGAAGCAATTTTGAGGCAAGCAATGCCTGTGGCTTTGTTAAAAATGTGCAGTATCAAAGTACAATGGCAATAATAATAAAAATGTATGAATTGCCTTTCTGGGGTCACATCTAAAGGTCCCCATAAACCCAGCCCTCTGTTCCAAAGGGGGTGAAGTCAGATGCCTACAAGAAAGGAATCGCAGTGGTGAAAATAGGCATCACCTTCCTTTTACTCAGCACTGAATACTTCATTTCATCAATATCAAAGCAACACCACAATGAGACTTATTGCCCGTGAATTTTCCTAATCCAACTTTCTCTAATAATGTTATTGGGAGTTGCTAGGACATAATTTGATGCCCTACCGCCACATGCCTATATTTCTAGTTATTAATTTATCAATTTAGAAGAAGAAGAAGAGTTTGGATTTGATATCCTGCCTTTCACTCCCCTTCAGGAGTCTCAAAGCAGCTAACATTCTCCTTTCCCTTCCTCCCCCACAACAAACACACTGTGGGGTGAGTGGGGCTGAGAGACTTCAAAGAAGTGTGACTGGCCCAAGGTCACCCAGCAGCTGCATGTGGAGGAGCGGAGAAACGAACCCGGTTCCCCAGATTACGAGACTACCGCTCTTAACCACTACACCACACTGGCTCTCAGTGACTCTGATAGCCCAGCTTTTCCATTTTAAAAAAAGGGTCAGGGCAGCTTACAAAAAAATAAATAAACCACACAGTCCCACCCTTGGAATGTCCCTTTTGGGGGACTTACTCGACAGATGAAAATATGATGTTTGACATGATTGAGACTCCTGGACTCGGGGACAGAGAATTATAAAGCGTCAAAATCGAGATGTGGAAAATACGGAAACAACAAGGAGAGGCAGGACTGAGATGGGGAGATATGCTTCAGAGATCTAGACCGTGGGGAGCTCTGAAAAATTAATAATTATAATTTGGACTATAATTTGGTCTTTTTTATTTTGATTGGAGTATTATGATTGGATATATTAATTGGATGTTTTTTATTGGAAAATCAATAAAAATGATTTTTTTAAAAAAGACTCCAAGGAAGAGATGGGCATGTGCATTTTAAGTTAAAATTAAGGCGCTGTGCAGTGTGCAGCGTGACATGCAGACACTGCAGACGCCGAAGGTCACTCCAAGCTGCAATAAAGGTAAATGGACCCCTGACCGTTAGGTCCAGTCGCGGACGACTCTGGGGTTGCGGCGCTCATCTCGCTTTATTGGCCAAGGGAGCCGGCATACAGCTTCCGGGTCATGTGGCCAGCATGACTAAGCCACTTCTGATGAACCAGAGCTGCGCATGGAAACGCCGTTTACCTTCCCACCGGAGTGGTACCTATTTATCTACTTGCACTTTGACGTGCTTTCGAACTGCTAGGTTGGCAGGAGCTGGGACCGAGCAATGGGAGCTCACCCCATTGCGGGGATTCGAACCACCAACCTTCTGATCGGCAAGTCCTAGGCTCTGTGGTTTAACCCACAGCACCACCCGCGTCCCTCCAAACTGTAATAGTGCACTAGTAAACACTTTATAATGCACTAGTAAACACTTTATTTTTTCCAAACGTATATTTAAGCAAGAGGAAACAGTGTCCCTCCTGGCTTTTAAATTGACCAGAAGACAGGCAGTTGCAGGGTAAATTAATGTGGCATACAAGAGACACAGTAGCAGGAAAACAAAAAAACCTGCCATGCACCCTGGACTTAGCCACAACTCTATTTACTCTGCTGATTTCCCCAGGAAAACCCATGGTTTGGCACTGAATCAGCAATTGACTTTTCCACGGAACGCTGTTTGTTCCAATGGAGTGCTAAAGAGGGGGCTTCCCAGTGGCAAATGGCAGGACAAAGGCAGACCTGCTCAGACCCACACCTAGAAACATGGGACAAGCAGAAAATCACTTGGATCCAGGCATTCTAGGCCCAGGAGAAGCAGAAATGTGCGTGAGCCCAGAGTCAGGCCATGAGCTCATTTAGCTCCATATTGTCTACACAATATGGCAGTGGCTCTTTAAATTTTCACACAGCAGACATTCCCAGGCCTTCTTGAAGGTACCAAGTATTGAACCTGCGACTTTCTGCCTCCAAAGCTCCACCACTGACCTACAGCCCTCGCCCAAATTACTCGAAGATAATAAGGTAGGGCAGCCTTTGATATGAGAACAGGAGTATTGCAAGGTTTCCTCCTAGGACCCAAGTACCTATGGCACTGCCTCTCTTGGTATGCCCTGCAGAGGACCTTAAGGTCCACAAATGACAATATTTTCGAGGTCCCAAGTCACAAGGTGGTTAGATTGGTCTCAACTAGGGCCAGGGCCTTTTCAGTACTGGCCCCGACCTGGTAGAACGCTGTGTCACAAGAGACTAGGGCCCTGCGGGACTTGACATCTTTCCTCAGGGCCTGCAAGACAGAGCTGTTCCGCCTGGCCTTTGGTTTGGACTCAGTCTGCCCCTTATGTTTCCCTCCCCTTATGGTTTTGACCTATGGGCTACTTTTAAAATGAGGCTGCATTTTAAATTGCATTTTAACCTGTATTTTAAATTGGTGGGTTTTTTTCCTATTATGATTTTACTGTAATTTTACTGGTGTTAGCCGCCCTGAGCCCAGCTCTGGCCGGGGAGGGCAAGGTATAAATAAAATTATTATTATTGTTGTTGTTGTTGTTGTTGTTGTTGTTGTTGTTATCATTTGCAAAATGTTGGGCAGCAGGTGAGTATCTTTCCTGCAGAAAACAGCAAGGCCTCAGGAACCCACACAGCTTACACACAAGCACACACTGGGGTCCTAGATTGTGTTATCCCTGCAGATGTCATATCCAGCTTTCTGAATACATGGTTTCTCTCTAACACACACACACACACACATAAACAACCACACACAGAGAGAAGGGGGATACTCTGGCTACTGCGCCAACTCGCAGCAAAGATTTAATAGCAGAAAGTTTGTGGTTGCGATCCCAAATTGCTGAGGCTTCATTACTCTTACACAGCACACTGCCGAATATTTATTAGCGCAACATGAAGTATTAGCATCAATAATTAAAACCAAACTAAATAAACCAAGCAGAAAGGGCCTTTGCTAATGCAGCAACAATGCGCAGGGCAAAGCGGAGACCAGGATGGAAGCATGGGCAGAGTTCCACCAGGGTTGCAGCAAGGCACCAGGTTAGCACAGAAGCCCACAGGGAATCCACCTCAACAGCATCTCTCGGATTTTGCCAGGCAGTTTCCATATGCTTTCAAACTCATCTTCAGAGACCTTGATAGACCTTGATTTTCAAAACAACAACAACCTGGAAGCAGATTTTTTCAGGGCGGCAAATCTCGTGTCATGTTCTGCACTTGTGCAACGGAACTGCAGAAAAGATAGAGATACATTTGCCTTTTCCAAAGGCGTCAGGGCTGGCTGGGAAGACGAGAAATGGAGAAACAACCACGTCTCTTAATTGTCTGTTGCATGGATGACTCACCTTTGCCGTTCAAAACCGGCTCTCATTTTTATTCATTCCGCTTTGGCTTCTACAGGCCGGTTCCTTTTCCTTCTCCCATCCGAGTGCCTGATCCTTTCGACCTCAAGCAGCAGAGATCCTGCTTTCCTCCTTTTTGAGGCCAGATCAAGAGAAACAGCCAGTTGCAACACACCCCTGGTTAACCCACCGCTGGCTTGTTATGACAAGATGCCAAAGTGATGTGTTATCTCCGAGTATAAAACAGAAGAGCGAAAAGGAGGCATGCCTCCAAAAGCACTGTGGAATATGAACATCATTTCAGATGGGGAGAGCAGGAAGCTGCCAATAACCCTGTACCAATAACTATCGCGCCCACCTGTGCGCAGGAATGGCTTGTGGGCAGATGCATCCCTGCTCAGGACCAGTGTTAGAAATTAGCCAGGAGTCAGGCGCAATTTGCGTCTGACTTGGGTCCATTTGCAACCACGTGGAGATCTCTGGATGCCAGGTTGCCGACTGGGGAAAGCAAAATGTCGCTTAGAAATATTTCCCTTGGTGTTCGGATTTGTTTTATACTGGATTGTTATACAGTGGCACCTCGGGTTACATACGCTTCAGGTTACATACCCTTCAGGTTACAGACTCCGCTAACCCAGAAATAGTGCTTCAGGTTAAGAACTTTGCTTCAGGATGAGAACAGAAATCAGGCTCCAGCGGCGCGGCAGCAGCAGGAGGCCCCATTAGCTAAAGTGGTGCTTCAGGTTAAGAACAGTTTCAGCTTAAGAACGGACCTCCGGAACGAATTAAGTTCTTAACCCGAGGTACCACTGTACTCAGTTATTGTCTGGTTGCATACAGGCCATTTGAAATCTCTAACCTTTGTGGAAATGGAAGCAAGAAGTTCCCACCAAAGAAGAACAGATAAATAAGGTAATGGACTATGCGAAACTGTCAAAAATTAACAGCAAAATTAAGCAAATCTAACAATGAGTGTTTTGTGGAAGAATGGATGCCCTTTTCGGACTATTTAAAGGAATGTTACAGTATGATGAACTTGGGAGCAGAATCTGAGCTATGAGCAAAAGAAGCGATGGATTATAATATTGTGGTTGTGATTTGATAGATAGGCTGAGGTAGGAAGGGAAGAAATAAGAATTCCATGAGAAAGAAGGTGAGATGTCAACAAAAATAAAAGGGGGGTGAAAATGTGTTTTGACTGTACATATTTGAAATGTTGAAACTTAATAAAATATGACTGGGTGAAAAATTTGAAATCTCTGACTGTTTTGAGCAAGATGCTTTTTATGTTTCCCCGCCACCTTCCATAGCCTAAACTGTATAAAGGAGAAGAAAAAATTGCAGGAGAGCAACATCAGAACCCTTAATTCTACCATTAATAATACATTGACCCCGGCATGTCATTAAAAGGTTTTCAGAGCAAGTGGGAGTATCTCAGCAGAATGGAAAGGGCTCAGTCACATGCTTTGGGCACAGCAAAAGCTCCTTTGCGGAGACCACTGGAGTTGCATATACGCTGCTCTGAGGTTTCCAGGAAAGTAAGGGATATTAAGGTAATGAAGAGCATGTCCCAAATCTGCTGGCTTTCCTAGAAACTTAGGAAGCTGCCTTATAGCAAGTCAGATCCACTAGTCCAACTAGCTTGCCAGGGTCTCAGATAAGGGGTGTTCCCAGTCCTACTTGAACCCGAAACCTTCTGCCTGCAAATCAGATGCTCATCTGCTGAGCTATCGCTCTTCCACATCTGTCTCTCTCCCTCCCCACCATTTTTGGAGTGGAAGACAGAAAAGTCTTCCTGCATGCACTGCAATGTTTGGGATTCATGGTCGCAAGATTTGGTGATGGCCACCCAGGCTTTTAAATCCAGGGCCTTTTCAGCACTGGCCCCGACACGGTGGAACGCTCTGTCACAAGAGACTAGGGCGCTGCGGGACTTGACATCTTTCCGTAGGGCCTGCAAGACAGAGCTGTTCCGCCTGGCCTTTGGTTTGGACTCGGTCTGACCCTTATGTTTCCCTCCCCTTATGGTCTTGATTTATCGGCTATTTTAAAATGAGGCTGCATTTTAAATTGCTTTTTAACCTGTATTTTAAATTGGTTTTCCCCCCCTTTCCCCCCTATTATGTTTTTACTGTGATTTTATTGGTGTTAGCCGCCCTGAACCCAGCTCTGGCCAGGGAGGGTGGGGTATAAATAAAATTTATTATCATTATTATTGTTATTATTACTATTATTAAAGTGGATTAGACAAAATTCAAGGAAGATGCACCTGCTGATGGCAATTAATAATCTGCAATGTTTGCCCAGCGCTTTTAAGCATTCAAAGGGTTTCACATACATTATCTGCTCGTGATCCCTACAGTCTGGATAGCTCAGTTGGTTAGAGCATGGTGCTAATGCCAAGGTTGCAGGTTCGATCCCTGTATGGGACAGCTGCATATTCCTGCCTTTCAAGGGGTTGGACTAGATGATCCTCAGGGTCCCTTCCAACTCGATGAATCGATGATATTAGAACAAGCCTATATGGCAAGTCAGTCTTACTGCTCCTTCACATAGTGCAGATGGAGAAACTGGGGCAAGAAGGCAAGCACCTTGCCTAAAGCTACTTAGTGAGTTTGTAGCAGGGGTAGGATTCGAACTGGGAGCTCCCTGACTCACAGCTCAGTCTCTTAGCCAACAAGCCACACCAGCTCTCCACTGTGAGCTGCTGTTAAGCAGGACAACCCATGTTCAGAGGCAATGTACAGTGGTACCTCAGGTTACAGACGCTTCAGGTTACAGACTCCGCTAACCCAGAAATAGTGCTTCAGGTTAAGAACTTTGCTTCAGGATGAGAACAGAAATCACGTGGTGGCAGCGCGGCAGCAGCAGGAGGCCCCATTAGCTAAAGTGGTGCTTCAGGTTAAGAACAGTTTCAGGTTAAGTACGGACCTCCGGAACAAATTAAGTACTTAACCCGAGGTGCACTGTGACTCTGAGTAGAAGGAAGCTGCTTTATCCAGTCAGATCATTGGACAATTTAGCGCAGTACTGCTTCCACCGAATAGCAGCAGCTCTCTGGGATTACAGGCATGGGTCTCTCGCATCCCTACCAGTGTGGTGTAGTGGTTAAGAGCGGTGGACTTGTAATCTGGGGAGCCAGGTTCGCGTCTCCGCTCCTCCACTTGCAGCTGCTGGGTGACCTTGGGTCAGTCACACTCCTCTGAAGTCTCTCAGCCTCACTCACCTCACAGAGTGCTTGTTGTGGGGGAGGAAGGGAAAGGAGAATGTTAGCCGCTTTGAGACTCCTTTGGGTAGTGATAAAGTGGGATATCAAATCCAAACTCTTCTTCTTCTACCAGGGGATGCCAGGAACTGAACCTGGGACCTTCCGAATGCAAATCGTATGCTCTACCACTGAGCCACGCAGCCTCTGAGGTCTAACTGGGAGGGCTGTTGATTTCATGCCCTGCTTTGAAGGCATCTGGCTCTTAGAAACACCAAGACTCTGTTGCTCCAGAAGGCAAAGCTAGAGAAGCAATGGGTGGAAACTGCGCGTAATGAGGTCTGGGCTAAACATTAGCAGAACTCTCCGAAGAACGGTTGGACAGAGGCACAGAAACAGCCTCAGAAAGGGGCAGGGCTCTGCTGCTGGAGGTATTTAAGCAGAGCATCTTGCATTGTGGATCCTGCATTAATCATGGGGTTGGTCTAGATGACTTCTTGGGGTCTCTTAGAACTCCATCCATTATACAGTCCTATGGCTAGATGGACTGATCTAGCAATGCAATTCTTAACATTTTCTTCTACTCTTTTTAATATTTCAAATGATTCTTTTCCACCACCTGGCACTACTGTCCACAAGTGTGCAATATAAAACATAAAAGGAATACTATCTATCATCTATCTATCTATCTATCTATCTATCTATCTATCTATATCTATCATATATGCAAAACTAAGTCCAACTGAGAGCAGACCCGCTAAAATCAACAGAAGCCATGCCCATTAATTCCAGTGGGTTTACTCTGAGCTACAGCTCACAGAACACGTTGAAGATTAAAAAGCATTTACGTAAAACAGGTTTTAAAAGATTCCATTAAACATAAAACTTGTGTATCCCCAGCCACGAAGTGTTGCCAAAATAAGGAAGTACATCATTGCCTTCAGTAATAAATATTCAAGCTGAGACATAGACAAATGGCAAGAGAATTTTAGCCGTGGTGAGTATGAAGCAAGTATTAGCAAACTATAACACACTAAGTATTCCTGGGGAAAAGGGATGGCATAGTGGGTCCTACATGCAAGACAGAACTGCAAGGGGTTTCTTTATATCCAAGGCTACTCATTGGTTGCATGAATCTATTTTTAAAAACTTTTCATCAACTAACGAAAGACGCTGATTAATCAGGCAGCCGAACTTTCTGTAGACTGTAAGCACTCAAAAACTGCAGATGTGAAGCACCACCCTATTAGTTTTTATAACTTTTTTATCCCAACTGAATGGTGGCAAAGAACAAAACTACTGCAAAAAAAATCAAGAATATTTAACAACAGTCACATATCCTCATGGCTAATAATTTCAAGATTACCAGAAACGGCCTCTTTCAGCCACCAAAAGCCTGGGCGAAGAGAAATGGGTTTTTTTTAGATCCCTCCCAAATGTTAATAATGAGGAGACTGACACACCTCAACAGGGAGGGCATTTCACAAACAGGTAGACACCACCGAGGAGGCCCTGCTATGCGTCAATGAGGAGAGAGACTCCATCAAGCAAGGCCTCCTTCCACCTGCCTTGCTCCACCCTCTAGTCTCTGCTTCTCAATTTGTATATTATTGTTTTATGTACTGTGGCTTGCCGTTGTTTTATTGATTATAGATTAGAAATTATTTATTGTAACTGTTGAGTGGATTTCTGTTTAACTTTTATATGTGGATATTATTTTATACTACGTACTCTAATTGCTGAATGTTACTTTTTGACGTAGGTTGCTTATTTTAAAGTTTTGTTTTATTATGACATTTTTGTATTGCATTAGATCCTTATAAGGTGTACATTTTTTGTTTCTTCAGCTTGTAAACTGCCTTGAGTATTGTAAGATAGAAAAACGGTATACAAATAAAAAAATGACGATGACGCCCAACCAAACAGCACCACAAACAGGGCTGCCCTTCTGATCATATGGCCCAAGATGGTTGGTCCTGGTGGAGTCAGCTATGTGGCTACCGGAGTCTTGGCACACTAGTACGACCACCTTGAATTGTAGCACCTTTGAATCACAGAATTGAAGAACTGGGTCATCTGGTCCAACCCCCTGGAAATCAAGGAATCACAGCTAAGGAATCCCTGACAGATGACCACCCAAACTCTGGCTAAAGACCTCCAACGATGGAGAGTCCACCATATCTTCCACTGTCCAGGTCCAACCCCCTGGAAATCAAGGAATCACAGCTAAGGGATCCCTGACAGATGACCACCCAAACTCTGGCTAAAGACCTCCAACGATGGAGAGTCCAACATATCTTCCACTGTCTAGGTCCAACCCCCTGGAAATCAAGGAATCACAGCTAAGGAATCCCTGACAGATGACCACCCAAACTCTGGCTAAAGACCTCCAACGATGGAGAGTCCACCATATCTTCCACTGTCTAGGTCCAACCCCCTGGAAATCAAGGAATCATAGCTAAGGGATCCCTAACAGATGATCACCCAACCTCTGGCTAAAGACCTCCAACGATGGAGAGTCCACCATATCTTCCACTGTCCAGGTCCAACCCCCTGGAAATCAAGGAATCACAGCTAAGGAATCCCTGACAGATGACCACCCAAACTCTGGCTAAAGACCTCCAACGATGGAGAGTCCACCATATCTTCCACTGCTAAACAGCTCTCGCCATCAGAAAGTTTCAGTGCGAATCTCCTTCCTTGTAATTTGAATCCATTGGTTCAGGTCCTACCCTCCAGAGCAGCAGCAGAAAACAAGCTCTCTCCATCTTCCATGAGAGCCTTTGCTCTCAAGTCTTCTCTTCTCCAGAATAAAGACACCCAACTCCCTCAACCGCTCCTCCTAAGGCTTGGTTTCCAGACTCTTGGGCATCTTAAAAGAGGCAATCTCCCTTCTCCCTCAAGCAGCAAGGAACGTCCCATAGGATCACAGAATTCTAGAGTTGGAAGGTTAAGTTCAAGACAGGACCTCTTCTTAGGCATGCTGGCTACGACATTTGCAGCACCATAGAAAAACAAAATAGGCCTTTTGTTTCAAAACTATTTGTTTCACTCGCATACACAGGCAAGCAAATTCAGCCAGCCAACCAACCAATATTTAAATGATTGATTGATTGATTGATTGATTGATTGATTTTAATTGCGTGCCAGCCCTAATTTATATATCTTGCTCTTCCTTGGGGGTCAGTTTTATGCAGTCTCTGCCACGAGAGCTTGGAGCAGAATCACAGAATTGTAGAGTCGGAAGAGACCATGAAAATCATGGAGTCCAGACTTTCCCAAACTTGGGTCTCCAGTTGTTTTTGCACTACAATTCCCATTATCCCTGAGCACTGGTCCTTCTAGCTAGTGATGATGGGAGCTGTAGTCCAAAAACAGCTGGAGATCTAAGTTTGGGAAAGTCCTTCCCCCTGCAATGCAAGAATCTTTAGCCCAAGGTGGACCTAAAACCCACACTTTTTAGAGTCTCATCCTCTACCAACCAAGCTGCCCCTCAGAGTACTGTATGAACGATCACCTCGCATCACCTCACAACCAGAGGCGTAGGAAGGTCAGGTGGTACCCAGTGCAGAAAATTTCTTGTCAACCCCCCCCCCACACACACATTGATTTTTTTTATTTGTGTAGGGTTTTACTCCTTAGCAGTTTCTTCTCCCAGAGATGTCCCACATGACAGCTATAAACCGCTTTTATGGTGTGGCTGTTAATATCATCATCACCATCATCTCACCATGCCTCCAAGGACCTAAGAGTGAGTCTCCTTCCCTTTGTATCTTCACAACAACCCTGACAGTAAGAGCTGTTCGCCAGTGGAATTTGCTGCCAAAGAAGTGTGGTGGAGTCTCCTACTTTGGAGGTCTTTAAGCAGAGGCTTGACAACCATATGTCAGGAGTGCTCTGATGGTGTTTCCTGCTTGGCAGGGGGTTGGACTCAATGGCCCTTGTGGTCTCTTCCAACTCTATGATTCTATGATTCTATGAGGCAGACTTGGCTGTGAGATACCAACTGGTCTAAGATCGACAAGGATTCTTGGTTACCCACCCGGGATTCGAACCCACACCTTCTCAGCTTTAAGTCCAACACTGCAACCACTGCACTGGCCTGACATCTGTTAAAAAAATACGTGTGGTTTCTCTGCACAGGCCTTGCACTGATCCATAGCTGTTGTTGTTGCTTAGTCGTTTAGTCATGTCCAACTCTTTGTGACCATTCATTTTACTGGTTTTACGCAGGAAAGCCACACTAAATGTACCCATACTAAAAGTGAGACATAGTCGTCAGCCTTCCATTTGCCCTTTTTGCATTTTGGATATATTTATTTCACAAAAGCCCACGGCACAATAAGCCACACCATACATTCAAAGAACATCCTTCCCCAAGAATCCTGGGAGCTGTAGTTTGGCTCCTCCCAGAGCTATGATTTCCAGCACCCATAACAAACTACAATTCCCAGAGTTCCTTGGGAAATCCATGGTGTGGGTGTGGCCCCAGTCACTAAAGATGCCATTTGGCTGCTAGGGGATAGTCCAGCTTTTATATTGTGGAATACAGTTGGTGTGTGACCCTTCCATTTCACCCATGTCCTTGGTATAAGTCTGTTTCTTGCAAAGTTCTCCACGCTGCAAAACGTTGAGTTGTTAGTAATGCACAGAAACCTTATTGATCACTGTCAATTAATTCAATATTTAAATAAAAGCATGGTGGGTTATCAGTTTGCCACGATTCATAATAGAGAACCTCCATGCCCAAGGGAAGTATACCTGCAAACAGCAGGTGCAGACAGTACCACCTTCACACCCAGTTTGTGGATGTGGTGCATCTGACCAGCGCTGAAAAGAAAATCCAGTATTAAGTGGACTCTTGGTCCGATCCACTAAAACAGTGTTGTGTCCTTGTTTTAATTTCTCACTGATCTTGCTTTTCCTTAAAAACAGGAAAAAGCTTATTCCTCTCCATATTTAATCGCAGAGGTGCGTTTCAGGGGCATCTCATTTTTTAAAAAACAAATAAACCTTTTCACAACCCATCTGGAGAAGCATCATTGAAGCACCGTTTTCAATCTACGTGCCTTCTTACAAACTCCCCAGAGAACATCATATCGCCGCCCCCCCAAAAAAAAGAGCACAAGTGTTGCTCCCGGAGAAACACACACAGAGACCCAAACAACCGCCTGCAATTCTTTTTGTTGACAACAAGTTTCCATGAGGCTGTTGCCTAGACTAGAATGATAAAGCACCACAGCCAGATCATCAAACATTCCTGTTTCTATGGCAAATTCCCCACAACACCTTGAGCGCTTTCGACTTTCAGGAAAACATGTTCTCTTCCATGTGACCAAGATAACATTACGTTATCACAGCCCTCACATCTTCAGGCGTTGCATCTCTCGAGGGCTCACCCCCCCTTTTTTTTTTACAGGAAGAAAATAAAGCCATGCTTTCTATCTTTGCAACGAGATTCCATCCAACATCGTGGAAGCTTTTACCTTGCAGGAAAAGAACCCAGCCGATCACCTAGTGTCACAATTTAACTCCGTTATCAAAACGCACACTAGCTATTGATAGCGATCAGTCTACCTCAGAAAGCAAATGCTTATCACGCGTTTTCCCCAACAACCCAGAATTCATATGCTTTTTTTTCCTGTGCCCACAGCCCACAATCACTAATCCAGATTTATTTACCAGCGTGTTTTTCTGCCCTTACAAACCACCACGGTTTCTTGCAAAGAGCCCTTTTGGGTAAAAGAGGCACGTGAACGAGAAGCATCATGAGCGTTACATGCGTGCCACGAGCCTTCCCAAAGGCTGATTCACACATTACATTCAGCACAAAACGCAAAACACCACCGAGGTGGATTTGCAGACACGTGCATCTTACTGGGAGCCCGGGATCAAGCGCAACTCCCGTCTGGGTTGTCTGCACATCCCTTTGCAGCAGCAAACCCGCGTGTGCTGCCCCATAACGTGGGAAACGCGCTCTCCGTTCCAGGATCTGTGTCTGCAGCTTGCTAGAACCCAACCTGAAACATTGCTGTTGTTGGCATCGTGGCATCGGCCCACCAAATGACACCCCCCTTCCTAATATCCATCCCACTGAGGAATGCCAACCCATATGGACATGATTCCCCACCCCTGGTCCCATCCAAACCCACCCACCCCCCGAACATTTTATCCTGGCCCATCGCGCAAACAATCCATCAACCGCGCGCCCAGGTGTCATGGGGTGCCAGCAGCGACTCACACGAAGGCGTGATAGAGCAGCGCCCAGCCCCTCGGCCTCTCCAGGGCGTCGTAGATCAAAGTTTGCATCCGCCTGTATTTCACGTTGTTCCTCTTGACGGGTCGGCTCAGCGGCGTCTTGGCCAGCAGCCCAATCCCTTGCGCGGACCTCTTGCCGCCGTCTTCCTTGCCCGCCCCTTCCAGCAGGAGGGTCCCATCTTTGTCCGCCCCGGCGCCCAGAGCCAGAGCGCCCTGCTCCAGGTCCCCAGCGGCCAGCCCCACTTTCTTCTCGTCCCCGACGTGGCCGCCGCCGCCACCGCCACCATCAGCCCCTGGAGGTGGTAGCGGCGGCGATGCTCCTGCTGCTGCCGCCGCCGCCGCCGCTGCCTTCCTGGATTTTAGTCCCATCTTCCTCTCCTCCTCCTCCTTCTTCTTCTGCCCTGGTCCTCACAGGTGAGCAAGGGGTGCGCAGGAACAGCAGCCGCGGGGAGCCAAAGGCCATGGTCTGCGCCCACCCTCCGATTTTCTGGGGGGGAGGGAGAGGCGAGGGCTCCCCCCTCCCCAGCAGGGCAGGGCAAGGGAGGAGAGAGAGGGGGGAGAGCTGGAGAAGGAAGGAAAGGAAGGGCGAGGGAATCACATCCTCCGTCAGGTCATCGCCTCCCCAGGGGAGATGGGCATCAGCTCCGTGGGCACCGAGGAGGCATCAGCGGCGAGGATTCTCCGGAGGAATAGGAGGAGGAGGAGAAGGAGGAAGAGAGAGGAAGCTGGCAGCGGCAACAACACCTGGTCCAGCCGGGCAGGGGCGAGCAGCTCATCGCAGGGTTTATTTCCCAGCCCGACGCATGAGAGCCCCGGCGCAGCCCCCCGACCCTCCTCGCGCGCTCCAGCTTCCGATGCCAGCCAGGGAGCGAGTTTTCTCTCTCCTCTCTCTCTCTCCGCCCAGCCCTGCCCAACCTCACCGTAGGGCGTGGTCCATTGTAGAGATGGGAAGCCAGCAAATCGCAGCAGCGCCTCAGCCGGCTCCTCCTTCTCTTCTTTCTCCTCCTCCTCCTCCTCTTCCTCCTGCCCAGTTTGGCGAGCGACCGGCGCGTAATTGCGCACGGAGCGGCGGCGAGAAAGGAGGCTGGCGCGCGCTCTCCACCCGCCACCTTTTATGATCGCGATTGCCGATGGGTGCAAAAATATAAAATAAAGGGAGAGGTGGGTGGGTGTGAATCCCCCAGAGCCAGGCGCGAGGGATCCGGTAGAGGCAGTAGCGGCGTTCGCGCCGCCAAGCTGCCTGTTTTCGTGGCGCTCTCTTTCCGTTCCAGGCTTGGCTCTGGTAAGAGACGGGAGGAGGAGGAGGCCAGGCTAGGGGGTTGCCGGGACTCCCCGCGGCTTTCGGGCTGGGAGGAGGTGCGGGGAGGCTGCGAGAGGGAGGGGTGCTGGCGTCACACACAGACGCACACCTGCGCGATCACCTTCTTCCCTTGCCTTGGTCCCAACGCTCCCAAAAATTCCACAGCTGCAGCTTCTGGATCCCGAAAGGAGCCGCGTTCATCCGTACGATTTTCAGAACGGTCTGTGATGACGCCTGTTTTCCCAGGGCTCGGTTATAGGAGGAGGATTTGCAAGAAAGTGTCCCTAAAACACACGTAGGGGTCCTCTTCTGAATTTGCAAAGAGTGCCCCAAAGCACATGCAGAGCGCCCTCTTCTGAATTTGCAAAGGGACACGCAGAGTGCCCTCCCCTCATTTTTGTGAGATGCCAGGATGTGAACCTGTTATGATAGAACTGTGAAGTTGGAAGGGACCCTGAGGATCATCTAGTCCAACCCCCTGAAATGCAGGGATGTGCAGCTGTCCATAGGAGAATCGAACCTGTGACCATGGCATTACCAGCACCACGCTCTAACCATTTGAGCTAGAATGTAATCATACACAAAAGCCCAAAAACATGTTCTTAGACTGAGGTGTATAATCCATTGACTGCCCTTTGTGGTCTATTCACAGCATGATGCAACCCTGTGCACATTTACTTGGGGGACATTCCAACTGAGCCCACTGAAAGAAAAAAACCTGATTCAGACTAATGGCCCATCCGGGCCAGCAATATTATTATTTTCCTGGGGTAGCCAATGTGCCCTGCAGATGTTGCTGAACTACAAACCCACAAGCCCTGGCCAGCAGCCCAATGGTCGGGGATAATGGGCAATGCAATCCAGACACATCTAGTGGGTACCACATTGGCTACCTCTGGGCTTTATATGGACTGGCAGTGCTCTGACCCTTCTACTTGAAGTCCTTCAGCTGACTGGATAGCTCAGTTGGTTAGAGTGTGGTGCAGATGATGCCAAGGTTGCAGGTTCGATCCAGGCATGTGGCAATTGCATATTCCTTCATTGCAGAGGGTTGGACTAGAAACTAGATGATCATTGGGGTCCCATCCAACTCTGCTGTTCTGAAGGAGCTGAGGTTTGGCCACAGAATCTTTTCCATGCAAGCGAAACCTATGCTCTGCTAGTAGACTTAGGGCTTCTTCCTTGAGTTCTTGCTTCTGAGTAAACATGCATGGGAGCAAATCAGGCAATCGGGTAATAAACCATAATTTCTGGGACTCTCCTATTGCACTCATGTATATAACCAATATCAGTGTCAAATAAATGTATGTTATGGCCCAAAGGATGGATTGGAAATGGGAAAAGAAAGCTATCAAGAACTGTGGCTCCCAAACTAGATGGATGGCCCATACATTGCCAGCAACATCTCATGGCTGCCAGATGGCGGGTAGTGCATCAGAGCAGAACGTAGGTTTTTCTGCATGTAGTCAGCCAATTATTAATTTTTCCTTATCTCCCCCCCCACCATATCCAAATAACAAATGGCAGCATCGATGCCAAAACGATGATCTTATTATCAGTTTTGGTGATAAAAGAACACAAGGTAACATTTCTTCAGCAAGATGCAAACGTAATCCCAGCTGACTAATGCTCCACCAACCACACGCAAAAACCTCAGCCTTTCCTAATATTGAATCAGAAGCGGTTTGGGAAGGTTTGAAAGGGCTGTCGCACCCAAGCGCTGACCACAGAACAGGGCATCCCAGCAACCAGTTGTAGACTGCAGACAGATAAATCTACACACATCCTTGTGGTTGCTCCCAAATTACTTTTACTGGAGAAAAATGCTAGTCTACAGCAGACTGCAAAGATATTTTTTCACCATGCATAAAGAAACAAATTCTTAAAGCTATTCTGAAAATTATAGCCACTCTGGTTGTGCGCTATTTTTGGCAATTGTATTTATTTTATTATTATGCTATCTACACACACCTAGATAGCAGGGTAGAACAAGCAGACAGCAGAGCTGCTGCCTTTGGGGAAACCCAGCCAGATGGGTGGGGTATAAATATATTATTATTATTATTATTATTATTATTATTATTATTATTACCCGCCCACCTATATCAATGCCTGTGATCTTAATTCCTTGAGTTCAGCCACCTTCCACTGTCCAAACCTATCCTTCCTTTCTCCCTTCCTGCCTCGTATGCTTGGAACTGCATCCCAGGATACTGGTCTTAACATAATTCAGATCCCTCCTCAATTCCACCTTTCCATGACGTCTTCCATGACCATTGTGTGCTATCCCAGACTCTGAGTGCTTGGAAACTCCAGGGGTGCCTGCACTTAACCCAGGTTTTGGCTTTCTTGGAATGAAGGTTATCAGGGACTGTGGTGTCTTTAAGATACATGGTTTCAATTATACAAGGCACACGGGTGGCGCTGTGGGTTAAACCACAGAGCCTAGGACTTGCCGATCAGAAGGTCAGCAGTTCAAATCCCTGTGAAGGGGTGAGCTCCCGTTGTTCGGTCCAGCTCCTCCCCACCTAGCAGTTCGAAAGCACATCAAAGTGCAAGTAGATAAATAGGTACCGCTCCGGCGGGAAGGTAAACGGCGTTTCCGTGCACTGCTCTGGTTCGCCAGAAGCGGCTTAGTCATGCTGGCCACATGACCCGGAAGCTGTACACCGGCTCCCTCAACCACTAAAGCGTTATGAGCGCCGCAACCCCAGAGTCGTCCACGGCTGGACCTAATGGTCAGGGGTCCCTTTCCATTTCCCACAATCTGAGCATAGGATGGAGGGGCTCACAGCATTAACACCCCAACAAATCTTGCTTCTCCATTTATAGTTTATAAAGAAGCCCCCAAGCCACAGCTTGGGATCCAGCACAGAGCAGACATGACTCTGTGTTTAGTTTCCAGCATCAGCCCAGCTCACACCCCCAACTCTCTGCTTTAGCCTATTGCTCTTCGTCCCAGGAAGAACCCCACCATTTTCCAGAGAGCACCATCACTTATTGTTGGCATCCATCTGTCTTGAGAGACAATGGAGTGCACCTTCAGGGGTGAAGTCAAACTGTTGCATTAGCAGCAGCAAAGTGACCTCTCTGGGGCGCAGGCCTGGGCAGTGTGGATGGAGGTCCTGGGCTGCCCAGATGACAAGACTCTCCCTTGTTCTCGCTGATGCAGTCCAAAGGAAAGCAGAGCAATACGTTCGGCACCAGCTCATCTGCAGGAGTTGCCGGAAGGAGGCGTACAAGGCACCATCTTAGGAACTCCACTTCAGATTGGTGTAGGGCAGGGGTCAGCAAACTTTTTTAGCAGGGGGCTGGTCCCCTGTCCCTCAGACCTTGTGGGGGGCCGGACTATATTTTGAAAATAAAAATGAACGAATTCCTATGCCCCACAAATAACCCAGAGATGCATTTTAAACAAAAGGACACATTCTACTCATGTAAAAACACACTGATTCTCGGACTGTCTGCCAGCCAGATTTAGAAGACGATTGGGCCAGATCCAGCCCCCAGACCCATGGTGTAGGGTTTTACTCTTTAGACATTTCTACTAAAGATGTCCTGCAAAGCAGCTATACACTGCTTTTATGGTGTGGACATGAATATCATCGTCATCCCACCATGGATAAAGAGAAACACAGGACTAGAAGGGACCCAATGATATTATCCAGGCTGGCTCTCCCAAGTTTGTAACGATACGGTCATTTTCATGCCCTACCTCAGACTCTAACTAAACCTAAGCATGTGCAACTGACCCATCACTTCTCTGTTTACACTATCCTTCCCTTTCTTGCTTCCTGTGTCAAATACAGTGGTACCTCGGGTTACAGACGCTTCAAGTTACAGACTCCACTAACTCAGAAACAGTACCTCGGGTTAAGAACTTTGCTTCAGGATGAGAACAGAAATCACACAGCGGCAGCGGGAGGCCCCATTAGCTAAAGTGGTACCTCAGGTTGAGAACAGTTTCAGGTTAAGAACGGACCTCCAGAACGAATTAAGTTCTTAACCCAAGGTACCACTGTATTAGATGGTAAACTACTCAAGGGCAGGAGCCTGGCCCCTTGTACTCAGATTGCACTATATAAATCATAATTAACAAGAGATGCATCAAATTCTTAAATTAGGGGGACGTTTCCATATCCACCCCACTCCCTGTTTCTATTTTGGATGAGCCCCAAGCCATCTGGGATCTCATGTTCCCTGGAGTCCTTCGCTGGTGACTCACGCGTCAATTTTGTCCAGCTTTGCAGAGGGAAAGAGGACGTCACACAGCACAGATTTCTGCCCTGGAATTTGCTCCAGCAAGATGTTGTGATGCCCACCCAATTGGGTGGCTTTAAAGGGGGGTTAGACAAACTATTGAAAGACGTGGCTATCAACTGCTACTCTCCATGATGGCTCTGGCCTACCTCCCAAACCAGAGGTGATATGCCTAGGAATGCCAGTGGCCAGGAAGCAGAAGGAGGGAGAGTGTTCCAGTTACAGATAGGTAGCCGTGTTGGTCTGCCATAGTCAAAATAAAAAAACTCCTTCCAGTAGCACCTTAAAGACCAACTAAGTTAGTTCTTGGTATGAGCTTTCGTGTGCATGCACACTTCTTCAGATACACTGAAACAGAAGTTGCCAGACCCTTCTATATAGTGAGAAGGTGGGGAGGGGTATTACTCAGAAGGGTGGTGGGAATGGGAGATTGGCAGATAGCTGAGATGAGCCTGTTGACGACTCTTAACGACTGTAATAGGTCTTACAGGAAAAAGCAAGGGGTGAGAAGGTGAGAAATGGCTTAGTCATGTATAATGAGATAAGAATCCAATGTCTTTGTTCAGACCAGGTCTCTCCATGGTTTTAAGTTTGGTAATGAGGGAGAGTGTGTTGCTCTCAGGTTCTGCTCCTTCTGGGCTTCTGGTTCGCCACTTTAGGAATAGGATACTGGACTAAATGCAACAGGGCTCTTACTATTCTCCTAAGGTGAAGGTGGGAGGTGACAAGGAGGACTATACCAGTGCTGCAACTGAGTCCCTTGGATTCTGCAACATCAAATCGTTAGGCACCAGTCAAAAGTATCCCTCTTCTCCCAGGCCTCTGACTAATTAAACAATCTCTGAGGATTCTCTGAGGAAATATTATAGTCAAATGAAACCGCAGGCAGGGCTGGAAATATAAGCAAAGGAATGAGAACGATAAAGGAATCTAATGTAGGACACATGTTCTAGAAATAAGTACAGTGGTACCTTGGGACGCGGGTGGCGCTGTGGGTTAAACCATAGAGCCTAGGACTTGCCGATGGGGTGAGCTCCCATTGCTCGGTCCCTGCTCCTGCCCACCTAACAGTTCGAAAGCACATCAAAGTGCAAGTAGATAAATAGGTACCGCTCTGGTGGGAAGGTAAACAGCGTTTCCGTGTGCTGCTCTGGTTCGCCAGAAGTGGCTTAGTCATGCTGGCCACATGACCCGGAAGCTGTACGCCGGCTCCCTTGGCCAATAAAGTGAGATGAGCGCCGCAACCCCAGAGTGGGGCACGACTGGACCTAATGGTCAGGGGTCCCTTTACCTTTACCTTGGGTTAAGAACTTAATTCGTTCTGGAGGTCCATTTTTAACCTGAAACTGTTCTTAAGCTGAGGTACCACTTTAGCCAATGGGGCCTCCTGCTGTTGCCGCCGTGTGATTTCTGTTCTCATCCTGAAGCAAAGTTTTTAAGCCGAGGTACTATTTCTGGGTTAGTGGAGTCTGTAACCTGAAGTGTCTGTAACCTGAAGTGTCTGTAACCTGAAGTGTCTGTAACCTGAAGCGTCTGTAACCCGATGTACCACTGTATTACATTTAAGGCAGCAGATAAAAGGATTTGAACAGAAGCATCCTGGAAGTAAGGATAAGGATGCCAAGGGAATATTGCATGGAAACTGAGTTGAATTTGTTAAATTGTATGAAAATCAATAAAAAAATTGTGACCAAAAACCCCCCAGTCTCCGGCCTTTTAAACTGTATATGTGGGAGGGAGTTTGTTATGTATTTTTGCATTTTAATATTGTAAACCGCCCTGTCATCCACAGATGAAGAGTGGTATAGAAATTTATATAACAACAATAACAACAGGCCTCCGTCTGCTTCATGCCCAGTTCAGAGGCTGGATCACTGGATTAATACTGGAGTGGATCTGAGTGGGTCTGGCTATCACTATTTCAAAGAACCCTTGTACTTCTGTGGTCTAGCACTGACGTTGTCTGGGCTGTGTTTCCATCATCTTCGGTCGTGTGGTGTAGGATTTAGCTTCTGCACATTCTCGCCAGCTTTTGTATGTAACACGGTGATTTCATTGGGCGATAATCTCACGAAGGCAACCATCATCCATGGAGGCTCTGCACAGAAGATCTGATGAACGTGTGGCGCTCAGGGATGAGGTCATCCAGCGCAACTCCCGCCTCCCTTCATGTATTGATTGTGCCTGGATGTTGGTCATCGGCAGGTACCAATGGGAAGGGATGTAGTTCAATGGTAGGCCATCTGCTTTGCATGCACAAGTTCAGTCCCCCAGCATCTCCAGGTAGGACTGGGAAAGGACTCTGTCTGAAACCCTGGAGATCTGCTACCAGTCAATGTGGACTATTTTGAGCTATGTGGATCAGCGGTCTGACTCAATACAAGCCAGCTTCCTATAGATCAGAGCACACTGTGATAGCTTGTTCAGAGCACACTTCTTGCTTTCCGTGTTTCACCAAGGTCTCAGGTAAGTCTTTCTCAATATTCCTACCTGGAGTCCTTGAGGTTAGAATCATAGAATCATAGAGTTGGAAGAGACCACAAGGGCCATCGAGTCCAACCCCCTGCCAAGCAGGAAACACCATCAGAGCACTCCTGACATGTGGTTGTCAAGCCTCTGCTTAAAGACCTCCAAAGTAGGAGACTCCACCACACTCCTTGGCAGCAAATTCCACTGTCGAACAGCTCTTACTGTCAGGAAGTTCTTCCTAATGTTTAGGTGGAATCTTCTTTCTTGTAGTTTGGATCCATTGCCCCGTGTCCGCTTCTCCGGAGCAGCAGAAAACAACCTTTCTCCCTCCTCTATGTGACATCCTTTTATATATTTGAACATGGCTATCATATCACCCCTTAACCTCCTCTTCTCCAGGCTAAACATGCCCAGTTCCCTTAGCCGTTCCTCATAAGGCATCGTTTCCAGGCCTTTGACCATTTTGGTTGCCCTCCTCTGGACACGTTCCAGTTTGTCAGTGTCCTTCTTGAATTGTGGTGCCCAGAACTGGACACAGTACTCCAGGTGAGGTCTGACCAGAGCAGAATACAGTGGCACTATTACTTCCCTTGATCTAGATGCTATACTCCTATTGATGCAACCCAGAATTACATTGGCTTTTTTAGCTGCCGCATCACACTGTTGGCTCATGTCAAGTTTGTGCTCAACCAAGACTCCTAGATCCTTTTCACATGTACTGCTCTCAAGCCAGGTGTCACCCATCTTGTATTTGTGCCTCTCATTTTTTTTGCCCAAGTGCAATACTTTACATTTACCAAGTGCAATACTTTACATTTACTTTACTTTACTTTACATAGAGATGTTGGGGATTGAATTTTGGACCTCTTGCATACAAAGCATGAGGCTGTGTCATTAATATCAGAGTCTGCTCCCTGAACTTTATGGAGGGGGAGGGAAAATGCGTCGCAGCTATCAGAATTAAGGATGTTATCATCCATCAAGTTGGAGAGGCAATCAAATTACTGGAAGCCAGATGCAATGGTATTCAATGGGGTAGAAAATATTAGGTGTTGCAGAAGAATGGGAGAACTGGAATCCAACAAAGGAAGGGGGTGCACATCTGCCCGTTTCTTCCTCGCCAGATGGCTCCGTTGTAGTGGCTGGATTTTGTTTCTTTCGCTGCTGATCAAGACGTCTTCAGCAGCTGCTTTTAAAGACATAGCCAAGCAGCCGCCCAGAACGATTGTTGCTGTGTGCTTGGTGACATGACTCAAAACAAGCCTGGGTAAATACACAGAACTGGATAGCTCAGTCGGTAGAGCATGAGACTCATAATCACAGGGCTGTGGGTTTCAGCCCCATGCTGGGCAAAAGATTCCTGCATTGCAGGGGGTTGGACTAGATGGCCCAACCAACTCTACAATTCTATGATTGAGATCCAGGGTTGTGTAATGGTTAGACTAGACCTGGGAGAGCAGGGTTCGAATCCCCACTCAGCCATGAAGCTCACTGGGTGACCTTGGGCCAGTCATCATCTCTTAGCCTAACCAATTTCACAGGGTTGTTTTGAAGATGTAATGGGGAGGAGCAGAACCATGTAAGTCACCTTGAGATTCTTGGAAGATAAAGATGGTATAAAGGTAAAGGGACCCCTGACCATTAGGTCCAGTCGTGGCCGACTCTGGGGTTGCGGCGCTCATCTCGCTTTACTGGCCGAGGGAGCTGGCGTACAGCTTCCGGGTCATGTGGCCAGCATGACTAAGCCGCTTCTCGTGAACCAGAGCAGCAAACGGAAACGCCATTTTCCTTCCCACCAGAGCAGTACCTATTTATCTACTTGCACTTTGAGGTGCTTTCGAACTGCTAGGTTGGCAGGAGCAGGGACCGAACAAAGGGAGCTCACCCCATCACGGGGATTCAAACTGCTGACCTTCTGATCAGCAAGTCCTAGGCTCTGTGGTTTAACCCACAGCAGTGCCACCCGCGTCCCTAAAGGTGATATACAAATGTAATAAATAATAATAAGGAAATAAAACTATTTGAAAATTGTTCTGGATATATCTGTGCTCAGGAGTCTTGTGGGGAGTGGGAGAGAGATGACTTGAATCAATGGGAAGAACACACCAGGTTTGCATGCCGAACGTCCCAGGTTTAATCCTAAAAGGACATCACCCTGGTTGAGGTGTGGTGAACCAGTCACCAACACAGCCCACTCGCCCTCCTGGTAAACAGCAGTGACACCACTGCCAGGAGGCTATTTCTGTGCTCTGCCCCCAACAGGTGAGCTGCTCCTGTACTGCAGCAGGTTGGGTGGGAGTGAATCTTCAGCAGAAGCTCAACCATGCAGATTCTTGCCATGGGCCCTGCATGGATGGGATCCTCCGTAAACCCATCCATAATTATGCCACACAGTACAGTTTTACGTGATGAGTTATAAATGACGGTCAGGGACCGTGCTGGGAGGGCTGGACTGAGGAGGAGTGGTGGGAGCCTCCCTCTCCCCCTGCTCCTGCTCAAAATCCTGACTCTTCCCACAGTATAGATTTGGAACAGTGGTTTGCAGAGGGACATAGTTCAGAAGGCAGGAGCTGGGAAATACTGGATGGGGAACAGCTAGGAGAAGAAACACTGGGAGAGAGAGGGTTCACAGATTCACAGTCTCTGGACAGCAATCCTCCATTCAGCCCAAGGTCAAGAAGAGCTCAGAAAGTGGCAGAACAGAAAGCACAGAGGGTACAAACTCAGCTTACAAGACGTAGGAGTGAGGTAGATTAATAGGGGCAGAAGGGGTGTAATCCTTAATTGGGAGCACCGCAATTTCTAGAAGAGGTGTTCTTTGTTCTCTTGGTATATACAGAGATGGCAAAATTGACGCCGCTGATAGAAGATGTAAATTTAGAATCCTTTAAAGAAAACTGGACTCATAATCTGAAGGACTGGTGGACTCATAATCTGGTGAACCGGGTTCGCTTCCCCACTTCTCCACATGCAGCTGCTGGGTGACCTTGGGCTAGTCACACTTCTCTGAAATCTCTCAGCCCCACTCTCCTCACAGAGTGTTGTGGGGGAGGAAGGGAAAGGAGATTGTTAGCCGCTTTGAGACTCCTTCGGGTAGTGATAAAGCAGGATATCAAATCCAAACTGGAAACCCTTTCTAGTCTTTTTAAAAAGTTGTTTCCCATATGCAAAGACCACAGCAGGGTCTGAAGTGTAAGGAAACAGCAGAATATCTTAAGAAACATGTTAGAGTGGATGAAATTAGATAAGACGGAACCTTAAAATGCAATTGTATGTAATTTGAGTTACAAACAGCAATGGTGGGTGAGCAGGAAGTCACCAGCTTTGCTGAATTAGAATATAATTGTTGAGTAACAATTGCAACTTTCTATATGGAAAAAAATATTATTACTTCACACACACACACTTCTGGAAATTTCACATTTTCACCTACATCAACCTTAAAGCCAAGGTGCAAATTAATTTCTGAGTAAGATTTGCAGTGCAATTACATATCCCATTCTGAGGAGGGTTAACTATGCAGAGCCAAATGCAAGAAGTTCTTATCACTGCCCCTTGGGACACAAGATTGCTTAAGACTTTTGCCCTGTGGGTCTGCTCTTAGTAATTTCCAGTTTCAGCAAGTATTGATCCTTCATGGCTATTTTATATATCAAGGCATTTATTGGTTTCATTCCTTTGCAATATCTCAGCACCTGGAACTCATATTCCTCTCGCAATTGATTCATTATTATTTTCGGCCTCGTGATTGCTGCTAGGAAAATAAAACAGCAATTTTAGATGGCATAAAGGGGAAATTATCTTTAAATTCAATTAAGAGAATCGATGGATGGATTTCCGCTCTGACACCCTACTCTGGAAAGCTGATGACTTCTTCTTTTCTTACCTCATAAATACAACTGAGGCCTTCGCAAAGGCAGCCATCTTGGTTTGTGGCTCTTTTAAAAAAACTAACCAGCAGCTCTGCAAAGTGCTTGCTGGCCAAAGAAATTGCCCAGTACTAGCTGCCCTCTGGTTTTAAGACTTCAAGAATAATACATTATGGTTCAGGGGCATAGCATGGGTGTCGGGACAGCCAGCGTCTAAACAAGGGAATCTCTCCTTGCAAACTATCCCCAACCTGGGAGCAGAGATAAGGCAGAGAAACATGGAGGCAGAGAAAATTCTCGCCTGACAGTGCTGTGACAGATGGGAGGCAGAACAGGCATGGTCTAGGGAGTGTTCTGAGGGGATGCACAGAGAGGCCTGGAGTGTTACATCCAGCCCCCAGGCCTGAGGCACTGACCCCTGCCCTATCATTGCGTCCTTTCATATTGATGCTTGCCACTTACTCCTGTATGTGGCATCACCCAAGACCTCTGTAGAACCAGGAGAAAAAGGAATAAATAAATCTGGGGTCGGGTGGTTGGACAGGTCAGGCAGTTGCCAGGGTACATTATTATTATTATTATTATTATTATTATTATTATTAATTATTTTTACCCTGCCCATCTGGGCAGATTACAACAAAAATTAAAAATACATTAAAATGTCACACATTAAAAACTTCCCTGAACAAGGCTGCCTTCAGATGTCTTCTAAAAGTCTGGTAGTTATTTTTCTCTTTGACATCTGGTGGGAGGGTGTTCCACAGGGCGGGTGCCAGTACCGAGGAGGCCCTCTGCCTGGTTCCCTGTAACTTGGCTTCTCGCAGGGAGGGAACTGCAAGAAGGCTCTCAGCGCTGGACCTCAGTGTCCAGGCAGAATGATGGAGGTGGAGATACTCCCTCAGATATACTGGACCAAGGCCGTTTAGGGCTTTATGGGACAGCACCAACACTTTGAATTGTGCTCGGAAACCAATGTAGGTCTTTCAAGACCGGTGTTATGTGGTCTCGGCGGCCGCTCCCAGTCACCAGTCTAGCTGCCGCATTCTGGATTAGTTGTAGTTTTCGGGTCACCTTCAAAGGTAGCCCCACATAACGCGCATTGCAGTAGTGCAAGCGGGAGATAACCAGAGCATGCACCACTCTGGCGAGACAGTCTGTGGACCAATAGGTTCTCAGCCTGTGTACCAGATGGAGTTGGTAAACAGCTGCCCTGGACATAAACTGAAAGCCAGCCAGGCCTAGCCCTATCATCAAGCAGAGTGAAGCGGCTGCCTCGGATGGCAGATCCCAAGGGATCTGGTGGAGGACACGGTTGTGTGTTTCTTGCACCCCCTAAGCTAGCCCGTTGCCATTGCCGAAATTTAGCTTGGCTTTTGTACATGAACCGGCACATTTGGTCCTTTGCCTCAGGCAGCAAAATGCCTCGGGTTGGCCCCGAACAATCAGATAAGTCTCCAACCTGCCCTGAGAACAGAACTACAAAAGAACTACATGGGAAGAAGGAATCATAGGGAAAGGAAGGGGGAAATGTTGTATAAGGCCCAAAGCATTTTGAAGAGAGTTCTTCCTCAGGGTAACTCTTCCCTTACAATTTTCAGCCCGTGATCAAACCCATGCAACAAAAGGTTCACCAGGTTGAAACTTGCCATTCCAGAAGGTCCCTGAGGAAGAACTTGGTTCAAAATGCATCAAGAGGAATAAAAAAGGTATTTTTTCCTCATACACCTGGAGGTTTCTTCCCTTTCTTTCTCAGAGACCAGAGCTAACTATTATTATCATTTAGTAGAAGTAGTATCCTGTCCTTCCCCTGTAGCTCTCATAACATAAATTACATGATAAAAACAAGAAGATAAAAACACAAACCAATAAACATGCAAAACTGGATAATGCTAGGGAAGATTCCCTGTGTGTATTAGGGGGAATTTGTGCTAAAATGCTCTTGTATTTTCAGGAGGACTTTATAAAAAATAATAATCACAAACTAGCTAATGTGGAAAACTGAACTTAAGATGGAAACCAAAATGGACTGATGTCTCCACCCCAATGGACTCAAGTTCCTAGAAAGGAGATTCCGACTAAACATCAGGAAGAACTCTTTGACAGTAAGAACTGCTCGACAGTGTAACGGTCTCCCTCGGCAGGTTGCGGTCTCTCCTTCCTTGGAGGTTTTTAAGCAGAGGTTGGATGGCCACCTGTCATGGATGCTTTAATTGAGATTCCTGCATTGCAGGAGGTTGGAATAGATGACCCTCAAGGTCCTTTCCAACTCTACAAAGCCTATGGTCCTAACTCCTGCAATGACTTTCTACATGGATCTACTATGTATCACTTTTACAAATCCTCTCCACTTCCCAGTGGGGAGGAGTTGCGGTGGACCACGTGGCCACCCACTTCCCACCGGGGGCGGGGGACTTTGTCCCCCATTGACCGTGAGATCCCGGCCACATCAGAGCCCAGCCAGCCAATCCGCTACGGGGCTACGGGGCCAGGACCATTTAAAGCGGAGGCGCGATCTGGAGGGCTTCGTCTTTGGCTCGCTTCCTCAATCACCCTCCCTCCCTCCCTATTTCTCAGGTTTAGGCACTGGCGTTGCTATGGACCTCGGTTGGTCACCGTCGAGGGGCCTGGTAGGAATTTTTCCACTTGCCAAATTGGTGCTGGCCTTGTGGTTCTCGCCTACCTCGTAGCAATCGTCACGACTTTGTTAGGGTTGCGGGTAGGCATTGTTTGACCTTGTGATGACCTTGATAGCCAGTGTGGTGTAGTGGTTAAGAGCGGTAGTCTCCTAATCTGGGGAACCGGGTTTGCGTCTCCGCTCCTCCACATGCAGCTGCTGGGTGACCTTGGGCCAGTCACACTTCTTTGAAGTCTCTCAGCCCCACTCACCTCACAGAGTGTTTGTTGTGGGGGAGGAAGGGAAAGGAGATTGTTAGCCGCTTTGAGACTCCTTAAAGGGAGTGAAAGGCGGGATATCAAATCCAAACTCTTCTTCTTCTTAAGGGTATTCCATTAAAGGAATCTGGGGGCGTTGATCTTGACAGAAGCCCGGGTCAGGGGCTAGGGCCATGACATGACCCCGACGGGAACACCAGGGGGAGCTTGAGTTGATTCGCATTGACAGGGCTCCCCCTTCCAATGGTTTATCCTTACCGAACTTCCTGCGCATCGGGCAGGAGTCAGATATAGTCGGGTCCATTCAATACCTAAACCAATACCGCTCACATTCTGTAATCAATAAAGTTGTGGCCAAATTTGCCCAATAACATAAACCTAATATCCGTGTCCTTGTGTGTGTTATTTCCCAAAGAGGGGGTGGCTACGGGGTCTTGACACGCAAAGCCACTTCCGACCTGGGGAGGAGGTGGGGTTGCAGGCTTCACACCCACCCCCACGTGCACGGGGGATGAGCTCAGCCCCCGACAGATCTGGGGAATCCTTGGCCGCGTCATCTCTCCAGGCAGCCAATCAGCTGACTGGGGAGGCATGGCCTGACCTATTTAGGGCCGGTGCAGCCAAGGCTCATCCTCTTTCACCGCTTCACCTACTCGGTTTCCCATCCCCCCTCCCTTTAGTCAGGCTTCTTGGACATTGCTATGGACTTTGGTTGGTCGCTGTCAAGGGGCCTGGTAGGAATTTTTTCCAATTGGCAAATTGGCTCCAGCCATTTGGTTTTTCGCCTACCTCGTAGCAACTCGTCACAACTTCCTGGTATTGGCGGTTAGGAATTGGTAAGGGTAGGGTTACATAGATGAGGGGGGAGGGAGCGCCATCGCCTCCCTCCACAGTCTAGGGTAGCCCGGTAAAGGGCTCCGGGGGGTGTGGCCCTAAGGCACGCCCCTGAGCGGTGACCCCGGGGGAGCTCCTAGTTGACGTGCCTCAGCAGGACTCTCCCTCCTGGTGGTTAACCCTGTCCGGTCTTCATGCAATCGGGCTGAAGCCATATGGTCGATAGGACCAATGCCTAAGCCAATGCCGCTCATTCCTATAATCAATAAAGTTGTGGCCTATTTCGCCCATTAACCTTATTCATGTTGTCCTGTGTCTTATTTCTACTGGCGAGGGCGGGAACTCGCCACACAACTCACCTTGTTGTCTCTGATACTGAAGTTCTTGCAACTGGTACAGATTGCATCTTTGCAGCCATGCAGAACAGCACAACTTCCTGGCACAAAGGTTTCAATATCTGAAGCACGGTAAGATGCATTTTGGCCTCTTGGACAGGCACGAGTCTATTGATTTCCGCCGTCACTAGAGAAAGACAAGCAATATAAATACATTAGTAAAAGAACACTTTCCCGTTCAAAAGGAATCAACAAACAAGGGACGAAGGGCACACAGGGTAACTCTAGCATCAAAAGCTAGAAGGAGTCGCAGAGCAGAAACCTGACTCTTGACATGCTCCTTGCACGTCTTCCAGAGCTGTCATCTGTAGGTTTTGCCTACCTGCTGCCTTTTCGGTTTTGTGGTTTTATGATGGATTCCCGCAAAGCCACCTCTTCTGGGATAGAACCTGCGAGTCCAGGGTTCGAATCCCCATGAAGCTCAGTGGGTGAACCTGAGTCAGTTACTGTCTCTCAGTGCAACCTACCTGTTCTTCACATTTCTGGATTGATTCAATGGGGAGATTCAATGGGGGATTCAATGGGGAGAGGAGAACCATGTATGCCATCTTGAACTCCTTGGAGAGAAGGCGGGACATGAATGCAATAGTAAATAAATAATGCTTTTATTGGAATTCATGAATCTCATATCTCCTTAAGGTCTGATTGGATGAAGAGCAGTTCAGAATTAACATGGTGGAGACATAGAGAGGCCTTATGGCTATTATGTGGGATGTGTAAAATGCAGCCAAAAACAACCATTTCTTTTTTTCCTAGATAGGCCCATGACAGGAGCTGGAGCTCACAAAGTTTTCCTGTAAGTTGGCTAGAGAGAACTCTGTGAGAGACATTCCCACTGTGCCCTGACGAGGGAGGGCGTAGCCATTTTTATTTCCTTACCTACCTGGAAGCATCCTCTTTTTTCATTATCAATCCCATCAATCCAGAAATGTGAAGAACATCTGCTGTGTGTGAGCTCCAAAACCCAGACACTATTTTGAACTTGACTGAAGTATGTCTTTGTAACTGAATTGCCATTTTAAACCTTCTGTATCTGTATTCTGAGTGAGTAAATGTGTGTGTGTGGTTGTTGTTTTCAGGGGGAGAAAAGGGGGGCATACTAGGAGAACCCAATATGCCTTAAAGCATCCTGGATTACTTAAACCAAACGGCTAAAATTAGCCTATCTAAACTTCCCTTTAAAGCTGCAAAGGGGTGCACTCTGCTGAACTCACAAATGTGAGAAAGGAAGTACGGACAGAGGCCCAGGTGGGTGCAAAAATCATGCCTGTTCACTCTGGCTTGGATTGGCTAGGGACCCCATCTGCATGCTCCCTGGACAGCTCCTTTACTGCTCTGGACCAGGGGTCAGCAACCTATAATAATAATAAAAATAAAAATTTATTATTTGTACCCCGCCCATCTGGCTTGGTTTCCCCAGCCACTCTGGGCGGCTTCCATAGAAACCAAAATACAGTAAAATATCACAGATTAAAAACTTCCCTGAACAGGGCTGCCTTCAGATGTCTTCTAAATGTCAGGTAGTTATTTATCGCTTTGACATCTGATGGGAGGGCATTCCACAGGGCGGGCGCCACCACCGAGAAGGCCCTCTGCCTGGTTCCCTGTAGCTTTGCTTCTCGCAATGAGGGAACCGCCAGAAGGCCCTCGGCGCTGGACCTCAGCGTCCGGGCAGAACGATGGGGGTGGAGACGCTCCTTCAGGTATATTGGGCCGAGGCCGTTTAGGGCTTTAAACTTAAGGCCCATGGGCCACAAGCAGCCTGCGGGGGTCGTTTAACCGGCACATAAGCCAGCCCTGAACTGAGCCACTCGCTCGGCGAGTCCCCGCGTGATGTGCTAAACCGGCACAGTGTGGTGCAGTGTGGCACGGCAAGTCACTTCTGTGGCACCGGAAATCGCGTCTGTGCATGCTCAGATGCTGAAAATCGCATCTGTGCAGACGCAGACGCCAGAAACTGTGTCTGCACAGATGCCAGAAATCGTGGGCGGGCGCAATCCAGCCCACAGAGAGATCTCCACTGGAGTGAACTGGCCCAGGCAAGGTAAACCTTGCTGAGCCCTGCTCTGAACAACTGGATGAGGCACACAGACTCCACTGGATGCCTCAATGGTGGGAGGAAGGAAGACAGAGAAGGTGGCAAGAGTTTTAAGAGGAGGAGAAAAAGAGGAACAAGGCAAAAGAGAAAGTGGAAGGGGAGAGGAAGGCAGGAAGGCAGGCAGATGGACCGATGGAGCAGGGGGAGGGAAGAACAGAGCAGAGCAGACCCCAATAGCCACTGGCGGAGTGTGAAAGGGGACTGTGCTGGGCCCGGGGGTAACCCGAGAACTGTGGTCCGGGTCCGGTCCAGAATCCGAAGGTTCCGCTAGGAGTCTGTCCAACAGGGCCAAGGCAAGACACAAGGCAGGAAACCAGGCAAGGAGAGGTACAGGATCTGGCATAAAGCAATGTTGCTCCCGCAACGTGGGACAGGGTCCAACAGCCTTTTATCTTTGTCGGAGTAGTGGCCAGTCTTGATCCCCTGGCGACTCACCTCTGTTTCGCCCAAAGGTGAGCACTCCTCCTGCGAGTACTCAGGTCTCTCCTTCTCTCAGACCTGAGTTACTAGACCTAGAGGCTGCCTCAGCCTTTCCTGACCCAACCAGTAGTGGAGCAGCTGTAAGTGATAGCCCAGCTGAAGGCAACCAGGTAATCCCTGCATCTGGAGCCAGGGCAGGCTCAGGCCCCTGACTCGGCCCAGTTGGTGTTTGCTGCTGGGGAACCTGTGCAGACTGGGACTCTTCAGGATCAGGCCCCAGACTTGGTTCAGATGATGCCTGAGGCAAAGGATCCGGTGCAGACTGAGACTCCTCTGGTTCCAAGTCTGAGCCCGAGTCCCAGGCCATCACAAGGATGAAAACTTTGGTCCATGGTCTCTCCTGGCTTTGGAGGAACCAATGCACCTCCTTGGCAAGGGTGCAAGGGATGAGGGTGCCAATATAGGTCCGTGCCAAGGGAGCAAAGGATGCGTGTTGATACAGCTTCTTGCCACAGGCACAGGGGAACCTAGGTATACCTCTGCTTGGTGGCACAACTGGGGAGAAGCGTGGGCTTCAAAGTGTCCTACCAATTGGATTCTGGCTGCACCGATCCAGAAGCAGAGAGGCTGAGGAAGCCTTGGCAACCTGGGACTGGCGGGTAAAGATGGAGCCATTGCACCATGCAATGCTTCCCTCTTGGCAGACAGAGAAGGGATTAATTGAACATAATGTGCCCACTGCCTTCCAGGGATGTACCAAACGAGAGATTGGATGCTTAAAACTGGAGGCGGGTGTAGCACTATGTGACAGGCTGGCAAGGAGGGTGCGTTCTGGAGGGCGTTCTCCACGGATCCAGTCACCTTCTGCTGCACAGCGCTGAGAATGGCAAGAGGGAAAACAGAGTGGGAGGCCAGCTCTGGTGCTTCAGGCAAGAAGGAAGCTACCCAGATCTCCCAGAAAGGCTTCGAAAGAACCCTTCTGCATTTCCTTCCTAACGGAGTGCCAAAAAAAATTCCTCTCAAAACAGAGGAAGTCAATATGTGTATATGTACATAAAGATTATTATGAAGGCATGGTTTTCTTTGTAGGTGTGTTGTTGTTGTTGTTGTTTTGTTTGTTTTGTTTTTGTTTTTTGGATTTTATGTTTGTAATTTTTGTTGTAATTTTTGCATTGAAAATAATAAAAAAATATAAACATTCCAGCAATTACTGGTCCAAACAGCATTATTTAGTAACTAGAGATCTGGCTATTCAGAGTTCTGCATGAGTGTGGAACAGCACAAGCCATGCCATCTTTTGGCCATCCAGATATTGTAGGACTCCCAACTCCCATCAACATAAACCAGCAAAGTCGGTGGTCAGAGGTGATGGGGAGTTGTAGTCCAACAACCCTTCTGAGTAATACCCCTCCCCACCTTCTCACTATATATAAAGGTCTGGTGACTTCTGTTTCAGTGTATCTGAAGAAGTGTGCATGCACACGAAAGCTCATACCAATAACAAACTTAGTTGGTCTCTAAGGTGCTACTGGAAGGATTTTTTTTAAAAAAAAATTTGTTTCGACTACAGCAGACCAACATGGCTACCTACCTGTAACTAGAACTTCTGGAGGGTTGCAGCTAGAAGCAGACAGCAGAGTAGCAGTGGTGTGCAGTGAAATTGTTTGTTGGGGAAGAAGAAGAGTTTGGATTTGATATCCCACTTTATCACTACCCGAAGGAATCTCAAAACAGCTAACATTCTCCTTTCCCCTCCTCCCCCACAACAAACATTCTGTGAGGTGAGTGGGGCTGAGAGACTTCAGAGAAGTGTGACTAGCCCAAGGTCACCCAGCGGAGCGGAGACGCGAACCCGGTTCCCCAAATTACGAGTCTACCGCTCTTAACCACTACACCATACTGGCTCTCAAAGTTAGGTCCAGAGGCGTTAGCTTGTGAGGGGGATTGCAATGTCCTGACATCACGAGTGCAAGCATTGTGCCTCCCTCCCTAAGCCACGGAGAAGCTTCCCAGGCTTTGGAAGGGAGATGCCAGGCCTCTGACACGATGCTGGTGCCCTGCTGCTTCCTCCCCAAAGCTGGGCAGGCATTGGGAAGGTGGCAGGAGGTGTATTGGGCCCCAGTGGAGCATCGTGCCTCCCTCCCTAAGCCAGGCAGAAGCTCCCTAGGCTTTGGGATGGAGGCACCAGGCTTTAATACTCTAATTTACTGGGAACATTTAGGGGACTAGTCTAGTCCCCCTAGTCCACTGACCCCAAACAACTGTTGGGCAGGGCAGCATTGCTCAGTTGATCTTCCTCCTGCTGAGTTGCCGCTGCATACCTGGATGGAGAGGGGGAAGGATGCCGCCACGATGGCAAAGTTTGCATGGTGCAAACACTCTAGCAGGGCTGATGGATGGGCTCCGCCGTAGCACTTGCCCTGCGCTGACCTCACCACTGTCTCACTCTCTGCCATCTCATTCCAGCATGCTGCAGTGATTCATCCCAATGAGCACCACGTCACCCATCATGTCACCCACTGCTTTGGCTCCCACTCTCAGACACAGTGCTCAGACTCTGGGCTCGGTTATTCCCCAAAGGTTTCGTTTTGCAAGTCAGCGCACGGCTTAAACGTAGATCAGCATCCAAGCTACCCAGTTCAGTTGTTCAGAAGCAGAACCCTACTGTACATAATTAGGCACGAACTAAAATGTCATCTCAACAACTCCTCTCCTTCAACTGGCCCATTGGGGCAGCCATTCCATCTGATTGCCTCAGTGGGAGAGATGGGGTGCTGGGCTCATTCCATCTAGCCAGGGATAGCCTAACTACGGTTGTCTATCCTCTTGTAACCTCTAGGTTAGGTTACTGCAACATGTTATATGTAAGGCTGCCTCTGAAGACAGTTCGGAAACTTCAGCTGGTGCAGAATTTGGTGGCCAGGTTGCTCACTGCTCACATTAAACATTTTTTTAAAACTTCCTTACACAGGGGAAAGCTTTCTGGGAGATGATATTTAATGAGTTGGGAGTGGGGGAAAGTTGAATATAACCTTTTCTAAGAAACCAGAAGCTTTTCTTTTAGGAATTTTAGGTGTGGAGATTCCGAAGGACCACAGCTGCCCAGACTTTGCTAGCCCAGAGATGGAAAGATGGAGTCCCGACCAAGGAAGAGTGGCAGATAAAATGAATGAACTATGCTGAAATGGCAAAACAAACAGGAAAAATCAGGAACCAGGAAGAATCAAACTTTAATAAAGAATGGGGAAAGTATATAATGTATTTGAAAAATTATTGTAGACAACTACCACCATTAGTAGGAAAACTTGCATTAAATTTTGAATTATGGGTTGATTAAGGATTTATAATAATTGGAGTTATTGAGATGCAGATGAAAAATAATGATCCAGAAAAGGTGGGGATGTCGAACGGGATATTTTGTTTGTGTTCTGTTTGATGTTTTTGTTATTGTTTGTAAAATAAAAAATGCAATAAAAATAAATAAACTTCCCTACAAAGGGCTGCCTTCGGATGTCTTCTAAAGGCTGTGTAGTTACTTATCTCCTTGGTTCAGGGGTCGCAAAACTCCATAAGCTCCAACATTTCTCTGATGAAAATAGGGACGTCCTGAGGAAAAACAGGACATTCTGGGATCAAATCAGACACCGGGATGGCTTCTGCAAATCTGGGGTTGTCCCTGGAAAACAGGGACGCTTGGAGGGTCTGTACTTTTCATTGGATTTGTTTCCCAGCCTGTTTCTCGCAGTGGCCAACCAGATGTCTTCAGGAAACCAGAAAAGCAGGACGTAAGGAAAATAGCCTTCTCCTGCTGTCCCCCCCAATAAAATTTCTCAATAGCATACAGCCTGAGAACCTTTATAGTCATCACAACTGGTAGCCATTGACAGACTGATCCCCTGCAATGTTATATCGCACCAGCAAAGCCTTTCCAAGGAACCCGCCGAACCTTTTTCACAGGACAAAGCAGGAACAGTGATTTAGGAAATGGGAGATTGCCCCAGATAAGCAAGGACCGTTAAAGCATCTGCACCCTCGCAGATCCTTGGAGCCAACGTGTTTCTTTTCAGTTGTTTCTCATCTTTCATTTCCTCACCATTAGCAGTTGTGCCAGGGCTGCCGTATGCTGAGCTATATGCCTATTAATTTTTAGAGATGGCATTTAGACGCTTGGCAAAGAACATGGGCACAATTTCACAGAACGGCTTCTCTGTCATTTCCTTTAGATATCATGGATTAAACCATGGGTAAGCAAACCAGGATGTGGGTGGTGCTGTGGGTTGAACCACAGAGCCTAGGACTTGCTGATCAGAAGGTCGGCGGTTCGAATCCCCGTGACGGGGTGAGCTCCCATTGCTCGGTCCCAGCTCCTGCCAACCTAGCAGTTCGAAAGCACGTCAAAGTGCAAGTAGATAAATAGTAGGCTACATATATCAGTCGAGAAATTAAATGGCTGGCTGAACTGAGCAGGTGTCCTAAGAATTCTGCATGCAAGCCTGACCGACGAATAAAGGAGAGGGGGTGCATATCATGAGGGTTTTCAAATATTTAAAAGGATTTTTTTAAAAAAATACTTGCAGAATCAGAGGTGGGTGTTGAACGATGTCCCAACCCCAGGGAGCTCTGGCATCTGAAGGTATAGGGACACATAGTGCTTTTTTCTGGGGGGGACGGAGGGGTATGCATACCCCTAAACATTTTGTGAATCTAACAGGAGAAGAAACTACATGATTTTAAATTTTTAGTTTCTTCACCACCACTGTGAATCGTCAGTTCCACTGCTACCCCCAATGGTGGCCTCACTTCCTGTCACGGTGCTTCCTGATTCTCAGACGGAAGCGAGCGTTTAATGTGTGAAGTAGGAGTTGGAATCTAGCATGGTGATTGGTCAGTTATGTTGTTACCACTTCCAATGGCAGCTGCATTTTCTTTCCCAGTGATTGTCTTGAGTCAAAATGAGAGTACACCTAAACATTTGTTTTTTTTAGGGGAAAAAAGCACTGGGGACACCCGTCTCCAGCATGCTAGCCTCGAGGCCCAGAAGAACCAGGAAACTTGGAAGTGGGGACCCCCTAGGAAGCAGTAATCTTTGGACTAACCAGTTCCAGCTGGGTTTGAGGAAACATCTGAATTTAAAGCACAGTCAACTCAGATTTAAAGCACATGCTCTTCCAGTGAATCCTGGAAACTGAGGGTTGAAGTCCTTTCTTCTATCTCTCCTGAATCTTCCAACAACCAGCTGCATTGGCTGCCCATGAGTTCTAGTGAGAGAAACTTTTTTCCATCCACTCTCTCCATGTGCCATGCACAACTTCTATGTCACCAAAGAGCAGAGATCCATCTATAGTTCCTCATCCTGCATCCCACAGTGCAGGGTTGGCTCGAGACATTTTGTTGCCAGGGATGAAGAACAAGATGGTGCCCACATGCCATTCACAGAAGCCACCTGGGCCAACAGTTGAGTCTTGCTTCCACTTTGGTGGTGGAGCAATGTCGTCCGCTGCGCTTGAAGAAAACCGACTAGCTTAGGAAGGTGCACAGCCGTATCGTCCCAACACCTTGACATCACTTCCAGCATCTGTCACCTGCAGAGACCGCTACTCACTTTGCCTCAAGATAGGGCTGGCATTACCACTGTGGTCAACCACATATTTCTGGGAAGCTTCTGAACAGGGTATGAAGGCAGTAGTTCTCCAGAAACTGTTACTCACTGCAGTATCCTCTGAACCTCTTGCCTGTTCCTCCTTAGGTTTGCTCCTTAGCAGTGAGACCTTATCTTATACCCTTCCAAAAGTGTCACCACCAGAAAAGGACCAGAAGGCATCAAGTGAGGCTCATCATGTTGTGCCTGCAGACCAGGCAGATCTGCACTTGAGAACGTAGGTCTTTTTAATTAACTACAAAGCAACAGTACCCGCTTCTCCCTCACAGACAGGAGTCAGAAATAGCATCAGGGACCCGAGCTGAATACATTGAGGGTGTTAGCGAGACTGAACTGCTGTCACCAGGCAGTGAGATGCATTTGGAGCAAGAGCTGTCGAATTAGTATTTGAGAGCAGCAGAAGAGCTCCCTTTTATCCAGCTCCAACTCTGCATGCAGAGCTATTAAAAATATATCTCTTGCACGTCACAGCCGAGAGAACCAGACACATAGCTAAACCCACTGCGATGCTTTAAGAGACGCATCTCGTGTTCTTCATAATCCAGCAGGATCCATTTCAAAGATTTCATATATATATTTCATATCGCAGAAACTGAAGGCATCCGATAAGGAGATTAATGGGCGACATGGTTTCTACTGGAAGTTTAAACAAAGCCATTTTGCTCGCCGAAATTGAGCAAAAAATGGGCCTTTCAGAGAATTAGGCCAGTTTTAACATTCTCTGCTCTCTCTTGGCAAATGCTTTCTTTTTCCTTCCCCCTCAAAGCTTCAGCAGCTACTCATGCAGCCCAAGCCTTAGCAGACTTACTCATGAGTAGGGATAGAGGAAACCATTAGTTTTGGTTGTCTGCATTTCTGATTTTCCCAATACAAAAACTCTCTTCTCCACATTTCTGTGGCGATTTGCATTTTTTAAAAAAATATACTCAGGAATATCCATCATTAATGCAAATTTCTCCTAATAAACATGTTTATATATTGTTATGACTATAATACACATTTTTGCAAGCAATTTCCCATAATATCATTCATGTTTGCGCTATATTCCATAATATGTGCATTTTACACACATTTCTCTCAAGTATAATGCTATCTCTGTACATACTCTTTGGTTGGAGAACTACACTGCAAAATTCAGTGAAATACAAATTTCAAAGGACCAGTCTCTTGACATATTACAGTGGTACCTCTGGTGCAAACGGGATCCATTTCAGAGCTCTGGTCGCATCCTGAGGAATTCAAAACCAGAGATGCTGCTTCTGCGCATGCACACGGCACAGTTTAGTGCTTCTGCACATGCGCACGGCACGTAGTTTGCCACATACCTATCCCGAAGGATACGTAAATGGAGGTGAACGCAAGTAGAGGTACCACTGTATTAGGCGGTCAGCTTTGTCCTACATACGGACCATGGGATTCCTTATGTTCCAGCTCAGTCACTGAGATCTTCTGATGGGACCCTTTGGGTGGTCCCCAGTGCCCCTGGAGTTCAGTCAGTCATCACCAAGGACTGAGCCTGTAATGTGTCAGGTCCTGCCCTGTGGAACTTCTGATTAGTAAAAGAAGGCAAGTGTCTTACCCATTTTCTTTTAGATGGCTTTTAAAAACTGCATTGTTTAGACAGATTAATGTAATTGTAGTATTATGTCTCGTATCACTCTGCTGTCCTTCTTTATTGAAGTGTGGTTTACAACTATGCTCCAAGGGACAAAATCTCTAGTAAGAGCCCGACAGCCATGCCCTGCAGCAGTCGTAATCCCCAAATATCCTTGAAAGGATCGTTCTAGGCAGCTCTGATTTTCTAATTGTAAAGACAGTCCGGGTCACTCTCAAGACCACCCCCGCCTCCAGCGCTTGCCTTCAGAGGGTATCCACTGCTAATTTGTCCTCCTCATCTTCATTAATCAAACCTTGCAGCTCCAACACAGGAGCTATTTTTAGAAAGTGAAGTCATCTTGGGATTACAATATCCTTTCACACAGAAATCGCACAAGTTTCCTTGAGTAAAAGGGCGCTTTTTAAAAACGACATGCCATCTTTTTGCATTACCCTTTCAAGGTCAAGTTGAGGAGGCTTGAGTCACCTCACAGACTGGCGGCAATAAATCTGGTGGGAGACCAGCGACCATTGAAAAAACACAATCAATCATTCCTCATTGACCTTTATTCATGCTCGCTAGAGAAGACACATCACAGAGAGAGAGATATGTCATTATTTGAATTGTGTTTAGATTTATAGGGTGCTTAATTTGTTTACATTTATTTTTATCGCTTTTCTGCAAGATGCAGAGCTGCAATGCTGATGTAATTTATTTTAATGTAAAAGTCTTCCCTTTGTGGGATATGACAGAACCAATGCTCAGTCTTGTTCTGTTTACGTACTGGAGACTGACCACTTGTAGCATCTTATGTTTTCATGTCGGGGTTTAACCAAGACGATGTGAACCCTCAAAGCAACAGCCCTCACATTATTGTGGCAAACTGGGAGATGGTTCGCTGTAATTTCATCCCTTAGTGCCACAGTAACATTTGGAAACTGGAACTACACAGCTTGACCCAAGTGCATGGGTCCTTCCGCTTGATAATGACCCAGCCAGGAGGGAGGGCAAATGCATTCTGGGAAGGAAAAGTACAATTGGCCCAGGACACATATTTCCTGTTTCCATGTGCTACTATGAGGCCTTGAGAGAAAGGTGTGGAGAAGCAGCTTCTGCAGTAATGTATGAAATGAACTGATTGATGTGTGTTCCAGAGCAGTAGCAACCTCTGTATTTCTTGGAGCCATAGAAATGAGCCCCAGGCTATTGTATTTTTCCATGGGAAAGGGAAGGTGCCCTCTGGGAAGAATAACATCAAATGTCTCCTGTGACTCAGCAAAGCCCAGTCTTTAGAGACCCCTAAAAACGCAAGCTTCATGGATCAGACTGAACCCATTTACTGTCTTACACTAAGCCAGACCACCAGTCCATCTAACTTAGTTCTGCTGATGCTAGCTGGCAACAGCTCTCCAGGGTTTCAGACAGGAATTCCCCCCCCCCAGCCCAACCAGGAGATGATGGGGATTGAACCAGAGACCTTCTGCATGCAATGCATGTGCTTGGGGAAAACTACAGGTCTCTCTAAGTTACCCTCCTTCTTCTCACAGTGGAAGCAACAAGTTGAGCCTGAAGGCAATACTTTTCTCCTGTTTCTTCCCAGCAGCTGGGGTTCAATGGCATAAACATGGAGATTCCTTATGGCCATCATGACGACTAATACCCATTGATAGACCTATTGACAGTATGGGGCAGAGCATTTTGGCATCACTCTACACCGCTCCGGTACTTCATGCCTGTTTCTGAGTTGTTCCCACCTGCAATGAACATGCAGTCCAAGCTCCCTTGAATCAGCAGGGTCTCAGCAATTACCTGACCTTGCTATTTGAGAATGAAGGGCAAGCAGGCTAGTGTGGTCCCTTGCATGTGTACTGTAAGGCTCCAGGTGTGCTGGTCCCGTGGGTTACCCGAGAGGCAAGGTCCAAGTCCGGTCCGTGGTCAAAAGTGCAACATGGAGGAAGTCCGTAGTAGCTGAAGCTGGGTGCAGGGGAGGGAGTCGGGTGAAGTCAGGAACAGGCTTGGAAGCAGGGAGCCAGGGCGGGTCAGGAGCTCAGGCAGGAAAGCAGGACAGGGTTCAGGCAGGAACTAGCAACCAACAATGTTGCTCCTACAACTTGGGACTGGGGCTGGCTGGCTTTTATCTGTCCCAAGGCATAGGGCAGCCCTGATCCTCTGGTGACTCGCCTCTCCTGGCCTGGAGGCGAGCACTCCTCCTGCGGGAACATAGTTCCCTCCGCCTCTCTGCCCTGAGCCTCTGCAGCTCAAGAGAGGCTGGAGGGTTACCGGACCCAGAGGCAATCTCGGCTTCCTCTGATGGGGCTGAGAGTGGAGCACCTGCAGGCTGCACCTCAGGAGCCAGAGCAGACTCAGCTGATGCCTGCACCTGAGGATCCAGCACAGGTGAGGACCCTTCAGGCTCATGCCCCAGCCCCGGCTCAGCTGCTTCTGAAGAAGAAGAAGAAGAGTTTGGATTTGATATCCCGCCTTTCACTCCCTTTAAGGAGTCTCAAAGCGGCTAACATTCTCCTTTCCCTTCCTCCCCCACAACAAACACTCTGTGAGGTGAGTGGGGCTGAGAGACTTCAGAGAAGTGTGACTAGCCCAAGGTCACCCAGCAGCTGCATGTGGAGGAGCGGAGACGCGAACCTGGTTCCCCAGATTACGAGACTACAGCTCTTAACCACTACTCCACACTGGCTCTCCTTCTGGAGGCAGGGACTCCTGTGCAGGCTGGGATCCCTCAGGTTCAGCATCCGATTCCGAATCCCAGGCCATCACACCAGGGGGATGTCTGCTCCCAGTTTTCCAGAGTCCTTCCCAATGTAGAACATCTTGTGCCAAATACTCTTCCCTGAAGTGATTAAAAAAAAGTAAAAGTAGACCTGAGCACAGAAGTGAAATTGCAGTTCTGGTCCTTGCCTTGCTTTGACAACTAACAGCTGGCCTTCAGCAGGTGTTCTGGCAGAAAGCGATGCCAAGGCAACACCTTAAAATTCATTAACCAATAAGGAGCTGATGAGTTCCTCCTGAGAGTGTGGATCCTCATCCCTTGCAAACAGCAGGAACCATCCCTCGTAACATCACAGGTGGCTTTAACGAAAATGCAAAACATTTTGAGTAGAAAATTGATTGGACACCAACAAAAAGTTAAAGATGTTTCAAAGGTGATTTACCCTGAGAAGTAGATGACTTCCTAAATCCCAGATGACTAAGAAGATTCAAATAAATGATAGCGCTGCAATACTTTATTTATTGTGGCATGAACAGGGCAACAGTCCACTACACTGGGTGCATGGATTTCCATGTGTTATTACATTTATATCCCACATTTCTTCTGTGGATGTGTTGCACAAACTGATCACTTGCATCTCTTAGTTGCATGAAACAATAAAAACTGGAGTGTCAGGAAGAAGGATAAGCTAAAATACTTCTCCCAGACATGGAAGAGTGATGTTTGACCTCTTCAGATGCTGCAGTGCTGACACAGGTATACCACTTCAGAGAGAATCAGGCCAAGTCTTGCAGGAAATTATAACCGCCGCAAAGTGAGTTAGCTTATTGGCCTATTTGTTCCAATACTTCAGTTCAGATTGATAATGGTAGTATGTCCAAAACCGTGAGTGCACCGAGGACACAAGGCAAAGTGGCAATGCTTTCATCCTGCCTTTAGGAGACACTGTGGGATCTGCAGAAGTTAATCCAATGCTCCCCATCATCTTAGCCCTATTAGCATGACTAGCAACCAACTAAGGCAGAGGACTGAGCAGAACCTTAACCACAGGGTGATACTGAGCAAAAAAGGGGGTGAGGTTATGGTTTGTATCCAATGTAGTAAGCCTCCCACCAGTGCAAGAATTTCTGCACGTGCAACTAGACTTCCCCCCATTTCCTCTCCACACACACCCTAAACTCTTCTGGGGTTTTTCTCAACCCTCTGGAGCAGATTTTGGGAGGGTGTGGGGTACGTGCAGCAGGGGAAGGAGAGGGGAGAAAGCCCCGTTGCATAAGCAACCATTATTGCGCCGACAGGATGGGGAAGTTTGATGCTGTCCACTGCCCCATCACCTTCCACCTCCAGGGATGCTGCCATCGTCATTTGAAGGCCAGCAGCAGCAGCAGCAGGAGCTGCACAACTTTACAGTTCCACTCATTTCAATTGGGCTAGTAAAGGTAATCAGGAAAGGTAGGGGAAAGTGAAATGGGGGTGGAAATCACAAGTATGGTTGCTAGGCAACCACACAAGTGTTCATTTTGGTATCTAGGTTAGCAGGAAGCATAGAAGATGTTTGTGTGGTTGCTAAGCAGCCATACAGATGATTTCACCCCCCTGGGCTTAATCTTCACTCATCCCATTGATATGAAAACATTGGGCATGTTGCACGATTCCCTGTGAATCTGAAGTGGTGGAGGGCAACAGAAGGGAAGGGAAGGGAAAGATTGGATTATGACCAACCACTTCCTTTTGTCTGTGAGTTGTCTCAGCAATGCTGTTGCTGCCTAGGATTGGGGATGCATGAAGAAGGGAGAAAAGATTAGGAATGTGTGCTGTGGCCAGGCTGCCCCACCCCCCACTAGGTGTTTAGCACTGGATTAGTTCACTGGCCTATCTAGTTGCCAACTGCTGCAGCATGGAAAGCAACAAGACTTCCTTCATCTCACTTAACAGTTCAGGAATTAGTGTACTTTTGTAGAAGTAAATAACAATCTCCATCGTGATTTTCCAGAGGAACAGTGGAGACAGTGTAGGATTTGTGGAAGCAGAGATGGGAGGGAGGGCATTGTGGGGGAGAGAAAAAGAGAGAGAGGAGAGAAAGCTGGAGTGACAAAGTTAACTAGGCAGGCTAACTCACCCATCCCAAGCTAACTCACCCATCCCAACCATTTACAACCCATCTTTGCAGCCATCTTTCCATACCCATTTCCAGTATTTGGCCAGAATCCCACTAGCTCAAAAAAAATTATCAACCTGGGTGCTTTGGCTAGGACTCTGATGAGTGCTCCACATCTAGAAACTGTTCACCACTGTCCCCTTGACTCTGATCTTTGGAACAAAGATCAAAATTTTCTCTTTCCCTTCTAAACCATTGCAGGAAAAGATACAACATGGATTTGCTTTGCCTACTGTCCCCCTCCCCACCTCAGCCGCTTAGAACAAGCCTGGCCTTGAGTCTTGAGGCAATTTCAGTACATGCAAGAGAGAGAGAGATTTGCCTCAGACCCTGAAAACAATTCACACCATCTCCAAGGTTGATGTAAGAATGCTGGCAAAGCACGGTATGTGAAAAAAGGCCTGTGCAATTTGGAACTGATGTGCTGTTTAGTAAAGCAGAACTCCACTCCGACAGGGATTTCAATTACCACCAGAGACAGCTGAAGTAGATGGGTTTATAGAGAAGCACATCCATTTGTTTGTACAACAGAATAAGGGAATCAGCTAAAAGGCAAGGCACTTATCTTTAGACAGGTCTATGGTGTTCTAAAGTCAAAAGAAACTCTATATCAATCTTTCAAATTAAAGGAGGAACATCTGGGTCATCATCAAAGCTCATGTTATTAGCATCTACAGTTTTCTGCCGCTGAAGCCTTATAGGTCCTTGTCCAATCCGATCCTTTTCCTGGACAATGTTTGCTACATCAGGGAATGAATACTTGCTAGGGTCCACTTCCAGCTTCTCTGTACACTCATTTCTGTAATAATAATAATATTAATAGTTATATGCATAATTTTATCTTAACATAAAATGGACTAGAAGACATTTCGCTTGGAAAATACTTCTAAGATTTATCTACATAAGCAGGATTTGAACAATTTTATCCAAGACAGACAGATACTCATCCTGTAGCTTCCTCAAATCTCCAGAGACAACAATTTCACAATCAAGAATATTAAATCAAGAATGGTTCTAAAACCAGGACAAGTCAAACTGTGTGTGTTTTCATAGGTTTACTCACATATGTAAACTACATACGATTTAATACATAGAAGGCCTACAAACACTGGTTTTTATATTTTTAAAACTCATTTTAATCCAGATACTTACTTTGCACCAAGAATATGCATCAAGGTATAATTTGCCAGCTTCTGAAAAAGCACCTATTTTAAATGCATTATTTTCATTGCAGATGTATCTCACTTGCTTCAATCCAGCAATTTATCCTTCTCAACATCCCAATTACACAAAAATGCTGGAAAGCAGTGATAAAAACCAAACCTTTTGTTGACAACAAACAAAACATTAGTTGCTATTTAAATTGAATGGTATGTTTATATCAGTTCGTGCTTATTTCAGTTGGCTGCTTTTCTATGTCCTTTTGTTAAGTAATGAGATTCAAAACTGTACAGTAAAAAACAGTAGTACCTAAACTCGTCTCCTGCAAAGAGTTCCACCTTCACCCCTGAACCAAATTAAAACAGCATTCAACAGATTAGCGTTCACTATTGTCATTTGTCAGGGCCAATGCAGCAAGGAAAGTATGTACATGGAGTGCTTGGTGCATAGAATATGAACTCAAAGTTGCTGTGAAATAGACTAGACATATATGGAAGCATGTCCCAGTCCACTCCAGTACAGTTCCATTGCTTGGGTTGTCATCTTGCTGTGCAACTGGGAAGAATGGAGCTGGCCCAGTTAACTGGCCCTTCTGCCACCTGGCCAGTCAGGACACGGTTGCTGTTATAACCACACACTACTTACTGCTGGAAGAACAACACTAAAAAAGGGGTGATCAGAAATGGTGCTCACACGAACTACATCACACATTTCAGGATGGTCTCCTTGCATAAGGTAAAAGGTAAAGGTAAAGGATCCCTGGACGGTCACGTCCAGTCAAAGGTGACTATGGGGTTGTAGCCACTCAGGTTAAGAACAGTTTCAGGTTAAGAACGGACCTCCAGAACGAATTAAGTTCTTAACCCGAGGTACCCCTGTACTTGCACTGGCATGCTTTCAAACTGCTAGGTTGGCAGGAGCTGGGACAGAGTAACGGGAGCTCACCCCGTCGCAGGGATTCGAACTGCCAACCTTCTGATCGGCAAGCCAAAGAGGCTCAGTGGTTTAGACCACAGTACCATATGCAGGATCCCAAGCCAGGTTAGGGGAGCTGTCCAGCAGTGTCAGCAACAGCAACCAATGAGAAAAGACAAAACGGCAATGCAAAGCAGTCAAGAAAATCCATAAATGCACAAATTCAAAGGCCACCAAGACATGTAAATGGTTACATATTGACTAGGTCAACTAAAAAATTAGTTATATAGATGCCAGGAACATTTAAACAGAACTTAATTTTACAGTGTTCAAAAAGCAACTATGCATTCTTTTTCCTTGGATGACACTGATACTTCACTTTTATCTAGCAGTGCCGACTGTTCATCTGTGGCATCTCTCCAGCCAAAGAGCCCACAGTGAAATGCAACAACAAATGAAGTCTTCCGCTGGATGCAGTATGCATTTATTCTCAGAGTCACTGCTCAGCGGAGCTTCACAACTGCTTGTTCTATCTAGAAAGAACAAACAATCATGAAGTTCCACTGAAGGATTGTGAAAGGTCATTCACTGGCCAAAATGACAAAACAGAAGACACCAAAGGAGAAAGCTAGGTGCTTTTCACACATTGTTATGATCTAAACATGGCTACTTTAAAAAGTACTTGCATTTCAAGGGAAACGCCCACTGATTCTCCTAGGCATGCAAATAAGAGCTGTCGAGAAGTTATTTTGCAAGGAGAGAAAAAGCTAAATTCCCCTCAGTACTCCCTACCCTCTTGCCCAGTCTGGAGGCTACTCAGCAGCTACTTGCAGAATGCATAACAAAAAACAAAACAGAAACTTGCAAGTTAATTGCATTCATGTAATTAACATCACGTTTAGTTTCACCCTTAGTGAGAAAGGCTCAATCATCCCCCTCTTTTGCTGAACACACTTTAGCCGTACAGATCTTTCATGCTGTTCAAGTTTAATAAAGTGGATTTAATATTACGGTAGGCACACTACAAATGGACATTTCTGAGAGGTAATTAACTGCTGTCTCCCCAGCTCATTTGCAAGAATGTGTTATGATTCTGATTCAGATTATTAGTCGCTTTGAGGCAGGCGCTAAAGACACTTACTCTACAACCACACCTCTGCATCTATCACGTAATTTAATATTCTAGACCAGTGTTTCCCAACCTTTTTTGGGCAAAGGCACACTTGTTTCATGAAAAAAATCTCGAGGCACACCACCATTACAGCCCCGTGACGTCAGCGCGCAGCGTCACGCCGGGAGGGACATGAATTGCTAGCAAATTACATAATCACCTCCTTGAGGGCTGGCTCATCTTCTCCGAAGGCAGAACCCCATTAATTAACAGCACAGACTCACACCATAGCCAAGACGAGGGGGGAAACCTCAGTCATGCACAGTCATGCACATGTGGGGGCTAAATGAGGACGAAGACCGGGCAGAGAGCAGGGTTCAAATCACCCCACCTGGCCAGGACAATCCCTGGGTGCTCCCTTGGGCCACTCGCCTGACCCACCTCGCAGGGCTGTTGTTGCGAGGATAACACGGGGAGAACCACGCGCGCCCCCGGGAGCTCCTTGGAGGAGAAAGCGGGCGATGAATGCAATGCACGAAATATATGAGAGGCGACCAGGTTTTGCAGGTGAGGGGCCCCCGCCAGCCTCCGCTTCCAACACCCGGCGCAACGACGCCGAAGTTTTCCCCCGGGCTCGGCTCGGGGAGCAGCGCTGCACCCCCCCGGCTCCCCTTCGCCCTCCCGGCTCTCTCTGCCGCCCACTGGGGACCCCCCTCACCTGCCAAGTCCGGAGCGCCAGTGGAAGTTGCATGCATGCATGCAGGGCGCCGCGTTGCCATTGCATTGCACTGCACTCCATGCAATGCCTGCACGCATGCATTGCCTTGCACGCCCGCCAAGGGGTCTCCCCACGGTCTGATGCGTCCCCTCTGGCGCGGATGCAGCATTGCAAAAAAAAAAAAACCCCGACGCAGCCCTACCTGGGGGGCAGCCTCCGCCTCCGCCGCTCCGCCTCCGCAGGGATCCCCGGGCTCCATCCTGCCGCCCAATCTCCGCGGGGGCGCAGGCAGGCTGCGCGGGGTCTGCGCGGAAGAGCCCCTGCCCGCCCGGCCGCCGCCGCTGCGCTCATTCCATGGCCGGGAGAAGAGCGCTTCAAACAAAACGCCCGGCCCGCCAGGCCACGCTGGGAAACGTAGTTCGCGCACCCCGCGCGGGCGCGGAGCCCAAGGGCGAGGGGACTACGGATCCCGGCAGCCCCCGCGCCGGGGACGGAGGGGGAGAGGCCGGGTGCAGGGATGGAGGGACGGGTGGGCGAGCGAGTGAGTGAGTGGCAGCCACCAAGCCTTGGCCGAGAGCCAGGAAGGGCCTCCCTGGAGGAGGAGGAGGGAGGCGCAGAGCGGGAGGGAGGGAGGGAACCCCAGGGGTCATCTAGTGACGGCGCCCCAATCGAAAATTTGACTTTAAAAAAAATATATATTTCGAATTTTTTAATTTTTCCCGCGGCACACCAGGCAACATCTCGCGGCACACTAGTGTGCCGCGGAACAGTGGTTGGGAAACACTGTTCTAGACTAACCATCCAACCCCATACTTCTTCAAGCAAAGCCAAAACAATAGAGAGAAGCAAATTGCTTTTAACCAACTCTTGATTCCAATTTTTGGAACCAGAAATTGAAAGAGTTGTTTAGCAAAGTCTGGAAAGCAATTGTGTGGGGGTAGGAAGAGAACCACAATGGCTGTTTGGTAATTCCTGACAAATTTATGCCATGTCTGGGCATAAGTTCCCCAAACTATCTGAAATCATTATCCAGTTCTATGTGGGTATCACAGTTAAACTAGAGTCCAAGACAAGGATGTCCTTAGCATCTTATCACAATTACTTGGATCAGTGTTTTTCAGGAAGGGAAAGGAGAATGTTAGCCGCTTTGAGATTCCTTCGGGTAGTGATAAAGCGGGATATCAAATCCAAACTCTTCTTCTTCTCTTCTAAGTGCCCCCCCCCAAATGGTCAGGCTAACTGATTTTGTGACTACAAAATCAGGCTACTTCACCTGCCGCTGAATTGCAACGACACCTGGGTTTACTACCCACCTCTCAAACCAGCCTGAATTTTTTGCCTCGTTGCAGACATGAGCAGCCTGCTGGAACATCTAGTCTTTAAACATCAGCACTTCTGAGGTGTTATATATCAAGCACCTCAGAGCCAAGCTTTTTCTCTTAGCATGCCAGGTATTGGGAGGGGGGCAGCATTCAAAGACCATCACACATCTTTCCAAAGAACAATGGTATCCCCCAGCTGGGAACAGCCTGATTTTCCTCTCCTACTTGAAGAAGGCCGGAACTCTCGTTTGGCTTCTGTTCTCATGCCTTTAACAACGTTGAAATATATTTCCTTTACCTGCAAACCTCCTGTGGAGAAAAGAGTGTCTTTTCTTGAAAAAGAAGTTCTTCCCTAGCCTCAAGAAATTCAAACATCTTCTTGCAAGTTCTGTCCTTTCCCCACAGAACCTTGTGGGATACTTAGTGAAAATCCATTGACGAATACGGTGGTACCTCTGGTTAAGAACTTAATTCGTTCTGGAGGTCCATTCTTAACCTGAAACTGTTCTTAATCTGAGGTACCACTTTAGCTAATGGGGCCTCCTGCTGCGCGATTTCTGTTCTCATCCTGAAGCCAAGTTCTTAACCCGAGGTACTATTTTTGGGTTACCTGAAGCGTCTGTAACCCCAGGTACCACTGCAATGATGTTCTGAGCAGGGCATCTCCACTCTCCCCGTATTAAAAAGAAAGTGAGGTCCATGATTGTTTCTTCATTATCATGTGAAAATGAATGTGCTAGGTTCTGTCTTCCTGGCCTGCCTAGAAGATCATGAAAATTTAGATAGATCACCAAAATAATGCTCTTGACCACTCTTTAATATTGTGATAGAATATTAATTGAAAAGGGCATTTACCATGTAATACTAAAACTGGCCTTGGAGGAAACAGAAAGCAGTCTATCTGCTGCATTGTGGCAGGGTAGAAACGAGGGTGCTTTGCAATTCTCTGTCCTGCTTCCTGTTTTGTCTTTCCTTAGTGGGGAGGAGATAAAACAGTTGTGAGCTACACCAGCTCCAGGGCTGGAGTAGTTCAATCTCCAGTTTGGGGGCATGTTGGGGGACTGAAAAGTCACTGGATCCTTCAGATCTAAGCCTTCACCATGTCCTCCCCTGGCATGCCCCTAATGTGTTCCTAGTGGACCCAGTTTTCTGCTCTACGGAGTACAAACTGCTAGGACAGTGGGGAGGCAGAAGCTAACATCAGATCTTCCTCTCTGAGGTTGGAACTCATTTTCTCCATTCTCAGAGAGGGAGGTCTAATGCCTTGGAGAAGGAGGGTCCTAGGTTTGCAGTGACAATGTATGGTTTTTTTCTCTATGCAAGTCCTTCTCCCTTGGGTCTCATCCCCCTTAATTTGTTTATCTGCCTGTAAGCAGATGATAATTATGGTTGTGAAATCATGGGGAAGAGAGAATCTGTTTCCTAGATATGCAGATAATTTATATTTCAAAATATATTTCAGCTATGTGAAGCTGCTACCTTCTACTGTGAGACCATCGGCACAACTTTTCCAGCATTCAGTATTATAGAGCCTCTGAAGACCTGAGACACAGATAATTTAACTGGAGATGCTGGGAATTGAACCCAGAATTCAGCTATGGCTAACCTCCAACGGATAATTTGAATTGTTCCCCAAATGCAACAGGTTGCCATTGCAGTCCCTGGAGAATTTGTCGGAGCTGAAGTCTATGAAATGCTGGATTTTGTATAAGCCACAGCCTCTCATTAAATCTACACTATTATTTAAATGATATCATTTATGAAATGTTAGTGCTTTGTGGTTCTTGCCATTTATGTAGCGATCTTAATGCCTCTAAGTGCTTTACAGTCATTCTCATTCGTCTTTACACCCAGTGAGGTTATTGCTATTAACTGAGAGTAATCATGAGACCATAAAAAGATTACAAGCCGACAGCACAAGCAGACATGCCAGTTCAGGCCCAGAATTTGTGATCTCTTTCTCTCCCCCCCCCATTTGATTTTATAGGAATCTTGCCTGACTTGGTATATCTATCTGTACATATAAGCACAGTAGTTTGACTGGCAGTGTTTACTAGCAGATGAAGACAGGACTAGGCTCCCATCTAGGTCTTTGAAAAGGTCTTAGAATAGTTGTTACACAAGCAAAATAGATATTTAAGACAGAGACATATGAGTTTCCAAGAGCCTGTCTGACTCTTGTAATCAAGCAGCAGTCTGAAGAACATCCATTGAAGAACATCCATTGAACTGGAAGTGCAAGGACACCTATGACTTTCAAAATCAGGATCTGATCGGGAAGAACATGCCTTTACAAGTATTATTTAGAGGAAGACATCAATCATGGGAAACAAGGTCTTAGTCACAATTCATGTTGTCTAGGTCACCTTGTTCCCTAAGCTCAGTACATGTCATAAATATGATTAATTAAAGTTTTTAAAAATCTGCCCGTGTTCCTACTGGAGGCTCTCAGGCTATTGGAGGGTGAGATTCACGCCAACTCTTTGACATGTTTAGGAACTGTCCTTGCTAAAATGGAGCAACGATAAAAGGGATTATTATTTATTTATTTAGATATCTACTGCACTTTCATAAAAATATAACAAAGTGATGTACAACATAAAAATATAATGTGAACATCAATGAAAACATCAATAAATACTAGTTGTTTGGTTGTTGTTTTTTAAAAATAACATTCCAAAGGCCTGTCTGAACAAGACTGCTTTTAAAGACTTTATATATATATAAAAAAGGCAGGGATGAATTCTACTGGGACTTCTACTGGCAAGGAGTTCCACAGGGCAGAGCTAATCACACAATTGAATCGGTCCTTGGAAAAGGCCAAAATGAATTGCGGGGGTATCTTCTCCATCAGAAGATGGAGCACGAGACTCTTAGTCTCTGAGTCATGGATTCAAGCCGCACATTGGGCAAAATATTCTTGCATTGCAGGGGGTGGACTAGAAGTTCCTAGTGGCCCCTTGCAACTTTACATTTCTCTGATTCCATCCGTTCCAGCATCCACCTCTGGATTTGAGGAAACGTCTATGCGATCTGTTAAGTAGCCAAGCTCCCACTGCCAGATCTTCCAATCCATGTTAAGCTGTCCATGCAGCATCAGGCTGAATATTTGCTCCTATAAATTTTATTCCTCAAAGCCCTTGTAACTAACTCCAAGAGGAGAGGCTTGACTTTGCAAAGAAGCAATTGGGTCAGCACCACCCTGAAGGTAAGGCTCTTAAGACTGACTCCCACAAGAATCACCCAGTCTGCTTTACAAGAATCCTCTGTGTGTGTGTGTGTGTGTGTGTGTGAGAGAGAGAGAGAGAGAGAGAGAGAGAGAGAGAGAGAGAGAGAGATATGAAGCTCCTGGTGCAGTCCCCACAACAATATTCCCCACCAGCTCATCAATTGTGCTTTGCTTTTTTGGATGAGAAACCTGAAGAACTAAAGTGGCTAGCAGAGGGGTGTTTTTTTACAAGAAATGCTAAGCTAAACAGTTATCAAATCACTTCCCCACAAGGCATTTGCCTAAGCAGTGGTTCTCAACCTGGGTTCCAAGGATCCTGGACTTCCTCATTTATTTATTTCAGTTCCTCGGTGAGAAGATCCATAATGATGGTCAATCTCCTTCAGAGACAGATAATCAAAAGCTACTGATTTTTCTCTGCAAGGTGCAGGTTCGACGAGGGAGACATTATTGGCTGTGCAGTCAGGTCATGTGAGGCAATGGGAGTTTGGCCAGTACCCTACAGAAACTGAGTGTGCCCTACAAAACTTTCAGCAACACGTAAGAGAGTCCAATATCAAACACAGAAATGATGGTGGTGACAATCTACAATTCTCTGATTCTGGTAGATTTTTATCCCATCCTTCACCAAAAAGATGGTCCACTATGCACTGTCCCTCCAGCCCCAGTGTTAACGCTCATCTTTCTCCAGCTAGTGATACAGAAAGTAAACTGCTAGCACATTTGCAAAGCTAAGCAGGGTCAGGCATAGTTTCAAATTGGATGTGTGTTAAGATTCCCAAGGGTTGGAATAGATGACTCCCTGATCCCTTCCAACTCCACAATCCTATGATTCTCTGACACATGATCTAGTGTAGAGATTTCCTAGTCCACTAGCAAAATGTTACCTTTGTTCAGAACACAAAAGACAAATATCATCCTTTCCTCCTTGCCAATGAGAGCCTATGCTGCCTTGTGTTATTGATCAATAACTTCAAAAATTTCAGCCATTAATAGCCCTAAACTAAATGAGATGGAATTCAAATAGATCATAGAATCATAGAGTTGGAAGAGACCACAAGGGCCATCGAGTCCAACCCTCTGCCAAGCAGGAAACACCATCAGAGCACTCCTGACGTATGGTTGTCAAGCCTCTGCTTAAAGACCTCCAAAGAAGGAGACTCCACCACACTCCTTGGCAGCAAATTCCACTGTTGAACAGCTCTTACTGTCAGGAAGTTCTTGTGTCTTCCTAAGTTGTTCAGGCACCCAGGAAATATCGCTTAGCAGAGTGAAGAACCTGAAAAGTCCTTTCTTGATCAAGAATTTGAGCTTCAATTCATAACGCAGTAGAAGAGGCCAAGTGACAGTCAATGGAATAAATCTGACTTGCGGCTATAAGAACTTTCTCGGGTTGGCCACCAAAGCAGACGTTTATAAAGGCATTGGACAAGGCTCCATATTAAGCTTTATTTCATACAAATCAATATTTATTTTTGTTATTCCATACAACTGTGCATTCCATGAGAAGAAATATCCTTGCAACTGAAAAACCCATTTGCAGCATGTATAAAAAACTGAGGTATAAATCATAACTATTACCTTCTTAGATTTTTTTGAAGCTTAGTGGTGTCAGAGGGTTTCTTAGAAGTGGATACGTCTTGCTTAGCCACAATTATTTCTTTAGCCTGAAAAGAAAAGTATATTGGTTTCATCATTAGGTTGCATTTTTCTGTAGGATAGAAAATGTTATAAACACAAATACTTCAGGTAAAATGTGTTTATTTAACATTTCAGTCCACCGTATCTGAACATCAAGGTTAGGGAGCACAAATTATCACAGTTCAGCTCCAGGCACTGAAAATAAATAAAATCTTCTGAATAAAGGGTGTGTGTGCACACACACAAACACACACACACACACACACACACACACACACACTTATATTTGCTGCCTAAAGCAGACAATTTTTCAAAAAGAATGAGGTCCAAACCTTCTGTATTCTTTACAAATCAAGGAGCACAATGCAGCCAAAGTTAAGCACATCTAAAACCCAATGATTTTAATGGCAGAATTATGCCTATGCTTCACTCTCTCTCTTACTTAAATTAGTGAGACATAGAGGTGCTCCACTTTGGCTAGATTGATAAAGAATAAGCTATTTATGTTCTGAGTCTAATGCAAAAACTGTTCTGGACTTCCAAGTTGAGTAACATTTTATGCAAATCCTGAAGACATCTGCACAAAATGTTCCCAGAATTATAGAGCACCAGCATGTCAATGATCATTCAGTTTGATGGTGGAAACTGTATATTTTTGTTATAAATTATAGGTTTGGGTTTTCAGAGTTCAACTGCCATTAATTTTTAGATATTTATTAATGGCATCTGAAGCCCAATAAATTTGCCTATTAGTTTGCCTAGTATTGCAGAACTGTGAGAAAGCATACTCTGGTCCCATCCATCAGAGGTCAAAGATCTACTGGGAGATCACATCTTCTACCTCCAAGGAAGAGCAGCATGGCTAGAGGAAGTCTAGCCCAACCTTCAGCCAGCAGGGAAGCAAACATAGGAAGCTTGCTTCCCCCTCTCTGCTAGAAGGAACACTGGGCTCCAAGTTGTCCTAGGGGTGCTAAGCAGAATAGGCCTACATTCTGGCCAGCCACTCCCATCAGCCAGAGGACCACAAACCACTGGGAAGTCAAACCCCATGCCTCTCAGGAAGAATATCATGGCAAGGTCAAGACCAACCTAGTCCTCTTCATCAGACAGAGAAGGAGAAGCTGCTGAGAGCTGATTCCCCCCATCCCAGCCAGGAGTAACTCTGTACTACAAGTGGTTTCCCAGTGGGAACTGCACACTCTGGCCTCATCCATCAGCCAGAAAACTAAGGGCTGCTGGGTTATCTGTGTATGTGCTGGTTCTTGTTTTATTTAAATCACTGCAATCCATTGCAAGCCTCCTTAAGAATTTGATCAAAAGATGGGTACGGCAACACTTCTTACCAATGCATCTGCTGAACTTTGCTTTTTTGGATGATAAACCTGGACAGCTGTGAAAGCTGATGTTGCTAGGAGACATTTATCTTCATTTTTTATGTTTTCCTTTGTCATCAACTGGGCATCTGGTGTCAGAAACAAAGAAGGCTGCAACTCTGCAGTGCTGCTCATGCATTTTCCTCATAGTGATTCTGTACAGATTCACTACAGATTCATCAGCTCCTTTGTTTGGGGTAATTCTTACAAATCTTCTTTGGTGATCACTCGTCGCTGAGTAAGAATGTCTTCCATCAACACAGTCTTGATAGGGAATCTATAACTGTGGAGGCCAATTCTGGATCCACAAGTCCTTCCACAGTGGGGACATAGTTTTCCAGGTGGGAGTTGATCATGGTGAGGATTTGCCAAACGTGTCTTCCTCTTAGCATGTTACTCCCTTGCGTATCTTCTTGAGCATCTTCATAGTCCATGACACCTTTGGTAAAAGCTGTTCTCCAATTGGAGCACTCGCAGACCAGTGTTTCCCAATTGTTGGTGTTTATACTACATTTTTTTAGATTTGCCTTGAGAGAGGCTTTAAACCTCTTTTGTTGACCACCAGCATTACGCTTTCCATTTTTAAGTTCAGAATAGAGTAGTTGCTTTGGAAGACGATCATCAGGAATCCGCACAACATGACCAGTACAATGAAGTTGATGTTGAAGAATCATTGCTTCAACACTGGTGATCTTTGCTTCTTCCAGCACACTGGCACTAGTTCGCCTGTTTTTCCAACAATTTTTTCAGAGACACCACTGATGGAATCTTTAGAGGAGTTGGAGATGGCATTTATAAGTGGTCCATGTTTCACAAGCATACAGTAAGGTTGGTAGTACAACAACTTTGTAAATAAGCATTTTGGCTTCCTTGTGAGTGTCCCGGTCCTCAAACACTTTGCACTTCAATAGGGAGAAAGCTGCACTCACTGATTTCAGGTGATGCTGGATTTTGATATCAATGTCGGCCCTTGTGGAAAGACAGCTGCCCAGGTAGGAGATGTCATCGACATTTTCCAATGTTACACCATTAAGTTAGATTTGTGGCGCTGCAGGGGCATTGTTTTGTGCTTGTTGGTGCAGTACTTTGGTTTTTTGGATGTTGAGCAATAGGCCAAGCTTTTCGTAAGCTTCTGCAAAGCTATTTAGAATGGTTTGGAGCTCATCCTCTGAGTGTGTGCACACTATGTTGTCATCAGCATGTTGAAGCTCTATGACGGAAGTTATGGTAACCTCAGTCTTTGCTTTCAGCCTACTCAAGTTAAAGAGCTTTCCATCTGTTCAATATATAATTTCTACTTCGGGGGGGGGGGACTTTCCCTTTGACAATGTGTAGGATCACGGCAACTAAAATAATAGAGTTGGGGTAATAACACAACCCTGTTTAACACCTGATTCAACTGTGAATGGTTCACTTTAAGAGCCACTGTAATCTGCAATTGTTGCTGTCATATTATCATGGAGGACCTGAAGGATGGTCACAAATTTATCTGGGCAGCTGATTAGAGATGAGATTAGAGATAAGCATGCAGCATCTCCAAATCTGAGAGAGTTGTGTATAGCTATTAACCAAATGAAAAACCACAAAGCTAGCAGACCTGATGCTGCTGAAATCTTGATTTCTTATTCTTCTGGTAAGTTTTGCCATTTCTGCATAATCCATAAGTTTTTGTATCCATTCATCTCTTGTCAGGACTTCTTCTTTCCATTTTTGGGCAAATAACATTCTTGCAGCTGTAGTTGCGTACATAAATAAATTTCTATACTGTTTGAGTAGCTCTACATCTATAATTCCCAAGAGAAAAAGCTTCTGTGTTGTTTTTTTTAAACAAATGTTATCTTAAATATCTTTTTCAATTCATTATACATCATTTCCCAGGAAGCTTTAACCTTACTACAAGACTGCCACATAGGATAAAAGTATCTTCTTTTTCTTTGCATTTCCAACACTTACTCGATTTTGATTTATAAATTTTTGCCAATCTACTAGGTGTTAGATACCATCTATATAACATTTTCATGATTTTCTCTTAAATTTTATATCCATATTCCACAATCGTTCCCATGCTTCCATGTCTATATTATAACAAATATCTATTGCCCAACGTATTATTGAAGATTTTACTTGCTCATCCTTTGTCTCTCATTCCAATAATATCTTATACATTTTAGACAGCACTTTAACATTACATTCCAACAGGTCTCTCTTCAATTGTGATATTTGTTCACCAAACCCTTGTTTCCTATCTGTCTTAAATATTATGTTCAAGCAATGATATTGCATCCATGTTGTTAACATTTCTGATAATTCCTTAAATTCTTTTAATTTAAACTCTCCTCTGTCTTCTCTTAATAAATTTCTATAAGTTGCCCAACCTTCCATCATATTCTTTTTCTTTACCACTATGTCTTCCAATGGTGAAAGCGAAAGTGGTGTTTCTTTCTCCAATAAATTTTTATATTGATCCCATACTCTATACATTTTTTCTTAATTATATGATTTGTGAATCCTTTATGTACTTTCACCTTTCCATACCACAAATAAGTGTGCCAACGGACCAATGCATTTTTCAATCTCAACTCAGCACACTTATATAATACTTTGAAAAGTGGGTTGAAGTAGACCAGCAGAGTACATACATAACTCAGGAAGCCAACTTGCATTGACTTTGTGAAGCATAAAATGTCTATGGAAACCCACCCTATGCAAAAACTTGAAAGTCTCCCTTTTGGTTAGCTTTGTGATGAAAAATGTCCTGTTCTATTTGTCTAAAACCTTTTTGCTGCCCTTATTACTTGCTTTGGAAGAAGGAAGGACATTAATTTTCAGACTTAATAAAAGTGTGTTCGGGAACATGAAATGCTTTCATTTACTTGACACAGAAATTTATTCTCTTCAGGATCTTTGCTACCACAAGGTCACTAGAAAGGCAATTTTTTTTTTAAAGGACTGCAAGTTCTGAAAAGCTGGAGTTTTGCAAAATTAACAAGCTATCCAATGTAGGCCTTGCACTGAGATGTAAGAACTTTCAAACAGGATGCTTATGAATCAATACAATTGAGGAATTACTATTCTTGTGCTGCATGTGCACTTTGGATGACCATAGACCCAGAGTCCTCAGATATGCGTAGTGAATACATATGAGACCCTATACTTTTGCAAAGGCTTGCCAAGAAGACCAGCTTTGAACGTAGCGAAGGTTCCTTTCCAGACAATAGGTTTATTTGACACATATTTGTATGGCGCAATTGAGAGTTCAGTACACATCACATAATTGTAAGACACGCATCAACTCTCTAAGGTAGACTGGCATTATTCTTTGCAAGTGACACAAGCAACAAAATGTTGCAGTGCATCATTCCTCCTAAAAGGAGTGTTCCAGTTCACGGTTCTAGCCGGCCGTTCCCTCCAGATAAATTATTCGAGTCTCTCCTTCTCTCTACCCATTCTAACGTTTTCCAACTGTCAATCTACATTCCTGGCTATTTAGCATACTCAGTCCTCTTTTGGCTGTATTTTGGGACTTTTAGGCTTGTTATTTTGTGAGGGGTTGCTTGGAATTTGTTTGTACTTCTACAAACCTTGAAAGCATGCTGATACTTCACTCCTGCTTCTTAATGGCCCTATTCTGGTAACAATCCTGGCAACATTCACCGACTGAGTTCCATATTGGAAAAAAGTAGTATTTTACTGGGGGGGGGGTGGATATCTAAGACCCTAGCAGAACTTGTTAAGTTTGCAGCAGTTGACATTTGGACCAAGGCTGTCTTTAAAGTTACAGACTTACAGCCCTATGCCACACCGGCTCTCTGTATTGCACAGCAAGGCAGCAGTACATCACTGCACTGCAAATGTCGAGATTCACCTGTCATTCCTCAGGCCTCCAAAGTATCAAGGTATTCTTCTGGATGAGCCTGTTCATTTGCAGAGATCACTATGAATCTCTGCTGTGGATGCCCTTTCTTGGGCGGTGAAGTCAGCGGCAGTTGCGGACAAGGCCTTTTCTGTGAAGGCTTCCACATTGCAGACTTTTCTTCCCAGACACCTTTGCCAATTGTCCTGCCCTGTGGGCTGCAGTCCTATGCATGGCTACTTGGGGGTAAATCTCTCAGTGAAGTTTACTTATGAACACACTTGCAATGGCATGTGGCTGCTATCCATAGTATCTCTACACTTAGAATCATAGAATCATAGAATCATAGAATCATAGAGTTGGAAGAGACCACAAGGGCCATCGAGTCCAACCCCCTGCCAAGCAGGAAACACCATCAGAGCACTCCTGACATATGGTTGTCAAGCCTCTGCTTAAAGACCTCCAAAGTAGGAGACTCCACCACACTCCTTGGCAGCAAATTCCACTGTCGAACAGCTCTTACTGTCAGGAAGTTCTTCCTAATGTTTAGGTGGAATCTTCTTTCTTGTAGTTTGGATCCATTGCTCCGTGTCCGCTTCTCTGGAGCAGCAGAAAACAACCTTTCTCCCTCCTCTATGTGACATCCTTTTATATATTTGAACATGGCTATCATATCACCCCTTAACCTCCTCTTCTGCAGGCTAAACATGCCCAGCTCCCTTAGCCGTTCCTCATAAGGCATCGTTTCCAGGCCTTTGACCATTTTGGTTGCCCTCCTCTGGACACGTTCCAGTTTGTCAGTGTCCCTCTTGAATTGTGGTGCCCAGAACTGGACACAGTACTCCAGGTGTGGTCTGACCAGAGCAGAATACAGTGGCACTATTACTTCCCTTGATCTAGATGCTATACTCCTATTGATGCAGCCCAGAATTGCATTGGCTTTTTTAGCTGCCGCGTCACACTGTTGGCTCATGTCAAGTTTGTGGTCAACCAAGACTCCTAGATGCTTTTCACATGTACTGCTCTCAAGCCAGGTGTCACCCATCTTGTATTTGTGCCTCTCATTTTTTTTGCCCAAGTGCAATACTTTACATTTCTCCCTGTTAAAATTCATCTTGTTTGTTTTTGCCCAATTCTCTAATCTGTCAAGGTCGTTTTGAAGTGTGATCCTGTCCTCTGGGGTGTTAGCCACCCCTCCCAGTTTGGTGTCATCTGCAAATTTGATCAGGATGCCCTTGAGTCCATCATCCAAGTCGTTGATAAAGATGTTGAATAAGACCGGGCCCAAGACAGAACCCTGTGGCACCCCACTAGTCACTCTTCTCCAGGATGAAGAGGAACCATTGATGAGCACCCTTTGGGTTCGGTCAGTCAGCCAGTTACAAATCCACTGAGTGGTAGCATAGTCAAGACCGCATTTTACCAGCTTCTTTACAAGAATATCATGGGGCACCTTGTCAAATGCCTTGCTGAAATCAAGGTAGGCTACATCCACTGCGTTCCCTTCATCTACCAGGCTTGTAATTCTGTCAAAAAACGAGATCAGGTTAGTCTGACATGACTTATTTTTCAGAAATCCATGCTGACTATTGGTGATCACAGCATTCCTTTCTAGGTGCTCACAGACTGTTTGCTTAATGATCTGCTCCAGAATCTTCCCTGGTATTGATGTCAGACTGACTGGGCGGTAATTATTTGGGTCCTCTCTTTTCCCCTTTTTGAAAATAGGGACAATATTTGCCCTCCTCCAGTCTGCCGGGACTTCGCCTGTTCTCCAGGAATTCTCAAAGATGACTGCCAGTGGTTCTGAGATCACATCTGCCAGTTCTTTTAATACTCTTGGATGCAGTTCATCTGGCCCTGGAGACTTGAATACATCTAAACTAGCCAAATATTCTTGTACTATCTCCTTAGTTATTCTGGGCTGTGTTTCCTTTGCTGAATCATTTGCTCCAAATTCTTCAGGTCGGGCATTGTTTTCTTTATCGGAGAAGACTGAGGCAAAGAAGGCATTGAGTAGTTCAGCCCTTTCTGTGTCCCCTGTTTGCATTTCACCATCTTCTCCTCTGAGTGACCCCACAGTTTCTTTGTTCTTCCTTTTGCTACGAACATACCCATAAAAGCCTTTTTTGTTGCTTTTAACCTCCCTAGCAAGCCTGAGTTCATTCTGTGCTTTAGCTTTTCTGACTTTGTGTCTACACGTGCTGGCTATTTGTTTGAATTCCTCTTTGGTGGTTTCCCCCCTTTTCCATTTTTTGTACACATCCTTTTTTAATCTTAATTCAGTTAAAAGTTCTTTAGATAGCCACCCTGGCTTCTTTAGGCACCTTCCATGTTTCCGTCTCATTGGTATTGCCTGTCGTTGTGCTTTTACTATCTCCCTCTTAACAAACTCCCAGCCATCATGAACTCCCTTTCCATTAAGTATTGCTGTCCATGGGATCTCACCCAGCACTTCCCTAAGTTTTATGAAGTCGGCTTTCTTAAAGTCAAGAAATTGAGTCCTAGTATGCTTGGCTGCTCCTTTCCGCTGTATAGTAAACTTCAGAAGAGCATGATCACTCGCGCCTAATGATCCTTCCACATCTACCCCACTAACCAGGTCATCAACATTGGTTAGGACCAGATCTAAAATGGCTGTTCCTCTTGTTGCTTCTCCCACTTTCTGGACAATGAAGTTGTCTGCAAGGCCAGTGAGGAATCTGTTTGACCTTATGCTCTTGGCTGAGTTTGACGTCCAACAAATATCCGGGTAATTGAAGTCCCCCATTACTACTATCTCCCTTCCTTTTGCATGCTTGGCCATCTGTTCCAGGAAGGCATCATCTATGTCCTCCGTTTGGCTTGGGGATCTATAGTAAACTCCCACAATGAGGTCTCTGTTATTCTTCTCTCCCTTAATTTTGACCCAAATGCTCTCACTTTGGCTTTGAGGTTCTAAATCTTGGATCTCTTCACAGGTATACACATCCCTGACATATAACGCCACTCCTCCTCCTTTCTTGTCTGGTCTGTTTCTCTGAAATAGATTGTATCCCCCCATTATTACATTCCAATCGTGGGACTTATCCCACCAGGTTTCAGTGATGCCTATTATGTCATATTTAGTTTGCTGTACCAAGAGCTCAAGCTCATCTTGTTTATTTCCCATGCTTTGCGCATTAGTGTACAGACATTGAAGTCCATTAATCATTCCCCCGTGTCTCTTATTTAAGGATTTTTTCCTCCCACCACTAGGTCCGCGTGCTGTTTGCTCCATTTGGTCTATGACATTTGGATGATCATCTTCATTAATTGATAGACTCCTACCTTCAGGAGCATTGTCTCCCTCCCCCACATTAGTCAGTTTAAAGCCCTCCTGATGAGGTTTCTGAGATTTTTGGCAAAAACATTTCTCCCAACCGTTGTGAGGTGCAGCCCATCGCTTGCCAGAAGTCCATCTTCAAGAAACTGCAGTCCGTGATCTAAGAATCCAAACCGTTCCTGTTTACACCATTTGCGAAGCCAGCTGTTCACTTCCACTATTTTCCCCTCTCTCCCTGGGCCACGTCGTTCAACTGGGAGGACAGACGAGATGACAATTTGTGCATTTAGTTGCTTCAATTTCCTGCCGAGAGCCTCGTAGTCTCTTTTGATCTTCTGGAGGCTATTGCTTGCAGTGTCATTGGTTCCCACATGAACCAAGAGGAAGGGGTATTCGTCAGTGGGTTTTATGATTCCTTGCAGTCGTTCAGTTACATCTTGGATCTTAGCCCCGGGGAGACAGCACACTTCCCGAGACATCTTGTCAGGCCCACAGATCACTGCTTCTGTTCCCCTCAGTAGGGAATCCCCTATCACCACTACACGCCTCCTCTTGGGTTTGGTCGGGGTTCTTCCGTGAGCTGTCTGTTCCAAGGTCACCTGCACATTCCCTGCACATTCCTGCACATAGGCAAGAAGAACCAGCTGCACAAATATAAGATGGGGGACACCTGGATTGCCAGTAGCACATATGAAAAGGATCTAGGGGACTTAGTAGACCACAAGCTGAACATGAGGCAACAGTGTGATGCAGCAGCAAGAAAAGCTAATGCTATTCTAGACTGCATCAACAGTAATAGTCTCGCTCTATTCAGCCTTGGTCAGACTGCACCTGGAGTACTGTGTCCAGTTCTGGGTGCCACAATTTAAGAAGGATATTGAGAAGCTGGAACATGTGCAGAGAGGACAACCAAGATGATCAAGGGTCTGGAAACCAAGCCTTATGAAGAGCACTTGAAGGAGCTGGATATGTTTAGCCCGGAAAAAAGGAGACTGAGAGGAGACATGATAGGCTTTTTCAAATATCTGAAGGCCTGCCACATGGAAAAAGGAATAAACTTGCTTTCTCCTGCTCCACAGGACAGGACCTGAACCAATGGCTTCAAGTTACAAGAAAGTAGATTCTGACTAAATATCAGGAAGATCTGCCCAATAGTAAGAGTTGTTCAATAGTGGAACAAACTCCCACAAGAGGTTTTTAAGCAGAGGTTGGATGATGATCTAGTTGAGATCCCTTCAAACTCTACAATTCTATGATTTAGAAGTGTGATAAATATTCATTTTAAGTGTATTCTGAATGTTTTGGAGAAGTGGATTTTGGTCAGATGAATAACATTTCAGGCACAATTCCAGCTACTCATGAGGCTGCAAACCTGTCATTACAGATGCACCATTGGAATTAATGAGAGGCCCAGCAAGACAAGACAGATGGTATGAACTTGAAGGAGACTGGCTACATACATCTCAGCAGAGGAGTCATATTTTAAAAAAAGATTTAAGAACAAATGTAAAAAAAAAAAAGTAAAGAAGGAACACACTATCTTACTAATGCCTTCCGTTAATAACTTAGGGATGTGGGAGAAAAGGCCAGCATTTTAATGCATTAGCTTTGCAAGGATTCATGGCTCAAGGGGAAGAAAACATGTCCCAAAGGCAGCTCGGGAGCAGTTTTCAACATCAGAACAGTTAAAACGCTACACAGCCATCTCTGTCTTTGCCTCTGTGTTTATTCCAGACCAGGAATACAAACTGCAGCTGTGCAACCTGCTACTGGAGCAAAATTTTGCTTTCCATAACTTTAGCTTTTATTTAATTTTCATTAGAGCCAGTTCAAAAATACCCACACGAGAAAATAAAATAAGAAATCATTTGTTGTTGAAGCAGGAGTGGCCAACGTGGTACCCTCCAAATGAGGTTGGACTCAAACTCCCATCAGTCCCAGCTGTTATAGCCAATGTCCAGAGGTGATGGGAGTTGTAGTCCAACACTACCAGTAGGACAGCCACATTGGTGACCACTGATTTCAGGCATCTATTGAACACTTTGCATGTCTGAACTCATGTATAGAAAAGCTGAAAAAAATAAAATAAAATCGGCAATGAAGATACTGGAGAACTGAGGCAATAAAAACAAGAGCAAAAATCAGAACAAGCATTAAGCAGCCATTAAAACCCACAAACCAGAAAAACTGTAAAAGAGTAACACAATTAAAAGACTTATTAAATAAAAAGCTTTTAACCCGACACCTAAATGTCACCAATGAAGGTGCCTCCTGTTATCTGCTGTGGGGAGAGTGTCCCAAAGACGAGGCACAACCACTTAATTGCATGTTACAAGTATGATACGCAATAAAATAATTAAATAAAATGGCAGACCAAAGTTCCACTCTGCGGTCCGCATCCATCTGGAAAATGACGCTCCTGATGAGCTCTCTGCTCAGCAGCTGAGAACATGCTTTGTTTGGATGCAGAACATCCCATGTTCAATCCCTGTCATTTCCAGGAAAAAGGATGCTGGGCAGTAGTTAAAACTAGGCCAGTACAAATAGTCTGAACTTGCTATAAGGCAGCGTCCTACATTCTTAGTCTACTAAAAGGTATCACTGCTTCTGCCAAAGCTTCTTTAAGAGAGCAAGATCTCAAGTCCCTAAAGCAGAGCTTTCCAAACTTTTCATGTTGGTGACACAATTTTTAGATATGTTTCACGACACAGTAATAGAGTTTCACTAGCAAACCGGAGGTTAAACTAACCCCTATCCAGCCCCAGGAGAAGCGCAGTTCGCGTGACACACCTATACACTGCAGCCGACACGCTAATGTGTCACAACGCACAGTTTGGGAAGCTCTGCCCTAAAGACTATGTTGTGAAAAGGCCTTGAAATGCTTGCAGACAGGCAAGGCATCGAATCAGCATCGTGACAACATGGGCTTAGCTCTGAAGGTGCTACTGAAGAGGCAGTCTACTCAGAACTGAGGCTCAAGTTTGCCATGTTTCTTCCTTTAGGAGGCTATGTTGTTTATCCAGTCTTTCACGTTTGATGTTGTTCCACTTTGGCGGTAACACTGTGCTCTGGGGAACATTTTGCTCTGAGTTTTGCAATGCCTCAAGGGCAGAACATACAGGGAAAAGAAGAAGAATGTGCAGGCAAGCAGATCCAAGGCAAAACTGAATTCTGAGCATCGCAGGAACATCTTGCCCTACCTTTGGCAGGCTGATAACCAAATGTCCAGTCGTTTGAGATCTTTTAGCAGCGCTGTTATCTGGCTTCACTTCTGCAGGAAGCACAAGTTGAAACGCCTGAAAAACCCAAAACACACAGACAAGGAACTACGCCATTTGTGATATAGATACTACAAAAATCATAAGTTTACCAGACTTAGTTTTGTGGGTTTACAGGGATGTGAAGTATGAATCAGGAAGAATAAAGCATTTGTGACCCAGATAGAAAAACGTGCAGTTATATGAATAACATGTCTTTGATCCGAGAGGATTTTTTTGACTTAAATCTCTCTTGTGGTATATATTAATACCAATCCTAACGGGTGATTTGCATCTTAAACAGTCCTCATTTACGTTGCAAGTAATGACGAGTGTGTGTGTGTGTGTGTGTGCCTTCAAACATACACGTATGCCTTCAGTGTTGTCAGTGAAATGTATGACATTTTAAAGAAGGTTATAGCATGGTACTTAGGTTATATTGGCAACTAAATGAGAATAATTATGCTAGTCTATTTTAGACTGAAAGTAATTTTTAATCTGCATTTAGTAGTGTGATTATGAATACAGCTTCTAATGTTTAGCTTAGCAGCACTGGCATTTTTAAAGTCAAAAAATGAAGAAAATGCAAGATCTACAGGGATTTTTAAAAATGCTCCATCTCTCTATTCACGATATATTACAGCTCTTAGGGTGATAACTCAACTTCAAGTTATCCCAAATAAAAGCTTTAGCAAGAACAAAAATGGCATGGAAGGGGAACTTGACTCCCCATCTTAGGGCCTTTCTACATCATCAGTTAAATATATCTTCCAATTTTGCTTTTGCATAATACTCCCGAAATGGCTAATTTCAAAAGTTAAGATAGCCCACCTGAATGTAACTGATACAGTGTGGTGAAGCTGCTTTTCAAAAGTTAGCTAAGAAGTATACTCCAGCCAAGAAAGTGAGTGCAAATGCAACTTTGCATGACAAATAGCAAACAGACTAAGCCTTTTCTTGCCACAGTGTCTTGGTGCCTGTCACCTTATTTCATTTTCACTGACATCATGAGATGCAAAAACTATCAGGGTTCATTAGACTTGGGTCTCAGAGTGGAAACCTACAAGGAACTGAAGGGAGAAGAAAGAGGGCAGGCTTTCTTTGCTTTCTTTGAGTCCCCCAGATTGAAGTGATAAAACTGGAAGGGTGAGGTAATAGTAGGTTTTCTCCTTCACTCCTTCTAGAACTCTTCCCACCAGGCCAATAACATCCATAGAACAAGTACAGGATTGACATGTTGAAGGAGCCAATATTAGGAAGTGGAAAGGAGTCAAAAGTAAACTTCTGAAAAACATAAAATAAAAGCAATAACAACAAAGCATACTAACCTTTCCCTTGATCATTACTCGGACGTAAGTAGGCTGTACATCAATATCAAGTAGGGAGGTGTCTAGATGTCTTTGAAATGGGGAGGGAAGGGAGTCCATTTAGTTTAGTAGTTCCTTAATTTATGAGCCTTCCTTAGGAGGATTAATTTTTTAATGATATTTATTAAAGTTTCAAAGAAAAGAATTACATGAATTAAAAAAGAAAAAGAAAGACAAAAATAAAAATACAAGAAAAAATACAGAATACAAAAAAGATAAAAAACACTTTAAAAAAATACATCAGTCTTTCCATACCTTACATTCCTTGTTTCCCTGACCTCCTCACGCCTCCCTTTTTTGTATTCCAATTCAGTTAGTTAATTCAGCAATTTCTTTCCCTCTTTGTTCTTATCTTAGTCCTTTAACATAATATATTATAACTTTGGATTCTCACCTGTTTACAATCCATTTTTACATACACCTTTATAACATTGCTGCTTAAACCACTTAACTTCATTCTGACATCATTCTAACATTCATTAATCCTTAGGAGGATTAAACTCCTCTCTGTTCCCTCCTACAGTGGCTCATGTTACACCAAGAGTCACATGGTTGAATTCAACACTTTTACTCAGACCAGACCCAAAGGGGAAGAGGAGAGAGAGAACAGTGATATCACTTGAGCGACTGAAACAAGATTCAAACCCAAGAAGCAAATCACCCGTAGAAGAATACAGGCACACCCAACAGTCAACATAGACTGGGTCTCAATTTGCATGAAACCACAGGTGAGAATGTTTACCGTTGTACAGTGGTGCCTTGCAAGACGAAATTAATTCGTTCCGCAAGTCTCTTCGTCTTGCGGTTTTTTCGTCTTGCGATGCACGGTTTCCCATAGGAATGCATTGAAAATCAATTAATGCGTTCCTAGGGAAACCGCCTTCAGACCAGGTCCGGGGACAGTCTGTCCCCGGACCTCTTCTGAAGTCTGGGGGGGGGGGGACAAGGGCTTTTCTTCCCACCCCCAGCATTTTAAAAAAACCCTGGGACAGCGGAGGACTTCTCCGCTGTCCGGGGCGATTTAAAAGCCCCTGGGAAGGCAGGCAGGGGGGACAAAGACTTTCGCCCCCTGCCCGCCTTCAGAAGGTGTCCCCGCCCCCCCTCCCCACTTCGGAACAGCTTTCCGAAGTGGGGCGGCTGGGGCAGCTGTCCCCGCCCCCCCGCCCCACTTCAGAACAGCTTTCCGAAGTGGGGCGGCTGGGGCAGGTGTCCCCGCCCCCCTCCCCACTTCGGAACAGCTGCAAAAGACGTCCGGGGGAAGCGGGGAAGTGAAGCGCTTCGCTTCCCGCTTCCCCCGACGTCTTTTGCAGCAAGGGGCTGCAGGGAGATCGCTATCTCCCCCCAGCCCCTTGCGACCCTCCCCCGGCTGGAGAGGTGACACGCGCCTATGGCAGGAGCCTCCATAGGCGCACGTCACCTCTCCAGCTGGGAGAGCGCGCGCGGGGCTAAAGTAGCCCCCTGCGACCCTCCCCCGGCTGGAGAGGTGACACGCGCCTATGGCAGGAGCCTCCATAGGCGCACGTCACCTCTCCAGCTGGGAGAGCGCGCGGGGGGCTAAAGCAGCCCCCTGCGACCCTCCCCCGGCTGGAGAGGTGACACGCGCCTATGGCAGGAGCCTCCATAGGCGCGCGTCACCTCTCCAGCTGGGAGAGCACGCGGGGGGCTAAAGCAGCCCCCTGCAACCCTCCCCCGGCTGGAGAGGTGACGCGCGCCTATGGAGGCTCCTGCCCCGCTCGGGATGGCAGTCCCGGCAGGGCAGACAGCTCTGCGCCGCCATCCCGAGCGGGGCGGGACTTAGCGCCCTGCTTGGGATGGTGGCGCAGATCTACCTGCAGTCCCAGGACGGCAGACAGCTCTGCGCTGGCATCCAGAGCGGGGCGGGACTTAGCGCCCCGCTTGGGATGGCGGCGCAGATGTGCCTGCAGTCCCCGGACGGCAGACAGCTTTGCGCGGCCATCTGGAGCGGGGCGGGCTTCTCCTCCGGCTCCCGATGGCCGTGCAGAGCCCGCGCTGATCCCGGCACGGCAGACAGCTCTGCGCCGCCATCCCGAGCGGGGCGGGACTTCTCTGCTGTCCCGGGGAGATTTTAAAATGCTGGGGGTCGGCAGCGAACGCTTCGCTCCCGCCCGCCAGCATTTTAAGATCGCCCGGGGCAGCGGAGAAGTCTCCGCTGTCCCGGGAAGGCAGGCGGGGGGAGCAAAGACTTTTGCCCCCCGCCGGCCTTCAGAAGAGGTCCAGGACCTCTTCTGAAGGCCGGCTGTGGGCGAAAGTCTTTGCTCCCGACCGCCAGCAATTTAAAACAGGTCCCCGGAGATTTCCCTATGGGCTTTCGTCTTGTGAAGCAAGCCCATAGGGAAATTCGTCTTGCGAAGTGCCTCCGAAACAGAAAACCCTTCCGTCTTGCGAGGCATTCGTCTTGCGGGGTACCACTGTAGTGAGATAACAAACTTGTCTGTATTAAGGGTCAATGAAATTGCATCAAACCTCAAATGAAATCCAGTTCAGTACCTTTGCACTAAGGGCCAAAGTAGATGAGATGCCGTCAGATCGCCCATCTCTTTATTTCGTTTTTTTAAGCAACCTTGGGGGAGCATGACTCGGGTTGAGGCTTGTGTGAGTGTGCTAATGGTCTGCCCTGAAGCATTTTTCTTGATGTCAAAACTCTCCCTTCTCCCACAACACTGGTATTTGGCCCAGTTACGGAAAACAAACAGGCAAACATGTGCAATATAATATTTGCTGCTTCACATAGCCAATCTAAAACCATCCACTGTGCATATGAAAGTATGAATGGAAAGCCAAAAGTTGAGTAACTAATAACATTCAGCAGTGTCCAAAAGCAGGCACAGCAGCAGTGCAAATATAGTGATTTTTTTCTGACCTGTATACAGCAAGATCCAGGATGAATTGGTTGTTTGCTTCATCATCTTTTAAAAAGAAAGGAAGCCTAGCAATAATAGCAAAAAGATTTGCACATTACTAGAATTGAAAGAAACAATGTGCAGACTTCAACTGCTAGTTGCTTTAGATTTAGCATTAACAAAGACATACTTCTTTCTTTTAACATATCTGCAGAATCCTACAGAACATCGCACAAACTGTGCTCTGGTTTATTGCTTGTGAGTGACACGAGGTCAGTTTAATTCAAAGCTATATATCAGTGCTGGAAGAGAGACACCTGCTGGCCAAAAAGTAACAAGAAGGGGTGATAGTCGAACATTATTCTTCTATCAGGAATAGAATTTGTTTTGCAAAGTGCTTTCCAGATCCCATTATTTCAACAAGCTTTACTGAGCTATGCATTATTCTACAAACTGAAATCCTTGAGCAAACCATTGAGAAAATCAGTATATAAGATGATACAAGTATTTGGGATAGGAACATACGAATCTGCCCATTCTGGTCTACTCTGACTGATATTTTTTTTTAAAAAAAAACTGTTCTTGCCTCTTGATACCCTTAGGGAAGCCATTATTTTCTTAGTCTCAACCCCTGCTCTGCAATGTAAGCTAATATAATGGGCAGTATCTGACAAAAGTCAAGGACTTTTGGCTGTGCAATGGAGCTTCCCTTCCTTCTCCTCAAGCAATCCCCACATGCCCCCTAAAACTGTTCTGGAAAGGTTCCCCTAATGCTCCAGAGCACATTTAGGAAGGGCACACAGGGAGAGAAGAGGGAGGGGAAGTTTCATGGCACAAAGAGAAATCTCTGCACAAATGGAGCTACACTGTTGGATATTGCCCACCATTTGTAAAACCTTTGGAATGCTCCAAAGTGCTATTTAAAGGCTAAGAATTATAATAACCTTGGTATAATTCGATCTCACCAATCCAACATTTTTCATATGCATTCAAACTGGGATGGGGAACCATCTTATTGGACTCCAACTCAAATCAGCCTCAGCCTCCATGTCCACTAGCCAGGAACAATTGTAGACCAGCAAATAGAAGGGCCAAAGAGAGCATTAAAATGCATTAAATCATCTCTGCATTAAAATGACGTTGTGAAACTGAGTTGCACTGGGTGGGGGGATATTACTGCTTCTCACAAACCTGCTTAACAGTTTATAAAAATCTGGCCCTCAATATGAATCCATTGAAAGAAGGCGATAGTACATATCATTCAGTAACTATTGACAACACGAGTCTCTGGGGCTCTAGAGCTTTCTTCAATATGTCTGTAGCTCCCAGAACCATAATTCCGATCTGTCAACACAACATTTTAAGATATTACACACTTGACGTCTTCACACAAGCAAGCTACTCCTATTTTTGTACAGCTGTCAACACATTTTTACAGCAAAGCAGAGACATCGATAAAACGGTGCGTTTCTTGTGAGACACTGTAGGTAAACATCAATATTTCCTTCCTGCCACTATTCCTCTTTCTTCCCATGGCACTCAGGTACGCAGAAGATTTATTCATTCTCTTTGTAACTTACTTGATCTGAATAAAGAAAAGCAGCAAAGGCCAGATCGTCTTTAATGTGGAAATCCTACCTAAGGCATTGGAGGAACCTAAGTGTGGGGGCTTGATGTCTATTCAAAAATTCTCCATACCTTGAAACAAGTCTATGCAGCATATGGATTTGGGGAAATATGGAAAATTCATATGTGCATATATATTTATATCATGAGATTTTAGAATCTGACACAATTTCTGGCAAAGTGACACACACAATTTCTGTGTATAACTTAACCAATTCCATCACTAAAAGGCCACTCAACCCAAATGAACATTCCTCCTTACATACTTAGGTTCATTTATATTCAGAACTCTTCCTTCTGGAGTGATTAAAGTCCTCGGTGGTTTCTCTTTCTTGGTTTGCTCTCTAACAAAGAAAAATGAGGAAAGGATTTTCAGTATTTCATTGTTGTTGTTTTTCTCTTTCTCATCCTTTCTGCGAGGTAACCAAGACAGAAATGGGAAGACAAGAGAAAGATTTTTGGGCTTTTAAATAAAACACAAAAACATTTGCTTAATGCAAGGAGGACACCTGGCATGTTGCTCTACTTTAGAAATGCAAATAAAGTTAAAACTGCAGTCAGTTATGTTGTCATCCCCCAATTGGCTCAGTTCTTGGATAATAAATGCCAGTCCAAACAGAAGGATCTTATGCTGTTTCCAAATAACTGCTCTGTCAATGCTAGTCTTAAGCACCTAATTTAAATGAAACTTACTCCCAAAGGAGTATACTTATAACCAGGGTGCCTGTACCCCTGCTATTTGAACATGGTGCATGGATAATATTGTAAAGAAGGAGTGCTGATTTCACTGCATGCAATGGAACTTTAAAAAGAGGAGCTCTCCATGGTACTTTGAAAGCAAGTCATGTATGGTTATCGCAACGGATTCTAATGTAGAGATGGTAGCTGTTTCTTCATGAGCACTGGAGCCAGCAAACATTCTGCAAACAGAACTGCAAGCTTCTAATCCCCAATCTCTCTGCAAAATCTTCCCCTCCCGCCTTTAGCAAAATATAAGCATATTGGAATATACAGTGGTACCTCTAGTTGCGTTCTGCTCATTACGGACTTTCAGCTTACGAACACGGCAAACCCGGAAGTGTTTACTTCCGGGTTTGCCACACGCGCATGTGCAGAAGCGACCTGTGTGCTTCGTGCATGCACAGAAGCGCTCAATCGCGCTGCACACATGCGCGGAAGAGGCAGGTGTGAATGGCACCCCGAAACGGATTAAGTACACAACTAGAGGTACCACTGCACCCCATATACTTAAGTCACTGTTTTTTGAAACTGAAAGGCTTATACCCTCCTATGGGGAGAGTGTATCACAAACATATATTTTGTACAATGGGTCTGCAAAGGTACAGTGAAAATGCCTGCCTGATTTCAAGAGGAAAGGATAGATTCCAAAGCATAGGTTTTGCCACACTTAAAGACTGATTTCTTACAGGTGAGGAATGAGAGGTATGTGGCACTTATAACAGTGCCAGTTCTGCAGATCAAAGTGACCAAGTGGTCATATATGGGGCGAAGCAATCCCGCAAGTAAACTGGTCCCAATCTATTAAGGCAGTGGTTTTCAACCTGTGTGCCATGACACCCTGGGGTGACTTGAATGATGGTCAGGGGTGCCACGGGAACACTGGCCTCTGTCCCTCTTTCCTTCCCTCCCTCCTCTGATGCCCTCTCACATCTCTGCCTCCCAAAGGCTTGCACAGCTGTTTATTGCAGCAGCCCTGGCTATAAGCTCTGCAGATGAATGGTGCCTCTGGGAAGCACCTCTCTTTGGGGCAGGGGGGGGCAGCTCAGAGACCAGGGAAAACAGCAGCATCTGCCCAAAGGACTCCCAAGGAGAGGGAAGTGGCTGAAGGAACACTTCACAAGGGACTGTATTCAAAAAAGGGTGAGAGGCTGTCATCTCTACATGCAATGGGTGACATAACTGGGCTCCTGAGCCCTACAGAAGTGCTGCAGAAAGAATGTAGTTGGTTAAGGGAGCCATGGACTCAAAAAGGTTGAAAACCTCTGTATTAAGGGCTTAATATACTGATAGTAAGACCTTGAACTTGGTCCGGTAGCAAATAGGCAACCAGTGCTGATCTAGAGCATAGAGTATTTGAAGTGCTTCATAGTCATTATCTCAGGTACCTCCACGAAGGCACTGCAAAGTAGGCCAGTATTATTTCCCACCCACCAAACACACTGCAGATGGTGCTGAAGGAGAACATCTTGCCTATTCTCCAAGCTACATAGGAGTACCTTATCTAAGAGTAGCTCTTGCAACACTGGGATACATTTTAAATTACTCAACCACCTGGGCAGAACCAGAGAGTGCAATTCTGGCACAGATACGAGATTTTAAGTGGCTGAGATTTCATGGCTCAGTCACCACTCAGCCAGTCTCATGAGAGAATTTGATTGGTCCTGCCTAGTGGAGCGAGTGAGAGGAGCAATCCACCCATAGATCCCCTTCTCTACTGGAGGAAGATTACTTCCCAGCTTTTACCATTTCCTGTACTCAAGCATCACCTCACCTTAACTTTTACCTGTAACCATGCACCTTGCTTTAACCACTGCTTTAAACTACTGCAGGGTACCATGGGGCATTTATACAGGTACATTCTATAGCAGACACTCATAACCAATATCTGCAATATTTTTGTGGCATAATAGTTATTGCCCTAATATGGATTCTGGGTTTTTTCTTACAGTCCCACACAGTAGCTATCTCTACTTTTCTATTTCTGCAATAAAGATGTTGTGCAGACTACAGTCATTAGACCTAAGCGATGCTGAATGCCACTGAGATAGAAGGGGCAAAGATTAACAATATTTGGTATCGTGGATAAGTGAAAATCAGTGCAAACATGGCAAAAGTGCATTAGAATTATACCTGTTTTCTTTTGCTTTATTTTTTTCTTCAATATATCTGTGAGCTTCTAACCTAGCCTCTGGAGTATGAGGCACAGGTTCCTCCCAAAAGGCTCTCTCTTCTTCGTCATCTTCCTTTATCACTAAATCACGGTATTCATTTCCTTCTTCAGCCTTCTGCTGGCTCTCTTTCTCTCTTACAGAATATGGGCTGAAAAAAGCAACACGCACACAAAGTATCTTTGAAACTTTATTAATTTTAAATCATACCCCGCTTTTCAATAATATTTCTGGCATGCATTACATTGTAATAAAATATGATTGAAAGTGGCAGCTAAAAATGTAAAAGTCTGGGAATAAAAATGTTTTCACCGGGCGCTTAAAGTTTAGCAATGTGGATGCCAGGCAAGCCTCATAGAGGAAGTAATTCCATAATTATGGTGCCACCACAGAGAAGGCCATTTCTCCAGGTTACACCCATTTTGCTTCAGATGGCAGGGCAGATACTAATGGAGATTCTCAGCACATGAGAGCCCCGTGTGACCTAAAGAGACATATGATAGCCTACCATTATGCTATACAGACGTCTTTCCAGGCAGAAAAAAAATCTGTAGAAGAGAAAGATATAAAATAGGCTAATAAAAACACATACATGCTGTTATTGATGTCTGTGTACCACCGTCCATCGTATCCTGGATTATATTTCTTTTGATTCTCGTTTTTCTTCTTCTTCTCCTGTTTTTCTTGTATCCTTCTGTGTGCCTCTTCTTTTTCTTGTCTTCTTTTAATCAGGTAGGCCTTCTCCTGCTCGTGGATTTGTTTTGCTACCTCAGGGTAGCTCTGTAAAGCCTGAATCCTCTCTGAACGCCCTATCTCTTTAGAATCCAAAAACTTAAAGGGAGGGAACAAAATAAAAGCTCAATACAAACACCAAAGAAATCCACCCCCCATTCAATCATTTTTATTAAATCCATTTTAGTATACAACTGAAATAAAAACTACCCACTGTTTCTCCATGATGCTTGACCTCAGCAAACTATAGCCCAGGTGACTAACCTTCTTCAGGCCAAGGATCACATCGGCTTATTGCAAACCCTTCCAGAGTTGTACACCCAAAGTGGCTTATTGTGGCTCTTTCACATCACGGCAAAGAGGTTGCTTGATGCCACACTGTATATATGTTTCTTAAAGCTACTTTAAGCAAATCATTTTTAGCTTCATGAAGGAAATAGAAGTTTTAGACAAGAGTCAAAAATGTAATTACATGTAGACTAGTTTTTACAACCTATTAACAAGACTGGTGTACATAAAGCTATGTTTTGCTCCAGGAAAAATCAAAAGCAAGTCAGTCAGTGGTCATAAACTTGACTTTTACCAATTCCTTTTCATCTTGCCTAGTAAATATCAAGTGAAAAGATTAAAATATACAAAATTTTCCTCTGGTTAAAAACTACAGTTAAGAAGCATACTTTCTTTATTTTTAGATCATGCACCCATGTGTAGGAAGAGGTATCATCTTAGAGAAGGAAATCCATCCTATGTTCCTCTTTTAGGATGGTACTGGCAATATGCATATTTATAAGCACATGTATTAAAAATAATTAAGAAATTATATCCTGCCCAATTAATCAAATGCATGTTTTTAGTTGATTAACAGTTCAGACCTATACAATGCAAACCTATACAACAACTCTCCACGTTAGCTATTTTTAGAAAACAGGCCAAAACATAATTATTTGCCCCAGCCTTTGGAACCTGATAGTGATGGATACTGGTTAGAGTGGAGGCTTAAAGGTAAAGGTAAAGGTACCCCTGCCCAAACGGGCCGGTCTTGCCAGACTCTGGGGTTTGTGCGCCCATCTCACATTTATTGGCCGGGGGCCAGCGCTGTCCGGAGACACTTCCGGGTCACGTGGCCAGCGTGACAACGCTGCTCTGGCGAGCCAGAGCCGCACACGGAACGGCGTTTACCTTCCCGCTGGTAAGCGGTACCTATTTATCTACTTGCCCCCGGGGGTGCTTTCGAACTGCTAGGTTGGCAGGCGCTGGGGCCGAGCAGCGGGAGCGCACCCCGCCGCGGGGATTCGAACCGCCGACCTTTCGATCGGCAAGCCCTAGGCGCTGAGGCTTTAGAGTGGAGGCTTAGTGCTGCTGTTTTTACAGTGGATATATGGTTTTCGTAATGAGTATGGGGTTGCTCGTGCGTAAGTTGCCGCCACTCCTGGCTATGTTGCCTTGTTAAACTTTTCTGTCTGGACAGCCCTTCACTTCGTGGCTGCCTCAGTCGCTAGCAGAATCCGTCAGTGGGCGTTTCTTAAACCTTTTCCAGCATAAAAGCTGTTTGACGCCAAGTCTCCTCCTACTCTCCCTGCGTGGAAGTCTTCTGCGCAGGGAGGGTGTGGGTAGCGGAGGATCCGTGCTCTCCCCGCTGGTGTCTGGCGAAGAGTCCTGGAGCCCTCTCACCGATTCCCCCATCTGCCCCCCTTTATCCCTGGTATTGCGCTGATTTCCTTCCCCAGCTGATGGGCTGCCTCTCTCCCTGCTGGGTCCTTCTCCAGCATCATTTGGGAGCCTTCCCTCCGCCTCTAGCTCCGATGTCAGTTCCCTGACAGTTTTGCTTTGTTTTATATTACTGTTTATACTGCATGTTGTATTATCAGCCACACTGTGCTCTAATCTGGAGGAAGGGCAGAGTATAAAGACTTTGAATTAATTAATTTGTGTCTAAGCCCTACTGAGTTCAACTGGTAAAACAAATGAACCAAATTAATGCTACATCTCTAATCTATATTTTGCTTTAGTGTGTTGGATTAACCTGGCCCTTGACACAAAGGTGCTTGCAGTTAATATTTTACATGAGACGTACTTTGAGTTGATGAAGGGTAGCAACGACAAACTGCCTATAACCTTCAAAATCAGTGCAGGGGTTTCCGGTAAGGAAGAGCTCTTTAAGGTGTATGTTGTTTTTCAGGGTCTTAACACTGGACAATTCTCCAACGAAATTAGCTGTCAAATCCAGCTTCTGCAATTCTTCACAGCCTATTTGGCAAATATGAGAGGGTTTTAAAAAAAAAATCATTATTAACTCTGCATTTAATAAGGACACCCTCTCACCTCCGAGTCATCATGGGACACAGCTCCTGCTTGCCTTTCAATTCACAAACAAAAACGTCAGATTCTAAGAAGACAACTGACATCTTAAAAATTAGGACAGTGTGCTTGTTTTTAACTCAGACTTCTTGTAAAACAGAAGAGTCAATTAAAGATGATGTTCATTTGAAATGTGTAAAAAGTGAGAACTACTTGCAGAGTTTGCTTCTGCCCTAGCTAGTCCAGCATCCTGTTCTCACAGTGGCCAACCAGATGCCTGTGGAAAATGAGCAGGATTTGAGCACAACAGCACCCTCTCTTCCTGTGCTTTCCAGAAGCTGGTATTCATAATAATAATAATAATAATAATAATAATTCATTATTTATACCCCGCCCATCTGGCTGGGCTTCCCCAGCCACTTTGGGCTGCTTCTAACAAAATATTAAAATACCGTAATGCATCAAACATTAAAAGCTTCCCTAAACAGGGCTGCCTTCAGATGTCTTCTAAAAGTCTGGTAGTTGCGGTTCTCTTTGACATTTGGTGGAGGGGCGTTCCACAGGGCGGGTGCCACTACCGAGAAGGCCCCCCTGCCTGGTTCCCTGTAACTTGGCTTCTCGCAGCGAGGGAACCGCCAGAAGGCCCTCGGCCCTGGATCTCATTGTCCAGGTAGAATGATGGGGGTGGAGACGCTCCTTCAAATATACTGGACCAAGGCCGTTTAGGGCTTTAAAGGTCAGCACCAACACTTTGAATTGTGCTCAGAAACGTACTGGGAGCCAATGTAGGTCTTTCAAGAAAATTCAAAAAACATTGCTGCCTCCAACTGTGGAGGTGGAGCACAGGCATTATTACTAGCAGCCATTGATAGCCCTCGCCTACATGAATTTGTCTAATCCTCTTTTAACGCCATCTAAGTTGGTGGCCATCACTGCCCTATGTGGGAGCGAGTGCCACTGTTTAACTATGTACTGTGTGACAAAGTACTTTATTTTATCTTTATTTATTTATCCATCTTAATAGCCTTAACAAGAATACATCTGTAGCCCTAAATAAACAGAACAATTCATGTCTCTCTACTGACTTGCTATTTGGGGATCCCATTTTTAGCTGATACCTTTCCGGATCATATACAGCAGGATTATTTAAATTATTTTAGCAACCTTGCCCTGAAACATTGCCCCTTTGCAGGACTGTTGCTTTGCCCAGCCAGCATACAAGAAATCTTAGCCTTAACACTCCTGTAGCAGAGGGAATAATACAGAACTGTAATTGCTATCATTTCTGTCTTGCACCTGCTTCCTGTATTTAGACCATTTGCTCCCTCCTGTTCTCTACATGTGGTCACTAGGAACTTTTGCTTTCCTTTGATCGTAGACGTGTTCTTATAGGATATAATCTATTAGAGGTGCTTAGCCTGGGGCTGACCCCATCTCAAAAAAGGGAAAAATTCGATCAGATTATATATAATACATCTAAGATTTATAGTTTTATGTGACCCAGATGGTTAGAGGGTTAATTTTGCAATTCTGAGCTTCCAAGGTAGAAATTTTTTTGTCGATACAGTTGTCTCACAGAAAAGCAGGATGAAATCAGAAGGGAGAAACAGTAGTTCTCCAGAGTTATATGTAACAATATACTGGGAACTTCATTTATATTCTGATTAATCTTAGCATTCATTTGGGCTGTTATTAGTTTCCATTTTTAAAGAGGCTCTAGCTACAGCAATATGCTTCTGCCTTGCACACTGAATGTTTCTCCTGCAATTGGTTGCTAAATTGGTCTGTTATTTTTCCACATTCTTTCATAACTGGCTTGCGCTATGAAGAATGTAACTAACATTCAGAAGTGACTCCCCCTAAGCTCAGTCAGACTTAATTTTGGGCAAATGGATCTAGAACACAGCCTCACACTGCAATCTTACACAGGTCTACTGAGAAGTAAACTCCACAGTTTTCAGTGGAACTTACACCCAAAAAAAGTCTACATTATCTGCTGAAAGATGGGATAACAAGATGAAAAGGGTGGACAGGGCTCCTGAACCTTTAATAGATGTATAGAAAAGTGGATTTCAGCCCTGAAGCACATCATGCAAGCTGCACCTGCTGAAGTCTTCTCTTCTACACGACTACTAAAGGTGCTATAGTTTTCAAATGGCTGCCCTCCTACACAATCAGATTAACATATGAAGCTGATATTGAGCCAGATCATTGGTCCATTTTTCGTGGCCACAGCCTCCAGCTTAGAGGCAGAGGCAGAAGAGCTGGCCAAGTCTAGGGCTGCTGCATGGCCAGCTGGGGAATTGGACCTGGTTCTCAAGGCTGGTGGTTTGGAGCCCATGGAACCTTAGGCTGGTGGTCGAGAACTTGCAGAGCCTGAGTCAGGTAACTCACAGATGCCGTTCTCTGAGCCTGACTCACTGGAGGAATCTAGTCCCTCCTGCACTGCTGTGTCCGTACGCCAGGTGGGAGTTCACAGAAAGAATGTGAGGCACTTGTCTGCAAGCCAAGGAGACAACCCTCTAAGATCCATAGTTTTCAGGCCAAAGCACTGGAGCCTGGAAAGGGCAGGGTGGAGGAAAGTACACATAAAAGCCTGTTTACCTCCAGCCTTTGTTGGAGCAAGCTGCTCACTTGGATCTACCCAGGGCTGGCTGGCCTTGACTCTATTGCCACCTGGTATGGCGGAGTCACGCTAGCCACGTGACCCGGAAGTGTCTTCGGACGGCGCCAGCTCACGGCCTCTAGAGCGAGATGAGCACGCAACCCTAGAGTCGGACACGACTGGCCCGTACGGGCAGGGGTATCTTTACCTTTATGGCGGAGTCAGGACATCACTGAGCCAGCAGCATCTACTCTAGCTGGCAGTAGCTCTCCGAGATTTCAGACATAAAGAAGAGATTCCAAGGGTGAAACTAAGCTATGTTCCTTTCTGCTTGCGTGCACACCTGCTTTCCATCTGCCCAACCTGCCCATTATATAAACAAAAAAACCAGGTCTCCAGCATTTTCTCCTCACAATAAAAGTCTCCCCCTGGAGCCTCCTGCTTTTTGTGGGAGAGAAAAAGTGACATGCTTGAACTGTTAGAAGCTCACATTTTGTTCTCAAAATCAAGTCCTCCCCCCCCCCCTGACTTCTAGAAACAGCATAGCCAAGGATCCATTTCTAGAGATGAGGGTGAGGCAGGCATGCTGGGATATACTGGCTCTAAATTATTCTTAAAGATAAAGGTAAAGGGACCCCCTGACCATTAGGTCCAGTCGTAGCCAACTCTGGGGTTGCCGCGATCATTTTGCTTTATTGGCTGAGCATGACTAAGCCACTTCTGGCGAACCAGAGCAGCACACGGAAATGCCGTTTACCCTCCCGCCAGAGCGGTACCTATTTATCTACTTGCACTTTGACGTGCTTTTGAACTGCTAGGTTGGCAGGAGCAGGGACCGAGCTACCACCATTTAAATGCAGAGCCTTACAGAAGATATTTGATTAACCAGTCCGATTGCACAGCTACCTTTCGGCTAGCTTGCATAGTTCAGCAGTCCAACTGCCGCACTGGAGAATTGGGCAATCACTTGAAATATGTTGCCGTGACTATTTAAGCACAATATAGTCATATCTCATGTTGCGTCCACTTCAGGCTACGTGTTTTCGTGTTGTGTCCCACGGCAACCCGGAAGTACTGGAACGGGTTACTTCGGGGTTTTGCCGCTCGCACATGCGCAGAAGAGCTAAATCACACCGTGCGCATACACAGACACAGTGCTTCAACTTGCGTCAGTTATGTGTTATGGGCGGGCCTCCAGAACGGATCCCATCCATAGCACGAGGTTCCACTGTACTCCAAAGCTTCAATCTAGTGGTTGTGCCAACTCACTCAAATAACATATCAACAAAATCCTGTGGGCTGAAGGACTTATGTGTGAAGATCACGTACAATGTTTTGATGTCACAGGCTGTTGGGAAAGGATCCCCTGCAGACAAAACTAAAGTGAGAGCAGGTCTCTTTCTCACCCAGACTAATGAATAAGCCTGGCATGGAAGTGCTTATATTGAGCATCACCTATCAATTCAAGGAGGTGTCTCAAGCTGGATAAAGTTTGTTCCACTTGCTGAATGCAAACATCTCTGCTTGATATTCCTACTGTTGACAGGTTCAATAACTTGAACCTAGACAAGCTAATAAATATCTGCTTCTGAGAAACAGAAAATCCATGTGTGCCCAGAATCCAGCAGGGTTTCAGCAGTACCATTCTCTATCATAAAAAGATGGCTCCTTTTCCATATTAACAAGCATGACTTACATTTTTTTTTTGTAAGGCAAAAGATCTTACCTTCCAAATTCTCAATTTTTTCAATGTTGTTTAAAGCCAAATTTAAATATTCAAGCTTCTTCAGTTTGCTAACATTTTCTGAAACAGAATTTATTCCTGATCACGTCAATCTGCAAGGTTAGGCTTAATGAAGAAAATACAGTAATAGTTTTTAAATTACCAACCGAGCAGAAATTAAAACAGGCCACCCCCAAAAGTCTTCAAGAAGCCAAAAGACCACAGTGTTATTAATACTATTATTATTCATTTCATTTCTGCACCTCTCTCTATATTTTTAAGAGGATGAATCAAAGCATTACCATTCCATTCAAATAAATTAGAAGACTAGTGAATTAATTCAGTTCAAATGGAAGGGGAATTGAGATGACAGTGGCTCTGCTAAGAATGAGACTGGATCTCTGTCCCCCAAAAAGAGCATTCTGGGAGCAGGAACAGGCAGCAGGGATTTAAGCGGAATGCTCACATGACCTGGCAAAAAATGGAAGTGTAAGACAAGCTATTTTAAAGGCTTGTTTTCCTTTTTGATAGGCTTGGACCAGCTCAGCAGGCAGAAGGCTTGCTCCTGAAGGAGTTTTGGATCTGGCATCACTCTACACTGACTTACAATGACAGCTTGCTTTACACCAGCTTCTTGAGATTAAGGGAATGATCCTATACACAATTTACTCACCGCATTTGTAAGTTTCAGAGGAAGCAGAAAGGAAAATTAATGAACAACTTCCTGGTTATAGCTTGTGAACTACCGTATTTTTCGCCCTATAGGACGCACTTTTTCCCCTCCAAAAATGAAGGGGAAATGTGTGTGCGTCCTATGGGGCGAATGCAGGCTTTCGCTGAAGCCTGGAGAGTGAGAGGGGTCGGTGCGCACCGACCCCTCTCGCTCTCCAGGCTTCAGGAAGCTACCCGCAAGCCTTGCAAGCCCGGGGGGAGGTCCCGCGGGCTCGCAAGGCTTGCGGGCAGCAGCCTGCAGCCCACAAGCTCGGGGGATAGCGGGGAGGCGGAGCACCGCCACCCCGCTATTCCCCGACCTTATCTGAAGGCTGGCGGGGGGGGGGAGAAGCAAGCTCACTTCTCCCCCCCCCCCCGCCAGCCCCACAAGCTCAGGGGATAGCGGGGAGGCGGAGCGCCGCCACCCCGCTATTCCCCGACCTGATCTGAAGGCTGGCGGGGGGGAGAAGCAAGCTTGCTTCTCTCCCCCCCCCCCCAGCCAGCCCCACAAGCTCGGGGGATAGCGGGGAGGCGGAGCGCCGTCACCCCGCTATTCCCCGACCTGATCTGAAGGCTGCCGGGGGGGGGAGAGAAGCAAGCTTGCTTCTCTCCCCCCCCCCCGCCAGCCCCACAAGCTCGGGGGATAGTGGGGAGGTGGAGCGCCGCCACCCCGCTATTCCCCGACCTGATCTGGAGGCTGGCGGGGGGGGGGGAGAAGCAAGCTTGCTTCTCCCCATCGCCAGCCCCATAAGCTCGGGGTACAGCGGGGCAAGCCACTGCCCTACGGATGCTAGAGAGGCTGTCCCTGAAGGCAGAAGAGGGAGAGAGAGCACTCTGTCTCCCTCTTCTAGCTTGGGGATGGCTGCGCAAACCTGGGGGGGGGGGGATAAAAAAAATTCCTTGATTTCCCCCCAAAAAAACTAGGTGCGTCCTATGGGCCAGTGTGTCCTATAGGGCGAAAAATACGGTATTTGTATAGGACAAAAGAGAAAGGAGTTTTTGAAAACGGTTTTCTCTTCTTAAAACGTTATGGGCCTTGAACACCTTATCCCTTTTAAAACTTTCCCCTCCCAATATCATCTTAGACCATTTTCAGCTGTCAGACGGATTAATACATCACTGAGTTTACTCACCAATTTTGGGGATCAGATTATTTTGAAGATACAGAATTTTCAAATCCCGGCACCATTTGTCAAGATGTTCTATTTTCTCTATATTCTGCTGGTGTAAGGAAATTTCTTCCAAGGAAAAGATTTCACAGTTGTTATGTTCTGCCCTTTGTCTAACTAGCTCTTCTGTGACTGAAAGAAATATCATAGTAAATACAGAAGCAATTCCTTCCATCAAGTAAGGCCACATTCATTGCTTTAGAAAGATATCAAAACCAGAAGTGGGTTTTATATTCTCACTTCTGTATTTGATACTTTTCTAAGGCAATACTTCTTGCAATAGCATTGAAAAATAGAAGCTGCCCATTGGTCCGTCCAGCTCATTAATGTTGACACTGACTGGCAGCAGTTCTTCAGAGTCTCAGACAGGACTCTTTCCTAGTCCTACCTGAAGATGCTGGGGAGTGAACCTGAGAACTTCTGTGGTGTATAAAATATGTGTTTTGTGGGGAAATTAATCTCATCACAGGAAAAAACAATAACATAAGCTTGGTTAAATGATGCGCAGAACTGATTTCATAAAGAATGCATTCCAGTGCTGTTTTTGTGGGAGATTTTGCAATTAAACCTAACAATGCATGTCTATGCTAATTAGTAAATAAAGACCACAGAGCTGTAAATTTCCAGAGAAGGCTCAGCTGGGTCATGCGCCCACATTTTGTGGGAGGGAGGAAGTAAGGCTTATTTCCTATTCCTTTTGCTCTCTTTTCTCTTCTTTTTGAACCATGTAACGGACCAGGTGCATGAGACTGGGGCTCCCGAGTGCCAGACTCCATGTTTGAAACTAACTGTTGCAATTTATACTGCAGAGGTTTGAACCTGTGTTGTTTTTGCTGTAGCACTGAACAATGCATGAATGAGACCTCTGGTCACCGTAAGTAAAGCGTTTAAACTTACTTAAGTTTGTAGTCTATTCACTATGAGAGAGGGGTAGAGGCAGGGGAGCACATTGTGAGCGCTCCGTAGTTTTAAATTATTTTCTATTGATCCGAAGTACTCAGAAAAAATATGTCAAAAATTGTAGAAAGGTTTATTCTACAATTTCTACTTTTAGTTAAGTATTTTTATTAATTTACTTGATGGGGGGGCAGCTATCCCCACCACCACCACCACTGCCCCCTTGCCTCTGCACATGCTCTTGACTTGCAAATCCCTTCTGCACGTGCTTTTGGGCTGTCAGAACCGGGAGACCCTCTGCATATGCGCAGAGATGAGCTCTCCTTCCACAGGCTGAAAAAGGCTTCCTGCAGGTGCCTTTGCCTCCTTAGCTTACTCAGCATCCCCTTTCCACGTGCTCCCTGTACGGGAAGATGTCCTCTGCACGTGCTCAGGTCCACCAGCTTCAAAGTCATTCCCCTAGGGCTTGAGAAACGCTCTCTGCACATGCTCTTGGCTTGGGGAGAAATGCCTCCTCAATAATATTGTGCCGGATTTACATATAAGCTAAACAAGCTATAGCTTAGGACCCCACTCTCTTGGGGACCTCCAAAAAAATTAAAGGAAAAACAACAACTGGATGCACATTTCCAAAATATAAGATAAAAAACAAATGAAATGAAATCATTTTAAATTAGAGCTTAATAATTATTTCACTATTAATATACTTCTTCTTAATTGTATTTCACTATTAATATACTTCTTCCCAATTGTATTTCAGTTCAACAATTGCTTTGATAAAATACTATTTTGTTATGTGCAAATGGCTTTAGATACCTATTAGGTGCATAAATTACCACATAACATATATTCAACACAAAAAACAGCGACAATTGGTTGTTGACAAAGGACAGCTGGACATATAAAGGGCCCCAATACCTTCAGTAGCTCAGGGCCTCATCAAAACTAAATCCAGCCCTGAAGAATATTAATAATAATAATAATAATAATAATAATAGTGTCCCGTCCATCTGACTGGGTTGCCCCAGGCACTCTGGGAAATAATAATAATAATAATAATAATAATAATAATAATAATAGGGCCCCGCCCAGCCAACACGACACATTAGAAGAAACTTCCCTATATAGGGCTGCCTTCAGATGTCTTCTAAAGGTTATGCAGCTGTTTAGCTACGGTGTGGGGAGAAAGACCGCTCCCTGCCCTCTGCACATGCTCCAGAGACAGGCGAGAGGCGGCAGAAAACACCTGAAGCCACGAGGCGCAGGAGGTGTGAGGAATGGGCGTGGGAACTGCATTTCCCAGGAGGCTTTGCGCGCGGGGCAGGGACAGGGTCACGTGCTTTGAGCGACCGTTACAAACGACGGTTGGCCGCGTTCGAAGTGCACGGCGCGGTCCTGCTCTGAAGGCACCGTAAGGCCCCCTGTTGTTCTCTCAGGGAAAACCGGTTCCGGGGTTTCTCCCTCCCCCCCCAAAAAAAAACAACACACACCCTCCGCCCCATTTTTCCCTCAGGCTCGGCGCCGAGCGGTTCGCACCCCCTCCCCCCCGGCGAAGACGCGAGGAAAGCGGGACTCACTGCGCCCCATGGCCGCTCGCGGGGCCTTCGCTTTGCTTCGGCGGCGGCGGCCTCCTCCTCACGGCCGACGCCGTCGCCATGGCAACCGAACGCAGGAGGCGGGGCCTACCCGGCGGTTTATATTACGTTCCTCTTTCCTCACGGCGGCTAAAGAGGTAAGGGCTTAGGGGGCGGGGAAATGGAACTCTCTCCGTACAATTCCGGCACCGAAGCGGACGTCGCCGAGTGGCTTCTCTCGCTGGGGTTTTGACCACGCTTGTGTTCTAAGGATCCAGAGCTGGTTCCCAGCAACACGAACCCACAGACAAACCGGCAGGGGCAGGGGGGCGGTGCATTGTAAGCCAACGAAATGCCTAGCCAGCCTCGGGCTCGCTATCTGGACTAGGGGAGGGGGTTAGAAAGGGGGGAGGCAGTTCGGTTTTGTGCCGGAAGTCTAGGACAGCACTAGGTTGGGTTCGCACCCCTTTGGCGGGAAGAATCTCCTCTCTTTTGCGTCCCCAATTTACTGCCCCCGCGGCGGGAACAGCCCTCCCACGTTGCCGGTATTTCTGTGCCGGATGAATCTCAAAGCGGCTTTAAAAACAATGGATAACGCCAACATTATAGAGCAACACGAATGCGGCGTGGATCAAGCCACGAGCTCACCTGCGCTTCGCGAAATAAGCATTTTAATCTCGAAAATGGCTTCGCTTGGGTTGTAAGGCATGCTAAACAACGCCCCGCTGTGGCTTTAAAAGGGAAGTAGACGCCTGCTTCTTGGGAGAAAAGCAATGACAAACCTAGACAGCATCTTAAAAAGCAGAGACATCACCTTGCCAACAAAGGTCCGTACTGGTTTCCCCAGTAGTGATGTATGGAAGTGAGAGCTGGACCATAAAGAAGGTTGATCGCCGAAGAATTGATGCTTTTGAATTATGGTGCTGGAGGAAACTCTTGAGAGTCCCATGGACTGCAAGAAGATCAAACCTCTACATTCTGAAGGAAATCAGCCCTGAGTGCTCACTGGAAGGACAGATTGTGAAGCTGAGGCTCCAAGACTTTGGCCACCTCAGGAGAAGAGAAGACTCCCTGGAAAAGCCCCTGATGTTGGGCAAGATGGAGGGCACAAGGAGAAGGGGACGACAGAGGACGAGATGGTTGGACAGTGTTATCGAAGCTACAAACATGAGTCTGACTAAACTGCGGGAGGCAGTGGAAGACAGGAGTGCCTGGCGTGCTCTGGTCCATGGGGTCATAAAGAGTCGGACACGACTAAACAACAACAAGTGTTGTTTGACAAATTTGTATACCACCCCTTCACCCAAAGATCTCACGAAATGCGTAATTAAAAACAAAACAAGCCAGTAACACACATGCGCGCAATTAAAAGGACATAGGATGTTGATCAACAGAAGGCCTGGTTGAAGAGGAACATTTTCGCTGGGGCCTGAAGCTGTGCAAATTTATTATATTTTTTTATTCAGTTTCTAGGTTGCTCTTCATCCATACATGGAACTCCCTGGACTTAATTAAACCTATAGAACTCACTGCCCATAGTCACAGCTTTAAAATCTTCCTGAGATTAGACTGATTCAAGGCCCTCGGGACTTTTATGGCTTATTGGTCATGGCAGCAGGTCCAGAAGCAGCATACCTCTATTAAGGGGCAGTTGTGGCAGAGAGGGAAGGGATTAGCGCTTTTGGGTTCACATGGAGGATACCTGCAGGAAAGACAACAAACTCAGCTGTAAAATTGCACCACCTGGTGGCTCAAGGTGCACTTTATAGAGAATCGGTCTAACTTCTACAATGCTTTCTGTGTGTGTGTGTGTGTGTGTGTGTGTGTGAACAAAACAAAAAGTGCAAGCATAACACAAAGAACCGAAAATGTAAACCATAAAGCGTCACAGCCTGGAAACACTGAAAGTACAAAAATACAGTGCACTAGCATAGCTGTCAACTTTTCCCTTTTCTTGCGAGGAATCCTATTCAGAATAAGGGAACTTCCCTTTAAAAAAGGGAACAGTTAGTAGCTATGTGCACTAGTCATTAGCATCTGTCTGGCAGGGAACACTTCCTCATGGTCTTTTGCAGGGATACCTTCCTAGCGCTTACTCCCTGGGACTGCTTTTGGACTGGTGTTTGCCAAGGATCGAACCTGAGGGCTCAAAGGATGTGTTCTGCCTCTGAGCTATGGTCCCACTGCAGACAAGTAATAGGATAATGGAAGATGGGGAAAAGCAGATGGACAGGTAGATGGTTGCATATGCAACCTTTTTGCCTGCCACAATTTTGCACACCAAGTTGAATGTATAGTGCTCTGTGTTGCCCCACAAACTTGGAACCAAGCGATTTCTTTCTTCCCAAATGCATACTTCAGATTTCAAAATAACAAGTGTATCTGCAACATAAAAATAATGATAATTGCACTAATGTGCATCAAAAACTTTATTGTAAAATATGTGTTCAAATACAAGTACAGTATAGGTTTCAGGATTAGGTGCCTTGATTATAAGTATCACTAAAACGTGGTGATTTGCTCTTATTATAGTTTATACAGTATTGCAAGTAAGAAAGGTGCACAAATGATACAAAAATCCCGAACTTTTCTTGACCAATAAATTTATGGTGCAGGGAATCGGAGTGGCACAGCTACACTGAATGCAAGACATCATTTATTCTAATTTACTGAGTTATTTACAGCCTGCCTTTCCTCCAAGTAACTCAGAGTGGTGCTTTATCCTCACAGCCGCCCTGTAAGGTAGACATATTCTGAGAGAGAGAATGGTACGTCTAGACCCTCCAGACCTGAGTGGGAAGTCTGAACTTGAGTTTCCCCATATCCACTCCCAACCCAGTTTGGAAAACTGGATGCAGGTAATCAAACATGAACCTTTCACAAAATTAGTTTGGATGTATCCTGTCTTCTGATAAGCTGGAAAAATAAGTGAACAAACAGACCCGCACTGGATTAAGGGAGGGCAGCAGTTTTCAAACTGTGTTGTATGGGTAAGCCTCTCTGGGTTCCCCAACAAGAACATCAGAAATAGTGGGCAAGCATTTCTTAAGGGTCATTTGCCTACCACTGACTGTCTTTCCCATGCAATGCACACATAGCTATAGGATGAGGCTAGTTTGCTAGCACTCCATCCTTTCTGGGATTAGCAGTTTGATCAGCAAAGAAGGTGCATATTGGCTCATGTGTTATAACTACTAAGGTAAGTGAGATGAGTGCCGCATCCCATAGTTGCCTTTGACTGGACTTAACCATCCAGGGGTCTTTTACCTTTACCTTAATTGCCAACCCAATGTCCTGGCCCAGGTTGGGTTTCCACCAGTTCCTAAATCATGAAAATCGTGAAATGCTCTCAGAATCCTCATTCCTCAAAATGCTTTTTCATCTGTGTCCCTGGTGTAGCTTGAAGGCACGTGGTTTTAAAAAAAACAAAAAAACCATTGCAGATGTTCCTACAGGTAGCTAGGCAAGGATTCCAGAAGAATGTTGAAACAAATAAGATTCTGAAGGGAAAGGATGATTATTCTCCGCAGATCACATGAACTGACGGTCCCATGAAGGGACTAGTACAAAAGTGCCAGTGAACCTGATAGAAGAAGGGGAAAGAAAGACAAGTATTACACAGCTGAAAACCATCTAACATTCTCACATTTGTCAGTATAACTTAAGGCACAATCATTTAGGCATGTTGATTCCTAGTCATGCAGCAGTCTGTAAGTTGATGGAAATAAACATACTGGTAAATTTGATTAGAGAAGTTTTATATCTTGGTTAAGAAATTATTATGAAGTCCAAATTAGCAGTGAAATAGCACTGCAAAATAAGTTCATAAATCTAAATTTTGGTGTTTTAGTAATAAATAAAATATAGATGATTATGATGATTGCTTAATGGGCACAACACACACTTGTTTTCAGAAGAATTAGGTACCTCAAGTCAGGACTCATGCAGACTTTTGTGCCACACTTTCCAGGTGTGGGTCTGCGCTTTAAAGCTCCATACCGAAGCAATGTGTTTGTTTGTTTATTGTCCAAGAGTTTTCCCTAAGAAAACCCACATTTTACTACTGAATGGCAAATGGCAGTCCATGGGGAAGCCCTTCACCATTTGCTCCAATTCAGCAGTAAAATGTGGGTTTTATTGGGGAAAACTCTTGGACAATAAACAAACAAACACATTGCTTCGGTATGGAGCTTTAAAGCGCAGACCCACACCTGGAAAGTGGCCCTGTGTCTAGAAACGTGGACAAAAGGAAGTCTGGGTGAACCCTCAATCCAACAAATCATCACAGAATTGTAGAGTTAGAAGGGACCCCAAGGGTCATCTAGTCCAACCCCCTGCAATGTAGGAATCATCTGACATGTAGCAAGGATAAACATTTATTTTTTGCTTACAAATTAAAATGATGATCAACAGCAAGAAGCTCAGCAGAGTTGTAAACAGTCCTCCCAGAAAGAATCTGAAACGACAAGAATCAACGCAAGTCAACATCTTAAGCATTATTTATTTGTTTATATTCCGGTTAAATGCCCAGGCGGCTTCTCCCCCCCCCCCCCCTTTTTTAAATTTTTATTGGAATTTTATTTACAACATAACATAAACCCTCCCAATACACAAATCCACCCTCATTAAACGTGAACATAATATACACTGAGCATAACATACAACAATACAAACAACCAAATAAAAGATTTCCTTTATCCTGTATCTGGCCTCCTAATTTACTTCTTATAAACTGTTTCCTTTATGAATAATTATTAAGATTTTTCTAATTATAACTTAAATATCCACGATGTCTCCTGCAGACATTAATCGAAACAAGTCCAGGTATGTATTTTAGGGCACTGTTTTGTGAAGTATTCTCTGCATTTTCCCCACGCTTTTTGAAACTCTTGTATAGTGTAATCTCTAATTGCCTCTGTTAATCTAGCCAGTTCAATATACTCTAACAGTTTATCTTGCCATTCCTTTTTTTTTTTTGGCACAGTTTCTTTTTTCCAGTTTTTAGCAATCCTTTCTGCTCCTGTGGCATAGAGGAATATTTTCTGATCTTCTCTTGCTATACCTGTGTTCGTTATCCCTAGTAGAAAAGCTTCTGTATTTTTCATAAAGTTATACTTAAACTTTTTTTAAGCTCTTCATATACTGCGTTCCAGAAGCTTTGGTTTTTTTCACAGGTCCACCAAACATGTATAAGTGTCCCCTCTGTTTTACCACACCTCCAGCACAGATTTGTTTTTGTCTTATACATTCTAGCTATTTTGGTAGGTGTTAAGTACCATCTATAAAACATCTTGATTAGGTTTCCCCTCAATACTTCACAGGCTGTAAATTTACAATTCTTTCTCCATAGTTCTTCCCATGCTGTTAAGTTAATGGTTTTCCCAATAGCTACAGCCCACTTGATCATTACCTCCTTGACCTGTTCGTCTTTGACCTCCCACTCCAATAATGTATCATACATTTTTGATATTACCTTGGCTTGGTTTTGTAATAACACTTTTTCTAATTATGAAGGTTCGTTTGAGAAACCTTTTTTCTTATCTGTCCTGAACACTTCATGCAATTGATGGTATTGGATCCAACCCGTATTGCCCAGGCGGCTTCTAAGCAGTTTGCAAATCATTTAAAAAATGCACAACATTGCTAAAATTCAAATTTAAGCTACAGTGCAATTAATTAGAATGGACTATAAATTAAAGTAAGATTGTATGGGGACTATTTCTTCATGAGGTAAGGAACAGTTCCCAAATTCAAATGAATTCTCCATATGCTTTTCTTGACATTCAAAACAGTTTTGACCTCAAACCCTATTGGGATTTGAGCATGGGACCCTGAAAGCCCACCTTATTCACACCACCATTTATTTTGGTATTACACTAAGCCTGCAACTTACATGCATTTAACTTGTGCGCATTCAGCTTTAATTACTTGGCAAAAATAGAGAAAAATTAAAAAGGGGGAATGGGGGCAGGCATCCAAGGAAAAAAACTTTCTCAATCCTACCTGCTATTGCACACAATGTGTTTTGACTATACACAATTTTGCCCTTAGGTGTAATCCCCCAGAATGCAATCTTTGCGTAAGTTGTGGGCTTACTGTATATGGCAACAATCCAATTTGAGATGCCCCCCAAAGGCTTGCACATTGTCAGAGGCAGAGATGTCCTACCCGAGAGATAGCAATTCCCTAGTGTGTTGTCCTTACATTAATAACTTTCAGAATCCAGGATGCCCCTATATGAAGTACTTACAGAATGAGGAGTCTCTGTTAAAGGAAACCACAGCTTCTCTACGGCTGAGTCCTTTCCCTACCCAGAGGCCTCTTCCAGTTTCATCCAATTCACTTAAGTGCAAACCTACTCAAAAAGATAGTGTCTTCCCACTATATTCCCACTACAGAGCTCTCCAGTGTGGTGCAGTGGTTAAGAGCGGTAGTCTCGTAATCTGGTGAACCGGGTTCGCTTCCCCGCTCCTCCACATGCAGCTGCTGCGTGACCTTGGGCCAGTCACACTTCTCTGAAGTCTCTCAGCCCCACTCACCTCACAGAGTGTTTGTTGTGGGGGAGGAAGGGAAAGGAGATTGTTAGCCGCTTTGAGACTCCTTAGGGTAGTGATATCAAATCCAAACTCTTCTCTTCTTCCTTATTTTAGTCTTTTATTATAAGCGTATTTATTGAATATTAATAAAACAGGATCGATCAAAAGGCTCAAAGCAGGAAAAGATCAAATAGTCAATAATCAATGCAAATATAATTAATTCATTTCCCTTCTATGTCAAATTATCTTAATATTAAATCAGGCAGGGAGATCTGCAAAGGAATGACAGCTATGTGTTTCATTCATCCTCCAGCCATGAACTCAAGAGCCTGTCAACAAGGTCAGGCTAAGCTGGTGGCTTTTCACATCAGGAGCCAAGATAACAACCAGCTTGGCATTCTCCAAATCTCTCCCAGAAATTCTCCCGGGTCACTAGTTTGCAAGTGGGCATCAAAATGGCTTTCATTTGGCTCTCCTTGGAGATCAGTCTTCTGTTAAATGGCTGAATAGGAAGTGGGTGGTCCTCTGGGATATGCCACTCATTAGTATTTGATCTTTTAAAAAAAGCTCAACCTAAACTAGAACAACACACTATACAGGTAGTATCATTTAACAAATTGATTTTGAAGCCTGCCTGAATTTTCCGTGCAACAGAACCAAGAGGCTGCTGTTAGTCCAAAGCAGCCTTGAGCTCCCATATCTGGTCACATGATTTTCCGAAGGACAGTTTATATGGCTTCTTTGAAAAACTCTTTGAATGCATTATAGATGAAAGTGCTGCTATATATAAAAAGACATTCAGATTTACCTTACGCAGAGAGAAATGATCAAACACATGGAGAGCACGATAACTGGGCAGAGGTCGTGCCTTACTGTAAAAGGCTCTATTTAGAACACATACAGAGAGAGAAAGAAAAACAGTTATTGCAAGAATGTTACCTAGGCCCTGTGGTTTAACCTAGGCCCTGTGGTTTAACCCACAGTGCCACCCGCATCCCCAAAAGTAAGGTAAGGGCAGCTAAAACTCTGCACCTCACTTGTGAGCATTTCCCCTAAATTTTATACCCCCTTTGGTGATGTTTAAATGGTCCTTTTTTCTCGTTAATCGATGTAGAAGGATTGGAAAGAATGAAGGAGAAATTTCCAGTGCTGTGCTAGCTTTAATCCAGAAGACCTGTTCCGGACTAGATCACACCTTGACCAGCACAAAACACCTAGCACAGCCAAGGCCTCGGTAAAGAATGACTGATAGGGAATGAACAGTGCACCAAAATATTTGTATAAATGAGGTTACATATTGCAGAGCTCTGAGGCATTCCTGGATCCATAATAACGTAAGTGGAGAATTAGGCCATAATTAAGCTGATTTAATCCTCCTGATTTTGTTTTAAGCCCACCAAATACGACATGACAGATGTTACAGAATGTATTCAAAGTACTGTATTCATCTTAGCTCCTGTTATTATGTTCTTGGGCCTTTCTTTAATTAAAGAGCATCTTCCTAGCAACTTCTGCTTGTTTTCTTTCTTTCTAATGATCACAAGTGGGGCTGTGGATTTATTTCCCTTCTATCCTGCTCTTCCTCACAACAGAACATAGTGTGGCTGACAACCTTCATAAAAACCACAAATAAAAAACGGTTAAAATCCCAGTTCTAAAACCACAAGCACAAAATACACTGTGATGGTCAGCAATAAGCGGCAGGTAACAAGATGTCAAGTATGTACCAAATGTCTGCAAGAATGAGCCTAACATACGGGACAGCCAGATTTCCACCGAGAGTTCCACAGCTGAGGTGCCACCACTGAGAAGGTTCTGTTTCATGTGGCAGCCCCACGAGCTGCAATCATCAAAGGCACGACAGGCAGAACCTCCCATGCCAATCTTAAAACCCAGGATAGTTTGTACAAGGAAAAGCATATCATAAACAGAGAGCTTTATAACACAGAGAAGGGTTTAACTCACTTGAACAGTCCAAAGATTTTTCATAGAAATACTCTTCTTCTGCTGGGGGAAAGATACAAGTAGGTGAATAATGCTGCTCTTTTCTTGGTTTTGTCCAAGTTGCATCTTTCGAAGAAGAGGGCTTCTTTTGTACCAGACTGTGTCTCTCTGCCCTTTGGGCTTTGCAGTTGAAAGCAGCATCAATGGTACCTGTAAAAAAAACCATTGAAAAACATACCGGTATTGTAAGCTCAGATGTTCTGGGCCATGTCACAGGTCTTCCTTTAAGTACAATACCTATTAGAATAGCTGCTAGCTTACATGAACAAAGTCAGTGCTCACCAGTGTCATAATATTCATTGGCGTCCCCCTTCATGTCTCCATCAAACCAAGCATCCTCTACGTGAGGTAAGTCAATAGTGGTGCTCTTCAACCATGATTTAGAGGCTCCAATACTGAACAAACTAGCAAGGGATCGGCGGATTCTCTTTCTTCTCCGAAATATTCTGGCACGAAAAAATAAAACCAGAACATTAGTACAAAACTGATCATCTACAAATGCCTATGAAACACTTAACCCATTAAGTTCTCATCTGTAACAGAAACAAAGTACTTAACTTGCATATAGTTAAGTTTTACGCATATTCTTCTGCTACTCTCATTTTTCTTTCTTTCCTGTTTCTTCCCTGTTTTCAATTCTGTATCCAGGGCAGCTGCCTACCAGATCCATCTGGTACGCAGGCTGAGACCCTACCTTCCTGCAGACTGTGTGGCCAGAGTGGTGCATGCTCTAGTTATCTCCCGCTTGGACTACTGCAATGCGCTCTATGTGGGGTACCTTTGAAGGTGACCCAGAAACTACAACTAATCCAGAATGCAGCTGCTAGACTGGTGACTGGGAGTGGCCACCGGGACCATATAACACCGGACTGAAAGACTTACATTGGCTCCCAGTACGTTTCTGAGCACAATTCAAAGTGTTGTTGTTGACCTTTAAAGCCCTAAACATCCTCGGCCCAGTATACCTGAAGGAGCATCTCCACCCCCATCGTTCTGCCTGGACACTGAGGTCCAGTGCTGAGGCCTTCTGGCGGTTCCCTCACTGCGAGAAGCAAAGCTGCAGGGAACCAGGCAGAGGGCCTTCTCGGCAGTGGCCCCCACCCTGTGGAACGCCCTCCCATCAGATGTCAAAGAGATAAACAACTACCTGACATTTAGAAGACATTTGAAGGCCGCCCTGTTTAGGGACGTTTTTAATGTGTGACATTTTAATGTATTTTTAACCTTTGTTGGAATCCGCCCAGAGTGGCTGAGGAAACCCAGCCAGATGGGTGGGGTACAAATAATAAATTTATTATTATTATTAATTATTACTACTACTACTACTATTACTATTATTATTGCTCCCTGCCAGAATTTAGGTTGTAAGCTCCTTGGCAGAGAGGTCTCTATTGTTAATGGCTTTTGCAAAGCACTGTCCTACTGATGGTGAATTATCATTGTTATCAACAGCAACATGATTGAGAGCAGAGAACCATGATTTATCTCTTGGGAATCTGTAACATGGATAGAGAACCTCAGATGTGATTCCTAAATGCAGCCCTCCAGTTTTCTCTTTGTTGCCCACTTCTCTTCAGCCCAAACCCCTGTTCTGGGTCTTCAAGTGTTTTACCGGTATTGAATTGTGACTGAGTTGTGATTGTATCTCTTTCTTGCCTGGATCCAAGCTGAGACCTCTGACTTTTGTGTGCCTGGAATGTAGCTTGTTGTACAATGGTAAAAGTCACACACTCTTGCCCTGGGCCCCACTCAATTGTCCCTCTGGCCTCTTCCGCCACTGGCATGTGATCCCTAGATAGCTAATTATGAGTGAAAGTTGCACAGGTTGAAAAAGGTTCTCCACTCCTAATCTGCACTTTTGTAGAGAATATAGATTCTCAACAAGCTACCGGAGGTAGCAAACCATAACAGTGAACTCATAGGCTGGTTTATATAGTAGTTAATTTCTTTGAGAAGGCCTCCTATAAGGAAGGAGCTGGTGCATGAAAATAACTGAACAGGCCTCAGTAACATTGGTCTTGCAGAATGTGTGGAAGGCACTTGCTTCTCCAATAGAACTTATACACGAGGTCACATTTACCTAACTAATTTCTCTTTATAGGTAACACTTGTTTGGGATAGACTCAGCGTGACGTTGCCGTCTTCATCGGACAGAAAACTGTCCTCTGTGAGTAAGTAGTAGCCGTTAGTAAGAAGCCGAGGGCTCCGGCGACAAGCCAAGACACAGCCTGTGCAGGGGTTGGTGGAGCAACATTCGTAGGAGGTCTCGTGGTCCAGGAAAGCATCTGTGCATCTATGACAATAATAGCAAAAATCCTGTTACTCAGACATCTGGCAGAAGACCACAAGACAGCAAGTTCCCAAGTGGGTAGTTCTGTTGGTCTGTTGCTGTTAGTGCAACAAGAAGCCTTGTGGAACATTTACGACAAACAGATTTATAGTTACTTATTTATACAGAAAATATATAAACATTTAGCAACATCTGGAGGGCCACAGGTTCCCTACCTCTGATGTGGAGAGTTCTGAGCTGGATGGACCAGTGACCTTGCTTTTATCTGGTATCTATGCTAAGGCATGTATAATCACATTCCAACATACACATGATATTTCCAAGGGGTTATAATGCCTAGGGCAAACGAAATTACCCTACATGCTTTTCCAAAATTTAGCAAAATAGTTATGGGTTCAAAATGTACTAGAATGCACAACAACAGGCATTTTTGGATAAAATATATCAAAAAATGAGACAACCATGCTAAAAATATGAGTGTGGATTTTCATGTAGGTTTTAAAAAATGGTGTATTAATGTAGAAACAGGATAGAAGGAATAAACACATGCAAAATTGACACAGGCTAGACGTGTAGCTACCCATTCATCCCTGCTTCCTTGAGCAATCAAGTGACTCTAACTTGTTCTACATTGTCCAACCCACCTAGAAATACCCCACCCCCATAGCATCTATTATTATTTATTTTAAATGTTTCTGACATGCTCTTTCATTTCAAGCGACAATTCTGAAGTAGGTAGCAAGAAGACACACATAACATAAAAGATAACAACATAAAACTAGGCAAGTAAATCACAGTCACAAAAAGCATTCCACCTGGCATCCTACCACATCCAAGACTTGGGTGAATTCCCAGGTCTTTGTGTGGTGCTAGGTAGATCTTAAAAAGCAGAGACATCACCTTGCCGACAAAGGTCTGTATAGTTAAATCTATGCTTTTTCCAGTAGTGATGTATGGAAGTGAGAGTTGTGCCATAAAGAAGGCTGATCGCCAAAGAATAGATGCTTTTGAATTATGGTGCTGGAGGAGACTCTTGAGAGTCCCATGGACTGCAAGAAGATCAAACCTATCCATTCTTAAGGAAATCAGCCCTGAGTGCTCACTGCTCATCTGTCCTTCACAGGAAGGACAGATCCTGAAGCTGAGGCTCCAATACTTTGGCCACCTCATGAGAAGAGAAGACTCCCTGGAAAAGACCCTGATGCTGGGAAAGATGGAGGGCACAAGAAGGGGATGACAGAGGATGAGGTGGTTGGACAGTGTTCTCGAAGCTACCAACATGAGTTTGACCAAACTGCGGGAGCAATAGAAGACAGGTGTGCCTGGTGTGCTCTGGTCCATGGGGTCACAAAGAGTCAGACATGACTAAACAACTAAACAACAACAGGTGGATCTTTGTGGGAGGAAGTTGCAAAGCTCAGGCTCCACTACTGCAAAAGACAGCTTTTTTGCCATGTAGTATACGTTACCCATGCACAGCGCTGGCATATGCACGAGTGAAACATTACTTTTCCTAATGCATACATTTAAACATTACATCCCATCATAAGAAATGGCTTTTTGGTAGCAGCCATGAGCAGGAGAATGTGACATTTGATCTGGCCCAGGGAAAATAAGGAGGGAAAACATGTGGATTTAGGGTACCATCTCTAGTACTGTTTTAGACTGGTGATATAAAAATGTTTAAGTAACCTTGGTGTGATGAGTTCTGGTGCCACCTTCTTCCTGGGCTCCTTTTCAAGCAGTGGATAACCTGCTAAAGCAGAGAGCAGATAAGCAGAGTAGTCAGTTGTGATTTGTTCCTCAGGAACAAGATGCATAGCTAAACCATATATCCTTTCGCACATATTATGCACATGAAATATATGCGTTATCTATCTCCCTCTCTCATTTAGGTGGAAGGACCATTCACAAGGCAAGGTCAATTCAATGAAGGTCACTTCTGATTAAGTAGGCATGTTTAGGATTGTACTCCAACAGCCATCCAGAGCAAGGTAGGAATGGCTTGTGCCTAAAAGATGGCAAAGGAGGTGTTAGGTAGATACAGGTAGGGCCATGGTTCATCTACAGGAAGTCCCAGGTTCAATCCTTGCCATCTCCAGGTGGAGCTGGAAAGGGAGACCTATCGGAAAATCTGAAGAGTCACTGTCTTCAACAGAGTCTTCAACATTTTCATATCTGGGCCCCACCTTTAGCCAAAACATCACCATCATCATCATCATCATCATCATCATCATCATTATTATTACCATATATTTGCAAGGTGGCAGTACTACTGCTGTACCTCACCTTAGATCAAGTTGCAATCTAGTAGTGGGTCCTGGTGACTCACCAGTTGAACCAATAGAGGATACTGAGCTAGATGGATCAACGGTCTGACGTAAGGCAGCTTCTTGTGGGTAATTTGGGTGCCACCACAGAGAAGGTCTTTCTCTAGTACTTATCCACCTAACCTCCAAAAGCAGGAGCACCTGGAAGAGGGTCGGTGGATCGGTTCCATAGAATAAGTTGGATGGTATAAAAGTGTGCAATGCAACCTAAATAGTTTCTGGTCCAAGCTGACCCACAAAATATTTGCAAATTAATGGGCATCATGTTATAGCTCAGCCTCTCTTTTCTACTCTGTAAAACTCCATTTGCATGAGTGGCGTTACATAATCCATAAATAGGCATCATGTGCGCATGCACACGCACATATACATCTCCAGCTTCCATTTGCAATAAGTTGTGATTTTTCTCAGCTACTTCTTTCCTGTGCCAGTGGGGCTTGCTTTCTGCAAAACCCAAACAGTTTAATTAGCAATGCCAAATGTAGATTAACAGTCATATTATGGGCAAATCATCTGATGGATTGCATTGTTGATTCACACTACGGTGCTAAATTATTACTTTGCAAACATCTACACAGTGTTTCCTGATTAATGGTTGTAGCCATGCTAGCCAGATGGAAATCAGTTATTCATTTGCAAGCCTGAGGGAAATCAGGTACCCTTAATTTGACATGCAGTGTTTCATTCAAATCCTTAATTTGTTTACTTGATGTTTATAATGGATGCAAACATTTGTGTGTGTGTGTGTGTGTGTGTGTGCTGAGAGAGAGAGAGAGAGAGAGAGAGAGAGAGGTTCCTTGGCACTGCTTCATAGGTCCAGCTTAAAGATCGAAAGAGGACAATGACAGTTGCAACCATTGTGACTCAACAACAGGCCCATGGATGCTTAGTTCAACTTGTGTATGGGCTATACCATTTCAGTCTGCAGGTGGAGGCTCACATCATCTGAATGGTCCTCCTTCAAAAAACCATTCCCCCTTTGCTTAGCAGCAACCTGAGCCCAGTAACTGCGAAACAGTGCATTGAGAGAACAACACAGCTCCCAATGAAACAGATGTTGACAAACTCACAGAAATGCCACCAAGAGAGTTTCCCCCGCAAGCTCGTAGAAAAGCTGGCCCTACACCACAGGCAATGCAGGATGGGACAGTCAACAAGCCCCTGGGCCACATTATCCAGGACCGCTAATGAACACACCTCAGCGTCCTCAAGGAGCTTATGGAGCTCCCCCAGGTCAGTGAGAGCCAGTGTGGTGTAGTGGTTAAGAGCAGTGGACTCGTAATCTGGTGAACTGGGTTCGCTTCCTTGCTCCTCCACTTGCAGCTGCTGGGTGACCTTGGGGCAGTCACACTTCTCTGAAGTCTCTCAGCCCCACTCACCTCACAGAGTGTTTGTTGTGGGGGAGGAAGGGAAAGGAGAATGTTAGCTGCTTTGAGACTCCTTCGGGTAGTGATAAAGTGGGATATCTAATCCAAACTCTTCTTCTCTTCAGGTCAAAGATATGCACGTCCTGTAACTTGGATGCCAGCTCCACCTCCACTTCCCAACTGCCCCCCAGGATTGGAATATTTAAGCCAGGTTGATCAAATGATCATCCATCAACAGATTGAGCTTCTGGAAATCATCATTGGCTTTGAAACCAGCAACAAGTATGAAGTAAAAAACGCTTGGGGGCAAATGGTTTACTCGGCGATTGAGGACACCGACTGCTGCACACGAAACTGCTGTGGAACATTGCGGCCATTTACAATTAAAATCACGGACAACGTGGGCCAGGAAGTGATTGAGCTCCAGCGACCTCTCCGGTGCTCCAGCTGCTTGTACCCTTGCTGCTTGCAAGAGCTTGAAGTCCATGCCCCGCCAGGCACCCCTGTTGGGTATATTAAGCAGACGTGGCACCCCTTTCTGCCTAAATTCACTATCCAAAATGAACTCCATCAGGATGTCCTCAAAATCACCGGGCCCTGTATAGTGTGCAGCTTGTGCCAAGATATTAATTTTGAGGTGCTGTCACTGGATGAGCAGACAGCGGTTGGAAGGATTTCTAAGCACTGGAGTGGCTTTCTGAAAGAGGCCTTCACCGATACTGACAACTTTGGAGTCCAGTTCCCGTTGGACCTTGATGTTAGAATGAAAGCTGTCATGCTGGGGGCCTGCTTCCTGGTGGATTTCATGTTTTTTGAATCCGCGGGAGGAGGCCGGCAGAGAATGGGCGTCTGGGGTTAGGCCAGGCTACCACCTTATAAATGCCTTGGAGAAAGTCTTCTGGTTTCTTCTGTTTTTGTTTTCCTTAGATGGAGTCTTAAGCCTGCTCACAAGAGGGGTTTTTTATTTGTTGAAACCAGGTGTGTGTGTTTTTTGTATTGTTGCTGCAGCTCTTGCATCTATAGAGGCAGAATATTCTTAAAGGTAAAGGGACCCCTGACCATTAGGTCCAGTCGTGACCGACTCTGGGGTTGCGGCGCTCATCTTGCTTTATTGGCCGAGGCAGCCGGCGTACAGCTTCCGGGTCATGTGGCCAGCATGACTAAGCCGCTTCTGGCAAACTAGAGCAGCACACGGAAACACCATTTACCTTCCCGCCGGAGCGGTACCTATTTATCTACTTGCACTTTGACATGCTTTCAAACTGCTAGGTTGGCAAGAGCAGGGACTGAGCAACGGGAGCTCACTCCGTCGCGGGGATTCAAACCATCGACCTTCTGATCGGCAAGTCCTAGGCTCTGTGGTTTAACCCATAGAATCACCCTAGAGTCTCTGTCAGGTGGGGTATAAATTCATATATAAGAAGATGATGGTGACTTTGTGTACATAAGCATTATGGTAGCTAACACCCCTGTATCTTATCTGTTGCTTTATTTCCAGTGTAGCAGTAGCTGTATTACTGCTGATCCTATACTCATCTAGCCAACTTTGCTTCATATCCCAACTGGCTAAATTTCCAACTGACTCTCAACTGTCTCCTCCCTCGCATTCAGATTCTTAGCCAATCCTCCATTCCAGCTCACTCTCTCCCCTTCCCTATCTAACATTACCTTAATTCTATTATTTACTTACCACTGCAGGGGTACCTCTGGTTAAGAACTTAATTTGTTCTGGAGGTCCGTTCTTAACCTGAAACTGTTCTGAACCTGAGGTACCACTTTAGCTAATGGGGCCTCCCGCTGCCACCGTGCATTTTCTGTTCTCATCCTGAAGCAAAGTTCTTTACCCGAGGTACTATTTCTGGGTTAGCGGCGTCGGTAACCTGAAGCGTCTGTAACCCAAGGTACCACTGTATTACAATATCGCCTTATTTGCTATCAATGTACAGTACATACGTTATTATATGCAAACACTGGAACGTCACAGAGACCCCTCCACCTGAAGTTGGCCCCAAGGGACAGATTTGGGAAGGGGATGATGGTGTGTTGCACGCTCTGCTTCCCAGTGATGGTGTGGTTCTGGAGAACCCTAAGACTTCTGGGGGAGTTCAATGTCCACACAACCACTGTGACTCAACAATAGGTCCATGGATGTTTAGAACTTAGTTCACCTTAGTATCATTCCAGCCTCCTGGTTGGAGACTCACATCCTTTGAATGGTCCTCTGTTGCAAAATAAGTAAGTCCCACCTCCTTGGGCAGCAACCTGAGCCCAATAACAGTGAAGAAGGCACATTGAGAGCCTGCAATGGCTCCCAAAGAAACAGATGAACACAGACCCACAAAAACGCTACGAACACATTTCCCCACAGAAGTTAGAAAAGCTGGCCCCAGACCAGTGAGAATGCCTGGACACGGTGTACAGAACAGCACTGATGAGCTACTTTATCCAGGAGAGCTGATGAGCATAAAGCAAGGTTATCCCGGAGCTTATGGATCTTCCCTATCTTGTTGTAAGCTAAAAATGGGTGATGTTTGCATCCCCCAGTCTGTAACCTGGATGCGGGCAGCCATTCCAGATCTCGGCTGTCCTCCCGGATTAGAATATTTAAGTCTCTTGGATCAAATAGTCGTTCACCAGCAGATTGAGCTTCTGGGAATAATAATGGGCTTTGAAAATTGCAACAAATACGAAATAAAAAATGGCTGGGGGCAAAGGATATACTTGGCAGTTGAGGAAACAGACTGCTGTGTGAGAAACTGCTGTGGAGCGGCATGTCCATTTACAGTAAAAATCATGGACCGTGTGGGCCAGGAAGTAATTGAGCTCCAGCGACCTCTCCGGTGCTCCAGCTGTTGGTATCCTTGCTGCTTGCAAGAGCTTGAAGTCCATGCCCCCCCAGGCACCCCTGTGGGGTATATTAAGCAGACGTGGCACCCCTTTCTGCCTAAATTTGCAATCCAAAATGAACTCCATCAGGATGTCCTTAAAATCACCGGGCCCTGTGTACTGTGCAGCTTGTGTCAAGATGTGAACTTTGAGGTGATGTTGTTGGACGAGGAGACCAAGGTTGGAAGGATTTCTAAGCACTGGACTGGCTTTCTGGAAGAGGCCTTCCCCAATACCGACAACTTTGGAATTAAGTTCTCGTTGGACCTTGATGTTAGAATGAAAGCTGTCCTGCTGGGGGCCTGCTTCCTGGTGGATTTCATGTTTTTTGAATGCGCAGGAAGAGGGCAGCAGAGAACTGGGGTCTGACAATAGACCTGGAAGCCGCTACAAAGAAATGCCCTCATGTTGCTACTTCTACTTTTCCTTTGCTAAGATGGAGTGTTAAGCTGGTGAATAAGAGGGCTTCTTGTTAAAACGACTTATTTTTGAATTGCGGCTGCAGCTCTTGCACCTATCGTGGTGGGACATTCCAATTTATGGGTGCTGCTCTAGAATTCATAATGCATTGAAATGGAAACACTTTTTTTTTAAAAAAAAATACAATTAAATGTATGTATTTTTCTGTATATGAGTCACACCTGGCATCTTTATGCAGAAGGTACCTCCTAGTCTGATGTCCTTTGGCATCAATTGTCAGATCTATTAGTATTTCTGTGTGGTTATTATTGACTAGCTGGCTGTGTGTGGAGTGCCACTGTGTGTTCAATGTGCCCGGGAAGTGTTGGGCTTGGTGAGAGTGTGGGTGCCTCTTCTATTTCAGTGGCCATTGGGGAAGTTCAGGAGGGTAGGACCTGAACCAATGAATTCAAGTTACAAGAAAGCAGATGATTCTGACTAAACATCAGGAAGAACTGTCTTGATGGTTCAGATAGTTTAAGCACAGGTTGGATGGCCACCTGTCATGTAAGATCTAGAGGAGATTCCTGCATTGCCTGGGGTTGGACTCGATGGACCTCACAGTCCCTTCCAACTCTACAATTCTCTGAATCTATCATCGCCCTGTGCCTCTCAGTCTCAACCTGGGTTTCTCTCTTTCTCCTTCACCATAAATTGCCACAAAGAGAGGCTACAGTGCTGTATATCCACATATAACCAGAAGGTTTTCCAGCCCCTGCCATAATGGAAGCAGATGAACAACTTGAGTCACCTTCACAATGGTACATACTCTCCTAGGTCATAGAGTCCAATCACTTATTTTTAAAAGCTCACAGTGGCTGAGCCTGGCTTATTTTCCTTCAGGTCCTCAGTGGGCAACAGTCTTGGACTGCGGTGTAATGTTTAATCTGGCTTCCAATCTGGATAAAATGGAAACAATAAAGGCATTTTTGCAGGACTTCTTCAGCAAGGCAGGAACTGCAAGTCTTTCCTTGCCACTGTCTCCTGTTGGCAATGACAACTGCCACCACTTAACAAAAGACCCATTAGTAAGTAGCTCTCGGTCCAAATTCCTCTGAAGTGGCAAAATTGTGTGACAGCAGCTGCATATTTTGGTTTTCTGGCATGCCCCCTGCACTCACCTATGGAAGATCCCTATCTAACTTCTTTCTTTCCCATACAGCTGGGGTAGGTAACTCTCACAGCCTATGGGCCACATCTGGACCCCCTTTCAATGTTACCTGCCCAAACCTTTACTTCTAAGAATATATCTTCCCCTTCAAAAATATGTAGAGTTGGTTGCTAGTACCCATGAGAGTCTGGAGCAGAAGCAGACTCTAGTACAGGGGTCTGCAACCTTTAAGACAAAAAGAGCCACTTGGACCCGTTTCCGAAGAAAAAAAAAACTGGGAGCCGCAAAACCATTGCGACATTTAAAACAAATATATCTCCGGAGCCGCGATCTGACAGCGGGTGGGAAGGTGACGTCAGGACGGTGTGTGACTAATGCACGCACCGCCCCCATGCGACGTCACAGCCAGTACAGCGCCCGCCACAGTGGGGAGTGTCGAGCGCACAATGCGCCTCCTCCCCTCACTAGTATCTGTCCCGGAGCCGCAGCAAAGGTGTAAAAGAGCCACATGCGGCTCCGGAGCCGCGGGTTGCAGACCCCTGCTCTAGTAGGTGTGGTAGATTTTTTCTATCTCTGTGGCAAGAGTCAGGATGTTGCAGCCCAACGCAGAAGTTGGCTTGCAGCAGTGGAGAGCTGTGTCATGAGCCATGGACAGAAAATAGCGACAAGATATTGAATCGCCTGGAGTTATCAGAAGAGGACACAGAGCCAAGGCAATAGAGGGAGATGGAGGAATACAAGCCAAGTGTGGAATGGAGGGAGCGACAGAGGAGAGGAATACAAAATGGAGGCTGGAGGAGAAAGGTGAGAGTGGGTTTGGCTGAGAAGAAGAAGAGGGAGGAACAAAAGCAAGCAGGAAACTGAAATATACTCAGAGTGGAGTGTGGATTTCATGCTCTTTATTCAGCTCATAGTAGTGAGGAACGGAAGTTCCCCCGAAAAGTCTGCTTTATATACATTATTTACACAATGGGCTCCATGTGAGTGGCTAATTCTGGGATTCTCCTGTAGGCCAATCAGGTTGTGGATTCACTTCCACCTGGAGTGGGATTGGGTGGCTCCTGCGGACCAATCAGACTGCTGCATTTTGGATCCTATTCAACTCAGTACATAACAGAAATCTCATTGAGAAGGCTGTCTGAAGGTATCACACAATGAATTAAATGTTGTTGCCTTTTCAAAAGGGCTAAACTTTGCTCCCCGGGTATTGTAGATTCATCCTGCCTTCCAAATACTGGAATGCCTCAGGTTAAAATTTTCTGTTGCAGGCAGCCAGGATTCATTGAGGGACACAGACACACACATACACCACATTACAACAGGAGATGACTTTGAGCACGCAACAACCGGGACTCTTGAATCTTATTACTGGTCCGGCTTGGTTGGGGCTGCCCCAGCCTACAAGTGGTTTTTGTGGTGGAGCTCAATGACCCTTTAAAAAAAGAAGGAAAGATTCTTCACCGCTGCCTCATGGGTACAGCTTCGGAACTGATAGTTGCAGTTGCCATTGTCCTCTCTACCGTGACTCAACAATAGGCCCACTGATGTGTGGTATGTGGTTAAAACTCTGTATGGGCTGCATGATTTCAGCCTCCAGGTGGTGGCTCAGCCCACCTGGATGACCGTCCTTCACAAAACAATCTCCTCCTCCTTGGGCAGCCCACTAACTGCAAAGAGGCACCCTCAGAGCATGGCTTAGCTCCTCAAGAAACAACAGATTCACGCGGACCCACGGAAATGCCACCAAAACAACCCCCCCAGCGTGGCCCTACACCACAGGTAGCATACGGATATGTCCCACATGCCCCAGGAGCTCAGCCCGTTCACGGTCAGGCACTTCAGGGCGTCGTGTGGATGCCAGCTCCAATTCCGCCTCCCAACTGCCCCCCGGGATTGGAATATTTAAGCCAGATTGATCAGATGATAATTCAGCAAAAGATTGAGCTTGTGGAAATCATAATTGGCTTTGAAACCAGCAACAGGTATGAAGTGAAAAATGCTTGGGGGCAAAGGATCTACTTTGCAGCCGAGGATACCGATTGCTGCACGCGACTCTGCTGTGGAATGGACCGGCCATTTACCATTAAAATCATGGACAACGTGGGCCAGGAAGTGATTGAGCTCCAGCGACCTCTCCGGTGCTCCAGCTGCTGTTTTCCGTGCTGCTTACAAGAGCTTGAAGTCCATGCCCCTCCAGGCACGCCCGTTGGGTATATTAAGCAGACGTGGGATCCCTGCCTGCCAAAGTTCACTATCCAAAATGAACTCCAAGAGGATGTCCTTAAAATCACCGGGCCCTGTATAGCGTGCAGCTTTTGTGAAGATGTTCATTTTGAGGTGCTGTCGCTGGATGAACAGACGGCTGTCGGGAGGATTTCTAAGCACTGGACTGGCATTGTGAAAGAGCTCTTCACCGATACTGACAACTTTGGAGTCCAGTTCCCGTTGGACCTTGATGTTAAAATCAAAGCTGCCCTGCTGGGGGCCTGCTTCCTGGTGGATTTCATGTTCTTTGAAGCTGGAGGAGGAGGAGGCCAGCGAATGGGGGTCTGGGGTTAGGTCTAGCTGCTGCCTTATAAATACTTTGGAGAAAGCCCTCGCGTTCCTTCTCCTTTTGCTTTGCCAAAACGGCGCATTAAGCCTGTCCGTAAGAGAGAATTTCGTTAAATGCACCGTTAGAAATTTGCCAGCCACCGGGTGCATTGTGCACCTGGCTATTGGCCTCTTGCGACCAATTGACCGACATCTCCGAAATCTGGTGGCTCATGCCTGGGGATTCTTGGATCTTGACTGTTTTCACACACTAGCAACACATCCTGTAGAATTCTATCCGCTATGTTTTATCTGCACAATCATAATGAATTTCAGGAACCAAAAAGTCACCTTGAAAAAATACGACCTCTGAGCTGTCTGGCTCCAAAATGACAACTAGGCATTCCATTTTGGCGACTGTAACCCTGGTTTAAGGAGCCATTTGGCACCTAGCTGACATATCTTGAGTTTCTAACACTGGTTAAAAGTACTTACCTTTTTTTTAAAAAAATGGCACATATATATCTGCTTATGAGGGCTCTCTAGAATTAATAACACACTGACATGTATTCTTATTTAATTTTTTGATACAGTTATGCCTTTTACCTACAAGGGGAAGCCCTCCCCTGTGCAGGCGGAGTGTTTACAAAAGGGTAATAGAATCATAGAATGGTAGAGTTGGAAGGGACCCTGAGAATCATCTAGTCCAACCCCCTGCAAGGCAGGAATATGCAGCTGTCCCAGATGGGGATCAAACCTGCAACCTTGGCATTATCAGCACCATGCTCTAACCAGCTGAGCTAAGTCCCTATGGACCAATGCATGGGTGAGAAATGGGAAGTCCCAGTGCCTTGTGGCTGTTAAGGCAGGGATCATACCCATGAAAAGGGTAATATAAAGCCAACACTAAAAGATAATATTTTTGGTTTAGGGCATTTTGCTTAAGTCAGATCCCACCTATAGTAAAGAGCCGTCTTTCCCATTAGTGTTAGTGGTTCGTTGCGCCAGGGCGCCAGCGTCTCAGGGGCACCTTAGAGAGTGGGGGAGCTGCACAGCTTTGCCGGCAGCCTCCCCTTTCCTTGCACGCCCACCAGCTGTGCCCCGCCAAGTATATGGCTGGCGAGTGTGCAGTTTCCTTCCCAAGCCTCCGTAGGAGGAGGGCAATCCCCGCAGAGGATTAGGACTACTGCAATGTGCTCTATGTGGGCTACCTTTGAAGGTGACCCGGAAACTACAACTAATCCAGAATGCGGCACCTAGACTGGTGACTGGGGGCGGCTGCCGAGACCATATAACACCGGTCTTGAAAGACCTACATTGGCTCCCAGTACGTTTCCGAGCACAATTCAAAGTGTTGGTGTTGACCTTTAAAGCCCTAAACCAGTGTTTCCCAAATGTTTTTGGGCAACGGCACACCTGTTTACCGGAAAAAAATCTCGCGGCACACCACCATTAAAGCCCCGCCCCGTGACGTCAGCGCGCAGCGTCACGCCGGGAGGGACGCACAAAAGTGAACGTTTTTTCCCTTCCCCTTGCCGGGGTGGGAGGAGGCAGCAGAGCGAGGGACTGAGGGACGGCGGCAGCTGAGGCGGCGGCGGCTGTTGTGGTGGTGGCGGCGATAGCGGGCGGAGGAGGAGCCGTCGCCGGGAGTTGCTGCTGCTGCTGTTGCTGCTGCTGCCCGGACATGCCGGCCTCCTCCTCCTCCGCTGTCTCGCGCTCCTCCCTTTTGCGCACGCTGCCCCGCCGCTCGGCACCACCACCGCGGAGCCGCCCCCGGCTCGACGCAGATCCTCGCCGCCGCCGCCTCTCGCCGCCCGACTCGCCCGCCTCCCTCCCACGGCACACCAGCCGGTGTCTCACGGCACACTAGTGTGCCGCGGAACACCGGTTGGGAAACACTGCCCTAAACGTCCTCGGTCCTGTATACCTGAAGGAGCGTCTCCACCCCCATCATTTTGCCTGGACGCTGAGGTCCAGTGCCGAGGGCCTTCTAGTGGTTCCCTCACTGTGAGAAGCCAAGTTACAGGGAACCAGGCAGAGGGCCTTCTCGGTAGTGGCGCCCGCCCTGTGGAACACCCTCCCATCAGATGTCAAAGAGATATACCAGACATTTGAAGGCAGCCCTGATTAGTTTTTAATGTGTGACATTTTAATGTATTTTTAATCTTTGTTGGAAGCTGCCCAGAGCAGCTGGGGAAACCCAGCCAGATGGGCAGGGTACAAATAATAAATTATTATTATTATTAGGACGGAAGCTGCATAGAGCTTCCCGCCTAAGCCTCTGTATCTGCTAAAGACAGCTCTGCTCCAGGTCATTGTCCTCCTCCTGCTTCCTGGTGAAAGGCAGCACACAGCCTTCCCAGGCTGCCTTCTCGGGTGCCCTGATGCTGGAGAGCATGTCCGCCAGCACATTTTCCTGCTTGATCTCCGCCACCATGCTGGGCATTGGGGCGGTAGAGGACATTTTCCACCACCCCCTCCCTTGTTTTGGAGTTCCCGGGGGCGCCAGAGGGATCTTTGCACCACGGCGCCGGATATGCTTAAGACGGCCCTGATAGTAACACATAGTACAGTGGTACCTTGGGTTACATTCGCTTCAGGTTACAGACTCCGCTAACCCAGAAAGAGTACCTCTCGGATTAAGAACTTTGCTTCAGGATGAGAACAGAAATCGTGCAGTGGCAGTGCGGCAGCAGCAGCAGGCCCCATTAGCTAAAGTGGTGCTTCAGGTTAAGCACAGTTTCAGGTTAAGGACGGACCTCCGGAACGAATTAAGTACTTAACCCGAGGTACCACTGTACAAACATAATATTTCCAGGCCCAGGATCAGTTTTGAGGACTCCACAGGTAAGTTGCCCAGCACGGGGGCTAGTGCCTCCCTCGGGGATCCTTCAGAGTGGTCCAGTCCCCTCCCCTGATGGCCTGGGTTCCTCCACCGCCTCCCTTACCTGGGTTGCGCGGCAGTGCTTGTGAAATGACAACGGTGGGTTCCACCAAGATCTCACAGAGCGCATGAGATGCAGCAAGACTTCTGTGAGATCTCGCTGGAAGCCTGCTGCTGCCGCTGCTACAGCAGATAGCAGGTCGCCTGCAAGGTTGCCGCCTCTTGGGTTTCTGCCGTCTGAGGAAACCGTCTTGAGCGGGCCAGCCCTGCCGTTGGCCTTTGTAGTGATCCTGTATCGAGGGATCACCACCTTTGTTCTGGCAAAATGCAGGGTGGGGCAATTTGCGGACCACCCCCACCCCCAATCTGGTGTTGAAGTGACTTCAAAACAATCCATTACAATCTATTGCAGCCTAACAGGATGGCCCCTCTGGAATTTGTCCCTCACACACATGTGTGCGCGCACACATAAACATGAATTTGGAAATCTCTCTGTGCTTGGCCACCCAGAGTTTAAATGCACGACCTTTCAAGCACATGCATTTGGAGAGGACCCCTAACTTGGCGGAGGGAGAGAAGATCTGAAATACAGGACAAAAATTGCATCAATACAGAACATAGCATTTTACACTGAAACACAGGATGGTCCTATATTATACAGGACCGGTGGCAACCTCTACCATGATCCCCATTAAGTTTACCAGGTTATAGAGAAGATAGCCGAGGCTGCTGTTTAGTCCCCTCTGTGCAGTGCTTCTTTCAGCACTGTGTCCTTGAAAAGCCAAAAGTGGAGGAAGATAACTAAACCTGAAATTCCTCTCAAAGGGGCATTTCACATGCACACACCTTTCAAGGACCTGGTGCTGAAAGGAGAGCCGCTGAGGCAAACAGCCCTGCATTATGGCATAACCTTTTAGAAACCACAATCCACCAACAGACACATGATGAATGAAGGGGACCATAGTATGCAAACGCTAATGCCATCACAAATCTGTTGGTCTTTAAGGTGCCCTAAGATTCCCTGTTGTTTTAAAAACCAACAATCAGAACAATTCTATACAGTGGTACCTCGGGTTACATACGCTTCAGGTTACAGACTCCGCTAACCCAGAAATAGTACCTCGGGTTAAGAACTTTGCTTCAGGATGAGAACAGAAATCGTGTTCCGGCGGCGCGGCAACAGCAGGAGGCCCCATTAGCGAAAGTGGTGCTTCAGGTTAAGAACAGTTTCAGGTTAAGAACGGACCTCCGGAACAAATTAAGTACTTAACCCGAGGTACCACTGTACTTCAGACATGGGGAACCTGCAGCCCTGCAGAAATTGCTAAACGACAAAGCCCAGTAATGCTTTAATTTTCACATTTACACCAAACATGCAAAGAATGAGGCGAATCCTCGCCCCCGTTTCAATTTTCATATTAAGATCAGTGCCAGCATTTTGTACACGGATTTAAATGGTACTGGTTGAAGTGGGTTGTGATTATTCTAAAAAAAAAAAAAAAATCAGATAGATATATATGATTGAAGCCACATACTGTTAAGGTTGTTTACCCCTAGGCACACAGAGCAGGAAGTAAGTCTCAAAAACTGCAGTGGGCCTTACTTCTGAGGAGACACCTATAGTATTGAGCTGCAAACAGCCAAGTTGGAGGGCGTAATTCCTGATAAGGTGGGCAGAAGCAAAAGAGGACATGTCTCCTGTCCTGTATTTTGAAAAGCAGCGCAGAAAGGGGAATATCAGCAGTGAAGTTCACTCTTCACAGTTGTTAAGTGTGCAGGAGCTGCTTCCTCTCTTTCGCCTGTTCTGATCACCTTTCTTACTAAGTAAAACTGATTTCTAAACCAACAATGCCCCTCAACTGGCAGTCAGGCTACTTTCTTTACATGGCACACTTTGCACTGCAAGCATTTACAATGGGAACTAGGTCATATGATTTGGGGGGGGGGGAGAGAAAAACTAACTTGGCATGTCAGCATCTTTAGTTTACCGTGGCAGATAAAAGTCTGATCTTGGAAAGCTGAGATTTCCCCCCCCCCCATTAAAAACAACAACCAAAAAAACAAAGAAGAAAACAAGACCGCTAACCATATAAAGCCGCTTTGGGGTGCACACTTTCCTGGTGGTAAATCTCACCGAAAACAATCGTACTTATTTCCCAATAAACATGCACATTATTCAAATATGTATCACATCTGCCACATCTTTGCACATATTTTCGTACAGCATTGCCATTGATGCGACTTGTGTATCCCGCTTAAATCTTTTCCCTCTGCAGATAAAAAGTTCCCATCTTAATGGCCTCTGAAGCAACCCTCTTACAATATTGCTATCAAGAAAGCATCTGACATGGTAAAAAATCTTGCAGACCTGGAAGAGCCATGTTGCCAGTTGGTAAGACTCCACCAGCAGCTTATCCATCCAACAAGCGAGACTGTGGACTGTCACTGTTGAGTGCCTGTTAGCGCTTGCTTCCTGCAGCCGAAAGAGCGATGGGTCTTCGAAAGAGCACTGAAGAGCTTGCTTGTTTCCTTTTGAAAACAGACTGTGCAATAGGAAGCACAGAAGCAGAATGAGGTCATGTTTCCTGCTAAGTCTAGCTTCGCATCACAAGCATTCTTTCTGAAGAGTCCGTTGCCGATTAGAGATTAGCCCACTGGAGAATTCAGATGTTAAGGTATCTTCAGCTATGAATAGAAGGGTCTTGCTTGTTGCATTGTTCTTGGCAAAGAAGAAATTTCAGAAACAGTGGGAGGTGGTAGATGAGCAGTTTACTAGGTCCAAGAGAAAGGTCTGGTTTGGATGAGTTACTATCAAAACAGGTGTCAGTGAGAGTGGTGTGAGGGGAGAGATAATCTGAGAAATAAAGTGATATTAGACATGCATGCATTTGTTGTCTTGTGCCCTGCTTCACATGCCACTCCCTCATGCCCACCTCCACCTGTCAGGAAAAGAATCATTGCTGCTCAGGGATGGGTGAATAATGACAATTTCAGTTTTTCAATCTTTATTTTGGTTTTTCACAATTTGCAAATTCTTTTTTTTTTAAAGTTCACTGGCATTTTAATGTCAGTTTCTCCTAAAGTTATTGATTTACATATTTTTGCAAGCAATTTTCCCTAATATAATGTGGTTTTTGCATTCTACTCCAATATGTACATTTCTATGCTATTTTGCTTAGCCTATGCATTTTCTGTATCTGTTACATGGTTGGGAAATGCATTGCAGAATCCAGAGATGTGCACATTTTGAAGGATGTTTCAGTTGGTGCGTTCCTTCAAGAAGTGTGAATTAGGTGGATTCACCCTCAGACTGAATCAAATTTCTCAAGCCCTATTGCGACCCCAGAAACGCCAGCTCTCAACATAAGCATATGGCAATTAGAAAACATGCAGATGAACAAAAAGCAAATGGTGTCATGAGGAAAGGAAGAGTGTCATTCTCTTTGGGTGCTTCCACATCAACCTGCTTCTTTGCTATTGACACCATTTGCTCACAGTTTTATTCAGCCAAAATAATCCCAAACTGCTACATTTCCAAGGTTTCCATGTTGTCCTCACCCACCTCCCTTCAGATTAAATGCAATTTAAAAATAAGCACAATTGCAGCGCAGATTGTCTGTTATCCAATTGCCAGTGTGGTGTAGTGGTTAAGAGCGGTAGTCACGTAATTTGGGAAACCAGGTTCGTGTTTCCGCTCCTCCACATGCAGCTGCTGGGTGACCTTGGGCCAGTCACACTTCTGTGAAGTCTCTCAGCCCCACTCACCTCACAGAGTGTTTGTTGTGGGGGAGGAAGGGAAAGGAGAATGTTAGCCGCTTTGAGACTCCTGAAGGGGAGTGAAAGGCGGGATATCAAATCCAAACTCTTCTTCTTCTTCTTCTTCTTCTTTTTCTTCGGATGGAGGAGTGGCTGGTGATTCTGCCAAATCCTGCTTCATCAACCCCAGTAGCATTTTCACCTGTCCACTGTTGCTGCTACATTAAACAGAAAGTGAAACTGATAAAAGCTATTGCTCTTCTTAGCATTGAAGTCAGAATAGTCTGGTGCCACTGTTAAGGTTGTAGCCAGTGTGACTTCTACTTAAGAGTAGAAACATTGAAATTTAATGGGCATGACTAATTTGGATTCATTAATACTGGCACATATACTTTGAGTAACTTAGTTGGCTACAACCAATAGCTTTATCAGTTCCACCATCAGGGTTGGACCAAATTGACACAGACTATCTCCTGTTTTACCCACCTCAAAATCAGCTGTTGACTAGATATATTTTTGTGTCGACCAGACTGGCTCCTTCTTTACTGTCCTTCCACTGGCTTTTGGAACGGACTGCTTCTAATTATTATTATTTAAGTTTGTACGTGGGTGGCACTCTGGTCTAAAGCTCTGAGCCTCTTGGGCTTCCTGATCAGAAGGTCGGCAGTTCAAATCCACTAGACGAGTGAGCTCCCATTGCTCTGTCCCAGCTCCTGCCAACCTAGCAGTTTGAAAGCACACCAGTGCATGTAGATAAATAGGTACTGCTGCGGCGGGAAGATAAACAGTGTTTCCATGCACTCTGGTTTCTGTCATGGTGTTCTGTTGCGCCAGAAGCGGTTTAGTCCTGCTGGCCACATGACCTAGAAAGCTGTCTGCGGACAAACGCCAGCTCCCTCGGCCTGAAACTGAAATGAGCACAACTGAGATGAGCACCATAGTTGCCTTTGACTGGACTTAACCGCCTAGGGGTCCTTTACCTTTTTATCTATTTAAGGTTGTACACCACCCTTCATCAGAAGATGGTTCTATTGAAACTGCTAGTGCCATTCTGCTTTTATTGTAATTATTGGCATGGTTTTAATAATTATACGTGTGCGTATTTATAAAAGTGTTTATTTGTATGCATGCTCATAGTTCTATCAAAGTTTAACTGTACTCTGTTTTCAGTAATTCTTATTTCTACCTACAGGCAGGTAGCTGTGTTGGTCTGCCGTAGTCGAAACAAAATAAAAAAATTCCTTCCAGTAGCGCCTTAGAGACCAACTACTAAGTTTGGTGGAATGCTTCATGAGACCAGGGCCCTGCAGGATCTGATTTCTTTCTGCAGGGCCTGTAAGACAGTTGTTCCGCCTGGCCTTTGGCGTGGAGCCAATTTGATTCCCTCCCTCTTTCTTTTTCCTTTCTCCTCCTGTAATGAGGCTGCATTTTAATATTTTATTGTTGTATTTTAATCTTGTTTTTAAGTTGTATTCATTCAACTTGTTTTTATTATTGCTTGTTAGCCACCCTGACCCCGGCCTTGGCTGGGGAGGGCAGGGTATAAATAATAAGAAGAGTTTGGATTTGATATCCCACCTTTCACTCCCTTTAAGGAGTCTCAAAGCGGCTAACATTCTCTTTCCCCTTCCTCCCCCACAACAAACACTCTGTGAGGTGAGTGGGGCTGAGAGACTTCAAAGAAGTGTGACTGGCCCAAGGTCACCCAGCAGCTGCATGCGGAAGAGCGGAGACGCGAACCCGGTTCCCCAGATTACGAGTCTACCGCTCTTAACCACTACACCACACTGGCTCTCAATAAAAATTATTATTATTATTGGTATGAGCTTTCGTGTGCATGCACACTTCTTCACACGAAAGCTCATACCATTAACAAATTTAGTTGGTATCTAAGGTGCTACTGGAAGGAATTTTTAAAATCTTATTTCTACCTGTAAGTCACCTTGTTTTTTTGTGTTTTTTTTAAATATATTTATTAACTTTTCAAAATTTATACAAAAAAAAACAAAAATACAAAAAATACAAAAAATTAAAAACACATGTAATCCCACTCACTTGTTTTCTTTTAACTTATTTCTCGGACCTCCTCATACCTCCCCTTTTTGTATTCCAATTCAAATTATTCCTTCAGCAAATCCTCTTCCTTAATTTTCACTTAATTTTACACCTTTCTTTCTTCTTCTTTTTCCCCAATTATCTTAATCATTACAGCTAGTAACCACTTAAATTCAGTCCAACATCAATCTAACATTCACTAATTTTATAATATTTCCCAAGATAGTCCTTAAATTTCTTCCAATCTTCTTCCGCCATCTCTCTTCCCTGGTTTCGGATTCTGCCAGTCATTTCTGCCAGTCCTCTACCTGTAAGTCACCTTGAATCCCTGCCTAGGAAGGCAGGGTATAAATTAATCTATAATACAAATAGCGATGATGACAACTCCTCTTTAAAGCTTAGACGCTCGAGGACCTCAAGGTGCCTTTTGGCGAAAAGAAGCAACCGGCGGAGCTCCCTCGCCTGCAAATCCTCCTCGCCTGCGCGCAGAGCGGGAACCCGACCAGAGCTTGCAATCCGACGCCTCCGCACGAGGCTCCCAGGTCACGGCCAAAGAGGTCAGGGGAGAAGAGCGGCGTGGCCAGCCGCCACTCTCGGTTTCCTCTCGACCGCCTCTCCTTGAGTGGGGCGGCAAAAACTCCACCACTCACCGCCACCCTCCCCGAAAACACCTTGCGCCGTTCGCTTGCGCAGGCATTTATTGAAACAAAAACTAAAAACCAGCAACCCCCCCCCCCCATCTCTGGCTATGCCCGCATTCCGCAGCTTGCCCACCCTGCCTTCGATCGGCAGCCGGAAGTGTTTTATAGCACCTCAGCTGAGTGCGGTTGACCTGCCCGCTTTGGTTCTTTCCTCTTTCCCTCCCTCTGTCGGGTGGGAGGGTGGGTGCGTTGGCGTCACGTGACGGTGGCGGAAGGGGAGGGGAAGACGGCGTCGCGCAGCAGTGACGCAAGCGCGCCGTCGCTGGGACGCGAGAGGCGGGGCCGGGAGGAGACTGGCGATGGGTCCCGCTGAGGAGGAAGAAGCGGGTCGGAGGCGGCGGCGCTGCTGCTGCTGAGGGCCTTCCCTCCGGGGGAAGCGAGAAGGGACGCCGCGCTGCCCCGACGGGGCCTGGTAGCGGCCCGCGGGTAAGGACAGGCCGGAGCCGCCTCGCAGGCGGGCAGGCCCCGGAGCGCCGCCTCAGCTGCGGCCTCCGGTGGAGGAGAACCGAGGCCCGCGAAGGGGCTCCCCTTCGCCCGCAACCGCGCCAGGGACCTGCCCCGGAGGCGCCCGCGGGCAGGGGAGGCCGGCCGGCCGGGGCCGCGGAGCAGGGCCTTTCCGGTGGCGGCTCCTCCCGTCCACCAGAGAGCGAGGCGCTCTAGGCCCGCTCTCGCCCCTCAAGGGAGGCCGTGGGGTGGGGGGAGGCCGTGGGGTGGGTTTCGAGCCCGCAACTTACGCGGGAGGGAGAAGGAGGACGGGGGGTTTGCCCGGCCTGCCTCACAGGGTTGTTGTGGGGACGAAACGGAGAGCAGGGCCGCCTTGAGTTCCTTGGGGGAGAAAGGCGGCATAATATCAGCGCAGGCAATGAGGTGCTCTCCAAGAGGTCGCGCCTAAAGCCAAACGCTGCGTATAGTCAAAATGCACTGGGTTTTCTTCCCCTGGGACACCCTCACACCCTTTCCAGTTTCTCAATAAAGCATACAGTGGAATACCTCAGGTTGCATACGCTTCAGGTTACAGGCTCTGCTAACCCAGAAATAGTGCTCCCGGTTAAAAACTTTTTTTTTTTATAAAATTTTTATTAGTTTTACAAAAGTTTTTATAACAAACAAACATAAAAGAAAAACAGACAAACAAAGAAATATAATTTCAAAATATCCTTTCATAAACTTCTTTCCTCGGACTTCCCCATACCTCCCCTTTCTGCATCCTCATGTCCAAATTTTATAGCAACTTATAAATGTTTTTTCCCATCCTAATTCATCATAGTCCTTTCTTGGTCTAATCTTATATTACTGCAACCCTTTCTTTCTGTAAAATCTCGATTTTACGAGATTTCCCGGTTAAAAACTTTGCTTCAGGATGAGAACAGAAATCGTGCTCCGGCGGCAGCAGGAGGCCCCATTATCTAAAGTGGTGCTTCAGGTTAAGAACAGTTTCAGGTTAAGAGCGGACCTCTGGAACGAATGAAGTACTTAACCCGAGGTACCACTGTAATGCACACGAGTTAAACGAGTGCAAGTTGCAGGGTTACTGTAACCCGAGAGGACTTTGGTAAGACGGTGCCCTGAGCAAAGACAGAATTTGGTTTGTGTCCCCCCTTTCATTCTGCGCATGCCCTCAAGTGCCCTATGTGATAGTTTTGTCCCCCATTCGCCCTAAATGAATTCCACTCTTTGTTTAGGGAAGCCCCTCTGCACTGCTCTTTCTTAATTTGTATGCCATGTTCTACTATGTCAAAAGCAGTTTTTTGTTTTTAACTTAAAGATAGTTTTCGGGTTTTTTGAATAAATAAATGTTAAGTCGCTGGGATAGTTCCGGGACCCCCAAAAGTATTATTATTTTTTTGCATAAATATATATTTGTGGGAAATTTCATCTGGCCAGACGCTGTGTAGGTGGCCATGAATTTAGCCACATGCAATTGGAGTCGCAGCCAGAGATGTATTGGCAGTTATTAAAAACCGGGCAGGATCTCTATTAAAAAAAATTAAAATTAAAGTGTGCATTGTCACTTAACTCCACTGTTTCTAGCTTGGATGATTTTTGCACAAATTGACATAGGTAGAAAGCTAATGTCTGAAATATGGGCTAATTTATAAACATACACTGCTTTTTTCTAAAGCACATTTGGGACTTAAGTTCAAGTTGGTAGGGACTGTGGTTTTACTTTTTGTAGTGCTTAGGCCAAGGCAAGGGTGAGAATGTTACATTCAATAAAGAGTGGGGCTGTAGTCTTTCTTTTTTGAGGACAAGGATTATGGCTCAGGGTTACGATATTTTTCTTGCATGCAGAAAGTTCCAGGTTCGATTCCTGACTCCTGCTCCATCTCTGAAACCCTAGATAGCTACTGCCCATATATACAATATTGAACTAGATTGAGCAAATTTCTGACTCGGTATAAGACAACTTCCTATGTTCCTTGTGTCTAGAAGTCTTACCCTTAGTATCAACTGGGACCTGGAGATCACTGATTGCCATGAATCCTTAGGTAATGCATAGTGGAGTTTGGGTTCCTAGGAAAACTGGGTTCTGCTGACTGTTATGCTGGACCCTCTGAATCCAAGTTCCTACAGGATCTCCTGTGGTGGACTCAGAGGACTACAATACCTTCTGAGTGCTTGCACCATTCCACCTAAGTCATTGACACAGTAACAATTCAGTGAAAGATCTTGCTCAGAGATACATACATTTTAACTTTTGCCCGTTCTGTTGAGTTAAGTTCAACCTTCTGCCACGGGAACCCTTTCTGTGGCAAGCTGGTTTAATGTGTATGGGAATGTATATGCAGTAGATATCAAGCATTGGAAAGTTACATGTATCAGTTCTGAGGCCCCCTAAGCAGGCGAGGTTTGTGTTCTGCATTCAGTTTTCTGAATTGATAAAGATAATAACACCGTAGTGTAAACTCATGTGGTTTCCTGCTTTAAGAAATACACTAGTTAAGTGAGCATTACATGATTGCCCTATCACTAGCCATCAGACTTTAGGAACTAAACAGTGCTACAGTTTTGCAATCTGTCACCCACTCACCTTGCTGTAAGCCTCATTACTGTCTCTTCATCAGGACATTTGAGTAAACATGCATAAGATTATTCTTTTAGTGTTCAATCTGCTGCTTTTTTGAATGCGACCCAACTGTCTAAAGGACAAATACAGGAATATCACCTTAAACAATATTTTCTGTGGCAATAACACCTTTTCTTTCTTTTTCTTTCTACAGCTAAGAGGCGAGAGGGGTAGAAGCTGTCAAGATGAGCAGAAAGCCTCCAAATCGTCCTGGGATCACATTTGAGATCGGTGCTCGTTTGGAAGCACTTGATTACCTACAAAAATGGTATGGAAGTTGATGTTGGTGCCTGGTTTAGATCAGAAGTTATTTCACACGTGATGCATGATGGATGGGCCTTGAACTTCTGTTTTCATTTATATGCATTTTCATTCCTTGTTCATAAACTAACTTAAAATATAGTCACTTCTTCCAAAAAGAGTTGTTAAGGTACCAGGACAATTTGTGAAAGGAACTTGTTCAGAAAATAGTTCTTACAACTAAAATAAACCACAGGTTTACATGTTGGTTGATTGTTTGAAAGTGCATTGGTGGATTCTGGTGTCAAATGAATGTGTTTTATCTGTCCTATGAGAGATTCCTTACTAGCAATTCAGCAAATAACACCTTTATACCCTGACACTAGATAATAGGCAATATTTATGGATATGGACAATGATATTTGATAGGGTTGTATCTGGAATCATTAACTTGGTAGACTGAAGTTATTAGAGTTGCACTGAAGGTGGCATGTAGGGAGATTTGGAGCTGCCCTTGAAGATCACTTGGAAACTACAGCTGGTGAATAATAATGCTGTCTGTCTCCTAATGAAATATGGGAGATGAGTGGTTGTTCAGCCTGAGCTGTACCAGTTGCACTGGCTTTCTGCTTGTTTCCTAGCGCAATTTGTAGTCCTGGTTTTAACTCTTAAAACTAGACAGCCTGAGGCTCACAACCCATATATTTTGTTTCTCTGTGCCATCTGCAGTCTTCAGATCAGGTTCTACTTCAGTGTATTAGTTGAGGTCAATCACAGTGATTGCCCTGAGACTTCGGAATGTGTCCTCAACCCATGACAAATTTCCTTCCCTTTCTGCCTTTAGGAGGGGGTTGTTTGTTTATTTATTAAGATACTTTTAACATAGCTTCTCATAACATTGTTGAGGCAGTGTACAAAAAAACCCCTCACGTTAATAAAAAACACATTGCAATAAAATAGCTGTGGCTGTAAATTGGCAGAAAGTAAATAGATATTGGAACTAAGCAGCAGGAAAGGTCTGGTTTGCAGGACTTTCCTTATTTGTATAGTATAAAGGATTTGTTGATTTTCCTAGGGTTGAGTATGGAAACAGAGGTCATTAATAAAATCTACTTACATATATGTTAGATATTAGCGCTTTAGATTTTTTTCTTCAGTGTTACATTAACATCAAAGGGGTGTGTGTGCAGTCGGGGAAACAAGCATGGTAGGTCTGCCCCATCACAGTTTCCAGTGTTCTAATATATGTGGGGGATTAGTGGGAAGCTATCTCCCTGCTTCAGAGCTTCACCCTCCCAAGTAAGAGAGCAATGAGGGAGAGCTGGTGTGCTCCCTTTCTTAGCAAGTTGGCTCTGTTGAACGATGCCCGAAGAGGGCTATTTTGGTTTTTTATAAACCATTACTGATGTGCATCCCTTGGACTGCCATATTCTTGGGAGGCCCAAGTCACTTGGATGACACCTCGTCTTTTCTCCTCTTCCTATCCACAAGGTTGAAGCTCAGTGGTACAGCACCTCGCAGGTTCAATCCCTTGCATTTCCAGAGAGGGCTGGGAGAGACTGCTCTCTGAAACCCTGGAAATTTTGCCCCAGTCACCAAGGACAATACCAGGCTAGATGGAGCAGTGGCCTGACTTTGTATTAGGCAAATTCCTGTTCTCCATCTCCCTGTGTGACTTTAGAAGTAACCACATTTTGTTAATTATCTGTGGTAATATAGTGAATCGGGAGCGACAGTTTTATAGAAAGCGTCGTAAAAACCTATGGATAATTGCAGCCACTTGCATCACAAGGTAAAGTAGTAAAGAAAATCTATGTGATCTCAGGAATGTCCCTTGGATTACTTCAGAATTAAGCTGAAATATCACTGTGTTCTCTATCCGAAAATTCTTGAGATGCATTTAATTCCCTGACATAGAGCGAAGTGACTTTTGCGGGGAGTAAGAACATAATGCTTTGAAGTGACACAAGTAAGACATATATGAAATAAAGTTGGTTATTATGCACTCATGAGAGTTTACCTTTATGAAATATGTGGAACTTCTTAGTTATAGAGTTCTAATGCAGAAATATGCCTGGGCAGGTGGCATCTCGTAGATTGAGTGCCTTCGCCAGGCATCTTACCTGTTGCCCAGTTTGCTTTTTATTTTATTTTTTTTTGCACCAGTTTGAAGCCTTTTAATTTCCCAGGCACTCAAAGAAGTATTGTGGTTGTTTTATGGTTTCTGATGGATTATATTGATTGTAGTTGATGCTTTTGCAGTTTCATATTGATTTTATTGTTTTTGCTTAGTTTTTGCTGTTCTAAAAAGTACATGGAGTTGCGAGTTTTATGCCAATTGGTGTATTATAAATTTACTAAATAACTAATTATGTTGGTGTCTTTATCCTTTTGAAACAAAGTGGGAATGATATCGCTTCCTGAACAGTTTACCCCCTTGCCTTTAGTAATTTCTTCCATTGCATTGAGAAACAAATAGCATACTACATATTTGCTTATCCTTTACAGAAAGCTACTATAGACCTCTAGATACTCTAGATTTCCATTTGTTTCAGTTTTGTGATAGATTAATACACAGCTCATAGTTGGCATGGCATGTCGACCATGAGGGATTTGTTTATAGAGTTTTGTACCATAGAATCATAGAATCATAGAATCATAGAGTTGGAAGAGACCACAAGGGCCATCGAGTCCAACCCCCTGCCAATCAGGAAACACCATCAGAGCACTCCTGACATATGGTTGTCAAGCCTCTGCTTAAAGACCTCCAAAGTAGGAGACTCCACCACACTCAGCTTGCAAGTTGTGAACCACATCAGGCCCTTCCAAATTATTTAAATGCCTTGCAAAGGCTCTGCTTTCTCCTCCCATTTGCACCTTTCTATGCTTTTCTAAACCACAGAGCCCAGGGCTTGCCGATCAGAAGGTCAGCGGTTCGAATCCCCACGACGGGGTGAGCTCCCGTTGTTCGGTCCCAGCTCCTGCCCACCTAGCAGTTCGAAAGCACGTCAAAGTGCAAGTAGATAGATAGGTACCACTCTGGCGGGAAGGTAAATAGCGTTTCCATGCGCTGCTCTGGTTCGCCAGAAGCAGCCTAGTCATGCTGGCCACATGACCCAGAAAACTGTCTGCGGTCAAACACCAGCTCCCTCAGCCAGTAAAGCGAGATGAGCGCCGCAAACCCCAGAGTCGTCCGCGACTGGACCTAACGGTCAGGGGTACCTTTATGCTTTTCTAGCTTGCCTGCTCACATCACCAGTCTTGGATACTATGTTTTTCTACTGCAGGTTGTGTTCATGGCTGTCCACGCACGAGTGGAAAGGATGTCTGCTCATGCAACAGGACTTCACCTTCCTCTCCTTTCCCCTGCATACCTCCACACATCCTTAAAATTACTTTGGAGAGTTGAGGGGGATCCTCAGGGTTAGATTTTGGAGGCACATGTAGGACTGCAGGGGGAAGGAGTTCTCCTGCACAACCAGAAGTCCAGCCATGCAATATTGGATTCTGCCCTGCATGTGTGGACACGCCATCTAGGACATGCCATCTAGCTCAGTACATCAGGCTGGAATGTAGCTGTTATACCAGGGGTGCCCAAACAAAGGGGGCCAGATTTGATGAACTGAACATGCGTGAGGGCCATTGAGCTTTTTTTAGGATTTTACCCCAGGACATAGACTGTCACGGGGGCCGGATTAGGCCCCCAAAACGGACTTTGGACATGCCTATGTTACCCAGTTAATTTGAAGTGTTTCTGTAGAGTAGAGGGTTGTTGTGTTGAAGATCCTACTAAAAGTAAATCTGTTGGACATGAGCGCTTTTCGGTAGGAAAGGACCCATGGCCATAAATAATTTTGGATAGATTTCTCATACGCTTTCCTGTCGAAGGATCTTCTAGGGACAGTCAATTTTCCCTTGCTGTCCGTATTTTACTGTTCTAATTTTATGCTTTAGGTTATGATCGGTGTCATTTAAAAATTCTTAGACAGATGGAAGTTTCTACCTTTTTCTCTTTGCGTATCATCACAGAAGTACCCCCCCATCCTCTACAGTCCATTTCAAAAAGATTTGTTCCATTGTTAACGCTACAGCTTTGTAAGATGTATAATGGAGCTGGCATGAAAAGGTGCCTCTACCCTACCTTGTGGATGTCAGGGGTTCAGGAGCAGAGACGCAGGAAAGGGAGGAAACAGAGAGCGAGGGGGAGGAAGATGAAGGAAGGATGAGTGATGATGACGACCCGAGATCCCCGAGCCTTTCCAGTGAGTCAGAGGATTCCCAGAAAGGAGCCCCAGTGGTCAGAGCAAGGGGAGAAAGAAGGGGGACACCCCAGGAAGAAGGGGCCAGAGAGGAATCAGAGAGCAGCAGCTGGAAATCGGGACCAACGTGCCCAGCGGGGAGAAAGGGGACCAGGCATCAGGTTCCGGAGGCTTTCAGCAGGAGGGAGGACATGAGTCAGGGCCAGTCACGCCCACATCAGGGAGCGAGGAAACGGTTAAGAGGAAGGTAGAGGGTTGGGCGCGCGCGCCAAGTTCAAATGCAGCGGAAGCTGGCGCAGTAAGCAGCCCGGAGAGTGAGCCAGGTCCCAAAGCCCGCCGCAAGGAGGCAGAAGGCTCCGGGGGGTCTTCAGCCTCGGAAGAGTCAAGGAGGGAGGAGACCCAGGGGGGCAGAGGGACCCAGAGACGTAGAGAGAGACGTAGGAGGTGGAGCAAGGCTAGGGTATTAAGCTGGTGTGCAAGAGGCGGAGACTCAGACGGGTCTTCGTCGGTCTAGCGTAGAAGACGTAGAGCTGCACGCTGCAGTTCGGAAATGAAACCTGTAACTCAATAAAGACTCTTATAAAGTGGACGCTGGGTAGCGTGGTCCTATGTGAGCTGGGATCTGGTAGCAGCTCTGACAGGTGTCATTTAAAAATTCTTAGACAGATGGAAGTTTCTACCTTTTTCTCTTTGCATATCATCACAGAAGTACCCCCCCCATCCTCTACAGTCCATTTCAAAAAGATTTGTTCCATTGTTAACGCTACAGCTTTGTAAGATGTATAATGGAGCTGGCATGAAAAGGTGCCTCTACCCTACCTTGTGAATGAGAGGGAAAAGAGTTTGCTGTGTAGCCCACTAAAGATACTACTGTGTAAAAAAAAAGGGGGGGTGACACGAAATGTTGGGATTGAATTTACTTTGCTATGAAATTAAAACTGATAAGCCCAGTGTTGGACTTGCGATTCTTAGACTAGGAGCCAGTTCTTTTTGGTGTCTCTTTTATCTTTACAGTTTGTTTTTCTTTGATTATAATCCACATAGCACATTTTGTTTAAATTATAATCCACATAGCACATTTTGTTTAAAAAGGAAACATTAACGTAAAACAATTCAGTTAAACTAAATCCTTGCTTATTTACTAAGGTTGCTATCCTAACTTCACCTAGCTAGAAGTAGATCCCAGTGAATTCATTAGGATTTACTTTTGAGTAGATATGGTTAATACTGTGCTGTTAATATCTTGAATAGATATCTACATATTGCTTCCAAGAAAAAAAAAATCTGGTTTTCTCACATATCAGGTGAATGGAAGCTCCTATGCCCAAAGCCTCTTGCTTTTGTTTTCTCAAAATTTACTACTTTATTTGCTATTTTATTTATTTACTACTACTATCTATAGGTTGATTTTATTTTTATACTGAAGCATCAGCTAAACTTAGTTATGTGGTTTGAGTGATTCAGTCAACACCATCAGATTCTCTGGAGGTATAAGCCTCCTTTCCATCCCCACACTTTCTGATCTTGGAAAAAAATTGTGGAAACAGTACAGTGGAACCTCTGCTCACGTATGGAATCCGTTCCCAAGGTCTGTTCGTGAGTCAATCCATACTGTGATTAAAACTATGAGCCTTCCCAGACCTGCTGAAAGAGGTGGTTATTAAACCGCTTCTTAAAAAAACATATTTGGACCTGGTCAATATGGTCAGCTATCAACCATTCTCAAATTTTCCATCCTTGGGCAAGGTGATTGAGCGGGTGGTCGTTGAAAAACTCCTGGCACGCCTGGAGGATGCGGACTATTTGGATCCCTTCCAGTCGGGATTCAGGCCTTATCATGGGACTGAAACTGCCTTGGTCGTCCTGGTCGATGATCTCTGGCGGGTTAGGGTCACAGGTGTAAGCTGTTTCCTAGTTCTGCTGGATCTCTTAGCGGCCTTTGATACCGTTGACCGTGACATCCTTTTGAACTGTCTAGAGGAGCTGGGGGCACTGTTATGCAGTGTCCAGAAAGTGATGTTGGGGATGAGTGTTTGGACTCCTGGGCTCTCACTTGTGGGGTGCCTTAGGGCTCTGCCCTCTCCCCCATGCCTTTTAACATCTACATGAAGCTGCTGGGAGAGATCATTAAGGGGTTTGGGCTGGGTGTCCACCAGTATGCAGATGGTACCTAGTTCTACCTTTCCTTCAAATCAGAACCAGTGAGGGCACTAAAGGTCCTGTGTGAGTGTCTGGAGGCAGTTGGCAGATGGATGGTGGGTAACAGATTGAGGTTGAATCCTGACAAGACAGAAGTACTGTTCTTGGGGGACAGGGGGCTGATGGGTGGTGGGGACTCCCTGGTCCTGAACGGGGTAACCATGCCCCAAAGAACCAGGTGCACAGCCATTTGAGTCATTTTGGACTCACAGCTGTCGATGAAGGTGCAGGTCAATTCTGTGTTCAGGGCAGCTGTCTGCCAGCTCCATCTGGTACCCTACCTGCCCGCAGACTGTCTTGTCAGAGTGGTGCATGCCCTGGTGGGGCTACCTTTGAAGGTGACTTGGAAACTGCAATTAATCCAGAATGTGGCAGCTAGACTGGTGACTGGGAGTGCCTGCCGGGACCATATAACACCGGTCCTAAAGGATCTTCACTGGTTCCCAGTATATTTCTAAGCACAATTCAAAGTGTTGGTGCTGACCTTTAAAGTCCTAAATGGCCTTGGCCCAGTATACCTGAAGGAGCATCTCCACGCCCATCGCTTAGCCTGGACACTGAGGTCCTCCTCCAAGGGTCATCTGCTGGTTCCCTCACTGCAAGAAGTGAAATTACAGAGGGCCTTCTCAGTAGTGGCGCCCTCCCTTTGGAACGGCCTCCCTTCAGATGTCAAGGAAATAAACAAATATCTGACTTTTAGAAGGCATCTGAAGGCAGCCCTGTTTAGGGGACTTTTTAAGGACTGATGTTTTTATTATGTCTTTAGATATGTTGTAAGCCGCCCAGAGTGGCTGGAGAAACCCAGCCAGTTGGGCAGGGTATAAATAAATTATTATTATTATTATCATTAAGGAGAAGCACATCCTTAATGCAGTGCTACCCCAAACTCCAGCCATTAGCTCACTCTTGGTGACAAGAAGACAGAGTGTAGCAAGGCTCATACAGTACATGCATAAATAAAGTTGTTGATGAAATGGATGGGACACTGTTGATACATGAAAGCCCTGCCCTGTCTTTGGGAATAAGTGAAGGACAAGGGGAAAGGTAACATACCGTATCTTTTGCTCTATAAGACGCACCAGACCAAAAGATGCACCTAGTTTTTGGATGAGGAAAACAAGAAAAAATATATTCTGAATCTCAGAAGCCAGAACAGCAAGAGGGATCGCTGCGCAGTGAAAGCAGCAATCCCTCTTGCTGTTCTGGCTTTTGTGATAGCTGTGCAGCCTGCATTCGCTCCATAAGACGCACACACATTTCCCCTTACTTTTTAGGAGGGAAAAAGTGAGTCTTATAGAGCAAAAAATACGGTAATTCTGGATTCTCACTGTGTCCCAAAATGTTGTTGAACTACAGCTCCTGCCAGCCCAGCCAGCCTGACCATTGGTCTTGAACAGGGGTCAGCAAAGATTTTGAGGCTTCGGCTGGTTCACGATCCCGCAGAAGCCACGGTGGGCCAGAGTGTGTGCGTGCGCATTCACTCATGCGCAGACGCTATTTCCAGCACTCCTTCTGGCGCAGAGGAGGTGTGCACAGCTTCCCATTGGGTGCAGGAGCTTCCTGCAGCCAATGGGAAGCCAGCCAGTGTCGCGGAAGGCATTCCCCACTCTGCTCCATGCCGGTTTAGCGCAGTGCACGGGAGCGGGCGGCAGGGGTCCATGGGCCAGTTAAACGACCCCCATGGGCTGCTTGTGACCCATGGGCTTTAGGTTGCCGACCCCTGGTCTAGAATGATTTATAGTCCAACAGGCTCTGGAGGGCATCACATTATTTACTTCTATTCTACATAATTCCAGTGTAGAAGTGTTATTAGACCCAATATTATTTATTTATTTACTTGGATATTCATAAACCACATATAGGAAAGAAATTCCCCAAGCTGTGTATCTGTGCCCACTCATCCATTGAATATGTTAACAAGATGAGTGAAAAAACAGCCCCTTTGGATGCACAGGTGGAGCTATGTGTAGGATATAGTTGGTTTGTTAAGTATTTTTAGGCGGCGGGGGGGGGGGGGAATTTTCAACAGCAAAAAAATAGCTTCTCAAGATATTCCAGCAGCTGACTGGCAGTATGGAGGGTTGTTGGGTTTTTTTTTATAGTTTAAATGAATGAGGTCTAGTAAGATTGAATGGCATTTGTACACGGAGCAGGGAGTTATTGAAGTCTATGCCATGTTAGGGAATTGGGATGGCTAGATGTTGAGGCAGGGTGTGCTTGTTATCATTTATTTAATATATTTGTTTACCAGATTCCTGGATCTCTAAATTGTGATAAGTTAGGACGCAGTTTGGTTGTAACTTTTTCTGGCCAAGATTGTTGTAGTGCTTAGTTACCCCACCTGTAAAAGGGATAAAATGATTTATGCACTAGAAGGGTGGTTGCCTGAATAAATAACTGTTAAAGGAAGATAGTAAATAAATAATTGGCTTACTGTAAAATTTAAGAAGGCACAACTGAAATGTTCTATAGTGTAAAGTCTTGTATTCAGCCTTACATAAAGATAGGCTTATAGCTACTCTCCTGATTGCTTATGGTTTGTAAGACTCAGCACAGAGTAGCCAGGAAGATAAACTTAATTCATTTTCTTCTATTTGCAAGCCACATAGAGTTAACATTAGGGTGTGTTGGTACGTTGACTAGTAAAAGTCTTGTGGGGCAGTGGCAGTTGTGCACAAATCCTGACATACAACTTCATCTTTACAAAATGACATCTTAGTTGCTTTGTCTTTTTCCATCCTTGCTAATTTGATAGCTCAGAAGAGTCCTAACTACAGTGGTGCCCCGCAAGACGAATGCCTCGCAAGACGGAAAACTCGCTAGACGAAAGAGTTTTCCGTTTTGGAGGTGCTTCGCAAAACGAATCTCCTATGGGCTTGCTTCGCAAGACGAAAATGTCTTGCGAGTTCCTGCGGGTTTTTTTCTCCTTTCCCCCCCTTTTTCTAAGCCGCTAAGCTGCTTATCAGCTGATCCGATAAGCTGATAAGCCGCTAAAAGCTGCTAATAGCGCTAATAGCGCTAATCCTCTAATCCATCAATGGGCTTGCTTCGCAAGACAAAAAAACCGCTAGACGAAGAGAATCACAGAATGGATTCTTTTCGTCTTGTGAGGCACCACTGTACATCTCAATAGGCAACCTAAAATGCTGGGGTGGTGGTAGTTAGGGGAGGAAGTCCGAGTAACCTAAAGAGGCTGAGCCTTTTCACCTGTCCTCTCTCCATCTGCCATGGAGCCTGATATGCTGTTGCCTTGAAAGGGTGTTGGGAGAGAGACGAAGGAATATCAAGGGGCTATGCATGTTGTGGTTTGAAGGAAGCCACCTCCCCCCTTGATATAGCCTCCTTAGTGAAATAAATTTGTATATGATCTTGTTTGTGCTGTATTTTAGTTCTGTATTACACCACAGCCCTGTACATGTTTACTCAGAAAAAAGCCCCATACACTTCAGTGGGACTTACTCCCTGGTCAGTGTGTATGGGATTGATTCCATGGGTTTTTCCTCTGTCTCCTGATTAGTTTTCATTTGATATATATTTTTATATTGCTTTATTCTTGTTTTAGCTTGAGATTTCTTGATAGTATGTGTTGAATGAATGACATGTTTTTCTGGCTGCTGCTGATAAATATTAATATTTGTAATTGTTGGTTACGATTTGAATTGCATTGTCTGTATTGTTTATTGCTGCTGATGGTTCAGTAGGTTGTAAACCACTTTAGGCAATATCTTGTGGAACAGTAGCAGGCACATTTCACACACATTTGTAAAACATTCTTACTAACAAAAAGTAAAGGTTTTGCACTCACTACCTTTGATATTGATGCTATGTTGCATCAGATGTTGTGCAAGTATAAAAGATTTCCTTAAAACTAAGGAACTTTAGTCTTTAGTTCTACATACATGATGGATATGGAAGGAGATTACTCAAATATATGTATGTTTCAAGACATCATTGAGAAACTCCTTTTTATTGTCAGGGATGTTCAGCTTCGGGGTTTTTTTGCACCTCTGATTAATTTTTTTCAGAAAGTAGTATCTTAAGAAATGCTTTATGGAAATATTAGCACATCTTTGTGTAATTCTAAAAGTTTGCATAGGCAAAAAAGTAGAATTTGCATAATTCCCTAAGATACACAGGGCTGGTTCACACGTCCATGTTTGTCTGCTAATTAGCAGCTAAGATTTTGAACCCACTCCACTGAAAAATACTGCTGTAAAACCATTGAACCACATATTTTTACTTAAAATGTTAATGCTTTCTAGACAGCATGGTGGTTTAGCAAGGTTAATCTTCCACAATACTATTGCAACATTTCTGTTTCCATCTATTGCCAAGCATGTTTGTTTTTTTAACGGCTTTCTATGCTGTGGCTCCTTTTTTATGTACATACATACAGCTTATTAAGCTGAAATGTAAATGAACTTTCTACCCTGCACTCTTGTTTTCCTACGTCGCCTTCCACCCTCCTTTCTTAGTGCACTGTATACCTAATTGGGTAAATTAAGCTTAGTTTTCTGTTACGTCTGAACTGGTATTTTAACAGGGAGAAATGTAAAGTATTGCACTTGGGCAAAAAAAATGAGAGGCACAAATACAAGATGGGTGACACCTGGCTTGAGAGCAGTACATGTGAAAAGGATCTAGGAGTCTTGGTTGACCACAAACTTGACATGAGCCAACAGTGTGACGCAGCAGCTAAAAAAGCCAATGCAATTCTGGGCTGCATCAATAGGAGTATAGCATCTAGATCAAGGGAAGTAATAGTGCCACTGTATTCTGCTCTGGTCAGACCTCACCTGGAGTACTGTGTCCAGTTCTGGGCACCACAGTTCAAGAAGGACACTGACAAACTGGAATGTGTCCAGAGGAGGGCAACCAAAATGGTCAAAGGCCTGGAAACGATGCCTTATGAGGAACGGCTAAGGGAGCTGGGCATGTTTAGCCTGGAGAAGAGGAGGTTAAGGGGTGATATGATAGCCATGTTCAAATATATAAAAGGATGTCACATAGAGGAGGGAGAAAGGTTGTTTTCTGCTGCTCCAGAGAAGCGGACACAGAGCAATGGATCCAAACTACAAGAAAGAAGATTCCACCTAAACATTAGGAAGAACTTCCTGACAGTAAGAGCTGTTTGACAGTGGAATTTGCTGCCAAGGAGTGTGGTGGAGTCTCCTACTTTGGAGGTCTTTAAGCAGAGGCTTGACATCCATATGTCAGGAGTGCTCTGATGGTGTTTCCTGCTTGGCAGGGGGTTGGACTCGATGGCCCTTGTGGTCTCTTCCAACTCTATGATTCTATGGTAAACTATGGCTACTAGCTTTTGACAAATCAGGGTCTGAAATCAGAGTTTGGAATTGGTTTTAGGGCCTGGTGCTGAACCTGGTAACTATATTTTCCCAGTTCTCATGTAATGGGAAACTACCTAAGAACAGTCCTGTTGGATCAGATTTAAGGTCCATTTAGTTCAGCATCCTGTTCTCACAGTGGCCAATCAGATACCTATCAGAAGCCCTTAATCAGACACTGAGTATAACTGCACTCTTCCAGCTAGTGATTCCCACCAACAGGTGCCTGTACAGAGGCATACTGCCTCCATCTGTGGAGGTACCACATAACCATCACGGCTAGCCACCATTATGCTTAATTGAAGTACAGTCGTACCTTCGTTAATGAGTGCCTTGCAAATCGAACGTTTTGGCTCCCAAATGCCGCAAAACTGGAAGTGAGTGTTCCAGTTTGCGAACGTTCTTTGGAACCCGAATGTCCAATGGGGCTTTCGTGGCTTCCTGCAGCCAATCGGAAGCTACGCCTTGGTTTCTGAACGTTTTGGAAAACAAATGGACTTCTGGAACGGATTCTGTTCAACTTCTAAGGTACAAGTACAGTGAGTGAGGGCAGAGTGGAAAGATCCATTGATATGGCTTAATAACGCCACTGAACCATTGTAGCATTTTCCCACTGTTAGCACTGTATTTTGAATCTCTGATTCAAGCCATGGCCATATTTATGAGACTACGGCTATAGTCCTAACTCCACTTACCTTAGAGCAAGTCCCATTGAATAAAACAGGACTGACTTCTGAGTAGACATGGTTAGGATTGTGCTTTGTATGGGCTACACATATTTAGCTATTGCAGTCATCAGTGTTACAGCTACTCTGGCTGTGTTCTTGCTTTATTTAGTTGGATAGTTCTTTGGGGTGGAGAAATAAAAGAGATAGGGATAGGCTGTATTTGTTCTGCAACCATTTACCATTTCTTCTGCAACCATTTAGAGCTAACCTGTATAGCTAATTAGTGCATGTTTCTACCTGTAATTTCAGAAACTTTCTGATTGTACAAAAATGTTCTGAATATTTATGCTACCAGTAGTATTTTTGTTGGATGCATTTGATGGGGGTGCAACTGGTTGTGTAGATCCGGGATGTATGATGTATGATGCCTTCCATTTTGATTTACTGCAGTTTCAGCCTGAGCTCTCTTAACCATTCATATGGAAAACGATATGCGCAGCCAAACAAGCCTATGAGTCTTTAGTCCGTTGAAATACAGAGGTTATAACCTGCCAAAACAGCATCTTTTGTTTTGTTTCTTGAAGGTATCCTTCACGCATTGAGAAGATAGACTATGAAGAGGGGAAGATGCTTGTCCACTTTGAGCGCTGGAGTCATCGTTACGATGAATGGATTTATTGGGACAGCAATCGGTTGCGACCCCTTGAACGGCCATCGCTGAGGAAAGAGGGTCTGAAAGATGATGATGAATTTATTGTAAGTGTTTATTTCTCCCCTTATGAGAATATCTTCATATGGAAATCTTGGGTCATAATAATAAACACGCTTTCATGGAAAGCAGAGAAATAAGTAGATCTTCCATATAGTTTGTTCAGATATTTAAGTTCTCTATATGCTAGCATTGAATACATTTGCAGTCATGTTAACACACTATTTTCTTAAACCCTTTAAAACAGGATTTTCAACCTGGAGAAGAGGTTCTAGCTCGTTGGACAGACTGTCGATATTATCCTGCAAAGATTGAAGCAATTAACAAAGAAGGTATGTATAACTTAGCCTACTGGCTTGAACCAAAAGTTTATCTGGTCTACTGTTCCACTTCCACAAGTGCTTTGTTTTGTTTTTGCTTGAAGTCACTACATCCAATATTCATTGGCAGACATTATTTCCACCCCATATATACATGCAGCAATTGGACTTAGTCTGAAAATGGAGTGCGTCTTTGGTTAATCCTTCCCACCCTTTATGGAAGGTGACTGTTGTTAGCAGTTGCTGGCCCCAAATTTGTAATCAATTTAAGAACAGAATCCAAATAAAAGAAACGTGCTTTCATCTTTTTACATGAATGAATGTAAAATCCAGGTAATTTGTGATTGTACTCTGCAAATCTTATTTGGGTTGCATGTCTGAAAAGTTCAAGAATTCACAATTCTGGATTTGTCACGACTGGTTCATGCACAATGCTAAACCATGGTTTGCTTATCCCAAAGACAGTTAAACCATGGCTTCCTTCTCCCAAATGTCATTTCATTGCTGATCTTCCCTGTTTAATGCTGTTGTGATTTTGGTAATTGAAATTTCATTTCCTGAAATTTCATTTCATCGCTGATCTTGCCTCTTAAATGCTGCTGTAGTTTTGGCATATGTTGGATGCGGGTGGAACTGTGGTCTAAACCACTGAGCCTCTTGGGCTTGCTGATTAGAAGGTTGGCGGTTCAAATCCCCGTAACAGGGTGAGCTCCCGTTGCTTTGTCCCAGCTTCTGCCAACCTAGCAGTTCAAAAGCATACCAGTGCAAGTACTGTAGATAAATAGGTACCACTGTGGCGGGAAGGTAAATGGCATTTCCATGCACTCTAGCTTCTGTCATGGTGTCCCGTTGTGCCGGAAGCAGTTCAGTCCTTCTGGCCTCATGACCCGGAAAGCTGTCTGTGGACAAACGTGGCTCCCTTGGTCTGAAAGCGAGATGAGCGTCACAACCCCATCGTCAGCTTTGACTGGACTTAACCGTCCAGGGGTCCTTTACCTTTACCTTTTACCTTTAGTTTTGGTATAGCACCATGTGGCATCTTTGAGGTGGTGTGCTAATATGCAGCTTAAATTTTACTTCCCTATCTCCATATCATTCTTTTTCTAGGAACCTTTACTGTACAGTTTTACGATGGAGTGATTCGGTGTCTTAAACGAATGCATATAAAATCTATGCCAGAAGATGCCAAAGGTCAGGTAAGTGAACATCCATGTTAGATTATCACTACATATTATTTATTCATATACTGCTTAATGGCCAAAGCAGCTTCTAAGCGGTATAAATCCAATTGTGGAAAATATAAATCACACCCCTTCACTCTTTATTCATCTATCCACAGTGATCAGACCCTTCAGAGTCTGTACTTCCAGTTACTTGTTTGCCATCCACAGGTGGAAAGTGAGGAAACTATGTTATCCCACTAACCAACTATTAACCACTCTGGTTGAAATCTGCAAGGTGGTTAACATCAGACGATCCTTAAAATTTAGCATTTTGATTAGAAGGCTTCTTTCCTTACTTGCCATTGTGTGCCTTAAAAAAAGTTCCCAGTTTTCATGTGGAAAGCCATTGTTTCTTGCTAGGCAATTTCTGGCATTTGGTTCTCCTTGCTTATGCCTGGCATTTTCAGCAGGCAGATGGTTCTCACATATAGCTGTCACATGGGGAAGAAATCTCTGCCATGGTTCTACTTAGAATTCTTCATCTAGAAGAGTCAAGGAAGGAGCCTTCCAGCCTGCCACTTTTGCTCGGAGATTGCTAGGGAATACTAATCCTGAAGAGGATCTGATTTGTTGCTTGGTTTAGAAGTGTGCATGACATTGGTCCGCAGATACAGTATCCGCACAATATATTTCTCCTTCTTTGCTCTCCTTGGATTTCTGTTGCCTGTCATGGCAGATGTAGACACTAGGATATGTTCTAGTTGTGGTTATTGAAGTTTTGCTTACCTATGTAGAACTACAGTTTGCCAAGCACTGCCTGCACCAGAAGGTCTACACAGGCATTCAATAGTACAACAAGGTTTAGATTAGCTGTAGCCCACTGGTATAGAGCAGTCCCTTTTCTTTCCCTGTAATGCCCAGTTAAAAGATCATAACTGTGCAGGTAAAGAAAGACCTCTGTTTGAGACCTGTAAGAGCAGCTGCCAATCAGAGTACCGTATTTTTCGCTCTATAACACGCATCTGACCATAACACGCATGTAGTTTTTAGAGGAGGAAAACGAGGAAAAAATATTCTAAATGAAACAGTGGGTGTATGATTTTTATGGTTCATGCTGTGGCCACAGACATGTGATCTGACAGTGAGTTTGGGGTAGCCCAATGCAAAAATCCTGAGGATCCATGTGGATCCGTGCTTTGTAACCACGTTTTAAGTGGGGAGGGAAGGAAAAGAACTCAAGGGACAAGGAGCTTTTCCGCGGGGAGGAGGGAGGGAAAGAGCACTGTTGCTTTAAAGGTATACTTAAGGTATTTGCCCTGTGCCTGGGTTTTTTTTCCCCATTTAACAGTTTGCAGCCTTTTCCTTCTGCTCCTTGTTTTGAGGCGGAATAGATTTGAGCAAGTGAGGAGGACTTGGATTGCAGGGGATTCGCCATTAGCTGTGTAAAAGTGCTCCTCCTTGCAGCCTGAATGATAAGCAGCCACCAGCAGCAATAGAATGGAGCACAAAAAAGTGGTAGGGGCACTAGGACCCAGACAATGCTCAAATCTATCCTGCCTGAAAACAAGCTGCTCCATCCCAGCCGATCAGCTGAGGCGGGGGATTTGCGAAGTTTTCCCCTCTCCCTCATGCCCTCCCCAGCCTTTTTTTTTTTACTTCCTGGTTTTCACTGCGCTGGATCAGAGCTCGAGATTGGTTTTATTTTGCTGCTGGTTGCTTAAATTTTATCTTTCCTGCCGTCTCTCTGCAGCCTCATTGCTCTGTTTAGAGAGCGCGCAGACCTTTGCTAGCCTCTGTCCCTCCTCCCGTGTAAGCGGCTGCTGCCGGCTTGGCTGCTATGGCTCTCCTTCCCTCCCTCCCTCCTTCCTGGCTCCAGGTCGCTTTAAAGAAAGCAAAGTGAGAGCCTCGTAGAGCGTGTAAGTGGCTCCCGCTTTGCCTGACTGACGGCAGCCATGGCTCTGATCCGTGCATTTGCTCCGTAACACGCACAGGCATTTTCCTTTACTTTCTCGGAGCAAAAAAGTGCGTGTTTTGGAGCGAAATTTACGGTAAATAAAAATTGTGCCAGATAGATCAATGATATGACTTGACACGAGGCAGCTTTTTATCTTTGTATCTAGGTTTTGAACTTTGCCGGTACACTAAGAATGAACTGGGTTGTTGTTTTTTAATGTGGGCCTTCAAGACACTGTGGGATATTTCCCCAGGAAAGTGGAAATTTTGTCTGCTCAATTGCATAGCTACAGCAGTAGATACACAACATCTGAGTAGACATTGCTTGGAAAATAAGGACCAGTCTTCCTTGAGAAGGGTAGAGAGAACGATTCAGAGTTTGCATTCTGGGGTTTTTAATTTTTATTATTGGTTAGTGTTTTCTTGGTGACATTTTTAAGATGAGCAAAGCTAGATTCATTTTGTTTCTGAAGCAGAATTTCACTTTGTTTAAAACGAACTATCGGGCTGAGCTTTCCAATAAAATATGTCTTTGTAACAAGCAGAAAGTTAAACACCGTTCGTCATCGCCCATTTTTTGAGTACAACTGACTTTTTGCTCTGACATGATTAATGGAATGATGTCCATGCAGCCAAACTGCAAACCTAAAGTGGGCAAAGAAGGAATTTCCAGGTGTCTTTCAGATACAGTGTTTTTTAATGCATGCTAAAAAAGAGGAGAAAGCTAGAGGGTTCATACCTCTCACCTATGCTTTCTCTGCAGAATGGGGTCCCTTCTTAAGCATAACAGCACAGGATTGTCAAATGGTTGCCAGCAGTCCTGATGCAGGGACTTCCGTTTCATCAGGATTGGCTTGACTTAGCACAGAATGAGTCATGATGATGTGCAGTCTCCCCCAAGTCTTTCTCATATGTAAGGAAACACTTACAAGTTCTTTGAGTTATCCCTTAAGCAAAACTTTATGGCTATTTAGAAGTGTGAAGAGTGCCTCTGAGAAATTTTGTTAACACTTAGCAAAAGTCTCTTGGATTCTCAGGGCATTCCTGATCTGTTTTGTCTGTGGAGAAGCCTTCAAATTTCATTTTAGATGAAATTTGAGGAGCAACTGTACTACATCTCCATATTGGGAATAGCTTAGATGTTGCCCCCACTAGTCACTCACCCCCTCTTCAGCGGCTGGATCTCCTCTTAGATTCCCCGCAGTGAAGTGCTTGACGTTGGTGTCAGGTCTTGTGTTTTTAGGAATATAATACGGCACTTTCCCACAAAAAGATTGAAGCTTACTTGGCTTCCATCCAAAAGTGCCGCTGTTTCTCTGGGAGAAGTTCACCCAAACCAGCAGAGCGAATGGTGGTAGAGGCAGCAGCACTGAGCAGGGGGATGAGGTCAGAGTTGAGCAGCACCCATTTTGAGGCAGGATTCTGAAAATGTTCCATAGTTCAAACATCTCTTGAACATCACGGGATGTCAAAATAATAGGTCCTTGTATTTCACGTGCATCTGTGCATTGTAATGTTGGCTGCATTCCTCAGTTGTAGGTTGCGAACCATTGTCTTGGCAAACCGGTGTGGTACATTTGCATGGGCGCCCAATGCGTAACGCAGGAAAATAGCCACTCTTAGTTTTTGAAAACGTGTGGTCAAAACAAGGCTTTCTGTTCTCAAGAACGTGCTCCATCTTAGATGCACATGTGATCTGCACAGTGGTAGAGCCACCATCAATAAAAATGTTGTTTATGCGTAATGTGTTATCATCATAGAGCTGTGGGAAATTTTGAACGTGAAGTAAGCCTATATTGTAAAATAATGCAGGGTGCAACTAGCCATAGCAAAAAAGTTATTGAAGGAGTAGGACTTTTAAATGGTCCAACAGTGCAAAACTTGTATAAACGAAAGCCAGCAGGAGAAGTTGGACAGAATTCCTTTCAAATCATTTTGTGATGGAGCATTTCAGATAGATAAACGCAGCAAAATTTTGTTTTTGCTATGTTGTCAAAAATACTACTTTTCTGTCTACTATTTTCAACTTGCAGCTTCATATCATTTAGTTGCTATATGGAAATGAAATGGCAAATGTACCATCACTAGATACATTTGTGTCCAACAATATGTATGTATCCAACAGAAATGGGGGTTGGGGGTTGGAGCAAACTTGGTTGGGTGTAGTGTCTGAGCCTTTAAAACTGCATGCTCATGCATTTCAGTATTCACTTTTAGATTCCTCACCTATTTTCTCTCATTTCAATCTCAGAAATTGTCTTGCATTTGATTGAGAGCAACTACAGGAGTGATACAACAATATGCACATAGATATATAAGCTACCAATTAACAAAAATACTATGCGTTATTAAAATTTCTCTCTCTGTGTCACTTAATGTAGAAGTTGTAATACCTCGTATTAATTTTGCAGAAGAAAACATTATTCTTCCAGTAGTTTTCTATCATTGGGGTACTGTTGATTTTCTGACTTTGGTTGGCCCCAAACCATGACTGGTGGGCGCGGCAAAGTGAATTAACTGCATAGATTTTGCAGGTTATGTTCTTATTTAGAAAAAGATTTAAACTGTTGAGTTTGGAGGCAGATATTATTGAGGGAGGGATATGAGCTATTATGAAAGATGCACGGGAGTCTTCTGGTGGAGAGACGTTTATGATAACTTGTCTCTTTCTGTTTCCATGTTTGTGTTTTATCTTCGATATAATTAGGCGCGTGAGTGGCAGCAGATAGCGCCGGAGCTGAGATTAGTGACGGATAACGATCCACATGAAGTGAGTTTTGAGGGACTTGAAGGAGAGGGAGGGCACTTGGCACACAGGAAACGGAAGCTGAGGAGAAGCCATGAAAACCCGGTTATGCCAGGACCAGCAGAAGAGGTGACAGTAGGTGGAAAATGAGAGCTGTCAGAGAGGTGGGGCAGAGCTGTGTAGATCCTCAGAAGGTGAGAGCGAGCAGTCCAGTGTTGGTTCAGGTCTGCCCAGGATGGATGATGTTTCAGGTAGGCATAATGTTTCCAGCGAGAACGAAAGCTTCTTGTAGAGGACAAGCATCTGAAAGGTGACAATAAGGTAGCTATCTGTTACTGATGAAACTGTTGGTGGTGGAATGCTGCTCTCTGTTTTGCTTTCTCACTTGTAAAGCTGAAAGGTGGTTCTGAAATGTGCCTCTAGCAAAATTTGCTTAGACCACCATGGTGAAGTGAAACAGGCTTGGGCCTGGTCAGTGCCTGGGTGGAGGACCTTGGATCCGCATGCATGCCACCTTGTGCTCCTTAGTGGAAGAAAGGTGGGTTAGGAACGTAAGAAAACGAAATAAAGTAGTAGCTTTATCTTAAGACAAAGGAATTTTGTACAGCCTCTGAGGTTCTGAGATAGTGTTCATGGTTTCTGTGCCTTGCTTACACAGTTTCCTGCACTTTGATTCAACGGTAGCAGCTTTCAGATTTTGTAAGCAATCAAAATTATTACATGTAGCTCTTGGCTAGCTGTTTGGGTCACTGGAGATGTCTGGGATGGCGGAGGTAGGAAAGAGATGCTAAGTGGTTGGAGAAATAGATGATCTGGAGAAGTAGATGATCAATTTTGGGTGGTCAGATCATCCAAGCTTTGCAAATACCTGTCTGGAAGCTTGCAGGTTTGCACAATTCTTTACAGAGATTTGCTCCTCAAAAGGTATCTCCTTCCTTCCTTTGTGTGGTTGGTCTCCCATTCTGGCAGCACACAAACTCATTGTAACATTCAAGAGAAGTGTTGTGAATTCATTCTGCTTTTTGGCTACTCTGCCATACATAATTTTGTGTGCGTGTGTGCAGAAGGCAAATATTTTAATATGCAAGCACATTTCTGCAGATGCTTGCATTATAAAGGTACAGGTGCCAGAGGTCTGGCTTGTGGCTCCTTGCAGCTTTTAGAGGGGAAACTCTTTGCCCTGCATAATGCACCTCTTTTAAAATTCACAGTTGGGGGGAGCATCTAAATTATGAGCATATCTGAATACATTTAATTTTGGAGCACTGATTCTTAATACATAAGTGGGAAAAGCACGTGCAAGATCACTATCACCCACCAGCTGGAATTCCGGACAGTGTTATATAAGACATGACCTTTTCCCCTAGCCAGTGATAATGGAGTAGAAATGTCCCACAAACTTTCCCACTGCTGTGCTTTCATACAGAAAACAACCCATTTCAGAAAACTCATTGTTTCATAGGATTGTGCCGGAGTACTTCTCTACACAATGCATAGTTAAACAAGGCAATTCCCTCCCATGTGATGATAGCTACCAGCTTAGATGAATTTAAAAGGGAATTAGACAGATACATGAAAGATAAGGCTAGCAATGTCTACTAGCCATGACAACCATGTTTCCTATACTTCCTCTGAATACCTGTTTCTAGGAATCACAAGTGTGCAGCTGCCCTCCGGTCCTGCTTGCAAGCTTCGCAGAGGCTGGCCGCAATGAGAACTGGTTGCTGTGCTAGTTGGGCCTTTGATCTGATCCAGCAGTGGTCTTGCTGCAACCTTATCCATTCATAACAATGAATGGGTCGTATCCAAACCAAGTTACTGATTGCAGGTTGCATTGAAATCAGTTGGTCAGGTTAGTCATTGATTGGCTTGTTCCATTGATTTCAGCGGAAGCTAAATAAATTAGCCTGGATTCAATTCAGGTGATAGAATACCAGTAAAAATTGGCAGCCCCAAAGGTGTAAGTAATGTTTTTCAGGTGGCTGTCATTGGGAATAATGCATGCATATATAATGTAATTGCACAGCTCTTTAGTGCCTTTAAAATTTAAACGGTTTAAGGAAGTGTTTGTATTGATTTGCCGTCTCTTAAAAATATTTACAAGTTTTCCAATAGAAATAATTGGCAAGCTAAGTTGCAAATTGTTGCAAGCCAAGTTTTTTAAATATAAAATGTAAACTACATTAGGTATGCTTTATTCCCTGCCCCCCTCCTCTTCAAAAAACGAATTTCAGTTCAAATACTTTGACAATTTGAAAAACTATTGATTTATCCAGCATAGAAAATTAATGTTGGACATTTTTTAGTTCAGTTCACAAAATCAAAGTGAAACCAGATCTCCCACAAACAAATTTTATTTATTTATTTATTTATTTATTTATAAATTCAGTTCACGTTTGACCTGAAAAGCTATGCAATAGCTTGCCTATACTCTAAATAGCCTTAGACTTTGAGATAATTTATGAATATAAGAAGCCGAAATAGTAGTTAAGTAGCCTGTGCCAGTGGATGGTTATAGGTCAATTTCCAATTACTCTTAGATGTATGCCTAAATATGTAAAGTGTGAATGTGACAAATGTGTTGCTGTATAGATATACGTGTCATAGAGCTAGGATTGGCTGTAGGTTCTCTGCCTTAGTGACATATGTGGGTTTTTGAAATAACGCTATGAACAGGTGAGATAAGGTTTTGGTTCCATAGCATCCTGATGTTTGCATGCAGATTTAACATGCAGGTACTATCATGCTCTGGATTGATTTTGACATAATCCCACAGGAAATGTGGCAACTTCAAACAGTGTGATAACTCTTATCTGAGGGTTAATTACAGTGAGATCTTGTATGCAGATTCACCATGAAACCTTATTGCGGCTGGCCACGTAGGGAAATGGTTATTAGATGACTTTTATCAGCCACCAACTCTAAAGATAGTATAATCTATTTCCTGATTAAACTTGCTATTATAGTGTCTTAACAGTTGTTTCCTTTTCCCGGGTCTTGCATTTAAATGTACATTTTTTAAAAAATTCAAAGACAGTGGAAATGTGATCATAGAATCATAGAATGATAGAATCATAGAGTTGGAAGAGACCACAAGGGCCATTGAGTCCAACCCCTTGCCAAGCAGGAAACACCATCAGAGCACTCCTGACATATGGTTGTCAAGCTTCTGCTTAAAGACCTCCAAAGAAGGAGACTCCACCACACTCCTTGGCAGCAAATTCCACTGTCGAACAGCTCTTACTGTCAGGAAGTTCTTCCTAATGTTTAGGTGATAAAGCCAAACATTTGCAGGAAGAGGATATGTTAGCAGATTTTTAAGAAGAATGGTAGAGATATGCTGAGTGTGTGTAGCTCCCAAATAAGAGTCTAGGAGCAGGTCTCTCATACAGGTCTTAAAACCTGCAGTTCTAAATAACACACACATCCCACCTGCCAGGAAAACTTACGTTTTCCCATCAAGTCACTTGTTTTCAGTCTTCCTTTCAATTACTAACCTACCCCTCTTCTCATCGTTCCAGTATCATGCTCCCCATTTGGAAAATTGTGTCTCAGGATGACTGTGTAGCAAAACATTGAATTGAAAACAAATGAAAGAACACTGATAAAAGCAGATTTGAATGCTATGGACTCTGCTTAGGAGCAGTTTGCCACTCAATATCAGTTACTGGAGGGCAACAGCAGGAATGTGCTGTCACTTTCATGCCCTGCTTGTGAGACATATGACAGGCAGCTATAGGAAACAGGGTAGTCGATTAGAAGTGGACTGTCAAGTCTGATTCAGCCTGGCTGCTTTTATTCAGAGATATTTAATTAATAGACTTTAGGACCATAAACATAAATGGTAATTTAGTCTGCCTTCAGTGTCACTCAGATGGCACAAAAATACATATGCTGCCATTCTGTAAAATAGCTCTCATGTGACACAGCTTTAGTTTGGGGAATAAGTGCCTGGAAGGCATGGAATCACTGGCTGTGGTTTGTTTTCCCTATGGTTTGTTCAGCAAACCTTGGGTGCTCTGTCAGATAAGCATACAAGCCACAGCTTATTTCTTCAGAGCTTGGGAAAGTAGCTTGGCAAGCATCTTGAGGTGTGGTAATCAAACAAACTGTGGTTCAGCAACACTGTTCAGTAGTGCCAAACCACAGCTGAAAACAAGCCATGGTTTGTGAGCCGAAAAAGATATACCAAGAACTCTGGCCACAACTTTCAATTTGAGGAATAATTCCTACTCAAGAGTTGAAATGAAAAACGTATATATTCTGCTAAGAATAACAGTTTGAAGCTAGTAGTAAATTTAAATCTAACATGTAAGTACAATGGTTTTAAAGTAATGGTAAGTTTGGATACAACGTTTAAGTACAGAAATAATGTAGTTTCAAATATGCAGTGATATGGTACAAAGGTACATGAAATACCAGTGCGCAACAATTGTTTTATACAAGTCTCAATGGCAGTCAAAAAGAGTCCATATATATAAAAAATCAGGATAAAGAATACAGAATCTGATCAAATAGGGCCAAAACGGAGTATCCGGAGTGTGAATCAGATGTACGACTCAGTAGAGGTGACCAGGACAGGGCACTGTTTCAGAGTAAACGCCTTCTTCAGCTCGGTTTCTTTTTGAGGACTATAAATCTGTTGGAAGTCTGTATCATTTAATTCTTTTATGTTTCTTTTTCGACTTACTTCTTAGATAATTGAACAAGAACCCCAATTTCTTTAACGATTACTATGGTTTGTGAGCCAACAAGAAACTATGACTTCATGTTGTCTTTTTTGCCAGAAATTCATGATTTGCTGGAGCTAGGTTCAGAAATTTAACTAAACTATGGCTTAACATTATGTGTAAAGCAGACTGCTGTCTGCTTTACTTTGCATCTGAAACTTTCTTTGCAAAGCTGATCTTGTGAAGGTGGCAGTTGTAACATGAAGCTCTCTCTTGATGTGGTGTTGGAGAAATAACATGCAGGCAGTTTGTCAGAGACTGAACTCCGTGTGAAATAATCCCACCCATAAAACCTTTCTTTCTTCATTACATGTACTATGGGTACAACCATGTTCAGGCTACATTCTATGTTTATCAAGCCCTTGATTCCAGATCTCTGTGGTGCTTGCAGAACAGTAGGTCACGGAACAGAGGAGATGCTAGTTTATCACTAACTGCTCTAGATGTTTTCTTTCAAAGAACAGCTCAAAAGCCTGGGGAGAAATTAAGGCTTGATGTTGCAGTGGGATGCAGTAATCTTGCTTTAAGGGAAAACCTAGCTAAATTATCAAAGTATGTTTCTCTTTTTTGAGCACTAACCTTAGCAAATTGAGGAGATAGTTGAAACGATAGAATCATAAGAGATGTTGTTTTGCCTGCAGGACAGGGATGTTTCAGTGGGGGGGGGGGAACAGAATTTAAATTCTAAATTTATTTTTCCACAGAACATTTTCTTCTTCCTAAATTCATTGCTAACAATAAACATATGCCATTCGCAAATGCAATATTGCACAAGTTTGGCAGTTTCAGAACTTAAAGCTTTGTTTACAAAATGTGAGAAAACATGCCAAATTAGGACATAAGAAAAATTTCCAAAGCAAGCTGAATATTATCCGACACAAATTACCCTGGAATAGGATTCCCCCCCCCCCCCCAGTTTACAGTTTCTTGAAAATGCACGTCACTGATACAGAAGGTTCTAGGTTCATTCTGAACACTGGTGATGTGAAAGTTCCCCAAGACCCTGCAGAGCTGCTACCAGTCAAAATAGACATAGCTAGGCTAGCTGGACACATAGTCTTACCTAGTAAAAACGTAAAGGTACCCCTGCCCATACGGGCCAGTCGTGTCCAACTCTAGGGTTGTGCGCCCATCTCACTTAAGAGGCCGAGGGCCAGCGCTGTCCGGAGACACCTCCGGGTCACGTGGCCAGCGTGACGAAGCTGCTCTGGCGAGCCTGCACCAGCGCAGCACACAGAAACGCCGTTTACCTTCCCGCTATAAAGCGGTACCTATTTATCTACTTGCACTTAAGAGTGCTTTCGAACTGCTAGGTGGGCAGGAGCTGGGACCGAAAGACGGGAGCTCACCCCGCCGCGGGGATTCGAACGACCGACCATGCGATCGGCAAGCCCTAGGCGCTGAGGTTTTACCCACAGCGCCACCCGCGTCCCTAGTCTTACCTAGTATAAAGCATCTTTTCTATGTCTTGGTTTGTATAGTGCCAAATTTATAGATGCTTAAGAAATATGAACCTAGCAGTTCGAAAGCATGTCAAAGTGCAAGTAGATAAATAGGTACCGCTCTAGCGGGAAGGTAAACGGTGTTTCTGTGTGCTGCTCTGGTTCGGCAGAAGCGGCTTAGTCATGCTGGCCACAAGACCCGGAAGCTGTATGCCGGCTCCTTCGGCCAATAAAGCGAGATGAGCGCCGCAACCCCAGAGTCGGCCACAACTGGACCTAATGGTCAGGGGTCCCTTTACCTTTTAAGAAATATGATTAGCATCTTTGAGTGCCAGGGAGAAAAATGGCTAAGCTAAACTGGTGTTTTCGGCTTTAAGAGCTGCTGCCACAAACCTCCCCCCCCACAAAAAAAAATTTGCTTCTCTCTTTTTTTTTTTTGCATGCATTTGTACATGCTATATGTTACGTAGCAGCCTATACAAAATATGTGACGGGTATCTATTTCCTTTCAGTTTGCATGGAAAATGGAAAGCTCAGTTGAATGCGCAAACCTATAAAAATGCATTTAACATGAAAAAATGTTCCCTTTCTCCCAAGACCCTTTTAGTCACAGTTGGATTTCATTTTGGCCTAGTTCACCCCCTTGTTCTCTCCCTCTTTTCTCCTTTGCGGCGAAAGGACTGGATCGCTCTGGTCAAAGCTGCGGCGGTGGCCGCTGCCAAAAACAAAGCGGGAGTTAAACCTCGGACCAGCGCGAACAGCAATAAAGACAAAGAGGAGAGAAAGTGGTTTAAAGTTCCTTCAAAGAAGGAAGAAACGTCAACCTCAGCAATTGTCCAGGAAGTTCAGAAGAAGGAAGAGCAGCCTACATCCAGTGAGACACTTGGTACAACTAAATTTTTATACATCCTTCCCCACCCTGCTGTAGAAAAAGTAGACTGTGTGGGTGGGTGTTAGCAATCTGTCTATTACCTCCCTGGGTGGCTTAGATTTATGAAACAGCAACTGCAAACAGAATAACTTCCATGTTTAAAAAATCAGATAAAGCTGTCGCACACTTTTGAATATTCTTTCAGAAATCAGTAAATAAATCTTCTGGTGTCTTACTGTGCTGCACAATATATTTCTTAATTATTTGTGTTTAGGCAAGGTTTTTTGAGATATCACCTTATTCTGTGGTTTCATCTCTTATAAACACAGGATTCCCTCTAGTGGACGTCCCAAAGATTGCCTTTGCACAGGCAGAGAATGCATTGGCGCACAAGAGGAAAAATAACCTAGGCAACTCATTTCAGGCAAAGAGGGCTCGGCTTAACAAGATCACTGGTAAGCTCTCCTTTAAGACTTGGCATTGTGGCTGCTTTGGCTTTGTTTGTTACAAATATCCATACTTCTTCTCTAAGGTGCTTCATTGTGTGCATGCTCACGTGCTGTGCTTCTTTTGCATTGTCGGGGAGCTTTCTAAATCTTTGAAAAGTGAATTGTTCATTGGTTTGGTGCTTTTGGATCATTCACATAAGGTGCTCGTCAAGTGTGTATTAGGAGAGAGTGGGGTCATTTGTATGGCTGTAGCATTGGTCATATTGCCATGTTGATTAGCTGTTCTTTAGATGGATAAGAACCGACTTGCTGGATCAGACGGAAAGTGTATCAGGTCCAGCTTTCTGTCCTCAGTAGCAGCCAGGATATGAAAGGGATGTTTGCCCTCCACATCCTGTACTATAGTTAGAAATATGTTGAACCGTGGAGGGGATTCCATTACTTGGGAGTGCCTAGTCACTTCTGACATGCCCCTGTTTCCTTCGTCTAATCCTTACTCTCTGTTAAATTTCTGGGGACCACGTTTTAAGAAATGACAGTGAGAAGGGGTTGCTCTCCCTCCAAATACTCTGGCTCTCTTGGACCCAGCCTTAGACCTGGCTTTTCAGGCCTTGACTGTGACCAGGAGACCTTTGCATAATTAAGAATAGGGCTTTGTTTTTGCCACCTACATCCCTTTCTTGACCCTATGGTGATCCATGCCTTAAAGTTGCCTCTCACCTGGATTATTGTAACATGCTCTGAGGGGCTCCTGTGTTTGAAAACCGTTTAGAAACTTGAGTTGGTTCAGAATGTTGCGGCCAGGCTTTCTATGGGGCTGGGATATAAGGGGGTTCATGTTACCCCAACTTCACTGACTGCCTATTCATTCGTGAGCGCAATCCGAAATTCTGATTTTGACCTCTAAATCCTTAAATGGCTTGGGATCAGGTTACTTACCACTTCACTGCTTGTTCATGTTTGGTTACTGTTTTCAATATACACCGCTCAGCTCTCCTTAAGGAGAAAGAACAAGGTAGAAATTATTTCAAATAAACAATTATGACTGGAAATTTCTGTTGATTAGAAGAAACCTAGGGAAACTTACAATCAGGCTCAGCTGAAAAGCATGTTTAATTGCTTTGGGCTTCTGGCTTGCTTTTCTCCATCAAAAAGAGGCCAAAATGTTATCTTGCCTGCTGGGTCTTCTAATTCAAGTTGAAAACCACACAAACCCTGTTGCTTTATAATAAGAAACTGACTTCATGGCCATCCAAATACATTTTGGAAGGCAGCATATAAACGTGCTCTGCTCTCTCTGCTTTTATTAACCTTATACTTTTAATCAAGGTCAAGGTTTACTTATATCATTCATAAGTATGACAGCATCAAACTGCAAGTCAGCATTAAAGCTACACTCCCACTATGTTTTTATATATGCTGGAAGCCACCCAGAGTGGCTGGGACAGCCCAGTCAGATGGGCAGGGTACAAATAATAAATAATAATTGTTATTATTACAAACCTTATAATTCAACAGAAACTCTGATTGACTCTTGATTAACAGATTTTATGAGCAACAAAGAAATATGTCATTATTCATCTCAGTTACAGTGGAACCTCGGTTGTCGAATGCTTCGGAAGCCTAACAATTCAAAACCTGAATGCTGACAACCCAGAAGTGAACGCTTCTATTTTTGAACGATTTTCGGAAGTTGAATGGCTTCCTGAGCCTTTTTTTCCTTCTTTTTTTGCTATGGAATTTGCAGCCAGCCCATTGATCCTTGGTTTTCAAACGTTTTGGAAGCCGAATGGTCTTCCGGAACGGATTAAGTTCGAAAACCCAAGGTTCCACTGTATCTCTGTCTCACTGAATAAAAACAACAGTTTTACCTGTGATTGACTGTTGCAACAGTTATAATTAGATGCTGCTTACCTGTTACATCACTGTACAAAGGGCTATAAAGCAAGTGGTGTGAGAAGGGCCTAGTGACATCTAACATGCAAATACAAATTTGCTTTGGCAAGCACCCTTCAGGAATTCATGTGTGCTTGCTCATACTTCAGCTGCAGTGCAGTAGCAGTAGCTGTATAGGGAAGAAAAGACTTTCCTCTGTGGGGCACCATTTTTTTAAAAAAGAAAGAAACCAGCCTGGGAGGGTCCCTGCAGCCTTAGTCAAACCCAGGTCTTGCTGCTGGAGAACATACTAAGTCTGATTTTAGTAAAATCCTTGAACTCTTATTCGCATGTTTGTCAGAATGCATGCAGGCTTGAACTGGGTCGAGGGCATGTGTGCAAGCCCTGACCCCAGTATCCCAGAGCACATGGGTTGCACTGAAGATGTACAGGCAGCCCTGTGTAGGGAAGCTTTTAATGTTTGATGCATTACTGTATTTTAACATTTTGTTGAAAGCCGCCCAGAGTGGCTGGGGAATTATAAATAATAAATTATTATGATTATGATTATGACTGCTCCTCTATGAGAACAGGGCCTGGGACTAGGTGTGCCACTGGCCTGATTCAGCAGGCTCCTCTTACACTCTTAGAGAGGGTAAGAAGGGGTCAGCAAACTTTTTCAGGAGGGGGCTGGTCCACTGCTCCTCAGACCTTGTGGGGGGCTGGACTATATTTTGAAGGAGGGGAGGGGGAATTGATGCAAGAGCCCCGGTGACTGCTTTCCTGTGTCTTGCGAGCAGCAGGGGCTGGTGGCTGCGGCAGAGGGAATATTAGTGGCGCGCAAAAGGGCTCTGAAGAGGGGCTGGTTAGAATGGCAGCTGCTCGAGTGCTGCTGCTGCTGCTGCTGGCACCAACAAAGCCCAGCCCCCTTCCTCCTCTAGACAGGGCAGGGAGAAGCCAGGAGGAGGGAGGGAGGAGGCGCCACTTCTACATGAGGGAGGGGGAAAGTATGCACCCTGGCGATCCATGCGGCCATTCCTGGACCATCCGCGGGCCAGATCCAGAAGGCAGTTGGGCCTGACCTGGCCCGCGAGCCTCAGTTTGCCTACCCGTGTTCTTAGATGTTCTCATGTCCAGCAGGGGTCCTGGAAAACAAGGCTCCTAATCACAGGCCACTTCTAAGCTTATTCAGCTGAATGTAGTTGGCATCTCCTTTCATATCTTGGCTCTCAACTTCTGAAGCTTGGAAGCAGAGTTGGCAGGTGCAGGGATGTTGATGGCAGGGCTTGAGCGAATGCTCCCTCCTCACTTTGAAGCCTGCATGCATTTACCTGAATATAGAGAAGGCTTTAGGGCACCAAGGGTTCTGTCAAAGCCAATGTCAGGACAGCGTAAAACTACCAGTCAGTAATAAAGCATCAGGCTTTGCTGTTTAAACCTTGTGTTTCCATAAAGCATGAAGACGGAGTCTACTCAGATCCACCCGTAAGATTATACTTGTCATCAAGTTTGCGGAAGTGAATTCAAAATAATCCTATCTCTGTGTTCCTTCTTCTTTTGCAGGGTTGTTGGCATCCAAAGCCGTCAGCGCTGATGGTGCTGAAAAAAAGGAAGGCAACAAACAAGCAGCTCCAGTCTTGGAGCAGGTATGAAATTGTAGAGTTTGATTCTTTTGCAAGGGTCCTACTGGAATGTACCATGGGAAATATCAGGTCCATGATGTTAACGTTGCTCTGCCAGACAGAAAGTAAATAGGGGACTAAAGAATTATGTTTACACTTCTGCATAAATGGAGTTAATGAAAGTAAGTCTGCAATCCTAAGGATGCATAGCATGGAAGCAGGTTCAGATTTAAGTCTGGGCTTGACTTCTGTGGTATGGACTTTTGGATCAGACAGCTTGATGTCCCAGATCGTGGCTACCTTTATTTTCATAAGCGAACATCCCGAGAATCGAAAGCTCAGAGATGTCTGTCCCCAGGTACCGTTTCAATATAGCTGGAATTGTGCCCACAAGTGGCTTAGAAGACCCTTGACACAAATTCAGTTTGTGCTTTTCGACACAGGGTTTTTTTTGGGTTTCTTTTTTACATCTGCCAGAACTTCTTTTGTAAGAAGTTTCCTTTCTATTGTAAGAATTGGTGTTGTAAACTTGTATGTGTTTTATGAAACTGTTCAATGAGCCATACCTTTTTTTGCTAGGATGTATATTTTTTAATAAATACAAGGAAAAAAGAAGACATTAAAAATATCTTAGGGGTCTGGTTTGAGTCCACATCTAAAGTGGAGGATGGCCACATTGTCTCCAGCCTGTTCCACTCAGTTGAGTTTTCTCCGCTCACGCATTTTGTGCATGGCTGTGCCTACTATTAACAAGTCTTGATAAGTAACCACAGTCGTAGGTGCTGCTTTTATGCTATTAGTTGACACATAGGAATGACTTCCAGGAATGAGCCTGTATCCGAAAATGTGCTAGATATGTTAGTTTATAGGCATGTGCACACAGAGAAGGACAAACTATTCTTCTAAGCCCCTACATGCTTATTAATTCCATTTCTTCAGAACATTCTCATGGTCTGCAATTTGGATGCAGAAACAGAAGAAGAATGACTATCCATAAGCAGGTAGCCTGCCATGCCATATGTGGTTGCAACCCAGCCTCCTAACTCACGAGTAGGCATATTGTCAGGGACAATTCCAGTCTCCAGCTTAAAACCAAGCTCTTTCCAGCTTTTCAGTTCTTTAAACTGGGTGCTTCCCAGTCAACAGAGCCCATGTAGCTCACCTAGCCTGCCCGCTCATTCTGGAAGAGGAGGGCAATCCTCTAAAGTCACTTTACCTGCAACACCCCACCCCCCACAAGTAGAGCTCTGGTCAGTGATTCCGCCCGGGGTTTATACACATGCGCCTTTGCTTGGCCAGAACCCATAAACTAAAAGCCATACTGGAGTCACTTACAGACCCATTGCATGATGGAGCCTGTGACTTCCTGTTCTGCTTTGAAGCCTGTGCATCAAACAGGAAATGAAGGCGGACAAGAATTTGTGTTCTGCTCACTTTGGCCACATAGACTGCAACCCACTCACCCTGTTGTTGGCAGCTTCCCTCATGGATGGGTGGAGACACCCACAGGATGACGTCACAGGCGCATGTGGATTGTTCCCTGGACTCCTGTTCACCTTCCCATAAACTACCACCTTCAGCACATTTCAGGCAAGAATGAATCAAGGAAGTGTTTCTGTGTTAGTTAATTCTGCCCGAAAGGTAGCTAAAGAGAGCCCTAAATCTATACACCTTTTTAATTTATTCAGATCAGAGCCTTAATATAGTTTTTAATGTGGATTTTTGTTGTCTAGTGGGTAGTTCGTTTCTTGTTTCTTTTTTAAAAAGACCCCCCTTTTAAGAAGAGTGCTTTTCGTCTACCACTCCCCCCCCCAACAAACCCCAACCCTTTTCTGAAACATACCTCCATATTGCGTTAAATAATTGGGTCAAAGGAAGTAACCTATACAGGCAACTACATTTCCTCCCCATTCTTTCCCCTCATTAAACCTGTGCTGGTTTTGGTAGCACATTGATTATGGTATGTGCAGCTTTAACTTACTCCCAGTGCAGATTTCACCATTGAGCCTGGATTTAGGAATTGGGCCATAGAACCGGAAGTCAATTTCCCCCTGCCCTTCTGTAACTGGCTTTGGAGCTGTGTGACTCCCAAACTAGATGAAAATAGATCTGATACTCTCCTTAACTCTGTATGTTTGAGGGGAAATGTTTGTGTGTGTGAGAGAGAAAGAGATCCCACAACTTCTCCCGATCCCTAAACTAGGGTTCAATTGTGACTAGGTCTCAACAGCCCTTTTTGAGTCACTGCAGTGTCAATGCATTGCCGTAATGTATTTTTACTTTTGCTTAAGAGCTGAGAATGTGTTGCTATGCATTGCAGCTTCTTAAGGCAGTACTGCATGTTTCAAAGAACACACGGCTTCCACTAAAAGTGGCAGGCTTTTATTGAGTCACCTCCATAACATCTATCCGAGTGGCCTTCAAACTGCTTGCATCCAGAACTCTTGTTTAGCTCCAGTCTGCAAGATGGACACAGTTCCAATTTATTTTACGGTTCTCGCTCTTTTTCTTTTTTCACTTTCTGTCTCCCTATCCCTCTGCTTTTCCTACTTTCCACCCCATCCCTCTTTTCCACTTTGGTTTTTTGTTTAAAAAAACCAAAGTTGTACAAGCAAAAAGTAATATGGTGGTGGCACTTAGAGCATGACTCATGACCCACCATTTGAAGGCTTTGCCATTGCAGCCCTTGTCCTGATGTCGTGTACTTTCCCTGCAAGAGCAGGGGGGAAAGCACATTGCAAGTGACATCAGGACACACAGTAAGTGAAATAGACATTATGGAAGTTATGTGTGTTTGTGTTGGCGGGTGTGGGGCGAGACTCACCATAGGAATTAGTATTTTTCCAGTGGCAGCGTTGTGTTTTTTGTAACATGTAGTTCCACCCTTACCTTTTTCTTCTCGCGTATTTAAGGATAAAAGCTGCAGCCCCCAAATCGGCTGATCAAGTAGTTGTAGGCATCATAAAAGCAGAGGTGCTGGAAGGCACTCAAAATGTGAAAACCCAGCCACTTAAGCCCTCTTCTCCTGCTCACTTCTTAACCACGCCACACCAAATGCTCCATGCCCTTACAAAACCTGGATTTGATTCTGCAGAGAAACCCACATATTCCAAGAACACAGTATGCAAGAAACAGGGAGGAGGAAGACAGTTAGACAGACTATTTCTCACCAAATGTGCCTGGCAACACATAATGAAAAAGCAATCTTTTTTTGCGGCATCCCAATGAATCTGCCCCCTAGGAAATGGTTTGGGGCATTGCAGCCAGTTTCCTCTCTCCCCCCCCCCCAATTAAAATAAGTTATGGAATGATTGACAACCTGATAACTCTTCCACAAACAGTGCAGCACTAACCTTAACTTACCAAGCAGAGCCACCATTGAAACTATCTCAGTTTTGCAGACTTTGTTCTGTAGCAACAAAATATAGAATACATTGTGTATTTTAAACTAAACATGGCTGGTTTTTGTTTCTGTCGGAAGTTTACAATTACGTATCTACAGGTTGTTGTCAGCATTTCAAATTAACAGCCTATGAAATGTGTCTTTGCAAACACTTTGGTTATGTGGACTCTCTTTTATAAATTGTTTAGTTATTAGCAAATGTTCTCACGGGAAACCAAACTTGAGCTTTTTGCTTCCCCTACTCATTCTTTTTTGGTAGGGAAAATTCTGAATTTGCACACCTTTTTAAAGTTAGCCACTAGCTCCGTTGAAACAAACGACGACTGAGGAGTCAAACCTTAGAGGTCTTGGGCAGATGTAACACTGGCTCCCAGCAAAATAATAATTTTTTTTAAAAAGGCATGCAGATTGGAAGCCAGACATATGAGCACCTCAGAGCAATTCTTCCCACCTAGTATTAGCCATGGTTTAAAGTTGCACCAAAATAAATGCAAACCACGGTTCCTTTAGAACCCAAGTGACCATGTTTTTAAGTGGGTTTTCCAAACCATGGTTATAGGAAACCCCAGTACATGTTAGTTACGGTCTGCATCAGTGCATATATGACTCTAAACTATGGTTAATTTAGGGAAAGGAATGGAGGAGGGAGAGCATTCTTTCATGAGTCTGGTTCCCAATTTGTATTTTGAGCGGAGCCAGCATCAATCCGTCTCGGGCCAGAATGACTTTGCAATGGCTAAGCTGTCTACAGCGATAACATTTATGGCTAAATTATGGCTCAGTTTTTCCCCCCAAGTGTAATACAGAGGAGAATTTCAGGCCAGCAGTCTTATTAGGCTGCTGATCCCCCCCCCCCCACTTTTCTGGTTTACAACTGTTTTAACCCTAAACCCTCAGGTTACATGAAGCAGGTACAGTAGTCTATTTAACTGTATTAGGGTTGGGCCACGTTTTCTTTCCTTTTGAGCAACAACTGCTTAGATGAACGAGTAACATTCGTTTAAGGTTTTTTCTAATGTTTAATTTTGTCCTTGTTAAGAGGTTAAGCACCTTATTAGAACAAGTTTTAAAACCTTGTTTTAAATAATTTTGTAACTTTGAAAGTAATGGTTGCTGTAGTGATGTCTTTCACACATGTGAAGATAAACAATAAAATCATTTATTTACAAGTTACGGCTCTAATTAATTTTTGGTAAATAAGTTTCTCAATCAGCCTAGATATATGTTCTGCAATCCTTCAAATCCTTGTTGGACATGAATAAATTATACTCTCAATGTGCATGAATTGCTGGTTCATTGGTAGCTGGACGGGACATTTCACACCACCAGGCCCTTATGTGGTACTTCCAGTGTGGCTTTTTAGTGTCTAGAGCACGAGTGGTGGACAACTTAAGGACTTTATACTCGTTTGCAGACCCACCCTATCCTGTCTTTCATCCGTAATGCCAAATGCAACATTAATCTTAATGTACTTGTGACAAATGTCTGTACTACCCACTTGGGTGGCTGGTTTGCACATTTATATAAAAAATGTCTCAGTTTAGAAGTTGTCCACTCCTCTTCTCTTACTCTGAATGTCCAGAACCACCAGAAGAGAAAGCAGTCAATACCAAAATTACATTACTTGCGTATACAAAGGTTTGAAAATTGGAAAACGCTCTTGCATATTAGGAGTGTGGCGACTCTTCTTGCGTGGTGTTCAGCTGTGTTTGTTTGCTTTTACCAAAAGCGGTGACACATAATCTGAATTTCTTCTATGGTTTGATGAAAGGTTTTACTTGCACAGTGATCTTGCCTACCAGATGGAAAATCATTTTTAACTCCATGTGGGAAAGTAGCTACAAACCTAAAATGCTAGTATTTGTTAATCATAGATAGGTCTGTCTTGACACAATTATCCTTTACGTTTATTGGACAAAAATACGATGCAGACAATCACATGTTCGAAAATGCAGTATGCTTTGATTTTTCCAAATTAATTAGCCTACAACGCTTTTGTTATGTTTTTGTTGTGGTTGTTGGATAAAGCGGGTGATATCCTAATGCAAATACATGTGGTGACATTCAGATTACTTTGGGGGTGGAAATCCTTAATCTTTGTTGGTTTTTTAATAATAATAATAATAATAATAATAATAATAATGGGACACTGCCAGACTCTTCATGTCTTGTTTTAAAATTGAACTGAATTTGCAGAGAATCAGGGACACTGCAACCACAAACCTAATTGTAAGCTGTTGGGGCTGACAACCCCAGAGTCAGCCACAAGTGGACCTAATGCTCAGGGGTCCCTTTACCCTTTTACTTGCTTTCTGGGGGGCGGGGGTGGGTAGTGCTTTGAAGAATTAGCAGTAAAGTTGCTGTGTCTGCAGAAACGTGGCAAAAATTTGGTTTTGTTGAATGTATTAGCATGATTGAAGAGCTACTGCGTTCAGTTTATGAGAACTGAAGACATGTTTACGGCCTCATATCCTGATCCAGAGATCCATGTGTAGTAGGCTGCAGGTATAGATTCCAACCCCCCTTTCTATAGAGAGTGAGCCCATCCACACATTCATTGGACTGCATGTGGGGATCAGTCTTTCTCTGTTGAAACGAGGGGGGAATCGAGAAAAGGAAATTACAAGGGCATGTCCTGGTTCCTGCACCTTGAAGCAGTTCACTGGATTGGAATGGTGGTCTTTGGCTGAGTCCTTTTTTTGAAGTTTCAGCTTGCTTATTTCTTAACTTTGTTTATTATTATTATTATTATTATTATTATTATTATTATTATTATTATTATTATTTATTTGTGTGGGGGGGAAATGTTCTGAAAATGTGCTGTTGTTAAGTACTGAAGTTGCTTTTAAAAAAATAAATCGAAATAGAATACAAGAGCTGCAATGAAGAAACTGCAATAAAAGTATCAATTTCTTATTATTTATTCAGGAGATATCACCTAAGCCTCAAAGTCAGAAAAAAAATGAAGCTGATATTAGCAGTTCTGCCAACATTCAGAAATCTGCACTGTTGCCCTCAACTTTGTCTTCAGGAAAGGCTCGCAGCAAGAAATGCAAACAAGAATCTGGAGATTCTGCAGGGTGTATAAAGTCCCTTAAATCACCAATTTCCCCAGAGTTAATACAAGTGGAGGATTTGACCCTGGTCTCCCAGCTTCCTTCTTCTGTGATAAATAAAACTAGTGAGCACAGACATTTTAAAACATACCATAATTACTTCTATTACAGTCATATTGGGAAATAATCATCATTGGGGTGGTTCTTTTTCTTTCCTTTTTTTCCTTTTCCTTTGAATGTGACTTGTATATAACAGACTGGGTTTGGGGGGGGGGCTGGGAGAGTGGAATGCAAGTGTGACATGGGATATAGTACATGCAATTAAGTTCACCACTGAAGTTATCCCCCACCCCCAAATCCTTAGTAGCCAGTACTGGAAACTCCTTGCACATCGGTCATCTGAAAGGAGGAAGGAAACAAAACCCAAACCAACTCTTTTTGCCGCTTCCAAAAGTTTTCCTATATGGTTGCCTGGAAATTTTGGGTTGTGTGTGTGTGGGTTTTTTGTGTGTGTGGTTTTTTTTTTTTTGTAAACCCATTTGTTTCCAAGATTGACATATCAAACACACATAGTATGGCACTTGTACGATGGCGGAAATTCATGGCAAGAGCGCAACTCGTCATGTTACACGGAGCAGCAAAGGCTACAGCTGATCTGCTTTGGAGGCACCAATTCTTCAAAAAGAAGATGAGCCATTCTTGTGTGTTGCTGGTGTTTTGTTTTTTGTTCCCCCACCACCACCCTCACCCTCGGGAAATTCTACTGGCATGATTTGCCTGCTGGACCTACTGGCTCTTGCTCTCTGTGTGACATTTGCTCTTACTTTTAGTGCTATAGAAGACAAACAAAAAATAGGTTTCAGTCCCTGGGATGAGGGTCCAAAGGAGGCTGGTTCAGATGGGGAACAGGAATGTACAAAACTGCAAGAAAACCGATCAGCGAAATGTTTGCAATTGTAGAAATGTCTAAGTCCCTTTGGTAGGGAAATGGATGAGGATATCCTTGCTTTCTTCTGCCCCCCCCCCCTTTCAGACTGTACCATTTAACATTTCCCTGCCAGAGGATTTAATCCCTTGTCAGCAGTAAAGTAGAGAATGGGGGATTCTGTCAAGCGCTGCTCTAGATCTTTTGCATCTCTCCGGGAAATGAAGAATGACACACAAAAAACTTCCTAGGGCTGCTTTCTTCCATCTCCGAGTTAAAATTATCTTCCGCTGAATGTTATGATCCAGCCATAGCTACTTAACAAGTCTCGCTGGTTTGAAAGGGACTTGCACGCACCTAACGTCTGGTTGGATTGTGCTGCTAATTAATTGAGAAGAGGGAAACAGTTTGTGCAAATGTAATTCTCTCCCCCCTGCCCCCTTTGCACTGAAACGCTTCATCAGTCAATGACACTCTAAATCTTCCCTCATTAAATGTTGCCGTCCACACTTGTTGCGATTGCACATGATGTCGGTAAGTAACCTTCACTGAGGATGATTTGTGCCTTTTAACAATGCAAAGATAGCACTGTAAAGGGAATCCCTCTTAACAATCTGCAGCTATTGTGGTAGTATTGAAAAGCATAGTTGTAGCTTTTGTAGAGTGTTGAGCATTTTGCAGGTCTCCCCCCCCCCATTTTTTTATACCTGGGGATTATATATATTTTTTCCAATTATGAGGCTTCTTAAGCTGTGTTTATTTTAATTTATACACTGCTTTTTGAGAAACATTTTCCATAAAGTGGCTTCCATTGGATCTAAAGTTGTTTACAATATATAAAATAAAAGAAGAATCCATTCCACAAATTAATAAATAAAAGAGCAGAACAACAGAAGCTAAGAACGCATAACATAAAATCCCCTGTATATATTACACATTGGAAGCCATTGAAAGGAGGTAGGTTTTCAAATTAGACTTCGTGGTGCGAGCTTTTAAAGTGATCGCTTGAATGTAGATATGTGGAAATTAACTTTGCTGAGTTCACTTCCTCCAAACCATTGCAGTCCCGTTGCTTTCAGCAGAAGAGTTAACCACGGACTTGAATTTCTTCCACTGAAATCAGTGAGATTGCAAAGTGCTTTGCTTTGGTTGAATTTGAACCCATTGTAAACCTCTGCCCCTCCCAAAAATAAATTAAAAATCCTGGAATTTGACCAAAGGAAAACAAAGGACCCTTCATTCCTCTTGAGAACGTCCCTATGCATAACTTTTGTGTATAAATCAAATCCAGCATAATTCACTCACATACGCATGATTATGAGATCATTTCAACATGCATAGCAAACACAGCTTGCTGTACTAGTGGTAGCATTGGAATCCAAAGGCCCATTATTGGGATTCACTGAATCAGTGATATAATAATGGCTTGCAATGGCATGGCTAATACAATGCACTCCAGATCTTGCTGTATTACATACGGCTTCTGTCATTCACCCTTTGCCAGGCTCCTGTGTTTTAATGGAAGTTGTAGTCCACAGCACCTGGCAAGCATGTTGACCTACCCCCTGGTTTTAACTAACGATTGCTTATTGCATTATCAAACCTACCATACTTAATTTCTCAAGGATGTTATAAGCTGGAACACATGCGTGTGCACACACCTTCATTCCAAGGTGGCTTACATGCTATTGAAATTATAAATAACTATTAAAAGCAACAGTGAAGGAAACAGGATTTTAACCGATCTAGTACATTCAGACCGAAGTAAAAGAACAATAAGCACATTGTGAGTGCTTTTCCAAAACCTAACCGAAAGGCTAGCGCAAGAAATAAGTTAATATTAGTTGCCGACAAGTTACCAGCCCCTGCAATCCCACAGAGGGCATTCAGTAGATATTGCATTGTTGCAAAAACAATGGAACAGTTTTGTATCAGAAAGTTTGTCATTCTTTGCTCGCTTCAGGAGTGTTAAGAAACTCTGCATTTATTTATAATATCCTATTGTGGGAATGGGGAACCTATGGTCCTCTAGTTGTTGTTGGATTCCAGCTCCCATCATCCCTGGTCATCAGCTTGGGATGATGCAGGTTTGAAGTCCCAACAACACATAGACAACCACAGGTTCAGCATCCCTGGTTTATAATTTTCTCCTAGCAGTTAAGAGGGAAGTGAGAGAGTCAGAAATCGAATGTATCAGGGAGCTTGGGTATATTAGTGCTGCCTATGACCTTTTGTGCCAGATTTATTCCATCACAAGGGACCCCACCCCCTTGCAAACCTTTTCATTAAAAGCCTGCTTCTACTAACTGAAGCTTAAAACCATTCCTCTAGTCTCCTGGTATCCCCCATTTTTCTACTTGTAAAGAGCAATGCCATGATAGATGGGGAACCACTTAAGGCAAGCACCTTATGACCTCCTTAGAAATATTAGAGTAAGATGATGGCCTATGTCTGCTTCATGAACATTGCAAGGTCTCTTTTTAGGTCCATCACAGCCAGTGAGTGCCCTTAGATCCTTAAAAAATAGCCAGCGGAGACGAAGATCACAGCGCTTAGCGACTGGTTCGTTGCCTCATGGTTCACTAGAAAAAGTTCCTTCTCCCTCTCCAGTCACTGATAGAAAAGGGTTCTCCATCAATGCCCCAAATCAGCCGCCAGCATTACTGGAGGGTAATGTATTTCAGTCTAAAGTAAAGAACCAGAGAGAATCCAAGTGTTAAACGTAAGACCTTCGCGAGAAATGTCCCGCCTGACAAGAGCTTCTGGCTAATAGACGAGAACTGTGCCACGTTAGGTGTGTAACTCAGTGACCTCAAGGAACGCGGTGCTTGTCTGTCGTTTAATATTCCGTTCTTTCTTTTATGTAGTTCCCAATGTTGCTCATGTCTCCCTTGAGAAGCGCGGACTCTGCCTCCCTCTTGACTTAAGCCGCAACTTGGATGTGTCGGCGCTGTTAACTGCGGAGGCTGCTTTCCGCAGTGACTACCCCGTTAAAGAGAAGGAAGATAATCAGATGGTGTTGTGCCATTCTTCTAAAGCGGCGGCTGATGGCAGAGTAGCCCCAGTGGCATCAGGTAAAACGTTTGTCAGCGGCTTTCAAGAGTGTATTAGGTCATGCAGAATGCTGTAGGCCACTGCATTTAGAACATTTCTGGATGTATATTGTTGTTGTTTAGTCGTGTCCGACTCTTTGTGACCCCATGGACCAGAGCACGCCAGGCACTCCTGTCTTCCACTGCCTCCCGCAGTTTGGTCAAACTCATGCTGGTAGCTTTGAGAACACTGTCCAACCATCTCGTCCTCTGTCGTCCCCTTTTCCTTGTGCCCTCCATCTTTCCCAACATCAGGGTCTTTTCCAGGGAGTCTTCTCTTCTCATGAGTTTCAGCTTCAAGATCTGTCCTTCCAGTGAGCACTCAGGGCTGATTTCTTTAAGAATGGATAGGTTTGATCTTCTTGCAGTCCATGGGACTCTCAAGAGTCTCCTCCAGCACCAGAATTCAAAAGCATCAGTTCTTCGGCGATCAGCCTTCTTTATGGTCCAGCTCTCACTTCCATACATCACTACTGGAAAAACCGTAGCTTTAACTATACAGACCTTTGTTGGCAAGGTGATGTTTCTGCTTTTTAAGATGCTGTCTAGACGTATATTAGAGTGTTTTTTTAAAAAAAATAATTTTATTTGATTTTTCAAGTATAAGAATATGACAATGCCATCATACACATCCATATTTAAAGATTACTCCGAATCTCTAGACTTCCCACCCTCTCCTTTCCATGGGTCCCATTGTCAACTCTTTCAACTGCATATTATTCGGTAGTCCATATTTTATATTACTCCATTGTCTCCACTGTATTTGCTACACAACAAGTGTTATTGCAGTCCTGCTAACGTTTTCATCTGCTTACAGTGGTCTCCAAGATAAATTATAAATCTTTCCCATTCCTTATTAAAGTTTTGGTCTTCTTGGTTTCTGAGCTTCCCGGTCAGTTTTGCCATTTTAGCATTGTCCAACAGTTTAATTTGCTATTCTTCTCTGGTAGGGACTTTGTCTTCTTTCCACCTCTGGGCTAGCAACATCCATGCAGCTGTTGTTGCGTATGTTTAGAGTATGTTAACTCGTATAAGAAATGCATTGTGTGAATGCGACGAGCGTGTGTTTGTGTATCATTCAGGTACACTTATCTGTAAGGAGAGGTTGGCTGAATTCTCTTGTTTCAGTGCGTGGGTACACTTTTCATGCTACATTGTGTATGAAAAGGGCCCTACTATTTGCTGTTTTAGTTAATGGCCGTGTTTGGGCCACTCCTTATCACTAAGAGTTGTATCCAACTAAGTCATTGTGTGCACCGAACCTCTCCTCCTCCTTCTTCGCACCCCCTGCCACAAATCTGTTCTGGCGGGTAGAGAGGGAGGGGAAGTTCAGTTGTGCTTGCAGAAGTCATTCCACTCAGGCAGTGATTTAGTCGGATTCCACCCACTGTAGTTAGCCATGGTTCTGCTTACACCTTCATTCAGCTATCTTCGGAAGCAACCATTTTGTTTTTGTTTTGTTTTGTTTTTAAAAAAATATTTATTAGAGTTTTACAAGCAATAAAAAGTTACAGAATTAAGAATAAAAAATGGAAAAGAATAACAATACTAAAAGAAAAAGAGATACAAAAGTACATGGACAAAATACATAAAAAGTAAAAAGAAAGTTAAAAAAAGAAGGATCAATATTTTCATATCTTATATTTCAGTTACTTGTTTCCTGACCTCCTCACACACCCCTTTTTGTATTCCAGTTCAAATATTTAATTCAGCAAATCCTTACCCTCTATCATTTATCTTTACTTAATATCTTAACCTATTTATAACCATGTATTTCCAACCATTGTCAATCCATATTTACATATTCTTACTAATCTTTTTACCAATACCGCTTATTTTCAGTCCAATATCCCTTTAACATTCATTAATTTCACAGTATTTCTGCAAATAGTCTTTAAATTTCTTCCAGTCTTCTTTCACCAACTCTTCTCCCTGGTCTAGGATTCTGCCAGTCATTTCTGCCAATTCCATATAGTCGATCACCTTCATCTGCCATTCTTCCAGAGTGGGTAAATCTTGTGTCTTCCAATACTTTGCAATGAGTATTCTTGCTGCTGTTGCAGCATACATAAAAAAAGAAGCAACAATTTTGGAAACAGCTTAAATCTCTGATACTGCTCTGCTTGGTTGGAGGCAACCCAGCCACACCCAGTTTTCTGAAATGGAAGCATGATGATTTGCCAACGTAGACAACATAAGGAGCCTGCAAATAAATTGCGCCGGTCTTTTCCAGAAGCAAAGCAATACATGAAAGCTGAAGTTTACTTCAGGAAACAAATAATTCTGGAGGAGGGGGGAGAAAAGTGGAAGGGGAGATGTTCATGGCCACTTTCTCAAAAAATCTGGCTTAAAATGATTGCTGACCCTTTATCTAAAATCACATCTGTCTTCTCAGTGCTATTCAGGCCTCACAGAATTCTTGGGATGCAAAGAATTAGGAAAAGGTGCAAGAGGATAAGTTGGTTACTGCGCTGGCTTGCAGAATTCATCTCTTCTTTAATGTCAGGACCTCTCATCCTGTTCTCAACACCTTCTTTACTCTACCTTCTGTGCAAAATGTATCCAGATAATAATCTTTAGCAGCTTCTTTAGCCCAGATGATCACATACGAAATGGATCATAGTCATACACAGAGGCCGCAGCTGATTTAGAAATGGAAATTTCAGAGTAACATAATTCAATGCCCCTTTTCGTTAGCATGGCAAATGCTCGTTTGTTTGTTTTTTACAACAGATATAAATATCTCCCGCTTACATCTCTTATTCAGAGAACAGTGAATGTGAGTTCTCTTCAATTCGTTTCCTTGTTTCTCATCCTCCGTCATTTAATCTTTTCAGATCTAGCAGTATAAATGAACTAAAGCATGGTCCCTAGTGCTTGCCACCAAGAGACTTAACACACTGTTGCCAGCAGTGTTCTACTAAGCTTCTGTTTCCTTTCTTTCATCCATAGGAATGCTGAAAACGGAGAGAAAAACGAAATTGGAAGATAGATGCTCGTTGCTGCTTGGTATGGACAAAAAAACATTTTCAGCAAAAACAAAACAAAACAAAACTGTAGCTTGAGAGAGCAGGAATGTAGCCTGTCTGTTATATCATCATCATCATCATCATCATCATTATTATTATTATCATTATTATTTTCACCTGTTAACGCTTTTTAAGGGGTCACAGGACAAAAGAGTGTACTTCTTCACACAGAACATAGTTAAACTATGGAATTTGCTCCCATAAGGCTGCCAGCTTAGATGGCTTTAAAAGGGGATTAAATAAATTCGTAGAAGTGGTGTAGATATATGTAGCGTAGCTCCATTGTTGGAGACAGCATGCCTCTCAATACCAGCTGTTAGGAATTGCAGGCGAAGGGAGTGCTGTTGCAGTCAGCTCCTCCTTGTCTAGCTGCTCTCATTCAAACACAACTAACCTTGAGCTATGACTGTAATTCTGAGTTACGACTTGTCATTGTCATTAAATTGCATTGCCTTTGTAGATTTTTTTTGCAAGGCTCAGTTCTTGGTTCATCTCTAAAACTCCCTCTCCTTTGAAAATCGAAAACGTTGGGCCACTTCACCTGCAATCCTAAATACACTTACTAGTAAGCCCGGTATGTCTCCGTAGAGCTTGCCTCTGAGTAAATAGGCATAAGTACTGTTGTAAGCGAACAGTTCCACTCTCAGACAGGTGGCTGGAAGCACATGACCTAATCTTGGAACAGGCTGCGTTTGTTTTACACTGATGCCCTTTGTTTAATAAAGATCCATTTGCAATGTAGGTAAAAAGAAGGAGAAGGAGAAAGAAAGGAAGGAGAAGAAGGAGAAAGACCACAAGTCGAAACAGAAAAAGAAGAAAAAGAAAAAGAAGAAATCAAAGCAGCATGGTACAGTTTAGAATATAGTAAATCTAGCTAAAGACTTTGCCTGTTGCTTCAGACTTTGCTTGCTAGTTCGATCTCCATGCATTATGAGCTTTAAGCATAAATTGCTCCAGTGTTGCTTCAGGATGTGTTTATTAGATCTGTTGAGATACTGGCCGTTGACCAAATTGCTCTTTGGCATCATGCCCCAGTGTCCTCATTCACCTACAACACTAAGCCAATCTATGGCCTAGCATGAAGGACAGGCCGGCTGGTGCCCATTTATATAATTGTAGCCATTTTGCTCCTCTGCCAGGTCTAGCTGCTTCTGTTTCTACCAGGACGTTAGCCATGGTTTGGCTTAGTATTGCATGCAAGCTTGGGCTCATGCTTTGTTATTCTAGAAACAAACCAGCAAATGGTAAGCCAATAACAAACCTTGGTTTTTGTTCATGGTTTGTTTGGCAAATTACAAAACCATTAATCACCAAAATGCCTATAGTAAAGGTAAAGGTAAAGGGACCCCTGACCATTAGGTTCAGTCGTGGCCGACTCTGGGGTTGTGGCGCTCATCTCGCTTTATTGGCCAAGGGAGCCAGTGTACAGCTTCTGGGTCCTGTGGCCGCTTCTGGCGAACCAGAGCAGCGCACGGAAACGCCGTTTACCTTCCCGCCGGAGCGGTACCTATTTATCTACTTGCACTTTGACGTGCTTTCAAACTGCTAGGTTGGCAGGAGCAGGGACCGAGCAACGGGAGCTCGCCTCATCGTGGGGATTCGAACTGCCGACCTGATCGGCAAGTCCTAGGCTCTGTGGTTTAACCCACAGTGCCACCCGTGTCCCTATGCCTATATTAAGCAAATCCAATTAAAAACACACTTGGAAAGTACATTCTTTTCTAATTTTTCATCTCTCTTGTATTTTGTATTTTTCTGGTATCTAATTTTTTAGAAGTAGTTCTAGTAAATAACTTTGTGATTGTTATTTACTAGAAGAAGAAGAAGAGTTTGGATTTGATATCCCGCCTTTCACTCCCCTTCAGGAGTCTCAAAGCGGCTAACAATCTCCTTTCCCTTCCTCCCCCACAACAAACACTCTGTGAGGTGAGTGGGGCTGAGAGACTTCAAAGAAGTGTGACTGGCCCAAGGTCACCCAGCTGCTGCATGTGGAGGAGCGGAGACGCGAACCCGGTTACCCAGATTACGTGACTACCGCTCTTAACCACTACACCACACTGGCTTTTGAGAACTACTTCTCAAAAATTAGATACCAGAAAAATACAAAATACAAGAGAGATGAAAAATTAGAAAAGAATGTACTATGGCACTGACTATATAGGACTTGTATTTTGTACATACTGGACTTGGTCAACCAAAAAGTTAAATTTTTATTATGTTATGTCATGATGTTGATTTTGACATTATGAGAAGTGGTATCATGGTTTGTTTGGAGCATGACAAACCAGGAGCCAAGGTTGTGATGTAACACTGAGCCAAACCGTGGCTCAGCTATGCACTCAGAGTTTTCTAAATGTGCACCAGCATGTTTGCTCGTTCAAGCTTGGCTTAGCGTTACATGCAAGAGTAACATGTTGCGTCCTCTGTATTTGACACATGAGATGTTGATCAAGTGTTTATTCTTGGGCATTTGCTCTTTGAATGTGCTGCTCATAAACATCTCTGTCAATCATCTTGACATCTTGAGATTTGGCGATAAGGGACTGGAGTGGGCACTTACTGAAAACCCTGCGACGGACCTGCGTTGCACATTCACAGGAGTGAGAAGTTATTGCAGGAATCACTTGCACATCTGGGTAGCATGTGAAGGGAGCACTTCCACACCTGCCCTATGGCAGGATGTATGAAATCCATACAAGAATTCATACATCTTGTAATGGAAACATGCAAGTTTCATTTTTGCGTGTTACAGCAAATGTACAAACATATCCAGAAATGCCTGTCTGTTGGAGGCTAGCAGTGTTCTAAAACCATGTGAATCTGCTTAAGGTAGCTATTTTCTATTTGTTAGTTTTAGAAGCTATGTGCTTCTTCTTCTTTGGTGATCACTCACAGCCAAGTAAGATTGTCTTCCATAAACACAGTTTTAACGAGTCTGTAAGTGACTGTGGAGGCCAATTCTGGATCCACACGTCCTTCCGCAGTGGGGACATTGGTTTCCAGGCGGGAGTTGATCACGGTGTGGATTTGCCAAGCGTGCCTTCCTCTTAGCACGTTTCTCCCTTGCGTCCTGAGTTCAAGTGTCTTCTCCAACTGGAGCACTCGCAGGCCAGTGTTTCCCAATTATCAGTGTTTATACTACATCTTTTTTAGATTTGCCTTGACACAGTCTTTAAACCTCTTTTGTTGACAATGTGCATACAGTGCTAAAAGGAGTGACTTTTTAAGCAAGGGTGGTTTTGGTTTTTACCTTTTATATTTGGGGTGTGTGTGTTAGCAAAAACCATCTTGATGTAGGTAGACAGTGAGACCATGTGTTCGTGTTTTGTGATTACTTTGCAGATTATTCGGATTTTGACGATAGTTCTCTTGAGTACTTGGACAGGTGCTCCTCTCCATTCACTAGGTCTTCTGGGAGCTCGCTGACACTACGGAGCACAACCGTGGAGAAGAACACATCCTATCAGTACCCAAGGGCTATTCTGTCTGTTGACCTTAGTGGTGAAAGTAGGTTTCCTGTCTTGTATGTTGTTCTGCTTAAATCTTAATTTCATTTTTCATCTAGAGAAATTGAGGAATTAACCAAATATGTGCTGATTTAGCTATCAATTTTTTGTTTTTGCATTTCTGAAGAGTAATTTTTCTTTCTTTATAAAGGACTCTTCAGATGAGCCAAGTGCTTCATGTAGATTTCCCCCCTAAACCTAATAACAGCCCTCTAAAAGTATCCTATCCCCACTTGTTTCCCTAAGCCAGCCAGATGCCTCTGGAATCTTGCAAACAGGACATGTTGCAGATTGTCATCTCCTGTTTTTTCTGCTCCAGCATCTCATAATTTCAGAGATTCTGCCTCTGAACACAAATGCTCAGCATAGCTGGCGTGCCCTTATATATTCTATAAACCTAATTGTTTTGCTTTGCTTATGTAGGGGGAAAAACCCAACCCTTATCTTGATGTCTTTGCCACATCTTTTGGTAGTAGTTTGCCTGAGCTCATCCAGTGAACTCATCAGCAAAGTTAGCTTGTGCTTTTGGCTACTATTGTTAAAGAAATGTTTCCCAACAGCAATGCACACCCCTATTTTTCTTCTGTTGGTGCTCCCATCACACAGGTGGCAAATAGGGAGATGGCTTTTTCAGTTTTGTTGCTTTTATATCTGTAATGCTCTCCCCAGGGAGGCTTACCTGGTGTTGAATATTACAACTTCTGGGCCCTGGGTAAAAAAATAAAAATAAATCCCTGTCCTTTCCGTTTTGATTTCACTACTGCTTGTGGGATGTTTTATTGGTGTTTTACTGTGTAATGATGTTTTATATTTCAGTTCCTGTTTTATAGTAAACTGAGTTGGAAGATCTCTGAACAAAAGCATGGGGGGTATTAAATCTTTTTAACCTGTAAAATAATAAGATTGATATTCTGTTTTTGACGTAGGCAGTTTTTGTGAGCACAGCATCATAGCAATGTCCATCCAAAGAGGAAGTTTGAATGTCTGCTGTTCCAAATGCACACAATCTAATCCAATGCTACCCACTTGCCAGATTGTATTGTTTTCTGTAATCTTTTCAAATTTCAGACCTCTCTGATATGGAGTTTTTAGACGACTCTTCTACCGAGAGCTTGCTGCTGAGTGGCGATGAGTACAATCAGGACTTTGATTCAACCAATTTTGAAGAATCTCAGGATGAGGAGGATACTCTCAATGAAATTGTCAGGTGTATCTGTGAAATGGATGAGGAAAATGGGTTCATGATTCAGGTAAGGAATCTGCTCGCAGTACAGTTTTCTATGGAATTTTTTATCCAGTTATTCAGAACTTTTTTTCCTTTGGGATATTATTATTTTTTTAAAAAACAACAACCTTATAGAATGGTATGATTAAGGCTGTTTTGAATTAGCACTGTGCCTCCATTCAGTCTCTGTGGAGCTCTCCAGTGGAGGTGGGGGAGATAATACATATTTTTAATTCTTACAATGGCACAGTTAATACTTTTTCCTCCGCCAGAGACCATTCTAAGAGTTCTGTCTCATGCAATTTATGGGGAATAGTTGGAGCTACCTTATACTGGAGTTGCCATTGGCCCTTCTAACTCCAGGCAATCTACTCTGACGGTCAGCAGTTTTCCTGAGGTCTGAGCAGGTTCTGAGAAATCAGATGTGGAATAAACATGAACAAGAGACAGTCCTTGGTTCTCTTTATTGCTAACCGTTACTTGTTTCAGTAAGCCGTCTTTCTAGACAAGCTAGAGACCCGGGCAGCACTCTGGGTTAAACCACAGAGCCTAGGACTTGCCGATCAGAAGGTCAGCGGTTCGAATCCCCGTGACGGGGTGAGCTCCTGTTGCTTGGTCCCAGCTCCTGCCAACCTAGCAGTTTGAAAGCACACCAGTGCAAGCAGATAAATAGGTACCGCTCCGGCGGGAAGGTAAACAGCATTTCCGTGCGCTGCTCTGGTTTGCCAGAAGCAGCTTAGTCCTGCTGGTCACATGACCCGGAAGCTGTACGCTGGCTCCCTCGGCGAATAAAGTGAGATGAGCGCTGCAACCCCAGAGTCGGTCACGACTGGACCTGATGGTCAGGGGTCCCTTTACCTTTACCTTTTTCTAGACAAAGCATCCAGAGACTGGTGCCTCCTTAGATACTTTGAACTAAAGCTTCCACCAGCCATGACTGCATGTTGTTGTTGTTGTTGTTGTAACCAAGCGAGGGTTGGACCTGAATTTCCCTCTCGCGTTATGATGCATTATTTCCTTTCTCTTTGAATCCCCGCCACAGTGTGAAGAGTGCCTGTGTTGGCAGCACAGCGTGTGCATGGGACTGTTGGAAGACAGCATTCCGGAGCAATACATCTGCTACGTTTGCAGGGACCCACCTGGTAGGAGCAAATTTTCAAGCTAAGCCCCAGCGTTTCCAAGCCCCTGTAGTAGCTCACACGACCGCCACTGCTCCCATTTCCCACACATCTAAGGGTGTGTTTCTATAGCCAGCATTTGTGATGATATAGTCTAGGATCTGGCCTAGGCAGTCAGCAGAAATCCATGGTGCAGTTGTTGCTCAGACTTCAGGCGGCGCGCTACATGCCCCCCAAAAAACTGGGGAAAGGCAGCAGCTCAGGATGAAATGTTCTAGCTTATTTCTCCAACATGCTAGTTTTCCATCTATAGAGAGATGTTTCAGTTTGTTTTTTAAAGAGATTTTTTGTTGTCGGTAAATTCAAGGAAGTGTGAGACTTTCTGCAGTTGTTTTCTTGGGTTTGTCTGCAGAGTTCTGTGGCCACTAACGTGTGGCCTTTCCTTGCGCTCCTGTCCCATCCTTGTGGGGGCCTAATGCTATATTCTACCCTTAAATGCATCTAAGGCAGGGGAGGGGTGGGGAGTTGGATCATATGCCTCCTGTCCAGGTTTGTTAATTGTCTTGCTTTAAAAGGCGTGAGGATCCTATGCCCTTTTAAAATGTGGGGTTGTTTTTTTTTTTTTGGGGGGGGGTTATTGGGTTGTTTTTATTTTATGTATTTTGTGGTTTTATATTTTGATTTTATTCTGTGAACTGCCCTGAGATCTCCAGGTATAGGGCGGTATATAAATAATAATAATACAGTGGTACCTCGGGTTACAGATGCTTCAGGTTACAGACTCCGCTAACCCAGAAATAGTACTTCGGGTTAAGAACTTTGCTTCAGGATGAGAACAGAAATCGCGGTGCAGCAGGTCCCATTAGCTAAAGTGGTGCTTCAGGTTAAGAACAGTTTCAGGTTAAGAATGGATCTCCGGAACAAATTAAGTACATAACCAGAGGTACCACTGTAATAATAATAATAATAATAATAATAATAATAATAATAATAGTAGTAGTAATAATAATAATAATAATAGTAGTAGTAGTAGTAATAATAATAATAATAATAATAATAATAATAATAATAATGGCATGATGTGGCAGGTGGGCGTGGCTTGGCCAAATGGCCTGGTGGGCCAAATGAGCAGGCCTGACAGGCCAAATTAGGCCCTTGGGTCGGAGGCTCTCTACCCTTCCTCCAGGGCAATGCTTCCTCTCTCTCGCTCTATTTATGATTTATAATCCACTGTTTGCCCAAAGGCTGCAGGCAGATTAATTTTTTTAAAAGTACGTCCCAATGAAAGAGAATAAAACGGATACAATTAAATAAAAAAATTCAATCTGTCTGCCATTTTAATTCTTCCCCTGGTGTTCCAAATCCTGCTCAGGATCCAAATTTGGCAAATCACCACACCTCAAAACAATCACAAATGGGGCTTTGTGGTGCAGACCCAGAAACATCCCAAAGTTGCAAAACCAGGTGATTGGGCAGGCAGGCAAATCTCTTCTGTGGTAGGAACCTACCCAAGTTATAGTAAGAGCCCATAAGCCTTCCCGGCACCAATGCTGACATCCATTTGAGGGCCCCTTCACACATTACTTCTCCCATTTATGAGTTATAAACCTATATAGGCTTATGAATGTGTTTAGTTCATCTGTTTATTAAATGGAGGGCATGGTTTCTCACTGCCTGTAACTGCAGCTGTGGTGGCGCTTGTTCAGGTACACACCTGTGCACCCACCCTTTTGCATTATTCAGTCTCCGATAGAAGACAAAAAGCGATGGCGAGAGAATAAGATCTGAATCCCTCGTTGTCTCTAGGTCAGAGATGGAGTGCCAAATATCTCTACGATAAAGATTGGTTGAATAACGGCCACATGTGTGGTCTGTCGTTTTTAAAAGAGAACTACTCTCACTTGAATGCCAAAAAGATTGTGTCGACGCACCACCTCCTCGCTGACGTGTATGGTGTTACGGAAATACTGCGCGGGCTGCAGCTGAAGATTGGGATACTAAAGTAAGCATGCATATTGCATATTGCTTTTTAGGGATATTCTCTCTTTACCTTGGTAGAACAATCAGACACTTAAAAATTGGGGTAGTTGTGTGGCAGGGATAGAATGGTTTCAGGGGAGCAGGGGCCAGTTTTTTATTTTTTATAAATTTTATTTTTAATGCAAAATTACAACAAAAATCACAAACATTGAATCCAAAATAAAACTATGCAAACAAGAAAGAAAAACAGAACACAAAAAACAAAAGAAAAAGCACACATCTACAAATAAAACCATATCTTCATTCTAATCTAATCATTACATACATATACATATACATATATTGACTTCTTTCCTTTGTTCTAAGACCTCAAAATTTTTACTCTTTCTAAATTGTTGTGTCTAATGTAGATTACTTCTATCTTTATACTTTTTACACCATTTTTCTTTAACCCTGTAAAGTATCATTCATTACATACCGCTATGCTTACTACAGAACAATGTTTTTTCATATACTCTTTAGCACATCCCCATTCTTTTAATAATTTCTGGTCCGATTGTTCCCTTAAAAATGCTGTGAGTCTTGCCAGATTTATATATTCACAAAATTTAAGTTGCCATTCTTTCATTGATGGAATTTTTCTCCCTTTCCAATTTTTTTTCTGTAAGCATCCTGGCAGCTGACATTGAGTAAAGGAATACTTTCCTTTGATTGTCAGGAATATTGTTTGTGATTATACCTAAAAGGAATGCTTCCGGTTTTTTACTGGGGCCAGTTTTGATGTGGAGGAGCTTAGCTCTCCTACCATAGTTTCCCCTGATGGTTTCGACCAGCTGTTATCGCCGTTAGATATTTGTTTAAGAAGAACAAAGTGCCGAGCTCCGTGCAATGCTCAGAGGTGACATGGTCCTGCCATGAGGAATTACAATGTGTTCCAATTTCAATGTCACATTGTTCAGCCGTACCGTCTCTGGGTGCTCAGGTGAGCATGCCTGGTCATTGCAGGACTTCGGTAATTTGTTTTGACAAGCCCCTTTGCCATGTCAGATTGAGTTCCAGAAAGACAAAAGGCCCTGCTTTGCATTCAGGCGTCGAACCGGACATTTTCTGGTTCGCTGCCTCCATAAGTGGAGACAGAAGTGTTGACGTACAGAGATTTGAGCCAGTTCCCCTGCCGCCCCCGCCCCCACGTCAACCGACTTATGTGTATCATGAGACAAACTTGGTTCCACTTAACGGACTTGTGAACACTGCAGACTTCACATGTCATGGAACTGCTCACCCGAATCTCTTTCGTAAAAAATGTCAACACAGATACCCTCTTCAGGCTGCTTAAATCGACTTCGTTTCTCTACCACTTTGACCCCTTTATCTTTCTTTTTTTTCTCCCCAGGAACAAGCATCATCCTGACCTTCATTTGTGGGCTTGCACAGGTGTGCGGAAGGATCCAGACCAAATAACTCTTGGAGTGGAAAGAAGGGTATTGGCTGTGCCAGATACCCTTAACCCCCCTGAAAGGACGTATCATGGTCAAAACCATAGAGAGCCCCCTAGTTTACCCCAGAAGATGGAGGAAACGTACATTACGAGCGAGCACAGTTACCAGAAACCCCAGAGTTACAGTCAGGACTGCAAAATGATGGCCGATCCTATAAGCTCAGACGACGACACCAGCAGTTTTGAAGACGATCAGGACCTTCCCTTAGAGGATAAAAACTGTTTACAATATTCATCTAAAGAAGATGGTTTCAGCCATCAGGTAAAACTACCCACTTGTTTGTGCAACCTTCCAAGAATTACAGTGCAGTCTTAACCATGACTATTCAGAAGTAACTCAATGGGAATGGGGGCTTACTCCCAGGTAAGTGGGGTTAGGCGTGAAGGCAGAAGCAACAAAGAATCCCATAGCACCTAAAGACTAAAAAAGTTATTGTTGCCTCTGATGGAAGTACACCAGGCATAGGCAAACTCTGCCCTCCAGATGTTTTGGGACTACAACTCCCATCATCCCTAGCTAACAGGACCAGTGGTCAGGGATGATGGGAATTGTAGTCCCAAAACATCTGGAGGGCCGAGTTTGCCTATGCCTGAAGTAGACTCTGGTCCAGGTATCTTCAACCTTTTCAGATACAGGGCCCCCTTTTAACCCAAACATGCATTTGGGGACCTATATATTTGCATGGCGGTAGTCCTCTTGTTGCAACCTACCTTGGATCAGGCCATGCCCCTCTAGTGCAGGGTTTCTAGTGATGGTAGTTGGACTACAACTCCCATCATCCCTAGCTAGGAGGACCAGTGGTCAGGGATGATGGGAATTGTAGTCCTGCATTAGTGTATCCTGACCCACCAGTTTGAAGACAAGTGTCCTAGTCCACAAAAAACTTGTGCTGTGTTTATTTTGGTTACTTCCTAAGCAGTACATAACTCCTAACTTGTTTTTGCTGCAACAGGCTATCCTGGCTGCCCTTCTGGCAATTTTTATGAAGGCAAAATTAGCTTCAGATATCAAAGGAGAAAAGTCTAGTATCTTCAGCCTGGAGAAAAGAGGGTGTGGGCAAAGGAGCATGCTGACAGTTTTACAGTATTTAAAAGTTTCTTGGAAAGAGCAGCTGGAATGATGGGTCAGTGCTGTCCATCATTCCAGCATTGGACAGAAGGACAGAATTTGAATTGGGAAGTTTTATGCTTGAGCATCACATACTGAAGACGCCTTTCTTTACCTACCTTGGCCTTTGACACCTGAAATGCATAGTTTTAGGACCCACCCTGTTATTTTGATTGCATTTGCTTTTAAACTGATTTTAATTTTGCTTTTTAAGATTGCTGTAGCCCATCCCTGGGACCTTTTGGTGAGGGGCGGGTCAGAAGTTGAATTAACGATCACTGTAACAATGATAACGATAGATAACGCTACAGAGATAAATTTTGGCTGGACACACCAGAAAGCATTTCCTTGTCTATAGAAGCAGTTCAAGCAAAAGGAGTCACAGCCACATCTCCCTACCGCTTGCTCCCTTTGTGTCCCTCCCCCACTGCAGGTTGCCTCCATGACTTAACACATAAAACTACATTATCCAGACCTGTTTCCTATTCACAATATGCCTCCCCACCCCCACCCCCCATCCACTCGAGTAAGAGGAGTGAAACTCATTTCAAAATTTCTCTTCAGTTACTCAACAGTTACATTTCCAGCTTGGCATTTTAGGAACTCATGCTCAGTGTTTGGTTGTTTGTTTGTTTGTAGGCAGCAGCAGACATAATATGATGATTTTTTCTTTTCCTACAAAATGTAGTTTCCACTTCCTTTCCTGCATTTTATTTCTCTTCCTGCTAAAACATGCCCGGTTCACAAGCAGTTCCACAGTTGCTCGGTCTTCCATTTCAGCTTTTTTGCAAATCCATAGCTGTTTTTCAGCTGATGCTCTCTCCATAGTCCATGTGTGCAAGGACTGCCTCCCAGGCTCCAGCTTCCTGCCCGTCCGCCCAGTTGAAGGAGTACTAATGATGGTGTTGTTGGTTAGTCGTGTCCGACTCTTCGTGACCCCATGGACCAGAGCACACCAGGCACTCCTGTCTTCCACTGCCTCCCGCAGTTTGGTCAGACTCATGCTGGTAGCTTCAAGAACACTGTCCAACCATCTCGTCCTCTGTCGTCCCCTTCTCCTTGTGCCCTCAATCTTTCCCAACATCAGGGTCTTTTCCAGGGGGTCTTCTCTTCTCATGAGGTGGCCAAAGTATTGGAGCCTCAGCTTCAGGATCTGTCCTTCCAGTGAGCACTCAGGGCTAATTTCCTTAAGAATGGATGCATTTGATCTTCTTGCAGTCCATGGGACTCTCAAGAGTCTCCTCCAGCACCATAATTCAAAAGCATCAATTCTTCGGTGATCAGCCTTCTTTATGGTCCAGCTCTCACTTCCATACATCACTACTGGGAAAACCATGGCTTTCACCATACGGACCTTTGTTGGCAAGTTGATGTCTCTGCTTTTTAAGATGCTGTCTAGGTTTGCCATCGCCTTTCTCACAAGGAGCAGGCGTCTTTTAATTTCGTGACTACTGTCACCATCTGCAGTGATCATGGAGCCCAAGAAAGTAAAATCTCTCACTGCCTCCATTTCTTCCCCTTCTATTTGCCAGGAGGTGATGGGCCCAGTGGCCATGATCTTCGTTTTTTTGATGTTGAGCTTCAGTCCATATTTTGCGCTCTCCTCTTTCACCCTCATTAAAAGGTTCTTTAATTCCTCCTCACTTTCTGCCATCAAGGTTGTGTCATCTGCATATCTGAGGTTGTTGATATTTCTTCCGGCGATCTTAATTCCGGCTTGGGATTCATCCAGCCCAGCCTTTCGCGTGATGAATTCTGCATATAAGTTAAATAAGCAGGGAGACAATATACAGCCTTGCCGTACTCCTTTCCCAATTTTGAACCAATCAGTTGTTCCATATGATGGTGTAATGTGTACTTAATCTATAACGCACCGTTGGGGTTAAAAGTCTATGCCTTTACTAGCGACCTTTGCATTTGTGGTCATCTGCTATAGAGCTCTGTTCTGTGTGTGCTTGGTAGGTTGAGAGCGAACAACAGCTGAACCTTGACGTTCTACCTAGCACTTTTAATTTTCATTGTACTTCACCTGGTGCCTTAAATCAACAAAACCTGAAACTTGTTTATCTTTTTCTGTAACTGATCAACAGTGCATGGAGAGCTGTGTTGGGCGCAATGATTTTTCTACACATATTACATGGCACAGATCATACTCTAGAATAAAATAGCTTACTAGGGAAATGCTGAAGCCGTCCTTTGGGGTGCCTCAGGGTCAATTTTTATGGTAGCCCAAATCTCAGTTGTACAGGTGTATGTATATATCTCAATTTTAATTCATGAGCTATGTTGCAATCTGCTCTGATTGTATATTTTATCCTTATGAACGCTGTTTTTATTGTGTTATTTTATCCTTATGAACGCTGTTTTCATTGTGTTATGCGAGCTGGTCTTTGACCATAATAAATTATCTACACATATTACAGTTATGTACCAGATGCACATAGGAGCACATGAACTGTACAGGAAATAATAATTATTATTATTTTTGTACCCCACCCATCTGAATGGGTTGTCCTAGCCCTTCTGGGCAGCTTCCAAGAGATACAAGAACACAATAAAACATCAAGTATTGAAAACTTCCCTAAACAGAGCTGCCTTCAGATGTCTTCTAAAAGTTGTATAGCTGTTCAACTCCTTGACATCTGACTAGAGAGCATTCCACAGGGAGGGCGCCACTGCCGAGAAGGCCCTCTGCCTAGTTCCCTGTAACCTCACTTCTCGCAGTGAGGGAACTGCCAGAAGGCCCTTGGCGCTGGACCTCAGTGTCTGGGCTGAACGATAGGGGTGGAGACGATCTTTCAGGTATACTGGGCTGAGGCCATTTAGGGCTTTAAAGGTCAGCACCAACATTTTGAATTTATGTTGTTGTTTAGTCGTGTCCGACTCTTCATGACCCCCTGGACCAGAGCACACCAGGCACTCCTGTCTTCCTCTGCCTCCTTGCAGTTTGGTCAAACTCATGCTGGTAGCTTCCGGAACACTGTCCAACCATCTCGTCCTCTGTCGTCCCCTTCTCTTATAGTACCACACAAACTCCCTTTGTTTTTTTTGTTTTTTTTTAATATAAAATATTTATTAAAGGTTTTAAACAATACAACACATTTCACCTTCACAACCAATAAAAAAGAAAAACACCATCACAATCAATCAAAAAAACCAAAAAAGACAAGAAAAACATACAAGGCGTACAAAAAAGCGAAAAAAAACAACCCCTTTGAAATGTGCAAAACTTAAATGTTATTTGCTAGCCTCCTTCCCTTTCTTTCTTTCTTTCTTTCTTCTCTCACCAAAATATCAAACTCTGACAAACAAACACTGTAAGTCTGTGCAGACTCCCCATTGCCTTGGGAAATTTTTATCATAGAAAGCCGGGCCGTTCCTTACAAATATGAGGTCTAGAAGTATGCCACTTTAATAATAATAATAATAATAATAATAATAATAATAATAATAATAATAATAAGCAGCTAGCCAGAGCTAACTCTTTAAGGTCCTGTTGATTTCACTGGGAAAATTCAAGCATGTGCTTAACTCTCACCAAAATTTTGAAATCAGAGGTACCCATAATCCATTTGCTGGATTGTGTCTTACATTTTTACTGCCTGCATATTTTGCTGGAGAACTTCAAGTGCATATTAACGAGGATATGATTTACAATGTGCAGTGCTGCTTTACAGCCATTATTATAAGTTGTATTAACCTATACGGTAGTTGTATAGTCCTCAACAAATCACCTCCAATGCTCTCTTGTTATGCTGTGTCATTTAAGAGCAGCGGTTTTGTTTAATCTCACTCTCCAGCTACTGGGAAGCATCTTCAATCAGGCTGTATCTGTGGGCAGGTGTGGTGTAGAGACAGCCTTAAATTGTGACTACGCATTTTGTTAATTCCTCTCTCTCTCTCTCCCCACCACCCAATCTTTGTTGTGTGGATATCAAACAGAGGCATTTGGCTGAAGGGAACACTGTGTTTGTATTTAATGAAAAAAGAGGAGCCGAAGAACATGTGGACTCCCATCTTCAGTGGCAGCTAAACCTCCTCACCCACATAGAGAACGTACAGAACGAAGTTGCTAGCAGAATGGACCTGATCGAAAAGGAAGTGGATGGTAACTATCTTAAAGCAATAAGCGCATATATTGAAATTTGGAACCTGCCCCATCCCAAAGTTTCTGGAATGGTAACATGTTTAGAAACTGGTGCGTAATGTGCAATGCAAGGTTCACAATCATCACTTTTTGAGCAAGCCTCTAATTATTCTTATTCTTATTCTTATTCTTATTCTTATTCTTATTCATACCCCTCCCATCTGACTGTGCTTCCTCAGCCACTCTGGGCGGCTCTCAACAGAGTAATAATAATTATGATTATAAAGCAACAAAACATCAAACATTAAAACTTTCCCTAAACAGGGCTGCCTTTGGATGTCTTCTAAAAGTCATATAGTTGTTTATTTCCTTGACATCTGATGGGAGGGTGTTCCACAGGGCGGGCGCCACTACCAAGAAGGCCCTATGCCTGGTTCCCTGTTCCCTGTAGCTTCACTTCTTGCAGTGAGGGAACTGCCAGAAGGCCCTCAGAGCTGGACCTCAGTGTTCGGGCTGAGCGATGGGATGTATTCAGTTTGGTTGACAGCTCTAGGAATCATGGAATTGTAGAACTGTAGAGTTGGAAGGGACCCTGAGGGTCATCTAGTCCAACCCCCTGAAATGCAGGAATATGCAGCTGTCCCTTACAGGGATTGAACCTGCAACCTTGGAATTGTCAGCACCATGCTCTAACCTACCAAGACTAGCTGAATGCCCTGTGTTTGTCCTTTTGCGATCTGTTCAGATTAAATGACACAATACAGTTAGTTGAAACCAGAAGTGGGTGCTTCCTATCAGCTGTCCCAGAGTGGAAAAGGGATCAGGCTTATTCTCAGACTGCTGAGAAGCTTGGGGGCTCCCCGGTTTAGTGCGACTCCAAAACCAGGCCTAAATATTGCCGCATCTTTCTATCCCTAACTCTGCTTGTATCCCTTTTGTCTGTGCAGTTTTAGAAAGCTGGCTTGACTTCACCGGGGAATTGGAGCCGCCGGACCCCCTTGCACGTCTGCCTCAGCTCAAGCGCCGGATCAAGCAGCTCATATCTGACATGGGGAAAGTCCAGCAAATAGCAACCTTTTGTTCCGTATGACAAAGCGGAAGCGGAAAGGAATACGCAGATAGGCTCTTAACAATGGATTTCTTGCGCTTCTTCGCGAGACTGACGAAGGGGTGAAATACGAAAATAAAAAGACGCTTGAACACTATTCCTTTGTTCTGTGCTGGATGTCCCGTTATCCCGAAGGTCTTGAGAAAAGGGGAGAGAGGAGGAAAGCATCAAGGAAGGGGCACACGATATGGCCTGCCAGGATGTTCCCACAGGCCATGTCGGGGAAATCTTCAGACTGGTGTTTCCTTAAGGGGGAAAAAAAAATTAAGAAGCTGTGTTGGAGAAGGAATGAAAGCGCAATGTTTTCTTTCAGTGTGATAGCAGATAAATATTTGCACCCCCTGGTATCTTGAAGGATAGGTAAAATGGAGCCAATGCCTGTTTTTCCTGGTGCAACAAATATTACCCAGGAAAATGAAAAATACTAGCTTCCCTTTTTTCTAAAAGAAAAAGAGAGAGACTGTTTTCTGTGGTGGCCTCTTCACGAATATTATTTTTTAAAACTAAACCTTCCTTGGGGGGATCTTGCGCTCCTTGTTAGAAACAGGTATGGGGAGGGTAATTGTCAGAAGTGCCAAATAAAGTTTTCGAAAACCACTGAAACAGGAGGATGAGAGTCGTCTGCCGCGTGTTGCTCCCTCTTCCTTTTCCCCTGCTCCCCTAGCAGAGTCCTCCATATTGCCAGCCAGCAAACCATCCAATATTATACTTAAAGCATATTTGCGTTTAGCCGCAACAGTATTCAGGGCTACAGTGCATTTTTTTAAGAACTTTTTTTGTCCTGGACGACTGCTTAGCATTAGCTCTCTGAACTACTGTTGCTCCTCAGCTGGATTGAGGAATGACCAGAACATTCAGAATGCCAGCGGATGGGCTGTGAAATCGGGCCATTTCCGGCGTTAACATGTTTTTAGATTTTGGGCAGCATCCGAGCAATGCGTCCCGCCAGTGCAAGAATTTCCATTTGTTGCAACAAGACTTGCACCCGTCTCCTCTCCCATGCATCGTCCCCAAATCTGCTCTGGAGGGTTGGGAACCCCTAGAACAGATTTAGAGGGGGGTGGTGAGAAGGGGGGTGGAGGCCTGCAGAAATCCTTACGCCGATGGGACCATGACTTGGTGCTGTTTTTGCAGACAACCCTTTGAGAGGTAGGGAACAGCACAGAATGAAATTGCAACATCTGTACAGGTGTCTCCCAATGGGATTCACTTGTGTTGCATGCCAAGGAGCTTGGAAAGGGTCAGCCTGTTCCTCTTGTCATTTTTTCCAAATCTTTCCAACCCTTATTTGTAACCCTGGAGCAGGGGTCAACAACCTAAGGTCCGTGGGCCACAAGCGGCCCACAGGGGTCGTTTAACTGGCCCATGGACCCCCGCTGCCCGCTCAGTTGGCTACCATGCACCGCGCTAAACCAGAGTAGAGCAGGGACCGCCTTCCTCAATGTTGTCTGGCTTCCTATTGGCTGCAGGAAGCTCCTGCAGCCAATGGGAAGCTGTGCACGCCTCCTGTGCGCCGGAAGGAGCGCCGGAAATAGCGTTTGTGTGTGCATGCGCGCTCCAGCCCACTGCGGCATCTGCGGGACAGTGAACCAGCCCATGCCACAAAAACGCAGCCAACCCCTGCCCTGGAGTGACCTGCAGGATCACCCCCTATGAATCAAAATCTGAGTGTTGGTAGCTGCCTTTGTAGAGCGGATATGGCGAAAAACCCGTTACTCGTATTGAGCACCTCTGATGGAGAATAACTCTTCGCTATCTGTTAGGGATGCTTAATTATGAGTTTGCAAAGCATTGTGAAACCAAAGTCAACCTAGTTGCTGTGCGGTTTTTGTTTTTGTTTTTATTGTTTCTGCACCAGAGTCCAGAGCCTTCACTTCACTTCTGTTCATCTGCAATTTTGCTGCAACCACTGCTACAATACACCTTTTATTATGTGTATATGTCTCTCTGTGTGTTGGTGTGATACACACATACAGGCGCTCGTATACATAATACAATCTAGAGACATATTTATATTGACAAGTCTAGTTTTATTGCAATAGACTAAGACCTTGGTGACAAAATATTTAAAATGTTGCCTTTTAACACGCAGTTTCTAAAAGAGAGAAAGAGATGAAGAAAATGAAAATAATGTATGTACAGGTTTTGAAATTTGTAAAAAAGAAAGAAAAGAAAATGAAATGCAAAATTTTAAAATAGTGACTGTTCAGAAGAGGTTGTGTGACTAACGGCAGCATGATACTTGAACTCTTTACGCCTCCCTTGCAATTTCAGTGCTGGTGATATGTATAAAAGCATACGAGAACTGTATGACAGGCCATAAACTTGAAGTTCCCCTGGGATAAGAGTACAAGCCACTGTACATTTTTTTTAAAAAAAAATATTTAAATTTGCAGATACACTGTTCTATATGTAAGGTACTGTATGTAAAGCTGTTTATTAAAATATTCTGCATACTCTGCATCCTTTCACTCTTCACGGCCTGCTTAACATTTTATTTTCAATTTACAGATCATCAGATTTGCCAAAGCCTTTCAGGAGGTTGAGAAATGTGCAGTTCGTGTGACAATTGCAATTTGCAGTACGGAATTGCCTTATGATGAGTCAGGCAAATGCTCTGTCTAGCCCAGTCATTTGACCTGCTTGATGGCAGATGGTGTAATAGGCTGGCAGCACTCAGCTGACCATGAGCCATGTTGCCGTGTACTAGGAAGGGGTGGGACAAGGTCATTGTGGTGCAATCACGTCAGATTGGCTCCACCAGTGTACTTCTCAGTTGCCTTGAAGCCATGGAGTGACCTCCTTGCTGAGGTTTACAGAAGTTCCTCCCTTGGATTTTAAAATCCATATACAGTGGTACCTCGGGTTACAGATGCTTCAGGTTACAGACTCTGCTAACCCAGAAATAGTACCTCGGGTTAAGAACTTTGCGTCAGGATGAGAACAGAAATCGTGCTCCGGTGGCAGCAGGAGGCCACATTAGCTAAAGTGGTGCTTAAGGTTAAGAACAGTTTCGGGTTAAGAACGGACCTCCAGAACGAATTAAGTTCTTAACCCGAGGCACCACTGTACCAAGATATTTTTGGCTGAGTCTTGATGCCCACTCTTGCTTCTGCTACGTCTTAAGTGCATCTCACATTTTGATAAGCTTTAAAATGTGTTCATGAAGCAATGCTTAAAATACTTTGCATGGCTTTCTAGGCCGGGGCCTAGTCAAAGTGGGAAGGTCTTAATGAAGTGGTAGAGCAAATAGTTGGCTTCATTCATTCATTCATTCATTCATCCTACCCCCCTCAACCACTCTGGGCAGCTCCCAACAGAATATTAAAAACACAATAAAACAGGGGTGGCCAACTCCCAAGAGACTGCAGAAGAGACTTCCAGAATTAAAAACAGGCAGTGGTCTACCCCGCTTTTTAGGGGTTCAGCTCAAAGTTGTTGAGTTGTTTTAGGGAGGAGAGAAGTTTTGTTTTTGAGGGGGGTTAAAGGCAAGGGACGCAGGTGGTGTTGTGGGTTAAACCACAAAGCCTAGGACTTGCTGATCAGAAGGTCAGCGGTTCGAATTCCCGCGACAGGGTGAGCTGCTGTTGCTCACTCCCTGCTCTTGCCCACCTAGCAGTTCAAAAGCACGTCAAAGTGCAAGTATAGAAATAGGTACTGCTCCGGCGGGAAGGTAAACGGCGTTTCCGTGTGCTGCTCTGGTTCGCCAGAAGCGGCTTAGTCCTGCTGGCCACATGACCCGGAAGCTGTACACCGGCTCCCTCAGCCAATAAAGCGAGATGAGCGCCGCAACCTCAGAGTCGGCCACGACTGGACCTAATGGTCAGGGGCCCCTTTACCTTTAAAGGCAAGGGACGAAGAGGTAAAGTCACTCACAAAAAGATCGCTATGGATCGAAACAGCACCACAGAAAAAGCTCCGTCTTCCCTTCCAGAGATCATACAATGCTGGGGGGGGGGGGCAGGGCATGAATCAGTTTTAGGACAGTGTATGGGGTGGGGTGGAGACGCTCCTTCAGGTATACTGGGCCGAGGCCGTTTAAGGCTTTCAAGGTCACCACCAACACTTTGAATTGTGCTTGGAAACGTACTGGGAGCCAATGTAGGTCTTTCAGGACAGGTGTTATATGGTCTCTGGCCACTTCCAGTCACCAGTCTAGCTGCCGCATTCTGGATTAAGATGGCTCCAGATGCAGACATCAACATCTCCAGGTAGAGTTGGAGCAAGCTTCCTATCCGAAACACTAGAGAGTCACTACCAGCTTGCATTAAGTAACACTGGACTAGATGGAGCAGTGGTCTGACTCAATATATAAAGCAGCAGCTTAAAGCCAGTGAAAGGCATTATCTGTAGTTGCAAGAAAATACTAGGACAGTTTCCACCAGAACCATGTCATCGCTCGGAGTTTTCCTACAGCTGGGTTTTCCCCTTGTCATGCGAATATGAAACCTTATGTGTGTCTTGGTCTGGGAAATATTAAACCAGAGCTTTCCCAAGTGACACACTTTTTAGACGTGCATCATTTTGCGACACAGTAATTCAGTTTTACTAGCAAACCAGAGGCTAAGCCAGCCCCCTTTGCATCGGGCAACATACCTACACACTAGTGTCACAGCACACAGTTTGGAAAGCTCTGTGTTAAGCTAACAGGGGGAGCAGGATCAGTGCACATTCCACACACAAGGACCCGTGGTCATCTTGGAAGGATTGCAAGTTCAGTGGGCCCTGAATCTCTATTGTACTAACTATTCAGTAATGTAAGCCACAAAGATGCAATTGGCACATGGTCTTTCGTTCTGAATTATTGGGATTGTGCTCCTGGATCCAAAGGTAAAGGTAAAGGGACCCCTGACTGTTAGCTCCAGTCGTGACTAACTCGGGTTGCGGCGCTCATCTCGCTTTATTGGCCAAGGGAGCCAGCGTACAGCTTCCGGGTCATGTGGCCAGCATGACTAAGCTGCTTCTGGCAAACCAGAGCAGCACACGGAAACACCGTTTACCTTCCCGCCGGAAGGTATTTATCTACTTGCACTTAGGGGTGCTTTCGAACTGCTAGGTTGGCAGGAGCAGGGACCGAGCAACAGGAGCTCACCCCGTCGCGGGGATTCGAACCGCCGACCTTCTGATCGGCAAGTCCTAGGCTCTGTGGTTTAACCCATATGGCAGTTGTATGCATTGTGCTGTTACCCGTTCTCATTTTTTGCTGATTCATTTGAGTCGTGTGACCCCAGCGCTTTTCGCATGTGATGCTTCTCCAGATCTGTCCTTTTTTCCTAAGTGGCTGGGGGGGGGGGGGACACTCAAGTTGCTTGGAGGGAAACCAAGGAAGAAATCTCAGGTGGGAGTGGGCCAGCTCAATGGCCCTTGTGAAACAAAATGTGCGTCATTAGCCTACTTTAGTGCCCAGTCTTCCACTTCGCAGGTGAAGGTATCTGGGCAGCATCAGCTATAAAAGCTTGTTCCGAAAGAGTGGGCTGAGCGAGATCCCTCTACCTGCTCAGAGGGGCTCAGTCTTACCGTCCCCCACAATGGGGCCCTTACTTCTCATCACTCTGCTTTGCTTTGTTAATACAGCATCCGCCGACCTCTTTGGTAAGTGACGCTTCCCTCATTCCTTTGCTTACAGGTGTCTCTTGATTTTAGAAAAATAAGAACACAGGCTTTGCCTTTCCCTATTCAAAAGCTGGACTGGTGGATGGGCCACTTGTGTATGGCTGGTGGCGAGAGCTTGGTTTGAATTCCCCAGTGCTAATAATAATAATAATAATAATAATAATAATAATAATAATAATAACAATAATTTATTATTTATACCCCTCCCATCTGGCAGGGTTTCCCCAGCCACTCTGGGCGGCTTCCAACACTAAAATACAATAACCTATTAAACATTAAAAGCTTCCCTAAACAGGGCTGCCTTCAAATGTCTTCTAAACGTTTGGTAGTTGTTTTTCTCTTTGACATCTGGTGGGAGGGTGTTCCACAGGGCAGGCGCCACCACCGAAAAGGCCCTCTGCCTGGTTCCCTGTAACTTGGCTTCTCATAGTGAGGGATCCCCAGAAGGCCCTCGGTGCTGGACCTCAGTGTCCGGGCAGAACGATGGGGGTGGAGATGCTCCTTCAGGTATACAGGACCAAGGCCGTTTAGGGCTTTAAAGGTCAACACCAACACTTTGAATTGTGCTCGGAAACGTACTGGGAGCCAGTGTAGGTCTTTCAAGACAGGTGTTATATGGTCTTGGCGGCCGCTCCCAGTCACCAGTCTAGCTGCTGCATTCTGGATTAGTTGTAGTTTCTAAGAATGCCTTTTAGCTGAAAATATGGAAATTAAATGTGACATAGGCATGAGCGTCGCTTCAAACACCTGGATCGTATAGGTTTTGTGTTTGAATTAAAAGTACAGAGATATAATAAGAAATCAATCGAATCAAAAATTAAAAGGAGTGGAAATGTTTTGATGAATATATGGCAAAATATTGCTCAAAAAAGAGATATTGCTAGTATGCCTAGATTAAAATGTGAAGTACTGGATGGAAGAAAATTTAGCAAGGCAAGATAAGAATATATAGACGATTTGAGAAGACTGTAGAATGCAAAGATTATTGTAAATTGTATAATGCGGAGGAAATCGAGAGGGGGCAGAGGGAAGTGGGAAGAAGGAGAAAAGAATAATATGTTGGATTGAGGAAAAAGAAATGTAAATATATGGGGGGATGGGGAGGAAATAGTGTTTGCTTTGGAATATCTGTATTGTAATGTAATACGTGAAAACCAATAATAAAAAAAAAGAAGTACAGAGATAGCAAAAGCCGTTTTAAGTATACACTTGTAGAAAAGGATATTAGATATGAAATTGCTGAGAAGCTGCTACTGTGAGCCCAAGTTCTTGGGGACAGGGTAGAAAGTAAGTACACTTAACCTACATTTTCCTAATTATTTGTGTATTGTTGTACACCAAGAACTGCATCAATTGCATTTTTGACACTGATGAGAATTGTAGGGTTGCAAGAGACCACATGGGTCATCTAATTCAGTGCAGGAATAGCAGCTAAAGAATCCTTGACCGATGGCCACCCAACCTGTTTAAAAACCTCCAGTGAAGGGGAGTCTACAACCTCCCAAGGGAGCCCATTCCACGGTCAAACAGCTCTTACTCTCAGAAAGTTTTTCCTGATGTTTACTTAGAATCTCCTTTATTCCAACTTGAAGCCATTAGTTCGAGTCCTACCCTCCAGAACAGGAGAAAACAAGCCTGCTCCACCTTCCATGTGACCGTAATAATAATAATAATAATAGTAATAATAATAATAATTTTTATTTATACCCCGCCCTCCCCTGCCAAGACTCAGGGCGGCTAACAACCGATATAAAAACAAATTGATTGAAAAACAACTTTAAAAACAAGATTAAAATACAACCTTAAAACATTAAAATGCAGCCTCATTTCAATGGAAAAACCTTTTGGGGGGATGAAAAGGTCAAATCTTCACCAAGGCTAACTATCCAGACTGGTCCTACATGGGCCAGAAAAAAAGCCAGGGAAGTCCCCAAACAGGAGTTCCATTACAGGAGGAGAAAGGACCATAGCAGTCAAAGTGGGTTTGCAGGAATTGTAATGTCGCCATTACAAAAGTCCACGGATGCAGAAGACAATGTATTTTGAGAAAGGGAATAGCCAGGTGGACTTGCTACTGCCGTTGGTCCACTTTTCCAGGGAAGGCAGAAGGAAAGGTTAGGACTGGAACAGGTACAGCAAAGATGAAGAACCTGTGATCATCAGTGTCACAGGTGTGAGATTTTGATCAGCTCCGGCCCATCTGGAGCGGGTACAGGCTCGTCTTATCTTGAGCCCAAGCAGAGTGTAGTCCAGCAACGAAAGGATAAGCAGGTAAATGTGCTACATGCTAAGTTTATTTACAAGCTATGCTGAGAGCATACAAACATCCATCCTGCCTCTGTGAGAGCAGTGAAGCAACTCCTCCTGACACAAAGAAACCGAGAGAACACTGAAAAACAGGAAACCAGTGTACATCACATCCAGTCTCCCATTCCCGTGGGAACCCAACAGTAACTCTGACTGTGGAATGTAAACATTGTCTTGTGACAAGCATTTGCTGCTCAGTGAAGAAAGTAGAAACCAACAACAGGTTCATGTGTCATCAGCTCCACGCAGCAGTCAATGGTCAAGGATGATGAGAGCTGTGGTCCGACAACATCTGAACAGCCACAGGTTCTCAATCCCTGTCTTTTGAAGGCATAGAAACTACGTCCTTTGTGGGATAAGGCCATCTTTCAACCAGCCATAGGAGAAGGATGTGGAAAACTGGCCCACCAGATGTTGCTGGGAGTCCAACTCCCTACACCCCCAATTACTGGCCATGCTAACTAGGGTTGATGGGGTTTGGCATGCACCAAAATCTGGAGAGCCACAGGTTCCCCATTCCTGCTGTAGGATGATGGGCAAAAGATGTAACAGCTCTATTGGAATGAAGTTGGGATCAGCTGCCCCAATAATTGTGCACATTCTTCCTGCATTCAGAGTACCAGGCAGAAAGCCAACCTCTTCGCCCATGTGAGCTTCGAAGGGCAAAGGCCTTTCAAGAAGGCGAAGACTATGTCCCTCAGTGCTTGGAAGATGGCCAGTTCAGGTAATGAGCTTATAGTATGATGAGACGTTTCAGGCAGGAAGACGATGACGCTGAGTCCCAATATAAGGGTGTTAAGATGAAAAATAGTACCTGATTAGTCTTACCATGGCCTGATGAAGATCAGGTTGTGGTGACATAGAGGCAGAATGTTTCACTGGTGGCCTTGGTGTTGTAGAGCACTCTCCCTGCCGAAATATGAGATGTCCCATCTGTATTGGCATTCTGCCGGCATTTGAAGATGCAGCTGTTTACATGTGTACATAGGTGTTCCCTTGATCACTCTACACGAGTCTCTTGCCTTAATCACTGTGCTCTTTTAATGGGAATGTTTTACTGCATGTTTTGATTGTGGATGCTTATATGTTAATGATTTTACATTATTGTTTTATTGTATTTCTATTTTAATAACTGCACATTTTTAATTACCGTTGTGCAATTGGTTTTTATATTTTGCAAGCTGCTTAGAAGTCTATTTTGGCATTAAGCAGGGTATAAATGAATGAATGAAATGAAAGAATGAAGACTAAACCTGTGTTCAAATCATGCGCTTTGGCACTGACCCATGGCCCCATTTCCCAGCCTTGCATGCCAAGGTTTATCACCTAGGCCTGGTGCACATAAACAGTAGAAAGGTGGTAGAATCCCCATCCTGAGATGGAAGTACAGATTGTGTCACATGGGGCTACTGGTAGGAGATGCCATTTTTAATAAAAGAGTTCTGCAGTAAAATAAAATCCCAAGAGCAATGTGTCTCCAGTCATACCAGGGAGAGAGGTTTATCCTGGCTTCCTTCTTGCTGTGCTAGTTCCCTACTTGCGACGAGCCTTGCGTTTTTACATTCGGAAACATGATTCCCTGCCGCCTGCATTGCAAAGTGGTGCAGCCTATGCTACCACTTTAAGGACTCTACCACATACAGGACTCTACCACGTAGTTGGCACCTGCTGCCTTGTTTTCCTCAGCCCCTCTTACATTTGTCCATAGGATGCAGGAGGGTTCCACTAAGGCTGTAGTGTGGCCAGGTAAGTTTTTGGAAGGTGTTTGATCATCATCATCATCGTTGTTTAGTCATTTAGTCGTTTAGTCGTGTCTGACTCTTCGTGACCACATGGACCAGAGCACGCCAGGCACTCCTGTCTTCCACTGCCTCCTGCAGTTTGGTCAAACTCATGCTGGTAGCTTTGAGAACACTGTTCAACCATCTCGTCCTCTGTCGTCCCCTTCTCCTTGTGCCCTCCATCTTTCCCAACATCAGGGTCTTTTCCAGTGAGTCTTCTCTTCTCATGAGGTGGCCAAAGTCTAGGAGCCTCAGCTTCAGGATCTGTCCTTCCAGTGAGCACTCAGGGCTGATTTCCTTAAGAATGGAGAGGTTTGATCTTCTTGCAGTCCATGGGACTCTCAAGAGTCTCCTCCAGCGCCATAATTCAAAAGCATCAATTCTTCGGCGATCAGCCTTCTTTATGGTCCAGCTCTCACTTCCATACATCACTACTGGGAAAACTCCATGGACAAAGACAACAGGCATAACATCATCATCATTTATTATTATTTATACTGTGCCCATCTGGCTGGGTTTCCCCAGCCACTCTGGGCGGCATCCAACAGAATATTAAACAGAATAAGACTTCAAACATTAAGAACTTCCCTAAACTTCAAACATTAAAAACTTGGTGACAGCTCTTGGGCTCATCTGTAGTGATGAAGCTTGAGAACCTCTGATGGGCAGCTATTACTGCCTGGTGACACTGGAAATCTATCAATTGTCCACCAGGAACATCCAGTGCAAGAAGAACGATACTTCCTGCTGGTGTGTAGATGGCAACGGAGCTGAAATAGCAGGGAGCAAGCAGACTGGATCCTCAGTAACTTGTAAGTAAACCATGCCAAGTTTAATTCTCTTTATTTTCACAAGTGCCTTGCTGGGCTCCTCTTCAGCCACACCAACAGTGATGCAAAGGGCATTTTTGGCTGGCCAAGCTCGGATATGGGGGAAAAGGCTTCCTGTTTGAAGCCCAAATGGCACAGGGGCACTTTTGTCCAAAAACGGGGCAATCCTGTTTTCCTAGGGACGGGTGGCAACCCTACTTCCAAGGGCCACATGGCCACTCCTGACAATAAGGACAATTTGGGGGTGGTATCTCAAAGCCTGGAAATACCCCAGATTTAATGACGTTTCTTCCCTGCCATAGGTTTATCCTTCTGCCAGCTGCAGAAGCAGCAGATCCTGCTTGGTCGGGTTGTCAACGGCAGCACAGCTTCCTACATCCCACAATGTCTGGATTCCGGTGACTTTGACCCCATACAGTGTGACTCTGGCCTGGGTCAGTGCTGGTGTGTGGATACTGAAGGGATGGAGGTTTACGGCACAAGGCAGAGAGGGAAGCCTAAGAGATGTAAGTCATGTTCTGTTAAAATGGGATCATCCGTTTATACCTCCTTCCTTCCTTCCTTCCTTCCTTCCTTCCTTCCTTCCTTCCTTCCTTCCTTCCTTCCTTCCTTCCTTCCTTCTTTGCCAGCCAGGTAGCCATTATTCATAGCAGAATCAAGATTTTAAACAGATGTCATCCCAGTTTGCAGCGCAGTATGGGGTGTTAGGAAGGGACACGGGTGTCGCTGTGGGATAAACCACAGAGCAGCCTAGGACTTGCTGATCGGAAGGTCGGTGGTTCAAATCCCCACGACAGGGTGAGCTCCTGTTGCTCGGTCCCAGCTCCTGCCAACCTAGCAGTTCGAAAGCACGTCAGAATGCAAGTAGATAAATAGGTACCGCTCAAGTGGGAAGGTAAACGGCGTTTCTGTGCGCTGCTTTGGTTCGCCAGAAGCGGCTTAGTTATGCTGGCCACATGACCCGGAAGCTGTACGCCGGCTCCCTCGGCCAGTAAAGTGAGATGAGCACTACAACCCCAGAGTCAGTCACAACTGGACCTAATGGTCAGGGGCCCCTTTACCTTTACTATGTGGTGTTAGGGGAGGGGTAGTTCTGGTGGGGGACATGTCATGCTCCTTCTGGGGCAGCTTGTTCACCTTTGGTCCCCACCCTGCACTCCCCTGTGGCTCCTAGAAGATGTCAGCATGCGACAGTGGCCACACCCTGGGAACGGCTTTGACTGGCCCACTAAACCAGGTGAGGGTAGCTGATGGGTCTCAGATCCTCAGTGAGCTAGGAACTTCCTCTGCATACAAAGACAGGCTCTGGTGGATTGAGTGGACTCCCAATGGTCAAGGAGGCAGTTTCTGCATGTTCTGTAGAGGGAAGTTAGGGGCAGATGGGGCTGGGAAGGAAGCCCGTCTAAAAGAAGGAAAACTCTGATCCTAAACCTCTGCTGCCTTGTGAGAAGACTAGTCTGAGGAGTAAACCTAAGGACTTTGGATGGCATCTTGTACGTCTCCTTCCAGCTACTCCTGCAGCCAATCTGGTGCAAAATGTATTGTCCTGCTTTCCTTTGAACCACGTCAGTGAGGATGAGAGGGGGGTCTTGTCATCTGGGCAGCCCAGGACCTCCAGACATGCTGCCCAGGCTTGCGTCCCAAAAAGGAGATGTACTCCACTGGCTCTCGAGACAGACAGATGGCAAGAACAAGAATTCTGTAGTAATGAGATGAAATCTGCAAGAGTGTTTTCCCCTCCCACCAAGACTCCCATGTACTAAAGTGACGTCTCAGCAAACCCCTATGCCTTTTGCTTGCCAGGCCCTAGGAAATGTGAGATCCGAGACCGCCGCATCCTGCACAACGTCGGAGAAAAGAGCCCGCCCCAGTGTTCAGCTGACGGAGAATTCCTGCCTGTCCAGTGCAAGTTTATCAACACAACGGACAGGATGGTCTTTGACCTTGTTCACCATTTTAGCAGGTAGGAGTAAAAGACATGCTGTTACTTTAGTAAATATGGCAAGGCATTCTACCCTCATGGTTGGTCTGTGACCAAGAAGAGCCTGGGTGTTGTGGGAGAGATGGCACACCTTTCCAGGGCTGGGACATTGGTGGAAAGAAAGAACATGAGATGCTGGGACTGGTGGAAAATGCAGTTAAGGAAGGAGAACTTGTTCTCCTCATCCTGTTGCTGTTGGACTTGTTGTTGTTGTTTAGTCGTTTAGTTGTACCGACTCTTCGTGACCCCATGGACCAGAGCACGCCAGGCACTCCTGTCTTCCACTGCCTCCCGCAGTTTGGTCAAACTCATGCTGGTAGCTTCAAGAACACTGTCCAACCATCTCGTCCTCTGTCGTCCCCTTCTCCTTGTGTCCTCCATCTTTCCCAACATCAGGGTCTTTTCCAGGGAGTCTTCTCTTCTCATGAGGTGGCCAAAGTATTGGAGCCTCAGCTTCAGGATCTGTCCTTCCAGTGAGCACTCAGGGCTAATTTCCTTCCGAATGGAAAGGTTTGATCTTCTTGCAGTCCATGGGACTCTCAAGAGTCTCCTCCAGCGCCATAATTCAAAAGCATCAATTCTTTGGTGATCAGCCTTCTTTATGGTCCAGCTCTCACTTCCATACATCACTACTGGGAAAACTCCATGGACAAAGACAACAGGTATATCATCATCATAATTTATTATTATTTATGGGACTCTCAAGAGTCTCCTCCAGCACAATAATTCTGTTGGACTAGAACTCCCATTATCCCCAACAATTGGCCTTGCTGGTTGGGGCAGATGGGACCCCAAGAACATCTGGCCACCATCCCTGACCTCAATGAACTCAGCAGAGCTCTTTCACTCAACGGCACAGAGAAAATACTTTAAAAGTGACAGATGACACTAGAGGGCAGGAAAGCCTTAAATGTTGCAGCCACCACGGCTGGCTGAATGAAGTTGATTTTTCTAATCAACCCAAACTGGGGGGAAACCGAAGAAATGAATTGTTCTTTCAGCAACTGTAGAAGACCGCAGGACCAGCATTATGGGAGATGAGTTTCTTTGAACGTGCCAGCTGCAGTGAGGAAGAGAGCGAGGTTTGCAATAACCCCCAAAAGATTAAATTGCTCAGATGGTGTTCTCTAGCTATTGAGATTCCACAACCAGACAATTCTTATTATTAATCTTTATTCATTTTCTTTAGCCTAAGGCATTACAAAAGATAAAATAAAACAGAATGAAATGCATTACGCATTTTAAATAATTATGAAAACCAGATATTCCATCAGATAAGGGTTTGCTCCCCTGGAGAATTTAACTTAACACCTCCAAAAATTTTTATCCCTAAATTTCCTGGTCTAAAGGCAGAACAGGCACTTTTTTAGAGGTGTAAGGAGGACCTGCCTCCTAATAAAAAGTTAATCAAATAACCACTCAATCTCCCAACTGAGAAATGTAAATCTTTCAATGAGAATGCTGATAAATCCTCATAGATTGGGCAAACCAGTAAGTAGTGGGGCAAATCGTCAGGCACATTGCCACCAAACTTTCTGTTCATACAGGATCTGGCAATCGTGTCCTTCAAAGCTCATTTCATTTACTTCCCAAGATGGATCCTTGAAGGTTTAGCATGTCTGACCAACCCAAATCTAGTATCTTAACGCTATTTCCCCCTCAAAATCAGATGGGGAGTGGAAGTGTTACGAGGGTTTGCTATGTCACCTGTGATGCATGTTGATTTTCCTTTTAGATTCCCTGAAGCGTTCTTGACATTCAGATCCTTCAGCCGCATGTTCCCAGAAGTCTCTGGGTACTGTTACTGCGCTGACAGTCTAGGGCGAGAGCTGGAGGATACTGGTAAGTGTTTGCTGAATCTGGTCTTTTGCTGAATACAAAATTTCGCACAATCATTTGACATGCGGCGAATGCCCATTATTCAAAATGGCTGGAGAGAACGTCAAATTTGACTTTGGAACTCTGGTGTGTGTGTGTGTGTGTGGCAAAATTCAGATCTCACAGCCGAAAATTTCAGCACTAACCCCTCAAACCTGCTCCCTCCCCCGCCAACTTGACTAAGAAGAACAAAATGTTAATGTCTCAGAGTTCAGATTTTAGAATCTTTCTGTGATTGTTTTCTAATTGCGCATGCTGAAATTTTTCTTTCTTTATATAACGCTTTAAATTGGCATAGCCAGGTGGTTGTGCCACATACAATGCAATGCAGGTTTACATATAAACTTTAAGTCTCAAGAACAATATTCTACACAGATGAATGAAACCAAGAACATTGAATATAGTTAAGCGTCAGTCAGAAAAGGCTTGGGTAAAAAAAAAAAAGACTTTTAGCATGTGCCAAATTTATACAGTTTTGTTGCTTTTCTTATAAACATGGGGAATTATGGGATGCATCCAGCACAGTGTGAGCAATGGGGTTTTTTTCCTGCTCCTTCCCCAAAATCTGCTCTGGAGGGGCCCCCAGCCTTCTATAGGGGAATTTGATGGTGTGGGAGCTAGAGAAGAACAGGGAGCTCTGTTGTGCAAATGAAGCTTTATAAAAGAGAACAACAGATTTTGTTTTAGGCATGTTACCTTCATGGTTGGTTGGTTTTTTGTGGAGGGGGGCAATATCTCAGCACATGATCCGGTACTTACAATACTATTTCCCTTTCCAGGTCTAGAAATGCTACTTGAGAATGTTTATGACACTATTTTTGCATCGCTGGAGCCTGTTCCCTCTTTTGCTGAAACCAGCATGTACAGGATCCTGCAGAGACGCTTTCTGGGAGTTCAATTGGCTACAACTGGCAGATTCAGATGTATGTAGCACCTAAGACTGTAAGGCGTGGTAACTTGAATGCACTAAATTTAAACAAAGGGAGTCAATCTGAAGCCCTCCAGATGCTGCTAAATGATGATAATAATAATAATAATAATAATAATAATAATAATAATAATAATAATTTATTATTTATACCCTGCCCATCTGGGTGAGCCTCCCCAGCCACTCTGGGCGGCTCCCAGTCTATTGTTAAAAACAATACAGCATTTAATATTAAAAACTTCCCTAAACAGGGCTGCCTTCAGATGTCTTTTAAAGATAAGATAGCTGCTTATTTCCTTCACATCTGAAGGGAGGGCGTTCCACATGGTGGGCGCCACCACCGAGAAGGCCTTCTGTCTGGTTCCCTGCAAGCTCACTTCTCACAATGAGGGGAAACCGCCAGAAGGTCCATGGAGCTGGATCTCAGTGTCCGGGCTGAACGATGGAGGTGGAGACGCTCCTTCGGGTATACAGGACCGAGGCCGTTTAGGGCTTTAAAGGTCAGACCAACACTTTGAATTGTGCTTGGAAACATACTGGGAGCCAATGCAGATCTCTCAGGACCGGTGTTATGTGGTCTCGGCAGTCGCTCCCAGTCGCCAGTCTAGCTGCCGCATTCTGGATTAATTGCAGTTTCTGGGTCACCTTCAAAGTTTGCCTCACATAGAGCGCATTGCAATAGTCCAAGCGGGAGATAACTAGAGCACGCACCACTCTGGCGAGACAGTCTGCGGGCAGGTAGGGTCTCAGACTGCGTACCAGGTGGAGCTGGTAGACAGCTGCCCTGGGCACAGAATTAACCTACAACAGAATTAATCTACAACACGACTACAGCAGCTACTGTCTTCCCTGGCCATTGGCTGTGCTGATGGGGGCTGTAGTCAGCAGCACCAGGAAGGGTATATTGTTCGCTGTCCACTAGAAGATGAAGTATTGACACATGGTCTTTGGCAGGTGGCTATTTATGCATCTCCAGGAAAGAGGCAGCACATCACCAGAAGTTAGTTATACTGTAGTTACCATTAGGCTACCAACTTCAAGGCTTTTGTGTAAATTCACAAAGGCCCAGAATGTTGGAGGAAAGCAAATACATTTCCTCCTCCTGAACTTCTAGTTAATGCGTGTGTTAGTTTGAACCACACAAGGGTGGTTTAGCCACCGCTTGTTTGTAAGCCTCTCTGTCTTAGTTAACCACCTCTAAAAGCTGAACCATTTTGTTTGGCTCTGGACAGTATGCCTGCTATTTTCCCTCTCTCATCTCCACTCGTCCTCTAAATAGTTCCTGTGTGAACTAAACCTTTGAATGCCATAAACTGTAAGCGACCTTTTCCATCTAATTCACCCAAGCTGCAAAGTAAGGGCTGCCTGTTTCCTTACACTCCACTTCGACTGCTGTGTTATTCTGATGGGGTCACTTTTGGTGGTCCTGAGGTTTGGCTGAGACTTTAGTGTGGCAAGACCTGTCCTGTGGAACTCCTTGCCACTAGAGGTTGCTTTTAGGCAACTTCTAAAAACTCTGTTATTCAGATAGACCATTCAAATGTGAGATTCTTTGCCAAGCAGGTCTTGCTGATGTGTTTGATGTTTTTATTGTAATGCTGCATTTTTAGTCAGTTTACTGCCCTGTGGTATCTTAAGCGAAAGTGGAGTTATGACTATGTAAATAAAAATAACAAGCAATTGGGTTCTAGTCTCTTTAGGGATTGATTGCTGGTCGAACACAGAAGTCAGTGCAAATCATTCTGATTAGCTCCCATCTTTTCCTCCTGTTTCCTTCGCAGGTCCCTCCAAGTGTGAAACTGAAAGATCCACTGCCATTCGTTTCAAACAGAGTTACAGGCCATCTTGTGATGACAATGGAGCCTATGAGACAACCCAGTGCCAGCTGGATGGGCAGTGCTGGTGTGTGGATGCCAATGGGCAGGAACTTCTTGGCACAAGAAAGAAAGGGCAGGATTCATCCTGTGGTATGTGAAACTAGAGCCTTAGAACAGCTCTGTTGGGTTATCTGGCCTGTGCTTCATTCTGAAGAACAGGATACATAAAAGAAGATACAGTCGTATCTTGGAAGTCGAATGGAATCTGTTCCGGAAGTCCATTCGACTTCCAAAACGTTCAGAAAGCAAAGTGTGGCTTCCGATTGGCTGCAGGAAGCTCCTGCAGCCAATCGGAAGCCATAGAAGCCCTTTCGGACGTTTGGGTTCCAAAGAACGTTCGCAAACGAACACTCACTTCCAGGTTTGCGGCATTCAGGAGCCAAAACATCCAAGTACCAAGGCGTTCAGGTACCAAGGTATGACTGTACTTCACACACACACACACACACACACACACTTTTCAAGTTTACACATTTCAGAGGTCCGTACTTAACCTGAAACTGTTCTTAACCTGAAGCACCACTTTAGCTAATGGAGCTTCCTGCTGCCGCTGCACCGCTGGAGCCTGATTTCTGTTCTCATCCTGAAGCAAAGTTCTTAACCTAAAGCACTATTTCTGGGTTAGCGGAGTCTGTAACCTGAAGTGTATGTAACCTGAAGCGTATGTAACCCGAGGTACCACTGTATTACATCTGCAGCATCTTTTCCTTTGTCTAGGCAAGGAACTTACCTGTGTCTCTGAGAGACGGCGAGCTCTCTCCAGGTTGTTTTATGGCCCCATCGGACGCTTTGGCCAGGACTATTTATTCTCCTCCACTCAAGAGCCGCAGCAGATAGCCAAGTCCTCAGGATCTTGCCCTCCATCATTCAAGGAGCTGTTTGTGGATTCTGGCCTGCTGTCTTCCATCATAGACAAACCAAGCGATTCTCAGCTGCTCGCCCTGGAATCCACCATCAGCGACGCTATCGGAGGGATGTTTCCTTCAAGAGATCTTGCTCGTATCGCCCTCCGCTTCACCAGCAACCCCAAGCGGTTCCAAGAAAACCTGTTTGGTGGGAAGTTCTTGAAGAACGTGGTCCAGTTCAACTTCACAGGAGCCCTTGGCCCCAATGGCAAATTTAATTTGGACCAGTATTTCCGGCAGAGAGGGGTGAGCGGTGGATTCAGTGAACTGGCTCGACGACTTTCTCTGGAAATCCCACCAGAGAGGTTCAATCTGAGCCAGCCTGTCGTAGACAGTTTTGGCTGCACTGTCAATTTGCAGGACAACCAGAATTCCGTCAGATCTCTAGCTTCCCTCCTTGAAGCCCCAGAGTTCTTCGTATTTTTGCAACACGTGGTTTCGGTCCCCGAGAGCATTGCCGAAGATTTGGGTGACGTCGTGAGGATTGCGCTGAGATCCAAAGACTGCGCAGAGGAAGGCAACAATTTGTTTGTCCCGGTTTGCACAGAAGCAGGGAACTACGAAGAAGTGCAGTGCTATGCGGGTGCTTGCTGGTGTGTGGACTCACGTGGCAAAGAGATCCTGGGATCCAGAGTCCGTGGCTCACGCCCAAGGTGCCCCACCCTATGCGAAAAGCAGAGGGAAGACCTCCAACGCTTGCAAAGACTCCAGCCGGCTGGTTCTGAGCTGTTTGTTCCTTCATGTACCCAGGAAGGGAAATTCCTGCCGGTTCAGTGCCATGGAAGAAATTGTGTCTGCTTCGATTCTGAAGGCAGGACTATTCCCGGAAAAGGTGCAACTGCTGAACAGCCCTTGCAGTGTAAGTTCCCTATCTTGTATTTCCACATGTGTACATGCTCTGATTTTTCTTTTGCTAAAAGACTCTTGTGTTTTTAGTTTTTAAAGCCCGTCTCTTGCGGCAGTCTAACTGCAGCATTTTGCTCCAGCTGCTGCTTCTGGACCCATGCCCAAGGGATGCCCCACACAGAGCAAATTGCAGTAGTCAGGTCTTGAGCTTACCAGTGCTGAAATCCCTCTGGCTGAGTTCCAGCCCTTCTTCTGTGAAGCAGATTCATATTTGGATAAAATCATGTCTATCAAATGACTGAATAAATCTTAAAGGGACCCCTGACCATTAGGTCCAGTTATGACCGACTCTGGGGTTGCGGCGCTCATCTCGCTTTATTGGCCGAGGAAGCTGGCGTACAGCTTCACGTGGCCAGCATGACTAAGCCGCTTCTGGCGAACCAGAGCAGCATACGGAAATGTCGTTTACCTTCCCACCGGAGCGGTACCTATTTATCTACTTGCACTTTGCCGTGCTTTCGAACTGCTAGGTTGGCAGGAGCAGGGACCGAACAACGGGAGCTCATCCCGTCGCGGGAATTCAAACTGCTGACCTTCTGATCAGCAAGTCCTAGGCTCTGTGGTTTGACCCACAGCGCCACCCGCGTCCCGAATAAATCTTAGCTGAGCATTAATATATTAGACAGTCTCTTAGATCTGCAGAAAAATAGAGCCAATTGTTCTGTAGGGGGAAATACAGGTTTTGTAGGATGACACACATGAAGAGCAGAGTAGGAGCCATGTGTGAGAGAAGAAGCAATCCTCTTTTTAACATAATATCTGTCACACCATCTTTATTTCCTGTCTGCTCCCCAGTTAATCAGGCATACCTTTTAATGATATTTTTTACCTCATGAATTTTTATTTTCTTGTTTTATTTGTTAGATTTATATACCATCGTTCCTCATAAGATCTCAGTGCGGTTCACAGAATAAAATACAGGATAAAAACATGAAAATAAGTTAAACAAAATAGCAAAACAGTACCCCACCCCTTCCCACAAACACATTTAAAATGCTGTAAAGGTAAAGGCCTGGTTGAAGGCCTGGTTGAACATTTTTGCCTGGCACCTAAAATATATATAATAAAGGCATCTGGCAAACCTCCCTGGGGAGAGCATTCCACAAACTGGGAGCCACCACAGAGAAGGCCCTTTCTCGTGTTGCTACCCTCTGGAAATAATCTGACCAATGACACAACTGAATGTTGCAATGCTACCTTCAACTCTTTATTGTGTGCTTATCAGGCCGTGTTGCCTTTGCCTCCTGTAGGTCCAAGTGACTGCCAGCTAGCAGGCGGTCAGGCTTTCCTGAGAACTGTGCAGCAACTTCTGCTGGAACCTTCATCCCTGCCTAAGCTGTCCAGCGTCTACATCCCACAGTGCGGTCTCGATGGTCGGTGGAGGCAGGTCCAATGCAATGGCCCCCCGGAACAGACTTTTGAGTGGTATCAAAGGTGGATCAGCCAGAATAATAATGGCAGGGCTCTTCCTTTCGATGACTTGGTGGGCATCCTGCTCAACTATAAAGAGAGATCTCAGCAAAGCTTTGAAGACTTCGTCAAAATCCTTTACAGTGCCGGCCACCAGAAGGTCTTTCCAGAGTTTGCCAAATTTCCTTCCTTTGATGAAGTTCCTCAAGAAGTGCTGGAAGGCAAGACCACAGGAGGTGCATCACAGAATGTCTTGCTGGAGCCGTTCACGTTCTGGCAGCTCCTTCAGGGACACCTCACTCAGTACCCAGGATCTTTCACCGATTTCAGCACCCCGCTAGGACACTTTGACCTTCGCAATTGCTGGTGCGCTGATGAAAGGGGGCAAATGCAAGGAAAGGAAGCTGATGTGAACAAGATCCCGGACTGTAAGTAACTCACCCTAGTCATTAGACCTTGTGCTTAAATTGTACTATAAATGTTCATGCCAACTTTGGCCAACTTGAGGATTTGGAACAGGGCCAGATTTAGGCTTGACGAGGCTCTAAGCTACTGAAGGTAATGGGGCCCTTTATATGTCCAGCTGTCCTTTGTCAACAACAACTTGTTGCTGTTTTTGTGTTGAATATATGCAATATGGTAATTTATGGACCTAATAGGTATCTAAAGCCATTTGCTCATAACAAAATATGCATTTTATCAAAGTAATTATTGAACTGAAATACAATTAAGGAAAAGTATATTAATAGTGAATTTTATTTTGGGTGGGGGGCAAGACAGTGAAGCCCTAAGCTATAGCTTGTTTAGTTTATATGTAAATCTGGCACCCATTAGGCTCAGCCAGGACAGCCATGATGGGACTTGTAGTCCCAAACAGCCAGAGGACACCAGTTTGGTGAAGACTGTGATCCAGACCAAATCTGGACTGGGCGAAACATCTACAGTGGTACCTCGGTTTTCAAACGTCTCTGTTGACTAACGTTTTGGTTTTTGAACGCCATAAACACGGAAGTAAAAGCTTCTGTTTTCGAACACGCCTCGGAAGTTAAACATGCCACGTGGTTTCTGCTTAGCACAAGATCCTGAGGCCTAGCTATTGAGTTTTCGGTTTTCGAACCCACTGTACTCTATATTTTGGAGAGTTTCTTGTTTCTTATGTATTTGGACACCTCTTAAGATATGGTAACCAAATTAGCGTGATGGCTCCTGAGATCAAGGATCAGGTTTCCGTCTGTATTTAGATTTGGTTGGGTGCCACTTTGAATTGAGGTTGTGCATGGAGCCTTTCAGAACTGTGCTGATTTTTTAGGTTTCTTAGAATTCCTGAGCAGGACCAAGTATGAGGCTGCTGGTCCGTAATACGGTGAACAGCGATTTTGCTGAAGTGGAATGCTTTTCAACAAGGCGGTATTGCATTTTATGAATTGGGTGCCTGGACTCGGAGGAAGACATTGGATGACCTAAGTTGCTGAGAGGGCTCAGAGTAGTGGACATTGCAAAGGAATAAATACATGAACCTGACTCTGCAACTGCTGGAAATTGCTCGCAGGTTTTCAAACGTGCCTTCATATAATAAGGGCTGGGAATATAGCCTTGCATTGTTTTCAAAGAGGAAGGACCAAGGAGTGAACAAGGGAATCTCTTAGGAATCTCTTCCCTAGTCCTCTGGGGTGTGCTCTGACACAGGATATGTGACAGTTGTGTCTGCAGTGCTACATACCAGATTAATATAAAGTTTGTGGCAGTCTCTCATCTCCATGAGAACGCTAAGGATATATATCCAGACAGTGGAAACAGAAGGAAATGTAGGAATAAATGAGAATCTGAGGCCAAATACATTTCCCCTTTGTTCCATGAGTTCACTCTGATTGCTATTCCGTTCCTCCTAACCGGCAGTTTAACTAGGAGGATTTCTACAATTAATTCTGGACTGGTATATGAAGAGCCGTGGTGGATTAGTCCAGCCTCCCGCTTTCCTTTTCTATATATATACATTTTTGCATTAGTTTTACACAAAAGTTGTACACAACAAACGTAACATAATCAACATTAAAAAGGGGTTATTTCGAAACTTCAGGCCTCTTCCCTCCCCTCCATGGGTTCCAATTCTAAATTTTATTCTTGCACATTTTACTGTAATCTATCTGTCATATGGGACGCGGGTGGCACTGTGGGTTAAACCACAGAGCCTAGGGCTTGCCAATCAGAATGCCGGTGGTTCAAATTCCGCGATGGGGTGAGCTCCCGTTGCTCGGCCCCAGCTCCTGCCAACCTAGCAGTTCGAAAGCATGTCAAAGTGCAAGTAGATTAATAGGTACCGCTATGGCAGGAAGGTAAACAGCGTTTCCGTGCTCTGCTCAGGTTCGCCAGAAGCGGCTTAGTTATGCTGGCCACATGACCCAGAAGCTGTACGCCAGCTCCCTCGGCCAATAAAGCGAGATGAGCACGCAACCACAGAGTCGGCCACAACTGGACCTAATGTTCAGGGGTCCCTTTACCTTCATCATATAATCATAGTATCCAAAATTCATATTACTTTGCAAGTGTCATTGTATTCCTGCCAATGATTTCAGCTGTTTACAGTGGTCTCTCAAATATGTTAGAAAATTATTCCAGTCTTTAAAAATACTTGGTCTTCCTGATTTCTGATCTTTCCCATCAGTCTCACCATTTCTGCATATTCCACCAGCTTGGTCTGCCACTCTTCTCTGGTCGGTATTTCTTCTTCTTTCCATCTGTGGACAAGAAGCATTCTTGCTGCTGCTGTTGCATACATAAACAGTATTTTCTTTTCTTTTGGTAGTTCCGCACCTATAATGCCTAACGAAAATGCCTCTGTTTTCTTTTAAACAAAAGTTATCTTAAACATTTTTTTTCAACTCTTTATATTTCATTTCCCAGAAAGATTTTACCACTCCACATAGCCCCCATATATGGTAAAAAGCACCCTCTTTCCCTTTACATTTCCAACACACATTTGAACTCTTTCTATACATTTTTGCAATTTTATGAGGTGTCAAATACCAACAGTACATCATTTTCATATACAGTGGTACCACGGGTTAAGTACTTAATTCATTCCGGAGGTCCGTTCTTAACCTGAAACTGTTCTTAACCTGAAGCACCACTTTAGCTAATGGGGCCTCCCGCTGCCGCCACGCCGCCGGAACACAATTTCTGTTCTCATCCTGAAGCAAAGTTCTTAACCCGAGGTACTATTTCTGGGTCTGTAACCTGAAGCGTATGTAACCTGAAGCATCTGTAACCTGAGGTACCACTGTAATTTTCTTTCAATGAACAGCAGGCTGTAAACTTCAAATCCTCTTTCCGTAACTGTTCCCATGATGAAAATATGTTCCTGCTTTCCACGTTTATAGATAGCCCACTTGATGGCAGTTGCCTTCTCCTGCTCTCCTTCCCCAGCACTCATATACAGAGGGTTGCTGACCAGCTCTGAGGGCAGCTCATAGAGTTAGATTTAAAGTTAGGACTAGTGGCCATCTTTTTAAAATAATATTTTATTAAGGCTTTTCATAATACAGTGCAATATAAAACAAAATAGTCTGAACAAAAGCAAAAGTAGAAAGAGAAAGGAAAATGCAAAGTCCTCTCTCAAAGGTAGACCTTAACCCTTATCTCACACAGAGAGGGGTGGACCCTCCTAACTCTCACCTGAGAGCTTCCCTTTCTTCTCCTAGCTCCCCCCCCCAATTCTTCCCTTCGCTGCCTCCCGTGATTTGCATCGTGCTTCCATTGCGCTGAAATGAATGAGGTGGAATAACATGCTGACAACGTAAGTTACACAATGAATCATGTAAATAGCATAATTCAACCATGGCGGACAGCGAGGTGAATATTGTAATTTTCAGCGGAAAGCGAACTGCAGTGGAAGGGAGACAGCGTTGCGCGCAACATATACAGGGAGGAACGGAAACCAATGCCTTTTTACACCCGTAACAATACTTTCCCCTTCCGACAGGCCCCGGAGAGTGTGAAGCCACCAAGCGAGACGCCATGCAATTCGTTAGCAAAGTGGAGCAACTCATTAAGGACTCCAACAGCTCCCACTTTCCTTTTGGGCAGAGTTTTTTAGTAGCGAAAGGCATCACACTGACAGACGAAGAGCTCCTGAGCAATATTTCTCCATCGGCGAGCATCACGATTTCAGAAGGGCTGCTGACCGGAAGCGATTACGCCATTCGGCTGGCTGCGCAATCAAGTATGTTTGGAATCGGGGTGGGTGGGTGGGGAGAATGGTTTCTGTCGATCTGGTGAAACAGATGTTATTTTTGGTGGAGGGACCTCAACTTTTGTTGGCCAGGTGGACTCTTATGGGAGAGTTAGATAACCAATCAGGCCCTTGGGGGATCTTGAAGAAGCTGGTTCTGGTTTCCCATTTGCCAGGGGGTGGGGGAATAATGCAATAAAAGATGGCGCTCCATGGCATCTTAGGGAAGGGCTGGAAAAGACCTCTTTCTGAAACCCTGGAGAGCCATTGCCAGTTAATGAAGACAGCCAATGTGGTACCCTGTTGAGGGCTGTTATGTATGTATGTATAGATGACGAGTGAGACCTCGTTGAAACGTCGCACAGACACCCCGACTCTTACACGGGAAGACACCCGAAGACACCAAAACCTGCATTCCTGTACCCGTGAAAATCTACGAAAGCATATATATATATATGTATATATGGCATTTTCATCCCACCGTTTTCTCCATGGAGCCCAAGGTGGCATAAGCTCCTTGCCATTGCTCTGCTGAACATCAACCTCTCCCGAAACTGGGGGAAACAGCTACTGGGGCTAAAATACAATAGGAAATAGATATCCATGGCAAACTCCCACTTTTCCAGGCTTTCTCAGTTAGATAAATCAGTCTTTGCTACCAGTGTCCATTTTGTCTTGTTTTAGTTTTGTTTCAAATGTATCTGGGTTTTTAAAAACAAACAAAAACCCTGTTTTTTTGCCATTTTGATTGTACATCGCCTTGAGATGATGTTGTAGATGGCAATCAATAAATTACTGTTAACAATGTGTGAGGTAGCTGTTAAAGCATTGAGCCTAAGACCTGGGAGACTTGGGTTCAAATTCCCCACTTGGCCATTAAGCTTGCCAGGTCACCTTGGACAGTCATGGCCTCTCCAGCTAATGTACCTCACAACGGTATTGCGAAGATAAAATGAAGTGGAGAAGAACCATGCAGGTCACCTTGGAGAAAAGGTGTCATTTGACCTTGCAGGGAAGTCATGTCACAGATGCAATAGTAATAATAATAATAATAATAATAATAATAATAATAATAATAATAATTTATTTATATCCCGCCCTCCCCAGCCGAAGCTGGGCTCAGAGCGGCTAACAACAGTAAAAATAACACAGTTTACATAAAATCACAATCAGTTAATTGAAATACATTCTAAAATCAATTCAGAATCAAATTAATGGCAACCATTGGGCTAGAGTTCTATGAGGATTACAGAAGGAGGGGGTCAGACTGTGCCTTGGCCAAAGGTTTGGTGGAACAGCTCTGTCTTGCAGGCCCTGCGGAAAGATGTCAAGTCCTGCAGGGCCCTAGTCTCTTGTGACAGAGCGTTCCACCAGATCAAGGCCATGGCCAAAAAAGCCCTGACTCTGGTTGAGGCCAGCCTAACCTCTCTGTGTCCCGGGATCTCCAAGATGTCTTTGTTTGAAGACCGTAAGGTCCTCCGTGGGACATACCAGGAGAGGCGGTCCCGTAGGTACGAGGGTCCTAGGCCGTATAGGGCTTTAAAACCAGCTCCTTAAATCTGACCCTGTACTCCACCGGGAGCTAGTGCAGCTGGTATAGCACCGGGTGAATGTGATCCTATGGCGAGGACCCCGTAAGGAGTCTCGCCGCGGCATTCTGCACCCACTGGAGTTTCTGGGTCAGTCTCAAGGGCAGCCCCATGTAGAGTGAGTTACAATAATCAAGTCTGTCCAGTTGTCCACAGCTATTTATGAATCTGCAGGAAAGCAGCTTGCTTGTCTACCTCTCCATGCCGAATATACCTGCTGAGATCGTGTGCTTTTGTTCCTTGTTTTTCTTTGAAGCCTTGCGTTTCTATTGGAGGAGTTTCACCGCACCCCAGAATTCCTCAGGAGAGGCCGTGCGCTTGGGATTTCAGCCTTACATCCCCCAGTGCGATGGGCTGGGGAACTGGCTACCTGTCCAGTGTTATGACAGCTCAGGTGAGACAGAGGGCGAAAAAAGCCAGTTGGCAGCACTTAGGACAGCTGAGGAGTCCTAGGCCATGGTTAGCGCCTGTGGCCCCTCTTCGTTTACTGACCCTCAAAAGATTCTGTTGAAGAACCGTTTGAGGAGGGGGTTGGACAGGACTGGTGAGGGGTGTGATATAATGGGGGAGTCTTAAGACCTGGACATAGAAGCCTGGAGAGGTCTGCATTTGGCCCTTTCCCCCCTACCCTGGCTAACTTTTCTGTGGCTGGTATATCAGCTATTGTACACTTGTAAACGTTACCACCATTACTCTGCCCACTTTTCCCTCTGGCTCCACCAAAGGATGTGGGTGGCGCTGTGGTCTAAACCACTGAGTCCCTTGGGCTTGCCATTCGGAAGGTCAGTGGTTTGAATCTGTGTGACGAGGTGAGCTCCCGTTGCTCTGTCCCAGCTTCTGCCAACTTAGCAGTTTGAAAACACACCAGTGCGAGTAGATAAATAGGTACCACTGCGGCGGGAAGGTAAATGGTGTTTCCGCGCGCTCTGGGATTCATCATGGTGTCCTGTTGCACCAGAAGCAGTTTAGTCATGCTGCCCACATGACCCAGAAAGCTGTCTGTGGACAAACTCTGGCTCCCTTGGCCTGAAAGCGATATGAGCACCGCAAGCCCATAGTCGCCTTTGACTGGACTTAACCGTCCAGGGGTCCTTTACCTTTTTACCCTTACCTTTACCTTACCACCAGCATGCGGCCCCCAGAAGTTGCTCACAAAGCAATGTGGCCCTCAAGCTGGGGAAAAAAGATTCCCAGTTCCTGCTTTTAGAGACCAGGTCTTCTTGCAGATAATTTTTCACCACAAGGGAATGGAACCTGTAAAAGGTTGCCCCCTGGAACTTGCTCATAGCACTTGGGGAAGCGCAGAGTGCAAAACCAGCATTTCATTTCTTTGCAAATGTTGGTGAATCAGCACGTCCTTTGCAGGATTGACTTCCGCTGGTAGAGAGAGAAATGGAGACAAGCGGTGCCTTTGTAATATCAGTTCATCTATAAATACACAAGAATCACAAAACAGAGAAACCAGTAGGAGAACACTTCAATCTCCCAGGACATTCTATACAAGATCTTAAAGTAGCTGTTTTACTACAAAGGAATTTCAGAAATAGACTGGAAAGAGAAGCTTCTGAATTGCAACTCATTACCAAACTTAAAACCATGGAGAGACCTGGTCTGAACAAAGACATTGGATTCTTATCTCATTATACATGACTAAGCCACTTTTCACCTTTTCACCCCTTGCCTTTTCCTGTAAGACCTATTACAGTCGTTAAGAGTCGTCAACAGGCTCATCTCAGCTATCTGCCAATCTCCCATTCCCACCACCCTTCTGAGTAATACCCCTCCCCACCTTCTCTCTATATAGAAGGATCTGGCAACTTCTGTTTCAGTGTATCTGAAGAAGTGTGCATGCACACGAAAGCTCATACCAAGAACTAACTTAGTTGGTCTTTAAGGTGCTACTGGAAGGAATTTTTTTATTTTGACTATGCGAGACCAACACAGCTACCTATCTGTAACTATAAATACACAAGTTAGGAAAGGATGATTGTGGGCATAGTAACCAATTGAGACGATGCCGAGGGCTAGTTTGGTGCAATTTATTCCATTATTTCGAACCTGTTGTCCAATTCCATCCACTACAATTGAGTGTGCCAGGGTATCTGACTATCGCAGATATTAGATATATGTTTTGTTGCTTCTTAGGCCACTGCTGGTGTGTGGATGAGAGAGGACGCTATATATTGGATTCCCTGGTGACACGCTCAACACAGCTGCCCCAGTGTAAGTTGTATTCCTCTTTCAAAGCTTTGTCCTTGTCATAGAATCTTAGAATTGTAGGGATCCTAAGGAAGAAGAAGAAGAAGAAGAAGAAGAAGAAGAAGAAGAAGAAGAGGAAGAGGAGAAGTTTGGATTTGATATCCTGCTTTATCACTACCCGAAGGAGCCTCAAAGCGGCTAACATTCTCCTTTCCCTTCCTCCCCCACAACAAACACTCTGCGAGGTGAGTGGGGCTGAGAGACTTCAAAGAAGTGTGACTAGCCCAAGGTCACCCAGCAGCTGCATGTGGAGGAGCGGGGAAGCGAACCCGGTTCACCAGATTACGAATCCACCGCTCTTAACCACTACACCACACTGGCTCCAGGGTCATCTAGGCCAAACCCACTGCAAGGCAGGAATCTGTACCATATTTTTCAGTGTATAACACACCCTCGTGTACAAGCAGACCCCTATTTTTTTGGACCGCAACAAAAATTTATGGGGGTGGGGAAAATTGCCCAAAGTTGTTGAGCTTTTCCTGGGTGGGGTGTGTGTCATTGCAGCCAGTTGCACGCACGCCTCACGGCTGCCGTAACTACCACGACCAATTGCCGCAGCCACAGCCAATCAGCAGCAGCCTTTGCCACAGCAACCATTCACACGCCCAATCGCCACTGACAATCTCCTGCTGGCTGTGGCCACCAATACTTATTGGCCTGTTGCTAACCATGTATAAGACGCCCCACATAAATGGACCTTAGAAATTCCATTGGTGGCCATGAGCTGTACATGATACATGAGATGTACCATATTTTTTGCTCTATAAGACTCACTTTTTCCCTCCTAAAAAGTAAGGGGAAATGTGTGTGCGTCTTATGGAGTGAATGCAGGCTGCACAGCTATCCCAGAAGCCACAACAGCAAGAGGGATTGCTGCTTTCACTGCGTAGTGATCCCTCTTGTTGTTCTGGCTTCTGAGATTCAGAATATTTTTTTTCTTGTTTTCCTCCTCCAAAAACTAGGTGCGTCTTGTGGTCTGGTGCGTCTTATAGAGTGAAAAATACAGCATTTTGTAACTACTTCTTTGTTCTGAGAGTCAGTTTGTTCTGAGAGTCAGTGCAGATTCAGGGAGCATATTTCACACACACACACACACACACACACACACACACACACACACACACACACACCCTTTCCCTCTGGTTCTGTTGAAGTCATCAAAGTTACTCTAGGGATGGACTTGACTTCTTACTGCTTTCCCTTGTGTGTCTGAATTTGCAACTACTTGCTGTGGTAATACACTTGGCAGGATTGCATCCTTAGTTTTCAGTCCCTGCAGCTGTCATCCCATCTGCATGGGGAACAAGCGACTGATTATGCACGGTGATATTCTGACTGGAACTTTCATGACTGACCAAGACTTTTACTTTAATGCAGGTCAGACGCCATGTCAACGCTCCCAAGCAAATGCCTTACTCTCTGGCTGGAGACGGACTGGACTGACGTTTAATGTTACTTCAGCAGACCTGTTTGCTCCCTCCTGTACAGAGGCAAGTCCAGTAGTGCTGAAACCTTACGGATTTTTACTCTGGTTTATAGGAACTATCGGACTGCAATCGGAACCGTGCACATTTCCAATCTGAATTTTGGAAAACGTGCATTTCGTTTTTGGGTAGGGATGAAATAAATCCAGTTCTGGTGATTTGTGGGATGGAACACAGTGTCCCTCGCAATTGACCTCCCCCTTAGTAAATAGTGAAGTCAGGGATAAGTCACCCATTTTTACGAAGGACACAAATTCAATGAACTATTTAGGAGGCTCCTTCCTTCCTTCCTTCCTTCCTTCCTTCCTTCCTTCCTTCCTTCCTTCCTTCCTTCCTTCCTGTGCTGTTGGTGGTTGCTATTGGCAAGCTGTGTCAGTTTGCATTTCTTAGTGCAGAAAGTATTGATCTGATGTGTAGAGATCTTTCCACTTCTGGCTAATTCAAGAGGGTTTCGGAAGCTTCTCTGTGTGAAAGAAACAAGCAGAAAGTTCGTGATGTTTGGGTTATTCCTTCAGAGAAGCTGAGTACAGCTGGCGGAAACTGGTTCTCTTATCTCTTTCTGTCAAGGTCATGCTGACTATAAAAGTAAGGCCAGAAAGAGCCTAGGTTTCACTTTCTATTTCTCTTTTCCTTATGGCGTGGTGCTCTGTCCATTGATAGTGTTAAGGTTCAGACTTATTATAAGTTATTGTAAGTTTAAGTTAAGTCGGCTGCAACTGGATTTCTTATTGGACAGTGCCAATCCTGAATGTATTGGATTTGTGACCATGATGCTCATTTGTCTTCAGTAGCAGTAAAGCTCTGCTGGATGAAATATTGATTGCCTCTGGTCTATTTTTTTGGGAATCCTGCAACGTGTTTAGGTTTTTACTCCGCTAACAATACATTGGAATCTGCTCTGGGTCAATATTGAGTAGAATTCCATGACTAGCTGCCCATTTGAGGTTGACGAGAGAGCAGAATCCTATAGCGTAAGCAGAAGTCCTTGAGCAAAAAGGATAACTTTGTTAGATGCAACCCACCATTTCTCAGATAATGGTCCTTAGCTAAATAGCAGCCTTACAGAAGGCTTCTCGTTCTGCAACTATAACGCAGCTGCTTTCTTCTAGACTGGTGCCTATGCTGTGCTACAGAAGTCAGAAACCAGGGCCTGGTGTGTAGATCCAACATCTGGCGAAGCCTTTCAGCAGAGCGACGTTGACGCAAATGGCAGAGCTCACTGTAAGCGCCTTCCTTACCTTTCCTTCTGGTTTGGGGATGGACGAACCTGTCAATTTCAGTTTATTTGTGAAAATTCTTCAGCATCTCAGTGCACTTTTCTCATCAGTGTGTTAGGATTACTTTCTCCTAATATACATACAGGGTTTTTTTTTTCAGCTGGAACTCTCCGGAACTCAGTTCCGGCACCTCTCAGGTGGGTGCCAATTGCCATTCTAAGAGAAGGAGGGAGGCGTTCATGGGGAGTTCCACCACCTTTTTTACTAGAAAAATATCACTGTACAGTGGCACCTCGGGTTACAACCACTTTGGGTTACAAACTCCGCTAACCCAGAAGTAGTTGCTCCGTGTTGCGAACTTTGCTGCAGGATGACAACAGAAATCGTGCAGCGGCGGTGCTGCGGCAGCTGGAGACCCCATTAGCGAAAGCGCACCTCAGGTTAAGAACGGTTTCGGGTTAAGAACGGACCTCTGGATCATGCCCTTCCAGCCGTGACGAAACCCAGACCTCTGGTGTGACGTAAATCAGTGACTCAGACTTCAAAGCCTGAGCACACTATATCAGCAGAGCGTACTGCACAAACAGAAGTGGCGTGAGGCTTGTGGAAACATACTAACAAGCTGCGGATTTATTAAGCATAAATCATGACAAAGGAAACATGTCATCTCTTGTCTCCTCAGAGATAGTCAAAAGCAAAAGCTATACACAACGGAAGTTCCCAGCAAACTGCTGGAACGTAAACAGACATGTGACATGTAACAATCTCACACGTCTGCAACTTAAGGTGGAATAGAATTTTCCAACAGATGTGTACATGGTTTTTGTCAGCAATTCTACCTAATATAATGCATTTCTGTTTGTTATTTCCATTAACAGATGCATTTTTATCTCGTGAACTGCCCTGAGACTTGTGGGTAGAGGGTGGTATACAAATTTAATTAATGATAATGATAATATTTAGGTACACTGTCTGTCAAGGACCACCTAATTCCTTATATCCTTGCCCAATGATTGAGCTCTTTGGGGTGGTCACTGTTAGTGCTCCCCCCCTGAGCCCAGATGCATAACTCATCTTTGCCCATAGCCATGCATTTAGCCTTATAGAGCTCTTTTTCACCATCTCTCTTTTCCTCTTCGAAAGGCCCCAGTTACTGCAAGATGCTGGAGTCCAAGGCTCTCTTGCGGGAAATGGGTCGAGGTTACATCCCTCAGTGTGAAGGCAGCAGTGGGGGGTTCTCACCCGTGCAACGGACCGAAGACCAGGAAAGCAGCTGGTGTGTCTTTGAGAACGGAGAGGAGGTTCCTGGAACACGAATCAATGGAAAAAAGCTTTCATGTGAACGTGAGTGAACTGTAAATCCTGGACTGTTCCTAGGAAGTTGGGACACTTGGAGGGTCTGTAAATCTGTTGGGTTTTGGAAATGAGTTTATGGGTTCTCCTGCAATTAATCTGAAGCTTCGTTATTCTAACACCAAAAATCCAAATTTTGAAATCCTATTCAGTGGCCAGTTTTGACCAAGGTTTCACTTCCGTGACCTGTGTGAAATTCTTATTTTGTCTCATTCCCCACCCCCACCCCTTCCAGTGTGGAGAGCCAGTGTGGTGTAGTGGTTAAGAGCGGTGGACTTGTAATCTGGTGAACCGGGTTCGCGTCTCCTCTCCTCCACATGCAGCTGCTGGGTGACCTTGGGCTAGTCACACTTCTTTGAAGTCTCTCAGCCCCACTCACCTCACAGAGTGTTTGTTGTGGGGGAGGAAGGGAAAGGAGAATGTTAGCCACTTTGAGACTCCTTCAGGTAGTGATAAAACGGGATATCAAATCCAAACTCTTCTTCTTCCAGTTTACTCTGAGGAGAAAGCCAGCAACAAGGCAAAAGCCTGTTTGCAATTCTGGGTGTGACTTGAAGATGGGAACACGGGCTGTCAGCAGATGTAACAGCTGGGGTGGGAAAGAACAATAAACCCATCCTCTTTATCACAAGAGTCATCTTAAGATAGACGAGTAGTAACTGTGGAATGCCCATTGCGTCCAATGAGGTTTCCATTAAACTAATCAGTTCCGTATGAGGGAGATTCCCCCGATGGTCATTTTGCTCCGTGCATCTAGCCTAGTTAGGAAAATCCAGCATTTCCATGTTGCTGTACATGTTGGGGATTTTAACGCCACGTATCTTAGTACACACACCACCACCCACAACCCCACTCGCTGTGCACATTTGCCAGGAGAGGAAATTAAAGAAGTCTTGATCTACAGATGCAGGGAGAATGGGATGGAAAAATGATAAGGTGGCTGAGTAAACTGTACCACTGCAGCCTGCAAAAGGTTAGGTGGGAGAGAGCACGTTTCTGAATGCTCTCCCACGGATCCTTGCAAGATGAAAGCTAGCACAACAGGGAGACGTGTTCCTGATAAGCCATCTCATTCTTCTGCTACCTTTTTTTGTTTGTAAGGGATTATCTTCTCGTGTGGAAATGTTTCAAAAACGCTATCCCTGCAGGCCTAAATGATACAGGAATGTGCAAGAACTGGGAGCTGCTGTAAAAATTAGCAGGACTTTTTCTCTCTCGTACACAATTTTAGATTCTAAAGCACCCTGAAGTTAGGGTGAAGCATGGTTACTTTATCATCATAAGTGGTTTTTAAAAAAATAATAAATAATTGCTGTTTTCCATGGTTTTTTACTCTTTTATGCCATTTTTATTGTATCTTGTACATCACCTTGAGATTCGCATATGGAAGGCGATTAATCCATTTATGAAAACAATATCATTCTTGTTCATCTAGGCTATTTCTCATTAGCTCAGATCACAGTCCATGGTGTAATTTTTGGCCTTCGTCTGTTAATAAGATGGCGTAAGATTTGTCCTGTGCATAGTTAACATTGCGTGAACGCTTTTAGGAAATCTGATTGCATTTCTCTCAAAGTATGTTTGGTCTGAATTATCGCTAAGCTGCTTTTGCCACTCATGGCTTCGTAATTTGATTTGAGACAACTTGTGTGTAACTGTTGCTGACAATGTCCTTCCTAGGTCCTCGGTGCAACCTGCCTTTTGATGCCCCTTATGTCACCAACGGTGGCGTTTTCTGCGGTGTCTCCGACGATGCTCCGACAACTCAGAAATGCCAAGTGATTTGCTCTCCAGGCTTCCACAGTGTCAGAGAAAAGTTGCTGCTCTGTGATACGGAGACTGGCCTCTGGCTAGGAGATCCAGCCCATTCCCAGATCTGCCAGAGTAAGTGCAGAAGTTAAGAGTTTGCTGACTTGGCCGGAGGTTCTGCTGGGCTGTGGCTAGTAGAGAATTCAGCATGGCCATGAAAAAGCTAGATTTTAGTCCATTGGGTAGGGTTTATTTTGTAGCCTATGTCATGCTCCCATTCATTTTTGATTGTATTGAGGGGGTTTGTGGGAATCTGGAGCAGAGACCTGTCAGGAGTGACCGTGGTCCACTGGTACCAAGTCGTACGGGAAACAGCCTTACTAGAAAAGCTAAACAACAGACTGAAATGGACACGGGGACAAATAAAAGAGGACACCTAGGATGGGCACGCTCCCGAGAGTGGCGGGGTGTGGAGGATGTTAATTTCCGTTTGCCACTGAGCAGTGCTTTGGAGTCACAAGACTCTGTTTACATTCCAGAGACATTCCAGGCTGTTGGAAGTCTCACGGGAGACGGATGTGACGTACTGGTTTCCTGTTCCTTTGTTCCTTTGTTGTTCAGTTGCTCTCTGCTCTCACAGAGAGAGGATGTGTTTTTGGTCTGCATAGTTGGCAATAAAACTCTTTGCAATGTAGCCATAAATCTCATCACTTCCGTGTGCTGCTTTGATTCTCTGCTGAATGGGGGTTGTGCCTGGAGCCTTATCAGAGGATCAGGTCGTCAATCACGTTGGGGGACTCGGCTGGAGGAAGATGAGCTTTATCAGCTTGGTCAAACGGCGATCCCAACAGAGTGTGCTCTCCCAGGCACGGGATAGCTGCTCGGGTTCACGGAGTGGTGCACGCACCCTGCAGCCGGGGGTGGAGCGAGCCGCCCATGGCGGACATTCGGCGTGTCGCCTGCCTGCAACTCCCAAGCCTCCCCCAAGCTGTCAAAATGAAGGCAGAAGGGGGGAATGCTGCTGGCAAAGCTGAACAGTACCCCTTCCCCCGACGGCTCAGGGTAGGCTTGGGAGTCGCGGGCAGGCGGCATGCCAAATGTCACCCCCTAAGCAAAGAAACCCGAAATTATACAACTAACAATGCAATTTTCATTGTTTTCAAGTTGTTTTAAACTCCGGGAGTAAAACTTTCGAACCATATTTTTGGACTGAAGATTTTTCTATTTCAATGCAAGAGTCAGTTTTAATTCATCCAGCAGCTTCCACATGCATAATATTAACAATCACAACAGATTAGCCTCTATTGCTTAGAGTAACACTGAATTCAAGTCCCATTGATTTCTGTGGGTCTACTCTAAGTACGACTTAAAACTTGATCCAGTCCACTATCTTTTAAGAGCGCTCCCTTTGCTAATGTTTTAGAAGTCTACAGGAGCAGATGCAAGAGGAAGCTGTGTTGCTCCAGCCAGATTTTTGGATGTGACCCAATATCCTTAATTGTTCCCCCTGCATTTAGTACCTCCACCTTCCAAATGAACAACATTGTGGAAAATCAGAGGATTTAATAAGAGTCGCTTTGGTTCTGTAGCTACTCCTGAATTGCTGTGGGAGGGACAAATGATTAGCTTGTGGCCTCCAAAATTGCCAATTCCTAAAAACCTCAGCACCTCCGTCCTTAATGTGTTTGCCTGAAAGTAAGATCTAGTGACTTCAGTGAGATTTGCCTCCAAGCTTTGGACGAAATTGATGGAGGTGCTTACTCTGAGCTAAACAGATGAGCACCAGATGTTTGAACTTGGCAGCTACTGTCAGTTCACGTAATCTCCAGAATTTGGTGACTTCTGTATATAGATTTATTTTTATTTTTCTGCTGCTGCTGGAAGCAATTGGTCCGCCAGGTTTATTGCTATCCTTACTGCCTTCCCAGCCACTTGGCATTCTGAGTCACCCCCCCCCCCGCCCCTGGAAGAATAAAAGCAAATATTGGAGGGGGGGATTTTTTTGAATCTTGGCACACACCACTAACCCTTCTGGCTGCACGTGATGAACCATCTGGGCATGTCAACATTCTTGAATAGAGAGGAGTTGTGACCTGCATATAACAGCGGAAGACATGCATTTTGCATTTGCATATCAGGTTAAATGGACTTTCCCCTCCCATGCAGTTTATCTCCATTCACCTTTTGGCTGTGTTTGTAATGAATCTGCCTTTTAAACCTGTATGAGAACAAAACAGCCTAAGCTGATCTCTTTTATAGTTCTGTCCTCTGCATCTTTACTCAGAAGCAAGTCCCTCTGTGTCTAACAGGGCTTTTGCTAGGTGCAGTGGTACCTTGGTTCTAGAACTTAATCCATTCCGGGAGTCTGTTCGACTCCCGGAACCGTTCAAAAACCAAGGTGCGGCTTCTGATTGGCTGCAGGAACTCCCTGCACTCAAGTGGAAGCGGCGTTGGAAGTTCGGCTTCCGAAAAACGTTTGCAAACCGGAACACATACTTCTGGGTTTGCGGCATTTGGGAGATGATTTGTTTGGCAGCTAAGCCGTTCGATAACCAAGCTATGACCGTACTTAAAAGGACTTGGGATACAGGTTCATGTACAAATTAGCCCAAAATGTGCACAGACTAATGCACAGAGAACAACAACTACCAGGCTTTTAGAAGACATCTGAAGGCAGCCCTGTTTCGGGAAGCTTTTAATGTTTGATGTATTATAGTATTTTAATATTCTTTTGGAAGCCGCCCAGAGTGGCTGGGGAAGCCCAGCCAGATGGGCGGGGTATAAATAATAAATTATTATTATTATTATTATTATTATTATTATTATTATTATTATTATTATTAATTTAGATGCCTCTGGAGAAATTATGGGTTGGATCCAGCCAAGTCAATCTGTTAGCGCAAGGACTTCTGCTTGTGCAATGGGATTCCCTCTCCCTGCTATTCTTCTACAACCCCCAAATTGGTTCTGGGTCCCCCTCCTGACCCTCTGGAACATTTTGGGGCTGATGCTCATAGAGAGAGGAGCGAGAGGTGAAATTCCATAGCGCAGGTGGAAGTCCTTTTGGTAATAGGATGACGTCACGGGGTGTAACCCTCAGCTAGTGGGCAGCTGGATTCTTAGCACTAGGGATGAACGAATCCGTCAGTGCTGGTTTCTCGTTTTTTCCAGCCTAAAGTTCACTTCTCCACATTTCCACTTTAGTTTACACATTAGTCCTCCTGAAAATTAATCAGCTTTAGGGTGCAAATATCTTCTAAGGTGCACAGGTTTGCACGTGAAATGCCTTTGTTCCAGCATTAGATATGGATAATGAGAGAGAAGGTAGGTTTTGTCTTAGTCACCCGCTGCTAGTCCAGTCTGAATTCTTGGCTTCTCCCCCCAAAGCCCCCATTGATGAGGAGATTGAAAAATGTGTGTAAAATAATAATAGAGAGAACACGTGTCTGACTGTTTTGTATAACACTGGTTTCCTTTGTTCTTCTTCAAGGGCTCCAGCCGTTCCAGAGCGCTCAAACTCAAACCCACTTCCAACTCGTCTTGCCTCCTAAGAAGACCTGTGGTCCAGACTTTTCCAAGATGCTAGAGGCATTACAGATCTTTATTCTGGATGAGATGAAGGCCCGTGGTTTTTGTCATATTCAGGTATTCATACCGTCTTCTTCTTTGGTGATTACTCATAGCCGAGTCAGATGGTCTTCCATGAACATGATTTTAACAATGTGTCCGTAAGTGACTGTGGAGGCCAATTCTGGATCCACACGTCCTTCCACAGTAGGGACATAGGTTTCTAGACGGGAGTTGATCACCGTGAGGGTTTGCTTAGCGTGCCTTCCTCTTAGCACGTTTCTCCCTTGCGTCCTGAGTTTGAGTGTCTTCAAAGCCCATGACACCTTTGGTAAAGACTGTTCTCCAACTGGAGCACTCGCAGGCTAGTGTTTCCCAGTTGTTTATACTACTTTTTTTTTTAGTTTTGGCTTTGAGAGAGTCTTTAAACCTCTTTTGTTGACCACCAGCATTACACTTTCCATTTTTAAGTTAATAATTCATAGCAGCTTTCCAAGGCAATCCAAGGGTCTATTTTGATGCTATTTTTGTGTTATGTATGGATATTTCACCCCCTTTCTTTTTTCTGAATCTGTTGTATTTATTTAATTTATAAAGGTAAAGGGACCCCTGAACATTAGGTCCAGTCGTGACCGACTCTAGGGTTGTGGCGCTCATCTTGCTTTTTTGGCCAAGGAAGCCTGTGTACAGCTTCCGGGTCATGTGGCCAGCATGACTAAGCCGCTTCTGGCGAACCAGAGCAGCGCACGGAAACGCCGATTACCTTCCCGCCGGAGCGGTACCTATTTATCTACTTGCACTTTGACGTGCTTTCAACTGCTAGATTGGCAGGAGCAGGGACCGAGCAACGGGAGCTCACCCCGTCACAGGGATTCGAACCGCCGACCTTCTGATCGGCAAGTCCTAGGCTCTGTGGTTTAACCCACAGCGCCACCTGCTTCCCTATTGATACTTGATACACCGTCCTTAATTCAAGGATCACACACAAAATAAAAATCCAGGAATCACAAGGTGGCTTACAGCGCAAAAACACAAAAATGCATACAGTAACATAATAACAAGCAAAACAATCTCTTCTCCCTGCCCCCAGTTTAAAATGCCAATGCCGGGGGGTGGGGGTGGGGAGAGAGAAGAATACTTTTGCCTGGTGTCTAAATATATGTACTGAATATGCCAGGCCAGCCTCACTGGGGAGAACATTCTACAAACAGGGAGCCACCACCAAAAGGCCCATTCTTGTGTTGCTGTCCTCTGGGCCTCTCGTGGAGGAAGCACACAACTAAGGACTTTGGATAATAATTGCAGTGCCCGGGTCAGTTCATATGGGGAGAGGCGATTCTTAAGGATATTGCAGTCCTGAGCTGCTTAAGCTTTATAGGTCAAAACCAGCGCTTTGAATTGCATCTGGAAACCGATTGGCAGCCATTGCAGTCGGTCCAGGATTGAATTTTGCACAACAATGTTGCACAGATCCCTAGTATCCTAACTGTCCTAGGAGACTCCTAACAACTCTCAGCCCCCTTAGCAAACTGTGATTCCCATGGCTCTTTGAGGGATACCATGAATGTTAATGTGATATAATGGTGCTTTAAATAGGTGTGGATGTGAACGGGTCAGTGCACAAGTAAACTAATATCACCTTTCCCAATATCCAGTGAGGAAGTGACTCATCGTGTCTAATTTGGTCCTCAGCTAAACGCTACAAAGAACCAACCTTTGTCAAGTTTGGCAGTGGAACCAACTAACTTTTGGGGGCATTGTGAAATACATTTCCCCCTCTTCCTTTACATCTGCTGTTCCAGAACTTGGGATAATTAAGAAAACAAATGTGCACTGGAAAACCTAGCTCATTTGGGCAGCTTCAAAAAATGTAGAAGGATATATATTCCAGTGCGTTATGGTCATTATATTGAAGATTGCCAAGTCACATAGAAGGTTTTTCCACTTGGCCTGCCTTATTTTAGCATGTGCCTCGTTTAGCGCTTCAGAATTCATGGGGAAGGCTGGTAGGATTGTCATCTCACCCTGCTTTGGCTAAAACTGGTTCAGCATCCCATTCATTCCCTCCAGCTGCTTCCTCAACCATGCCCTCCAGATGTTTTAGACTACAACTCCCATCAGGTCCAACCAGCAAAGCCGTGAACAGTCTGCAAACTTGCAGGATAGCCTTTCACAACCTCTTGCTCTCCAAAGACAGACTGGAGAGACGGGCGGCTGGAGCCTGCCTACCTGGACTTCGCTCCGCCCCCCAGCCAGAAGCTGATTGGCTGAATGGGGAGGGGGCGGAGCGATGGCCAGCAAGCAAGGAGGGGTGTCACTCAGGCTCAGGAAGCCCATGCTGGGTCACAAACCCTGCCCATCACTTAGATGGATGAGCGGTAATTATTACATAAAGAGGGATTTGCTCTCCTGTGGTAGGAAGTTGCAAGAGCAGCTTGTTTACATGCTGCAGTGATAGAAAACACTGGAATTTTCTGGTGTTTTGTCATATAGCCTAGTTACCAGAAGGAACATGGGTGGCGCTGTGGGTTAAACCACAGAGCCTAGGACTTGCTGATCAGAAGCTTGGCGGTTCAAATCCCTGCGACGCGGTGAGCTCCCGTTGCTTGGTCCCTGCTCCTGCCAACCTAGCAGTTCGAAAGCACATCAAAGTGCAAGTAGATAAATAGGTACCGCTCCGGCGGGAAGGTAAACAGCATTTCTGTGCGCTGCTCTGGTTCGCCAGAAGTGGCTTAGTCATGCTGGCCACATGACTTGGAAGCTGTACACCAGCTCCCTCAGCCAATAAAGCGAGATGAGCGCCGCAACCCCAGAGTCGGCCACGACTGGACCTAATGTTCAGGGGTCCCTTTACCTTTACCTTTACCTAGTTTACCATATGCAATCAGAGCATAGTGGAAAGATACAGACTCCTCCAATAGGCAGCATAACCATAATATTGCATCAATTTCCCACAGAGCAACTACACGCCAACTGTTCTTCCTTCTTCCTCTGCTAAAAACCCACTGTCTTAAGTCTCTCTCTGCTTCAGTCTCTCTCTGTTCAAACTGTGACACACAGAGAAAAAGACCACTCAGAGCCATCAACCTCATTTGGTTAAGCCCTTCACCTCCCATCATTTGCTAGGTAGGCAAAACCACCATGATCTACCCATTTATAATACACCCAGCAGGTGGAAAAGTCATGCTTCAAAAAATTTGGCTTCTTCTTCTTCTTAAGGTAAATGCTTTTGAACACCTGGTATCTGTTCCTGTCTGCGATGCTTCTTCCGTGCTGGTCCAGTGCCTTGCTGCTGACCGTCTAGGAGTGAACATCACCTGGAGAGCTTTTCTTGAGGAAGTCCCAGCTGCTTCGCTTCCAGATTTGCACAACATTGGTGGGTTTAGCTGTTAATGTGTCCCGTTCTTCCAAAATGATTCCTGTCTCCCTATTCATAGACGTGTGCTAGAAATCTGCCAGGAAAATTGTGAGGTTGTTGATTGTTATTTTTTCAGTTTCTCCCTGGAACGAGTGGAATGTTGGGGGGAAAAAACCAACCCTGAAATTTGACACTGCAGAGGAAAATCTGGTTTAACTATCCACTTGGGACGGAATCGTGCTTAAATATGATCATCACTGAGGGTTTTCCTCCTCTGCTCTTTTCTAATCGGCCTTTAACAAAAATATATCTAGTTCCACATTCCCAGAGGCATAAGCTACTGGGATGGGAGTGGCAGCACTGGGAGGAGACCAACAGTAATAGCACCAGCACTTGTAGTGTATAACATGGGGAACTGGGCCATCAGTTGGTGGTCTGGTGCAACTGACAAAGTCACTGTAGACAATGCAGACCTAGAAGGACCCTATGGTCTTACCCAAGCAAAAGACTATCCATCCATTAAAAGTAATAGAATCACAGAAATGTAGAGTTGGAAGAGACCCCGAGGGTCATCCATTCCAGCTCCCTGAAATGCAGGAATCGGAAGTGTTATGCCTATCGGTGTGGTTGCTCGAGAGTGATCAGGCAAGATCCCTCACTGGTCTTTTCAAAGGCTTTACTATTGGTGCAAAAACATTTACAATGCAGAACGCCTCTATTCCATGTCTTGCTCATTCACTAGCAGAATCTGAGAGTGGGCGGTCCTTAAACTTTCCCCAGCAAAGTAGTCTCTTGACCCCCAGCCGATGCCTCCCCTCTCTGCGTGAAAGCCTATTGTGCAAGGAAGGCTTGGGTAAAGGGGGACCTCCCTCCTCCCTGCTTTGCTCAGGCAAGGTGTCCTGGCACTGCCTTGCATCCTCTGAGCCCTGCAGCTCTTCCCTAGAGGCATGGCTTCCTTCCTCCGCTGAGGAAGTGCTGCTTCCCATAATTATTGGAGGCCCTCTGTACTCCATCTGCCCTTCCCCCTCTTGCCTCTGAGCTGATGGCAGTTCCCTGACATAAAGGATCCATGACAGATGGCCATCTAATCTCTGCCTAAAGACCTCCAAGGATGGAGAGTCCTATTGCCTCCCGAAGGAGTCTGTTCAACTGTCAAAGAGCTCTTACCGTCAGAAAATTATTCCAGATATTTAGTCAGAATAACTTGGTTATGGTCTTACCCTTCAGAGCAAGAAAACAAGCTTGCTCCATCTTCCATGTGACAGCCCTTGAGATATTTGAAGATGAAGCCAGGCCATAATTTCCAAGTGTAGCTTCCTTCACACTAATGCTACTGCCTGGATTAGGTGCCAGACCCCATCAACAGCTCTGTCATTCTTTCCCCAGAAATTTTGCATGCATTCATTTTCCATTTTGGAATCTCCTGGACTTTGTATATCTGTCCTCCCCATTTTCTTAATGAGGACCAAATGCAAACATCTCCCAAAGCTGGCTTTGGGAGGAATGATTATGTGTAGTATCCAGTTCTGCTATCTATTTGTGTTTACATTTATGCATCTGGACTGGATTATGTGGGGAAGCAGCTATATGTGTATGTTTGTGTGTATCAAGTATATCCTATGTATCAAAGAGCAAGTGGTGTTTAGACACGTATTGAATGTTTGTTTTGGAAGTTCCTCTGGACCACCATGAGGACAATCTGAGTCTGTTCACTGCCTACACAAAGAGTTATTATCAAAATATCATAAACAGAAAATGAAGGAATAACAACCTTGGTATCCCATCTTTCCATATGGAGTAATGATTTCAAGGTGAACGGAACTCAACTGTTGATTAGACTTGTTTATCTTGTTTTC